>NC_057833.1:64040000-66440000 GCF_910594005.1 Cervus elaphus | reverse complement strand
GCCGTATCCCTGCGCCTCCTCAGATGCTCGATGATGGCTGATCTACTTGAGTATTTGTTGAGGTAGAAAAGAACCTCGGGGTCATCTGAGTATCTGAGCGCTCCAAACCGAACGCGGTCCAGGCCCACGTCTGATTTCTTCACCAAATGGATGGTGAGGTTGATCATGTTTTCTTGGTCCTGGACGCTGATGCTGCCTGAGTGGTCCAGCACGAACACGACATCTAACTGCTGAATCCGTTTACAATCTGAAAGCAGAAGAGAGCAGGCATGACAGACGTTTGCAGTGTGCTGCTTCCCCGGTGGCTCAGAGGTTAAAGCGTCTGCCTGCAATGAGGGAGACCTGGGTTCGATCCCTGGGTTGGGAAGATACCATGGAGAAGGAAATGTCAACCCACTCCAGTATTCTTGCCTGGAGAATCCCATGGACAGAGGAGACTGGTGGGCTACAGTCCACGGGGTCGCAAAGAGTCGGACACGACTAAGCGACTTCACTTTAACTTATCTATATAACTCCCTGATCAGATCAGCGCTTCTCACACCTCCCTACTCTTGTTCTGCTAAACCTCTTCAGGTCGTTTGCAGCAACGTTTGCTAAGCAGGCTTTCACCAGGAAGGGAATGTCAGGAGGTGATTCAGTGTAGTACAGTGGTGAGCCATGACCGATTCTTGCCAGACTGGCCTGCATTTTTGAAGGGCTGGGAGGCTCAATGTACAACCTTGGAGTTTCTGTCTGGCCCCTTCAGGCTCAGCTTCCGGGAGATAAGTTTTCCTCTGTGCACCATGCCTCTTCACATTTCTTTGTGGCCCTTCCTCTGACCTTCCCAAGCTGGAGCCCAGAAGACCCCACACAGGGGAAGAGCTAAGGTGCTTGTCCCCACACCCTGGCCCCAAGCCCTCCTCCTCCTTAGAAGCCAAGCACCCACTCTGGGTGGGTCTCCAAAGTATGGCTTCTTTCCGCTCTTTTCCTTCCCTGAGTAGCTTAAGCACATGCTTCCCAATGGTTCACCCTCCACCTGCCAACCTTAGCTCCAAGCCTTATTTCTGGCAGTGAGGTCTCCAAGTTTTCAGGGATCATCCGCTGCAGATGAACCCAAGCCACGTAGGAAGAAGGACTCAGCATGATTTGGCAACAAGTCATAACTCGACGTATATTTATGAGCAGACTTGATACACATTTCTAAATTTACTTGATAAATAAATTTATAAACTGAATGTACAAGTCAGCTAAAATTCTACCTCATGTTACAGACAGGGACTCTACAAACATGACATTTCTCAATGAAGAAAGGCCAGGAAGAGCCCTTTGGATTTCAAAAATGGGGCTGTGGCCTTACTGTGAGCCCTTCTTAGAACGTCTCCACAATCCCAAGAGTTTGGGAATTACTGCCATTCGTGGAGGAAGAAGAAAAATTCCAGTTAAGACTTTCCAAGAGAAATCTTAGGGCCATTGCCTAAAGCTCAGTTTACACTGAGACATCTTACTTGTTAACCTTCTGAAATTTTCACACACAAAGTTCTGAAGAACCAAGTCCAAAGGAGGTTTCTATTGCCATAGGAACAACATACAACAAACTGACTAATGCTTTGGTTTGTTCTCTTAGTTGTATCCAAAACACAGATAACAGCACGTGATAGATTTAAAAGTACTGGTGGTGTTAGCCTTACATGTGAATTTATAGCAAGTTCTGACACAAGTCATTAAAATTGATGGGCTCAAACCTAAGGTTGCTTAATACAATTTGAAAAGCACTACAGTGTCAGATAAAAGTGATGACTCCAAGCAATCACTTTAAGAAAAGTAACAAATTAAAATTTTCCAAAAGGATAGGTATATGAACAGGCAAATGTAAACTACTTAGCTGAGAGAGGGTAAGAATGTAAGTAATAAATGGATAAAAATACACTGTATCTTTAAAATACAAAGAAGGTGCAGAGTTGTGCTTTGGATACGGAACTTAATTTAACTAAGAGGAAGATGACTATTTCTAATTACACATTCTTACGTATACATGCTTAGCAATGGTTATACATAGCCAAGAAAAACTGGGAGAATCATTTGGGATTAAAAATTGACTGGAAAATCTAGGTATGCAGGTATTAAAAAGCTGGAAATTTAATGTAAAATTCTGAGACTTCCTTGGTATATGTGGCTTCCTGGTGGCTCAGCGGTAAAGAACCTGCCTGCAATGCAGGAAAAGTGGCAGGAGCCACAAGTTCGATTCCTGGGCTGGGAAGATCCCCTAGAGAAGGACATGGTAACCCACTCCAGTATTCTCTTGGTATATCTATTTGAAGCTATCAAAATCAGACTATATGTTGCCAAATTAGCAGACAAAACTGTTATTCTGGAATATCCTTGGGTATTTCACACAAGTATACAGCCCATGAGTCTGAGTAAACTCCAGGAGTTGGTGATGGACAGGGAGGCCTGGCATGCTGCAATCCATGGGGTCGCAGAGAGTCAGCCACAGCTGAGCGACTGAACTGATTCAGCCCTGAGGTCATAGCTTTTAATTCACCCCACTATAAAGTCAACAGCTCACATCCTTGCGTCCTGAAGGATAAGAGGGTCACTTACCATGAAGAGCACACACGCGGAAGATGAGTTTACTCTCTATTGCCTTTAGATCATCGAAGTTCTCCACGTGGAAGATCAGGCTGCCATCCCCACTGATCTCCTCCAGCTGAGTCCTGTTGGCCCCGTATACCCCCACAGAGAAGATGACCACACCTTTGTCCCGAAGAGCTTTTGCGGGGTCTCTCACATCATCTTGGGCTTCTCCATCAGTGATAAGGATGAGAAACTTTTTCACCATTGCGCGGCCCCCCTTGGCCTCAGTGAAGTATGGATCCACAAAGGTTATCGCGCTTCCAGTCAAAGTGTTCTCACTGATGGGGTCCATGCTGTCTATCGCATCAGAAATTTCTTTCTGTGTAAAGTATTTATCAAGTTGGAATTCTTCCTTACTAACACCACTGAATTGAACTACACCAACTCGGCTTTTGTCTCCACCAATCTGAATCTTATCTAACAGGTTTTTCATGAAAGTTTTCATTTTCTCAAAATTTTCACGTCCTATACTGCCAGAACTGTCCACCAGAAACATGATGTCGGCCTTCATGTTTTCACATCCTGCATGTGATCAAAAAGACCAAAAATATACCAGGTTGGCATGGTTATCAGAATATGTAAGAGACAGTAAAGCGGAAATAAATACTTTAATCAGTAAATATCAAAAATTAACTCAAGCAACTGCCACTGCATTTGAAAATTTTGTTTCTTTTGTAGTATTCTGCTGACTAGAACCCTAAATCAGAAATTCATTGAAGATTATCTAAAAATTTTCAAAGAAGAAATGCAACTCCTAAAGTATATATTCATTCACTCACTTATGCATGCATGCATTATGCACTTATTCATAATTCATAATTCTTGAAGTGTATGAAATGGCGAGCATCAGGCCAAGTGTTAAGGATGCAGTGGTGATCAACAAAGAAAGTCAGAGAAAAGTAATCAATTTTTGGCACTAATATGACTAATATTTCAGGATTTTATGTGTATTCTTGAAGCACAAAATTCTAAGTAACCTTTATATAGCATTCTTTCTTGGATAAATTAAAGCAATTAAAAATATCAATATTAGAAATTGGGGTGAAAAGTTTTTACTAGAGATAATAAATACTTCAGTAAACACATATCCATTCAACAGGGACTATTACTTTATTTATACATAAAATCTGTTGATACCCCATGGACTGGAAGTGGGCGTATATATGCATATATGTGGTGGCTCAGATGATAAAGAATCTGCCTGTAGTGCAGGAGACCCAGATTTGATTTCTGAGTCTGGAAGATCCCCTGGAGAAGGGAACAGCTATCTACTCAAGTATTCTTGCCTGGAAAATTCCATGGACAGAGGAGCCTGGTGGGCTACAGTCCATGGGGTCACAAAAAGTCAGTCACGACTGAGTGACTAACACTTTCACTTCCACCTCATACATATCTGTGCATATATACACACATAGAAGATCAATTTCTATAAGCCATAAAAAAGTGCTATTAATTCATGTGTGTGTGTCTGTGTGTATGTGAAAGTGTGTGTGAGTGTGAGTGTGTCTGTGTGTATGTGTGAGTGTGTGTAAGTGTGTGTGTGTGTGTGAGTGTGTGTGTGTGTGAGTGTGTGTGTGTGTGAGTGTGTGAGTGTGAGTGTGTGTGTAGGCATGTGTGCATGCTCAGTTGCTTCAGTCTTGTCTGACTCTTTGAGACCGTATGGACTATAGCCTGACAGGCTTCTCAGTCCATGGGATTCTCCAGGCAAGAATTCTGGAATGGCTTGCCATGCCCTCCTCCAGGGGATCTTCCTGACCCCAGGATCGAATCCACATCTCTGGCATCTCTTGCATTGAAGACAGATTTTTACCATTGAGCCACCTGGGAAGCCATGTGTGTGTGTATATATATTTACATATGTATACACACATATGCACCATAGTACATATATATATATATACACACACATATATATAAAATATATATAGCATAAATTGTAAATATATTGTCTTTAGCATGTATCTCCTTAGTCTTAACCCTTTCTTTTGTTATCACTGCCATTCTCTTACCAGTCCCTTCCTCAGTCCTTACAGAATCTATCCCATACTATTTGTATATGACCAGTTATCATCAACCATAGAAGAATTAAAAAATGCCTACTATTTTTTTACCTTTCTTTTCTTTTTTTTAAAATTTATTTACTTTTAATTGAAGGATAATTGCTGTACAGAATTTTGTTGTTTCAAACCTCCACATGAATCAGCCATTGGTATATATATATCCCTACCCTCTTGAAATGCCCTCCCCTCTCTCTCCCCATCCCACTCCTCTAGGTTGATACAGAGCCCGTGTTTGAGTTCCCTGAGACATACAGCAAATTCCCAAATGTTTACTATTTTTTAATAATTTATATGAGTTCTACTGGAACTTCCTTGGTGACTCAGAGTTAATGAACCCACCTGACAATGAAGAAGATGTAGGTTCAATCCCTGAGTCAGGAAGATCCTATGGAGAAAGAAATGGCAACCTACTCCAGTATTCTTGCTTGGAAAATCCCATGGACAAAAAGAGCCTGGCAGGCTACAGTCCATGGGGTTGCAAAAGAGTTGGATGTGACATAGTGACTAAACAACAACAACAAAAACAACAACATAAAGCCCACTAGGGGGATTAAAACCATTTGAGATCGATGCTGCCTTGGGGCCATTTTGAAAGTTGTGAATAGGGAAATTGCCAAAGATGTTTGAGGGTCTTGATAAATCCCCAGTGCTGGGAAGTGTGAAATGCTCTCTTCCACAATAACATGTCAAAGGGGGAGATTTCTACATGCAGTCACTATTCACGGGATCCACCTCCTCATCGAAAAACCATAGCTTTGACTAGACGGACCTTTGTTGGCCGAAAAATTGATGCCTTTGAACTGTGATGTTGGAAAAGACTCTTGAGAGTCCCTTGGACTGCAAGGAGATCCAACCCATCCATCCTGAAGGAAATCAGTCCTGAATATTCATTGGAAGGACTGATGCTGAAGCTGAAGCTCCAATACTTTGGCCACCTGATGTGAAGAACTGACTCATTGAAAAAGACCCTGATACTGGGAAAGATTGAAGGCGGGAGGAGAAGGGGACAACAGAGGATGAGATGGTTGGATGGCATCACCGACGCAATGGACATGAGTTTGGGTAAACTCCAGGAGTTGGTGATGGACAGGGAGGCGTGGCATGCTGCAGTCCCTGGGGTCGCAAAGAATCGGACACAGCTGGGCTACTGAACTGAACTGAACCTCCTCATCTCCCATTCCTCTATGTCAATAAAAGAATTTCAATCAGGAAGATGGCCGCCCAGGTAAAGACTACATTTCCCAGGTTTCCTTGAAGCTAGATGTGGCCCTATGACTGTGGATTTGTTAGTAGCTATAAGGAGGAGTGATTTAACCCCTTCTAGGTCTGAACAATAAAACAATTGAGCCTGATGAGATGCCCCTGGTCCTATCTCCGTTTCCACAAACGGAACACACCAAAGACGACGGGGTGTGGAGCTCCATCTTTGACCTACAGATAGTAACTATGTGTTGCAAATGGACCTGCCTCTTTGCTAGACCTGGACTGCTCACCCTGGACAACTACCCTGGAAACAATACTCTCTGTTGTGTGGAATGGGGCCTTTTTGCTAGAGCCTCTCACCCTGCCTGTGAATGGATACCCTGGGCCTTGCTCTATCCACGTCCTCTCCGAGAGGAATCAGTTTTTTCCTAGGCCGTCCAGCTTTGGCGTCTTGGTTTTTCTGGCTCTCCGTTCACCATCTGTGGCTCCTTTCCTTGTCCACAGTGTTTCCTCCCTCAGGTATGGTATGGTTTGGGCGCATGGACTGCAGCTACTTTACCAATAATAAATATCCTGTCCCTCCTCAGACTGGTGCCTGCCTTTGAAAAGACCTCAAATACAGTCTATTTTATTTCTCCTGAAATCTTTTTACTTTCCTTGGCATCAACTGCAGGAAACATAAAGGAACTTGTATTCATACTGTTTCTAAGACATCCTGAAGACCCAACTTTACTCCTGTCCATAACGGGAAGAAAAAGATCAATAAAGTTATGATTTAGGATTTTACTGTCAGTGTTACTTATTTGCTGGCTTATTTTTCTTTGGATTTTAATGACTCAGAGAAAATTCCAACACAGTTTCACTTTTGTAAGTAGAGTAAAACAAGAATTCTTTTCTTTTCCATACCGATGAACACCTTGACCAACTTTTATAATAATCACACTTTATGTAGCACTTACCATGGGCTAAGCCCTCTTCTAAATGCTCCACATGCATTATTTCCTTTAAGCTTCATAATAAGCCTGCACATACAGGACCAAGCCAGGTAGACAGTAAGTAACCCATTCAAGGTCCACAGCAGGAATTTTCACATTGTTCTTCCTAACTTCTGTTACTTAATTTTTAGTCAGAACAAAAATGCAAGTATGTTGTTTGCATTATGAATAAAAATAAACAGGGGTTACATATGTACCAGGTATGCTTTCATAATAAAGAAATAACAGTTTGTATTTACTGTAAGGATATTCTGATGTAGGTACTGTCCTAATTTTATAGATGAGCAAGTACAAGTTTCAAGTAATGAAATGAGTTGAATCCTAACCCACTGAAAACCAGAGCCCGTTTTCTTTCCACTGTTCTCATCTGCCTCCATTAGTGTGTCTCTCTCTCTCTCTCACACACACACACACACACACACACACAAATATAGGGCTTTCCTGGTAACTCAGAGGGTAAAAGAATCTGCATGCAAAGCAGAATACTTGGGTTCAATCCCTGGGTCAGGAAGGTCCCCTGAAGGAGGGAATGGCAACCCACTCCAGTATTCTTGCTTGGAGAATTCCACGGACAGAGGAACCTGGCAGGCTACGGTCCATGGGGTCGCAAAGAGTTGGACACCTGAGTGACTAACACTTTCACCTCCATGGCAGTGGGCTTGGTTAAGGCAACAGCATCCTTAGCAACCTTCTCACCTACAGCTTTCAAGATGGCCTCGGGGCATCTGTCTACAGAGGGATTCTCCCACCTTGGCAATTGGCTTAAAGTCAGGAGCCGAACCCCTTCAGCAAAATGTGAGCCAGACAAATGGTCACATCACTCGTCTACTTGGCTTATTAGTGCCCCTGAAACAACTAAGAAAGTACAGATAATAAAGCCTTTTTGTTTTGCTTACCTTTCTCAGTGCAGATCCTGCGAACGACTTCATTTTTGATGCTTTTTAAAGCATCAAAGTTCTGCCCAAAGTTAACCCTTTCCTCTTCCCTAGCAATTTGTGTCAGTTGTGTTCTGTTAGCCTCCCCAATACCAATCGCATGGATGGTGATATTTTCAGCCCTTAGTCTCTCAGCAGGTTCCAGGACAGCATCTTCGGATAGCCCATCGGTCAACACAACGAGATGACAGGGTACCTCATTTGTTCGCTGCTTCCTTCCCTTCTTCACCAGCGGCAGCATGAAATCCAGAGCTGCCCCAGTAAGAGTTCCGCCGCCAAGTTGCTTGATGTTAGAAACAGCCTTTCTTAATTTCACATCATTAAGGTAGTCATTGATATCAAATTCCACTGTCTTCTCACGGGAATACTGCACAGCTCCGACTCGAACTTTGTCTGGACCAATGCTAAACATCCCTATCACCGCCAACATGAATTCCTTGATTTGCTCAAAGTGTTTTCCCTGAATGCTTCCTGAGCCATCGATGAGGAAATAGAGATCAGCCTCCTTTGTGTCCACACAGCCTGCAGAAAAATTGAAAACAGAAAGTACATCTTCTGTTAATTGTAGAGAACCTGGAGAGAACTTTGCAGGAGGATTTGGAGAGGAGCCTGAGGCTCTGAAGCTGTTACAGGGAAGAGCAAAATCTGACTACATGTTGGATCTGTTTCTTTTACTTTAGCCTTTGCTTCCTGCTGCTTTTGTTCACTGAAAGAATACTGTCTATACATAACGGCTTGCCTTGGGAACTCTGCCACCCTGCCTGAATGGTAAGCCTTTGTTCAGGGAAACATTCTGATTCTGTCCACCTGTGAATGATTGCAAAAAGAAGAAAGTAACACCCCCATCCCTGAGGCTGGCCTTTCCAGGAGATGCTTGCAAAATGTATGATCTTTTCACTTCCTCACCCCCTCCCATTTTGTGCTCTATAAAAGAACATGGCATCCAGGCCCCATAAGATGATTATTTTGAGACATTAGTCTGCCATCTTCTCAGTCTGCTGGCTTCCCAAATAAAGTTGTTATTCCTTACCTTAACACCTCATATCTCAGATTTACTGGCCTACTGTGTATCAAGAGCAGAGTGAGTTTGGATTCGGTAACAGCTTCTGAAGAATGAGGACACTTCAGCTGAGGCCTGGACATTTCACTGAGCACATTCAGATCCGTTTTCTCCTGTGAAACTTACCACCACCTTGTGAGGAAATTGAAACTGAGTGAGGCCTGGTCACCGAGGTCATGCAGTGAATTAAAGACTACGGACCAGATTCCCAAACCTCCAGGCTTTTTAAGATTGATTTTCTGGTATTGACACCTGTCTGCATTTATAGTTTATGCCTTATCATTCCTTTGAGAAATAGGTTCAGACGACTTTCTAACTTTCCCAATAACCTCTTCTACCTGGAGCCACTAGAATAATATATTTAAAACTAGAACCGGACCGTATTACTCTTCTACTTAAATGATTTATCACTGTAGTTAGAATTTTAAAATGAAAAATAACACTAACCTTTCCTCCTTGTCTTTCTCATCCTATTCCTGAGTAAGTGAGTGAAAGTTGCTCGGTTGTATCTGACCCTTTGCAACCCCATGGACTATACAGTCCTTGGAATTCTCTAGGTCAGAATACTAGAGTGGGTAGCCTTTCCTTTCTCCAGGGGATCTTCCCAACCCAGGGATCGAACTCTGGTTTCCTGCATCGCAGGTGGATTCTTTACCAGCCGAACCACAAGGGAATTAGCAATTCTTTATCTTCCTCACTGTGTTTCAACAACACTGAGCTTGCTCCTGTAGTTTTGTGCCTGCCCTCTTTCCTGAAATATTCTTCCCCCCAAATCTTCACATGGCTGGTTCCTTCTCATCTCATGGATGTGTCAACTCAAATGTTCTAGGTTCTTTAGAAGCCCTTCTCTTCCCTTCCAGCTAAAGCACATCAATCATTATCTATCCTATTACCCTGTCTACTTTCTTTATGATACCCATTACTTCCTGAAATTACTTTATTCATTTGTTCATGATCACAGCCTGTTTCCTGACACAGAGTGTCAGCTCCATGAAGGCAGAGACTTTGCCTAGTTTTCTGCTTCTGCCCAACTGAGGCCTGGTACATCACAAGATTTCAACAGAAAATTGTAAATGAAAGAGCTCTCAATATTTTTCCTTTGTTGAGCAGATTCTCTGTCAAAAAGTGCTTTAGCTTTCCTAATAGTCTTTTTACTACTCTACTTAGCCATTTTTTTAATTGGGTAGAAGAAAAAAATATATCTTTAAATTTAGGTTATATGCACAGTTACCTGGTTGAGTATGTGAAAAGGTCTCTAAAATACAAGACAATTTAGTCATTTCAAAAATATTTTCTTTCTTGATAGCTTGTTGGTAACTTATAGCTGTTGACACTACTTCAGGCTATGGGGAGTTGGCTCTTAAGAAATCAGAAATACTGAAAATAAGCTTGAGAATTAAACTATGAAGTCAACATATAAAGTATTAGGGCAAAGGTAATGCTGAAGCTGAAACTCCAATACTTTGGCCACCTCATGCGAAGAGTTGACTCATTGGAAAAGACCCTGATGCTGGGAGGGATTAGGGGCAGGAGGAGAAGGGGACGACAGAGGATGAGATGGCTGGATGGCATCACCGACTCGATGGGCATGAGTTTGAGTAAACTCCGGGAGTTTGTGATGGACAGGGAGGACTGGCATGCTGCGATTCATGGGGTCGCAAAGAGTCGGACACGACTGAGCGACTGAACTGAACTGAACTGAAGCAGTTATCTGCAAAAGACAAGTTTGATTCCCCAGACAGAAACACGTGATAGAGACCAGAATGAATTGATTTATATATCTAATAAAGAAAAATGGTGGTCAGTAATGAGGAAGAAAAAATTCAAGTCCCAGGGGATAACCATGGCAATGCCCATCCATCCCGTCCTGGAGCTGTGCCAGTCCAATACACTAGCCACTAGTCACATGTTTCTATTAAAATGTGAACTTAAACTGCTTAAAATTAAATAAAATTTAAAAGTCAACTCTTCAGTTGCAAAAGCCACATTTCAGGTGCTTAACAGTTCCATGTGGCTATTACATGGGACAGTGTAATTACAGAATATATCCATCTAAAAAGTTCAGTTGGACAGAGTTGAAGGAAAATGTGTCCCCTGGGGCAAGGTCTCACCTGCACAGTTATCTAGATATATAGATCTATATATTGGACTTTAAAATAGAATCATTCCCCTGACTAAATACCACAAGACATTTAAGTCATAAAACTAACTCCTTTGCTCTGATTCCACATCCTCCAGCAATCTTTTGCTTACAGTCTAGCTTCCCACTTGTACATATGTCTACAGGGAGAGACTGTATTTCTCAGAGGAGTATGGTCTTCACTGTCCAGGTCCCTGGCACTCTAGTTCCATTACAAAGATAATCATCAATCTTTTCTTATCCATCAGTCTCCTGGATTGGTTAATGTGAGATTTTCCTTCCTTTAATGAAGTTCTATTAAATAAATTGAAAACAGTAGTATCGGAGGTGGTGGACACAGCAGTGACTAAGTCAGTCGAGATTGGTTGTCTGTGTTTGACCATTTTGAAACTGCAAAGCTGGTTCTCTCACTGCAGACCATGGCAAATTCACTGAGGTAGTGGTTCTCAGATATTGCTAGTGTGAGTTCGTTGGAGAGCTTTCTAAAATGCCTGCCCTACCTTCAGACACTGGTCATTGGATTGGGCCACTGAATTATTAGCAATCTCCTCAGGAAGCCCTGATAAATTTATAGTAGATACTGTGGGTGCTCCACCTATATCCCCTCAAATCCTTTACCATTTTTGTGTAACCAGTTCCTAGCACTTTCATTCCAACAGTTAGCACCAGTGTCTAGGGGTGGGTGGCTACTCAGGTTGTTGAAATCCTTTTTGCTTTTCACTTGAGCCAGCAGTGTCTGGAAATGAATATTTCCTCCTGTGTGCTGGAATATGAATCCTTTGGTTACATTGCCCCCTGAGTAGGACAACTCTAAGCTTTAACCCACACTGTCTCTAGAATGGTTCAGTGGAATTGGCCCTCCATGGGACTTTGCTTATCATCCTGCCATTCCTGGTCCCATATGCTCCCTTCCCTACCGATCTCCAGTTTTCCTGGGTATATTTTTAATACATCAATTTTACATGAATCCTTATCTGACATCTACATCTGAAGAATCCAACCTAAGTCAGGTACCAATATTTGAGAGCCACTGAATGAATGCGAAGCCACTTACTGAGGCTTTATGGAAGATAAGGATACCCTTGTCCTAGCCCTGGTCCCATTTCTTCCCATTTAGAAATTCTATAATGGCAACAATAGTTTTTGTCACGTAATTGCAAACTCTCTGAGATAAACCACACTACACATCCCCCTATGCCTTAAACTTGATACTACAACAAAGCAGCTGCCACTCTGAAGGACTGCTGTCTGCATCATGCAGGAGGTAACAGGATACTGGTTCTTTGCTGCTGCCGTGTAATGTATATATGCAAGAGGAAAGTGAGGGCTGGCCCAGGACTGCATCCTTACACTTTCAGTTGACTAACGTGAATTTAAAATTAACCTTTAATGTGATTGGAGGATTCTTTTCCAGGTGGGTACTGCCAAATTTGAATCCAATTGTTTGAAAGCATTTTATTGCAGGGAAATGTGTGAAGACAACAGATAGCTCAGAAGTAGATAAACTCAAAGCCACATCGAGTATCTTTTGTCTGTGTGTCCTGGCACCTTTGAAAAGAACTTGGTAAGGCTATAGCAGATTCAGTTGTGGATAAAGATATAAGTACAATGATGATCCCTGCTAAGATCTTCATAAGAGCAGAATACTGGCAACAACCTCTATATCCAACAATTTAGGCTATATCAAACAAATTATGTTATACCCAGAGGATGGAATATTACTTCCAACCTAAAAAGAATATTGTCAATGAACATTAAAGAGGTGGACAAAAGTTCATGGTATAAGGTTGATAGAAAAGGGAGTAAGGCATATCATCCTGGTTATCCCTAACATCCATTCTCTCTTCTAAACTAATTTAGGCCCCAGTAATTTGCCGAGGTACTTGGCTGCCCCAAGTAAAGATTACATTAATGAGGAGTGATATGTGACTAAGTTCTGGCCAAGGGGATATAAGCAAAGATGGCATGTGTAATTCCCGGGAATATCTTTGAAGAAAAGGAGGGGGAAGCCTGCCTTTTCCTTCTATTTTATCATTCTAGTTGCTGGATGTGAATGTAATGCCAGGAGCAGTTATCTTGGATTATGATACTGGGAATAGAGACCACAAACAAGAAAATAGCTTAGACACTGACACTGGTGTACCATTCAGCTCTTAATACCTACCTTAGGACTTATTTGTGAAACAGAAAATAGTTTTATCATATCTAAATCATTGTTATTTTTTTTTCCTTTTGTTAGTCACACTCAGAGGTAATGGTCAATGATACAACAAGTACCTAACAGTGTGTTCCTGCATTGTCCAATATGCCAGCCACCAGCATGTGGCTGTTAAAAATAAATTAAAACTAAATTAAACTTAAAACTCAGTTCTTCAGTTCCACTAGCCACATTCCAAGTGCTCAATAGCCAAAGTTGGCTAGTGACTGCCTTACTGAACAGTGAAGACAAAGAACATTTCCATCATTACATTAAGTTCTTTTCAACAGCACTGATACCCATGTTACATCCTTTTTTAAAAATGTGTATGCATGTGTTTGTGTGTCCATGAGTGTAGAGAGAGAGAAGAGACTAAAAGATAAGAGAAATGTTAAGAATGGCTTTATCTGAAAGTTAAGACTACAGGAGATTTTTTTTTTATGTTCATCAACACTATTAAACTATTTTATAATTACCATTTTTATATTTTATTCCTATATGACTTAACATGCTTAAAACCTCCATTGCAATCATTTAATAGCATTTAGGAAAGTCATAAGGTTTGAAAATTTATAAAGAGAAACTATCACCAAAATCTAACTTTAGAATATTTTCATAACTCCCAAAATTCCTATACCCAATTACAGTAAGTCCTTGAGCCTGACTCTGCTCCCACCCTTGACAACTGCTCCTATTACTTTTATAATATGAGAAGTATTTTTTAAAACATACCAGTTTTATCAAGTTCCACTTGTTCAGCCTGAGTCGAAATTTGGGACCATATTTCATTCTGGAGCTTTTTAAAGAAGTTCTTACTGTAATTATGCAAGTCTGCATAGGACCCTAGCATGGAGATGGTCTGTCCCGGAGGGTAAGACACTATTTCTTCTAACTGGGTCTTGTTGGCCCCTTCAATGCCCACGGCAAGAACAGTTACATCCTGCAGCCGGAGGTCGAGGGCCACCTCCCGCACATTGTCATCCGACGGCCTGTTAGTAACCAGGACTGCTATTTGGGGCACTCCTTGGGCCCGTCTGCTGCCATGTGATGCTGAGAAGCCTTCCCTCCTCATCTGCTCAAGGGCAGCTCCAGCAATGGATTTCCCAGCCTCCAGAGAAAGCTTCTGGATTTGCTTCTGAAATTCAGACAGGGTTGTGCTCGAGTTCAGAAGAGAAAACGTCTTGACTCTGTCACTGTAACTCATAAGTCCAAGCCGCAGGCAGTTGTTTTGCACATCCATGGAGGAGGTGATGTTCTTCAAGAAGTTCTGCAGAAGCCTTAGATTCTCTGTGGTCCCAACAGCCTCATCCACCAGAAACATGAGGTCGGCAATTGAATCTTTCTCACAGGCCCTGGGAAAGGGGACTATGGAGAGAGAAAAGGCAGGTAGGTTAGTACAGACCCCTGGCTCAGAGTGAGAAAGCCACCGTATAGATTGTCAGACGTCATTAGGGAAAATGGAGGGAGTCATGACAAATAGAGGTAGCAATTTTTTGCTGAAAAAAAATAAAAATAAGAATTCTGAGCAAAATTTGCCCTATGTTGGTGATGTGGGGTAAGAACTAAATTATCTGAGACATAAATAAGTTAGGGAAGGCCTCTCTGAAAGGATCACATTTAGGTTGAGAAAGGCGAAGAGAAAGATTCAGCTGCACGTTGTTTGAAAAAAAAAAAGAATAATTCTGGCAGAAAGAAAGGCTTGAAGTAGAAACAAGCAAGAAGCCCAGAGTAGCTGGAGCCGATGAGCAAGGGGAACAATGATGAGGTCAGAGGGAACCAGGTCCATTCATATGGGACTCACATGATCTTATTCGCATCTTTTAAATATCACCCTAGTTCCTGAAGGGAGACAATGAGCTCATTAAAATTTACTTAAAAGTAATTGTCCTAATACAGGAAATAGATAATGGTTCTTGGGCAAAGATAAAGCAGATAAGATAGAACAAAAAGAGTAGTTTTGATACATGAATTCGAGATAGAATGGAGGACTTGATGATAAATTAGATATATGGTAGGAGACAGAAAGTAGTGTTGAAAGCGCCTAGGTTTTTGATGTGAACAAGTGAGAGGATGTTGGTTGTGTCTTTTTCCAAGATAGGGGAGATAGGGGAAGAACAGGTTGGAGGGAGGAGTCAAGAGCTCTGTTTCAGACATGCTAAATTCGAGATCTATTGAAGATGCCAGGTAAGCAGTTGGTTGTATAAATCTGGAATGCAGGGGAGAGTATATCACATGCCCAGAAAATACCCACTCCAGGCACAGATGGGGGAACCACAACTGTGATAAGTGCAGCTGAGAGATAAGTTCAAATCTTGCCCAAAGCTACCCTAAGATAGTGAGCTCTAGAAGCCAAAAGACATATCTTACTTACCTCTATCTCTCCGGTACCTGGTGCCTGGTAGGAGCTCAGAAGTATTTGTGGAATTATAATTCTCATAAATCTACTAATGTACTCTGAACCCCCACATAGTTGGCTAAATAAAACTTTCAGCATGGCTTGCTCAGCTCAGCACTTATTTGCAAATAGCTATTACAAACTGTTTGCCAAACTCCATACAAGTCATATCACTCATATCATAAGGCCAACACTATTATCCTCACTTTATAGGTAAGGAAACTGGAGCTCAAAATTTAAGCAGCTTACTCAAGGCCCTTAGCAGCCAAGCCAGGGTTTGAACTCAGATTCCAAAACCCTTATTCTTAACCTCTAGGCTTCCCTGGTGGCTCAGGTGGTAAAGAATCTGCCTGCAATGTGGAAGACCTGGGTTCAGTCCCTGGATCAGGAAAGGAATGGCAATCCACTCCAATAGTCTTGCCTGGGGAACTCAATGAACAGAGGAGCCTTGTGGACTACAGTCCATGGGGTCACAAAGAGTCAGACATCACTGAGTGACTAACATTTTCACTTTCAAAGGGAAAGATAGGGTCCTGACAAGCAACCCTTTTTGAACCATATACTGCTGTGAAATAAATCAGGAGGAGTGAGAGAAACACGGTCAGTACCCAGAGCCTTCTAAGAAGGTGGTAAAGCCCTACTGTCATGGAGACCTCAAGCTATCTACAGGGTTGTAAGATCTCCAAGGTTCCCAAGGTGAAGGGTCACATTCATTCATGTGCTTAGTCACTCAGTCGTGTCCGACTCTTTGGGACCCCATGGATGGTAGTCTGCTGGCTTCCCTTGTCCATGGGGATTCTCCAGGCAAGAATACTAGAGTGGGTTGCCACACCCGCCTCCAAGGGATCTTCCCAACCCAGGGATTGAACCCGGGTCTCCTGCATTGCAGGCAGATTCTTTACTGTCTCAGTCACCAGCGAAGGGTCACTGGAGGGTCTCTCTAGGAGGAGAAGTACATGTGCTCTGAGAACTTGCTACTTCCCCCAAGGCAGAAGGAATGAAGCCTGGGAAAAGTGGAGGTAAAAGTACTTCCTGGTGCTTCAGAGGCAACACTAACTGAACAGAGGCTGCCCAATACTTACCCAAACCCATTTCCTCCTCTTGCTCGCACAAGACTAGACATAGTTCCCAGCCTCACCTGCAGTTAGGTGTGGCCATGGGACTAAGATCTTACTAAAGAAATGTGAGCAGAAGTAATGTGTGCCTCTTCCAAGCTTAGCCCATAAAATCATCCCGTGAATGACCTTCCCTCTTTTTCCCCTTCACCAGCTTCATACCAATTCCCAGGGCACCTTGAAAGTAATATTTGAAGATGGAAGAGCCACCACCAGCCTAATTATTTGAATAGGAGCAAAACAACTGGTCAACCTGAGCACTAGTCCTATAATGTTACAAGGGAAATCAATAAACTTCTTATTCAGGAGGTCTACTTTTTATTAAGGCATAGCCTGGTCTGATTACAAAATCAACCCATAGTGATAGCCAAGGAATTGGTGAATGAGAGCTGGAAAAAAGTTTCAAGATCATTCCAACTTTAATATCTTACAAATGAGGGTGCTGATGCAAGGCTCACAGAGACAGAGATGACCCTACTTTCTCAAGTTCACAGTCAGCTAGTGCCATTGTCTGGATCTTTTTGACCTGTAGTAAGGGCACTCTTTACCACACTGAGTGGCTTCCTTGAGTCTTAGAACTAGATAGCACCTACTCAGAATAGCCTCTCATCATCAACTGAGCACAGAGGCAGCCAGAAAAATCCATTTGGTAGGAACTCTTTCTACCTTGCTCTGGATGGAATGGTTGGACCCCCTTAGCAGTGCAGTATACTTACTGGGTGCCTTCCATGTGTGTACTGACCTGTTCCACCTGCTCATCAACATTGCTTATGTGGCCTCCTGTCTCACGTCACCCTCTCTTTGGTAAGGCTTTCTAGGATTACCTCCTAAGTAAACTATATTTTTACTCAAAGGTCCTCTGTTTGGGGGTCTTATGGAGAACTTTCCTAAGACACAAATAAAGCATTTTTCAAATGAGAAGCTGTGGTAGCCTCCTTTTAGCTTTAGGGGATCAGGAATGAAAGTTGATGAGAAGGAGGTCTTCTACATTTCTGCATGAAATAGAGATTTCTCGTGGGTGGCACCCTAGAGATAATAGGAGATGGCTTTCTGGGTCAGAGTGCATAGGGGTAGGACACCTCTTCAACCAAGGACCTCCTTACCTTCCATATCAGAGTGGGCTACTCCATCTTTGTACTGAACTGCATCCTTGAGAATTTGCATCATGTTTCTGGAGAATGTGCTGAGGTCCCTGGCCGTCCGGAGGCTGTAGTGGAACTGGCCCGTGGCCATGGCCTTCAGGGTCTTCTCAGACACCCCCTGCATCCCCACGGAGACGATCCTCACCCCATCTTTGCGCAGTGCTTCGGCGGCCTCTTCCACAGCATCTTCGGACTCGGCGGAAGCCAGGACCACTAGGATCGGGGGAAACAGTTTCTTGTCCCTCCCGCCTGAGAAGTAGGCCCTGTGCACCTCCTGGAGAGCGTTCCCAATCCGCAAGGAGCCCCCCAGGAACCCGAAGTTCTTCTTGATGTGATTCAACATGGGGCCCCTGCTCTTGAAGGCTCTGAGCAGGAACTCTCTGTGGAGCCCATCACTGTACTGGGCCAGGCCCACGTGGTACTTGTCAGCCTCTATGGGGAGGCTGCTGATCATCTTGTTGATGAAGGACTTCACAAACGGGAAGGACTTAATTCCCAGGCGGTCGGAGCTGTCCACGAGAAACACCACATCAGCATACTCAGGGCCTGGCCCTATCAAAATAAGATGACAACAAACCCAAATGAGGTGATGGTTTAGCCTTGGTATTTTAACCACATCTCCTCTGAGATTATGTCCTAGTATTAAGGGTAACTCAGAATCCCGAGGAAAGAGTCTTCTGGAGGTCAAACAGAGGAAACTGTACTTGTTTATGCTAAAATGTCAAACAAGAGAACTTCTGTAATGTTAACAACAGATTTTTCTTTCTCAACTCTGTGCCAAAGGCAACCAACTGACATTTTTGTCGTTGTTGTTTTTTGGTTTTTTGGAACCCCAAACAACTTGATATTGTACTAAAAGAATAAACAATGTGATACCAGAAAGTCGCCAAGTGGCCTGTGGATTAAAAGCAACTTTTATAACAGTATCAAGCAGAGAAGCAGCTATCTTGGGCTGGAGATCATAGAGGCAGATCTGAAACAGGAGCTTTTGATTGAGGGGAGGCAGAGGAAGAGAAGCAGGGTGTAGCTTGATTTGAGGAGACTCTGGTGCATCCTTTACACCAGAGCATCCCTCTTTGGCTCAAGAGGGATGGCTTAGTGGTAAAGAATCCACCTGCCAATGTAGAAAACAGTTTCCTTCCCTGCTTAGTGGTAAAGAATCCACTTGTCAGTCCAGGAAACAGGTTAATTCCCTGGTTTGGGAAGATCCCTTGGAGAAGGAAATGGCAACCAACTCCAGTATGGTCGCCTAGGAAAGTACTGAATGAACAGAGGAGCCTGGCTGGCTGTGGTCCATGGGGTCACAAAATAGATGGACATGATTTAGTGACTAACAACAGTCAGTTATCAGCTACAGACCTTCCCCAAGAATTGGAGAGAAGGATTGGAGGGTTACAGGCATAACCTCCTGGGTAAGGTGGCTCTGGGAAAACCAAGGGCAATTCTCCTGAGAAAGCGAGGTACTGCTGTGAGCCATTGTAGGCAATATTCACAGCAACTAGGGGTGGGGGAATATATGCGTACCTCATAAAGAGCATCTGGATGATGGAAAAAAACACCAGTGTTGACTTTAGCAGAAATGGTCAGCCACCTCCATCCTCCCAATTAGTGATCTGCTCGTAAATGTTTAACTAAGCAGGATATTTCTTAAAAAGTGACCCTGATATCAGGAAATCTGAGGGTAGCACATGCAGAGTTAAAAATATTTCTTTGAGTGATGTGTTTATAAATACAAATAAATCTAGCTTTCATATTCTACATGTATAAGGAATATGAAAGCTTTTATATTAATTATTATATACATATAATTTCCTCTGTGGGGTTCCTTTTTTTCCCTTTTCTTTCATTTATTAAAGCCAAGTTGCAAACTGACCTACAAAACAAATGGGCTAACTCTATTCATAGAGACACAGAACATCAGGACTTCAAAAAAATCAGTGATTAATTGAAGTTTTTCTGGCCAGGTATACCATAACTCATGATTTTGCATCTAGTTTTCTATCATCTTTGAAAGCTTGAGTACGCTTGATATTGTATATCACCAACTACAAATAAATTCCGTCTACTTCGATTTTTCAGTAAAGAAATACATCCCTTGTTTCTATTAATTAAAATAAAGATTTGTTGAGACAAAAATATTTATTTTCCTAATAATAATAAACATAAAATATAGTGGTACCTGGGCTCTGATATGTCAGGGTTTCAGTCCAGAAGATCGGAACAAATATAATTAGCAGGATCTTCATCTTGTTAGTGAAGTTTTCTTGCTTTTATTCTGTTAAAAAAAAAAGCATGTTGTTCACCTTGTGAAAAATCTCATTGTTAAACAAGAAATAACTACTGAGAAAGTTGAGTTAGAACACAATATAACTGTAAACACTGTATTTGTCAAAGCAATGTCAAGTGAGTTTAAAACATTCATCAAGTGGAAAGTGTTAGTTGCTAAGTCGTATCTGACTCTTTGCGGCCCCATGAACTGTAGCCTGCCATGCTCCTCTGTCCGTGGAATTTCCCAGGCGAGAATACTGGAGTGGGTTGCCATTTCCTCCTCCAAGGGATCTTCCCAACCCAGGGATTGAACCTGAGTCTCTTGTCTTCTGCACTGGCAGGCAGATTCCAAGTCTCCATTGCAGGCAGATTCTTTACTGTCTGAACGACGAGGAAAGTATTCATCAAGTGTTTGAGTGTTTGTTGAAAATGTCTCTGTGTGTATGCATTTGCTCAGTCGGTTCCAACTCTTTGCGACCCCATGGACTGTAGCCCACAGGGCTCCTCTGTCCATGGAATTCTCCAGGCAAGAATACTGGAGTGAGTAGCCATTAACTTCTCCAGGGGATCTTCCCAACCCACGGATCAAACCTGCGTCTCCTGCATTGCAGGAAGAGTCTTTACCATCTGGGCCACCAGAGGAGCCCATTCGCTGAAAATAGATAATGTTAATGTTTGCTGTGTCCTTACCATGGCTCAGATATTTTTCTTAGTGCTCTTTAAGCATCATATTATTTAATCCTCCCAACCATCTTACTGAGGTACACCTACTATAACACATGACAGATAAGGAAACAGGCACAGGTGTCTTGGTATTGATAAGTGGTGAATCCAGCGTCCTAACCCAGACAGGTGATCATGGAGCCCAAACTTTAACCATAGTTCTATAAGCTTTATGCAAAATCTATGAACTCACAGAATTTACGAAGTCACTATTCTTGATTATCTATTTTCATGTCAACAATAACTACTGTATATGTTTACAACTTGGCTCAAAAATCCAACAGCTACCCACATTTCTTTCTTCATTAATCCCCGGTGAAAATTGTTCTGTCATTTGTGGTTATACCCAATTTTGTAAATTACTTTAACTTCAGTATTTCTCTTCATGAGCTCACAATCAATTAGAAATATTCTTCATGGGAAATTATAATCTTACAGAAATGCCGCCAAGTCAAAGTTGTTGCTTTGATTAATAGGGAAATACATAAAATAACCAATACTCAAGAATAGAGATGCCTTTAATGAAATACCTAAAGTATAAGGACTGTATTTTATTCTAGAGTTGACCTTTCAGCAGTTATTTTGAAATTGCTAATCATGCAGGAAGATTGAGGGAATCACTGGAAACTAGATTTGGAAGCCACCCTATGGATCATTTAGACTAAACCCTTATTTTGCCAAAAAGGAAATAGAGGCTCCCTGGTAGTTAGTAGCTGAATCACGTCATCAATGACTTTCAAATCTATAGTCATCATATTCTAACATATCATATATTTTACTTATTAATCAATTTTATTTTTAAGATGTAATTCACATTCTACACAATTTGCCCTTTAAAGTGGACAATTCAATGTGTTTCAGTTTATTAGCAGGATTTGCATCAGTTATCAGTAATTCCAGAACATTTTAATGACACAAATATGACACCCCATACCCATCAGCAGTTACTAATTCTCCCCTCCCCAAAGTTCCTGGTAACCACTGATCTGCTTTCTTCTCTATGGATTTACCCATTCTAGACATTAATATAAATGGAACCATATAACATGTGGCCTTTTGTGTTTGGATTCTTTAACATAACGCTTTCAAGATTTATCCATGTTGTGACATTCTTTTTATGTTTGAGTAGCATGAGATGGCTGAAAGGCATCACCGACTCAATGGACTTGAGTTTGAGCAAACTCCAGGAGATAATGAAGGCTAGGGAAGCCTGGAGTGCTGCAGTTCATGGGGTTGCAAAGAATCGTACCTGACTTAGCCACTGAACAACAATATTCTACTGTATGGATATACAACTTATAAACAATCTATTCACCAGTTGTTGGATATTTGGATTATTCTACTTCTGGCTACTATGAATAATGCTGCTATGAATATTCATGTACAAATTTTTATGTGGATATATGTTTTCATTTCTTTTGGTAGACACCTAGAAGAATTTTTGATCTTATGCTAGCTTTATGTTTAACACTTTTAGAAACTGCCAAATTGCTTTCCAAAGTGGCTGCCTCATTTTACACTCCTACCAGCAGATATAAAGGTCCCAATTTCTCCACATTCTCACCAACACTTGTTATTGTATATCTTTTTAAAAAAATTACACTTATAGGAGAACTCTCTGAAAACAAAAATTATTAATATGCTAATGGCTCTAATGAAAAAAGTATACAGCATGCAAGAACAGATGGATGATGTAAGCAACAAATTCAAGAGAGTAGAAACTCTGTAACAGAAGTGAAGAATGTCTTTGATGGACTCATTAGTAGACTGGACGTAAGCTAAGGAAAGAATCTCTGAGTTTGAGGATTTATCAATAGAAACTTCCAAAATTGAAAAGCAAAGAGAAAAATGGAACATTACATGTAAGAACTAGGGGACAACTATTGAAAGTATAATATATTTGTAGTGGAAATAACAGCAGGAGAAGAAGTATTTGAAACAGTAATGACTGAGAATTTCCTGCAAGTTAATGTCAGACACCAAACTACAGATCCAGGAAGCTCAAACAACATAAAAAGGAAAACTGCCCAAAACAAACAAACAAAAAATAAACGCATTATCTACAGAGGAGCAAAAATTACATCTGACTTCTCAGCAATCACACAAACAAAAGGAGGTTGGCACAGACTATTTTACTTATTTTACATTTTATTTTTTTCTGTGCTGGGTTTTCATTGCATTGTACAGGCTCTTTGTTGAGGCACACAGGCTTCTCTTGTTTTGGAGCATGGGCTCTAGAGTGCACAGTCTCAGTAATGGGTGCACAGACTTGGTCTCCCCACAGTATGTGGGATCTTATTTCCCCAACCAGGGATTCAACCCGTGTCTCCTGCATTGGAAGGCAAATTTTTAACCATTGGACCACCAGGGAAGTCCCAGGATTGGACTATCTTAAGTGTCGAGAGAAAAAGACCCACAAACCTGGAATTTTGCAACCTGTGAAACCATCTTCAAGAGTTGGTGGAGAAATAAAGACTTTCTCAAACAAAGAAAAAAAAATGAGAGAATTTGTTACTAGGAGACCTGATGTTCTTGCAAAAGAACATTTTGCAAGAAATGTTCAAAGAAGCTCTCAGAGAGAAGGAAAATAATATAGGTCAGCAATTTGGATCTCCATAAAGACACAAGTTATGTTTTCATCAGACACAGAAAGATGCACAGACACAGATGATTGTTAAAAAGGAAGACTTTTTATTGTACTCACAGCCTCTTAGAAACAAGAGGCAAGACGCGCCATGCAGGGCCACAGAGGGAAGTCCTGAGGAGATAGGAACAGGCAGAAAGAGGTGGGGAGGAGCCTCATCCTGGTTTTCCTGGGAGGCAGTGGGGAAGGTTAGGTGTGGCAAGCTACACAGATTTAGAAGTGAATAGTCTGAGAAATCTCAGTGGGGTCTGCATTGTAGGGGTGGTCCTTAGTTGTCAAGTACATGTTACTGGGGTGGCAAGGAAAGGTGAGTAGTGCCCGCAGAGTTCAAGAGCCCAATAAGAGGAGGCAGGAGAGGGTGTGGACTCAGAATTTATTGGTTTCTACATCTAAGGAATGTTAGCAGGCAAGTCCTACTATTTCTAGGAATTGGTTAATCCTGGGGAAGGGCAGTACCTCCTTGGGTCAGCAAGCTCTCAGAAGCCAGAGCATCAAGAATACAGTACACACTACTGAATTTTTAGAATCAAACTTAAATATATAAATAATTTATTTTAAAAATTATTTATAAATAATTTATATAAAATATAAAAAAATATGAATAAAATCAATAACTAACAAGGACCTACTGAATGGCACATTAAACTATACTCAATATTTTTTACAACCTATAAGGGAAGAGAATTTGAAAGAAAAGGATATATATATATACACAAATACATATATCTGAATCACTTTGATATACACTTGAAATTAACACAACATTGTAAATCAGCTATATTTCAATTTAACAAAAAGGAATATAGAACATAAGAAAATACTGTTAATACAAGAACAATAAAGAGGGAATAAGTGAAGTTAAAATTAAGACTTTTATTTTTCTTATTCTTTAATTGATCTAACAGATAAGAGCTTGCTCAAAATAGTAGCAACAACAATGTATTTGGTGATTATGCCTTTTATATATTTGAAGTGAATGACTCAATAATACACTGATTATTGACAGGAGGGAGAAGTTAGGGATGCTTGGTTATTAAAAGGTACTTGCAATTCCCATGAAGTAATATAGTGTTATTTGAATTAGCTGTAAATACCCAGGGCAAATTTTAAGGCAACCACTAAAAGGGTTTTTTTAAAAAGATAATTGATACACTAAGAAAGAAAAAATGGAATCATACAAAATTCTCAATTAATTAAAAAATCAAAAGACATAAAAAGAGTATAAGGCACAAATATAAAGAACAAGTAGGAAACTAACAAATGTAGGTATGTATGGAAACCCAACTATATCAATAATCACTATAAATGCCATTGGTCTAATTACTTCCATTAAAAGACAGCAATTATTAGAATGTATCCAAAAAAGACCCTATTATATGTAGTTGAAGCCCACTTTAAGTATGAAGACACAAATAGAGTAAAGAAAGTGGACGGAAAAAATATGCTAAAAGATAGAACAATGCTATTAATTTCAGAAAAACAAACTTTTGAGTAAGGAAAATTATCAGTGATAAAGACAGACATTACAAAATGATAAGGGATCAATTCTCCAAGAAGACATAGTAATCCTTAATGTATATGCATCTAAAAACAGGGCATCAAAATCAGTGAGACAAAAACCAATACAATTGTAAGGAGAAATAGATCAATGCATTATTATAGTAGAAAACTTCAACATCCCTCTCTCAGAATTGGGCAGATCCAGCAGAGAGAAAATCAGTAAGGAAACCATTGCACATTTTTGAACATAATTGACAACTATAAAATATGTTATTCAACAATTGTGAATATGTATTCTTCTCAATCTCACATAGAGCATTCACTAAGATAGACCACATTCTAGGCCATAAGACACACTTTAACAAATTTAAAGAAATACACATCATACAATGTCTGCTTTTAGACCACAGTGGAATTAAACTAGAAATCAACAATGATAATTAGAAAGTACCAAAATGCTTGGAGATTAAACACCACATGTTTAAATAACACAAGGGTTACAGACAAAATTTCAAAAACAAATTTTAAATACTTTGAACTAAATAAAAATGAAAAAACAGCTTATCCAAATTTGTGGAATGCAGCAAAACTAGTATTTTAAAGGGAAATCCAGAGTATTGAATGCATATTTCAGAAAAGAAGAGAGATCTAAAATCTATCAGCTAAGCATCATATAAGCATCTGCTTTAGGAAAATTTTTAAAAAGAAGAGAAAATTAAATCCAAAGAGAGGAAAGGGAAAATTTTTTTAATGCAACAGAATCAATGACATTGAAAACAGGAAATAGAGAAAAAAAATCAGCAAAACAGAAAGTTGATTCTTTGAAAAGATCAAGTAAATCTATAAACCTCTAGCCAGCATAACTAAGAGGAAAAGGGCACAAATTACTAACATCAGAAGTTACATCACTTGGGACATCACCTGGATGACATGGACATCATTGTTACTGTTGTTCAGTCACTAAATCATCTCCAACTCTTTGCAACCCCGTGGGCCATAGCACACCAGGCTCCTCTGTCCTACACTGTCTCTCAGAGTTTGCTCAAATTCACGTCCATAGAGCTGGCGATGCTGTCTAACCATCTCATCCTCTGCCCCCACCCCCTTCTTTTGCCATCAAACTTTCCTAGCATTACGGTCTTTTCCAGTGGGGGGGCTCTTTCCATAAGGTGGCCAAGGTATTGGAGCTTCAGTTTCAGCACCAGTCCTTCCAATGAATAGTCACGATTCATTTCCTTTCAGATTGACTGGTTTTATCTCCTTGCTGTCCAAGGGACTCTCAAGAGTCTTCTCCAGCATCACAATTTGAAAGAATCAACTTTTGGTGCTCAGCTTTCTTTATGGTCCAACTCTCCCATCTGTACATGACTACTGGAAAAAGCATAGCTTTCACAATACAGACTTTTGTTGGCAAAGTGATGGCTATGCTTTTTAGCACACTGTCTAGGTTTGTCATAGCTTTCCTTCCAAGGGACAAGTGTCTATCAATTTCATAGCTATAGTCACCATCTGCAGTGATTTTGGAGCCCAGGAAACTAAAATCTGTCACTGCTTCCACTTTCCTTCCTTTTATTTGCCATCAACTGATGTAACCAAATGCCATGATATTAGTTTTTTCAAAATTTGAATTTTAAGCCAGCTTTTTCACTTTCTTCTTTCACCCTCAAAGAGGCTCTTTAGTTCCTCTTCACTTTCAGCCATTTGAGTGGTATCATCTGCATATCTGAGGTTGCTGATATTTCTCCTGATAATATCGATTTCAGCTTGTGATTCATCTAGCCCAGCATTTCACATGAGGTATTCTGCATAGAAGTTAAATAAGCAGGGTGACAATATTCAGCCTTGTTGTACTCCTTTCCCAGTTTTGAACCAGTCCATTGTTCCATGTCTGGTTATAACTCTTGCTTCTTGACCTGCATACAGGTTTCTCAGGAGACAAGTCAAGTTGTCTGCTACTCCATCTCTTTAAGAATTTTCCACAGTCTTGTGAACCATGCAGCCAAAGGCTTTAGCATAGTCAATGAAGCAGAAGTAGATATTTTACTGGAATTCCCTTGCTTTCTCCAGGATACAGTGAATGTTGGTAATTTGATCTCTGGTTCCTCTGCCTTTTCTAAACCTTACAAACCCAGCTTGTACATCTGTAAGTTCTCAGTTCACATACTGCTAAAGCCTAGCTTGAAGGATTTTGCTGCTGCTGCTGCTGCTAAGTTGCTTCAGTCATGTCCGACTGTGTGTGACCCCACAGACGGCAGCCTACCAGGCTCCCCCATCCCTGGGATTCTCCAGGCAAGAATACTGGAGTGGGTTGCCATTTCCTTCTCCAATGCATGAAAGTGAAAAGTGAAAGTGAAGTCGTTCAGTCATGTCTGACTCTTAGTGACCCCATGGACTGCAGCCGACCAGGCTCCTCCATCCATGGGATTTTCCAGGCAAGAGTACTGGAGTGAGGTGCCATTGCCTTCTCCTAAAGGATTTTGAGCATAACCTTATTACCATGTGAAATGAGCACAATTATATGGTAGTTGGAACAGTCTTTGGCACTGCCCTTCCTTGGGATTGGAATGAAAACTGACCTTTTCCAGTCCTGTGGCAACTGCTGCTTTCCAAATTTGCTGATATATTGAGTGCAACACTTAACAGCCACATCTTTTAGGATCTGAAAGAGCTCAGCTGGAATTCCATCACCTCCACTAGCTTTGTTCATAGTAATGCTTCCTAGAGCCACTTGACTTCATATTCCAGGATGTCTGGATTAGGTAAGTGACCACAACATTGTGGATTACCCAGGTCATTAAGACTGTTTTTGTATAGTTCTTCGGTATTCTTGTCATTTCTTCTTAATCCCCTCTGTTTCTTACTGTTCTGTCCTTTATCATGCCCCATCTTTGCATGAAATGTTCCCTTGATCTCTCAAATTTCCTTCAGGAGATCTCTAGTTTTTCCCATTCTATTGTTTTCCTTTATTTCCTTGCATCGCTTATTTAAGAAGGCCTTTTTATCGCTCCCTGCTGTTCTCAGGAACTCTGCATTCAGTTGGATATATCTTTCCCTTTCTCCCTTGCCTTTTACTTCTCTGCTTTCCTTAGCTATTTGGAAAGTCTCTTAGACAGCCACTTTGCCTTCTTGCATTTCTTTTTCTTTGGGATGGTTTTAGTCACTGTCTCCTGTATAATGTTATGAATCTCTGTCCATAGTTCTTCAGGCAATCTGTCTACCAGATCTAATCCCTTAAATCTATTCATAACCTCCGCTGTATAATCATAAGGAACTTGATTTAGGTCATACCTGAGTGGCCTAGTGGTTTTCCCTACTTTCTTCAATTCAATTGCCCTAAGGAACTCAAGATCTGGACATGGACATTAAAAGGATATTAAATTCCATGACTGCAAGGACGATTATGAACAACTCTATGTTCACAAATTTATAACCTGGATGAAGTGGACAAATTTTGAAAGACACAATCTGTCAAAACTCACACAAGAAGAAATAGACAATCAGAATAGGTCACATCCATTAAATAAATTGAATCAACAATTAATGACCTTCCAAAATTGAATGCACCAGGCTCAGACAGGTTCACTGATAAATTCTACCAAACACTTATGCCAGTTCTTTATAATTTCTTCCAAAAGATAGAAGCAGAGAGAATACTGCCTAAATCATTCTATGAAGCCAGACTTACCCTTATACCAAAGCCAGATAAAACATTACAAAAAAAAACACTACAGACCAGTATCTTATATGAATGTAGATGCAAAAATTCTCAAAAAAAGTTAGCAAATCAAAGCCAACAATGTATGAAAAGAACTATACACCATGATGAAGCAGAATTTATCTCAGGAATGCAAACCTGGCTCAACATTCAAAAATCATTTATATAATTCATCACATCAAATACATAAAGAAAAATATGAAGTAGGAATAGAGGGACTTTTCTTAACATTTGCATACCAATTGGAAAGGAAGAAATATACCTGTCTTTATTTGCAGATAATATGGTTATCTATGTAGGAAATCCCAAAGAATCCACAAAAAATTCCTGGAACTATGGTAGCAGGATAAAAAGTTAATATACAAAGCCTATTACTTTCCCGTAATCCAACAATGAACAGTTGGAATTTTAAATTAAAAACACAATGCCATTTATGTTAGTATCTCCAAAACTTAAATATTTAGGTATAAATTTTTAAAATATATATAGGATCAATATGAGGAAAACTGTAACACTCTGAGGAATGAATTAAATAAATGGAGAAGTATTCCATGTTTATGGATAGGAAGACTTAGATTGTCAAGATACCTGTTATTCCCAACTTGATCTATAGATTCAATGCAACCCCAATCAAAATCCCAACAAGTTACTTTGTGGATACTGACAAACTGATTCTAAAATGTATACAGAGAAGCAAAAGACCCAGAATGGCTTACAGAACATTGAAGAAGAACAAAATCAGAAGCCTGACACTGACTTCAAGAATTTTTATAAAGTTACAGTAGGCAAGACAGTGTGGTATTGGTAAAAGAGTAGGTCAGAATAGAGAGCCCAGAAACAGACTCACACAGTCAATGATCTTTGACAAAGAAGCATGGACAATAAAATGGAGAAATGACCTATTTTTTCAACAAACCATGCTGGAAAAACTAGACATTCACATGCTCCAAAAAAAAGTAATCTAGACCCAGACCTTATACCCTCCACTAAAATTAAGTCAGTGTAGGCCATAAACCTAAAAGTAAAATGTAAAACTATCAAACTCCTAGAAGGTAGCATAGGAGAAAATCTGTTTGACCTCAGGTTTGATAATGACTTTTTTAGATACCATTTCAAAGGCAAGATCCATGAAAGATTTAATGCATAAGCCGGGCTTCATACAAAACTCTTGCTCCACACAAGACACTGTCAAGAGAATGGGAAGACAAGTCACAGACTGAGAAAAAAAAATGTGCAAAACATGTATCTGACACAGGACTGCTATCCAGAATATACAAAGAACTCTTAGAATTCAACAATAAGTAAAAGAACAACACAATTAAAATGTGGGCAAAGATCTCACCAAAGAAGACCCACTAGAATGCAAATAAGCATATGAAAGATAGTCCATATTGTGTATCATTAAGAATGGCAAATTAAAACAATCAGGTAATGTCACACATCTATTAGAATGGCAAGAATCCAAATTATTGACAACCAAAATGCTAGCATGGATATGAAGCAAAACAAACTCTCATTTATTGCTGATGGGAATGCAAAACAGTACAGCCCTTATGGAAGAGACTTCGTTAGTGTCTTACAAAACTAAACATATTCTTACCATATGATCCAGCCATCATACTCCTGAGTATTTAACCAAATGAGTTGAAAACTTATACTCACACAAAAATATGCACATGGATAAGTTCAAGGTAGCTTTATTCATAATTTCCAAAGCTTGGGAGCAACCAAGATGTCTTTCAATAGGTGAATGCATAAATACATTTTGGTACAATGGATAAACACATTTTGGTACAACAGACCATGGAATATTAGTGGTAAAAAGAAGTGCGTAACAAGCTATGTAAAGATTTAGAGGGATCTAAAATGAATATTAATAAGTGAACGAGCCAATTTGAAAAGGCTACATTCTGTATCTATACGACAGAGGATGAGATGGTTGGATGGCATCACCAACTCAATGGACAGAGTTTGAGTAAACTCTGGGAGTTGGTGATGGACAGAGAGGCCTGGCGTGCTGCAGACCATTGGGTCACAAACAGCCAGACATGACTGAGCAACTGAACTGAACTGAACATTCCATATGATTCCAATTCTATAATATTCTGGCAAAGGAAACTATGGAAATAGTGAGGAGACCAGAGGTTGCCAGTGTTTGTGGAGAGAGGGGAATGAAGCTATTCTCTATGATACTATAATGGTGGATATGTGTCATTATATACTTCCCAAAACCCACAGAATATGCAACACCAAGAGTAAAACCTAATGTAAATTATGGGCTTTGGGTGACAGTGATGTGTTAATGCAAGTTCATCAATTATAACCAATGAATCAGTGTGGTGGGGACGTCGGGGGGGGGGGGGACATGTGTATTCATGTGTGGGAGCAGGGAGCATATGGGAACCCCCTGTACATCCTGCTCAGTTTTGCTGTGAGCCTAAATAAGGGCCCTAGCTTGGGCATTAGGAATCTGTCAAGGATGATAAAAATGCTCTCTGTATTGATTGTGGTTAGATGGAAGTATGTATGTGCCAAAACAATTTTAAAAATACACTTAAAATGGATGCATTATATTGTATATGAATTATGCCTCAATACAGTTGATGTGCCCAGTTTGGATGATAGATTATGTGATCTTAAGCCTAGTGTACCAAGGGCAGGGAGGTGGGAGTGGTCTGACCTGGAATAGGCATAAAGGGGTGCATAGAGACTTTAAAAACATTAATAAACCCAAGTTGACCTGCTTCCTAGTATCCCAATGAGCTGGCAATTCTAATCAACATTGGTAACAATCTAATCCTTCTTAGCCACATGGACCATTTCCACTGCCCTTCCATGTTGTTAAACCACACGATACACATTCCCATGCCTAGAGACAAAACTCATACCAGTTTAGAAATAATCTTCCAGAAATCTTATGAATAAATGGGTCATGACCTATGACACTTGAATGCCAAGAGTCTGAATCTTAAAATTAGGATATTTTAGTCTAAGCTAAAATAGACCCATCATAGTACAAATTTGAGGAATCCAAAAATAAATCTAAAATTGTATGCTAAACGTGTGGCCTATTATTGTTTTCTTCACACTTTAGTAGCAGAATTATAAACAATTGGCATTGGAGCTCAGGAACCATACCCTTAACATTGTCAGCTGCTGAATTATTCATGAGGTCACTGTGTTACATTCATGCCACAGAAGGCAAATGTTTCTTGCAACTGGTGTCTATTTGGAAGAGCATACTATTTAGAGATATTTTTCCCTTAAAATTTCCTTTTTATCTTCATTCTCTTTATATTTTGTGTGAAGTCTGGCATAAAGATAATTTAATCTAAATATAGATTATTTGGTGATTTTCCTTCTCTTAAACTTTTTAACTGACATAGTTGACATTCCTTCTTTAATACAAAGAATTTGAAATACACAACTTCTTTCTTAAAAGTTCATGGTCAGGATGGTATTCAAAGTAAAATTCAGTTTATGAAGATGATTTTGTTTAACAGCATGAGTCCTAATACACTGAGCCAAGCATCAGGAAATTTTTCCTGGACTTTGTGTCCAATAAAGAAAACATGAAAAGTGAAGTCGCTCAGTTGTGTCCAACTCTTAGCGATCCCATGGACCGCAGCCTACCAGACTCCTTCATCCATGGGATTTTCCAGGCAAGAGTACTGGAGTGGGGTGCCATTGCCTTCTCCGGCTATAACTACTCCATTCTGTACTCGCAAAATCAGCTGCGGACAATATGCAAACATACCAGCATGATTGCAGAATTGCTTTAGGACTTTGGTGGGGCCTAACAACTTCTGGCTCATGGGCTCCCTCCCAATATAAAAGTAAACTAAAAATTATATTTAAATAACTTTAGATACATGAATTTTTTGGCAAAAATTAATAGACTTTTGTGGGCTCTAACATTGCATTGTTTTCCTGATGTGAGAAAAAAAATCAAATGTTTTCACCCTAAAAAATTGATTTTTTTCTGTCTTTTAAAGACATTAAGGGATTTCATTGACTTCTGTGGGCCCTGTTCTTCTATGCCTTCTGTACTGAATGGATAAGTCAGCTGAAAACAGCTGTGTTTCAATAAAACTTTGTTTGGCAGCAGGCTGCCATCTTTGTATTAAATAGTTAGACAAGTTTAATATTATGATTTAATCTCTATTATCCTGCCTGGTAGGAGTTTTTAAAATTTTAAAACAATTGTTGGCTTAATTATTCTTCCTAAGTGTATCTACCTCATTCATACTTTATTAATATTCATATTAGCTGTTCATCTATTTTCTTATTTGAAAGTCCATAATAACTGTCCCCGACCAGTATCATCATATAGTTGAAACCAGCATCTTTTCTGATTGGTCAACGATTATTGTTAACTACTGTTAATTCTGCTCTTGTATCTACCTTATTCTTCCTAACAGCTGTATAGTACTCCACTATACCAATGTATCCTAACTCATTTTGCCAACTGTCTATAGATGAATACTTAGATTGTTTCCAATTTTTTCACAATTCTGAATAATGTTGCAATAAATTCACAGCACATTGGGAAAAGTATTTTTACAGAAACACTTATTAGGAGTGGAAACTCTGGGTCAAAAGGAATGTATATCAAATTATAACCAATATTAAACAACTGCAACAAAAATGTGGTACTAAATTACATCTCCCTGGGAACATATGGGAGTCCTTATTTCTTCACCTTCTCATCACACACTGTTAAAGTTCTGGAGGGAAATTCATATTACCGCATGGCTCTCTGAATTCCTATAATTACTAGTGAGCTTGCAAATTATATTTCTCCTATGAACTATACACCTAAGATTCTTAAGAGCCATTTTCCCTCATCAGTGTTTGTCTTCTACTGACCTGGATACACTCTTAACATTCATGAATATACACAGTCCTGGGTGTTTTATATTTTTTGTTGTTATTATAAATTTCTTCTACTCACTTTACTAAATGATTATTTATATTGGCCACATTCCTGAACTCTCTTGTTGAGTCATCTAGACTTTTTTGGTATATTCTGAGTTTAAATGGAAATAATGATTATTTTGTCTCCTCCTTCCTAAATGTCTGTATATTACATTATCTTACCCTATTATATTGACCAGAACTTTGAAAACAATGTTAAATAATAATGATGTGGATAATGTTCCTAACTTAATGGTACTATTTCAAATACATTAAAGTGCGATATGCTGGCTGTTAATTGGTAACGTATATTTCTAACTATGTGTATTGCTGATCCTGTTTGTGATGTCAGTTGCCTTGCTGCTCACAGTGTCCGCCTTGCTCGCTGAACCAGGGTAGGCAAGGCGCAAGATAAGAGGCTGGAAGAAAATGTGAGGAGCTGAAGGAGCTGCAGATGCATTTATTCTCTCCCGGCTGGCATGGAAGCCCTAACACCGCCTCTCTCCTGGCTGACGCAGCAGCCACAGCAGCAAACATAGCACCACACAACATAACCGCACACAGCCCTTCAGGGCTTTCCCAGGTGAAGCTTACACAGGCCTACTGTACACAGTAGCCCGTGACCAAGCAAGCACCTCATGACGCTCATGTGCAGTGCTATAATGATCTCAGCTGTTGCACAGTCATTATTTACAACACGTGGGGTGAGAGAGCCTGAACATGCCAGCCTGGCTGATTTGCCCGCTCCCTGCACTCCACCCCTTCAAGGTCTCTCGCCTCACATTCTATGCCCTGTTCATCTTCTGCGATTTCCCCTTGAGGGGGGGAGTAACGCTGACCCTTGGGTTACTTCTTGCATCAGCTACAAGAAGCAGTTACATCCCCAACACATAGCAAAACCCAACTCCAGGTGTCACCTGGAACGCACGTTGCAGTCCTTGCCCTCACGGGGCTAGAAGAGCCACCCTCCACATGTGGAGTGCCTTATCTGCCAGGCCCAAGTTCCGTCCACTGTCTGTCTTTCCGAGATTGCAGGAAGGCCTCCGCAGAGGGAACCCCACCCCTGCGGGACTTTTATTAAGGACCCACAAAACACGCCGCAGGTGCCGGGTCCACCAAAGAGGGGACTTTTGTGGCGTTGACAGCCCACCCACATATTCAAAATGCTTTGCAATAGGTCCTACTGTTCAGTGTGGAGTATGTTCACACTGTTCTAAGTCTGCAAGAGAATCAGAGGTCAGAAGCACAGCACAGACACAGCCTTTACACTTTACACCGTACACTGTCCTAAACTTGCAAGAGAGGAGAGGACACAGCCTTTACAGTACACCTCCGCACCAATCAGCCCACATTTGCATCCGCATAACCTGGATGGGGCCTTTACCAGCTCAGCTTGGCTTCAGGGTCTTCACAATCCTGACACTTTTTGCCTGCTGCTGCCCCTCTATTGGGAGAAGGCAATGGCACCCCACTCCAGTACTCTTGCCTGGAAAATCCCATGGACAGAGGAGCCTGGTGGGCTGCAGTCCATGGGGTCGCTAAGAGTCAGGACACGACTGAACAACTTCACTTTCGCTTTTCACTTTCATGCATTGGAGAAGGAAATGGCAACCCACTCCAGTATTCTTGCCTGGAGAATCCCCAGGGTCGGGGGAGCCTGGTGGGCTGCTGTCTATGGGGTCACACAGAGTTGGACACGATTGAAGTGACTTAGCAGCAGCAGCAGTAGACCCTCTATTTCCCCCAAGCGAGCCACCATTGAGGTCCCTTCACAGATGGAGCACCCCACATAGGGTGCAAGGAGAACAGTCACAGATCCAAAAGAGGTAGATGGGGCATTATTGAAAATGGTGTATCGAATGCCACCAGCAAAATACTCATCATCTGGGCCTCAGGTAGTTGGGTTAAATACCGACTACTTCATGCCCAGTTCTCTCACGGCTTGGGTCAACTCGGCACAGGTATGCCATTTACTCCTAGTATCCGGGAGCTTTCCCACATTGGACCACGCAGCGGGGCTGGCAGCGTGAATCCATTCCCGCGGTCTCATAAGGTTCATCATCACCGACACTGCCTCGCTGTCAGAGATGCCGGCTTCTTCAGGGTCACAGGGCTCTTGCTCTAGCACCAATATCCATTGCTCTAGCTCTTCCAAGCGTCCCTTCACGTTGCTCATCGGCTTGGCATCACGGAGATCACTACCCATGTTAGCCTTCAGGGCAGTCAGGAAAATCCACCCCACAGTGCCGACAGAAGTATATGCCGCCTTGCTCAGCAGGTGGGAACTCATCACCTTCATAACACCTTTTCAATGCCATCTGGCGAACCGTCCACCGCCTCCCAGTCTTCCACCAGAGCCGACGCCCGAGAGGATCACAGTCACACAGGACCACAAACTATCTGGTGGCCCCTGGCTTCCCCCACCCAGTGGTGCCTCAGGCTCCCCTACCCGCTGGGTATCCTCCCGACTAGGCCAGTGCTACTGCTGATCCTGTTTCTGATGCCAAGCGTCTTGCTGCTCACACTGATCGGCCTGCCCTGCTCGCTGAGCCCAGGGTAGGCCAGACATGAGCGAGGAGACTGGAGAGCTGTGGGGACTGCAGATGCGTTCATTCTCTCCTGGCTGACACAGCCGCCATAGCGGCAGATAGAGCATAACACAACCCCTCAGGGCTTTTCCAGGTGAAGCTTATTTAGGCGTACTGCACACAGTTGCCCGTGACCAAGTGAGTACCTCATAACGTGCGTGTGCACTGCTATGAATGATCTCAGCTGTTCAGTTCAGTTCAGCTCAGTCGCTCAGTCGTGTCCGACTCTTTGAGACCCCATGAACTGCAGCATGCCAGGCCTCCCTGTCCATTACCAACTCCCAGAGTTTACTGAAACTCATGTCCATAGAGTCGGTGATGCCATCCAACACTGTTACATCGTCATTAGTTACAAAACGAGGGACGAGAGAGTCTGAACACACCATCTTGGCTAATTTTCTCTCTCCCCACACCATGTTTTAAAAAAAAATCCTCAGGGTACATGCCTAGGAGTGGGATTGCTGGGTCATATGGTGGTTTTATTCCTAGTTTCTTAAGGAATCTCCATACCATCTTCCATAGTGGCTGTATCAATTTACATTCCCACCAAAAGTGCAAAGAGTGTTCCCTTTTCTCCATACCCTTTCCAGCATTTATCGTTTGTAGACTTTTTGATGAGGAAACCAAAATTGGAAGGGACACATGTATCCCATTGTTCACTGCAGCACTATTTACAATAGCTAGAACGTGGAAGCAACCTAGATGTCCCTTGACAGATGAACGGATAAAGAAGTTGTGGTATATATACACAATGGAATATTACTCAGCCATAAAAAGGAACACATTTGAGTCAGTTCTAATGAGGTGGATGAACCTAGATGAGTCAGAAAAAGAGAGGTAAGTACCATATTCTAATACATATATACGGAATCTAGAAAAATGGTACCAAAGAATTTATTTACAGGGCAACAGTGGAGAAACAGACATGGAGAATAGACTTATGGACATGGAGAGAGGGACGGAGAGGGTGAGATGTATGGAAAGAGTAACATGGAAACTCACATTACCATATGTAAAATAGATAGCCGAAGGGAATTTGCCGCATGGCTCAGGAAACTCAAACAGGGGCTCTGTATTAGCCAGAGGGGTCAGATGGGGAGGGAGATGGGAGGGAGGTTCAAAAGGGAGGGGATATATGTATACCTATGGCTGATTCATGTTGAGGTTTGACAGAAAACAGAAAAATTCTGTAAAGCAATTATCCTTCAATAAAAAATAAATTTTTAAAAAATTTTGTTTTATTTTAACCTAAATTTAAGAAAATCATGAATAGCTGTGAAATATTACCAGTTACTTTTTCAACATCTACTGTAATTACAAGGTATATTTTTTCTTTTACAAATTAATAATATGTTTAGCTTTAACAAGGAGTGTGTGTGTGTGCTGAGTCACTTCAGTTGTGTCCAACTCTGCAACTCCACAGACTGTAGCCCACCAGGCTGCTCTGTCCCTGGGATTCTCCAGGCAAGAATACGGGAGTGGGTTGCTGTGTCCTCCTCCAGGGGATCTTCCTGACTCAGGGATCAAATCCATGTCTCTTTACATCTACCTGCATTGGCAGGTGGATTCTTGACCACTAGAGCTACCTGGGAAGCCCTTAACAAGACATTAGTGGGTAATTTATTATAGTTCTTAATATTTAACTATTATGGAACAAATCCCACTTAGTCATCATATATCCTCTTCTATGTACTGTCAGATTTTACTTGCTAATATCTGATTCAGAAATTTTGAACCATTGTTTTGAAGTGAGGAACACTTCACTTTGTGACCTCTCTGGGTTTGTATCAATGCTGCTGCACTTATAAGAATGACTTGGAAGCTTTTCTTCTTTCTCTTCGTTTCTAAACATTTTAAACATTAGAGGAATTATCTGTCAACACAAGTTTTGATGGGATTTACCCAGGGTCAAGAGGCTAGCTTTCAGCTGTCTTAATTCCTCCCAGTGTTAGATGCCACATCAGCTTTCTACTGCTTCTTTAGTTGGATGTTGTAATTATCATTCTTGCTTTCTTCTGCAAGTTTCCATTGCATCTTGGTTTCAAATTGTTTATGATAAAATCAGACACATATTTCTCTTTTTTCTCTCCCCTCTAGGGTTATCTCTAACTTCTCTTTCCTAATATTATGTATTTGTTTTTTTTCTTTCTTTCTGGATTATGGCAATTAGTAGGTCATCCTTTTCACTGTGAGATTTTTCACCAAAGAATTTTTTGCATGTATTAATCAATCCTATTGTTTTTCTTTGCCTTAATTCTCAATTTTCTGTTTCTATCATTACTTGGGTTCCTTTGTGCTTTCCTATAATTTCTTGAATTGAATGATTAAACCATTATTTCTATTCTCTCTTTTTTTTTTAAGGAGTAAAAACTTTTTGAGGCAATGCATTTTCCTGATTATAACTATATCTCTACAACACTGACTTTGATAAGTGAGCATTTTCATCTTTATAATAGGGCAGTTATTCTTCAATTATCGTTTTAAATTTTTAAGTAGTTAGAGATTTGAATTTTTGGCTTTTTTATTGAAGCTGTTTTATTTTTCAGCGTGAGTGTAATTCCTACTTTTATTATTTACTTTTGGCTTTAATGCATTGCATTCAGAGATTGTGGTCTGTGCTATTTCTTTTTTTAATCTACTGAGGTTTCCCTTGTGACCAATATAAGCTCTCTTTTTAAAATGACTAATAAATCTTCTTCCTGATAATATAGAATTTATTATTAGTCTGTTAGGTTATCCTTATTTATTTTTGCCTATCTAATTTCTCAAGGACTAAAATAAGGGCAATGCATTTCCCCTACACTATATTTTCATGAATTTTTTTTTATTTCCTACATTTTAGCTTTACATATTTCTGTAACAGCTAGTTATTTCCTAAGGTTTATGTTGTCCTCATGGACTATATTCATCATTTGTTAATCTTTATTATGTGACCTTTGGAAACAGCTTGTGCCACCATTAGATCAGAAGCTCCATCAGAAAAGCATATCTGTTTTGGGTCACTGTTGTATCCCCAGACTTTACTATTGTTTATCAATAGCACTCAAAAAATACCAGTTTTTAAAAAGAAGTTTAAAAAGGGGGGGACAGATGGAGAAGGAAGCGAAGAAAGTAAAAAAAAAAAAAAAAATGCATGAGGCCTTACTACTATTTTAATTGCTCTTAACATTATTTAATACAACATTATAATCTCTGTTTTCCCCTGAGTCAGGTCAGTTCAGTCGCTCAGTCTGACTCTTTGCAATCCCATGATCTGCAGCACGCCAGTCTTCCCTGTCCATACCAAATCCCAGACCTTGTTCAAACTCATGTCCATCAAGTCAGTGATGCCATCCAACCATCTCATCTTATGTTGTCCCCTTCTCTTCCTGCCTTCCATCTTTCCCAGCATCAGGGTCTTTTCTAATGAGTCAGTTCTTCCCATCAGGTGGCCAAAGTCTTGGAGTTTCAGCTTCAGCATCAGTCCTTCCAATGAATATTCAGAATTGATTTCCTTTAGGATTGACTGGTTGGATCTCCTTGCAGTCCAAGGGACTCTCAAGAGTCTTCCTTAGCACCACAGTTCAAAGGCATTAATTCTTCGGCTATTGGCCTCTTTTATCGTCCAGCTCTCACATCTGTACATAACTACTAAAAAAACCCATAGCTTTGACTATACAGACCTTTGTAGGCAAAATAATGTCTCTGCTTTTTAATACACTGTCTAAGTCTGTCATTCTTTTCTTCCAAATAAATAGGTGAAATGAATTAAATAATATGTTTCACTTAAACTGACATATCTAAAATATTATAATCTCAATGTATTATAAATATAAAAATTATTAATGAGACATTTCACATTATTTTTTCACACTAAGCCCTCAAAATCTGGCATATATTTTACTCCCACAGCACAAGTCAACTCAGACTCATCACATTTCAAGTGCTCAATAACCACCTATGGTGAGTGGCTACCTAATTGGACAGCACAATTATAGATCATGGAACACGGAGAAAAGGACAGTGTTCTTTAGGCCCTCCGTCCAAGGCCTTCTACCTCACCGCCCCAGGTTAAGGAGAGCGATATCTCAGCACATCCAGAGTCCTTATAGCACAAACCAGTTAGGAAGTGTTGGGCCGGGTGACTTTTAAGAAGCAGTTCATTAGGACAGTGTTTCTGCAGCCTTAATATGCCCATGAGTTACCTGGGCATCTTTTAAAAATTTATTTTACTGAAGTAGATTTGATTGACAATGTTGTGTTAATTTCTGCTATACAGGAAGGTCATTCAGAGAGCCAAAATATTCACTCTTTTTCATATTCTTTTCCATTATGGTTAATCACAGGATATTGAATATAGTTCCCTGTGCTATATAATAGGACCTTGTTGTTTATCTGTTCTATATAATAGTTTGCATCTGCTAATCCCAAACTATCTTTCTGACTATTCACAAGAGAAGACTCTACACATGGACATCACAAGATGGTCAATACTGAAATCAGATTGATTATATTCTTTGCAGCCAAAGATGGAGAAGCTCTGTAGAGTCAGCAAAAACAGGCCCGGGAGCTGACTGTGGCTCATATGATGAACCCCTTATTGCCAAATTCAGACTTAAATTTAATAAAAGTAGGGAAAACCACTACTTTTTAAGACCACTACTTTTAAAAGACCGTTCAGGTATGACCTAAATCAAATCCCTTACGACTATACAGTGGAAGTGAGAAATAGATTCAAGGGATTAGATCTGATAGAGAGAGTGCCTGAAGAACTATGGACAGAGGTTTGTGACATTGTACAGGAGACAGGGATCAATACCATCCTCAAGAAAAAGAAATGCAAAAAAGCAAAATGGCTGTCTGAAGAGGCCTTACAAATAGCTGTGAAAAGAAGAGACGCAAAAAGCAAAGGAGAAAAGGGAAGAGATAACCATTTGAATGCAGAGTTCCAAAGAATAGCAAGGAGAGATTAGAAAGACTTCCTCGGCGATCAATGCAAAGAAATAGAGGAAAACAACAGAATGGGAAAGACTAGAGATGTCTTCAAGAAAATTAGAGATACCTCTTATTTAACTTATATACAGAGTACATCATGAGAAATGCTGGGCTGGATGAAGCACAAGCTAGAATCAAGATTGCCGGGAGAAATATCAATAACCTCAGATATGCAGATGACAACACTCTTATGGCAGAAAGTGAAGAGGAACTAAAGAGCCTCTTGATGAAAGATATGAAAGAGGAGAGTGAAAAAGTTGGCTTAAAGCTCAACATTCAGAAAACTAAGATCATGGCATCTGGTCCCATCACTTCATGGCAAATAGATGGGGAAACAGTGGAAACAGTGAGAGACTATTTTTTTGGGCTCCCAAATCACTGCAGATGGTGATTGCAGCCATGAAATTAAAAGATGCTTGCTCCTTGGAAGAAAAGCTTTGACCAATCTAGACAGCATATTAAAAAGCAGAGACATTACTTTGCCAACAAAGGTCTTTCTAATCAAAGCTATGGTTTTTTTCCAGTAGTCATGTATGGATGTGAGAGTTGGACTATAAAGAAAGCTGAGCACCAAAGAACTGATGCTTTTGAACCGTGGTGTTGGAGAAGATTCTTAAGAGTCCCTTGAACTGCAAGGAGATCCAACCAGTCAGTTCTAAAGGAAATCAGTCCTGGGTGTTCATTGGAAGGACTAGTGCTGAAGCTGAAACTCCAATCCTTCGGCCACCTGATACAAAGAACTGACTCACTGGAAAAGACCCTGATGCTGGGAAAGATTGAGGGCAGGAGGAGAAGAAGGGGGTGAGGATGAGATGGTTGGATGGCATCACCGACTCAATGCATAAGAGTTTGAGTAAACTCCGGGAGTTGGTGATGGACAAGGAAGCCTGGTGTGTTGCAGTCCATGGGGTCTCAAAGAGTCGGGCAGGACTGAGCGACTGAACTGAACTGAATTCCAAACCCCCACTCCATCCCTCTCCCTTCCCATCTCCCCCTTGGCAACCACAAGAATGTTCTCTATGTCTGTGAGTCTGTCCATTTCTTGAATAGGCTCATTTGTGTCATATTTTAGATTCCACATATAAGGGATGTCATGCGGAATTTTTCTTTCTCTTTCTGACTTACTTCAGTTAGTATGGCACTTTCTAGGTCTATCCATGTTGCTGCAAATGGCTTTATTTCATTATTTTTTATGGCTGAATAGTACTACATTGTATATATGTACCACATCTTCTTTATCCAGTCATCTGCTGATGGACATTTAGGTGCTTTGTATGTTTCGGCTCTTGTGAATAGTGCTGCAATGAACGTAGTCTTGCATGTATCTTTTTGATTTAAAGTTTTGTCCAGATATTGGGTGTCTTTTTAAAATGCAGGCTCTGATTCAATAGCTCTGGAGTGCATTCTGTATTTTTAACAAGACCCTAAAGGATGCTGGTCCTCTGAAAACACTTCGTGTAGCAAAGGATTAAGTCATATATTCTGAAGTCTGTCATAATTGTGAGTGTCTTTCTGATATGTTTTCAACTTGCCATCTAGAGCAGTCTAAACCAGTACTATTTAACAGAAATAGAACACTAGGCATATATAGAATGTGGCTATATATTCTTGGGTTTCATTCATTTCATTTTTCCTTTTAGTTCTTTGTTACTGAGTCATTGTCTTCCAAAATCTGATGTTACTGAGATAATTCATTTGGTTAGCCTAATTTACTTTTAATTTTTCTGCCAACATAATATATCTATTAAATCTCAATAACACCATGTTTATCTTTGTTTTTGTTTTTCTGGAACAAAATAAGACTGAGAATTTTGATCTGCCAATTCAGATGTTCTTTTACTTTGGCAAAGTTTTCATCTAATTCCATATTTCTTCAATTAAAAGATTTTTTTCACATTTGGTGTTTCTCAAATAGCTTGTAAGTAACATGTTCAAGCAATAATTTATCACTTACTTTTATTCTCTTGAAAGCTATTTTTAAATCAATGGTGCATCTTGAAATTAATGATAGTTTGAGACCAAAGAAATGCAATGTTTTATATTTATTTTCACTTCCCTTTGGTCTTTCTCTCCTTTTTTCCTGGAAAGTCACATGGTTTTGTGCTTTTTGTCTGTTATTTGTCTTCTATCACTGTTACTCTCCTTAACCAGTTTTCTTCCTCTGTCCATACGCTCTGCAATCTGTGAAATTTTTCCCCAAACTGCCCTTCGAGTCAAAGCTCAATTTTCCACAAAGCTGACTTATATCTAGTTGCTTCTAATATGGGTTTCGGTTTTGTAACAGTTTTATTTTCCTTTTGTACTTTTCTTGGCTTTCCTTTTCAATATGTCTTACATTTTTTGACCACTTTTATTGTAAACCTGTTCTCTCTAAAGCCTTAGAGTTCAGAGTAATTTTCTTCTTTTTTTGGAATAATTGTTAATCTCTGTGTGGCATATACCAAATGCTTCTTTCTTTACTGGAAGCAGTTTTGCATAACCACATTGGTGCTTTGGGTATTTTGTACAGGTTTTGAATATGTTTTGGGGGTAAGGGGATGAGGGGCAAGGGGAGTAAAGTTAGCATCCAACAGAAGTTGGTTGTACACATTTCACATTTATGGTTCTCAGCTATTTTGTAGTTTATTGATATTGGGAACAGACATTTTCCTCTCATTATACTTTTAGCTGCTCATTACTACTTTATACAGAAGCTACTGATTTTTTTTTCTGGATTTATTTTGTCAGCAATGTCAATTAACTCAATCAGTTTTTTATTATTTCTCTTAGCTATGGTCTCTGTGAGTCACTACTACCACTTGCCCATAACACAAAAGAAGATGGTGATCTTAACTATCTCCCCCAAGCACGTGCATGCTCAGTCGTGTCCAGCTGTTTGTGACCCCATGGGCTGTAGCCCACCAGGCTCCTCTGTCCATGGGGTTTTCCAGGCCAGAATACTGGAGTGGGTTGCCATTTCCTTCTGCAGGGGATCCTCCCAACCCAGGGATCGACCCTGCCTCTCCTGCACTGGTAGGTGGATTCTTTACCACTCTACCTGGGAAGCCCCACCCAAGTTCACACAGCTACTAAATGATGAAAGTTTGATTTGCAGATGGGCTGCCGTCTCTGGGGTCGCACAGAGTTGGACACGACTGAAGTGACTTAGCAGCAGCAGGAGCAGCAGTAGCAGCAGTGAGAGTGAAACTTGCTTAGGTGTGTCCGACTCTTTGTGAGCCTATGGACTATGCAGTCCATGGAGTTCTCCAGGCCAGAATACTGGAGTGGGTAGCTGTTCCCTTCTCCAGGGGATCTTCCCAACTCAGGATCCAACCTAGGTCTCCTGCGTTGAAAGCAGATTCTTTACCAACTGAGCTATCAGGGAAGCCCTGATAGGTAGGGTAGACTCTCAAATCATTACACTGTTTGAAACTTTTGACTATGTTACCTCCCTCTTTCCTTTTTTCTTACCTAATTGCAGAGTCATCTTCATTCTCTCATTTCTTCTACAACCTGCTCCCTCTCTAATAGAGATGAACTGAGTAAAGTAAAGCTAAGGTCCAGGGTAGGTCTCTACTAACTGGGCATGTGCTCTTGCTGTCTTAAGCCTCAACTTCCTCATTAATGAAATAGTAATAAACACATCTACTTAAAAAAAAAAAACCACTTTCTGGATTACTGCAAGATTTAGATATAATCATTTAATAAACTTCTTCAAGACCTAGACAGAGATATCATTATTATTACAATGTCATGGAAACAATGACAGATTTTATTTTCTTGGGCTCCAAAATCACTGTGGATGGTGATTGCCACCATGAAATTAAAAGACATTCACTCCTTGAAAGAAAAAAGCTGTGACAAACCTAGACAGTATATTAAAAAGCAGAGATATCACTTTACTGACAATGCTTCATCAAAGCTATGCTTTTTCCAGTATTATGTATGGATGTGAGAACTGGACCATAAAGAAGGCTGAGCACCAAAGTATTGATGCTTTAGAGCTGTGGTGTTGGAGAAGACTCTTGAGAGTCCCTTGGACTGCAAGGAGATTAAACTGGTCAATCCTAAAGGCTGTCAACCCTGAATATTCATTGGAAGGACTGATGCTGAAGCTGAAGCTCCAATAGTTTGGCCACCTGATGCAAAGAGATGATTCACTGGAAAAGACACTGATGCTGGGAAAGATTGAGTGTTAAGAGGAGAACAAGAAGGGGGCAACAGAGGATAAGATGGTTGGATGGCATCATCGACTCAAAGGGGACGTGAGTTTGAGCAAACTCAGGGAGACTGTGAAAGACAGGGAAGCCTGATTTGCTGCAGTGCATGGGGTCATGGAGAGTTGGACATGACTTGGTGACTGAACGATAGCGATCGTGCCCAGAGCATTTCTATTTCAGGGCCTATCTGCTTGACTTGAACATCCTCAAGCCACCTAGTTGCCTAGAAATTTGTTATTACACTTCCTCTCTCACCTTCTATTCTCCAGTGCACTCACAAGTACCCATCACATCCACTTTCCCTTGTTCTTCAAGAACTATTCTTGTCCAGCATCTGCACTACATAGATTTCTAGTTGCCTACCCATTATCCATTATTGCATCTTTATCAACTGACTCTCTATATCAATGAGTGGGGCAACATGCTCAGCTGCAAAAACACATTTTCAAACCTCCTTTGTCACAAAGATTTGCCAACGAAATATACACAGAAAGTGGATGACCCAGCAGAAAATAGGTCTTCGTGTAGTATAATTATGCCTGCACTACTGATGGAGAAATTAAGGTAACACATCTTGCCCCAAAACTTGAGGTCTCTCTGACTGTAAAGATGATGCTCTTTCCACTGCCTTACACTGCCTTTATAAGGCTCCCCTCTCACTATTCAGGTCTCCTTATGTCCCTTATTGTTGAAGGTAATTAGTTAACCATGCTAAGGGAGAAGGCTCAAGGTGTCATGTGGGCCCTGCAAATAATGTGAAATTTTACAGTGGCTTTTCAGAGACCTGGTCTTGAATTACAGAATACCCCCTTGAAAAGTCAGAATTCAAACAAGTCAGAAAAATCCAGGGCAGCACCATTAGGCACTAGGGATTGGCAGGACTAACAAAAATGCTAGCAACTGTCACAGGTACTACAAGCTAGCTCTTCCTCCTGAGGTAGGTAGGCATGCATCTTGTTTGTATCCGAGGTCCCAGTTCTGCCCAGCCCTTACCTTTTCCTCCTTTGTACCTGCCCAGAGAGGACCTGGAGCTATATCTGACAAGATCGACAGGTGTATCCTAAAAGCAAACTGCGGTGCCATGAAAAGTACACATTCCAAGTGAATTTCTGTCCTTCACTGCTCCAGCTAAAGAGTTCTAGGTAAATATTCCAGGATTTGAAAGTCCTCCCTTTAGTAAGGTGATTTGAACTTGAAGGTGGAAAATCACAACATGAAATAACATGAAAACAAGATATATGTCATAAATCTTATACTTGGTTACAGAAGGATGCTGATTATATGTTCTTTGAGTACTTATGAACAAGTATGACAGGCATGATTCTGAGGAATACAGAAAAGCTTATAGGGCAAACTTTATTTTCAGACACTCATGACATTCCTAGCAATGGCTTAAAATTTTACCAACATTTCCAAAGTTGTTTTCAAAGAGAATTTAGTTCGCCTTTGATAGCTGTGAGCAAGCCTTTCGGGTGTTTTAAATTAAAACATGCATACATAATTAATTATATGGTCATCCTATTAAGCATTTTCTCTGCTTTAACATATCAACAGAGTCCAAGTTGTAACCATACAGCAGGTAGGGAGCTCCGCGGTGGTGATACTTTGAAATCATGCTGGCAAGCGCCACCTCAAAACCATACATCCTGCATCCAGAAAACTGAGAAATATATACATTTTTCCAGAGTCTCAGAATGAGTCAATAATGGATTTAGACATAATATTTAAATTAAGCCACCAAAGGAGAAGCAGAAAAACAAACAAACAAACAAAACCCACAACTGAAAGCAAACCATTCATAGAAACAACATCACTGAATATTTCATGAGTAAGGTTCTCAGCAGTGATGAAGAGACAGCCCCGTCTACAGAAATTGTTCAGAACCTTGGAGAATGAGGAACCACATGATTTGGGTATACCTGGCATCCATATTTGTTTCTAAGAGGCATCCCTATAGCAACTGATTCCTTTTCAGAATTCCTACGAGGTAGCTAGCTCTGGCATTGGGCTTTTCAGAGAAGGAGACAAATTTTCTCTCTCATTTTATGATTCATAAGAAATTTCAGGATTCCTATTTATTCCACTTGTAAAATATATTACATAAACTAATACAAAGATAAAAAAATATGTGCTGCCAATGTGATCTCTTTTTCTTAAAAATTTTGTCCAGAACTCACTCACAAACTAAAAATCTCTCTTCCAAAATATCTACTCTGGCATTCTGAGTTAACAACAATAATAAAAATTAACTTCAGAAGGAGCACTTAAATGATAAAAACCAAAACAAAAAAGATATGAAACACTACACCAAATTACAAAGATCCTGGTTAAAGAAAAAATATACTAGCAGTTTGAAGATCTTAAGAGCCAGATAACTCCCTCCTTCATTTTGAAAGAAACTTAATTGGAACCTGACACACAGTAGAAATTCAGAGATGTTTGTTAAAGTGGTGAGTGCTGTTTTCAGGAAATTTCAGAGATGGTAGTTCACAGTTTGGAACAGAGTGGCAATTTCTACAAACTATGAGTGTTTCAAAGTTCTTATGATGCAGTACCTGAATCTACCCCAGTAACTAATGCCTTATGGCTCACTGTGCACCCACTGTTGTTTATGTCAGGGTTTTGCATGGGGTAAGGGGCCCAAGTGTTAGACCCAAGTGATCTCTAAGCCAGTGGCTATCAAACTTCTGCAGGGTCAGAATCTCCAGGAGGGCTTGTTAACACACACACTCCTGAGTCCCAGAGATTTAGGCTCAGCAGGTGTGGGGCGGGGCCCTTGAATTTGCGTTTCTAACCAGGTGCCAGGGGATGGAGCTGCTACTTGTCCTTGGACACGTCGAATAGCACTGCTGTTGGATCCTTTTCAATTCAGAGTCTAACCTTTCAGAACCTGGTCTCAGTTTGCAATATTCCTTAGAGTCTGGCATTTGACAGCATCCTACAGGAGCAAAAATTATCAGGATGTACTCACGTCTGCCTACCTGCCCTCGGAGTCCTCCTCCGCCCATTTTATGCCCCAAGCCCCTGCAACCGGCACTCACCAAGCTTTCCCAGGGCCCGGTGCCCCTCGGAACCGCGGGCACAGCCCCTGCTTCCCAAGGGCGGCACTAGCGCCCGGGCGCGGGAACGGCGCGCGGTGGGCAAGTGCGGAGCTGGGTCCCCGCTCTACCGCGGGTGGTACGGAGCGCCCCGCGCCCTGCTGGCCCTTTTAAAACGCGCGGGACTGGTGAACTTGGCTGGGCTCGTCCCGCAGGGGGGGGCGGGGGGTGCTGGACTGTTAATTCTTCGTGGGTTTCATGTGAGTGTCCGGAGACTCTCCAGCTGTTGGCTCTCTGCGCAGCTGCCAGCAGCTGTTTCGGAGGAAGCCGGGGATGCCAAAAAAAAAAAAAAAACTTGAGAAAGCGGTTTCTCAGAAACCCAGGGCAACTTTTATCTGCTGAACTGAGGTCACTGCTGCTACTTGAGCTGAGGACTCGCCATTTGGCTCCAATGGTTTACGGTTTACTCTGTGGTCTCCTCCAAGCCAGCCTGCAGAGAACCAGAGAACATTCCCAAAGAGTCAGAGAGCAGGCAATGGCTGGGGGAGTTGAGGTCCGAGAGGGAGCAGAGAGCAAAGCTGGGCTAAAGGCAGCAGAAGCTCCCCAGCAGCTCCCAACAAGGGCAAGGCCGGGAGGGGGCTGGGAGGGGGGTGGGCAACAGGAGTGAAAACTCGATTTCTCGCAGGGATCCCAATGATGCACTTGAAAAGCATTGCCTGTTCTTAGGTGGATGGCGTGTTTGCTTGCTTTTATGTTTTCCATTGATGTGAACCCATGATTGAGATTTTATGGATAAACCTATTCCCAGCTTGAGCAGTTGAGTTCAGTCTATCCCCACATGCTCAGCCTGCCATCTTCTCCATTGTCCTTGAAAAAATATGGAAATACGTAACACTGATGAAAGTTTATTAAAAATGCCAAGTTGTTGTCAGTCACTAAGTCATGTCTGATGCTTTGTGACCCCATGGACTGCAGGAGGCCAGGCTCCTTTGTCCTCCACAAAGGCCAAGAGGAAAGTTTATTTAAAGGTCAAAAGACCCTTGCTTAGCAAGGGCCATTAGAGCTCCAGGCCTCTCCTGTTCTAGAATAGCCTCAGAAGTGAATCAGGAGGTTCCTAGGTGTGTCTCAGAAGGAATGGGGCTGGAAGAATGGAGAGAAGGAAGTGGAAGGAGGGCTGTCAGCACTTTTTCCTTTTATTATTATTTTTTAACAAAGGGAACATAAATTTGTGTAAAACTAATGACTGATTTCATTTTCTTTTTTTTTTTTTTACTAGTAAGGGGCACAATGATCTTTCTCAGAGGATAGTGTATTTCCTGTAAGCTAGAGCTTACCTTCAAGAAGGAAATGGCAACCCACTCCAGTATTCTTGCCTGCAGAATCCCATAGACAGAGGAGCCCCATGGGCTACAGTCCATGAGGTCGCAAGAGTCGGACATGACTTAGCAACTAAACCACCACCACCTTTCTGGGATCTACTTAGTAGAGTGAGGATCCCAGGGCGTTCTGCACAGGATACCCCAAAATGCTGGGTTTGAACCTAGTCCTGTCCCATGTGGAGGAAAGGTCTCATCCTGGCCCCCAGGGTTCAGAACCCCCTGCCTGCCTCACCTGTGTCCTCTCTCCAGTGGTTTGCCTTTTGTGTGTGTGCTGTGGGGAAGGATGTGCTGGTACTCACTGTCCTTCCCTGACACTGCCCACCAGAATTACGCTGCCAAACATGGCCCAGCTCAGCAGTTCCCCGAGAGATGTGACGAGAACAGGAGCACAATCCAGCAAAAGCAGAATGGGGTTGGGGGGGAAGAGTCCATGTTCTCAAGTATACCACCACCCAGTATCACTGCTAGAAAATAATCAGAAAAAAATCTCAAGGTGCCAAAGAATGGTTTCCCTGGTCAAGCTGTTCTGCATTGTCCATCCTCCCCTGCCCCCAGGACTGATCGTTTAGTATCGACACGTCTCAGATTCTGTCCAGGTTTTGATGAAGGAAAGAGGAGACTGGAAAAGCAAACTTAAAACTCAAAATTCAAAAAACTAAGGTCATGTCATCCGATCCATCACTTCATGCCAAATAGATGGGGGGAAATGGAAACAGTGACAGATTTTATTTTCTTGAGCTCTAACATCACTGCGGACAGTGACCACAGCCATGAAATTAAAAGTTGCTTGTTCTTTGGAAGAAAAGTTATTGACAAACCTAGACAGCATATTAAAAAACAGAGATATTACTTTGCCAACAAAGGTTCATATAGTCAAAACTATGGTTTTTCCTGTAGCTGTGTATGAATGTGTGAGTTGGACCATAAAGAAGGCTGAGCACTGAAGAATTGATGTTTTTGAACTGTGGTGTTGGAGAAGATACTTGAGAGTTCCTTGGACAGCAAGGAGATCCAACCAGTCCATCCTAAAGGAAATCAACCCTGAATATTCACTGGAAAAACTGATGCTTAGGCTGACGCTCCAGTACTTTGACCACCTGGTGTGAAGAGCCGGTTCATTGAAAAACACCCTGATGCTGGGAAAGACTGAGGGTAGAAGGGGAAGGGGACGACAGAGGATGAGATGATTGGATGGCATCTTTAACTCAGTAGACATGAGTTTGAGCAACCTCTGAGAGACAATGAAGGACAGGGAAGCCTGGCATGATGCAGTCCATGGGGTTCAAAAGAGTTGGACACTGAACAACTGAACAACAAGTGCGCCTCACAAGGGAATCCCAAAGAGTGACAGGCAGGGCTGGAAGGTCAGAACCCGCATTCCAGGAGCAGAGCACACATGCTGTTCCCATTTGCACCCTCATGAGCTGTCCATACACACTCTGTGGACAAAGACTGCTTAACTGAGATGTTTTTTCTAACCAAGAGTGTAATCCCAAGGAGACCTGTTTCACTTCAGGAGAAGGGTGCGGTTCTTTCCCTACACTTAACTGAAGTAGTATTCCAATCGCATTGGAGTCGTTCTGAATTTGGCTTTTTTGAGTAACTTTTCTGGAAAGCATTATTGTAGGAATGTTTTTATTTGTAATACAATTATAATTGAAGTTTCACAATCACACTATGATATAAAAGTGGTTTTGGTGATCAACAGCCTTTTCTACAGAATTCAACATGTTCTTTTTCTTCCTTCTGTTTGTAAAATTGAAACAATTGTTCTCCTAAAGAAGTGAAGTGAAAGCCTCTCAGTTGCTCAGTCGTATCCAACTCTTTGTGACCCCATGGACTATACAGTCCATGGAATTCTCCAGGTCAGAATACTGGAGTGGGTAGCGGTTCCCTTCTCCAGGGGAATCTTCCCAACCCACGGATCAAACCCAGGTCTCCTGCATTGCAGGCAGATTCTTTACCAGCTGAAATAACCAGGGAAACCTTTTCATAAAGAAATTATAATGCAAAATTTGTCCTCTGTTAGGAATTACACTTGTTCTACTAAAGATACATTAATTTGTTTCAGAAAGTAGGAGTTTTAAGCTCAACTTTGCAAGGAATTCAGGTACTAAAATCACCAAGCTTTCAATTAGTTACCATGGAAAGTAGACTATTTGGACTTACATTTATCTGGCTTTGATATTGAATAAAAGAAAAAAAATCCAGTATTTCAAAATTGTGGTGTGTTAAATATGTTCCCAGAATCGTCATGAGTTATTTGCTTTTCATTAACCCAACCTGTACAGTCTGGGATTTCTGCAACTGTTTTAGATAAGGAGATAACATTAGAATGAGTCACTCTACAACTGTCTTCTACTCTACCTTCCTTAATTCTTACTGAGAAGCATTGATTTATTTCCAAATTTGTGAACCCTACACTGTTACTGAACACAAGTTCATGTGCCCAATGCACAGTGAAGCCAAACAAACCAAAGCATCAGTTTGGAGCACAGAAAGGTTTGTTACAGGGCCATGCGAGAACAGGTGGCTTATGCTCAAATAACCCAAACTCCTCATAGAGTTTCAGCAAAATATTTTTAAAGGCTGGATGAGGGCAAGGTTCAGGAATCAAGATTGCTGTGAGAAATATCAATAGCCTCAGGCAACACTGCCCTTATGGCAGAAAATGAAAAGGAACTAAAGAGCCTCTTGGTGTGAAAGTTCAGTTCAGTTCAGTCACTCAGTCATGTCCGCCTTTGCGATCCCATGAACCGCAGCACGCCATGCCTCCCTGTACATCACCAACTCCCAGAGTCTACCCAAACCCATGTCCGTCGAGTCGGTGATGCCATCCAGCCATCTCATCCTCTGTCATCCCCTTCTCCTCCTGCCCCCAATCCCACCCAGCATCAGGGTCTTTTCCAATGAGTCAACTTTTCGCATGAGGTGGCCAAAGTATTGGAATTTCAGCTTCAACATCAGTCCTTCCAATGAACACCCAGGACTGATCTCCTTCAGGATGGACTGGTTGGATCTCCTTGCAGTCCAAGGGACTCTCAAGAGTCTTCTCCAGCACCACAGTTCAAAAGCATGAAAGAGGAGAGTGAAAAAGCTGGCTTAAAACTCAACATTCAAAGAACTAGGATCATGACATCCAGTCCCATCACTTTATGGCAAATAGGCAATGGAAACAATGAGAGACTTTATTTTTTGGGTGCTCCAAAATCACTGCAGATGTTGACTGCAGCCATGGTACTGATTAGATCCTCAAATTCTATTACATTTTCTTACTATTCAGGTGGCTTGATATTTTACATTTTTCTATAAAATTTTGCTTCTAGCCTTTCAATGAGTATTCAGGGTTGATATCCTTTAGGATTGACTGGTTTGATCTCTTTTCAATCCAAGGGACTCTCGAGTCTTCTCCAGCACCACAATTTTAAAACATCAGTTCTTCGGTGCTCAACCTTCTTTATGATCCAAATCTCACATCTGTACGTGACTATTGGAAAAACCATAGCTTAGACTATATGGACCTTTGTCAGCAAAGTGATGTCTCTGCTTTTAAGTATGCTATCTAACTTTGTCATAAATTTCCTTCCATAGAGCAAGCATTTTTTAATTTCATGGCTTCAAACACGATCCATAGTGATTTTGGAGTCCAAGAAAAGAAAATATGTCACTGCTTCCACTTTTGCCACTTCTATTTGCCATGAAGTGATAGGACCAGATGCCATGACCCTAATTTTTTAAATACTGAGTTTCAAGTAGCTTTTTAACTCTCCTCTTTTCCCATCATCAAGAGGCTTTTCCATTCCTCTTCAATTTCTGCCATGAGAGTGGCATCATCTTCATATCTAAAGATGTTGACTTTAGATTTTGACTCAAGCTTATGATTCATCCAGCCCAGCATTTCTCATGATGTGCTCTACATATAAGTTAAACAAGCAGGGTGACAATGTACAGCCTTGACATATTACTTGCTAAATTTTGAATATGTCCATTGTTCCATATCTGGTTGTAGCTGTTGCTTCTTCACCCACATACAGATTTCTCAGGAGGCAAATAAGGTGGTCTGGTATTCCCATCTCTTTAAGAATTTTCCACTGTTTGTTGTGTTCCATGCAGTCAAAGTCTTTAGCATAATCAATGAAGCAGAATTAGATGTGTTTCTGGAATTCCTTTACTTTCTCTATGATTCAGTGAATGTTAGCAATTTGATCTCTGGTTCCTCTGCCTTTTCTAAATCCAGCTTGCACATCTGGAAGTTCTCAGTTCACATACTGCTGAAGCCTAACTTTGCTAGCATGTGAAATGAGCACAATCGTACAGTGGTTCAAATAATCTTTGGCATTGCCCTTCTTTGGGATTGGAATGAAAATTGACCTCTTCCAGTCCTGTGGCCACTGCTGAGTTTTTCAAATTTGTTGATATATTGACTGCCACACTTTAACAGCATCATCTTCTAGGATTTGAAATAGCTCAGCTGTAATTCCATCACTTCCACTAGCTTTGTTCATAGTAATGCTTCTTAGCCCCACTTGACTTCATTCTCCAGTACATCTGTCTCTAGGACAGTGACCACACCATTGTGGTTATCTGGGTCATTAAGATCTTTTTTTTACAGTTCTTCTGTGTATCCTTGCCACCTCTTCTTAACATCTTTTGCTTCTGTTAGGTCCTTACCATTTCTGTCCTTTTTATGCCCATTCTTGCATGAAATTTTCTCTTGGTATCTTCAATTTTCTCATCTCTAGCCTTTCCCATTCTGTTGTTTTCCTCTATTTCTTTTCTTTGCTTATTCAAGAAGGCCTTCTTATCTCTTCTTGCTATCTCTAGAACTCTGCATTCAGTGGGGTAGAGCTGTCCTTTCTCCCTTGCCTATTGCTTTTCTTCATTCCTCAGCTATTTGTAAAGCCTCTTCAGATAACCACTTTGCCCTCTTGCATTTCTTTTTCTTTGGGATGATTTTTGTCACTGTCTGGTTTATTGATCAAATGTCCTTTTCCTATTTGATTAATCTTTGCTCCAACTTCACTATTTCTTTCAATTTTGCTGTATTCAGCTTCTTGGTATCAATACATTTTCCCCTACTTTCTAAAAATTAATTTATCTAAGGCTACAGACATTTCCTCTGAACACAACTCCAGTTACAACTAAAAAGCTTTTTTGTGTAGTCTTCTCATTTTCACTCATTTCTAAATACACTTTAACTTTAAATTTCCTTCCTTGAGTTATTTTTAAGTGCATTTTATTTTTCCATCTATTTTTATATTCATAACATAAAATCATTGCACATGACTTACTTGATGTGAGTGCTTTCCAATTCATCAAGATTCTGTTTGTTCTTATAACAGAATTTTACTTGTCTCCCCAACATCTAACATGTGTAACATTGTACAGGAGGCAGTGATCAAAACCATCCCCAAGAAGAAGAAAGGAAAAATGGTTTGTCTGAAGAGAAAAGAAAAGAAGCAAAAGGCAAAGGAGGAAAGGAAAGATATACCCATCTGAATGCAAAGTTCCAAAGAATAGAAGGAGAGATAAGAAAGCCTTCCTAAGTGAAAAATGCAAAGAAAAAGAGGAAAAACAACAGAATGGGAAAGACTAGAGATCTCTTCAAAAAAAAAAATTAGAGATCAAAGGGATATTTTGTGCAAAGATGGGCACAATAAAGGACAGAAATGGTATGGACCTAAGAGAAGCAGAAAACATTCAGAAGAGGTGGCAAGAATACACAAAAATACTATACATAAAAGATCATCATGACCCAGATAACCACAATGATGTGATTGCTCACCTAGAACCAGACATCCTGGATTGCGAAGCCAAGTGGGCCTTAGGAAGCATCACTATGAACAAAGCTAGTGGAAGTGATGGAAGTCCAGCTGAGCTATTTCAAATCCTAGAAGATGATGCTGTTAAAGTGCTGCACTCAATATGCCAACAAATATGGAAAGCTCAGCAGTGGCCACAAGACTGGAAAAGGTCAGTTTCCATTCCAATGACAAAGAATGTTCAAATTACTGCACAGCTGCACTCATTTCACATGCTAGCATGGTCATGCTGAAAATCCTCCAAGTTAGGCTTCAACAGTACATGAACCAAGAAATCCCAAATGCACAAGCTGAATTTAGATAAGGCCAAGGAACCAGAGATCAAATTGCCAACATACACTGGATCCTAGAAAAAGCAAGAGAATTCCAGAAAAACTTCTGCTTCATTGACTACACTAAAGTCTTTGACTGTGGATCACAAAAAATTGTGGAAAATTCTTAAAGAGATGGGAATAGCAGACTACCACACTTGCTTCATGTGAAACCTGTATGCAGGTCAAGAAGCAAAAGTCAGAACCGGACATGGAACAATGGACTGGTTCCAAATTGAGAAAGGAGTACATCAAGGCTGTATATTGTCACCCTGTTTATTTGAGTTATATGCATCATACATCATGCAAAATGCCAGGCTGGATGAAACACAAGCTGGAATCAAGATTGCAGGGAGAAATATCAACAACCTCAGATATGCAGATGACACCACCCTAAAAAGTGAAAACAAACTAAAGAACCTCTTGATGAAGGTGAAAGAGGAGAGTGAAAAAGTTGGCTTAAAGCTCAACATTCAAAAAACTACAATCATGGCATCCAGTCCCATCACTTCATGACAGATAGATGGGGAAACAATGGAAACAGTGACAGACTTTATTTTCTTGGGCTCCAAAAATTACTGTAGATAGCGACTAGAGCCATGAAATTAAAAAATGTTTGCTCCTTGGGAAAAAAGCTATGAAAAACCTAGACAGTGTATTAAAAATCAAAGACATAAGTTCATGGATTTATCTCTGGGCTTTCTATTCTGTTCCACTGATCTATATTTCTGTCTTTGTGCCAGTACCATACTGTCTTGATGACTGTGGCTTTGTAGTATAGTCTGAAGTCAGGCAGGTGGATTCCTCCAGTTCCATTCTTCTTTCTCAAGATTACTTTGGCTATTTGAGGTTTTTTGTGTTTCCATACAAATTGTGAAATTATTTCTTCTAGTTCTGTGAAAAGTACCGTTGGTAGCTTGATAGGGATTGCATTGAATCTATAGATTGTTTTGGGTAGTATAGCCATTTTGGCAATATTGATTCTTCCAATCCATGAACACGATATATTTCTCCATCTGTTTGTGGCCTCTTTGATTTCTTTCATCAGTGTTTTATAGTTTTCTATGTGTAGGTCTTTTGTTTCTTTAGGTAGATATACTCCTAAGTATTTTATTCTTTTTGTTGCAATGGTGAATGGTATTGTTTCCTTAATTTCTCTTTCTGTTTTTTCATTGTTAGTATATAGGAATGCAAGGGATTTCTGTGTGTTAATTTTATATCCTGCAACTTTACTGTATTCATTGTTTAACTCTAGTAATTTTCTGGTAGAGTCTTTAGGGTTTTCTATGTAGAGGATCATGTCATCTGCAAACAGCAAGAGTTTCACTTCTTCTTTTCCTATCTGGATTCCTTTTACTTCTTTTTCTGCTCTGATTGCTGTGGCAAAAACTTCCAAAACTATGTTGAATAGTAGTGGTCCACGAACCTATGGACACCTTATCTTCAACAAAGGAGGCAAGAATATACAATGGAAAAAAAGACAACCTCTTTAACAAGTGGTGCTGGGAAAACTGGTCAACCACTTGTAAAAGGATGAAACTAGAACACTTTCTAACACCATACACAAAAATAAACTCAAAATGGATTAAAGATCTAAATGTAAGACCAGAAACTATAAAACTCCTAGAGGAGAACATAGGCAAAACACTCTCCAACATAAATCACAGCAGGATCCTCTATGACCCACCTCCCAGAATATTGGAAATAAAAGCAAAAATAAACAAATGGGACCTAATGAAACTTAAAAGCTTTTGCACTACAAAGGAAACTATAAGCAAGGTGAAAAGACAGCCCTCAGATTGGGAGAAAATAATAGCAAATGAAGCAACAGACAAAGGATTAATCTCAAAAATACACAAGCAACTCCTGAAGCTCAATTCCAGAAAAATAAATGACCCAATCAAAAAACGGGCCAAAGAACTAAACAGACATTTCTCCAAAGAAGACATACAGATGGCTAACAAACATGTGAAAAGATGCTCAACAATACTCATTATTAGAGAAATGCAAATCAAAACCACAGTGAGGTACCATTACACGCCAGTCAGGATGGCTACTATCCAAAAGTCTACAAGTAATAAATGCTGGAGAGGGTGTGGAGAAAAGGGAACCCTCTTACACTGTTGGTGGGAATGCAAACTAGTACAGCCACTATGGAGAACAGTGTGGAGATTCCTTAAAAAACTGGAAATAGAACTGCCATATGACCCAGCAATCTCACTTCTGGACATACACACCGAGAATACTAGATCTGAAAGAGACACGTGCACCCCAATGTTCATCGCAGCACTGTTTATAATAGCCAGGACATGGAAGCAACCTAGATGCCCATCAGCAGACGAATGGATAAGGAAGCTGTCGTACATATACACCATGGAATATTACTCAGCCATTAAAAAGAACTCGTTTGAATCAGTTCTAATGAGATGGATGAAACTGGAGCCCATTATACAGACTGAAGTAAGCCAGAAAGATAAAGACCAATACAGTATACTAACACATATATATGGAATTTAGAAAGATGGTAATGCTAACCCTATATGCAAAACAGAAAAAGAGACAGAGAAGTACAGAACAGACTTTTGAACTCTGTGGGAGAAGGTGAGGGTGGGATGTTTCGAAAGAACAGCATCGAAACATGTATATTATCTATGGTGAAACAGATCACCAGCCCAGGTTGGATGCATGAGACAAGTGCTCGGGCCTGGTGCACTGGGAAGACCCAGAGGAATCGGGTGGAGAGGGAGGTGGGAGGGGGGATCGGGATGGGGAATACTTGTAAATCCATGGCTGATTCATGTCAGTGTATGACAAAAACCACTGCAATATTGTAAAGTAATTAGCCTCTAACTAATAAAAATAAATGAAAAAAAATCAAAGACATTACTTTGCCATAAAAATTTATCTAATCAAAGCTATGATTTTTCCAGTAGTCATGTATGGATGTGAGAGTTGGACCATAAAGAAGGTTGAACACCGAGGAATTGATGCTTTTGAACTGTGGTGCTGAAGAAGACTCTTGAGAGTCCCTTGGACTGCAAGGAGATCAGACAGTGATGCTAGGAAAGATTTAAGGCAAAAGGAGAAGAGGTGGCCAAGGATGAGATGATTAGATAGCATCACTGAGTCAATGGGCATGAATTTGAGCAAACTCCAGGCGATAGTAAAAGACAAGGGAGCCTGGCGTGCTGCAGTCCCTGGGGTTGCAGAGAGTGGGACACGACTTAACAACTGAATAGCAACACCCTGACCCTGTGTTTTCATGCCTGCACTCCACATCTGCTGTATCTTCCTGCCTCCCCAGCTAGCCTCCCTGCAGTCTCAGTCTCTCTGCCTGAGTACTTAGACCGCTTGGGTCTGAAACTGAACCTCAACCTCAAGGACTCTTAGACTAACCTCCATCCCTCCTCAGCCAGGCCTACTTTAGACTCGATGTGACCCCACTGCTCTGAATAGTGACTCTAAGTGAGGGATTCCTACTCCTGCTGAGAATGCTCTCTGTCCCTTGGAAGAAAATCATACACATGGTACACCTGCAAATAAGGATAAATCATAAGATAAAGTAATCCCAACCAAGAAGCCCATGAGGGATCTACAGACAAGTGCAACAGAAATTCAAGTGATCGCTGAAAGCTAAACAAATCAGAGAAAGTATCCAGAGGAAGCAGGATTTGAACTGTAATTTGCTGAAAGGGCAAAGGCTAGGCAAGCAGATGGAAAATGTGAGGAATGCTGAGAAAGAAGTAGGAACGCATTCTGAGAAAACAGAGCAAGGAAAAGTCCGTGAGATAAACCCATCAGCTAAAGAGAAACTTCTTCTATAGGAGAATGTTTGCTGTTCCATTTTCATTTTATTTTCATTTACAGTACCATCATCGTCACCGTCCACCCCCGTCTCCAGGACCAGCATCACCACCATTACCATCACCATCATCAGTCAGTCAGTTCAGTCACTCAGTCATGTCCGACTCTTTGCAACCCCATGGACTGCAGCACGCCAGGCCTTCCTGTCCATCACCAACTCCTGGAGTCCATGTCCATTGAGTCAGTGATGCCATCAAACCATCTCATCCTCTGTCGTCCCCTTTTCCCCCTGCCCTCAATCTTTCCCAGCATCAGGGTCTTTTCAAATGAGTCAGCTCTTCACGTCAGGTGGCCAAAGTATTGGAGTTTCAGCTTCAACATCAGTCCTACCAATGAACACCCAGGACCAATCTCCTTTAGGATGAATTGGTTGGATCTCCTTGCAGTCCAAGGGACTCTCAAGAGTCTTCTCCAACACCACAGTTCAATAGCATCAATTCTTCGGCGCTCAGCTTTCTTTACAGTCCAACTCTCACATCCATACATGACTACTGGAAAAACCATAGTCTTGACTAGACAGACCTTTGTTGACAAAGTAATATCTCTGCTTTTTAATATGCTGTCTAGGTTAGTCATAACTTTTCTTCCAAGGAATAAGCATCTTTTAATTTCATGGCTGCAAACTCCACCTGCAATTTTTGGAGCCCGGAAAAATTAAGTTAGCCAGTGTTTCCACTGTTTCCCCATCTATTTGCCATGAAGTGATGAGACCAGATGCCATGGTCTTAGTTTTCTGAATGTTGAGCTTTAAGCCAACTTTTTCACTCTCCTCTTTCACTTTCATGAAGAGGCTCTTTAGTTCTTCACTTTCTGTCATCTGCATATCTGAGGTTATTGATACTTCTTCCGGTAATCTTGATTCCAGCTGTGCTTCCTCCAGCCCAGCATTTCTCATGATGTACTCTGCATATAAGTTAAATAAGCAAGGTGACAATATATGGCCTTGACATACTCCTTTTCCTATTTGGAACCAGTGTGTTGTTCCAGGTCCAGTTCTAACTATTGCTTCCTGACCTGCATACAGATTTCTCAGGAGGCAGGTCAGGTGGTCTGGTAATTGTAGTAAACTACAATGAACACATATAATATGCAGACCCAGAAATATCCAGAGACCCAAATTCTAGAAAAACACTTTGTCTTTCCCACTTTCAATTCTTTGTTTGGAATAGGACCAAAGCTGCTTTGGATCGTTTGTCATTTCTTGTTTTCTTTTCAAGAGTTTAAGGATGAGAACTACTTAGCTTGTTCCCCATTGTCATCATCCTCTGTCCAAATATTTTGAAAACCCACTTATAGAGCATTATCTGCATTAAAACACTCTAGATCCAAAGTTTGTTAGTCTGTTTTAAAAAAAAAAAAAGTACAAGCCAACAACTAGTGGGTCTGTGCACTCTAAAGCTCATGCTCTGCAGCCAGAGAAGCCCATGCAGCACAACTAGAGAAAGCCCACACACCACAGAGAAGAGCCCACACACTGCAACAAAGACCCAGCACAGCCAAAAAGTACATAAATAAGAAAACTGTGGTACATACACACAATGGAATGTTACTCAACCATTAAAAAGAATACATTTGAATCGGTTCTAATGAGGTGGATGAAACTGGAGCCCATTATACAGAGTGAAGCCAGAAAGATAAACACCAATACAGTATACTAACGCATATATATGGAATTTAAAAAGATGGTAATGACAACCCTATATGCAGGACAGAATAGACACAGATGTACAGAACAGACTTTTGGACTCTGTGGGAGAAGGCAAGGGTGGGATGATCTGAGAGAATAGCGTTGAAACAAGTATACTATCAAGGGTGAAACAGGTCACCAGCCCAGGTTGGATGCATGAGACAAGTGCTCAGGGCTGGTGCACTGGGAAGACCCAGAGGGATGGGATGGAGAGAGAGGTGGGAGGGGGGATCAGGATGGGGTACACATGTAAATCCATGGCTGATTCATGTCAATGTATGGCAAAAACCACTACAATATTGTAAAATAATTAGCCTCCAACTAATAAAAATAAATGAAAAAAAAAAAATCCAGTTGTAAAAGAATGAAATAATGCCATATGCAGCAACATAGATGGACCTAGAGAGTGTCATTATGAGTGAAGTAAGTCAGAGAAAGACAAATATCATTTGATGTTGCTTATATGCAGAAGTCAAAAAATGTTACAAATGAACTTATTTACAAAACAGAAATAGAGTCACAGATGTAGATAACAAACTTATGGTTACTGGGCAGGTGTGGTGGGGGGGAGGCAGGAAGTGAAGAAGGGATTAATGGAGAGATCATGACTGACATATACACACTACTATAAATAAAATAACTAACAAGGACGTACAGTATAGCACAGGGAACACTACTCAACACTCTGTAATAGGCTATATTGGAAAAGAATCTGAAAAAGAGTGCATATGTATATACATATGACTGATTCACTTTGCTGTACGCCTGAAACCAGTACAACATTGTAATCAACCATATTGAAATAAAATTTTTTTAAAAAGAAAAAAATAATAAAGTTATGATCTAAAGACAAAACAAAAAAACTACATTGCTATATAATGTCAGGGTAATTTTCCCAGCAGCTTCCATTGTGAGGTTCCCTGGTTCTCTCTATTGCACCAGATATGTAGTCTTTACATTGCTTTATTCATTGAGTCAACAGATATTTATAGGGTAACTTACTATATGCTGAGCACATAGCATGCAATGGAAAGCAAAAACACTCCCTGCTTTGTGAGGCATTTGGTGCTGGGGAAGAGATGGGCCTTATATTGGTTATCTACTCTTACCTCACCTCACACAATTTCTGTGAGTCAGGAAATTTAGAAGTGGTTTCTTTCAGTTGTTTTTGCTCAAGTTTCTAAAGAGTCAAGTTGTTGGCCAGATGAAAGCTTGCCTGGAGAAGGAAGGTTTGCCTCCAAGATGGCTCACTCACATGGCTGTTGGCAGGAGGCTTAAGCTCCTCACCATGTGGAGTTCTACAGGGTTGCTTCAATGACTCCATGAATGAGAGACCCAGGAGAGCAAGGCAGGAATAAAACTGCTTTTCAGGCTCTCAGCTGAAAGTCACACAGTCATTTCCACAGAATTGTGGCTCCATAGGTCAGCCTATGAGAGAAAACTACTTAGGATATAAAACAGGGAGATGAGAATCATTGTGTGTGTGGGGGGGGGGGGGGGCGTCCTTGTGGACAGGCTACCAGACGTCATTAAATGATAGCAAACATAAATGTAAAATTATGTCTACATTAAGGAGGCCTTCATAGACCATGTCAAAGATATATTTTAGTCTTTATTCCAAGACCATCAAGACTCCATTAAAATATTCCTGTGAGAGGGACAAAGCCCTGAGCAGTACGGCACAAAGCACTCTGGAAAGCCCTTCCTCCATTATTGTGACGTCATCACCTCGCTTCTGAGTGAATCATAATGAATGTATTTTAAATGCATTGCTGGGCTCATGAGAAAGTGCAAGACGACTCTAAGGGCTGGAGAAAATTACAAATAAAATACAGATAGAGAGATAGGCAAAAATGGACAAAGGTGGTGCTTCTGGAAGCAAAAGACAATTTCAGGAACCCAGAGTATGGGTTTAGTTGATTCAGGGAATAGGAGAGTAGCCCTTACAGAGAATCATGTCAGGAATCACTTAAAAGGGATCCTTGCGGGAAAAAAGTCTTACAAAGGGAGCCAACATGGGAAGCAGCTCTTTCTACTCCTTTCCTGTGTGAAAAAGTTATTAAATACTAGCGATAGATTTTCAGAGAAATGATAACTATAGCCTTGCTCTAGTAAGAGTCTAGAAATCAGATTTATACTACTTAGGTGTAGAGGTTTATGTGGTTCCAAGTTTGTGGTACTATCTGATACCTAGCACAAGGAAATGCAAGTTCTTTCTGAATTTTGAGTGGGGGTGGAAATATTCATTATAGGCTTTGTTGTGGTAAGAATGCATGTTTTTAAGAGTAATGACTAAAAAACAAAGAGTGCATAATTTCCAAACCAATCAGTTCAGTTCAGTTCAGTTCAGTGGCTCAGTCGTGTTCAACTTTTTGCCACCCCATGAGTCACAGCACGCCAGGCCTCCCTGTCCATCACAAACTCCCAGAGTTTACTCAAACTCATGTCCATCGAGTCAGTGATGCCATCCAGCCATCTCACCCTCTGTCGTCCCCTTCTCCTCCTGCCCCCAATCCCTCCCAGCATCAGGGTCTTTTCCAATGAGTCAACTCTTCGCATGAGGTGGCCAAAGTATTGGAGTTTCAGCTCAACATCAGTCCTTCCAATGAACACCCAGGACTTATCTCCTTTAGGATGGACTGGTTGGATCTCCTTGCAGTCCAAGGGACTCTCAAGAGTCTTCTCCAACACCACAGTTCAAAAGCATCAATTCTTCAGTGCTCAGCTTTCTTCACAGTCCAACTCTCACATGCATACATGACCACTGGAAAAGCCACAGCCTTGAATAGATGGACCTTTGTTGACAAAGTAATATCTCTGCTTTTTAATATGCTATCTAGTTTGGTCATAACTTTCCTTCCAAGGAGTAAGCGTCTTTTAATTTCATGGCTGCAATCACCATCTGCAGTGATTTTGGAGCCCCAAAAAATAAAGTCAGCCACTGTTTCCACTTTTTCCCCATCTATTTGCCATGAAGTGATGGGACCAGATGCCATGATCTTAGTTTCCTGAATGTTGAGCTTTAGGTCAACTCTTTCACTCTCCAAACCAGTAGAAGGGAATAAATGGAATTTTTAAAAAATACATTATTGTGTCATAGGAAGCGTATGCTACAGGGAAGAAGTGACTCCAGGTTGGATCTAAAGCTTCCTGTTGCTTTCCTTCACTAAAAGGGTACTGTCCATACACAATGGCCTGCCTCAGGGAACATTGTCTCTCTGTCTGCATGTTAAAACAAAATGCTTTTGTTCAGAGCCCTATCCCCCTGTGGATGGCTATCAGTTCAGCTCAGTCTCTCAGTTGTGCCCGACTCTTTGCGACCCCATGGACTGCAGCATGCCAGGCCTCCCTGTCCATGAATAGCTATAGGAAGAAAGAAATTAACACGTCTGCTCCATGAGGCTGGCTATTCCAGGAGATATTTACAAGGTTAATTGACTTTTTTTTTTTTACTTTACCTCTTCACCTCTCCTCCTCTCTGCTTTAGAAAAGAACCTGGCATCCAGATCCTGATAAGATGGCTATTTTGAAACACTACTCTGCCATCTTCTTGGCCAGTTGGCTTTCCAAATAAAGTTATACTCCTTGCCTCAACACCTAGTCTCTTGGATTTATTGGCCTGTTGTGTGGTGAGCAGAGTGAGCTTGGACTCAGTAACAGGCACAACACTTTATAGGGTTTTTTACTATAGGTAAAATGCATTCATTATGTTAACCTTGGTTATCTCCAAAGGTGTACAAAATAACTGTGAAGAAGATGGACTCTGAAATGAGATAACCGAAGTTCAAATCCTACTCCAAGTACTTATTTGCTGTGTGATCTCAAGCAAGTCATGTAACCTTTTCTGTCCCTCAGCTTCCTCAACTATAATTTAAAAATTACAACTATATATATATATATATATATATATCTTATAGATGAGTCAATGAGTTAATATATATAAAATTCTTAGAAGCATTTCTTAGAAGCATTAGATTTCTAATGCTTAATTTCTAAGCATAAACTTCTTAGAAGCATTAGAAGTAAAACGCTTAAATTCTTACTAAGATTTGTGTTTTAAAGGGGAAAAGAGAATAACTATTTTTATTTGCTTGTTTATACATTAATATATCTCTGGTAGGCTCACAGTGAACTGACAAGATTGGTTGCATTTGTTTTCTGCACTGTTGTTGGGAACGTAAACTCGTGCAGAGACTATAGATAATGGAATGGAGGTGCCTCCAAAAACTAAAACTAGAGTAAATATTATTCAGCTGTTCCACTCCTGGGCATATAATCAGAAAAAATGAAAACTTTAATTTGAAAAGATACATGCACCCTATGTTCATATTGTAAATAGCCAATTTTACAATAGCCAATATTTACAATAGCCAATACATGGAAACAAAAGGAATAAACTTACAGTGTTCAGTCTCTCTTCTTTTTATCTTGCAATAAACTATAATGGAAAGCAATATGAAAAAGAAGACAGATAGATAAACTGAATAACTATGTGATACATAGAACTAACACAACTTTGTAAACCAACTCTACTTAAATTTAAGATAAAAAGATTGGTTTCCTTCGAGGAATGAGGGAGGGAGATTTAACACTGTAAACTTATTTCTTTTGTTGTTTGATCTATGTACCTTTGTGATCTATTTAAAAATTAATTTAGAAATATATAGAGATATATATCCTTAAATATATTTTAAATAAACTATAAATCTTAAGAGATCACTTATGTATTAGAATAGGCTAACTGCTCTAGCAAATTGAGCCAAACTCTACAGAAATTTATATGCTATATCCTAAGTTATACTATTTCTTTCTGTCCTTCCTCTCCCCTATCTACACCTTTGTAGTAGGTTACTTTATTAAACTCTCTTCAAATTACCCAGTTTGAGTTTGCCATCTAAGAACAAGACAAGAGTAAACTATCAACCTGATAGTTGTGCCCAATCAGACGTGTCCTTTTTACCATTTCCTTCACACAAGTTCTACACTGACTATCCATTCTCTGGGGTCTCTGATGGTTTAAAGGGCACACACCAGGCTTTTGGGCTTAGTCGTGATTTGCAGCCTTGATTTTTTCAACTGTATTTCCCTCAAAAACATGACTTTGAGCAATTACTCAGAAAATTTTAAGATGAAGACTGAAAAATGTAAAGATTTGTTTTTAAAACATCTGACACTCTTCAATGATAACCCAGGCAGAAATAAGACATTTCACATTTTTTGGAAATATATGACAAACACATTACCTGTGTGATACATTTTATTCTGTTATACATTAAGAATAAAAATGTTGAAAGAAATATCTGCATGATTCTTCATAAAACAAAAGCAAGTTAATATCTTGGAAGAGGTAGGAAACTGTTTCAAGTTTAACTGGGGAAGACACACCTCTGTAGTAGCTAAACTCATGGTGCATGTTCAGCCAAGGTTAAATGCTTTAGTGGGCACACAGAAAGGCCAGTGTTGTACAGTTAAGTATGAGCTATCAGAAAAAGTTACAGGCTAAGGTTTTAGGCTAAGCTTTGGGAGTCTGCAAACACTAGTCATCCCAATACAGCTGAACTAAATTAGCAATTTAGTGAAGAAGAGCATGGAGTGGAGCGGGAGGAATAGCACAAAATATGCTTACAGAAGTGAGCATGGTCAAGTATTATCTAGTCTTGTTCCAGAGTCTGGATTTTATTAAACACATTGAGAAACCACTGAAAGATTTTGGGCAGGAAAGTGACACAATTCCCTTCACATTTTAAGTAGAACATCATGTGGGCTTTGTGATAACCAAACGGAACCATGAATGCAGAGGACCAAACTGAAGATCATTGCAGTGGTCCAGATGAGAGGTAATGGGGACTTTGACTAGGGTGGTGACCGTGAATATGGATGGAAGTGCCCAGAATTTAGCTGTAACTTGAAAACAAGATTACTTTGGTTTGGCATTGAATCTGATACGGGATACGAAGGAAAGAGAAGTATGAGAGCTGGCTGCTGGATTTCTGGCTTGAGTGCCTTGAGAGGAAGACTGAAGCTTTTAGTGATATGAGAAAAAAAAAGTTGTTTATTCATCACAATCTTAATAATTTTCAAAGAAAGAGGATGCTTATAGCTGGAGGAGGTTTCTGTTTACTTAAACCAAACAAAGTCATCATCTTCACTATGAGAGATTCACATACTCGGAAAACAGGATTAACTAGCAGATGGGAACATGTGAGATGGAGAAAGCTGAGTTCAAGCTGAATATCTCTATATAGAATTGAGGAGAGGCAAGGTCTGCACTGAGGGGAGATGGAAAAGCCCTTAGCCTTTGTGTAAACAATAGCCAAAGACCCCCTTACAGCCTACCTGGCTAGTGGAGTGTGAGCTACTTCATCTGTGGCCTGCCCAGCTTATATCAGGAAAAGAGACCAGATTGCTGTTGTTCAGTCACCCAGTCATGTCCGACTCTTTGCGACCCCATGGCCTGCAGCACACCAGGCCTCCCTGTCCTTCACCATCTCCCGAAGTTTGCCCAAGTTCATGTCCATTGCATCAGTGATGCCATTCAGCCATCTCATCCCCTGATGCACTCTCCTTCTGCCCTCAATCTTTCCCAACATCAGGGATTTTTCCAATGAGTTGGCTGTGGGTATCAGATGATCAAAATACTGGAGCTTCAGCTTCAGCACCAGTCCTTCCAACAAGTCTTCAGGGTTGATTTCCCTTAAGATTGACTGGTTTGATTTCCTGGCTGTCCAAGAGACTTTCAGGGGTCTTTTCCAGCACTACAGTTTGAAGGCATCAATTCTTCGGCATTCTGCCTTCTTTCGTCTTTAAACAGGTTTAAATAGAACAAGACTTGGGTAAGAGGCCCATGATTCCTATCTTTTCAGTCAAATGAAAATGAATCTTGAAAAGGAGCCTTGATCTAGAGAAAGAGATGAGAGAACTTAGCCATCCCCATTTGATTCTTGAACACGTTTTTCTTTTTGAAATCATACCAATATTCAGCAGTATCACTGTTTGGAAATTTTTCTTAAAGCAACTGCATCTATAACCTACTTTTTTAAAAAATTAAAGTATGGTTGAGTTACAATATTATGTGTATTTCTGCCACACAGTAAAGTGACTTGGTTATGGAGCTTTGCATGTACATATATATCATTTTTCATATTCTTTTCCATTGTGGTTTATCACAAGATTCTGAATATAGTTCCCTGTGGTCTGCAGTAGGATGTTGTGTTGTATCCATTCTATATATCATAGTTCATATCTGCTAATCCCAAACTCCCAATTCTTCCCTCCTCAACCCCACCCCCTTGGCAATCACAAGTCTATTCTCCATGTCTGTGAGCCTGTTACTGTTTAGTAGATATGTTCATTTGTGTCATATTTTAGATTCCACACACAAGTGATATCATATGGTATTTGTCTCTCTCTTTTTGACTTATTTCACTTAGTACAGTAATCTCTAGTTGCATCTCTGATTTACTTTTTAATTAAAGCACTGTCTCTATTCTGGGCTTAAGAAAGGTAGAAAATAGCCAGGAGTCATCACTCTGTGGGAATAATTTTAAATTAACACTCAAAGACTAATGGAATCCATAGGCCAAATTCCCGCACATGAAGGGCATCCCTGCAGCTCAGCAGGAAAGAACCCTCCTACCAATACAGGAGATACAGGAAACATGGGTTTGATCCCTGGTTTGGAAAGATCCCTTGGAGGAGGGCATGGCAACCCACCCAGTATTCTTGCCTGGAGAATCCCATGGACAGAGGAACCTCACTGGCTACAGTCCATGGGGTTGCAGAGTGGGACACGACGAAGCAACTGAGCATTCACTCATGTTCCATATGGAGACTCCACAGGCTCTTTACTGTTCTTAACCACCAAAAACTTAACATTAGCTGAACTCCCTAAAGAGAATGCATTCATATTGAAAGGATTAATGAGCAACATAGGTTTCATTGACAACTATTGAGTGGGCAACAAAATAGGACTTATATCACACCCTGCAAAACAATCTAATAAAAATTTTCATTAGACATGTTATCCTAAGTCCCTTCTTCTCTTGCCTCTTTCTCCTGAGAGTTCCCCTTGCCCTTTCCCCTGCAGAGTATTCTATTCTTCTGTTCTCCCCCAAACCTCAATACCCTCCATGTGTTATCGGGCTTTCCTTTCTTGAAGCGTAACCCACAAGCTACCACAACTGTTAACAAAGAGTGGAAAATTTTATCCCATTTTTTTTCACTACTGTTTGTTCCCTGTTGGAGAACAGTGGCTTTTGATTGGCTTAACTAAATTAAGTATGCATGACATTCTTCCAACATTCAACCATAGGTACTATTTTCTTGCCACTGATCCCCATAGAACCAGCACCAGAAAGAGATGCAGTTTCCGTCAGATGTATGTGGGCCACCTCCCTGGGCTCTTCAAGGAGAAAATTCCCAACAGAATACATAGTTTGAGGCCATGTCACAGAGAACCACTACATCTCAGGGGAAGAGAGTCAGAAGAAATTGGGGATGCTTGGGAACTGATGATCAAAACCAGAGATAGGACTGAATCCAAAGATAACAAGCCCACAGCTGGATGTCCAGAACTCCAGATCCCAGATGTGTCAGCCTTTGGGCCCTGCTTTGGCCTTATTGTAGGGTGGATTTAAAGAGCTAAAAGCTTTAAACAGCTAAGAGCCACTCTAGACGATCTCAATCTGAACACAAAAACAATTATTTGAGTGGCTATTTTCTTCAATCTCCAAAGAATGGTGTATGGGCAGTATTAGATACAAAGGAAATAAAATAATTCATGGAATGCATAGGATGTTTTAGGTCAGTGGTTCTCAGCATCAGTGAATATCAAAAGCACCTGAAGGGCTTGTTAAAACAGCTGGACTCAACCTCATATACTTTCTTATTCAAAAAGTATAAGGCGAAGCCTGAAAACATGCATTTCTAACAAGTACCCACTTGTTAGGTCTAGTCTAGGACCACACTTTGAGAACCACTGCCTTAAGGCATTAAGGGATAATTCTCTTAGATGATTCTGGTTGACAAAGGTCTCTTCTGTGTATATCTGCTGTGACTCATGATTTCACTGCCATCTCTTCTATAGTGAAGCTTCTAAATATGGCATTTACAAGTCATTATGAAATGTCAATCAGAAGTTAGTAGTATGTAGAATTTGCCATATGAAACTGATTTTTAATTCTTTCCTCTAAAGTAAATTTATCAAAGTAAACCTTACCATAAATAACAAATGATTCATACTTGAAAGTAAAGTGACTTTGAAATATAACAAAACCTCAGCTACTTCATCATATAGGTATATTGATTCATCAATCAATTTTAATTAACCTCCAATAGTATACAATGGACTGGTTCTAAACTGGGAAAGGAGTATGTCAAGGCTGCATATTGTCACCCTGCTTATTTAACTTATATGCAGAGTACCTCATGCAAAACGCTGGGCTGGATGAAGCACAAGCTGGATTGCACAGAGAAATATCAATAACCTCAGATATGCAGATGACACCTCCCTTATGGCAGAAAGCAAAGAACAACTAGAGAACCTCTTGAGGAAAGTGAAAGAAGAGAGTGAAAAAGTTGGCTTAAAACTCAACATAGGAGGAGGAGCCAAGATGGCGGAGGAGTAGGACGGGGAGACCACTTTCTCTCCTACAAATTCATCAAAAGAATAACTGAACGCAGAGCAAACTTCACAAAACAACTTCTGATTGCTAGCTGAGGTCATCAGGTGCCCAGAAAAGCAGCCCATTGTCTTCGAAAGGAGGTAGGACAAAATATAAAAGATAAAAAGTGAGACAAAAGAGCGAAGGACGGAGATCCATCCCGGGAAGGGAGTCTTAATAGAGGACGTTTCCAGACACCGGGAAACCCTCGCACTGGCGGGCCTGGGGGAAGTGTTTGAATCTCAGAGGGCAACCTGAATGGGAGGGAAACAATAAATAAAACCCACAGATTACGAGCCTAAAAGCAACTCCCAGCAGAAAAGTACCCCAGACACCTGCATCCGCCACCAGCAAGTGGGGGCTGAACGGAGAGGAGCGGGCGGCATTGCTGGGGGTAGGGTCCGGGCCTGAGTGCCCTGAGGACAATCAGAGGGAGCTTTTGTGAGTTGCCAACTTGAACTGTGGGAGAGCAAAAGAGAGAAAATTAACCAGCCCGAACACACTGCCGGCCATTCGCAGAACAAAGGGACCGAGAAGTCCAGAGAAGAGCTCGCGGCCCAGGCAGGAGGCAGGGGGGTGGGGGAAGGGGGCAGGCTCGGCCCCAAGGACCGCATCCCCTGCATCACTACAAACAGGCCTCCAGTTTCTAATCAAAGACCTCCTGAGATTCTGGATGGTCGACATCAGCCGGGAGGGTCGCAGCGAGACACAGGGCGCACGCACCGACCGGCGCAGGCGGGGACTGGGGCTGGGGACGCAGAGGGCAGAAGGCGCACGCACCCGACAGGCGCCTGCGGAAACTGAGACTGGGACCGCGGAAGGGAGTGGGTGTGCCACACCCGGGGGCGAGTGCTCCCGTCAAGCCCCTGTCTGCCTGGACCGCTCTGATGCGGAAGGCACAAAGAGCAGGTGCAGCTTTTTGTTCTGCGCTTTTGTGGAACACCGGAGGGCTGGAACCGCGCGCAGCGCGGGGCGCGCTCCATATAGAGCAGCCGGGAGCCTGAGCAGCGCAGACGGAGAAAGCAGGGCCAGCCCCTCCCAGCAGCGTGACGGAACTAGCTACCTGAATGAGTCCACCTCCGCCCGCCTGTGTCAGGGCGGAAATAAGGCTCTGAAGAGACTGGCAAACAGAAGCCAAATAAACAAAGGGAACCGCTTCAGAAGGGACTGGTGCAACAGATTAAAATCCCTGTAGAAAACACCGACTACACCGGAAGGTGTAGATATCGAGAAGTGTAAGCTGGAACGAGGAGCTATCTGAAACTGAGCTGAACCCACACTGACCACAACAGCTCCAGAGAAATTCCTAGATATATTTTTACTTTTCTTTTTTTTTTTCAAGTAAGAAAAAAATTTTTTTTTTTTTTTTTATTTTTTCTCTTTTATTTTCCTTTAAAATTCCCTATTACTCCCGCATTACTCCTTAACTTTCATTTTCATAGATTTTTACGGTTTTTTTAATTAGGGAAAAAATTTTTTTTTCTTTCTTTCTTTTTTTTTTCCTTCTTTTTTTTTTCCCTTTTTCTCTTCTATTTTCTATTTTTCTTTTTTTCTTACTTCTTTTAAAGTCCTCTAGTACTCCTCTACTACTCCTTAATTTTCATTTTCAATACACTATAACCTTACAAAAAAAAAAAAGAAGAGAAGCCCTATTTTTAAACCAAACTTCATATATATATTTCTAAAATTTTTTGTGTGTGTTTTGGTTTTTGTTTTTAATATAGTATTTTTAAGAGTCTAACCTCTACACTAGATTTTTAATTTTTGTTTTTCAGTATATGATATAAATTGTGAACATCTAAGAATCCAATATTCAGTTCCCATTTTTATTCAGGAGTGTGTTGATTATTCTCTCCCAATCTTGACTCTCTGTTTTCTACCTCAGAACACCTCTATTTCCTCCTTTCCTCTTCTCTTCCCAATCCAATTCTGTGAATCTTTGTGGATGTCTGGGCTACGGAGAACACTCTGGGAACAGACAACTGCGTAGATCTGTCTCTCTCCTCTTGAGTCCTCCTTTTTCTCCTCCTGCTCATCTCTATCTCCCTCACCCCTCTCCTCTTCTTCATGTAACTCTGTGAACCTCTCTGGATGTCCCTAATGGGGGAGAATCTTTTTGCCATTAACCTAGAAGTTTTATTATCAGTGCTGTACAGTTGGAGAAGTCCTGAGACTACAGGAAGAATAAAACTGAAATCCAGAGGCAGGAGACTTAAGCCCAAAACCTGAGAACACCAGAAAACTCCTGACTACATGGAACTTAAAGTAATAAGTGACCGTCCAAAAGCCTCCATACCTACACTGAAACCAACCACCACCCAAGAGCCAATAAGTTTTAGAGCAAGACATACCACGCAAATTCTCCAGCAACGCAGGAACATAGCCCTAAACATCAACATACAGGCTGCCCAAGGTCACACCTAGCACATAGACCCATCTCAAAACTCATTACTGGGCACTCCATTGCTCTCCAAAGAGAAGAAATCAAGTTCCACACACCAGAACACCGACGCAAGCTTCCCTAACCAGGAAACCTTGACAAGCCAATCGTCTAACCCCACCCACTGGGTAAAACCTCCACAATAAAAAGGAACCACAGACCTCCTGAATACAGAAAGCCCACTCCAGACACAGCAATCTAAACAAGATGAAAAAGCAGAGAAATACCCAACAGGTAAAGGAACATGAAAAATGCCCACCAAGTCAAACAAAAGAGGAGGAGATAGGGAATCTACCTGAAAAAGAATTTAGAATAATGATAATAAAAATGATCCAAAATCTTGAAAACAAAATGGAGTTACAGATAAATAGCCTGGAAACAAAGATTTAAAAGATGCAAGAAATGTTTAATAAAGACCTAGAAGAAATAAAAAAGAGTCAATTAAAAATGAATAATGCAATGAATGAGATCAAAAACACTCTGGAGGGAACCAAGAGTAGAATAACGGAGACAGAAGATAGGATAAGTGAGGTAGAAGATAAAATGGTGGAAATAAATGAAGCAGAGAGGGAAAAAGAAAAAAGGATCAAAAGAAATGAGGACAACCTCAGGGACCTCTGAGACAATGTGAAACGCCCCAACATTTGAATCATAGGAGTCCCAGAAGAAGAAGACAAAAAGAAAGGCCATGAGAAAATACTCGAGGAGATAATAGCTGAAAACTTCCCTAAAATGGGGAAGGAAATAGCCACCCAAGTCCAAGAAACCCAGAGAGTCCCAAACAGGATAAACCCAAGGCGAAACACCCCAAGACACATATTAATCAAATTAACAAAGATCAAACACAAAGAGCAAATACTAAAAGCAGCAAGGGAGAAACAACAAACAACACACAAAGGGATTCCCATAAGGATAACAGCTGATCTATCAATAGAAACCCTCCAGGCCAGAAGGGAATGGCAGGACATACTGAAAGTAATGAAAGAGAATAACCTACAACCTAGATTACTGTACCCAGCAAGGATCTCATTCAGATATGAAGGAGAATTCAAAAGCTTTACAGACAAGCAAAAGCTGAGAGAATTCAGCACCACCAAACCAGCTCTTCAACAAATGCTAAAGGATCTTCTCTAGACAGGAAATGCAGAAAGGTTGTATAAACGTGAACTGAAAACAACAAAGTAAATGGCAACGGGACCACACCTATCAATAATTACCCTAAATGTAAATGGGTTGAATGCCCCAACCAAAAGACAAAGATTGGCTGAATGGATACAAAAACAAGACCCCTATATATGCTGTCTACAAGAGACCCACCTCAAAACAAGAGACACATACAGACTAAAAGTGAAGGGCTGGAAAAAAATATTTCACGCAAACGGAGACCAAAAGAAAGCAGGAGTCGCAATACTCATATCAGATAAAATAGACTTTCAAATAAAGGATGTGAAAAGAGACAAAGAAGGACACTACATAATGATCAAAGGATCAATCCAAGAAGAAGATATAACAATTATAAATATATATGCACCCAACATAGGAGCACCGCAATATGTACGGCAAACGCTAACGAGTATGAAAGAGGAAATTAATAGTAACACAATAATAGTGGGAGACTTTAATATCCCACTCACAACTATGGATAGATCAACTAAACAGAAAATGAACAAGGAAACACAAACCTTAAATGACACAATGGACCAGCTAGACCTAATTGATATCTATACGACATTTCACCCCAAAACAATCAACTTCACCTTTTTATCAAGTGCACACGGAACCTTCTCCAGAATAGATCACATCCTGGGCCATAAATCTGGTCTTGGAAAATTCAAAAAAATTGAAATCATTCCAGTCATCTTTTCTGACCACAGTGCAGTAAGATTAGATCTCAATTACAGGAAAAAAAATTGTTAAAAATTCAAACATATGGAGGCTAAATAACACGCTTCTGAATAACCAACAAATCATAGAAGAAATCAAAATATGTATAGAAATGAATGAAAATGAAAACACAACAATGCAAAACCTATGGGACACTGTAAAAGCAGTGCTAAGGGGAAGGTTCATAGCATTACAGGCTTACTACATCAAGAAACAAGAAAAAAGCCAAATAAATAACCTAACTCTACACCTAAAGCAATTAGAGAAGGAAGAAATGAAGAACCCCAGGATTAGTAGAAGGAAAGAAATCTTAAAAATTAGGGCAGAAATAAATGCAAAAGAAACTAAAGAGACCATAGCAAAAATCAACAAAGCTAAAAGCTGGTTTTTGAAAAAATAAACAAAATTGACAAACCATTAGCAAGACTTATTAAGAAACAAAGAGAGAAGAACCAAATCAACAAAATTAGAAATGAAAATGGAGAGATCACAACAGACAACTCTGAAATACAAAGGATCATAAGAGACTACTACCAGCAGCTCTATGCCAATAAAATGGACAACTTGGATGAAATGGACAAATTCTTAGAAAAGTATAACTTTCCAAAACTGAACCAGGAAGAAATAGAAGATCTTAACAGACCCATCACAAGCAAGGAAATCGAAACTGTAATCAAAAATCTTCCAGCAAACAAAAGCCCAGGACCAGATGGCTTCACAGCTGAATTCTACCGAAAATTTAGAGAAGAGCTAACACCTATCTTACTCAAACTCTTCCAGAAAATTGCAGATGAAGGTAAGCTTCCAAACTCATTCTATGAGGCCACCATCACCCTAATTCCAAAACCAGACAAAGATGCCACAAAAAAAGAAAACTACAGGCCAATATCACTGATGAACATAGATGCAAAAATCCTTAACAAAATTCTAGCAAACAGAATCCAACAACATATTAAAAAAATCATACACCATGACCAAGTGGGCTTTATCCCAGGAATGCAAGGATTCTTTAATATCCGCAAATCAATCAATGTAATACACCACATTAACAAATTGAAAGATAAAAACCATATTTCAATAGATGCAGAGAAAGCCTTTGACAAAATTCAACACTCATTTATGATTAAAACTCTCCAGAAAGCAGGAATAGAAGGAACATACCTCAACATAATAAAAGCTATATATGACAAACCCACAGCAAGCATCACCCTCAATGGTGAAAAATTGAAAGCATTTCCCCTGAAATCAGGAACAAGACAAGGGTGCCCACTCTCACCACTACTATTCAACATAGTTTTGGAAGTTTTGGCCACAGCAATCAGAGCAGAAAAAGAAGTAAAAGGAATCCAGATAGGAAAAGAAGAAGTGAAACTCTCGCTGTTTGCAGATGACATGATCCTCTACATAGAAAACCCTAAAGACTCTACCAGAAAATTACTAGAGCTAATCAATGAATATAGTAAAGTTGCAGGATATAAAATTAACACACAGAAATCCCTTGCATTCCTATATACTAACAATGAAAAAACAAAAAGAGAAATTAAGGAAACAATACCATTCACCATTGCAACAAAAAGAATAAAATACTTGAGAGTATATCTACCTAAAGAAACAAAAGACCTATACATAGAAAACTATAAAACACTGATGAAAGAAATCAAAGATGACACAAACAGATGGAGAAACATACCGTGTTCATGGATTGGAAGAATCAATATTGTCAAAATGGCTATTCTACCCAAAGCAATCTATAGATTCACTGCAATCCCTATCAAGCTACCAACGGTATTTTTCACAGAACTAGACCAAAGAATTTCACAATTTGTATGGAAATACAAAAAACCTCGAATAGCCAAAGCAATCTTGAGAAAGAAGAATGGAACTGGAGGAATCAACCTGCCTGACTTCAGACTATACTACAAAGCCACAGTCATCAAGACGGTATGGTACTGGCACAAAGACAGAAATATAGATCAATGGAACAGAATAGAAAGCCCAGAGATAAGTCCACGAACCTATGGACACCTTATCTTTGACAAAGGAGGCAAGGATATACAATGGAAAAAAGACAACCTCTTTAACAAGTGGTGCTGGGAAAACTGGTCAACCACTTGTAAAAGGATGAAACTAGAACACTTTCTAACACCATACACAAAAATAAACTCAAAATGGATTAAAGATCTAAATGTAAGACCAGAAACTATAAAACTCCTAGAGGAGAACATAGGCAAAACACTCTCCGACATAAATCACAGCAAGATCCTCTATGACCCACTTCCCAGAATATTGGAAATAAAAGCAAAAATAAACAAATGGGACCTAATGAAACTTAAAAGCTTTTGCACAACAAAGGAAACTATAAGCAAGGTGAAAAGACAGCCCTCAGATTGGGAGAAAATAATAGCAAATGAAGAAACAGACAAAGGATTAATCTCAAAAATATACAAGCAACTCCTGCAGCTCAATTCCAGAAAAATAAATGACCCAATCAAAAAATGGGCCAAAGAACTAAACAGACATTTCTCCAAAGAAGACATACAGATGGCTAACAAACACATGAAAAGATGCTCAACATCACTCATTATTAGAGAAATGCAAATCAAAACCACAATGAGGTACCATTACACGCCAGTCAGGATGGCTGCTATCCAAAGTCTACAAGCAATAAATGCTGGAGAGGGTGTGGAGAAAAGGGAACCCTCTTACACTGTTGGTGGGAATGCAAACTAGTACAGCCACTATGGAGAACAGTGTGGAGATTTCTTTAAAAACTGGAAATAGAACTGCCATATGACCCAGCAATCCCACTTCTGGGCATATACACTGAGGAAACCAGATCTGAAAGAGACACGTGCACCCCAATGTTCATCACAGCACTATTTATAATAGCCAGGACATGGAAGCAACCTAGATGCCCATCAGCAGACGAATGGATAAGGAAGCTGTGGTACATATACACCATGGAATATTACTCAGCTGTTAAAAAGAATTCATTTGAATCAGTTCTAATGAGATGGATGAAACTGGAGCCCATTATACAGAGTGAAGTAAGCCAGAAAAATAAAGAACATTACAGCATACTAACACATATATATGGAATTTTAAAAGATGGTAACGATAACCCTATATGCAAAACAGAAAAAGAGACAGAGAAGTACAGAACAGACTTTTGAACTCTGTGGGAGAAGGTGAGGGTGGGATGTTTCAAAAGAACAGCATGTATATTATCTATGGTGAAACAGATCACCAGCCCAGGTGGGATGCATGAGACAAGTGCTCGGGCCTGGTGCACTGGGAAGACCCAGAGGAATTAGGTGGAGAGGGAGGGGGGAGGGGGGATCGGGATGGGGAATACGTGTAACTCTATGGCTGATTCATATCAATGTATGACAAAACCCACTGAAATGTTGTGAAGTAATTAGCCTCCAACTAATTTAAAAAAAAAAAAGAAAAGAAAAAAATAAAAAATAATAATAATAATAAAAGTAATTATTTGTTAAAAAAAAAAACAAAAACTCAACATTCAAAAAATGAAGACCATGGCATCTGGACCCATTACTTCATGGCAAATAGATGGGGAAACAATGGAAACAGTGAGAGATTTTATTTTCTTGGGCTCCAAAATCTCTGCAGATGGTGACTGCAGCCATGAAATTAAAAGATGCTTGCTCCTTGGAAGAAAAGTTATAACCAACCTAAACAGCATATTAAAAAGCAAAAACGTTACTTTGCCAACAAATGTCCATCTAGTAAAAGCTATGGTTTTTCCAGTAATCATGTACGGATGTGAGAGTTGAACTATAAAAAAAGCTGAGCACCAAGTAATTGATGCTTTTGAACTGTGGTGTTGGAGAAGACACTTGAAAGTCCTTTGGACTGCAAGGAGATCAAACCAAGTCCATCCTGAAGGAAATCAGTTCTGAATATTCATTGGAAGGACTGATGCTGAAGCTGAAACTCCAGTACTTTGACCACCTGATGGGAAGGACTGACTCATTGGAAAAGACCATGATGCTGGGAAAGATTGAAGGTGGGAGCAGAAGGGGATGAGAAAGGATGAGATGGTTGGATGGAATCCCTGATTGAATGTACATGAGTTTGAGTAAGCTCTGGGAGTTGGTGATGGACAGGAAAGCATGGCGTGCTGCAGTCCATGGGGTCGCAAAGAGTCAGACACGACTGAGCGATTGAACTGAACTGATCTTGACCTTTAAATTGGTTAGAAATAATTTGATTTAAGGAAGGATATAAAAACTGCTGTAAGTCCCACCTTAGGGGGACTCTTTACCCCCTCTCAGTGTCTATGCTGAGAGCTTTGTACTTTCCTCCTCTTTAATAAATCCTAATCGCTTGCTGCCATGAGTGTTTTTGTGTGTCTGTGGATTCCATTCTTCATTTCTTCAGACAAGAACTCACATTCCCATCTCATCTTTTGGGGGCTCACCCAGGATTCCTCAATGCCTACTCAAGGTAAGCACAGATATTCACTTTCAACTCCGGCTTTCACCTCTTGTTACTTAATCTAATGCATGGTCTCTTGAACCACTCATTGTTTCACAAATTCACTGCATGAGTTCCAAAGGCAGACAGAGTTAGAAGACAGTGGCCTGGGGCCTTGGTATTGACCAGCTGGAGGTGCTGAACAAAACCTCTGCTGGGCTGCTGCCTCAGTGAGAACTGCAATACATCTACAATTTCTCTTTCCTAACATCTAGAGGTCATGAGATTTTTCACTTAAGGTAGGATCACTTTGGAGTGTGTGTAAATACTACTAACCTTGCACACTGCATAGCTTGCTTTAAGGGAACTCCAGTTCAGGCATACTCATGTTCAGGAGCATAGGAAGTCCACCAACCTAAGCTCTCAATATATCTATCTCTAGGTAGAAGGGAAGATAGAAACAGGAAGAGGACAAAGGCCCATGGCACCCAGATAAGGGTGGTCAAGCCCAGGTGCACTCCAAAGTTGAGGGAAGCATACGTTATTGCTGCTTCTTTGCTCTCACTCCACAAGGAGGGGACACCCTCTATCAGAGGAACCAGAGAAAAGAGCACTGGGCACTGGTCTTCTCTCTTTCAGATGAGGGCAACCTCTTCGAGTCCCATACCCAGCTCAAAACAGACGCCTTTGGAATGTATACTGAAGAACTGGAAGAAGTTTGACCCTCACACCGTTAAAGAAGAATATGATCTTTTTCTGCACCAAGGCATGGCCTCAGTTTGATCTATCTGATGGTGAAAAATGGTCCCCTGAGGGCTCATGTAATTATAATGTCATCTTCTAGACGTCTTTTGTAGATGTAAAGGAAAATGGTCAGAAGTCCCATGTATACAGGTTTCCTTTGTCTTGAGAGAAAACACTGTCTTATGCAGGAGTTGTGGGCTTGTTCCTTCTATGCTGCCTATAAGTTTCCCCAAACTCTTAGATTCAAACTGTCCCCCTTATCCAGGGCTGCCCAAACCTAGCCCACAAGGAGCCTCCACAATCTCCGGTAGTGCCTCTGGCTCCAGCAGCAGCTCCTACCCCAGTGGCTCCCAACACAACCCCAGTGATCTCTAGGCTATATCCTTCCCTTCTTCCATTACTGGAAGTTCCTAAAGGAGACTTGGGACCCACACAAGTCTATATCCCTCTCCCCCTCCAAGATTTCAGTTCAGTTCAGTCACTCAGTCGTGTCTGACTCTTTGCAACCCCATGAATCGCAGCACGTCAGGCCTCCCTGTCCATCACCAACTCCCGAAGTTTACTCAAACTCATGCCCATCGAGTCGGTGATGCCATCCAGCCATCTCATCCTCTGTCGTCCCCTTCTCCTCCTGCCCCCAATCCCTCCCAGCATCAGGGTCTTTTCCAATGAGTCAACTCTTTGCATGAGGTGGCCAAAGTATTGGAGTTTTAGCTTCAGCATCAGTCCTTCCAACGAACACTCGGGACTGATCTCCTTTAGGATGGACTGGTTGGATCTCCTTGCAGTCCAAGGGACTCTCAAGAGTCTTCTCCAACACACAATTCAAAAGCATCAATTCTTCGGCACTCAGCTTTCTTCACAGTCCAACTCTCACATCCATAAATGATCACTGGAAAAACCATAGCCTTGACTAGATTTAAGACAGATTAAATTAGACCTAGGATGCTTTACTGAAGATCCTGACAATTATATAAGTGTTTTCCAGGGTCTAACCCAATCTTTTGAAATGGCATGGAAAAGATGTTATGTTAATCCTTGCTAGCACCCTTACTGACAATGGAAGAAGTAGAGTAATTAAAAATGTGCGGGAATGCGGAGATGAGTGGTATGTTACTAGCATGCAAGGGAGATCTGACAGTGAATCAGCCTGGTTACCTGCAGGACTCCAGGCAGTGTCCATAGCTGACCCCAACTGGGCCCATGACAAAGACAGTGATGACTGGAAGAGAGTCACTTTATCACTTGCATTAAGGAAGGCTTTAAAAAAATCACTAGTTAAGCCCTTAAACTACTCCAAACTATCTGGAGTGACTCAGGAAAAGAAGGGAAATCCCACAACTTCTCTGGAAAGGCTCAGGGAGGCACTGAGAAAACACATTTATTTGGACCCAGATTCCCCAGAGGGCCAACTTATTCTTAAAGACAAATTTGTTACTCAATGAGCTCCAGATATTTGGAGGAAACTCCAAAAATTGGCCTTCAGCCCCGATATGGATTTAGAATGCCTCCTGAGAGCTGCCACATCAGTATTATTTAAGAGATCAGTATTATTTAAGGAGGAACATAAGGAAAAAAAGAAAGGAGAGATAAGAGAAAGACTGAAGCACTCACTGTGGTCTGCAGGGAGTTAACTTTAGGGCTCCAAAGGTGGGAGGACAAAAGCAAAAGCCTGGAGCCTGTTTTCATTGTGGCAAGGATGAACACTTTAAGGGACAATGCCCCCAAGGCAAGCAGAGGCCACCATCAAGGCCTTGCCCCACTTGCAAAGGAGATCACTGGAAGAACTGTCCCAAAGGATGTAGGTTTCAGGGGTCAGAAATTCAGACCTAGGATCAAGACTGATGTGGCCTGGGGCTTCCCACTTTGTCTCCTGTCCTCATCACTGCACAGGAGCCTCGGGTGACTCTAACTGTAGGAGCCCATCCTGTTAACTTCCTACTCGATACAGAAACCACTTTCTCAGACCTCCTCTCTAATGCAGGTCCACCTTCTACTAAGTCAGCTACTCTACGTGGCATTTCTGAAAAGCCGATTACAAAATTCTTTAAACAAGAGTTGAGTTGTAACCGGGATTCCATTCTCTTTTCTGAAGCCTTTCTGATCCTAGGAAGAGATATTCTATCTAAAATGCAACTTTCAATTCATAGGAAAATGGGATCTACAGAAAACTTATACTTACAACCCTTACAGAAGTAGAAATTAACCCCGAAGTCTGGGCAACCAGAGGAAAGACAGGAAGAGCCATTTATGCTCAACCAGTAGAGATAACTCTTAAAAATCCTAAAAACTTTCCTCACCAAAAACAATACCCTCTAAAGCCAGACTCTAAAGCAGTCTAAAGCACTGCTTAGAAGTGCTTTTAGAAGGCTAAGGCAGGGACTCATTTCCTTGATTGAAAACCTCAAAGGACAGGGGCTCTTATTCAAATGTAATACACCTATTTTGGGAGTCCAAAGGCCTAGTGGGGAATGACTAGTTCAGGACCTCTGCCTCATCAATGAAGTTGTAATTCCATAACATCCTGTCGTGCCTAACCCCTATCCTGTACTCTCCCAAATCCCCAAAACAGCCACTTTTTTCTACCGTTTTAAATTTAAAAGATGCCTGTTAGACAGACTCATCAAGAAACAAAGGGAGAAAAATCAAATCAACAAAATTAGAAATGAAAATGGAGAGATCACAACAGACAACACAGAAATACAAAGGATCATAAGAGACTATTATCAGCAACTATGTGCAAATAAAATGGACAACGTGGAAGAAATGGACAAATTCCTAGAAAACTACAACTTTTCAAAATTGAACCAGGAAGAAATAGAAAATCTTAACAGACCCATCACAAGCACAGAAATTGAAACTGTAATCAGAAATCTTCCAACAAACAAAAGCCCAGGACCAGACAGCTTCACAGCTGAATTCTACCATAAATTTAGAGAAGAACTAACACCTATCCTACTCAAACTCTTCCAGAAAATTTCAGAGGAAGGTAAACTTCCAAACTCATTCTATGAGGAAACCATCACCCTAATACCAAAACCTGACAAAGATGCCACACCAAAAAAAAAAGAAAAGAAAGAAAAGAAAACTATAGGCCAATATCACTGATGAACATAGATGCAAAAATCCTTAACAAAATTCTAGCAAACAGAATCCAACAACATATTAAAAAGATCATACATCATGACCAAGTGGGCTTTATCCCAGGAATGCAAGGATTCTTCAATATCTGCAAATCAATGAATGTAATACACCACATTAACAAATTGAAAAATAAAAACCATATGATTATATCAATAGATGCAGAGAAAGCCTTTGACAAAATTCAACAACATTTATGATAAAAAAAAAAAAAACCCTCCAGAAAGCAGATATAGAAGGAACATACCTCAACATAATAAAAGCTATATATGACAAACCCTCAGCAAACATTATCCTCAATGGTGAAAAATTGAAAGCATTTCCCCTAAAGTCAGGAACAAGACAAGGGTGCCCACTCTCACCACTAGTATTCAACATAGTTTTGGAAGTCTTGGCCACAGCAATCAGAGCAGAAAAAGAAATAAAAGGAATCCAGATTGGAAAAGAAGGAGTAAAACTCTCACTGTTTGCAGATGACATGATCCTCTACATAGAAAACCCTAAAGACTCCACCAGAAATTTACTACAGCTAATCAATGAATATAGTAAAGTTGCAGGATATAAAATTAACACACAGAAATCCCTTGCATTTCTATACACTAACAATGGGAAAACAGAAAGAGAAATTAAGGAAACAATTCCATTCACCATTGCAACAAAAAGAATAAAATACTTAGGAGTATATCTACCTAAAGAAACAAAAGACCTATATATAGAAAACTATAAAACACTCGTGAAAGAAATCAAAGAGGACACAAACAGATGAAGAAATATACCGTGTTCATGGATCAGAAGAATCAATATAGTGAAAATGAGTATACTACCCAAAGCAATCTATAAATTCACTGCAATCCCCATCAAGCTACCAACGGTATTTTTCAGAGAACTAGAACAAATAATTTCACAATTTGTATGGAAATACAAAAAACCTCGAATAGCCAAAGCAATCTTGAGAAAAAAGAATGGAACTGGAGGAATCAACCTGCCTGACTTCAGTCTCTACTACAAAGCCACAGTTTCATCAAGACAGTATGGTACTGGCACAAAGACAGAAATATAGATCAATGGAACAGAATAGAAAGCCCAGAGATAAATCCATGCCTTATGGACACCTATGGACACCTTATCTGTAACAAAGGAGGCAAGAATACATGATGGAGAAAAGACAATCTCTTTAACAAGTGGTGCTGGGAAAACTGGTCAACCGCTTGTAAAAGAATGAAACTAAAACACTTTCTAACACCATACACAAAAATAAGCTCAAAATGGATTAAAGATCTAAATGTAAGACCAGAAACTATTAAACTCCTAGAGGAAAACATAGGCAAAACCTCTCTGATATAAACCACAGCAGGATCCTCTATGACCCACCTCCCAGAATATTGGAAATAAAAGCAAAACTAAACAAATGGGACCTAATGAAACTTAAAAGCTTTTGCACTACAAAGGAAACTATAAGCAAGGTGAAAAGACAGCCTTCAGAATGGGAGAAAATAATGGCAAACGAAGCAACAGACAAAGAATTGGTCTCAAAAATATAGAAGCAACTCCTGCAGCTCAATTCTAGAAAAATAAAAGACCTAATCAAAAAGTGGGCCAAAGAACTAAACAGACATTTCTCCAAAGAAGACATACAGATGGCTAACAAACACATGAAAAGATGCCCAACATCACTCATTATCAGAGAAATGCAAATCAAAACCACAGTGAGGTACCATTACATGCCAGTCAAGATGGCTGCTATCCAAAAGTCTACAAGCAATAAATGCTGCAGAGGGTATGGAGAAAAGGGAACCTTTTTACACTGTTGGTGAGAATGCAAACTAGTACAGCCACTATGGAGAACAGTGTGGAGATTCCTTAAAAAACTGGAGATTAAAAAAAACCAAAAAACAAAAAACTGGAGATAGAACTGCCATATGACCCAGCAATCCCACTGCTGGGCATACACACTTGGGAAACCTGCATTGAAAGAGACACGTGTACCCCAATGTTCATCACAGCACTATTTATAATAGCCAGGACATGGAAGCAACCTAGATGTCCATCAGCAGATGAATGGATAAGAAAGCTGTGGTACATATACACAATGGAATATCACTCAGCCATTAAAAAGAATACATTTGAATCAGTTCTAATGAGGTGGATGAAACTGGAGCCTATTATACAGAGTGAAGTTAGCCAGAAAGAAAAACACCAATACAGTATGCTAATGCATATATATGGAATTTACAAAGAAGGTAATGATAACCCTGTATGCAAGACAGCAAAAGAGACACAGAGGTATTGAACAGTCTTTCGGACCCTGTGGGAGAGGGCGAGGGTGGGATGATACAGGAGAATGGCATTGAAACATGTAAAATATCATATGTGAAACGAATCACCAGTCCAGGTTTGATGCATGATACAGGGTGCTCGGGGCTGGTGCAATGGGATGACCCAGAGGGGTGGAATGGGGAGGGAGGTGGGAGGGGGGGTTCAGGATGGGGAATACATGTACACTCATGGAAGATTCAAGTCAATGTATGGCAAAACCAAAACAATATTGTAAAGTAAAATAAACAAATTAATTAATTAATTAAAAAAATAAAAGATGCCCCCCTTTTTTGGAATACCCTTAGCTCAAAGTTCACAATTTTTGTTTGCTTTTGAAGATCCATCTGATTCCTCTACTCAGTTGACTTGGACAGTGTTGCCTCAAAGATTTAGAGATAGCCCTCACTTGTTCAGACAGGCTTTCACCAAAGACCTAGCTGCCTCTGGGCAACTGAATCTATAAAAGTAGATCAGTATATAGATGATATTCTCCTTTGTGCTAACACAGAGAAAAAATGTAACCAAGCCACCTGTGACCTTCTTAATTCTAGCTTTATGTGGCAACAAGACACCAAAATCAAAAGCTCCAATGTGCCAAGAAGAAGTCAAATATTTAGGATCAAACTCTCTCATGGAGAGAGTCCTAGGAAAAGAAAGAATGGAACCATTTTTCAAAAGCTTCTCCCTAACACTCTTATACAACTCTGTGGTTTCAATGGCATAACTGGCAACCATGAGATTTGGATTCCAAGATATGGAGAGTTGCCTCGACCTTTGTAAAAGTTACTAAAAGACACTCAACAATCAGGACCAAAGGTATTACAATGGGAACCTGAAGAAACACATGCATTTAAGACTTTTAGCCTGCCTTCAGTTCACTTTAGTTCTGTCACTCAGTCGTGTCCAACTCTTTGTGACCCCATGGACCACAGCACAAAAGGCCTCCCTGTCCATCACCAAGTCCCAGAGTTTACTTAAATTCATGTCCATTGAGTTAGTGATGCCATCCAACCATCTCACCCTCTCTCGTCCGCTTCTCCTCCTGCCCTCAATCTTTCCCAGCATCAGGGCCTTTTCAAATGAGTCAGGTGGCCAAAGTATTGGAGTTTCAGCTTCAGCATCAGTCCTTCCAATGAACACCCAGGACTGATCTCCTTTAGGATGGACTGGTTGGATCTCCTTGCAGTCAAAGTGACTCTCAAGAGTCTTCTCCAACACCACAGTTCGAAAGCATCAATTTTTTGGTGCTCGACTTTCTTCACAGTCCACCTCTCACATCCATACATGACTACTGTAAAAACCATAGCTTTGACTACACAGACCTTTGTTGACAAAGTAATGTCTCTGCTTTCTAATATGCTGTCTAGGTTGGTCATAACTTTTCTTCCAAGGAGCAAGTGTCTTTTAATTTCATGGCTGCAGTCACCATCTGCAGTGATTTTGGAGCCCAAAAATAAAGTCTCTCACTGTTTCCACTGTTTCCCCTTCTATTTGCCATGAAGTGGTAGGACCAGACGCCATGATCTTAGTTTTCTGAATGTTGAGTTTTAAACCAAGTTTTTCACTCTCTCCTTTCACATTCATCAAGAGACTCTTTAGTTCTTCTTCACTTTCTGCCATAAGGGTGGTGTCATCTGCATATCTAAGGTTATTGATATTTCTCCCAGTAATCTTGATTCCAGCTTGTGTTTTTTCCAGCCCAGAGTTTCTCATGATGTACTCTGCATATAAGTTAAATAAGCAGGGTGACAATACACAGCCTTGACATACTCCTTTCCCAATTTGGAACAAGTCTGTTGTCCCGTGTCCAGTTCTAACTGTTGCTTATTCACCTGTATACAGATTTCTCAGAAGGCCAGTCAGGTGGTCTGGTATTACCATGTCTTGAGGAATTTTCTACAGTATGTTGTGATCCACACAGTCAAAGGCCTTGGCATAGTCAATAAAGCAGAAGTGGATGTTTTTCTGGAACTTCCCTCACTTTTTTGATGATCCAGTGGATGTTGGCAATATAATCTCTGGCTCCTCTGCCTTTTCTGAATCCAGCTTGAACATCTGGAAGTCCATGGTTCACATACTGTTGAAGCCTGGCTTGGAGAATTGTGAGCATTAATTTGCTAGTGTGTAAAATGAGTGCAATTCTGCAGTAGTTTGAGCACTCCTTGGTATTGACTTTCTTTGGAACTGGAATGAAAGTTGACTTTTCCAGTCCCATGGCCACTGCTGAGTTTTCCATATTTGCTGGCATATTGGGTGCAGCACTTTCACAGCATCATCTTTTAGGATTTTAAATAGCTCAACTGGAATTCTATCATCTCCACTAGCTTTGTTCATAGTGATGCTTCCTAAGGCCCACTTGACTTCGCACTCCAAGATGTCTGGCTCTAGGTGAGTGATCACACCATTGTGATTATCTGGGTCATGAAGATCTTTTCTGTACAGTTCTTCTGTGTATTCTTGCCACCTCTTCTGAATGTCTTCTGCTTCTGTTAGGTCCATACCATTTCTGTCCTTTATTGTGCCCATTATTGCATGGAAAGTTTCCTTGGTATCTCTAATTTTCTTAAATAGATCTCTAATCTTTCCCAATCTATTGTTTTCCTCTATTTCTTTGCATTGATCACTGAGGAAGGCTTTATTATCTCTCCTTGCTATTCTTTGGAACTCTGCACTCAAATGGGATAATCTTTCCTTTTCTCCTTTGCCTTTCACTTCTCTTGTTTTCATAGCTTTCTGTAAGGCCTCCTCAGACAACCATTTTGCCTTTTTGCATTTCTTTTTCTTGGGGATGGTCTTGATTACTGCCTCCTATACAATGTCATGAACCTCCAGCCATAGTTCTTCAGGCACTCTCTCTATCAGATCTAATCCCTTGAATCTATTTGTCACTTCCAATGTATAATAGTAAGTGATTCGATTTAGGTCATATCTCATCTAGTGGTTTTCCCTACTTTCTTCAATATAAGTCTGAATTTGACAATAAGGAGTTCATGACCTGAGCCACAGACAGCTCCCAGTCTTGTTTTTGCTGATTGTATAGAACTTCTCCATCTTTGACTGCAAAGAAAACAATCAATCTGGTTTTAGTATTGACCATCTGGTGATGTCCATGTGTAGAGTCTTCTCTTATGTTGTTGGAAGAGGGTGTTTGCTATGACCAGTGTGTTCTCTTGGCAAATCTCTATTAGCCTTTGCCCTGCTTCATTATGTACTCCAAGGCCAAATTTTCCTGTTACTCCAGGTGTTTCTTGACTTCCTACTTTTGCATTCTAGTACTGTAAAATGAAGAGGACATATTTTTTTGGGTGTTAGTTCTAGACCTTGTAGGTCTTCATAGAACCATTCAACTTCAGCTTCTTCAGCTTTATTGGTTGGGGCACAGACTTGGATTACTGTGATATTGAATGGTTTGCCTTGGAAACGAACAGAGATCATTCTGTCGTTTTTGAGATTGCATCCAAGTACTTCATTTTGGACTCTTTTGTTGACTATGATGGCTACTCCATTTCTTCTAAGGAATTCCTGCCCACAGTAGTAGATATAATGGTCATCTGAGTTAAATTCACCCATTCCAGTCCATTTTAGTTCGCTGATTCCTAAAATGTTGACATTCACTCTTACAGCTTCTGTTTGGCCACTTCCAATTTGCCTTGGTTCATGGACCTAACTTTCCAGATTGCTATGCAATATTGCTCTTTATAGCATCATACTTCGCCTCCATTACCAGTCACATCCACAACTGGGTGTTGTTTTTGCTTTGGCTCCATCTCTTCATTCTTTCTGGAGTTAGTTCTCCACTGATCTCCAGTAGTATATTGGGCACCTACCAACCTGGGGAGTTCATCTAAAAAAGATAGTGTCCTATCTTTTTGCCTTTTCATACTGTTCATTAGCCTACCTACAGGAGACCAATTTAATCTTTTTGTAACAGAAAGATCAGGAATAGCACTGGAAGTTCTAACTCAGCCCAAAGGAAGCTCACAACAACCTGTTTCTTATTTAAGCAAAGAGCTCAATTCTATAGTGCAAGGATAGCCACACTGTCTACCAACAGCAGCCTCAGTAGCTCTATTAATTCCTGAAGCTACTAAGTTAGTTATAGGCCAAGATCTGACAGTCTATACTTCACATACTAACTCTGGAATTTTAAGCTCTAAGGAAGGGCTATGGTTATCTGACAATCTGATTCTCATATATCAATCCCTGCTCTTAGAAGGACTCATAATTCAGCTAAAAACTTGCTCAGCCTTAAACCCAGCAACATTCCTTCCTGAATCATTAGATGAGAAGCCAGAACATGATTGCCATCAAGTCTCAGCTTTAAACTACTCAGCCAGGGAGGACTTAAAAGACAAGCCTTTAGAAAATCCTGATGAAACTATATTTACAGATGGCAACTCCATCATGGAAAAAGGAGAACATAAGACAGGATACACAGTGGTCATATTATCTAAAATTTTAGGAAGTAATCCCTTACCGCCTGGAACTAGCACTGTTAGTTGAATTGATTGCTTTAACCAGAGCCTTAGAGCTGAAGACTGACAAGAGAGTGAGCATCTATACTGACCCTAAATATGCTTACTTAGTCCTTCATGCTCACACAGCTATCTGGAAGAAAAGAAACTTTAAAGCCACAGATGGCAATCCCATTAAAAACTACTAAGAAAGTGTGCACCTCTTAAATGCAAGTAAACTACTCAGAGGAGTGGCAGTAATACACTTCTGGGGCCTTCAAAGGGATGATTCTGACATAATAGAGGGAAATAGGAGAGCTGACCAACAAGCAAAAAAGACAACCATCCAGTCTTTTAATACTCAGGCTCCCCTTCTTTGGGATAAGATCCCCACTGACATAAAACCCCAGTGTTCTCCCGAGGAACTTCAACACTCTCTTTCTGGTGGAGATATTCTACTCCCCTCTGGATGGCTCCAAACAGAGGATGAAAAACTTGTATTACCTTCTATCACTCAATGGAAAATTCTTAAAATTCTACAGCAAACTTTCCACTTGGGAATTGAAAATACTTACCAACTTGTTAAGAGTCTTTTCAAGGGAAAAGGATTAATAAAAACTCTAAGCCAGATTGTTAAATGATGTGAAGTCTGTCAAAAGAATAATCCCCATAACAGCCAGTCAGCTCTCCCAGGCTTACAGCAAACAGGAAGATATCCTGGAGAGGACTGCAGATAGACTTCACTCATACGTCAAATGTCAAAGGACATCAGTACCTACTGGTTTGGGTTGACACATTTACCAGGTGGATAGAGGCATTCCCTTGTAGAACAGAACAAATAAAAGAAGTTATTAAAATTTTAATACATGAGATCATGGCCTGATGTGTGGAATTCAAAATGACAATGGCCCTGCCTTCAAGGTTACATTAACACAGGGCCTCTCCAGGCCGTAGGAATTGAATTTCTGTACTTACATTGTGTCTGGAGACCTCAGTCCTCTGGGAAGGTAGAAAAAGCTAATGATATGATAAAGAGACATTTACAAAAACTCTCACAAGAGACTCACCTTTTCTGGACTTCATTACTTCCTTATGAGAATAAGAAATACTCCACAGTCATGGGGACTTAGCCCTTTTGAAATGCTATATGGGAGGCCATTCCTCAAAAAAGATTTACTTCTAGACCAAGAAATGGCTAAACTAACAAAACATGTCACTAATTTAGCTTCTTTTCAAAAACAGTTGCAATCCCTAGTAAATGGGATCTGACAATCAAAAGAAAATAAAAATTCCTTATATGATCCTAGGGACCTGATTTCTGACAATAGTCCCACCTTAACTCCCACATAGGAGGGATCCTATACTATTATTCTCTCTACCCACTGTTAAGGTTACAGGTATCAATGCCTGGATTCATCACACACCAATAAAGCCTTGGAATTCTCCTAGAGAAAATCACAAGGACCACCCAACACCCCTAGAGGAAAATTCACAGGAAAATTCTCAGTGTTTGGAATATCAATACACTCCCTTAGAAGGATTGAAAGGACTGTTCAAGAAGGGCCCAGGTAAGTAACTCTTCTAACACAGCATACTCAGACACACATTACTCTATTTGTCCTTCTTAATGTAATAATGACCTCTCCGGTCCCTTTAGATTGGACACAGGATAATGTTTTCATTTCATGGGCACATTTGTATGCAATGTTCCAAAATCCATCAGACTGTTGGGTCTGTGGGGCCCTACCATTATCCTCCATTCACAGACTGCCTTGGTTACTGTCACTCTTAGAAGGACCCGATTTTCAAAAGATACGAAAAGTCAAGTCCAGGCAATGGCTGATTCCACTTCTCCTTCTGGGACTGCCCTATGGAACTGGGTATCAATTTCCACCTGGTGGAAACCCCTGGTTCTGATGGGAAGCCTTATTTTTCACTTATTGCTTTTTGGCCCTTGTATTCAAAATCATCTCTCTCGCTTTGTAATGTCTTGCATAGAAGCTATCAAACTTCAAATGGTTATGGACATGGAGCCTAAGATGACATACCAAGGTCCACTAGATCATCCAACTGGTGGAGACCTAACTGCCATCCCTTCATGATGCCCCTACACACAGCTCAAAGAAGCCAGATCAGTCATTGCCCTTTTCCCCATAATGGCACTTAGAGTCTCCATCTCTAAAGGTGGGCATTGAGGTAGAAATTACTAGGCAGTCAGTGTAGAACTCTGAGATCTCAGTCTTGTTTTCAGTAAGCATCCTGCTCCATTGTCCTGAATCCCTGGAATGTGTCTTTAGTCTGAAAAATTATCAGCATTCAGATCCAGGGAAGGGCAGTAATTAAATTCTGTTCCAGATGCTTGAGGGAAAAATAACTGGTGATCATTCATCTTAAGCCCATACATCTGGTTCATTATAAAATGGCCAGAGGGCATGAAAAAGGGTGGTGACTTAATCCAAGGATCAAGAGTAGCCATAAAGATGTTAAGTATCCTGACCTTTAAATTGAGTGGTTAGAAATAATTTGATTTAAGGAAGGACATAAAAACTACTGTAAGTCCCACCTTAGGGGGACTCTTTACCCCCCTCTCAGTGTCTATGCTGAGAGCTTTGTACTTTTCTCCTTTATAATAAATAAATCCTAACAAAAGTAATAAACCCTATTCACTTTCTACCATGACTGTGTGTCCACGGATTCCATTCTTTGGCTTTGCAGACAATAACTTGGATTCCCATCTCAATGGCGTGGAGGAAGCAGATTGAAAACCACCCAGGGCTGTGGCCAGCCTGCCAGGATAAGCCTAGCACACCTCCAGCCTATACTGAGCTCCTGTTCCAGCCCTTCCTGGTCCAGTACTGCTCCCCAGTAAGGCAGAAGCTGTTATGGCCAATAAAGGTGTACACACTTGGAGGGAATGGAGCCAACTCAGATCCCCAGATATGCCTCTGACCAAGATGCAGTCTTCCATTGCCAGTCCACCTGCATCAGTGCACTCACTCATGAGGGAATTAAACTAGCTCTAAAGCAAGGAGTGCCATCTGCCACCCACACATTCCTGCACACACTTGGGAGAAAGCAAAACCAGCTCAGCAGTGTAGCAACACCATATCCCCAGACAATCTCTAACCGTAGCACATATGCTAGGGTAAAAGGGAAACCACCCAAGAAGTGCAGCCTCAAGCCGTCAGGCCCCACTCAAGACCCCAGTCAAGTTAGAGACTGCTCTCATGGCCAGGAGAAGCCCAACTCCCTCAGGGCTGCTGATTCAGCTACCTCAGGACCTACCCCTGTTCCTCATAGGGCACTGACAGCCATTGGGCATAGGAGACACCCAGATTGCATCTGGCTTTGGCTGTAGCCCCTCCAACTCCAAACAGCACTTGTTCAGTCACTCAGTCGTGTCCAACTGTTAGCAACCCCACGGACTGTAGCATGCCAGGTTTCCCATCACAATCTCCCAGAGCTTGCTCAAAGTCTTGTCCATTGAGTCAGCGATGCCATCCAACCATGTCATCCCCTGCTCCTCCTGCCTTCAATCTTTCTCAGATCACAGTCTTCTCTAATTAGTCAGCTCATTGCATCAGGTGGACAAAATATTGGAGCTTCAATTTCAGCATCTGTCCTTCAAATGAATATTCAGGACTGATTTCATTTAGGATGGACTGATTGGATCTCCTTGCTGTCCAAGGGACTGTCAAGGGTCTTCTCCAACACCACAGTTCAAAAGCATCAATACTCAGGTGCTCATCCTTCTTTATGGTCCAACTCTCACATCCATACATGGCTACTGGAAAAATCATAGCTTTGACTAGATAGACCTTTGTCAGCAAAGTAACATCTCTGCTTTTAAATGCATTGTCTAAGTTTGTTGTAGTTTTTCTTCCAAGGAGTAAGCATCTTTGAATTTTGTGGCTGCAGTCACCATCTGCAGTGGTTTTGGAGCTCAAGAAAATGAAGTCTCTCATTGTTTCCATTGTTTCCCCATATATTTGCCATGAAGTGATGGGACCAGATGCCATGATCTTTGTTTTTTTGAATGTTGAGTTTTAAGCCTGCTTTTTCACTTTCCTCTTTCACCTTCATCAAGAGGCTCTTTAGTTCCTCCTCACTTTCTGCCATAAGGGTGGTGTTATCTGCATATCTGAGGTTATTGATATTTCTCCCGGCAATCTTGATTCCAGCTTGTGCTATATCCAGCCCAGCGTTTCTCATGATGTACTCTGCACATAAGTTAAATAAGCAGAGTGAAAATATACAGCCTTGATGTACTCCTTTCCCAATTTTGAATAGTCCGTTGTTCCATGTCCAGTTCTAACTATTGCTTCTTGACCTGAATACAGATTTTGTAGGAGGCAAGTAAGGTGCTCTGATATTCCCGTCTCTTAAAGAATTTTTCAGTTTGTTGTGAGCCACACAGTCAAAGGCTTTAACATAGTCAATGAAGCAGAAGTAGATGTTTTCCTGGAATTCTCTTGCTTTTTCTATGATCCAACAGATGTTGACAATTTGATCTCTGATTCCTCTGCCTTTTTTAAATCCAGCTTGAACATCTGGAAGTTCACGGTTCCCATGCTGTTGAAAACTGACTTGGAGAATTTTGACCATTACTTTGCTAGCATGTGAAATGAGTACAATTCTGCTGAAGTTTGAACATTCTTTGGCATTACCCTTCCTTGGGACTGGAATGAAAACTGATCTTTTTCAGTCCTGTGGCCATTGATGAGTTTTCCAAATTTATTGGCGTATTGAGTGCAGGACTTTAATAGTATCATCTTTTAGGATTTGAAATAGTTCAGCTGGAATTCCATCACCTCCACTAGCTTTGTTCATAGTAATGCTTCCTAAGGCCCACTTGACTTTGCACTCCAAGATGTCTAGCTCTAGCTAAGTGATCACACCCTTGTGGTTATATAGGTCATGAAGATCTATTTTATATAGCTCTTCTGCATATTCTTGCCACCTCTTCTTAATATCTTCCTCTTCTGTTAGGTCCATACCGTTTCTGTCCTTTATTGTGCCCATCTTTGCATGAAATGTTCCCTTGGTATCTCTAATTTTCTTGACGAGATCTCTAGTTTTTCCCATCCTATTGTTTTCCTCTATTTCTTTGCATTGTTCACTTAGGTAGGCTTTCTTATCTTTCCTTGGTATTCTTTGGAACTCTTGAAAGGTTGTTGTTGAGCCATGACAGATGCTGAGATTCTTGGCCTCTGGAGGAGAGGAATTCAATCCAAGGCCAGTGATGAGGCTTGATGACTCAGAGCTTTTGTGTGATAAATTTTATTAAAGTATAAAAGAGATAGAAAAATCTTCTGAAGTAAACATCAGAAGGGAGCAGAAAGAGTGCCCCCCTGTTAGTCTTTAGCCAAATGTTTTATGTCTGTTAGAAAGCTATTAATCATTACCATCTTTCTAAATTCCATATATATACATTAGTATACTGTATTGGTGTTTATATTTCTGGCTTACTTCACTCTGTATTATGGGCTCCAGTTTTATCCATCTCATTAGAACTGATTCAAATGAATTCTTTTTAATGGCTGAGTAATATTCCATTGTGTATATGTACCATAGCTTTCTTATCCATTCATCTGCTGATGAGCATCTAGGTTGCTTCCATGTCCTGGCTATTATAAACAGTGCTGCAATGAACATTGGGATACACGTGTCTCTTTCAGCTCATTGTTTTTGGATGGAAAAATGAGGAATGGGCTAATATGGATGCAGAAAATAATGGAAGGTTTGTGGAAAGTGGACCCTGAGAAGAGTTTTGTTCATGGTCAAGTCTGTTTGAGTTTGGAATGAATTTAACTGAGTAAATGAATTTCAAAAGTGAAAAAAAAAAAAAAAAGAAAGAAAGTATTAATCAGATAATAGAGACACCTCAGGCTGATGGAGTTTCACCAGGCCCCTCTCCCACAATATACATTTTTGAGCTAGGATGGCAGTGGTGTGTGATCCCCCAGCCATAAAACAATTGATATGAATACTGGTCTGTTGAGCTATTATCAGTCCAAGATTTGAGAAAAGAAAAAAAGTTAGTCTTAGGTGGAGCCATTTTGAAGAAAGGCAAATTCCAAAGCAAATACATAGTTCCATTAACATAACTTAAGAAAAACATTTCCATAAGAAAACGCATCTGTTAGCTCAAGGTTTAAGAAAAGTTAAGTTCAAGTGAGCCAGGTGTTGTCAAGGCAACACAGAATTTTAAGAGAAAAAAATGTGACACTTGCAGCCTGTTTCCTCTGGAGACCCCTGGCCTCTTGCCTGTTACCCTCTCACTCTGCACTCAGATGGGTATATCTTTCCTTTTCTCCCCTGCCTTCTGCTCCTCTTCTTTTCTCAGCTGCTTGTAAGGCCTCCTCAGACAGCCGTTTTGCCATTTTGTATTTCTTTCAGCCTTACCACCCAACCAGGTGGTGGCTGCAAGCACCCCCCAAGTGGTGATGTGCCCTGTACTCATTTCAGATCCAGCTCTCCGACCAAAGCCACTGGACACGTGCAGACTGCACAGGGATGCTCTCAAACAAGAACATGCCTTCCAGGTTATTTCACTGTATTTAGTGAGAGAAGTGGGCTATTGGGCTTCCCTTGTAGTTCAAGCGGTGAAGAATCCACCTGCAATACAGGAGACCCAGGTTCAATCCTTGGATCAAGAAGATCCCCTGGAGAAGGGAATGGCAACTCACTCCAGCGTTCTTGCCTGGAGAATTCTGTGGACAGGGGAGCCTGGTGGACTACAGTCCATGGGGTCGTAGAGTCGGACACGACTGAGCAACTAACATACACGTGTGCACATGCGTGCACACACACACACACACACACACACACATGCACACACACACGGGTTACAGGAAATCTCCAGAATCAGAACACTTCCTTTAGTTTTTGGTTCATTTAACTTACTGGATACACTACTGAGAAGTTTTCTTAAGAAGGGAAGAATAATTATTACTTTTCTTGAGTTCTTACATATCTTAGATGCCTCTTACTTTTACACATCTATAACATTTAACAAAGTATAGAATTGGAGGGTCGTTTTTTTTGCTCCCTTGAAACATTGTTGATCTGACTCCACTGCCTTCTGGTATTAAATTTTGCAGGGAGAGGAATAGTCTGTGATGAGCCTAATGTTTTAATTTTTAATTGTTTTTTTTAAATTATGAAAGTATGATAACACATTTACAGGAGACTTGGAAAATACAGAACAAAGTTACATATAGTTCCATTGTATGTTGCAATTATTTTTTAAGTAGATAAATTAAGACTTTGGTTGAAATATCGATATCAAACTCTCAAAAAATAACAGAATGAATAGACAGAAAAGCAAAAGGATATAGTAGACCTGAAAAGCACTATGAACTAAATCAATGTAATTAATATTTATATAATTTTCACACAGCACCAGGGTACAAATTCTATCCAAGTTTCCACAGACTATAAACCACAAGGCACTGGAACATATCCAGTGACATAAAGTAAGGTGCAAAATTTTTGTGGTCTGGAAGTACTGAAATCATACAAAGTCTGTTCTCTTATCACTGTGGAGTTATGTTAGAAATCAGTATCAACAGATAGTTGAAAATAACCCACTTATTTTCAATTGCAATGTGACATTTACCAAGAGAGATCTTTAACCTAGGCATTGAAAGCCTCAAGAAAATTAAATATTGAAAAAAATACAGAGGGTGATTATAGAGAAGAAAGCATTTAAATGATAAATTAATAGCAAGGTTACTTTTTAAAAAAACATGTACTTGAAAATTAAATGTCCACTTTTAAATGATGGGTGTATCTAAGAAGCCATAACAAAGAAAATATAAAATATTTGTAACAGAATAAAAATTAAAAGAGAATTTATCAGAATTTCTTGCATGGAGCTGAAGCTGTTCAATGCAACTAAGTACAATGTAGAATCTTGAATAAGGTATGAAAACAAATAATTGACACTAGCATTAAATATTGTGAAATCTGATCAAATGTCATTTAGTTAATAATACTGTATCACATGTTAATTTTCTGTCATTGTTGTTTTTACAATTAGTATTTCTTTATATTTCCAGAGACCCACCTCAAAGCAAGGGACACATACAGACTGAAAGTGAAGGGCTGGAAAAAAAAATTTCACGCAAACAGAGACCAAAAGAAAGCAGGAGTCACAGTACTCATATCAGATAAAATAGACTTTCAAATAAAGGATGTGAAAAGAGACAAAGAAGGACACTACATAATGATCAAAGGATCAATCCAAGAAGAAGATATAACAATTATAAATATATATGCACCCAACATAGAAGCACCACAATATGTAAGGCAAATGCTAACAAGAATGAAGGGGGAAATTAACAATAACACTATAATAGTGGGAAACTTTAATACCCCACTCACACCTATGGACAGATCAACTAAACAGAAAATTAACAAGGAAACACAAACTTTAAATGACACAATGGACCAGCTAGACCTAATTGATATCTATAGGTCATTTCACCCCAAAACAATCAACTTCACCTTTTTCTCAAGTGCACAGGGAACCTTCTCCAGAATAGATCACATCCTGGGCCATAAATCTAGCCTTGGTAAATTCAAAAAAATTGAAATCATTCCAGTCATCTTTTCTGACCACAATGCAGTAAGATCAGATCTCAATTACAGGAAAAAAAATTGTTAAAAATTCAAACATATGGAGGCTAAATAACACGCTTCTGAATAACCAACAAATCATAGAAGAAATCAAAATATGCGTAGAAACGAATGAAAATGAAAACAGAACAACCCAAAACCTATGGGACACTGTAAAAGCAGTGCTAAGAGGAAAGTTCATAGCAATACAGGCTTACCTCAAGAAACAAGAAAAAAGTCAAATAAATAACCTAACTCTACACCTAAAGCAACTAGAGAAGGAAGAAATGAAGAACCCCAGGATTAGTAGAAGGAAAGAAATCTTAAAAATTAGGGCAGAAATAAATGCAAAAGAAACCAAAGAGACCATAGCAAAAAAATCAACAAAGCTAAAAGTTGGTTTTTTGAAAAGGTAAATAAAATTGATAAACCATTAGCCAGACTCATCAAGAAACAAAGGGAGAGGAACCAAATCAACAAAATTAGAAATGAAAATGGAGAGATCACAACAGACAACACTGAAATACAAAGGATCATAAGAGACTACTACCAGCAGCTCTATGCCAATAAAATGGACAACTTGGAAGAAATGGACAAATTCTTAGAAAACTATAACTTTCCAAAACTGAACCAGGAAGAAATAGAAGATCTTAACAGACCCATCACAAGCACGGAAATAGAAACTGTAATCAAAAATCTTCCAGCAAACAAAAGCCCAGGACCAGATGGCTTCACAGCTGAATTCTACCGAAAATTTAGAGAAGAGCTAACACCTATCTTATTCAAACTCTTCCAGAAAATTGCAGAAGGCAAACTTCCAAACTCATTCTATGAGGCCACCATCACCCTAATACCAAAATCAGACAAGGATGCCGCAGAAAAGAAAACTACAGGCCAATATCACTGATGAACATAGATGCAAAAATACTTAACAAAATTCTAGCAAACAGAATCCAACAACATATGAAAAAGATCATACATCATGACCAAGTGGGCTTTATCCCAGGAATGCAAGGATTCTTTAATATCTGCAAATCAATCAATGTAATACACCACATTAACAAATTGAAAGATAAAAACCATATGATTATCTCAATAGATGCAGAAAAAGCCTTTGACAAAATTCAACATCCATTTATGATAAAAACTCTCCAGAAAGCAGGAATAGAAGGAACATACCTCAACATAATAAAAGCTATATATGACAAACCCTCAGCAAACATTATCCTCAGTGGTGAAAAATTGAAAGCATTTCCCTTAAAATCAAGAACAAGACAAGGGTGTCCACTCTCACCACTACTGTTCAACATAGTTTTGGAAGTCTTGGCCACAGCAATCAGAGCAGAAAAATAAGTAAAAGGAATCCAGATAGCAAAGAAGAAGTAAAACTCTCACTGTTTGCAGATGACATGATCCTCTACATAGAAAACCCTAAAGACTCCACCAGAAATTTACTACAGCTAATCAATGAATATAGTAAAGTTGCAGGATATAAAATTAACACACAGAAATCCCTTGCATTCCTATATACTAACAATGAAAAAACAGAAAGAGAAATTAAGGAAACAATACCATTCACCATTGCAACAAAAAGAATAAAATACTTAGGAGTATATCTACCTAAAGAAACAAAAGACCTATATATAGAAAACTATAAAACACTGATGAAAGAAATCAAAGACGACACAAATAGATGGAGAAATATACTGTGTTCATGGATTGGAAGAATCAATATTGTGAAAATGAGTATACTACCCAATGCAATCCCTATCAAGCTACCAATGGTATTTTTCAGAGAACTAGAGCAAATAATTTCACAATTTGTATGGAAATACAAAAAACCTCGAATAGCCAAAGCAATCTTGAGAAAGAAGAATGGAACTGGAGGAATCAATCTGCCTGACTTCAGACTCTACTACAAAGCCACAGTCATCAAGACAGTATGGTACTGGCACAAAGACAGAAATATAGATCAATGGAACAGAATAGAAAGCCCAGAGATAAATCCATGAACCTATGGACACCTTTTCTTCGACAAGGAGGCAAGGATATACAATGGAAAAAAGATAACCTCTTTAACAAGTGGTGCTGGGAAAACTGGTCAACCACTTGTAAAAGAATGAAACTGGAACACTTTCTAACACCACACACAAAAATAAACTCAAAATGGATTAAAGATCTAAATGTAAGACCAGAAACTATAAAACTCCTAGAGGAGAACATAGGCAAAACACTCTCCAACATAAATCACAGCAAGATCCTCTATGACCCACTTCCCAGAATATTAGAAATAAAAGCAGAAATAAACAAATGGGACCTAATGAAACTTAAAAGCTTTTGCACTACAAAGGAAACTATAAGCAAGGTGAAAAGACAGCCTTCAGAATGGGAGAGAATAATAGCAAATGAAGCAACAGACAAAGGATTAATCTCAAAAATATACAAGCAACTCCTGCAGCTCAATTCCAGAAAAATAAATGACCCAATCAAAAAACGGGCCAAAGAACTAAACAGACATTTCTCCAAAGAAGACATACAGATGGCTAACAAACATGTGAAAAGATGCTCAACATCACTCATTATCAGAGAAATGCAAATCAAAACCACAATGAGGTACCATTACACGCCAGTCAGGATGGCTGCTATCCAAAAGCCTACAAGCAATAAATGCTGGAGAGGGTGTGGAGAAAAGGGAACCCTCTTAGACTGTTGGTGGGAATGCAAACTAGTACAGCCACTATGGAGAACAGTGTGGAGATTCCTTAAGAAATGGAAATAGAACTGCCATATGACCCAGCAATCCCACTCCTGGGCATACACACTGAGAAAACCAGATCTGAAAGAGACAAGTGCACCCCAATGTTCATCGCAGCACTGTTTATAATAGCCAGGACATGGAAGCAACCTAGATGCCCATGAGCAGACGAATGGATAAGGAAGCTGTGGTACATATACACCATGGAATATTACTCAGCCATTAGAAGAATTCATTTGAATCAGTTCTAATGGGGTGGATGAAACTGGAGCCCATTATACAGAGTGAAGTAAGCCAGAAAGATAAACACCAATACAGTATACTAATGCATATATGTGGGATTTAAAAAGATGGTAATGCTAACCCGATATGCAAAACAGAAAAAGAGATACAGATGTACAGAACAGACTTTGAGACTCTGTGGGAGAAGGCGAGGCTGGGATGTTCTGAGAGAATAGCACTGAAACAAGTATGCTATCGAGGGTGAAACAGATCACCAACCCGGGTTGCATGCATGAGACAAATACTTGGGGCTGGTGCACTGGGAAGACCCAGAGGGATGGGATCAGGAGGGAGGTGGGAGGGGGGCTCAGGATGGGGAACACATGTAAATCCATGGCTGATTCATGTCAATGTATGGCAAAAACCACTACAATATTGTAAAGTAATTAGCCTCCAACTAACAAAAATAAATGAAAAAAAAAAATTTTGTGAAATCTGATCAAAAATCTGTGTCATTTAGTTAATAATACTGTATCACATGTTAATTTCCTGTCATTGTTATTTTTACAATTAGTATTTCTTTATATTTTCAGAATTGGATTACAAGTTTCAAACCTCATTAAATTTTTTTTTTTAAATAGCAAAAATAACGAGCTTTCTAGACTTTGAGCAGTAATACTAGATGCCAGAATAAATGGAGCTATATCAAAATTTTGAGTGTATAAATTAGAAATCTAGCATTCTATTCACACTTTGTCAAATGAGAGGAATCAAATCGTCAAATTATTTAACTGAGCAAAAGTCATAAGTTTTCTAAAATATATATATTGTAATATATACACACACACAAAAGCTTTTCTACTACATTTGATAAAGGCTTGAGAAAGAACAAAAAAGAGACAGAGAAATTGGAAAACATAAACTAACTAAATGGGAGCACTGAATTTGAAACAGAAAATGTGAGACAAACTAGATAGAAACAGAAACTTTGAAACAAACAAAAGTAAAAAATCATCATATACTCCAATTAGTTTTAAACATGGCTGCTCATTAGAATCACATCTGGAGTTTGAAGGAAAGAGCAGTGCATCAGCATTTGTATTTTTCAAAAAATTCCAAAGTAATTCTAAGGTGCGTCTGGATTTTAAAAAGTGATTACAGGTTTTTCTATTAATAGGTAGATTTAGTGATACAGAATTCTATTACATTCTTTTGACCAATCATGATACAATGATATTTAAATGAATACTAGTTACATAATCAAAATAGTAAAAGATGTTTCTCAGTTTTCACAATTAATAGCCACACCAAAAAAAAAAAAAAGGATCGTTACAATATCAAGCCATGATGGAAACATGATTAACCTAACAGTAAAAAATAATTGCATACAATTGGAGAGGTTAAGTAGAGTGATGTGGTAAGTGGAAGTGCATACAAGAACGTGTTTTCATCCACCCAGCCAGTCTGTGTCTTTTGGTAGGTGCATTTAGTTCATTTACATTTAAGGTAATTATCAATATGTATGAAGTCGCTCAGTCATGTCCAACTCTTTGCGATCTCATGGACTGTAGCTTACCAGGCTCTTCCGTCCACGGGATTTTCCAGGCCAGAGTGCTGGAGTGGGTTGCCATTTCCTTCTCCAGGGGATCTTCCTGACCCAGAGATTGAACCCAGGTCTCCCACATTGTAAGCAGACGCTTTACTGTCTGATCCACCAGGGAATCCTTGAAGAATAATGATCATATTACCATTTTCTTAATTGTTTTGGGTTTATTCTTTGTAGGTCTCTTCTTTCCCTTGTGTTTTCTGACTAGAGAAGTTCCTTTAGCATTTCTTGGAAAGCTGGTTTGGTGATGCTGAATTCTCTTAACTTTTGCTTGTCTGGAAAGCTTTTAATTTCTCCACCAAATCTGAAGGAGATTCTTACTGGGTAGAGTATTCTTGGTTGTAGGTTCTTCCCTTTCATCACTTTAAATATATCATGCCATTCCCTTCCAGCTTGTAGAGTTTCTCTTGAGAAATTAGCTGATAGCCTGATAGGAGTTTTGCTTTATGTTATTTGTTGTTTTTCCCTTGTTTCTTTTAATATTTTATCTTTATCTTTAATTTTTATCAGTTTGATTATTATGTGTCTCAGTGTGTCCCTCTTTGGGTTTATCCTGCCTGGGACTCTCTGCACTTCCTGAATTTGGTTGATTATTTCTTTTCCCATGTTAGGGAAGTTTTCAGCTATTATCTCTTCAAATAGGTTCTTGAGTCTTTTCTCTCCCTCTCCTCTTTCTGGGACCCTTATAATGTGAATGTTGGAGCATTTTGTGTTGTCCCTGGGGACTTTTAGGCTGTCTTCATTATTTTCTCTATATTCTATTTTACAGTATTGAATTACACCATTCTGTCTTCCAGGTCACTTATGCACCCCTCTGCCTCAGTTATTCTGCTGTTGATTTCTCCTAGTATATTATTCATCTCTGTTTGTTTGTTCATTACTTCTTTTAGGTTTCTGGTAAACATTTCCTGAATACTTTCCATTCTTTTCCTCAGATCCTGGGTCATCAGCACTATCATTAGCTTGAATTCTTTTCTGGGAAGGTTGCCTACCTCCACTTCATTTAATTGTTTTTCTAGGGTTTTATCTCATTTTTTCTTTGGGGAGATAACCCTTTGCTTTTTCATCTTCATTAACTTTCTATGATTGTGGTTTTCATTCTGGAGGCTGCAGGATAGTAATTCTTACTTCTGTCTGTCATCTGGTGCATGAGGTGGATGGGAAAAACTAAGTCTTGTTCTGGTGGGCTCGGTCATGCTCAGTAAAACTTTAATCCAAATATCTGTTTATGGTTGGGGCTGTGCTTCCTCCCTGTGAGTTGTCTGGCCTGAGGCAACCCAGCCCTGGAGTCTAGGTTGGGTATACAGACTCTTGTTCAGTCGCTAATGCCTGTCTGACTCTTTGCAGCCCCATGGACTGAAGTACCCAAGGCTCCCCTGTCCTTTACTATCTCCTGGAATCTTCTAAACCTCATGTCCATTGAGCTGGTGATGCAATTTAACAATCTCATCTTCTGCCGCCCCCTTCTCCTTTGGCTTTCAATATTTACCAGCATCAGGGTCTTTTCCAGTGAGTCAGTTCTTCACACCAGGTAGCCAAAATGTTGGAGCTTTAGCTTCAGCATCAGTCCTTTCAATAAATATTCAGGGTTGATTTTCTTTCGGATTGATTGGTTTGATCTTGCAGTCCAAGGGACTCTCAAGAGTCTTCTCAAACACCACAATTTGAAATCACAAATTCTTCAGTGCTGAACTTTCCTTATGGTCCAACTCTCACATCTGTACATGACTACTGGAAAAACCATAGCTTTGACTATACGGACCTTTGTCGCCAAAGTGATGTCTCTGCCTTTTAATGTGCTGTCTAGATTTGCCATAGCTTTCCTTCCAAGGAGGAAGTTTCTTTTAATTTCATGGCTAGAGTCAATGTCCACAGTCTTGAGGAGCCAAAGGAAATAAAATCTTTATGTCTTTGGAGCCAAAGAAAATAAAATCTGTAACTAGGTCTACTTTTTGCCAAGAAGTAATGGGACTGGATATCATGGTGTTAGTTTTTTGAATGTTGAGTTTCAAGTCAGCATTTTCACTCTCCTCTTTCACCCTCATCAAGAAGCTTTTTAGTTCCTCTCCCTCTTCTGCCATTAGAGTGGTATCAACTGTGTATATGAGATTGTTCATATTTCTCCCAGCAATCTTGATTCCAGCTTGTGATTCATCCAGATCAGCATATCACCTGATGGACTCTGCATGTAAGTTAAGTCAACAGAGTGATGATATACAGTTTTGTTGAACTCCTTTCCCAATTTTGAACCAGCTAGTTGTTCTATGTCCAGGTCTTACTGTTGCCTTTTGATCTACACACAGGTTTCTCAGGAGACAGGTAAGGTGGTCTAGTACTCCCATCTCTTTAAGAGTTTTCCAATGTTTGTTGTGATCCATACAGTCAAAGGCTTTAATGTAGTCAATGAAGCAGAAGTAGATGTTTTTCTGGAATTCCCTCACTTTCTCTATGATCCAATGAATGTTGGCAATTTGATCGCTTGTTCCTCTGACTTTTCTAAACCTGGCTTGTAAGTCTGGAAATTCTAAGTTCATGTATTGATGAAGACTAGATTGAAGGATTTTGAACATGACATTGCTAGCATGTGAAATGAGCACAATTGTACAGTAGTTGGAACATTCTTTGGTGTTGCTCTTCTTTGAGATTGGAAATAAAACCGATTTTTCCAGTCCTGCAGCCATTGATGAGTTTTTCAAATTTGTTGACATATTGAGTGCAGCACTTTCACAGCATCATCTTTTAGGATTTGAAATAGCTCAGCTGGAATTCCATCACCTCCACTAGTTTTGTTCATAGTAATGCTTCCTAAGGCCCACTTGACTTCACATTCCAGATGTCTGGCTCTAGGTAAGTGATCACACCATCGTGGTTATCTGCATCATTAAGAGACTTTTTGTATGATTCTTCTGTATATTCTTGCCACCTCTTCTTAATCCATTCTGCTTCTGTTAGGTCCTTACCATTTATGTCCTTCATCGTGCCCATCCTTGCATGAACTCTTGATATCTACAATTTTCTTGAAGAGATCTCTAGTCTTTCCCATTCTATTGTTTTCCTGTATCTTTTTGCATTGTTCATATAAGAAGGCCTTATTGTCTTTCCTTGCTATTCTCTGGAACTCTACATTCAGTTGGGTATATCCTTCCCTTTCTCCCTTGCCTTTTGCTTCTCTTCTTTTCTCAGCTTATCTGTAACACCTCCTCAGACAACCACTTTGCCTTCTTGCATTTCTTTTTCTTGGGAATGGTTTTGGTCACTGACTCGTGTACAACATTATGAACTTCTACCCATATTTCTTCAGGTCCTCTGTCTATCAGATCTCTTCCTTTGAATCTACTCATCACCTCCTCTGTACGATTGTAAGGGATTTGATTCAAATCCTACCTGAATGGTCTAATGATTTTCCCTACTTTTTTCAAGGTAAGCCTGAATTTTTCAGTAAGGAGCTAATGATCTGAGCCACAGTCAGCTCCAGGTCTTGTTTTTGCTGATGTATAGAGCTTCTCCATCTTTAGCTGAAAAGAATATAATCAGTCTGATTTTGATATTGACCATCTGGTAACATCCATGTGTAGAGATGGTAACATCCATCTCTTGTGTTGTTGGAAAAGTGTATTTATTATGACCAGTGTGTTCTCTTGACAAAACTCTATTAGCCTTTGCCTTGCTTCATTTTGTTCTCCAATGCCAAATTTTCCAAATTACAATGCCAAATTACTCTCGGTATCTCTTAATATCTTATTTTGCATTCCAATCCCCTATGATGCAAAGGACTTTTTTTTTTTTTTTTTTTTTTTTTGGTGTTAGTTCTAGAAGATCTTGTAGGTCTTTCTGGAACTAGTCAACTTCAGATTCTTCTACAGTAGTGGTTGGGGCATAGAACTGCATTACTGTGATGTTGATTGGTTTGCCTTGTAAGCAAACCAAGATCATCCTGTCACTTTTGAGACTGCACCCAGACACTGAATTTCAGAATCTTTTGTTGACTGTGAGGGCAGCTCCATTTTTTCTAAGGGATTCTTGCCCATGTGTGCTCAGTTGCTAAGTCATGTCTGACTCCGTGGACTATTGCCCACCAGGCTCAGACTTTAATCCATGGGATATCCTAGGCAGGAATACTAGAGTGGGTTGCCATTTCCTTCTCCTTCTTGCACATAGTAGTAGATATAATATTCATCCGAATTAAATTCTCCCACTCCCATCCATTTTAGTCTGTGTGGTAGGGCTAACGGTGACCTCTAAGAGGGCACACTTGCCGAGGGACACCTCCCAGGACTGCTGCTCCCAGTGCCCCCACTGCCGTGGTGAGTCACTGCTGACCCACCTCTCCACAGGAGACCCTGCAGTACTAGCAGGTTAAATCTGGCTCAGTCTTCCCTGGAGTCATGGCTCCTTTTCCCTGGGTCCTGGGGAGGGCACGATTGTGTTTGTGCCCTCTGAGCAGTTTCTCTGTTTCCCCCAGTCCTACGGAAGTCCTATAAACAAATCCCACTGGCTTTCAAAGTCAGATTCCCTGGAAATTCCCAGATCCTTTGCCAGCTAAAAGCCTAGCATAGGGCTCAGAACCTTCACAGTAGTGGGAGAACTTCTAAGAAGTTATCCTTCTCCAGTTTGTGGGTCACACACCAGGTAAGTATGGGATTTGATTTGATAGCGAATGGCCCCTCCTCCCATATTATTGCAGCTTCTCCTTTGTCTGTGGACATAGGTTATCTTTTTTTGATGGGTCCCAACATCCTCCTGCCAATGGTTGTTCAATAGCTAGTTGCGATTTCAGAGCTCTCACCAGGGGAAATGAGTGCATGATTTTCTACTCTGTCATCTTGATTTGATCTTAATATTTCCATTTTTACATATAACTTTCCTTTTCAACCTGAATACTTGGAGAATTTTTTCTTTCTCTTTTAATATTAAAAATTCTGCCAGGATGGTTCCAAGTGTTGTTTATTCTGTTAGTTTCCCCAACAACACAACAGAGCCTTTTCAAATTTTTTAGTTCTGAATGTTTTTTTTCCCACTGCCAGTCAGTGCCATGTCCTTGTTTTTCTTATTTACTTTATTGAAACAAAATCTCTACTGTCTGTTTCCTATATCCATCAACTTCTTGATCATTTTCTTCATTCTTCCCTTGTATATTCTGGAAGTGTTCCACATTTGTTCTCTATGTACATGATAGAGTTTTCTGCTTTTGATTATCACTGCCATGGAAATACTCTATCATGTTTTGGGTTTCTTTGTATTATCTCCTTATATAAGCCAGCACACTTTGTATTCTGCCTTCACTTCAAGGCAGAGACACACTTCAGAGATATACTACAGAGATTCACTTCTTTCCTTGTATATCCAGTTTTGTGTTGTAGAGGTTTTATCTTTTTCATCTTTTAGGAAGAAAACCAAAACTGTCTTTTTAATATTTCTTTTTAAGTGGAGGACAATTGCTTTCCAATATTGTGTTGGTTTCTGCCATACATCCACATGAATCAGCCATAGGTATACATATGTCCCCTCCCTCTTGAACATCCGCCCCATCTCCCACCCCATCCCACAACTGCTTTTTAAAAATTGTCCTTTTTTTTTTTTTAACAATTTTCAAATATTAGCACTTGTACTTCTCAGAGTCTTTAGGAAAGCATTTCCTTCCCCCTATGTTGCATTATCCTTACAGAATGCCCACAGAGGTTTCATACTTTGAAAGGAGAGAGATCTACCTGGAATCTGACAGTGTGGAATGTCCTCAGCTCCTTTGGCTGTTCTCTCAGATGCTGGCAGCCTCATCATCTCAGCCCCAGATGTGGATGTCAGGTAAGCCTGGACAGTCACTAATTTAATTATTAAACTCTAATTGTGTTCATTTAGCATAATCCTGCCAGCCTGAGAGTGAGTGCTTTCTTGATCTGGCAGGCAGAGATCTCTAATTCTGAGTCAGAGGTCCATAGCTATTGTTCCAGTGAAAGACGGGGCAGGGAACACTAAATGCTCAGTAAGCACTGATCCTAGAATTCTTCCTATGTCTGTAACTGTTTGGTGGGTTTCTTCAATGACAAAGAATGCTAGGATACAATGAACCTTTGCCTTCCTTTCACTCCTGACATGTTTTTCGTTAGGAATATGAATTTCTGCGTTAATATAGAGGGAGAGAGGGGTTGATGGGGCAAATTAAGGCCAGGAGACTGGGTTTGGGAGTGAAGTTCAATGTTTTTCAGTCAGTGGGCCCCATACCCCAGATTTAGAAATGCATCAGTCAAATCTTTCCTCAGTTCTTTGAGGGGGCTCAAATTCTCTATTGCAAAAAGTAGACAAGGAGATGATCTCAGACTGTGCTCCTAGGTCATTTTAAAATGATGTGTTCAGAAGAAATTCCACTCCAAGCCTATCATCTCTTATCTTCATCTTCCAGTGTGCTTGCCAGTTTTTATCTTTTTCTGTTTTCTTTTTTAAGGCTACTTTAATAAGAAGCTGGAAGGGGAAATATTAAGTCTGGCAGGCTGGTCTGTCACTGTAGCAACCCAGGGTCCTCTGTGATTGTCTTCTGAATACACTGCTTACTTGGTGTAATTGTCAATGACTGTCTAGGTAATTGGCAAAAATAAAGCTGTCAGTGTGACAATTATTCTAACTCAAAGAATCTTCCATGTTGAGGTTGAATAAAAAGCTCTGATCCTCTGGGAGAGCTGACACGTGCAGCAAAAGTGTTTTCTGTGGGTCCTTTGATTCCTGTGAGGAGTTCCTGTCTCTTAAAATTTCTACCTTTTTTTAAAAGTTATTGAAATACAGTTGATTTACAACTATAGAAAAATGTGTTATATTAGTTTCAGGTATGCAGCCAAGTGATTCAGTTTTACATACATCTATCTGCCTATCTATTCTTTTCAGATTCTTTCCCACTATAGGTTATTACAAGATATTGAATATAGTTCCCTGTGATATACAGGAGGTACTTATTGTTTACCTATTTTATGTATAGTAGTGTGGATATGTTAATCCCAAACTCTCCCCACCACACTATCTCCTTTGACTATCATTAAGTTTTTTCCCTACCACTATGAGACTATTTCTGTTTTGTAAATTAATTCATTCTACCATTTTTTTAGATTCTATAGGATTTCTACGTTTTTCTTCATGCATAACTCCACTGACTCTTTAAAAAGAGAAACAGATAAACTAATCAGTTGCTTTGGATTTGGATCATATTTAAGACAGAATATTGAAAAATTATTCTAAAGGCAGGTAGTTGAGTTTATCTTTTAACACATAGTATTTCATGCATTCTTTCTTAGTTCCTCACCAATACTTCTTCAGTTGATACATTTATCTTGAGCTTCTGTTGAAATCACTACACAGACAAACTCATTTTGCTATCTACATTCTAGTTTTCTCCTGTAGTTTATTATAAAAATGTTCAAATATGTGGCAAAGTTGGAAGAATTTTACAGTATACCCTCTATGTAGATTCTACCAGTTACCATTTATTCTACTTATTTTGACAAAGAATTAGCTGTCCTATTAGTCATTCATCTTTTTTTGGATGCATTTCAAGGTTTCAGACATCAGTACCCTTCCTCTAAATGCTTCAGACACTGTACCATTAAATAAAGTTTAATATTTGCTTATGCATCTCCTTTTGACATAAAATTTGCATACAATTAAATACACAGATGAAATGTGCATTGGCTGAGTTTTAATAAGTACATATACCTCTGTAATCCAAACACCCAATGCTATTCCTGAAACTGTGTATAAATCTCTGTATTCTTGTCTTTTGAAGTAAAATGCTGATTCAAGAGTTAATGATTGGGAAATGTGAAGATGTAGAAACAAAGGCTAGCTGTTGGACTAGGGATCTGGTAACAGTTTAGACTGTAATTCTGCCACGTAGCAGAATTCGCAAAATCCCAGTTGCCTGAAAGATATAAATAAATGCCTGGCATTCACTCCTAAGTTGTTTCAACAGGAAGCAGACCTCCTCCAGATGAAAACCACTGACCATGAGAACATAGATCCTAGACTAGTTGAAACCAGAAGGTTGATAATGGTTGAAACTTCACCTTGAGGCCAACCAATCTGAGAATTGTCCATGAGCTGATCACATCCGGTTCCTTAAACACTGTAAAACTTCTCACTACCCGCTCCAGGGTAGGTCACACAGTCTTGAGGGCATAGCCCACTGTGGTCCCCTTTGCCTGGCAAAGCAATAAAAACTACTTTTTTCTACTTCACCCAAAACTCTGTTTCTGCATTTCTATTTGTCACCAATGAGCAGAGGCTAAGTTTTGGCAACATTCCCACTCTTGATCACCACCCTCCAATTCCCTGGGTGACAGTTTTACAGCCAGTCCCAGCTACAGCAGAAGGGCCCAGGGCTCCAGGAGAGAAGTAAAGAGGTAAAAATGGATAGAATAACCATGTTTGAAAAGATATGGAGAGGAGTTATACTTCTCACAGCATTTGGCAATGAAATTGTCATACACATACCAATGACTATCAGATAAAGCCAATAATAGAAGTGACCATTAATCCCAAAGAATTTGTATGAAATATGGCTGTTCTGGGAATAATGTTTACATAATCCTAGCAATAGAAACACTGAGCACTGATCTCATCTAAATAGATAAAATTGTTTGGAAGATGTGGAGAAGGAAAACAAATGTGATTAAGAAAACCTATAGTCAACAACTACTGAAGCTCAAGTGCCTAGAACCCGTGCTTTGCAACAAGAGAAGCCAGCACAAGAAACTGCAGAGAGTAGCCTCAACTCGCTGCAACCAGAGAAAGCCCTCATGCAGCAACGGAGGCCAGTGAGCCCAAAAAAAAGAAATCAAAAAGAGAAAACCTGTATTCTTTACCTTCAGTAAAGAATATCTATAACTAAAAATCAAGGAAGATGTGTAAGAATTTTAAACCAAAAAAAGAGAGAGAGAGAAAATATTGAATATGATTGTCTTTGGAGACTTTGAATTGAGGCTGCTGCTGCTGCTAAGTCGCTTCAGTTGTGTCCGACTCTGAGCGACCCCATAGACGGCAGCCCACCAGGCTCCCCCGTCCCTGGGATTCTCCAGGCAAGAATACTGGAGTGGGTTACCATTTCCTTCTCCAATGCATGAAAGTGAAAAGTGAAAGGGAAGTCGCTCAGTCGTGTCCAACTCTTCGCGACTCCATGGACCGTAGCCTACCAGACTCCTCCGTCCATGGAATTTTCCAAGGAGTGGGTTGCAGTTTCCTTCTCCATGAACTGACGAGGTAAGGGAGAAAAAAAATTCTGTCCTCTGTAGTTGCCTTAATAGAAGCCATGGATTTCTTAATCTATATACCAGTAAAATCTTATTAAAAATTAAAGTTAAATTTTAAGCAAAAGATGAAACAAATACTGTGTGTCAGATTTCCAATCCCATCAACATTTTGTGCTATATATGTATATGGGGGGAACCTCTCAAAAGCAACTAGAAATATTAGTGAGATACACTAAACTTTTTAATTCTATACCTGAATTTAAAAACAGTGAGAGGAACACCCACCTCCCACTCCCCACCGCACCCCCGCTCCCCGACCCCCTCTGCCACCAGCGAAAATCAAAAGAAACTGAAAGCATCGTGACATAATTTGCCAATTACTGAAAACAAGGGATTTAAAATTCAGTGACCCCTTAGGGATAGGACAAAGTGTTGGGTGATACAAGGGGTTGGAATGAGACCCCCACATAAAACCAAGACTCTCAAAGAGATGCTCCCATGGAGAGAGAGGATGACAGAAAAGAACAACTCTTTGCAGAAAAGGACATGACAAGGAACGCATCCACTTTGCCCTGGGCCCTGAATGGAAGGAATGTTATAATTTATAGGCAAAGGTCTGCTCTCACACAGGACAGGGGTTAAACATACTAAGATCTTGGATCCCCAAGCTAAGAAATTTTCATAAAAAGTCTTAGATTAACAACAACCCTGGGATTCCTGGCAAAAGCCAACACAAATCCTCTCCGGAGAGACATATACTTACCTAGGGATCACAGGATTCTGACGGCATAAAATTCTGCCTTAACATCAGCCCAAACACAAAGTTAGAAAATGGAGTATAAAGCAACAAGGAAAGAAACAAATATCAGTCCACCATGAACAAGAGTCTGCAGAAGCAACATATACTATAATTAGGGTCTCAGAACTTTAGATAATAGACTCATCAGATATAAACAAACTATTAAGTATACTTGAAATTATTAGTTCATTAAAAGAATGACAAAAAAAAAAGAATGTAAAACTGAATCTCTTTGCTTGTACACCAGAAACTAACACAGCATCAATTATACGTCAATAAAATTTTTTTAATTTGAAAATTTGTTTAAATTTTTTTAAAAAAAGACTGAAAAACATGAAGTAGGAACAAGGTAGCCTCACAAATGATACAACAAATTTGAAAAATATTTGTACAGTACATGTATATGTAGATGTCAATGAAATTTAAAATGCTATGAAGTTCTATTTTCAATAATACTAATTTAGATTACCATTTCCATCTGGATTGAAAGAATTGTTTTCTGTCTTAAGACAGCAATTATTAAAACTGTCTTAAGAAGAGATAGAAAAAAATGAATTAAGTTCATAAAGGAAGATGACTAAGTTTCCAAAGAAATTCTTTCTTTATACTCTACACCTCCCCAAGAAAAAAAAAAAAAACTAAAGTTTCAAATATTTTAGTCAATTTTTCATTCAAAACAAAGCACAAAGACTTGGCACTATTTGAATTGCTTTAGCTCCAGAAAAAGAAAACAAGCTTCCAAATTGCTTTTAAAAAATATTTTTTTATTTTTTAATACATTAGGCCATTGTTGATTTTCTATTTTAAACATAGCAGTGCATACATGCCAATTCCAAACTCCCAATCAATCCCTCCCCCTCAACCTTCCCTCCAGTAAGTATAAATTCATTCTCTAAATCGGTGAGCCTGTTTCTGTTTTGTAAAAGAATTCACTTGAATCGTTTTTTTTAGATTCCACGTATAAGCAGTATCATATGATATTTGTCTTTCTCTGTCTGACTTCCTTCACTTGATATGATCATCTCCAGGTCCATCCATGTTGCTGCACATGGCACTATTTTATCCTTTTAAATGACTGAGTACAATCCCACTGTATTTGTGTATCACATCTTCTTTACCCATTCATCTGTAGATGGACACTTCAGTAGTTACCATGCCATGGCTATTGTAAACAGTGCTGCAATCAACAGTGGGGTGCATATATTGTTTTGGTATGCTTTTCTCTGGATATATGCCCAGGAGTGGGATTGATGGATCATAGGGTAACTCTATTTTTGTTTTTTTTTAAAGAAAGTGTTAGTCTCTCAGTCACGTCCAACTCTTTGTGAACCAATGGACTATAAGGTAGCCCACCAGGCTCCTCTGTCCATGGGATTCTCCAGGCAAGAATACTGGAGTGGGCTGCCATTTCCTTCTCCAGGGGATCTTCCTGACCCAGGGATCAAACCTGGGTGTCCTGCATTGGAGGCAGATTCTTTACCATCTGAGCCACCAGATCCATACTGTTCTCCACAGTGGCTGTACCAATTAACACTCCCACCGATAGTGTAGGAGGGTTCTCATTTCTCCACACCCTCTCCAGCATTTATTGTTTGTAGTTTTTTTGATGATGGCCATTCTGACTGGAGGAGAAGGGGACAACAGAGGATGAGATGGTTAGATGGCATCACTGACTCAATGGACATGAGTTTGGGTAAACTCCAGGAGTTGGTGATGAACAGGGAGGCCTGGCGTGCTGCAGACCATGGGTCGCAAAGAGTCAGGCACAACTGAGCGACTGAACTGAACTGAATTGAACTGATTCTGACTGGTGTGAAGTGATGTCTCATTGTGGTTTTGATTTGCATTTCTCTACTGATTAGTGATCTTGAACATCAATTTGTATGTCTTCTTTGGGGACATGTCTATTTAGGTCTTCTGCCCCGAGGAAGGCTCAAATTTTGACAGTGATACAAAGGGGAAAAAAAGCATGATCTGATATTGTTCAATGTTAATCATTAATAATACTTAAATTAAAGATGTAAATAGATTAATTGGCATTGGATTTAAAGAACATACCACAAGAAAATGAAATTTGTAAGAAGTATTCAGTAATAGAAAGTTTCATGAAACAACTTATTAAATAGGCCAAAGAAGAAAACCCATTTAATGTTTGCAATAAAAATAAAAGCTTCTGAGGCTCAGAGCCCTTCCAAAGAACAGATGATCAAATGCAAATACAAGCATCTTGGAGAATTGTTTTAACTGGATACACCTTATACATAACAGAAAAGAAGTTAAAATATATGTTAATAACTACTCAGTCATAAAAAAAAAAATGAAATAATGCCTTTTGCGGCAACATGGATAGACCTAGAGGTTATCATACTAAGTGGAACAAGCCAGACAGAGAAAGACAAATACTATATGATATCACTTATGTTTGGAATCTAAAATATGACAAAGGTGAACTTATCTATGAAACAGAAACCGATTCACAGACCTAGAGAACAGACCTGTGATTGCCAAGGTGGAGTGGGGGAGGAGGGATGGATTGGGAGTTTGGGGTTAGCAGATGTTAAGTATTATATAGAGAATGGATGAACAGGGCCCTACTGGAAGCTATTTTCAATATCCTGTGATAAATCATAATGGAAAAGAATATGAAAAATAATATATATATATGTGTGTGTATAACTGAGTCACTCTGCTATACAGCAGAAATTAATGCAACATTGTAAATCAACTATACTTCAATAAAATTAATTTTTTTTAAATTTGTTAAAGTATATTTTGTGATCTGAAGGATGTGTTATAAAGTAGGGAGGGAGGTTAAGAGTATTCATATGAATCCAAAGCTGTATAAAACTACAAAAATGCTTGTACCCAATTATGGTAGTTGGTACTGTGGCAGTTCATTTAAAACCACATTTCCCGGAATTCTCTTTGCTGTATGATTACAGGCTCAATTTGGACAGAAGAGGTATTTGCTTTCTATTTGGAAGTTTAAAAGGGAAGGTCGCTGAAAAAAGTGTGAAAGTAAAAGTCACTCAGTCGTATCCAACTCCTTGTGACCCCATGGACTGTAACTGTCCAGGCTGCTCTGTCCATGGAATTCTCCAGACGAGAACACTGGATGGGTTGCCATTTCTTTCTCCCAGGGATCCTCCCACCCCAGGGATCGACCCTGGGTCTCCTGCATTGCAGGGGGGACTCTTTACCATCTGAGCCATCAGGGAAGCCCGGAAGGTCGCTGAAGGCTGCCATGATTAAACGGAGTGACAAGGGTTGGTGAGGATGGGGGTACTGGTGGGGATAATGCAGCTTATCCTTGCTCTCTCTGCTTCATTTCTGGATCTTCCCAATCGATGGTGCTGTTGATCAACCCAGGCCGAACACCAGCAGCTTGACAGAAGACTGGCAGGGTTGGCAGCCACACAGAGGCAGAGGTCCCTGTGCATCCCTTCCTCGGCAGGAATCCACTTTCCTGTGGGGCAGTTTGGGAAAGCCTCAGTGCAGACAGCTGGTGTGAATGTTTTCCCTTTTCTTGAGAATTACAGCTGTGCCTACTGTTTACTGTTTGAAAATAGCCGCTGCATATGTTTGGACCAGTTTTATGTTTGTTTACAGCAAGAGGGTAGTAAATATCTGTTAACTCTATCATAGTCAGAAACAGAAATCCATATGCCATTTTTTCACCCATGAAAGTCTTAAACCTTGAATGTAGCACAAGCATAAGAAACTTAAAGTGAATAAAAGCAAAGGAGTTGCTGAACATGAAGGCAGACACTTCAGCACAAAAAGTATTCCTTAAAGTATCCCTTAGCCCTCTAAGTTTAAAAAAAAAAAGCCCATAGTCATAAAAAAAAATTATGAGATTGTGGGCAGCGAGTTGTTTTTCTTTTTAACTACATGTTATTTTCAATTGATATCCTACTATGAATGATGAGAACACTCTTACAATTTTCCCCACCACCCCTATTCCCATTTGATTTTCATTTTCAAGTCTATAACATTTACTTTGTCCCTTTCTTTCTGATCAGTATGCCCTAGAGTTTCCTTTTTTGGTCTTATTTCATTGGTAAGAATCTCTAGTAAAACCATGAAAGAGAAAGTGATAGTATCGATATTTTCCCCTTGCTTAACAAAAATATTTCTAAACTTTAACCATTAAGTATAATATTTGCTATGGTTGTTGGTAGTTCCTCTTCGTAGGTTAAGAAAGTAAAAAATTTTAAAAATCATAAATGTGTTGCATTTTATCAAACGCCTTTTTTGTAAATATGAGATGATCATGCAATTTCTATTCTGTTGATATCTTACCATGATGGAGCTTATCAATATCATCCTTGGATTCTAGGGATATATCCTATTTGAACATGAGATATCTTTTCATATGCAACAAGTCAATTAGTTAATAATGTATTTAAGATTTTTGCAATAATTTTGTTGTATAGTTCTTTTTGTTTTTAATATGAAGTTTATACTAGCTTTATGAAATAGTTAAGTAGCTTTTTTCCCATCCTTGGAATTCATTTGGGGGTAAGATATAGGTTATCTATTCCTTGAAAATTTGAACATCATAGAAGTAAAGTACCTAAAAAGTTAAGCACATGACTTCTCTTTCTTTCCTTTTTTGCTATTGTGCTTGACATACACCAAGCAATTTATTTTTACTACATGTTTTTCTTAGGTTCAATTTATAATTTTACAATCTTAAATATCTAATAGAGATAACATATATTTGTTTGACTATTAAATCCAGGGAGGAAAAATCATATATGTGCATTATTTAATGTTGAAAGTTCTAGGTAAAAAAAGAAAAAGAAAATTTGATAAAACTTACCTACAAGATACTGGTTCAGTGTCTTCTGAGTGGAAAGACTTTTGATTTCAGATTTAGTTTATTTACTGATTACTAGTTTACTTCATTTTCCCTATTTCAAGTCAATTTGACTAAATTCTAGAAAATTATCTTTTTATCTAAGTTTTCAAATTTAGTAATATTGCATTTTAATATTTTCTCAGGTTTCCTTTACCTCTATTTTATCTATAGTTATGTCTTCTTTTATTTTTGTGAGATTGTTTTCCAAAACTGACCACAGCAATAGTTTCAATTTCAAATGCTCTTTGACACTCTCTAAAGTGATAATGTAAACTGTCCTCCTTGAATCTGGACAAGGCTTGGTCACCACACTGATAAAAAGAAGACAGTGGAAGAGATGCTCTTTGTTTTCCATAGCTGAGGCCCTGGACATTGTGGAACAGAGTCAAGCTCTCCTGACCATGCCCAGTCCATATTCACAATCCACAGTATCAGTGAACATAACAAACAGTTTTTACATCCCTGGATTTGGGGATCATTTGTTTTTTTCAGTCATAGTAACTAGAAAAGTTCTGACTTTTGCTTAATTGTATGTGTTTTAGAAAAATTCTCTTTATTTATTTGCTTGAATTTTTCATGTTTCATTGTTCTCAACCTGGATTCAAGGATACTAATTACATATAAAAAATTGTTTTTCTATTATTTTCTCTTGGATTCTTTTAAACTCTCTTTTAAATTTTATTTTTCTCAATTTTCTGACATCTATTTTTTATATCTTTGACTGTATTTTTAGTACCATTTATTTTTTTTTACTGTTTCTAATATGGTTATAATAATGTAAAGGCTTCAGTCTCTCCTTTAATTATTCTTTCTCCTGTGCTCTTCTAACTCATTTTTTCTCATTTTAGCATTTTTCCCTATCTTCTTTTCACCTCGCTTCTCTAAGCTTTTGGTACAAAAAGGTCATAATTCCTTTAATTCATCTTCTTTATTTGATTTCAAGAAAATTATTTGTTCAACATATTCTGCTTTGCAAACTCATTGTTCTCTTATTATTGCTATACTGAGTTTATTTTTATCTTTCAATATTTTTCTTATAGTTTTCAGCTCATGTTTCTTTGATTATTGGTCATCTTTTCATGAAAGCCAATCTTTCTTGATCAGCTACTGAAGAAAATATTAAACAAATACCTTCCTTAAAATCAAGTAAATTAAAGAGGATAAAATGACCTTCAGGAGTTCAGGGGGGAAAAAAAGGAACACTGTATGGTAACAGATATGCTGATGACATGCAGATATGTAGATGACACCATCTTAATGGCATAAAGCAAAGAGGAACTAAACAGCCTATTGATAAGGGTGAAAGAGGAGCATGAAAAAGGCTGGCTTAAAACATTCAAAAAACTAAAATTATGGCATTTGGTCCCATCTATTCATGGCAAGTAAATGGGAAATAGTGGAAACAGTGGCAGTTTTCTTGGGTTCCAAAATCACTGCAGATGGTGACTGCATCCATGAAATTATAAGGCACTTGCCTCTTGGAAGAAAAGCTATGACCAACCTAGACAGCATATTAAAAAGCAGAGACATTGACTTTGCCGACAAAGGTCTATCTAGTCAAAGCTATGATTTTTCCTGTAGTCATGTATGGATGTGCGAGTTGGACCATAAAGAAGGCTGAACACTGAAGAATTGATGCCTTTAAACTGTGAGGTTGGAAAAGACTCTTTAGAATCCCTTGGACTGCAAGGAGATCAAACCAGTCAATCCAAAAGGAAATCAGCCCTGAATATTCATTGAAAGGACTGATGCTGAAGCTGAAGCTCTAATACTTTGCCCTCCTGATGCAAAGAGCCGATTCATTAAAGAAGACCCTGATGCTGGGAAAGACTGAAGGCAGGAAGAGAAGGGGACAACAGAGGATGAGATGCTTGGATGGCATCAGTGACTCAATGGACATGAGTTTGAGTGGACTCTAGGAGATGGTGAAGGACAGGGAAGCCTAGTGTGCTGAAGTCCATGGGGTCGCAAAAAGTCATACATGATAGAGTGACTGAACAACATTATAGATTGTTGTTTGGAGTTTTCTTCTCCTATACTCTCCTCTCTCATTTTCTGTTCTGTCAGGGAGGAAAATATGGTTGGTTTACCTTGATTCTGCTCATCTTAATTGGAGGCCTCCTACCATCTCTTTTTGCATAGATCTATTTATTTCATTCATTATGATAAATTTGTAGGGAAGCTTTCCTTTCTCATTTTTCTACTTTGGCTTTATTCTGTATAAATCAATGCTGTGAAAATTCTTGAAATCCAGCCACTCTTTATTCAGATACAACCAGAATCCAAAAATCACATGATGACTCAACGCTTGTCTATCCCCTTGAGCCTTAGTTCATTAATGGCAAATAGTTTGCAATTCCTTTTATGGTTTTCTTTAGGAAAGTGCGTTCTCACTTAATTTGGATTGAGGGTAAGGGGAGACTTATGGACAAACAGCACGCTTTTCTCCTCTCCTTTTGCCTAGGTATGAAGTTACAATTAAAAGGATGCTTATGCTTTACTAAAGTATTCTAACGATTTGTCAAGATAAAAGCTACACTCTTAAACATGTCAGCTGGAGAGTAAGTCTTTCTGACAGGAAATCTGGAGAAGGGGCAAGCCAGGTAGCATGCAAGGGAGACTCTAATTTTGACTATTCAGAGTCAGATCATCAAAGAAGAAATTCCTAGTGGTAGATTTTGGATGATCCCTAGGTGAAGGGGACCTTGGATGACCCCTAGGTGAAGGGGACACAGAGTTCTGTGGCAAGTGTGCTAATTTCACAAAACAAGAAAAGGATACTTATTTTCTGGTGGTTTATCTGGGAGATCTTGGAATGATGGTTCAATATGCCTAGGGAGAACTGGCCTGAAAAACTAGAATTGACCCACAGAGAGAAATAGAATTATGGGCAGAAATATGGACCTAAGTGAGTGTTTGAGTCCCTGGTTCCAGAAACTCAACTGTATCCATTCCTTCAAAGGGATATAAGAGCAAGTAAATTCCTTTTTTTTTACTTGAAGTATAGTTGATTTACAAGGTTGTATTAGCTTCAGGTGTACACCAGTGATATATGTCAAAAAGACTGTATATACACATTCTTCTTCATTTTAGGTTATCACAAAATACTGAGTATAATTCCCCAATGAATTCTTATTATTGTCTTAAGTGATTGTTTTCAGTTTGGTTCCTGTCACTTCTATTCAACAGTCTTCACTAAACACAAGTAATAAGGGACTCATCTACACTTGAACTGGAGATTTGAATGCCTACGTATCCGTTAGGGTCTTGTTTGGTCACTGGCTCCAGAAAATCTAGTAAACCATTGCTTGGGGACTTCCCTGGTGCTCCAGAGGTTAAGAATCCGCCTTCCAGTGCAGGGAACACAGGTCCGTTTCCTGGTCTGGGAACTAAGATCCCACACGCCACAGGGTAACGAAACCCGGCACCACAGCTGCTGAAACTGGGTGCTCTAGACCCGTAACTAGAGAGGAGCCTGGGTGGAACCAAAAAGATCCCACACGCTGCAACTAAGACTCCACTCCACCAAATAAGCAAATATGTAAATATTTAAAACAAAAGGCAAACACCACCAACAAATAATCACTCAAGCACATAAGGAAGCCGTCTCACATGACAAGAAATCCAGGCTAGGCAGTCTGTAACGGATAGGCCTGAGGTTTGTACCCTCAAGAATAGAGACTTTTCCAGTCTTCTGCCATCTTTAGAGCAGGTTTCTGCATCTCCGGCCTCACACTCACATTCCAGGTGGAGAGAAGAGGAAGCTGGGAAGCCAGCCCCGGCAGCCTCCCCGGTCCTTCCCATCAGCCATGACTGCTTCACATGGCCTCCTTGCTGACAAGGAGGAGGTCCAGGCAGTGGGGTTTCCAGCTTGCCAGATTGTGCCACAGAGGAGGGTCAGAAAGGTGGAAACTCAAACAGACAATGGGGTGGTGGCAGTGAGCAAAAGAGACACTAAAAAAGGAAGTCAAGGGACTGCGTTTCTCTGTCAACTGTCCTCTGAGCTGGGAGAGTCTCTTCCTGCTGCCAACTCGGGAGAGTCCTGAGGATGGGGGACTTCTGCAGTTAAGGGGTGTGATAGCTGCAAGTATCATTCATATCCTTCTGTTTATTTTTAAAGTATATGAAAAAAGTCACCAAAAATACACAGGAAAACAGACCATAAAGGAAATGATTGGTAAATTAAGTACTTAAAATTTCAAACCTCTCTCTCTCATTCTCTTTTTCTCCATATGTATATATGTATGTATGTATGTATGTATGTATGTGTATATATATATATATATGTATATATATATATATGTCTTCCCTGGGTTGGGAAGATCCCTGGAGAAAGAAATGGCAACCCACTCCAGTATTCTTGCTTCAAAAATCCCATGGACAGAGGAGCCTGGTGGGCTAAGTCCATGGGGTCGCAAAGAGTCGGACACGACTGAGCGACTTGACTTCTGACTTCACACACACATATATATTGACAGACATGTATATGAATACACATGTATATATATATACTTAAATATTACATATAAATAAGACATGGTCTAAAAACTAACAACAAACTGAAAAAACATCAGTCGTGCATATAACAGATAATCTTTACTTGTGAAGAGATCCTAAAATCTTTCAGAAAAAAATTATCAAGTCAGTAGAAAGTTTGACTGAAAGGGTATAAATAGCCAGTGTCCAGGGGAAAAAAAAAAGAAACAAATATCCAAAAGATGGTCATCATATTCGTAATTAGAGAACCATAATTAAAGCAAGCCATCATTTTATAGCTTATCTATCATTTATAGATCATATACCATTCTGATGTATCAGATTGATCAGTTTTGAAATTTGATGTCAGCAGTGTTGACAAATATATGAGGAAGTGGGCATTCTCATACTGTCGGTGGGAGTTGAAATTAATGCTACCATTTGGAGGGATATATGGCAAGACCTAGCACAATTTAAGATGCATACCTTTTTTCTGCAGCAATCTTATTGCTTGTAGTGAGCTCATTTATTAACATTTGTTAAGACATAATGTGATCAAAGCTGATATGGCCCTCTGCTGATGTCCATTTGTTTGATAAGGGCCCATGCAATATATGTAATATCAGTCTTAAACATTTATGTACTGACTAAAATTGGAAATTATCAGCTCATCTATCCATAGGATAATAGGTTAAGTAGACTAAAGTCTTCCAATTCAAGAATATTTGATCTCTCCATTTATTAGTGTCATCTTCAATTTCTTTCACCAAAGTCCTGTAATTTTCAGTGCACAGGTCTTTCACTGCCTTGGTTAAATTTATCTCTAAATATTTTATTCTTTTTGATTCTATTGTGTGATTGCTTTCTTAAGTTTTCCTTCCAAGTAGTTTGTTCTTAATGTATAAAATGCAATTGGTTTTTATATGTTGATTTTGTATCCTGCAATTTGACTAAGTTTCTTTATTAGTTTTTAAAGTTTTTTGGTGGAGTTGTTAGGGTTGTTTATATACATGAGCATACCATCTACAAATAGAGGCAACTTTACTCCTTCCTTATTTGGATATATTTTATTTCCTTTGTTTTGCCTAATTGCTCTGGCTAGGATTTCCAGTACTAATAGTGAATAGGAGTGTCAAGAAAGGGCATCCTTGTATTAATCTTGATCTCAGAGAAAAAGTTCTCAGTCGTTCACCACTGAGATTTTGGCTGTGGGTTTCTCATATATAGCCTTTATAGTGTTGAGGTACATTTCTTCTCTACCCAATTTGTTGAGAACTTTTATTATGAAAGGATGTTGAATATGTCAAATGAATTTTCTTCATCTATTGAGATAATCATATGATTTTCATCCTTCATTCTGTTAATGTGGTGTATCACATTTATAGTTTGTGCATGTTGAACCATCCTTGAATCCCAGGGATAAATCCCATATGATCATGTACCAGTTCAGTCGCTCAGTAATGTCTGACTCTTTGCGACCCCATAGACTGCAGCACTCCAGGCCTCCCTGTCCATCACCAACTCCCAGAGTTTACTCAAACTCATGTCCATTGAGTCAGTGATGCCATCCAACCGGGAACCTTTTAATGTGCTGTTAAATTTGGTTTGCTAGCATACTGTTGAAGATGTTTGCCTCTATATTCATTGGGGATATTGGTCTATAGTTTCCTTTTCTTTCATTTTCAGTGTTCTTATCTGGGTTTGGTGACAGGGTAATGTTGGCCTCATAATATGTGTTTGGAAGTGTCTAGTCCTTTTCAATTTTTTGGAAGAGTTTGAGAAGGATTGTGTTAATTCTTTAAATGTTTGGTAGAATTCATCACTGAAACCATCTGGTTCTGGGCTGTATTATAGTGCCTGACATTTCACTCTTTCGACTGTAATATAAGTGCCTGACATGACGCTTTTGACTGCCATTGCAACAATTTCAAAGACATCATCCAAACAAAGACATCCCAAACAAACACATCACCAGCTACACAACTGGATAAAGATCCAGGCTACCCTACCCATGAATCTTCCCATCTAGAAAGCTCCAAGTGACCTAGATGACTGACCATTTGAGTCATCCTGCGTTTCTCCTCTTATGTTTCAATTTCACCAAAAAAGAGTGAGTTTCTGAAACCTTAGGCGCCGCACAGTCAACCCTAATAAAGGCAGAACTCCAGGCTTATATACACTGTCTCTACCTGCAACTTTGTTGGGTGGCCCTGGGCATACTGTGTGCCTTCCAGGCTTATAATAAGCCTTGTTTTTCTCAAAGGTCCCTGATAGTTGTCACTGAGGTGCATCTTGCATAAGAACTCATAAGAACTGCATGGGCCAGCTCAGCCACAACTTTAGTTCTAGTCAGGAAAACATCCGTTAGAGCTCACTGCAAGTGGAATCAGCTCAGAGGAGTATCCCCAGGCATTTCTACTCAGTAGCATTATTATCAATAGCCTGAGGCTGACACACATTGTTTTCTTTGTTGAGAGATTTTTTTACTACAAATTCAACCACCTTAGTCTTTATTGGTCGCGTCAGATTTTCTACTTCTTCATGACTCAGTCTTAGTCAGTTGTCTAGTTCTAGGAATTTAGCCATTTCTTCTAGAGTATTCTATTTGTTAGTGTATGATTGTTCATGCAAGTGTGTGTGCTAAGTCATTTCAGTTGTGCCCGACCCTTTGTGACCCCATAAACTGTAGGCCACCAGGCTCCTCTGTCCATGGGATTCTCCAGGCAAGAATACTGGAGTGGGTTGCCATGCCCTCCTCCAGAGGAATCTTCCCAGACAGAGATTGAACCCATGTCTGTCTCTTACATCTCCTGTATCGGCAGGCAGGTTTTTTATAACTAGCACCACATCTCTTATGATTCATGTATTTCTGTGGTATCAGTTATATCTCCTCCATCACTTCTGGTTTTGAGCCTTTATTTTCTTTTCTTAGTCTACCTAAAGACTTGACACTTTTACTTACCTTTTTTAGAAAACCAGCATTTGCTTTAAATGATCTTTTCAATTATCTTTCTGGACTCAATTTTATTATTTTTTGCTCCAATATTTATTTCCTACATTATACTAACTTTGGGCTTAGTCTCTTCTTTCTCTAGCTCTTTGAGGTGAAAATTTAGGTTGTTTATTTGAGATTTCTTTTTTCTTACTGTACACATGTATCACTATAAACTAACCTCTTAGGACTGCTTTTACTATATGCAAAAGTTTTGGAATACCACAATTCTATTTTCATTTGTCTCTAGATATTTTTCAATTTCCCTTTTGATTTCTTCTTTGACCTATTAATTTCTCATGAGTGTATTGTTTAGTTTCCACATATTTGTGAATTTTCTAGCTTTCCTCCTGTATTATAATGAGATGTCACCTCAAACCAGTCATAATGACTATCATCAAAAAGTCTACAAAAAAAAAAAAAAATGCTGGAGAAGGTGTGGAGAAAAGAGAACCCTCTTGCCTTGTTGGTAGGAATGTAAATTGATACAGTCAGCTGTGGAGAACATGATGGTGATCTCCTAGGAATAGGCTTCCAGTTCAAGATGGTGGAGTAAATGGACGTGCACTCATCTCCTCCTGCTAGAGCACCAAAATTGCAACTAGATGTTGAAAACCATTGATAGGAAGACACTGGAACCCACCAAAAAAGATATCCCATGTCCAAAGACAAAGAAGAAGCTTCAGCAAGATGGAAGGAGTGCAATCATGATAAAATCAAATCCCATATCCACCAGGAAGATGACCCACAAAGTGCAGAACAATAATACCAAAGAAATTCTCACACTGTTAAGGTTCTGAACCCCACGTCAGGCTTCCCAGCCTAGGGATCTGACAAAGGGCCGGGAAATCCCCTAGAGGACCAGCAGGATTTGATGACAGGTCTTCCAGAGGACTGGGGGAAGCACAGACTGCACCAGGGCCCAGAAGAGAGGAGCAGTGACCCCACCGGAGACTGAACCAAAACTACCTGCTGGCATTGGAGGACCTCCTGTGGAGGTGTGGGTCGGCAGGAGCTCACTGCAGGGATGGGGGCACTGGAAGGTCCGCCTTGGTGTAAACTCTCTTGGAGTTCACCACTAACCCTACCATAGAGCCCATAGTCCCCAGGGCTGGGTCGCCTCAGGCCAAACAACTACCAGGGAGGGAGTACAACTCCACCCATCAGTAGATAATGGTATTAAAGCTTAACTGAGCAAGGCTCTGCCCACCAGAGCAAGACCCATTTTTCCCATCACCAGTCCCTCCCATCAAGAAGCTTACAGTCTCTCAGCCTCACCCATCAGAGGGCAGACAGAAGAAGCAAGAAGAAGCACAGTCTCACAGGAGCTAAGATAAACACCATATTACAGAAAGATAATCACAATGAAAAAGCAGAAAGTTACATCCCAAATGAAGGGAAATGATAAAATCCCAGAAAAAACAACTAAAGGAAGTGGAGATAGGCAACCTTCCAGAAAAAGAATTCAGAATAATGATAGTGAAGATGATCCAGGATCTTGGGAAAAGAATGGAGGTAAAGATTGAGAAGATGCAAGGAATGTTTACCAAAGACCTAGAAGAACTGAAGATCAAACGGAGGTGAATAATACACTAAAAGGAATCCATAGAAGAATAACTGAGGCAGAAGAATGGATAAATGCCTGGGAAGACAGAATGCTGGAAATCACTGCTGCAGAATAGAATATAGAAAAAAGAATGAAAAGAAATGAATACAGAATAAGAGACATCTGGGACATTAAACTCACCAACACTAGCATTCTAGCTGGTGTTGGACCCCAGAAGAAGAAGAGACAGAGAAAGGACCTGAGAAAATATTTGAAGAGATAATAGCTGAAAACTTCCTGAACATGGGAAAGGAAATAGTCAACCAAGTCCAGGAAGCACAGACAGTCCCTGCAAGGATAAACCCAAGGAGGAATACACCCAGACACACAGTAATCAAACTGAAAAAAATGAAAGACAAAGACAAAATATTAAAACAAACAAGGGGAAAACAACAAATAACATACAAGGGAACTCCCATCAGGCTATCAGCTGATTTCTCAACAGAAACTCTACAAGTTGGAAGGAAATGGCATGATATATTTAAAGTGATGAAAGGGAAGAAACTACAACCAAGAATACTCTACCCAGCAAGACTCTCCTTCAAATTTGATGGAGAAATCAAAACCTATCCAGACAAGCAAAAGTTAAGAGAATTCAGCACGACCAAACCAGCTTTACAACAGATACTAAAGGAACTTCTCTAGTCAGAAAACACAAGAGAAGGAAAAGACCTGCAGAAAAAGAAACCCGAAACAGTAATAGGATCATACATATCAATAATTACCTTAAATGTAAATGGATTAAAATGCACCAACAAAAAGGCATAGATTGGCTGGGTGGATGAAAACATGTGCATGTATGCACTTCCACTTACCACATCACTGTGCTTGACCCACACACCCCCAGCCCCCAGATTGTATGTAATTGTTTTATATTGTTAAGTTAATCAGGCTTCCATTATGGCTTGCAATCGTAATTATCTTTTTGTTGGAGGAGCGGTCATCTGGCTATTATTTGTAAAAGCTGATAAACATATTTTACTATTGTAATTATGTAACTGACAGTGAAAGTCATTCAGTCGTGTCTGACTCTGTGACTCCATGGACTATACAGTCCATGGAATTCTCTAGGCCAGAATACTGGTGTGGGCAAGCCTTTCCCTTCTCCAGGGGATCTTCCCAACCAAGGGATTGAACCCAGGTCTCCTGCTTTGCTGGTGGATTCTTTACCTGCTGAACCACAAGGGAAACCCAAGAGTACTGGAGTGGGTAGCCTATTCCTTCTCCAGTGGATCTTCCTGACTCAGGAATTGAACTGGGGTCTCCTGCATTGCAGGTGGATTCTTTACTCACTGAGTCACAAGGGTAGTGATTATGCAACCATTGCTCACTTAATACCATCGTATCATGATTGGTCAACAGAATAATAATAGAACTCTATATCACTAAAATTAGGATCTAATAGAAAAACCTATAATCACTTTTTAAAATCCAGACGCATATCAGAATTATCTTGAAATTTTTTGAAAAATACAAATGCTTAAGTATTGCTTTTTTTTCTCCAGAGTTTCAGAAATGTTCCTAAAGGGCAGACATGTTTAAAAATGACTGGACTATACTATGATGTTTTACTTTTATCTAGCTTGTTTCACTTTTTCTATTTCATATCCAATGCTCCCATTTCATTTAGTTTATGTTCTCCAATTTCTGCATCACTTTTTTAATGTTATTTCTCAAGTCTTCATTAAGTGTAGCAGAAAAGCTTTTGCATACATATATAAAAATATGTACAGTGTGTATATATATATATATATATATATGAAAACTTACGAATTTTTGCCTAACTAAAAAAATTATGACATATTGATTCCACTTGTTTGACTTAGTATGAACAGAATGCTAGGTTTCTAATTTTAAAATAGGTATGCAACAAGCAACAAAGATTTACTGTATAGCTTAGGGAACTATAGTCAATATTTTATAATAACCTATGGTGGAAAATAATTTCAAAAATAATATATGTGCATTTGTATAACTGAATCACCTTGCTGTGAACCTGAAACGTTGTAAGGCAACTATATTTCTATGAGGTTTCTGTGTATTAATTTTATATCCTATAACTTTACTATGTTCATTGATTAGCTCTAGTAATTTTCTGGTGACATCTTTAGGGTTTTCTTTATATAACATCATGCCATCTGCAAACAGTGAGTTTTACTTCTTTTCCAACTTGGATTCCTTTCATTTCTTTTTCTTCTTTGTTTGCTGTGGCTAGGACTTCCAAAACTATGTTGAATAATAGTGGTGAGAATGAGCACCCTTGTCTTGTTCCTGATCTTAGAGGAAATGCTTTCAGGTTTTCATGGTCAAGAATAAGATTTGCTGTGGGTTTGTCATATATGGCCTTTATTATGTTGAGGTACGTTCCTTCTATGCCTACTTTCTGAAGAGTTTTTATCAGTAATGGTATAGAATTTTGTCAAAAGCTTTCTTTGAATCTATTGAGATGACCATACAGCTTTCATCTTTCAATTTGTTAATATAGCATATCACATTGATTGATTTGCATATATGAAGAATCCTGCATCCTTGGTGTAAAGCCCACTTGATCATGATGATGTATGATCCTCTTAATGTGTTGTTGGATTCTGTTTGCCAGAATTTTGTTGAGGTTTTTTGCATTAATAGCTATTTTTAATACTTGTATCTTTTAACCTTTATACTAGAGTGAAGTGATTTGCGTCCCGCCTTCATAGTATTAGGATATTCTGAGTTTGATTATATGCTTAACTTTACCATGGTTCATACACTCCCATATTACTAATTAGTATTCTTTCATTTCAGCTTGAAGAGCTGCCTTTAGAATTTCTTGTAAGGCAGGCTAGTGATGATGAATTTCCTCAGCCTTTGTTTATCTGAAAATGTCTTTATCTCTCCTTTATGTGAAGGACAGCTTTAAGTATTCTTCGTTGGCAGCATGTTTTTTTCTTTCAGGGCTTTGAATATACTATCTCACTATCTCATTGCCTGCAAAATTTCTGCTGAGTAATGTGCTGAAAACCTCTTGAGGGCTCACTTGTAGGTAATGAGTTTCTTCTCTTTGTAGCTCTTGAATTTCTGTCCTTGATCTTTAGCTATTTCATTATAACGTGTCTCCATGAAGTCCTCTTTGGGTTCAGTCTGTTTGGGGACTTATGTACCTTGATATCTGCATCTCTTCCCAGACAGGAAGTTTTTAGCTATTATTTCTTTAAATAGTTTTCTCCTCTTCTCTCTCTTCTCCTTCTAAGACTCCCATAATTTGAATATTATTTTGCTTGATGGTGTTTCATAATTCACATAGGCTTGATTTATTCTTTTTCATTCTTTTTTCTTTTCTATTCTGACTGGGTGGTTTCAAATGTCCCATCTTCAAGATCACAGATTCTTGCTTCTGACTGATTAGTCTTTGTTGATGCTCTCTATTGCATTTTTTCATTTCATTCATCATATTCTTCAGTTCTAGAATTTCTATTTTTTTCTTTTTTATGAATTCTGTCTCTCAATTGTACTTCTTGTTTTGTTCATGTATTGTTTTCCTAATTTCACTGAGTTGTCTATCCATGTTCTCTTGTTTGCTGAGCTTCCTTCAAAATACTTATTTTGAATTTTTTTCAGCAATTTGTATATTTCCATTTCTTTGGGGTCAGTTACTAAAAAATTACTCTATTCCTTTGATGGTGTTATTTTTACTTGATTTTTCATGTTTCTTGTAGCCTTGGTTGATGTCTACACATTTGTTGGAACAGTTACCTCTTTCAGATATACCAACTAGTTCACCCGCAGGTAGGTTTTAGGATTGCAGATAGGTGAGTGTGGTGGTTTCAGACCTAGGGAAGGCCAATGGTACAGTCTCGGTGCACTGAAGTCAGCGTTGGCAAAGATTGAAGGAACCTTCAACAACCAATGCTATTGATTTCTGTAGCAGCAGTAAAGGCTGCTAGGGTCTTCAGTGGTGGAGGCTGCTGATCTTTTTTCCCACAAGGGATGTCATGGCCAAGGGGTTTCCTCTTCATCCTGGGTCTGGTTTATAGATGCCCTCATGGTGATGGTGGTGGTGCTGTTGTCTAATGCATGTGCACCTGTGGAGCAGCCACGGAGCTTGGGTCTGGAGCCTGGGCACTCACAGAACAACAGTGACTCCCTCTAAGGTCTAGGGCACCGGCTAGCCCATAGCATGGTGACTTGGGTGCTTGAGAGGTGGGCAAGCACCAAGTGGCCAAGGATCCAGGTTCTGGAGTGAAGGCATACATGGAGAGACGGCACTCTGGGGCCCAGGATGCTGGTTAGCCCACAACAGTGACTCCAGGCCCTGTGATGTGGGTGTGCACAGAACAATCACACAGTCAGGGTCTAGAGCATGGGCCCATGTGGAGGAGCTCCAGCTCTGAGAGCTAAGGCATGCATGGGGCTGGCGAAGACTGGCAGTCCTAGACCCACAGAAGCACGGCAACAGCTCCTCCTCCTCCTGCATAGCAGCATCTCCCTTCCAGGGGTCCACAGTAGCTATGGCTGTTGATATCTCAGTGACAAAAGCTGTTGGCAACTGTTGTGAAGCAAAGCTTTTGGGTCCATGCTGATGAACATTATAGGGTCCTCTGCTGTAACACTGTCAAGAATCTGCAGCAGTCACTGGCAGACAGCACCTGCCACATGACTGATCCTGAGAGCCCTTCCCCCCTTCTTTGTTCCTAGTCATCTCCAAACATCTCAACTAAGATAATCTCTTCAGCAATCTTTTCAGTATAGTTATTCCAGTATTCTTGCCTGGATGATCCCAAGCACAGAGGAGCCTGGAGGGCTACAGTCCATGAGGTTGCAAAGAGTCAGGCATGACTGAAAAGACTTAGCAGCAGCAGCAGCATTCATTTTTTGCTCCCCTGTGTTAATGCAGGTTCTTTGTTGGACTCCTGAGCCCTTCCAGGGTTATTTTTGTCATGGATCGCTAGCTGTTGTGGTTTTTTGTTGTTGTTTTGTTGTTGTTGTTGTTGTTTTTTGAGAGATCGGAGACAAAAGCCGGTATATTCTACTCTGCCATCTTGCTGACTGGAAATGATTTTTTGAATATGACACAAAAACCCCAGGCAACAGAAGCAAAAATGAACAGATGGGACGACATCAAACTGAAAAATTTTCGCACAGCATAGGAAACAGTCAACAAAATGAAAAGGCAACCTATGAAGTGGGAGAAAGTATTTGTAAACCATATAACCAATAAGGAGTTAATATCTTAAAAAATAAGGAGTGCATACTACTCAACAGCAAATAAAAGCAAACAACCTGATTGAAAATGAGCAAAGGACCTGAGTAGGCATTTTTCCAAATAAGACATACAAATGACCAAGGTAGTGAAAAGATGAAACATCACTAACCTACAGGGAAATGCTAATCAAGACTACAGTGAGCTATCACCTGACACCTGATAGGATGGTTCCTATTAAAAAAGCAAGAGATAACAAATGGTGAGGATGTAGAGAAAAAAAAGCATTTGTGCACTGTTGGTGGGAATGTAAATTGATATAACCATTATGGAAAATAGTATGGAGGCTCCTCAAAAATCTAAAAATAGAACTTTCATATTGCATGATCCAACAAACCCACCTCTGTGAATACATTCAAAGAAAATGAAAGCAGTACTTGGGAGAGATACCTGTGATCTCAGGTTTGCTTCAGCCTTATTCACAACAGCCAAGATGTGGAAACAACTTAAAGTGTCTGCTGATAGGGGAATAGATAAAGAAATCATGGTTGTGTATATATACAAATGATCTCCCTTAGGATGGACTGGGTGGATCTCCTTGCAGTCCAAGGGACTCTAAAGAGTCTTATCCAACACCACAGTTCAAAAGCATCAATTCTTCTGCACTCAGCTTTCTTTATAGCCCAACTCTCACATCCATACATGACCACCGGAAAAGATCAGTCCTGTATATTCATTGGAAGGACTGATGTTGAAGCTGAAACTCCAATACTTTGGCCACCTGATGCAAAGAACTGACTCTGGAAAAGACCCTGATGCTGGGAAAGATTGAGGGCAGGAGGAGAAGGGGACGACAGAGGATGAGATGGTTGGATGGCATCACCGATTCAATGGACATGGGTTTGGGTGGACTCCGGGTGTTGGTGATGGACAGGGAGGCCTGGCGTGCTGTGGTTCATGGGATCACAAAGAGTCGGACATGACTGAGCGACTGAACTGAACTGAACTGATATATACAACAGATTATTATTCATCCTTTAATAAGATGGATGTACTGTCATTTGTAACAATACGGATGAACCTAAGGGACATTACACTGGGGAAACAAGCCAAACACAGAAAGAAAATACTACATGATCTCTCTGCCATGTGGGATCTAAAAAAGTCAAGTATGCAGAAACAGACAAAAGCAGTAGCTTTCCCTTGTGGCTCAGCTGGTAAACAATCCACCTGCAATGCGGGAGACCTGGGTTTGATTCCCAGGAGACCTGGGTTCGATCCCTAGGTTGGGAAGATCCCCTGGAGAAGGGAAAGGATACCCATGCCTGTATTCTGGCCTAGAGAATTCCATGCACTGTATAGTCCATGGGGTCACAAAGAGTTGGACAAGACTGAGTGACTTTCACTTTCACTCGGGTCAAGGAGGTGGATGAAATGCAGGGTACAAAGTTACAATTATGCAGGATGAAAAAGTTTACAGGTAGGATAGCATCACGGACTCAATAGACATGAATTTGAGCAAACTCTTAGAGATAGTGAAGTACCCCATGACCCTGCAGTCCATGGGGTCACAAAGAGTCAGACATGACTTAGAGACTGAACAACAACAAATTACTGTATTCAGTATTTACTACATTTTACACTGGAAATTTGCTAAGATGGTAGGTTTCAGGTGCTCTCACGACACACCAAAAAATGGTAAGTATGTGAGCAGATGAGAGCAAGGATTTTTTTTTTCTTAATTCATGATGGATATATCTCAATCTAATAGAAGAGTTCCTAGCATATAAGAACTCAGTAAGTGCTCAGTAAATAATTTTTTAATGAATAGATATTACTTCTTACATCTCCTCTTACAAGTTTCTCTCTAAGCCCCTGTGCAGTTCTAGGAGTCAAAACTAAGTTATTTCTAAAGTACCTTGACATTAAGATGAGATCAAACATTCTAATATCACACTTTAGTTTCTCCTGAGGAATGTGATTAAGATATCAAGACCGGGACCCCGTCTGGGTTATTTGTTTATTAGCAGAAAGAATTCTGATGCAATCGCTGTGTTCTGATGAATGAGAAAAAAAAATCATGCTTTTAAAATGCACCCACTCGTAAATGCATAAGAAAGAATTTGCTGCCACTTCCAAAGAAAAAGATTAAGTAAGGCCAACATAGAACATGCTATACTTCCCTGAATCAAGGGTCATGTGAAGATAATATCAGTTCACATGTACTAGATTTAGGTTTCTAAGGAATTTCTGTGCTGTGTTGTGCTTAATCTCAGTCGCTCAGTCATGTCCGACATTTTGTGACCCCATGGACTGTAGCCCGCCAGGCTCCTCTGTCCATGGGGATTCTCCAAGCAAGAATACTGGAGTGGGTTGCCATTTCCTCCTCCAGGGGCACTTCCTGACCCAGCGATCAAACCAGCACCTCCTGCATTGTAGGCGATTCTTTACCACTGAGCCACCAGGGAAGCCCATAAATCAAGTACATAAAACATCAATGTACTCTTCAATGAATACATATAAAATGAGTAACTATGGAAATGTAACTCTGATAGAAGAATGGGAAATTTTCGGCATTCATGTTCTGCTTCCCAGTACCAGGCATTTCCCTCTGCAACAGGATTATGGGCTGAGAGCCCCAGGAAGCTGTCTCTGAAACAGAGATGAGCACACGGGATATTTATAAGGGAGTGCCCTTGAGATCAACACATGTGGAAGGAGAGGGGAGAAAGTTGAGTTGGGCAGGGAGAGAAGCTGGGCTGGGCTGTAATCGAATGAAGGTCTCAGCCCACCCCAAAGGCAACTCTGGAGCTGGGACGGCCCTTCAAGGGCTGTCCCAAGTTGTAGGGCTGGGCCTTCATAACTCACTGCTAATCGGTCACTGTTTATATCTACCTGTGGAAGGATTTGAGCTGTCCTTCAACTGAAGAAATCTCCAATAAAGGTTGACCTCTGAGGGTCACCTTCCTACAGCACTCACGGCAGTTGGTGCTAGAGTGTCCCCGGTGGCTTAGAGAGTAAAGAGTCTGCTTGTGATGCAGAAGACCCAGGTTCAGCCCCTGGATCAGGAAGATCCCCTGGAGAAGGAAATGGCAACCCAGTCCAGTATTCTTGCCTAAAGAATCCCGTGGACAGAAGAGCCTGGCAAGCCCCAGTCCGTGGGGTTGCAAAGAGTCAGACCCGACTGAGCAACTAACACCTCACTTCATGGCAGCAGGAGGGCTGAGTCCCCTATTCCTAAAGGGGCATGTAGGTGACACATCCCAGCTTCCACTGCGTTGCCATCCTGACTTCAACGGGAATTGCACCTGTGCCCCCTTTTCTAGTTTAATCACATAAGGAATAACATTATAATTCATTTTTGTCTGCTTTTAAAATTTGTTTTATTGAAGGATAGTTGATTTACAATGCTGTGTTAGTTTCTGTTACAGAGCAACGTGACTCAGTGATACATACAAATATACTCTTTTTCATATTCTTTTCCATATTCTTTTCCATTACGGTTTATCACAGGATATTGAATATATTTCTCAGTAGGACCCTGTTGTTTATTCATCCTCACCTATATGTGATAGCTTGTGTATGCTGACCCCAGCCTTCCAATCCTTCATCCCCTTACTCCCTTGGCAATTGAAAGTCTGTTCTCTATGTCTGTAAGTCTGTTTCTACTTCGTATATAAGTTTCATATTTTAGATTCCATATAGGCAAGATATTGTATGAGATTTGTCTTTCTCTGACTTACTTCACTCAGTATGATAATCTCTGGGTCCATCCACTCTGCTGCAACTAGCAGTATTTCGTTCTTTTTAATAGTTGTGTGATATTCCATTGTATATATGTACCACATCTTCTTTATCCGTTCTTCTGTCAATGAACATTTAGATTGTTTCCATGTCTTGTGAACAAGTGGCTATTGCAAAGACTGCTGCTGCAAACATACGGATACATTTACTTTTCAAATTTTTGAAGTTTATATGAATAGAATACTACTGTATGCATGTTTTTTTGTCTTTCTCCCAAAAATATTTTAAGACTGAGCCATGTTACTGAATTTCAGTTTAGCTTAACTCATTAATTTGCATTGTTGTACACCCTGTTTTAATATACCACAGCAGGTACATCCATTCCACTAATTAACAGACCTATGGGTTAATCATGACTTTGGGTTTTAAATTATGCTTCTCCGAACATTGCTCATGAATAAGTATATATCTTGATGACCATGCACTTGAATTTTCAGGGAATATGCTTAAGGGTAAAATTGCTACTTCAGTGTATTTGTGTTTCCATGTTACTAGATAATGCCAAAATGCTTTCTAGTTTTCACTGCCAGCAGCTGTGTCTGAGAGTCCCCATTGCCATCTGCCTGTATCTGGGAGAATAGGCTTGGTAATGCTACAGTAAACCACAGATCTCAGTGGCATACAATAACAAAGATGTTTTTCTCAGTTCTGCTCCATGTCCATCACAGGACGCTGTTGCATGATCACAGCAGGGACCTGGCTGATGGTGTGGGCTTTAACTGCTGTTATCCTGGACCTTTTTACTTTTCTAGATATAGATTCATGTCATCTTCAGGTAGAGGTTGTATTATTTCTTCCTTTCCAATTTGTCTGCCCCCAAATGATTTCTCTAATTTAATTGTGTTGGCCTTTCGTGTATCTTGAGGCTATGTTATTGAAAGTGAAAGTGTTAGTTGCTCAGTCACATCTGACTCTTTGCAACCCTTGCACTGTACCTTGTCAGGCTCCTCTGTCCATAGAATTCTCAGGCCAGAATACTGGAGTGGGTTGCCATTTTCTTCTCCAGGGGATCTTCCCGACCTAGGGATCGAACCCTTGTCTCCTCCATTGCAGGCAGATTCTTTACCACCTGAGTCATCAGAGATGCATACAAATACAGAAAATTTCCATCATTAAGAAGTGACCTTTTTAATGGCTGAGTAATATTCCATGGTGTATATGTACCACAGCTTCCTTATCCATTTGTCTGCTGATGGGCATCTAGGTTGCTTCCATGTGCTAGCTATTATAAACAGTGCTGCAGTGAACATAGGGGTACTTGTGTCTCTTTCAGATCTGGTTTCCTCGGTGTGTATGCCCAGGAGTGGGATTGCTGGGTCATATGGCAGTTCTATTTCCAGTTTTTTAAGAAATCTCCACACTGTTTTCCATAGCGGCTGTACTAGTTTGCATTCCCACCAACAGTGTAAGAGGGTTCCCTTTTCTCCACACCCTCTCCAGTATTTATTGCCTTTTTTTTTCTTCTTCTTTTTTTTTTTCATTTGAATCAGTTCTAATGAGATGGATGAAACTGGAGCCCATTATACAGAGTGAAGTAAGCCAGAAAGATAAAGAACATTACAGCATACTAACACATATATATGGAATTTAGAAAGACGGTAATGATAACCCTATATGCAAAACAGAAAAAGAGACACAGATGTACAGAACAGACTTTGGGACTCTGTGGGAGAAGGCGAGGGTGGGATGTTTCGAGAGAACAGCATGTATATTATCTATAGTGAAACAGATCACCAGCCCAGGTGGGATGCATGAGACAAGTGCTCGGGCCTGGTGCACTGGGAAGACCCAGAGGAATCGGGTGGAGAGGGAGGTGGGAGGGGGGATCGGGATGGGGAATACATGTAACTCCATGGCTGATTCAAGTCAATGTATGACAAAACCCACTGCAATGTTGTGAAGTAACTAGCCTCCAACTAATAAAAATAAATGAAAAAAAAAAGTGACCTGAGCCCATCCATGTGCCCTAGACTAGAAGCTGGTGGTGGACACATGAACAAACTCAGCCACATTTTTGTCGAATAATAATCACCCCAAAGCTAGGGTTTTAAAAACAACAGCCATTTATATAGCTCATTCATTTGTATAGGGCTCAGCTGGGTGGGTTCTTTTGCCCTCAGTTGCAGTTGCTTCTCCTAGCTGCCAAAGATGAGTTGGGATATTTTTGAAGAAAGATTTAATTTGTATGCAGAAGTCAGAGAGAATTTAGAGGGGCAAAAGATGATTCTCTCATTACCAATTTTCTCAGCCAGAAAAGACTGAAAGTCCAGAAAAATTAGTCATTTCACTCCTTTGAGAATGAGAAGAACAAGAGGAAAAATTGCGAATAAAATGCACATCCAAGATTTAGTGGTGGAAGCAAGCAAATTCATAAGATACTGTGGGGAAGCGCTTCATAAATGGTGTACTCATCATTTCAGTGAAAACTATGTAAAAATATCTGATAGTTGTTTCTGTCCCTTGGTCACATTGTGGCTGTGCTTCAGGGCTTTTCAAGTAAACTTTCTTTTTTTTTTTTTTTTCAAGTAAACTTTCTGCAGGAGTCAGAGGAGCCCCACGGAAGGGTTATAGCCCCACTTTGTCATTGCTGGGAGAACGGCAGTGGATGAGGTGAACACACCAAGGATGGGAACAACCAACAGCTTTGAACATGTCCTCTTATCACTGAATCTCTGCCTTTGCATCCCCAACTCCTGGACATGGGAAGGGCAAGGTAGGAATGGGTGGTGGAAAACAGATCCCAAATTGCATCCCATCCTCAGAATGGATAAGCTTGGCCCCTTTATGCCCAGGCAGCTGAGGCCATGTCTAAAAGAGAAACACATATTGCAGATGAGCAGCTCTGGATGGGTAAGAAAGAACGCCTGCTATTTCTTTCCCATCATGCAGATACTTGGTCCAAAATTAGTTGCAATGTAGTCTGTTAAGGAAGGAAAAATAAAAAGATAGTATTCTAAGGATTAGGCTTCCCAGGTGGAACTAGTGGTAAAGAACCCGCCTGCCAGTGCAGGAGACATGAGACAGAGGTTCAGTCCCTGGGTCGGGCATGATCCCCTGGAGGAGTGCATGGCAACCCACTCCAGTATTTTTTCCTGGAGCATCCCATGGACAGAGGAGCCTAATAGGCTACAGTTCATGGGGTTGCAAAGAGTTGGACACTACTGAAGCGACTTAGCACTCCTGCACACGTTCTAAGCATTAGAGAAAGCCTGTGTTTCCTGTGCTACCCAGCAACTTCTCATCAGCTAGCCATCCTACAACTGATAGCATATGACCAATGCTCAGTCACTCACTCATGTCCAACTCTTTGTGACCCCACGGACTGCAGCCCGCTGGGCTCCTCCATCCATGGGATTCCCCAGGCAAGAATACTGGAGTGGGTTGCCATTACCAGTACAATAATGTAAAAAAAAAAAAAAATTAATATTTAAATTTTTTAAATATAGGAAAAAGAAAAAAAAAGAAAAAGGCTAGATCATGCCAAAATGGTTATCTTTGGGATAAAAGAGGACAGATAATTATTATATCTTCCATGTGCACTTATGTTTATTACCATAAACACACGATTATCCTTTTGTGATCAGATGAAACAACTGTCGTAACAATAGGTTAAAATTCTCATGTTTCTATGATCAAGCATGTTCCCACTCCTGTTGCAATGTCAATGGGCTGAGAGAGGAGCAGAGAGAGTCTAGAAATCATTGCTTTCATTACTGAACTGGGAACTTGCCAGAAAGCAAGCTCCACTCTGGGTCCCAGCTGTTGGTGGTCTGTTATGGACCAGATGTTTGTGCCTGCCCCCACTCCCCAGTTCATATATTGAAGCCTTAACCTTTAATATGGCTGCATTTGTACTTGGAGATATGACTTTAGGAGGTAATTAAGGTTAAGTGAGGCCATAATCCTCATTTAACGGTGTCCTAATCCTCATGGGAGTTTGTTGTTGTTCAGTGGCTAAGTCCTGTCTGACTCTTTGCAACTCTGTAGACTCCAGAACAGGCTTCCAGTTGCGCCAGTGGTAAAGAACCCACTTGCCAATGCAGGCAATGTAAGAAATGTAGGTTCAGTCCCTGGGTCAGGAAGATGCCCTGGAGAAGGAAATGGCAGCCCACTTCAGTATGCTTGCTTGGAGAACCCCATGGACAGAGGAGCCTGGTGGGCTACTGTCCATAGGGTTGCAAAGAGTCAGACACAACTGAAGCGACTTAGCATGCACATGCACAAACACTCTGCACAGAAGTTACATGAGCAGAGTAACAACATACAGCCTGGTCATACTCCTTTCCCAATTTTTTCCAGTCAGTTGCTCCATGTCCTGTTCAAACTGTTGATTCTTGACCCACATAAAGGTTTCTCAGGCAATAGGTAAGATGTTCCGGTATTCCCACAACTTTAAGAATTTTCCACAGTTTGTTGTGATCCACATAGCCAAAGGCTCTAGCATAGTCAGTGGAGTAGAAGTAGATGCTTTTCTGGAATTCCTTTGCTTTCTCTATGATCCAACAAATGTTGGCAATTTGATCTCTGGTTCTTCTGCCTTCTCTAAACCCTGCTTGTACATCTGGAAGTTCTGGATTCACATAATGCTAAAGCCTAGCATGAAGGATTTTGAGCATACCCTTGCTAGCATGTGAAATGAGCACAATTGTATGGTAGTTTGAATATCAGTATTGCATGCACTTCTTTGGAACTGGACTGAAAACTGACCTTTTCCAGTCCTGTGGACACTGCTGAGTTTTCCAAATTTGCTGACATACTGAGTGAAGCACTTTAATAGTATCATCTTTAGGATTTTAAATAGCTCAACTGGAATTCCATCACCTCCACTAGTTTTGTTCATAGTAATGCTTCCTAAGGCCCACTTGACTTTACACTCCAGGATGTCTGGCTTTAGGTGAGTGACCACACCATTCTGTTTATCTGTGTCATTAAGACCATTTTTGTACAGTTCTTCTTCTCTGTATTCTTTCACCTCATCTAAATCTCTTCTGCTTTTGTTAGGTCCATACCACTTCTGTCCTTTATTGTGCTCATATTTGCATGAAATGTTCCCTTGATTCTCCAACTTTCTTGAAGAGATCTCTAGTCTTTCCAATTCTACTGTTTTCCTCTATATGCATTGATCACTGAGGAAGGCCTTCTTATCTCTCCTTGCTACATTCTGCATTCAATCGGGTATATCTTTCTCCTTCTCCCTTGCCTTTTGCTTCTCTTCTTTCCTCAGCTATTTGTAAGGCCTCCTCAGCCAGCCACTTGCCTTCTTGAATTTCTTTTTCTTTGGGATGGTTTTGGTCATTGCTTCCTGTTCAATGTTACAAACCTTTGTCCATAGTTCTTCAAGCACTCTGTCCACCAGATCTAATCCCTTGAATCTATTCATCATCTCCACTGTATAATTGCAAGGGATTTGATTTAGGTCATACCTGAATGGTCCAGTGGTTTTCCCTATTTTCTTCAATTTAAGTCTGAATTTGGCAGTAAGTAGTTCATGATCTGAGCCAAAGTCACTTCTTGGTCTTGTTTTTGCTGACTGTATAGAGCTTCTCCATCTTTGGCTGCAAAGAATATAATCAGCTGCTTTCAGTATTGACCATCTGGGGATGTCCATGCGTGGAGTTGTCTAATTGTGTTGTTGGAAGAAGGTACTTTCTATGACCAGTGCATTCTGTTGGTAAAACTCTGTTAGACTTTGACCTGCTTCATTCTGTACTCCGAGGCCAAACTTGCCTGTTACTCCAGATATCTCTTGACTTCCTACTTTTGCATTCCAGTCCCCTAGGATGAAAAGGACATTTTTTTTTTTTTTTTTTTTTTTTGGTTTTAGTTCTAGAAGGTCTTGTAGGTCATCATATAACCATTTAGCTTCTTCAGCATTAGTGGTTGGGCCATAATCTTGGAATACTGTGATATTGAATGGTTTGCCTTGGAAATGAACAGAAACTATTCTGTTGTTTTTGAGATTCCACCCAATTACTGCATTTTGGACTTTTTTGTTGACTAGGTGGGCTACTTCATTTCTTCTAAGGGATTCCTGCCCACAGTAGTAGATATAATGGTCATCTGAATTAAATTCACCCATTTCGGTCCATTTTGGTTCACTGATTCCTAAAATGTCAGTGCTCACTCTTACCATCTTCTGTTTGACCACTTCCAACTTACCTTACATTCCATGGATCTATGGATCTAACATTCGAGGTTCCTACGCTATATTGTTCTTTACAGCATTGGACTTTACTTCCATCACCAGTCACATCCACAACTAAGCATTGTTTTTGCTTTGGCTCTGTCTCTTCATTCTTTCTGGTGCTATTTCTCCACTCTTCTCCAGTAGCATATTATGCAACAGGGGAGTTCATCTTACAGTGTCATATCTTTTTGCCTTTTCGTACTGTTCATGGGGTTCTCAAGGCAAGAATGGTATGGACCTAACAGAAGAAAGAGTATGGATCTAAGAGAAGCAGGATATATTAAGAAGAGGTGGTAAGAATACACAGAACAACTATACAAAAAAGATCTTAGTGACCCAGATAACCACGATGGTGTGATCACTCACCTAGAGCCAGACATCCTGGAGTCCAAAGTCAAGTGGGCCTTAGGAAGCATCATTACAAACAAAGCTAGTGGAGGTGGTGGAAGTCCAGCTGAGCTATTTAAAAGCCTAAAAGATGATGCTGTGAAAGTGCTGTACTCAGTATGTCAGCAAATTTGGAAAACTCAGCAGTGTCCACGGGATTGCAAAAGGTCAATTTTCACTCCAATCCCAAAGAAAGGCAATGCCAAAGAATGTTCTAACTATCTCACATTTGTACTCATCTCACATGCTAGCAAAATAGTGCTCAAAATTCTCCAAGCTAGGCTTGGTTCAATAGTACATGAACCAAGAACGTCCAGATATTCAAACTGGATTTAGGAGGCAGATGAACCAGAGATCAAAATGACAATATCTGTTGGATCATAGAAACAGCAAGAGAATTCCAGAAAAACATCTACTTCTGCTTTATTGACTATGCCAAAGGCTTTGACTGTGTGGATCACAACAAAGGAAAACTTCTTAAAGAGATGGGAATACCAGACTACCTTACCTGCCTCCTGAGAAACCTATATGCAGGTCAAGAAGCAACAGGTAGAACCAGACATGGAACAATGGACAGATTTCAAATTGGGAAAGGAGTTCAACAAGGTTGTATGTTGTCACCCTGGTTATTTAAATTTCTATGCAGAGTACATCATGCAAAATGCCAGGCTGGATGAAGCACAAGCTGGAATCAAGATTGCCAGGAGAAATATCAATAACCTCAGACAAGCAGATGACACCACCCTTATGGCAGAAAGTGAAGAAGAACTAAAGAGCCTCTTAATGAAAGTGAAAGAGGAGAGTGAAAAATTTGACTTAAAGCTCAACATTCAGAAAATTAAGATCATGACATCTGGTCCCATCACTTCATGGCAAATAGATGGGGAAATGACAGACTATATTTTGGGGGGCTCCAAAATCACTGCAGATGGTGACTGCAACCATGAAGTTAAAAGAAGCTTGCTCCTTGGAAGGAAAGTTAGGACCAACCTAGACAGCATATTAAAAAGCAGAGACATTACTTTGCCAACAAAGGTCTGTCTAGTCAAAGCTATGGTTTTTCCAGTAGTCATGTATGGATGTGAGAGTTGGACCATAAAGAAAGCTGAGCGCCGAAGAATTGATGCTTTTGAACTGTGGTGTTGGAGAAGACACTTGAGAGTCCCTTGGACTGCAAGGAGATCCAACCAGTCCATCCTAAAGGAGATCAGTCCTGAATATTCATTGGAAGGACTGATGCTGAAGCTGAAACTCTAATACTTTGGCCACCTGCTGCAAAGTACTAACTCCTTAAAAAGACCCTGATGCTGCGAAAGATTGAAGGCAGGAGGAGAAGAGGGCGACCAAGGATGAGATGGTTGGATGGCATCACTGACTCAATGGACATGAGTTTGAGAAAGTTCTGGGAGTTGGTGATGGACAGGGAAGCCTGGCGTGCTGCAGTCCATGTGGTCACAAATAGTCAGACACAATTGAGAAACTCAACTGAACTGAATTGTGTCTCTGTCTCCACAGAGAAGAAAGGTTATTTGAGGGCATTGTGAGAAGGCAGTTTTCTGCAGTCCAGAAAGAGAGCTCTCACCAGGAACCAATTAGCCAACACCTTGATCTCGAACTTGCAGCCCCCAGAACCATGAGAAATAAATTACTGATGTTAAGACACCCAGTCTATGGTGTTTTGTCATAGCAGCCTGAGCTGTTACATGATGCCCCAGAGGCCCTGCACCAGGCACCCTCAATACCCTGTAGCTCCAGAATTCCATGCAGTTCGGCTCTTCCCTGAAGCTGAACCCAAGTTCAGAGCCTGGAGAACTAACTGAGCTGTGAGTTGGAGGAAGATCTTGCAAATATCACAGTCATCCTACCATATTGCAAAATTCCTTCTGCAGGGTGAACCTAGACCCTTCGTCCCATGTATGTATTGACAAGGTCACCTGAATTGCCCAATCCCCAAATTTTGGAGGACAAAAGTCATTGTAGTTGATGTCAGTGGATCCAGCCCAACACAAACTCACTGCTGTTTCCTTTCCCTCTACTTCACACAGTATAATGCAGAGCATAGTGAGTGGTATCATATATTGTCTCACACCAAGTGGTTTAATCAAGAATGCCTTTATTCTTACACTAGGTAATAAAGATGAAATTTCACATTGGATATCCCTTTTCCAGATCCCTCCCCCCACCCCTTGAACTAACGCTTCCATGTTGTCTTAATGATAAAAAAAAGGATATCGTTTCAACTCATTTTCAAATGAGGTTTTACTTACAATGTCAAGAAAAATTTCTTTTTGCTACCATGCCAAGAAAATTTTTAGGTAATGTCAAGTTTCTTTCTTATGAAGTTTTTAAATCATTGAAAGAGTTTTCAGGAAAGTTTCAATTCCTGTTTTTGAAACTACTAGAGTGAAGTCCTTCACAAATCATCTGGTCCAAGCCCTCGCCAGCAGAAAACACTTCACAGGTTGAGGGGTCCAAACTCTGAGGTCGTGGTGTGGGCTTCATCACTTCTGAGCTGGGTGGCACTGTCTCAGGAAAGGTCACCTGCATTCCATGAGTTTTTAAGACAGAGGCAGCAGCGCTGAGGCTCTTCCTGACTCTATAGGGAAACTGGAACACACCAGTTTCACATGCTTCCTTGGTCTCGAACCAGTTGGCATCACTCCCACAGCCGCCATACCAGAATTGTCGGCAAGCCTGTTCCTTCTGGTTATAGGACCATTCAGGACATAATCCTGGCACTCTCCTTTCACTGGAGCCAGGAAACAAGGATCTACAAGAAAGTGAATGCAGAAAAGAGAGAACTTCATGAGCGAGTCAGCTTAAAAATGAACCCTAACCTCACTAACAACTGGCTGTGTGACCTTGAGGGTAACTACCCTCTATGAGCCTCAATTTCCTCAACCATAAAAGCAATATTAAGAAAAAAAACCTACATTACAAGTTCATCATAAGGTGTCACATAACGTATGTGAAAAGGGCAATACAATTAGAGCTATTATTTGGCACAGTGTATAGTATATGGCAGATATACCAGACAATGTATAAATGAGTGAATGAATGAATCAATAAAGCTTTTCTCAATTAAATGCTAGCAAACCAAATTCAACAGCACATTAAAAGGATCGTATACCATGATCAAGTGGGATTTACCTCTGGGATACAAGGACGGTTCAACATATACAAATCAATAAACATGTTCACCACATTAGCAGCATGAAGTGTAAAAATCACATGATTATCTCAACAGATGAAAAAAAAAAGCACTTGACAAAATTCAAGAGAACTCCTCACTTGCTTATCATGCTTATTTTCCTCTTTTTTTCTCCAAACCATCTCTCAATCCCTTGCCTAATCCCCAAATGTTCCAGGCTTCTAAAGGCCTGAGCAAATCAAGCTAATTTATTATTTACTGCAGCCTGACACTTGCCCAAAAAGTTATCTAATAGAAGAAAATACAATGTTCCTGGAAAATAGCATTGAGAATCCACCAGCTGCAAGAGCAAGATCTGGAATGCCTATTTTAAATTTTAAACCAGACATGAATTTTCCCAGGTCTGTAACCTCTATCTTCTACGGAGAACAGATTTCCTTGTGCACACTCTATACGGGAGGAAAATATTCTTGTCTTATAAGTGCAGAATGATGGTGTCTTCCAAATAATTTCCCCTCGGCCTTCCAAGTACTCCCAAATAAAGAGGATGTTGTCTTCAGAAACAAATTCATGGCCTGTTCCCGGGAAGTTGCCTACTCACCTCCCACTAGTATAATCAGCACAGATCAGTTTTCCTGAGTGACCAGATGTGCTGGATCCCAGTGAATGAGATATATTCATGGGAATTGTCTTCTACCTTAAATAAGTACATCAGAACTAGCCTATTCCATGACTCCATGGAGGGTGTAACACAGCAAGTAGCAAGCACCCAGGATAAACCAGAGAAAATGCTTCTCCAAAAACATGGGAGGTGGGGGTGATCAACAGAAAAACAATCCAGTGGTGACCTTTGTGCTCTGTAGGATCAACAAATGGACTTGGGGCTCAACAATCAGCTGGCCCCAACCTCTACCATTACAAACTGATTCCAAACAGACAAGCCAAGCACTAGTGTAATAAATCATACACACTTTCCAGTGACCCTTTGTGGTTTTCATCTTTAGAAGCCCCACCCTTGTCTTTAGCCTGAGGCAATCAAACATGGTTCCTTCTTCTATATTATACTTCTTAGGGTCTCACTGTCCAGCAGAACTTGCTGCCATGAGGGAAATATTCTGTATCTGCCCCATCTAATACAGGAGCTACTGCCCATGTGGCTGCTGGGCATTAGAAATGTGGCTATTGTAACCAAGGAACTACATTTTTCCTTTGATTCAATTGCAAATTATTGAAATGAAAATGGAAATAGACAGTGTGGTGCAGCTCTAGGTAAGTAAACTCTTACTGCTTTGAACTAATTATCTCTAAGGTGTTCTTTGTAACCTAACATTCAGGACACCTCAGACTCTTCAATTTTTTTTTAATCAGTATGATATAGTAGTATCAGGGGCCATTTCACCCACATAATTATTGATAGCTTCCAATTTTATATTTGGTGCTATTTTCACCATAAATATTATCTTTTGCCATTTCAGAAGAACCCTGCAGCAGGTGTCAATTTTACTGAAACAAGTCCATGGAATTCAGGAAGAAAGGAAAGAACATGGGAGGAGAGAGAGATGAGCACTGGGAAGTTACAGACAGCAATGGCAGGGAAACTGCAATTTTGCCAAGGTCAGTTTTGTCTCTTAATGTACATCTTATAACATAGTCCTACTGGGAGGAGAAAACCACAGAATAGATCTGTGCACTCTGGAGATAGCACTGAAACTGAAAGTATACCAAGATCAGCCTGATTGCTGGGAAGAGAAAGGACGTCCATTTAATTCTTCACAACTAGATACAGCAAAAGAGACCAGAGCTCTGGCAGAATTTGGCCTGAGATGCAGGAGGCCTTGGGAGCTTAACACTATTCAGGACTGAAGAGGGCTCTAAGTTCAAATAATACGGGCCTGAGCAGTAAAAGACAAGCAGATGTCGTCCAGATGGACACTGTGGAGAGGATGCAGGGACAGGCAGGTGATGAGAGAGATGGAATGAGGACATGGGGTAAAGATGAAGATAAAAGGGTTACTTCGGTGGCACAAAAGGTGTGTATTCAGGGCAGTGGTGGCCAGTGCGGCCCCCGGGACCAGGTAGAAGCCTGTGTGCCTTATCCAGGCACCTGGACATGCTCCGTAACAGTGGGGACCACAGAAGAATAGAAACTTATGGTTCCTTCCAGTACAGGAGTAAAGGAAGAGAATATTCCAAGGGCCGGCAAGGCCAGTCTGTTTAAATGGGTTTGTGTAAGAGTGCCCATCAGCATTCCCAGTGATACAGTCTGGAGGGTGGTTGAACATACTGGTCTGCAGCTTAGGACAGAGTTAAAGCTGGAAGACATGGATTTGGAATCATTTATCCAGAGGGGATAGTTGAAGTCATGGTAGTAAAGCTTGCCTGCTAGTATGTGTAGACAGCTTTGAGGTCTGAAGACAAGACTTGGGGAAGGCATTGTGGATTTACCATGAAATTAATGAAGCCTAAACTTCAAGGCCCTTATGCACAAAGGGCCCATATGTGCATACTCTTCTTCAAAATAAGTATTTATTTTTGTCCTTAAATAATTTTGTATCTTTTTCTTACAGAGGGTCCCCTAAGTTCTATGAACTTCAGACTCCATGAAACCTGGATGCCCCATGAGAATGAACCTAGACAGAGGAGCCCACAAATATGGGCTGGTCAGAAGTGGAAGAAAAGATAGTGATGTTGTCTCTGAAATGCAAACCAAAACTACAGGTACCTAACACACTGGTCAAAATGGCCATCATTAAAGTCTACCAGAGATTGAACAAGATGGTGGAGGAGTAGGTGGACATGGAATACATCTCTCTCCACAAATACATCAGAAATACACCTTCAGACACAGAAGTGCTTGCAGAACACCAGATGAGAACGGACAAGAATACCTGAACACAAGAAAAGAATATATAGAACCACGCAAAACTCGAGATCAAGCCCTGAGCCTTTGGAGTGGGAGTACTGACTCCAAGACCCTAGACTACCAGAGAACTCTTAACCCTAGGGAATATCAAATAGTGAGAATTCCTACAAAGGAAACAACTTCAATACAAGACCTGGCATCACCCAACCACCAGTAGCACCCTGTGCAGGACACTTCATCCAAACAACAAACAAAACAAAAATACAAACCCAATCATCAGCAGACAGGATTACCACCTCACTCAGCCCTGCCCATGAAAGGAAAAAAAAAAAAAAAAAACCTCAGCACAAATCTCACCCTATATAAAGCTTACGCAAACCACTGGACCAAACTTAGGAGGGCAGAAACCAAAAGGAAGAAAGAATTCAACTTTGAAGCCAGGGAAAAAGAGACTTCAAACACATTAAGTCTAAAAAATAATAGTGAAAAGGCAGAGAAATACTGCACAAATGAAGGAACAAACTAAAAACATAGAAGTCCAAATAAATGGAGAGGAAATAGGCAAACTACCTGAAAAAGAACTGAGGATAATGACAGTAAAGATGATTAAAAAAAACCTTGAAAATAGAATGGAGAAAAGGCAAGAATCAATTAACAAAGACCTAGAAAAATTAAAGAGAGACAAACAACAACTACTGAAATTAAAAATACTCTAGAAGGAATCAATAGTGGAATATCTGAAGCAGAATGGATCAGTGAGCTGGAAGATAAAATGGTGCAGATAACTGCTGAAGAACAGAATAAAGTAAAATGAGAGAAAAGAACTGAGGATAGTCTCAGAGACTTCTGGGGCAATATTAAATGCAACAATATTCGAATTATAGGGGTCCCAGAAGAAGAGAAAAAGAAAGGATATGAGAAAATTTTTGAAGAGATTATAGTTGAAAATTTCCCCAACATGGAAAAGGAAATAGTCAATCAAGTCCAAGAGGGGCAAAGACTCCCATACAGGATAAACCCAAAGAGAAACATGCCAAGACACATTCTAATCAAACTAACAAAGATTAAACACAAAGAATCTTAAAAGCAGCAAGGGAAAAGCAACAAATAACATACAAGGGAAACCCCATACGTTTAACAGTTGATCTTTCAGCAGAAACTCTGCAGGCCAGAAGGGAATGGAAGGATATATTTAAAGTACTGAAAGGGAAAAATCTACAACCAAGATTACTCTACCCCACAAGGATCTCAAACAAAACTGATGGAGAAATCAAAAGCTTTTCAGATAAGCAAAAGTTAAGAGAATTCACTACCACCAAACCAGCTTCATAACAAATGTTAAAGGGACTTACATAGTCAGGAAATATAAGAGAAGAAAAAGATCTACAAAAATAAACCCCAAACAATTAAGAAAATGGCAATAGGAACATATATTTCAATAATTATTTTAAATGTAAATGGATTAAATGCTCCAACCAGAAGACACAGACTGGCTGAATGAATACAAAAACAAGACCTGTATATTTGCAGTCTACAAGAAACCCACTTCAGACCTAAAGACACATATAGACTGAAAGTGAGAGTATGAAAAAACATATTCCATGCAAACAGAAAGCAAAAGAACGCTGGTATAGCAATTCTCATATCAGACAAAGTAGAACTTAAAGAATATCACAAGAGATAAGGAAGGACACTACATAATGATCAAGGGATCAATCCAAGAGGAAGACATAACAAGTGAAATATTTATGCACCCAATATAGGAGCACCTCAATACATAAGACAAACACTAACAGACATAAAAGGAGAAATCAACATTAAAACAATAATTGTAGGTGACTTTAACACCCCAATTACACCAGTGGACAGATTTTCAAAACAGAAAATCAAGGGGAAACACAAGTCTTAAGTGATACATTAGACAAGATGGGTCTCATTGATATCTTCAGGACATTCCATCCAAATGCAGAAGAATATACCTTCTCAAGTGCACGTGGAACATTCTCCAGGATAGACCACATGTTGGGTCACAAATCAAACCTCAAGAAATTTAAGAAAATTGAAATCGTATCAAGCATCTTTTCCAACCACAACGCTACAAGACTAGATATCAAATACAAGGGAAAAAAACTGTAAAAAACACAAACACATGGAGATTAAACAATACATTTCTAAATAACGAACAGGTTACTTAAGAAATCAGAAGGGAAATCAAAAAACTCCTAGAAACAAATGACAATGAAAACACTACAACTCAAAACCTATGGGATGCAACAAAAGCAGTTCTATGAGGGAAGTTTATAAAAATACAATCCTACCTCAAGAAACAAGAAAAACATTGAATAGAACCTCACTTTATACCTAAAACAAATGGAAAAAAAAAACAAGAAAAACCCCAAAATTAGCAGAAGGAAATAAATTATAAAGATCAGAGCAGAAATGAATGAAAAAGAAATGAAAGAAACAATAGTAAAGATCAATAAAACTAAAAGCTGGTTCTTTGAGAAGATAAACAAAATTGACAAACCTTTAACCAGACTCATCAAGAAAAAAAGAGAGAAGAATCAAATCAACAAAATTAGAAATGAAAAAGGAGACGTTACAACAGACAATGCAGAAATGCAAAGGATTATAAGAGACTATTATGAACAACTATATGGCAATAAAAATGGATAGCCTGGAAGAAATGGACAGATTCTTGGAAAAGTTCAATCTTCCAAGACTGAGCCAGGAAGAAACAGAAATTATGAACAACCCAATTACAAGCACTGAAATCTAAACTGTGATAAAACAAATCCCCCCAAATCTCCCAAAAGCCCAGGACCTGATGGCTTCACAGGAGAATTCTATCAAATATTTAGAGAAGAGCTAATGCCTATCCTTCTAAAACTCTTTCAAAAAATTGCAGAAGAAGGAACACTTCCAAACTCATTCTACAAGGTCACCATCACTCTGATACCAAAATCAGACAAAGACAACACAAAAAAAGAAAACTATAGGCCAATATTACTGATGAACATAGATGCAAAAATCCTCAACAAAATTTTAGCAAACAGAATTCAACAATACATTAAAAAGCTCATACACCATGATCAAGTTGGATTTACTCCAGGGATGCAAGGATTCTTCAACATATGCAAATCAATCAATGTGATATACCATATTAATAAATTGAAAGATAAAAACCATATGATAATCTCAATAGATGCAAAAAAAGCCTTTGACAAAATTTAGCACCCATTTATGATTAAAACTCTTCAAAAAATGGGCATAGAAGGAACCCTACCTCAACATAGTACAGGCCATATATGATAAGCCCACAGCAAACATTATTTTCAATGGTGAAAAACCAAAAGCATTCCCCCTAAGATCAGGAACAAGACAAGTGTATCCACTCTCACCACTATTATTCACCATAGCTTTGGAAGTAATAGCTACAGCAATCAGAGAAGAAAAAGAAATAAAATGAATTCAGATCAGAAAAGAAGACGTGAAGCTCTCACTGTTTGCAAATGATATGATACTATACATAGAAAACCCTAAAGATACTAAAGATACTATCAGAAAATTAGTAGAGCTAATCAGTGAATTTAGCAAAGTTGCAGGATATAAAATCAGTACACAGAAATCACTTGCATTTCTGTATACTAACAATGAAAAATCAGAAAGAGAAATTAATGAATCATCCCATTCACCATTGCAACAAGAAGAATAAAATATCTAGGAATATCCTTCTACCTAAGGAGAGAAAAGAGCTGTATACAGAAAATTATAAGATATTGAGGTAAGAAATAAAAGATGACATAGACGGAGAGATATTCCATATTCCTGGGTTCAAGTGTGCAACTGTTCATCACTCAGTCGTGTCTGACTCTTTGCAACCCCATGGAGGACAGGTTCCTCTGTCCATGTGATTTCCCAGGCAAGAATACTGGAGTTGGTTGTCATTTCCTTCTCCAGGGGATCATTCTGACCCAGGGATTAAATGTGGGCCTCCTGCATTGCAGGCAGATTCTTTACCACTGAGCCACCAGGGAAGGAAGAATCAATATTGTGGAAATGAGTATATTACCAAATGCAATCTACAGATTCAGTGCAATCCCTATCAAATTACCAATGGCATTTTTTCACAGAACTAGAATAAAAGAATTTCACAATTCATATGGAAATACAAAAGACCCTGAATAGCCAAAGCAGTCTTGAGAAAGAAGAATGGAACTGGAGGAATCAACCTTCCTAACTTCAGATTATACTACAAAGCTACAGTCATCAAGACAGTACGCTACTGTCTCAAAAACAGAAACACAGACCAATGGAGCAAGATTGAAAGCCCTGAAATAAATCCATGCAACTATGGGTACCTTATTTTTGACAAAGGAGTCAAGACTATACAATGGGGCAAAGACAGCCTCTTCATTAAGTGGTGCTGGGAAAATTGGACAGCTACATGTAAAAGAATGAAATTAGAACACTTCCTAACACCGTACACAAAGATAAACTCAAAATGGATTAAAGACCTAAATGTAAGATCAGAAACTATAAAACTCTTAGAGGAAAACATAGGCTGAACATACAATGACATAAATCAAAGCAATATCCTCTATGACCCACCTCCTAGAGTAATGGAAATAAAAATAAATAAATAAACAAGTGGGACCTGATTAAACTTAAAAGCTTTTGCATAGCAAGGGAAACTATAAAGGTTGAAAAGACAACCCTCAGAATGAGAGAAAATAATAGCAAATGAAGCAACTGACAAAGGATTAATTTCCAAAATATACAAGCAGCTCAAACAACTCAATACTAGAAAAACAAACAACCCAATCAGAAAGTGGGAAAAAGACCTAAACAGGCATTTCTCCAGAGAAGACATACAGATGGCTAACAAACACATGAAAAGATGCTCAACATCGCTCATTATTAGAGAAATGCAAATCAGAACTACAATGAGATATCACCTCACACCGGTCAGAATGGCCCTCATCAAAAAATCTACAAACAATAAATGCTGGAGAGGATGTGGAAAAAAGGGAGCCCTCTTACACTGTTGGTGGAAATGTAAATTGATACAGCCATTATGGAAGATGGTATGGAGATTCCTTAAAACACTATGACTAAAACCACCATATGACCCAGAAATCCCACTCCTAGGCATATACCCTGAGGAAATCAAAATTGAAAAAGACACATGTACCCCAATGTTCACTGCAGACTATTTACAATAGCTAGAATATGGAAGCAACCTAGATGTCCATCAACAGATGAATGGATAAAGAAGTTGTTGTACATATAAACAATGAAATATTACTCAGACATACATAAAAAGGAATGCATTTAAGTCAGTTTAAGGGGGAGGATGAACCTAGAGCCTATTGTACAGAGTGAAGTAAGTCAGAAAGAGAAAGAGAAATATCATATACTAATGCATATATACGGAATCTAGAAAGATGGTACTGAATAAGTTATTTACAGGGCAGCAGTGGAGAAACAGATGTAGAGAACAGGCTTATGGACACAGGGAGGGGGAGGAGAGGGTGAGATGTATGGAGAAGTAACATGGAAGCTGACATTACCATGTGTAAAATAGGCAGCCAACAGGAATTAGCTATGTGTCTCAGGAAACTCAAGTAGGATCTCTGTATCAAACTAGAGGGGTGGGATGGGGAGAGAGATGGGAGGGAGGTTCAAGAGGGATGGGTTATATGTACAACTATGGCTGAGTTATGTTGAGGTTTGACAGAAAACAGCAAAATTATGTAAAGCAATTATCCTTCCATTAAAAAATAAATTAACTTTTTAAAAAAGTCTACCAATAACAAATGCTGGAGAAAGTTCGGAGAAAAGGGAACTCTCCTACACTGTTGGTGGGAATATATTAATAAATTGCTGCAGCGACTATGGAGAACAGTGTGGAGGTTCCTCAAAAAAACTAAAAACAGAGTTGCCATATGTTTCTGCAGTCCCACTCCTGGGCATATATCTGAGAAAAGATATAATTCAAAGAGATACATGTACCCCAGTGTTCACAAGTAGCATTCTTCACAATTCACCAATACATGGAAACAACCCAATATCCATCAACCGATGAATGGGTAAAGGAAATAAGATACATGGGTACAATGGAATACTAGCCATAAAAAGGAATGACTGCCATTTGCAGCATTGGACCTAGGTGCTTCTCAGGTGGTGCTAGTGGTAAAGAACACACCTGCCAATGCAGGAGACATAAGAGATGTGGGTTCAGTCCCTGGATTGGGAAGATCCCCTGGAGGAGGGCATGGCAACCCACTCCAGGGTTCATGCCTAGAGAATCCCAAGGACAGAGGAGTCTGTGGGCTACAGTCCACAGGGTTCCAAACAGTCAGACACGACTGAAGCAACTTCAGACACATGTGCACAGTTGGAGCTACAGATTATCATACTAAGTGAAATAAATCAGAAAGACAAATACTGTATGATATCACTTATATGTAGAACCTAAAATATGATGCAAATAAAATCATCTATGAAACAGAAACAGACCCACATACATAGAGAACAGACTTGTGGTTCTATGCGGGCTTCCCTGGTGGCTCAGAGGTTAAAGCGTCTGCCTCCAATGCGGGAGAGCCGGGTTCGATCCCTGGGTTTGATCTCTGGGTCAGGAAGTTCCCGTGGAGAAGGAAATGGCAACCCACTCCAGTATTCTTGCCTGGTGAATCCCATGGATGGAAGAGCTTGGGAGGCCACCGTCCATGGGGTCACAAAGATTCGAAGTTTGCTGGTCATAGAACTTGCTATGAGGAAAATGGTTAGGGGAGGGATGGACTGGGAGTTTGGAGTTAGAAGATGCAAGCTAATACATATAGAATGGATAGACAACCAGGTCCTACTATAAATCACAGAGAATTATATTCAACATCCTGTGATAAGCCATAATGGAAAAGAATACACACACACACACACACACACACACACACATATATATATAACTGAGTCACTGAGCAGAAATTAACAGAACACTGGAAATCAACTATATTTCCATTAAAAAATAAACAAAGAATAAATTTCAAAATGAGTGTCATCTCTGAAGCTAACACAGGAGAGGACTTGACGAGGAAGGCAGTGGGTCGCAGTGATTCAGCCCCGAGGAACTGCAGTCAGCGAGGTCTGATAAGCCCTTTGGTCCCTTGATGGCTTTCAGCACTCCCTTAGAGACCAGAGACAGCTCTTTCTTCTGACTGGAGGGCAGGGAGCAAGGCTGTCAGCTACGCAGGGAGTTGCAGGAGGTTGCACTTGGCTGCCTTCACTTCTGCAAACAAGGAAACAGGGCATGCGCTAGAGGAGGAGATGTGAAGGAAGGAGGGCGAGGAGGAGGTCAAGGCACAGGACAGCCTTAGGATGCAGTGGGGGAGGGCCCTGGCCGCAGCCAAGGAACAGAGCTCCAGGGGAATCTGGAAGCCTTCACACCCCTGCGAACAGGACTGAATCTGATCACGAGGAAGCTCTCTTCCACCCTGTTCACCTTGATTCTGCGGGGAAGGATTCGTTTGGGCCGTGCTCCTCACTCTCGGTTGCTCGGTGGAATCACCAGCTCAGTTCCACACCTAGAGATTCTGATTGAATTGTGCTGGGATGAGGCCTGGGCGGTGAGAATGCTTAAAAATTCTCAGATGATTCTCATTTACAGCCAAGATTGAAAACCACTGCCTTAGTAACCTTTAGCACACTTGGCAGACATTATACACCAAAAGCGGAAGAGTCAACAAGATAAGTTTTTCTGTGGTTAGTGTGTAGCCTAAGGAGGGGAAACGTTACTGACCTGCCTACTATTTCTGTGTCTGTCTAGTTTTTCCTTTCCTCTGGATATGTGTTTTCTTTGGAAAAGACATATATGACATATCGGCATCTTAACAGCTAGCTCGTATGCTTACTGTGTGGCAAACATATTATCAAGTTTCATCTTCAAAAACAACCCCATGAGGTAGGTACTCACATAATCCCCATGTTACAGATCAGAAAACCGAGCTGCAGAGAGAGTAATTAACTTTTCCATGGCCATCTAGATAGAGCACCAGAGACAGAATCATGCAGGCACATTCAAAAACCTCTGGGGGGTGACCTCTCATCTAATCTAAGCGAGACCGACCATACCACTCACTAGAAACTCTCAGCTATCCTTTCCCTGCCTTTTAGAAACTTCAGAACCAATGCCCTCAGATCTCTTTCTAATGTGTTTACTGTTTGGCTTAACTTGTTGATCCCATGTAAGAGGTGGCAGTGGCATTGGCTGTAATCCAAAATTGATGCTACAGTTGCCTTGAAAAGTGAAAGTGTTAGTCGTTCAGTCCTGTTCAACTCTATGAGATCCCATAGACTATAGCCCACCAGGCTCCTCTGTTCACGGAATTCTCCAGGCAAGAACATTGGAGTGGGTTGCCATTCCCTTCTCCAGGGGATCCTCCTGATCCAGGGATCAAACCCCAGTCTCCCGCACTGCAGGCAGACTCTTTACTGTCTGAGCCCCAGGGAAGCACAGTTGTCATAGATGGATCTAAAATGTTCCTTAAACTCGGTCAGAACACACGTGGCCACTCACAGATGAAGGAGTCTTCTACAAGCCAGAGCATCTTCCCTCAAGGTCAAGGGTATGTTCACCTCTTCTGCAGTAGATCATTGTTTCCACAATGAAGTACAGACACTCCATGGGGTGAGACTCTGTAACACTCCCTGAGACAGCTTCTGTTAGCTCCAGATTTATAGTCAAATAAAAGTCAGCCTTCTACTGTTTCCTTAAACCAGTTATTTTTAGCTGCATACACAGATCTGTGCTCTTGTAAGCAAACTGTACAAACAGCTGAGGTCTGCATGCTAACACAGTGTACATGATTTTTTTTTTTAAGATTTTTAAAGGTAAATTCAACCCAAGGAGCAAGAAGTAGTTGTGTTTTTACCATAGACATTGCCTGGACTTCTTTCTTTTCCAGTTTTTTTCAGTTTTGCTGGATCTTTTTGATGATTTTCTTCAGCATCGTAGCCACTCTTTTCATAGTTCTCAAGGGCTTCTTGCTGAGTGATAGACGTCATTGCGGCTTCTCTATCCTCCTCTTGAAAAGAGTCTTTTGCTTCGAGGGCTTTCAAATCATCAGTAAGGCCAGATTTGCCACACTGGCGCTTGGGCAACCTGCACAGAAAGAAGACTGCGAGAATGAGGGGGTGAGTCCCACCTGGCACCTCTGGGCTCGGGGGCTTCAGACTTGGGTATCTGCGGACGGCTCCATTACCAAACCAGCCATTGTCCTAGGTTTGCAGGGTCGCTGGGACAAACATCAGAATAATATGTTTAGCGCTATCAACTTTACCTCCAGGACGTGGGATTAGAGGATGGGAAATGCAGTGAACAGGAAAATTGTTACTGTTTGCTCTAATACACTTATATGCTCCTTGAATTTTATCAGTCCTGTATTACTCTTACTATTGAAAAACAAGGAAACAGAAATCAAAGCATATCAGAATCGTCAAACACAGGAGCATCTGAACCCCAGTGGTCTGAGTCAAGGGCTGGTTTGCCTGTGACCTGAGGGAGACAGTCCCTGCAGGACACAGAACCGTGGGACAAGCCCGGCCCTGCCCTCAGCCTACCTCCTGACAGGCAAGGTGGGTTGTAGCGGGGTGTCCCCTCATCTTGGGCCCCCACACTGCTCAGTGAGCTCTGGAGGTGGGTACTGATTAGTGCCGCCTAAAAATGAAATAAAACATCACAACAAATAAAGCACAAAATAGTACGAAACTCAAAAATAAAATGAAGTAAAATAAAGCACAAGACCAAAATGTTATCCATTAAGATATAAAATAAAATCAATTAAAGTATACAATATACAATGAGCAAAATAGAGTATGACAAAATAAAATACAAAACAAAAAAGTCCATTGACATAAAATCAAAAAGATGTAAACTCAAAGTATAAATTTTTATTTTTGTATTTTATGCTTTGAGTTTACATCTTTTTTATTTTATGTCAATGGACTTCTTTGTTTTGTATTTTATTTTGTCATACTTTATTTTGCTTCATTGTATATTGTATACTTTAATTGATTTTATTTTATGTCTTATGTCTTAATGGATAACGTTTTGGTCTTGTGCTCTATTTTACCTCATTGCATGAGACAAGTGCTCAGGGCTGGTGCACTGGGTGACCCAGAGGGATGGGATGGGGAGGGAGGTGGGAGAGGGGTTCAGGATGGGGAACACATGTAAATCCATGGCTGATTCATGTCAATGTATGGCAAAAACCACTACAATATTGTAAAGTAATTAGCCTCCAACTAATAAATATAATTGGGGGAAAAAAAAAGAAGAACACCAATCGATTTAATGATAATTGAGATAATTTTGAAAGACTTATAGATACATTAATGTGTGAAAATTAACCTAATTAAATACAAACAAAATGTGAAAAAAAAATAAAAATAAAAGCATAAAATGAATTCTATTGTATAAGCAATATAAAATAAAACTATAACATAAAAGAATAGAACAAAATATGAAATGCAACCTAATGTAATAAAACATGTAAAATGAAATTAAAACAGACTAGAAAAATAATTCTCTAGCCTCCTTCTCCCTCAAAGAATCACTAAGCCTTCAGTCACCTGTTACAATTCTTTCTTCCACCTTTTGCAAAGGTAAGGAATCTCAAGGTTCACTGACCTTTCTAGAATCACACAGCTCTTGAGTGGCAGAGCTTAGACTAGAACCAATTCATTAATGTCCATGTCTCTCAAGTTACAGAGGCGCAAGTGCTGTGTCTATACTTCTAAGGTGTCCATCAGACTTCCTTTATTCTCTCTGTGACAGAGGAGCTTTATGTGACAGGATGTCATACCCACTTATAAACTGAGAAACTGGTGTCTCCCAGCAAAGAGACCAAGAAGGCCTCCCATGTCCCAAGGAGGTACCCACACATGAGTTGTTTGGTACTATGCACAGTTGGACAAAGCCCAAGACAAACTCCTACAAATGTGACCAGCATAATACCCACTCTCCAACCGAACCATCTCCATCATCATGCTAGGATACAGATTTGGTGCCAGTTACCCATAAATCTCATTCAACTTGTTCTGACTGGAAGTGAGGAAGTAGAACAGGATACAGGAAAGAATTCTGGCCAAGATGCACGGTCACAGCACTTTTCACTGGCGCTCCAACCTGAGATGGGAGGTTTCAGATTCCTGTCCTGTCTCCCTCATTTCCTAGCAAGTCCCTGAAAACTCCTGGTGTCTGAACCAGCAGCAGCAGCATTAACCAGGAGCTTATTTAAAACGCAGACTGCCCACTTTGCTGCACAGAGAAATTAAACACAACATTGTACACTGACTATATTCCAATGAAATTTTTTTGAAAAATGCAGACTCTCAGGCCCCAGCTCAGACCCACTGAATCAAAATCCAAAGTTTAACTAGATCCCCGGGAAAAGCATGCACATGTTAAAATCTGAGCAGCACCATTCCATAGCAGTGTATTCTGGATCCCTGGACACAGTAATAACAGTAACTGTGCTTCATGCATGTACCACAGTGCTGCTTCCATGCACATATCTGAACACAGGCTTCACAAATAGGGAAGAGATTTTTATCCTCGTTCTGCTAAATGACAAAATCAAAAGATTCCGTGGAAACCCGAGGCCTCTCAGCCACCAGACAAGAAGCCAACACTAAGCCTGGCACAGTGTCAGGGCAACATAGCTTAGGGTTTTCAGGAAGCAGGGTGCTCCCTGGGGTCTCCCCTAGAGGTGGAGACCCCGGGGCAGCCTACAGCTCAGCAAGGGTGAAGGTGCCATGGGTACCCACCCACCCATATGCCAGGCTCTGTGCTTGCCTCTTCCCACCCTACCCGGCATCCCCATCTGCTCAGTTTTTAAGAGGTTCAGGAAGGCCCACGTGAAGCCCAGGGCATAAGTCACCTCCACCTCTGAGACCCCTTCTAGGAGCAGCAGGTGCTGCTCCCAGGGGGAGCTGGCCACGTGGACCAGCTCTGCCAGCTCGTGGGTCCCCACGCCTGGGCCCAAGGCCAGCACAAACAGAGTGATGCCCTTGCACTTGGCCTCCAGGGATAGAGTCCTTAACTTCTCCCTGTCCCAGCTGCTGGTCTCGCTGGCCACGATGGCAAAGAGGACCTGAGCCCTCCAGAGCAGCGGGGCAGCCAGGAGCACCTTCTCCAGCGGCCACTCCAGGGCATGGCCCAGGGTGGGTGCTCCCCGCAGGGGGTGGCCCACGGCCTCGCAGACGCTCCTCTGCATCTGCGTCCGGTGGCCATACGCGGTCAGGTGGAAGCCCTCGAGCACGGGGGCCCGCCCCGCCTCCAGGCCAGAAGCCGGGGGTCGTGTGTGTCACCAGGGCCACGCGGGCTCCGCGGGGGGACGTGCTCGGCTGCCTAGCCACCTCCAGCTCTTCGAGCACGGCATCCACCAGGGTCAAGGCTGCACGGTAGAGGTCGGCGCCCATGCCGCGAGAGCCATCCACCACAAAGGCAACGTCCACGTCCACTTGCAGGGGCCTGGGAGTGCCCTGCCCGCAGTCCGGGGCCAGGAGGCACTGATCTGCGGAGGAGAAGCCGGGTTAGCACGTGTCCCTTCCCTTTCTAGGCACACATGCTTCCCGCACTCAGTAGGGAGAGCGGCTGCTGAAGCCTGCCTGCCTGGGGCTGACTTCGGCCAGCAGATGGGCGCTGTAAATAAACATGCCTGGTTTTCAGAAGGAAGAGTTGAGAGTACATCTAATTCCACAGTTAATGTTTCTAGCCACTGGGCCACATGGCTTCCTAACCCCTAGGTTCACAGCCCCCCTACTTGGTACAGTCAGGCCGGCCTCTTACTGGGTGTGTGACCTGGGGCACATCTGTCTGATGGAGATAGAAAGTGGAAGTGAGAGTGAAGTCGCTCAGTCGTGTTCAACTCTGCGACCCCATGGACTGTAGCCTACCAGGCACCTCCGTCCATGAGATTTTCCAGGCAAGAATACTGGAGTGGGGTGCCATTGCCTTCTCCACCGACGGAGATAATGATATTCATAATAATAAACCTCCCTTATGGAGTTGTTTGTGCAGTTTTTAACTTTAAAATGAGTTAATATACGTAAGTGCTCAGAACAATGCCTGTGTAGTCAAAGCTCAGGCTCCATAAACTCCAGCTGGGTTTTCGCTTGTGCAGGAAGTGGGTAGAGGCCCAGAGAGACTGCAGCATCAAACAAAATAATGAACGGGAAAGCAGTTCATCAGCTGTAACGAGCTCTACAAACAGCAGTTCCTGTATCTGACCAGGTTTTCAGAGCCACGCCTCTCATGGCAGTTTTAGGACTTAGTGTGGATCCAGAAGAGGGAGCCACAGAATCCCCTTTTGCTTTCCTGTCCAGGACTCGGGGTGGCCCCAGGGGAGGTGATGTGCAGGACAGCTCTTCACACGTGGGCGTGCGTGGGTTTCAGCAACACTGCTCTTTCTGTGTCCAGGCCGGTGTTAGGTGTGGGAAGCTGGGGTCTCTCCGAGACCCTGCTGGTGGCCAATGGCAGTTCCAGGCCGAGAACTCAAGGCTCTTGACCTTCGTTCAGTGGTCTGCCCATCACACTAATGGGCCAGTGAGGAAGGGACACGAACCCAGGCATATCCAGGAGCTTTGGCAGGACCGGTAAGGAGGCAGAGGGGCTGGGATCAGAAGCTAGGGAGCGGGAGGGACGGGATGGCGGGGCACTAGCAGACACTTGCTTTCCAAAGAGGGCAGGCACCGCGCATCTCTGGCTGACTGTGGCCACAAGGGAATGCCGTGTCTGAGACTCTCCAGCCCATTCTGACTTCCTAAGAAAAACTGATACACATCTGTGGAGCAGAGCTGGCCTGTGGCCACCAGCTAATTCATCCTGCTCTGAAGACATCAATCCCACCAGCAGTGCCGTCCAGGCTTACCACAGCAGAGAGTGCAGTGGGCCATGCCTTCCACATGCTGCTGGCTCTTCACCTCCCAGACATACAGATGAAATCTGTTGCTTCTATTCATCTAGTGCCAACACATACACGAGGTTATCATTAGCAGAGCTAAATCTCAGGCCATATTTTTCAGACACCTTCCAATTCAGATGAGAAAAACATTAATACGATATTTTTTAAAGAACACGTGTACCTCTCTATGTCTATATAATTTGGCATTTCTAGTCCAGCTATTTACAGTCACTTAGTTCTCCAGTCCTAACCTGGAGGGTGGACTATACCATCGGTGTGGGCACATGAGGTGTGGCCACGTGTATAAAACTCAACCAACGTCAGGTTGTGTTGGAGTAAGGGTAAGGGAGTTAAGGCTTCAGTCTTCTATAAATTCTGCAAATCTTCAGCAATTGTCCACCGTGTGTGATGCAGTGTGGTGGGAGTTATTAATCATGAACATGCAGACCCTTCAAGGACATGGCCACAGATCTAGGTCATAAGCCACGAGGATGGAAGGAGGCAGAAATCATCAGAGAGGCCAGAGCTGGTAAGAAGGAGGGAGAATCAGGGAAGGTTTTGTAGGGATGGCAAATCTATTTGTCTCCTTCACAGAACCTTTCCTATAATGATTAATTTAGTAACTGATATCAGGTTTAAAAGACAAATTATATTAACAGTAATGAATCCAGCAAGGTCCATGTGATAACTGGCTAGACAATCAACAAACTTATTCTCTCTTCTTCTGAAAACGAGACTACATTTTCATCCTTCTCTGCAGTCACTTGTACTATATGACCAGGGTCTAGCCAACAGCATGAAGGTGGAAGCAGTGAATGCCATTTCCAGGGTATGCACGAGCTCCCCTGCCTCCTTTGCCAGCCAGCTGTGGAGGATTCAGAAAAGGCCTTGAATCCCTAGGGCATGATGGGGTCACTGACAGAAGGAGCCTGGGTCCTGAATGCAGCAAAGTACCCTTCCTTTCACCCACACCCCCGAAGAACCCACATCACTGGTGACAGATGGAGAAATAACACTTTCTGGTGTTGAGCCCCTGAGACTGGGGCAGGAAAGCTCTGACTAATGCAGGCTCTTTGCAGGGTTTCCACCTTGTAATGATTAGAAACACTTTCATATTATTTCTCTCAGGAATTGAGGTGTGGATTGCAAAGAGCCAGATCTAAGCTTAGTCATGGCCATGTGGTTTTCCACTCTGTCAAAGCATGTAGGACAGGGACTTCCCTCGTTGAGAATTTGCCTTCCAGTGCACGGGGCACAGGTTCGATCCCTGGTTGAGAAAGACCCCACATGCCCGTGTGGGGCAGCTAAGCCCGTGTACCACAGCTCCTGAGTCTGTGCTCCACAAGGGAAGACTGCACGCTGCAACTAAGGCCCAGCACAGCCAAATAAATATATAAAATAAATCATTTTTTTAAAGCGTGTAGGACAGTACCTCCCTGGGAGTCAGCACTGCCCCCTGCATCCCTTTGGCTGGGACCAAGCAGACCTGGCCCCTCCTCTGATGGCAAGGTGCTCAGCATGCAAAGATGTCATGCCTGTCCTCAGGGAGCAGATGGGTGGGGTTTACTTTGGAAAAGAACATTCTGGAACACACACTTCTTACAGAGCATTCACCCTTTCTGTTAGGACTGCCGTGTATCCCCAGCGTGATCCTTCACACTGAGCTTCCCTGAAGGAAAAACCCTTGTGGGGAAAGAAATAGCGAGAGTGGAGCTTTTCATAACACAAAACAAACATGAGAACATTCCTAAGTCTTCCGTGCTAAAAGCCATCCAAAATGAGGCTTTTTCCTGACTCAGACATTTAGGTCAACCAAGACTGACGAAACAGCTGCTAGGTAAAAGACATAACAAACCATTTGGAGACAAAAATGACAGAGTCACACCTTCAAAGAGCTTAAAAACCTAAGTGGAAGGATGGAGAAACCATTTTCAAGAAAGAAAGAGACCCCATGACACGTTTTAGTAACATAGGAACTGGAGATTCATTTCAAAGTGGATGGATAAAGGGAACCTGATAAGGATAATGACATCTGGCACTTTGGGGAGAATCAGGACGACCCTCAACTGGCAAAGAAGCATTATGGTGTGAAGGAACAGCATGCACAGATGCCCAGAGATAAGCAGTGGTTATTCATGATTCTTCTCAACACCCTCCACCCCCAGAGATAGGAGAAGACAGACTCCAACAGGCAGCACATCTGAAACCCTGCAACACCCAGCCAGATGGAGGAGGCTGACACGAGCAGTGAGTGCGAAGTTGCCAACACCCAACATTCAGATCCATCCCACATGGTCATCAGATCAGTGTCAACCAAACTAAAGTGGGTGTAATAAATCACCAAGCATTAGAGACAACAGTGTCGGCATGGATGTAGCACATTAACAGTTTTCCTGGAAACCACGTGAGGCAGCTTGGAAGGCTTCTGAGACAAGGATCCACAGCAGTGTTCCAGCAGATATGAGAAGTCTGGGGTCACACTGGGAGCATGGACTTTCCTCCAAGAGTTGTGGGGAAAGGCTAACCTGGGGAATATTATGCTTAAATCATGGGAAACATTGTTAAAGTGTCTTATAAAATGCAAAATTGATGAGACTTTTAGAGGTAGTATGAAAGACTTCAAATAAATTCAAGCATACCCTCAAGTTTGCATTAATTATAAAGGAAAGGTTCACAGGAAAAGTTCTAGGCAACATCAATGGAACTAGGTGTCAGGAACTCAGGTCCTAGTCCTTGGTTTGCCAGAATTGGCTGGGTGGCCTTGGACAAGCCTTTGGCCTATTTCCTCAACAACAGAATTTGGGGTAGGAGTCAATGCTGCTGAGGTTTCTTCCTGTCTCAGCACAGCCTGGTTCTTCATTAGTGTCCTCTGCATCTGCCTTGTTCGAAACACGGTGTTAACTTTCTGCTCACAGCAGCTGAACTCCTCCATCTGCTGTTCTGCTGGCTGGAGAACAACCAAATCCAACTGAATTGGAATCACTACAAAACTTTTATCTTTTTTTAAACTCCAAGGAAGAATGCTTTTATGATAACACTTAAAATTTTTTACTATTCTTGCAAAGATCAAATTGTGGGAACAAGTACACAAAGACACAGTGGAGGTGTATGGGGAACTCTGATTCACTTTAGACTTACCCGCATCTAGCTGTTATTCATTAACATCTCATTACTTTGACTTCGGGCTTGCTGGCACAGTCACTGGTAAGGTAGACAAGATGATTCTGAAGAAGGCTCAAGCAGAGAGATCCTGTGGGAGGGAATGTCAACGTGAAAAGAGGAACCTGGCTCCATGATCCCCACTGCAGACACCCCTCAGCACCAGAGAAGGAAATCTCACCAACAAGGAGCATGAAACACAAGCTACGTGATGCTCCTGCCCCCAATCCCTCCCAGCCATCAGGGTCTTTTGCAATGAGTCAACTCTTCGCATGAGGTGGCCAAAGTACTTGAGTTTCAGCTTCAGCATCAGTCCTTCCAATTAACACCCAGGACTGATCTCCTTTAGGATGGACTGGTTGGATCTCCTTGCAGTCCAAGGGACTCTCAAGAGTTTTCTCCAACACCACAGTTCAAAACCATCAATTCTTCTGTGCTCAGCTTTCTTCACAGTCCAACTCTCACATCCATACATGACCACTAGAAAAACCATAGCCTTGACTAGACGGACCTTTGTTGGCAAAGTAATGTCTCTGCTCTTTAATATGCTATCTAGGTTGGTCATAACTTTCCTTCCAAGGAGTAAGCGTCTTTTAATTTCATGGCTGCAATCACCATCTGCAGTGATTTGGGAGCCCAAAAAAATAAAGTCTGACACTGTTTCCACAGCTTCCCCATCTATTTGCCATGGAGTGATGGGACCAGATGCTATGATCTTAGTTTTCTGAATGTTGAGTTTTAAGCCAACTTTTTCATTCTCCTCTTTAAAGACAGGTAAACTACGGGAGTTGGTGATGGACAGGGAGGCCTGGCGTGCTGCAGTCCATGGGGTTGCAAAGAGTCGGACACGACTGAGGGACTGAACTGAACTGAACTGAAAGACATAGTGCATGGGGGAGGGGCGGGAAAGGATAAAGCACGGGGATTTGCATAAACTTTCTCTTTTTTTAAAATAGATAACATTCTTGAAGGATACAGACAACCTTCAAACCTCAGACCCCAGCATTAAAGAACACTCTGTGGGCCCTGAGCTCAAGAAACCCACAAGGTTCAAATCAATTCTTGACTGCTTTTGAGCTAAGTTCCCAGAGGCCACAGGACAATGCTGTTTCCTGGGAATGAGCTGGAGGAGGCTCTTGGCTCAGGCAGATGGGAGAAGAGGGGAAGGAAGCAAGTGCTAAGAAGCAGGAGTCACCGTGGGCTGAGGAAGGGCTGATGGGACCCCAGGAAGGCAGAGTTAGAAACCATCTGGCATCTCGTTTCAGCTCCAGGCAGGAGACATGGCCCCACCAGGAATGCCATGAAGCTGCTGGCTCTTCCTGGACATCCCAGCAAATGCTGGGAGCCGACCTTGGATTGGGGGTGTTGAGTGACAGAGAGGAACCCGGGAATCAGACCTCCAGGGTGCGGATTCAAGACTGTGTCATTTAGAACAAGTCAGTTCAGCTCTGACCTTCCCTCACTTCCTCTGGGAAATGTTTTATCATAATTAACTTGCAGGATTAGTATGAGGATCAGCCCAAGACCCCTCAGACTCTACCATTCATGGAAACCATGAGGGGATCTCATTAAAGATACAGAGCCTGATGGACTGGGTCAGGGAGAAAGGTTAAGATTTGGCATTTCTTGCAAACCTGGGTAAGCCTGATAGGTTGCTAGTCCCGTGAACACACCTTGGGGAGTGTGGAGTGATGATGACAAGGCACAAAAAGCATATAGCATGGTGGCTGGAACTTCCCAGGTGCTATAAATAAATGGAAGCTTTCCAATTTCACATGCAGTTACTAGGCAAAGGCGCACTGGTAATGAATGCCCTTGAGGAGACAGCAGTAACAATGGCCTGCATTCTGTATACACAGAAAGTGTTGGATGTCCCTGTAAACACTACCTCTTGTAGCTCTCACAGCAAATCTGTGAGTTTATCCCCATTCCACATGTGACTAAATTGAAGCACCACTGACAAATCACATGTCCAGGTTATACAAGGGGCAAAGCTGGAGTTTAAAGCCTCACTGCTTAATTCCTGTCCTTGGCTTCTGATCCTGGTGGTCCCTCTTGGGTGGTAACAATCTAGTCAAAACCAGCAGCCCACAGGGCCTCAGCAACAGGTCATCCATGGCCTCTGGGTGTGTGTCTGGACAACCCAGCAGATCCTTCAGAAAAAAAAAAAGAAGATGAATGTCCTCCTGCAACTTTTCTGACTTCTAAACTATACCATTTTTAAATTACGCCCCCCCACCCCCACCCCACCAAATCCCTTTGGCCTTCCTGTTAATATTTTCATCTTCTACAGCTAATGGCTTTTGTCTCCATGATAGCCAATTCTTAGGAATTTTTTTTTAAGAGCAATACACAGAAAGAGAAATAGAACCAGTTCATCAATCTTTCTCACAGTATTCTTGTATGTGTGTGTGTGTTACTCAGTCTGACTCTTTGTGACCCCATGGACTGTAGCCCACCAGGCTCCTTTGTCCATGGGATTCTTCAGACAAGAATACTGGAGTGGGTGCCATTTCCTTCTCTTGTATAGATAAAACTAATTAATATACAGGAGGAGCTGAGAACTTCTCAATTATCTTATTTTCCTATTTTTGACTTTTGGATTAAAATCTCATTGTGAATGGGGATTCCAGACCCTGAGAAACTTATTTTCTTCTCTGTGCCTCAGTTTCATCATCTGAAAAAACATCAGTTATCTATTCGAATTGTTGTAAGGATTAAATGAATCTATACATGGGAAGATCTTTGAATAGCACCTGGATCAATAAATGTGAGCTATTTTAAAAGCTATTGTTTCAAAGGAACAAATGCTAGATTTTTCATAAAGAAAAATGAAATTTAAAATGAGGCACACAAGTTGCATTTCCCCTGTAATGCTCCATTTTTAGACTTTAAAAGGGGGTGCAAATTAAGTCTTATGTTTTAGGACACAAGACAACTGGACAGTTCTTAATGGGATTCGACACAAATAGCCCAAGTGTTATAATACTGCTTTATTTAGAGCTCAGGTTGATAAAATGGACGGCTTAAGAAATCTTGCCAACATGCCCCACAACTTCCAAGCATGTTTAAATGGACTGAGAAATTAGGGGATCAGTTAAGACAATCATTTTAAATTGAACAACCATCATTTTTTGAGAAGCATTAGAATAATAAGTTATTCTAAAAAATAAAATAACATAGAGATGAAAGACAAAAAGCCCCACAGATCACCACAGGGAGCCCTCAGGCAGATGATTCAGAAGGAAAATTACAGGATAGTCTCACTCTCCTAACTCAATTCCACAAAGGATAAAGCACAGAGTGAGGGAGGTTGTGGGATGCAATCTGCCCAGTTGTGAAGAAATGAGGATTTTCTAAAAGGCTCTGAGGATGTGATTATTGTTTTTATGGTTTATATCCTTGCCAATGTCACCAGAAACAAGGTCATTCGCTACATTTGAGCTAGCAAGTACTGCTTAACATCCTTCCTAAATGTTAAATTTAAGGCACAGAGTGATTCCTCAGCATCTTGGGACAAGAATATGTCTAAGGAATGAAGAGGAGAGTGGAACAACAACAACAAAAAAAAAGGATAGAACTGAGATGCAAGTACCTTTCAGCTGGCAGTGAACTAAAAAGCTTTTGCACAGTGAAGGAAACTATCAACAGAAATAAAAGGCAGACCACTGAAGGGGAGAATATATCTGCAAATCGTATATCCAATGAGTATAGAAAGAATGCATATGACTCAGCATTGAAAAAACAACCTGACTACAAAATGGGCAGAGGACCTGAATATTTTTCCAAAAACATACAGATGGCCATGTATGAAAAGATACATGAAAAGATACTCAACGTCACTAATCACCAGGGAAATCAAAACCACAATGAAACGTCATTTCATACCTGTCAGAATGGTATCGTCAAAAAAAGAACAGTCATTGGTGAAGATGTGGAGAAAAGGGAAGCCTCATGCACTGTTGGTGAGAATGTAAACAGGTGCAGCTACTGTGGAATCAGTATAGCGGTTCCTCAAAAACTAAAAATAGAACTACCATATGATCCAGCAATTTCACTTCTGGGTTTTTACCCAAACAGAACAAAATACAGATACAAAAGATACATGCACACTTGTGTTCATGGCAGCATTATTTACAACAGCTATGAAATGGAAGCAACCCAAGTATCCCTCAACAGATGAATGAATAAAAAAGATGTCGTGTGTGTGTATGTGTGTGTGTGTGCTTCCCTGGTGGCTCAGAGGGTAAAGAATCTGCCTGCAATACAGGAGACCCAGGTTCAATCCCTGGGTCAGGAAGATCCCCTGGAGAAGAAAATGGCTACCCACTCTAGTAGTCTTGTCTGGAGAGTTCCATGGACAGAAGAGCCTGGCAGGCAGGCTACAGTCCATGAGGTCACAAAGAGCTGGACATAACTGAGTGACTAACACTTTCCCTTTCACACTTTCATATATATCCGTGGACAGAGGGGACTATATACATATATAGGCTTCCCAGCTGGCACAATGATGAAGAATCTGCCTGCCCATGCAGGAGGTACAAGAAACACGGATTCAATTCCTGGGTTGGGAAGATTCCCTGGAGTAGGAAATAGCAATCCATTCCAGTATTCTTGACAGGAAAACATCATGGACAGAAGAACCTTGTGGGCTACAGTCCATGGTGTCACAAAGAGTCAGACACGATTGAGTGACTGAACACATTGCATGCGCATGCACACACACACGCACATACAGATATATATATATACACACACACACATAGAGAGAGATATGTATACACATGCACACAATGAGCTATCACTCATAAACAGAATGAAATCTTGCCATATGTGACAACAACATGGACAGACCTAGATGGTATTATGCTAAGTGAACTAAATCAAATGGAGAAACAAATTACAACCTGATTTCACTCATGTGTGGAATCTAACAAATGAACAAATGTAACAAAACAGAAAGACTTGTAGATACAGAAAACAAACAGGTGGTTGCCAGAGAGGGGTGTGTAGGGGGATGAGAGAAGTCGGTGAGGGAGGTTAAGACGTATAAACTTCCCATTACAAAGTAAGTGACTCACAGGTATGAAATGTAGAGTATGGGGAAGATAGTCAGTAACTATGCAATATCTTTCATGGTGACATATCATGACTAGACTTACTGTGGTGATCATTTTGTAATGTATAAAAATATTGAATCACTATGTTGTACACACTTGAAGCCAGTAAAATATTGTTAAGTCAATTATACTTCAATAAAAATAAAAATAATAAGGCATAACTTGTCTCTTGGAAAAATTCTTTTCGCCTTTTCCTTGCTTCATTTTGTGCTCCAAGGCCAAATTTGCCTGTTACTCTGGGTATCTCTTGACTTTCTACTTTTGCATTCCAATCCTCTATGATGAAAAGGACATATTTTTTGGTGTTGGTTATAGAAGGTTTTGTAGGTCTTCATGGAACTGGTCAACTTCAGCTTCTTCGGCATCGATGGTTGGGGCATAGACTTGGATTACTGTGGTATTGAATGCTTTACTCTGGAAATGAACCAGGATCATTCTGTCTTTTTTGACACTGAACTAAGGCACTGCATTTTGGACTCTTTCATTGACTATGAGGGCTACTCCATTTATTCTAAGAGATTCTTGCCCACAGTAGCAGACATAATGGTCATCTGAATTAAATTCGCCCATACTCATCCATCTTAGTTCACTGGTTGCTGCAATAACCCCATGAACAGTACAAAAAGGCATTTTAATTCACTGATTCCTAAGATGCCGATGTTCACTCTTGCCATATCCTACTTGACCATGTCCGGCTTACCTTGATTCATGGACCTAACATTCCAGGTCCCTATGCAATGTTGTTCTTTAGAGCAACAGACTTAACTTTCACCACCAGACACCTCCACAACTGAGTGTCATTTGCTCTTTGACCCAGTGGCTTCATTCTTCCTGGAGCTATTAGTAACTGTCCTCCCCTCTTCCACAGTAGCATGTTGGGCACCTTCTGACCTGTGGAATTCTTCTTTCAGTGTGACATCTTTTCGTCTTCGTGTACTGTTCATGGGGTTCTTGCAGCAGGAATACTCGAGTGGTTGCATTTCCCTTCTCCAGAAAATCATATTTTGTCAGAATTCTCCACTATGACCCATCCATCTTGGGTGACCCTGAATGGCATCGACTCATAGCTTCATTGAATTATGCAAGTCCCTTCACCACTTCAAGGCTGTGATACATGAAGGGGAGAACCACGCCAAAAACATGCTCTGGTCATAATAAACACCATTTTCCAACAACAACAAATCCTTCTCAACAATCCCTTTCCCACACCTTTTTCCAATACAAGAGATGACTCTACACATAGACATTACCAGATGGTCAATACCAAAATCAGATTAATTATATTCTTTGCAGCCAAAGATGGAGAAGCTCTATACAGTCAGCAAAAACAAGACTTGGAGCTGACAGTGACTCATTTCATGAGCTCCTTGTTGCAAAATTCAGGCTTAAGTTGAAGAAAGTAGGGAAAACCACTATGCTATTCATGTATTACCTAAATCAAATTTCTTATGATTATACAGTGGAGGTGATAAACAGATTAAAATGACTAATTTGGCAGACAGAGTGCCTGAAGAACTATGGAAACAGGTTCCTAACATTGTCCAGGAGGTGGTGACCAAAACCATCCCAAAGAAAAAGAAATGCAAGAAGGCAAAGTGATTGTCTGAGGAGACTTTACAAACACCTGAGAAAAGAAGAGAAGCAAAAAGCAAGGGAGAAAAGGAAAGATATACCCAACAGAATGCAGAGTTCCAGAGAAAAGCAAGGAGAGATAAGAAGGCCTTGTTCAATGAACAATGCAAAGAAATAGAGGAAAACAATAGAATAGAGATCTCTTCAAGAGAATTGGAGATATCAAGGGTACATTTCATGCAAGGATGGGCATGATAAAGGACAAAAACAGTAAAAACCTAACAGAGATTAAGAAGAGGTGGCAAAAATACACAGAAGAATAATACAAAAAAGGTCTGAATGACTGGGATAACCAGGCTGGTATGGTCATGCACCTAGAGTCAGACATCCTGGAATGTAAAGTCAAGTGGGCCTTATGAAACATTACTATGAACAAAGCTAGTAGAGGTGATGGAATCTCAGCTATTTAAAATCCTAAAAGATGATGTTGTTAAAGTGCTGCACTCAATATGTCAGCAAATTTAGAAAACTCGGCAGTGTCCACTGGACTGGAAAAGGTCAGTTTTCATTCCAACCACAAAGGAGGGCAGTGTCAAAGAATATTCAAACTATTGGGCAATTGCACTCATTCCCCATGCTAGCAAGGTTATGTTAAAAATCCTTTAAGCTAAGCTTCAGAAGTATATATACTGAGAACTTCCAGATACACAACCTGGGTTTAGAAAAGACAAAGGAACCAGAGATCAAATTGCCAACATTTGTTGGATCATACAGGAAGCAAGAGAGTTCCAGGAAAACATCTACTTCTGCTTCATTGACTAGGAGAAAGCCTTTGACTATGTGGATCACAACAAACTGTGGAAAACTCTTCAAGAGATGGGAATACCAGACCACCTTACCTATCTCTTGAGAAACCTATATGCAGGTCAAGAAGCAACAGTTAGAACCTTACATGGAACAACTGATTGGTTCAAAATTGGGAAAGGACCTTGATAAGGCTGTAGATTATTTAACTTACATACAGAGTACATCATGGGAAATGCTGGGCTGGATGAATCACAAGCTGGAATCAAGATTGCTGGGAGAAATATTAACATCAGATATGCAGATGATACCACTCTTACAGCAGAAAGCAAACAGGAACTAAAGAGCCTCCTGATGAGGGGAGTGAAAAAGCTGCCTTAAAACTCAATATTAAAAAAATCTAAGGTCAAGGCATCTGGTCCCATCTCCTCATGGCAACTAGAAGGGGAAAATGGAAACAGTGACTGATTTCTTTTCATGGGCTCCAAAATCACTGTAGATGGTGACTGCAGCCAGGAAATTAGAAGAAGCTTCCTTCTTGGAAGGAAAGCTATGACAAACCTACACAGCATATTAAAAAGCAAAGACATAACTTTGCCAACAAAGGTCCGTACAGTCAAAGCTATGGTTTTTAGAGCAGTCACTTATGGATGTGAGAGTTGGACAATAAAGAAGGCTGAGCAACAAAAAATTGATGCTTTTGAATTGTGGTACTGGAGAAGACTCTCGAAAGTCCCTTGAACTGCAAGGAGATCAAACTCATCAATCTGAAAGGAAATCAACCCCCAATGTTCATTGGAAGAACTGATATTAAAGCTGAAGCTCCTATATTTTGGCCATCTGATATGAAGAGCTGACTCATTGGAAAAGACCCTGATGCTGGGAAAGATTGAAGACAAAAGGAGAAGAGGGCAGCAGAGGATAAGATGGTTGGATGGCATCACTGAGTCAATGGACATCAATTCAGTTCAGTCGCTCAGTCATGTCCGACTCTTTGCAACCCCATGAACCGCAGCATAGCAGGCCCCCCTGTCCATCACCAACTCCCGGAGCCTACCCAAACCCATGTCCATTGAGTCGGTGAAGCCATCCAACCATCTCATCCTCTGTTGTCCCCTTCTCCTCCTGCCCTCAATCTTTCCCACCATCAGGGTCTTTTCCGATGAGTCAGCTCTTTGCATCAGGTGGCGAAAATACTGGAGTTTCAGCTTCAGCATCAGTCCTTCCAATTAACACCCAGGACTGATGTCCTCTAGGATGGACTGGTTGGATCTCCTTGTAGTCCAAGGGACTCTCAAGAGTCTTCTCCAACACCACAGTTCAAAAGCATCAATTTTTCAGCACTCAGCTGTCTTTATAGTCCAATGTATGTATGTCTCACATCCATGCATGACCACTGGAAAAACCATAGCCTTGACTAGACAGTCTTTGTTGGCAAAGTAATGTCTCTGCTTTTTAATATGCTGTCTAGGTTGGTCATAAGTTTCCTTCCAAAGAGTAAGCATCTTTTAATTTCATGGCTGCAATCACCATCTGCAGTGATTTGGGAGCCCAAAAAATAAAGTCAGCCACTGTTTCCCCATCTATTTGCCATGAAGTGATAGGACCAGATGCCATGATCTTAGTTTTCTGAATGTTGAGCTTTAAGCCAACTTTTTCACTCTCCTCTTTCACTTTCATCAAAAGGCTCTTTATTTCCTCTTCACTTTCAATGGACATGAACTTGAGCAAATTCTGGGAGGTAGTGGAAGACAGGGAAGCCTGGTGTGCTGCAGTCCATGGGGTAGCAAAGAGTTGGACACAACTTAGTGACTGAACGAGAACAACTTGTCTCACTCTGTCTTTACTAATCGATTCAAGGCAGTTACTGAGAGTTGCCACCATCCCTTACCCATTCCTGCCCAGACATCCTGGGAGGCAAGAGGGACTAATCCTCAGTATCTTAACTTAATTTCTGAAAACTAAAGATATTTTGTCCATCATTCTCAACAGTTCACAAGCTGTCACAATTTTACCTATTGATTCCTAGAAGCATATTCACAGCTATGTCAACAAAATCTCTCACCTACCACACAAACTGCACACCCAACCTTCAGAGAAAGCTAAAGAGTCCAGTACAGATGACTTTTTTAGCAATTAGATTGAACCATATGACATTTCCATTTTTGCAGGTCAGAAACAGTTGAATATTGACAATGAAACATAGCTCCAACTTATATGCATCAGCCTATTGAAATCACTGAAGAAGGAAATCGTCTTTCATTCTTATAAATCATCCAAGATGTCCCATAAGAAGGTTTTACATGGGTTTTAGTTAGAAGAGTAAAGTTTAGAGACTAGATCGATGAATACATTGTGGTACATGTAGAAGACTAAAATATGATTACCAAAGGGGAGAAAGGAAGGAGGGATAAGTTAGGAGTTTGGGATTAGCATATGCACACTACTGTATATAAGACAGATAAACAACAAAGATCCACTGTATAGCCAGGGAATTATATTCAACACCTTGGGGCAATCTATAATGGAAAAGAATCTGAAAAAGACTCATATACATATATATATATGATATGCATATTCATATATATATATATATATACACGAATCAGCTATATACCTGAAACACAAAACTATAAATCAACTATCTTTCAATTTCAAAAAATAAAATGTGCTATATACATACAACACTAGAGAACTTTAGGTTTAAAAAATTACTCAATAAAAAATTAAACTATATGAATGAACAAGAGAACAGACAGCAAGTTGAGTGAAAGAAGCCAGATACAAAGAGAGACATGCTGTCAGATTCCATCTGCACAAAGGACCAGATCAGATGAAACCATTCAATGGTGACAGAAGCTGGAAAGGTCATAGGAGGAAACATACAGAATGCCTGAAGTATTCAGTTATCTTGAACTATGTCTTTGTCATTGGGCTTTTAACACATATGAAAATCCATCTTGCTGCATCCTTAAAATAAGCACCCCTTATCCACTTTGTATATGGATATGGATTTTAAGAATGCATGTGCTGAGTACTTAGTCACGTCCAAATCTTTTGCAATCCCATGGACTGTAGCCCACCAGGCTCCTCTATCCATGGGATTTCCCAGGCAAGAATGCTGGAGTGGGTTGCCATTTCCTCCTCCAGGGATCTTCCCAACTCAGGGATTGAACCTGCGTCTCCTGCATTAGCAGGCAGATTCTCTACCACTGAGCCACCAGGGAAGCCCCCATGGGTTTTATACCCCAAGTAAAACAGAGAAGATAAATTACAGTCTGTGGACTGCCTGCCCTGTCCCCTGCCTCATCATACAGGTTAGCAGAGTGGGTAAGCACAGGCTGTCAAGTTAGATAAAAATCAGCCTGCACCTAACAAGATATTTGACCTTTGAAGACATACTTAACCTGTCTAAGCCTCAGTATTCTTAACTCTAAAAAGGAGTTCTACAATGACATCTACCTTATAGAGTTTGAGGGGAATTCAATAAGACTCTTTAAAAGGCACATGGCATGGAGTATATACTCAAGGATGGCCACTGGCTACCAGCAGTTACACTGGCAACCGAGTCTGTAATGAGACATCCCTGCACCTGTCTCCCCCACACACATATACATCAGTTTCTGGAGAATTCTTCCTCTGACCAGCTCTCACTCCCCACATGCTAAGCACTAACCCCTGGACCCCTGCCCAGCCTCAGTCCCCCACTGACCAGCAGGGCATCCGGGAGGTTGTGGTCCTCCGTGAAGGTGATGACCACAGAAGTGATGTCCAACAGGCTGAGCTCCAGCATGGCAGTGCTGATAGAACCTGCATCCCAGGTCCAGCCAGCCTGGAAGAACACGGCCACCTTCCTCAGGAGAGGGCCTGCACGCACGCGCTTGAATACGTGTCTAGCCACAAACCTCACGGCGTCCCCAAGGTGCCTGCTGCCAGATGAGCCTGCCGGCGAGAGCCCCCTGACCGCCTGCAGGAGCGCGGGCCTCCCCTTGCGATCAGAGAGGCGAACCAGGTAATTGGTTCCACTGCTGTAGGAGACAGTGGCCACCCGGGCACCCGTGGGGCAGTTACTCCTACTGATTTCCATCTTCATCAGCAGAGACAGTAAAATGTCTCTCATTCTCTCAAAATCCAACTGGGAGACGTCATCTGACATGTCCAAGGCGAAGACCACCTCGGTCGGGAACACTGGGCATTTGGAAACGCCCAGACATGGGTGAAGGCCAGAACGAATATTAACAAATGTTATTTACCTGCTGAACATGCTGGAAGGGAAATGATTTGGGAGAGAAAAGAGGACATTGTTAATTGACATAGGCAAAGACATGTTTGCCAGCATCAATATGAAAACCATCTCCTCTGAGAAATTCAAGCCTCTGTGACTCCCGCCTGAGTGTGGCAGAGACCTCAGCTTGCTCTCCAATACCCACTCCCCACTTTTGCCCATAGTGAAAGAACCCCAGTCTCTGACTGGGTGTGTGGCTGCCTGCAACAAAGGCTACATTTCTCAGTGGGATAGTATCTTACTCCAAAAAAGTATACTTTTCCTTTCCTTTACCTACTGGCTGAAGATTGACAGACATCTTGGGTCATGAGGTGATATGGGAAACGGCATCCCCACCCCAATGCCAGAATAGGAAAATTTATATTATTATAATATATATGATATAATAAAGAGCCTGTACACTCCACCAACTCCAGACTGAACTGTCTCAGGCTCTGATCAAGAACTATGTTTGTGTCCTTGCTTTTGAGTGCTGAGTCACACTGTACTGAACTTAAATATAATACATTGAGCTACTCAGAAACTATACACACACACACATATGTATATACACACCTATCTTAAACCATATATATAGCAAAACATAGTAATATTGGTAATTAAGTATTAATATTGTGTGTGTTAGTTGCTCAGTCATGTCTGACTCTCTGCGACTCTATGGACTGTAGCCCACCAGGCTCCTCTGTCCATGGGATTCTCCACGCAAGAATACTGGAGTGGGTTGCCATGCCCTTCTCCAGGGGATCTTCTGACCCAGGAATCAAACCTGTGTCTCCCACATTGAGGCAGATTCTTTACTCTCTGAGCCACTAGTGAAGCTCAAGTATTGATACTATATTATTGTTTATTAATGTGTTATTTATTAATATATTATTAATAACAATTATTAATATGTTGCATATATTATGTATAAATGTGTGTACACACGCAATGTATTTTTATGGAAGATACTAGAAAACAAAAATTAAAATCACCCTTACTTTATCATATACATGTGTATATATGTATAATTTGTTTGGGGCTGCCATGGTGCCTTAGCAGTAAAGAATCCACCTGCCAATGCAGGAGACTCGAGTTCAATCCCTGGGTCAGGAAGATTCCTGGAGAAGGAAATGGCAACCCACTCCAGTATTCTTGATTGGGAAATCCCATGGACAGAGGAGCCTGGCAGGCTACAGTCCATGGGGTCACAAAGAGTCAGACACAATTAAACAACAACAACACATGCTTTGCTTTGTTTTATTTTATAAGACTTGGAGCTTATGATATGTTTTATACTGAATCTTTTTTCACTTCACATATGATGAACATCTATTCCTTCCATCAATAAATTTAGAGCAATATCATCTAGAGAACTATGATGTCTCATGCCAACATCCCTTTGTAATGAGAATACTTGAACCTTGCATATCTGTCCAATTACAGCCCCAAATAAGTCTCTACAATTATGGCTTTCGATAAATATATTGTCCAGTGGCTTTTCAGAAAAGTTGTGCCAATTGACATGCCTACATTTCTCAACCTTGGATAGGGAGTTTTTTCTCATCTTAAAAATATTTCCAATTTGAAACAAAAGATATTTTAATTTGTATTCTTTGACTGCTTATGAAGTGAATCATTGTTACAGGTATATTATAATTTTTCTTTCCTGAGTCTTCCATTCATGTGGTTGACCCATTTTCAATCTAAAAGAGTTTTTTACACTCAGGTTTAGCAAATTATGAAATGTCTGTTTTTGTAGATTAAAATGATTGAGTAGCAGTGATTTTATATATTTCAACACGATAGAGTAAGGAAGTTAGGGCATTTCCCTGGGTTCCTGGCTTATATTGCATATGTTTTACCTTGTTTTTTCTGTTTATTTTTTACTTCACAATGCTTTTGAATGTAAAAGGAGTTTCACTTTTAACTTTGAAACTCTTTTCCTTTGTGGTCAAGATAATAGTATTATTTTTTATGATTTCTAGGAGAAAAAAATTCAGAATCTTTCTGAACAGCAACTGAATGGGAAGGGACAGAACATGGGAGAATAAGAGGGGTGAGATGGTTTTGGAGAAAACCCAAACTAAGCAACTTGCCACGTCAATGCTCACTTCCTATCGCCAGTGGATACTGTGGAGTGCAAGTATCCTGGAGTACATTGAAGACGGTCAATGAATTTCAATCTGGGAATATGACAAACATTACTTCAGATCTGATGATTCATAGTTCCATTTTTAAAACCCAAATGTCAACTTAAAAGGGTCCATTAGTTACTGAAGGCTCATTGTTGATCTCCCTTGTTTAAATGGATGAAATCAAAGAACAGAGCTTCTCTTTGCCTGTTGTGTGTTAAGAAGCACCAAGAAAGGCAGGTATGCAATTACCACTGTGTGAGGGGCCATGCTGTAGTGGAATGATTCTTCGTTGTTGAGATAGCATGCCTTTTGTCCATTTCATTTGTTTTAATCTCATTTTATTGAAGTATGGTTTATTTATAATGTCATGTTCATTTCAGGTGTACAACAAAGTAATTCGGTTATACACACATGTGTATATATATTCTTTTTCATGTTTTTCCCTTGTAGGTTATTACAAAATATTGAGTATAGTTCCCTGTGCTATATACGGTAGGTCCTTGTTGGTTATCTATTTTATATATGAAGTGAAGTGAAGTCGCTCAGTCGTGTCCAACTCCTTGCGGCCCCATGGACTATAGCCTACCAGGCTCCTCTGTCCATGGGATTTTCCAGGCAAGAGTACTGGAATGGGTTGCCATTTCCTTCTCCAGGGGATCTTCCCAACCCAGGGGTCGAACCCGGGTCTCCTGAATTGCAAGCAGACCCTTTACCATCTGAGCCAGTATATTAATCCCAAATTCCTAATTTGTTCCTCCCCATTTCCCCTTCGGTAACCATAAGTTTGTTTCATATGTTTGTGGCTTTATTTTTATTTTGTAAGTAAGTTCATTTATAACTTTTTTTCTTAGATGCCACACATAAGGGATATCATATGAGATTTATCTTTCTCTGTCTGACTTACTTCACTTAATATGACCACTTCACTATAATACCACATTCTTTTTTATCCATTCATCTCTCAATGGACATTTAGGTTGCTTCCATGTCTTGACTATTATAAATATTGCTGCAATGAACACTGTGGTGCATGTATTTTTTTAAATTATGGTTTTCTCCAGATACACACCCAGGAGTGGAATTGCAGGACAGTGTGGTGGCTCTGCTTTTAGTTCTTTAAGGAACCTCCATACTGTTCTCCATATCATCCACTTCATTTCTGAGATCATGTTGAAGAAGGTTACTTACCCAAGGGGGAACTGAGCCGAATGTATTATAAATTGTAAGACCCTTCCAGGATGGACCATGCCTCTCCAAATCCCAGGTGACTTATGCTCCCAAAGCATGTTCCATCCCCACTTCACAGCGCTGTCTCCTTTCGAGCCTTTCGAACAACTTATGGCAATTTTCACGGGCGAACTTGATGATTTCACAAGGCTGTTAGAAAGATGGTAAAATAAAGAGGATTTAATTTGAAGCATATTCCTCCTCACCCTCATGACTTAGAAAGCTTATAAGGAATCAGTGCCTATCTGACGCTTTTTAATCCACAGCAGAAAACCCCAAATTTGTCACAGCAGATGAAACTTTCCAGAAGTTATATTTCTGGATCCAGTGGATATTTTAAATATTTTATATATAATACACTGCCCATATTATTAGAGATAGGTAGATAAGGGAAACTCCTCTTTTTTAAAAAATCTGCTTCACAAAGGAATGGAATCAAATCTGATTTTGAAGAAGTTTAATCCAGGAATCTCAGCACAAAAGGCAGAGAAATGCCTTCAGTTCTTGGGTCTCTACATTAGTGACTCCTGTAACATTTCTTCAGAGTGACAGGCAAGACATTCTACCCCCAGCACCTCCCCTGGAACCCTTCATGGCTCCCTTGACCCCTTCCTCTCTGCTCTGTCCTCTTCTCCAATCGACCCCAGTACTTTCTGCTCCTCAGTTGCTCCACGCCCTTCCCTACCTCCCCCCACTGTACTTTTGCACTTGGGACATGAAAAATAATCATAAGGCTGAAATCCTTTTCAGGGGCGCCATAAGACACAGTGGCCTGTACTATACTATGTGTTGGCTTATAAAAACTCTATAAGCACGTTTTTAAATTAATTTATTTTTTATTAAAGGACAGTTGCTTTAGAGAATTTTGCTGTTTTCTGTCAAACCTCAACATGAATCAGTCACAGGTAGACACATATCCCCTCTCTTTTGAACCTCCCTCCCCATCCCACCCCTTTAGGTTGATACAGGGCCCCTGTTTGGGTTTCCTGAGCCAGACAGAAAATTCCCATTGGCTATCTATTTACATATGGCAACGTAAGTTTCCACATTATTCTTTCCATACATCTCACCCTCTCCTCCCCTCTCCCCAAGTCCATAAGTCTATTCTCTATGACTGTTTCTCCATTGTTGCCCTGTAAATAAATTCTTCAGTACCATTTTTCTAGATTCTGTATATATATGTTAGAGAGTGAAGTGAGTCAAAAAGAGAAAGATGAATACCAAATAAGCAATTTTTGAGCTTCACAAAAAAGACTTGTTTGTTTTTTGCACAGGGGTGAAAAGTGAAAGAAAGTGAAAGTCGCTCAGTCCTGTCCAACTCTTTGTGACCCCAAGGACCATAGAGTCCATGGAATTCTCCAGGCCAGAATACTGGAGTGGGTAGCCTTTCCCTTCTCCAGGGCATCTTCCCAAATAGGCCTCAAAGTCTTCCTTTGATGCCAACTAATATTACTCAAAAACATCCAGATTTAAAATATTATTCCACTCTTCAAAATATTGTTTAAATGTTTAAAATATTATTCTATTCCTTTTACTTGATTTGGCTATAACCAACTAGAGTGAAGTCTATAAACTTTAAAATATCAAGAGACTGAAACTCCAATATTTTGGCCACCTGATGTGAAGAGCTGACTCATTGGAAAAGACCCTGATGCTGGTCTGGGAAAGATTGAGGGCAGGAGGAGAAGGGGACGACAGAGGATGAGATGGTCGGATGGCATCACTGACTCGATGGACATGGGTTTGGGTGGACTCCGGGAGTTGGGATGGACAGGGAGGTCTGGTGTGCTGCGGTTCATGGGGTCACAAAGAGTCGGACACGACTGAGCAACTGAGCTGAACTGGAGTAAAGTCTACAAACTTTAAAATATCAAGAGAACTTACAAGAGGAGAAACTAAAGAATTTTTACAGATTTCTACCTTGCAAAGGTGGAAATTTTTGTGTTTAAAAAAAAATAAAGTTTAGAAATAAAATCTTCACACCCAGGAGAAACAACAGATTCTGTAGCCATTTCAGATACTGGAATACTCAGAGAATACAAAATAACTATGCTTTGTATGTCTGAAGAAATAAGAAAGATCCTTGAAAATATGAAAAAAAAAATCTTCACCTACCATCATATCTACCATACCTTTGGGACCCTTGACTCCCTGGAAAAGACAGAAATGGGTTTCAAACGCAAGATTTTGGAAGTCCAGCACATTATTCTGAAGACTTGGCAAGAGAACTTGAGAAAGTTTACCAAGGTACAGAGACCACTCTTTGCCTCCCTTCTGGGCCTGAAGTTCTGTCTGACTCCTTAAGGAAGCAAGTCAGAGTGTCTAGGAGAGGTGTCCCAGACCTCAGAGTTCAGGGTGCCCAGGGAGATGGTACAGAAAGACCCTTAAGAGACCAGGTCATTTCGAGAGCAAGCCACAGTTGAGGATCAAAATCAGGAAAACGTCATTTGAGATTCCAGGACCACTGATAGGCAGTGCTAAAGTGGACCCCAGCCCTCCCCTTTCCCTCTCCTCCCACCCACCACCACCCTGTTCTCGAGCACACACAAGTCTCCCCTGGAAACCGTCCCAACAGACCCACCCGGCTCCAGCCACCCTGGGACTCTGAAGTTCTCTGTTCTCATTCGGACTCTGTGAGGTAGTCAGTTGTGACTTCCTGCAGTTCACTATAACCTCCTCAGCCTTTGTTTCTTCATCTGTAAAATGGGCATGGTGGTCCTTCTACTTTTAAGATTTTTTAATCTATGTTTGAGATTTTTGTGCACCTCTCCAGCAAACACTAAACTGGAGTGAAGATCCCGGGTTCAACCCACTGCTGACTCACTGCATCTTCCTTCATGGATGACAGTCTGGCCTCGCAGGATGAAGGAGAAGGCAAAATGACAACCACCTCAAGTTTTTCTCTTTCATACTCAGTGATCTTTCAGGGAATTTTACAAGTATCTGTGGACCTGTAACATTGTCCATGCAGGAAAGATTTTATAAATGTCATATTTTGTTAGGATTTCTTCCTGGTTTTTGCATAAATGTTGTCACTCATCTTGTTTACAAGGACAAACTCACTCTCCAGTGAACTTTATGTATTGTTTTTGCATTTAGACAGATTCATGAATCTTCAGCCACTCTAACATCTGCCCCACATTTAAGTCAAAATATCTATATTTAATAAATACTATGGACTGATGCTGAAGCTGAAACTCCAATACTTTGGCCACTTCATGCGAAGAGTTGACTCGTTGGAAAAGACCCTGATGCTGGGAGGGATTGGGGGCAGGAAGAGAAGGGGACAACAGAGGATGAGATGGCTGGATGGCATCACCAACTCAATGGGCATGAGTTTGAGTAAATTCCAGGAGTTTGTGATGGACAGGGAGGCCTGCGATTCATGGGGTTGCAAAGAGTCGGACATGACTGAGCGACTGAACTGAACTGATACTGTGTAAGGACTTGAAGCTAACGTCCTCTAAAGCAAGTTTGGCTTATTCCCTATAAACCTTCTCCTGTGCATTTTAAACGTTTATTTCTTCTTGGAGATGCCTCTCATCAAATCCTTATTCACTTTTACTTTCAAATAAAAGAAAGGAGAAGTCTGTATTACCACTGGTCCTGGAGGGCCTGGGTCACCTGGAGTTCCAGCAAATCCAGGAAGTCCAGCATTACCCTGAAAATGACCAGACCAAAGGAGTAAGCATCCCCCTTGAACACAGCTTGATTAAGACCAATAGACCCACTTTGAGATTCCAAGTTGTCCATATATACAAGGTCTAATGAGTCTGTGTGGACCAGTTAGTGGAGTGGGACATAGAGACTGGGGGGAGGTATCTCTTTGTGAGAACCACTTGAGGCCCCACTTTACATATTTAACTGCAGTCAATGTGTGTGCATTCACACAAATACTTCCAAACAGAGCCTTAAACTATGTCTCAGTCCTCAGCTGAGACTCCAGGTCATATAATTAAATGAATGCAAGAAATGAGTATTGAGGGTCAGGCATCAAGAGAATGGAAAAGTTCCTATTCGCTTCTGATCTTTAGTGTCTCAGAAGAAGTCTATGCTGTCCACGGACTCGCTGGTTATCTTACAGGTATTTGAACTGCTACTGAATTATCTGCATGTAACTGACACTTTATCTTTTTAAATTTTAAACAAGAGAGAGAAGTTTAACTGAGCAAGGTGATATTAGCCAGTATAGTCAAGGCTATGGTCCTTCCAGTAGTCATGTACAGAAGTGAGAGCAGGACCATAAAGAAGGCAGAGCACTGAAGAATTGATGCTTCCGATCAAACTGTGGTGCTAGAGAAGACTCCTGAGAGTCCCCTGGACAGCAAGAAGATCAAACCAGTCAATCTTAAAGGAAATCAACCCTGAATATTCATAGGAGGGACTGATGCTGAAGTTTGAAGCTTCAGTCCTTGGGCCAGCTGATGCAAACAGCTGACTCATTGGAAAAAAACCCCTGATGCTGGGAAAGATTGAAGGCAGAAGGAGAAGAAGGCAACAGAGGATGAGATGGTTGAGTGGCATCACCAATTCAATGGACATGAACTTGGGCAAGTCTGGGAGATGGTGAGGGGCAGGGAAGCCTGGAGTACTGCAGTCCATGTGGTCATGAAGAGTCAAACATGACTTGGTGACTGAACAACAACAATATTAGCCAACAGCAAGTCTGGTTAGACATAGATCAAATTTTTCTTTATGTCCTTGCAAGTGTATGAAAATACCAGTCATCGGGTGCCCAGACAATACACACTCTCTTTCCATTCTTCTTTTCTACCCTGAACCCTAGTCCATGTTCTTAAAGACCTTACTCTCTAATGTGAAAGTGTTAGTCACTCAGTCATGTCTGACTCTTTACAATGCCATGGACTGTAGCCTGCCAGGCTCCTCTGTCCATGGAATTCTCCAGGCAAGAATACTAGAGTGGGTAGCCATTCACTTCTCTAGGAGATCTTCCCAACCCAAGGATCAATCTCCAAGGATCTGTCTCCCACATTGCAGGCAGATTCTTTACCATCTGAAAGCCACCAGGGAAGCCCCTTATCCATCAGCTAAGCACTCCAAGGTGTTGGGTATCCACCAATTACTTTTTCCAAGAAGGGCTGCCAGTGATTGTGGATCTTCAAGACAGAATCTTCCAAACATGAAGGTTTTAATGGTTTTAATGGTAGACTCCCTAAAGTACAGAGGAAACATGACTCTAAGAACACCAAGAGGGCAGCCACATTCTTAAGAGCCTAGTCCTAGAAAAACTAAGAGAAAGTCAAGGCTTAGAAGAATCTTAAAGAAACAGTAATGTTTGTCCTGCAGCTAAGCCATCATTTTTCAAATAATGCCTAGATCTACCAAAGACAAGGGTATCCCTGAAGCTTTTCTTTAAAAAGTTGATACTGCATAACTGAAACTCCAACTTGAATTTTCTGTGTTATGGTTTGGTGAGCTCATTTGCATTCAGATGATAAATGATAATTTATTAATTATCATTAAGTGGGGAGTGACCAAGAGAGGTGTAGAATATTCTGAGGAAGACATGGGTTTCCTGCTAAAAAAAATCCATTAACCCAGAGTCCTGTGAGTCACGATGTGGCCTCTGTAGACACAGGGAAATTCCTTTGGTTCTTACCCTCTTCCCTCTGGTTCCCTTTGCCCCCTTCTCTCCTTGGTGGCCTGGGTCACCATCTTCTCCCTTAATAGGATCAAAAGCAGAACCATGAGTGTAAAGAAAAATAAACGACAAACAAATGATACATGTTGCATACCAGATGTCAGGGCCAAAAAGATATCTTCTTACTTGTGCACCAGGGTAGCCGGGAAATCCAGGTTCACCCTAGTGGCAGAAACGAGATAAGGGCTTCGTTTAGTGTCATATGATTAAAACTTTCTTTGACATTCCTTGGGGAGAAAAGAAGAAACTACAATTTTGAGGAAACAGACTCAGAAACAAGTGCCAGAAAAAACAATGATCACGGCTGTTATCTTCAGCTACTCCCTAGTGGCCATATTTTTCTTCTACAATTTAATGCAAAACACTGTGCACATGACTTTTACAAATTCTTCCTCCTTCCTTGATATATTGTGTAACGAAACTTTCTCCTTGTGCATTTTTTATCTATCAGTTAAAGTAACCAGAGGTATGATCCAATGGAAACCAAGGGAAGGGCCACTGAGTTGCTACAGGAAAGTAGGTGATCACTGTCAGACCAAAGACATACTGCTACCAAGCAAGCATTCAGTCAACGAGTATGTATTTAGCACCTACTGTCTGCCAGACATGTCTCTAGGCATTGGGAATTCCATGGTAAACAGAACAAAGATCCTGCCGTCAGGGATCTCACCTGCTAGTGAGAAAGGGACATACACTCTGCCAGGGTGAGATCAATGCTATTCCGGAAAAAAGGATTAAGGAATAGATATTGACATGTAAGGGTGAGGGGTGTAACTATTTTATATAAGGGTGTCAGGCAAAACCATTTTGGAGAGGTGGCATTTGGGGAAAGAATTCTTCCATAATTCTTCTAGTAAGAATTATGGAAGCGACCCAAACAGGTGTGCCAAAGAAGAGCATCCAGGCAGAGGAAGGAGTATGTGAAAACCATAGACAAGAGTATGAACAGGTGCCAAGTTTGAGGAACAGTGACACAGAATAAGGGGGTGGGGAGGGTGGATTACAGAGAGTCTTGTAGGTCACGGAACAGCACAGTTAACTCTGAATGCCATCAGGAGCCCCGGCTGGGCTTTGGGTAAAGAAGTGACATAGTCTGACTCTGTATTTTAAACATGGCTCTGGATCCTTCAAGCAGAGCTAACCAGGAGGGCAGAAGCAGGGAGAACAGTCAGGTGGCGATGACCGTCATTAAGGTAGCACAGCATGTTGGCTTCGCCTGGGCGGCAGCACTGGCCACAATGAAATGGGATGAAATCTCACCCCATGTATGTATTTTGAAGATGGACTCACCCACATTTGTTGATGGATTAAATGCAGGCAGGGAGAGAAGGAGACATTAAAGATGAAACAAGCATCCGTCGTGAGTAACTGGCAGGATGCAGTCTCTACTTCCCATGCTGGGGAAGGCAGGGTGACGGGCAGGTGAATCAGTTTTGACTGACTGCATGTTTGATATTAAAGGATTGAGAGAGTTAACCCAGGCTGGGAGTCCGGGGCCTTTTCAGGAGGAGATGAACATTCTCGCTCACGCTTTCCTTAAGCTGTGTGCAACAATGCATCTTGCCCGAGAACTGGCCTTTCTTTAGGTCTGGAGTTGATAATTACAGAGTGAGCCAGTGTCTTACTTGTGGAAATGCTTTTCTTAGGCTCTATGTTAATGACTGTAATTGTAACAAATCTTGCCTGGGGACCTCTTTCTCAAGACTTGTCCCCCTGATGACACAGCAACAGTCTGCCTCGCCCCCAGACGTTGCCTCAAACCTGTTCTCCCTGGCTAGTCTCGGGCCAGTTATCTCAGGATGTCTGCCTTGGGGAAGGGTCTGGGGGAGCTCTTACGACCTCGAGGTATTCTTTTTCTCTATTTTCAGCAGCCAGTTGAGAAGTATCCAATGCCCTGCTTAAAATAGTGGGAGTGGGTACTCTTTCTACCACTTTCTGATGTCTGTGCCAGAAACTATTTCTTTTTCACTTTTTCTTTTTATTTTTTCTTCACGAAAAGTCAGACGTGATTTTTCACTCTTTCTTTTTCACTTTCACTTTAAATAAAAATCTTCGCTTCACAAAGCTTTTGGTGCCTGAGACTGTCTTTGGTCGTGGAGTGAAATTGTATCCTTCAGAGCTCAGAAATCTGGCAGCACCACCCACCGTAAGCTATCAGCATCATTGCTTCCTAGATGGCACTGGTGGCAAAGAAGCTGCCTGCCAGTGCCAATGAAGGAGATGTAACAGAAACACATTCCATCCCTGGGTTGGGAAGATCCCCTGGAGAAGGAAAGGGCAACCCACTCCAGTATTCTTGCCTGGGAAAATCACATGGACAGAGAAGCCTGGTAGGCTACAGTCCGTAGGTCACAAAGAGTTGGACAGGACTGAAGTGACTTAGCATGCACGCAGGTGTGATGATGGTATTGTACATTTTTAAAGGATATTTAGAAATGCAAGCTGAAATATTTATGCATGAAATATACAGTCCTGAATATTCATTGGAACGACTGATACTGAAGCTGAAACTCCAATACTCTGGCCACCTGATGGGAAGAACTGACTCACTGGAAAAGACCCTGATGCTGGGAAAGATTGAAGGCAGGAGGAGAAGGGGACGACAGAGGGTGAGATGGTTGGATGGCATCACCAACTCGATGGACATGAGTTTGAGCAAGCTCCAGGAGTTAGTGATTGACAGGGAGGCCTGGCGTGCTACAGTCCACGGGGTCGCAAAGAGTTAGACACGACTGAGCGACTGAACTGATACACTATCAGGGATGTACTTTAAAATAATTGGGAGGGGAGTGAAGAAAAGTGGGTGAGACCACAAATAAAACTAAACTGGCCAAGTGTTTCTCATTGTTTGAGCTAGGTAATGTGTACATCGGAAGAGGGATCATTATGTTCGTACCTCCACTTATATATATGTTTGGATTTTTCCATAATAAGAGATTAGAAAATTTAAGAAGTAAAAAGTTGGTTGGGACATGCCAATTTTCATGTACCTATTAGATAACCAAGGGAAACATATTTGGAACTTAAGAGACTGGTTCAGGAGAGAAATAAACTGAAGATTGGAGGGCGGATGGCACTTGATGCCATCAATCAGATCATCTCAGCAATAACTAACGGGGGAGCGAAAGGTGATGATATAGTCATCTCGAGTCTTCAACATTTAGCGCTCGAGAACATTGAGAAGGTCCAGCCAAGCGCAGCCAGTGAAAACCAAGGAAGTGGTGTGTGCCGGAAGTTGGGTGGGGAAAGGTTTAAAGAACAAGCCCTTGTGATCATCGCTGTCAAATGCTGCTGAGACACGTAGCATGATGTGGGCAAAGAACTGACCGCTGGACTTAGCACCACTGTTCCTCAAACGCGGCACACATTTACCATGACTGCAGCAGACGTCATGAGAGGGGAGGGCCAAGGAGTGAAGGCTCAGTTGTCATCAGCTTCAGAGAACCAGAGGAGAGAAGGAGGTGTTCCCAAACCTTGGCACTACTGACATTTTAGATGTGATGGTTCTTGGCCATGAAGGGCTATCCTGTGTATCACAGACATAAAACGGCATGTCTGGTCTCCACCTACAAGATGCCAGCAGCATTCCTGCCCCAGCTCAGACAACCAAAACATCTCTAGATATTGCCAGATGCCTCCTGGAGGGTAAAATCACCCCTGGGTAAGAACCACTAGTACAGACTGCTCCTGCAGAGAGTTTTATCAGACAGGAATGGGGCAATGGGAGTACATAGTTAAGTGAGAGGGTTTTTTTTTCTTGGTTTGGGTGTTTTTCTTGTTTTAATGTGTTTGTTTGTTTGTTTGTTTGTTTTAGATGAGGGGTATTTCCACCTCTTTGTATACTAATGGGAATGGTCTATGGCAAGGGAAGAAAATTTAATGACGCAGGGAAGAAAGGTGACTGTTGCAAGAGCCAGGGCTTTAAGGAAACAAACAAACAAACAAAGAATGGAATCTGGTCTACAAGAGGCGAGAGGAGGCTCACAGGCAGATAATGGCATGGACTCTCATCCAGGGCAAGGGAAGGCGGGATAAGCAAGCACGGAGGCAAGCAGGCGGCCTTCACGGTGGTGGATGCACGCCGCGGTTTTCTCCTCACTGATCTACTTTAATGAAATAGGAGGCACAGTCACCTGCTGAAAACGTAGAAGAGAAAGCAGGTCTTGGAGGCTTGAGCGGAGAAAGGAGGGTATGAAGAAGTCAACTTGGAGAGGAGGGGAGTGAACCAATGAGGAAAAGGTCATAGGCCAGGCAGCATAAGGGCCCTGAGGGAGACTGTGACGTCTTGCCAGGAAACAATGCCGGGAAATGTAAACGGCAGCCCTGTGTCCCACAGGGTTAACTGTATCACAGTGACACGGGCTACCCTTGTGCTTAGTTTAAGCTGGCATGCGGCTCCAAACGTGCCGGTTTGAATTCCACCCAGAATACCCTCTCTGCAAACTCTAGCTTAGAGAAGACAGATTTAATTTGCCAGGATGGGCCTCCAAAGGCTAGCTTCTACACTCAGATCTGGCTCAAGCTGTGTGACCTTAGGTAGGTTGCTTCACTTCTCTGAATCTCCATATTCTTATCTGTACACTGACAAGGCTAAACAAGATGTTCCATCATTCCACAGATATTCACCAAGAACTGACGGCATTCGGGGCTCGTTTCTGATTGATAAAACGGCAGTGGTGCCATGTGGCAGCCGCAAGGAAACAAGAGTACTGCAGAAGAGTCAGCCCAGAGTCCTGTTCAGCAGCTGAGCACCATGGTGCGGCCCAGGGGTTTGTTATTTTGTGAGGCAAGAAATGTAACTTGTAGACTGAAGCCCCCAGAATAATGGTAGCGAATGACATTTGATTCAAGCTTCATGTGGCTTCCAAGCTTCAAAACCTCTGTCCCTGAGGTTTTGCTAAAATACTATATTCACATAGGAGGGGAAATATTCAAGTATACTTATTGAGCACCTATCCTCAGTGCCAGGCTCTGTTCCAGCAAAACAAAAATGAATAAAATGTCTAAAAAATGATCAAATGAATTTATTATTAGAAACAGACTCACAGACATAGAAAACAAACGTACCAAAGGGGAAAAGCGGAGTTTGGGATTAACATTTATACTCTACTAAACATGGGGGCTTTACTGGTGGTTCAGACAGTAAAGAATCTGGCTGCAATGCAGGAGAGCCAGGTTCAATCCCTGGGTCAGGAAGATCCCCTGGAGAAGGGAATGGCTACCCACTCTAGTATTCTTGCCTGGAGAATCCCATGGACAGAGGAACCTGGCGGGCTACAGTCCATGGGATCACAAAGAGTCGGACACGACTGAGTGACTAACACACACTGCTAAACATAAAATAGACAATCAGCAAGGGTCTACGGTACAGGGTACTATACTCAAAAACTTGTAGCAAGCGATAATGGAAAAGCATCTGAAAAGGACTGGCTTTAGATGGACAGATGGGTAGATGAATCACTTTGCTGTCCACCTAAAACTAACACGGCAGTGTAAAACCAACCACACGGCAATGTTTTAAAGATAGATTAATTTAGAAATAAATAAATAAAACACGTAGCTTTTCTGTCAATGAATACGATGCAAGCCTGCTGGCAAGTTCACAAACTGGAGGTAACTGCAGGGATAAATTATAATCCAATCTAGATGGGGAAGCTTACTGTAGAAACATGGACCCTGGACTTTAGGAACACAGAGAGCAGCACAGTTTCTGTCCGGGGAAGCCCAACAGGGCATCAGCAGAAAGAAGCTGATGCTTGAGTTGGCCTAAGAAAGTGAGTAAAAATGGTCCAAAAGAAGGAGATGGGGAGGCCATCCCAAATCGAGGCAAGAGCATTCCCAGAGACAAGGAGTTGCACAGTGCCTGGCATGCACAGTGCTAGCGTGGGGCTAGGAATTTGTTTTTTAAATAAGGGAGTGACAAAATCAGCCTTTATTTTTTAAGGAGGGAACTCTGGCAGCTACGATATATGTCATAAAAAAAAAAAATACACGGAAACCATTTCTGGTACACCACTTGGATATTAACTCTTATTCTAGTCAAGCAAAAAAAAAAAAAACTACAGCCTTTAGCTGAGAATAATCTGTAAGGTAACACTCACCTTTGTTCCTTTTCTTCCTGGATGTCCATATCCATTTGGACCGGAAAGACCCTAAGAAAAAGATACGTGATGAATTGTGGAGTCATCCACAACCACACTTGGTCAATAATATTCTCTGAACTCTTGGACAAACCAGCAGGGCAAGGAAGTAGGGAAGGCAGAAGGGGCTTGGTGGAGGTTGGAGGGATTTGGTGGAGATTTCTCCCACCTCTACAGCATAAACACTAGATGTCCTTCACAGGATAAGGAGGGGACAAGGGTTTAAAACTTTAAAAGACCACAAGATAAGTAAGTTCATATGTGTGTGTGTGTGTGTGTGTGTGTGTTCATTTTTTGACCACCTCTTCAGCAAGATTCTGACCTCAGCAAGATGCTATCTTGGTTATAGGAATCCAAGTCACTGTACAAAGTTCCCCTTGGGCTAAACTTGCTTTGTTTGCAGGATAAAATCACAACAGAAGAAGCTTCAGAACTTGTAAATCTCTAGGGATAAAGAAATTTTGGGGGAGGAGGGATGGATAGAGCCAATGTGGTCCATACGATATAAACCCAGACAGACCTGAATTTTCTTCCACTTACAACAGTGGTTCTATAAGTGACCTTGGCCAAGTTACTCAACCTCTATAAGCTTCGACCTCCTTGTCTGTTACATGGGAATAATAATAACATCTACACAGCATGATTTTTCTTTTTGGAAAGACTAAGGGGGTGCCGTTATTCTGCCTCTGCAGGTGGCTGTGGTACTGGTAGTGCTGGTAGGGGAGGGGTGATGTGGTGGTGATGGTGATGTCGGTCATGGTGACGGCACTGATGATAGTGGAAGCGGTGATGGTGGAATTCCACACGGAGGTGATGACGATGGCAATTGTGAAAATGTTGACGATTCTACTGGGATCTATGCTGTGCATTTAGACAGTGAGCATCTTGTAATAAAGAGCCAATTCAGAACCTTCCATCTATTCTTTGCTGAATGGACAAAGACTGTACCCAAACCAACTGAGAAGATTTTTTTAAATTTTAAGCCACAAAAGTCATGGCAATGACCTGAGAGGGAAAGTTTGAAATTTTAGAAAAGAAAGAAAAAGAATGCAAAAAAAAAATTGCCAGGAATAAATTACTGAAGGTGGAAAAAGATGCGAATGAGGCTCAGTTGCTTTACTCCAGCTCTGCTCTGCTCAAGGACAGGCAAGGCCTTCAGCATCTGTAACTCCAGAGGCCCAAAATGTATGTTTTGGAGATGTCCCCTCTGAGGGGACACCGTCCAGAAAGGCACTGCTCTCCAGTGTGGCCTGTTCCAGGGAGAGGCCAGCATTATTTCAAGTCAAGATAGTCTAATCAACAGTGTTAACTTTATCATCTGACTTGCGTGTAGATGCATTTGACAGTAATCCTATTTTCTTCCCCTCTCCACATTTAAGTTTAAGCTTCTTAGGCCTGTTTTTGTTTCTTCTGCTTGCTAAAAAAAAAAAAGAAAAAATGCAAGTTCAATACTGAGGGCAAAACAGCAGCAGGTCCTTCCTACTGTAATGAAAAAATCTCAGAAATATGAGTTAGAATGATGGCCTTACTCTGTAATAGTGAGGTAGAGTTGAAAATGGTCATGAACTAACTAACTTGCTCTCACCTTCAGAGTAATGACTAAGGTGAAGAGGCACAGCATTGCAGATCATCTTTGGTCTCCAGAGATGATGCCAGGCTCTGAATAATCAAACCCAGACCTTTAAAAGTTTGCAACTCTGATTGACTGTCTTACTTGTTTTTCCAGAAAAAAAAAAATGTTTCATTGAACATCTTTGCATTCTTGAAGACTCAAATGCTCATAAAATATCTGTCAAACAGAAGAGTCTTTTTGGAACCTCCCTCTCCAACAATAAATCCCAAGATAGCTTTGGAGTCTTTATTGGCATAAGGAGTCTGGGAATCTTTGAACTATGGAGATTTACAAGGCTCTACTGATGATTCATGCCATATTCGTAACCCTAAGTCTTCATCAAGAATGTTAGAATTTTGTGTGGAGCAAGAACAAGTGACATGAAATTCTATCAGGAGTCCAAAACAGAGAAACTAGACTTACAGGTTGCCCTCTTCGTCCTTGTAGACCTGGCAGTCCTCTTTCTCCTACATCACCAAGCTCTTCCTTTTATAATAAAAGGCAAACATGAGGTTAATTTTCTAAGTTCAATCAATTTTATGTCATTTTCCTTAGAGATTTTACATTCCTTTTAAGTCCTCGTGACATCATCCTGCAGTCTAATGTCAAATCTTCCTCTAGACTTTGAGAAATACAGATAACTTTATTACAGTAAAGATTTTGGTATTGAAAATTAACAAACCAGGTATGCAGCACCAGTTACAGAATTTTATATTACTATGGCTTTTTCTAGGTGTGAGAATGTGAATCTACACTGGTGGTGAGTCTGTATGTCTATCTAACTATCGATATGTCCATGTCTACTGATGTATGTGACCATCTATCCATCCATCTTTCTATATGGCTGTCTAAGCATCTTTCTTTCTCGGTCTCCATCTATCTAACTACAAGGTAATGAAGAGTCAGTGTCATCACCAAGCCCGTCAGACTCTCACGCTGGAAATGATCATGTAAGGAGACATTCGTATGAAAGAATCCAGCTGCACAAGAAAGAGTGTGCTTTCTGACACTTACCTTCATTCCCCTTGGTCCATCTTTTCCTTTTGAACCATTTGGGTCTGGAAGCCCAGGATTCCCCTGTAGTAAGACCAAAACCCAAATCAGCTCTGATGTTTGATATAATTAATTTTATCCTCCAAAGAGCATAACATGCACATTTAACCTCTGAGCAGGGGACTAAGGTGAGGGAGCAGGGTGATATGCAAGAGGCCACATCCTCCAGATACCAAGAACAGGGGCAATCACCTGGCTACTAGAGAAAGACACCCTCTGACTAAGAAATTTGGAAGGCAAATGTCTGAACTTCTACCCACTCCAAACAGGAAATATGATCAAATGAGAACAAAAATGATACGATCAGCTATAGGACTTGACCTTGGCCAACCAAGAGAGATATGGTGTAGGCCATTTTGAATCTCCAGATACTTTAATACCTGGCTCAAATGGTGCTGCTTGGGTTTTTAAAGCTGTCTCAAAACCTCCTTCCATAGGAAGCCACTTCTCATCACCTGCTTCAACCTCATCTGACCCTTCCATTAACCACGGGATAGCAACTGGGGGAGGCACTAAACAGGCAGTAGAAAGACCCAAGTTGGTGGCCAGTTCAGCCACTTACCATTCAGGTGAAAAATCATTAAATCCCTTAGAGCCTCAGTTTTCTCTTCTATAAAATTGGGATGATTTTAAGTAATGTTTCCTTATATGTTTATGAGGAATAAATCAGCCATTTACGCCCCTTTGATAGTACTATTTCTTGTACGACAGGTAAGCATGAGCTTGTGTTACACACCCTTGTGGCTCAAACTGAATCTACTTCATTACTGTATTCCCACAACCCTACATACCCTGAGAGTACAAGGGGAACATAGCTGGTGGTCAGAGTCTATTTCCTCAAATTAACTATTTCTAGAAAGTCCTGATACCCACAGATCCCAGAACAAGCAGTGTATCTTTACATTATTTGTCCGGGGACACACAGGTCTATGCTGGCCATGGGGAATGAGCAGCTGTGTTGAGCCGTGAGTTTGTCAAACCCACCTGAGCACCCACGAAGCCTTTTTCTCCAAAACCTCCTGGTGGTCCTTGCCTTCCTCTTGGTCCCTAGTCCAGAGATGACATTAAAATTCAACCAGTTTTTATAGAGTTATTTATTTTCCATGTAACCATAAAATCACCTCGGATGCCCATTAAAGCACCAATTAAGGGGCTCTGACCCATCACAGTCGGATTCATCACACTGGAGTCAAGCAGCCACTGCTCCCAGAAGCACCCGCAGCTCATTCATTCCACACTCCCTCTGTCTAAGCAGTATCTATATTCTTAGCCACTTCTCCAGTTGAATCTAAAGAACACTAAAATTTAAAAATCACTTTTTTCACTCAACTAATTTTAAATCCTCAAAAATTTTAAGTCCTAAAAGAGAAATGAGAAGAGCAGCTGAGATACTGATCTCCTTTGAAAAATCAACTATGTCCTTATCCACACAAGGGCTGAGGGCAAGAGTTTGCATTCTGGTATTATCAAGAAACCAAACACATTTTAACTGGCTTAATCTCACTGGGCAATTGCTGGGGAGTTCTTCATTTTCTCTCCAATCTGTTTGACTTCACTGATTTTTGACATTTTAATTTTTCTTCAGCATTTCTGAGAAATGCTTTCCCACTAGAAGCACTGATCCTGGCTTCTATGCTCCTGAGTGAGGTATTATAATGATCTGTTTAAACAGACCATCCTATCCACACCCCAGTGGGAAGGTGAGAATCAAGGGAGGTTTTCTGGATTATCTTACTCATGATCAGCTCCCCTTATGTTCAGCCATATAATAAAGTGAACTTAAAGAGGAAGTCCAGAATACAACAGTGGTGGGAGAGGTGGGGTCCACATTTGAATTAAACCAGTGAGAAAAAGGAAAGCCAAGAATATTTCTCAGTTGTTTTCCCTTAGGTTCAGACAATACTTTCTATTATAAAATATATACAATCTCTAATTACACTTTGAAGACCCATTTCTTTTGTTAGCACCTTAGTCAAGTCAAAAAGACAGCATAAACCTTCACAAATGACTATCTGACACTCATACAAGTTTCAAAATTATGGAGATTGATTCAATGTGTTAGTAAAATCTGTTGTTTAAAATTTCTCCTTTTGAGGATCCCTGGGAACAATTTAGCTTTCCAAAGAAAGATGCAGAAAGTGTTCCAAAGAGGTTTATAGAATGACAGATTTGGATTACACTTTGAAGACTGCAAAAGAACTGGCTGGAAGTGTAATTTCTGGTTATCACTCAGTGGTTCACAACGCCCCACTGGACTTGAACTTCTGAACGACTCAGGCATATCTGTAAAGTACCCTCTATATACTTAATGCTCAATAAACACTTTGCTGATTTTTCCTGCCAAACTGAACCCAATTTTAATGAAGTAAATACTATTTAAGTAATTTGCATACACAGCTTCAGAAGCAGTCGTTAAGAGCATAGATTTGTAACTAGGCTGCCTGAATTTCAATCTCATCTCTGTCACTTGGCCAATGTGAGCTTGGCCAATTTACCTGATTTTTCTATCCTCACTGCATTTCTCCCCTGTAAAACGGGCATGATAAAAATTCCCCCACTGAAGGATTAAATGAGCTAATACAAGTGTTGGGGGCCATACACAGGACATAGTAATTGCTTAGTAAATATTAGCTACTGCGATTTAACCTGCCCAGAAGAGAGGCTATACAATTTTCTTTGGGAGGCAGTTTCCTTTGGGAGGGCAGCATCCTGGACCATCCTGATATATGTCAAATCCTATCAAAGAACCTAAGTTAAAATTTCAAGCAAATATTCTTCAGCACTAAAAACAAGCTCAGGGATACAACCTGTGATCCTGGAGACCCAAGCTCTCCCTGGGAACCCTCTTCACCCGATTCTCCACGTACACCCTGTCAGAATGAAGAGAACTTAGTTGAGTTCACTCATACATCTTCAGCATTCCTGCAAGGCAGTTTTCCTTGCAAGATGGCACTCGAAAGCAGTAAGAGAAAGACAAAAAATATCTGCGAGTGTGTGTTCAGTCATCCTAGGATCAGAGTTGAAGAGGAAATAAGGAGGTCCCACCTACTTGGTTGGGAAAATGAAAAATCATATTCTTACTGTCTTTCCTAGTCTCTTTCCAATACCTAAGCTAGTGATAGAAGCAAAAACACTTTGTTTAAACAACCCTAACTCCTATTTTACATAATAACTGGTTCTTAAAAGTTCATCCACTCCTTTTAAGGGCTGTGAGCTAAATGCTCACTGGTGTTAAGGACCTTTATCCCATCTGAGGAGACGCATATGTTGAACTCAGCGGCAAGTATGACATTTTGGAACAAAGCAAAAAAGCACACCAAAAAATCGCCAAAAAAACTGACTTTAAAACCCTACAAATTCTTACACATGAAGCTAGTTTTCTAGGCAAGGGGTGATCTGTTAAAATGATTCATCTGGTAACCGATTTAATACCTCCCTCAAATGAACACTTTCATTTCTACAGAGAAGATACATTTTCCATGACTGAGGGTGAGGAACTACTTTGCGAATGATGGTGCCTTCTTTCTCATGCTGCTCACAAGTTGCCCAGATCACTGATCACTCATATAGATTTACAAACAGAAGAAATCCTATACTCAGAATTAATCTATCCATGGACCAATTATTTGTGTTTCATAAGTTTTGAGACCATTCAGATAAATGGGAAGCACATCTGTTAGTCCCTACTGTTAAATCATTATGTTCTTTAAGAGTTGATGTCTATATTTATAAATGTGGACCAGATTTTAGAGGCATGAAGCTAGAAATGTTGAAACTGGTTATGAAATGTTGCCTAATCTGCATATCACATCAGTGACATCCATGGTGTAACACGTCAGAAAATGATGTGGTTGTAGACAGCAAAGCCCAAACTCTTTTTTTGTAATTCCATGCCTATATATTTTTCAATCTTTTTTCATGGAAGTACAGTTAATTTACAATGTTGTGTTAGCTTCAGGTGTACGGCAAAGTGATTCAGTCATAAACCTTACTTTTGAGAATATTGGAGGCAATCAGTTTTGTCAAAGATCTTCATGATTAACTAGTAATAGTTGAACAGAACACAAAGCAAATGGGGAGAAAGGGTGGCTCAAGGAAGACCAAAGTTAAATAGCTATAAGTACTATGTGTCAGCCACCATCTGAACAGCAAATTGATTTGACCAATAGTGGAGAAAATACGTATATTGTAAGATGAGGTGGGGAGCAGCATGTGTAGGAGATGGACAGGTTAAAAATATTCTTCTCCACTGGAACAAATCAAAAGAAACACATCTAAAATTGAAAACCAAGAAATAACAAAGGATGCATGTTCTTTAGGAAAATGGCAAAAAATACCAAAAGGAACAGCCCCACAGGATGAAAATGAATGCTCCTGAATACCTGGGAAAGAACAGGCAGGGAAACATTTTTCACAACATGCTTGTGAGTGCAATTGGATTTTAAATTTATGTACAGGCTCAGCTCTAGTTTAAATTAAATAAAAAGGAAATATACAGGAGGTGGAGTTTAGTTTAGGGATCCAAAAACCCAAGACCCATCTGAGAAGAAGACCTTCTATCAATGGCTGTTTAGATAAACTGCACATAGCATAGCAAAAGAATTAAATAATTCAAGAGTAGGAAATTCCTTCCACCAAGTAGAGCCACTGAATTTCTCCGAAACTGAGCCTGGTCAACTCACAGTCTATTTCTTTATGCCTTGTGTGGGGATAAAAACAATAGGCTAAAAGGACAGTTCAAGACATTATTTCTTTCACAAGTGTTGAAACTGAATTCAAAGCACAGAAACGGTCTATTTAAGAATTTATTTCAAGTTTTAACATTTTACGAGAAATAATACTTTAGTTGGTGTCAACAAAACTTGTTTGGATGTGTGAGACTTGGGATTTCTCAATAGATATGCTTTTGCAATATGTGTGGCTTGAAGACACACATGCACATTCACTCACTCACCCATTCCCAACCTCAGAGATGACTTGAATCAGTCTCTGACTTTTCCTTCATCCTCAAACAAGAGAATTCTAGAAAAAAATATGAGCACAGCATGACCAGAATCTGTTAGAAAGGAATCTACATAACAAATTTTACTCTACTTTGTACAAAAATTTCCAAAAGTAACCTTGATCTTTGGATTTGAATCCAAAGCTATGCGGCCTCTGACAACAACTTCACTTTGCTAAACTGATATTTCCTCTCTTAGCCATAAAAAGTAACGAATGGTGCTCATAACTCCTGGGGTTGTAGAAAGGTTTACAAGAGGCCATATAAATGAAGATCTAGTGCAGTGAGTGGTACTGGATAAGCGCTCAGTAAAATCACAGAGATGTCCCATTCCACCTGCAAATCCTACCATTCTTTCTTTGGAAATAGCAAACTCTCAGTCTTTTACCTTTATTTAGTGACTATGAGATCCCCTTATGCACCCATTGAAAGTCCCGCTTCTTTAAATGGAAAAATCATTACTTCAGAGGTAAAAGCAACCCTCTGAGGTATTAACTTATTTTCCATCTAAATGAAATAGCAGGTTGGGGAGGCAGCAGAGAACCATATAAACTTTCCTGTCTTCTTGGAAACTTCCCAAGGATGATACAGCCACCAACAACCCAACCAGCATTCCCCTTGACCCCAGAGAGGACTTAGATGAAATAGCCATGTATGTGGAACAGAAAAACAACTCTCCCAGCAAGCACTGGCCTTCAGCCCTGGCAGGCCTCCTCTTCCTCTGGAGTCCTAAGGACGGGAGGGAAGCAGAGACCTTACAGAAGGAAACAAGGCAGGTTTTCCCCCAGCCTACCTCTCTCCTCCACAAAAGCAGATTAAATACATCCCACGAGCAGCCACACCTACCTGAGGGCCGACATTTCCTATTTCCCCCGGAAGTCCTTCAATACCGGAACTGCCCTGGAAGGCAAGAGGTAAAGGGAAGATCAGTTTAGATGTCTGGGTTGACTCTCTAGATGTGGGCTGTCCCATACGGAATCCACTAACGAGCCCAACGTGGCTGAAAGTGAAAGAAAGTGAAAGTGAAAGTCGCTCAGTCGTGTCCGATTCTTTGCAACCCCATGGACTGCATAGTTCACAGAATTCTCGAGGCCAGAATCCTGGGGTGGGGAGCTATTTCCTTCTCCAGGGGATCTTCCCAACCCAGGATCGAACCCAGGTCTCCCACATTGAAGGCAGATTCTTTACCAGCTGAGCCACAAGGGAAGCCCAAGAATACCGAACGGGCAGTCGATCCCTTCTCCAGCAGATCTTCCCAACCCAGGAATCAAACCGGGGTCTCCTGCATTGCAGGCGGATTCTTTACCAACTGAGCTATGAGGGAAGCCCTTGGTAAGAATACGTAAATTGGGAAAGTATATGAAATGCAGAAATGAAAACACTTTATGCAAAGCTGTTCTCCCAACTGTTATTTATAAAAGATGAGATTCTAAAAAGTTTACATATTCTACAATATGAGGGAAGTGTTATTTACATTATGGTAGGAATGCTTATTGAAATTATGTTTATCAGAAGTTTTTAAGGTAAGAAAAAAATGTGCTATCATGTTGTTCAAGTATGCTAAATTTTATGAAAAAATAATTTATTCCAAATTAGGAGAAAGACAAAATGATGATTCCTCACTTTTTATATTGTTTTAGAACATTTTTTAATAAGCTCATGTAATCCTCACCTGACTTTCTCACGGAGAGAAACTTTGCCACCAACAAAAGTTCAATAGACTGATGACTTTCTTGGTTACTGGAACTACTGATTTTTATCCCTACATTTTACTTTCCTGAATTTCAAAGTATCTCTAGTAAATAAATTCTCTTTATAATGAGAATTTTTAAAATAATAAAGTAGGTCGTATGAGGGAAAAGCCTTTACTAAAGCACTCTCACAATTGCTCTAGATATAATATTCTTTCTTAAACTATCATTTTCTCATTTCACTATTATTTTTTTTGCAGCCAGCATACTAAAGGAATTATTTGGGCAGATGCTAGAACCATTGGATAAAAGAATGTACAGAAAGAAGAAATACACAGTCTCAGAGTGTCACTTCCCAGACTAGTTAATCCTGGAAAGAGGGAAAAGCATGTTCACCCTGGATAAATCTGGTGAACATTATCTTAATCAAGTGACAAAATCAATGCACCAATAATGAGACAGCCGGTAGAGAATCCGCCTGTAATGCGGAAGACACTGGTTCAATTCCTGGGTCGGGAAGATCTCCTGGAGGAGGGCAAGGCAACCCACTCCAGGATTCTTGCCTGGAAAATTCCATGGACAGAGGAGCCTGGTGGGCTATAGTCCATGGGGTTGCAAAGAGTCAGACATGACTGAGTGACTAAGCACAGCAATGAGATAAATGACAGTGATTCTTCTACTGACTGAGAAGGATTCAGGATTAATTAAGCTTCCAAAAATGTTCAGCCTGGTGGGCTATAGTCCATGGATCACAGAGTTGGACACGATTGAGCACACACACACATTCATAAGAAAACAGTTAGAAAAATCCTTATTAAGGGATATTTAGCAAAATAACTGGTTTGGAATGTCAGTGTCGTGTAAATAGACCAATAACTGGGAAACAGTTGTGACTAGGATACCTCAGAGCCAAGACAGCTCAATGCACCGTACAATGCTTGGCTGGGTCCCAGAACAACAATGGAAACAGCCTTAAGGGCATTCCTGGGACAAGTATGTAAATCTGAACAGAGACTATATATTAGAAAATAATTTTGCATCCATATAGACATTTTTTAATGTGATGACTCTACTGTGCTTATATAGAATATCCTTGCTCTTGAAAGATACATGCTGAATATTCAGAAGCAAAATGCCATACTTCCAATTGATCCTCAAATTGATCCTCAGCAAAATATGTACATATATTATCTATGTATTTACAGACAGACATTTAGCAAATATGGCTCAATAATAACAATGGGTGTTCACAATGCTGTTCTTTGAAACTACAACTTTTTTCTGTAGTTTTAAATTTTTTCAAAATAAAAAAGTTGGGGGAAAACTAATGCACGTTCATCACAGAGTATCTCAACAATTCAGAGAATAAGATTAAGGAAAAGAACTGTATAAACTGCTGGGTGTTTATCCTTCTAAGATAAATAGATATAGATACATTCTACCAATCCGGACCCTTTGTTGAATACAGAGTTTTGTAATCTGTTTTTTTCACTTGAGTATTATACCATGGATGTTCTCCTCATTACAAAATAGTCTTCTAAACTATTTTTCATGGTTTAATAATAGCCTAACGTGTGAAGGTGCCACTGTTTATATGAACAACTTGTCACTGGACTTTCAAGTGTAGAAGTGATTAAATGTCTCTATATCAACCATCCTTGGAGCTAAATCTTTCAGTTGGCCCATAATGAGTTTCTGGGTAAATTTCTAGAATTGTGAAGACTGGGTCCAAGTACATACACACCTCAAGCCATGATAGACACAGTTGTGACTACACAATGCTCTCTCAACCCTTTCTTCCTTGCTAAGAAATCCTCAGGTTTGTTCGCTGCAACAAAACACCAGGCTGCAAGGGGCCAGTTTATGACGGGTCTAAACCAATCATCACGATCTCAGGACCTTTGTCAGAGACTTGCTTTCTCTGGCTCTCTTAAAATGGGGTGAGGGTGGGTGGGAAGAACAGAACCCAGCCAATGGGCCAAATGAGCTCTAAAGAGAATATTGCTGGGTGTACTCAGGTGAGGAAAAGCCCCTTTCCTTCTGGCATCTTATGTGCATTTTATGCAAAGGTGAAGACTAAATGCTTTATGGTGTCAAGCCCAAGAACCACGCTGAGGATGGCACTGTGGAAAGGAAGGGGCTGAGTCCCTGAGGACTGGGTTTTGATGACAACATTGAACTGGTGTAACAAGACCTGGAGTCACCCACCCCTGGACTATCAAACACATTTATTAGCTAAACACTGCCAGTCAGGCTTTCTGTCACTTGCATATTTAAAAAAAACAAAAAAACATGAAAAACAGCAGTCCTGATGGATGGGTGTTATCTGATTGCCTTCCAGAAAAGTCATATTGGTTTTCGTTTTCCCCAGAAGTGTGAAGCCATGACCGGTTTTCCCTTCCTTCCCCAAACACTAGGCTCATGGTCAAGTTTCTCTTTCCAGATTACATTGAATCTGCACTGCAAGTCAACTCAGAACTAACACCAAGGCAAGACTGCTCTCTAGAGGGCTCTCTTCTCATAGCACTTCACAGGCTACAATGTCAGCTCAGTTCAGTTCAGTCGCTCAGTCATGTCCGACTCTTTTTGACCCCATGGACTGCAGCACGCCAGGCCTCCCTGTCCATCACCAACTCCTGAAACTTACTCAAACTCATGTCCATCAAGTTAGTGATGCCATCCAACCATCTCATCCTCTATCATCCCCTTCTCCTCCTGCCCTCAATCTTTCCCAGCATCAGGGTCTTTTCCAGTGAGTCAGTTCTTTGCATCAGGTGGCCAAAGTATTGGAGTTTCAGCTTCAACATCAGTCCTTCCAATGAACACCCAGGACTGATTTCCTTTAGGATGGACTGGTTGGATCTCCTTGCAGTCCAAGGGACTCTCAAGAGTCTTCTCCAACACCACAGTTCAAAAGCATCAATTCTTCAATGTTCAGCTTTCTTTATAGTCCAATTCTCACATCCATACATGACTACTGGAAAAACCATGGCTTTGACTAGACGGACCTTTGGTGATAAAGTAATGTCTCTGCTTTTTAATATGCTGTCTCGGTTGGTCATAGCTTTTCTTCCAAGGGGCAACCATCTTTTAATTTCATGGCTACAATCACCATCTGCAGTGATTCTGAAGCCCAAGAAAATGAAGTCTGTCACTGTTTCCATTGTTTCCCCATCTATTTGCCATGAAGTGATGGGACCAGATGCCATGATCTTAGTTTTCTGAATGTTGAGCTTTAAGCCAAATTTTTCACTCTCCTCTTTCACCTTCATCAAGAGGCTCTTTACTTCTTCACTTTCTGCCATAAGGGCGGTGTCATCTGCATACCTGAGGTTATTGATATTTATCCTGGCAATCTCGATTCCAGCTTGTGCTTCATCCAGCCCAGCATTTCGCATGATGTACTCTGCATAAAAGTTAAGTAAACAGGGTGACAATATACAGAGTTTACGCACTCCTTTCCTGATTTGGAACCAGTCTGTTGTTTCATGTGTGGTTCTAACTGTTGTTTCTTGACCTGCATACAGATTTCCCAGGAGGCAGGTCAGATGGTCTGGTATTCCCACCTCCTGAAGAATTTTCCACAGTTTGTTGTGATCCATGCTGTCAAAGGCTTTAGCATAGTCAGTGAAGCAGAAGTGGATATTTTTCTGGAATTCTTTTGCTTTTTCGATGATCCAACGTATGTTGGCAATTTAATCTCTGGTTCCTCTGACTTTTCTAAATCCAGCTTGAACATCTGAAAGTTCATGGTTCACATGCTGTTGAAACCTGGCTTGGAGAATTTTGAGACGCCAGCTAGCTGCCTGCTTACCTAGCTATAGGAGTGACTTCTATTATCTGAATCTATTCAAAGAATACTTAGTTAAGATCTTTCTTTGAGCTCTGCATAGTAAAAAGTATAGGGAACCTAGATGCAATATGTTACAACACTGCATCAGTTGCAGCTCTTGTTTGCACACACAATTTGGGGATCTGGTGTTCAAGGTTAATAACCCTCAGCTAAAGTCAGCCATGGAGGCCTCTGAAGGCTGTGAGCAGGAGGCTCTCTGCCTGGCCGTGGTGCTGTGGTGGACACACACTAGACAGTTTGTACAGGGGCCTTTCTTCCCAGCAGTGAAACAGGAGCAAACCACGCTTTATACGGATCAGGTCCTTTCACCCACTGACTCCTGGAAATTTTGAAAAGATTTCTCTAATAGTCCAACCTTGCCGATGAGGAAACTGGGTCCCACACGGGTTAAGAGTTGTTTCCCTGCTGTTCCCTTAGCTCAACACCATAGCTGATGGAGTGGCTGGCTATTCACAGGGCCTCTGATCTCAATTCACCAAAGAAAATCCTCCCAGCTGGTCCAAAATAACTGCAATTGACAAAAGGATGAGACATTCTTGCAGCAAGTCATGGCAATTTTCTCACATAGCTACATGATAATTATCTTTTTACAAACTGGATTTTATTCAGTACCTGGATGTGTATCAAATGGTTGTGAACCAGTCATATTCCCGGGAGGAGACCCAGGAAGGTTTTGTGAAAGGATGCAAACTGGAGTTCAAAGTAAGAGTGTTTCCTCTATAGTTACATAAGCATGTGCTATGCAGACTTCATTCCTGGAAACTCGGAATGATGAACTGGGAGGACTTGGGTCATTTTAGTCTTTTTCCAGGTCATGCATTTTAGTGTCTAGGACATAAAAATCTAAAATTAACTTACAAAAAACTTAGTGTCTGCCAAGGTATAAAGTCCTTTTGTTTCTGTGATGACTCCTGTCAGGACACTTCTAGTATTTAGAGCTAGACAAGGGTCTTATCTTTTAAAATGACTGGTACCTGATACACATCAATTAACACAGGCAGTAACAGAAAGCAAGCCAGCAGTGTAAAACCCTGAGCATTGTTCAAATTATAAAATTGGAGAATTTTAAAACTGGAAAGATCTCAGGCATCCTTGAGTCTAATGGTTTCATTTTGGAGATGAGGAAACCAAGGACCAGAAATGTAAATAACTTGTATTATTAATGCTGTGTAAGATAAGATTCATAAACAAACAAACAAAAAACCTAAGAGGCAAGGATATAGGTGGGGATTAGCATTCAGAGTTCCTGTCTCTGTGGATAATGGAGCCCTACAGGTTTGTTCTCTGGTTTTCTGTGTTGATCCAACCTGATGACCAAGTCTTCTGCAGCAGCTAGCATCTGCTGCCCTGGGCCCCAGGCAAACAAGAGACCGGCTTACCTGGTGTCCACGCCTTCCCTTTTCTCCCTTAGGGCCTTGGATGAAACTATCAACTCCAGGATCCCCCTGAGAAAAGGAAAGTTTCTTAGCTCAACTGGGCAAGAAAGACAGGGAAAGAAAGTACAGGAAGTAAGATTGGAAAAATAAAAGTACCAAAGTGGTGTCTTTTCATTGTCTGGATCCACTCAGTCATCCCAAATACCCAAGGCAACTAAAATTCCAACTTTTTAAGAACCCAGCTGTTCTATAAGATGGGTTTTCTCTACAATCTCTTATCTGTTGCAGTACTTAGATAGGCTGAACAGACACCTCATTAATTAGCAATTCATTGTTCTCTGCTGTTGTGCCCAAGAAAACAGTTCACAGTCCCTGGATGAAAGCAGCAGAAACCCCTCAACCATAACTCACAGGATCTCCCCTTAACCCAGGCGCTCCACGCTCTCCAGGTTGTCCGGGTGGTCCCGTCAAGCCCTTAAATCACATTGAAAGACAACTGTCACTTTTTAAAGTCACCTGTTGCCTAAAGGGAGAGGAGAAGTGAGACTTAAATTAAAAGAGCAATTTAGGACTTGAACTTTAAAGCATTCACTGCCAAAGAGGTGAGAAGGAGACACAGGGGGAAAAAAACACACTTTTATTGGAAATCTGTGACACCCCTAGCCCTAGATGTATATTACCTCATTTAACACTGACAAGTCAAGAATTAACCCATTTGGCTATGAGGAACCTGGACCTCACCTCCCCACCTCCAAATCCCTGGATCTTTCCACAGCTTCCTGCGCTCCTACGTATATACACATGCAACAAAAAGAAGAAGGCTTTCTTCATCACAGATGTGCACAGCATTAGCAGAGCAAGTGATCTCATGAGAAAAAAAAAAAAGGAGGAGAAAGAGATAAAACATGCTTGCAGAGGTCCTAACTGCTCTAGATGGGGAACGAGAGAGGTGGAACCACTTGCTATGAGACTATGACACGATGAGCAAATGGTTGCTTCTCTTAAAATCTGCCGTTAATGGTGCCATCTCCGTGTCCTAGTTCCTATAGAGCCACAGAGTCGGAGAGAGCCACTCCACCGCAGGAACCTTCTGCGGAGGATGTTATGTACGCGGTGAAGGACAGGGAGGCCTGGTGTGCTGCAGTCCATGGGGTCACAAAGAGTCGGACACGACTGAGCGACTGAACTGAAGTGATGGAGGGTATACACACTCTGAGAATAGTGACATGGGGCACCCCCTCTGAGATCTGGGTCTCAGACACACAGGAAACGGCTATTCTCTGGGCTCTACAAGAAGCCACTGCCTCACGTTACTGGAGACCCCTCCCCAACTCATCCCTGGCCTGAAATAGTGATAAGAGGGAATTCATGACTTCAAATTCCCATCCTGCTGATTAATTTACTAGCAAGGCAAATTTATTTGACTTCTCTAAGACAATCTTCTCTTTTGTAAAACCGATACACCTATCTTATTAGGGCTGTTACAGGGAGTCAATGGAAAATTAAAATGCTAAGTATAAAATCTGGCATATGGTTCCTGTTTTGTTTTGTCCAACAACTAGCTCCTCCTTTTGCTGACCCAGATGCTGGCTTCCAGAGTAATCCTACACATCTATGGCTTTGAATATGTTCTTCCTTGCCTATAAACCTTCCTGCTGAAAGTTTCTAAGCCAGCTGAAACTTAGCCTGAAATACCCTGTATGTGCCTCTCACAGAGGTCAGAGTGAAGACTGTCTTGATTTTCTGTGTTCCCTGAAATGCCTGAGTCCTGCCTGCCCTCAGCACATCCTCAAAGGCCCACAGGACATCAGTAGGGAGGTCTGGTCTCTTCCCCCTTCCTCGTTCCTCATCATTGGGTTGTTACTAATCCAAATTGCCTCCTGTCTTTACTTCCTCAATGAAGGCTTCCTGACTGCACAGGTTGGATCAGATGCCCCTGAAATTTACCTCCTCTTCACTTACTTATCTCAGCAGTAATCTTACATCTATTTCCATGATTGTTTCATTCATGTCTGTCTTTCCCCATGAAAGGCCAGTTCTGAGACACAGAACTCATGCCTGAATTACAATAGATGCTCAGAAAATATGATTGATTGGATGGAGCATACTCTCTTTTAGACTCCTCTCCAAGTCACTGTGTGTTCCCATTCTTCTTCATCTGCACCTTTCTTACAGATTTTATTTTACCCTATCTTGTGTTAGAGCTCTTCCTACACAAATCCAATCTCCTGCACCAGTTAACCAGCTCTTTGTTGGTCATAGGCTTCCCTGGTGGCTTAGATGGTAAAGCGTCTGCCCACAATGCCGGAGACCTGGGTTCGATCCCAGGCTTGGAAAGATCCCCTGGAGAAGGAAATGGCAACCCACCCCAGTGCTCTTGCCTGGAAAATCCCATGGACAGAGGAGCCTGGTAGGCTACAGTCCATGAAGTCGCAGAGTCGGACACGACTGAGTGACTTCACTTCACTGACTTTGTTGGTCATAACCATGACTTGTTTACCTTTGAACCATCTCTGTATCTACCAAAATGCCCTGCAGATAGGAAGCACTTGAAGGGCATTTACTGAGTTGAACAAAATTTGGTGGAAACTGAAGGCTCTCCAGTCTTGAAGGAAGTGTGGTATGCCCCACCTTCTCCGTAATTTTGGTCTACAAACTACAGGTTGGAAATTGAACCTCAATAAAAAGCCACACCTTATAACTCTCCATTTTACTTATCAGGAAATCAACGCATTATTCTAATTCCAAGAGGGGTACAAAGAAATAAATAAATTTCACCCCCTTTATCCAATCAACAGAAGCTGATTATGGTGCTGTGCCCTTCAGGCTAGATTCCATAATTGACTAGTGATGTCTACCAAAGGCACAGCAAGGGGGAGTGGCGATACTGACATCAGGTATCTGCCTTCCCTCACACAGAGAGATAACTTCAAGCTGACAGGGCGAACAGTACACACGGGAAGGACAGACAGAAGGGGGAGACCGCCAGACCGACAGGGCCAAGGAGGGCATCACAAGGGAGAAAGAAAGAAGATGGGAACTGAAGGAAAAGTGATATTCAAATAAGCATTGAAGATGGAGGCAGGGAAGAGATGGGGGAGCAGAGAGTGGGAGCTTGGGGTTAGCAGAAGGCAAACTAGTATCCACAGGGTTAAACAACAAAGTCCTACAGGATCGTACAGGGAACAGTAAATGTGATAAACCAGAATGGAAAAAATATGAAAAAGAATAAATACATATAACTGAATCACTCTGCCATACAGCAGAAGTTATTACAACTTACAATATTACAATTATTGCAAGTCAATTACACTTCAATAAAGTTTTTAAAAATCTTGTAAAAAGATGGAGTCAGGGAAAGGGTATCCAAGGATGGGGAGCTTGGCGCAGGCTGAGACACAGTGGCAGGGATGCAGAAGGAACCCTCAGGAGACGGTAGGAAGCACAGTCTGGCTGGGAAAGACGGGTTCTTGGCCGAGAATAGAGAAGGGTGTGGTTGAAAGGCCTTGGATGCGAGATGAAATCATTGGTGACAGGGAGCCACAGCAAGCTGGTGAGACAGGGAGTGACACATGTAATAAACCACAAAAGGCAGGCAACTTGGTTTACATATTCCTCTAACTATCAGCAGAGCCAGGCCTTCAGTAAAGATTCCAGATACTCACCTAATGTCTATTGCCCTTTAACTCCCAGTCTAGTATAAAGTCACTAGATGATTCTTTCCCAGAGCTTAAAAACAAGCTGTCAAGGTGAGTTTACACAGCAGGAATATGAAAAATAGGAGAGAAGGATATCCTCACACTTTACCCTATTTCCTCAATTTCCTTTTTCTCCTGATGACCCTGGGACTCCACGATCACCCTAGGAAAAGAAAAGGACACATACAAAGAATCCTTGTTACGTGAGTCACACCGGAAGCTTTCACACTCTTTCACATTCTAGCCAAGAGCAGGAAGATCTAACTCTGACTCTACAACAGACTAGATATCCTGAAAAATTATACCTTACCTACATCTATGAGCTGATAAATGAAAAGATAAATCCTTGGAGTTCCTAATAAAGAGAAAGCAGGAATCTAGGGGAGCAATAACCATTGGCTTCCCTAAGGACTTCTGATCATTCTGCAAGTATGTGGTGTGAAAACCACATTTATTTTAACATGCTTCCAGGAGGCAGAGCCACAAAGTACATGGCAGAAGCATTCTACTCAGGCTTCAGTGACTTCTTGCAGATAAAGTTCCATCAAAAATGAGTTTCAATCAAAAGTCACAACACACGTGAGAAGAAACCATGAGGGAGACACCAGCAGAACCAACAGACAACAAATCAGGCTTCAAATGACTATAGATACCAGAATTACTGTATCTTTACTACATTTAAATAACAAAAAGAAAGAGTAAAACAGCCACTATATTTTTTATTTTTAATAAAGATCAAGCAGATTTGAGAGAAAAATCAAATAGAACTTCTTGAAGTGGAAATTAGAATAACCAAAATTAAAAATCCAATTGGCAGGTTAAACTGTATATTAAATACCAGTGACAAAAGAATTGGTGAGCTAGAAACTGTAGAAATTACTCAGAAACCAGCACAGAAAGATAAAGAAATAGAAAATATAAAAGAGAGACCAAGCTATTGAAGATAAAATGAGAAGGTCCACAAATTTTCAATTAGACTTCCAGAAGGAGATCATAGAGAAAATGGGAAAAATAAAAACTTTGAAATGATAATCTGCTAAGGCTTTTCCAAAACTTAAGAGAAGGTAAAAATGCTCAGATTCAGAAGCTTAATAAGTCCCAAACAGGATAAGTGAAAAGTAATCCACACCTGGACACATCACATGAAACGGCGGAAAACTGGAAACAAAGGGAACTTTGTGAAGCAGCCTGATATTTTTTAAAAGACTGCTGACAAAAGAACAACAATTATTTGATGAATAACTTTTTTCCCCATAAGGACCCTTTTAATAAAAGGTACCAATACTCAAATGATATAATAAATATATATAAAACAAAAGTGAAAAAGTAAAATAACTATGGTGAGATGAGGTTCTTCCTAAAAAAAAAAAAAAAAACTCTGTCCTGTCAAGCACCTTGGGAATCTGAGCCAAGGAGACACTGCTATTTGGTTCATCTCTCCACCCACCCACGGACACTCCCTTTGACCCACCTGTGTCCCCAGCTAACTCCAGTATCTCCTCTGGGGAAGGTTCCACATTAGTCCTGGGCCTTGCAGGGGCCTCGCACACCAACCGAAATGCCAACAGGTGAACAGTTGTGCAATGCGACTCCTGCGAGGAAAGGTACCGCCTGGCTAAGGAGAACTGGGCCACAGGCAGTCTCCGTGGGGTCTCCGCCCTGCCACCACCGACTGTGAAACACCAGCAGGATTGGAAAGATCCCTTGGAGAGCCGAGCAGCATCAGATAAAGGCTAGATACAACTCACGGACAGAAGAAAAGCAGCACTGGAAATAAAGCGCAAGGAGCTGTTCTCCTGAAACTTGGCTTTGATAGATGAGAAAAGCAACTTTCCACTGTGCATAAAAGCTTCCCCCACTCAGCTTTGCCTGCCCTGAGTGCCACACTGCCTCAGTTCCTGGGATTCTAACAGCCGGTAGGCACAGCCCAGGGCAGACACTAGACACCCTCAACAGCTTCTCTTCACCAGGTTCTACCTGGAGGATGAATTCACTGTCGCGGTTCCTTTTAAACATTTTCACTCACACAAACTTAAAGCTATAGTTTCAGCTCTTAAAAGGTGGGCATCCACCCCATTCCTCTGTTCTTCCTTTGGAACAGATGCAGAGAAGCTAAAAATGGGGAGCAGTGTTTCCAAAGATGAGTTAAAGGAATGCATTGAAATGAGACCCTGGAAGTCATTTATGAAGATTAGTGAAGACCCCAAATAGACTGCCCACTTTGATAAGAAATGCCATTCTAATTCAGCCAGAGCCAGTGGCGTAGCATGTTGTTGTTGTTAGTGGCTCAGTCATGTCTGACTTTTTGCGACTTTGTGGGCTGCAGCACGTCAGGCTTCCCTGTCCTTCACCATCTCCCAGAGCCTGCTCAAACTCGTGTCCGTTGAGTTGGTGATGCCATTCAACCATCTCATCCTGTCACCCCCTGTCTCCTCAGTCTTGCCCAGCATCAGGGTCTTTTCCAGTGAGTCAGCTCTTCATAACAGGTGGCCAAAGTATTGTAGCTTCAGCGTAAGCATCAGTCCCTCCAACGAATATGTGCTCAGTCACTCAATCCTTTGTCTGAGTCTTTGCAACCCCATGAACCACAGCACGCCAGGTTCCTCTGTCCATTGGATTTTTCAGGCAAGAATATTCCAATGAATATTCAGGGTTGATTTCCTTTAGGATTGACTGGTTTAATCTCCTTGCAGTCCAAGGGACTCTCAAGAGTCTTCTCCAACATCACAGTTCAAAAGCATCAATTCTTCTGCGCTCAGCTTTCTTTATAGTCCAACTCTCACATCCATACATGACTACTGGAAAAACCATAGCTTTGACAGACAGACCTCTGCCTTTTCATATGCTGTCTATGTTTATCATAGCTTTTCTTCCAAGGAGCAAGCATCTTTGAATTTTGTGGTTGCAATCACCATCCACAGTGATATTGGAGTGCAAGAAAATAAAGTCTGCAAATTTTTCCCCATCTATTTGCCATGAAGAGATGGGACTGGATGCCATGATCTTAGTTTTTTGAATGCTGGGCTTTAAGCCAGCTTTTTCACTTTCATGAAGAGGCTCTTTAGTTTCTCTTCTCTTTCTGCCATTCAGTTTAGTTCAGTTCAGTCACTCAGTCGTGTCCTGCTCTTTGCAACCCCATGAATCGCAGCACACCAGGCTTCCCTGTCCATCACCAGCTCCCGGAGTTTACTCAAACTCATGTCCATCGAGTTGGTGATACCATCCAATTATCTCATCCTCTGTCATCCCCTTCTCCCCCTACCTTCAATCTTTCCCAACATCAACTTTTTCCAAGAAGTCAGTTCTTTGTATCAGGTGGCCAAGATATTGGAACTTCAGCTTCAGCATCAGTCCTTCCAGTGAACACCCAGGGCTGATCTCCTTTAGGATGGACTGGTTGGATCTCCTTGCAGTCCAAGGGACTCTCAAGTGTCTTCTCCAACACCACAGTTCAAAAGCATCAATTCTTCGGTGGTCAACTTTCTTTATAGTCCAACTGTCCCATCCATACATGACCACTGGAAAAACCATAGCCTTGACTAGATTAGAGTGGTATCATCTGCATATCTGAGGTTGTTAATATTTCTCCCAGCAATCTTGATTTCAATCCTAAAATTAGCAAACGTCATTCATCTAAACCTTACTACAATCTGACTGCAGTTAACACGACCTCAGACTAACTTAAAGCCATGAGTAGTGCTGCATGTAGGAAAATGAAGGGGAGCCGGAGGGAAGGGGAAGGAGTCACACAGTCAGACCCCCAAGACGCAGAGTACACTGCTGGTGGGTCTCTGGGGAGGATGGGTGTCTAAAGAGAAATGTCTGCAGCTCAGAGTGCTTTGAACATTTCCCTCCACTCAAATGAGTCCCACAGTCCTTTAAGTTATTATCTTGATGGATAGAATAAAATATTTCAAGATTCTGATTTTTTTTTTTAATATCTGAAGTCAGGCCATAGAGTTCTTCAATAGCTTGGGCATCCATTTTCTCTACCCCATCATCAGCAAACAAAAGCCAGAAGCCATGACTTTTCACCACAGTAATATTGACATAACGCCATGATTAGGAGCACTGCCCCTGTGGACCACCACCACAACCAGCTCGTACATGCAGTCCAGATGTACCACATCACTGCAGGCATTGAAGAGCTGCAGTTCCAGCAGGAAGACCACCTGGTAAGATCGTTTGGTGTGTGTGGAGCACGTACTTGAACTGCTCGAGTTTCAGGGCCAGAATCATGGGCAGCTTTCTGACTCTCAGCCTTTGCTGGGCCTCTGCTGCAACCTGTTTCATGCCAATATTCCTGTCCTCTATGCAGTGTTTCTGTGTTGCTGAAGTCTCTTAGACAGGGAGCAATAGATATACCTGCTCCATGTCGACACAAAGGTCAAGAAAATCTTCATCTCTTGCTACAAACAGTTTCATAGCTCAAGCATCAAGTTTCATGGGTGAGTGCTCCCTGAGAAATCTCATGGACACAAGTGAGTACTGGTTAATCATTCTCTGCTGTTCCTTCATACTGCCATTTTTTAATCTCCCATTTTGTTTCTTCTCTTCCTGCAGGATGTGCATGTTTAGCAAATAATTTAAACATTCATGAGTATCCTGCTGCAGGTAGTCATCTAAGAGATTGCTTTCATGTCTCAAACTTGAAATGCACTTCTTTGGTGGGGTCACACTAACCTTCTTCAGAGTGGCAATGCTGTAGAAACGCTCTCCCAGACAGGTCAACAAGTTTTCCTTCCTACTGGGTTGGGCCTTGTGTGCCAGAACATTCTCCCAGAACCTCTGGCAGGAGTTCAAGGCCACAGCATGGAACCACAGCAGCATGTGTTTCCAAAATTGACCAGTTCGAAGCAGTGTTCATTGATTGGAAACTGCACTGAATCAATGTCTTTTTCCAGAGCAGAGGCATTGGTGCCCTTTGAGGCACCACTCAAAATATTTGAGAATGAGGTGTCCTTCTCTGTCAAATCATCACAGAATACTGCAACCATATTATAGATGGAGGCAATGTTTCAGACAGTCATTAGCCTAAAGGTTACAGCGATCCCACACCACCGTCTTTATAAGGTGAAAACAGGCCTGGCTATGGTGGAGTGTTCAAGGGGAGGCCAGGCATGGTGGCCCTGGCCATCGGGAGGTGAGCTGGGGTTAAGTTTTCAGCTTAGTGGATACCTTCTTAACAGTAAAAGCTAACAAGAGAAGACAATAGAAACCCAGGAGAATATGAAATCACATTTCCAAAGTCTGAGAGAAAATAGTTTACCAAAGAACAATCTTTCAAGTAAAAGTGTGAAATCATGAGATTTTTCTTTTCCAGATAAAAAACAACCAAGGGAGTTTACAACCTTTATTAAAGAAAAACTCTAAAAGTTGTACTTTAAGCAAAAGAAACACCATCTTTTCATGTTCGTTTGAAGGTATCAGTGATAGCAACAGAAATGAGGGTAAAGCCACATAAGGATCAACTAAATTAAACTATAATTCTAACAATCTCTCATTTAGTAGAAATTAACAAAATAAAAAGACAGAAATAAAATACTGGACAATAACATGTGAAATGGGAGTTAAGTTTCTAAGGCCCTTGTATTTTGAAGATAATAGCAAATATATAAGCTAACTTTTGACATTGTTAAGCATGCATATTTACTTACATTTCCAGACCAGTCGTGACAACCATAGAGACTATTAATGCCAAACTAGTGGGGGCAGAGAGGGCTGGGGCCACAGAATGAGAGGCTTTCTGTACCTGGTCTCCATGCAAGCGATCAACACCCTCCTCACCAGAGTTGCCCTGGAAGGGAAGATGAGAACATTAGGCAAAGAGGGCCAGGGTACGTGTTCTTGTTCTGATGCTAATTTCTTTGCTAATATTGTTCTCAGTTGGTACAAGAATCTAGACCTCCTGAAACAACATTTATATACTGCATTCAAGCATTAAAAAGCAGTAATTATTTTCTTCCCGAGGTGGATAGTAACTCTATATACTGTTTTTCCTGACACCTCAGCTGCTAAAGAAAAGGAACTCAGATTTTGAATGGACAGAAAGACTTCCTTTTAAATTTTTACACTGGAACAGTACTGTAACACCCTCACAAGACTGAATGAGACATTCCTTAAAGGATGTCTACATGCTAATGTTGGTCCTTTTGCCGTTGGGTTTCTTTTTTTTTTCCATAGTTTTACATTCTTTTATTCTAACGCTAAGGCACACAAAAGCAGCCTGAGAATATGCTACTATTTTTTTAGTTTAAAAGACTGGCAAATATCCCTGAATGAATCTGCATAATGGAAACTTGGATCATTGTAGAATAAGTAGGAATTAAATGAGTGTGTATGCAAGTGCATGCATTTTGAAGGACTCACAATTAAAAAAAAAAAACAAAAACTTCTTTAGAAAAGAACTGAGAAACTGGTGTTAACTAGTGACGAAAGTAAAAACTGGCCGCTGTGTTGTGATGGCTCACCAAGCATTCCATCACTTTCAAATTACGGATACTTCATTTTGCCAACTATCTCAGTGAGTGAAGTCACTCAGTCGTGTCCGACTCTTTGCAACCCCATGGACTGTAGCCTACCAGGCTCTTCCATCCTTGGGGTTTTCCATACAAGAATACTGGAGTGGGTTGCCATTTCCTTCTCCAGGGGATCTTCACAACCCAGGGATTGAACCCGGGTCTCCTGCATTGTAGGCAGATGCTTTCCCGTCTGAGCCACCAGGGAAATGTTTTTGAAGAAAAAAGTTTATAAAGCATCTTTTGAAGAAAAATATTTGCAGTTCTGCAAGCAGAATAAGATGCGTGTCGCATATGTGGGATGGTTGGTTGATTTACTCCTATTGGCCACCCAAGGAAATCAAGTTTCAGGCATTTTTTTTAGCAAACACATGACTGAGTTAGTGAATGAATAGGCACATATGAGCACATGAAACTGCTGGGCTAAAATTACATGCTGTGTTGGGCACAGGCCACAGGGGTAAATCAGTGGTATCAGGAGACCTGAGTAAAGGAGTTCTCTCAGCCACTGTTTGACTTTTCACCACTTTGGAAGCATTCTCAAGGGTAATGTGGGGAACAGAGAAGATACCTAATAAATTTTTCTGAATGAATGAGTGAGCAAGTGGATACTTTGCTTCTGAATACAAAGTCATTCCCTAATAGGGCAGCTCCTTTGCAGCCGTGTGCTAGCATCTCTCTCCTACTTGACACAGAGCTTGACCAGACCCTCCTGACCACGCCTTGATTTCAGGACAAACTCTTCCAAATAAACATGATAAACAGATGGCTCAATTATTACAGAACTAGCAAGGCTTAAAAGTTATCACATAGATCCAGGCTGTGAGCCTGAAATACATGCCCTACAACTAGCCATTCATTAGCATGGCAGTTTGGCCATTCATAGCATCTGACATATTCCCTTTTCTGAAACCTTTAAGTCCCCCCTCACTCAAGGAAAGAAAAACAAGTGAATTCATTATCATGTTTCCCAAAGCGTCAGTTCTCCAGTTTGAAAAGAGTAAGAAAGGTCACTCACTTTTTCTCCTGAAAATCCTCTTGCTCCCTACAGTTAAGAAGAAATAAAAGTGACTGAGATTGAATGAGGCTTTAAAACTATTGTTTCACTTAGAGAACCATATGTCCCTAATTTCAAGAAAATGTCATTTTTTAGATCAAAATGAAGACATCTCCTCCAGTAACCATGACGGACATTGCAGCCTTCTGATCACTACCACTTCCCTGCACCTGTGCTGTGAAGAAAATTGCACCTTGCCACTCCTCACACCGTAAGGGCTGAGCTGGAAACAGCAGTGACCTTCCACTTATAACAATCATATTTTGTCGCACAAAAATGAGAATACACTGGATAACAAGCGTGAGAAGGCTTCCAGGAACAACAGGATAAATTGATTGAAAGAGAAACTTATTAGACTATGCAGAATACGGTCATTGTGGTCAGAAAAACTATATAGGTCTCTGAAGTAGCAGACAAGGCTTTCCAGCCTGAAGGAGACTGTCTAATCCTGGAAGGTTAAGAAACATTTAAGGCAACGATGCCCCACCCATCAGCCTTTAATGTTTTAAGGATCTAAAGCCCAGCCTCCAGCTGGCAGTTCTATGACTCTTCTCCTGAGGGTTCTTTCCTGGAACCAGAGCCTGTCCACACACAAGGCGGTCCAGAAATACTGGGAAATTAATGCCCCTTGAGAGCAGGCCTCAGCTAATGCCTGACAGCATTTGGGTGCGTGAATACCCCAACCTCCCCCCAACCCTCAAGTGGGATAACACTGAAGTGCACGTTTGTTCCACGCCGGCTCCCACCGTTTCCAAGCAGAATTAAGCTCCGTCCACCCACAGTGGTTACTGAACAATAAGGCAGCCTTTTGAGGCCACCTTCCCTTCCGGCTCACTTCTCCACATCTCACACTCCACTTCTTTGGTCCCCTCCCAACAAACTATTTACATTGGATTCCTTTTCTCAGGCTCTACTTCTACTTCTAGGAAACCATCCCTGTGAGAAAGAGAGAAAACATCACAGCTATGTTGAAAAATTAAGATTTTCCTTAAACTCAAGGGATAGACAGAGATAAATCCACGAACCTATGGACACCTTATCTTCGACAAGGAGGCAAGGATATACAATGGAAAAAAGACAACCTCTTTAACAAGTGGTGCTGGGAAAACTGGTCAACCACTTGTAAAAGAATGAAACTAGAACACTTTCTAACACCATACACAAAAATAAACTCAAAATGGATTAAAGATCTAAATGTAAGACCAGAAACTATAAAACTCCTAGAGGAGAACATAGGCAAAACACTCTCCGACATAAATCACAGCAGGATCCTCTATGACCTACCTCCCAGAATATTGGAAATAAAAGCAAAAATAAACAAATGGGACATAATGAAACTTAAAAGCTTTTGCACAACAAAGGAAACTATAAGCAAGGTGAAAAGACAGCCTTCAGATTGGGAGAGAATAATAGCAAACGAAGCAACAGACAAAGGATTAATCTCAAAAATATACAAGCAACTCCTGCAGCTCAATTCCAGAAAAATAAATGACCCAATCAAAAAATGGGCCAAAGAACTAAACAGACATTTCTCCAAAGAAGACATACAGATGGCTAACAAACATGTGAAAAGATGCTCAACATCACTCATTATCAGAGAAATGCAAATCAAAACCATAATGAGGTACCATTACATGCCAGTCAGGATGGCTGCTATCCAAAAGTCTACAAGCAATAAATGCTGGAGAGGGTGTGGAGAAAAGGGAACCCTCTTACACTGTTGGTGGGAATGCAAACTAGTACAGCCACTATGGAGAACAGTGTGGAGATTTCTTAAAAAACTGGAAATAGAACTGCCATATGAGTCAGCAATCCCACTTCTGGGCATACACACCGAGGAAACCAGATCTGAAAGAGACACGTGCACCCCAGTGTTCATCGCAGCACTGTTTATATTAGCCAGGACATGGAAGCAACCTAGATGCCCATCAGCAGACGAATGGATAAGGAAGCTGTGGTACATATACACCATGGAATATTACTCAGCTGTTAAAATGAATTCATTTGAATCAGTTCTAATGAGATGAATGAAGCTGGAGCCCATTATACAGAGTGAAGTAAGCCAGAAAGATAAAGAACATTACAGCATACTAACACATATATATGGGATTTAGAAAGATGGTAATGATAACCCTATATGCAAAACAGAAAAAGAGACACAGATGTACAGAACAGATTTTAGACTCTGTGGGAGAAGGCGAGGGTGGAATGTTTTGACAGAACAGCATCGAAACATGTATATTATCTAGGGTGAAACAGATCACCAGCCCAGGTTGGATGCATGAGACAAGTGCTCGGGCCTGATGCACTGGGAAGACCCAGAGGGAGTGGGTAGAGAGGGAGGTGGGAGGGGGGATCGGGATGGGGAATACATGTAAAACCATGGCTGATTCATGTCATTGTATGACAAAACCCACTACAATATTGTAAAGTAATTAGCCTCCAACTAATAGAAATAAATGAAAAAAAAAAAAAAAAACAAAACTCAAGGGATAGAACAGAGACAAGGAAAGAATGCCACAGGTCAAGGTCACACTCACCTTGCGACCTCGTGCACCCCAGCAACCTTCCTCACCTCGGGGTCCAGAAAGGCCTCGGGGGCCTCTTTCTCCCTGTGGAATAAAGGCACACATAGAGACAATCCAGCAACTATCTCAGCCACCACCCAATCGATTCCAACTAGCGATAACAGCCATCACAATGACTAAAATATGGCACGATCCTTATAATTCCTTTCACATCCTCAAAGACCCAATTGGATCACCTGCAAGGCAATCAGAATGTTCATCTAGCAACTGCCCACATTGATGACTCCAAATCATGCAAATCCAAATTATCTAGATTTTTAATCCATGCAGTCAAGCCACACTGGGAAAACTTAAGCATTCAAACAAAACAGAAGGTGCATTTGCACATTCCTCCAGGCAGCTAAAACTAGATGAAAGTTTCCTTGTGTTCCACAGAGAATAAACCACACTGTTTAACTCTCTCTTCTTGGTGAAATCCTGCTCACCCCTAAGGTGTAGACCATATATCACCTCTTCTCCTGAGAAGCTTTTTCTGCTATACTGTGTCACGGTCTGTTTTCTGTGTTACATTCCTGCTATAGTATAAGTTCTTAGAGACAAGGACAATGTCTCATTTCTCTGTCTCTGGGTTTCCAGTGATAGGCATAGTGCCTAGCACACAGTATCATCCAATCAAGATCTGAAGAATGACTTTCTGAATCCTACTAAGTAATAGGACCTCTTGATCTAATACTGGATGTGAAAGGGGATGGTAAATATCATGCCTTTTGCTGAACTGATTCAAGATAAAGTAGAAAGTAGTGAAACCGTGATGAAACCATGAGGTTTTCATCAAAAGAGGGTCTGCAAATATGAACAGCTAACTTTGACTTAATGAGGCCAGATAACTTCCCTACATACACTGCCCAGTAGAGTAAAAGGGAACATGGGAAAGGGAGAGGTACTCTGGGTCTAGAATGAAAGGAGCTGGGTTTGAGTCCTAATGTAATAAAGAAGAAACTTTGTATTCTGTTACAAGTATAGGGCTTTCCAGGTGGCGCTAGTGGTAAAGAACCTACCTGCCAATGCAGGCGACATAAGAGATGCAGGTTCGATGCCTGGGTCGGGAAGATCTCCTGGAGAATGGCATGGCAACCCACTCTAGTATTCTTGCCTGGAGAATCCCGTGGACCAGAGGAACCCAGCAGGTGAGCTACAGTCCATAAGGTCACAAAGAGTCAGACCAACTGAAGCGACTTAACACACACACACAAGTAAATCACTAAAGGATGTTGCCTATAAATTAGACATGCCAGCCTCTCTCAGGGAATCCTACCTCCCATGCCTGTACATGTACATGCTCAGTGGTGTCTGACTCTTTGCAATCCCATGGACTGTAGCCCACCAGGCTCCTCTGTCCATGGGATTTCCCAGGCAAGAATACTGGAGTGGGTTGCCCTTTCCTCCTCCAGGGCATCCTCCCGACCCAGGGATCAAACCCAGATCTCCTGTGTCTCCTGCATTGCAGGCAAATACTTTACCGGAGAGCCACTGGGGAAGCCCTGAGTGTTAAACTAAAATATACCTGTTTAGCTCACAATGAGAAGGTAACAGGTAGGAAGGCTAGGGGTCCCCAAGCTGAGGAAATAGACAGCAAGTGGCAGATGATTTTTTTCTCTCTTAAGCAGGAGGAGGAAACAAACTGCAAGTGGCAAATTTTCTTTTTTCCTTCTCTATACAAAAATAAAAGAGGTTTCTTTTAAATTCTGTGTTGTCATGATGACACCTGGTTGCACCTGAACTTAACTTTCCTCAAACCTTGCGCTAACCAATGCATTTTTTCTTCTGGAAATGTTCTTCTTAAGCTATGTTAACAAACTATGTATTTGCCTTGGAATCTGCCTTTCTTCAAGTAGGTTCTCAGTAGACTCAAACCTTGAACCGATAATGGCTCAACAAACCACTATGTCTTACTCATGGAAATGTTCTCTTAAGCTATATTAATGAAACTATGCATTTGCTTGGAAATCTGCCTTTCTTTAAGATTCATGTCAATTGTTCTATGCCAAGGGATGACTCACCTTCTGCCAAAGCTGTCTCAAAATGCATGTTTCGGGAGAGGCACCTGATGCAACTCTCTCAGTTTTGAGGTGATTCTTTAACAGATATATAACTCCTTGCTTAAAATTAGCAAGGGGGGCACTCATTCTGCCCCCTTCTGAAGTCTGTGTCAGAAGCTTCCTCTATCCTTTATACTTTATTTTTTTCCCATTTATTTTTATTAGTTGGAGGCTAATTACTTTACAATATTGTAGTGGTTTTTGCCATACATTGACATGAATCAGCCACGGATTTACATGTATTCCCCATCCCGATCCCCTCTCCTGCCTCCCTCTCCATCCCATCCCTCTGGGTCTTCCCAGTGCACCAGCCCTGAGCACTTGTCTCATGCATCCAACCTGGGCTGGTGATTTGTTTCACCCTTGATAGTATACTTGTTTCAATGCTATTCTCTCAGAACATCCCACCCTCACCTTCTCCCACAGAGTCTAAAAGTCTTTTCTGTACATCTGTGTCTCTTTTTCTGTTTTGCATATAGGGTTGTCATTGCCAGCTTTTAAAATTCCATATATATGTGTTAGTATACTGTATTGGTCTTTATCTTTCTGGCTTACTTCACTCTGTATAATGGGCTCCAGTTTCATCCATCTCATTAGAACTTTCTAACACCATACACAAAAATAAACTCAAAATGGATTAAAGATCTAAATGTAAGGCCAGAAACTATAAAACTCCTAGAGAAGAACATAGGCAAAACACTCTCCGACATAAATCACAGCAGGATCCTCTATGACCCGCCTCCTAGAGTAATGGAAACAAAAGCAAAAATAAACAAATGGGACCTAATTAAACTTAAAAGCTTTTGCACAACAAAGGAAACTATAAGCAAGGTGAAAAGACAGCCTTCAGAATGGGAGAAAATAATAGCAAATGAAGAAACAAAGGATTAATATCCTTTATACTTTAATAAAACTTGATTACACAAAAGTTTCAAGTGGTCAAGCCTCGTCTCTGACCCCAGATTGAAATCCTCTCCTCCGGAGGTCGTGAATCCCGGCATAGCTCACAGCTCACAGTTGCAATCTTTCAGCAGGAAACCTCCTGACCAGGCTCACTTGTGGGTAACTGCAGGGGGATGACTGCAGGGGGAATAAGTTAACACATCCCCTCTGGAAGCTGACAGGAACCTGGAGGCATTTGACTTTGCTCCCTCCCCTTTCAGTATAAAAGAAGCCAGAATTCTAACTCAGGCAAGACAGTTCGTTGGGACATAAGTCCACCATCTTCTCCGTCCACCAGCTATCCAAATAAAGTTGCTATTCCTCGCCCCAACAACTCATCTCTCAATTTATGGGCCTGTCAAGAGGCAAGCAGCACAAGCTTGGACTCAGTAACACTAGCTCTGCTTGTTTTGTGAGCACATGACTCAATAAATTAGTTTCCTCCACTGATAAAATATGAATCTGGATGGTACTGATTCTAACCATTTATAGGATTGCTGCAATGCATACATGAAATACTACATTGGAAGTACTCCTCAAATTGCATGGAGAAGACAAATGAGGTGTTTTACACCTAACAGACAGCAAGAGATAATGAGACAAACACAGGTTCTGGCTTCAGACAGATGTGGGTTCAGGTACATCTCCAGCTCTTTGAAGAGTTCAGGATTTTGGGGTCCTGAGCCACTTGTCTTCTTGGAGGGCCTTGAAATAAACCTTTCTCTGCTCCAAGCTTGGTTTTGGTTTGTTTGGCCTCACTGTACATTGGGCACGCAGACTTGCACTCAGTAACAATTATGCTGAGTGAAATAAGGCAAACATTTTTATGATTCTATTTAATGAGGCACTTAGGGTCAAAGGCATAGAGACAGAAAGTAGAATAGTGGTTGCCAGGGGTTGAGGAGAGAGGACATGGGGAGTTAGCATTTAATAGGTACAGAGTTCCAGCTTGCAAAATGGAAAGATGTCTGGAGATGGATGGTGGGGAATGACTGCACCAACATGAATGCACTTAACACCGTTGAATTGAATGTTTTAAAATGGTGATGATATAAAGTTGATTTTATATTTTACCACAATTAAAAATTAGAAAGAAAATGGTGACGGAAAAGACCCCCTAGTCCTATTTTTAGTTTCTAAAAATAGAAACACTTGCTGTACATACATGATTGTGTGTGTGCTTTTTTTCCCCAAAATCAGTCCTCAGAAAAGAGTATTCCTAATTTTGAATCTTCCAAAGTTTTTACAAAGTTTCTCATATTTGGAAGACTCCATTACTTAACTTTGAACAGCATTGTATTGACACGCAGTCAGAGATAATTTGAGATATTTATGGGATGTTTATGGAGGTCACCCATCAGATTAGTTTAAAAAGGAGAAAAAAGGGTGTGGTAAGGAAATCTAACAGAGATTATTATGATTTAAAATGTTAGCTACCATGAAACAGTGACACTAAGTGGTAAAGAACCTGCCTGCAAATGCAGGAGACATAAGAGACAAGACTTTAACCCCTGGGTTGGAAAGCTCCCCAGGAGGAGGGCATGGCAACTCACTCTAGTATTCTTGCCTGGAGAATCCCCATGGACAGAGGAGCCTGGCGGGCTACAGTCCACAGAGTCACAAGTAGTTAAACGTGACTGAAGCACCTTAGCACACACCTTGAAATAAGACTTCTAACAGTCACTTTTACAAACAATAAATTTGTTTTATAGTGGAAACCATGAAAATATTCTTGGAAGGAAAGTGAGGCAAAAGGTTTTTGAAGCTGAATGCAAAATTTGCAAGGACAGTCTTCAAAAACAGACTTAAAAGTGAACACAATATACTCTAGAAAGCCAGGTGAGATGCTTCCATGAAGTGGCTTCAATAACACTAAAGTAACTGACATAGAAACTATGTGGGAAGAATTTTTAATAAAATGGTTTGATAAAACATGAGAAAGAGAAAAAAGAATAATTTCTAATTTAGTATACTTCTTATATAATGAAAGACTTTAAAATGTTTATGTGTAACTAAGTTAAATATTATAAGTAGACATTGGTCTCATTCACCTACATCTCTATAAATTCATATTTTCTAACTGGGCAAAACAATTTTAGAATGTTCTCATGAGAAAATAACAACTTCCCTGATAGCTCAGATGGAAAAGTGTCTGCGTACAACGGGGGAGAAAATAGGAATTGTCTTAAAATGGGCATATATGTTAAATTGTTTTGAGAAGAAAATTAGGGCTTACTGAGTTTCTCATTCAGAATTTAGTTCTATCCTGTTTAAAAATTGGTGTTCAATTGCTCACAGCAGTTGCTTTATTAAAGCTAAAAATTATAGTCATGACTTAATGGAAGGAATTACATCACTAAGAGCTTTTCAAATGTTGGACTGGTGCAAGTTATTACAGGAGAAATGGAATTAGAAGAAGAAAAGTATCTTTATGTTGCACATGAAAAGAAGAAATGTGTATACAATGTATAGTGTGGTACCTATGGCAGGTAGGAAGCTCTCAACGAATGTTACCTGTTTTTGTTACTATGGAAGTAATGTAACTATTTTTTGTGACTTTAGAGAATCTGACTAATTTGACATAAACAAAGACTTGATCTGTGCCTAGTAAACCACCATCTCATTATAGGTTGTTCAGCCACTCAGTCGTGTCCAACTCTTTGTTACCACGAGGACTGCAGCATGCCAGGCTTCCCTGTCTTTCACTGTCTCCTGGAGTTGCTCAAACTCATGTCCACTGAGTAGGTGATGCCATCCAACCATCTCATCCTCTGTCGCCCCCTCTCCTCCTACCCTCCATCTTTCCCAGCATCAGGATGTTTTCCAGTGAGTCAGTTCTTTAGATCAGGTGGCCAGAGTATTGGAGCTTCAGCATCAGTTCTTCCAATGAATATTCAGGACCGATTTACTTTAGGATTGACTGGTTTGATTTCCATGCTATCCAAGGAATTCTCAAGAGTCTTCTCCAACACCACAGTTTGAAAGCATCAATTCTTCAATGCTCAGCCTTCCTTATGGCCCAACTCAGACCCATAGTAAGTACTGGAAAAATCATAGCTTTGACGTTTGTCATATGGACAGCAAAGGGATGCCTCTGCTTTTTAATACACTGTCTAGGTTTTTCAAAGCTTTTCTTCCAAGAAGCAAGCATCTTTTAATTTCATGGCTACAGTCACTAGTCCCAGTGATTTTGGAGCCCAAGAAAATAAAGTCAGTCACTCTTTCCATTTTTCTCCCCATCTATTTGCTATAAAGTGATGGGACTGGATGACATGATTTTTACTTTTTGAATGTTGAGTTTTAAGCCAGCTTATTCACTCTCCTCTTCAATCTTCATCAAGTGGCTCTTTAGTTCCTCTTTGATTTCTGCCATTATGGTGGTGTCACCTGCATATATGAGGTTATTGATATTTCTCCCAGCAATCTTGATTCCAGCTTGAACTTCATCCAGCTCAGCATTTTGCATGATGTACTCTGCACAGAAGTAAGAGAAGCAGAGTGCCAAAATACAGCCTTGATTACTCCTTTCCCTATTTGGAACCAGTCCGTTGTTCCAGACTAACTGTTGCTTCTTGGCCTGCATACAGGTTTCTCAGCAGGCAGGTCAGGTGGTCTCCTCTCTTAAAGAATTTCCACAGTTTGTTTTGATCCATACAGTCAAAAGCTTTAGCATAGTAAATGAAGCAGAAATAGATGTTTTTCTGGAATTCCCTTCTTTTTCTATGATCCAACGCATGTTGGCAATTTGATCTCTGGTTCCTCTGCCTTTTCTAAATCCAGCTTGTACATCTGGAATTTCTTGGTTCACATACTGCTGAAGCCTAGTTTGAAGGTTTTTTGAGCATTACCTTGCTAGCATGTGATATGAGTGCAACTATGCGATAGTTTGAACATTCTTTGGCATTGCCCTTCTTTGGGACTGGAAAGAAAACTGACCTTTTCTGGTCCTGTGGTCACTGCTAGGTTTTCCAAATTTGCTGGCTTTTTTTTTTTTTGCTTGTTTAATTTATGTTTAATTGAAGGATGATTGCTTTACGGTATTGGTTGGTTTCTGTCAAACATCGACAGGAATCAGCCATAGATTCCCCTCCCTCTTGAACCTCCCCCCACCTCCCTCCCCATCTCACCCCTCTAGGTTGTTACAGAGCCCCAGTTTCAGTTCCCTGAGTCATACACCAAATTCCCATGGACTATCTATTTTACACATGGTGATGTGTGTTTCCCTGTTACTCTCTCCCCACCTCCCCTTCTCTTCTTCCCCCCTCCCACTGTTTCCTTACATCTGTTCTCTATGTCTGTGTCTCCATTGCTGCCCTGCAAATAATTTCACTAGTACCAGGTTTCTAGAATCTCTTTCTGACTTACTTCACTCTGTATAATAGGCTCTAGGTTCATCCACCTCATTAGAACTGATTCAAATGCATTCCTTTTTATGGCTGAGTAATATTTCATTGTATGTATATACCACATTTTCTTTATCTTTTCATCTATTGATGGACATCTAGGTTTCTTCCAGGTTCTAGCTATTGTAAACAGTGCTGCAGTGAACAGTGGGGTACATGGATCTTTTTCAACTATGGTTTCCTCAGTGTATATGCCCAGTAGTGGGATTCTTGGGTTATATGGTGGCTTTATTCCTAGTGTTTTAAGGAATCTCCATACTGTTTTCCATAGTGGTTGTAGCAGTTTTCATTCCCACCAACAATGCAAGAGGGTTCCCTTTTCTCCACACCCTCTTCATCATTTATTGTTTGTAGACTTTTAGATGATGGCCATTCTGACTGGTATGAGGTGATATCTCAATGCAGTTTTGATTTGCATTTCTCTAATAATGAGTGATGTTGAGCATCTTTTCATGCATTTATTAGCCATTTGTAGGCCTCCTTCAGAGAAATGTCTGTTTCGGTCTTTTTCCCACTTTTTGATTGGGTTGTTTTTTCCTGGTTTTGACTTCTATGAACTGCTTGTATATTTTGGAAACTAATCCTTTGACAGTTGTTTCATTTCCTATTATTTTCTCCCATTCTGAGAGTTGTGTTTTCACCTTGTTTATAGTTTTCTTCACTATGCAAAATTGCAAAAGTTTAATTATGTCCCACTTGTTTATTTATTTTTTTTTATTTCCATTACTCTAGGAGGTGGGTCATAGAGGATCTTGCTGTGATTTATGTCATAGAGTGCCCTGCCTATATTTTCCTCTAAGAGTTTTATTGTTTCTGGTCTTGCATTTAGGTCTTTAATCCATTTTGAGTTTATCTTTGTGTACGGTGTTAGGCAGTGTTCAAATTTCATTCTTTTACACGTAGCTGTCCAGTTTTCCCAGCACCACTTACTGAAGAGCCTATCTTTGCCCCATTGTATATTCTTGCCTCCTTTGCCAAAAATAAGGTGCCCATAGGCATGTGGGTTTATCTCTGGGCTTTCTGTCTTGTTTCCATGGTCTATGTTTCTGCTTTTGAGACAGTGCCATACTGTCTTGATGACCATAGCTTTGTAGGATAGTCTGAAGCCAGGCAGGTGGATTCCTCCAGCTCCATTCTTCTTTCTCAAGACTGCTTTGGGTATTCGGGGTCTTATGTGTTCCCATATGAACTGTGAGATTTTTGTTGTTGTTGTTCTAGTTCTCTAAAAAATGCCATTGGTAATTTGATAGGGATCACCTTGAATCTGTAGATTGTATTTGGTAGTATAATCATTTTCACAATATTGATTCTTCCAACCCAGGAACATAGAATCTCTCTCCATCTGTTTATGTTGTCTTTGATTTCTTTCATCAGTGTCTTACAGTTTTCTATACACAGCTCTTTTGTCTCCTTAGGTAGGTTTATTCCTAGATATTTTATTCTTCTTGCTGCAATGGTGAATGGGATCAAGTCCTTAATTTCTCTTTCTGATTTTTCATTGTCAGTGCATAGGAATGCAAGTGGTTTCTGTGTGTTGATTTTGTATCCTGAAACTTTGCTAAATTCACTGATTAGCTCTGGTAATTTTCTGATAGTATCTTTAGGGATTTTATGTTTAGTTATATGTCATCTGCAAAGAGAGAGATTTTTACTTCTTCTTTTCCAACCTGGATACCTTTTATTTCTTTTTCTTCTCTGATTGCCATAGCTAGGACTTCCAAAACTATGTTGAATAATAGTGATAAGCGTGGACGCCCTTGTCTTGCTCCTGATCTTAGAGAGAATGCGTCAGTTTTTCAACATTGAGAATAATGTTTGCTATGGGTTTAACATATATGGCCTTTACTACGTTGAGGTAGGTTCTGTCTATGCCCATTTTTTTGAACAGTTTTTATCGTAAATGGGTACTGAATTTTGTCAAAGGCTTTTCCTGCATCTATAGAGACTATCATATGGCTTTTATCTTTCAGTTTGTTAATATGGTATATCACATTGATTGCTTTGCATATATTGAAGGATCCTTGCATCCCTGGCATAAACCAACTTGATCATGGTGTATGATCTTTTTAATGTGTTGTTGAACTCTTTTTTGAGAATTTTGTTGAGGATTTTTGCATCTAAGTTCATCAGTGATATTGGCCTGTAATTTTCTTTTTATGTGTCATCTTTGTCTGGTTTTGGCATCAAGGTGATGGTGGCCTCATATGAGGCCAATGAGTTTGGAAGTGTTCCTTCCTCTGCAATTTTTTGAAAGAGTTTTAGAAGAATAGGCATTAGCTCATCTCTAGCTGTTTGATAGGATTCACCTGTGAAGCCATCTGGTCCTGGGCTTTTGCATTTTGGGAGATTTTTTTTATCACAATTTTGATTCCAGTGCTTATGATTGGCATCTTCATAATTTCTATTTTGTCCTGATTCAGCCTTGGAAGATTGAACTTTTCTCAGAATCTGTCCATTTCTTCCAGGTTGTCCATCTTATTGGCGTATAGTTGCTCATAATAGTCTCTTATGATCCTTTGTATTTTTGCATTGTCTGTTGTAACCTCTCCTTTTTCATTTCTAATTTTGTTGATTTGATTCTTCTCTTTTTTTTTTTTGGTGAGTCTAGCTAAAGGTTTGTCAGTTTTGTTTATCTTCTCAAAGATAACTCTTCTTAATACCCTCTGCATTTGTTAGCTCCACACCATTTCTGTCCTTTATTGTGCCCCTCTTTGCGTGAAATGTTCCCTTGGTCTCTCTAATTTTCTTCAAAATCCCTAAATCTCATTACAGGTAAAATTTGAAAATATACAGCATCCACGAGTCTGGCAGACTGTATTTTCCAAAGAAGGCCACAGGGAAACCTCCACACTCCTCTGTTCTGTGGCCTTTCACTCCCACATCAAGAGGGGGAGTCTAACCCCCCCCCACTCCGTCTGGAATCTGGTCTGGATTTAGTGACACCCTTGCAACCAACAGAACGTGGCCAGCAAGCTTCAGCCCTGGCTCTTGCATGGCCCCTCCCTGTGAGAACCTGCAGCCTTGCCACTCCCCCTCAGCCTGCCCTTCTGCCTCCCAGCCCCTCCAGGGATGCAGAGGAAGCCACCTCAGCAGCGGTCCTCCAGCCCCAGGCTTCAGGACAGGCGGCAAGTGAACCAAGGGGCAGAGGGAAGTGGGAGAGCCCCCAGAAACCCAGCAAACAGCAGGAAACAGTTCCTTTTTCAGTTTCCCCACCCAGCGTCCCAGGGGGTGACTGTTGTTTTGTACCACCGTGGGTGTTCTTGCTGTTGTTGTTGTTGGGATTGGGGGCAGGGGGAAATAGATACCTGAAACAGTTAGCTACTTGTCTTCTTGTAATAGGGAAGAACAAATCTGACTCCATGTTGGATGGGTTTCTTTTACTTTAATTGTAACCAAGCAGGACCCTACTGGGTATGGATCCCTCTCCTATACCCTCTGTTGTAGCTCCTCTCTACAGTACCTAGATAATGGTATTTGACCATATTTACCGAGTTCCTAAGATGCTAAAACAACCACCAAATGGAAGAAATTAGCTACTAGATAATCATGAGCAGGTAGCCCCCAGGCCTACTGGTGCCTAAGGGCTGATAATGTTAACCTAACAGCCCTGTTACCTCACTATCAGCCAATCAGAGAATTGTGCATGAACTGATCACACACCTGGGATGCCCCTCCCCCATCTGGCCTTTTAAAACACTTTGCTGGAACCCACGCCCTCAGAGAGTTCAGGTTTGGGGGGACCACCTGCCCCTTCTTCCTTCTTAACCTGAGATGAACCTTTGTGTGCTCCAGCTCCAGTGCAGTGTTTGGCTTTGCTCTGCATGCGAACACAGACTTGGGTTCAGTAAAATAACCTTTACATTCTACGGCTTCTGCTGCAAGTTAATCACCAAAGGGATGTTGCCTACAGCTTAAGTATACATAATGGCCCATCTCAGTTAACCCTGCCTCCCACTCCTGTGTTAAGCCAAAATACCTTTGTTTAGCCCAAAGGAAGCATCCTGACCGGACCTACCCATGAATGGATGTGGGAAAGAAAAAATTATCACAACCCCTCCAATCTGGCTTGCAACAATATACACCTCTTTTCCTTGACCTCTTCACTTGGCCCCTCTTCACTCCATAAAAAGAACTGGCATTCAAACCTGGGCTGGATGGTTCTGTGGGACTCTAGTCCACTCTCTCAGTCTGCTGGCTTTCCAAATAAAGCTGCTGTTTCCTGGCCAAACACCTGTCTCTCAGTTGATTGACCTGTCTTGAGATGAGCAGTAGGAACTTGGATTCGGAAAGACTCGGACACTTTGAACTTGAACTTACAAATTCTGGGCACATTCTGAAACCTGTCCGCCTGCAAGTGGTACTTCTGCTGTTAAGCAAAAGTCTAACCTTAAGTCGAACCTGACCTGCTTTGAAGGGAAGCAACTTTAAAAGCCATTCAAAGGACTATATAGTTAGAAGTCGCCTCTCTTGTGAGAAATGCAAAGAAGACAAGCCCTGCTGAGCTATGCTATCACATGGTGATACTGATGGCTTGAAACATGTCTGGTTCATTTGAGATGTGATCTAAGTACAAAATACACACTGGATTTCAAAGGCAGCATATTTCTTAAAGTAAGCTATCTCAACTTTTATATTAATTACATGTTGATTACACTTAGGGTTTATTGAGTTAAGTAAAATGTTACTAAAATTAACTTCACTTTTTTTTAAAGCTTTCTTTAAGGCAGCTACTTAAAATGTTTTAATTATATAAGACTATGTATAGCACTCACATTATATTCCTAGCTCTGTACTAGGGGGTCTTTATAAAATATCTTGATTTTAGGGTGTTAAGACATTAGAGAATGGGGACAAAATCATCACCCATCCTAGACACAGGCAGGCTTGAAGATGGTATTTGTTTGAAATTAGTATCAATGGCCTAACGGCCTTAGGGTTAGCTAAGTTATTCTCTTAAGCTTGACCAGGCTCACTGAACCACAAACCAAACAGAAAAAAATAACACTTAGACAACATCTTAAAACATCATAAAAACAGGAAGCAATATTATCACTACTGCTAAGTAAAATAACAAAAGTTCACAACTCACATTTCTGAATGTACTTCTAATATCTGAGACCATGCTTACCAAGACAAAATAAAAAGTTGAGCAATTCTCCCACAAATGTAATCAAACAGATCCACTTACATAGGTCTCAGCATTTTTCTTTAATTTCTGCTTACTTTGCAAGTTCAAACATTCTAAATGTTCAGAATAATAAAGTGACATGCTAAGTGGAGCGATTAAAACATTAATACCTGTGTACACCCGTAGTATGAAAAGTTTGGTACTGGGACCCCTCAGGTCCCCAAGACCTTTTGAGAAAGGGTGCTCACAAAGCTAAAACTGTTTTCCCAATTACAATAAAATGCTGTGCTTTCTTTTTCATTCACATTCTCTCCCAAGTATATATCAGAGTTTTTAAGACGTCAACAGCCAAGTGACATCACAACAGACTCGGGACAGAAGCAGATATAGCGGTGCAGTTGTTCTCTAAGAAGTTAGACATTAAAGATGCTTAAAACTACAAAAAAAACACAGTCACTAAAACATTTTATTTTGGAAAATATATGGTGTTTTCATAAAGGAATGTCTCATTTCTGCAATGGGTTTATTTTTGTTATTTTGAAATAAAATGAATAATTCTAAATTATTTCAGTTTTGACCTCTAATGTGGTAAACTCCAGTCCCCAAGCTGACAGTTCTCTCCACAATACACACTGTTATCCATGGTCAATCACGTTGGAGAAGTTTTCCTCACCCCAGGATGCATCCAGGGTTATATGCAAACCATCAGTGGGTGACTATAACTCCATCACCTTTTCAGCCAGTCAGGACAGGATCTGAGTGATCCTGTAAGAATGGCTTTGGTTCTCTAATTTATTACTTAAGTGCAATTAAGTATGACTAATATTTGACCCCTTTTACCATATTCTTTTAAGGAAAAAAATAAGATTCGGCACTTACATGGCTACCTTCTTCACCAGGGTAACCAGGTAACCCATCAAAACCTCTCTCTCCCTGAGGAAAAAAAGAAATCAAAATAAATAACATGGACTTCAAATCCTTCACTTCTCAAATCTTCAGGAAATAAAAATTATTAGTGATAGACACCCTTGTCTCACTGAGTTGACATTTTATTAATAATCTACTAAATGTCAAGCATAATACACAGAGATATATAGAAACAAATACTCTTGGCCTGTCTTAAAGTGAAACAGTTAGAACTGGACATGAAACAACAGACTGGTTCCAAACAGGAAAAGGAGTATGTCAAGACTGTATATTGTCACCCTGCTTATTTAACTTATATGCAGAGTACATCATGAGAAACACTGGGCTAGAAGAAGTACAAGCTGGAATCAAGATTGCCAGGAGAAAAATCAATAACCTCAGATATGCAGATGACACCACCCTTATGGCAAAAGTGAAGAAGAAATAAAGAGCCTCTTGATGAAAGTGAAAGAGGAGAGTCAAAAAGTTGGCTTAAAGCTCAACATTCAGAAAACTAAGATCATGGCATCTGGTCCCATCACTTCATGGCAAATAGATGGGGAGACAATAGAAACATAACAGACTTTATTTTGGGGCTCCAAAATCACTGCAGATGGTGATTGCAGCCATGAAATTAAAAGACACTTGCTCCTTGGAAGAAAAGTTAGGACCAACTAGACAGCACATTAAAAAGCAGAGACATTACTTTGCCAACAAAGGTCCGTCTAGTCAAAGCTATGGTCTTTCCAGCGGTCATGTATGGATGTGAGAGTTGGACTGTGAAGAAAGTTGAGCGCCGAAGAATTGATGCTTTTGAACTGTGGTGTTGGAGGAGACTCTTGAGAGTCCCTTGGACTGCAAGGAGATCCAACCAGTCCATCCTAAAGGAGATCAGTCCTGGTGTTCATTGGAAGGACTGATGCTGAAGCTGAAACTCCAATGCTTTGGCAACCTGATGTGAAGAACTGACTCATTTGAAAAGCCCCTGACACTGGGAAAGATTGAGGGCAGGAGGAGAAGTGTACGACAGAGGATGAGATGGTTGGAAGGCATCACTGACTCAATGGACGTGAGTTTGAGCAAGCTCCGGGAGATGATGAAGGACAGGGAAGACTGGTGTGCTGCAGTCCTTGTGGTCGCAAAGAGTCGGCCACAACTGAGTGACTTAACAACAACAAGAGCCCATATAACTTATGAGAAATGGTTGTCTATTTCTGTATGACTCAATCCTTCACTCTCTCATTTTACTCTTCTTAGATTTCTAAATACACAAACTATTTCCTCTCAAGGAAGTTTGGCTTACCATTTTATAGTCAGAGATGTTTATTAAGTCTAAAATACAGTAAATAAAATGTGAGAGCCATAGTCTATTTGTAATTAATAAAGATGAAAGTAATACATCCAAGCACTAACAGACAGGGCAGAGAAATCAAGAATTCAGGACGTGTCAATCTTCGGTCTCAAAACAAGTTATTAAAAAAATAATCAAGGTTCCCAAGCTTGATTTTCTGACCTTCCAATCCTATATTTAAGAATAATAAGAGGGGGGGAAAATCTAGTGCTAAGGCATGATTGCAATTTATTTTTCAAAAAGTAATTATGCACTGTTCAAAATTAAGATTGATCTACAAAGTCAGTAAGAGCTCATTCCAACCATCTCATGGAAAACCTTAGAAAAAGACAATGTAAAAACCAGTGGGTTTGATTCAACCTTCCACATGAATTTGCGATTACCCACCCATCATGAGGCTCTAGTCCTGTGAGAATGGAACCTTGTGTCCCTGGGTATCTGAAGACCATTTCTAATGAGACAGTCCCCCTTAAGGAACTGTAGGAAGCAGTAATTTTCCTATCACTTAACTACAGAATTAAAAGAGAGATGCAAATCAACCACCAGTAAACCAGTGACTGTATTTATCCTCCGAGGTTTCTGGTATAAAATAGGATATTAGATCAGAGGGGAAGAGGCTTTGAATACCGTAAAGAAAACAGATAGTGGACAAGTGAAAATTTTGTGGACGAGTGAAAACTTCTGTGTAGTGGTAGAACCTGCGAAAGTGTCAAATAAAAGTAAGGAGACAGCATAGTATAGTGGAAAGGATATGAGCCCTGGAGTCAAGCAGACACAGGGGTTGAAACCCTAAAATGCCTCTTTGTAACTGTGCAACTTCAGGAAAATGGTGTTCCCTCTCTGAGCCTCAATTTTATGCCTGTAAAAGAGGTCTGTTAAGAGGACAGAATCAGAAAAGGTGTATTAAAGATCTAACACAGGCCTCGAGTGTAATGGATACAAAATCTCTCTCCCCTCCCCCACACACACCCAGCAAGAACTCACCTTTCCCCCTGGGCTCCCACCATCACCTCTGTGCCCTTCCTCTCCAAAGCACTTAGCATACCTATTGCAGCATGTTCTTTCTACAATTGTGTCCTGAAAACAAAATCCATCTCACATAATGTTTTTTTTTTTTCCCAATGCTGTATTAACCTACAGCACATTACACACTAAAGAAACAAAATTCCCTCAAGGTTTTAGAAATATTAGCATGAACAGACTTAGGAAAGGATGATGTTTAAAAAAAGAAAATTTACAAGTTGCATGCTCGGAAGGGTGTGCAGTGTGATGCTCAGAGGTTGATTATATGCAAATCCTCTGCCAAATTCTAGCTCCTGGAGCTCCTCTAACTTATGGACACCTTCCAGGCCAATAGTCAGGAGTCCAAAGAATCCTTCAAAAGACCAACAGGTGGGCGATTTCCTTGCATGTCTTTCTAATAGTCTGACTTGTTTTGGCCCCAGATATCTGTCCATCATCCCATCCTTCTTATATCCTCATCTGTCTTTTTCTCAAACTGTGTTTTTTCCCTCAAATCAAAGCCACCTCACAACGTGCCTTCCTAAAGAATTGGTCTGATACCTTTCAATCCCAGCAGCTAAAAGGTAAACAGTTAGGTGGAACCAGGAAGGACTCTCAGAGCCCTCTTGTAGCCCATGTTTTTTGTTTCTGCCAACTTAAAAAATATTCGCAACCTAAAAGTTATGTTTTATTCAGTGGGAATTTTCAGAACTTCAAGCCCAGGAGACAGCATCTCAAGTGACCCTGAGAGAACTGCTCCCAGGAGGCAAGGGGAAGAGCTGGGTTATATAGAGGTTTTGCAACAAAGGGTGGCTAGTCTTGTTGCAGGAAGAGCCAATTCTGACTCCACCTTTGGATCTGTTTCTTTTTCTTTAACTTTGGTTTCCTGTTGTGTTTTTTTTTTTTTTCACCAAAAAGATACTGTTTATACATAAGGCCTGCCTCAGGGAACTCTGCCCCTCTGAGATTTGAAGGTTGCACACTGTACTTAGCTTCTTCTATTGATGCAAGCACTAATAGGTCATCTGGATTTTTCCACAAAACAGAAAACACATGGAAAAGAACACTTCTTAAATTTGGCTAAAAAGTACTGTAGAATTTCAGAACAAATAATAGCATTAATATTTTAGACATCAAATTGATACACAGACCCACACACATGCCCATTAGCTTTTTGCTATTGTAAACAGGCTACCATAAAATCTTACAGTTAAAAGTTGTATACATATTCTTAAGTATTCCTTAAAATGAATTCCTAGAAATGGAATTGCAGATCTAGCAGAGAGGCAGAATTTGCAGTCCTTTGTCATTTACTCCCAATTCCCTTCCAGAGAAGTTATAACATTTTACACTTCCAGTGGCAATCTATGCATTAAATTCAGCTGAAAGCAAGTTGTCACAGAAATATTCCATTTAATGCAATACCTACTAAGATACCCATGACATGTTTCACATAACTAGAACAAATAATCCAAAATTTTATATGGAATGACAAAAGACCCTGATTTGCCAAAGCAATCTTGAGAAAAAAAGAACAAAGCTAAAAATACTATGCTCCCTGATTTCAGATGATACTACAAAGTTGCAGTCATCAAAACAGACACACACTGGCACAAAAACAGACACATATATCAGTAGAACAGAATAAAGAGCCCAGAAATAATTCCACATACTCATAGTCAATTAATCTATGGCAAGAGAGGCAGAACTATCTAATGGAGAAAACACAATTTCTTTAGTAATGGTACTGGGAAAACTGAACATGTAAAGAATTAAATTTGAACATTTTCTCACACTATATACAAAAAAAACTCAAAATGGATAAAAAGACTTAAATAGAGAATCAAAAACCATAAAACTCCTAGAAGAAAACATAAGCAGAACACCCTGACATAAATTGTTGTGTTATTTTTTGGATTTATCTCCAAAAGCAAAGGAAACAAAAGCAGAAGGAAAGAAATAGGACCTAAAATCAAAAAAGCCATCAGCAAAATGAAAAAAAACAGCCTACAGAATTGGGAGAAGATATTTGCAAATGTTATGACCAATAAGGGGTTAATATCCAAAATTTATAAACAGCTCATACAATTCAATATCAGGAGAGCAAACAACCCAATCAATAAATGGGCAGAAGACCTGCATAGATGTTTTTCCAAAACATACAGATGACCAACAGGCACATGAAAAGATATTCACATCACGAATCATCAGAGAAACGCAAATCAAAACCACAATGAGGTGTGACCTCACACCTGTCAGAATTGCTAGTATGAGAAAGTCTGTAAACAACAAATATTGTGAGGATGTGGGGAAAAGGGAACCCTCCTACACTGTTGGTGGGGATGTAAGTTGGTATAGCCACTGTGGAAAAGAGTGTGGAGTTTCCTCAGAAAACTTAAATAGAACTGCCATATGATCTAGCAATTCTACATTTTGGTATATATCTAAAGAAGACAAAGACACTAATTCAAAGATAAATTCAACCCAATGTTCATAGCAGCACTACTTACAATAGCCAAGATATGGAAGTAACCTACGTATTCATGGGTAGATAAATGGATAAATAAGATGGGGTTAAATACAGCTGACTCTTGAGCAACATGGCTTTGAACTGCAAGGGTCCACCTACAATGCAAATTTTTTCAATAATTAAGTACTATAATACTACAATGGTGTATAGCTATACATGTACTATAATGATGTATGGCCAGTTGAATCTGTGGATTCAACTGTGGATTAAATTGTGGATACAGCAGGCCAACCATAAAGTTATATATGGATTTTCAACTGCAGGGACAGTTGGCACCCCTAACCTCCAGGTTGTTCAAGGGTCAACTGTATACACAAGGGTATATTACTCAGCCATAAAGAATGGAATCTTGCCATTTGCAACAACATGCATGGACCTAGAGAGTATTATACTTGGTGAAGTAAGTCAGACAGGAGACAAATACTTTATGTTATCACTTATATGTAGAAGATAAAAAATAAAACATACAAGTGAATATAACAAGATAGAAACAGACTCATAGATACAGAGAACAAACTAGTCATTACCAGTGGTGAGTGGATTAAGAAATACAAACTCCCATGTATGAAAATAAATAGGCCACAAGAATATATTGTACCGCACAGTTAATAAAGCCAATATTTTACAACAACTTTAAATGGATCACAATCTATAAAAATATGGAATCGCTATGTTGGGCACCTGAAATAAATATAATAATCTAAACCAACTATATTTAGAGTATATGGATATATGTGTACTTTGGCCACCTGATGTGAAGAACTGACTCATTGGAAAAGACCCTGATGCTGGGAAAGATTGAAGGCAGCAGGAGAAGGGGACGACAGAGGATGAGATGGTTGGATGGCATCACCGACTCAATGGACATGAGTCTGAGTAAACTCTGGGAGTTGGTGATGGACAGGGAGGCCTGGAGTGCTGCAGTCCATGGGGTCGCAAGGAGTCGGACATGACTGAGCGACAGAACTGCCTGACATGTAGGTATATATTGTGCAGCAGCCCCTGGAGTTGACTAAAGAGAAAAAGTCAGGGAGAAGGCGGGAGGAAAGGCAGGGGAAGAAGGCGTAGGGTGACTTTAGTTTAGGAAAAAAGAGACATATGGCTCCCAGAGAGCCTAAAAGAACAGAGGCCACCTACTCCACAAGAAGCAGGAGCTGCCCCTGTAACCCTCCAAAGCAGACGCCAGGCTGGTAATTGGTCAGTTCTGTCTCACTCAGAGCAACCCTTAGCAAGTACTGAGGATGTGGAGTCTGGGGTCTCTCAGCCCTGAATAGTCCCCAGTTCATATGAAGAGGGAGACTGCACGTCAGCTTCAAGGGCATGAGGTCCCACGACCTGGAGTCAGCGTCTGGAAATCTGCAAGACTGTGTCAGCCCTGCGGCAGGAACACGGCCCCCACAGGGCAATGCCCTGCACTTACCTTTGCTGCCGAGAAGCTCAGATACTTCCTTCAGTTTCTCTAGATCATCATCTGGTCCATCTTTAAACACTAACAGGACCTGTTGTTTATGAGAGAGAAAGGGCTTGCAGAAGCTGGGAGAGAGAGAGGAGGAGGGGAGGGAATTGGGAAAAGGCAATGGAGAAGACAGGTGCTGTGAATTGCACCTCTCTTCATTAGGTCTTCTGGTATACCCAGCCTTTCACCCTGTTCCCTTTGGTTTTACCCATTCATCTATTTGTTACTTTATTACACATTCACTTACACTGCAATGTCCTCCCCTACATGCTCCCCACCCCCCAAAAAAGAATTTGAACCGGCTTAATGTATTCACTTAAAAATAGCTTCCAAAAATTTTTACAATATTCATCTTCATCAATGCAAAACTTCCCACATTTTAATGCATTTTCTACAAATAAAATGTGCTACTTCTACCCAGAGAAAATTAACTTAAAAAGTGAATTCCATCATTCAAGAAATAAACCCATTGGATACAGGACTGAAAGAAAAATTCAATGTAACTTTCAAAGTTCAGGGGATGTAATTTCCTAATACATGTTACACGAGACCTTTTCATTCCTGTGGACTCCTGTGGGTGCATAGTTCTGGGGACCCAGGAAGGGAGGTTTAACTGTAGGGAGCTTTTAACTGTCACAAAATATGGTTCAAGGGGGTGGTTAGAAAAACAATGAGCCTTACTCTACGTGACAATGAGTGACCATAGGAACTAATATCTTCCAAGATGTCTGGGATGAATCTGTGCCATGAACAAATCTGGATCACTAGCTGTGGGCAACCTGAGGGCAGGGACTATATCCTTTTATTCCTATTGGCATTCAGCAGAGCCTCCAGGGTTTGGTAAATATTAGACGACCGAATGAAAACACGTCTCTTCTTGGTCTTTACTGAGTAAGAGTACCTAGAGTTCTTCTGGGTAAGCTCTGCAGTGAAGAACAATTTAGTTGGCCTCAGTCACAAAAGTCTTACCCCTCCAACCCTGCCTAATGGCCCCAAAACAGATTTTCTTAGCATTTATTACCTTCACATTGGCATAAGACAGATGGATAGCACTCTCTGTCAGGGACTGCAAAAAATCCACATCCATATGGTTGCTCCTGGCACCCTGGTGAATCAAGAACTTCTGAATGGTCTCATCACTGTACTTTTCAAATCCTGAGTCAAAGATGAGCTGGCCCTTTGATGCTCCGTGGTAGCAGAGCATCACGTTGGTCTGGCCTATAACATCACAGCTGATATGGGAAAGCACAGCCAGCTCCTGCATCAGCTTTGGCAATAACCACTGAAGCCTCAGCTGAACTAGCCTCGTGGAAGTGGAGAGATCGATTCCTATAGACACATCTACACTGCATCCTTTGAAGGTAGAGGAGAAAGAAGTCAAATTAGTCACCTATGACTGCACAACCCAGCCCAGAAGATATCAGCCAATCTGGTCCTTCAAGGAGAATCTCCAGCCAACCCACAGAAGTATAAGTGAAGTAATGGTGTGATGAAAGAAATTTTCACATATTGAGATATAGGGAAATCTGTCTGGCTTACACATGAGTTAACCTGAATTTTATGCTAACTAAAGTAGCCCATTTGTGGCCTATCAAACAGACGCTGTACATCAGCTTTAATTATTAGAGAAAAGGGACACAAAAGTAAAGAACGCCCTTGTTAAAAATAAAGATTAAATGCCTCTCTTCCTGGGATGCCAATGCTTGTTCTCCTTTGATGATAAGACACCCTTCCCATGTGCCAAGGCCATGCTGATATGCTGTGTCCTTGCTGGAATCTTCTTTTTTATAAACTCTGAAGAAATATAACCCTGACTTGTTTAATGTTCTTTGTTCTGATGGGATATAAAACTATACTGAAAACTCTATTTCTCTGGAGAAGTTTCTCAGAGTAATCTAGAGAGTGGGCTTCCAGGCTAGTCCTCAGTTTGGCTCAAAGAAAAAACTAGAAAACAAAATAGAAAAGACTTCTATTCTTATTATTTTCATTGACAAATCTTTGTTGTTTACTTTGGGTGATGGCTTGTTACGCAGCAAAAACTAACTGATATATACTGTTTCATATAAGACCTGTTTCAAAAGAACCTCTGCACATCCTATTCCTTCCACCTGAAGTATCCCTTCCCATTCCCTCCATTCTAATCTGGTTAACTCACACATGTCCTTCAAGTTGAAGTTCAAAAGCCCCCTCCCTAAAGCATCTGTGATTCATGTCCCCACGCCCTCAAGTTGAGCTATTAAATGCCCCTGCATATCCACTATTACTTTACAAGATCTCTCTCTGAACAAACATTCCCTCATAGTGGAGACTATGTCATCTTACTTTCCCAGTGTCTAACGCAAAGGCTCATTAAATGTTCCCCAAATGAATGAAGACAAAATATAAAACAGCCTTGAGTCTCTTTTAGTACAAGCTGTACTATTCCCTTCTCCCCTGGAAGTTTCATTCATCACCCATGCAGACACCTTGTTTCAGAGAAGCATATTAGAAAAGGCCAAGACTGATTATCACTCTCAACTTTATGTTTCTCCTACCTGAAAACATTTAACCCCTCCTAGAAGGGTGTAGCTAGAATTGGAAGGCCCACTGATCTTTCAGGCTACACCTCAGTTCAGTTCAGTCACTCAGTCATGTCCGACTCTGTGACCCCATGGACTGAGGCATTCCAGGCCTCCCTGTCCATCACCAACTCCCAGAGTTTACTCAAACTCATGTCCATCGAGTCAGTGATGCCATCCAGCCATCTCATCCTCTGTCACCCCCTTTTCCCCCTGCCTTCAATCTTTCCCAGCATCAGGGTCTTTCCCAGTGAGTCAGTTCTTCACATCAGGTGGCCAAAGTATTGGAGTTTCAGCTTTAGCATCAGTCCTTCCAATGAATATTCAGGACTGATTTCCTTTAGGATGGACTGGTTGGATCTCCTTGCAGTCCAAGGGACTCTCAAGAGTCTTCTCCAAAACACCACAGTTCAAAAGCATCAATTCTTCGGTGCTCAGCTTTCTTTATAGTCCAACTCTCACATCCATACATGACTACTGGAAAAACCACAGCTTTGGCTACAGCTACCCATTCATAATAAGACCATCTACAAAATTTCACTAAGGAGGAAAAGTTAATGGTTAAAAATGCATTTGGATTAGAATTTGGGTGAAAACTTCAAAAGGTAACTTATCAATCACAAAAGGACTGCTATTTATTAACTATTTCTTGACAAGCATGATGTTGGATTGTCAAAGCAAGACAGGACATGCAGACAGGCATTTTCTCTTTAGATCAGCATAAACTGCAGTATTTGGCCCAGAATCACAAAACAAAACGGCAAATTTGGGGAGAAGGAAGTTTCAAGGAAAATAAATAAACATTGGACCCTTCACCAGTTAAAATAGTCATAAACAGTGGCTGAAGTTTCTCAGGGATCTGGGATCCAGGGCTGACTCATGAGTATTCAATCCCCTAAATGTCACATTCTGTGCGAGCTGTCCAGATGTCTTTCTGGAATTGAAAAGACAGAATGTGCCTTACTCCCATCCTTCCATATAAAATATCTTGGCTTTGTTTTGATTTTTAAGTCTCTAATTGAAATTTGCCATAAAGAGATTTCACAGATGTAAATCCCATTTCTATATCAGATCTGAATTCAGAAAGAAAAAAAATTTCTGAGTATGGAATATTATTCTGACATTTCTAATTTACATTTTCCCCAGAAGCATTTTCACTGGGTTTTCCCCTGTAATGCAAGGAGCATTTTCTTTCCCTGTTAACAAAGAGGGCTGACTTTCACCAGATAACCTCTAAAGTTTGTCTGATTCAGCTTTATAAGTCTAGAACCAATTAGGTTTAGCCATTATTAAAGTACAAGATAACACAGAACTGGAGATAACTACAAATCCTAATTTATTAAATGGCTCAAAATGACCTGAGAAGAGAAGCTGGAATCCTGTACCTCTACTCCTCTCCAAGATAATGACAGACAACAAAAATGAAACAGAACAACAGCAAAAATAAATCAAAGTCTCCAGGACTCTGATTCCTGAAGAACTGAACTGCGGAAGGACATTTCATAATCCATGCTTATTTTAAACAAATAATTCTATACATGCACTCTTTTCGATCGATTTTTCTTTTCAACATTTACTTATTTGGCAGGGCCAGGTCTTAGTTGCAGCATAAGAACTCTTAGGTGTGGCACGTGGGAGCTAGTTCCTGACCAGGGATCAAACCCTGGATTATCTACTCTAGGAGCATGGAGTCTTAGCCACAGACCACCAGGGAAGTCCCTCGGTTGATTTCTGAATTTACCAAAAGCACTGCAAAGTAGTGATAATCTTGAGATTCGTTGTTGTTCAGTTGCTAAGTCATTTCTGACTCCAATTCCACGGACGATAGCATGCCAGACTCCCCTGTCCTTTACTGTCTCACAGAGTTTGCTGATTCAAGTCCACTGAGTCAGTGATGCCATCCAACCATCTCATCCTCTGTCGTCCCCTTCTCCTCCTGCCCTCAATCTTTCCCAGCATCAAGGTCTTTTCCAATGAGTCAGCTGTTCACATCAGGTGGCCAAAGAACTGGAGCTTCAGCTTCAGCATCAGTCCTTCCGATGAATATTCAGGGTGGATTTCCTTTAGGATTGATTCTTGAGATAGTAGAATCAAAAATGTTCATTTAATACTCTGAAAAATTGGCTCTGGCTTTGACACCAAACTGCTGGGAAGTTCAAACTCTGCCTCCATTATTTCCCATCTGTGCTTCATAACCTCTCTCTTTATTTTTCTCACCTGGAGACTGAGTATAAGAATGAGAGGGCAACAGGTAGGAAGGCTAGGGCTCCCCAGCTGGAGGAAATAAACTGTTAAGCGGCAGACTTTTTTTCTCTTTCTCTATACAAAACTAAAAGGAGGTTTCTTTTAAATTCCGTGTTGTCGTGAGGACACCTGGTTCTGCCTGAACTTACCTTTCTTCAAACACTTTGAGCCAACCAAAGTGTTTTTCTTATGGAAATGTTTTTCTTAAGCTATGTTAATGAACTATGTATTTGCCTTGGAATCTGCCTTTCTTCAAATCTGTTCCACCTAAGGCTAAACCTTGAACCAATAATGGCTCAACAAGCCAGTACATCTTACTCATGGGAATGTTCTCTTAAGCTATGTTAATGAAACTATGCATTTGCTTTCAAATCTGCCTTTCTTTAAGATTCATGTCAATTGTTTTATGACGGGATGATTCACCTTGTGCCAATGCTATCTCAAAATGTTGTGGGAGAGGCACCTGATGGAACTCTCTCAGTTTTGAGGTGATTCTTTATCTGATTAGCAACTTGCTAACAGATATATAACTCCTTGCTAAAAACTAGCAAGGGGGCACTCTTACTACCCCCTTCAGATGTCTGTGTCAGAAGCTTCCTCTATCCTTTTTATACTTTAATAAAATTTTATTACACAAAAGATTCGAGTGATCAAGCCTCATCTCTGGACCCAGATCAAAATACGGTCCTCCGGAGGTCATGAATCCTAATGTAGCTCACAGCTCACAGCCGCAACCTTTCAATAATAGCATCTGCCTCACATGGGGGTTGGCAATGGCAACCCACTCCAATACTCTTGCCTGGAAATTCCCACGGACGGAGAAGCCTGGTGGGCTGCAGTCCACGGGGTCGCACAAAGTCAGACACGACTGAAGTGACTTCGCAGCAGCAGCAGCAGCAGCACATGGGGTTGATGCAGGATTATTGGGCTTTATGCACTTCGTTTTATATTCTTCCACATTGTTAGAAAAAACGCCGCGGGAGGAAAAAAGCCGCCTCTAAGGACCGGTGGTAAAGGCCTTTATTAAGCGTCGCCCTCGGGCAGAACTCCCGGGGGCAGGTGAGTGAGGAGAAGAAGGGAGTCTGCGAGGTATGAGGGGTGGGGAGGGGTTTTATAGTCAGGGCCCGGCGTCCAAGCCAGGTCTTCCCATATAAGGAAGAAAGCGCGGGCTACAGCGGCGGTTGGTGTCCAAGGGCTCCGTGTCAGCACCCAATTGGACCAGGCTGCAGGGGGCCGGCCCCTGGAAGTTTAGCCAGCCTCCGGAACTTGCCTGCGGCACTTTTCCGGGGCATGCCTCAACATGCCCAACCTTTCACACATGACTCTACACTATATACTGTATTGTACCATACTGTACTTTCCTTTGGGCTTCCCAGGAGTCACTAGTGATGAAGAACCCAGCTGCCAATGCAGGAGGCATAAGAGACGTAAATTTGACCCCTGGGGTTGGGAAGATACCCTGGAGGAGAGTATGGCAACCCACTCCAGTACTTTTGCTTGCAGAATCCCATGCTCAGAGGAGCCTGACGGTCTACAGTTCACAGGGTCGCAAAGAGTCAGACACAACTAAAGCGACTTAGCATGCACACACGCACCGTGTCATATAACCTCCTACTCTAAGTGTTATTTGAAGCCCAGCAGGATCAGCATCATGTGGGAGCTTGTTACAAATGCAGAATCCCACCCCAACCTACTGAATCAGAAACTGCATTTTAACAAGCTCTCCAGGTTATTCAAATGCACGCTAAAATTTGAGAGGTTCTGTTGTACCCTTCTGTACTGTACCAAAAGGCAATATAGAACAGTATTTAGTATGCAGACTCTAGAACCAGACTGCCTTAAGTTCACATCTCATCTCTGCTATTTACCTGGACTAAACAACCTGATTCTGCTGTGCCTTGGTTTTCTCACTTGTAAAATATTGATAATATCTATTTATTAATTATTAACAGGGTTATGGGGAGATGTAATGTTTTAACCTGGTCTCTGGAAGTCCAAAGACCAGGCCCTATACAAAAAACACCACCTATGATGGAATGCTACTCGGCCATGAAAAAGAATGAAATAATGCCATTTGTAGCAACGTGGATGGACCTAGCAATTATCATACTAAGTGAAGTAAGTCAGACAGAAAAAGACAAATACCATGTGGTATCACTCATATGTGAAATCTAAAATATGACACAAAGTGAACTTATCTATAAAACAGAACCAGACTCACAGACACAGAGGACAGACTTGTGCTTGCCCTCTGGGCAGGATTGGGAAAGGGGTGGATCGGGAGTCTGGGACTAGCAGATATAAACTAGTATACAGAGAATAGATAAACAAGGTCCTAGTATAGCATAGGAAACTATATTCAATAACCTGTGACAAAACATAAATGGAAAAGAATATGAAAAAGTATATGTATATATATATATATATATAACTAAATCACTTTGCTGTGCAACAAAAATTAATACAACATTGTAAATCAATACTCAATAAAATAAATTAAAAAAAAAAAAGATTCCCAGGACAAGGCTAAAAGTATTAGTTTTATTAAGAGAGCCAACCGGGTCCCTAATGCCTACTGTGGGCTTGTGGATCAAGTAACAAGCCCTCTGTCAGTCACCTTGTGGAATGCAGAACTGGTAAGGAATTTCCTTCTCCAGATTTTGCAGGGACTCAAATTTTTCTTCATAATACACTTTGCTCAGGTCATTAATGATCTCCAAAAGCTGGGAGAATTCGACTTTGCCCACCCCAATGGCAAAAATAATTATGTTTCTGTCCCTCAGGGCCTTGGCTGGTATAGCTACATTGTCCCCGGAGACCCCATCAGTGACCACAATCAAATATTGATGGACACTGGGCCTCCCTCCTCTTGAACTCCCAAAAAAAGTCAGAGTGAAGTTCAGAGCTTTCCCAGGGTATGTGCCACCATTGATTTGCATAACATCTGAGATGGCTCTGTGGACGTCCACCTTTGAGGCGTATCGGTTGAGCCTGAATTCTTCCTGGGGGTCTGAGCTGAATTGCAGGAGGCCAATCTGAATTTCATCAGCACCAATATTAGATTGTTTGACCATTCACTTCACGAACTCCTTCATCTTTTCAAAGTCTTTTGGCAAGATGGATTCTGAACCATCCATCAGGAAGATAATGTCTGTTTTCCTATTCTTACAGGCTGGAGGGAAGAAGAAGCAGGACAGAGCATTAAGTCTGAAACAATTAATTACACGTCCCCAGGGAGAGTCTGGGGTGACACATACACAACATGGCAATATTTATAAAGGGGGTGGAAGTGGAAGTCAAGGAAATAAATTTCTGTGACCCAGCACAAATCAGTCTCAAAATAGGACATGGCCATATGATAGAGATCTATCTATAGATCGATAGAGCTATCGATCTATAGATAGTTCATATGATAGATATCTGTCATATGAACCATCTTGGTTTATTCTAGCTCATGGTCACTCTGTGTCCAATACTTTTAGACCTGTGAATCCACAGTTCCAGAATGAAGCCTATTCAAATAGATTAGACATATATACTAAGAGTGAGATTGAAGAAAAAAATTCTTACTCTCTGAGGAACAGATGTCTTGTACCACTTCTTGTTGGATGGCCTTCAAGGACTCAAAATCATGCACAAAAAACATTCTGTCTTCAGCGACCTCTTGAAGCTCAACAATATTAGCATCTCTGACTCCAACTGCATAAATGGTGACTCCGTGGCCCCTCAGCGCCTCTGCAGCGTCAGCCCCCAGGTCCATAGATTTGCCATCGGTGACAATGATGAGATACCAAGGCACGTTGCTGCGAGCAGTGTCTGCAAAGACCTGGATCTTGCTGCCCAGGGCCTCACCTGTCTTGGTGGCCTCTCTCTTCTGCCGGATGCTGTCAACGGCTACCTCCAGCCCCGCCACACTGGAGCGCTGGCTGAGGGTGAACTGACGACTGACTTTATCCGTGTACTGAACGACTCCAAACTGGACTCCGTCGGGCCCAACATGGAACATCCTTATCACCTCATTCATGAACACCTTCATTGCAAGAAAGTCGTCTTGGTGGATACTGCCAGACCCGTCAATAAGGAAGTAAATGTCTGCCTTCTCGATGTGTACATAGCCTAGGCAAGAAGCAGCAGCAGCAAGCCGTCAGAATGGCGTGTGAGAGGGTATGGGACAAGGCTATAGGTCCCGATCCCCCAACACCCTCTCATTGCTGCCTTTCTCCTGACAGCACCTGAGACTCTGTGTGTATTCTTTGGCCAGAAACATGATCAGCAGTGAGTGAGAGCAGCCAGCAGCCCATGATTGGAAGCGGGTAATGGATAAATACCCCAGCTCCCTCGCCCTTTGGGTGGGACCACTCTGAGGACAGCTCAGCACAATCTCCCTGAGTCCCTGGCAGAGCCAAGCCCCAGGCGCCTCCAGCAATAGCCTGCTCACTAACTCCGCCCATGCTGGCAGGCTTCCCTTCCTCTCTCCATCCCCACTCCCCTAACAGTGTCACCGGAGCTCCACTCCCAGATAAGTCACTTGCATCCATAGTTCATACCCTCATCTCAGAGTCTGCTTCTGATGAACCCCACTGAAGGCATGAGATAAACATTGCTTGACATTTCTCAAATGGGGAAATTGACAACAAGCTAAAAGTAAAATATCAGCGTATATTTGTCAGGAAAGCTATGGCAAACCCAGACAGCATGTTAAAAAGCAAAGACACCACTTTGCTGACAAAGGTCCATATAGTCAAGGCGATGGTCTTTCCAGTGGTCATGTACAGATGTGAGAGCTGGACCATAATGAAGGTAGAGCACCAAAGAACAGATGCTTTCAAACTGTGGTGCTAGAGAAACTCTTGAGAGTCTCTTTGACAGAAAGGAGATCAAACCAGTCAATCCTAAAGGAAATCAACCCTGAATATTCATTGGAAGGACTGATGCTGAAGCTGAAGATCCAATACTTTGACCACCTGATGCAAAGAGCTAACTCATTGGAAAAGACCCTGATGCTAGGAAAGATTAAAGGCAGAAGGAGAAGAGGGTGATAAAGGATAATATGGTTGGATGACATCACGGATTCAACGGACATGAACTTGGGCAAACTCCAAAAGATGGTGAGGGATGGGAAGCCTGACATGCTGCAGCCCAACAAAAAGTTGGACATGATTTGGTGAATGAACAACAACAACAATTTGAAGCTATGGGTTGTCTCAGCATCTAATATTCCTGCTTCCCATGCAAGTTAAACTTTTTAAATACATGGGCAAAAGAGTGCATCTTAGGAAATTTAATTAATTAAAGTTAATATAAAACTTTGTTTTTTATTGAAGTATAGTTGATTTACAATGTTGTGTTTCTACTGTACTGCAAAAAAAACTCAATAGCCAAAGCAATCCTGAGAAAGAAGAATGGAACTTGAGGAATCAACCTGCCTGAAAAACTTGAGGAATCAACCTGCCTGACAAAGCTACAGTCATCAAGACAATATGGTACTGGCACAAAAACAGAAATATAGATCAATGGAACAAAACAGAAAGTCCAGAGATAAATCCATACACCTATGGACACCTTATCTTTGACAAAGCAGGCAAAAATATACAATGGAGAAAAATCAATCTCTTTAACAAGTGGTGCTCGGAAAACTGGTCAACCACCTGTAAAACAATGAAACTAGGACACTTTCTAACACCATAATAGGTGTTAGAAAATAAACTCAAAATGAATTAAAGATCTAAATGTAAGACCAGAAACTAAAAAACTCTTAGAGGAAAACATAGGCTGAACATTTTCTGATATAAATCACAGCAAGACCCTCTATGATCCACCTCCCAGAGTAATGGAAATAGAAGCAAAAATAAACAAATGGGACCTAATTAAACTCAAAAGCTTTTGCACAACGAATGAAACTATAACCAAGGTGAAAAGACAGCCTTCAAACTGGGAGAAAAAAAATAGCAAATGAAGCAACTGACAAAGAACTAATCTCCAAAATATACAAGCAGCTCATGCAGCTCAATACCAGAAAAACAAACAACCCAAAGAGTGGGCAAAAGAACTAAACAGACATTTCTCCAAAGAAGATAAACAAATGTGCACATGAAAACATGTTCAACATCACTCATTATCAGTTCAGTTCAGTTCAGTCGCTCAGTCGTGTCCAAATCTTTGCGACCCCATGAACCGCAGCACGCCAGGCCTCCCTATCCATCACCAACTCCCAGAGTCCACCCAAACCCATGTCCATTGAGTTGGTGATGCCATCCAACCATCTCATCCTCTGTCGTCCCCTTCTCCTCCTTCCCTCAATCTTTCCCGGCATCAGAGAAATGGAAATAAAAACCACAATGAGGTATCATCTCACGCCGGTCAGAATGGCTACCATCAAAAAGTCTACAAGCAATAAATGCTGGAGAGGGTGTGAAGAAAAGGGAACCCTCTTACACTGCTGCTGTGAAATGCAAACTAGTACAGCCACCATGGAGAACAGTGTAGAAATTCCTTAAAAAACTCGAAATAGAACTGCCATATGACCCAGCAAGGCTACTGCTAGGTGTACAAACCAAGGAAACCAGAATTGAAAGAGACACATGTACCCCAATGTTCATCGCAATAGTTAAGACATGGAAGCAACCTAGATGTCTATTGGCAGAAGAATGGATGAGGAAGTTGTAGTACATATACACAATGGAATATTACTCAGCTATTAAAAAGGCATTTGAGTCACTTCTAATGAGGTGGACAGAACCAGAGCCTATTATACAGAGTGACTAAGTCAGAAAGAGAAACACCAATATAGTATATTATTGCATATATATGGATAATTTCACATATATCTTAATCATATATTTTAATAAATAATATGTATTGACATGCATCTAATTTTAAATATATTTAAGCCATATATATTATATATCCTTATATATGTGCAAATCATATGCATATTTTAATCACATATATGTTATTTATATGTGTCTGAGCCACCACAGAAGCCCTTTATATGTGTGTGTGCATGCCAAGCCCCTTAAGCTGTGTCTGGCTCTTTGTGACTATGGACTGCAGCCAGCCAGATTGCTCTGTCCATGGGAATTCTTCTCCAAGTAAGGATACTGGAGTGGGTTGCCATGCCCTCCTCCAGGAGATCTTCCTGACCCAGGGATTGAACCTGCATCTCTTATGTCTCCCACATTGGCGGGCAGGCTCTTCACCACTAGTGCCACCTGGGAAGCCCTTATATGTGTTCATATATATAGTATTATATATCTTCTCATTTTAAACTTCCATATTGCATATGCATATGTGTGTGTGTGTAGACAGATAAAGACATATACATTAGGATATATGTAAAAGACATATACAATTAGGATATATGTAAAATTATGATATACTATGGAAGTTACCTGCGCACAGTCAGGGCAGACGGAATACAGTCCGGCCAGGAAAGAAGACCAGGACTGATGGGGTCTGCACCGCGGGCACATGAGGGTTTCTAAGAGCACACCGCCACCGTGTGTCGCCCTGTGGAACTACATGTGAGCATTGGAAGATTGCCCTAGGAAGGGCGTGTGAGCCCTTGCCTATTTATTTAATAAACAGTTACGGAGTACCTGCTATGAACCTTGCACTGGGAGAGACTGACAGCATGATTTCCACTGGCGATTTCCAATCTGAAGCCTCCTTGAGTCCCTCCGGGCACATTAGCTCCAACCCCCAGGCAAAGAACGTCAGCTTGAGAAGCCGGCTGAATGGAGGGCCGGCACCAGAGAGTGCAGAGTCCCACAGAGCTAGGACAGCGATGCCCTAGACGGTGGCTCCTAGAAGAGAATACGGGGCTGGTGTCTTTTTCCCAAGAGAAGCCAGAAATTCAAATGTTGGTGCGAAAATCCCCGGGTTTTAGGTAACAGCTAATTCTTGTTGCTGTTCACTCAGCCGTGTCCGACTCTTTGCGACCCCAGGGGCTGCAGCACGCCAGGCCTCCCTGTCCATCACCAACTCCCGGAGTTTGCCCAAGTTCATCTCCATTGCATCGGTGATGCCATCCGACCATCTCATCCTCTGCCGCCCTCTTCTCCTTCTGCCCTCAATCTTTCTCAGCATCAGGGTATTTTCCAGTGAGTCAGCTATTCACATCAGATGACCAAAATACTGGAGTTTTGGCACCAGTCCTTCCAATGTGTATTCAGCGTTGATTTCCCTTGAGATTGACTGACTGGTTTGATGTTGCAGTCTAAGAGACTCTCAGGAGTCTTCTCCAGCACCACAGTTCAAAGACATCAAATCTCTGGCACTCTTGTCTTCTTTATGGTCCAACTCTCACAACCGTGTGTGACCGCTGGGAAGATCATAGCCTTGACTATATGGACCTTTGTTGGCAGAGTAATGTCTCTGCTTTTCAGCGCGCTGTCTAGGTTTGTCATCGCTTTCCTGCCGAGAAGCAATCGTCTCCTAGTTTCATAACTGCAGTTACTGTTCACAGTATTTCAGAGCCCAAGAAAAGGAAATCTGCCACACTTCCACCTCTTCCCCTCCTACTTGCCACGAAGTAATAAGGCCAGATGCCACGATCCTAGTTTTTTAATATTTAGTCTTAAGCCGGCTCCTTCACTCTTCTCTTTCAACCTCATCAAGAGGCTCTTTAGTTCCTCTTTGCTTTCTGCCATTAGAGTGGTATCATCTGCATATCTGAGGTTGTTGACGTTTCTCCCACCTATCTTGATTCCAGCTTGTAACTCATGCAGTCTGGCTTTTCTCATGATGTGCTCAGCATATCTGTTAAATAAACAGGTGACAGCAGACAGCCCCGTGTACTCCTTTCTCAATCCTGAATCAATCAGTTTTCCATACAGGGTTCTAACTGTTGCTTCTTGACCCTCGTACAACTTTCTCAGAAGACAGGTAAGATGGACTGGTATTCTCATCTTTTTAAGAGCTTTCTACAATTTTGTTATGATCCACACAAAGGCTTTAGCATAGTCGATGAAACAAGTAGATGCTTTTCTGGAATTCCCTTGCTTTCTCTTTGATCCAGCAAATGTTGGGAATTTGATCTTTGGTTCCTCTGCCTTTTCTAAACCTAGTCTGGACAGCTGGAAGTTCTTGGTTCACATAGTGCTGAAGCCTAGCCTGTAAGATTTTAAGCATGACCTTTCTAGCATGGGAGATGAGTAGAATTGTCCAATGGTTAGAACATTCTTTTTGGCTTCCCTGATAGCTCAGTTGGTAAAGAATCCACCTGCAGTGCTGGAGACCTAGGTTCGATTCCTGGGTCGGGATCTGTGGAAGAAGGGATAGGCTACCCACTAAAGTATTCTTGGGCTTCCCCTGTGGCTCAGCTGATTAAGAATCCGCCTGCAATGCAGGAGACCTGGGTTTTATCTCTGGGTTGGGAAGATCCCCTGGAGAAAGGAAAGGCTACCCACCCCAGTATTTTGGCTAGGAGAATTCCATAGTCCATGGAGTTGCAAAGAGTCAGAGATGACTGAGTGACTTTCACTTCACTGGAACATTCTTTAGTACTACCCTTCTTGGGAATTGGGATGATTGACCTTTTCCAGTCCTGTGGCCACTGCTGGGTCTTCCAGATCACTGCCTTGTCGTGGTGATGGGGCTTGCGTACTTCAATGAAGCTATGAGCCGTGCTGTGTAGGGCCACTCAAGACAAACGAGTCATAGTGGAGAGTTCTGACAATACATGATCCACTGGAGGAGGGAATGGCAACCCACCCCAGTATACGTGCAATGAGAACCTCATGAATTGTATTAAAAAGACAAAAAAAAAAAAAAAAAAACCAACAACTTCTTTATCCATTCATCGGCCGATGGACATCTAGGTTGCTTCCATGTTCTAGCTATTGTAAATAGTGCTGCAATGAACAATAGGATACATGTGTCTCTTTCAATTTTGGTTTCCTCAGGGTACATGCCTAGGAGGGAGATTGCTGGGTCATATGGTGTTGTTTTTTTTTTTTTTAATGGGTTGTACCTTTTTTTCTTTTTATTTTTTTATTGAAGGATAATTGCTTTACAGAATTTTGTTGTTTTCTGTCAAACCTCAACATGAATCAGCCATAGGCATATGTATATCCCCTCCCTTTTGAAGTTGTGGTATATATACACAATGGGATATTGCTCAGCCATAAACAGGAATGCCTTTGAGTCAGTTCTTATGAAGTAGATGAACCTAGAACCTATTATACAGAGTGAAGTAAGTCGGAAAGAGAAAGATAAGTACCATATTCTAACACATATATATGGAATCTAGAAGAATGGTACTGAAGAACTTACTTACAGGGCAGCAATGGAGAAATAGACATAGAGAACAGACGTATGGACATTGGGAGAGGGAAGGAGAGGGTGAGATGTATGTAAAGAGTAACACGGAAACTTACATTACCATATGTAAAATAGATAGTCAATGGGAATTTGCTGTATGTCTCCGGAAACTCAAACAGGGGCCCTGTATCAACCTAGAGGGGTGGGATGGGGAGGGAGATGGGAGGGAGGTTCTTCTGTGTATTCCTGCCACCTCTTCTTCATATAATCTGCTTCTATTAGGTTCATGCCATGTGGACCTAACCGTATGTTAGCGGTATGTTATTGAGCCCATCTTTGCATGAAATGTTTCCTCGGTATCTCTAATTTTCTTGAAGAGATCTCTAGTCTTCCCCATTCTATTGTTTTCCTCTATTTCTTTGCAATGTTCACTTCAGAAGGCCTCTTAACTCTCCTTGCTATCCTTTGGAACACTGCATTCAGATGGGTATGTCTTTCCTTTGCCTTTCACTTCTCTTCTTTTCTCAGCTATTTGAAAGACCTCCTCGGGCAACCATTTTTCCTTTTTGCATTTCTTTTTCTTAAGAAAAAGAGTCCTTTGAGGCAGGTCATTGTGTATGATTATAGTAACAACAGCAACGAAAAGCAAGTCAAAGAAACATTTTCAAAATGGAGTCAGAACTGGTTTTTCTCTGCAGCACAGGTGTATTAATATGCCCAGGAGTGAAATTGCTGGAGCATGTTGCAACTCTACGTTTAGTTTTTTGAGGAACCGCCATCCTATTTTCCACAGAAGCTGCACCAATTTGCATTCCTATCAAGAGTGTAGGAGGGTTCCTCTTTCTTCACATCCTCTCTAGCATTTGTTATAAAATTTATTACTTCTACTACTGTACAGTATGCATTCCTTCTACACATAATACATGTTTCTGGCAAAACTGGCATTCTGAAAAATTAAGCACTGAATAATTATGGGGAAAAACATGGCTGTGAGTGGATTACTTAGAACCTAAGCAACTTTGTCACCAAAGCCCTACAAAAGAGATCATTGTTACCTTGAAATAATTACCTTGGCAGTTTTCCCTGACGTCTAGAGGCTGCCTCAGAAGATATTGGTAAATGCAGAAACACCCCATGTGGGGATTCTGGATGGCGTTCTGAGACAAGCAGGGGCTGTCTCCATTCTCTGAGCCAGTGGCTGCTCTTACATAGGGTCAGCAGAGGAAAAGGTACAACCATCAAGCAGGGTGCAAATCATGCAGGCGTTCATTGTCAATTTGCTTAAAATGGAGCTGAAAAGGCTTCTGCCTGGGTAGTAGCCATCTGAGAGCTTTGCCTTTTGTTTCCTGCTGAGGTTTTTAATTCTGCTTATATACCCTGGCTCCCCCTGCCTAGGAAAAAAATTGTGTATAAACCAACACAATTGCAACCAATTGGACAATAGGAATATCTGCTATAGCAAAATACAATTGCTCTGGGAAAATGGGGAAACAATATTTTCAGTTTCTACTGAATAAGTCAGTTTGAGACCCTTAATTTGATATTATGACACATTTCACATGTGGACAAAGGTCAGTGGCCACGTCAATAAACAAAGGATGCTGAGGCCATCAGGCCATCAAGCCATCAAGCCAGCAGCCACTGCAGCCTGCCCTGACTGTGTACCCTGAGAGGATTCAGATTGGAGAATACTGGCTCCAGGTAGCTGGCGTACATATCAAAAGATGACTTCAATGAGCCCAGACTCTTGCATCCTCCTATACATAGGAAAGCACTAAATTCATTAACTTGAAATGTCTGTTTTTTCTTTAATTAACAGTAATCTTTTGATGTTACAACTACCTGAATTTTGTTGCCAAACTCCTAGGCACCCTGGCTTCTTCCTTACCTCTTCAGAGCAGTTCCCTCAGAGCCATCTATGAGACTGTCTCCCAGGCTTAAGTCCTCAAAAAGTCCACCAAACAAAACATAATTCTCAACTTTTATGTTGTGGTTCTGTTTTTTTTTTTTTTTAATCAGCCCACCTATGGGAATTTGTAGAGTGGAGGCACTTTTAAGTGGCTACCCAGAAAGAGACTGTGAGTACTATTTTAGATGTCAGCAAGGTGGATGCCATAATTATGAAAACAAGTAGGATCCTATCCCCTATCATCTAGTCCCAGGAAATTGTTACTTTCTTTGCTGGAAACGATGTAAACAATTGTTTATTTGTCACAGATCCTCCAATCAGTTGGCATACTTGACTACATTGTATATTTAAAAATGTATTTACATTATGAGATAGAAGTTACTAGGAGATAGAAACCATATCAGTAATTCGAATAGGAAAATTAAATGTGAAAAAATGCTAGCTCTTAATAGGTGGTAAATGACTAACAGGGAATTTTTAAGGGTTCTCAGTCCTATAGAAGTAATGTTAACCAAAAACTGGGTTTGCCTCTTGGTGGGTGTCAAGCCAATAGGGCACAACCAACCCAAAAATCCGGAGAAGGAAGAATTTGTTATTAGTTGCAGCAAGTAAGGAGAATACCAAAGATCTTTTCCAAAGCAGTGTCTCCCTGAACAACAAAACTGGGGAAGTTTTAAGCTCAGGGTACATGTATCTTCATGAAGGGGCTTGAGCAGAGGAGAATTCAGCATAGAATTCTGGCAAAGGCTGACAGAGTCCAGGCTTGAGTTAATTGAAGTAAGGAGGGCCAATGTCATTATTCCATCCTCCACCTGCATGTGGGGGGGGGGGGGTCTTCATTTCTGCAATCAAATATGTATTTTTATGAATATCCTTTGATGAGGCACTAGGACTTTGCTTTATCACTGTACTGTTGTTTGGCCACCTCTTTTCTGTTCCCACATTCCTTTGTTCCCTGAAGATCATTAACTACTGAGATATGTTCAAGGGCAAGCAATGAGGCCCGGCTTTGATTATAAAATGACTTGGGCCAGAAGTGACTTCTCTTAGGTCAAGAAAACCATTCCTTGTTCTCTTTGTCTGGGGACCCCCTAACCTATCTGCTTATGGTATCAATTTTGCAAGAAAGCAGTTACTCCTCCTGGGGCTGAGAGAAAGTAAACAAGGGCCATCTGAGAAACTTAGGCAAGAGCCGCCGGCCCTGGAAGGCTGGGCTGCAGGTCTCTTTGCAGAGGGTGTGGCTGCACGGGGATGTGCATCCCATCAGAGCAACTGGCTGCAGGGTCTGGGCAGGGACTGGGCCACGTGAGAAAGCTGTTTCCAGCCATCATGGCATGAGCTTCATCTCACCATCTACATCAGGTTCAGGTGTGGTTGAGACCCGTTGGGTGCAATTCATTGGGTGCTGCTCCTTTAATACGAGTTCTTAAATTAGAGAGCTGTTGATTAAAGACACAAGTAATCAGCTTCCTTTCCCCTCCCCCATCACACCCAACATACACCCTATACAAGACAAGTATGGGATGGTCACTACAGAAAATCCCATTCAAAAGTAGGTGAGGAAGGGAAGCTACGGCACACGCTTACTCTGAATCCCAGCTGTGTGCAAGCAGCTCTTTGCAGGAAACTGCCCTCAGTAGGAGCCCCTTTCCTTCAGCAGAGCTGTATTGTCACTACTTTCAAACCAGACACCCACACACTCTACGCATCTCTGGCCCATGCACACTTTCAAATCTTTTAATCACACAACGCTTTGTCTAAATCGCTGGTTCTTTCCACAGATCCAGGAAGTAGAAAGGAAGAATAAGTAATTAACAGATGACCAGATTTCTTCCCTCACTCTGTCTTCGGTGATCTCACAAACTGCATGAATAAGATAATATCTCGGTGGAGATGGCAAGGAGTGGACAAGCCTGCCCAAAGTGGGGCACGGCAACAGCTCTGACCTCCTGTCTCAGCGATTAACTGAGATGGGTCTAGGGTGGCCGGCTGAAGCAGGATCTCAGTTCCACCAACGAGGAGTGAAGCCAGGCCACGATGGTGACCACACCGCCTCCTAGCCGCTGGACCCACCAGGGCCGGTTAGCCATGAGCAGAGCCCAGGCTCCTTGTCTGCTCTGAGGAAGGAATTCAGCAAAGAGAAAGAAAGTAGTGAAATAAGTAAAGTGTTTGTCAGGAAAAAAAAAAATAGTACCTGCAGACGCACACACAGGTGAGTTCAGAGAAAGAACCGAGGCCTGACTCAGGGGAGGTGCTTCTGGGTTTCCTTTGGCCAGTGGCCGTGATTTGTCTGGCTTTGAGTCCCCGTGTGGTCTGGCTCAGGGCCCTCCTCCATGTGCACGTGCGTCTTTTAGCCAACAATGGATTCCAGAGCGAGGGTCTCCAGGAAGTTGACAGAACATATTACAGCGTGACGCCTGCTCCCTTCTCTTACCCCTGAGAAACCTTTCTGCATACGTGTAGTGTGGGAGGTCTCCTTAGCCTCAATGATGAGAAACATGCGGTCTCTTTCATCCAAGCAGGACTCGGCTCCTCCTTGCCCCAGCTGTTATCTTTATTGTGAAGTATCTGTCCACAGGAGACAGATTCCAGCAGCTCAGCCTAAGACCCATCTATATCTTCGCACAAGATTATTCCTCTTTTCCCTTTAAAATTTTCAGGTTCAAACAAAATCTTCAAAGGTGGTTTTTGGTTACACTGAGTCCACCATCTCTACTCAACTTCCAGCATTCTGATTAAAAGCAACTTTTCTATCTACCAATATTTGTCTCTTGAGTATTGATTTTTGAGTAGCAAGCAACCAGATCTGATTCAGTAACTTCTGGGCCTCCAATTTTAAGAGGGTTGGGTCCTTTGAATCCCAAATTATGAAGCACATCTGGCTCCAAGGATGTGGAAGAGGATGGTTGGCCCGCACTCACAGACCATAAAAAAAGGGCCTGGTAAACACTCACATTGCCTATTAATAATGGAGATTTTTCAGATGCTGCAGTTGTGGCTTCTGTTTCCCCACAGAGATCAGTCTCCAGGAAGTGGGATTCCAAGAAGCTCAGAGGCAAGACTGTTCCAGGACCACACTTTCTGCCTCTGCACTGACAGATGATTCCCTGAAACAGCCACAAGAGTAACAAGGGTAGTCGAATGGAGTAGGGCAGAGCCTTGGCAAATGTCTCATAGACTCCAGGCGCTGTGCCAAAGGCTTCATCTCACCCAACCTCCCAGAGGCTTTATGAGGGAGGTACTAAAATCCCCGTCTACATCAGCCCACTTGTACCCATTTAGATGAGGAACCTGAGGATTACAGATACTGCAGTGTGCTCAGGTTTGCCAACTAGAAAACTGTCATAAAAATTGTGAACTGATTTCTGCTCTTTGCTATTCTGGTGGAAATTTAAGATGCTGAACTCTCAACTTTGTTTCATGAAAAACTAAAAGTGTAAGACTGCTGTATTGTTACAATGCCAATTTCCTGCTCAGACATCGCACAGTAGATTTGCAAGATGCTGCCATTAGGAAAAACTGGGTGAAGGGTATGTGGAATCTTTCTGTATCATTTCTTACAACATACTAATTTAAAATTATTTCAAATTAAATTTTAGTTTAAAAAAACTAAAACTGTCCTACAAAGATGACTTCGCTAGACTTCTTTCACACCTTTATGAGAGACAACGCAGTACTTTAGCAATGCAGTGAGAAAACTGAAGGGCGATGTAATAATGGTGATTTCTTTCATTATTACTTCATTGATCTGTGTATTCCATCCACCTTCTGTTTTCTTCTTTTTTTTTTTTTTCTGTTTTCTTATCTTAGTATTGCTTAAGCATCGATTGGAATTAATAATAAAGTAAGTTATAGAGTGATACAATAGCAAAATCTTATAACACAGAGAGAAAGATGCCCAAAGATTGCTTAGATACTAAAAGGTAGCTTTGATCTCTAAAAAGATCCAATAGACCCATGTGATAATTGCTAAATAGAATGATAGATTTTAGATAGATAGATGGATAGATCAATACATGATAGGAATTTTTTTTTTTCTTGGTTCCTTGGAACAACTTAATGAAGAAGAAAAGTCACTGAAATATCAATCCATACAAATAACTGAAATTCCTCGATAAAGCAACTCAGAAACTGAAATTGGGTCTAGTAGTCCGTAATTCGGAGAAGGCAATGGCATCCCACTCCAGTGCTCTTGCCTGGAAAATCCCATGGACGGAGGGGCCTGATAGGCTACGGTCCATGGGGTCACTAAGAGTCGGACACGACTGAGCAACTTCACTTTCACTTTTCACTTTCATGCATTGGAGAAGGAAATGGCAACCCACTCCAGTGTTCTTGCCTGGAGAATCCCAGGGACGGGGAGTCTGGTGGGCTGCCGTCTATGGGGTGGCACAGAGTCGGACACGACTGAAGCGACTTAGCAGCAGCAGCAGTCCATAATGGTGTCCTGAGGGTTGAGATAGAATCCAAACCCTTAGCTTGGCCAACAAGGCCCCGCATGTCAGCCCCTGCTGCCCGCCGCCTCCGTGGGCTCTCTCTGCATCTTGACCTTCTCACAGTCTCTGCTCCGGCCACACTGGCCTGCTCCACGATCTTGCTCAGTCTCGTCACAGGGTCCCTGTACAAGCGGGTCCCTCTTTCCGGAGGCCCGCCTTTGCTGGCCACCAAGCCTGGGTCAGTTTCTTTATCATTAAGCTCTTTCAGGATGCAGTTACTACCTTTCGGGTACTCCTTTCTGTCTGTAACTGTTTGTTCACGAGTGCATTTTTTTTTTTTTTTTGGAGGGTCTGTGTCTCCTGGGAGGCCAAAGGCCCTATGAGAAGAGGCCTGTTCCCATTTCCACATGTTATTGCATCCACGGCTGACAGCGGTCACCTGCCTCCTCCCTGAGAAACCTCTAAAATTATGAAGAGGAATAAAGTACAGGCCAGAGGATCAAAATGGCAAGACGTGGCCCGAGGTAGCTGCAGACCTCCACTGTTGACTCATGTCAGAATTTGTGATCATTTAAAGATCAGCGATCTTTAACACTCAATTTCGAATTTCTGGCTTCTCTTGTTTAAAAAAAAAAAAGTTCGGGACCATATTCCCTTGAACTGCCTAGAGCTGAGCAGTGGGGCTCTGGTTAGGAGGGGAACCTACTCTCCAACTCAGACGTCCACTCCCAGCCTGCTTCCCATCTCTACTTCCTGCCTCACAGATGGAGCTGCAAGCCCCATAGAGCTCCAGGGAGTCTTGGCACTGTGAATCATGTGCTCTTTGGGGATCCTGGTCTGCATTTTAAGAAAATGTTTGTTGAAAGAATAAATCATGGCTTCCCTGGTGGCTCAGGGGTAAAGAATCAACCTGCCAGTGCAGGAGACAGTTTCGACCCCCCGATCCGGGAAGATCCCACATACTGTGGGGCAACTAAGGCCACGTGCCACGGCTACCGAGCCTGTGCCCTGGGCCGGGGAGCCATGGCTACGGAGCCTGCGCCCTGGGGCCGGAAGCCACGGCTACCAAGGCCCGCGCACTACAGCCTGTGCCATGCGACGCGAGAAGCCCTCACACTGCAATTACAGAAAAGCCCATACAGCAACGAAGACTCACCTCAGCCAAAAATAAATGAAAAAAAAAAAAATTTAAAAAAAAAAAACAAAAAAAACGTAGTAAACTGCAGAAGGAAAAGGCAAACCATCAGTAATCGTTCATCAGGAACCCCGCGGACAGTATGAGAGGCAAAGAGATATGGCACCAGAAGGTGACCCCCTAGACCAGTAGGTGTGCAGGTGCTACTGGGGAAGAGCGGAGAAATAGCTCCAGGAAGAATGAAGAGGCTGGACCAAAGAAGAAAAAACACTCAGTTGTAGAGCTGTCTGTTGGTGAAAGTATAGTCCGATGCTGTAAAGAACAATATTGTGTAGGAACCTGGAATGGTGGATCCATGAATCAAGGTAAATTGAATGTGATCAAGCTGGAGATGGCAAGAGTGACCATCGACATTTTAGGAATCAGTGAACTAAAGCAGATGGGAATGGGTGAATTTAACTCAGATGACCAGTAGTATATACAGTATATGTATATATATATATATATATATATATATATATATATATACACAGATGACCAGATATACAGTAGTATATCTACTACTGTGGGCAAGAATCTCTTAGAAGAAATGGAGTAGCATTCATAGTCAACAAAAGAGTCTGAAATGCAGTACTTGAGTGAAATCTCAAAAACAACAAAATAATCTCAGGTCGTTTCCAAGGCAAACCAATCAACATCACAGTAATCCAAGTCTATGCCCCAACCCCTGATGCAGAAGAAGCTGAAATCGAACAGTTCTCTGAAGACTTACAACACATTCTAGAACTAACACCAAAAAAAAGTGTCCTTTTCATCACAGAAGATTGGCATGCAAAAGTGGGAAATCAAGAGATACCTGGAGTAACAGGCAGGTTTGGTCTTAGAATACAAAATGAAGCAGGGCAAAAGCTATCAGGGTTTGTCAAGAGACCACTCTGGTCACAGCAAACACCCTCTTCTAACAACACAAGGGAAGACTCTACACACGGACATCAGCAGATGGTCAATACCAAAATCAGATTGATTATATTCTTTGCAGCCAAAGATGGAGACGCTCTTTATAGTCAGGAAAAAAAAAAAAGGAGATGACTGGGGCTCAGATCATGAGCTCCTTATTGCAAACTTCAGACTTAAATTGAAGAAAGTGGGGGAAACCACTGGGCCATTCAGGTATGATCTAAATCAAATGAAGAATAGATTCAAGAGATTAGATCTGATAGACAAAGTGCCTGACGAACTATGGATGAGAGTTCGTAACATTGTATAGGAGGCAGTGACCAAAACCATCCCGAAGAAAAAGAAATGCAAAGGCATTTTGCAAAGGCAAAATGGTTGTCTGAGAAGCAAATAGCCGGGGAAAGAAAAGAAGCAAAAGGCAAAGGAGAAGGGAAAGGATATACCCAACTGAATGCAGAGTTCAGAGAATAGCAAGGAGAGATAAGAAAGTCTTCTTAACTGAGCAATGCAATGAAATAGAAGAAAACAACAGAATGGGAAAGACTAGAGATCTCTTCAAGAAAATTAGAGATACCAAGAGAACATTTCATGCAAAGATGGGCACAATAAAGGAAAGAAAAGCAAGGACCTAACAGAAGCAGAAGCTATTAAGAAGAGGTGGCAAGAATACACAGAAGTACACAAAAAAGGTTTTAATAATTCAGATAACCACTGATAACTGGAGGTTCATGACATTGTACAGGAGACAGGGATCAAAACCATCCCCAATAAAAAGAGATGCAAAAAGGCAAAATGGCTGTCTGAGGAGGACTTACAAATAGCCGTGAAAAGAAGAGAAGTGAAAGGCAAAGAGGAAAAGGAAAGGTATACATACACATTTGAATGCAGAGTTTCAAAGAATAGCAAGGAGAGATAAGAAAGCCTTCCTCAGTGATCAGTGCAAAGAAATAGAGGAAAACAATAGAATGGGAAAGACTAGAGACCTCTTCAAGAAAATTAGAGATACCAAGGGAACATTTCATGCAAAGATGGGCTCAATAATGGACAGAAATGGTATGGACCTAACAGAAGAAGAAGATATTAAGAAGGGGTGGCAAGAGAAGAACTATGCAAAAAAGATCTTCATGACCCAGATAATCATGATGGTGTGATCACTCACCTAGAGTCAGGCATCCTGGAATGTGAAGTCAAGTGGGCCTTAGGAAGCATCACTATGAACAAAGCTAGGGGAGGTGATGGAATTCCAGTTGTGCTATTTCAAATCCTAAAAGACGATTCTGTGAAAGTGCTGCACTCAATATGCCAGCAAATTTGGAAATCTCAGCAGTGGCCACAGGACTGGAAAAGGTCAGTTTTCATTCCAATCCCAAAGAAAGGCAATGCCAAAGAATATTCAAACTACCACACAATTGCACTCATATCACACACTAGTAAAGTAATGTTCTAAATTCTCCAAGCCAGGCTTCAACAGTACATGAACTGTGAATTTCCAGATGTTCAAGCTGGTTTTAAAAAAGGCAGAAGAACCAGAGATCAAATTGCCAATGTCTGTTGGATTATCAAAAAAAGCAAGAGAGTTCCAGAAAAACATCTACTTCTGCTTTATTGACTATGCCTAAGACTTTGACTGTATAGATCACCACAAACTGTGGAAAATTCTTAAAGAGATGGGAATACTAGACCACCTGATCTGCCTCTTGAGAAATCTGTATGCAGGTCAATAAGAAACAGTTAGAACTGGACATGGAACAACAGATTGGTTCCAAATTGGAAAAGGAATCCATCAAGACTGTATATTGTCACCCTGCTTATTTAACTTATATGCAGAGTACATCATGAGAAACGGTGGGCTGGATGAAGCACAAGCTGGAATCAAGATTGCCAGGTAAATATCAATAACCTCAGATATGCAGATGACACCACCCTACTGGCAGAAAATGAAGAAAAACTAAAGAGCTTCGTGATGAAAGTGAAAGAGGAGAGTGAAAAAGTTGGCCTTAAGCTCAACATTCAGAAAACTAAGATCATGGCATCTGGTCCCATCGCTTCATGGCAGATAGATGGGAAAACAATGGAAACAGTGACAGACTTTATTTTCTGGGGCTCCAAAATCACTGCAGATTGGAGTGACTGCAGCCATGAAATTAAAAGATGCTTACTCCTTGGAAGAAAAGTTATGACCAACCTAGACAGCACACTAAAAAGCAGAGACATTACTTTGCCAAAAAAGATCCATGTAGCCAAGGCTATGGTTTTGCCTATAGTCATGTATGGATGTGAGAGTTGGACTATAAAGAAATCTGAGTGCCCAAGAATTGATGTTTTTGAACTGTAGTGTTGGAGAAGACTCTTGAGAGTCCCTTGGACTGCAAGGAGGTCCAGCCAGTCCATTCTAAAGGAAATCAGTCCTGAATATTCATTGGAAGGACAGATGCTGAAGCTGAAACTTCAATCCTTTGGCCACCTGGTGTGAAGAACTAACTCATTGGAAAATACCCTGATGCTGGGAAAGATTGAAGGCAGGAGAAGAGGACGACAGAGGATGAGATGGTTGGATGGCATCACCGACTCGATAGACATGATTTTGAGTAAGGTCCAGGAGTTGGTGATGGACAGGGAAGCCTGGCGTGCTGCAGTCCATGGGGTCGCAAAGAGTTGGACACAACTGAGTGACTGAACTGAACTAAACTGAACCACAGATAGTGCTGCACTCAATATGCCAGCATATTTAGAAAACTCAGCAAGGGCCACAGGACTGGAAAAGGTCAATTTTCTTTCCAATTGCAAAGAAAGGCAAGGCCAAAGCATGTTCAAACTCATATACAATTGTGCTCACTTCACATGTTAGCAATCTAATGCTCAAAATCCTTCAAGCTAGGCTTCAACAGTAAGTGAACCAAGAACTTCCAGATGTCCAAGCTAGATTTAGTAAAGGCAGAGGAACCAGAGGTCAAATTGAAAACATCCATTGGATCATAGAAAAAGAGAGAGAATTCAAAGAATTCATTGTCTATGCTAAAGACTTTGACTGTGTGGATCACAGCAAACTGTGGAAAATTCTTAAAGAGATGGGATTACCAGACCACACTACCTGTCTCCTTAGAAACCTGTATGCATGTCAAGAAGCAACAGTTAGAACGAGACATGGAGTGACAGACTGGTTGAAAATTGGAAAAGGAGTGTGTCAAGGCTGTCACGAGGTGACAAGGCTGTATATTGTCACCCTGCTTATTTAACTTATATGCAGTGTACATCGTGCGAAATGTTGGGCTGGATGAATCACATGCCGGGATCAAGATTGCAGGGAGAAATATCAACAACCTCAGGTAGGCAGATACCCTTCTAACAGAAGAAAGAGAAGAAGAACTAAAGAGCCTCTTGATGAGAGTGAAAGAGGAGAGTAGAAAAGCTGGCTTAAAATTCAACATTTAAAAGTCTGAGATCAAGGCATCTGGGCCTATCACTTCATGGCAAATAAATGGGTGAAAAGTGGAAACAGTGACAGATTTTATCTTCTTGGGCTCCAAAATCACTGCGGACTGTGACTGCAGCCATGAAATTAAGATGCTTGCTCCTTGGAAGAAAAGCCATGACTAACCTAGACAGCGTATTAAAAAACAGACGTTATTTTGTTGACAAAGTTCCGTCTAGTCAAAGCTATGGTTTTCCCAGTAGTCATGGATGGATGTGAAAGTTGGACCATAAAGAAAGCTGAGCACAGAAGAACTTTGCTTTCGAATTGTTGGTGTGGTTTCAAATTGTGGTGTTGGAGAAGACTCTTGAGAGTCCCTTGGACTGCAAGGAGATCCAACCAGTCAACCCAAAGGAAATCAACCCTGAATATTCATTGGAAGGACAGATGCTGAAGTTGAAGCTCCAATACTTTGGCCACCTGATTTGAAGGGCCGATTCATTGGAAAAGACCCTGATGCTGGGAAAGATTGAAGGCAGAATGAGAAGGGGCGACAGAGGATGAGATGGTTGGACAGCACCACCGACTCAGTAGACATGAATTTGAGCAAACTCTGAAGGTAGTGAAGGTCAGGAAAATCTGGTGTGCTGCAGTCCATGGAGTTGCAAAGAGTTGGACATGACTTAGAGACTGAACAACACCAGGAACAATTTGTAAAAAAAAAAAAAAAAAGGAAAGAATAAATCAGTAACCAAAAACATCTGTGCGGTTCACCTCCAAACAGCTGCAGTACCATATGAACACACAAGGTGGCAGTACGGTCTTATAAATTCACAAATCCATCGTGGCGGGTAATGCTTTGCAATTAACAGCATAAATTGTCCTACAAACCCTTCTTATTTGGTTTTTGGTTTTCAGTTCTTAATGAACTTGTTTGTTTGGTGAGATGGCAATGTACTGCTGTGTCCACATAAGCCCTTTCTCAATTTTCATTACCAACCAGACTTCAAATTCAGGATCATCTGAGTGTTTGTGCATGTAATTAGGATATGTATAATATTAAGATGATCTAAAGCTAGGAGATGTGAGGGCATGTGTATATAGTGAAGATATATCTTAAAATTAGAATAAAGAAAAAATTAGAAAGCAAAATTAAGATATCTGTATACTTCTGTATATATGAAATATATATATACATACATATTCTGTCTTTCTTTTAATTGTGTGTATAGATGTATACACTCTAGTTTTAGGTATATATTTGATTAGAGTATATAAATAAGATATAAAACATTACATATAATGTGTAAATTACATATATACTCAACTAATATATAATTAATTTATATATAGTTAGGTTATGTATAAAATTAAGATATGGGTATATAATTGGAATATATTTAAGATATATAATTGAATTATAGAGATATGACAGCTATATATACATTTGGGGATATAAAAATAATTAGAATATACATGTAAAATGACTATTTTTCTGGGCTCCAAACACTGCAAATGGTGACTGCAGCCATGAAATTAAAAGACGCTTACTCCTTGGAAGGAAAGTTATGACCAACCTAGACAGCATATTAAAAAGCAGAGACATTACTTTGCCAAGAAAGGCCCATCTAGTCAAGGCTATGGTTTTTCCAGTGGTCATGTATGGATGTGAGAGTTGGACTATAAAGCAAGCTGAGCACCGAAGAATTGATGCTTTTGAACTGTGGTGTTGGAGAAGACTCTTGAGAGTCCCTTGGACTGCAAGGAGATCCAACCAGTCCATCCTAAAGGAAATCAGTGCTGAATATTCATTGGAAGGACTGGTGTTGAAACTGAAACTTCAATACTTTGGCCACCTGATGCGAAGAGCTGACTCATTTGAAAAGACCCTGATGCTGGGAAAGATTGAGGGCAGGAGGAGAAGGGGATGACAGAGGATGAGATGGTTGGATGGCATCACCGACTCGATGGACATGGGTTAGGTGGACTCCAGGAGTTGGTGATGGACAGGGAAGCCTGGCGCGCTGCGGTTCACGGGGTGGCAAAGAGTCGGACACGACTGAGCGACTGAACTGAACGGTATACTCAGGTTGAACTATAGGAAATTGAAGATTTCAGCAGATATTCAACTGTTTTTGACCTACAAAAATGGCAATTTTATATGCTCAAGCTTAATATTTCATATGGACCAAAGTAATCACATTTGTTGGAAAATTAAGCTCATTTTGTACAGTTTTCCCCTGGAATCTTCTGTTCTCTGTTTCTAGTTCCAGTGTCCTCAATCTGTCAGTGATTTGAAAAACTGGTCCCTGATCATACTTGGGTGCAACTCTAGCCAGAAAACAGGAGCCAGTGATGGTTCTGCTCTTCCTATGTGGGAGGTCACAGGGTGCTATTTGTAGGAAAGGACATTACTTCATTTTTCCAATATAGGTAGACCTCATTTCATTACACTTCGCAGATAGTGGATTTTTTTTAATAAATTGAAGGTTTGTGACAACCCTGCACTGAGCAAGTCTATCAGCACCATTTTCCCAACAGCATTTGCTCACTTGGTATCTCTGTGTCACATTTAGGTAATTCTCACAATATTATGAACTTTTTCATTATTATATTTGTTACAGTGACCTGTGATCAGTGAAATTTGATGTTACTATTGTAATTTAGGGGGTGCCAAGTACTCTACCCATATAAGGTGGTGAACTTAATCCATAAATATTGTGTGTGTTCTGACTGCTCTCTCCTCCTCTCCTCAGGCCTCAACAATATTTAAATTAAGCCAGATAACAGCCCTGCAATGGCCTCTAAGTGTTCAAGTAAAAGGACGAGTCGCACATCTTTATTTTAAATCAAAAGCTAGAAATGATTCGGCTCAGTGAGAAAAGCATATCAACAGCCCAGACTGGCCAAAAGCTTCCCTGGTAGCTCAGATGGTAAAGAGTCGGCCTGCAATGCAGGAGACCCGGATTCGATCCCTGGGTCGGGAAGTTCCCCTGGAGAAGGAAATAGCAATCCACTCCAGTATTCTTACCTGGAAAATCCCATGGACAGAGGAGACTGACGGGCTTGGCGGGCTACAGTCCATGGGTTACAAAGAGTCATACATGACTCAGTGACTAACACTTTCACTTTCATGGGGCCAAACAGTTAACCAAGTTGTGCATGAATACAAATGGAAAGTTCTTGAAGGAAATGAAAGGGGCTGCACCAGTGAACACACCAGTGAAAAGAAAGCGAAACAGCCTTATTGCTGGTATGGAGAAAGTCTGAGTGGTCCGGATAGAAAGTCAAACCAGCCAAAGCCTGATCTAGAGAAAGGCCCCAACTCTTTTCAATTCTGGGAAGGCTGAGAGGGGCAAGGAGGCTGCAGAAGAAAAGTCTGGAGTTAGCAGAGGTTGGTTCATGAGGTTTAAGGAAAGAAGCCATCTCCATAACATAAAAGTGCAAGAAGAAACAGCAAGAGCTGATGTGGAAACTGCAGCACGTTATCTAGAAGATCCAGCGAAGACTTTCATGGAGGTGGCCACACTAAACACAACCCTAGATTAACTCTGTTCTCAGTTACAGCCTCCTGCATTATTTTTTCAGGTGATAAGCATCCCTTCTTCTGGGACACAGTGTAAGGGTCCACTGGGCTGATGTGAGTGCTGCCCAGGCCCCAACTTACCGCTCTCTCAGCAATTATTAAACGCTGTGTGAACTGTGTGAACTGTTGAAAGTGAATGAGGAGAGTGAAAAAGTTGGCTTAAAGTTCAACATTCAGAAAACTAAGATCATGGTATCTGGTCCCATCACTTCATGGCAAACAGATGGGGAAACAGTGAAAACAGTGACAGACTTTATTTTGGGGGGCCCCAAAATCCCTGCAGATGGTGAGTGCAGCCATGAAATTAAAAGACGCTTACTCCTTAGAAGAAAAGTTATGACCAACCTAGACAGCATATTAAAAAGCAGAGACATTACTTTACCAACAAAGGTCTGTCTCGTCAAAGCTATGGTTTTTTCAGTAGTCATGTATGGATGTGAGAGTTGGACCATAAAGAAAGCCGAGGGCCAAAGAATTAATGCTTTTGAACTGTGGTGTTGGAGAAGACTCTTGAGAGTCCCTTGAACAGCAAGATCAACCCTTAATATTCATTGGAAGGACTGATGCTAAAGCTGAAACTCCAATACTTTGGCCACCTGATGCAAAGAACTGACTCATTTGAAAAGACCCTGATGCTGGGAAAGATTGAAAGCAGGAGAAGGGGATGACAGAGGATGAGATGGCTGGATGGCATCATCGACTCAATGGACATGAGTTTGAGTAAACTCCAGGAGTTGGCGATGGACAGGGAGGCCTGGCGTGCTGTAGTCCATGGGGTTGCAAAGAATCAGACACAACTGAGCGACTGAACTGAACTGAACTGTTGGCTTATGCACTCCAGGGTAAGCTGTTTGAGTCATTTTGCTTTAACCCCAATGTATGGCCAACAGAATTCTTACTATTTGTTGACTGAAGCCTGGATTTCACAAGGATGCTTTGCTCCTTCCTTCTGTGAAGCGTGTGTAGGAAGGGAGCCAGGGATTCGAAAACATCATGGGCTTCCTGAGCAGGGGTGCAACCAGTCTTCTGGAGCTCACCCCTCTCTCTGGGTATCTCCAGTTCTGGGGGGATGGGGGCTCCTACTGCAGGATGAGTGCATTTTGACAAGCACTTCTGAGTGTTTAACATTGAACAAATTCTGCCCTGGTAAATGTCACAGACAGACCTGGTGGAGCAGGTGGAGGTGATAGAGGACATCCTGGGAGATGTTCCCTGGAGGCAGCTGTCATGAGGCTCCACCACATCATTCGAGACAATCCATGAATGCAGAATATATGGTAAAAATAAAAAATCAACTCTATTCCTACATACTAGCAAAAACAATTGGAAATTGAGACTAAAAACAACACCATTTAAAATAGCATTAGAAATATGAAATGCTTAGTGGTAAATCTGTCCAAAGATGGTTATGTAAGACCTGTGCCATATGGAACACTGCCGAGAACAGTAAGAGATGACCTGAATAAACAGGTTTACCATGTTCATGGATTGGAAGTCTAAATGGTGCCAGAGACTGCAGATACTTTTAAGTGTTGACTCCCTTTTACCCAGCTTTATCTTACTCTCTCTTACTGTCTTTGTCTCTTTAATGTGTCACTCTGTGTCTGGCATCAAGCAGGTGTTCAGTGAATAAATGAACAAGGAATAAGGGAGTAAATGAGAGGGTCCCAAGAGGGATCACAACTGCCTGGGAAAGCTAGAAAAGCCGCCTGCAAGGTGAGCTAGGAGTTCTATAAGCTGAGATGAGGGGGGGGACACTAGACACAGAAGTCCTCTTATGAGCAGTTAAAACTGCATTCATCTGCTGTAGCTTGGGGATCAGCTTCTACAAGACAGTGGCTGCAGACACCTTGGGAATACACCCTGAGCTCCTGTTCTGAAGGCCCTCCTACCCTGTGCTAAGGAATTTCTCTATCATTGTTCAAACTCCAAGATGCAAAAGGGCACAGAGTATATTTAGTAGGGGAGTTCATTCACTCAACATTTTGAAATACTCATTCAACACTTGCACTGGACAAAAGCTTGGACTTAATTCTGGGATAAAACTGGTGAAGACAGAAACCATCCCTGCTCAGTTATAAAACTGTTGTAGCTAATGATAGGAACCATCGTTGAGCCAAGCAGAGTTGAATTCTCCACCTGTGCTCTTTACAACAGTCCAGTAAGAGTTATTATTAATAACATCAGTAAACATGGACAGCTAAAATACACATTTAAAATGCACAGTGTGATGGATTTTACACAAGTGGATGTAACTTTCGACATCACCCACCAATAAGACATGTAACATTTCCATCATATCCAAAGTTTCCCTTATCCATTCTCAATCACTGATGTGATTTTTGTCAATGGATGGGACCTCTTTGAGGGCCTGAGAGTGGGCCCTTGTCTAAGGCTCAAATGAATTGTCCAAGGAGCTACGGTACTGACAAAGCAAAAGACTTTATTGAAAAGTGGCGCTGGAGTGGAGAGCAACAGGATAAGGGAGACCAGGAGAACTGCTCTGACTTGTGGTTCGCAGTCTCAAGTTTTCTGGTGGGTGGGGTTAGGTGAGTTGGGATTGTCTCTGGCCAGTCATCTTGCTCATGCCTTCATTCAGTCCAACACAGGGCCCTTCCTGGTGGCATGTGCATCTCTCAATCAAAATGATTTTCAGCATGAGAGAGTCTGGGAGGTTGGCAAGAGACTTTATGGACTGGTCTCTTCTCCCCTTCTTTGGGGGAAATGGCAAACCACTCCAGTATTCTCGCCTGGAGAATCCCATGGACAGAGGAGCCTGCTGGCGGGCTACAGTCCAAGAGGTCACAAAGAGTCGGATGCAACTGAAGTGACTAACACACACTTCTCCCCTTCTTGGCCCTTCCTGGGTTTTCCCCAGGTTGGTTTTGGGCCCTTCTTTGGCTTTATGTTCTTTGAAGCATCCTGACGTACGAGACTTAAGGTGTTATTATGGTGCCCTGCAGTCAGGGCAGTCAGTATTGGTCAACTGTTCCCTAACAACTTCTCACATTATTGGTAAGATTTGTATTTGCCAGTGTTCCTTGTAAACAAAATAAAAGTCTGTTCTCCCACATCTTGCTTCTTTGACTTACAGTGAATTTTGAGTTTTGTTCACATCATGGTGTCTTTCATTTTATTGTTGTTTATATATTTATTTGGTTTTTGGCTGTACTGCGTCATTGCTTCGCAAGAATTTTCTCTAGTTGCAGTGAGGAGGGGCTACTCTTCAGTTGCAGTGCTAGGGCTTCTCATTGAGTGGCTTCTCTTGCTGTGGAGTACAGGCTCTAGATGCCAACCGGGTTTCAGTAGTTGTGGCACACCAGCTTAGTTGTTCCCCAGCATGTGGGGTCTTTCTCGACCAGTGATATTGAAGAAGGAGAGGAACAGGCCGTGCTGACTCCATCTTGAAAAAAAAGGAAACTCCATCTTGCACTTTCAGTGAGCTTTGGACTATGTGCCTGGTAGCCATTGGCATAACATACCTACAGCTGAACTGGCTTCCCAGTCTGATAGACACCAGATTCCATACTAAGATTTCCCGTCGCCAAAAAGAATACAATAATCCCCTATGTAGTCAATCACCTTTGTAATCTTTATGGTACCCATTGGTGTAGGCTACAATGTATAACCAGCTGACCTTTCTGATTATGAATCATGGCTGTGACCTGATTGTATCTCCCTTTAACACTTTCCAGGCTAGGTTTAAGGAATTTGGGGATGTGGGCTTCAGCAGTACTTATATACTTAAGGTATATAAGGTTTTCACAAAAGTCGGTCGGGGTTCTTCGCTAAGAGGACACTCTGCCTTGGGCACCCCCGGTGTAATAAATTGCACTCCACTATCTGCATTGTCCTTCTGGGTGAGTTTGTTTCCTGGAATGCGCGGCTACAACAATACACCCTGCGTCCCCTGCACTGGCAGGCAGATTCTTATCCATTCCACCACATGTGAAGTTCCTTCATTAGTATTGCTGAAGTCAGAGTTTTGAGAGAGAAAGAAATTAATCAAATAATCACCTAACTGAGTCATGACAACAGCATTAAGTTAACCTAAGGATAAGTACACAAGAAAACGCATTACCTTGCTTGTCGACAATTCACTCAATACCATACACTCAGGGAGGTACACATGGTTAGAAACCTTATAAAAGTATCACATAAGGACCCTCTGTCCTTACTTCACGTCCCTAATTTTAAAAAGTCAGCTCAGAAGAGACCGGTAATGCGACGCTATGTCTTTACTTCACTTCCCTGACTTAAAAAAAAGCCAGCTCAGATGAGGGCGGGAAGCGCGACTCACCTTACCCGGATAGTAAGTGGGGACAAGGTTCCCTGAGGCGCATGCGCACCTGCACCCCAGTCTGGCCAGCAACAGCCCTCACACTTACATTTCCGTCAGACAGTCGGCGAAGCCCGCGGCCGTGCCGACGTGGCGCCGCTTGGGCCTGCCCAATCCCCGGAGCCCTGGTGGTCACGTGCACACGGCGCGGCGCAGCCGGGCCCCGCCCACCGCCCGCGCCCTCCGGCTAGCCGGGGCCTCCCTCAGTCGCCGTGGCTCCCAGAACACCTGCGCGGGCCCGGTTGCGCCTGCGCAGTGTGGCCGGTGGGCCGGTCTGGGAGTGCGGCGGCCTCGGCGCGAGGGTGCCGGCGGGCTGGGAGCCTGAGGTGGGCTGTTGGCCGTCCTCCCTCAGTCGGCGGAAGTGAGCTCTGGCTCGCCTTCCGCGCGGCCCGGGACCTCTCGCGGCCCCTGGGGGCGCGGCGGTCGGCGACGCGAGGAGGGCTCCGGCGCGGGGCGGCCATGGACTCGGCGGCGCTGGAGCGGGACGCGGTGCAGTTCGCGCGGCTGGCGGTTCAGCGCGATCAGGAGGGCCGCTACGCGGAGGCCGTGTTTTACTACAAGGTGGGCCGGGGGCGGGGCCGGGGGCCGGGGGGCGGGCCTGCTCGGGCCAGGGGCGGGGCTGAGGGGCCATCCCGCCGGGGGCTGGGTCGCCGATCCCCCGGCTCGGCGCTCCTGAGGGCGGCGGCGGGGCCGGGCGCTCAGCTCCGCAGACGTGGGTTCACCGCCGCAGACGGGCTGGAGGCACGCGGGAGAGCGCCGCGAGTCAGTGAAGAAGAAAGCATTGCGCGTCCTAGTGCTTGACTTCCACACGTCTTGATCTCCCCAGTGTCTGTGTACACATCCTTTTTCAAAAAACAAACTGGGGTCAGATTGTCTATGATTTTTTTTAAACCTGTCCTTTTGAACTTTTAAGAAAATTACGAATTTTTTAAAAGTTTCTTGATATGATCTTGTTATCAATAATAATATTAAGGGCTAGATGCATAGTATCCCATGGGTATGCCATCGTTTGTTGAGAAACTCTCCTGGCCATTTTAACGTGCATTCTGTTTCTTCAGCATCATAATATCCTTGTAGCTAATGCTTTACACGTTTCTGTGATATTTCTTTTGGATAAATTTCTAAGGCCAGAATTAGAGGCTCTCCCAGTTCACTGCCTTCTCCCCAATTCTGAGGATTTGCAGACGCACACCTCTCCAGCTCCAGTCCTGGCCCATACCCACTCCTGTGGAAGGAGCTGTATCCTCTAGAGACAGTCACCTTTTCTTTTAGGAAGAATGTCAGACTTTGAAAATACAGTAGTAGTCATTTTTCTTCCACAAACCTATATGCTGCAATAATGTGTAATTTACTGTTCTCAGATTAATGTTTGATTGCCTTCATTTTATAACCTGTATTTAGAGACTTCGGTTGTGTTTCAGAGTCATTCTTTTTGAACTTTATTTTCTTTGCAATTTCATAATGGTGGTATTTCTTTAAAAGTAGAACTGTGTTTTATTAGTTTCGTGAAATAATGACAAACGTTCGTAAGTAAACAGTGCCACATGAAATAGCTTTTTCTAAAGTGAAAGGAAATGCTGTACAGCACCTCTTGTTTTGCTGTAGAATTGCATGCATGTTGTTATGAAGAATTTCTTTTCCTTGAGAGAATCAGAAAAGTGGTGGTGTTTCTAGGAGCTGTTACGTAAACTGTTTCAGATATTTAGTGTTTTTGGTCTTCATGCTGATCTCTTTGGGATTCCTTGTTAATCACTTTCAAGTGTAAATGAAATGAACAAAATAAAGTTGATACCAACAGTTATAAAAATTGGCTGCAATATTTAAATATACAGTTGTATTTTCCTCCCTTGAAATATCTGAATTGCAGGATCTGAGGAAAACACATCTTTTCTACCCCCAATTTTCATTTGGATCAAAGCTGTACTCTTCTTATTGATTTTTGTAGGTTCAGAGAAAGGATTCCTCCAGTAACTGGATTCAAAAAGGGATGACTTCTTTGGATGCAAATAATGAGGCTTGAGGTTCCTTGAAATGCACGGGCTTAGATGACTGCACGGAAGGTGGTGGTGCCTGAGGGGTCTCTGTGGTAGCTCTGGCCACCCTCCTGGAATGGTGATGGCGAGAACGGAGACTTTTCCTCTCTAGCATGTCCTGACTGGCTGAGGAGGTCATGGAATAACTGGAAAATGAATCCGGGTGTTCTTAATTAAGTTTCTTTCACACAACTGAAATCTGCCTTAAAATGTCTCCCCCTTTGACAGTGTTTTCTTTGGAGAAAAAACTTTTCTTTCACAAAGAGACAATTAACCTTTATAATCTTTTGTTGATATTTATGAGTATTGTCTGTTCTAATGCTTTCAGGACTCAGATCACCTTTTCACAGTATGTAGTTTTGTCTGACCTACTGCATTGAGAAAAAGGAAAACAACATAAATCACAGTTATTCTAAGAAAATGTTTAAAATCAACCCCTTCTATTTGACTTTGTAAATTTTCAACAGTCTGAGAAAATTGAGAGTATCGAGAACTGAAAGAAGAAGTAAAGGACTATATTATTCACTTAACGTATGAAAAAAATTTCTAGTATCTTAAAGACATTCTTGTTTTATCATTCATAGAAACCCAACCATGAGTTAGAAAGCAGTAAAGAAAATTCAAATTATAATTCATCTGTTAGATTCCTTTGAATTCTTTTTTTTATTTTTAGGAAGCTGCACAAGCTTTGATTTATGCTGAGATGGCAGGATCAAGTCTAGAACATATTCAAGAGAAAATAAATGAGTATCTGGAAAGAGTGCAGGCTTTACATTCAGCAGGTTGGTAAAGACTAACCATGTCACTATTTTTTTTTTTTCTTCTTTCCTATCCCATCTTACTTTTCCCTCATGTTTCTCTTTCCTTTTTGTTTTCATCTTTGATTCTTGATCTTCACTTGTTTGTTGCTCATTCCTCTTTTGGTAATCACATCTTTGAAAATCATAATATGAAAATAAGTGATCTGTGAAGAAGAACCTCAGAGGTCATGTAAGGTGATATCCTAATTTCCCAGAAATGGACATTCAAACAGTGTATCATTGGCAGAATCGGGATTAAAATCCTGTTAAAATCTGGCTTTAAATAGCTGTCACATGCCCTCTCCTGCTATTAAAATTAAATGACTCTTTTCCCTTCAGTGTCTAAAGACTTCAGCAGTGGGTTCATAGTCTTTACCGTATCAGTAGCCTCAACCTCAAGACCTTAGTTAAACTCTTATTTTAGAGAGTTTGCCAGCAGTATCTTGGGAAAGTGACATGTAAGCAGAGACCTGGGACAACCTGTATTTAATTTTGTAAACAGCATGGCAAATGCTGTGGCACAAGTTCCCAGGCTTAATGTTCATAGTTCTGTTAGAAGTAGGTGGGTTCTTGGCAAAATCTGTTGTTTACATGATAGGAAAGAAAATGATCATCTGTCGATATTTTGTTTCAAGAATGTATTCATGTCATTGAGGACTCTTTTTTGACCTTTTTTCCCCCTGTGGCTATCTAATAAAGCTACAAACTTAGAGAGGTCTTATTCAGCCTTCTCTGACAGACTTTGTGCTACTTTCCACCACTTACTCTGAACAGATAGGAGCAGTTACCAACCAGCTTATAGTTAAGATAAAGTAGATTTAATTGTTGGGTTTCTCGTTATGACAGTCCCCTTACAGACACAGTATTTCCTTTTAAGACAGTGCCCAGAAACTGCATGCACTGAAAACTAAACTGCTTATGTGTCAAGCTCTCACTTGATACAAGTTTATACTGATCCATATATTCAAAATACCATGGAATTCAGAGACACTTCATTTTCCTTGCTAAGTAAATGAAGTTTTTAAATTTATAAATGTGATGTTTATATGATTCTCAGGCACAGAATGAGACAGCCCTAATCTCTTGAAGAATAAAAACTTGTCAGCGAAACAAAGCGCCATACATGGTTCAGAGAGGTGTTACTGAGGGTTATAGTTTTTTTTAAAAGATCAAGCACAATTTTGAGACAAAATCTAAAGCTTTTTGAAAAAACATTTATTGAGATATAATTCACACATCATAAAATTCAGCTTTTTATAGTGTACAGTTCGGTGGTTTTTAGTGTATTCCCAGAGTTGTACAACCATCACCACTATCTAACTGCAGAACATTTTCCTCACCCTAAAAGAAACCTCTTAGCCTTTAGTAGTCACGCCCCATTCCTCCCATCCCCCTGGTGTCGCTGCTCAATTTGTCACTCGTGTCCAACTCTTTGCAGCCCTGCGGACTGCAGCATGCTAGGCTTCCCTGTCTTTCACTATCTCCTGGAGTTTTCAAATTCATGTTTATTGAGTCAGTGATGCTATCTAACCATCTATTTCCCCCTAGGCCCTAGCAGCCACTAATCCTGCTCATCTTTAATCCTACTAATCTATTTTCTGTTTCCATGGATTTGCCAATTCTAGATATTTGTTGTAAATGGAGTCATCCAGTATGTGGCCTTTTGTGTCTGGCTTCTTTCATTTAGCATAATATTTTTCACATTTATCCTTGTGGTAGCATGTATCAGTGTCTCCTTTCTTTTTATGTTGAATAATATTTCATTGTATTAATATACCACGTTTTATTTATCTAGTCATCACTTGGTGGATGTTGGCTTGCTTCCACCTTTTGTCTGTTGTGAGTAATGCTGTTTTTGTGTGGACATACGTTTTCAGTTCTCTTGAAACCCAGAAGTAGAATTCTACCCAAAAGTAGAATTGCTAGGTCACATGGTAGCTTTGGACATATCAGTGGCTCAGTGGTAAAGAATCCACTGGCGCTGCAGAAGACCCAGGTTTGATTGCTGGGTCGGGAAGATCCCCTGGAAGAGGGCATGGCAACCCACTGCAGTATTCTTGCCTGTAGAATCCCATGGACAGAGGAGCCTGGCAGCTTACAGTCCATAAGGTCGCAAAGAGTTGTACATGTCTGAAGCGACTGAGCATGCATGCACACACACGGTAGCTTTATGTCTAATTTTGAGGAACTGCTAAACTGTTTTCCACAGTGGCTATACCATTTTACAGTTATATCAGCAATGTTCTAGTTCCTTCACATCCTTATCAACACTTGTTATTTTCTGTCTTATTTTAGCCACCATTGTGGGGATAAAATGGCATCTGATTGTGGTTTTGGTATTCATTTCCCTGATGGCAGATGATGATCTTTTCATGTGCCAGTTGGCCATTTGAATATCTACTTTGGAGAAATGACTGTACAGATTCTTTACCCATGATATACGTCAGGGTTCTCCAGAGAAACAGAACCAGTAGGGTGTACATAAGGAGATTTATTATGAGAAATTGGCTCATGCAGTTATGGAGGCTAAGACGTCCCACTGTCTACCCTCTGCAAGTTGGAGACCCAGGAAAGCCAGTGGTGTGGTTCAGTCTAAGTCCAAAGACCTGAGAAGCAGGGGACCTGGTGGTGTGAGTTGCAGTCCAAGGGCCGGGGAAGACCAGTGTGTCGGCTCCAGCAGTCCCGCAGTAAGGGCAGGTTCTCCCGCTCTGCCTTTTGCTCAGTTCAGGCCCACAGTGGGTGAGATGATGCCCACCCACACTGGGGAGGGCAGTCTGCTTTCAGTACCAATTCAAAATGCTCATTTCATTCAGAAGCATCCTCGTAGGCTACCCAGAAATCTTGCTTAGCTAAACAACTGGGTAACCTGTGAGCCAGTCGAATTGACACAAGTTGATGAGATTACCACAACACCCATTTTAAATTGGATTTGTCTTTTTATTGTTGAATTGTAAGAGATCTTTATATATTCTAGATGAAAGTCTCTTATGGATATGTATCTTTATATTAAGAACAAACAGAAGTACTTATGTCGAACAGCAATAAAAATATAGCTTATTCTGTACCCTGATGAATAGGAAACAGCATCAATTTTATCATCAAGGCCTAGTAGATTATATAATTATTGTCTGTATAAAAAAAATTACTTTAGAGCATGACTGAGTTTATTTAGATTTAGTGTTTTCTAAGTTTCAGTCTTGTTTTTTGTGGGAGAATGCTAATTTTCATTTTATTTTTTTAAATGATGAAAAGTGTTAGTAGGGACAGAGAGGAGTTCAGGGAAAATTTAAAGATTTCTTTTTTTACCTTGCTAAGTTTTTTACATGAAGGATTACAGAATTTTGGTAAAGAGTGTATTAAAATGACAGGTTATTCCCTGGATGTATATATAGGTATGTGGCTTTTTTCTGATCCTAGTTCAGTCAAAGAGTGCGGATCCTTTGAAATCAAAACATCAGTTGGACTTAGAGCGTGCCCATTTCCTCGTGACACAAGCTTTTGATGAAGATGAAAAAGGGAATGTTGAAGATGCTATAGAACTGTATACAGAAGCTGTAGATCTCTGTCTGAAAACCGTATGTATAATAATACTTACAAGTTAAGTTTGGTGGAATTGTCCTAAGAAATTTCTCCCCATACTAGTGAATTTTATGTAACAAATTCGTTAAAAAAAAAAAAAACCTATTATTATACATGTAACTTAAGTTACTCCTCATTAAAAGATAACGGGATATGTATATATGTGGCTGAGCCCCAAGACTTCCACATGAAACTATCACAACATTGTTAATTGGCTATACCCCAATACAAAAATAAGTTTTAAAAAAAGCTATTGAAGAGTAGAATTAATAATGGATTTTTAACACCTTGTTAAAAATTTGACAGTGTTAATTGAATCACTTGGCAATTGTTTTTTAAATTACAGGTAGCATTTTTGACCATATTATACTCCTGTAACCAAAATTAACATTACAGGAAGAATTCATCACAATCTGTGAATTTAAAATAAAGTTCCTGTGAAAGGGATGAATTAGGAGTTTGGGATTAACATATACACATTACTGTACATGAGATAGATAACAACAGAGACCCTACTGTGTAGCACAGGGAACTAGATCAATATCTTACAATAATCTATAATGGAAAAGCATTTGAAAAAAAATGAATATATGTATATATATAGCTGAATCAGTCTATTCTACACCTGAAACTATTGTAAATCAACTACAACTTTTTTTAAAAAGGGAAAAAATTTGGTTCGTCATAAAAAAAAATAAATAAAACTCTTCCCCCTTTTATACAGTTTCATACACTAAGAAATCATTAGTGGTTTTGTTAATTTACAGTGTGGAGTCTGTGTGGTGACTGGTTTTTACTGCTTCCCAAGGAGAAGCAGTCAGCTCTAAGGGTCATCTAGTGCTTAAGAGCAAGCAGTGCAGTGATAGGAGGGTGTGAGGTAGTGGAGAGTGGGGTTGTTAGAACTGTTCCGAGGGCCGGCTGTTTGTCCCAGGTCTCTTATCCAGAAGAACCATCTAGCCTCATTTCTGTAGGTACCTGAGACTGCTGGTAAGTGCTGGGGGTTTTCAGTTTTAATTATGTACAGTGCCGCATTATAATTCGACATCTGCGCACACAGCAGAGTGATAACCACTGCAAGTCTGGTTACCTTCTGTCCCACGCAGTTGACCCCCTTCACCTATTTTGCCCGTCCCCAGCTTCCTTCCCCTTCCCCTCTGGAATCCACTAATCTCCTCTCTGTGTCTGTGCATTTGGTTTATTTTGTTTATTTGTTTTGCTTTTGGACTCCACGTATAAGTGGAGTCCTAAGGTCTTCTCCTGGCCTGTTTCACTTAGTACAGTAACCCTGCCCTGCTGGGGCTCCTGCTGCCCAGCCTTCTGCAGCACCGTGATTTTTCAGTCGTGTCCCACTTACCACCCGTCCACATTAAGTGGTCTTGGGGTTTACCTCAGTGATGAGTTTCAACACAATTTTAAGTGATACCTTTAAGGATAAAAATAAAGTGTGCTGGTTTATTCTCATAATTTTTAGAAGTGTAATGTGCATTGTAAGTTTTTTTTCTTGCTTAGAAATATCATGGATCAAGCAGATTAATACTTATGCTTTAGAATGTCTGTCTCTTTTTCTTAAGTCTTATGAAACTGCTGATAAAACTCTGCAAAATAAGCTGAAGCAGCTGGCTCGGCAGGCACTAGACAGGTGAGTTTGGCTCCTCAGCTTTGGTCCCCACACTGTACGGTGTAACTTCAGTGTGACGTGTTTATCCGAATGTATGGTGGAGCTCGTGGTAACCTGACATCCAGAGCAAGTCTGCCTTCTTTCTCTGAGTGAATTTGCTCCTCCCTAGTTCCCTGCTGTTTTTTTTCCCTGTCATTTTGGCTTATTAGATGGTAAACTCCTTAGGGGAACAGAGAGCTAATTCATCTCTGTGTCCTCATCCCTGCTTTAAACTCAAAAAGTAGCAAATCAGTCAAGAAACGTTTCACTTAGTTTTTGTTGTGTCTAAAACAAAGATGGTTATGGTATTTAAAACGGAAGACTTCCCTTGTGTTGTGTAATATGAAACTTCCAAAGAGAAAGCTTGTGAGAGCCCTCCAAAGCCACTACTAGAAATGGAGACGTTGAGAATGAGCCAGCTATTCACATACCTCACATCATCACATACCCCACATCATATGTGCGTGAGGCTCCCTTAACTCTGCTCGAATGTCAACTTTTCAATAAGGCCTGTGCTTGGCTTTTTGTGTAAAATTGAAATCTCCACTGGTACTTCCATCCTGTTTCCTCTGTTGTAATATTCTTTCCCATAACTCTTTACTATTTTCTAAGGTATATAAAATTGATCAGTTTATCATATTTGTTAACAATGTGTGTGTCTTTCCTAACCCCTGTCCTCCAAATAGAAGCTCTGTGAGGGCAGAGAATTTTGTCTTTGTTCCTTGCTGTAACCAAGCACCTAGCAGACTGCCAGACATCCAGTATGTGCTCAACAGGCATTTGTTGAGATAATGAGTGTATTTGCACAAGAGGATTGTACCTCTTGTACAAAGCATTATAGACAAAGGAAAAGAGTGGAGTGGCATTTATAGTTACAGCATGAATTAGTACAGTACCTCCTTCTGAGGCTCAGACTAGGGAGCTGTGATACCCCCAGCCCTTCTTTTGCATTGAGATATAGGGGTCACCCCTCCTTTTCATTGCTATCATCTAGCATCATTTGTTTCTCTAAATTCATGAAGCTGTGGGCACTTGACATATCGTTAGCTTCTCCCTTTTGATGTCTGTCACCAGTCAGAATCATGGATGGCCCCTGCTGCCTCTGTGGGTAATTCATCTCGTATTCTCTGGGTGCGCCCTCAGCACAGGGACATGTTCAGTCACGAACGCTTCCTGTGAGGACTAGTTCAGAAGAATGGATACACTCTAGGGAGAAGATAGCATGACATTTTATCTGCATACCGTTTCAGAGTGTTAACAAGACTGCTAAATCGCATATAAGGACCTCAGATTAAAAACTTCTGTTTTTTAGCTTGTCAGTTCTCTGACAGGGCAAAGTCCAAAAGCTCTTACATACCAAGCGAGGTCTTCCGTGATCCGTCCCTGCCCCTGGCCTCGTCTCCTGCTGCCTCGCTTGTGCCCTTCTCACAGGGGCTCCCTACATTCTTCTGAAATCACAGTAACTCACTCCACTGTTTCACAGATGTGCGCGTTTGCTCACGCTCTTCTCTCTACTTAGAACCCTTCCTAGCTCCCCAGGTCGACTCAGAGCTCAACGCCAAGTACAGCTCAAATGTCAGTTTGGAAAAACGCTCCCTCACTTACCCTCTTCCCTGCATTAAGTCAGTAACTTCTGCTGTGCATTCACCTGCATGGAACGCGTCCAGCCTCATGTCCCACTTTTGATGCAACTGACTTTCCCTGCAAACCTAGGGGTACCTTGAGAGTAGGGATTGTGTTCTCTACATTCATATAGGCCCCTTGCCTTTCGTAGGATCTGATAATGCTGTAAGTGCTAAATTACTGTTTCAGTAAAATGTTTGCAAAAATACCTTACCTCTGGGAGTAGCTTAAGTAGTGAACTATTGACTAGAATGTAAGAATTTTAGATAGTAATTTTACCTTAGGGATGCTTGACTGTTCTCAAAGTAAGTACTGTGTGCCGAAAAGCTTAAATGTGAGGAGAAAAACTAGAATGGTGTTTTTGTACCTCTATTATAGAGCAGAAGCATTGAGTGAGCCTTTAACGAAGCCGTCATGCAAAATCAAGGCAACAAATATAAAGCCAAAGCCACCTCCAACGAGAGCACACTTTCCACTAGGAACTAATCCCTTCCTTGAAAGACCTCAGCCGTTTATAAGTCCGCAGTCATGTGACGCACAGGGGCAGAGATACACAGCAGAAGAAATAGAAGTTCTCAGGTAAGTCGGTTTATGCTTTGTTGTGATGAACAATTTTGTTAACATCAGTGCAGATAAGGTTATGCTCGTTAGGTTTGATGAGTCATACATCTTTGTTGTAATGTGTCATGCTATTATCATGTAACTATAAATTGTCACACAGTCACAACTTGAAATATTTGAAATCTGTTCTAATGTATTTTAGTATTTGCATTTCCTCTAGATGTTTTGTTTTTTTTTTTCTGAAAATCTTAACACTCTTCAAAGTTGAATAATTTTATGGGGCAGAGTAGAACTATGGCAGGCCAGTCAGCAAAGGGCAGCCTTAAGCTTTGAATGCCTTTGTATATTTCTTAAAAGGGTTGCAAAAAAGAAAGCAGAAAGAGCCAGGATATGTGATAGACCTCATTGCAAAGCCAAAACTTATACTGTCTGGCCCTTTACTTTTAGAAATAGCTTGCCAGCCCCTGGGCTGGGAAGCCAACTCAGTGTCTGGAAGCAGCTTCAGGGGATATTAAAAATGCAAAAGAACAAGATTGTGGGACTCTTTGCTTGCATCCTGAGCCAGCGCGGCTGCTCCTCACTTGGGCTCTGAAAATCAGCCAGCTTAGAGCGGTGTGTGCTATAAAGTTGCTCTTTCTGTTAATTTCCTGCAGTTGTGGAATGGTTCCTTCCTCTATAGCAGCCGCCTGAGGGCGTTTCTCTCTTTTCCTGCTGAAGATTTTAATTCTGCTTCTAGAAAAAGTGGCGCTGCCTGCCTAGAAAAAAATGCTTATGAAACCACACAACACAAAGCAGGAGAAAAAGAGTGGTTTTGGACCTGTACAGTTAATAACTGTACAGCACTTTGGCTACTCAGCGTCCACTTGTTCCCTTCTACACACCTTTGAAATTCCACACTACTACAGAACAGCTCTGAGTTTCTACTAACAGGACGCAGCTGTCCTTCACACAAGTCAAAAGCTCTCTCCATCTCCAGATGGGAATACACACAAATGTTATATTCACGTGTTAATTAGCCCTCAAATTCACAGTCTCACTGTATATTGTTACCTGGAGGCTAAATTGTGAAGTTACTCTGCCACTCCTCCTGAATAAAATGCGGGGAAGGAACTGAAGGAAATAGCTAATATGTACAAATAAACGTGTGACACAAAATAGGAAGAGAATATACAAAGCTACTACAAGCCACATTTCTTAAATTTGTCAAGAGGCCCTAACTGTTATCTGTGCCTCTTTCTTCGTCACTACCCATTCCTTAGTCTCATAACCAGAAAATATAAAGAATTTATTTCCAAGAATCCTTCGAATCCTCAAATAATTAAGCAACTAAGCAATTGCTTTCTTTCCTTAGGCTGAGGATACAATTCGCTTTGTGTCCTGGGGACAGTTTCATTGCCTCTGGTGTAAGCCTATTTTGAAACAGTTGTTTTGTTGTAAAGGATGGTAGTCTCAAAAGAATAACTTTGGGATTAAATTGGATTAATTTTTTTTGGTATACAACTATTTCATGAAAATTTTGTTCAAATAAAGTTATCAACATTACATGAGATTATCAGTTTAATTTTATTACAATAGCATACCTTGTCATTTAAATTTTAAGCAGTTTAAATAAAATTGGTGATTAAGGTTGACTTGAGCATTTACTTTGGATTTTTTTCTTATTTTTTATAGGACAACATCAAAAATAAATGGTATTGAATATGTTCCTTTCATGAGCATTGATCTGAGGGAACGTTTTGCTTATCCAATGCCTTTCTGGTAAGTAAGCACTATTGCAATTCTTACTTTTCAAAATTAATTTCATAATTTTTCAGTACTTTTCCCATCTGCTGAAGTCTAATTAAATCCATAGCCTTGAAATTAAAATTTGTAATAAAAATTCTGATTGGAAAAGCGATGAAGCTCAGGGAAGGAGGTGGGACAACGTGGCAAGAGTGCCTCTGACCTTTTCCTGGGGACAGGACTTGTGGGTCTTCTTTAGTCTAAGGTCATGCTCATAGTGTCTAACACAGTACCTAGTACCAGAGAAGTAAGCAGTGAGTAAATATTTGTCCAGTTTGGGTTGGATCACACAGAAATGCAAGTCAGCCAAGGCATTGAATGGAAAGGTGGAGAACAATGACAGGATTGTTGTTTACTAAGAAGATCCAGTTCAGAAACAGGGTTCATTATGAAAGTGTTAGCATAGCCTTTCAGGACAGTGGCAGCTTATGTCAAGAACCCTAAAATCATTGTTTCAGGACTCCCAGGTTCTAGTCGTCCTAAGGAAATTAAAATTGGGCCAAAGATGTCTATCATAAGAGCACTTATCAGAGTGTTGTTACAGCAAAAAATTATTGAAACAAACTTGGTATCCAGTAATATCGGAGTGATTGAATAATGGCATATTCATATTATTCTGTTACATACTATGCTAGCCATAAAAAAATAACTCTGAAAAATATAGGGGAAATGTTTGTAATATATAAAAATTTTAAAAGATAGAAAATTATAAATACATGATATCCAAATTTTATTTTTTTATGTATTTATACATATAAAGAATGAGATGATGTAAAGTGATACATCAAAATGTTTACAATGTTTATCTCTAAGTAGCAAAATTAGGTGGTTTACTTTTTAAAACATTTTTATTTTTTAAAATTTCTGCCATCAGCATATTTATTATAAGAAAGCATCAGGGAATTAAATGCTTATTGTGTACAGAATACATAAAGACTATAAAAACAGAAGACCTGCTCTCACACTTCTAGTGTTTGTTGTTCTTGGATGGGCAGAAGGTAGACATCTCAAGGCCAGTAAGTTACCAGCATAATGTTTTCACTCAGGCACCTATGTGATGCTAGTGGTTAATCTGAATCTAGGAAATGCTCATATGCAGATGACACCACCCTTATGGCAGAAAGTGAAGAGAAACTAAAAAGCCTCTTGATGAAAGTGAAAGAGGAGAGTGAAAAAGTTGGCTTAAAGCTCAACATTCAGAAAACTTAAGATCATGGCATCTGATCCCATCACTTCATGGCAAATAGATGGGGAAACAGTGGAAACAGTGTCAGACTTTATTTTTGGGGGCTCCAAAATCACTGCAGATGGCGATTGAAGCCATCAAATTAAAAGACACTTACTCCTTGGAAGGAAAGTTACGACCAACCTAGGCAGCATATTAAAAAGCAGAGACATTGCTTTGCCAACAAAGGTCCGTCTAGTCAAGGCTATGGTTTTTCCGGTGGTCATGTATGGATGTGAGAGTTGGACTATAAAGAAAGCTGAGTACCAAAGAATTGATGCTTTTGAACTGTGGTGTTGAAGACTCTTGAGAGTCCCTTGGACTGCAAGGAGATCCAACCAGTCCATCCTAAAGGAGATCAGTCCTGGGTGTTCATTGGAAGGACTGATGATGAAGCTGAAACTCCAATACTTTGGCCACCTCATGCGAAGAGTTGACTCATTGGAAAAGACCCTGATGCTGGGAGGGATTGGGGGCAGAAGGAGAAGGAGACGACAGAGGATGAGATGGTTGGATGGCATCACCGACTCGATGGACATGGGTTCGGGTGGACTCCGGGAGTTGGTGATGGACAGGGAGGCCTGGTGTGCTGCGATTCAGGGGTCACAGAGAGTCTGACGTGACTGAGCGACTGAACTGAACTGAACTGAAGATGCTTATAGCACTAACATTAAGGGCACAGATTCCAGACCCATGCTGTCCAGTGTCGTATCCTGTGTGACACCATGCAAACTTTCTAAACTGCTTCAGACTTTAAAGTAATAACAGAATCCACCTTCTGGTGTTACTGTGATGATTAAATGAGTTAATGAAATGTAAAGCACTTATAGTGGTGCTTGTTCTATAGAAAGCACTTTGTAATAAGAATTAACTGTTAGGAAATAACTATCTTGCAGAATACTAAGTTATATAATTTAGCTGTACATTTCAATACTTTAAAAACGTTTGACCTGTGATTTTACTTCAAGAAACCAATTTTAAAAAGTATTTACAGATCTAGTCAAAGATTTATATAAAAGATAGTTAGCAATATTATTATACTTATGAAAATGTAAATCAATTATTCTAGGATGCTCTTAAATGGCAATATCCAAGTAGAGATATAAACTTGTAGTTCCAATCTTTGTGTAACAGATGAAGATAAATCATATTTTTAGTGCTCATACAACAGAATGTCCCTAGAAAGAATTTTATACACTCATGAACAATCAAGTTTTCAAAAAATTAAGTAACACAGGAAAATGCTTACACTGTAATTAAAAATATAACTGTCTTATAACTATCCAAACAAAAATATAACTGTCTTACCAAAGTTGTTAAAATGTAGCTCCTCTAATTACTGTGCCCTTGGCAAAGCTGGGATTTTACGTTGTGTTTGACCCCGTGCTCTCTGCTTGTCCTGCACGTGGGACCCTGAGCGCCGTGAGGACAGAGAGTGCACGCCTACACGGTGTCCCGCGTGGCGGTGCTCAGTGACTACTTACCAAGTTAGTTAAATTTTAAGAAAAATCAAGTAAAATTAAATGCTGTAACTGGCAAGATTTTTCCTTTCTTGTTTTCTGGGTTATTTTACAGTGAGAATAATCAGAAGAAATAGTGACAGTAAACATTTTAAAATTCAAAGATAGCAGACTGATGGCAAAAAGCTCCCCAGTGTATGAATGTTTGGTTAGAAAGACTCAGTCCAGTTCAGCTCAGTCACTCAGGCGTGTCCGACTCTCTGTGACCCCATGGACTGCAGCACGCCAGGCCTCCCTGTCCATCACCAACTCCCGGAGTCCACCCAAACCCATGTCCATTGAGTCGGTGATGCCATCCAGCCATCTCATCTTCTGTCGTCCCCTTCTCCTCCTGTCCACAATCCTTCCCAACATTAGGCTCTTTTCCAATGAGTCAGCTCTTCGCATGAGGTGGCCAAAGTATTGGAGTTTCAGCTTCATCATCAGTCCTTCCAATGAACACCCAGGACTGATCTCCTTTAGGATGGACTGGTTGGATCTCCTTGCAGTCCAAGGGACTCTCAAGAGTCTTCTCCAACATCACAGTTCAAAAGCATCAATTCTTCGGCACTCAGCTTTCTTTATAGTCCAACTCTCACATCCGTACATGACCACTGTAAAAACCATAGCCTTGACTAGACGGACCTTTGTTGGCAAAGTAATCTCTGCTTTTTAATATGCTGACTAGGTTGGTCATAACTTTCCTTCCAAGGAGTAAGTGTCTTTTAATTCCATGGCTGCACTCACCATCTGCAGTGATTTTGGAGCCCCCAAAAATAAAGTCAGCCACTGTTTCCACTGTTTCCCCATCTATTTCCCATGAAGTGATGGGACTGGATGCCATGATCTTAGCTTTCTGAATGTTGAGCTTTATTTAATCTTTTTTAGGAAGATTGGGTGACGAATTTTTTTTCTTTTCTTGTCATGTATTATAAATTATAAAGTATTTTAAATATTTCAAAGTTCTAAGAAATGAACGTTAAATTTGGTAATTCAGTGGTGACTTTTGAGAGAACAAGTACTAAGGAGTCTTGGATTTACTGAATTATGATTCATATGGTGGATTAATAATATTGAGTAATGTGATTTTAGATTTGAGTCAGCCTTATTTTTTCTCCTCAAACTTTTGTGATGGCAGTTCTTAAATTCTTCTAAATTCATTCAGCTCACTGTATCTTTCCAGTCAGGTCCTGTTACTACAAAGGTACAAAATGCTGCCTAGACTGCTAGTGGTTCTATGAGATGTATGAGGTGATCATCAAAAAAGTTTGAGAAGTGTTGTATACCATATTATACTCCAAGAGATTTCCAGTAAATACTGGCTTATTAAAGGTTTAGAGGTGTCCTTCCAATGGAAAAAAAGAAAAAATACTTCAGCCAGGAGTTTTCAGATCACACATCACCACAAAACCCTCTTTCTCCTAATGTCTGTCAACATTCTGTTTTTTAAAAAAACATATTTTTTTCAGGTTGCGAATCATTCACCTTATATTAGCCTATAAATCTTTCAAAACCAAAGATTTGTTGCCCTTGCTCTAGAAGCACTTTGAAGAATGGCAGACTTTTGTGCTGTACATTAATTATAGAGAAATACTTCATATATATTCCCTACACATTTTGAGTAGAGAGTAACGGATAAGATGCTGGATTTGACACCAAAGACCAGGAATCAGATACCCTTTCTTCTGTGTCTTAGCTCAACAGTGTCACAGCTTATTTGATCACTTAAAACTTTTTCTAAAAAATTTGCTCTAATAAGGAATCGTTTTGAAGGTTAAATGAATAAGATATGTAAAATATTTTGTGTGATGCCTAGCACATGTTTCGTGTGTGGGTACGTGCTCAGTCGTGTCTGACTCTTTGTGATGCCATGGATTTGTAGCCTGCCAGGCCCCTCTGTCCATGAAATGCTCCAGGCAAGAATACTGGAGTCGGTTGCCATTTCCTATTCCAGGGGATATTCTTGACCCAGGTATCAAACCCGTGTCTCTTGCATCTCCTCCTACGTTGGCAGGCAGATTCTTTACCACTGTTGCCACCTGTGTATTACTGAGTAACTAGGTATTCTCGTTATTAGTCCTGCAGAGATGAGTTTGTCAAGAGCCAACATAAAGATCTATAGCTTTGGTGCTTCTTTTGAATGAATCAAATGGCTCCATTTTATTGAAACTGAATTTCTTGAATATAACCATGCTCAATTTAACTTTTAAAGTATATTCTTAAAATAAATATAAGAGTTTAGTTGCTCTTCTGTTGTCAGTTATCTGTGTACTTTTTTTTTTAATTGGGTTGGATGATCAGATTGAATTCAAGGTCAAGTGTAAAGAACCAAATTTGACCAGAGAGTTTTTTTAGAATTTGCTGTATAGCTGTGATCACTATACGAAAAAAAATTCTCTGGGAAATTTATTCTTGTTTCTAAGTCATTTTTTAAGGTTAATTTTATTATTTAATTTTTATTATCATCTCAGTGATAGATGTGGCAAGTTACCATTATCACCTAAACAAAAAGCTACATTTTCTAAATGGGTACGACCAGAAGACCTCACCAACAATCCTACAATGATTTATACTGTGTCTAGTTTCAGCATAAAGCAGGTAAACATTTATTTTGTATAATTTTATATGAAAAACTAACATCTTAAAGTAATTTGAATATACATTTGCCTTTTTTCTTAGGTTTTTATTTATTCAGATACATTAGTATGATTGGAAAAATTATTCATCTTACATTTGACTTTGACATACTGAGATATAACTCTTGAACAGTTATAGATTTTTGTGCACCCTATTGATATATGCTTGCAGATGAGAATAACTGAGAATCTGAATTTTATGTTTGATGAGAGAATAAATAGAAAAGACAGAAAGGTATTGGGCTTATTTAAAACACTTCGGCAGTAGAACAACTCTGTGACTTGATTGTAGACTTTATTAATGACACATTAGCCCTGAAGTCATAGATTTTTTCACATTAGTATGAAAATAATGCTCCTGAAATACTGTGATTCAAATTTTTTGATGTGCGTATTGATTTTAATTTGTCATTGTAATTAACCAACGTTTTTAAAATGCCTGTAATTTTTTTGTCATTAAAAAGTGTAATTCAATTGAATATGCTTTTATTCATGTAAGAATGCATCATGCATATTTAATTATTCTAAAGTAACTTAATTGAAATGCTTGTTTTTCTGGGGATTTGTATGAACAAAATATGTTAGTTGGCACTATGGCATTTCTCTTTTATTGTTTTCCTGTTCAAGCAGCAGTCAAGATATTTAGTATAAAAAGTTAGACTCTGGATGCAATGCTTAAATATTGTGGTAATGTTGAAATTGCATGAGTAAATGAATGTATTAATAATTCTTATTAACAGACAATAGTATCAGATTGTTCTTTTGTGGCATCACTGGCTATCAGTGCAGCTTATGAAAGACGATTTAATAAGAAGTTGATTACCAGGTAGGATTTTATATTTGTCCCTTTAGCCCTTTTCATGGAATTGTCTCTTAATTGGAAATTAGAAGCTTAGGGTTTGTCTGCACATATCACTTAGAATGTTACGGCCTTTGTGTGTTAAGCAGATGGTTTGTGAATGTGGAAGGATTTGCTAAGACAATCTAAGAACATATGCACATATAGTTAGAATAATATAAATGAAATAAATGAGTGGTCAGATTAAAATCACATTTATAATTTGACTTACTACATAGTAGCCACAAGTCTCGTGTGGATATTACATACTTGAAATGAGCTAGTCTGAATTTGGATAGGCTGTAAGTGTAAAATGGATTTTGAAATCCATTTTGATTTTGAAATCCATTTTGATTTTGAAAACTTAACACACAAAAACATATCTATTGGAAAATATCTCAAATTTTTATATCATTTACTGAAATAATGTTTTTAATGGGTTAAATAAGACATTAATATAAAACATTATATAATACAGCATTATATGGGTCTGTAATATAGTACAACATATATAACATTTTTGATGGCCAGAACAGTGTACTGAAATGTTACCATGAAATACTTTTTCTTTCAATTTTTGGAAGTTTTATTAGCTTAAAGCTATTCATTATAAAAATTAAGCATTATAATTTTTTTGTACTGCTTTTCCTGACTTGTTTTTGTTATGTTAAGTCCTGAAAGAAGAAAGGTAAATAGATACAGACCTTAGTTTGAAGTCATTTGCCATCTTGGATAAACAGAGCATGTAAATGAATAGTATGCAGTTTGAAAAAGAAAATTGATACTGATAGTTTCTACAAGTATCTCACTAGATAATTCTGTGTACTTTATCAGTGCTCTGCTAACTTTATCTCTGTGTCAGAGTTATAGTTTCCTTAGTTGTGGTTAACTGAAATGGTCTCTTTATGTTTTAGAGCCAATAGTAGATTATTCTAACTAGTTTAAAATATATCCACTTACTAGAAAATTTATTAGAGGATATAATTAAAAATGAGCATTTTTCAGAATATTATGAAATGTATGCCCTACTGTATGATCTCCTAAGATACTGTCTTCATTTGTTTATATTAAATAAAAACTTTGAGGTGAAATTCTTTTTCTGTTACAGGTCTGTTATAGACAAATATTCTTACATTTATTTTCGTAAAATTACTAAGACAATAGCATATGTCTAAATAAAATTAATATTCTGCATAGTAGTTTATATTGAATATTAATGTTGGTATTTCACCATTTCTTTCCTTTACTAAAGCATAATTTACCCTCAGAATAAGGATGGTGAGCCAGAGTACAATCCTTGTGGAAAGTACATGGTAAAACTTCACCTCAATGGTGTCCCCAGAAAGGTGAATAATGTTTCTCTCCATATCAACCCCTTCTCTCTTCCCTACCTTTGAATCTTGAGTAGAGTCATTAAGCAATGTTATTTATGTAAACATTTGAAAAGTCAGTTTAGTTGATTTTGGCTCTGTGATATTATACATGTTACTACCAATAACATCATCAATAATAATTAAAAATGAAAAATCATGACAAGCATAAAGTCTTTTAAAAAATGAGTTTGGGAAAATTTATAGAAAGCTCCAAGAAGTAGCATTGAGCTTATGATTGCTTATGCTTAAAATGAATTTTAATCTGGTGGTCATTAGTTACCTTTTTGATTAAAAAGACATCAGACACACTAAGTCCATTAGAACAATTTATGTGTGTAAATCAAGATGTAAGACACCTTTAATATTGTTTTCCTTTGTGAAATAGATACATAGTTTTAAATTGCAAATCTTTCTTTAAGGATTCCGAACCATGTTGTAAGGGCCTTGTTTTGTTAGGATTCTCTAGCTCCTGTCTACTCATTAAGTCTGGGGATCAATGTTAGTATCACTTGGGAATTTCTTGGGCTTCCCAGGTGGTGCTAGAGGTAAAGAACTCTCCTGCCAATGTAGGAGACACAGGAGACATGGGTTCAATGCCTGGGTCGGGAAGATCCGTGGAGGAGGGCATGGCAACCCACTCCCAATATTTTTGCCTGGAGAGTCCCATGGACAGAGGAGCCCGGGTGCTACTGTCCATAGCGTTGCAAAGAGTCGGACACGACTGAAGTGACTTAGCCTTCATGCATACAGGAATTTGTTAGAATTTCTGAACTTGGGCCTCATCCTGGACCTGCTGAATCAGAATGCGCATTTAAACAAGATTCCATACCAATTCTAGTGTGGGAAGCTTAGAATTACTCTCTAATTGAATAAGAATCAAACTTTAGCGTGCACAGAATCATTTGGAGTGCTTGTTAAAAAAGATTCCTGGGCTCCACCCCCAAAGCATCTGATTCAGTAGGTCTGCAGAAGGGCCAGAATTTGCATATCTAACAGGTTTCTAGGTGATAGTGGTGGTGATGTTGTCCGAGAACAACCTTTCAGAATGACTGCTCTAGCTGACTTTAAGAACTAAACAATTTCCCATCTAAACAAAATTGTTGAGAATGGTTTTTCTGAACTCTAATTTGTAAATAATCTCTGGTTTAAAGAATCTTTGAAAATGCAGTTGCATAGTTTCTCTATTAATAGATCAAAATTCTTTTTATCCTCTTGTTTCCCAAATCACTCTATAATGTGAATTAGAGGCTGCATGTTTGTGGTGATTACTTCTGTGCTTCCATATTATTTAAATATATTTTTTTAGTCATAATGTTTTACTACTAAGTACAGCATGAATCTTTTTGCAGATTTAGGGTACTGTTGTTACTTACCTTAATAGTGAGAGGTCCTTTTATAATTATTTTAGATATAAAGTACATTTCTAGAATCCGTAATAATTTTGTTGGTAGATCCATAACATTTTCCAACCGTTGGCTCAAAGTTAATACCTGAGAGGGAGATCAAATTGTAAACCTTAAGAAAGACATCACAAAACATTTATAATTGATCAGTTTCCAGAAATATGAAACTACCATTATCTTAGTAATTGACATAGCATACCTTTTATCATGTATTTTATCAGTATAAGAGGTGTGGAAGTTTTTTGATAGAAAAGATTTTAAGATATTTCGTACCACCTAAGGAAATTAATGTTCTCTTTCTCCAGGTGATAATTGATGACCAGTTACCTGTTGATCACAAGGGAGAATTGCTCTGTTCTTATTCTAACAACAAAAGTGAATTATGGGTTTCTCTCATAGAAAAAGCTTACATGAAAGTCATGGGAGGATATGATTTCCCAGGATCCAATTCAGTAAGTAGTAAGATGATCCAGACACAGGCTTATGCTATCTAATATAATTATTCTGAGTTTGAAAGATTATAGATTATGTGTTTGGCTTAAATGAAGACATTATCAGCCCCTGAAAAATATTGATCAATCACTTATTATGGGAGTGCATGTTTTCTTTTGTAAGATTATTTGCACATTGTATAGATTTAGTATTCAGGAAAGCCTATAGTGTATGTGTCTACTGTTCTGGTGGGACACAGGGCCAAATAAATGTAGTGTCCCTTTCCAAAGAAGCCTCTGCAAATCAAATGGGTGAGTCATATTGTCATCCTTGTGTATTTTTTTTTTTTAATTTATAAATTCAGGTTCAAGGAGTTTGGGGTTAGTTTTTCCCAACCTTAACACAACTTTATCTGTAAAATCAAGGTATCTGCCAGTGTCCTTTAGTTGTCAACTATTGCCCTATGCCAGAAATTATTCAGACTAGCATGACTTTAAATTATAACACTAATCAGCCTGTAGCCTTAGAAAAGGTATTTACCCTTTCTTAGGTTCTTTGCTTGTCTGTAATATGAGGATAATACCCACCTCTAAAGAACTGTAAAGATTAAATGAGGTAATATACCCAAATCACCTATTTCTTATACCTGGTTAGTGTCCTCACCTAGTACCTGGCCTCCTCCGTCCTGCTGGTTCTTATAATGCTACTCAAAGAGTGTATAGGTCATAGTTAAAGGTAGAAGGATGTTAAAATTTCTTCCCAACTTCCGTGTTCAATTGCTCTGTCCTTCAAATGTTTTTAGTTTAGCTTTCTAATCCATTGCCTGTTGATTTACCGAGTCAGCTTAGAGAGGGAATGAGCATAAATGCAACTGTCGTCATCATCATCAAAGCAGTTTTTTCTATTAAATGGTTTGAGTTTTCATCATATTTATCAGTAAATGTATTCTGGAAAAGCAGCAGAGATTGTAAGGAAAAGACAGGCTTGTGCTTAAATCCAGATGGGAATTTGAGTTAAGTAAGAGGTTTATTTTTCTGGAGAAAGAAAATGCAGCCCACCCAGTAATAAAAGATTTATTATCCCTGGAGAAGGAAATAGCAACCCAGTCTAGTATTTTTGCCTGGAAAATCCCATGGACCGAGGAGCCTGGTGGTCTATAGTCCGCAGGGTCGCAGAGTCGGACACGACTGAGCATACACATACAAGAGATTCATACTGATTTTCCCAACCTTACTTAATACTTACTTACTTACTTACTACTTACTTACTACCTTCTGATTTATTCCTATCAGAATCATCGTGTCAGATGAGTGAGATTTAACAGTTTACCCTGGGGACTTATTTAAGAGCTTGAAAACCACAGTGACGGTGCTGACTGTGTTTATGTTGCAGAACATTGATCTCCATGCCCTGACTGGGTGGATACCAGAAAGGATTGCCATGCATTCAGACAGCCAGACTTTCAGCAAGGATAATTCTTTCCGAATGCTTTACCAAAGGTAAACACTTCTCTCTCTTTTGTACTAAAAGAGGCCATTTAAAAACTTCATGTCTTGTTGAGAATGGATCCTGCAGAGGCTGTCATTTTCAGTTATTAGGGACGTTGTGTTTTTAAAATATTCACTTTATGCACTCGCTCCAGCCAGCCCTCAGTGACGCTTACAGTTAATCCAGATGGTAGATAATCCAAAACATTTGGATAAAGGAATATTGGAAAGGCTATTTTGTACTTCCTGAGTACTTACCAATTTGAGGGAAGGTGGGAAAAGAGGAGGGTGAGAACATAAAGATAGCTTAAGCCTTAAATGGATCATCCATGTGAAGAACTGGAAAACTGTCTTGAAACCAGAAAGCTCAGTGATTTGATAAATAAAATGATATGGCTTTGGGAGAATGCATTTGGTATTTCCCATCTTCACCTTTATTTGTAAATCATTTGAAAATTTAGCATTTATTTTTTCTTCATTGATAGGTTTCTGAGAATTAGTTTGTCTAAAACAGGGAGGGAAAACAAATAAATGTGATAGTTTTTTCTGATTTGCTGTAAAATAAAAATGTACTTCACTGGTGGGTGTTGAGAATAGCCTGTATTAGAGAAGATTTCCACTTTGTGGAAATTTTCATGTAAACCACAAGACGAAAGGAAGGATGGTGTAATCTGAGATACAGATGTGTTTACCTTTGGTTATTGATCTGTTGGGCCCATTCCAGATTTCACAAAGGAGATGTCCTCATCACTGCATCCACTGGAGTGATGACCGAGGCTGAAGGCGAGAAGTGGGGCCTGGTCCCCACACACGCGTACGCTGTGCTGGACATCAGAGAATTCAAGGTTCCGCCTCACATTTCATTTCCCTTGCTTTTCTCTTTTGCTAGTAAAACATTGCAAGCATTCCAAATAACATATGAGCTTTTTAAATACGGATAAGTCAAGATTTAGACCAAGTTTGAAAACCATTCTACCTATTAAACGACTTGACTACCACTGGAGATTATGAATAAAAAGGTGGGAAATGTAACGACAGTGGCGGTACAGATATTGACAATGGAACAGGGACGTTGTATGCCTCTTTTTTTTTTTTCCCATAAAAGTAGTAGGGTTGAGGTGAACACAAGTCCCTCAAGGTTCTGGGCTGTCTGTTGGCTTTGGAGCTCAGTCACAATGTCAGACTGTAGAGCATTCAGTGAATACTTGTGCACAGACAAAAAATAAGAGGATACCTATGAATAAGAAACATGCAAGTGGATTTGCAAGTGTCTTCCTAGCAGCCCTTGCATGCTGTGAGGCCTTTTTCAGACCCTTTCTCTGTGTTCTAATATTGGCACAGTTGACTTTATTACTTCTTGTGTTACTGGTTAGTTATTTTTCACTGAAAAATATGTCTGTACAATGGATTAGAAAATATAAAAGTCATTAAGGAAAGAGCTCTCTTTCCCTCATGGTATAGAAACTAAGCTGTCTAGTTACTGAAAAGTTTAACTAGCTGTATATTCCAGTCTTCCTGCTTAAACTTACAGAAAGAAGTAGTGATCAATCACCAAGAACAGGGTACTACTGTGTATTTAAATTGATTTTCTTATGTGGCACATGGAACTGTATGAATTATGAAGGCAATAGGGATGTGCTGCAACATTTAAAAATTTATAGTCTTAAAGCCACTATTGTGCCACTAACCATTCTATATAGAATTGTCTCTCCCTTTAAAAGTGGCATAAAAATTCACTGTATAAAGCAAAAAAATTTAAAAATTTATGTGAGATTAAATAAACTGAGATATCTGTGTTTGTTCAGGAATGTATTTTGCCACAAAAACCAAGTAAAACATTGAGAATAACAGTTGCTATTATTTAATAATAATTTTACTGTTAGAATATCCTTTGAGATAGTTGTTAATGAATATGTCTGGCAAGAGATTTAAATTTAGACAATGAAACAGTATGAAAGTAAGCTTGAATGTGAGGAAAATTTCTGTAAAGATACATCATTTATTTCAAGAAATAAGTATTTGTTCTGATTGTTTAAGAGAAACTGGAAAAATAACATATTTAAGAGAAAAATAGGTACCTGTGGTTTGACTTGAAAACAAAGCATTAAAAAATTACTAAATTTCAGTGAAGTAAGCTTCTCAAATAATAGCCTTGTTAAGAATCAGTAGCATTATTCACACAGTATCAGTTTGATGTGTCAGTTATTGTGTAGTGATTAAGGTTGCTTGTTTTTTTTTATACTTCATTTTAAATTGAGGTGTGACAGATGTGCAGCCCTGTGTTGTGAACGGCATGATGATGTGATGGTTCCGTACATCACAAAATAGTCACCGCAGTCAGTCACCATCTGTCACCATACGAAGTTATCCCAGTATTATTGACTGCATTCCCAGTGCTGATGGAGAAGGAAATGGCAACCCACTTCAGTATTCTTGCCTGGAGAATCCCGTGGATGGAGGAGCCTGGTGGGCTAACAGTCCACGGGGTCGCAAAGAGTCGGATACGACTGAGCGACTTCACTTTCCCAGCGCTGAACATTTCATCCCCATTGCCTGTTTATTTTGTAGCTAGCAGTTTGCCTTTTTATCTCCCTCGCCTGTTTTACTCACAGTCCCCCCACCCCATCCCACTCAGGCAACCACCTATTTTTCTTCCGTATCTGTGAATCTGTTATTGTTTGCTGATTTGTTTTGGTTTTTAGATTCCACACATAATTGAAATCATATGGTATTTTTCTTTCTCTAACAGTTTCACTTAGCATAATACGTATTCCCCAGGATCCGTGACAAATGGCAAGATTTCATTCTTTTTTAATATACAACATTTCATTGTATATATGTATACCAGTTTTGTTTTATTTTTATCCATTCATCCATCAATGGACACTTAAGTTGCTTCCGTATCTTGGCTCTTGTATATAATGTTGCAGTGAACATTGGTGTGCATATGTGTTTTTCAGATTAGTGTTTTTATTTTTCTATGGACAAATTCCCAGAAGTGAAATTGATTGATCATATGGCAGTTGTGTTTTTAATTTTTTTAGGGGTCACCATACTGTTTTCATAATGCCTACACCCAGTTTACATTCCCACCAAAAGTGCATTTATTTACATCCTTGCCAACATTTGTTATTTGTTGTCTTTTTTACTGTAGCTGTTCTGACAGGTGTAAAGTGATATCCCATTGTGGTTTGCATTTACATTTTCCTGATTAGTGATGTTGAGTATCTTTTCATATATGTGTTGGCCATCTGTCTATCATCTTTGGACAAAATGAATGTGCAAGTCCTTTGCCCAGTTTTTAAATTAGGTTCTATTTTTCTCATGTTGAGCTATATGAATTCTTTGTATGTTTTGGATATTATCCCCTCATCAGATATATTATTTGCAAATATTTTCTCCCATTCAGTAGGTGGCCTTTTCATTTTGTTGATAATTTCCTTCACCTTACAAAGTTTTATAGTTTGAGGTAACATTATTTGTTTGTTTTTGCTTTTGTTTCCCTTGCCTGAGGACACAGATTAAAAAATACTTCTAAGGACCATACTGCTTATGTCTTCTGTCTTCCTCTAGGAGTTTCAGGACTTACATTTAAGTCTTTAAATCCATTTTGAGTTTATTTTTGTATATGGTGTAAGATATTGTTCCTGTTCATTTTTTTAACGTGTAACTGTCCAGGTTTCCTAACACTATTTATTGAAGAAACTTTTTTTCCCTATCTGTATTTTTGGCTCCTTTATCATAAATTAGTTATGATATAAGTATGGGTTTATTTCTGGGCTCTGTACTGTTCCATTGACATATGTGCCTGTTTTTGTGCCAGTACCATATTGTTTTGATTACTGTAGCTTTGTAGTATGGTTTGAAATCAGAATTGTGAGACTTCATAGCTTTGCTTTTCTTTCTCAAGATTGTTTTGGCCATTTGGGGTCTTTTATGTTTCTGTACAAGTTTTAGTTATTTGTTCTAGTTCTGGGAGAATTGTCCTTGGTATTTCAACAGGGATCGTAGTGAATCTGTAGATTGTGTTGGGTTGTATGGTCATTTTAACAACATTAATTCTTCAGTCCATGAACCTGATACAGCTTTCTGTTTGTTTGTGTCATCTTTAATTTCTTGCATCAGTGTCTGAGTTTTCAGAGTGTAGGTCTTCCACTTCCTTGGTTAGTTTTTTTCCTCGATATTTTATTATTTTCGTTACAATTGGAAATGAAGCTATTTTCTTAATTTCTCTGATCATTGTTAGTGTATAGAAGCATAACAGATTCCTGTATATTAATTTTGTATCCTGTAGCTTTACCAAATTCATTTAGTAGTTCTAATAGTTTTTTGGTGGCATCTGCGGGATTTTCTGTGTATAGTATCATGTCTTGTGCAAACAGTGACAGTTCTGTTTCTTACTTAACAATTTGGATTCCCTTTATTTATTTTGCTTGTCTAATTGTTGTGGCTAGGGCTTTGAATAAAAGTGGCAGTATCTTGTCTTGTTCCTGATCTTAGAGGGAATGTTTTCGGTTTTTCGCTGTTGAGTGTGAAGTTAGCTGTAGGCTTGTCGTATACGGCCTTTGTTATGTTATGGCCCCTCTGTACCCACTATGCTGAGAGTTTTTATCATAAACAGATGCTGAATTTTGTTAAAGCTTCTTCTGCCTCTGTGGAAATGATCATATGATTTTTATTCTTCAGTTTGTTACCCCTTGATTGATTTGCAAATGTTGAATCGTCCTTGCATCCATGGGATAAATCCCACTTGATCATGGTGTGTGACCTATTAATGTATTGTTGAGTTTGGTTTGCTAATACTTTGTTGAGGATTTTTGCATCTTATGTTCATCAGTGATACTGGCCTGTGATTTTCTTTTCTTGTAGTATTTTTAGTTTTGGTATCAAAAATACTGGTCTTTGAGAATAAGTTTGGACACATTCCTTCATTTTCAGCTCTTTGGAATACTTTGAGAAAGATAGATGTTAATTCTTCTTTAAACGTTCAATAGAATTCACCCAAAAACTATCTGGTCCTGGACCTTGCTTATTGAGAGTTTGTAAATTACTGGTTCGACTTCATCACTGGTAGTTGATTGATTCATGTCTGGTAGTTGATTGGTTCATGTCTTGTGTTTCTTCCTGATTCCGTCTTGAGAGATTGTATGTTTCTAGGAACTTATCCATTTCTTCCAGGTTGTCCATTTTACTGGTGTTTAGTTGTTTGTAGTAACTTCTTATGATCATTTGTACTTCTGTGATGTCAGTTGTAACTTCCTTCTTATTTCTTATTTGACTTATTTGGGCTCTCTTTCTTGATTAGTTTAATTAAAAATTTGTCAATTTTGTTTATATTTTTAACAAACCAGGTCTTAGTTTCACTTTTCTTTTTTCTTTTTTTTTTTAGTTTCTATTTCATTTATTTGTGCTCTGATCTTTATGATTTCTTTCCTTCTACTAACTTTGGGTTTTGTTTGTTTGTTTTTCCTAGCTCCTTTAGGTATGAAGTTAGGTGTTTGAGATTTTTCTTTATTTCTGAGGTAGTCTTGTATCACTATAAACTTCCCTTTTAGAATTGCCTTTGCTGCATCCCATAGATTGTGATTGTTGTGTCTCCATTTTTATTTACCTCAGGATATTTTTAAATTTCCTCTTTGACTTCTTCAGTGACATATTAGTTGTTTAGTTGCAGATTGCTTATCTTTTATGTGTTTGTGGTTTTTGCAGTTCTTTCTTGTGGTTGATTTCTAGTCTTAGATTCTTGTGGTCAGAAAAGATGTTTGATGTGGTTTCAGTCTTTTTAAATTTATTGAGACTTGTTTTGAGGCCTGGTGTGTGATTTGTCTTGCAGAATGTTGTATGTGCATTTGAAAAGGATATGTATTCTACTGTTTTGGGATGGGATGCTTTGTAGATATCTATTAAGTCCATTGGGTCTAATGTGTAATATAAGTGGTTTTCTTAATGATGATTTTTCTGCCTAGGTGATTTATCCATTGATACAAGTGGCATGTTACTTCCTCCTAGTAATACTGTGTTACTGTTCATTTTTCCCATTATGTCTGTTAATATTTGCTTTATGTATTTGGGTGCTCTTATGTTGGATGCATATATATTTAAAATTGTATCTTTTTCTTGGATTGACCCTTTTAAAATTATGTAATGCTTTTCATTGTCTGTTATTACAGTCTTTGTTTTAAACTCTGTTTTGTCTGATACAAAGTACTGCTATCCCAGCTTTCTTTTTCTTTCCATTTACATGGAATACCTTTTTCCATACCCTCACTTGGAGTCTGTGTGTGTCTTTAGATCTGAACTGAGTCTCTGTACAGGCAGCACTTAATATGGGTCTTGTTGTCTTTATTTTTTTATTATTTATTTTTATTATTTTCTTTATCCACTGTATGTCTTCTGATTTAGTCTGTTTACATTTAAAGTAATTATTGATAGGCATTTGTTCATCGTTTAGGGTTATTTTTGTAGTTTTTTTGGTTCCTTTCTTCTTTCTTTCGTTCTCTTTCATTGTGATTGATTACTGTCTTTAGTGTTATGTTTGGATTCTTTCCTTGTCCTTTCTGTGTGTATCTATTAGAGGGTTTTGATTTGTGGTTACCGTGAGGTTTGTGTGCTGTAAGCTGTGCTCAAACGCTCAGTCGTGTCTGACTCTTTGTGACCCCATGGACTGTAGCCTGCCAGGCTCCTCTGTCCATGGGACTCTCCTGGCAAAAATACCATAGTGGGGTCCCATTTCCTCCTCCAGGGGATCTTCCTGACCCAGGGATTGAACCCATATGTCTCATGTCTCCTGAATTGACAAGCAGATTCTTTACCACTAGCGCCACCTGGGAAGCCCCAAGGTGTGCGTATAACAATACATACACATGTGTGTGTGTATACATATATTTATATATGATTATTTTAAGTTCACATCCTTTTAAGTTCAAATGCATTCTAACAGCTATGCATTTTTACTGACACTGTCCACATTTCATGTTTCTGGTATCATATTTGACATCTTTTTGTTTTATGTATCCCTTCAGTTCAGTCGCTCAGTTGTGTCTGACTCTGTGGCCCCATGGACTGCAGCATGCCAGACTTCGCTGTCCATCACCAGCTCCGGGAGCTTGCTCAAACTCATGTCCATTGAGTCAGTGATGCCATCCAATCATCTCACCCTCTGTCGTCCCCTTCTCCTCCTGCCTTCAGTGTCCCAGCATCAGGGTCTTTTCCAATGAGTCAGTTCTTCACATCAGGTGGCCAAAGTATTGGAGCTTCAGCTTTGGAATCAGTCCTTCCAATGAATATTCAGGACTGATTTCCTTTAGGATGGACTGTTTGGATCTCCTTGCAGTCCAAGGGACCCTTAAGAGTCTTCTCAAACACTACAGTTCAGTATATGTGCTGCCGAAGCGAGCACTAAACACTACAGTTCAAAAGCATCAATTTTTTGGCGCTCAGCTTTCTTTATAGTCCAACACTCACATCCATACATGACCACTGGAAAAACCATAGCTTTGACTAGACAGACCTTTGTTGGCATGTATGTATCTTTACCATACTTTTATGTATGTATCCCTTAACCGTACATATTGTGGATATAGATGATTTTACTGCTATTGTTTATTAACCTTTCTACTAGCTTTCTCAGTAATTTATCTACTGGCTTTACTCTGTGTAGTGTGTGTGTGTGTGTGTGTGTGCATGCACGCATGCGTGAGTTGTTCAGCCATGTCCGACTCTTTGTGACGCCATGGACTGTAGCCCGCTGGGCTCCCGTGTCCGTGGGATTCTCCAGGCAGGGTTGCTGGAGTGGGTTGCCATTTCCTTCTCCTGGGGGATCTTCCCAACCCAGGGATCGAACCCTGGTCTCCTGCATTGCAGGCAGATTCTTTCCCATCTGAGCCACCAGGGAAGCCCCCTTTATTGTATACCTACATTTACCAATAAGATTTTTCCTTTTGTAATTTTCTAATTTCTAATTGTGGCCTTTTCTTTTTCACTCAGAGACGTGCTTAGAGATGTAAAGTGTGTTTAGTAGTGCCAAACTCTTAGCTTTTGTTTATCTGTGAAACTGTCTTATCTTTTCCTCAAATCTAAATGATAACCTTACTTGGTAGAGTATTCTTGGCTGTAGGCTTTTTTTCCTTTCAGTACTTTTAATATATTGTGCCTTTCCCTTCTGACCTGCAAGGTTTATGCTACAAAGTCAGCTGATGGTCGTATAGGAATTTCCTTGCTCTTCTCTTTTGACTTTAAGATTTTAACAGTTTTTCCTATTTTAATTGCAGTGTATCTTGGTGTGGACCTTTTTGGGATCATCTTGTTTGGGACTTTCTGAGCTTCCTGCACCTGAATGTCTGTTTTCTTCCCCAGACTAGGGAAGTGTTTCAGCTATTATTTCTTCATTTAAGTTCTCTACCCCTTTCTCTATTCTCCTTCTCAGACCCCTGTGATGTGAATGTTAGGTCAATATGTTTGATGTTGTCCCAGAAGTCTCTGAAAGTATCCTCATTTTTTAAAATGCTTTTCTTTCTTCAACTAGGGTGGTTTCCACTTCTCTGTCTTCCATCTCAGCGATTCATTCCTCTGTATCATCTAATCTAGCTTTGATTACCTCTAGTGCGTATTTTTTATTTCCACTATTGTATTCCTCAGCTGTTTGTTTCTTCTTTGTCTTTTCTAATTATTTATTAAACATCTCACTGTGTTCATGCATTCTCCTGAATTCTTTGAACATCTTAATGATCATTACCTTGAACTCTTTATCGGGTAGATTGCTTAGTTCTTCTTCTGGGGTTTCTTTGTTCCTTCATTGGGGACATTTTCTTCTTTTGCCTCTTTCTGCCTCGTTTTGTTTTTATTTTTATGTATTAACTATGTCACTTGTGTTTCTTGGTCTTGGAGAAGTGGAGATGTCCTTGTGGAGGAGACGTACTGTGTGCCCAGTGGCACACCCCTCCACTCACCCAAGCTCTGTGCCCGAGAGGTGCCCTGCACGTGTTGCATGGGCCCCTCTGTGGGGCTGACCACTGCAATCCCAGTTGGACGCCAGGCCCTGCCTCACGCATAGGCTGCCAGCCACGGGTGGGCACAGTCAGGTCCCAGAACAGCTGTCTGAGCAGCCCAGGGGGAGTGCCTAGAGCTGGTGTTGGCCTGCTGATGGGTCGGGCTGTGTCCCAAGATTAAGGCACTTCAGAGCGTGTGAAGGTGGAGTGAAGTGTGGCCTGGTGATGGGTTTCTTCACTGTGATAATGCTCACATTCACGTCAAAATTCTATGAAAGTTACTGAGCAGAAACAAAACCAGCCTGAGCAGGCTTCTCACACCATGGAATTGGCGCTGGTTTCCTTCTGAAAGGTTGCTGCTGCGAGCCGTGTGTCATGCCAGTACTTGTGATCTGCGGAGGAGAGGATTTCCATCCGAGTTCAGAGATGAAGTGTGACTACTTGGAGCTTCTTGTGTAGCAGAGTTTTATTAAAGTATAACAGAGGTAGAGAAAGCTTCTGACAGACATCAGAAGGGGACAGAAAGAGTGCCCCCTTGCTAGTTGTTAGCAAGGTGTTTTATGTCTCTTAGCAAGCCATTTATCAGATAAGAGAGACACCTCAAGGCTGAGGGAGTTTCACCAGGCCCCTCTCCCACAGTAGGCGTTTTTGAGATAGGATGGCAGAGGTGTGTCATCCCCCAGCCATCAATCAATTGACAGGAATACTGGTTTATTGAGCCATTATCAGCCCAAGGTTTGAGAAAAATAAAAAAGTTAGTCTTAGGCGGAACTATCTTGAAGAAAGGCAATTTCCAAAGCAAATACATAGTTTCATTAACATAGTTTAAGGATTTCCATGAGAAACACATTGGTTAGCTCAAGGCAGAACCAGGTGTCCTCAACACAATTAAAAGACGCCTCTTTTAATTTTCATCTGCCACTTGGGAACCTCTGGCTTTCTTGCCTGTTACCCTCTCCCTTTTCTTTATGTGATCTCTTTGTAGTCAGGGTTGATCTTGCCCTAAATGCTTCTTCATCTGTGTTAAAATTTACAAGGGTTTCTTTATTATCTTCGGGTACAGATTTGAAGAATTTCCTGGGTTCATCATTTGTGCTATCAGTTTTGAGATACCTTTTCTATTTCAAAATATTTCCATATTGATCTATTCAGGCTTTTTTGTCTAGAACTCTTTCATACAGAATTGCCTCATCTTTGACTAAAACTACTCCTAATCTTATATCATTTGTGACTTTCTTTATTTAGTGATGTTTTCTTATTAATACTTGAGTGAAAGTGTTATCCTTTTGTTTGACTGCCTCAAACCTCTCTTGTATTTTATAGTCTTCACCTTAGTCTCAATTATTCTTGTTTGAGTAATTTTTTTTGTCTACTTGGGTTAATATTCCATAGTCCGTTTGGATGATACATCTCCATTTTAAGCTGCTGTCTTTAAATTCAGACAAATCTTACCAAGGGATCCCTGAGGCTGTCCAAGGCTTTTTCTTTGTTGCCACTTGGAACTAACTGCACATGGAATGTTTCATCATAAACCTGATTATTTTTTTTAGTTCTCTAGCATTTATTGCCCCATTCAGGTCCCTCTGAATTGCTGGTTTTCTCTCCAGACACAATTTGCAGCCATGTCTTTGTGCCCTTAAATGCTAGTGATACCTGGAACCTTCCTCTGAAAAGCTTAGCAGCAATTCTTCTTTATACTTTTTACTCCTTTATACTCCTTACGTTAAGGAGTGATGAAGTCCTGAAATAAAGAGATGTTCTGCTCATGTAGAAATAAGTTTCATGAATTAGAAAGGAATTTAGTGTTTGTTGGTTGATGTGTGGCAGGGGCAGGGTGAGGCACAAGTGATACAGAAGAGACTGAGAACAGAAATTGTGTTGATGAGCTTCTTGGGAATATGGCCTTAGAGAATTAAGTCTGATTTATGTCCAAAAATCACATCTACTCCAGTCCATAATTTGCCACATTTAAAATAGCAAAGAAATGTGTGTGTGTGTGTTTTTAATATCTTCCAAATTGTTTGGTTTGTGACATCATTAGAAAAAGAATGCAGGTTTCTAAGTTGATTTGTTGAAATAAGACAAATCTTTTGGATTTACAAGCTCTTTTATTTTTCTGAGTCAATATGATCTACTCTGTAGACACACCCAGTATTTATTGTGCATATATGGTGTTCTATAAACTCAGTAGAGACTTCTGAAACAGGATAATAATGTTAACCGTTTCAAGGATTTTATAGTCGCATTGGGGAGACGAGGCTCCTGCATTAGAAGTAGGAAATGATGTAAGATAGGATATTGTTCGTTGTAAACTAACATAATACAGATTGTTAGTCCTGTGAACTTTAAAGGAGAGCTAGTAATTAAAATGAAAAGGGGATTCCCTGGTGGGCTCAGTAGTAAAGAATCCGCCTGCCAGTGCAGGAGACGCAGGTTTGATCCCTGGCTGGGAAGACTCTGCATGCCACGGGGCAACTAACTCCTGCCCCGCAACTACTGAACTTGTGCTGTGGGAGCCTGGATACCACGACTGCTGAGCCCACACACTACAACTGCTGCAGCCCGCAGGCTACAGAGCTGGTGCTCCGCACCAAGGGAGGCCTCCACCGTGAGAGGGGTGCAGTGCAGCTGGAGAGTAGCCCCCCTGCCACAACTGGGGAGGCCTGTGTGCAGTGTCTGGTTACTGAGTGCTGGGGAGTGTGCCTATGTCCCCCAGTTAGTCTTCACGGCAGCTCAGAGAGCGCAGTGACCAACTCGGGCCCGTAGAGCTGACATTCGGTACCATTTCATTCTGCCGCCAAAGTCCATGTGCCCTTCACTGCTCCAGTCTTCACTGAGAGACAGTCAGTGGAGGGAGGTGCTACAGAGCATCTGAGAGAAGAGGGGACCAGAGGGAGCCTTCCAGGAGCAGGGGCAGGATGAGCACAGGCATTCGGAGGGGAAACCAGTGAGGGTCGTTCGTGGGGCTGAGAGAGACAGGACCAGCTAGAGCCAGATATGGGGATATGGTACTGGAAGATGGTGAGGCCAGAGTAGAGGAGGCTTTGAGAGGACAGGAAATACCTAACGTTCTAGGGCAGCCTGGCCCAGAGGCACTTCCTGCCAGGATGAAAATGCTCTGTGCCTGTGCTGTGCAGTGATCTAGCTCCTAGGACGCTTGGTCCTTAAACTCTTGAAATATGACTACTGCCACTAAGGAGCTGATTTGTAAACTTAATTATATATAACCACGTGTGAGTAGTGATTACATGTGGATAGCATAGCTCTAGGGATAGGTAGACGTTTACAGTTTTTGATCGGATATAGAACTCAGGCAAGTGCTGATTAAAGAATAGTAATTTCAGATGTATTTGAAAGGAATTGATAAGTATTCCAACTGCATCCTCACTTGGAGAATGATATAACTAATAAAAATGTGGTAAAACTGTTTTGTAACTTTGTTATCTCCTGGCTTTTTAAATAGGGGCTGAGGTTTATCCAACTGAAAAATCCTTGGAGTCATTTACGTTGGAAAGGAAGATACAGTGAAAATGATGTAAAAAACTGGACCCCAGAGTTGCAAAAGTATTTAAACTTTGATCCTCGAACAGCTCAGAAAATAGACAATGGTAAATATCTTTTTAATAATATGTGCTTAACATGCCTTAACAGTGTAAAATGTACTCAACTGACAAGTCATTAAGGTTTTTTTAGACTAACAAAGACATCTAATTTTTAGGAATATTTTGGATTTCGTGGGACGATCTCTGCCAGTATTATGATGTAATTTACTTGAGTTGGAATCCAGGTCTTTTTAAAGAATCAACATGTATTCACAGGTAAGTTTTTTGCACATTTCAAAATATGCTTCATAGTAGTATCCCTTCTTTCATTTAAAATGAAATTATTTGGGAAGACTAGTATTCCCTCTTTTTATTATGCCCATAGAAGGCTTCCTTAGTAGCTCAGCTAGCAAAGAATCTGCCTGCCATGCAGGAGACCCTGGTTCAATTCCTGGGTTGGGAAGATCCGCTGGAGAAGGGACTGACTACCCACTCCAGTATTCTTGGGCTTCCCTGGTGGCTCAGCTGGTAAAGAATCTGCCCGCAATGTGGGAGACCTGGGTTCAATCCCTGGGTCGAGGAAGATTCCCTGGAGAAGGGAACAGCTACCCACTCCAGTATTCTGGCCTGGAGAATTCCATGGACTGTATAGCTCATGGAGTTGCAAAGAGTCGGACACGACTGAGCGACTTGGGCTTCCCTGCTGGCTTCCCTGGTGGCTCAGATGGTAAAGAATCCGCCTGCAATGCGGGAGACCTGGGTTCGATCCTGGGTTGGGAAGATCCCCTGGACGAGGGCATGGCAGCCCACTCCAGTATTCTTGCCTAGAGAGTCCTCAGGGACAGAGGAGCCTGGCAGGCTGCAGTCCATGGGGTCACAGAGAGTCAGACACGACTAAGCACACAGCATGCATAGAGGACTATCATGTAATAGTCACTTTCTTTGTATGCTTCTTGATCATGCCAAAAACTTAAAAAACAAGAAAACTTTATAACCTAATTGTGTTTGAAACAAAGCTTTTTAAAATAGCGTTTCCACTGAGCTCTGTGAGAAGTTTAATCACGGCCTCCCTGCTGATGTTGTCTCTTAGCACCTGGGACGCTAAGCAAGGCCCAGTGAAGGACGCCTACAGCCTGGCCAACAACCCTCAGTACAAGCTGGAGGTGCAGTGTCCGCAGGGGGGCGCCGCGGTCTGGGTTTTGCTTAGTCGACACATAACGGACAAGGTACTGGTGCCCTCCTTACATCCCATACAGACATTCCTGCAGATATAATTAGACCAACAAGAGCAAGGTAGGCAACTCAATCACCAGCCTGTTCCCTTTAAGAGGTGGCTCGAAAATAGTGTTTTCTTAGATAAATGAATATTTTCCTCAAAGGAAATTGGTAATTTATAATTATACACTTCAAATCTCTTGCAGAAATCCTGTATGAAGAACAGCATGAGGGAATCTATGCTTTCTAGTGAGAGTTTTAGTGTTGATTATATACTCTTTAGATCTTAAGAATATTAACATAAAAATATGCTAAAGGGGTTTTGGAAATGTTAATTCATTAGGCCTGGTTTTGTAAAGGGTAACCATAATTTTAATGGTTTTTAGAGTGTTTTTGTAGTATATTCCTTCATACAGCATGCTCATCTACTGAAATTACAGTTTAATTGACATATTTTATAACAGTAATAGACCGCTCTTAAACTTAGAAACAATCTCCTTCTCCTCCCCTACCCACCTACAGACACACACACACACAGGAACTCTGTGAGTCGATTTTCCTAATCATATTGAATTCTTTGTGCCTTTAGGATGATTTTGCAAATAACCGAGAATTTATCACAATGGTTGTATACAAGACTGATGGGAAAAAAGTTTATTACCCAGGTATGTTTAGTAAACAGACATTCAAACAAACGTTAAAATTCTATTTGTGTGATTAACTTGAAAAATGACAAATTTTATGTAGGTAATAAGCATACATTAATAATTATGCTGATAAGACTGATAGAAACCACTCAAACAGATGTGTGGCTATTGCTGCTACATGTGTTTTATTTTTTTTTAATTTAGAGACCTCAGGTATTTGGAATTTCTGTACTCTCACACATTGCTGTCAGAGCTTTATTTCTAAAATTTAAATCCTGTCTTTTTCTCTGACCAGAAATTCTGTGGCTTTCTACAGACTCTTGGATAAAGTCCAGGCTCTTGAGTGAGATGTCTGAGGCTTTTATACTCTGGCCTTCTCCTTAAGGCATCCTCAGCGCAGGTCTAGCTGCTTCTGAACACATCACGCCCGTGTTGCCCTCCTCTCTCAGTTCTTCCGCCAAGAGTCTCTTCTCCCTGGCTTCTGCCCACATATTCCTTTTACTCTATTCTTTGTAGTGAATGTGATTAAGATCCAGTTTATGTTATTTCCTCTGACAACCTTCCTGCCGGATACAGTGAATCTTTCCCTGAGGCATTAACTTAACTGTGTTGAGACCATTTTGCTTTCATATCAAAAGAAAATTTTTTATCATTTACTGAGTGATAGGAACTATTAGTTTATGTTCTAGTTTGGGAGACAAAAAGGGAAAAAACCCTTAATAATGACACCCATGTAGAAAGAAATAACATAGGGTGTTGGTGACTGCTTGGCTACTTTGGGTGGGTGGCCATGGAAGGCCTTTGGAGAAGGAAGAAGAGAAACTGAATGACGAACAGGAGTCAGTCATGCAAAGACGGAGGAAAGAGCATTGCAAGCAGAGGGAACAGCCAGTACAAGGACCCTGACATGGGCCAAAGATGGATGTTTTCTGGGAAGAGAAGGAAGACCAGGAGGCCTGGGCAGTGTGGGGTCAGAAGTGTTAGACGTATGCAGGCTCAGATCACGTGAGGTGCTGTCAGCCCAGCCCAGGAAAGAGTTGAAATTTTGCTCCAAGCACGATGGAAATCTTTGGAGGGTCTCAGGAAAATGACATTATCTGGTGTGCGTGTGTGTTTTAAGAAAATTCTTTGCAGAATGTATTGGAGGGGACAAAACTTGGAAGCAGAGGACCCAATTAGGTGATTTTTATTTCTGTGAGAAGCGATGGTGGTTTGAACTTGTGGTAAAGTGGAGATGAGAAGGGCATAGGTTAGGGTTTGGTTAGGATTGTCAGGACTTGCTGGGTCAGTGGGGGGTGGTAGGAGTCCAGGACCACGCCTGAATTTTTGGCTTGGAAAACAGAAAGGTGTAACGGTGACTGCGATGCGGGAACCAGGCAGGGAGCAGATCTGTTGCAGAGTGAAGCAGAAGTTACTTTTGGGTTTTGATAAATGTGAGATCCCTGTTAGCGCTCCTGTTGCCGTGACCTACTGAGGTCGGGTTAGAGACAGGTGGACTTCGTGCGCCGGCAGCATCTTTGACCTTGACGAGGACAGAGTGGCCACAGGTGGGCTGGGATCCCAGGGGAAAGGACTGGGTGTGCCTGAGATGAGGCTGTCAAGAAGGCTGTGCAGAGAAGCAGGCGCCAGTGGCTAAGGTGGGATCAGAAGTGGTCTTGTTGAGTTTCGTTTTGTTTGATCTTAGGAGAAGGTGGCTTTCTTCCCCCATTATGCTGCCTGGGGGCATCCTGAGGGTCTCTGGGATGGGCACGGCACACAGTCGGTCCAGAGATAAACATCGAGTTAAACGAGCCACGTTTTCCATGTTGGTCATTATACATCCAGAACACAAAGGTTGTGAGTTACATTCCTAGCATTAACATGTTACACGGCTTTTGAATTTCGAAGAACTTGTTACTCTTTGTACTTGGATTTTTTAAAAAACAATTTCCTTCCTCTCTTACACAGAGTGACTTTGCCATTCCAGGGTACTTAGTGGTTCACATTTTTATTTTGATCACGACACTCAGAAGTAAATTGGACTGTTCTCCATCCAACAGAAAAGTAAACTGAGACGCAGGTCAGACTGTCCAGGATCACAGACATGCCAGTCCTTTTCCCCTCAGAGTAGGTCACACCACCTCTAAACACAAGAGACTTACTACATTTGAGATACTAAAATTTTTCCACAAGTTACGTTATAGATTCAGTGTTCCCGAATAATGTCAGCAATATAGCATTGATCTTAAATGACTTACTTGATATGCATAAAATGACTTTATTGTATCAGCCTTGATTCATGAGCCTGTCAAAGAATATCTCAGGCAGCGTTGCCTGTAGCAGCAAAATACTGGAACCAAACCAAATCTCCACATTGTCTGAACAACTAGATGGGGAAGCATAGATACAGTGTCCGCTTCACATGATGGGGTATGCTGTTGCACACGCAGATTTGAAAAGAGTAAACCTGTGTAGACCAACATGGATCTCAAAAACCTGAGTGAGAGATAAGGTGTAAAACAAGACACATACTGCTTGTTTTTTTACATACATGCTCATGAGTGTGTGTGTGTGTCTGTGTGTGTAAAAGTCTGCAAAGATGCCTATCAGATCCATCAGAGTGGAATGGAATAAGACTTAATGGTGGTGGTTAAAAGGAACTTTGTTTTACAAAGAAGCTAGTATGACAAAAAAAAGATAATTGAATCCTGAGTGGTGGAGAATATAGATAACATGTTTATATACTTCTTTGTATCTTTTTAAAAACTTCCTCAAAAGGAAAAAAGAAGTTAATCTTGATTTTAAAATCCTCTGTCAGGAGAGAAATATGACACAGGGCAAATAGCAGGGATTATCGTATACCTCGTTGAATGTATTCCAAAAGATTGCTTTCTGTGTATTAAAAATTATTTAATTTACAAGTTTTAAGTTGTTTAAAGTTTTAAATTGAAATTGTAATTCTTTAATACCATTATATTTTAAAGATAGAATTAATTAAGGGAATGTCCATCCATTTAATTATTTTTCCTACCATCAGCCATAAAACTTTTTTAAAAACTACCGAGAATAAAGTCCCATCTTCTGTAAACCTACTTGTTTATTTGCAGCTGACCCACCTCCATACATTGATGGGATTCGAATTAACAGCCCTCACTATTTGACTAAGATAAAGCTAACCACACCGGGGACCCACACCTTTACGTTAGTGGTTTCCCAGTATGAAAAACAGAACACAATCCATTACACAGTGCGGGTAAGTAAACCAACATGACAGAATAATGATAGAAAGCACGTAATGTCTCTGCTTGTGAGATTATCTACAAAAAGGTTCATTTATAAAGACTGATCTTTATATACTGCTGAGTGTGCTTATCTGTATAACAGTTGTGTTGAATTATGATGATGATTCGTGCAGAAAATGCTTTTGAACAGTAATGAAATGTTTTTATTTTGAATAACATTTTGAATGAATATTATAGGTTTTAGAGTAGTGGTTTAGTCCTGAGGTAATGTGGTATATTGGACCAGTAAACTCACAGAGCAAGAAAAACTCCTTTAGTCTACATAATACTTTTATTGACTTAAAAAAGAAAACCTTGAACTTAGTGAAAGGAAATTGACTGCCTATAAACATATTGCTCTCATGTAACGGGGAAGGTCATTGTAATTGTGTTCTTCATAGATTTGTTTGCCGTAACTTAGTAAAGAGGCTGTTTTAATAGACTTTTAGTGATGAAAGGGACACCGGGGAGCTGCTCTCTTAAGATGCAGAAGCCAAGGCCTGGGGGGTGTGGTGTGTCCCGAGCTGCAGTCCGCAGGCGGAGTCAAGATAAGCACCCTGGCTGCCCACCTGCAGTCCTTTAATCCTGCCCTGATACAGGAGGCCCGAGGAATCGGGGCTGTCAACTACCCCAGCTGATTTCTTAGTCTTCCAGAACATTCTAAAGTGTGTTTTTGTAAGTATAAATTGTATCACTATAATAATTTTTTTTTTTCACTCTAGGTATACTCAGCATGCAGCTTTACTTTTTCAAAGATTCCTTCCCCATACACCGTATCAAAACAGGTAAAAGATTTTTTTTTCTTTGGGTCACAGTCTCATTGAAATCTTAGAATTCTCTTTCTTTTTGTCTCCCCCCCTTTTTTTTTTCATATTTAAGAGTTTCTTACAAAGTAAAAACATTCTAGGATTTGACTGTCAGTATACTCTCCAGTCTGGGTTGGAACACACAACCTTCAGTGGGCACTGAGTGATTCTGTGGGGAAAAGTGAATTCAGAGAAAGAAGATTCATGCAAACCCTTGGTCAGCAGAGAAGGCGGTGTGGATGAACCTTTTAAGCAGAATTTGAGATTGACTCTGCAGGGTGGGCTGGACATGGGCAAGAGGATTTGAGGGAGAATTCTTGGCAGGGAGGACTCGAAGACTGGGGGTGGAGACAGGTCTGAGATAGCAAAGTGGCTGGGCTGACTTGGAGAGTTACCCTGAAGAGTTGATGGAGCCACAATGGAGCCTTTTTTCTTTTTAAAGGCGCAGAGGAATTTTATTGTCTTTAAAGCAGAATTCTAGAATGTGAAGTTTTGTTAATACAAAGGCTTTGTTTTATTAGATTAATGGCAAGTGGAGTGGTCAGAGTGCCGGAGGATGTGGAAATTTCCAAGAGACTCACAAAAATAACCCCATTTACCAATTCCATATAGAAAAGACTGGGCCGCTACTGATTGAGCTAAGAGGACCAAGGTTTGTGATGTTAACTTTCTTAAATTAATGGTATTGTGTTAAAAATGAGCTTAGTGGAACAGGATTTTGAAACATATATTTGTATGGACACTCGATCTGTGATTAAAGACGGCATTGCATAAAAGTGAGGAAGAGGTGCTGGAATAATTAATATCCATGTACCAGAAAGGTGATCAGACCTCTGACTCACATCCAGTCTAAAATTCAGTTCCAGGTAGTTTACTGATAACAGGAGATAATAGCCTCAGGATAAGGAAAGACATCTCAAGACACAACAAGCCCATGAAAAGATTTGTAAATATCCTATGCTAGTAAGAAAAGTCTATAGGCTTTAAAAAATAACAAAAATAAAAACTTTTAATAGGCATGTCATAAGAGAAACACATTCCAAACAGCCAATAGATTGTAAGAGCCAAACTTTAGAACAGCCAGGGTTCATCAGTGGCGTTTAAGATTATAAAAAAGTCGTGCGGTAGAGTCCTGTGTAACAGTGAAGATAAATTACAGCTCCCTACAACATGCTGGGTGGGTCTCAGGACTGAGGCTGAGCTGAGCGACAGAAGCCACACAACAGAGAATATACTGTGATTCCACTCGCATGAAGTCAAGAGGTGAAGCTGAGCTGAACTGTCGCTGAAGGAGGCACACTTAGGTAGTCACACCGTAGACAGAGCAGGAAGGGGATCAGTAGACAAGTTGGCTCTGGGGACAGAAGCTGTGATCAGAGGGCCGCACAGACTCTGTTCACGGTGCTGAGAGGCTTTTGTCAACTGACAGAGTAACTGGGCGTTTCTTCACTTTTGTTAAGCTACGTATGTTTCATGTGCATTGGCTCATATTTCTTGTGTATTGTTATATTTCACAGTTTTAAAAGGTTTAAAAAAAGAGAATACAAATAAAAATAGTACCAGCTTCTAAATAAAACTAGGCTTAATTTTGCCTGCCTGTAATTACAAACTGTTTTGAAAGAAACTAATAATCCTTTAGCTAGGACTGAGCTATTTTTCTACAGTCATTTTTAAAAATGTCACCAGTTTGATAGGCAAAACAAGGTACATAATTGCCCTTTTGTATTTCATTTCTAGGAAGCTTGAATATGGAAAAATGTTTATTGACTGTGTATTTTTTCTTTATATATTTATTCATATCTTTTGCCCATTTTTCTGTTGTACTTGTCACGTTTTTCTTAATTGTAAGCATGAATAAGGAAGGGTATGTAGAATATTAACTCCTTCGCATATTTGCAGGTATTTTTCCAAAATTTTTTTCCTCACATAACAAAAAAATTTTTTTCATTATAAAGTAATCAAATGTTTCTTTTGGTTTATTTTCCTGTGGTGAGGAAGTCTTGCCCTAACATTAAATAAAGTTTCACTGTATTTTCTTCTAGTTCTTTCATGGTCTTAATTCTTTTTTTAAATACATATGAATTTTATTTTATATTTGTTGTGAAATACAGTTTAACAATTTTTTCCCTAAGTTTTTGTCATCACCACCTGTGTAAATAATCCTTTCCCTACTGATTTGCAATGTTACGTCTACCATAGGCTAACTCTTCTGTAAATTTAGATTTTATTTCAGGGTTCTCTGCTTTTTCACTTTTTTTTGCCTAATATACTATTTTAACATTATTTTCTGAGAGCCTGTGATAAAAATACAGTCTCTTCTAAAGTAAATTTCGTAAAATGTCCACCTTTATGGCTTCAACTTAAAAACATAAATGATGTTTTCTGTAATTAAGAGTAAAAATAGTATGCATGTGCCTCAGAGTGCTGTTCCCTCCTACTGAAGCTCTAGAAGCATGTACTTAATGGTCTGTCGGCACTTTAGGTATAGTTGTTTTGGGTATATGTTTGAGACAACTTAATAACAGCAGTAATTTACTCTTTTTTTTCTTCTAGGCAGTACAGTGTTGGATTTGAAGTGGTAGCAGTTTCCGTGGTGGGAGACCCTGGTCCCCATGGGTTCCAGAGGAAATCTAGCGGTGACTACAGGTAATGTTGGCCTTTTGATTGCTAATTCATACTCTACTTTCTGTGGCATCCTCACTTAAAAACCTTGTTCTCATTTTCCCTGAACGTAGGTGCGGGTTTTGCTACCTGGAACTGGAAAATATACCTGCTGGGATCTACAATATCATTCCCAGTACTTTCTTACCTAAACAAGAAGGACCCTTTTTCTTGGACTTTAATAGTATTATCCCCATCAAGACAACACAACTGCAGTGACAGAAACTTCAGCGATCGCTGGATCTTATACTCACCAAACATCATCTCTTCAACCGGGGACACAGATCTCCAGGACACTGTAACCCAAGTCAGAACAGAATGACATCTCTAAAAACGTTCCTGTGGAATCTGGTGCTGAAGTCAGGGTGTGTGGTGAGAACTGTGTGTAGTCAGAATTGCCCTCCGTCAGTCAGAAGTGCTGTTTACGTGGTTTTGTGTGTATACAGAGTGGGCTTGCACTTAGGGGCCCTGTTATATAAAAAAGTATAGATGGTTATAAAGGTTAGACGCAGTCAAGCACTGAGATAGCCCTTACCCGAGGCCAGGCGAGGGAAGTGAGGGTGCAGACACGTGGAGTGGAACAGCGGGCTGGGGTGCTGCTCTGGAACATGCACGCTGTTTGTCTTCTGGCAGCACATGTCGTAAGGTAAACCTGCTTGTGGTGTTAACTCTCCTGTGTGTCTTGGACAACAAATGACCAAATGAATCGTGTTACCATGAGATGTTAGTTCTGTGTTATTCATGACTTTAAGTGTTTACCGTTGCCCAGAGGTCATGAAAGGATAAAGCGTTTAAGAGACACAGTTCACTCTATAGCATAAAGATGCTCATGCTTAAGAGCGAAGGCTGCTGAGGCTGGACACCTGTCTCCCCTGGCTCATGTGAAGAGGACTGAGGTGCAGCTTTATCAGGTTGAGGAAAGTAGTAGTCTGAGACATCAAAGACATTACAGTTTAGTTTCTATAGTCTTTCTTTAAATCGCTCCATATAGTTCAGTGTTCTTATGGTAGGCGCACTCTAAAAAACATGATCAAGAATTTATGGTCATTGGGTTGCAACATACTACTGTTATGTGTAAATTCCCAGTTGTTTACATAAAAATCCATTAGAGTAGAATGATGCTCAGTCAAGATCTTAAGATCTAAAAATAGTGGAATTTTTCATCTCTATTAAAACTTTTGTATTTCTATTATCTTTAATCGAAATAAAATGTTTATACTTATGGAAACTGCATAAAATGTTTATACTTATGGAAACTGCATAAAATGTTTATACTTATGGAAACTGCATAGTTTAACCTAGAGAAATTATTAAAGAACTTCATGTGGTATGTTCCATCTAAAAGAGAACTCATTACTTGCATGAAAATTAACATTTTTACCAAAAAAAAAAGTCTGTTTTTCATTCAGGCTAATGGCAGGTTGTTGTATTAGTGAGATTTCATTTTGGTAGATGAAAAGTGCTTTCACTTTTAACATATTTTAGGTGGATTAATTTTCCGTGACTTTAAAGAAAAATCTAAAGCATTAGAGGTATATTTATTATAGACATGATTTGAGCCTTGTGTGTTAAAGATCTTATCTTAGATTCAAACTGAGACCTAATCCCTGCCTTCAAAAACCCAATGGAAAAAAAAAAAAAGGGAAAAAAAAACCCAATGGAGGAGACCTACATAAACAATTACTGTGTTGTAACCCTGAGTTCTGTAACAGAGCTCTAAACAGAGCACGATGACTAACTTTGGTTGGACCGACACAGAAAGAGAATAGAATCATCTGGGGAGATTTTCAAAGCCCAGTGCCCGGGGCTGCCTGCATCACTCACCAGCCCCTACGGCCGAGACCCGGGAGACGCCCAGGCCTCGCCGAAGCGCGTCCTCTTTACTTTGCGACCACTGCGTCTCCATACTGCTCGGCTTCAGTAGCAGCAGAAGTGGAATTCTAACTCACACCTGCTAATCAGGGCATACACTGTTAGGACCCAGGGCCTTAACTGAAAACAAGAATGGGTGACCACTGCACTCCAAGCTCTTCCTGATGGCAAGAGGGCTGCCTCGAGCAGAAGATTCGGGCAGTATCAGGATTCTTTATCTGAACTCACAGAAAGACATTTTCTTAAGCCATTTTTATTACACTCAAGGTATTAAGACAAGTACAAAATAACCTTGTAATCAGGATAGTGTATCAGTCGTTAAAAAAGGAGAGAACAGGACAGTGTGAAGAGATTTACAAATGACATATATATAAGTTGACAGGTTGTGTTTTTTTTCTTTTAGATATGCTGTTTTCTTAACAAAAAAGGACAAATAAAATACAATGCTCTAAATACGGGTAGCCATGAAAACAAGAAAAGCAGTCCTACAACACTTAACACTATTAGCATAACAGACACCATTGCTTCTATTAACAGCCTCTGCCACCGTGTGCCCGCTCCCTCTCCTAGCCTAAGGAATAGCTTCCTCTTAAGAAATACTAGTGCAGCATAACCCTTAAATAACTGTTTATTTTTAAAAGTTACAGCCTACAGAGAAATCAACACCTTGTCAATCTAGAACAACACTGGCCACCATTCCTCATGCACGGGTCTTAGAATAAATCCCCTTGGCTGGTGGGATGAGGTTTACGCGACAGGGCTTGTTCCCCTCCCCACAGCCACAGACCCCATCCACGACAGGCCCCTGCCCGAGTCCCCCCATCCCCACGCAGCATTCACCCTTCCCACCCCAAAAAGTGCAGCTCATGGCAACCTTTGATAAAGAAAAAGATTTTAACGGGCGTCCCAGCAAACACACTTTTTTTTAAAGCCCCCGTCTGAAAACTGGAGATAATGCAAATGAATTCTGTTCTTGGATTTTTCTTTTTTTTAAGCCTTCACTGGATCAGAAAGTGTTGTTGCGAATATTTGAGTTTCATCTTGCATGCACCTGTTTTCCTTTAGATCCCCTCTGCCCGGGATCTAAAGGAGGGAACAAGGCCGTTTTCCCAAACAAGTGGGCCCTTGAGGCCGCTGGGGGCTCAGCTCCCCAGGCCCCAGCTGGCTCAGGGTCTTTTCTGGGAACAGGTTACTGCTTGCATGACACTGTGACAGGGACCGTTTGAACAAAGGCCCGTGGACCCGGTCACAGCCCACCTGCAGCAACTGACTCTGCACTGAGAAACACTCTAGCACAGGAGCACGCGCTCACCCCGCAGACAGACCTCCAGCCCGCGAGCCCACTGAAGCGTCATTCGTGCCGTTTAGAGGAAAGGGCTGGGATTTGGCATATATTTTGTGATTATTGGCACAACGTCCTCCATCCGGTTCATGTATAAATGCTGACCCACGCCGGGGCCAGGGCGTGTCAGCCGATCTGCACCACGTGTGTGTCCGTGAGGCCCGCACGCCCGGGGCCCCGAAGGGACAGCCGCCGCACCCCTTCCTCCAGGGCCTGGCCCGCGGGCTTCGAGGGGCTCCTGCTGCCATCGCCGCTGCTGCTGCCCAGCCCTCGGTGGCTGCCCGCCTTGTCACCCGTCTTATTCTCTGCCCCCTCTGCTCTGTCCCCTGTGGAAACAGAAAGACCCTGCAGTGAGCCTTGACAGCCCCAAGGGTCCCCCGGGCCCCCCACGGCCGGCCAGCCAGCTGCACCTCCAAACACCCAGGGGGCACCGAAGCGCCTCAGCCACAGCAGCGCCCCCTGCTTTCCCTCCCTGAGAAGCTGCAGACACCCCCGACCCTCGGAGATGAGACCTGTCCTACGCTAACAGCTAGAAAATGGAAGCCTCCCCAGTGGGTGCGCATCAAGAGGACTGTTGTGGTGAGAGACCAAATGACGTCAGGAGCCACACCGTGGCGCGTCCACAGAGGCCCTGATCGCAGCATCCAGGCTGGGGTCCCCGCCCGCCCCCACCCTGGGGCCGGGGGCTGCACTCACCTCGCTCCACCTCACACTCGGGGGACGAGGCCCCGCTGCACTCGCTGCGGGGGCCCAGCCCCGGGAACAGCACCCCGAACTCCGACAGGGACACGGGGCTGGGCAGGTCCAGGCTGGCGGGACGCACGGCCGCGGGGAACTGCTCGGGCGTCTCCGATGGGCTCGTGGGCCCCGAGCTGAAGCTGGACAGGGACTGGGTTTCCGAGTCATCCTCAGACACAAAGGCGCTGCAGTTGTCATCTTCGAAGGCCTCGGAGGCCACTGGGAGGGGAGAGAAAGAAGAGCCGTCACTCAGCTCTGACCGAGGGCCACCCAGCCCCCGACACACCTCCGGGCATCCCCGCTGCGGAGATGGGGCCAGGCCGCTGCAGGACCCAGCCACCGGACCTGAGAAAAGGGCCGTGGGCCTCCTCAGCTCGCGAGCCCAGACTCCAGAGCACCCTGGAGGGAGAAGGCTGGACCCACCGGCGGCCCGGGGCCTTAACGTCACTCTGCAGCCCCTGTCCCAGGAGTCGCCACTACCAGACACGGCCTGAGGTGGAATGGAAGGTGAGTTCAGCCACAGGTCGGGTTTTTTCCTCCACCCTGGGCCCCAAAACGGAGCCCCGCGGGCCCAGGAGGAGGGTGGGCCTGCGCAACGCGTCCTGATGGAGCCGGCCAGGACTCGGGGATGCCTCCTCCCACGGGAGGGGCCGCGGGAGTGCTGACAGACAGCCCTGCGCGGGGTGTCGGCTGAGACCTCCTCGGTCACCTTCTCAGTAACCCGCCGTCTCATGAGACCCGCTCAGAGTCCACTGAGATCACCGCTTGCCGCAAAGGAACACAGTTCCCCGGGCGGCGCTCTGGGGCTCGCGCCTCACGTGGTTTGTGGAACTCATTCTAACGAGGCCAGAGGCACAGCCTGCAGGCCACCTCAACTCTGAACAACAGCCCGGTCCCCTTTCCTCCTCCCCTGGCTGTAAAGACAGTCTGTAGCGTCCCATGGAAGTATTGGAATGCTGGGCACAGAGAATGGGCTCAGGTCTGAGTTCACAGCCCACCTTCACTGCCTTCTGTGTACCCTTGGTTAAGTTAACTCAGCGTCTCTGAGCTTCATGTCCCTCTCCACACAGGGCTTAGAGGATGATGTACGCTGAAGGACTCATCCCTGCTGTTCAAATGACAGTTTTCTTTGACCTGGGGCCTCACGCTTGAATGTTTGTTGGCTGAATTAAGGTGCTGGGCTGGAGGAAGCACAAGCTGGAATCAAGATTGCCGGGAGAAATATCAATAACCTCAGATATGCAGATGACACCACCCTGATGGCAGAAAGTGAAGAATTAAAGAGCCTCTTGATGAAAGTGAAAGAGGAGAGTTAAAAAGTTGGCTTAAAGCTCAACATTCAGAAAACTAAGGTCATGGCATCCAGTCCCATCACTTCATGGCAAATAGATGGGAAAACAGTGGCTGACTATTTTTGGGGGGCTCCAAAATCACTGCAGATGGTGATTGCAGCCATGAAATTAAAAGATGCTTACTCCTTGGAAGGAAAGTTATGACCATGTTAAAAAGCAGAGACATTACTTTGCCAAGAAAGGTCCATTCAGCTAGGCTATGGTTTTTCCAGTGGTCATCTATGGATGTGAGAGTTGGACCATAAAGAAAGCTGAGTGCTGAAGAATTGATGATTTTGAACTGTGGTGTTGGAGAAGACTCTTGAGAGTCCCTTGGACTGCAAGGAGATCCAACCAGTCCATCCTAAAGGAGATCAGTCCTAGGTGTTCATTGGAAGGACTGATGCTAAAGCTGAAACTCCAATACTTTGGTCACCTGATGCAGACAGCTGACTCATTGGAAAAGATCCTGGTGCTGGGAACGATTGAAGGTGGGAGGAGAATGGGACAACAGAGGATGAGATGGTTGGATGGTATCACCAACTCAGTGGACATGAGTTTGGGTAAACTCTGGAGTTGGTGATGGACAGGGAGGCCTGGCGTGCTGCAGTCCATGGGGTCAGGAAGAGTCGGACACGACTGAGTGAACTGAACTGAGGAAGAATCATGGGGAAAAAGCCAACAGCCAGTATTCCTCAGAAAAGGCAAAGAAGGGCATGCAGACAGACAGGGCTGGGGCAGTCGGTTTCTGAACTGACATGGAAGGAACTACAGCAGCCCTCTGTATTTACTTCCCAGGGATGGCCCTGGTAAATAGGTCCCGGTGCTCAGACAACACGTGTGGAGTGACCCGCGGGGACATCGCGCCTTCACAGGGGAAGGAACGGGAAGTCAGGCCTTGGCCCACGTGTGTCCTGATCATGGCGGGACGGCCAGGACTCAATCAGAGCTTCTCCCAAGTCCCTGCGCCCGAGGGCGCGCCTTCCCTGCAGGACTTCTCACAGCCTGGGATGCCCTGATAAGGGCTTGGAATCTCGGGGGTGAAAGCGCGTCCCTTCCCAAACTTATCTAAGCACAGCTTGCTGACTCAGGATGCTAGCAGCGCCCCAGTGAACGGTGTCCCGCCCGCGGGGAACACGGGGCCCCAGACTAACCGGAAACGGCGTCGGCTTCAGGCTTGCGCCCTGCCAGGCCCTCGGCCGGCACAGCTCCGCCCTCGGCGCCGACGCCGCGCCCACGGGGCCCCATGGCGCCAGAGCGCCGCCGCTCGTGGATCTCGTCCGAGATGGTCTCCAGGTTCCGCAGCGCAGTCTTGTACTCGCCCTTGGCCAGGGCCAGCTTGGCCTGCAGCTCGTCCACCGTCTTTTTCAGCTGCTGCTCGGGAGAAGCAGGGGGAGCAGGTGAGCGAGGCCGCGCCCCCGCCGGCCCACCCAGGCTCCCGAGTGACTGGGTCCCTCACCCCCAGGATGCAGTCGGGGTCCTGGTCCCCCTTCCGCAGGTCTGCACGCACCAGACATCAGCTGCCAGTCCGGTGACAACCCCGGCTCTACGCCCAGCAGCCCCCCAGAAAGGCAGCGGTAGGGGTCCAGGTCTACACGGTCCCACCGCGCGGCCATCTGAGCCCCGAGCCGTAGACCTCACGCCTGGCTGTGTCAGAAGCCCCCGGCGGGCGTGTGAAAAACCGGAGGGCTGGGCCTCAGTTCGGTCGGTCTGGGGCGGCCCGGAATCCACACTGCCGGCAAGCTCCCCGGGGCTGTGCGGAGGACCACTGACCGAGGACGCTTCGGCCAGAGACGATGCAGAGGCTCCGCGGGCAGCAGACAGCACCGAGCAAGCAGCCAAAGCCTCGGTCAAGAACGTGTCCCCCGACCTGGCGGCCATGGGGCCATCTGGAGGCCCACTACAGAAGGGGGGGGGGGGGGGCGCCTCAGAAGACAGACATCGCCGACCCACCCGCTTCAAAGCCGAAGGCCACACGTACCTCCAGCTGCAGGTAGTACTTTGCCTTGAGTTCAAAGTAAGGCCTGTGGGAGGCAGACAGAAGGGACGTGAGAGCCTGGGCAGCAGTGACCCCCATACGCTCCACGGGGGCGTCCGGGGCAGCGACTGAGCCGCCCTCCAGCATTTACTCGGCTCCAACGGGGCCGTGAGGGGAGCGGGGAGAGATCCAGCTCCCGGGCCTGACCCATAACTGAAGCTCACCCAGGGCAGAGGTGCCAGAAGGCCCGTCTCCAGACACAGGAGCCCCATACATGGGCACACGCAGGCCGGGGCCCCACCCCCGGGCCCCGTCCTCCCTGCGGGGTGTTAAGGCCACTCGGGGCGCCCGGCAGGGAGGGCTCCCACCTCCCCTCCTGGGAAGGAACCGCAGAGAAGAACTTGCCCCAACGCACGCCAGCTGCGCCGAGCTCACTCGGGGAGGGAGAGAGCCGCCCGCACAGAGGGGCCGCTGCCAGGCCGGGAGCTCGGGTTGGCCTCCGGGACTCCGCGCGGGACTAGAGGGAGCCGATTGTACGTAGAACCCCCAGGCCACAGGCCGGGGAGAGGCCAGCACACCCCGGGCTCTGGTCCAGCAGGCAGGGACACACCCGCTCCATTCAGGAGCCTGGGGGTCGGCCCATGAGGTGGCAGCCCTTCACCCACAGCGAAGCTTGGGGGTCTGTCTGTGGCTGAGCAATGGAGGCCATTCCAGGTCTCTGCTTGCAGGCCCAGCAATTGTGAGGGACGCAGGGAGTCTTCCCCAAGGTCATTGTCAGATGATAATACAGGAGTGATGAGAAGAGCTGGAGAAAAGCTCCATTGCAACCAGTCTTCACAACATTGTAAATCAACTAACAAACAGTTCAAATAAATATATACATACACACATATATACACGCACACATTTAAAAAAATTATTCCTCTGGGCCCATCTGTGTGTGCATGTAATTTGTGTCAAACAAATTGTGCTTTCCATGTGTTTTGTGGCCTGCCTTTATTACATATAAATGTTACAAACATATTCATATAGTAATGAAGGCAGAACCTATGTCATCATGATTTTAACTGCTATAAACTAGTCCGATGTTTGGAAGTATCACTACGTATTTAACCAAAGACCCTACTGTTGGACAAATTTAACTGTTCCTAGTTTTGAATACTGTAGGAAACTGGAAATACACATCCTGTCACCAAAAAAGGCAGAGAAGAAAGCAGTCTTACGCCACTTCATCAGCTCTGCATCTATGAAGGATGTGTATTATCTACAAAGCTCACCCCCATCGTGCGGACAGGTAACCTGAGGGGAAGGGCCGTTTCCACACCGTCAGCCACAGCGCCAAGGGCACACACCCCTGAGTTCCCCAGAACGCAACCGCAGCCCAGGGCCCAGGTAACGCTCTGCCCTTGAGATTCCTTCCGGTGCTCGCAGCTTGGTCACGCCTGGAGGCGCCCCACCCGGGGGTGCAGAGAACGCAGAGGGAGCCGGGGCAGGCGCAGGCGCTGCTGGGGCCACGGGAAAGGCTGAGATGGTGTGTGAGGAGAGCAGCCCAGCCCCGGGGCCCACGCGCCCCGCTCACTTGGACTTGTTGATGGCCCGCTTGAGCTTCTTCTCCAGCTGCCGCATGCGGCCCATGGCCGCGTTGTAGCGCGCCGCCGTCTCCTTGTGCACCAGCTCGCTCCGCGTCTTGGTCTGCTCCGCCTCCATTACCTGCGGCGCACAGCAGAGGGGCGGGGTCAGCGCGGCCACACCCAGAACGGCCCCCTGCGGCAGGACCACTTACTCCATTGTTTCAAAAAGATGAGGAATCTGGAGTTAACACATACACGCTACTATGTAAAGCACATCAACCACAAGGACCTCTGTATGGCATAGGGAACTCTGCCCAATATCTTGTAATAACCTATAACAGAAAAGAATCTGAATATATATATATATATTTGTGTATATATACACACAAACATACATATACATGTACACACATACAACTGAATCACCATGCTGTATACCGGAAAAGGACACGTTATAAAGCAGCTGTACTTCAATTTTTTTAAATAAAAATGTAAAAATTAAATGAGGAAATTAGTGGGGAAACTTAAGATTAAACAAACTTGCAAAGAGAAGAGGGTCACCCTTCCCGACTCATCTATTCTAATGTAAAAGTCATTTCAGACAAGACTCAACTGCCAATCAGCTGAGGCGACTAGCAGGAAAAGGACAGAACCATATGAAGCATCCTCTGAGCCAGTGGGTGTCCACTTCCACGGAGTGTCCACCATGGGCTCCTCCTGGTCCCACCGCAGGTCAGGAGCCAGCGGGCGGGCAGGAGACACGAGAGGGACTCGGACCTCAGGGGCCTGGGAGCCCTCCAGAGCCAGGTGTATGCAGCAGGCCAGCGGGAGGATGAAGACCTCGGCGGTCCGGCACCTTCCCAAATGTTCCGGCTTAGCTGGTGGACGCAGAAGAATCCAGGACCCAGAAGGATTAAGCAGAAACGGATTCTGGGGCTCACACAGATTTTCGTGGCCAGAAAACTAGTCAGCTAGAATGCTAGGGGGAACATTTTCAAAATGGATTCAAAACCCAAGAGTCCTGTGCCCTCTATGCGGGCTCAAAGGCACATTCCCAGAAGCAGGGACAGTGTTGGTTCTCTCCCCACTGACCTAGAAACACATCAGAACAAAGCTGGCTGGGAGGAGAGAGGACGCAGGAGAGAAAAAGCAGTTTGGGCCATGGAAACAGCTAGCACTTCCTTCCCACCTTCTACTTACAAGTCACCCAAGTATGGAATGAACTAGAAAGGGGGACACAGGGCCAACTTTTAATTTTACCCAAAGAGCAGCACGGAGGAGCCCAGAGGGCCCTCAGATTGCTGGTCCACCGTCTCAGACCCAGCAGGACTGTTTCAGGAGGACACCACCCAAGAGGCAGCCTGCAATCCATCACCCGCTCCAGGAAATGGCCACAGTCAGCCCAGGGCAGTTTCCTTATGCACTTAAAATTAGGTGTTTTTTAAGAATCAGGAGAAACTCTGAAAGACTCTGACATGAACTGGGAAGACCCAGAGGAATCGGGTGGAGAGGGAGGTGGGAGGGGGGATCGGGATTGGGAATACATGTAAATCCATGGCTGATTCAAAGAATAAAATAAAATAAAAAAATTAAAAAAAAAAAAAAAAAAAGACTCTGACATGAGCAGAAAACATCTAGGCATCCTGTCTATTGCCCCCTTCTCCAGGATATCTCTGCCTTTCCTTGTCTTGGAGCTATTTCATGGCCCTACAAGTTGTGGGAAACTGATAGTAATACAAATGATTCTTATCCCTAGAAATCAAGAGGAAGTGTGTGGAGATGCATTTGCTCATTGCCTGCCCTGTAAATACTGACCAATGCTGTATCTGTCTGTAAATTCACCTTGGCACTCTTGAACTTAAACATGAGTGCTTTTTTCTGAATTCTCCTTTCAAAGAGCTGTAACATCAGATTCATTCCATCCTTAATTAATGCGTTAAATAAAATCTTTTATAAGAGAACACTTTACACTTACCAGAGTTAAAGCTTTACCTTCTTCTAAAAAAAAAAAAAAAAAAAATATATATATATATATATATGCTTTTAACAATGGTTTTAATGCTTGAGATACTTTTAAAAACAGAATTAGAACAAAGTCAGAGAGGGAAATAGGGAACCAAGACAAGCTTGCCAAAATGACCTCTCAATCAAGATCAGGAGGCTTGGGAAACCCTTCCACTTGGCTGCTCACATCAAAGACGTCAGAGAGACATGAAATGAACATAAAACCTCACCAGCTTCGTCACTGAGGGAAACAGCAGTAACTCTTCAGTCTAAAGCTGTAAGGATTTACTGCTGTAACCTTTATGAACACGCAAAACCCAAGCATATCAGACAGATGAAGACATGCTGTGGTGATTGGTTCTACTACAAGGGGATTCAGTGCAAAGTTCACCTTTAAGGACCTCTCTGAAAGCATTTTATAAGGATTTTTTTTTTTGAATCGTTTTTTGATATGGACTGTTTTTAAAGTCTTTATTGAATTTGTACGATACTGCTTCTGTTTCAAGCTTTGGTTTCTGGCCGCGAGGCATATGGGATCTTAGGTCCCCGACCAGGGATGGATCCTGCACCCGCTGCCCTGGAAGGTAAAGTCTTAAACACTAGACTGCCAGGGAAATCCCTGAAAGCATTTTAAAGAGAGACCTACAGAAGCTGTGATTTGAGGCTACGGTAAAGAGCATCCCCTGCAAGAAGCAGGGTTCCCACCAACTGCACGCACAGGCCCTCGTTTTTCCTTGGTCCTTAGTCTGTGAAAAAGCTTTCTAAAGTTAAACCCTCGGAAGAATCCAAGCACTTGGCAATGCTGCCAGCGCCGACTGAGACAGCAGCAAGCACGCTGCCCTCTGCCTCACCCCCACCGGCCACACCGACCACCCCCTGTCCCAACTCCCGGACCCCACGTGCACACAAGCGCCTGCTGTCAGAGGAGAGCCCCTCGCTCTGCTTCCTGCCTCCAGGGAGAAAGTCGCCAGGGGTGCACCTTGGTTACACCCCTCGGTAACTCAGCAGCCCCTAAAACCTGGACTCGGGCGTGAACTGTGTGCCCAGGGCTGAGAAAACAGCGGGCGGGTGCTGGGAAGGTGGAGGCCACGAAAGCGGAATGAAGAGGTCCCTGCAGGCCTCGAGGTGCCCAGACACACCTGCAACCCAGACCCGAGGAGCCAGTGCGGCGCCCAGACCTCCACGAAGACCAGGCTCCCGGGCTGGACTGCGGGCTCCCGCGGCCGCTCTACACCCTGCTTTTCAGTGTCCACCAACCGGCTCAACTCCAGGCCAAGCACACCGACGAAGCGCGTCCTGGGTGCTCGGAGCAACTGGGGACCGAGCCCTGGGCCGCCAGCCTCACAGTGCAGACACTCAGCAGCACCACGTCACTCAGGCAGCTGAGATCCAAGCTGCTAGGGCTACCTCGGATCGGGGTGGGGGGCCGCGAGGGGGAGGCAGCACAGGCTGCGCTGGGCGGATCGGTGCAGGGTGCTCAGTGCAGGGTGCTGGGGGCTTGGTGCAGGGTGCTGGGGGCTTGGTGCAGGGTGCTGGGGGCCTGGTGCAGGGTGCTCGGTGCAGGGTGCTCAGTGCAGGGTGCTGGGGGGCTCGGTGCAGGGTGCTGGGGGCTCGGTGCAGGGTGCTCAGTGCAGGGTGCTGGGGACTCAGTGCAGGGTGCTGGGGGGGGGCTCGGTGCAGGGTGCTGGGTGGCTCAGTGCAGGGTGCTGGGGGCTCAGTGCAGGGTGCTGGGGGCTCGGTGCAGGGTGCTGGGTGGCTCAGTGCAGGGTGCTGGGGGCTCAGTGCAGGGTGCTGGGGGAGCTCGGTGCAGGGTACTGGGTGGCTCAGTGCAGGGTGCTAGGGGACTTGGTGCAGGGTGCTGGTGGAAAGGCATGAGTGAGGAAGCCCTTAGGGGGGCTTGGCACAGCCAAGCATCCACTCTCCACGGGAAGCGTGCAGCTGCCTACCTCCTTCCCAGGGCTGACAGGCTCCTAGAGAAACCACTCTTTTCTGGCTCCCACGTCCCCCAAGGGAACTGTGTTCCTGGGCTGACCCCTGGGTGCACCAACCTCTGTGGATTCTAACGACAAAGAAGTCAGCCTCACTGGGGTTCCCCAAAACTCACAGACATGCACTTCTGCCCCTACAGGTTGGTTCCAGATGCCCAACAACCGACCACCCACTGCCACCCACCGGGAGGGTTTGGGGCCCGAGTGGCCAGGCCCCGGGCCCGGCGGGCAGCAGGCAGTGAGTGGGACCTGGGGGGCATGCCACGCAGCCGCCCCCGGTGCTCGGGAGCCTGAGGCGCCAGAGGCCTCCTCCAGGGCCAGCAGGACAGGGAGCACGGGGGCCAAGCAGGCCCCCTCCCGGGAGGGACAGGACAGCCCAAGCCCTCTGCTCACAGAGACACACAGATGCTGCTCAGAGAGACACTGCCTGCCGGGACACCAGCGGGCACTGAACGGGTGTGTCAGTCGGGCTGGGGGCCCTGCCGGCAGAACAACCCGAACTGGGCTCCTCACCTCACTGTCCATCTCGCCTAGCCCTCTTGAAACACTCACTCTCAACCGGAGCATCCCAAAGCCAAGAGCAGGGCCCCCCACTCCCAGGAAGGCAGCATCGTGGCCCGCTCAGCCCATTCAGGCCACCTTCTGATTCTTCCTGCGGTCCTGGGCATGTGAGCCCGAGGAGGTGGCATCTCAGGGCCTTGGGGACAGGTGGTACCCGCCCAGCAGCACAGAAAAGCAGGCCTGATGGCTCAGGTGCCTCCCAGGGCGCAGGGCACACCCAGGCCTCTCCTCCCAGCAGCCGCTGGTTCTAACAGTTCACGCCTCCCCACGACAAGCCACGTCCTCCTCCTCCTCCTCCTCCTCTTCCTCCTCTCTGGCCTGTCTGCACAAACAGAAAGACCAACGGCTCCCTCCTGGAGGTTGGAAACCTATCACCTCCCTTTCAGGGCCGCCACTCAGCAAAACCAGGTGGAGCTGGGGAGGCAGGGGGCGTCGGCTGCCTAAAGCCCAAGTGGGAGCAGCAGGGACCGCGCACCCCCAGGCAGGCCTCTCAAGCACACTGGAGCTCAGCTGACCCCAGCACTGAGCGCAGGACCGCTCCTCTGCCCCCGCCTGGGGCCCTGCAAGTGGCTGAGCAATACAGACCCCGGGGCTCCCACGGCGACCACAGCTGGGGCCGTCACTAGAAGTCTGGAGGAGCAGAAGGGACACACAGAGGACTCTGGGGAAGGGGATGTGGGGACCACAGGGTCCTTCCACCGTGCCTGGGGTGGGGGCCACCCCGCCCAAAGCAGGGCCGCTTTTTCAAGATGGCCTGGACCCTGCTGAGCTCCGCATCCTTCTCTGGATGCTTCCTTGGCACTTTCTTCACAGAAGAGGTCCCTTCTCCTGAAGAAACAGGCTTCCCAGAGGACTGAGAAGTCAGCTGAGGGCAAGGACACATTCTAGACCTTTTGCTTCGTCCACCAACACTCAAGAAGCCCAGGTGTGCCAGGGCCCCGGGACGGCAGCTCACAGCAGAGCCACCCACGAGCATTTCTGCCCCACCCGTCACGGCCACAGAGTGTGCCCCCTCCAGGCTGCGCTTCTCAGGGACACGGGGACACGGTCCCAGACAGCTCTGCCGTGTGCTCTGCCTCTTGCTGGTGCCACTCTGCAACCCTCCTTCTCTCTCCTCGGGTCAAGGAGCAGCCTCTGAGCCCCCTGAAACTGGGGAGGAACTGAGGGAAGAGGGCCAGGAGCCCCCCAGGGTGGAAATCCTGGCCCGTGACCCAGGAAGTCTGCTCATCTGCAGAGGTCGCCCCCACAAGCAAGAAACCATGGGCGGCCTCAGTGAGGGTACACGTCAGATGCCCTCCCACATGATGTCAGGAGGCCCAGGGCTGCCTTGGACAGCTCCACGGGTTGCGCACTGCACAACCCCAAGGAGCACCATTCCCAAACATGGGTGTGAATGGTGTTCTTGGCCACGGGATGTGGAGGTCCTGGGGACACCTCTCTGGGACTTGCCATCACAATCTACTACAGCCCTGGAATTTAACAAGTAGGAGGAGAAAAAGCAGAAATATGGTCTGTTATTTTTGTAAAGAACACATTAAGTGATTTCTGCAATGATTCCTAACTAGCTGATATGGATCTTGGTTGGGGTGAAAGGGAGGGCGGGAAGAAAAGGCAGGCCTTTAGTGAAGTTCTTGGAAGGAGGTTTTTTTTTTCCCCCCTCCCCCATCCTTTTTACTCTGTCGGGCTACTTGTAAATTTCCAAGATTCCCGACCTCCCCTGTGGACACTCCCCAGTGGACCCAGGAAAGCTGTCCCGGCCTGCATTTGGCTGTCCAGGCCTTGTGTCCACCAGGGGGCAGGAGGCTCCAGGCCACACAAGCCCACTTGGGAGTCTGGGCTTTAGGGGGTTGGCGGTGGTGGAGTCAACGTGGATTCAACACCAAGTCCCAGCCCTTTGTGAGTCAGGTGTTCTACTTAGGGAAGCTCAAGGCCATCTTTAATCACCATGTCCTCCAGGACCTGAGCCCACAGTGGCAGGTGACACTAGAAAAGTTCTGTTCTAGCCTCGCAGGCGGCCTCTCGGGAGCCCCCACCCCTACGTCACCCCACATCCAAGGCCTCAGCAAACCAGCTGGAGGAGGGGGAGGAGCACTGAACATCCCGCAGGACCCTTTGGAGCCTGGGCGAGTCAGGGAGAGGCGAGGCATCCAGCAACACCATCACTGCTGATACTCAGGCCTGTGGTCAGAGAGCAGGTCCCGGGAGCTGCTGAATGATGCCCCATGATGACCTCAAACCCAGCAGGCACAGCCAGTGAAGCCCAGAGCCTGCAGAGCCCGCTTCCTGCAGGCACTCTGGTTCCCCAGACCGCACCCAGCCTGGGCACCCCCGGGGTTCAGGCCTCAGCCGCCATGTCCCACCTCTCACTGAGGGCACACACGCCCCAAGGCCAGGCCCGCCAGGTCATCCAGATCGTCCACCCTGAGCTCCAAACCCTGCCGGACCCCGGGGACTCAGAGGGAGGAGACCCTGGAGAAGGACCGGGGGTCCCCTGAGGAAGCCCCCACTGGTCAGGACTGTCGAGGATGATCTGAACCAGAGGGACCTCAGCTGGCAAGGATGGGGCCGCTACGCCTGGCATCAGGAGGCTGCCACCAGGGAGGACGGCTTAGTACCAGGCCCGTGGAGACCCCCCCAACCCCACCCCAGAGATGACCACTTGTGGGTGTACAACATGCCTGTTTGCTCTGCTCAGGGAAACCAGCGGGAAATCGGGGGTCTGAGAGGCACACGCACCCCAGGGATGCAGGAACCCCAGGAGGGGGCAAGCCCAGCCCCCTTCCCGCCGCAAGCCCGCCCACACGCAGGTGAGTGCACACAGGCGCGCCCCGCAGAGACTCGTACCCTCTGGGTGGCGTGGTTCAGCATCTCCTGCCAGGCCGAGTCGAACTGCCGCTTGTCGTCCTCCAGCAGCCGCTGCTCGGCCAGGGAGATGGTCTCCTTGGCGGCGCGGAGCACCTCGGTGGCCCTCTGGAAGTCCTGGGTGGCCCGCTGAGCCTCCAGCTGCGCCTGCGCAGGAGAGACCTCGTGAGACCGCGGACCCGGCCGGGCCCGTTATAACTCCCGCCCCAGGAGGTGGGCGTCCCGAGGGTCTGCACGGGCGCGGTCCTTCTCTGCATGTGCAGCCGGGAGCGGGGACAGGCCGGGCACCCGCAGGCACGTGGAGACGCCAGATGGGGCGCGTGGAGGGTCTTCCAGCCTGGGACCCAGCGGACCCAGATGCACCAGCCGGCTCTGGATCGGAGTTAAGAGGCAGCAGAGTAGCCCACGTGCGGCAGGTGTGCCGACCGCGGGCCTTCACAGAGATGCTCGCATTTGCCGGTGGGGCCAGGGCAGTGTCCCCAACCCCCCCACCCCCACCCCCTGCCCAGACCCGTGGTCTAGTTCACAGCTCGGGAGAATCCAAAAGGCCCCGGAGAAAACAGTCCAGCAGCAGCATCATTCTGGGTGGGGACCCTGGCTCCAGGAGGCCCAGGCTGACTCCCAAGCTCACGCAGCTGTGACCTGACTCCAGCCGCTCGGAGTCCTGGCCCCTGGAGTGGGGATGCTTCAGAACAGGACCCCACTCACATCACACGCACCCACACCAGCGACCGGGTGCAGGGAAGACCCTAATGGTCACAGCGCCGTCCCTGCTCTCAAGGACCCTCAAGTGGGAGAATCAATAGAAACAGCGGCCAAGCTCTGGACCTTTTGAGAAGGTAACACGTCATTAATCTAAAATGAGTGTGAACACCCCACCCTTTAAAGTCTCAACCCAGAGAGAGAAAAGTGATCTCCTTAACTAACATCCGTGTTGCCTACATGATGAAATGACAGTATTTTGTACCTACTGGGTTAAAATATACTATTAAAACTAATTCCACCTGCTATTTTTTTTTTTTTTTACTGGGACTAGAAAATTGAACGTTACTTAGCTCATTCACAGTCAGGGAACCAGGCCCTCCCCCATCCCGAGCCAGCCTCCTGTGACCCAGAGCAAGTCTTTGGAAACCACCGGCCTTTTTCCAAAGGTGGTTAAGAAGAGCAAACTCAGACTTGGAGTCCATCAGCCCCGGGGCGGGGAGGGAGGGATGTGTGACCCCCACCTCGGGGCCATCACTTTGCACTTCAGGTCACACCCAGCCTGGGGGCGCGGACCCAGGATGGCTTCTTAAAGGACAATCCTGAACTGAGGGCTGGGAGTCAGGATGATTTGAAAATTCAGGGTTGGCTGGAGTAGGGGTGTGTGCTGAGAGGAAGCAGAGAGGGAACAGAGCGTCTCCAGGAGGCGTGACAAAGACCCTGATCAGGATTTTAAAGGGGAATCAAGGACGGAGGCCTTGGGGGACTTCCCTGGGGGTCAGTGACTGAGAAGACATCTTGCAAGGCAGGGAACACGGGTTCCGTCCTTGGCGGGGTAGCTTAAGATCCCACATGCCGCCGGAGAGCTAAGCCCATGTGCTGCAAATTCAGAGTCGGATGCCACAAGGAAGACCCAGCACGGCCAAAATTAAAAAAAAAAAAAAACAACGGGGGCCTTGAGCGCATGTCAGGTAACCAGGGGACCTGCCTTCTGCGACCCACTCCCATCGTGTGGCCCCGGGCCCTCCCGCTGCGCCTCTAGCAGCCGGGGGCCACCCTTGAGAGCTGACAGACCCCCCAAGAAGACAGCGCGGTCCGCTGCCAACAGCAGACTCACCGCTGCAGGGCCTGGGCCCCAGCTCCACAGTGCCCCTCCAGGGCGGGGACAGCCCTGGACCGCCGGCCCAGAAGTGCTGGAGGGCCCGCAGCATCGAGACGCAGCCCGACACCGAACCTCAGGCCGACCTACAGGCTGCAAACCAGCACCAGCAGACCATAATTAACCCCGCGGGACTTTTTCTAAGAAGGGATTTGTATGTAGGGAAATTTTAGTTTAGGGCTTCCCTGATAGCTCAGTTGGTATCCGCCTGCAATGCAGGAGACCCCAGTCCGACTCCTGGGTTGGGAAGATCTGCTGGAGGAGGGATAGGCTACCCACTCCAGTATTCTTGGGCTTCCCTGGTGGCTCAGCTGGTAAAGAATCTGCCTACAGTGTGGAAGACCCGGGTTCGACCTCTGGGTTGGGAAGATCCCCTGGAGAACGGAAAGGCTACCCACTGCAGTATTCTGGCCTGGAGAATGGACTGTATAGTCCATGGGGTTGCAAAGAGTTGGACGTGACTGAGCAACTTTCACTTTCACTTTAGTATTTCAATTCAGCAACATTTAAGGATAAACTCTCTTCTCCCAGGTTGTCCTGCTTGAGTTATAAAACTTTTCTTTCTTCAAACAAACAAAAAAAGATGATGCTCTCACGGGGACCTTCTGAAATGTGGTTACTGTGATCTGGGTCCAGCCCATCGTCACCGGCTGCCGTGTTATCTGCTGCCTTTCAAATAAGGGAACCACACCCTGCAAGGAAGGAAAAGAGGAAGGCCACCTGAAGTGGCCCTGCAGAAGAACACGAGCTCTGTCAAGTCCCTGGGGAATTTCCCCAAGGTTCCTTCCCTCCTGTGATACCAGAAATGGGTTTTCCTTGTAGTATCGCAGATCCTGCTAACATGATGGTTTGGTCTAGATTTAACCCACAGAAACCAAACGGCATCTTTCCATCACTTATCCCCTCATCCGTTCATTCACTCAAGTTAAGTGCTGGGCCTGTGTTCTGTACCCACTGTCTGTTCTTTGCATCTTTCTTGGAAATAGAGCCTTCCTGTCTCCAGGTGAGGCAATGTCCCAGCTAAGACCCTTCTTCCCAGCTGTCACTATAGTGAGTGCCTCTGTTACTTTTACCTAATGAGATATAAAAGGACATGGAGTGAGACTTCCAGGATTGTCTTTCCATCTGTGACATGAATACAATGGCTGGTGCTTCAACAGTCGTTTTGTATCATGAGGCAATTCCCTTAAGGATGAAAAAAACAGAAAATTAGGCCCTGCCCTGACTTTTCACACAACAGAGAACATAAAGTTTCATGTTTAAGCCAGTGTCATTTGAGGGTTTTCTGTTAACATTCCACCAAAGTGAAAGTGTTAGTCGCTCAGCAATGTCCAGCTTTTTACGACCCCGTGGACTGTAGCCCACCAGGCTTCTCTCTCCATGGGACCCTCCAGGCAAGAACACTGGAGTGGGTTGCCATGTCCTTCTCCAGGGGATCTTCCCAACCCAGGGATCAAACTCGGGTCTCCTTCATTGCAGACGGATTCTTTACCATCTGAGCCACCACATGAGGAGGGATAATCAGCCAAATCTAAACCTACATGATAATGTATCTTTCCCTCCACACAGCTGGGCTATTCTGCAAACTTGATAGACATGACTACAGCAGCCTGCACAGGCCGGTCTAATCTCTCTCAACGTCCTTCTAGCTGCACACAGCCCATGTTACACCTTTAAGTCCAAGGAAACAAACTGGGCGCTTCCTAAAGAACCCCAAAGTGCCTGACCTCTTTGTAGGGAATTTTGTAAACATTTTCACATACATGAAGAAGAGCCAGGAAGGCACACACATGGGGAGGGGAACAGGCATCAGACCCCGCCCCCCGGCAGGACACGGGCCATCAGCCATCGATGAGGCACCTCCTGGACGCTAAGTTCTGGCGGCGAAGGGAGATGCAGCCCACAGCAAAATAATGAGTTCCAGCTCAGCTGGGAAAACAGATGCATTCATTACAAATTCCCAGACAGACAGTGACAAGTGACAGGTGTAAAGCACATGGGATCGTTGCTAAGAGAGTGAAATCAAAGCTTTCTTAGGGCAGAGTCCTTGATGGAGAGGGAGTGAGGCACCAGGCTCGGCCATGGAAATACGGGGGCATCTGAGAGCTCACGCCCATGTCAGAGTGAGGAGGCTTCACTCAGACTGCTTGCCTGCGTCCTAACAGGACACGTGACCTCGAAAATCAGAAGCCAACTGAGAGTCCAAAAGTGAGTCAGAAAGAGAAAGATAAATACAGTATTCTAACTCATATACACGGAATCTAGAAAAAATGGCACTGAAGAATTTAGTTACAGGGCAGCCATGGAGAAACAGACATAGAGAACAGACTTATGGACATGGGGAGAGGGGAGGAGAGGGTGAGATGTATGGAGGGAGTAACATGGAAACTTACATTAGCATATGTAAAACAGACAGTCAATGGGAATTCGTTGTATGATGCAGGGAACTCAAACAGGGGCTTTGTGTCAACCTAGAGGGGTGGGATGGGGAGGGAGATGGGAGGGAGGTTCAAAAGGGAAGGGATATATGTCTACCTGTGGCTGATTCATGTTGAGGTTTGACAGAAAACAGCAAAATTCTGTAAAGCAATTACCCTTCAATAAAAAAAAAGTAAAAGGTTAAAAAAAAAAAAAAGCAGGCGATCCGGTTTTCACCATCGTATGAAAGACGACACCTAGAAATCTTTGGCACAACCAACTGAGTTTTACCTTCAAACTCCAACAAAGGACTCCAGTCCTGATGTTAATTCATTAGCTGATTCAGGGCTCCCTGGTGCGCACAGGGGCCCGAGCCAGTTAGCAAACCGGACCAGAGCGAGGCCCGCCCAACATGGCTCTGAGGAGGAAACACCAGCAGAGGTGTCAAGATGCAACATGGGAAAAAGGTGACAGGCCTTCCCGACCTGTGAACACGTAACGGCTTTCACAGATACCACTCTATGCAGACAGCATTAAAAGGCGGCCCGTGAATAGATCTGGTAAGGGGCCAGCCATGAAATAAAAAGATGCTTACTCCTTGGAAGGAAAGCTATGACCAACCTAGACAGCATATTAAAAAGCAGAGACATGACTTTGCTAACAAAGGTCCGCCTAGTCAAGGCTATAGTTTTTCCAGTAGTCATGTATGGATGTGAGAGTTGGGCTATAAAGAAAGCTGAGTGCTGAAGAATTGATGCTTTTGAACGGTGGTGTTGGAGAAGACTCTTGAGAGTCCCTTGGACTGCAAGGAGATCCAACCAGTCCATCCTAAAGGAGATCAGTCCTGGGTGTTCATTGGAAGGACTGATGCTGAAGCTGAAACTCCAATACTTTGGCCACCTCATGCGAAGAACTGACTCATTTGAAAAGACCCTGATGCTGGGAAAGATTGAGGGCAGGAGGAGAAGGGGACGGCAGAGGATGAGATGGTTGGATGGCATCACCGACTCAATGGACATGAGTTTGAGTAAACTCTGGGAGATGGTGATGGACAGGGAGGCCTAGCGTGCTGCAGTCCATGGGGTCGGAAAGAGTCAGGCATGACTGAGCAACTGACCTGAACTGAACTGAAAGGGACCTTCATTAGACACTGGCCCCGCCAGCTTGGAAACTGTGGATTCCCGCAGTCTTCGGAAAAAGGAGGTAGGGAACCTCTGCCGAGGCCGCAGTCGCGGCCTTGACTCCGCCCCACACCAGCCCACAGCTGGGCACCAGATGTTCATGCTGGGTGCAACAGAAGTGGAGGTGGTTCACGGGCCATCCAACTCAACCGTTCATTTATAAAAATAAAGGGCCCAAAGGAGCACGGCCACCTGTTAAATATCACAGAGCTCCTTGGGAGCTGGGCAGCACCAGGAAACCAGGGCCCCCCGACCCTGGGCGGGGCTGTTTCTGTTCTACCACGAGGCGTCTGCTCCCTGGGCAGTGTCACCAACGGCACGATCGCGGGCAAGTGGACGGTCTATCCATGAATCACACACAGTCAGAGGGGCCGCTGAGGACCAAAGACCGCACGGGAGCCCCACCCCGGATGCCCCCCAGCCAGTCAGCCGCAGAAACCAAAGACGCCTAGGGGTCGGGTCACTGGGCCGCCCAACACCGTGGTCCTGCTGGGGGCGGCTCCAGATCCCGGAGAGAGTCTGCAAGACGAGACCGGCCCAGTACCTGACTGCCGACAGATGCTCAGTGTGGGTTCAGATAACTGTGAGGAAGATCACAGCAGCTACTGTTGGAGCATCCACTCTGAGTCAGACGGCACAGGATGAGATGTTCTGGGACAGGCCGCACTAGGATCTCAAAACTACCCTGGGAGCTAGTCCAAGTGGCATCCCACCTCGTGAAGGAGACCAAACTCAGAAAGGTTAAAGGAACTGCCTGAGGCCACATAGAGTTCAAGGGTGGGTCTAGAGTCAAGCCCTGATCCAGGGCCTTCCAGCAAAACTTCTAAAAAAAAAAACTGCCGCTCGCTGGGCTGCACACTGCTGAGCAAGTGGTGCTGCTCCAGCGAGGGCCCTCTTGCTTCTTCTCCTAATCCCGGGGCCACATTGGCCACTGCTGAATAGACGGGGACGGGTTGGGGGGTCGCAGGGAGAAAAGATGTTAGCCCCCAAGGACAGCACATTTCCCTTCCACAAAGTGGGGGTGCGGGAGAGCGGGACCCCCCCCACCTCCGTGTAAGAGCTCAGCTCCTTCCCAGTCAGGAACCAGGGGAGCTGATGGTGGGGTGTGCAGAGGCTGAGGCTGCATGCTCTTGAGATGGACTTCTCCTGCACCCCAACACTGCTCCCTCCCCTCAGACCCCACTCCTGCGCTGCAGGCCGTCACCAGTTCTATCTTGTCACCATTTCTATCTTGCTCCGGATAGAGCAAGATATCTATTGTCCTCTGGACGGCTTTCCCTATCCCCTTCTGAAAGCCTGTAGCACTTGAAACCCAAAAGGATGCTCCCGGGTTTACTTAAGGAACGAGTGGGCTCCATCTGTACACACCTCCCAGCGCTTGATGGGAGCAGTCACGGATCCACAAGAGGCTTCTGGAGACTCTGGCGTGAAATGGACACAGGGCACCCACTGCCTCCCAGAGAGGCCTGGCAAGTCCCTGGCCTGGGAGGGCAGAGACCACCCCAAGTGCGAGGGCATCATTGGCCCTTTACTGGCCGTGGGGCCTCCAGGAAAACACAGCCAGGAGGCCTGGCTTCTGCAGCCCGAGGGCTCCAGCTGGGACGGCTCCTGCTCCTCAGGGCTCAGGACAAGGGCCAGGTGCCCACTGCACCGGGCAACCGCTGGGGAGAAGCCCCGTCTTTGCTTTTTCACCCTTGCCTCTTTTTAAAAAAAAAAAAATTATTCATTTGGCCGCACGTGGTCTTCGCGGTGGCACACGGGGTGGAGTTCCCGGACTAGGGATTGAACCCAGGCCCCCTGCGCGGACCAGGGATTGAACCCAGGCCCCCTGCCCTGGGAGCGCGGCAGAGTCCTAAGCCACTGGAGCACCAGTAGCCTCCCGCCCTTGCCTCTTCACGGGGACTGTTGCACGTGCTGCTGGGAGAATTCACCCCCAGGCTAGAGGCTCGTGGAGAAAAGCCAAGAGGCTTCTCCAAGCCACCCGAGGAAGAGGAGAGGCCCTCAGAGAGGGAGGGACATCCAGGGGGAAGGTCCAAGCGGGCGGCAGGCAGGGCAGCTGTTCTTGCTTTCACTCGAGCTCCAGTTGTCCGTTCTGAGTCATCCTAGGGATGGGCAGTCGCCAGAGTCTGGGACGTTCGAATGCAGAAACTTCCCCTTTCCACGCCCTTCCAGACGGATCTGAGGTTAAGGGAAGAGTAGATGGAGATGGGCAGCGGCCGCCTTGACCCTGAAGATGTTCTGGACACAAACACTGTGATCAGAAGCATCTTCCGGAGAGAATGCCAGGCAGTCCTTCTAGTTGCCTGGCATTTTCATATCCAGTGCTCCTAATGTTTTTCATGTTATTTAGTCAAAATGATTTTCACGTGGATCAGTTCTTTTCAATTTCAAATCAATCTGAACCATTGAGTAGTTTCATTGACAAACTTTACTCATTACAGCCTATGCCATGGAGTTCTCCATTATTTCTGTCAAACAATTTTCCTGGACCAATTTTTTGCAGATCTAAAAATTGGTTGAACATATGGGACATCAAGTTTTAATCAGTCCCAAATGTCAGCATGCACAGTTTGAGCCATAATCAGTTAATATTAAACTGTATAATATAAAACATATTAAACAATATTATTACAAATTAAATAAGAGATCCGTGGTGCATATTTCTCATTACAGAAATATGAGAAAGCCTCGAGCAGTCTTCAGAGACATCATTCGGGGCCTGCAGCTGGTTTAGTGAAAGCCCACAAAGCTCTTCAATAAATGACAAAAAAAGCCACAAGGGATGAGAAAAAAATCAAGGTCAAATAGTTTTATTCTATCCTGGGGTTAAAGATGAGCTGTTTAAAAACAAAAATTCAAAAGCTATTGTCTGCTTCAAAGAAACACAGAAGTGAGAGCTGGGGGTGGGGTGGTGGCGAGGTAAAGGTGAAGTAAGATTGGCCAATGGATTAGTTTTTACAGAAGCTGGATGAAGGGTATATGCGGTCATACTACTCAATATATATGTGAAACTTTCTATAGTAAAAAGTAAAACTACTCTCACTTGCAATTACCTACTTACTATTCTCTAGAACTGCAGCGTCAGGAGCCACTGGTCACAGGTGACTACTTACATTTAATTACAATGAAATAAATTAAGTTTTCAGTTTTCCTGGTTGCATCGGCCACACTGAGGGGATCCAGACTGATGAGTACTCGTGAGTCACGTGCGGCCAGTGGTCCCACCCTGGTCAGCGCAGACACAGAACATTTCCAACATCACAGAAGTTCCACTGCACAGGCTGTCTGAGACACGGGCCCACCACGAATGAAGGCTGGTGGGAGGTCTCAGCTGCCATCCACCAGCTCTGGTGTGTGTCCATCAAAACAGCACCTTTGTGCTCATCACCACCAATTATTAGAGAAATGCAGATCAAAACTACAAGGAGGCACCACCTCTCACGGGTCAGAATGGCCATCACTAAAAAGTCCACAAATAGTACATGCTGGAGAGGGTGTGGAGGGAAAGGGAACCCTCCTACACTGTTGGGGAGAACGTAGGTAGGTGCAGTCACCAGGAGAATAGCCGGCACGCTCAGTCGCGTCCGACTCTTTGTGACCCTATGGATGGTAGCCTGCCAGGCTCCTCTGTCCACGGGGATTTTCAGTCGGGAATACTGGAACGGGTTGCCGTTTCCTCCTCCAATGGAGAATAGTATGGAGGCCCCTTAAAAAAAACTAAACATAGAGCTGCCATAGGATCCAGCAATTCCATTCCTGGGCATATATCCAGAAATGAAAGTTGCTCAATCATGTCCGATTCTTTGTGACCCCATGGACCAATACAGTCCATGGAATTCTCCAGGCCAGAGTACTGGAGTGGGTAGCCTATCCCATCTCCAGGGGATCTTCCCGACCCAGGGATCAAACCCAGGTCTCCTGCACTGCAGGCGGATTCTTTACCAGCTGAGCCACAAGGGAAGCCTGGGCGTATATCCAGAGAAAACTAATTCCCAAAGATACACGCACCCCTCTGGCCACACAGCACTATACACAACCTAATCGCTGCTCAGGAAGCAACCTAAAGTCCATGGACAGACGCATAGAAAAAGGAAGACGCAGTACACACACACAATGGAATATTACTCAGCCGTTAGAAAGAATGAAATAATGCCATGTGCAGTGACATGGATGGACCCAGAGAGTGTCATCCTGAGCAAAGTCAGAAAGATAAGTAGCACATGATGCACTTATCTGTGGACTCTAAAATATGATATAAACGAACTTATTTACAAAACAGAAACAGATGCACAGGCTGAAGGGGAAGGGGTTGGGGAGGGGTGGAGTAGAAATCCGGGATCAGCGGATGCAAACTGTTCATATTACATGTATCGATAGCACAGGTGAACAAGGCCCTACTGTATAGCACAGGGAAATATATTCCAGGCCCTGTAATAAACCATAATAGAAAAGAACACGAGAAAGGAGAGATGTATCATTTCTCTGCACAGCAGAACTTAACAAGGGCATTCCCAGGTGGCACAGCGGTGGAGAATCCAGCTGCCAATGCAGGAGACCCAAGAGACGCGGGTTAGATCCTTGGGTCAGGAAGATCCCCTGCAGAAGGAAATGGCCACCCACTCCAGAATTCTTGTCTGGAAAATTCCATGGACAGAGGAACCTGGCGGACTGCAGGCCATGGGGTCGCCAAGAGTCAGACACGACTGAGCATTCACATACACACACAGAAATTAACAAAACACTGTAAATCAACTATACTTCAATAAAATAAAAATGTATAAAGCAGCATTTTCATCCTTGCTTTGTATTATAAATAATCACACAGTTAAAAACCTATAAGAAGGGAACTCTGGGATATACCGTGCTGAGACCCTGGGTGGGGAAGGCCCAGACACCCAGTAGGGTGCTATGACCCAGTTTCTGGCAGGACGATGCCCGCCTCCCCTGGTCATCCAAGGCTCCGGACTGACCAGGGCTGGGTCTGACTCGGTTTCAGCTGGGAGCTTTGGGGAAGTTCACCTAGGACGGAGCCCAGCACCTTGTTTCCTGGGCCACGCATGGCTCTGCTCCTGACCCCTGGGACCAGCATGCACGTCCACACCCACCCCACTCAGGGGCCACTTGCCCCGGGCCGCCGGTGGGCACCACTGCCTTCCTATAGGAGGCTCCCAGTCCAGCCAAGAGGTGCCGGCGGGAGTGGGCGCAGGGCGCTTAGGCCAAGTCAGCAGGTTGAGCGGGTCAGCTGCGGCGTCCCCGATCTTCACACGCTGCTCCCCCGCACGATCACGGCAGCTCACACAGCCTGCCAGCCACACAGGCTCCCCGAGCAGAGCCTCGCTGCTGCGACCCAGAACAACAGACGCCAAGCCTCTCCCACCCCCACCCCAGCCAGGAGGGCGCCCCCACATACCCCCCACCCGGGGCTTCCTCTGCCTCTCTCGCTCCAAGCTGGTTGGGCTCCAAGCCAGCAAGAGTTATCCCAGGGCAGGCCCGGGGCAGGAGACGGTGCCCGAGGCCAAGGCCCCCATGACCCAGCAGCACCCAGGAAGCCACCGTCACACCCAGACCCCCGGCCCAGGGGGCTCAAACCACCAAGTCTTTGGGTCCAAGGAGACACAAACAACGGAGACCAAGCATTTTCATTTTACAGAAAAGAAACCCAGTGCCTAATAGTGCTGAAGAACTGATGCTTTTGAACTGTGGTGTTGGAGAAGACTCTTGAGAGTCCCTTGGACTGCAAGGAGTTCCAACCAGTCCATCCTAAAGGAGATCAGTCCTAGGTGTTCATTGGAGGGACTGATGCTGAAGCTGAAACTCCAATATTTTGGCCACCTGATGCAAAGAGCTGACTCATTGGAAAAGATCCTGATGCTGGGAAAGATTGAGGGCAGGAGAAGGGGACGACATAGGATGAGATGGTTGGATGGCATCACCGACTCGATGGACATGGGTTTGGGTGGACTCTGGGAGTTGGTGATGGACAGGGAGCCCTGGCATGCTGCGGTTCATGGGGCCGCAAAGAGTCAGACACGACTGAGTGACTGAACTGAACTGAAGACGTGAACTGGCCTGCTCAAAGGGACAAGTCATGTGCCGCCTCTAACTCCTGCAAACGTGCGCTAACTCAGGGAGCCTCTGCTGTGGAGGGGTCCCCAGATTCGGCAGTGCTGTACCGTCCTCCCACCGATTTCCAGCTCTGCCTCCCCCATCACACCCATCATCCCCAGAACACAAGAAGCATAGCACCTCCAAGCCTCAAGGTCAGGGAAGCTTCCCAGGAAAACGCAGCACAGACCCAGACATGACAGGGGGCCTGGTCACACCGGGGAATTTGGGGGGGAGAGTGTGATGCTGAGTGTGGGCCCCCCGCCCTGCAGTGATGCCTCGTGACAGCCCTTCGAGCTCATGAATACGCTGCTGGCTTCCCAGGGGGAGGAGGGCACATGGGAGCCGGGAGGAGCCTGGATAAAGCACCGTGTGCCAGGGTGGGATCCACACTCCCTCAGCTAAGCCACGGCTGGTCACGCCCCTGAGACTAGAGGCCTTGGCAACGCACCCCCCCCTGCCCGCACCCCCTACTTCCCCTTCTTCCCCCGTAGGGGCCAGCCGGCCCTCTGGGGGCACACAGTCCTCCTCCATCTGCGGGCTGTGAGCAGAGATGCCAACCTTGCCAGGGCCTGCTCTCCAGAAGGTGGTCCCAGCAGGGCCACGTGCACAAACAGGGCCCCTCGCGGCTCTCCAAGCCAAGGGACCCGGGCTCTTCATGGACCATGGTGCCAACAAAAGAAACCTTCCTGCCCCGCACAGAAGAGGCACTGACCGCCCGCACAGCTGGGCCTCTCTGAGAGGCAGCGTCCTGCGCCCAAAGAGTGGGAGCAGCAGGCGTCAACAGTGACCACGGACTCAGGCCTTCGACCTTGAGCAGGGCACCGGACTTCTCAGACCGGCGGCCAAGGCCGCTGCTAACTCCCAGGGGGCCTGGTTCCAAGAACTGAAGACGCGTAATTACAGCAGGAATTTTTGAGGCCACGGTCTAGAATGCAGTTTTCTGGCTTAACCTTGGACAAACGGACCATCGGCAGGTGAGTCTACCACTGAGCTATTGCGCTTTTGCTGTCATCTTTACTGTCTACACTGGCAAATTTTCCATAATAAAAAGCTTATAAAATTGCTTATTGACGCACTTCTTAACTGGCTGTTGCTTTATTATTTATCGACCACACAGTTCTCTCCTTACACTCAGAGTTATGTCAGTGGGTTGAGTAACAGCATCACATGAGGGAAAAAGGGGGGCCCCCCCACCATTTATCACATGAAAAATATAACCGCCATTTCCAGTCAAATGTTTTAAACCAACCATGAGAAAGGACGCTGTTTAAACAGCCAGGGAAATCTGAAAAAGAACTGGGTAGGAGATGGTACAAAAAAGAACTTTTATCCATTTTGTTAGATGTAAAAATGTGATACTTTTAAGGTTTCTTATCTGTTAGAGAAAAAAAATTAAGTATTTATGGGTAAAGTGATACAATATCTGTGAACAGCTTTAAAATAAAAACTGGGGAGTGTCGGGAACACAGACTGCAAGATATTAACCATTGCTGACGCTGGTGAGAGGTGCTTGGGTTCACTAATAACTCTCTCTACTTTCGTGTACACTTCAAGCATTCCATAACAGAAAGGGGTAAAGTACTTTTTGAAGCCTTTGGTCCATCAGTTACCATTTTTGCTATTTTACCTGCCAAGTAATTTTTTTTTTCAGTAGTCATGTATGGATGTGAGAGTTGGACTATAAAGAAAGCTGAGCGCCAAAGAATTGATGCGTTTGAACTGTGGTGTTGGAGAAGACTCTTGAGAGTCCCTTGGACTGCAAGGAGATCCAATCAGCCCATCCTAAAGGAAATCAGTCCTGAATATTCATTGGAAGGACTGATGCTGAAACTGGAACTCCAATACCTTGGCCACCTGATGCGAAGAACCGAGTCTTTTGAAAAGACCCTGATGCTGGCAAAGATTGAAGGCAGGAGGAGAAGGGGCTGACAGAGGCTGAGATGGCTGGATGGCATCACCAACTCGATGGACAGGAGTTTCAGTAAACTCCAGGAGTTGGTGATGGACAGGGAGGCCTGACGTGCTGCAGTCCATGGGATAGCAAAGAGTCAGAAACGACTGAGCAAATGAACTGAACCTGCCAAGTAATTATAAAACTCCAGAAAATGCTGCTCACTATCAATAATAAATCTGGGAAACCAAACGTATTTGTCAAGGGTGGTCTTCACGAAAGACAAAATTTAAATAAATAAAAATTAGGAAAAATAAAACACCTACAGGATTGCCAATAAGGGGAAGTAAAGGGCCAAGAAAGAGACAGATATACAATACCAAGGGGCTCCAGATCTGTCAAAACCCACCCTGCCCCTCTGCAATCTTGAAATACAATGTATCAAAACTGTGGAGAGTCCTACAGGAGCCTGACATCCTGTGAGTGGCCAAACCACCGCAGCTGTGCAGAATTTGTCATCTCTAATCTTGATCTGTTCTGCTATGACTGAAAACCTCAGCTCTCTCTCTGTCCTGGGCAGAGATGGAGGCAGGGGAAGGAAAACACCCACTTACAAGGAAAAAGCACATCATCGCACAAAAAGGGCAGTAATCAAGACTGCCCGCCCCGCACCTCACTCCTGTTGCCAGGAGGACATAAGGAACCAATGCAGGAGTGTTTATCGGACCTCTGCTGGACCAGGATTCACTTACGGAATCCAGCCTGCAGCCCTGCTGTTAAATATTGCCATATCCATTTGACACTCAAAGAAATAGTGATTAAGCAATTGATCCAAGGTCACACAGCTAGAAAGGAGACTGCAGCAACCTAAATGTTCATCAAGTGATGAATGGATAAAGAAAATGTGGTGTAGATACACAATGGACTATTACTCAGTCATACAAAAGAATGAAATAATGCCATTTGCAGCAATATGTATGGACCAAGAGATGATCATACTACGCGAAGTAAGTCTGAGAGAGAAATAAGACATAATATCACTTACACGTGGAATCTAAAAAATTATACAAATGGACTTATTTACAAAGCAGAAAGAGACACAAAGACACAGAAAACCAATTTATGGTTAGCAAAGGGGGTTACACCCTTTGGTAAATTTATGGTTACACCTCCAGCTCTATACCAAGGACCAAATGGGCTCCAAAGATGTTTGCAGCATCTACACGATGAAAAGAAATGGGTTCAAGAACAGGTTTCCTGCCTCTGAGATAGGAAATACTCAGATGCTGTTAAGAGGAGTATCTGTGGATGGCCCCTTCCCTGCCAGGCTGGGATCCAGAGAGGGGCTCATCACCTGGACAGCTTCCTGACACAGGCCGGGACTGGCCTCCACCAGTCCGTGTCTCCCTCACATAGCTGCCTGGTTTCACTCCCAAGGGGCAGGGGACACACCCAGTCCAGACAAAGTGACTTCCCTTAACTCACTGGGCAATGCGGGACAGACGGTTGGGAAGCCTTCTCAAAGCTTTCTAGCCTTGACCTAAAAGCCTGGAAGTCACCCACAGGGGGGCCCTGAAGGGAGGTGAGGAGGAGGGGGAACAGCAGGAGGCCTCAACCCCTGGACCCCCAACACACGCTGGGTGGCCAGACACCCAGGCAGCTCTCCAGGCCGAGGGCCCACGGAGCTGGTGCTGCAGCATTAAATAAGCTCTCAGGGAGCTGCAGGATCTCTCTACAGAGCATCACCCAGCGACCCGGGGAGCCTCCATGATGGAGAGACCATTACTGAATGGTTCATTCCCCAAACCTAGCCAATGTACACTGCAGACGCCTAAGAAAGGCCTGTTTATTACTCAGCCACAGAAAAGAACAAAATCGGGTCACTTGTAAGTGATGTGGATGAACCTAGAGTCTGTCACCCAAGGGAAGGAAGTCAGAAATGGAAAACTACTGGGTATGAACGCATGTATATGGAGTCTAGAAAAATGGTGCCGATGAACCTGCTTGCAGGGCAGGAATAGAGACACAGACATAGAGAACAGACTTATGGACACGGGAGGGGAAGGAGTTCAGCTCAGTCGCTCAGTCGTGTCCAACTCTTTGTGACCCTGTGGATGCAGCACGCCCGGCCTCCCTGTCCATCACCAACTCCCAGAGCCTACTCAAACTCATGTCCATCGAGTTGGTGATGCCATCCAACCATCTCATCCTCTGTCGTCCCCTTCTCCTCCTGCCCTCAATCTTTCCCAGCATCAGGGTCTTTTCCAGTGAGTCAGCTCTTCGCATCAGGTGGCCAAAAGATTGGAGCTTCAGCTTCAACATCAGTCCTTCCAATGAACACCCAGGACTGATCTCCTTTAGGATGGACTGGTTGGATCTCCTTGCAGTCCAAGGGACTCTCAAGAGTCTTCTCCAACACCACAGTTCAAAAGCATCAATTCTTCAGTGCTCAGCTTTCTTTATAGTCCAACTCTCACATCCATATACATGACCACTGGAAAAACCATAGCCTTGACTAGACGGACCTTTGTTGACAAAGTAATGTCTCTGCTTTTCAATAAGCTGTCTAGGTTGGTCATAACTTTCCTTCCATGGAGCAAACGTCTTTTAATTTTGTGGCTGCAGTCACCATCTGCAGTGATTTTGGAGCCCCCCAAAAAATGAAGTCTGTCACTGTTTCCCCATCTATTTGCAGTGAAGTGAAGGGGAAGGAGAGGGTGGGACAAGCGGGGAGAGTAGCAGGCGTGCACAACCGTAAGATGGGCAGCTGGTGGGAGGCTGCTATGTGGCACAGGGGCTCAGCTCGGGGCTGGGTGACGACCTGGGGGGTGGGATGGGGTGTGGATACAAACAGCTGATTGTTATGCAGCAGAAACACAACACTGCAAAGCCGCTATCCTCCATACTAAAAAAAAAAGTAATGCCTGCTTAATTCAGGTACAAATGATAAGCCACAAATGACTTCCTGGTGGTCGGCCATCCTAACGCACCTTATGATTTTCTTCTGTCTCCCACTATTAAATCAACGTCTCTCTGGGCGCACGTATCCTCAGAAGTGTCCGTTGCCATGACGTGAAAAGGCAGGAACGCCATTCTCTCAAGATCTAAACAGTTCTCCTTCCACTGGACCTCACCTCCTCCAAGCTGAACAATATACCATGCAGGTCCCAGTGCGTCTTTTGAGAAATTCCGTCCTGGGTGACATCTTACCCCTTCAGAATTCATGGGACCAAATGTCTATACTTGTATTATAGCATTTTGCCATGTTATAAGGTAGTATAGGTGGAAAAACCCTTTGGAAATTTCCCAAATATACTGACAGCACATCTTGAATGACGTCATCCTTCACTTGGCCTTCTTGACCAGACAGCCAACTCCGTGAAGGCAAGGATGCTTTTTGTACGTCCGTGAGTCCCTGCCAGCAGGACTGCGACGTGAAAACAGGTGCTGTTCCCAGCCCTTCATCAGTCAGGGACCTTGGCTGCCCCGTCCCACCTCCTCCAGGCCTCGGCCTGCCCCGGATCGTATGGCACCAGAGGTTGCCGGGGACACTTAAGCACAGCCAAAGGAGCAACTGATTCACTCAAAGGTCATCCCCTCCCCACCAGGCCCTCTTCCGCCTCTGGGTCAGCGTGACTTGGCTCAGTTTTAACTACCAGCTCAAGACGAACCCGCAAAGGACTCAAGGTCAGGGGGACACAGATGAAAAAGGAAGGAAGGAAGGAAGCGAAAGTAAACACACACACCCCTCCTCCCTGGCTCAGCATACGGGAGAGCCGGCTGCCCCTGGCCCGAGGAGGCCATCGCCACAACAGGACATGGGAGCACACACGCCCAGAGCCCACGCCGCTTCGAGCACCGAGGCCTCTGGGGCAGACAGGAGGCTCGGGACAGGGCACGGTGGGGCCCCTGGCTTAGGAGGGCCAGCTGGGCACCGGCTGGCTTTCCACCAGGGATTGCCAGGCAAAGCCGGTCTCGGGGACTCGGAGTTTCTCCCAGCCCTAGGGGCTCAGGAACAAATCACAGCCAGTGGAAGGAAGAGAGGAAAAGACACGCGGCAGGAGAATCCAAGGTCTTGGGGCTGAGACCACTCTACCTGAAGCTGCTGCGAAACCGCAGCAGACCCAGGACCCCCTTCCCCCAGCAGCCGTCTCCCCTCGACGGAACCCCAGGCACCACGGAGACCCGCAAAGGCCAGGGAGGCAAGATGCAATCTGAGTCCTTAGGAGCTCACATGCAGGGGCAGGCAGCTTTCTCAGCCCTGTCGGAAAGGTTAGGAACCCCGATGCAGAACTCAGGCTGCCTGGGTCAAACCCTGGCCAGGCCACTCACTAGCTGAGGGACCCTGAGCATTCGAATGCTCTGGGCCTCAGTTTCCTCCCCTGCAAAACGTGGACAGCAGAAGCCACCTCGTGGGTTGCTCTGAGAAGCAAGTGAGTTAAAACATGTGAAGGAAAAGAAAAATAAAACCACCACCACGTAAAATACAGAACAGGCGGACGTGAGCAGGACAGAAGCATCAGCTTTTTATACCAGCAAGCAGGTCTCAGGCTGCAGTATTAGCTTATCGTGTGGGTTATTATTAACCCACGGGACAGGCCTGACCCCTAAGGGGAGCTGATGATTACACCTTGAAATGCTGTTTATGATGTACGCACCCACACGCATGTGTGTGTTCTCAGAGAATGACATCCACAGCTTTCAGCAAACTCTCAAAGCAAAGCTGAAGGAGACCTCAGTACAGGAGGGAGCCTGCAGGAAGTCTCCAGAAGGTGCACTGACCGGTCTCTTCATTTTATCAGGCCATCAGGCAAAGGGTGAAAGCTTCCGGCAGAACTGTCTACAATGATGGAAAGGCCCTCTGTCTGCAACGTCCTCAAACAGCCACCGCCAGGAACCTGTGCTGAGTGAGCATGTGACGTGTGGCTGGTGAAACTGACCTTTGAGTTACATTTCATTTTATGATTTATATTTAAGGGGCTACTGGCCACTGTTTTGAACTTCACAGTCGTCAGCCTGGCAGGAAAACATCCCAGGCAAAGAGAACAGGGTGGGCACGGATGTGAAACCCCTTGATGGACCCAAAGGTTGTGCGTGAAGCAACACGATACGGCTGGCAGCTAACAGAGGTGGCCGGGGCAGGGGGTGGGCCCACGCGGGCTCAGCACGCACAGGAGCAGACGTGGAGGTGAGAGGGGCTAGGAAAAGCCTTGCGTGCTCCAGTCAGATCTGGGCTGGTCACCAAGGATGGAAGAAGTGCTGGGTCAGGCAGCTTTCTCTGGAGAAACAGAACCAACGGGCCATGTAGACACCGCTGATCCTCGACTCACGACGGTTCAACTTATAAGTTACCTGCTTCACGACGGGGCAAACGTGATGCACAGTCAGTAGACACTTAACTCTGAAGGTGGGCCTTTCTCGGGGCGAGAGATGTGAAGCACGGCCCTCTCTCTAACCATACGCAGGGCAGACACAGCCCCGAGACCACAAGGGTGAACCACCCACGCTCTGACAACCATCTGCACCCACACTCTGCTCGGTTTTTCCATTCCAGTATGGTGTTTCAGAAATTCCGTAAGATGGTCAATCCTTTATGATAAACTAGGCCTTGAAGACTCTTGAGAGTCCCTTGGACTGCAAGGAGATCCAACCAGTCCATCCTAAAGGAGATCAGTTCTGGGTGTTCATTGGAAGGACTGATGTTGAAGCTGAAACTCCAATACTTTGGCCACCTGATGTGAAGAACTGACTTATTGGAAAAGCCCCTGACGCTGGGAAAGATTGAAGGCAGGAGGAGAAGGGGACGGCAGAGGATGAGATGGTTGGATGGCATCACCGATTCAATGGACATGAGTTTGAGTAAACTCCGGGAGTTGGTGATGGACACGGAGGCCTGGCGTGCTGCGGTTCATGGGGTCACAGAGAGTCAGACACGACTGAGTGACTGAACTGCCTGCCTGCCTGAGGCCTTGTGTTAGAGGGTCCTGCCCACCGGCAGACTAATGTGCGTGCTCTGGGCACACGTGGGGGGCTGGGCTGAGCGGGGATGTGTGGGAGGCTGGGCGTGTTAGGTGCACTTTCAACTGATATTTTCAACTGATGATGGATTTATCAGGATGTCATCCCATTATAAACTGAGAAAGATGTGTGCATATAAAGAGATTTATTTTTAAGCAACTGGCTCACATGATGATGGAAGTCAGAGGTTCAAAATCTACAGGCTGGACCAGCATGCTGGAGACCCAGAAAAGGGCTGATATTGCAGCTGATATTCCCAGATATTACAGGTCAAGTCCACAGGCCTCTGCTGCACAAATCCCCCTTGTTCACGGGGAGAGGGTCTTCTGCTCCAGTCCGGGCCTTCAGCTGATTGGGTGAGGCCCACCGCAGCACGGAAAACAATCTGCTTACTGGAATTCCATGGGTATAAGTATGACTCTCATCCAGTAAATCCCCTCACAGAAACATTCAGAATAATGTCTGACCATGTATCTGGGCACTGCAGTCCAGCCAAGTTGACACACAAAAGTAACCATCACATCCACCATAGTTTCTGAGCAGGATTATCAGCAGAACTGTCTCTGTCAAGAGTCAGTGGGGAAGTTAGGGAGGGATAAGTTGGAGAAGGGGGCTCCAGGAGGCAGGAATATCAAATGACAGGCGGTTTCAAGAACCAGGCAAGAAACAAGGGCTTCCCCCAAAGAAGTGACGATGGTCAATGAGTCATTTTAATTTGTATGTACTCAAAGGAAGTCTGAATGGGTTCTGTGACTTGACAAAACCACACACACACACCCTTTATGAGAAGCTAGCATTTCCTCCCAGGAGTCCAACACAAAACAACGGGAAGGAAGCTTTCTGCATAGCAGAAAGGGACAGAAGTGATGCAGCAGAAAGATACAGGGCGTGCGGCATTTGCCGCCTCCGAGGAGTCCTACTACACTGACTCTGGGTCACCTTCACCCACTTCAAACTCTTTCCAACCCAGAGCCTCTCTAGGAGATAAATAAACCACAGCATAGATGTGGCAGAGTTGGTTAGCTGCCTCCCAAGACCCACGCTTCCCTCCACCCTTAGCAACAAGCTGCTAGCTAAAACCCTCCAGGCCAAGCCTTTTTTCAGCCCCCATGGCTGTGGCCAGGCTCAGTGGGGAAATACCCCTCAGCCTTCTCTGTTCAAAGGGAACCTCTGCTCTGGCTGGCTTGAGCCTGAGATCAAGAGACTTAGGTTCAAAGAATGAGCGGACCTGCAATGAAAGGGAAGCAGCGTGGTTCTCTGGGACTTTCAGGCAGATGCTTTCATTAGAAGGGGCATCCCTTCCTTCCCCTTCGGTCCTGAAACACAGAATGTGACAGTTGGAGCTATCTGGACCATGAAGGGACTTTTGAGAATAGGACTCACGTGCTAAGATTGAGCAATAAGGATGAGGCTGGATCTCAGATGACCCTGGACTCACAGCATCAGTCGAGATTGCCTCATTCAGGTCTTTTTTCAGGTGGGAGAAAAAAAGAGGATTCTTGTGTGTTTTGGCCACTGTTTTTCAGTCCTCTGTTACTTGCAGCAAAATGCAGTTTCCATTTGATAGAGCATGAGGCCATTATTTTGTGCATAAGGCAACTTAAATTTCAGAATTGTAGGCTGTAGAGGTTAATCTAGGTATTTTCTTACAGGCTTGGGGTGGAGATGGGGACAGACTGAAGAGGAACCGATATAAACTAATATAGTACACTTAATTTCCTTCCAATAACCGCCCTCAAGAGAGCCCACTACAGATGCCTGCAGCTTCCTTGCTTGAGGGCCCAGGCCAGTATGAAAACACCTCCCAGTAGTCTCTGTATCAAGAGAACTGGTTTCAGCCTGAGATCAAGAGACCTAAATTCAAAGAAATGAGAGAATCTTGGGAGATACACCATGATTTTTAGAAATAAAAGAGGCCTGGTGCCATTTCTGCAATATGGCGCTTTGCCAAGAGGCTGAGGAAGACACTTGAGACCAGTAATGAATCGATGAACACGTGGTATTTTTGGTTTTTACTTCCATTTAATACATCTTTGAAGTGAGGCTTCCTAAGTCAGCCGATCACCAGCTTGAAAGTGAAAGTGTTAGTTGCTCAGTCATGTCTGACTCTTTGCGACCCCGTGGACTGTAGCCTGCCAGGCTCCTCGGTCCACGGGATTCTCCAGGCGAGAAGTCTGGAGTGGGCTGCCATTCCCTTCTCCCGGGGATCTTCCCGACCCAAGGATCAAACCTGGGTCTCCTGCATTGCAGGCAGATTCTTTATCACATGAGTCCCCTGGGAAGCCCCAGATCACTTCCTTAGTTGAAACAAAGAAGCACTCTTTACTCTATGAGAATGCATGTTCCCAAGGGCCTAAGTAAGTTCCAAATGGGAAAATGAATAAATAAGCTAATGAATAAATGATTAAACTAACAAATAAAGGCACTCAAAGACAGGAAAGGGGAGAGAGCTGGAGGGAGGCTGACCACGGGCAGAGGCTGCAGAAGTCGGAGGAAGAACAGCTGGGAGCCCGCCAGAAGGTCCCTCAGAAGAGACCCAGCGGGTGTGGCCTCCCACCAACCCCCGTGAAAGGCAGCGATCAAGCCAGGGAGGGTCAGGAAGGGACAGAGGGGCTTCCCTGGAGGGTCTGGGGTTCAGACTCCACACGCTCACTGCCTGGGGAACTCATGAGTTCCATCCCTGGTCAGGGAACTAAGATTCTGCATGCCTCGGGGTGCAACTGTAAAACAAGAATTCACTATGAAAAAGTAAATACTGATAAATTTAAAAATTTCTTTAGAAAGGACAGAAAAAAATCTCAGACTCAGGCAGCTATCTGAGAAACCCCATTTCCACCTAGAAGCACCAAAAGCTGGGCATGCTTTCGTTATTTGGAATCCTAACACGTGAGCCTGCTGGGTGGCAAGCTGGGAACACACCTCCACGGCTCTGAGTGCTGTGACTTCGGGGGCCCTGAGAACGGAGGCTGAGTCTGAAACTACTACTGTCTCCATCTGGCTGATGACTCAAACCACAACTTCCCTCCTTGGCAGGGCTGCCAGATTTAGCAAATAAAAACACCGAACTTCCAGGTCCACTTGAATTTCAGGTAAACAATCTGTTTCAGTGAAGTGCGTCCCAAGTAACGCATCGGACAGAATGATGCTTAAAAAACCAACAGTGTTCCCGGGCGGCGCACCAAAAAAAAAAAGAAAAAAAAAAAAAACCAACAGTGATTTGAAATTCAGACTGAACTGGGTGTCCTGTGTTCTTTCTGCTGACGTTACCTTTAGGGCTTAAACTTCACCAGGACCTTCCACCACGCATAAAAGGAAACTCGCCTGTGGCCCAGACGCCTCACCATCTCCTCCTTGCTGTGACAGGGTGGTTCCTTCACACACGTTTCAAGAAGCTCCCGCTATGTGATGAGCCCCAAGCTGGGATTCAGCCGCACCACCAGGCCCAAAGCAGAGCATCCCAAGCCATGGGGGTGTTTCTAAGCAGAAGGACTTGAACATCCAAAGACCGTAAACCTCGAAACCTTATCAGTCATCTACTTCTCAGCGTGAATAAGTCCATCAGAGTCTTTGACGGGAAGTCTTCCTAGAAGGGAAGTGTGGACATGAGGTCTTACCAGGAGGGGTGAGGAAGGAGAGAGGAAAGGAGCAGAGCAGAGTGGGCAGGGGGCATCCCCAGGTGAGGAAAGGTAAGTCAAAATGCTCTGGAGGAACGCTACCATTGGCTGGGAACCAAATCCCGTTGCCTGGCAACATAAAAGGCCTACTCACGTTGACAAAACTGGTAACAATAATACTCTGCTATCCATCAACTGAGAGCCAGTCACCCTGCTGCTCCCTCCCAGGGAAGGCCCATGATTTACAAGAGGGGGCAGAGAAGAGAGAACAGAAAAAGAGAAACGTTCAAGGAGACTCGTGGTTTCAGATTCGGCGCAGATCTCCACCCCCGCTGGTCTGCGGTGACAAACCACAGCCGTCACCTTCGAGCAGCACTTACGGGAAGGAGGCAGGCCTCAGTGAAAGGCCACTAAAGGGAAAGGGACAGTCCCCGAGAAGTCCCCCCAACCGACCAGGCGTTGGGGGACAGCGCTCTGGGATCACAGCTGGCCACCAGCCCTGAGCCTGGCTTCCCGCTGCCCTGACAGGCAGGAAAGAGTCAAACGCAGGTAGAGACAGCCCTCGAACCGTGGGAAAGAAAACCTCAGATCAGCCCCCGCCCTCCCAGCCATCAGCCAGGGGAGGACATCCAACCATCAGAGGCCCAGCCATCCCAGCAGGACGGGCGACGGCTCCAAGGGGGGTGGAGGGGGTGACCCTTCCCAAGGGAGGCTGGAGACCCGCTGCCCATCAGCGGTCTTCATCCTGGGTTGGGGGGGCGCCCCTCCTCCCCCCGCCCCCCAGGACCCCATCGCGACACGAGAGTCGAGGTTTCCCAAACACAGCTGCTCCTTCCCCGGAATCACCCACCAGGACTGCAAGGCAGGACCCAGTCCTGCGGGCCCGGGAAGGTCAACAGCACCCCCCCTGCCTGCTGTAAATCACCAACCCCATCACCCAGCCCTCAGCCCGGGCGACGCCGTTCCCAGGACCCGGCCCGCAGCCACCCCGTGGGAATGTGATCAAGGACGTCAGTGACCCAGACCTCCTCACCCGGGCCCCGGGGAGCGCTGCCCACCCCAGGCAGACGCGGGCTCAGCAGAAACACAAGCGACAGGGACCCAGGGAGGCAGGACGGAAGGACACTGGGGTCCCGGCGGGGGAGGGAGTTTCAAAGGGCCCGATGGTTGGCAAGAGCCCCCCAGTCACCCCAGGGCAGCAAGTACGGCCCTGCGCATCAATCACTTCTCGTACCTGCTCCCCCAGGACATGCCAGGCTGTGCTCAGGCCTGCCAACCATCCCTAAATGCTGTCGAAGCATCAGCAGTGGCCTGCCGCCAGGAGGAGGGAGACGGGGCTTCAAATCTCAGCTCCTCTCCACGGGGCCTGTGGTCCGGGCGCTCTCCCTTACCTCCCAGAGCCTCAGTCCCTGTCTCCTCTGCTGCCTGGCAAACCTGTGTGGCCCTGATGGGTTCATGCCCATAAGGGACCCACCCCTGTAGGCCTGGGAGCCCCGTAGATCCTAATAAACAGGGACTACGGGGGCCCTTTGATTCACCCAACTCCTCTAAGCCTGTTTCCTCCTCTGGAAAATGTTTTTTAAATGTGCTACCTGGAGCTTGTGCAGCACTTGAGAAAGGGCCTAGGGTACAAAGAGCCTTGCAACTCTCCTTCCCCTCCTCCCACTGTCCTTGACCTCTGACCACACACCGTCCTCCAGGTAAGTGTCCCCTCCCAGCTGCTGACGCCCAGCCCCCATCATCCAACCATCTCATCCTCTGTCGTCCCCTTCTCCTCCCGCCTTCAATCTTTCCCTGCATCAGGGTCTTTTCAAATGAGTCAGTTCTTTGAATCAGGTGGCCAAAGTACTGGAGTTTCAGCTTCAGCATCAGTCCTTCCAATGAATATTCAGGACTGATTTCCTTTAGGATGGAATGGTTGGATCTCCTTGCTGTCCAAAGGACTCTCAAGAGTCTTCTCCAACACCACAGTTCAAAAGCATCAATTCTGCTTAGCTTTCTTTATAGCCCAACTCTCACATCCATACATGACTACTGGAAAAACCATAGCCTTGACTAGACGGACCTTTGTTGGCAAAGTGATGTCTCTGCTTTTTAATATGCTGTCTAGGTTGGTCAAAACTTTCCTTCCAAGGAGTAAGTGTCTTTTAATTTCATGGCTACAGTCATCATCTGCAGTGATTTTGGAGCCCAAAAAAATAAAGTCAGCCACTGTTTCCCCATCTATTTGCCATGAAGTGATGGGACCAAATGCCATGATCTTAGTTTTCTGAATGTTGAGCTTTAAGCCAACTTTTTCACTCTCCTCTTTTAGTTTCATCAAGAGGCTCTTTAGTTCTTCTTCACTTTCTGCCATAAAGGTGGTATCATCTGCATATCTGAGGTTATTGATATTTCTCCTGGCAATCTTGATTCCAGCTTGTGCTTCATCTGCCTGGCATTTCTCATGATGTACTCTGCATGTAAGTTAAATAAGCAGGGTGACAATATACAGCCTTGACGTACTCCTTTCCTGATTTGGAACCAGTCTGTTGTTCCATGTCCAGTTCTAACTGTTGCTTCCTGACAGGCATACAGGTTTCTTAAGAGGTAATTCTCCACTTAAGGAAGATCTTCTGCAAACAAAACCAATGTCCAGATTTCCCAAAAAAGAAGACTACAGTAGGGATTAACATGGGAATTCAGGGTACTTGACTGGTTTCCTCTCATTGAAAACATGATTTCCCTGCCGTTCAAGGTCCCCAGCACTTGCCCGTCCCTTTGGGCTTGGAGGGCTTTCTATCAGGAATAGAGAGCTACCCTCTTATTGTCCTCTGCCAGATTTCATCTTCACAAGCAACTGAGTTCTTACCTGCTCTGCCTGGAGTCACCCTTCTATCTACATCTTCCACGTCCCCACCAACCAGCAGAGGACTATTTCCTCTCCTACCCATGGGCATTTTGGGGGTGGCAGTGGTGGTTTGGTTTTGTTTTTTAATGTAGCAGATTCACCTTAGAAAGGTATTATTTGATGGAAAAATACATCTGGGGAAATAACTTACATTCCTTTTCTTTCATCCAACGCTTTAACATGAACTAACTTATAATCATTGTGTGAAACTGCAAGAATGGCCGTAATCCTTTGCAGGTGCTGTGCGGATGGAGTTTATCTTTTTTCCCCCACCTCTTGCCTTTGGACTGGCCATGTGACTTACTCTAACAGGACATTAACAAATGTGATGCAAGCGGAGGCCTGAAAAGGGGTTACCCTTTCTGCTCCTGGGGTCGCAAAGAGTCAGACACTACTGAGCAACTTTCACCCACACTCACTCACTTTCTGTTCCTAGAATCCCAGCACCATATGAAGAAGCTTACACCAGCCTGTTGGATGAGTTGCCTGTAGGCCAGCCACCCAATACCTCAGCTGACACCCAGCCAGCTCCGTGGCAGATAAAGCCATCCCAGGGGCCTCCCCGATGGTCCAGTGGTTAAGCATCTGCCTTGCAATGCAAGGGACACTGGTTCGATCCCCGGTCCAGGAAGATCCCACATGCTACAGAGCAAGTAAGCCCGTGTGCCGCAGCTACTGAGCCTGGGTTCCAGAGCCCCAGAGCCCGAGAGTCTGTCCTCCACAACAAAAGAAGCCGTGGCAATGAGCAGCTCTCACAGTGCAAAGAGCAGCAGCCACCACTGGCCACAACCAGAGAAAGCCAGCCTGCAGCAAAACCCAGCACAGCCAAAAAATAAAATACATAAATCTCTTACAGAACAACCAACCCCCAGCTAACCCATCAACTGACTGTATACTCATGAGATCAGCCAAAACCTGAGATCAGAAAACTGCCCAGCAAAACCATCAGCTAAATAAACGTATAAAGCCATTGAGTTTAGTTTGTTTCACAGCAAAAACTAACTGATACACAATTCCATTTTTCTTTTTTTTGGCCACGCTGTGTAGCATGCAGGGTCTTAGTTCCACAACCGGGAGTGAACCCAAGCCACCTCCACTGGCAGCTGGGAATCTTAACCAGTGGACCAGGGAAGTCCCTACAGCTCCATTTTAGAGATGAAGACACTGAGGCTCAAACATTAGGCAGACTGCCCAGGTCCCACAGCTATTACATGGTAAGCTGGGATTCAAAGCCAGGCAGTCTGGCTCAGAGGCCAAGCTCTACCGGCTGTCCTATAGTTAAGTCACCTAAGCTTCAAACATTCCCCTCCCACTGCTTCTCCAAAGGAGGTTAAAGGGCTGGCCGTGGCCCCATAAATACAAAACGGGCAACTGTCAGCCCTGAATGACCCTCACTATTTTGCATTTATTCTGCACTTCAGAGTTTCAAAGTCTCCTGACACACTCTAACCGTTTTAAAAATAACAAAGGCGGCCAGAAGGTTTGCGATCACAGGACTGGATCTGACTCATGATAGGAAAATGAGTTGAATGACTAACACAATGTGGTCTACACATGCAGTGGAAATATTATTCAGCCTTAAAAAAGGAATGAAATTCCAACACAGCCTTCATGGATAAACCTTGAAGACATGATGCTTAAGTGAAAAACGCCAGTCACAAAAGGACAAACTCTATACAAGTCTACTTTCATGGGGTACTTGGAGGAGTCAAGATCACAGACAGAAAAAGCAGAATGGTGCTTGCCAAAGGCTGGGGAAAGGGCAGAGTGGGGAGTTATTATTATGAAGTACAGGGTCACAACTTGGGAAAATGATAAAGTTCTAAAGACGGACGGCGGTGAGGCTGCCCAACAGTAAGAATCTACTTAATGTTATTGAATTGTACACTTGGAAATAGTTAAAATGGTAAAACCTATGCTAAATGCAGTTTACCATCATTTTTCAAGAAGGAAAACTATAACAAGGGCTGGGACGGGCAGTGACAATATGATAGGCTTGGAGCCACTGTTAGACTATTTAGATCCCAAGGAGCAGAGGAAGCAGGAAACTGTCATTCAGGGCTGAGTCACAGGGCTCCACCCACCGTCAGAAGGTCCCAGTCACACACTGAAGGCTAGACAGGCTGGCAGATATGTCAAAGCCACCTTAAAGACAAGCTCTGGCTCACAGACAAAAACCCTCAAATAAATCAAAGTCTGTTTCCTGCCCCCGCTCAACCCAGGGGAAAAAAAAAAGTGTCCCGCCTCCTCTTAGCAGAAGCCAGATTAGGTTATCAAGATCACAGGACTGGATCTGACTCATGGTAGGAAAATGAGTTGACATCAGGAACAATAAAGTCAGTGCAAATTACTGATGAACAGACACAATTTCTGATGGCCCAACAACCACAGATCTTTGTAAACTCTTTTTGGAAAACCAAGCTGTATAAGTCTTTCCCTTTATAAATCTCCGTTGTTCCCGAGACTACAGATGGATGGATATGTGCATTCCAGACATCATAAAACCAAACCATAGTATTATCTTTTTTTTATTTTCAAGAAAAATTGTGTGTGTGTGTTAGTCACTCAGTGGTGTCTGACTCTTTGCGACCCCATGGACTGTAGCTCACCATGGTCCTCTGTCCATGGGATTCTCCAGCCAAGAAAAAGGACATATATAAATATTAACAGAAGGTAAGGGGACTTATTTTCTTCTGAATTTTCTAAAAACATTTTTTAATGAAGCCTAAGGTCACATGGGGGCTCCCCTTGGTGGCTCAGTGGTAAAGAACCCGCCTGCCAATGCAGGAGATGCGGGTTTGACCACTGGGTCAGGAAGATCCTCTAGAGTAAGAAATGGAAACCCACTCCAGTATTCTTGCCTGGGAAATCCCATGGACAGAGGAGCCTGGTGGGCTACAGTCCATGGGTTTGCAAAAGAGTCAGACACAACCTAGTGACTAAACAACAATAACAAGGTCATGCAGGGATTCCGTCATCAAATACTATCTCATTTAAGTCCTAAGAGGGGCTTCCCTGGTAGCTCAGCTGGTAGAGAATCTGCCTGCAATGTGGGAGACCTGGGTTCGATCCCTGGGTTGGGAAGATCCCCTGGAGAAGGGAATGGCTACCCACTCCAGTATTCTGGCCTGAAGAATTCCATGGACTGTATAGTCCATGGGGTCGGGAAGATCCCCTGGAGAAGGGAATGGCTACCCACTCCAGTATTCTGGCCTGAAGAATTCCATGGACTGTATAGTCCATGGGGTCACAAAGAGTTAGACACGACTGAGCGACTTTCACTTCACAAAGTCCTAAGGTCACCTCCTACCTCTCAGGGTCCACGACCATCACTATTTCACTGTTTTCAGATCACTGTTCGCACAGCGATGAGGATGCTGAGGCTCTGAGAGCACAGTGCCTTATAATGCACACTTGGCGGAGATGCTCTGAGGGCATTTCTGACACCATCGCTGCTACACACAGTCAGAGGGGCTTGTAAACACATACAGGAAGGGGTGGAGGTAAGAGCAGAGGGAGAGAACCGGAAGCCCCAGCTCGCCGCAGCTAGAGGCAGGCCCACCCCCTTCGCCACCAGGAAGGTCTGAGGACTCGGACGCACTGACAGACCCAGCCACCTGGCCAAGCCCAGATGGCCCACCGTCTGCAGAAAGGAAAAAAGGGACATCCGCGCCCAGCCTCGGGCTTCGAGGGCCCTGTCAGCTCCTCGGCCGGAGACCAACAAGGTCCCTGGAGGCTGAGGTGCAGGGGTCACTTTGAGCCTTCTCTGCCCTTCTTCCTGCCCACTTGTAAGGAGGAAGGAATTTGTGGGAGGGTGGTTTGCAGGCATAAAGCTGGGCAGGATTCCCTCGACATTCATCTTGGGCTCTGCCAGCTGATGGAGCGCGCCCAGCCCCAGCGTCTGTACCGTGTGATGAGGCCTGACGACTCCGCGGCTTGCCCACGGGACTCAGTCATTGCATAACCATTGCGCTCACTGGCAATGAGAGCAAAGAGATGAGAGGGAAACGCAAAGCCAGGATTCACGACTGCCCAGCAGGAGTGCCCGCCCAACCCAGCTCCCCCCATCTTCTTCCATCTAAGAGGACTGGGGTGCAAAGAAAAGAGAGTGGTGTGAAATCTATTCCAGATGTGTCAAAGCCAACTGGGGACTCACCCACCAAATCAGATTTGAATCAACCCAACCCAGATGGAGCCGGATTTGCCAGTCTGCTCACCTGGCCACAGGGCAGGGGAGAAGCTGCGAGGAATGCAACAATCAAAAGGGAAAGCTTGGCATGCCAAGGGAGGGCTGGGAGGAACATCTGGTCAACCTCTCATTCACTTACTGGTTCATTTGCTCATGTCCTCATGACTTGAACACCTTCTGTATGCTGGCCCTGCAGACATGGAAATGACCCAAGCAGATCAAATTCTCTAAGTCTGGAAATCAGTGGGGTTTCACTACCATAAACAAGTAAACGGTAAGAGGTCACAGGCTGAGAACCGCTATGGAGAAAAGGCCTATCAAGGAACGGGGGTTGGGGTGATGGAGATGGTGGGCTGGCAGCTGTCATTCCAATGTGAACCCAGGAAGGCCTCGTTGATAAAAAGAAAAGAAAGGGAAGTTGCTCAGTCATCCCCAACTCTTTGCGACCCCATGGACTATAGCCTACCAGGCTCCTCTGTCCATGGGATTCTCCAGGCAAGAGTACTGGAGTGGGTTGCCATTTACTTCTCCAGGGGATCTTCCCAACCCAGGGATCGAACCCAGGTCTCCCACATTGCAGGCAGACACTTTACCCTCTGAGCCACCATAAAGTGTCATCTGAACAGAAACCTTAAGGAGATGGGATGGACCAGGCAAATCCTGCAATTAAGACAACACACAGAGGGACCCACAAGTTCAAAGACCCTGAGGCGGGATCAGGTTTGGCATCAGCTCAGCCAAAGGAGGTCACCGCCCGTCAGCCAGGGCTGGTAACCTGAAGGGCCCACCTCCAGAGGCCCCTAAACACAGAGGTCCCTTCAGCAGTTCTGCTCCCAAATCTCAGCGCTGGGGACCCAGTGGGGAAACTCCCAGTGGGGACGTCACTACTAAGGCTCCAAGGGGACACCTTCACAGGCCCCTGCAAAGTCCCCCGACAGCACGGGGACCTCTGTGGCCTCAAAAGGCCCAAGGATTCAAGTGATGAAGACTTTCAGAAGAGATTTCGTGCCCTCCTCAGGACTGACCCAATGTTTACAGTATCAGAAACCTCTCCTCCAATCGAACCAGAACCTTTCACACTACGAGGTCAAGACCACTACCACCCTGGGCTAGGGTGGGTGAGACACGGCCCCCAACAGGGGGTCACCCTGAAGGCTGTGACAAAGGGCACCCTGGAGGGGGGATGCCTCAGCGGGGGGGCTTCTGGGGACTGGTGAGCACCTTCTGGAGAAGGACTTCTTCTCCCTGGAAAGCTGCAGGCCCGGGTGGAGCACAGAGGGAGGAGGAGAGCGGTGTGGCTGAGACGCAGGCCAAGGTGCCCAGGCCCTGTGACGTCACACAGCCCAGAGCAGCAGGCCAGGGAAGGGCGGGTTTCAGGCCGCCGCTCTGTTTAGGAGCCGAGGCAGCGTCTGCGTCAGGTTCCGAGCAGAAAGCTCAGCTCAGGGTGTGGAGCTGCAAAACCCAAGTCAGCAGCGAGGATCCTGGCAGGACCACCAAACATCAAAGGGATCCCTGATGAGATGTCTGAGGGGTGTCCGGAGCAGGGCCAGGGAGAGGAATGCCCCAGTCCTGGCCCCGGATCCTCCATGGCTCCAATCTTAACGCATCCCTGGGGCTCCCCTTTGCCCGCTGCCTCCCCACCTCCGGGCCCAACAACACGCGGTGCCCATGCAGAGGGAGCTCGCAGTGGAACCCGCCCTCACCGAGCGTCGGCTTATAGGCAGGGACTCGGGGAGGCAGCATCTTCCGTCAGCAGACGCACGGCAGGGACAAGACCTCAGTATGGACCAACTCCTGAGCCCACGTGTGCCCCGGCGGTGAGCTGGCCCTCTCTGCCATGTGTCGGGAGCTCTCTTCCCCTGTTCCCAGGGCCTCGACCGGACCCCGGGAGGTCCTCACACCACTGACGACCCACGGAAGACACCCTCTGAAGCCGGCAACCCCAGCAGCCGCCCCCCTTTCTGATCTCAGGTCCTCTGTTGCCTATCTATGCTCTCGGGACGAGGAACCAACGTTTCAAGAGAGGGAAGCGGTCAGTTCCTCCTGAACCTGGAAGGAGAATTCGAGGGAAGGCGTGTTCTTCCTGGGGCTGACACTAGGGAGACAGAGGATAAGCCGGATGTTCTAATCACAGCCTCCCGTCCACACGAGTGGGCCTGGCCGTCTGGGAAGTGGACCAGGTACCAACGCCAGCAGCAAGGCACTACCCAGCAGTGACCAGTGACCCTGCTCAGTCGTGTCTGGCTCTTTGCGATCCCATGGACTGTAGCCTACCAGGCTCCTCCATCCATGGGATTTTCCAGGCAAGAGTACTGCAGTAGGTAGCCTTTCCCTTCTCCAGGGGATCAGGATCGAACCCAGGTCTCCCGCATTGCAGGCAGATTCTTTACTGTCTGAGCCACCAGTGAAAGTGAAGTCTGCTCAGTCGTGTCCAACTTTTTGCGACCCCATGGACTGTAGCCTACCAGGCTCCTCCATCCATGGGATTTTCCAGGCAAGAGTACTGGAGTGGCTTGCCGTTTCCTTCTCCAGAGGATATTCCCAACCCAGGAATCGAACCCGGGTCTCCCACATTGTAGGCAGACGCTTTATCATCTAAGCCACCAGGGAAGTAATTACATACTGTTGTAAGCTCAATCATGTCTGACTCTTTGATACTGGAGTGGGTAGCCCATCCCTTCTCCAGGGGATCTTCCCAAGCCAGGAATCGAACCAGGGTCTCCTGCATTGCAGGCGGATTCTTTACCAGCTGAGCTATCAGGGAAGCCACCCGTGGGGCGTCCAAACGCCAGCACCAACACGGCAGTGCCAGCACTGAGAGCTGGAATGAAGGGAGGCTGTGGGGTGGGAAAACAAGGCACCAACTCCAGACGCGCCTCCTGCTGAAGGCACGGCTCTCCTGCGCCCCGACCTTCAGCAGGGGGGCCTGGAGGTCAGAGGTGCTCACGGCGCCGTGCAGGGCGGCGGGCAGGCCGGGCACACTTACCTGCCTCGCCACCCTCCGAGCCTCCCAGTAGGGCTTCGAGTCTTCCACGGCCTTGCCGATCTTCTTCACCAGCTCATCCAGCTTCACCGTCGCTTCGACCAGGACAGAGCGGAACTTCTGACGGATGTCCTGCGGACAGGAAATTGAGGACAGAGTTCAGGCTTAAGGAGCCTGCGGAAATCCACTTGACCTCCCCAGAAGCATCCAGAAGGGCCTCCACTCAACCATGAAGCCTGTGCGTACAAGCCTGTGTCTACAACAACGGCCCCCGCGAGAACCTGGCGTGACACTGCAACGTCCCAGCACCTGCGCCGGCTGGTATGGCAGCCCCCAGCCGCACGTGGCTACTGAGCACTTGACCCTGGCTAGTGAGACTGACAGAAGGAGCTTTTCACTTATTCCATTTTATTTAGATATGCGGAAGCAATCAACAAGGCCATGACTACCGTATCAGACAGCGCGGGTTAGACCGCAAAGCTCCGTCCAGAGGAAGACGTCTAACCTGGTCATCCCTGGCAGTTTCAGTCCATGATGATGGCAGTATTCGTCACACGCCCGTGATGTCCCCAGTCCTGTGACACGGTCAACACTCAACAGCGTGTGCCAATTTCCGACAGGCCAGGCCCTGTGCTCCGCCCTGGGCTCGGTCCCTGCCTTTAGGACGCCTCCAGTCCGGTGGGTGAGAGGGGGTCACCTACAGCCCACCCCCGGAGAGTGTGTGAGGATGGGACCAGCACAGCTGCTGTGGGGCCCAGGACCCAGAGCCTCAGCAGGCCAGGTAAGGGGCGGTGGGAGACGCACCCTTAGAGGGGGACTCATGGGGAGCTCCCAGGGTGCCATCTGCACAGAGGCCTGAAGCATGGATGGGCACTGGGGGAGGAGGGGGACACCCAGTCTGGGGCAGCAGCAGAGCCACAGCCACAGAGGAGGGGCGGGATCGGGCTGGCATCTTCCAGAAACTGCAGGAAGCTGGACGTCTGGAATGTGGGGAATGGCTAGAGATAAGGGCGGCCACCCCCTCCGGAGACTCCACGAGCCATGCGGGCCTGGACAGGCGTCTGGGAGAGGGGAACGGAGAAGGGGGTGGGCGGCGCCAGGCTTCACTGCATCGTGAAAGTCAGGAAACCAGGTCCACGGATGCCACGAGGAGAAGAATCACAAAGACAGTCTGGTTCCAGCTCTAGGAGGACACTGGGAGGGTCAGTCGGGGCCTCAGAGACCCGGTCCCCTCCATCCATCCTCCCCCAGGGAGCTGGCCTGGCATGGCCGCAGCCTGGGGAGTCTGCATGCATCAGGGGGGGCGACGTGGGTGCTGGGGGAGGAGGAACAGCACATGATCAGCTGCCGTGGGGGGCACCAGGAGCAGCCGGCCACCCCCCCGCCCCCCGCTGGTACACACATGTGCGCCACTGGCTGCAAAGGGGCTGCCTCACTATCTGAAAACTGCTTCTAAGCAGAAGATTATATGGACCTCGTGGGTGAATGGGATAGCTCACGGGAGGTCAGGAAGGCCCCGATCACGCCTAACTTGCTCTTCCCCCATCATTTCATGCCGTGGGCTTTCTAGGCAGGTTTGAAACATACGAACGTGGCCTCTGTCTTACACGGGAGCGTCTCAGCCCCTGAGCACCCCCCTCCTGTATCCTTGGTCCCTCCCCCCAGTCCTGTATCCTCATCAGCAGCAGCTGCTCCGCCTTCCCCCTGCCCTGGCCAGGTCTGGAGTCACGTGCTTCAGCTACAGCTGCTGAGGACAGAACAAGCTAGACTTGTCCTCCAGAGGACACGCCGCGCACGCGCGTGCGGGCCGCCCGGGGACAAGCAAAGCCCTGCTGAGCTGCTGTCGGGCTTGACTTGCAGTCCGTGGGAGGCAACGTGTTGGCTGCAGCTCCAGGCTTTCAGCAGAGAGATGGATCTAAACCGGGTTAAACCTCTTTCTGCGAGCTCTGATCGAGTCACTTCTTTATGCATAGTTTTTACTACCTATAAAATGGTTCTTTTCCATCTCATAGGGAGGGCTGTTAGCTCTTAGGAGGGCAACACCTAGATCAGGGAACACGGCACCCCATTCCTACCTGGCAACCAGGGGCTAGAAGTAGAGGAGAAGACATCCCTTAGAGACGGTCCTTTCCGATTTGCCCGGAGCTATTCCTGGCACCAGTGACTATAAAAGCTGGGTGCCTAACAGCTAGCTCCTGGGCACACAGTTGGTACTCAATAAATGCACACAATTTTTGCCCCCCTGGCATAAAAAGAGACTCATGATTCTACAAGGGGGTGGCTCTGAGGGGCAGCTGACCCAAGGGAGGAAAACCCACTTCGCAGATGCGCCCACATGCACAACTGCATCTCTAGGCCACAGACGGGAAAACCGGGGCCCAAATCAGTCGGCACGTGACCGGGGGCGGGTCACACCACCACTCTACGTCCTCTCTGGGACGTGAGAACCGGGCCCCAAACCAGGAGCCCATGGACCCACAGGCTTCGTGCCCTTGGCTATATGCTATATACTAAATGGAAAATTAACATAATTTATCCATTTCAGGAAAACTCATATATTTTAATTTAGATTCCAAATTCCTCATGAAAAAAAAAAAACAATTTTTTTTTTTTTTTTAATCAGATGATCAGGCAACACTGGGCCCCCGTTCCTACCTAGTAGCCACTGGTAAAAGTGGAGAAGACACCCCTTAGAGATGGTCCTTTCTGGCCCCACGCCCTGTGCCTGAGCCACGCCCAGCCCGCTTCACCCACTGACCTCCCCTACCCAGCCCTCGGAGACTTCCGATTTGCCCAGAGCTACGCCTGGCACCAACGACTATGATGTAAGCCACCTACCCGCGTGAGGGGGCATGCAGGGAACAGATGGCCAGTCTCCCATGGGACAGACACAGATGCTTTTATCCATCCGTGTATGCAGTCACTAGCAACCTTACCAGCTAGGTGCTTCGGCTGCTCTCTCTTTTTAACTGAAGGACAGTTGACTTTCAGGGTTGTGCCAGCTTCAGGTATATAGCACAGAGATCGAGTCGTACCCACTTCTCTCTTCCTCCCAGATCCTTCTCCAGCCTAGGTTACTGCAAAGTACTGAGAACAGTCCCCCGAGTGCCATGGGTGTGCTCCACACTGGACGAGTGTGGCCAGGAGCCTGCCCAGGGAGCCTGCCCATGCTCACAAAGCTGGGAGATGGATGGCAGAGCTAAGACTTCACTTTAGACGTCCTCAAGTGGTAAATAAGGAAGCACCACGTAGTGTGTTAAGTACTAAAGACCTTGGTCTACACTCCACAGCAGACACACACACCCAGGATGGCCACACCCAGAGAGAGTCATCCCAGCCAGGACGTGGAGAGAGGGGGATCTCACCAGAGAGAGAAGGGGGCATGGCAGCTGAAGGGACAGCAGAGCCAAGGGCGGCAGGTGGGAGGGCCGGTGGGAGGAAGGCCACGGGAGCCGCTCCCAGGCTCTGACCTCGATCCTAAGTGCATTGGGAGACAGGGTAGGTTTTCGAGGGAGCCTCCGTTTACCTCCCAAGCGCGTGTTGTCAGTAATGCCTGAACACCGCTCTGCCTCTTCCCTGGGGGTCCTGTGGTTAAGAATCCACACTTACATCGCAGAGGGGAAATGTGCGATCCCTGACCCCACGGACTGTAAGACCAATAAATAAATAAATGGATACGCACAAAAAAAGAGTTTTGTTTTTGTTTTTGTTTTTAAAAAAAAAAAAAGAAAAGTAAACCTCGGGACTGTGAACACAACTTTCTGGGCCGCAACAATGTACACGCTGAAGGCTGATTGCAACCTGGTCCTGCCTGGAAAAAGGGGGGCTGGGCAGAGGAGGAAGGAGACTGAAGCCTCCTCTTCCAGAGCAGCGTGGTGGGGTAAGAGCTGAAACTAAAATGTCAAGCAGCAGCCACACAAAGCCTGCTGTTTAAGAGTAACGGAAGTAAATACCTAAATAACCAGCTAAAATGTGTTAAACAGATCAATTAAATTGCCTCTGAGAGAGAGAAATACAGGGCTGGGGTGGGAGGATGGGATACTAGTTGGGAGGGGTTGTTTTGTCTTGTTTTTTGCCCTTTTTAAAAATTGCAGGAAATTATCACAGTGGATTTTTAAGCAGAAGCATCCGCAGATCAAACCTGGGTTGGGGTCCCCACATGAATCTGGTGAGCAGACTCAGGGACCACCAGCCTGGTCGAGCGCGTGACCGTCAAAGGCTGCTGAGTCCAAGAGATATCATTTGACATGAGCGTCTCCCTCCATCAAAGAGGCTGTGCTGCCAGGGATGATGACGCAGGGCTGGCTGGCAGCCAACCAACAACAACTATTCATCCAAGACATGTTAAACGCTCAACACAAAGCCAGCTTTCTCCCTGATAAAAGAGAGTGGGCCTAGTCCTTCCACCATTCCACAGAGGGGCATGGCTGTCCGAGTAATAATTCACCATAAAATCCTGAGGTGTGGGAGCCCACAAAACCAACATCTTCCCTGCCTACCCAACGTAACAGCTCTGATTTTATTGGACCTCACCCTGGTCTCAGAACTGATCCCACACCTGGCCATCAGTACTGATCCCACACCTGGCCATCAGTACGGGATACTCTGAGCTTCAGTGACTGTTAAGGAAGGTCATGGGACCCATTAGACCCAGAAAGATTTCATTCTGGGACTTTTCTGAAACTGTTAAAAGGAACTTTTTGCACTGAGATGGCTGAGAAGATGGAATAAAAGCTGGAGCAGATGGCAGTTGTCTTGGCACCATGAGGGGAGGGTCCACCAGAGGTAGGGAGGGAAGGAGTCCCAGTGACACTTTGAACTTTTGGACCTAGCAGTGCTTTATAGTCTAACCCTAAACTCCACTTCCCCAGAGCCAAATGGCACACACACAGATGCACACAACTGCCACCCCTGCTTTATGGTTTAAGCTAGTTGGAACTGGATTTGTGTCCTTTGCAACTGAACTAAGTCTCTTAAAAAAAAAATGCTGAAAAATACTGTATGCCTTAAGGTAGTCATACTAATGTATTCAGGGAGGGAAAAAGTCAATCACAGTCTATAAGGTAGCAAAGTTCTGTAACTAAATACAGGCAATTGCTGGAGGGCTTCTGTCCCTGACAGTAAAGCCATTCGTACAAGGAGCTTCTATGGAACTTAATTCAACCTATTCTGTAGAAAGAATTTTTTTTTTTTTTCAATCCATCTTAAAGCCAGCTGGCTACAGCTGAACTTGTACTTTTTGCCTTATTTCCTAGTTTGAGAAAGCACTCCACCACGGTTCTCTGTCATCTACAATTACAAGCAATGTGTCTCCCAAGATCAGAGTTGGGGCTGCTTCCTGGGGTGTCCAGGGAGGAGAGCCAACTGTTTCCCTGTGCTAAGCGATCCATGGATAAGTTCAGAAGACATCTCAGGAGGATAAGCAGACCTTTCACCGGTCAAGAAAAATAAGCCACACTCCTGCCAAGGCTGTTTACCCACGGATTTTTTTTTAGATCAGCATCTGAAGGAGTTCTAAGCCATCCTTAGCTTGGAGGAGACCTCAGAGCTTCCAGTCTGAAAATGTGTCACGTCCATTAGGTGACTCAGACCAAGGGCAATTTATGCGAGCAAAGAACTGCTGAAGGTGGCACAGTCTCCCCGTGTGAATGTGTCAGCGTGTCAGAAACTCAGCCTTGGGTCAGACAAGAAACCGCGCCACACGAAGCCTGCACCAGGGCGCCTTGGAAGCAGCAGGCAGGGTGGTCACACCGGGGACAAGCCCTTTTTTCTGGCCAACCCAGCCACCTAAGCTTCAATGATCTCGCCTGGAAGCTGAGAAAGGCAGCCTCTCCCCGGCACAAAGGCATCCCCAGAACCTAGCGAGGTGAGGATGGGACGTCAGGTTTTAAAAATAACTGTCCTACAAACTCAAGACACCAAACTTCAAAAGGTCCCGAGTCACGCCACTTATAAATACACTGTTCTCTGCTTGCGGAAAGATATTGCAGGCATGCTCCGAGAGTCTCACAAAGACCCTGCAGGACAGCATGGCCAGGCTCAGCAAGAAGGCTGGTCCCCAGGCCTCAGATAAGAGACCTCGGCCCCGGGGAGGCAGGCTGGGCTGGCCCGAGGTCTCACACAGGGAGCGTCAGGCTACAGAGCATCAACAGATCCCATCCATCTTTCCCTCACCCGTGGTTCTCAAAGTTTGGTCCGGGGAACACGGGGGTGGGGCAGGGGTTCCCTGAGACCTTCTCTGGGACTCTGCACGGTCAAAATCATGTTCATAATCAAATTCAATTTAATTTACCTCTTCCACTTTCGTTCTCTCATGAGTGTTGAGTGGAGTTTTCCAGAGACTACTTGATACGTGACATCATGAGAATGAATGAATGCAGGAGCAGAAATGAGAATCCAGCTCTCCTGTTAAGCCCAACAGGAAAGAGACTTGCAAAAGGCATAAAATGACAGCTTTCTTTTCACAATTTTTTGGGGAGTTTTGGGAAAAGTTATTTTGATAAGATATACATATAATAGGTTTATTACTGTCACTTTTAATGAATGGTTTTAAAAATAAAAATTCATGTAAAAATGAATACAGTTTTTTTAAATGGGTAATAGATTCTACCCAAAAAAACAGAATCTCTCTGAAATGCTCAGTGATCACAAGAGTATGAAAGGAACCCAGGGCCCAAAAGCACTAGGTCAGCAGGTGTCACCAAATCACACCCGCCCCACCCACACCCTGGGCTGCCCTGCAGAGACCCCGCCGGAGGGGAACATGGGTGTGTGTTCAGTAACAGCGAAGCAGCTATTCCTTCTCAGGCCTTCCGTTACCCCTTCTGATTTTCCCAAGGAGAAAGCCTGCATTTGGAACCACTATATGTCTTCACTGCCTCCTCAAATTTGCTAATCTCCCTTCTAAGAAAGGGGGAGCTGGTCAGGCTCAGAGCGTTCCCTGGAGAAGGGAATCTGCTAAGAATTTGATAAGCAAACCGATAAAGTCACTGGAAACAGAAGAGCGCTGCTCTCAAAGTCAGCAAGCTGGGCTCATCCACGTGATTCTTCACTAAAAACCTTGCTTTAAACAAAGTTATTCCCCTCTGATGGCTGTTCACTTGCAGTCATTAAGTCTCACTTTCAAACAAAGGACAAATGTGAACCCAGGTGGGAAAAAAAAGCGTAGAATAAATACATACAGAACAAGAATAAAGCAGAAATTATGACAGAGGCAGAAGAACAAGAGATTTGGGATGTAAAGTCTCTTGTAGCAGGAACGTTCCAGAATTCCATGGTGCAAGGCACCATCAGACAGGCTCCAACTTCCCAACCAGTTCTAAGGTGACGGATGTGTTTTTAATGTTACTAAAGATCCTGTTACTTCCCGCCCCCCACCCCTCCACTCTATTCTTTAAGTGCACTTGTGGCAGCTGCTAAAACACAAAGAAACCACTTTCCCGGGGCTTCGGTGAGAAGGATCAAGCACCCCCCAGCCTGTCTGCAGAGCTTTCTGCAGCACCGGAGATGCTCTGAGTCTGCGTGGGGCTCGACAGAGGCCACCAGCCACACGTGGCTAAATGAAAACTGGATATGTGCCTCATGCGGCTGACTGGATACTGTACTAAACTGTCATTTTTAAAGTAGAACTCGAGTCACCCCATATGGCTGGTGGCTGCCATTCTGGACGGCACGGGTCCGGCTCCTCAACCCGGATTCCGCTCTGCGCTCCGCCTGCAGGGATCCGGCCACGCTCGCGGGTCCCCCTGCTGCCTGCCCTCCTTGCCTCTCCTGCCCCAGGGAGTGGCCATCACAGCCCTGGGGGACGGAAGGGCAGCCTGGACGATCTGATTTCAGCTCCAGGAATTTTGCAGCAGAGGCAGAAGCGGGAAGACTGTGCCTGGGGCAGAGCCAGGGTCTGGGGCGCCAAGGTAAGAGGGCTGCGGAGCTGGGAGGGGGGGCAGAGACGGGGTGCGAGGGCAGGGGCCCCCAGGGAGCCAGGGTCAGCCCCACAGGGACCACAGCAGCCCCCGCCCAGCACCTCACAGGCGCCATCACCATCAGCAGGTTCCACCCAACCAGGGAGCCTGGGAAGACAGGGACAAAGGGGCCAGTAAGGAAGAAGCCAGAGGAGGGCAAGACGAGGACACGGAGGGGACCATGGAGAGGGAAGGGAAAGCAAACCAGAGGAGAGCAGGCAGCAGACAGAGGGCGCAGGAGATGACCTGGGGCCCTGACCCTGATTCTGCAGCCACCCAGCCAGACCCCTTAGCAACCCAGCCAAGGCTCCTCTGCGGGGGAGACCCCCAGCGTGGCGAGTCACTGTGCTGGGCCCACGGGTGCTGGGACGTTCGCAGCGCCTGCTCAAGGCTCTGCAATGCCCTTCCCTTCCCGGGGGTCCCCCACCCTTCCGCCTTTCAGAAACCCCATCTTTTATTTAAGCTGTTTGAGTGGCCTGGGGCAAAGTGGAGGGGATTCTAGCCCCAGCGCCAGGCCCAGGGGCAGGCCCCAGGCAGCTGACAAGGCCGACCCCCGCTTCCTCTTTCCACGGCAGCACGCCAGCTGTCCGGGTTCTGCACCAGCAAGAACTTCCTCCCACCGAGAGAGGAGAAGAGGAAAGAAACGGTGCGGGTCAGCACGGTTTCCTGTACAAGCTGGCCTCCTCCGAGGTGTTCAAGCATCTGAAAGCTTTTTTTTAGGCCTAAGCGGAACCAAGTTCCTCCCAGGCAGGAAGGCTGTGCTCTAGAACTCTGACTCGAGGAAGTTTCCAAACAAGCAGGTGAGGACCACTCCCATCCCCAGGACACACACCGCCAGCACAGCGGCCCTGCCCTGGGACACGCAGCCTTGGCCAAAGTCAAGACGCCACTGCCATTTGGAGGCTGGGTTAAGACAGGTGGTAGGTCTGGGAATGCAGAAAAGGCTCTCTTTCAAACATTTTTGATTTAAAGTCGTTCAGACTTGGGGAAAATGAAGGTAAGATGCAGACATGATGGCCTTCAGCCTGAGATATTTCACTGTGTATTTCCTAAAAATGAGGACATTCTCTTACATATCCAAAGTATGATGATTACAATCAGAAACTTAAAACGGATACAACGCCACTAATCTGATCTGTGATTTTGTTCAAATTGCATCAACTGGCCCACCAACATCCTTTATAGTGAAAGTGGTCACTCAGCTGTGTCCACTCTTTGCAGCCCCATGGACTCTAGCCCGCCAGGCTCCTCTGTCCATGGAATTCTCCAGGCAAGAATGCTGGGGTGGGCTGTTGCTGTTCAGTCACTCAGTCGTGTCTTTGCGACCCCATGAACCACAGCACGCCAGGCTTCCCTGTCCATCACCAACTCCCGGAGCTTGCTCAAACTCATCTCCATTGAGTCGGTGATGCCATTCAACCCTCTCATCCTCTGTCGTCCCCTTCTCCTGCCTTCAATCTTTCCCAGCATCAGGGTCTTTACTAAGGAGTTAGTTCTTCTCATCAAGAGGCCAAAGTATTGGAGCTTCAGCATCAGTCCTTCCAATGAACACTCAGGGCTGATTTCCTTTAGGACTGACTGGTTTGATCTTGTAGTCCAAGGGACTCTTCTCCAACACCACGGTTCAAAAGCATCAATTCTTCGGTGCTCAGCCTTCTTTATGGTCCAACTCCACATCAGAGAAGTAGATGTTTTTCTGGAATTCTCTTGCTTTTTCTATGATCCAATGGATGTTGGCAATTTGATCTCTGGTTCCTCTGCCTTTTCTAAGTACAGCTCATATATCTGGAAGTTCTCGGTTCACGTACTGTTGAAGCCTAGCTTGGAGAATTTTGAGCATTACTTTGCTAGAGTGTGAAATGAGTGCAATTGTGCAGTAGTTTGAGCATTCTTTGGCATTGCGTTTCTTTGGCATTGGAATGAAAACTGACATTTTCCAGTCCTGTGGCCACTGCTGAGCTTTCCAAATTTGCTGGCATATTGAGTGCAGCACTTTCACAGCATCATCTTTTAGGATTTGAAATAGCTCAGCTGGAATTCCATCACCTCCACTAGCTTTGTTCATAGAAATGCTTCCTAAGGCCCACTTGACTTCACATTCAAGGATGTCTGGCTCTAGGTGAATGTGAGTGATCACACCATCGTGATTATCTGGGTCATTAAGATCTTTTTTGTATAGTTCATCTGTGTATTCTTGCCACCTCTTCTAATATCTTCTGCTTCTGTTAGGTCTGTACTGTTTCTGTCCTTTATTGTGCCCATCTTTGCATAAAATGTTCCCTTGGTGTCTCTGATTTTCTTGAAGCGATCTCTAGTCTTTCCCACTCTACCCACTGGAGTGGGTAGCCATTCCCTTCTCCAGGGGAATCTTCCTGACCCAGAGATCAAACCTGGGTCTCCTACAGTGCAGGAAGACTCTTCACCATCTGAGCCAACATCTTTTATAGCAAAGGAAGAAAAGGTATTTTTCCCTGGTCCAGGATCCAGTCCAGGACTCACACAGGATCTAGTTGTCAAACTCTGTCTAGTCTCCTAAATCTGGAAGTGTTCAGGTTTTCACGGCCTTGATAGTTTTCAATAATATGAATCAGTTATTTTATAGAATGTCACTTTGGGAAAGACTCAGTTTCAAATCACTTTTGTTGACATTACACAGGCAGGAGCCACCAGAATGGAATCAAAGCAATGCAATAAAAAATATGTATGTTTAGGACCTCCCTGGCAATGCGGTGGACAAGAATCCGCCCACCAATAAAGGGGACATGGGTTCGATCCCTGGCCGGGGAAGGGCCCAAAGCCACCAGGCGAATAAGCCCATGCGCCACAACTACCGAGGCCGCAAGCTGCAGCTACGGAAGCCGTGGCCCTGGAGCCCGCACTTCCCCAAAAGAGAAGCCACCGCCGAGAAGCCTGCACACTGCGGAGGAGAGAAGCCACCGGTTCCCGGCAACTGGAGGAAGCTGCAAGCAGTGAGGAGGGCCCTGCCCAGGCAAAAATAAACAAACACATTTTAAACTATTAAAATAAATATATTTAACAATTGTAAAGTATTAAATATGCACATATATATATCTAAATAGCCTAAGGTCCAAGCTCCACAAAGGAGAAAACCCTTTCATCTTCAGGAACAAGGGTCAGTGGTTTGAGGCCCTGGAAGAGGGACAGAAGTTACATAACCACACACACACACACACACACACACACACACACACACACACACACACACTCTCTCTCTCTCTCTTTCTCTCTCACACAAACATACACACACACACACTCTAATACACATATACACTCACACATTTATACACACAATGACACACACACACTCTCTCACATACACACACTCACACACATACACACACTGACACACACTCTCTCACACAAACATACACACACACTCTAACATACATACACACACATTTACACACACACACTGACACACACACACTCTCACATACACACACACACACGCAAACACTGACACACACACTACCTCTCTCACACATACACACACACTTACACATACACACACACTCTAACATACATACACACACATTTACACACACACAATGACACACACACTCTCACACACACACACTCACACACTTACACATACACACACACATTTACACATACACACACTGACACACTCACATTCACACACACTCACGCTTACACACACACTGACACATACACAAACTCTCACAAACATACAGACACACTCACACGCTTACACACACACACTGACACACACACTACCTCTCTCACACATACACTCTCTAACATACATACACACACATTTATGCACACACAATGACACACTCTCACATTCACACACTCACGCTTACACACACACACATACACACACACACTCACAAACATACAGACACACTCACATGCTTACACACACACTGACACACACACTACCTCTCTCACACATACACACTCTAACATACATACACACACAGACACACACACACACACTCACAAACATACAGACACACACGCTTACACACACACTCTCTCACAAACATACACACATGCTTACACACACACACACTGACACACACTCACAAACATACAGACACACTCACACGCTTACACACACACACTGACACACACACACACACAAAGCTGAGACGGCTGACAGAACTTGCTGCTGTTTCATTCCGGGCCAAACAGTGTTTTTAAACCCCCAGGATTCTTTATGTGAGAGGAGGCAGAATTGCTGAAACTGGCATTTTACAGGAGTTCAACCACTAGTGAACTATTTTCCATGTCTACGCTGAGAGGCTTCACATATTTCCTCAACCTGAAGACCCACTTTCCCCCACACTTGCAGATACCAGATCTCAGATGGATCATAACGCTACTGTGCACATTGATCGGGAGTGACGCGTCAGCCACGCATCAAGCGGTCCTGCATCACAAGGTCTGTCTCAGAATGAACACGCGCGCGGGCATCAGGGCGGTGCGCGAGTTCAGGGCCGGCCTCGGGGGCGCCAGGGGCCAGGCAGCACAGCCTCCCCGGAAAGCACGCACCCCCCGCCCCGCACTGCAGGCTAGATGCTGCTGGCTCCTCCTGGAGGACCTTCCTTCTGACCCCCTCACAGAACAGAAGGGAGGGAGGCCGGAGGGCGCAAAGGAACCAAAGTCAAAACCCACTGCCGCTGCGGCGAGAGACGCGGAAGAACCCAGAAGGAACGGCTGAAAACGTCAAAAGAGGCTGCTTCAGCAGGCCTGGAAGCGGGAAGGAACGAGGCAGAGCACTTTCATTTTCTCAGGGGCTTCTCTTCAGCTGTGCCCAAGTATGGCTTCAATAAGGATCAGAGTTTGGCTGCAGCACAGATTCACCTACGTGTTTTATTGCCCCGTGATCAAGACTGAGGACTCAGCCCATTCAGCATGTTGCTAGATTCAAATCAAAATCTCTGTCCTGCCCGTAAACTGGGACAGCCACTAAGGAAAAGAGTATGAAAGTTCCTCAGTCAACTAAAAACAGAGCTGCCACCTGACCCAGCAATCCTACTCCTGGGCATTTATCTGGAGAAAACGAAAACTATAATTCAAAAAGCTGCATGCGCTCCTGTGATCATAGCCACAGGATTTATGACCTGGAAACAATGTAAATGTCCATCAACAGGGGAACGGAAGAAAAAGACGCCTGTGTATGTGTGTATATGTGGGGGGCTTCCCAGGGGGCTCAGTAGTAAAGAATCTGCCTGTTTGATCCCTGGGTTGGGAGGATCCCCTGGAGAAAGAAATGGCAAAAGTCTTCTCTTGCCTGGGAAGTCCCACGAACAGAGGAGCCAGGTGGGCTATAGTCCCTGAGGTCGCAAAACAGACAGACACAACTTCGTGACTAAACAATATATGTGTGAGTGTATACATGTGTGTTCATATATATTAATACACACCCAGTGGAATACTACTCAGCCATAAAAAATGAAATAATGCCACTTGCAGCAACATGTTTGGACCTACAGATGATTATACTAAGTGAGGTAAACCAGACAAATACCACATGATATCATTTATATGTGTGATCTAAAATATAACACAGGGTCTTCCCTGGTGGTCCAGCAGGTAAGACTGCTGCTCTTCCACTGCAGGGGGATGGGTTCGATCCCTGCTTGGGGAACTACGATCCCACATGCTGCACAGTGTGGCCAAAAAAATACAAGAATAAAAAGGACTTCCCTGGTGGTCCAGTGGCTAAGCTTCCACACTCCCAATGCAGGGGGCCAGGGTTCAATCCCAGGTTAGGGAACTAGATCCCACATGCAGTAAAGATCCCACACGGCATGGCCGAGTAAAACAAACAAGTAAAATATGACAAAAGGAACTCACTTACAGAAAGAAACCAACTCAAAGGCACAAAAAACAGGTCTATGGTTGCCGAGGGAGAGGTGGGGGAGAGACAGATGGAGTTTGGGATGAACGGGTGCAAACTCTTACATATAATGGATAAACAACAAGGTCCTGTTGTGAAGCACAGGGAACCATATTCAATATCCTGTCATAAACCATAAAGGAAAAGAATATGAAAAAGAATGTGTGTGTGTATATATCTATATATGTATAACTGAATCACTTTGCCATGCAGCAGAAATTAACACCACATTGCAAATCAACTATATTTCAATAAAACAGATTATTTTTTAAAGTCTCAGTCATTCACTATCAGGGATGGAAAAGCCTCTGCCCCTCATCTAACTCAGAGGCTGCCATTGCACAGAGATGTAACTGAAGCCTCCCCCACTCCTAAGGATGTGTATCTGGTGAGTGTCAGGGCAGAGACCGAACACCTGGTCCCCAAGTCCTAGATCAGCGCTCCTCCACCTCACCAGCCTCGGTGGGGACCTCAGAGGATGCACCCTCCAAACCCACAAACACACATTTTAAAACTACTTCAGCGCCTGGGCTCCAGCCTCAGACTCCTAGATTGAAATCCTGGGTCCTCATCCCACCGGCCATGTGGCCCAGGAGAACTGGCTCAGTCTCTCAGCCCCTCCGTGTCCCAGCAATGTCCTCAAGAGCTGCTGCAAGAACTAACCTACATAAACCCCTGAGGACAATGCTTGGAATGCAATCAGCTTTCGATAAACAGTAGTGATTTTTATGGAGGTGGTGTTATTCAATAAACAGCAACGGTTCGACAGGAAAGGACCTAAGCTGGCTGAACACTTTACATGCTAGGTACAGGGCCAGGCACTTTACAATCATCACCTTATTTAATCCTTAATAGCTCTGCAAGATAGGTACTGCCCTTCCCCCTTCTGAGAGAAGGAAAGGAAAAACCTGGAAAAGCTAAAAACCTTGCCAAGACTGCACAGCTTACAAAGAGGCAGGGGGAGGATTCAAATTCAGATTTCCTGAAGGCCCCAGTCCACGCTTTTCCTCTATCAGCTCTAAAACAAGTTTTCCTATGCTTTTTCGATCCCAAGTTTCATAGCATACAAATACGATTTGCTTGAACAAGTTCCAACCTCAGGGGGGTGGATCCAATTTCTAGCCAATGCGGAATCCTATTTCTGCAGTGGGAATGCTAGCAAAATCCAGGGCAGGGGAAGAAAAGCTGCCCAAGGGATTTAAGAACCTTCCCCGTGAATTTACAAAGTGTCTGTCTAGCTATTGTACTCCGGGCCCCTGGGCGCCACTAATTTTTTATAATAGGTGTTGAAGCCGCAGCATAATATTCTCTCAGACAAAATTTCAAAGAAATGGGGCAAAGCAGCGAAGAATCCTTTATGGCAGAATCCATGGCACGGCTCAAAACGGCGCGCTGTTGCTTTAATTGCCACTGGCTGGTTTAAGGGTCACCAAGAGGAATAATCAAAGTCCTTGCTCTGCTGGCTGGTTATCCATTAAAGCAACTCGGCAAGGTCCTGTGAAACGAGGCTGTTCCTGAAGCCAAAGGACTTCTGCTGGCTTCGGTCTCGGTGTGACCACCCGGAGCATGGCCGCTCTAAAGGGGCTCAATTGCCTTGGCATGGACCCCGTCCAGAGATGGACTGTAGGCCCGTCCTCCTCAATCTGCTGGGCTCCTGGCTGCCTGGACCAGCAGATCACCACGGAAGTGCCACTGTGGGACCCCCAAGGCTCTGGTGTTTCCACATGGTCATCCTGAGACACCCACTGGGGGCAGTCAGACACCGCAAGGAGGGCAAGGCACACCCAACTGACATCTTGGCTACAAGTGCATGAGACTCCTCCAGCGAGGACCACCCCATGGAGCTCACTCCAAATTCCCCATCCACAAATCATGGGCAAGAGAAAGCATTTGATTTGGGGTAAAGAAGCTTGGGGGTAATTTGTTAGGTACAAACAGGTACTAGAACCATGAGGAAGGACAATCTCTCTTCCATCTCTTCTTCTTCAAAAAAAAAAAGCTAAAAACCAGGGAGAAAATGTCAAATCTGCCAGTTTCAAATTTATCAGAATGAAGCTGAAGCCTTTTGTGTGCTAGCAACAAAACGGTCAGGTAGACAAAGACACCCAAACTCCAGTCATCAGGTTGCGGGGTGACTCTGACCCCACACGACAGGCATTTACATTAAGCGGATTTGGCTGCAGTGTGAATACACAGCTGACGCTTCTGTGATTGTCTTCCTGATGGCAATTCCTTTCTGTCAGAACAAACGCTACTGGCTCTCGGATAATCCAGCAAAACACAGCAAAGGAAAAAAGTCAGGCCAGAAGAGATCAAAATTGTTTTCCACCTTCCTTTAAGGAAATGAAAGAGGCTGATTCTCTGAGCTCTCTTAAGAGCACCTTTGCAAATCTGCAAACGATCGTGAGACTCTTGGTTAAGATGTGTTGCATAAAAGGGATACAGCCTCTACTTTAGAAGCGTCTATGTGGTGACAGGCAGATTAAGTAACTTTCAGAGACCAAGCGCTGGGCGAAGATACTGGGATGCCTGCCAAAGGATGAGGTTCAAGAGATGTTTAATTCATCCAGCCAACACACACACACACACAACACACTGCTATGTTAAAAAGCTCTACAATAAACGCTCAGAGGGAAAAACAATAGTTCAATATTAAAAGGCCACAGGGACCCAGCTCTCTGCCAACAGGGGGATCTGAAGATTCTCTCAACCATGGGGCCGACAGCTCCACCAGTCCTCAGATCCTGTCTTCTTTTGAGGTGACGACACCCCGAGACACCCTGCAGTCAGAGGGAAGGTACCAGGATAAGGCTGGGGACATAGTCGGGTCACTGTACTGCAACCGCAGGTGCCCAGGTTCCCACAATGGTGCCAGGAAAGTTTACATACTATCTGTATAATTGTTTAAAAGGAAGACAGCTGATTTGTTTTAAGGCAGCAGACTGCATCTCAACACTGACAGCTATTTCTATATTCTAGCCAACAGCCCACACTAATATCATTTTCCCTAAGTGACACTACAGTATCAGCGCTGTCCAAGGGCTATACATACCCACAAGTCTTTATCCACATAGAAAGGATGCTACTACTCAAATCCATCTAGTAAGTGTGAATATCTAAACATCCTTAATGTTTGGAATGTTTCCCACTGTTCTATCTTGGTGACTGTTTTGTATTTTTATAGATGAGGGTGTCTTGGCTGCAAACAATCCTAAAAGGCCTTTAAGGCTCTTTTCAACCCTCCATGAATTACCATGTGAGAAGTTAACAATACAATAATTCATCAAGCAAACCCACCAACATCAGGGTTTATCTACAGGTAGGGCAGGGACTACCAATCTAGAAATTTTTTTCCCACCAGCCCGCATCGTTCCTAAAATTCCTTCCATAGAAATTCATTTCTTTGATTCATAAAGGTATCTTTTTATAATAGCGCTGCATCCTCCACCCTCATGCCCTGCCTATGAAAATGATAAAACATGGTCATTGCAAATAATGCAGAAAACATTGAGAAATGAAAAAATTAAAACCCCCAGCATTCTTAGCAGTAACCATTAAAAGCTTGTGAGGCTACATGCTTCTGAAACTATGATATTGCATCCCCCCAACCCCACCATCAACCAACATGAATCAACATTTTTGCAGAATACAATGAAATAGAAAAGTGAAAAGCCACTGGGATGTCACAGCAATGCCAAATGGCTAAAAAGAAAAACTTCTAAAATCTTACTCTCAATTTCTGTGGGTACTTCACCTTAGTTGGTAACAAGCAGATTAGAGTCTGTGGACCAGGCTATGAGTCTCTCCTAGACCTTTTTTCCTCTTATACGTCCATGTTCCTTTATTGCATGTATATATGCTTTTACATAAACTCTATGCATAGTCTTATACAAGCATTTTTCCCACTAGATTTTTTCCCACTGAACAGATTATGGCCATGTGTCCATATCCACACGTCATCCTATTCCAGTGTGAAACACTCTTAAAACCTGAGCATCTCCAAGCAGGGCAGAGTCCTACACCTCCATGACTGAGGGACTTGGGGGAGGGCAGAGGTCACAGGCTGTACTTTACCAACGCTGCCTCTGTGCCCGGCATCAAGGCTGCCCAGGCACGGCCCAGGGGGCGATGCAGTTTCAGAGCAGGCACAAGGGAAAAGGGCCCTGCCCGTTCTGCGGGATGCTGCTTGTGGCAGGAGCCACAGTGAGTCCACAGATCATCAGGCTCTAAATGCAACTCCAGCCATTCATTCCCCAACTCATCATGAGTAGGCACTGTGGGAGATACTGGGGTACAAATATGGGGAGGCCAAGCCCTTCCTTCCAGGGGCTGAATCCAGGGCAAGGAGAGCCAGACCGGTACAGAAATGACCAGAATACAACCTGAGAGACATGCGTGAGATGGCTAGTGCTGCCTTAAACAGACTCCTGGGGGCCTCGCCTCCAGAGCTTCTGAGTCAGTAGGTCTGGGTGGGCCCAGGACCAGGCAATCCTAACTTGGTTCTGCAAGGACCAAGGCTTGATGGCATTTCTCGAGGGCAGGGGATCCCCCCGCCAGGCAACCCCGTCCCCTTTCCCCAGGACACTTTCAAGGCTGGAGATGTGCGTGGGTGTCACAACTGTGCGGGGGGCGCAGGAAGTGGTCTCAGTGAGTGGCTGCTTGCTAAACCTTCTACAATGGACAAGACAGCCCCCCACAACAAAGAATGTCAACAATATCACTAGCACAGCTGGGCAATTCCTTGAAAGCAAGATACTCAAGGCCTCGGTTTTATCAGCAGAACAGGGATGATCGGCTCTATCACACAAAGTCCTGCTGTGGATTCAGGGATCTTACACAAAGTGCTTGGAACAGGGTCTGGCACACGGGAGGCACTTTTTATTGCCATTATTACTATTATGAGCTCTCGTTATTACTGAAGAGCAGCTAGGAGTCAAGGACATGCCAGGATGGACACAAGTCCTTCCTGCAAGGACCCGCCATGCTATAGCCCTGGCCTTCCCTCTCCCAGTAACAGCAGCAATGATACTGATGGCTTACTATGCGACATCAGTGGGATGAGAAAACTGAGGTTCAGAGACATTGAGTAACTTGCCCCAGGCCACACAGCCATCAAGGGGCACTCCGACAACTTTCATCCGCTCGTACATCAACTGAGCAGCCACTACGTGCCAGGCAAATCCCAGGAGGAGACACAGCCTAACACAGCGCAGCTCAGGCAGAGAAACAGCTGATTTCCAGAGCCCAAGGTCCGCGGCTCCAGACCCTCAGAGTCCGTCCCGCTGTAATCCTGGCCCTAGGAGCCCTCTCTCTGGCCCCTTGCCCAGAGCCTGTCTCTGACACAGGGTCCTCATGGCAGGGCCCGGGGGAGGAGGGCGGAGCATCTCGCTGGAACCTTCCCTGCATCCATCCTGAACATCCAGGGGGTCCCCACGCGCCTGGCCAGCCCCGCCAGCGGGAAGCCACACCCGCACCTGGGGCTGGGCAGCAAGCAAAGCCCGCCCACCCACAGTGTCTCCTCCTACCCCCCAGGCCCCCCAGACCCCCCAGGAGAGTCACGACTCCAATTCACGGACGGGGTGACTCAGGCTCCAAAGGGGCAAGTGCCCCCAAAAGTCAGCAGAGCTCAAGTTCTAGCCACACCACCTGAAGCCAAGATGTCGCTCCATGCGCCCCTTTCCCGTGACTTTGGATTTTCTTTTCCCCCTCTGACTATGAAGTGAAGTGAAAGTCACTCAGTCGTGTCCAACACTTTGCAACCCCATGGACTAAACAGCCCATGGAATTCTCCAGGCCAGAATACTGGAGTGGTAGCCTTTCCCTTCTCCAGAGGATCTTCCCAATCCAGGGATCGAACCCAGGTCTCCCGCACTGCAGGCAGATTCTTTACCAGCTGAGCCACAAGGGATCAAAGCAAATAACTCAGAAAATATAGAAAAATATGAAGAGAATACATCTCACTAATCTCTCCACCAGATATAATAGCTGGCAGGTAATTCTTTCCAGATCTGTTTATGCACATAAACATATTTTTTAGCATAGCATCATGATTCTAAATCATGAATCCATGCTCTTGGAACCTGCTTTTTCCCATTCAGATGCATTTCTTGGTTAATAACAAGCTGGTCAACACATGAAGCCTGGATTCTCTCAACCAGCGTCTGGGCTTGGTATTCATCTATTTCAGCAACCCCCTACTGACAGTCAGGTGGAGTCACAATTTTCCAACATTTTCAAACAAGGCTGCGGTGAATCCTGCCAGACCCGGATCTGTGCCCAGTTACCCCCTTAGGATCAATTCTTCCAAGTGCAATTGCTGGGTCAAAAGTCACAGACATTCCAGCAGCAATGTGGGGACTGTCACCCAAGCAGGCAGCCCCGAGTCCTACTGGTCCGATGGCCAAACTTCGGGTCAGAGCTGGGTTCCCCAGAGGCCCAGAAAAGCCCTCACACACAGCCAGTGACCAAAGGATCTTCCCCCCCAGGCTCCCCTCCCCGTCGTGCCGTCCAGACTGTGGAGCGTCTGCACCGGCCACTCTCCACCCTCCCCTGCCGGCGGCTGGCCCTCCCAAAAACCCGAGCCCCCAGGCCTTGATGCCAAAGCCCCCGTTACATCAGAGCACCCTCCAGCTCCCAAGACCCTGCACGGGGCCCCCACTCTGCGGCCAACGCCTCCAGCACGGTGAGGACCCAGCAGGACGGAGCCACAGGAGGGCCTCGGGGCGGGCTACACGGACGCCTCCAGGACATGGCACCCTGCAACCGGATCCCCCCGGGGACAGAGAGAGTCAGCCTCACCCTGCAACACACAAACACCACACCACACACACACCTCAGAGTCATGCAACACACACACAACACACACACACACACCACAGACACATACACACACTCATGCAACACACACCCCACACACAAACACACACACATCTTAAAGGAGAAAGTGCTACAACACTGTCCTCTGAGAAAAGAATTTCTCTTCCCCTGACTTGTGCTAATAATCCATTAGGAGACTCCAGGCTGCTCCCAATTCACCCCCTCTTCTCCCCCACCCCAAGTTTCCAAGCTCGGGACAGTTTTTTAAAGAGAAATTGTTTGCTAGGTTTTGGCAAAGGAGAAGGCTGATGCTGGTGCAGGCCTTCTGTGCGTCTGAGGAACACAGATGTCCGGAATCTGGATGCTTTTTCAAACCGCCTCCACCCAAGCAACGAGGGAAAGACCATGGCCGTTTACAGTGAAGCGCCTCTGCCCCCGCTGGGAAGGGCAGGCTGAAAAAGTCAGCGAGCGATGGCTGTTCGGAGCCAGAAAAATGTGAGTGGTAACTGGGCCTGGAGGGCCCTTCCTGCTCCTCAGGGGCCGTTTCAGCCCAAGACAAGCCCACCTTCAGAGCAGCAGGGGATAAGGAAACACTATACACGGTGGAAAAACGAAGGAACTGGGCGTGGAGTTTTACAAATCTTGATGACAGTGACTTAGAAATTCTCTGTGCTGCCTCTTGTTTCAAACCTGAGAACAGATCGCTGGGGCGGGTACACCGCGTCCAAGTGCATCGGCCTCCCTGCCTGCCGCAGCCCGGGGCAAGGCTGCCGGGACAGAAGGGCTGCTTCTTTCTCCAGCCGCAGCTCGCCCCACCCTCAGGGGGTGCTCCTGTTCCCCTGGGGTTGGAGTGCCCTTCCCAGCCCAGGCCTGCCCCCTTCAGACAGGCCTTCCAGGAAGCACACAGTGGGTGCTCAAGAAAGACTCCGTGAGTTAATGGTTAAAACTGATTAACCGATGCGCCTGTGGGAAAATACGTGTGCTTTCTTAACTTGAAACATCAGCTCATATTCGAGAGCCTCTCTGATAAAAGGCTGGGATTCCCTGGTGGCTCAGAGGGTAAAGCTTCTGTCTGCAATGTGGGAGACCTGGGTTCGATCCCTGGGATCAGGAAGATCCCCTGGAGAAGGCAATGGCAACCCACTGCAGTACTCTTGCCTGGAAAATCCCATGGACAGAGGAGCGTGGTAGATTACAGTCAATGGGGTCCCAAAGAGTCGGACAAGACTGAGCGACTTCACTTTCTTTCTGATAAAATGTTACTCCCTTCAACAGCCTTGAAAAGGCTGGCTCTCCCGACAGAAATCAGAGGACAAAGGGGTTACCACACTGTCCAGACAAGGTCAGAGGCAAACCAACATGGCAGGAAGGGGCGGATGTCACCTGACAACAGTCTGGCATCAGACACCTTTGATCATCTCCCATTTAAATCACCAAGACACGGAATGGGATGCAGGGGTGCATTCCAGCTGACGCCTCAGCTATGACGCCCAGAGGCAACCATGCCACAAACTGTCACCAATTCTTTTTTTCTTTAAAAAAAATTGTATACAATTTTGAAAAATTACTTTCTACTCAATACTTTGGCCACCTGATGCGAAGAGCTGACTCATTGGAAAAGACCCTGATGCTGGGAAATATTGAGGGCGGGAGGAGAAGGGGACGACAGAGGATGAGATGGTTGGATGGCATCACCGACTCAATGGACATGAGTTTGAGTAAACTCCGGGAGTTGGTGATGGACAGGGAGGCCTGGTGTGCTGCAGTCCATGGGGTCGCAAAGAGTCAGACACGACTGAGTGACTGAACTGAACTTTCTACTTCTAGTTAATACAAAATATTGGCTATATTCCCCACGTTGTACAAACATCCTTGAGGCTAGTTTACACCCAGTACTCTGTACTGATAACCACTAGCTTGTGTTCTCTATACCTGTGAGTCGGCTTCACTTCTGTCATATTCCCCAGTTTTTTTCAGACTCCACATATAAGCAGTATCATACAGTCTTCGTCTTTCTCTGTCTGACTTCTTTCACTTTCACGTAATGCCCTGCAAGTACAGCCATGTTGCTGCGAATTTCATTTTTCACGGCTGAGTAACATTCCATTATGTGTATACGTACCAAAAATTCTTTGGCCGGACCACGTGCAGGATCTTAGTTCCCAACCAAGGATCAAACCTGTTTGCAGTGCAAACCTGGATTAACTCCTGGGCCACCTCTTCTTTACCCATTCACCCGTCAGTGAGCACTGGGCTCACCAATTCACCTGAATCGCTCCAAGCCACGAGGGGTGCTGGGCCCCACGGACTGTAATCAAAAAGCAGAGGAAAGGAAATGCGGATAGCCGAAGACCCGCCCCTCGAGGCTCTGAAATATAGATAGTCAATCGTCATTATCTGTGAATCTGTCTACTCACTTAATTCCAAAAAATACTGTGCTAGTCTACAGCCACCTGTGGACCTGCTCAGACTGGCAAGATACTTCGGTCGCCTGCGGGGCCTGTTCCCGGGGAGGAGGGACAGACACCCTCTGCCCCGTTCCAGCTCTCATGCCGTAAACAGGCATCCTCGACACAGTCCATTAGTGCCACACTTTCTGCATTTCTGGGCTTTGTGTCCGTGACTTTCCTGCTTAAAACGGACCCCAGGCCTAGGGCTAAAGGGCTGGCTGGTGTCCTAAGCCCAGGAAAGCTGTGAAGAGCCTAACGGAGAAAATATGTGTTGAATGAGCTTTGATCAGGCTGAGTCATGGTGCTGATGGCCAAGCTCAACATGAATGAACTGAAAATACACATTAAATAAGGTGTCTTTAGGGACTTCCGTGCTGGTTGAGTGGTTAAGACTTTGCCTTCCAAAGCAGGGGTGCAGGTTCCATCCCTGGCTGGGGAACAAAGATCCCACAGGCCAGAAACTCAAAACAAAGAACAGAAATGCTATTTTAACAAATTCAATAATGACTTTAAAAATGGTCCACATTAAAAAAAATCTTTACAATAAAATCATGGGCATATTAAAAAGCAGAGACATTACTTTGCCAACAAAGGTCCGTCTACTCAAGGCTGTGGTTTCTCCAATAGTCATGTATGGATGTGAGAGTTGAACTATAAAGAAAGTTGAGCGCCGAAGAAGTGATGCTGTTGAACTGTGGTGTTGGAGAAGACTCTTGAGAGTCCCTTGGACTGCAAGGAGATCCAACCAGTCCATCCTAAAAGAAATCAGTCCTGAATATTCATTGGAAGGACTGATGCTGAAGCTGAAACTCCAATACTTTGGCCACCTGATGCGAAGAGCTGACTCATTTGAAAAGACCCTGATGCTGGGAAAGATTGAAGACAGGAGGAGAAGGGGACAACAGAGGATGAGATGGTTGGATGGCATCACCGACTCAATGGACATGAGTTTGAGTAAACTCGGGTGATGGAGAGGGAGGCCTGGCGTGCTGCAGTCCATGGGGTCGCAAACAGTCGGACACGACTGAGCGACTGAACTGAATGTGTCTTTAAACAGAAACAAGGTTAGGTACTGATCAGTGGACACTGGGGGACCAGAGGCTCACGGGAGCCTAATGAGGTTGAAGTTATTGAAAGCCTTTGGTCACGACATTTCCCTTGGGAGCCACGGCTTCGCGCAAGCTTAGCGGAAACTTGTGCAAACCAGGAGGACCACCCGTGTGCTACGGTGGCTGCTCCCTGGCCCACACCCTTCGGTGCCCGCCCTCCCCTGGCACCCCACCGATCCCTCCATCTGCCGCTCCGCACACAGGCTCCCTTGCACGGCAGCCTTCTGCTCAGTGTCTTCCAGAGACCCTCGTCAGGTCACTCTTCTACTGGACTCACGGCAATCCGTAATTACTAGCCACCCCTCCACGCCCCAGCCTCAACTGAGACATCAACTCTCTGAGGCACGGCCTCTGTCTTGAACAACCCTATCTGCTTGGATCTGCAGAGGCTGCAAGCCCGACACCAGGTGGGTGCCCAGTGCCTGCCCGCAGGGACAGAGCATGCCAGAAGCTGCCATCAGCTCCCCAGTGGGCTCTGGGAGCGTGAGCAGCATCCAGAGAGCCTGCACAGCGGCTGAAACCCCACTGATTAGACCCGGGCTGCCCTCCTAAACCTGGCTGGTCTGAAGTGAGACGTGCTCTAGGTATAAAAGATGCACAATACTTCCAAGACTTGAAACAAAAATATATGCAAAACATCTCATTCGTGATTTTCCTGTTTTGATTCCACACTGAAATTATTCTATCTCAAAAATTCTGGGTTAAAGGAAATTGGATGGAAATTAGCTTCAGCTGTTTCTTGTTACTTTTTAACATGGCTGCTAAGGAAGTTTTCATGACGTCCAGAGTTTGCACTATAATTGCCTGAGTCCACCCTGGTTATTGGAGAAGGAAATGCAACCCACTCCAGTATCCTTTGCCTGGAAAATTCCATGGACAGAGGAGCCTGGCGGGCTGCAGTCCACAGGGTCGCAGAGAGTCGGACATGACTGAGCGCCTAACACACACACACCCTGGTTATAATAAGGCCACGAAAGGGCAGCCAGTGACACAGGTCAGCCCTGACCCCCTCTCCCGGCGGCTGCCAAGTGCTCTCCAGAGCCAGGCAGGAAACACCTGTCAGAGTTTCCTGTGACGCACAAAGACCTAAGTGTGTCCAGAAAGGGGATTCGGAAATCGGGGCTGAAAAGAGTTGAGATAAAACAACTGTGCCCTCAGCAGGGGAACACAACCTGGACAGGGGCCGGCATGGAGTAGCCCTATAAATATGTGTTGGATGAATAAATCATGCATGCGTGCTGAATTGCTTCAGTCGTGTCTGACTCTGTGACCCCATGGACCACAGCCCGCCAGGCTCCTCTGTCCATGGGATTCTCCAGGCAAGAACACTTGAGTGGGTGGCCATGCCCTCCTCCAGGGCATCTTCCCGACCCAAGGACTGAACCCATGTCTCTCACATCTTCTGCACTGGCAGGCGGGTTCTTTACCTCTAGGGCCACCTGAGAAGCCCTGAATAGATCAGTACTTTGCCAAAAAAAAAAAAAAACAACTATTTCTAACTTATCTGCTGGCATTTGGGATCGCAGAACATGAGAAATGGAAGGGGATCTGAAAAATGACTAGGCTCTGCCGTGTGGCTGAACTGTGAGGACACTGAACCTCCACATCCTCCCCTGGAGAACAGGTGGTCCCTGCCTCCCATCCTGCCTACCAGGACCAAGCCACCCAGCAGAACTGGCTATGATGAGGGGAGTTTTCTCTGATCTGTCCAATACCAGGCCTACTGCGCCCCTGAAAGGTGGCTACTATGACTGAGGAAGTTAACTTTTAATTTTACTTAATTGTAATTAATTTAAGTTCAAATAGCCACACGTGGCAAGAGGCGGCCATCATGAACAGCATAGCTCTGGGCTGCTGTGACAAGGAGGAAGGAGGACCCTTGGGGGACTCCCCTGGTGGTCCAGGGGCTGAGACTCTGTGCTCCCAATGCAGGGGTCCAGGTTCCACCCCTGCTCAGAGAACCAGACCCCACTCGCTGCCACTAAGAACTCGCACGTCACAACTAGAGATCCTGCTTGCTGTAACCAAGACTCACAGCAGCCAAAGAAAGGGAAACATTTAAAAAAAAAAAAAAAACTTTTTTGGAAACATCAAATCCTGATAGAAATGAAAGGGGTCGTGCTGCTGAATGAATTCCAAACGTGAGATTCTAAGAGATTTCAACTGCCCAACCAACAGTCCTGATTCATCATAAGTGCAAAAAATTTCCACACACAGAAGGTACTTCATTTGGGGGAGAAGAGGGCTCACAGATGAACCAGAACACAGCAAGAGTCCTTCAGAAGCAGCTCGGCAAACCAGCTTTGCCTCTCCGGGCCACCTCTGGCCTCGACATGCAGGGACAACGCAGGGTTGCCTGGCTGGTGGATGACATTCCTGAGACCTCCCACCCCCTCACCGGGAGGGACCAGTGGCGGCCCGCCCCTTCTGCTGACCTTCCCTGCCATTCCTTCTGCTACTGACGAAGGCCCTCCCACAGCTCGCAGACACAAGCAGGGGTTGTCAAATGTGCTGGGAAGTGGTGGGAAAACCGACCCCTGTTGAAAAGTGGGGCTGAAGTGGGAGCCATGAAGAGCATCTGTTTACTCAGGTGGGAAGATGCCCATGAACTTCAAATCGAGGTCTCAGCTCCCCACATTTTTCCAGGCAGGAAAGCGCTTCCGAGACTAAACAGCTTTTCTTTACCATTAAGGTCATTAATATTCTACACCCAAGCAGACAATAAAGAAAAAAAGCAGGAGAGTGGAAGGGCGGGGGCGGGGTGGGGGGGGGAATGGTTAGGGCCCAAAAGTCAAAAAAGATCTAAGTGTTTTTGAGGAAACACATGATATTTCCAAGTAGCAATGTAAGGAGTCACCGTAAAAGATTTAATAAGAGATTTTGTGAGCTCATTCATTCTTATCCATTAAAGGGCACAGCTAATTTCCCCCCTTAGTCCTTCTAACTTTGCAACAGACCACGTTAACTTTAGGGCTTAAGAGTGTGTAAAGCCCTTGGTTTGGGCCCCTCTGAGCTTCCAGGATGAAAACCATGTGAAATTGGATCCACATGTGTTCCACCCACTAGCTGGCCTCAGTGGTGTAATTTACTCTGTCGGGCAGCTTGCTGTTGCTCAACTTCAAGGAGGGAACGCCAGCAGCCACTCTGCAGTTATTAAAACAGAGTGAACCAGCCTGGGGTCAGCAGGACAGAGGCCACCTTCACTTCGGAACCCAGCTTTCTATACCTCAAGTTCAGTCTCCCGTCTGTTGATATCATCCGTGGATTGATTGAGCTTCTCCAGTTCCCCCTGATGAAGAAAAGGGATAGAAAAAAAGACTTCAGGGATGCATGTCTTTGGTTTCCACTGTGACTCAGCCCCAAAACCTGCAAAATTACTCTGGCCAGTTTGTAGGAAGAGGAACCAGTCCGTACTAATTGTCAAGGAAAACAGTTGTGCCTTGGCTGGAAGAACAAATGAATGTCAGCATTTCTGAAACCTTTTTCTTGATAGTGGCCTTTTTGAAAATGACTTAAGGTCCCAGGAATTTGTCTTTTCTTAGAAGGTCAATTATTTATTGCAGGTATGTGCCTTCAGGTAAACCCACCTGTTACAAATGGTTTAGAGGCTAAATCAAAATAATGCTTTCTGCTTTAGAGCAGGAATTTTGCAGAAAAGATAATAAAAGAAAACAAAGCCAAGCCTAAAGTATAAACTCAATGAAATCATGCAAACCAAGGGTGGAATTCTGGCATTAACTCACCCATAGTTGAGCATTTTTCTGTAGAGAGCATTTTCTTCTCAAACTGCCAATTATTCAATCTACCTAGCTGTTTACAAAACAACTAAAACTAGCTTTAATCCTAACCTTTAAAAATTTACAAGCTAACATTTTGTAAAAAGCGCCCAGCATGAAGTTAACTCATTTTACTCTGCAAACAAAGGATCTTGTTAACAGAATTCCCCTACCAAGAAAACAAAATTTAGGAGACCGAACTGATTTTAATAGAATTCCTAATATGAAGCTTTTTCCACCTGATTTTTATCTTGCTCACCTGCCATAACAATTCAGTTAAACACAACAGCTGAGTTAAATGAGCTTTTTAATAGATCTGCGCACTGAAAAACCAATTAGGTCTCCAGAAATCGCAGCGCATGCTGAAAAGCAGCATTTTGTTACAAGTGACTTATGGAAGAGTAGAAAAATGGGTCTTGGAAAGGGATGTGCTATGTCTTTTTGCTTAGAGGGTGAAGAGGTTAAGCTGTCACTTTGAGATCTCGGCTAGGAAATTGCTTTTTAATCATCTCCCGGAGACATGGAGGCGCAGGAAGCAGGCCAACCCTCTCGCCTTCTCGCGCGTCAGCTTTGCGCACCAGTTGGCCCTGATTTCTGTTCACACTCGACCTCACTAGGAGGAAAAGCTGGGTTTTAAACCATTTGAGGGCAGCCGGGGGCGACAATAAACCCTTCGGTTTGCTAACAATGAATCGGGGTTGGGGGGGATGGCTCCGGACGGTCCCCTCTGCCAGGTGAGGGCTCCGACCCCCGGGCAAGGCGGCCGCCCCAGGTGTAGGGGGCGGCCGGGGCCACCGCCCCGGGGGCGCGCGCTACGCCACCGGCCGGGCACCCGGCGTCCGGAGGTTGCGCAGAGCCCGCGGCGCGGCAAGCCGATCGGGTACCCCGAACCCGGCGAGGCGCCCCCGCCCCCTTTCCTCTTTGTTGCACGCCCGCCCCAAGCGCAGGGCAAGCTGCGGGCGACCCCCGGATCCCACCGGGGGTCCCGGCAATGGAGTCGGGCCGCGTCCGCGCGGACACCGCAGCCTCCCCAGGAACCGGGCGAAACCCGGCGCTCGGAGCCTCTCTCCCCCGCAGCCCCGGGCCTCCCCGGGCCGCTCCCCTGCGCGCAGGCACCCGGAGCTCCGAGGCGGGCTGAGCGCGGAGGCCAGGGCCCCCGTGCGCCCCCCGCGCACCCCACCTGGATCCGGGGGTCCACCTCCTCCTCGTCCGCCAGCCCGGGCTCCATCCCGGCTTCCTCCTCCTCCTCCTCCGAGTCCCGGGCAGGCGGCGGGCGCTCCGCCGGCCCCTCCGGGCGGTTCCGCCTCGGCGCCGCGTCCATGCCGGGGGCGGCTGGGGGCGCGCGGGGCTGGCGGCCGCAGGTCGCGCCGGAGCCTCCTGGCCACTGCCGGGCGGGAGAGCTGGGCGCCGCTCGCGGCCGCGGGTCCCCGGGCTCGGGAGGAAGTGGGCGCGGTCGCCCCCTCTCCGCCGCGGCCGTCAGCGCCGCCCGCTCCGCCCCCGGCCCGCCCCGCGCCGCTCCGGCTCGGCCCGGCCGCCGGGGGAACCGTGCTCCGTCACAAAACCTCCCCACCAGCAAGCCCGTAGGTAGTGAAATGGGGGAGCCCTCACCCCAGTTTTAACTTAGCAGCCGGAAGAGATCGCCAGCTCCCCAAGGTCGGCCGCCGGGTGTCCGGGTGCTTTTCCCCCTCCCGCCTCTGCCAAGGCGAAGTGACTCCGTGGAGGGAAATTGTTCATCGCTCAGTCATGTCCGACTCTTTGCGACCCCATGGATTTAGCCCCCAGGCTCCTCTGTCCAGGGGATTCTCCAGGCAAGAATACTGGGTGGGTTGCCTTGCCCTCCTCTAGGGGATCTTCCTGACCCGGTGACGGAACGCGGGTCTCCTGCATTGCAGGCGGATTCTTGACGGTCTGAGACACCAGGGAAGCACGGTGGAAGGAAAGTTTGGGGTATTTCCACCATCTGAAGTCCCCTTTAGAAGCTTGTCCTCCGTGACCTTGGACCAGTTGCAAGACTCAAACCCCTGTGTACACTCCAAGCACTTCTGTCCCCTTGGGTGAACCTGAGGAAATGTATCCCCCTGAAGATTTCCCCAGAAAAGGGAAGGGAAACATGTGCTCACATAGAAACAAACTGACCCAGAGGGGAGCCAGCTCCAGCTCCAGGGGTGGATTCCTTGTCCAAAGGCTGTGCCGGCCCTGAGCAGAGCTCCACGCCCAAGAAGCTCCGCTTTCAGAGTTGTGGGACGGCCCTGCCTGAATAGCTGGGAAGCATGGAAAATCCATTGATCAGGGTTGTGGGCGGTTGCATGTGTGCGTTCAGCCTTCTCCAGGAGATGCGAGTGTTAACCCGTTAATGGGCACACTCCATCCAAGGGGTTACTGACTGAGGAGGTGTGTTGCCCACCCTGAACAGAGTGGGGTGCCAAAACTTGCCCAGCAGACTCAAAAAAATCCAAAGAAGAAGGGTCATGTCTGCGCTTTTATGAAATGTCAGGGCCACTGTGATGTCAGGGGAGCCGAAGGGCAGATGACCTTAGCAAAGCAGGCAAGGACATTGCCACTGGCCATTGCTAATGTCTCTTTCACTACAAAAACACAGAGTGTACACTCTTTCTACGCAAAGGCTTGTGGCCCGTGGGCTCTGTTGAGTTTGGAGGGCAGACTTCCTTGAGAAAGGAGCTTCTTTCTGGGCTTGTCATTAAAGCCAGCCTTGGGAAACCTGTTTATGGTTGGTTTTATCAGAAGCGAAGTTGGGGTGTTACTCCTTGAGCAAGGTTCAACCCTACACACTCTGGTACCATGGTCCCCCCATCAGAGGGAGCTTCACTGTCTCCTGGAGGTAACACAGGTGTATGTTGTGGGTTTGTTTCTGAACAGGTCATACCTGTTCCTTGCTCTTTAAATTAAGAGAGAGTCAGCAGTTCTTTGTGAGATGTTCTCAAATTCCTTGCTAAGGACACAGTTGCTTTTCATTTCCCAGTGATGGATGAAGGCAGGGTCAAGATGGCCATTAAGAGTCACTTTCGGGCACAAGAGCCACCAGTGTTTCCTCGTCGGCTTGGAATCAAGCCTGTACCTGAGCAGACGGCCCCCAGCTGTGGACAAACTGAGACAGGGGCTAAAAACAAGAAAAGTGAGGTCAGCCCTGATCCAAATGCTTCCTAAGTGGTGGAACCTCATCGTCACCATTTGAACAGCAGCCTCCAGAATACGTTTCTCTTTAAGTTTAGATTTAAGAGCAATCAGTCAGTTCAGTTGCTCAGTCGTGTCCGACTCTTTGCGACCCCATGAATCGCAGCACGCCAGGCCTCCCTGTCCATCACCAACTCCTGGAGTTTACTCAAACTCATGTCCGTCGAGTCGGTGATGCTATCCAACCATCTCATCCTCTGTCATCCCCTTCTCCTCCCGCCCTCAACCTTTTCCAGCATCAGGGTCTTTTCCAACAAGTCAGCTCTTGGCATCAGGTGGCCAAAGTATTGGAGTTTCAGCTTCCGCATCAGTCCTTCCAATGAACACCCAGGACTGATCTCCTTTAGGATGGACTGGTTGGATCTCCTTGCAGTCCAAGGGACTCTCAAGAGTCTTCTCCACACCACAGTTCAAAAGCATCAATTCTTTGGCGCTCAGCTTTCTTCACAGTCCAACTCTCACATCCATACATGACCACTGGAAAAACCATAGCCTTGACTAGAGGGACCTTTGTTGGCAAAGTAATGTCTCTGCTTTTTAATATGCAATAGGGTAGTTCAAATGCCTCTATGGGACACGGGAAACAGCTTCTGAACATCAGTGTAGACTTTTGTTGCTTTATTTTTAGAAGACCTGGGCCAGCTATAGCAAGGATCCCAATAAGTGTTCTGAAATTTGAAAAAAGGAAAATAAATAAAGGACAGCATTACTATGTACTTCTATGGATACATTATATGCACATCAATGCATAGGAGAGATCTGCAGGGAAGACTCTACCCAACAAAGCGTGGCCAGCCCTGGAAAGGGGGGTAGGGAAGGGCCCAGGACTGGCCAGGATTGGGGGTTGGAGATGTCAAAGGGAACTTTTCATGTCTTGATAATATTTTCATTTTTATCAGGAGGATATATGTATGATTATTTGTGTAATTCTAAAAGAATGCATATTGTATTCATTTTCTATTGCTGTGTAACAAAATACCACAAATTTAGTAGCTTAAAACAGGGCTTGTTTATTAACTCACAGTTTTATAGCGGGGAAGGGGGGCTTCCCTTGCAGGCTCAGTGGGAAAGAATCCATGTAATAAAGCAGGAGACACAAATTCAGTCCCTGGGTCGGGAAGATCCCCTAGAGGAGGAAATGGCAACCTACTCCAGTGTTCTTGCCTGGAGAACCCCGTGGAGTCCATGGAGTCACAAAGAGTTGACCACAACTTAGCAACTGAACAACCATAAGTGTAGGCCTGACGATCAGGCACAGTGTGACAAGCTTCTCTGCTCAGGGTCTCCCAGACCAAACCTGGGTGTTGACCAGGCTGCAGACCATTCTGAAGGCTCTAAGGAAAAAGTCCTTCCAAGCTCATTCAGGCTGTTGGCTGCATTCGGCTCCTTGTGGTTGTGGGACTGAGATGCCCGTTTCCTTATTGTCAGCCAAGGGCCATCCCTGTCTGCTGGAGGCCGCCTACGTTCCTTGCAATTGTGACCCCCGGCATCTTCAAAGCCAGCAGCAGAGGACCTCCCTTGTGCTGAGTCCATCTCACACTTCAGTCTCCCTTTCCAGGGGAGCCCAGTCCCTTCTAAGGATTCGTGTGGGTAGGTCAGGTCCACACAGGATAAAGTCAACTGTGCCATCTTCACCGCATAATCATGGAGGTGGCTGTCCCATCACAGTCACAAGCTCCCAGTATTTTACAGGAATATGTACAAGAGTGGGGCAAAGGTATACTTCTGTCTACCTCGAGTACTAAGGAGGCAAGCCTTATAAGGGGCTTGGAACCCAAATAAATGCTTAATGTTTATTTTGGCTGCCATATTTGATCTGGGTGAATGACTCTATAAAGGATGGGCCGGAGATCCCTGGAAGTCTCTGAGAACTTTCAGGATACACATGCAATCAAAACTTTCAGACAAATACAAAGACAAGACTTGCCTTCCTCACTCTCATTCTCTTATCAGTATTCACTAGAGTTTCCTAAAAGTTACATGACACATGATATCACAATAGATTAAATGCAGAAGATATGAGAATCCAGCTATCATCTGTTAAGCCACACGTTAAAGAGATGTGCAAAAATGGAAAACAATGCCCTTGTCACTATATTTTATTTTCTTTTGGAAACTTTTATTTTTCATTTTGAAAGCTAACGTTATCTTTAATAAAATTATTATATTCACATTAACATGTAATAAGTGTGTTGTTATTTTTAGATGAATTCATGAAAGTTTTTTAAGTGGTTCTCATTTTGACACAGCAACCACGTGTAGACATAACCACATAAACAACAGCTCTTTGAGGTCTTCGGTCACTTAAAAAAAAATAAAGAAGTACTGGCAATAAAAAGTTTGAGAAACATCGAGCTAGAGGAAACATATCCTCTGGTTGGAGCTATCCTTTTTTATTTCTATTCAAGTGTCCCACAGCCTCCTTCACTCAAAAGATTCGTCACCACTCCCAAAACCTCGAATTTGGCCATTGGTGGAGTATTTGGGGCACAGTACATTTCTGCCCATTTCAAGAGCCTTTAAATACAATTTAGCAATTAAAGTGATTGTGATCAGTAGATAAGGTGCTGCTCATATGGGATTAGCTCCTGGGATCTACATTTTTTCAGTTCCTCTGAAGAATCCATTGCTCAATTATAGCATTGCCCCCTTTGGAGAAAACAGATTTTTAGTGCTGCGCGTGTGACGTTGGTTTCCAAGGACACAGCTGTGCCTTGCCGGGCTTGGAGGGGTCAGAGTGGTGGGGGGAACACCTGCGCTGCACTGTTGCGGGAAGGGAGACCCCTTCCAGGACCCAAGAGGGGGCTCTGGTCTGGCACTGGGACATGAATCGTCTGAGGAGTCACACAGGCTGGCAAAGCAGGAGACTCTATTGGGAAGGGGCCCCTGGGTGGAGAGCAGGCGGAGAAGGGACCCCAGGGGACTGCCCTGCCTCGAGGCTCACAGTCCGGGGTCTCACTGTGAGGCGCTTAGTTTCCAGGTTTTCTCTGGCCAGTCTTTCTGACTCAGGGTCCTTCCCGAGGCGAGATGGATGGATTCAAGCTGGAGTTCAGCACAGATGGATTCCAGGATCCTGGGAGGCTGGTAGGACATATGCGCTGCCATCTCTTCTCTGTTTTTGACCTTTCCCAAGAAACGGCAACCCACTCCAGTCCTCTTGACTGGAAAATTCCATGGATGGAGGAGCTTCGTAGGCTACAGTCCATGGGATCACAAAGAGTCGGACACGACTGAGTGACTTCACTTTCTTTTCTCACTTTAAATTATTTCAGTTGGTGATCGATTGTTAGTTGCACCTTCCTTACCGGAATCTCCTGTTTAAGCTGACTCATGCACGTGGTTGCTATCAGGCCTGGCCAGGGTGAGCAGTTTCAGCCCATGGTTTCCCTAACAGTAACCAGAGCTGTGATTTGGGGCAGCTTGATCACATTGGTGCATGGTGTGGGCAAATGTGGGGATGGCTGACAACGGAGCAGAACCCCAGGGACTCCTTCACTTGGAGACATGCTCCCTGCTGTCCTCTGAAGAAAGATGCTCAGCCTATTAAAGTTGCTCTCTCCCCAGGGAGCTCACTGAGGCCTGTGGACGGAGAGGCAGCCTCTCTGATAACTCTGAAGGAACTGCGGCAAAGAGGTAAGGGTGCAGCCAGGACAATAAAAAGTTTGTGCTGGGAGTGGGGGCAGGTGGCCAGTGTGGTCAAACATCAAAAGATGACTGCTAAGCACGAAAGGGGAACTCTCGAGGTAAGACTTTAGTGCTTAGATGCAAGAGTCTGGGTTCATTGAAATGATTCCTTAGATAAGCATCTTCACTACTTAGGGCCAGTATCTCGGGTTTTCTCCACCCGAATCCCCTCGGGGCTGCCTGGGAGGTGGCTGCATGGCTGATGGCTGCCACATTCTTTGTCCACTGGAATGGCAGGTGACATTCTTTGGCTGCTGGATTCAATTTACTTTCACTATCTCCTTGCAGTTTGGTTAAACTAGGGGGAAGTAGGCCATGTGTGTCTGTTCCCTGTTAGTCCACTTCCTCAAGCTGAAAACCGTCCTGGGTGACAATGGCAGCCTCTGGGTCGTCCCATTTGCCCCTGAGGACAGTTGGCTGACCTTTAGAAAGAAGAGGGAAAAGGGTAGCTGACTGGATGGGCCTGGGTTTACAGATTTCTCCAGAATGGGTCCTTACTTGTCAGGATCTGGTTTCTTTCATGCATTAACATCAACCTCTCCTTTTATAACCCTGCCTCCTCACTGGGGTCGTCCCAGCCTCTTCCTCCCTGAATAATAAAGGAAGCAGGTGTCCAGCAGAGAGAGACAGTCTCCCCATCTCATCTCCCGCCGGAGTGAGTGTGTAGGGATATTTCTATTTCCATGGGTGTGGAGAGGAACTCCAGCTTATGTAATAAACACTCAAGGAAAATCCTGCCGTGTTCAAGGGGCCTCATTCTCCTGTCTTCAGGGGAAGGGAGGGTCTCCAACTGTGTTTAAGTGTTGTCGGCCTTTTTTGTGAAAAGAGAAAGTGACCTTTTCCCCCAAACCCTTGAACAACCTGGGAGCAGAGGCCTGAGAGGAAGCAAGGTGGTCTGCTGACCTCATGGAGCTTGGATGGAGTTCAGGGCAGAGAGGGATGGTCTTGGCTGTTCAAGCCACTGAAGGAGCAGCCTTTCCCTCCTGGCTGCTGCAAAGGGCCCTGCGTGTCCCACTGTGGGAACACGGAGGTCATCCATCTCTTGCCTTCAAAGGCCAGGGTGGTTTTATGGAGAAGACGACATTTGGTTTGAATGACAAAAAGTATTTCCACAAACAAGACAGGAAGTGAAGTGAAAGTCACTCAGTCGTGTCTGACTCTTTGCGACCCCATGGACTCTGTATAGTCCATGGAATTCTCCAGACCAGAACTGGAGTGGGTAGCCTTGCCCTTCTCCAGGGGATCTTCCCAACCCAGGGATCGAACCCAGGTCTCCCGCATTGCAGGTGGATTCTTTACCAGCTGAGCCACCAGGGAAGCCTAACAAGAGAGGAGGAGTTTGTCAAAGAAAGAAAGGGCTTTCCAGACAGGGAATACATGGGGAAATTATGGAGGGGCTGGACCGGTCAGTAATAGCAGGAGGAGAGACCATGTAGACCTGGGACTCAGGGGAGACAGTGTGGGGTGGTTGGAGGAGGAAATAATCCTAAAGCAGAGTCGGGCAGGTCATCGAGGGCCATGGGTGCCAGATTCGACCTCTGGACTCTAGACCATGGACAGCGAGAGGCCTTCATTCATTTGTGGATTTATTCATCCAACGAATATTTACTGAGAACTTCACAGGCCAGAGGTCAGGGTATCACTATGAACAAAAGACACAACCTCCCCCGCTGTTATGGGGCTAACAGATAAGTATACAATATAGGTAGGTCAGGGCGATCAGGACCAAGGGTCCAAGCAGAGGATGGATGGGGAGGGGAAATGGGGGTGCTATTGTGGTTCTAAGGCTCTCTCAGGAGGGCATTTGAAGCCAAGACCCCAAAGAAGTGAGAGTGCAAATCCTGCATCCCTTTGGAGAAAGCACTCCAGCACCTGAGGATGTGCGGGGGTCCCAGGAACTTGAGGAGAGAAAGCAAGATAGTTTGGCCGGGGATGAGGACACTGCCCTTTTCTCAGTGAAATGGTGAGCAAGGTCATCAGCCGTGAATAAGGAGGCCATGGGAGGTGCCGGCCCAGCCCTGGAGGCAGGGTAGAGACTAGGGAGTGGCTGTTGGTGGAGCGGGGAGGTGGGAACCGGGGGAGTGTGTTCTAGAAGGCCGGGCCGCGCACGCCCCTCCTGTGGCTGGAGACTTTGGAGACTAGTCAGCAAGGGTGAGTGGTTTTGCCGACCGAGCTTCAGCCTCTGGGTATAGGAGTAAGTTTGTAAGAACACAGGATTTCACCAGGGTTAGGGTTATGCTGGGTTCCCACAGGGGTGGAGAGCAGGGGTGTGTGGCTTGCGGGCAACGGCAGGTGTAAGGGTTTGATGGTGGCTCGTGGGATCTATGGAGAAGGGAATGGCAACCCACTCCAGTATTCTTGCCTGGAAAATCCCATGGACGAAGGAGGCTGGTAGGCTATAGTCAGTCTGTGGGGTCACAAAGAGTCAGACACAACTGAGCAACTTCACTTCACTGATTTTAAAGGGAAGACCTGGGTAGTTTGACTATCTGTTGTATTTGGAAATAGGGATCCGAGTTACCCAAGTGTTGAACCAAACTCTCTGGAAGGCTTCAATACCCTTCCCTGCCACAGCAAGTGAGCGCAACTCTCCTGGTCTTCGAGGGTCACACCGGTTTGACTCCTGACCCTGGGGGCCTCTGGGAAACAGATGCAGTGGAGTTTATTTTGGTGGGGCTCTTGGACACTTACAGTAACAAGAATTATATCCACATGGGGTTCAGATCCTGGCTGAACCCTTTCTGAGCTGACTTTGGACAAGCTGTCTGTTCTCTCTGAATCTGAGTGTTCTCGCCTGTGTGCTAAGGGCACCGGTCAGAGACGTGGACATTGAACCAAATGACATTTACAGAATTCCTGGCACACAACAAAGCTTCACTTCATGGGGCTTTCTGTGTTTTCTCTTCCTCCACCCCATGGCTTAAACCTAAGGAAACCAGGTATGTTGTACAAGAGATTTTTTTTTTAAAGTGTTTAAAAGTGAAATTTGCTGAAAGCCGTCAGCAATACGAATTCAGTAGGTTTTTGAGCACCTCTGACATGTATGCACAATTCCAGGTCCCAGTTCGAGCACCCCAAACATGCAGATGATAAAGTCATAGGGTCTTTCTACTTGGCGAGACACACCACCACTAGACTTGTGCCCCAAGGAAGCAGCCACAGATTTCCTTACTGTGAAATTAAGGCTCTTTCTGCTAAATGTTAATGTCATTTAAGTCAAGAGTCCCTGCAACACAGATTTTTTAAAAAATTATTTGTGTCTGCTTGTTAGCCCCTTTAAAATGGAAAGTGCTTTTTCCAGACTAAAGAACGGGTTGTATCCGCACTCATCCTGGTGGCAGCAGTGGGAGAAGCTGACATCAGCATCTTCTCCTGGTCCACGTGCCATTCTGCATCCTTACCTGTCAGAGGTGGCGAACTGGGAGCTCCTGGATGGATCAGACCGACAGCACGTGTGGTCCAACGGGCACAGAGCTCTCTAGATTGGAGTTAAAATCCAGCAATTTAAATGCAGGCAATACAACAAGAAAATTTGCATTCTCTGTTTTGCAAGAGTCTAGAGATGTGAGGAATGGCTGACCACTTGGAAAGTATATGTTAGCCTCAGAGCCTGGCAGGCCACCCCCGTCACTCTCACAAGCCACACCCTGGCCTAAGGTGATGCCGAAAGATGAGGAAGAGATGCAGGTGCCCTCTGCCTTCCTCCCGCCCTCCCTTCTCTTCCTACTGACTTCAAAGGACTGTGGTACAGGGCGAAGGGGAAGAGAACTTCAAAGCAGACCTCAAACCCTTCAACGATGCTTCGCACGCCTGAGATGACTGGTTCTCCGATCTCAAGGAGCAGCAGAAGCCTGGTCTTTGAAAGGGATCAGGGCCTCCGGATCACAAAGCATCTGTTTAACTCTGTGGCTCAGTGACATGGGTATTTCACCTGACTGTCTTGCACTGTGGCTGCTCCCCTCCAATGAGAACCTTTATTGTGTCCTAAATGGAATTAAGCTCAAGTCTCTTGACCTGGATAAATTGAAGGCTAGAGTACTTAGAGGACCCAGGAAAGAAACTTCCATTGTTTATCTCTGGTAGTAAAGGGCCCTGCAGATATTTTAAATGGTGGTGGAATCATGGAGACAGAAATAAGTGTTCCATTAAAAAGACAAAGGTTCCCTATTTGCATTGGAGAGGCAGACAGAGAACAGAACTTATGGACAAGGGCTGGGGAGAGGAAGAAGAGGGTGAGATGAACAGAGAGAGTGGCATGGAAGTATACACACTGTCATATATGAAGCACAGAGACAACAGAAATTCGATGTATGAATCAGGGGACTCAACCTGGGGCTCTGTAATAACCTAGAGGGGTAGGAAAGGGTGGGAGGCAGGAGAGAGGTTCAAGAAGGAGGGGACATATGTACACCTCTGGCTAATTCGTGTCAGTGTATGGCAGAAATCAAACCAATATTGTAAAGGAATTATCCTTCAATTAAAAATAAATAAAAGAAAGAGGTTCCATACACTGCGACTCAGTGAGCATAACAGACTACAGACACACTTCTAGAGTGGATTTTAAGGGGAAAGGATGTTTCTGTGCCACGGAAGAAAAATAATCACCGTGACCTGGCTTGAGTTAGCCAAGAACAAATCACGTCAGCCTTGCCCTCCCTTCCTTATTCCACAGGTTTATTAGTTCAGGCAAGGAAGGAAGCGCGCCAGACAGGAGATCTTCATTGTTCCAAGACAGTTGGTACAGGAAAGGGCCACTTAAATTAACCCACTTATAAAGGAAAGCAAAATTTTACATTAAATAATGAAAAGAGGGTTTTTATTGGGGCTTTACTTGGCAAAATAAGCTTAAAATTATGAAAACAAGTTTTTTTTCTTCTCTTTGAAACACTGTTGACAATTATTTACTGAGCATCGTTTATGCGACGGCCTCCGGCAATGAAGACACATCGGTGAACAAATTAGACAAAAATCTCTGCTTCATTGTGGCTGAGAGTCTAAGGGAAGAAAAAAACTAAATACAAAAGTAAACAAAATGCTTAACAGTTACTGATAATGATGAGTTGTTATGATGAACAACTGAAGAGGGAATTCATAGAGCCTGGACTCCATCTCAGGCCTGTCCATGCTGATCGTGCTCGGCCACCTCTCCAATGGACTCTGAACTCTGCTTAGCGCCTATGGAAACGACAACATAAGGGTAACACCCCCTCTGGACAGAGGAACCTTGAAGAACATATCCAGGTTACTCATCGCCTAAGAGAAAACATAATCTAATCACCCCTGCCTCTGGACAGGTCATAAATTTTTTCTGTACCTATCGGAATGTAACCACAGGCTTATCGATTATTAACTGGTTAGAATGTAACCACAGGCTTATTGATTATTAACTGTTTGAACACATAACACAAGAATGATGGGGTTATTGTGGTTGTATTTTCCCTTCCTTTGTTTATGTAAGTCTCAAGGAATTTGGGGTGGTGGGTTTGGACACACACACATGGGGTATAAAAGATTTTCACAAATGCTGGTCGGGGTCCTTGGCTAAGAGGAGACTCTGTCTTGGGCCCACCGGTGTAATAAACTGCACTCCACTATCTGCATCGTCCTTCTGAGTGAGTTTGTTTCCCGGAACGCGTGGCTATAACATTTGGTGCATGGGCCGGGAAACTCCTCACTTTGAGGAGACAGGTCTCATTTGAGGCCACCCTGAGGTTTTGTGGCTTGAATCTCCTAGAGGGGGAAGGCGCCTCGCCCCTCTGGAAGAATTCAGCCTTTCAATGCCCAGTTTCTTTGCTTTGGCAGGTAGTGAACGGCAGCAGGGAACTGAGCGCTCAGGTGAGGAGGAACCCACCCGGCAGGGTGGAAGAGGGGGCCTGATCACCCCCCTGGGAGGGACCAGAAGGGAGCCGCATAGGAAACTGGTTTAGGTTGGCGACAACAGCTGCTCGGCACTCAGGTCGACGCTGTGCCAGGGATAAAGAAAGGGAACTTAGGGTTTAAGAAAGCCAGTCAGGAGGTGCGTCCACGCCGTCCTAGGGAACGTGCCGAGTTGTCGACACATGGTTTTAGAAAGAAGAGATCTATTTCCACGCGCTCGTATTCTGCCCTCCCCCAGGAGGTACCCATCTGCTGTGTGACCCATCATCTCCCCTGCCAGTGGAGACAGGTAGATTGGCTTCTCAGGAAGGCCCTGGGACATAGGAATCCAGAGGTAAGAAAATGGGAGGAAGCGGATCTAAGGCCACCGTATTTGAGAATATGATTAAGAATTTTAAGAAAGGATTCGATGGAGACTATGGGAAGAAAATGATGCCCGGCCAGCTCCGTACCCTTTGTGAAGTCGAACGGCCTTCAATGGGAGTTGGCTGGCCATCAGAGGGAACTATGGACTTAAATCTCATAAAGGCAGTCTATGCTATAGTTATGGGAAAGCCCGGACACCCCGACCAGTTCCTGTACATAGACTCTTGGCTGGGAACAGCCCAAGACACCCCCAGATGGGCCCGTTTTTACGCTCATGGTGGGGAAGGAAAAATCCTGATGGCCCAAAGGTAACCAAGGATGAGGAGGAAATTTTACAGGACCCTGAAGGAGATGAGCTTCCCCCACTGCTGTATTGGATGATGATCCCGCCAGCTAGTATCACCGCGGCCACCAGAGGCCCAACCAGAGGAACCAGCCCGAGACCGGTAAGCCTCCTGGATTTCTCAAATGTCCCGACAGCTTCACAGGTTGTAGAGCCACCCTCCCGGCAGGCTCCAGCCTCAACTGGAGGGACAGTGGGCCCACCGGACTCTACCACCCCGATGTTGCCACTACGTTCCCTAAACTCCCGCTAAGTACTCCCGGACAAGGGGGAGGAACCACTGGAATTAAACAAAGGCTCAGCTCTGCCAAAGAGCCAGAGGAAAAAATACCCTTGCAGATGCCCCTCAGAGAAGTCCAGCAATCTCCAATGATATGGGAAGATGGTAATTATCACCAAGCTCCTGTAGCCTATGACTATCAGCCCTTTTCATCAACCGATATACTGAACTGGCAAAAACACACCCCCTCTTACTCGGTGGAACCCCAGGGCATGACTGGACTAATGGAGACTATTTTCTGCACTCATTGACCAACCTGGGATGATACAATGCAATTACTAGCATCCCTCTTCAGTACAGAAGAGAGATATAGGATCCACACTGAGGTGAGGAAATGGTTAGAGGAGATGGTTCCTGAGGGCACTGCTAGCCCAGAGAGGTGGATAGAGCAAGCCTTCCCCACTGACAGACCTAATTGGGACTACAATACAGAGGAAAGAAAAATCCAATTAGACAGATACCAGACGACGATTATACAACGAATTAAAAGGGGAGCCCAGAGGCCGATGGACATGTCTAAACTGGCCGGAATAGTTCAGAAGGGAAACGAGACACCTTCCAAATTTTACGAGAGACTTTGTCAGGCCTACAGACTCTATACACCCATGGATCCAGAAGCTACGGGCTCCCAGATTGTTACCAATTCGGCATTTATCTCGCAAGCACTTCCTGACATAAAACGAAAGCTTCAAAAGACTGAAGGAGTTCTATCCATGTCTAATTCTCAGCTGATTGAAATAGCAGATAAGGTGTTCCAGAATAGGGACACGGAAATAGAAAAGAAATACGAGAAAAGGTATAAAGACGAGCAGAGGAGAACAGATGAGAGGTTTGCAATGTTGGCTGCTGCACTTGGAAAGTCTTCCGAAGACTTTTCCACCGCCAAAGCAAAGACACCCCCAGCTTCGAGGTCAGGACAGCCCTCCAACCGGTCCCAACGGAGGCCTTGGCCTCCATTACAGCCAAATCAATGCGCCCAACGCCGTGGGTTTAGTCATTGGAAGAATGAGTGCCCAGAAGGAAGAAGAGAGAATAAACCCCTCCCAGTTGCAGAACTCACTAACATAGAGACTGAATAGGGATGCCGGGGCTCAAAGACATCAGGTCCCCGAGAACCCATGGTAACTTTGAAAATTGGGGACCAAGATATTGACTTTATGGTGGACACCAGGGCAGAATTGTCCGTGGTAACTAAACCCATGGCACCACTGTCTAAAAGGACCACTGCCGTAACTGGGGTTTCGGGAGAAGAAATGGTTAAGTCATTTTGCCAGCCCAGGAAATGTCAGATGGGGGGGTCACCAAGTGACTCATGAGTTCCTCTACATCCCTGAGTGCCCAGCACCCCTGCTGGGGAGAGACTTACTCTCCAAACTGGGAGCACAAGTGACTTTCTCTCCTGAAGAAAGGCCCACTTTTCAGGTGGGCGCAACAACCTATTCACTCTCCCTCTCTGTGCCCCCTCAAGACGAATGGAGGCTACATGAGCCCCCTGGAGATAAACAAGACCAGGCAACAGAGTTGGAGAGAAGGCTGACTCAGCTGTTCCCTGAGGTGTGGGCTGAAGAAAACCCCCCTGGGCTAGCCAGACACCAAGCCCCTGTAATAATAGAACTCAAACCTGGCGCCACCCCAGTGAGAAAGCGTCAATACCCAATACCTTTAGAAGCCTGAATCAGGATTCTGCCTCACACTGGCAGGCTAAAACAGGCAGGCATCCTGGTGGAATGTCAACCAGCCTGGAACACACCAATCTTACCAGTAAAGAAGGAAGGAGGACAAGACTATAGGCCCGTACAGGATCTCAGATTGGTCAATCAGGCCACTGTAACTCTGCACCCGACTGTCCCAAACGCCTATACCTTGCTTAGCCTCCTCCCACCTAAGACAAGGGTCTATACTTGCTTGGATCTCAAAGATGCCTTTTTCTGTATAAGCCTAGCACCTGTGTCACAGCCCATCTTTGCCTTTGAATGGGAGGACCCCATCAGAGGCAATAAGCAGCAGTTCACTTGGGCTCACCTCTCGCAAGGATTCAAAAACGCCCCAACCATCTTTGGAGAAGGCTTGGCTTCCGGCCTGGAACCTTTCCAGCCTGAAAGGTATGGATATTGGCTCCTGCAATATGTGGAGGACCTGTTGCTGGCCGCTGATACCTGGGAGGAATGCTGGGAAGGGACCCAAGCACTCCTCCAATTGCTGGCAGAGGCGGGATACCGAGTGTTGAGGAAAAATGCACAAATCTGCAAGGAGGAGGTAAGGTATTTGGGGTTTGTCTTAAGGGAAGGCACAAGGTTGCTAGGCCAATCTAGAAAGGAAGTAATTCTGAGGCTCCCCATGCCTAAGACTCGGCGGCAAGTCAGGGAGTTCCTAGGGGCCACTGGATTCTGCAGGATTTGGATTCCAAGGTATTCTCAAATAGCCCAACCCCTATTTGAGCTCCTGACAGGGCCTGAAGAGAATCCAGTAAATTGGACTGAGAAACAGCAGAAAGCCTTTGAGGAGCTAAGACTAGCAACCACCTCCGCCCCTGCCTTGGGATTGCCGGACCTCACCAAACCATTCACCTTATATGTGACCGAGAAAGATAAAACAGCCATGGGGGTTTTGACTCAAACCTTGGGAACATGGGACAGGCCAATAGCTTATCTTTCAAAGCGACTTGATAATGTTGCCACCGGTTGGCCTGGCTGGCTGCGGGCAGTGGCCGCAGTTGCCTTACTGGTACATGAAACCACAAAGCTGACTTTCGGCCAGGATCTGATCGTAAAGATTCCACATGAAGTCAACACCCTCCTTCGAGGAGACCCCCACAAATGGCTGTCAAATTCCCGGATTATTTAATACCAGGGACTGCTATGTGAAAACCCCAACCTCCGTATTGAGCCTTGCCAGGGTTTAAACCCGGCAATGCTTCTCCCAATGGGAGAAGGTGGACCTACCCACGATTGCAAGGATGATGTCTTAGAGGTCTGTGCTAGCCATCCAGACCTCCAGACAGGCCAATTTCAAATCCTGACTGGACTCTGTGTACTGATGGCACCAGCCTGATGAAGCTAGGACAGTGACTGTCAGGCTATGCTGTAGTTACAGAGAGGACTGTTATCGAGGCCGGCCCCTTACCACAGCACTGGTCAGCCCAATGAGCTGAGTTATGAGCCTTAGTCCGGGCACTGCAGTTGTCAAAGGGCAAGAGAGTGAATGTCTACACCGACTCCCGGTATGCTTTTGCTACACTCCACGTACACGGGGCACTATACCGGGAGAGAGGCCTTCTAACAGCCAATGGAAAGGACATTGAGAATAAGGAGGAGATCCTGACTCTGCTAGATGCTCTCTGGAGCCCCACGGAGGTAGCAGTCATGCACTGCCGTGGGCACCAGAGGGAAGACACCCCACAGGCTCAAGGAAATTGGCTGGCTGATGAGACCACCAGACGAGCAGCCAAGGACAGGAAGGAATCCGGAGAAATCCCCATGAGAACATTTGTCCGAGCTGAGCTACCCGAGCTGGCCCTAGACTCCCCTACATACACTAAGGCTCAAAACCAGCTAGCTGAAGCGGAGGGGGCCACCAAAACAGAGAAAGGATGGTGGGAGCTACCAAGTGGTAAGCTACTAGTGCCCGAAGAGATGGCCCCCTCTCTGGTGAGCCAAGCTCATCGTATGACTCACCTAGGACATGACAAACTGGAGGACTTGATCCGAAGGTATTTTCTGGTTCCTTGCCTCTCCTCTCAATGTAGAACGGAATCCCAAAATTGCAACGCCTGTTCTCAGATTAACGCCGCTCCAGGGTGCAGACCAAAACCCCCAGGCATCCAATTAAAAGGTACCCTTCCTTTTGAACATCTGGAAGTGGACTTCGCTGAGATGAAACCATAACGCCATTTTCGTTACCTGTTGGTCTTGGCATGTACATTCTCGGGATGGGTGGAGGCCTTCCCCACCAGAACTGAAAGAGCATCAGAAGTGGCTCGGAGCCTGCTTAGGGAGATAGTTCCTTGATTTGGATTCCCCACCAGCATAGGATCAGATAATGGCCCAGCCTTCATATTGGATCTGATACAACAAGTAAGGGAGGCCATGAATATAAAATGGAAATTACACACTGCCTACCAGCCTCAGAGCTCTGGAATGGTAGAACGAACTAAACGGATGCTAAAGGAGACACTTTCTAAATGGATTATAGAGACTGACTGTTCCTGGGTGGATTTACTTCCCATGACCTTGCTCAAACTCAGGATGACCCTACGATCCCACGGCTACTCTCCCTATGAAATTGTGTATGGGAGTCCTCCTCCCATAATAAGACAGGTAACAACTGATATACTTCAGGTAGGAGAAGACAGAATACCACAGCAGATGGAACAACTAGGTAAGGTAATTAATCAAGTAACTAAGTTTGTGCAAGAAAGAATACCGTTCCCCTTGGGGGAGCAAATGCATGAGGGGGACCAGGTATGCATGGAAGACTGGAAACATGACTCACTAGCCCCCCGGTGGAAAGGTCCTTACACTGTTGTTTTAACCACCCCTACCGCAGTTAACGTTGCAGGCATTGCCCCTTGGATCCATCACACCAGAGCGAAGAAGGCATACCACGCTGACCTGGAAGACGCAGAGTGGACCACCCAGAAGGACCCCACTGACCCACAGGAAACCAAGATCATTCTGAAGAGGAAAAAGAAAACGAGGTCCTGGATGAGCCCTCTACAGGATGGAGCTGGGTAAACGACTCCTGCTGCTCTGCCTCACCAACGCAATGCTGAACCTGACCACTGTCCCTGCACAGGACAATGTCTTCATCTCGTGGGCACATTCTTAACGCGAAATTCCACAACTCCTCGACCTTTTGGGTATGTGGGGCTATGCCCCTGTCAGTAATGGACGGACTCCCCTGGTGGGTATCACCACTTCATAATGGAGACTTTATACCACTGTGCTCCTTTTTGGAACAACAGAAAGGAACTTTTCCTTTCTCTCAACAATCATAACCTTTCTTTGCTCTCCTGGTGTAAGAAAAAGCCATCAATGGGCCAGGGACATAGGGTTACATTTAACATGAACACTAGTCTTATGAAGGTAACAAGGGCTTAAACCTCATATATGAAAAATAAAAAGGTGAAGGGCTCCCTTACAAAAGGGGGACAGGCCTCCGGGTACCTTGAGCAATACTACCAGGTCTGGGATGAATATTTCTGGATGACTCCTGAGAAAGGACAGTTGATTGCTCCTGCTACTATTTGCTGGGAACAAAAAGAACACAAAGTTGGATTTGGAGGCTGCCCCCTAGACCCAAAAGAATTAAAATATATGGGTTATTTATCCCCTGAACAATGTAAACAAATCTTGGAAGTTACCTATCACCCCAATCGGTCTGCTCAGTGGCCCGGTTCCGACTGGAAATATAATCCCAGAATCCGTTGGGTAGCCCCCAGTGGGACCCAGTGGCTCTGTTGGCTTAACTTATGGCCATGGTTACCAGTTGGCTGGGTGGGGGTTGCACATTAGGATTTGCTTTCGCCCATGGCAGTATTAAGCCTAGCCTACCCCAGGCTCCAGTAAACCTGCCTTATCTGCATGCAAGATCGACATGATCCACGTTTCAATGGTATGACTATCTTGCTGCCTTGTTTGTACCCTCTGTAGGGACAACGGATATCATGGTTAGGGTAGAGGCCTTAACTAATTTCACTAAACAGGCCCTCTTAGACAGTTCAAAAGCCATTCAAGCCTTGAATGAAGACCAAATTCAGATGAGGAAGGCAGTAATTCAAAATAAGATGGCATTAGACATACTCACAGCAGCCCAAGGGGGGACTTGCGCCATAATTAAAGCCGAATGTTGTGTATACATCCCTGACCTGTCTGGAAACGTATCTACTGCCTTGGAGGATATGCAAAATCAAGTGAAAGCCATGTCTAAGGAAAATATTCCCTTTTGGACTTTGGTCCTGTCCTGGGTAAGGGGAGTCTGGTGGAAAACCATTGTAACTGTTGTTATAGTAATCTTAATCATACTATTTTGTGGGCCCTGCTTCCTACAATGCCTTGTGAATTTTGTAACCCAGATGTTGATAGTGTTCTCTCATGTGGGTGACTAGGAGGATAAGGTACAACATATATCTCAATGAATGATGCTCGTTACGGAAACTATGAGCATGAAGAGGGGGGAATGAAGAAGGAATGCATAGGGCCTGGACTCCATCTCAGGCCTGTCCATGATGATCGTGCTCGGCCACCTCTCCAATGGACTCTGAACTCTGTGCTCAGTGCCTATGGAAACGACAACAGAAGGGTAAGACCCCCCTCTGCACAGGAGAACCTTGAAGATCATATCCAGGTTACTCATCACCTAAGAGAAAACATAATCTATGGCTGATTCATGTCAATGTATGACAAAACCCACTGAAATGTTGTGAAGTAATTAGCCTCCAACTAATAAAAAACAAACAAACAAAAAACATAATCTAATCACCCCTGCCTCTGGACAGGTCATAAATTTTTTCCATATCTATCAGAATGTAACCACAGGCTTATCGATTATTAACTGGTTGGAATGTGACCGTGGGCTTATCGATTATTAACTGTTTGGAATGTAACTGTGGGCTTATTGATTATTAACTGTTTGAACACATAACACAAGAATGATGGGGTTATTGTGGTTGTATTTACCCTTCCTTTGTTTATGTAAGTCTCAAGGAATTTGAGGTGGTGGGTTCAGACACGTACACAGGGGGTATAGAAGATTTTCACAAATGCTGGTTGGGGTCCTTGGCTAAGAGGAGACTCTGCCTTGGGCCCACCGGTGTAATAAACTGCACTCCACTATCTGCATCGTCCTTCTGAGTGAGTTTGTTTCCCGGAATGCGTGGCTATAACACAACAACAACAAAAATAGGATAATCAAGAGGCGTGAGGGTAGGGGCAGCCTCAGGCAGGAACTGGAGAAGGCTCTCTGTGAATGTGGTGTGTGAGCTGACATTTGAGGAGGAAGAGAAGTGAGGCAGTCACACCCTGCAGGAAAGAGTGATCGAGATGGATCTGCAAGAAAGTGATCAAGACGGCAAAGACCCTGAGAAGGGGGCCGGCTGACCCGCCCTCAATATGGCCAGAGGGTGAACAGGGAGGAGGCAGTGTTGAAATGAACACGGTGACACATCAGATGATGTGGGGCTTGGGGGGCCACCGGAAAGTGCTTGGATTTTATTATCAGTGTGATAAGAGAAGCCATTGGAGGGATTGACGTTGAGGAAGAACAAGATCCATTATATGTTCAAAAGATGATCGTGGCTGCTCTGCGGAAATGGGATGGCCATGAAGGCAAGAGTGGGGGCAGGAACACGAATTAGGAGGCTGTCACAGGGGCCCAAGCAAGGGATGTGGCCCCTAGGCTAAGTGGCAGCGGGGAGATGGACTGAGTTGATTGAGAGCGTATTTTGAAGACAAATCCGACGACACTCTTTCATTAGATGTGGGAATGGGCAGAGGCAGAGGCATTAAGAATGACTGTCAAGATTTTGACTTGAAAAGTGGCTAAAAGGTGGTGTCATTTACTGAGTGATGCAGGGAAGACTTGAAAAAATTTGCAATTAAGAGGTATGTTTTTGTAACCTAAATGTCCATAAACAGATGAATGGATAAAGAAGAGGTGGTACCTTTATACAATGGAATATTACTTGGTCATAAAAAAGACGAAATAATGCTATTTGCAGCAATGTGGATGGACCTAGAGATTAGCATCCATAGTGAAGTCAGACAGAGAACGATAAATATGATATCACGTATACATGGAATCTAAACTATAACACAAATGAACTTATCTACAAAACAGGAATAGGCTCACAGACATAGAGAACAGACCTGTGGTTGCCAAGGGTGGGTGAAGGAGGGATGGGATGGGAAGTTTGGGATTGGCAGATGCAAACTATTACGTATAGAGTGAATAAACAATGTCCTACTGTACCGCACATCAAGCGAAACTCAGTTCCCGTAAAGGAAAAGGATACGGAAAAGAATGCACACGTGTATAACTGAATCCCTCTGCTGTATGGTATAAACTGACACAACATTGTAACTATACCTCAATAGGATACATTTTTTAAAATGAAGTGTTTTTGGACATCTAAGTCCGCGAGGCTGTTAAACACACAAGTGGAGCTGTCGAGTAGATAGGAGGATACCCATCTGAAGGCCAGGTCCACATATATGAATTCGAGAGTCGACAGCATCTGGATAATATTTAAAGCCAGGGGACTGGGTGGGATCACTTAGGACGTGGAAAACATGGAAGGGAAGAGGACCAGGACAAAGCTGGGGGCTCCCCAATGTTTGGAGGAAGGGCCTTGGAGAAGAGTTTTGCCACCAGCTCGTTAGAATAGCAACACCCACCACCGCAAAAATGATCGACTGTCGAAGAATTTTTTTCTGATACACCATTAATATCATATAATATGAAATTCTTCAAATACGATTTGACATTTATAGCACAGTCATAATCTGTATAACTTGGGACTTCCCTAGTGGTCCAGTGATTAAGAATCTGCCTGCCAACTGAGAGGACACAGTTTTGACCCGTGGGCTGGGAAGATCCCACCCTCTGGGGGTGGGTGACTAAGCCTGTGCGCCTCAACTACTGAGCCTGACGTATGGAGCCTGCAAGCTGCAACTACTGAAGCTGTTTATCTAGAGCCCATTCTCCACAGCAAAGAGAAGCCCCTGCTTGCCAGAACACACAGGAGCAAAGATGCAGTGCATCCAAAAATAAATAAACTTTTAAAAATAAACGGTATAACTTCAGCAAAAATATTTGAGGAGTTTGTTGATTTTTTCCCCAGGTGCCCCTTACTCTTTTGACATTAGTATCTTCTCACTCAGAGTGTCTTCATGGGCCCCATCCTCCTGATCTAACACTGCCATTTCCTCATGTGTCAGTGACTTTGCCAGTGACGAGGGCAGTTTCCCAAAATGGCTTTCCTAATCTTGAAATCCTGTTTCTTTTGCAAGACAGACATTCCACGTTGCCGTCAATGCTGATGTTATTTCCCTTGTGTGTGCACTGTGTTCTTGTAGCCTGACTACTCTAGAGAGGGTACTGGGCAAAGATTTCAACCCCCGAGACAGGCACAGAAGCTTGGCTTTTCAGGAAGGGATGTGCGTGGGTGAGGTCGATTTTTAGTGATTAATCTTGTGGCATGATGCCATTAGTTGCCTGTAGCACACTCTACCAGCTCTTCACCAAATCCATTCTCCCTGTCTTTAAGCTTTTAGCTCAACAGCATCTTCCTGCCGCCTGCTTGACTGGACATGGCTTTGCTGAGTGAGCAGCAGTGATAGGCTGTTTTCAGGCCCGACCCACAAGAACTCCCTGCGTGTGCTCTTCTATGCGCTGTGCTCCTCCGGGCTGGATGCCGGTGACAGCGAAGCCCTGAAGAATGGCACCCGGGTCCCACGGGCTGCCTAGATGAGAGTCCCAACCTGAGTGCCCTGAGTGGCTACTTAAGCTACGGATGGAATTCCATTGCCGTTAGCTATTGAATATTTGGGTCTGTGTATTACCGTGGCTTCATTTATCCCAAATAACACACTGCTCCTCTTCCCTTCAGGAATGAGATACAGTGTACCCAGTAATGAGGAGCCCTTTACAGGTTTCAGTAAGACACGTGGCAGATGTCATGTGACTTCCTACAGAAATGCTGAGAAATGTGCTAGGCCAGGACACAGAAGTCGTGACTGACTTAACCAAACCCAACAGCTAATGAGTCACTGTCCAACCACACACTCTCCTTTGGGCTGAACTCTCAGCTCTGTCCCTTTGAACATTTGCAGGGATGACTCAGCTGAGTATAGAGAAGGCATGCTTCTCAAACCTGCAGGGTCCACAATGCTGGAAGAGGTTCATACAGATCTTGGAATTGAATTTCCATCATAGTGGTGTGCTATAGAGAAAGTGATTGACAAAGACTCTGACCTAATGGGCAATGGTCGTCATTCCCTACAACCTTCAGGGAAGGTGGGCTATAGAGAACAGAGTGAAATTCACTGGGGCTAAATACAAGGTCCTGAACTTAGTCTGAGACAATCTAGAACAAGATGGGGAAAAACGGCTTAAGATAGAACATCTGAAAAATAATTTGAATGTTTAGGCTGCATTACAGAAGATATTACATCTAGAATGAAGACCCTGGAGGGAGACCCCTTCCTGGAGTCTGCAGTCAAGTGCCAGCCTGGGCATGAGGTGTGTTCAGGGTGAAGGGACCAGGGTATAGATTTTCATTTTAGAAAAATAATTTTCTGTTGGTTAGCTTGTTTTTTCTTTTTTTGGCTGTGTGACATGTGGTATCTTAGTTCCCTAACCAGGGTTTGAACCCATAACCCCTGCATTAGAAGTAAGGTATCTTAACCACTGGGCTTCCCAGGTGGCTCAGTGGTAAAGAATCTGCCTGCAATGTAGAAGCCGCAGGAGATGTGGGTTTGATTCCTGGGTCGGAAAGATCCCCTGGAGGAGGGCATGGCAACCCACTCCAGTATTCTTGCCTGGAGAATCCCATGGACAGAGGAGCCTGGTGGGCTACAGTTCATGGGGTCGCAGAGAGTTGGACGCAACTGAGCAGTGGACTGCCAGGGAAGTTCTTGTTGATTAAGTTTATCTAAATGTCAGTTGAGCTGTCATAATACATAGTGAGCTCCCTGTCTTTGGAGTGTTTAAATAACTTATCCAGATGAAATTATTGATGTTCAGTCATTTTTTACCTATAAAGACAGCAATTTCATATGGCTTAACTTAACCCTTGATGGAGATGGTGGAGGGTGAGTCAAACAGTTGAGCAAGTGACAGAAATGCTACTCAAATTGGCTTAAGAAAGGAAGGGAGGGATGACCATGGAATGGTAGGGTTCACGTAACTTAAAAATCCAGGGTACCTAAGGAGACAAAAGAACGGTACACAGAAAATTATAAGACATTGATGAAAGAAATCAAAGACGACATAAACAGATGGAGAGATAGTCCATGTTCCTGGGTAGGAAGAATCAATATTGTGAAAATGACTATATACCAAACACAATCTACAGATTCAATGCAATCCCTATCAAATTACCAATGACATTTTCACAGAACTAGAATAAAAAAATTCACAATTCATATGGAAACACAAAAGACTCCGAATAACCAAAGCAGTCTTGGGAAAGAAGAATGGAGCTGGAGGAATCAACCTTCCTGACTTCAGACTATCCTACAAAACTACAGTCATCAAGACAGTATGGTACTGGCACAAAAACAGAAATATAGACCAATGGAACAAGACAGAAAACCCAGAGATAAACCCATGCACCTATGGGTACCTTATTTTTGACAAAGGAGGCAAGAATATACAATGGGCCAAAGACAGCCTCTTCAATAAGTGGTGCTGGGAAAACTGGACAGCTCCATGCAAAAGAATGAAATTAGAACACTTCCTAATACCATAAACAAAGATAAACTCAAAATAGATTAAAGACCTAAATGTAAGACCAGAAACTATAAAACTCTTAGAGGAAAATATAGGCAGGACACTTGGTGACATAAATCAAAGCAAGACCTTCTATGACCCACCTCCTAGAGAAATGGAAATAAAAACAAAAATAAACAAATGTGACCTAATTATGGCAACCCACTCCAGTGTTCTTGCCTGGAGAATCCCAGGGACAGTGGAGCCTGGTGGGCTGCCGTCTATGAGGTCGCACAGAGTCGGACACGACTGAAGCGACTTAGTAGCAGCAGCAGCAGCAGCAAACCTAATTAAACTTAAAAGCTTTTGCACAGTAAAGGAAACTACAAACAAGGTGAAAAGACAACCCTCAGAATAGGAGAAAATAATAACAAAGGAAACAACTGACAAAAAATTAATTTCCAAAATATACAAGCAGCTCATGCAACTAAATAGCAAAAAAGTAAACAACCCAATCAAAAAGTGAGAAAGGGACCTGAAGAGACATTTCTCTGAAGAAGACATACAGATGGCTAACAAGCACATGAAAAGATGCTCAGCATCACTCATTATTAGAGAAATGCAAATCAAAACTACAGTGAGATACCACCTCACACCAGTCAGAATGGCCATCATTGAAAAGTCTACAAACAACAAATGCTGGAGAGAGTGTGGAGGAAAGGGAACCCTCTTACACTGTTGGTGGGAATGTAAACTGATGCAGCCACTATAGAAGATATATGGAGATACCTTAAAAAGCTAAGAATAAAACCACCATGACCCAGCAATTCCACTCCTAGGCATATACCCTGAGGAAACCAGAATTGAAAAAGGCACATGTACCCCAATGTTCATTGCAGAAATATTTACAATAGCTAGGACATGGAAGCAGCCAAGTTGTCCATCAACAGGTGAATGGATAAAGAAGCTGTGGTACATATACACAATGGACTATTACTCAGCCATAAAAAGGAATGCATTTGATTCAGTTCTAATGAGGTGGACGAACCTAGAGCCTATTATACAGAGAGAAGTAAGTCAGAAAGAGAAAGAGAAATATCGTATACTGACGCATATGTATATGGAATGTAGAAGGATGGCACTGATGGATTTATTTTCAGGGCAGCAATAGAGAAGCAGACAAAGAGAACAGATCTATGGACATGGGGAGAGGGGAGGAGAGGGTGAGATGAATGGAAAGAGTAACATGGAAACTTATGTTACCACATGTAAATAGCCAGTGGGAATTAGAGAAGGGTGGGGTGGGGAGGGAGATGGGAGGGAGGTTCAGTAGGGAGGGGACATGGGTATACCTATGACTGATTCTTGCTGATGTTTGACAGAAAACCACAAAATTCTGTTAAGCAATTATCCTTCAATTTAAAAAATTTAAAAAAAAATGTTTGGGGCGGGGGAAGTAAGCTAGAAAAAGAAAAAAACAGTTTTTCTCTATAAGAAAATAGCATAGAATAAAAAAAAAATCCAAGGAAATTCTAGCATCAAGTCCCGCTCAGTCCGGGCGTCTCTCTCACCGCATCCACCTCTCATCTGTGACCTTGTTGGCCTTGTTTCCAAACCTGCCTGCCCCTGGCATGGACAGTTTGGCCCCAGCAGCTCCAGGCTTGGGCTGAACCAGCCTGACAACTCTCAGCCACAATTCCTGCGCCAACTCTCACTGGACTGACCTGGGCCATCCCTGCATCCATCACTGAGGCTGAGGGGTGGGGACGGGGAGAAGAGGAATGAGCCGCTGGCCTGGACTTCACTGCGAGCTGATCCTGGAGTCCAGACAGGGTGGGATGATAAGAGTGGGACTTGCCACACAGCCTGAGCAGAGGAACGGCAGCTTTGCAGAACAAACAGTGAGGTCGAGCTGAGTGATGCAAAGGACCAGCTCCGTGAAGGTCCAGGGGGGCTGCATTCCAGGCAAAGAGCGCAGCTGGAGCTGGTTGGAGGGATGAGCATGGGTGTGAAGGACAGAAAGAAGACCAGTGTATCCATGATCTCTGGCTAAGACAAAGCATCAGAATTTAATGGCTTAAGACGATAACCATTTCCTTCTCACTGTCTGTGAAATGTCCAGTCCTACCAGGCAGCTCTGAGTGATCCCAGCTGACTGTAGTCTTCTGGAGGCTGGGATCTCCCAAGGGGCTCACTCACACAGCTGGGGCCCCCTGGGATGACAGCCCAGAGCAATGTTCTCCTGCACGTGGCCTCTCCATGTGGCTTTTGTTTTTTCATAGCTTGGTGGCTGGATTCCAAGAGAGGAGGCAGAAGTTGCCAAATGTCTTAAATCTTCAGCTCGAGAAGTCCTGGAACATCCCTCCCACCGCATTCCACTGGCCCAAGTCAGCGTGGGGTCAGCATATCCGGGGGGTGTGACATCGGTGTCCAGAGACCAAAGGAACCAAAGGAACTGTGGCAGATGTCTCGGGAGGCTTCCTACTCCAGCCAGGCTGTCTGGTCACAGCAAGGCACAGAGCATGCAGCGGGGTTGGAAAGGCAGAAAGAGGCTAGATGGGGGTCAGCAAACTGTGACCCACAAGCTAGATCCAACCCATAGCCTGTTTTGTAGATGAGGTTTTCTTGGAACAAGCCACACTTATATTCCTGTGGCTGCGATCGTGGTCCAACACAGACCATGTGGTTCACAAAGCTCCAGACAGGTACTACCCCCCGCCCCTTCACAGGAAAGTTTGCTGACTGACCCCCGGGGTAAGCCAGGGGGTGCCTTATACATCATGACAAGGGATTTGGATTTTCTTCTAAGTCGTGGGAAGCCACTGGGGGATTTTAAACCAGCGATTCAGATGACCTGACCTTCATTTCTAAAAGACCTGCTCTGGGAATGGACTGCAGGAGGCTACACGTGAACGTGGAGAAACAGGAGCAGGCTATGGGATCATCCAGATGAGCGAGAACAGAGCGAAAAGCCAAGAGGAGATGAATTTGGCACACATGTGGGGAAGAGGAGGCTCACAGGACTTGCTGGACCATTGGCTTCAGAGATGAGGGGAAAGAGGAATCAAACATGACTTCCAAGTTTTGGCTTAAACAACTGGGCCAGTGGTCCCATTAACGACAAAGAGAAAAGGCCCCAGGAGGAACAGGTTGGGTGAAAAAGAGCTGTCAAGAGTTCTGTTTTGCACATACTACGTTTGAGATGTTTGTGAGGCATCTAAGAAGCAACGTCTTGTAAGCAGTTAAACACTTGAGCCTGCAGCTCGGAGTCTAAGTTTGAGAATAAGCGGTAAATAGATATTAATGGAGAAGGCAATGGCACCCCACTCCAGTATTCTTGCCTGGAAAATCCCATGGACGGAGGAGCCTGATGGGCTGCAGTCCGTGGGGTCGCTAAGAGTCAGACACAACTGAGCGACTCAGCAGCAGCAGGAGCAGATACTATTAAAAGCCATAAGCCGGGGAGAAATATCTCTGGGAGGTAATAAGGAGAGACCCCTAGGCTGGGCAAGACCAGAGGCCTTGAGGCAGGGAAATCAATGGAGAGATTGAGACAGTTATCTGGGAAGGCAGGAGGGACAGGGAGGTGACGGGAAGGGGTGGTCCACTGGCTTGAAAGCCCCTGGTTGGTGGAGAGACAGGTAGACAGACAGGTGACCACCAAATCTGGTGACAGGAGGTCTGTCTGAAACCTTGACCACAGGAATTTCAGCGAGTAGGTCCTGGGCACTGGCTGGACGGGATTGACGGACACCGGAAACGTGGATGTGGGCCGGTGGAGACAGCAAATACATAGAAGCCGCTTTTGATGAGTTTTGCTGACTAATGACTCAAAACCACGCACGTTGGCTGTAGGCTCACAGCCAGTCCTTTTCGCTCCTGCGGAGTTTTGACCCCACAAAGCACCTACTGTGGGCCAGCTTATTACTTGTCTGTGACCCTGATGAGGCATTCTTTTCCTGATGGTTTGTTGGGAAGTTGGACGGGAGATATCAGAAACCCACACGTAGAGATGCAAGAAAAAGGAAAGCTTGCAGGCACGGAGAGATGAGCGTAGATTTTCAAAAGGGTTTCTTCCCGCCGTCAGAAGGCTGCAAACCCAGAAGGCCAGCAGTTTCATTTCTGCTGGGTGGACACACAGCTCTTCTGTCTTCACTTTTCCAAGAAAGCTCCTTCATGCAAACTTCTGAAATCTGCTGCCAAATATAAACGTGCCACCCAAAGGATAAGCAGATTTCTGGAACTGGGACACAAATGTATCTTGCAGAAGGAGACAAAGGATCCTTTTTGTTTTGGTTCTTTTTTTTTTTTTTTTTTTCCCTGGGAAACATTTAGTTTCTTATGAGGAACATCCAGGACAAAACACTCAGACACTCATGCACACAGAACCTATTGTTATTTTTAAAACTACTTAATCACAGACTGTAGAGGAGATCATTTTGTATCTAATTCTATCCCGCAGGACTTCCAAGAGATGATGTGGCCCTGAAGTCTGAGCTCTGAACCATTTGCAATTCTATTTTATAGAGGTGCAGGCCAATGCTTTAGGCTGCCCGTCTTCCTGTGTCAAGAAAAATGTGCATATACAGTCGTATACATACCGCGTTTCCATCTTGGCCCATGATCTGATTTAGAATCCCAGGTCTGCTCCTTAGAAGGCCGTGTGACCCTGAGTGGGCACTCAACCTCTGAAAGTCATGGTGACCTCATCTGTCAACTGAAAACAGATCTACTCTGCTGTCATGTATTACATAAGCTAATATAAATAAACGTGTTGGTCACTCAGTCGTGTCCGACTCTTTGCAACCCCATGGACTGTAGCCCACCAGGTTCCTCTGTCCTTGGGTTTCCCAGGCCAGAATACTGGAGTGGGTTGTGGTTCCCTTCTCCAGGGGATCTTCCCAACCCAGGAATCAAATCCGGGTCTCCTACATCGCAGGCAGGTTCTTCACCATCTGAGCCACCAGAGAAACAGTCTGTATGCATTCTGAACACAATAAATAGGAGCTATCATGAAGGATTAGTATCTATGAGGACACCCAACCCTCACTGAAAGGGCCAAGCTATGCCATGACTAGTAAGGACCCCAGATCTCCTGCGTTATCCTATCCTACGGTCCAGTTTGTCTGTCTGTGTAAGAATGACCTTGTGCTTTGGGAAGCCTGTGATTAGTGAAGTGAAGTGAAGTCGCTCAGTCATGTCCAACTCTTTGCAACCCCATGGACTGTAGCCTACCAGGCTCCTCCATCCATGGGATTTTCCAGGCAAGAATACGGGAGTTGGTTGCCATTTCCTCCTCCAGGGGATCTTCCTGACCCAGAGATTGAGCCCAGGTCTCCTGCATTGTAGGCAGACGCTTCACCATCTGAGCCACCAGGGAGGTCCTGTGATTAGTAGTGTAGTTTTAAGCCAGCATCTTGCTCTGGAAAGTCACCTGTTGACTTAAGTGTCTCCCGTACGTGGCCCCCAAGGGCTCCTTGCCAAGAGCCCCAAGCTCTCCTCTTCCCAGACCCTAAGTTCCAGGCAGCCCCTGGCCTTGCGTCCGTCGCCCCGATGAAGAGGAACTTCTCCCTCGTTTTCTCTAGCTCTGAGGACGTCACCGTGGGGACTGCCGGGAGGTGGAAATAAGGGAAACCCCAGTTCGGGCCAGTTTGCAGCTTGGCTTTCAATGTTCCCAAAGCCACAGCTTTCTCTGGAGGGAAGGTTCTGTCCCCAAGCCACGTGGGACTCTGGGTCAGCCTCTTAAAGACAGACGAAGGGTGACAACAGGGCTAGGGAGGACCCTCGCTGGGGCCTGGCCGTGGCTGTGAAATACATCTGTCCTGAGAACAGACAGGAGTTGGAAGGCCGGGCCCTCCGGGGGAAAGGCACTTGCCTTGGCCCTGACCTGACCGTATGTGAGTCAGCCACCTTCGCCCTTTCCAGACTCTTGACACAAAGCAGCAGCTGCAGAAGTTATACCAGGTCCTACGGACATTTCCATCTAACAGTCAGGCTTTGTTTTTTGAGGGGGTGAGGATCATGAACAAAAGCCAGGACTTTTCTGGTCCCTGGCTTTTCTGCTCACCTCCCCTCCACCCGTCTGGGCTTTCAGGAGGAGGGGGCATGCTCTGTGCACACCGCCATGGAACCTCAAGCCCTGTCCTCGGGGTGTTTTGCAGCTCTGGTGGTTCACTTCACCCTTACACCGGCAGCCCAACGTACAGGGGGCTGTTACCATTCCCAGGGCAGTCCTCAACCCCGGGGGGAAGGAAAGTCGGGGACCAAAGGCCTCAGTCTCTGCTTCTTCAGGGGGGCAATTCTGGGAGACATTCTACAGCATCCCTTGGAGGGTCCCCAGCAAGAGCAGGCCCCCACGGCTCACAAGGAGAGCCAGCGATGCACACAGCCTCTGCAGGCCTTTCCTCTTCCTCCTCTTACGTCCCCTCACTCCTGGCCCCAGGTCTCCGCCCCTAAAGTCTACTTGCACCCAAGATCCAGGTCTCGGTCTGAGGCTTTGTTTCAGGGAGAACCTGAACTAAAACATGTCTCAGTGAACAGTTTGTTTTCCTTGAACAGTCAGAAACAAAACTGCTCCTCGGCTGAACCAGAGCACAGAGGGAGCCTGCTGGCTGGCAAGCGGAGAATCCCAGAGGCCGCGGCAGCGTGCGCTCAACTGGGCCTGCCACTAACAAAGGGAGGCCATCAAGCTGACTGTGGATAGCGAGGGGAAGAAAGTCTGGCCCATCCTGGGCTTGGGGGACACATTTCTCTACGCTGGTTCTAGTGCAGACGGTGTGAAGGGAGAGGCTGTGGATTGAGAGAGAGAGATGAGTGTTCCGAGAGGACCGTGGAGGCCTGGGAGGCCTGGATGGAGGTCCCAGGGTCAGAAAGAAAGTGGGCAGGGCGGACACGTGAAGGGGAGGTGGTCTGGGTTACCTGCAGGGACCAGGGCTGCAGGCCAGGGTGACAACATCTACCCCACCCCCCCATCTGCTGAGGGCCCGGCCCTGAAACAGCAAGCCGGTCAGCCCCTCGTGGCTCCAACGACAAGACTGATCCTGGCTTCGGGGCTGTTTTGTACAGCAGGAAGTGAGAAGGGGGCAGGGATAAAAAACAGTCCAGCAGGGCCTGAGAGAGACACCTGCAGCCCAAGGGCACAGTTTTCACCCCCAGAAAGGAAGAGCAGAACAAAGGGCGACTATTAGCAAAGGGGGATTTCCGAGAACTGTCAACAACAACAGAGAAAACAAAATCACCTGCCTTCCTTCCGGCTGACTCTATGAGGTCGCTGTATTCTTCTTCGGCTCTTGGAGTCTACAGAGAAGACGTAGTTCTAGTCTTACTGGGAAAAGAAATATTTTTTTCAGGTGCTCCAGCAGCAGAGTAATTTTTATTTTTACAAGAAAGCTGGGTAGTCAGCTACAAGTACCATTGTCAAAGTAGGGACAGTGAATATTGCAGAATTACTCAGATTCTCCTGCAACGAGACAGCAGATCAGAACCCATCCATGAATCTAGGAATTTTGACAGTAAGAATTTTAACAGTACTTTAAATGGTTATATTTTCCAATACTGTACAACCTCTATCCCACACCCAATCGAACCAAACCAAAAAAACTCCACCTGAGACCTTCTCAACCTATTGGTCTTTGTCTGTGATACTGTCATTTCTAGACAAATAATTTGAGTTCCATAATGACAATAATCAGATTTATTACTGTAGTTCATCACGGTTGTTCTCTTGTGAGGACAGAATGCAGTTTCCTAGTGAAGGATTAACCTTTTAATCTTAACTAAAATCCTTGCTTCATAATTCCTAGTCTCAAAATGCCTCCACTTAATTTTAAATGCAGCTATGTGTGCTGACCATAGGAATTTAACTGCCAAGACTTGGAATAGGAAACTCACTGAGTACGTTAAAAAATTCTTCAGGACTATGTGAAAAATTAACTTTTTGAGACTTTACTTTTTAACACAATTTTATTATTTACTTTTGGCCGCGCTGGGTCTTCCTCGCTGCTCAGGCTTTTCTCTAGCTGTGGCGACCAGCTGTGTGCGGGCTTCTCCCTGCAGTGGCGTCTCTCGCAGAGGAGCACAAGCTCTGGAGCACGCCGGCTTCGGTAGCTGCGGGTCCCGGGCTCCAGCGCGCAGGCTCAGCAGTCGTGGCTCCTGGCCTCCGGCGCGCAGGCTCAGTGGTCGGGGTTCGTGGGCTCCAGCGCGCAGGCTCAGCAGTCGTGGCTCCCGGCCTCCGGCGCGCAGGCTCAGTGGTCGGGGTTCGTGGGCTCCGGCGCGCAGGCTCAGCGGTCGTGGCTCCCGGGCTCCGGCGCGCAGGCTCAGTGGTCGTAGCTCCCGGGCTCCAGCGCGCAGGCTCAGTGGTTGGGGTTCGCGAGCTCCGGCGCGCAGGCTCAGTGGTTGGGGTTTGCGGGCTCCGGCGCACAGGCTCAGTGGTCGTGGCTCCCGGGCTGCAGCGCGCAGGCTCAGGAGTGTGGCAAAGGGCTTAGTTGCTCCGCAGCCTGTGGGATCTTCCCAAACCAAGGATCGAACCCGTGTCTCCTACATTGGCAGGTGGGATCTTTATCACTGAGCCACCAGGGAAGCCCTGAAAAATTAAATTTTAAAAAAGTGAGGATCACACAGAGTGTGATTTTACGAATCCAATATATACCTTTCTTTGTTTGTTTAGTTGGCAGTGGACGTGTGCATGAAAACCATTCTCTCTTCGAACAATTTGAAGTCTCTGGAGTATCAACAAGATGCCTCTAGGCCTGTGCTGTCCAAGGCCGTAGCCACCTGTGGCTTTCCAACACTTGAAAATGAAGCTGGTCAAACTTGAAACATGCCATTCGACTTGTAACAGACTTTGAAGGCTTCGTATGAAAGAAAGAAAGAAAGATATCGCAATAATTTTTATATTGATGATACACTGAAACGATCATACTTTGGACATACTGGGTTAAAGGAAACATATTGTTAAAGTTAATGCAATCTGTTTCTGCTTCCATTTTCAATGTGTCTGCTAGAAAATGCAGAAGCCCAAATGCTTGGCTCCCCCTCTGTTTCTAGGGGACGGTGCTATGCTGACTGGCTTGTCCTGAAGCAGCTGAGGGTCAGTCTGTTGGAGGGGAGGGGAGGAGGTTCGTCTTGAAGTTCCTTTGCAAAAACAGGTGCTGTTTTCCCCTAGAGGGTGTGTTGGAGGCAAAGGTTTATTTTCAGGGGCTGGTGGATGTCACTTGTGAGTGAAGGTGCTGTAACTCATTCAACAGGGAGCTCATCTACCCTACAGTAACTAGAAGTTGTTTTCTACAATTCCCAGGGCTTTTCTCCCTCCCGCCTTGTTTTTCCTTTTCTTTCTCCCTCAAAAAGCATGATTGTGTCATTGACGTATCATACATTTTCACAACTATGCAACCACCACCACAATCCAGTTTTAGGACAATGCCAGCACCCTGAAGATTTTCCTCACGCTCTTTTATACTCAATCCCTGTTCCCAGCAGCCTCTAGGAAACTACTGATTTGCTTTCCATAGCCATAGTATCTCCTCTTTGCAGAAATTTCATGTAAATGGGATCAAACAATGTGTGGTCTTTTGTGTCTGGTTCCTTTCTCTTAACGTATTGGTTTCCAGGTTTATCCATGTTTGCAGGGCCCCAGTGGCCAGCTCCAACGTTTTAGCCCAGAGGAGAGAGAAAGGGGTGGAAGGAAATTTGGGGACATTCCTCAAAGAATTTGTATGAGCTTAGAAAAGTTGCTGAGGGAAATAAAAGCACATTGAGAATTTCACGTCACACTGGGATGTGATGATAAGTCACTGACGGTCTGTCTTTCCTCCTGTTTTAAAAAGAAAATGGACTGCATTGGAAAACAATATTCATTTTTCCATTTTACCTTCCTGGTCTTGCCAGTAAAGTGACATAATTCCTCCACTATTGTACTCATAGTGTAGATAAAATTGTGATATCCTACAGTTCTTCTCCTTTACTGAGTGCTTTTTAAAATAATGATGATAAATCTGCTCCCCAGTATCCATGCTCTCTCACCTGGAAACTGAGCAGACGTAACTGCTTTTTATGGAATTTAACAGCGTGACAGTCACTCATTTGTTCAAAGAAGTACGCGTTCTTACGACTCCACTTACATTGAAATCCAGCCATATGAAACTAACATCCCACGGTCCTAAGATTTCACACTGCAAGTCATAGTGTTTGTTTGATTAACAGACAACAACACAGAAGAAGAAACACTCCGGGAACTCAGTTTTCTTTGCTAATAAGCAGGTACCAAAATAATGAATATATTCTGACACAACCACCCCTCCCCTTCCCCCCCACCCCCTGCCTTCAAATCACTGACAAGTTTAACCATAATAATGGCTCTGAAGTGTGTGGGTGGCTGGGATTTTTGATAAACACACTCATAAAGACCAAATCACACATAAGTTGCTGAAGCAATATTGGGGTGAAAATCACAGGCTACAACAAGAAGGGGAGGGCTGGAAGCCGCTGAAAGATGCAGGGTGGAGTTAAACCTCTTTCAGTAACATTTTAAAATCAAATAAAGGACAGACTCATCTGTTTACTGTCTCTTTTACCCGTGATGGCGTGTCTCCCCTGCCATCCCCACTGAAGCGACACCATGCGGGGGCGGGTAGCTTTCAAAGGCAGCGTTCTCCCCCACACACGGGCTGTTCCCCAGGCACCCGTGGCCCGTCTGTGGGCAGCTTCTGCCACTGCAGCTGTCTGGACTCACACGTGAGACCCCCAGGCCAGCCCTCAGAGATGAGGGAGAGTTGCTGGTGGTTGAGCCCACCACCCCTCACCCTGGCAGGACAGCTGGGCGTGTTCTGCACGACCTCTCAGAGGAGGCCTGCTGCCCTCGGAGGCAGCCTGCTGGTTAACCTTTGTAGCTTTGCTCCCTCCTCTCCACCACTTCCTCCTTCCCCTACTGTGCGGGCTGGAATCACTTCCCAAATGCAACCTGCCACAAATCCTTTACCTCAGGTTCTGCTTTTGGGGGACATTAACTAAGACAGCTACCAAATTTTTAGATAAGTATAGACTTTGAAGGGATTCTGTGACTACTTCTTTTTCTTTCTTTTTTTTTTTTTTTTGACTACTTCTTTTTCAACTGAGTTTTTCGGATCCTTCTTAGGAAGACCTGAAGACAGGAAACCGAAGCAATGAGAGTCGTAGCAAACAGCAGCTCTGTTCTGGCGTGGTGTCACCTGAGGTTACCATGTTCCCATGTCCAAACTCGCTCTGCTCACCACACAACAGGCCAAGAAATCCGAGAGACAAGGTGTTGAGGGAAGGAACATGACTTTATGCAGAAAGCTGGCGGACTGAGAAGATGGCAGACTAACATATCAAAATAACCATCTTGTTAGGGTCTGGATGCCAGGGTCTGTTATAAAACAGAGAGGGGGAAGAGGTGAGGAGGTAAAGTAAAAGGCCATCAGTCTTGCAAATATCTCCTGGAATGGCCAGCCTCAGGATGGGATATGTTAATTTCTTCCTTCCTGTAGTCATCCAGCATATTAAAAAGCAGACACATTACTTTGCCAACAAAGGTCCGTCTAGTCAAGGCTATGGTTTTTCCAGTGGTCATGTATGGATGTGAGAGTTGGACCATAAAGAAAGCTGAGCACCGAAGAATTGATGCTTTTGAACTGTGGCGTTGGAGAAGACTCTTGAGAGTACCCTCGACTGCAAGGAGATCCAAGCTGTCAATCCTAAAGGAAATCAGTCCTGAATATTCATTGGAAGGACTGATACTGAGGCTGAAATTTCAATACTTTGACCACCTGATGCGAAGAACTCACTCATTGTAAAGATCCTGATGCTGGGAAAGGTTGAAGGCAGGAGGAGAAGGGGCCGACAGAGGCTGAGATGGTTGGATGGCATCACCGACTCGATGGACGTGAGTTTGGGTAAGCTCCAGGAGTTGGTGATGGACAGGGAGGCCTGGCGTGCTGCAGTCCACGGGGTCGCAGAGTCGGACACAACTGAGCGACTGAACTGAACTGAACTGTGGTCTTCCACAGGTGGAGGGAGTCAGGGTGTTTCCCTGAAAAAAGGCAATTTTGGCTTAACATTCAGGCAGAGCAGCAGAGTTCCCTGAGGCAGGCCATTATGTATGATTATAGTAACAAAGGCAATGAAAAGCAAAGGTTAAAGTCAAAGAAACAGATCCTGCATGGAGTCAAAATGGGCTCCTCCCTGTAACAATGTCTCCCTGATTCTACAGTAAACACACTGTGGTCTGGGCTCAGGGGGCTGGACACTGCCCAAAACTTCACATTCATTAGCTGATTTCATTCTTAAAACAGCCCCCTGAAGTATAGGATTACTATTGTCCTCATTTACAAAGGAGAAAATTGGGAGGTGAAAGTTAATTTGGCCACAATCACATGGTTCAAAAAAGCAGCAGCAGGAATCCAGCCCAGGCAGCCTGGTTTCAGATCCTCAGAGCATAGCCTCTGACACAGACCTGAACCCAGGAGAGGTGTTTGATAAATGATCACTTGACTGAGGAATTACTGCATGTGGAGAAAGGAAAGATGGTCTACGTAGTACCTTCAAATGTTTGATCATGAACCCTTTGGCAGTCTGTAAAGTCCATAGAGCCCTTCCCAAAACTATATATATATATATATGTGTGTATGTATTTGGCCATGTGTATATGTATATATATTTGGCCATGCTGTGAGACATGTGGGATTCTAGTTCCCCAACCAGGGATCAAACCTGCTTCCCCTGCAGTGGAAACGTGGAGTCTTAACCACTGGGCCACCAAGGAAGTCCCCAAATCAATATTTTCAAGGGCATAAAAGAAAACATACAAGATTACAGAGGAAACCAATTGTATTAAAATGCATCTATCAAAATACTACCAACAATTGTGACAGAGCAGTATATACATCCATCCTATAGGGTTGATTACATAATGCAATGGACTCCATAAATGTCTCAAATCTGCATGTGATGGGAATGGACCGAGCTGCCCAAGGGACTGGGATGGATGCCTTTAGGAAAGACCTCAATGGTTGGCCCAGAATCTGAATTACAAGACCTCTTCCCTCCAAGTCACCCTCCAACCTTCATGAACTTCCTAAAATACAGGTTTGGTTGTATTTCTTACCCATCTCAAACCTTTCAATGCTGACCTTCCATTGTCTCCACAATAAAGTCTAGGATGCCCAAGGTGACGTTCAAGGTTTGCATCACCTGAACCCAAAGATTTAGCTTAATAACCTCTGACCAGTGTCTCCTGTGTTCTTTACACTCCAACTGGAGTAAATTCCCTGCTTTCTCTGTCTAGAGTGAGGGAGAGCCCCATGGCAGAATCCTTTCCCTTCAGAGGAAACTTATTTTCAAAGTCTTCACCCATGGCTCCCCCTCCCAGGTAAAATTAATCACTCCTTTGAGTGCACACAGCTCTTTACACAGGCCTCTACCATAGCCTAAGTAACAGATAATGTTGCGGTTACTGTGGGCATGTGTTCGGGATTACTACGTGAACAATACCTTCTTAATCTTGAACAGGACCCAGCAGAACATCCAGCCCAGGATGAGAGTTCAGTTATCATTGGTTAAAACCGATCTGAGGGTGGGATGTGAGTAGCTGATTTGTCACAAATTTGAGATAAACATGTGGACTGTCTCAGTATTTCCCAGCAAACAATCATGGATCGTTAGATGTCTAGGAACGAAGCTTCAAGTGATCCACCTAAATCAGGAAACTTCCTTGAAAATGGGTTATCTTCAAATTTCATGTGAAGCTGGCTATCTCTTGCATAATAAATTAACATTTGCTATCAAAGTAATGTCACTGGTTTTGCTCAAATTTTTAAGTAAAATGGACATTTTCTTTTAAAAAATCTGTCCTCTTACTCCTGTGTCTTCTTCTCCTTCTGATAATCCTGTGGGTGCCGGTACCCAGGCCGACAGCAGGGATCTAGGGCTCCTCCTCTAGACCCAGAGATGAGGGCACCCTTTGGCTGAGTTTTACTAGGAGGCCCAGGAGAGCCCTCCGCCCTCTCCGCCTCCAGACAGCTGGATGCTAAACAGCCGCATCTGGCAGGACTCTGCCTCCCAGCAAGTTCAGATAATTATCCCCAAACCTATCCATTTTCTCATCTTCCTCCAAGGTCTTTCGGGGATGACTCACTCTGTGACATGAACCAGCTGGCTGGGTTTTTCCATGATGTTTCTTCGTGTTTGTTACTCTTGTTTTCATGATTCTTTGGTGGCTCTTGAGACTTTATCACCCCTGACCCGTGACTTCCTTCTTGTCCTCACCCTTTTCCTTGACTGAGGTGGGCCTGAGCATGTGCCCAAGTCCTTCCTTTAATCTGAGTTTGATCTGCATTCTTATGGTTTAACTTCGGTGGAGTGGAAAGAGCGTGGGTTTTTGAGCCGAGCAAAGCTGGCCGCCGCCCTGGCTCCGCTGTTGACTGGCTGTGTAACAGGGTCCAGACGGTGTCACCGCTCCTGGCCACGATACACTCATCAGGGCACACGGGAACGATCACATCCATTTTCCAGAATGCTGTGAGGAACAAAGGTGAGGTCTGCAGATGCACGTACCTTATTCAGTATCTGGCACAGAGTAAATAAGAAACGTGAATTCGCATTTCTTTCCTTCTACTGGAGAGAGTTCAGCTCTGTGGTCTGAAACTCTGGTTGGCCTCGATGCCCTGTGAAGTGGCAGTGATATCTGCAGGCGGATACACCCTGGGAGTGGCGGGGGTAGGGTACCTTTCCTTAGTATCTCCACCTTCTACCCAGGGGGCTTGCAGTTGTGATTCAACAAGTATCTGTAGACTGAACAAATGGATAAAGAGGCAAGAGACTACTTTCTTCCAGAATGATAAAGGATTGGAGATGAATAAGTTATGTCAAAGCAATCAAATATTAATGATGTGTACCATGTGACAAACACATCTCCAAAAACGTCTGCCCCCTGCATCTCTGACCCTGCCTGCCAGCATCTCGGCAGCAACCACGCTAGGGGAGCGGGCGGAGGCGGCCGAGTCTGGGGGGCGCGGTCAGGCAGCCGCAAGCCCGGAGCCGGTGGGCCACGTGGAGCGTGAGGCTGCAGGGGTCAGCGGTCAGGGCAAGCGGGGTCGGCGGGCGCAGCCCGGAGAGGCGTTGCGCTGTGATTGCGGTTGTTTCGGCATAAACACACGTTGCTGTGTTTTCGTTCTGACAGGTAATTGCTGTTTCTGGGCTGCGGTGGCAGGCTCTGACCGCAGAGGTGTCTGTGACGAGCGAGCTCAGATGACTGAGCTCGGCGAGGCATTACCGCGGTCCGGAGGGCCAGTGACCCTGTCCCCCAGCCTGGGTCCTGCCTCAGTGACCGCCCCAGCCCCTTCCCTTCTCCACACCTCGGCCACGGGGCCCTCTCCCCGCCGAATGTGGTCTTGTTGACCTCCCACCTCTGACCGCCCCCAGCCCTATTCCCGTGAGAGTCCAAAGGCCGCCCTCGGCACTCAGCACCCAGCCCCTGCCCGCCCGCAAGACTGGCATGCACAGACACGCCAAGCCCATGCCCTCCTCGCGGCCTCTGTGGCTCCCCGCCCCTTCCTCCCGGGGCTGACCCTTCCTGCACTCGGACGGTTCGGTTCCCGCAGGGTCCTTCCCCGACTCTGAGCTACGGGAGAGCCCTCCCTGTGTCTCTGAGCCTCCGCACTCTATTTTCTCCATATCCTTATGATCACCTTATTTGTCTGTTTCTGGTCTGCTTTTGTTCATTTTCCCTTCCCCTGATGACATGCAGCGTTCAGGGATTTACATCCACGTGGTTCATTGCTCTCTCCCCGGCCCAAAGGGCCCCTCCGAGGTGCTCAGTCATCATTTGGTTTGGTGAATAACAGATAAAACCTGTCCCACGGAGAACAGACAAGCTCGCGCGGCAGAATCTCTGCCAACCCCTTGCCACCAACGCTGCAGGGTGGAGACAGCGGTGTGAAGGGCGGTGTTCCCCCGGGGCAGGGGCAGCCGTGACTCCGCACAGGGCAGGGCTCCCAGGAGCTCTCAGGGGCCCCTGACACCACAGGGTAACCCGGGAAGCTGCTGACAGCCCCACGGCCACGGAGCCCTCCTACCAGGCCGGGAGAGTGACCGCTCGCAGCCGTCACCACAGCGGCGTGAACGCCGAGGTGGAGGCCCGCTCTAGGCGGCCGCCTAGGTCGAAAGTGATGGTGTTGTTCCGGAGAGTTCAGCTGCAGTGAGAATGGACTCTGGGTTATCAATACAATGGGAGCTTCCTGGAATCTTGTAAGAGGCACGCAGTTCCAGAAAGAGAAATGGAACTGGCACGATTAAGCCAAGAAAGCAAGGAAGCGCAAGGCAGAGCAGACGAACCTCGGAGGACGCCCCCGGGGCAGGAAACCCACCCCGAGTCCCAAGGACGTTAGGCGGGCCCCTGCTCTCTCTCGGCGGCTCCCTTCAGGTTAGGGAAAGGGCCACCTTATCTGAAACGATGCCTGTGGATTAACGAAGCAGCACGCTGAGCCCTGCCAGGTCTGCCTGTTGAGAAGCAGAGGCGATGCTGACACCCACCTCTGAAGGACCTGATCAAACCTGGGCCTTGTCAGGACCATAGGGGCCAAGGGGTCCTAGCAAGTCTGGGACAGGCTCGTTCTGGCAGCCAAGCAGGTGTCAGAGAGTCCCATGCCTTCAGGAGCAGGTCAGGACCTGAGTGAAGCCTGCGGGATGAGAGTCAGCATGGAGGGATGAGGCACGTGCTTGCATGGAGGTGGCGCCTACCCCAGGCAGTCCCCCCTGAACACACCTGTGATGGGACGCTCTCTGACATCACACATCTCTCCTCTCCAAAGTGCTGATGGAATGGGCTCATGGGGGGGTGTCCTAATTTTGAATCAGTCTCTAGTGGTGTGAGGCAGCGAGCGAGCAGATTGTGAGAGCCAGTTGTTTCATTTTCAGAAATTTTCAAGCCAGTTAAGATCCTGTTGCTAGCTTAAAATTAGCACCATTCTTTGCTAGAAGCAAAATTAGCTTAAAATGAACGATGCTTAAAATTAGTCCAGGTCGGAGTATTTACACCACAAGAATTGACAAAGGCTCCAAATCAGGCCTTTTTAAAAATCTTTCCCAGAGCTGGTTATTAAGCCAGCAAATTATTGCTTGTATTCCTGAGATCAACTCTGCCTGGTCTTACTCTATTTTTATCATTACTGGATTTTATTTTTAATAATAAATGAGATTTGTCTGTAGTTTTGTTTTGTTTTTTGCTTTGAGATACATTCTTTGTGAAATTTCTTTCTTAGTTTTCCATATTTTTCTAAGGCCAGTTTATATCTCTGATTTTCAATCATCTAGGGAATATTTTTAAATGCAGGGGCCCAGGGCATGCACCTGATTAATTAAATCAGAATCTCTGGGGGTGGGACTCAAATGTCAGTATTTTTAAAAAAACTCTTCAGATAATTCCAATATTCAGCCAAAGTTGAGAACCACTGCCTCAGCCCAGTGTTTCTTGACCACTAATATGCATCACTTTCTAGGGGATTTAACTCCTATTGAAAGTGAAAGTGAAGTTGCTCAGTCGTGTCTGACTCTTTGCGACCCTGTGAACTGTAGCCTACCAGGCTCCTCTGTCCATGGGATTTTCTAGACAAGAACACTGGAGTGGGTTGCTGCTTCCTTCTCCAGATTAACTCCTATTAAAACACAGAATTAATTTAACAGCGAGGATGGGGGCCAACAAATTCCCAGGGATGCTGATGCTGCTGGCCCATGGACCACACTTTGAGTAGCAAGGATTTGAATAACATTGTAATTACCTGTATTTTAAATTATTTATTTATTTTTGGCTGTACTAGACTTCACTGTATGTAATGCATACAATGTATACATCGTATGTAATACAAACATACAATGAAGTCCAGTACAGCCAAAAATAAATAAAAACTTTAAATAAAATAATTCCAACAAATAAGTAAATTTATTTAATATAACTGTATGTAGGTATACCTGTATGCAGGTCAAGAAGCAACAGTTAGAACCAGACATGGAGCAATGGACTGGTTCCAAATAGGGAAAGGAGTACGTCAAGGCTGTATATTGTCACCCCGCTTATTTAACTTCTATGCAGAGTACATCATGAGAAATGCTGGGTTGGATGAAGCACAAGCTGGAATCAAGATCACTGCAGATGGTGACTGCAGCCATGAAATTAAAAGAGGCTTTCTCCTTGGAAGGAAAGCTATGGCCAACCTAGACAGCATATTAAAAAGCAGAGATATTACTTGGCTGACAAAGGTCTATCTAGTCAAAGCTATGGTTTTTTTTCAGTAGTCATGTATGGATGTGAGAGCTGGACTATAAAGAAAGATGAGTGCCGAAGAACTGATGCTTTTGAATTATATTATAGTGTTGGGGAAGACTCTTGAGAGTCCCTTGGACTACAAGAAGATCCAACCAGTCAATCCTAAAGGAAATCAATTCTGAATATTCTTCGGAAGGACTGATGCTGAAGATGAAACTCCAATCCTTTGGCCACCTGATGTGAAGAACTGTCTCATTGGAAAAGACCCTGATGCTGGGAAAGATTGAGGGCAGGAGGAGAAGGGGATGACAGAGGATGAGATGGTTGGATGGCATCCCTGACTCGATGGACATGAGTTTGGGTAGGCTCCGGTATTTGGTGAAGGACAGGGAGGCCTGGTGTGCTACAGTCCATGGGGTCGCAAACAGTCAGACACGACTGAGCAGCTGAACTGGACTGGACTTCACTGCTGCCTGTGAGCTTTCTTTAGTGGTGGCGAGAGGGGCTACTCTTTGCTGCGTGGGCTTCTCCTTGCAGTGGCTTCTCTTGTGGAGCATGGGCTCTAGGGCTCACAGGCTCTAGAGAGTGGGTTCAGTAATTGCAGCATACAGGCTTAGTTGCCCTGTGGCATGTGCAATCTTTCCAGACCAGGGATTGACCCATGTCCCCTGCATAGGCAGGTAGATTCTTAAGCACTGGACCACTAGGGAAACTCAGTCGTGTCCAACTCTTTGTGATTCATTGGACGGTAGCCCACCAGTCTCCTCTGTCCATGGGATTTTTCAGGCATGAATACTGGGGTAGTTGCCATTTCTTTCTCCAGGGGATCTTCCCGACCCAGGGATGGAACCTGAGTGTCCTGTATTGCAGGCAGATTCTTTACCATCGGAGCCATCAGGGAAGCCCCTCTGTATTTTAAAGATTAAATGAAATCCAGTTACACAGCCATTTCATTCTGATGCCTTTTCCACATCAAATGTTGTTACTTTTCCATTCTATAAATGCTTTATTTAAAATTTTTTCCTACATCAATTTTGGTATTTAACATTTTGTGAGGAGTCTTTTTTCTAGGTTTTCAAATTGACTATCATAGAGTGGCATTTAATGGTCTCTTTCATTATTTTAAACTCTCCTGTATCTGTAATTACAGCAATTCAAAAATAAATAGTTTAAAAAATATTACTCCAATCAACCAAACATCTGTGACTGACTAATCCTTGAGCTCCAGTTTTGTTTTGTTTTTTTTTTAATATTTATTTATTTGGCTGCATGGTGGTCTCAGTTGCAGTACTTGATCTCTTAGCTGAGGTATGTGGGATCTAGTTACCTGACCAGGGATTGAACCTGCATTGGGAGCACAGATTCTTAGCCACTGGACCACCAGGGAAATCACCATTTTTCTGGTTTTGAGTTGAGCTTTTGACTCCAGAAGAGTCTGTTGAGATACACTACCAAAGAAGTAATCTCAGAAACAGTTTCAGAGCTGAATTCTGCTTCAGTTCAGTTCAGTTAAGTCGCTCAGTCAGGTCCGACTCTGTGACGCCATGGACTGCAGCCCGCCAGGCCTCCCTGTCCATCACCAACTCCTGAAGCTTACTCAAACTCATGTCCATTGAGTCGGTGATGCCATCCAACCATCTCATCCTCTGTCATCCCGTTCTCCTGCCTTCAATCTTTCCCAGCATCAGGGTCTTTTCAAATGAGTCAGTTCTTCGCATCAGGTGGCCAAAGTATTGGAGTTTCAGCTTTAGCATCAGTCCTTCCAAAGAATATTCAGGACTGATTTCCTTTAGGATGGACTGGTTGGGTCTCCTTGAAGTCCAAGGGACTCTCAGGAGTCTTCTCCAATGCCACAATTCAAAAGCATCAATTCTTTGGCGCTCAGCTTTCTTTATGGTCCAACTCTCCTATCCATACATGACTACTGGAAAAACCATAGCCTTGACTAGATGGACCTTTGTTGGCAAAGTAATGTCTCTGCTTTTTAATATGTTGTCTAGGTTGGTCATAGCTTTTAATCCAAGGAGCAAGCCTTTTAATATCAAGGTTGCAGTCCACATCTGCAGTGATTTTGGAGCCCAAGAAAATAAAGTCTGTCACTGTTTCCATTGTTTTCCCATCTATTTGCCATGAAGTGATGGGACTGGATGCCATGATCTTAGTTTTCTGAATGTTGAGCTTTAAGCCAACTTTTTCACTTTCCTCTTTCACTTTCATCAAGGGGCTCTTTAGTTCCTCTTCACTTTCTGCCATAAGGTTGGTGGCATCTGCATATCTGAGATTATTGATATTTCTCCCGACAATCTTGATTCCAGCTTGTGCTTCATTCAGCCCAGCATTTCACATGATGTACTCTGCATATAAGTTAAATAAGCATGGTGACAATATACAGCCTTGACGTACTCCTTTCCCAATTTGGAACCAGTCTGTTGCTCCATTTCCAGTTCTAACTGCTGTTTCTTGACCTGCATACAGATTTCTCAGGAGGCAGGTCAGGTGGTCTGGTATGCCCATCTCTTTCAGAATTTTCCACAGTTTGTTATGATCCACACAGTCAAAGGCTTTGGTGTAGTCAATAAAGCAGAAGTAGATGTTTTTCTGGAACTCTCTTGCTTTTTCAATGATCCAGTGGATGTTGGCAATTTGATCTCTAGTTCCTCTGCCTTTTCTAAATCCAGCTTGTACATCTGGAAGTTCATGGTTCACGTACTGTTGAAGCCTGGCTTGGAGAATTTTGACCGTTACTTTGCTAGCATGTGAGATGAGTGCAATTGTGCAGTTGGCAATTGGCATTGCCTTTCCTTGGGACTGGAATGAAAACTGACCTTTTCCAGTCCTGTGGCCACTGCTGAGTTTTCCCAATTTGCTGGCATATTGAGTGCAGCACTTTCACAGCATCATCTTTTAGGATTAGGAATAGCTCAACTGGAATTTCATTACCTCCACTAGCTTTGTTCGTAGTGATGCTTCCTAAGGCCCACTTGACTTTGCATTCCAGAATGTCTGGCTCTAGGTGAGTGATCACACCATCATGGCTCTCTGGGTCATTAAGATCTTTTTTGTATAGTTCTTTGCTGTGTTCTTGCCACCTCTTCTTAATATCTTCTGCTTCTATTAGGTCCATACTGAATTATGCTTAATACTATGTAATTAAACCACTTTATATGGGGAAACTGAGGCACAGAGGGGCATATGACTTACACTTACGACTGAAGTTCAGTTAGGGATAGAAGATACATCACCTCCAGTCCTTAGTGTAACTTCTACAGTTCAATAATTTATTAATATTGCCAAATGTGAATAATATATAGGGCACCCAAGGCCTTTTATATTCAGACCTCTTTGGGGATGTTCCATGATCCCACAGAGGAAGTGCTGTTATTAAGAAAACCAATTACGGAAACTTGTGTACCATTTGTGACAAAGTATGATAGTACTTCCCTGGTGGGTCAGCGGTAAAGAATCCTCCTGCCAATGCAGAGACATGGGTTCAACCCCTGGAAGATCCCACTCCAGTTTTCTTTCCTGGGAAACTCCATGGACAGAGGAGCCTGGTGGGTTACAGTCTATGGGGTCTTAAAAGTGTCAGAGACGACTTAGCTTCTAAAGACCAACAACAACGGGCCTTCATTGCATCAGCTGAGGTCAGGATGGGGCAGGGGAGACAGTTCAGTCCATGACAGGAGCCAGATGGATATCTGCAATTCTGAGAGTAAAGAGAGACTCACTCGGCTCTTAAGGCCCAGTCAGGAATATGCTGAGTCACCCCTGCCCCCATCACTTTATCCCACCGTTACATTTATTTTGTCCTTCCGTTCATTTATGCCTCAAACATTAATTGGGTCTCAGCTGGGCCCAGAACTGTGCAGCTGCTGGAGACAGTGCTGTGACGCCCACACTCAGCCAGCTGGGTCCTGGTCGGAGGCTCTGGTGACAGCGATCCGCTTCCTGGAGAAGGTGACTCTGACTCAGCCCTGAAATATGCAACAGAATCATCCCGTCAAGGAGGAGGGGGCTTGTTTAGACAGCAAGCCTCCAAAGCATCCCTATTTGCCTAGACCTACCTGGGAGGGGAGCTTACTCCCCTGGGAGGGGAGTTCGTGTTAAAAGCTTCTGCTCAATCTGTGGGCCACGGATCAGGAGTAGCAGATCATCTGGGAGCTTCTTACCTAGAAGGGGCTCTCAGAGCCCATCTCAGACTCACTGAATCAAAACCCGTAGCGTAACAAGATCTCTAGCGGATTCGTGTGAGCATTAAAAACCAGAAAACACTGATCAAATACAGTGCCGTTGTTCAGAGCTGGAGAAACCAAGACCCAGAGAGAGGAAGTGATCCTTCCATGATGACACAGCAATTAGAACCAAGAAAGTCCCAGATCTAAGCCCCCAACCCCAACTTGCAAATATCTTTCTTCCATAGATGAGCATATTTGAGATGTTCGAATCACATAACGAGGCTGGCATTTTTACACAACAAGCCCTGGAGGACTCGCCAGGGGCTCTCACCTATCAGGTGAGCGAGCACTCGGGGGCCCTGACAATTCTCCTCTGTTGACAGTGTTCTGCCCGCTGTTTGGGGCGGTTTGACTACTTTCTGGCAGCCTCCCCCCGCATTGGTATGCTCCTGAGAGTTCACTGGTCTCCCTGCTCTTGTTGACACAGTCGCTGCCGCTGCAGAGGAGGGATTAAATGCATCCTGGCGCCTGCAGTCCCAGGACAGCCTCTGGCGCAGTGTGCTCCCATCTTCTGTGTTTCTCTCATTTCCTTGGTTCATTCCTTCACACGGTGGGCACTGCTAATCGTCTGGGTCAGGGAATCTCAATCCTTGAATTTGGTTGAAGGTGTTTTGAGACTCATGGTACCTCTATACACCTCACAGAAGCAAAGGCAAATACTTCTTGAAGAAAGGAATCTTCAATTTATGCCTAAAATAATTCAATGAGACAAACGAAAAAGGCAGTTTTATTGATACCTTTGGGAACCGGAAACTCCATCATGTAGTGTAGTCTTCCCAGAACTAAGTAGAACTTCTAACAACAACAACAGAAAAATGCAGTTACCAAAACACATACCTATTAATACATACATACATACTAACTTTAACGGAAGCTTCATAGCAAGAGAAATACAGCCGAAGAAGGAATTAGAGAATTCACACCTGGGAGACAGGTTTGAAGAAATGACCCAGAGTGTCATTCCAAGAGACAACAAGATGGAAAATAGAGAAGAGAAGAGACATAGACAAAATGTTTTTAAAGCCTAACCAAACGTTTCATCAGAGGCCTGAAAAGAGTGAGGCAGGAGAAGGTCTGACGAGGTGGCCTTTATGGCACTGACAGAGCCAAGGTGGGCTGAAAAAACAAGGAAAATCTCCATGCCGGTGCTTACAGGCAGGTCCCTTCTCCTTGGAATCAGAGAGGCAGATCAAAGGACTGAGTCCCCCTCCAGTCTCATCCTCGGCTATAGCATTTCCCCTCTGGATGTCTTTTTATTTCTCTTTCATCTATTTTCAGTAGGTCCTTATCCGATGTGTGAAAATTTTTTAAAATCCAGTGTTTATTTTGGATTTTACACACAGACATAGTTCCTAGGCAAAAAAATAATATATATATATAGTTCAGTGAATATGAAAGTGTTTTCCCTTTTTCTGGCATTGCTGATGCTAGAGACATCTAGGACGGAAACCAAATCCTTTGTGGAGGCTGAGCGGCAGGCCCGCCCCTGGTGACTGTGTGGTTTGTACACCACATGAAAATACCTGCTAAGACAATGGGGGTTAGAGACCACACAGAGTTCTGCTTGCCAAGCTGTGGGCCCTAGCAAGACATTTTATCAGTCAGAGGGTGCCTTCTACACAAACATACTACACCACGCAACACTCTGGCTGCATTTGCCCTAAGCAGGACTTTTATTAATTTTGCACAAAAGTGCTTATTCCTTAATGGGGTTCCACCAAACTGTCGACTGGAGAAGTGCCTAATAAAAGAAAAATTCCTTCTCAGTTACCTCAAAGGCCTGCCAAAGCTAGGTAGCCCTGTGTGTGCATGCATGCGTGTATGTGTGTGTGTGTGTGTGTGTGTATGTGTGTAAGGGCATGGCTTGTAGGCCAACTCATTGTCCAGCTTCACCTGGTCTGAGGGCCCTGTGTTGCAGGACTGTGAAGCTGAAACCAGGACAGTCCGGGCAAACTGGCATGGCTGGCCACCCCACTTTGGGGAATTTCCTCTAGCTGGGTGACTTTCCTGGTGGCTCAGATGGTAAAAGCGTCTGTCTACAATGCGGGAGACCCGGGTTCGATCTCTGGGTGGGGAAGATCCCCTGGAGAAAGAAATGGCAATCCACTCCAGTATTCTTGCCTGGAAAATCTCATGGATGGAGGAGCCTGGTAGGCTACTACAGTCCATGGGGTCACAAAGAGTCGGACACGACTGAGCGACTTCACTTTCACTTTTTCACTTTGGGCACCTTCAGACTGTCACTTCATGATGGAGTGAAATTCCTGGCGTTTCCCCTTTCTCTTTCCCTGTGGTTTCCTTGCCTGGGGGTGACCCTTGTGTTTAAAGGACACAGACATCACAGAGGGAAGAAGCCCGATCCTGCAAAGTGTGCCTCTGCTGGGGATGCTCTGGCGTCAGTGCCTCAGACCTCTTGATTGACTTAGAAATTCACTCTTTTTCTTCCCATCCCTCTGTCCCAAAGGTGCTGGCTTAACATCTATGCATTTCCTCTCTGCACCACTCTGTTCTTTTTTCCTACCTCTGTCCTGCAGGCCCTCAGAGCACTACTTCTCTGCTCTTTTGATGGCTGAATACAAAAGGCTCCCTTCCTAATCAGACCCCAGGTACACCTCTGAGTTCCTGGTTGCTTTATTTAGTTGCCTTCCTTCCCTCCCTGACTAAAAAAGAATGTTTATTTGTTGTAGAATATTTAGAGTACAGAAAAGTAGTAACATTTTATGGGACTGAATTTCTTACCAGTAATTTTTCTATGAATATTTTTACACAGTTCAGAACAGACTGCATAGTTTTATATTTGGATTTTCTTTTTTTAACTTAACAACATGAACACTCTATTTAAATCCTAAAAACATTTTCCTGTGACAGTCATATCAGCAAGATAGCAGGCTGGGAAGTTATAGATCCTGCTTCCCCCACAGAGACACCTAATTAACCACAATATATATAGACCAGAATCCCTCCATGAGAACTCTAGAGCCCAATTGAGACGCTGTAACACCCAAATCACTGTAAAACCAAGAAGGGATTCCAGCAAAAGGGGATGCTAGAATTATGTTGTTGTTCAGTTGCTCTGTTGTGTCCGACTCTTTGTGACTCCATGGACTGCTGCATGCCAGGCTTCCCTGTCCTTTACCATCTCCCAGAATTTGCTCAAACTCATGTCCATTGAATCAGTGATGCCATCCAACCATGTCATCCTCTGTCATCCCCTTCTTCTCCTGCCCTCAATCTTTCCCAGCATCAGGGTCTTTTCCAACAAGTCAGCTCTTCGCATTAGGTGGCCAAAGTATTGGAGTTTGAGCTTCAGCATCAGTCCTTCCAGTGAACATCCAGGACTGATCTCCTTTAGGATGGACTGGTTGGATCTCCTTGCAGTCCAAGGGACTCTCAAGAGTCTTCCCCAACACCACAGTTCAAAAGCATCAATTCTTTAGTCCTCAGCCTTCTTTATGGTCCAACTCTCAAATCCATACACGACTACTGGAAAGACTATAGCTTTGATAATATGCATCTTTGTCAGCAAAGGAATGTCTCTGCTTTTTAATATGCTGTCTAGGTTTGTCATAGTTTTTCTTTCAAGCAGCAAGCTGTAGACCCTCCTTCCCTCACAGAGACACCTAATTAACCAGAATATATAGACCAGAACCCCTCCATGAGAACTCTAGTACCCAATTGAGAAGCTGCAACACCCAAACCACTGTAAAACCATGAAGGGATTCCAGAAAAAGGGGATGCTAGAATTACATTGTTGTTCAATCACTCAGTCATGTCCAACTCTTTGCGACCCCATGGACTGCAGCACACCAGTCTTCCCTGTCCCTCACCATCTCCCGAAGCTTGCCCAAACTCATGTCCATTGTAACTCCTATAACTCAGCAACAGCAAAATCAAACAACTCAATTGAAAATGGGAAAAAGCCTGGAAGAGTCATTTCTCCAAAAGTGATATATAAATGGTCAATAAGTATTGGAAAAATATTCAACTTCACTAATCATCAGAGAAATATAAATCAAATCACAATGAGATATCACTTCACACTCATTAGGATGGCTACTATCAAAAATACACAAATGACAAGTGTTTCAAAGGAGGTGGAGAAATTGGAATCCTTGTTCCAAATGGTGGGATTGTAAAATGGTTCAACTACTGAGTTCCAGATCAACATGGCAGAGTAGGAAGATCATGGACTCACCTCCTCCCATGGACACAGCAAAACTACAACTACATATAGAACAAGTATCTCTGAGACTGACCCAAAGGCAAACTGAACAGATTTCCTGTGACTAAGGTGATAAAGAAAAGGCCACAGAGAGATGGAAAGTGGGGCAGAGAGGCAATCCTGTATCTGGTGGAACTTTCTCTGGGGATGGAAGTGCTGGAAAACACCTTTTTTTTTTTATGGTTATGGAAAACAGTATCACCAATCTGGCCTGGTGCTGGCAAGCACCGTATCTATCACTCCCCATCAACCTAGCTAAAACCATGCACTCTGCTTCAGTGATCCCCCAAGAACCTGTCCCACCTAAAGCAGCTCCCACCCCACCCCACCTGGCAGGTGGCCCTGGCTGAAATCAGGCCCCTCCAAAGTGGCTTCTGCTCTGGGGACCAGCCCCCGACACCCACACACCCACATCAGTTGCGGCCCACCCACAACAGGAGGACACACGCAGGTGTCCACACAGGGGTCACCACAGGGGCATCCGGCTTGGGTGACAGGGGGGAGTGTGCCACTGAGCTCCACAGCGCACTTTCTGCATGAAGCCACTCTTTCAAGGCCAGGAGATATAGCTGACATACCTGATCCACAGGAACAATCCCAGAAAGTTAGGCAAAATGAGATGAAAGATATCTGCCAAACAACTCACCAGATTAAAGAGCTCAAAGTAATAAATATGCTCACCAAACTGGGAGAGGAAAGGATGAGCTCAGTGAGAACTTCAACAAGGAGGTAAAAATATAAAACAGAAGTAGTCAGAAATGAAGACTATAACAACTGAAATGAGACACACACCAGAGGAATCAACTGCCGTTTAGAGGACACAGAAGAATGAGTCATCAGTCTGGAAGACAGAATAGTGGTAATCATCCAACTGGAAAAGAAAAAGACTTCAAAAAAATGATAGTTTAAGGGATCTCTGGGAAAACATCAAGCCTACTAATGTTCACATTATAGGGGCCCCAGAAGGAGAAGAGAGACAGAAAGGGACAGAAAACCTATTTGAAGGAACAACGGCTGAAGATTTCTTTAAACTGGGGAAGGAAACACATCCAAGTCCAGGAATCACAGAGACCCAAATGAAAAGAACCAAAAGACCCACATAAAGACATATTATAATTGAAACGTCAAAAGTTAAAGAGAGAATCTTAAAAGCAGTAAGAGAAAAACAACTAGTTACATACAAGGGAACACCCAAAAGACTATCAGCTAATTTTTCAGTAGAGACTTTATAGGTCAGAAAGGACTGGAATGATATATTCAAAGTGCTGAAAGGAAAAACCTACAGTCAAAGAGTACTCTACCTACCAAAGTTATGATTCATATTTGAAAGAGAGATTTAGAGTTCCCCAGATGAGCAAAAGCTAAAGGAGTTCATCACAACTAAACTGGCCTTATAAAAAAATGTTAAAGGGACATCTTTAAACAGAAAAGAAAGGTCAAAACTAGAAACAAAATTATAAAAGAAAAAAACTCATCAAAAAGGAGGGCATTACAAAGTGATAAAAGGATCACTCCAACAAGAGTCTATAACACTGGTAAATATCTATGCAACCAACATAGGAACACCTAAATACAAATACTAACAGACATAAAGGGAGAAATAAACAGCAATACAATAATAGTAGAGAATTTTAACACTCCACTTACATCAAAGGACAGATCACCCAGCTGGAGTATCAATAAGGAAACATTGGCCTTAAATGGCATGTTATAACAGATGAATTTGACAGATATCTATAGAACATTCCACCAGAAAACAATAAAACACATTCTTTTCAAGTGCACAGGGAACATTCTCCAGGATGGGTCACATGATAGGCTACAAAACAAGTTCTGATGAATATAAGAAGATTGAAATCACATCAAGAATCTTTTCTGATCACAATGTCATGAGGCTAGAAGTCAACTACAAGGGAAAAACTGCAAACCACCCCTCCCAGTACATGTAGGCTAAACAATATACTTCTTAACAACCAACGGATCAACGAAAATCAAAAGGAAATTTTAAAATGCCTTGAGACTCATGAAAATGGAAACACAGTGTTCCAAAATTTATGGGACACAGAAAAAGCAGTTCTAAGAAGGAGGTGGGTTTATAGTGATACAGATCTCCAACAGGAAACAAGAAAAATTTCAAATAAACAATCTAACCTTCCACCTAAAAGAAGTAGAAAAAGAAGAATAAACAAAGCCCAAAGTTAACAGAAGGAAATAATAAAGATCAGAATGGAAATAAATGAACTAGAGACTAAAAAGAAAATAAAAGATCACCAGATAAACAGAATTGAGAAACCTTTTAGCTACACTCAAGAAAAAAGAGAAAGTGCTCAAATAAATAAAATCAGCAATGAAAGGGAACTTACAACTGACACCAAGAAATATGAAGGACTATAAGAGGGTTAATACAAACAATTATACCCCAATGAATTGGAAAATCTAGAAGAAGTGGTTAAATTCTTAGAAACATGCACTCTTCCAAGACTAAATCAGGAAGAATTAGAAAATCTGAAGAGTGAGCTCTAGTAATGAAACTGAATCAATAAGTAAAAAATTCCAAAAAAGCAAAGGCCAAGGACAAGGTGGCTTTATAGGTGAATTCTACTAAACTTGTAAAGAAGAATTTAATACCTATTCTTTTCAAACTGCAGTTGACCCTTGAACAATGCAGGTTCAACTGCATGGTTCCACTAATTTGAAGATATTTTTCAATAGTAAATACTACAGTACTATATGGACTGTGGTTGACTGAATCCACAAATGTGAAGAACCTGGATATGGAGGGCTGATTCTAAGTTATATGTGAATTAATCTGAACATTTTCCAAGGGTCAACTATATTCCAAAAAACTAAAGATGAAGGAATGCTTCCAAATTCATTCTGAGGCCAACATCACCCTGATACCAAAGACAGATACTACCAAAAAAAATTACAATCCAAAACTCCTGATGAACATATAGGCAAAAATCCTCAATAAAATATTAATCAATCAAATTCAACAGTACGGTAAAAGAATCATACACTATCAATAAGCAGGATTTATTCCAGAGATGTAAGAATGGTTCAGTATTCACAAATCAATCATTGTGATATCCATATTAACAAAAAAGGATAAAACTCACACTGTAGGTGGATTCTTTACTGTCTGAGCCACCAGAGAAGCCCATAAAACCCACATGATCATCTCACTAGAAGAAAAAACATTTGACAAAATTCAACACCCATTTATGTTAAAAATTCTCAACAAAGCGGGTATAGAGAGACCATACCTCAACATAAAAAGGCCATATATACAAATCTATCACCAATATCATACTCAACAGTGAAAAGCTAAAATCTTTTTCTTTAAGATTATGAACAAGACCAGAATACCAATTCTTTCCACTTTTATTCAACATAGCATTGGAAGGCTTAACAAAGGCAATCAGACCACCAAAAAAAAAAATAATAATAAGATAAAAGGCATCCAAACTAGAAAAGAAAAAATACAACTGTCATTATACAGATGGCATGATACTATATACAGAAAATCCCAAAGACTCCACACACAAAAAAACTATTAGAACTAATAAATGAATTCAGTAAAGCTGTGAGATAAAAAAATCAATATACAGGAATCTGTTGCATTTCTGTATACTAATAATGAGCTGTCAGAAAGAGAAATTAAAAAATCGGTCCCATTTACAATTGCATCAAGAAATAAAACACCAGGCTTTCCTGATGGTCCAGTAGTTAAGAATCTGCCTGCCAATGCAGGGGACATGGGTTTGATCCCTGCTCCAGGAAGATCCCACAAGCCAAGGAGCAATTAAGCCTGTGCACCACTGCTCCTGGGCCCGCGCCCCTGGAGCGGCCCCTGGGCCCACGCCCCTGGAGCACCGGGAGCTCAGCACCCAGAGCTCACGGCAGGAGAAGCCACGGCAGTGAGAGGCCCCACGCACCGCAACTCGGGATAGCCCTTGCTCACTGCATACAGAAAGCCCACCCACAGCAACCAAGACCTAGTGCAGTATAAATAAATAAATCTTTTAAAAAAAGAATAAAATACCTAGGGATAAATTTAATCGGTAAGGTAAAGGGCCTATACTTGGAAAACTACAGAACATTGATGAAAGAAATTGAAGATGACACAAATAAATGGAAAGATACACTGTATTCATGGACTGGAAGAGTTGATACTGTTAAAATGTCCAAACTACCTAAACCAATCTACAGATTCAATGCAACCCCTATAAACATACCAATGGCCTTTTTCACAGAAGTGGGACAAATCATCTTAAAATATGTATGGAGCTATCAAAGAACCCAAAATAGCCAAAGCAATCATAAGGAAGAACAATACTGAGCATATCATACTCCCTGATTTCAAACTATGCCACAAAGCTATAATAATCAAAATTATAGTACTGGCACAAAAACACATAGATCTATGGAACAGAATAGACGGCTCAGAACTAAACCCACATGTACATGATCAGTTGATTTACAACAAAGGAAGGAGGGGAAGAGACGGTCTCTTTAATAAATGGTGCTGAAAAATTAGACAGCTACATGCAAAAAATAAAAAAAAGGAAAAGAAAAAAGAAACTGTACTACTATCATACAGCATATACAAAAATAAACTCAAAATGGATTAAAGACTTAAATGTAAGACTTGAAACCACAAGACATAGTCAGTATGTCTTTGACATTGATCTTAGCAATATTATTTTGGATTTGTCTCCTCAGGCAAGGGAAACAAAAACAAAGATAAACAAATGGGACTACATCAAACTAAGAAGCTTTTGCACAACAAAGGAAACCATCAACAAATTAAAAAGGCAACCAACTGAACGGGAAAAGATATTTGTAAACACTATGTCCAATAAAGGTTCAATGGCCAAACTATAAACAGAACTCACACAACTCAACGTTGAGAAAAAAATAATTAAAAAATGGGCGGAGAACCTGAATAGACATTTTTCCAAAGAAGTTATACAGATGGTCAATAGACATATGAATAGACATCACTAATCATCAAGGAAGTGCAAATCAAAACCACAAGGAGATATCACCTCACACCTGTCAGAGAGCTATTATCTATTATTTTTTTATCAAACAGACAACAAAGTACTGGCAAGATTGTGGAGAAAACAGAACCTGCATGCACTATTGGTGGGAACATAAATTAGTGCAGCCACTATGGAGAATAGTATGGAGGTTCCTCAAAAAATTAAAAACAGAAATATCATATGACCCAGCAATTCTACTTCTGGGTACTTATTTGAAAAAAAAAAAAACTTATTTGAAAAATGAAAACACTAATTCAAAGAGATATATGCACTTCTACATTCACTACAGCACTATTTACAACAGCCAAGATATGGAAACAACCTGTGTCCATCCATCCATGAATAGACAAAGGGTGATATATGCAGTTGACCCTTGAAAACCATGAGTATGAACTGCATGGGTCCACTTACACATTTTTCACCAACAAATAACTGCTATAGTACTCTACAGGATACGGTTGGTGGAATCTGTAGATCTACCTGTACATTGAATTGTGGATGTAGAGGGCCAAATCAAAAGTGATACACAGATTTTTTAAAATCTGCTTTTGGCTGTGCTGGGTCTTTGCTGCAGGAGCGCTTCTCTCGTTCTGGCGAGCGCGGGCTCCTGTCTAGTGGCGGGGCACGGGGTTCTCCTTCTGGAGGCGTCTCTTCTTGTGGGGCACAGACTCCAGGCACGCAGGCTTCGGGGGCTGCAGCCGCAGGCTCCAGGGCACAGGATCATCACGGTGCACAGGCTCAGTTGCTCCTTAGCACGCGGCATCTTCCCGGTGCAGGAACTAAACCTGTGTTCCCTGCATTTGCAGCTGGACTCTTAACCACCGGACCACCATGGATTTACAACCACACAGAGGGTTGGTGCCTATAACTCCTGGGGTTATTCAAGGGTTAACTCTATACACAAGGGTGTATTACCCAGCCGTAAAAAAAAAAAAAAAAGAAGGAAAACTTGCCATTTGTGACAATATGGATTAACAGTATTATTCTAAGTGAAGTAAGTCATACAGAGAAAGACAAATACTGTATGGTTTCACTTATATGTGTAATCTAAAAAAAGAGAAATAAACACACACAACAAAATGGAAACTCTTAGATACAGAGAACAAACTGTTGGCGGCCAGAGAGGAGCAGGTGGGGATTTGGGCAAAATAGGTGAAGAGGATTAAGAGGTACAGACTTCTACTTATAAGATAAATAAATTATGGGACTGTAATGCATGTAGCAGCACAGGGGGCATAGTAAATTGTAATAACTTTTTATGGTGGCAGATGGTTACTAGGGGGCTTCCCAGGTGGTGCTAGTGGTGGGGAAAAAAACCTGCCTGCCAAAGCAAGAGATGTTAGTGATGCAGGTTCGATCCCTGGGTTGGGAAGATTCTTGGAGGAGGGCATGGCAACCCACTCCAGTATTCTTGCCTGGAGAATCCCATGGACAGAGGAGCCTGGCGGGCTATAGTGCATAGTCTCAGAGAGCTGGACGTGACTCAAGTGACTTGGCAGGAGTGCATAGTTACTAGATTTATCGCGGTAATCAATTTGTATTGCATATAAATGTCAAATCACTATGCTGTCCATCTGAAACTAACAAGATACTGTACATCAACTATACTTCAGTAAAAAGGGGAGATAGTACAACTGCTATAGAAATAGCACTGAGGTTCCTCAAAAACTTAAAAACAGAACTCCATATGATCCAGCCACTCCACTTCTGAGTTTATAGCCAAAGAATTAAAAGCAGGTTCTCACAGAAATATTTGTACACCATGTTCACAATAGCATCATTCACAATAACCAAAAGGCAGAAGCAACCCAAATATCTATTGATGGATGAACAAAGTGTGGTATATACATAAAATGGAATTCTAAGTTTATTTTCTTCCTCAAGTAGGAAGGAAGTTCTGTCACATGCTACAACATGGATGAAGCTTGATGGCATTATGCTTAGTGAAATAAGTCAGGCACAAAAAGACAAAACTTGTATGATTCCACTCATCTGAGGTATCTAAAGTATTCAAATTCATAGAAACAGGAAGCAGAACACAGGCTGGGGAAAGGGAAATGTTATTTAATGTGTAGAGAGTTTCAGTTTTGTAAGGTGAAGTTCTCTTTTGCAACAATGTGAGTCTAGTTAACACTATTGAACTGAACTCTTACAAATGGTTAAAATGGTATTTTTTTTCTTTACCAGTTAAAAAAAAGCTGGTAAACTGGTGTGATGCACCTTAATTGGCTTAACAATTCTTCTACTCGTCATTCAGACCAGAAGTCAGAAAACTGTTTCTTAAAGGACCAGATAGTAAATATTTTAGGCTTTGTTGGCCATAGTCTCTGTTGTTACAGCAGGAAAGATGTGAACAATGTGTCCTTGGGGGTGGCTGTGCTTCAGTACAACTGCATCTGCAAAGCAGGAGGAGGGCTGGATTTGACCAATGGTCAAATCGTTTGTTGAGCCCGGGTTTAGACTGTTTCTAAAATTTCTAATTTCTAATATTCTAATATTATAAAAATGCTGTGAATGAATGTCTTGTGGAAAAGTCTATATATATTATTTATATTTATAATATTATTTATAATATTATTTATTATTTATATAATATATATACTTTCCTAAGAAAAGGTTTTAAAAAAAAAAATCAACTTCTGCTTCATTGACTATGCTAAAGCCTTTGACTGTGTGGATCACAACAAATTGTGGAATATTCTTAGTGGGAGGGGAATACCAGACCATCTTACCTGCCTCCTGAAAAACCTGTTTGCAGGTCAAAAAGCAACAGTTAAAACCAGATACGGAACAATGGACTGGTTCCAAATTGTGCAAGGAGTACATCAAGGCTGTATATTGTTACCCTGCTTATTTAACTTCTATGCAGAGTACATCATGGGAAATGCTGGGCTCGATGAAGCACAAGGTGGAGTCAAGATTGCTGGGAGAAATATCAACAACATCAGATATGCAGATGATACCACTTTAATGGCAGAAAGTAAAGAGGAACTAAAGAGCCTCTTGATGGAGATGAAAGAGGAGAGTGAAAAAGTTGGCTTAAAACTCAACATTCAGGGACTTCCCTGGTGGTCCAGTGGCTAGGACTCCATGCTCCCAGTGCAGGGGACCTGGGTTCGATCCCTGGTCAGGGAACTAGATCCCACATGCCACAACTAAAGAGTTTGTATGCCGCAAGTAAAGACCTGGTGCAAATAAATAAATAAATATTTAAAAAAAAAAAAACAAAACTCAACATTCAAAAAGCGAAGATCATGGCAAATAGATGGGGAAAATGTGGAAAATGTCAGATTTCATTTTCTTGGGCTCCAATTCACTGTGGACAGTGGTAGCCACAAAATGAGAAGATGCTTACTCCTTGGAAGAATAGCTATGACAAACCTAGACAGTGAATTAAAAAGCAGAGACATCACTTTTCCAACAAAAATCCATATAGTCAAAGCTATGGTTTTTCCAGTAATTATATATGGATGTGAGAGTTGGACCGTAAAGAAAGCTGAGCCCTGAAAAAATGATGCTTTCGATCTGTGGTGCTCGAGAAGACTCCTGAGAGTCCCTTGGACTGCAAAGAGATCAAACCAGTCAATCCTAAAGGAAATCAACCCTGAATATTCATTGGAAGGACTGATGCTGAAGCTGAAGCTCCAATACTTTGGCCACCTGATGTGAAGAGCTGACTCATTTGAAAAGACCCTGATGCTGGGAAAGATTGAGGGCAAGAGGAGAAGGGGTGACGGAGGATGAGATGGCTGGATGGCATCACTGACTCAATGAACATGAGTTTGAGCAAACTCAGAGAGATGGTGAAGGACAGGGAAGCCTGGCGTGCTGCTGTCTGTGGGGTCACAAAGAGTCAGACACGACTTAGTGACTGAACAACAATAACAATATATATATAGATAGATAGATGAACAAAGTGTGGCATATACACAAAATGGAATTTTATTTTATTTCCTTCCTTAAGTAGGAAGGAAATTCTGTCACATGTTACAACATGGATGAAGCTTGAGGACATTATGCTAAGTGAAATAAGCCTAGATATAATAGCCTGTATATTATATATACCATATATACAGTAATACTATGTATATATAGTAACTTAGGAAAGTATATATATATTATATGCTTTCTCTTCTTAGGAAAGAATTCTACAAATGAAGTTAATAGAAGAAAATTATGGGTATTTCTAAGGTCCTTGATGCACACCCTTGGATATGGCTTGAGGCAGCTTTCTGATCCTGATTCAGCAACACCTTTGGGCTCTGCCAAGGCAGTACATGGAACGAAGCTCTCCTAAGTCCTAAGGTTGCAGCACCCAGCTCAGCTCCCCCGCGTTGTCTCTGCCCCTCCAGGTCAGCCAGGCCCTTTACCCTCAGCCAGCATGCCATCTACCTCCTGCTTACACTGTCCACCAGCCCGTGTGCTACCTTTTCCTTCCCAGCCCAACAAGTCAATCAGTCCTCATGTGCAGACTACACACAGGGACTTACTCCAGCTCCTTCTGGAAACCCCTCTAAACGACAGCAAAAGGATCCTGTACTGCACGGAACTACACAGAGACGATAAATGTGGCGGGGCTTGAACACAGAAGGATGAGTAGCTGCTGACTTGTAGATGAGAAGCTGAGTCTGAAGCCCATGGTGAGGAAAGGCAAGGAGCAGCTCGGTCTGCACTGAGAACTCCCACAGGCTCTGTGGCCCAGGACTTGGTGGTATCAGCTGTTTCTAGAAGTGTGGGTGCAGATGGGACTGAAAACAGAAGGACTGGTTGAAAGTCATTAGAGAGTGTCTGTACCCCCAACCTCCTCCGCATGGTCACACAGCCAGACCACTGCATGTCCCCAAGCCCACAACAAGACCAAATGGCTGAAAACACAGGTCTCGGGATAAAGGCAGAGCAGGCTGCCGTGAAGATGGCCCACCAGACTGAAGACAGCAAGATACTATAAGATTTGCACAGTGAACCGAGAGAAAGCTTACATGCCGAGGGCTCAGAGCCTCCCCACTCTTTGCTGGCTTGGCTCCCAGACCATGGATAGCTAGGACGGTATCTTCCAGGCACATACTGGAAGATACTTTCTGCAGAGACCTAAAGATATAAAAATGTGGGTTACATAAGGCAACAGGTGGATTGCCATACAGAGAAGCCCACATTGTCAACTCCCCCTGATGCTCAAAGTTCTCAGCAGTTTTTTAGCTCCCCATTTTAAAATATGAATGGAAAACCAAGGATCACCACAAATCTGGGAAAAGCCCCTAACAATCAAGGTAGAGACCAAAACAGGAAAGGGAAAAAAAAAAAAGGAAATGGAGTGTGATGACTGGGCCTCTGAACATCCAGATAGGTTAAATGTTATTTCTAAGTGTGTCTGTGAGGGTGTTTCTGGATGAGGCTAACGTTTGAATCAGCAGACTGAGTAAAGCAGATTGCCCTCCCCCGGTGGGTGGGCCTCACCCAATCTGCTGAGGGCCTGCACAGGATGAAAGCCTGAATAAGAAAGAATTCTTCTCTCTGCCTGTCTGTATCTGGGTCATTGATCTCCTCCCACTTTCAGACTCAGACTTGAACTTAAACATCAACAGTCTTGCATCTTGGGCTGTCAGATGCAGACTGGAATTATCCTGTTTGCTCCCCTGGGCCCCCAGCTTGAAAACTGTAGACCCTGGACTTCCCAGCCTCCATAACTGTGTAAGCCAACTCCTTATAGTAAACCAACCTCTCTCTCTCATTTATTTTTAAATTACCCATCTCTTTGCTTTGTTGTGAATTTCTCTATTCCCCTCCTGTTTTTTCCTCTTAAATGTCAGACATTTACTTGTCTTGCTAACAGTTTACATTATCCTTAATAAACTCCCCAAATCCATCCATTTGTCTGTCTGTTAAATGTCTTCACTTGTTTGAGAAGATAAAGAACATCTAACTGTATGGATGAAATTAAATAACAAAATTATAATAAAACACTGACTAAATAAAAAATATATTATATATTTATATAATTATAAATATATATATTACACATACAATATATATTATATATAACTATATATATTGGTTCTCTTTCTCCAGAGAATCCAGACTAATACAGAGACTATACAGGGAGAGGAAAACCTAAACCTCACCTCTAAGGGGAAAAATTAGAATAAAAATATTTTTTCCCAATGAAAAGTTAAATATTAAAGAATATGATTTTGTCAAATATGGTTGAGAAAACAACAATCACAGAGAACTAGCTAATCTGATCACATGGACCACAGCCTTCTCTAATTCAGTGAAACTATGAGTCATGGTGTAGGGCCACCCAAGACGGACGGGTCAAGGTGGAGAGTTCTGACAAAACGTGATCCACTGGAGAAGGGAATGGCAAACCCTTCAGTATTCTTGCCTTGAGAACCCCATGAACAGTATGAAAAGGGTTGAGTTTTGGAGAGTCATAAATTATTGCAATATCTAACATTTTTGACCAGCCTTCAAAGAACTGATTTTTGCTCCTTTGGGAGACAATACTGCCCCTGTGCAAAGTGTATGCCTTAAATCAGAGAGGACATTACTTCTGTGAAATAAGACTCAGTTGCTATTTTAAAAATGGACATTGAAAGAATAAAAAAGCATTCTTGGAAATTAAAATTATAAAAGCAGAAATTAAAAAAACTCAATGAAAGGATTGTGAACAAAATCTCCCAGCAAGCAAAATGTTAAGAAAGAAGATGGCAGAGAAGGAGAGGACAGATTGCAAAATTATGGCATCAGTTCAGGAAGCTCAACATTTTATTAATGAAAGTTCCAGAAAGAGAGAAAACACAGGTGGGGTATGTATGTGTTTGTTTTAGTGGTAAAGAATAATTAAATGAATAATTTGAGTAAATTTCTCCAAGGGACTGAAGAATATGCATTTCCAAACTCAAAGCAGCCAGGGAGAGCTGAGACCAGCAAATGAAACCCCGTTCCAAGGCACCTCCCCAAGACTCCAGAGCATGGGGAGCAAAAAGACAGTTCTGAGACACCCATTCTCTTACTCCTGGGAGGTGTCTTCCAGCTCCTGGTCTGTAAGAATCTCAAAGGCTGAAAAGGTTTATTCTAGCAGATTTGTCACGAGGATTTCAGCTCATTTAACCCAAGAGGTTTTGAACGGAGTTCTGAGGACTAGATCACATTTTCCCTTACTGTAGAAGCCATATATGCTCATTACAGAAAACATGGACATTTCAGAAAAGTATAAAGAAGAAAAAGCATCAGCTCTAATTGAAAAAAAAAATCTGAACATTTATTTCTTTACCAGCATGGAACTTTCTTTCTCAAGCTTTATTCCTTTCATAGGAAAAAGGAGTCTCAATTTATTTATGATTATTTCTAATTAGAGTTGATTATGTATTTTTTTGTTTCCAAACATTCATTTTTAACTGAAGGAGAACTGCTTCACAATATTGTGTTGGCCTCTGCCATACATCAACGTGAGTCAGCCAGAGGTGTACACGTGTCGCCTCCCTCTTGGCCCTCCCTCGCACCTCCCACCCCTTCCCACCCCTCTAGGTTGTTACAGAGCCCCGGTTTGAGCTCCCTGAGTCACACACAAAACTCCCGTTGGCTACCTGTTTTACGTGTGGTGTGTATGTGCGTCCATGTTGCTGTCTCCATTCATCCCTCCCCCTCCTTCCCTCCCCCTCTCCCGTGTCTGTAAGTTCTTTGTCTTGCGTCTCCATTGCTGCCCCGTAAACAGGTTCATCAGTACCATCTTTCTAGATTCCATACACAGGCATTTATACAGGATATTAGTTCTTCTCTTTCTGACTTACTTCACTCTGTATAATAGGCTCCAGGTTCATCTACCTCATTAGAACTGACTCAAATGTGTTCCCTTTTTTTTTTTAAAATGTGTTCCTTTTTGTGGCTGAGTAATATTTCATTGTGTAAACACCACAACTTCTTTATCCAGTCATCTGTCGATGGACATCTAGGTTGCTTCCATGTCCTAGCTATTGTAAACAGTGCTGTAATGAACATTGGGGTACACGCGCCTTTTTCAGTTTTGGTTTCCTCAGGGTATATGCCAAGGAGTGGGATTGCTGGGTCATACGGTGGTTCTCCTCCCAGTTTTTTCAGGAATCTCCATACCGTCTTCCATAGTGGCTGTATCAATTTACATTCCCACCAACAGTCCAAGAGGGTTCCCTTTTCTCCACACCCTCTCCAGTATTTATTATTTGTGCTTCTTTTGATGCTGGCCATTCTGACCGGTGTGAGGTGATTTCTGTTTGTGGTTTTGATTTGCATTTCTCTAATGAGCCACGTTGAGCATCTTCTCGTGTGTTTACTAGCCATTTGTATGTCTTCTTTGGAGAAAAGTCTGTTTAGGTCTTTGCCCACTTTATGTTGGGCTGTTTTTCTGGAATTCAGTTTTATGAGCTGCTTGCATATTTTAGAAATTAATCCTTTGTCAGTTGTTTCATTCATTATTCATTTTCTCCCATTCTGAGGGTTGTCTTTTCACCTTGTTTGTAGTTTCCTAGGCTGTGCAAAAGCTAATTAGGTCCCACTTGTTTATTTTTCTCTTTATTTCCATTACTTTGGGAGGTGAGTCATAGAGGATCTTGCTGTGATTCAATAGAGTTGACTGTATTTTTAGCAGTTATAATTCCTCTGGGAATCATCTAGTTTCGATATTTTTCTCGATGTGCTCGGTAAGATATCCTAGAGGAGCTGTGTGCCACCTTCTCATCTCTATGGCCATCCCAGACCGCAGCCTACAATGCTTCTGCTGTGAACGTGTGGAAATGCTCTTTCTAAGCGATGCCAGTTGCCGCACTCGGGTTTCCGGTAGTCTGTCTTCCTGTTCCTCTTGCCTCTGGTGTTGTGGGGGTTTGGGTTCCTCTCTGTGTTGCTCTGGCTTACTGAAGACATGGCGGGGCTGCCCCTCAGCACGTGCCTGCATCTCCTCCCTTCCAACCCTGTGCTTCAGCCACAGGGACCCCACGGACCTCTCTGTCCAGCTGGCATCTACAGAACACCATCCAATGAAATGTCACACATCAGAGAGGGGCAGAAAGCAAAAATGAAAGAAAAAGAAAAAAAAAAAAACAGCTAATTTTACTTTTGCTTTCGGTAGTGAAGCCTACTTAAGTTTCTGTTAAATATTTGTTCCTCAACAGCAAACTTGGTCCTGAACTGTTTTACTCTCTTGGTGGACATAATTCATTTCACGATTTCCCCTCCCTTGATGGATGACTGTGAAATACGGAGCCAAAGGCTGTCAAAGTTTAACTGAATAACGTGGGAGGCAAACAAGGGTCCACGCTGTGGTTCTCTCTTGCTTTAAACCCAGACAATCATAAAAGCAAATCCACAGAACCATCTGAGGATGAGGAAGAGGACTTGCAGACCACTGCAGAGTCCATTGCCTAAAGATGTTGTCTTCAGTAGGCAAAGGAGGATGAATGCTGGATAGAAGCACCCTTGCTTTCTCATCCCCACAGTGAGGCAAAAATTTATCTTACGAGCTAAAGTTGCCCTAGAAAACATATTTGTAAGATTTGCCCTTCCTCTTCAAAGCCAACAAAAGTGGATACACTTTAAATGCAATTAAGATTGGGGCTGGGGAAGGCCAGGGGGACTATTTGGCTTCTAGCGCCACCTTGTGGTGGCTCATTCAAATCCCAGGCCCTTTCAAAGGGTCCTGTAGGACCGAGGATTGACAGCCTTCTTGAGTGTGGATTAAGTCCTTTTCTTAGGCGATAAAAACTAACAGAAATAACTAAAACTTAAGTGTAACTCTACAGTAAACAAAGCACTCATTTAGTCCTGGTAGCAGTCCCATGCTGCAAGTAGTAGGATCTCAGTCCTAGAAACATCAAGACCAAGGCTGGAAGAAGTTGGCTACTTGCATGGGGCGTCCTGGGCTTGAACCCAGATGTTCATATTCTAAATAGCATAACACAATTAGGATTGTTGCATGTAGTATACATAAAAACGCAAAAGAAATTAATAGTACCATATTGTATTGCATATGTGCCAGGGTCCAGCCCCAGCAGGATCCAGGGGAACCCTCAGGATGAACGGCGTCGGCGACAGAGGACACAGTGAGACAAAGCTCGGGGCTAAGTCTGAAGTTTATTTTTGCACTCCCCCTTTATACCCTTAACAACATGTTTTGGGGGAAGTGCATATTGCTTACACAAGGATCAGCTCAAAACATTACAGCAACTTGACCTTCAACAGAAACAGGATGTCATCCACATACTTCTCGTTTACAAGAATCTTTTTTATCATTTGGCCTTCAGGCCTGTTAACATTTTATGGCTTGCTCCAGGTGTGACTTAAGCAGCCTCAGTAGCTGACCTTGTTTCTCTTGTGGTTAGTCTATCTTCTTTTTGATAGGTGTCATCTCTATGGGAACCAGATAGGATTACATTTTTATGGAACAGAAATGTGAAGGATTGCAAAAACAGCAGATATAGCACAAAACAGGCTCTTAGTCTAAAAGTTAACTACCTCCAAGAAATCACCAGCTAATCTCTATCTCAAGTATTTTCTACTAGGCACATTTGTGGCTATTTTATTTGTGGAGCCTTTCTCACCCCGCGGAGGGACCTATCCTTAATGGTTTCTTTTGTTAGCGTACTGTGCTTAGGATGTTTAGAACAATCATGAGCATTTTTTGCAATGGGAGCACACATTTATCAAACAAGCCAGAATGCCAGCAAAAGGGTTTGAATTGAAGCATTTCATCCCTGGCCCCTTCATAGGGTACCAGCGTCTAGGAGATTTATTAATTAGGGTTTTAAGTTGGTCTTTATTCAGTGAAAGAGCAGCAGGAGAGCTCTTGGCAGGCAACACAAGAATCTGCAGCAGGGCGAACAAGAACAACAGCAGAAAAGCGGGGAGGATACAGGGTGGGGTAGAGGCCGAGACCAACCTGGACGGTCCCTTGTGTCCTGAATGGCCTTGCGTGTCAGGTCTTCTCCTCATGACCTCGTCATGGGTGGGATCTCCCACAACGGCTCCCAGCACATATGGTATGTTGTTGCTCAGTCGCTCAGTCGTGTCCAACCCTGCAACCTCTGCAGCACGCTAGGCTTCCCTATCCTTCACCCATCTCCCGGAGTTTGCTCACTCATGTTCATTGAGTTGGTGATGCCATCCATCCATCCCATCATCTGTTGTCCCCTTCTCCTCTGCCTTCAATCTTTCCCAGCATCAGGGCCTTTTCTAATGAGTTGACTCTTCACATCAGGTGGCCAAAGTACTGGAACTTCAGCTTCAGCATCAGTCCTTCCAATGAATATTCAGGACTGATCTCCTTTAGGATGGACTCGTTGGATCTTCTTGAAGTCCAAGGGACTCTCAAGAGTCTTCTCCAACACCACAGTTCAAAAGTATCAATTCCTCGGAGCTCAGCTTTCTTTATGGTCCAACTCTCATATCCTTACGTGACTACTGGAAAAACCATAGCTTTGACTAGATGGAGCTTTGTTGGTAAAGTGATGTCTCTGCTTTCTAATATGTCTGTCTAGGTTGGTCATAGCTTTTCTTCCAAGAAACAAGCATCTTAATTTCATGGTTGCAGTCACTGTCTGCAGTGATTTTGGAGCCCAAGAAAATAAAGTCTGTCACTGTTTCCATTGTTTCCCCATCTATTTGCCAAGAAGTGATGGGACCAGATGCCGCCATCTTAGTTTTTTGAATGTTGAGTTTTGAGTCAGCTTTTTCACTCTCCTCTTTCACCTTCATCAAGAGGCTCTTTAGTTCCTTTTCGCTTTCTGCCAGAAGGGTGGTGTCATCTGCATATCTGAGGTTATTGATATTTCTCCCGGCAATCTTGATTCCAGCTTGTGTTTCATCCAGCTCAGCATTTCCCGTGATGTACTCTGCATATAAGTTAAATGTGCAGGGTAACAATATACAGCCTTGACCTACTCCTTTCCCAATTTGGAAGCAATCTGTTGTTCCATGCCCAGTTCTAACTGTTGTTTCTTGACCTGCATACAGATTTCTCAGGAGGCAGGTCAGGTGGTCTGGTATTCCCATCTCTTGAAGAATCTTCTGCAGTTTGTTGTGATCCACAGTCAAAGGCTTTAGCGTAGTCAATGAAGCAGAAGTCGCTGCTTTTCTGGAATTCTCTTCCTTTCTCTGTTATCCAACTGATGTTGGCAATTTGTTCTCTGGTTCCTCTGCCTTTTCTAAACCCAGCTTGTACATCTAGGAGTTCTCAGTTCATGTACTGTTGAAGCCTAGCTTGGAGAATTTTGAGCATTACTTTGCTAGTATGTGAAATGAGTACAATTGTGCGGTAGTGTGAACATTCTTTAGCATTGCCTTTCTTTGGGATTGGAATGAAAACTGACTTTTTCCAGTCCTGTAGCCACTGCTGAGTTTTCCGAATTTGCTGGCATATTGAGTGCAGCACTTTCACAGCATCATCTTTCAGGATTTGAAATAGCTCAACTGGAATTCCATCACCTCCACTAGCTTCATTCATAGTATGCTTCCTAAGGCCCACTTGACTTCGTGTTCCAGGATGTATGACTCTAGCTGAGTGATCACACCATCATGGTTATCTGGGTCATGAAGATTTTTTTTGTATTGTTCTTCGTGTATTCTTCCACCTCTTCTTAGTATCTTCTGCTTCTGTTAGGTCCATACCATTTCTGTCCTTTATTGAGCCCATCTTTGCATGAAATGTTCCCTTGATGTCTCTAATTTTTTGAAGAGATCTCTAGTCTTTCCCATTCTATTGTTTTCCTCTATTTCTTTGCATTGATCACTTAGGAAGCCTTTCTTATCTCTCCTTGCTATTCTTTGGAACTCTGCATTCAGATGGGTATATCTTTCCTTTTCTCCTTTGCCTTTTGCTTCTCTTCTTTTTTCATCTATTTGTAAGGCCTTCTCAGATAACCATTTTGCCTTCCTGCATTTCTTATTCTGGGTGATGGTTTTGATCACTGTCTCCTTTACAATGTTATGAACCTCTGTGCATAATTCTTTAGGCACTCTATCAGATCTAATCCCTTGAATCTATTTGTCACTTCCACTGAATAATCACAAGGGATCTGATTTACGTCATAACTGAATGGGTTAATGGTTTTCCTTACTTTCTTTAGTTTCAGTCTGAATTTTGCAATAAGTTCATGTTCTGACACAGTCAGCTCTCGGCCTTCTTTTTGCTGTGTACAGCAAACACTGTATATGGTATACAGTGTATGTATGTATGTAATATAATGGGCTGCCCAGGTAGGACTAGTGGTAAAGAACCTGTCTGCCAATACAGGAGACATGAAAGACGTGGGTTTGACCCTTGGTTTTGGAATATCCCGTGGAGGAGGAAATGACAACCCTCTTGAGCATTCTTGCCTGGAGAATCCCATGGACACAACAGGCTGGTGAGCTATGGTCCGTAGGATTGCAGAGTCAAACACAACTGAACCAACTTAGCAAACACATGTAGTATAATAAATACCCTATACTATATATAGTATAAACCTTACTCGAGAAGGCGATAGCACCTGTGCTATTTTCTATAGCACTATAAACCAGGATTCACTACCTTTCTGGGGCTATTTCCTGCCTGTGAAGACAAGGCAATATTGGTTGACTCTTGGCAGTCTATGATTTAGCAAATGCTGTTACAGAGTTTAGCTACTAAACCAACTGTGGCCTCTTTTCCTGGATCCTCTGGGCACCCTACCTGCAGTAGACCCTGCATCTCTGTCAGTTTGGGTGCAGTAATGGGGGGGTCCCAGGGAGAAGGGACATGGGACACCGAGGCAAGAGAACCGAGGCCAGCTTTTATTGTCTCTTACACCAGTCTACTGGCCCAAACCATGACAAACTATGGGACCTCATTCAACTCTAAGTATATTTTACAACCAATGTATTTTAAACTGGGGTCACTGAGGTTACCTGGCTCAGCGTCAGAGCCGCACATCCTTAGGCCAGCTTTAAACATTCCAAGTGAAAAATCTGCAGCCTTTTGTTTACAGGGCAGGAGTTTGGGGCCATTAATGCTCCTGAGGATGGAGACAACTCCAAGTTGTACTTGGAGGAAACCGTGTGCCTTGTTCACAGGCCAACCACCAGCAGAGGCGCCTGGTCTTAGAGCCAGGTCCTTATCAGCCTGCTCAGCATGCTTTAGATCCACTCCTGGCTCCAGGGCACGTGCTGGGCCGGGTCAGCAACCTCCAGTAGGTCTCAAGACAGTTACCCATGCCTTACAAGGAATCCGAGGTTCTAACAGAGCAAGGCCACAACTGACTTCCGATAACAAAAACCCAACCTTACCCTTCCACCACTGCTCTCCACTTCCTACTTTAAATATCCTGTTTTTATATAGCTCAGCCATTAAAAGCCAAGGGACGTTGGTCGGAAGCAGTGGAGGAAAAGGGTGAAAGGGGCTCTAAGGAGCGGATGTTGAGAGGCGTGCCAGGGCTGAAACAGGGTGTGGGATAAAGGGGAAAGAGCCTGGACTGGGGTGGGGGAGCCTGGGGCTAGTGGAGATGCTCTGCTAACCAGCTTCTCTGGGGCTGGGCCTGCTTAACGAGAAGGCCCGTGAGCGCTCTCCCCTTGGTTTCTTTACAGGTTGATTTCAAAGGACAACTCTGTACAAGCCCTCCTCAGTTTTGCGCTTACCTGGGCGAGCCATCTTCCAGCCTTCAAGGGAAAGGGAGAGAATACGTAGAGCCACAGAGCAGACAGTCAGCAGTTCCTCTTGTTTCCACTGCTGCTCAGATCTTTCCAGTCAGGGGGAGATGGCAGACAGAGGACCCCTGGTGAGCACAGTCTGAGCCCACTGTGTCCTTCTCCCCTCTAAGAGCTCATTGCACAGAATACTTATGACTGTGTCCAGCCCCTCCCCGTGGGGGCCACCCCCTCTCAGAGGTGACTGGGGTTTTAGGGCCTTGGTTGACTGTGTGGACAGCCCAGACATTACACTTGAGACACATGTTCTCATCAAGAGCTTTCTGCAAAAAGGGAAACATAAAGGCTTCCAGGATCAACTTTTGTTGGCAGACCAAAAGAACTCCGATTATGTAAAGTAAACGTTGTTACACAGGAGCCCTTGGGCAACAGGTTATGGACAGTCACACGGGCCACCTCAGCACTGGGCCAGGCGGTCCTGACGGCCTAGCGGCCACCGCCTCATGTGCCAGTGGAATGCGGGGACAGGGGACAACCTCCCCCTCTCCCTCAGGGATGGGTGAAGGGTCTTGAGAACGAGGCAGGGAGCCAGGGGGTGTTCTTGAGACATAGCAGAAAGGGAATTTGTAGACACTGGTCTTCAGGTGGCACACAAATGAGTCAAAGCAGAGGAAAATGGGCAAATATGAGGCAGTGGAAAAAGAGCACTCCTTCAAGCTAAAAATACATTTGGAGGTGTTATGTTGGTCTATTTGGCCTCATTTTTCCACAGCATTGTCTGACACGCTGCTTGGAGACACACTTAGACTTGCAGGAACAATGAATAACGGGTGCTTAAGTGCTCAGGGCCCTTCTGCATTTCTACATGGAATATTATGTTATACCATAAAACTTTCCTTTTCAGGCACTGCTTTTATATTTGTATTTTTATTTGTATACACATCCCTTTAAAAAAGTTAAAATACAAAAATACACAAAATAAAGAGTGAGTTTAAATTCTGCTTGTCAAGGAAAGGCACAGAGATCAACCTTGTGAAAGGTCAGGACTCATGGCCCAGGTCGGGGGTAACAGGAGCTTGGGTATTCTGAGGCTTTCGGAACTTGCTCTGAAGGAAAACCCTCGGCACACACAGTCCTTCTTTTTTATTCACCGTCTCACGAAACACATACTCATTCACCTCTTCTTCGTAACCTGTGTCCAGAAAGAGCCGCGCCAGGAATTCTGGAAGACAAGCAGATCAGCAGCGCTTGCAGTCTGGATGGCACTGCACCCTGAGCAACAGTCAGTATAGCGGGAGGCTGAGGGAACCTCACCGTGAGGAGGTGAGAAGGCTCTGCTCTGGGAGTGAACACACTTCTCCCTGTCAGCAGAAACTCCCAAACGATCACCAAGAGGCTAACCAACCTGGATCACACGCTCCTTGTCCCATCAGGATTCCCCACCAGCAGCACAGCCCCAGACCCTGCACTCAGTGTGTGCGCTCACTCACAGTGTGTGTGTTCATACAGTGTGTGTGCTCACTCATACAGTGTGTGTGCTCACTCATAGTGTGTGTGTTCATACAGTGTGCGCTCATACAGTGTGTGTGCTCACTCATACAGTGTGCGCTCACTCATACAGTGTGTGTGTGCTCACTCATACAGTGTGTGTGCTCACTCATACAGTGTGTGTGCTCACTCATACAGTGTGTGCACTCAGTGTGTGTGCTCACTCATACAGTGTGTGTGTTCATAAAGTGTGTGTGCTCGTTCATACAGTGTGTGTGCTCACTCATACAGTGTGTGTGCTGACTCATAGTGTGTGCGCTCACTCATAGTGTGTGTGTGCTCACTGTGTGTGCTCACTCATACAGTGTGTGCGCTCACTCATACAGTGTGTGTGCTCACTCATATAGTGTGTGTTCATACAGTGTGTGCGCTCACTCATACAGTGTGTGTGCTCACTCATATAGTGTGTGTTCATACAGTGTGTGTGCTCACTCATACAGTGTGTGTGCTCACTCAGTGTGTGTGCTCACTCAGTGTGTGTGCGCTCACTCATAGTGTGTGCGCTCACTCAGTGTGTGCGCTCACTCATAGTGTGTGTGCTCACAGTGTGCACTCATAGTGTGTGTGCTCACTCATACAGTGTGTGTTCATACAGTGTGTGTGTTCATAAAGTGTGTGTGCTCATTCATACAGTGTGTGCGCTCACTCAGTGTGTGCGCTCACTCATACAGTGTGTGTCTTCATGCAGTGTGCATGCTCATAGTGTGCACACTCACTCATACAGTGTGTGCTCACTCATATAGTGTGTGTGTTCATATAGTGTGTGTGCTCACTCACAGTGTGTGTGTGCTCAAACAGTGTGTGTGTTCATACAGTGTGCTCACTCACAGTGTGTGTGCTCACTCATACAGCGTGTGTGCTCGCTCATACAGTGTGTGTTCACTCATACAGTGTGTGTTCACTCATTGTGTGTGCTCAGTGTGTGTGTGTAACAAATATAAAAACTAGAGCTTAAGAAGGTAATTATATTACAGTTCATATTACAGGCATACCTGAGAGATACTGTAGGTTCAGTTCACCGCAAAAAAGGCGAAAAAAGCAATAAAGTAAGCATCACGAATTTTCTGGTTTTCCAGTATATACAAGTTATGTTTACACTATGCTGTGGTGTAGACACAATGCAAGAGCATTGTGTCTAAAAAAACAATGCACATACCTTAATTAAAAAATACTTTATTGCTAACCACCATTTGAGTCTTCAGTGAATCTTAGCAGTAATATTAAAGATCACTGACCACAGACCACCATAGCAAATATAATACTAATGAAAAAGTCTGAAATACTGCAAGACATTAAGTGAGCAAATGCTATTGGAAAAATGGCGCCAATAGGCTTGCTCAACACAGGGTTGCAACAAACCTCCCATCTGTGAAAACTGGAGTGTTTGCTAAGCACAATAAAACAAGGTATGCCTGTATAAAATAGGCTTAAAACTAATGTTCAAAGTACTAAAGTCATATTCAACATTTGGATTGTTTTCTTATCAAAAATGACCTTTTAAAGACCAGTCTATTAGCAAGTTTATGTACTTAAGAAGTTTCACTCACTTTTATAGAAAAAGGCCTCTTACCTTTGTGAGACTCTAGTAATCTCAAGGCACTATCCTGTCCTATTTGCTTGATTTCTGAGGGAACAAAGTGAAGATTCTGGTTTGCCCCCCCCAGCCTTCCCAACACTGCTTCTGGCCTCATCCACATGGCGCATCACAGCCTGTCTACTGACCCGGGTCACTAAATGGACACCCTCACTAGAGAGCCTGTGAGCTCACGGCTGATGCGGTAAGTGGTGTGTGTGAATGGGTTTGGTTCACACACCACTGGTGTGTTCCTTCACCATTGGTGAGTGCGCCTGTGTGTGGAGTCCAGTCGCCCCCAACCCCAAGCAGTACCACAGCAACAACGCAATCAAGGAAACAGAAATCATGACCAATTCCAGCAATCTTACCATCAGTGAAAAAATATGATCTGGTTCCATCTTGTCTAACATAAAAGTTTTCTGCAAGTTTGCTCCCGGCTTTAAACCTAAGCATGGCATGATCATACAGCCCATAGTCGCGAAACAAGACACTTTTGCCTGGTTTTAATACCTACAAAACAAAACAGGCTGCACATAACTCAGGGACCCAGTCAGACAGAACTTATTATAAATTAAAACCTGATTATTTTACGGATGAGAATAGCTTACATTTGTGACAAGATGAAAAGGGCCAGACTGAAACACCCATACTACGAAGGAAAAGGGCCTGCCAAGCAAAGGTGTGGTAAGGCCTGGCAGAGTCCCATGTGCTGTGGGGGTACTTCCTGGGCTCTGAGGAGGGGACTCTCGAAGGTCCAGTGCCATAATCAAAACGCTAAAGACATCAGAGGAAAAAACATGTACCCTCACTAATATATTATTCTACCATCACTTTATCAGCCATCTCCTAATCCATGACCCTGTAAGTCAAACTGCTTCTTTAAATATATATATATAATCAATACGAAGTCATGTTTTGGCCTTCCTCATCCTGAGTGTCAGTTCTGGTCTCCTGCACTGCAGTTCTGTATGGCTTGCCCACCATGCTAACACCATGCTAAGCCCTTTACAGCTGACCAGACATTTTCTCACTAAGTCTTCAAACAATTCTGGGAGGAAAAGTGTGATTATCCCCTGAGACTAAGAAACTGGTAGCAGAAAAAGGAAGTGATGTGCCCACAATCATACAGCAGCTGTTAAACAGCAGAGTCCGAGCTCATACTTGGGTCAAATGGCATCACACTAGAAGATCAGGGATGTTTGTTAGTCCCGGGCAGCAATGGGGAGGGGGAGTGTCAGTCCAATTCTGTCCTCACTCCTAACAAGACCAGAGAGGCTGGGAGGGAAGGGCTAACACCACCCATTCTCCCCCTACTGCTGCACTTCTTGCTTTGAGGTGGAGCACCCTCAGGCCAGCGCAGTGTGTAGAGAAGGGACAAGTGTCAGGCCCCGGTGGGAGTCCCTTACCCCAGGTTTTAGAAACAGTTGTCACAGAGCAGGCGTTTCAAAAACTGGAAGGTAAAATCTGCAGAGCATCGTATAACTGCTCCCCTCCTACAAAGCAAACAGCCATATGCTTTCCAGAATGAAAAGAACAAGGTACTTGCTGTGACACTTGTTTTTTAAGTGGGTATTCTTTCAAACTGTGTAACATTACCAAGTGAAAGTGGTCTTCAAAAGGGGGCATTGATTTTACTACTAAGTATATTCTGACTCATCACATCTGCAAGATAATCTTTACAACGTATGACATATACTACCTATTACAGTAGATATCTGAGGTAATTTGATATTTCCTCTTCTTGAATAGAGTATGAAAGAGTCCATAATACTTCCAAGTGTGCTGCAGATTTTCTCACTTAGCGAATTCTTATCAACACTAGCATGCATTTAAAATACTGTCAATAAAGAACCTCTTGGATAAAAACATTCTTACTTTGGTCAGAAATGCTAAATTTTAAAATGTGACTGAGAAGAAAACAATCTGAAAACTTTAATTTGTATGAGACTCACTCTTATTTTCAGAAGGAAGGGAAGGCCGCATGGGGCTCTCGCTCAGGAATCTGGGAACTCCTGATCCATTGGCCAGCTCTTCTGTTAACTGCCTGAATGACCCTAGACAAATTATTTCATCCCTCTGAATGTGTTTTCTCGTCTGTAAAACAGAAATTACGGTACTAACACCTCCTCTGAGGCAGGATTGTGCCTTCGCTGGGTTTCTCATCCTCCCAACAGCTCCATGAAGATGGCAGGTGAGATCAGTCAGACCCACTCTTGGTAAGTGAGGTTCAGAGTACAAGTGATTTGCTCAGGCTTTCAGGGCAAGTCAGTGGCACAGGGAAAACCAAAATCCTGTCTTCTGACGACAGATTTGGTTGATTTTTACTCCACCATTTCATTCCAAAAATGAGGGAACCCAACTTTAAGGTTCCCTTTCAGTTTAAAATTAAGTGGTTTTAAAATTCCTCTGGTGTTACCATCCTAGTGTAATTAGCTCTACCATGGAAAAGCACGTTACTGTGGTTGCTCATACAGGACTGGAGAGCTGCCCAAAGGGTGTCTGACTGTCAGAAGCTGAGAGGCTGCTTTTTCCGCTAACTTTCTGATGAAGCACATGATATCCAATTAATGAACCAGTCACCGTGTATGGGGGCCTCACACTGCTGTTGTGAACTCATTCCAGGTCAGCTGAAAAAGGAATTCTATTGAGGGCTAAAACAGGAGGAGGCTGAAATGGAACTTATTAGCCTAAGAAAGGTTACAACAGAGGCCATGTGTGGACTGAGACAGCTCAAGTCAGCGTTTTTGTTTTTTTTAACATAACATTTCATTATTACTAAAATACACACAACATGCTATATGTTTTCATTTAAATCAAGAAGAGGGATTTCCTCATTAATACTCAGCTCTGTTGGACTTTATTATAATCTAATGGTGTCTCATTAAGGCTTTATTTTCCATTTCCTGGGTTACTGAGGTTATCTGTTCATATGTCAACTTACTATCTGTATATTCTCATCTATAAAAAGACTGTTTTTCCATTGTCATTCTTACTGTTACCCAAGAACTCTTTATACATTCTGAAATACTAATCTTTGTCAGTTGAATAGTTTTTCGGGTTTTTTTTTTTTGCCACAGCGAGTGGCATGTGGGATCTTAGTTCCCCAAACAGAGGACCAGGGATCAAACCCATGCACCTCTGCAGTGGAAGGAAGGAGTCTTAATCACTGGACTACCAGAGAAGGCTCTCAGTTGAGTAGATTTTAAGTTACTTTTCCCACCTGGTCTCTCTAATTTCTTTGTATCATCTTATCGTTTGAAGAAAACAAACTCCTAATTTTATTATATCATCTTTATGCACAGAATATTTTTCAGTCTTTGAGAAAATTTTCCCCACTCTGAAGTCAAAGATTTCTTTCTTATAGTTTCTTCTGAAAGGCTTAAATTTTTTGTCTTTTCCAGGTAAGTCTTTAAATCCACCTTTAAATCCATACAAAATGACTTTTGCATAAGGATGTGAAGCGGGAAAACAATTCTGGATTTTTCCCACATGGACCACCAATGGTCCCAGAATCACTTCCTGAGCAGTCCTTTTCCCAGTCATCTTTCAATGTCACCTCTATCAACTATCAAATTTCCATACATACACGGATCTTCTTCTAAGCTATCATATTTCATTTGTCAATTTTTCTGTCCCTCTGCAAATACCATCTGTCTTAATAACTATAGCTGTAATGAGCCTTTATATCTGGTAAGGTATAAATCTTCCCATCTCCTTCTTCAGGAATGTTTTGACTCTATTCCTTGATGTAAATTTAGAATCAACTTGTCAATTTCCTCAGAAAAAAAGAAAAAGTCTACCAAAAACCTCAAACTTAAACAACAGGGTAAAATATATCATGAAGTGGAACATGATTACACAGTGCATGTTACTTTTTTAAATAAAGCATACAATTCTTTATTTTTAAATAAAGGCATTCATCTTATTACCTGTGTAATTATTTAATATTAATATTCTTTAATATTTTCTCAATAGACAATTATACTACCTGAAAACAATGTATTTCTTTCTCATTCTTCTTTCTGGTGCTTTCCTGTTGACTGGGACCTCTAGCACAATGATGAACAGTACTGACAGTGGGCACTGTCCTCCCCACGAAGTCCCAGACATTCCTTACTCCTGTCTCCCGCTCCTTCCTAGTCCCTGGACCCTTCATCAGTGAAATCACTGGTATCCTGAATGCTCCCTTCACATTCCTGTGCTAACAACCTGACTGTCCCCTGAGGACAGTTTTCCCTGCCACCTCTCAAGCAGTCAGTGTTTTTGCCCATGGCCCAAGTATCACCTAGTGCAGGGATGGGACAGGGTCCTCCTTGCCCCCCACTGCTTCTTTCTGTGCATCCCTGTTTCTCCCCTCAAGTTTCAGCTCTGAACCTTCTGTCGTCAGCTCACACCACCACCCACGACCCCTTATCATTGCTGTTGTTTAGTCACCAAGTCGTGTCCGACTCTTTGCGACACTATGGACTGTAGTTTGCCAGGCTCCTTTGCCCATGGGATTTCCCAGGTGAGAGTACTGGAGTGGGTTGCCATTTCCTGCTCCAGGAGATGTTCCCAAACCAGGGATCGAACTCACATCTCCTGCATTGGCAGATGGATTCTTTACCACTGAGCCACGAGGGCATCTATTAGTTCCAGGGTCGTTTCCCTCGATTTCACGATGAATGTTTCTTCTGGTTTATGCTCTTATCCGTACACTACTCCATTTTTAACTCCAATTAATATGAACATACACATGAATTACCCTTCCAAATATGCTGGATTCAATGATTTGAGCTTCTCTCTTTCAAAGATTTCATCCTTCACCTTACCTTAATCACTCACTCCCACAGTAATGTTCTAAAGTCTTGCCCACACCATGAAGTGTGATAACCCCTTCATACTCTCAATGTCACACAAGTCACCCTCTGACCACCCTCACCATTTTTCCATCTGTCTAATCCCCATCTTTCTCAATCCTTCACGTTCACCTGAACCGTCAAAGGGAAGGACGATAAGGTGGCCTGTCTCGAGTCCCATTATTTGGAAGTGCTACTTCACTCCCTGAGTGCTGCAGCAGCCTGCTGGTAGTCACAGTAGCTTGGGTTCTAACAGCAAAGATGGGAGAGGCAACAATGACCATGGCTGACTTTTAAGAGCACTCACCATTACTAGGCACTGCAAAAACATCTCATATAATCTGCCCCAAATCCCAAGATCTAGGAACCATTATCTCAACATTCCACAGATAATGAAACGGAGGCTCAGAGAGATAAAGGCAGCGGCCTGCGGAGGGAAGTAAGGCTTAACTCGAGGCACGCTGACTCCAGCCTGTGTGCTCTGTGCGTTGGCCCCTGCTCCCTCTGGCTTTACCGCAGGGCTCCACAGATTCCAGGCAGCTGCTCCAAGGCCGGCCAAGCTCTGAAGCGCAGCTATGGCCACTAAGCCAATCAGAACTTAAGGTGGATGTTTTACGCAGGAGAACTTCTTTTCATACACTGACTACACAGCCCACCTTGTAAGAACAGAGAGACTGTGAATTAAGATGGCATGTGAGCCTCAGAGGGAAGGTAAGTGAAAAGTCAGGATGTCGAACCCTCAAATGCAGGCTCACAATCACTAACCTTGTAAATGTTTTGTAAGACAAGGTGCATCTTATCAGGGTGAACTGCAGAGAGCACAAATATCAAGGTGACAACATCCACAGACTCTGGGGGCACGTGCTCCAGAAGGTCATCTTTAGTCAGATCACACTGGAACACCTTGCATCTTTCTGTGTCATAAAGAGGATTTTGCTAGAGAGGAGAAAAACACAAAATAACTTCAACACAACATCCATGCTGATACATACAGAAAAACACAACGCACATGGAGATGCTATTTCCATGTGCACACTGCTGCAGAAAACTCAACAGTCACTGTTACAGGGTAAACTGAGGAACAGGTCATTTTCACATTAAAGCATGTAACATTCAATACTGCTACGAGGGGCAAGATCTCAGTTTAACAAATAATTTTGTTCCTTTTTTTTCTTTAAAAAATTTTTTAAATTTTATATTGGAGTATAGTTGATTAACAACGTCTGTTGCCTTAGTTTCAGGTGTAGAGTGATTCAGTTATACGTATACATGTATCTTCTTTTCAAATTCTTTTCCCATTTATGTTATTAGAGTATTGGGCTGAGTTCCCTGTGCTATACAGTAGGTCCTTGTTGATGGATCTCTTTTAAACACATCAACGAATTATTTTTAACTGTGTATACTGTCTATCACATATTCCAAACTGAGCATTTCAGAAGCATGTAACTCCAGAGGGATGATAAATCAAAATCTGCCTCTGCTCCCTCAGCCCTCCTCTGAATCATCCACTATAACCCTGAATCCTATGAGGGCCTTCCAACTCCCTTTACTGAGACGCTCCCACACGTCTTCTGGGTATATTTTCCCTTGATGCAGCGAGCTAAGAAAACCCCCCTTTTAAAATACAAGTGTATTCCTGGTATATTCTGGTAATGGGTTTCAACACATATATAACAGCATTATAGAGAAAAATAATAAACTTGTATTTAATGTAAATAAGGACCTTAATAAGCAGATATATAAAGTTATAGGACGGGTCAGTTCTACCTATAACTCTGCTTATAAATTGGAGTTTATTGCAATCTCAACCGAATCCTCACAGATTTCAAGAAATTTGATAAGGTGAATTTTATTCATCTGGAAGTAAAAACCTTTAGAACAGCCAAGACAATTTTTAGATGAAAAGCAATGGAGGAGGAGGCATACCACAGGACATCAAAACACATTACAAAATGTAGTACTAAACAGTGTGGTTTGAGAATGGGGGCCAACATATCAGTGAGACTAAAGAGTGTCCCCAAACAGACCCATGTATTTAGAGGGATCAGTAGTGTATATGACAGAAGATAGGTGACAAAAATGACATTAACTTTTTTAAAAAGATAGATAACAAAGGTTACAATCACCAGGAATGGAAAATGAATTTCTCCCTCAATTCACTGTTTGAACAGCTAGCTCTATCCACTTGTGTTAAAGGACAGCAGACTGCTAGGAGAAATAAAAGAATTCAGCTCCAGTGCAGAGGTGGAGAGACGGAGAGCCTATCCTTACAGGGCCATGAGCGGGACAGACAGCAACTTCATGCGAACCCACGAGAGAGCAGAGGTCAAAGAACCACCAGCCACCCCCAGATCTGGAGAAGGAGCGGCGCTTTCAGGAAGATGCAGGACCCAAGCATTTGCTTACCTGAGGCAGGAGCCTCCAGTCTGGAGAGAGAAAACTAGCAATGTGACAAACAGCATGAAGCTCCCAGGGATGAAGCCATCGGGAGGCCCCGCCCTTGCAGGTGTTTTCCCCAGGGACATCGCTTAGACTCTCACAGAAAGAACGGGGCTGGACTTTCTCAGCTCCTTTAAGGGAGAAAAGGTTTAATACGCAGGGGAAAAGCCATCTGAGACTTGGGTCCTTGGGGCACTGGTAGACTATCACTGCCCCTGGGGGAGGGCACTGCTCTGCCCAAACTTTGTCTTAATCTGCAGACAGAATGGCCTCATGACCACAGAGGATGACAGAGGAGGGGAAAGGATGAGAAAGAAAAGCTCTATTCCTGGAGAGGCAGAAACACTTGTGGGAAAGCTGCAAGAGACAGGCTCGTCACGGGGAGGAGCACAGAGGGAAGACCCGAAGCCAACAGGAGCAACAAAGTCACCAGAGGAGTCTGAAGTCTCACGGGCCCATAGCAACAACAAACCTCACAGGTAACTATAACAACAACAGACTTTAACACAGACTGCAACTCCTGTCTAGATGATCACAAATCCTTATTACCTATCCACTGCCCTGGATAACATACCTAGCTTTCAACAAAAAAAAAACACAGCACACCATAAGGCAAGAAAAAAACATGGTCTGAAGAGACAATCATGAAAACCAGATTCAAATATGACACAGACACTGGAACTACAGGTTTGGACATTAAAAAACAAAAAATTATGATTAACGTATTATAGGCTTTAATGAAAAAGGCAGACAACATGCAAGATCAAATAGATAATTTCAGAGATATAGAAACTACAAGTCAATGGGAAATGCTAAAAACCAAAAACATAGTAACAGAAATGAAAAATGCTTCTGACAGGCTCATCAATAGGAAATACTGCCTAAAAGGAATCAGTGAAGACATCAGAAAATACACAAACTGAAAATGCAAAGGGCAAAAAAGTTAAAAAAAACAAAAACAAAAAGCCAGCATCCAAGAGCTGTGAAACAATAGCAAATGGTATAAGAGAGATAACTGGAATCCTCGGAGAAAACAAGAACTCAAGAAATACTCGAAAAATAATGGCCAAACTTTTCCAGATTAATTAAAAATCCTCATAACCAAAATTATAGAAGGCATATCTATGTGATTATAGAACTCCAAAAAGACATAAAACCTTAGTACCTCAAAAGGAAATGATTATTAATTTGATGTGATCACTTAAATTCTATAATAAAACAATACCTGATAAACTGGAAGAAATGTTTGCAACAGATATAACAGAATATATCCTCAAAATAGGAAACAAAATGACAGAAAAATGGGCAAAGGTATGAATAGACAATTCATACTACTGTCTAAGCCCAATGTGGGTAAGGATTTTGTTTGCTTTGTTTATTACTTCATCCCAATGCTTAGAACAGTGATTGGCCTACATTAGGCTCCGGATAAACATATGTAGAATAAAGGAAAAAAAACAAGCAGAAGAAAAACTAATGCTTATTTACACATCACAAAATCTTCAACCTTATTTGTTATAAAGAATAAACAATTTAAAATATGCAGACAGTACTTTTGGCCTATAAGATTGGGAGATATACAAAAGACTGATGGTGGGACTTCCCAGGTGGTCCAGGAGATAAGATTCTGTGCTTTCAATGCATGGGGGAGTGGGTTTGATCCCTGAATGAGGAACTAGGATCCCACATGCTGTACAGTGCAGCCAAAAAATAGGACTGATGTTAAATGTTGATGGCACAGAGGAAAAAAAAATCTTTATATTATTGGTGAAATTATAAATTGGTATAATTTTCTGGATGGATAGCTGGCATTATCTATTTAAATTTTAATGTGTATGCTTCCTCCAAGGAATTCTATTTCTCCTATTAGTCACCACAGAGACATGTACACATGTGTTTTGGGGCATGCGTATAATGCTGATTACATCAATCCTACTTGTGAGAGCAAAAATTAGAAGCAATTTGAACAATCATCAACAATGCAAATATTACTATATGGCATATCCATTCTGTGAAATACTACAAGAGGTAAATGAAATGCAGTAGACCTACATGTACTGGGATGAAAAAACTTGGCAAGATATAATGTAGAGCGAAGAAGGTAGGTTATAGTACAATGTAATATCACTATTAAAATAGTCTAATAGGTGCTAAAATTGTGAAAGGTTGATGGAAAAATAGGTATCTGCATGTTGCCAAAGAATCCCTCACATATCTGCTAATGACAAAAAGAAGACACCTGTGCAACAGGGGAATTAGGAAGCCACCTTAACCCAGTGGCCAAAACTAGCATCACTTACAGTGAGATTAGATCACTGCCTCCTGACAGGATGCAATATGAAAGCTACATCATCACCTACTAAAGTGTTTTTGCTCAAAATATTTTACCTGATTTAAATCTAACTTCTGGTTTACAGAAAATACAAGGCATAAAGCAACAAGTTAAACAATGATAGAAAGAAACAATCAGCCAATTTGGAATGTGGGACCTCATTACATAAAATTGCTTGCTCTCCCAAAACTCAATGTCATTGGGGAAAAAGTCAAGGGGAAGGGCAGGAATGTTTTAGGCTAAGAAGATTTAAGGTACATAATAAAGTGTAAGATGCAGTCCTTAACTAAATACAGCTATAAACGACACTATCAAAGTTTATAAAGCAAAAGAAGTGAAATGCTAGCAATCATTAAATCTGGACACAAGTTTATGGATGTTGTCTGGTATTTCTTTCTACTTTTCTAAATAATGTTATGTTTCTGTATGTATTATACAGGCACATACACAGGAATAGGAATACAGTGATCATAGCTGGTCCTTCAGGAGGACCGAATTGGGAAAACGGGTGTGGAAGTTAGGTACAACAAGTCTAGGAAAATAGAAACATAACAACACATGGATGGTGCACCAACCTTGACATATTCAACAGCTCTTGGAGAAAAATCACAGGCATAGGCAAAGATATCTGGATCTTCTTCTAAAAGTGGGAATAAACAGTTCCCAACCCCACAGCCAGCTTCAAGCATAGTCAATTTTTGATCTTCAAACTGAGGAAAGAGAACCCAGTTACAGTACACAACATCCACATAATGAAGAAACAAACTAAAAAGTCCAGAACATGAAACAAACTCTCTGCCCCCATGGAGTAGACAATTAACCAGTGAACTGATAACCCAAAGCAACTGATGCCTCGTCTGTTGTCCCAACACTGGGTAATCTGGTGTGGCGAAAATACAGCATAATGGCTAACAAAACAGGCTCTGAGGTTAAATTGCCTGCACTCAAATCTGAACTCTTCCCCTCACCCCATGTTCCGTCACTGAACAAATCACTTAAACAGCTTTGTCCCTCAATTTCATCAGCAAGTGGGAATAAGACTAATGCCAAACTTCAACATGTTACTTTAAGGTTTAAATTACAGAACACTACTGTTAAGTTCATGTAAAGGGGTGTGGTGAAGTATTCATCATTATTATCATTATGAACCTGTCACTGAAATCATTCCGTATGAACTTAATATTTACAACTTTCAGATTAGCTTTAAAGAAACAGAAAATGCCCACTAAAGTCCTCTCTCCTCTGTATTTTACAACTCAGCAACTGCTAAAACTATCTGAGACAGTGTATATCTAAGCTACAAAAATTCAGGAAACATTTGACAGGTTTCATAAATTTTCTACCTCACACTCGCCCTGGGAATGCAATAAAACATCCCTCTTCTACACATTTTAAATGAAGAATCGCTCAAATAAGGTGCAATATTAGTTTACCTCTCTACATGATCTGAGCTCCTCAAACTCTCTGGTAGTCCAGTGTCTATCTTTGAAAAAATTAGTGCTATTTCTTTTGTAAAAAAGGTCCCAGTTCTTCTGAGCCTCTTTTTCCAGTTTCTGCTGTTTAAAATCAGACACTAAAGCTTGGTCTCGCTTCAGTTTCTCCTCTTCTTCAGAGCTGAGAATCCTTGTCTGCAGTCCTCTCCTTTGCAAAGCAGCCATCTCCTACGTGGACGGTCATATATTGAACATTTAACACTGCTGGAGATTCTCCATTCCTCAACAACCTGAGGAATTCAAGCGGATACCACAGACACAGGCAGGGTCCTCTCAGAAGTGGTCCCTCAGTCTGGGTTCAAGCCTGAAGCAGCATCTTCGCAGATACTGAAGCAGATAATTCGCAGGAAAGAAAAAAAAAAATTCCGGTTGGCGGTTCTAGGACAGTTTTTTTTTTTTTTTTTAAGATGCTGAGTTAGCGGTTCCAGAATAGTTCTTTCACTTAACATTTCAATTCCGCAGACATTTACTAGATGCTGACCCTACACAAAGCCCTGTCCCACTACAGGAGAGAGGTCACAAAGAGCAAGACACAGACCCCGCCGTCAGGGGGCTGACATGCAGCGGCCAGGGCTCTCACGCACAGAAAGGCTTAATTCCAACCAGAACAGTCAGTAAGCCGCTTTAGTCAGGGAAAAAAGTCATTCTCCAGAACTGACAGAGAAACCTTACGGTTCCTCAGAGTTCGGTGTCCGTGAAACAGGGGTGTCTTTAAAAACAACCACGACTGCTGTCCGAGCCGGAGGCGGTCGGTCACCGTCGCCAAGTACTTGAGACACGGCGTTTTTCGGGGAAAACGGAGCTACTACGCCCGGGTGGCCTGAATTTGTCTCATGAACCCGAGGGGGCGTCCCTTTCTGGGAACGGAGGCCCTCGCGCCGCCCTGGGCGCGCGAAAGGGACGAAGAAGAGGCTCAGGGACGCGGAGAGTGGGGCCGCCAGGACCCTGCGGATGAGCCGGGCCGCCCAGCCGCGAGGGGCGGCGGCGACCCGCGTGAGCCTAGTCCACCGCGCGCTGGGCGCCCCCGTCAGCAGTTCTTAGGTTCCCCTGAAGGGTGGGGACGGGCGCGCTGAGCCCCCAGCCAGGCGCTGCCTCAAAAGCAGAATTTGGGAGCCCCCGCGGAAAAAAAAAAAAAAAAAAACCACCAACCAAAACCCTTCGACAGGTCAACACCCACCCCCCGCCCCGCGGAGAGACCTCGAATCCGGATTCTCCAGGCAGAGAAGACTTTCGGCCATGGCACCGCCCCCGCTACTTCCGTTGCGGGCCCGGAAGTCCCTCCTCGGCGCCGGAAGTTCCGCTGTCTGGTCTCCTCAGAGTCGTCCTCCGCCCAGACGCGCAGTCCCGAGCTCGTTTCCGGCGTGCGCGGGTGGGCGCCGGCTCGGCTACCCGCGCGCCCCCGAGCGCTGTCCCGGGAGCGCGGCTCCCCCGGACGCCGGCGCCGGCGGCTCGGGCCGGGGTCGCGCCAGGAGGGCGCCCGGGCGGGCGCGAGGCACGTGCGGGGCCATGAACGGGACGGTCAACCCGCTGCTGGACCGCGAGGAGCACTGCCTGCGGCTCGGGGAGAGCTTCGAGAAGCGGCCGCGGGCCTCCTTCCACACCATCCGCTGTGAGTCCGCACACCGGCCGCCCTCGGCCCAGCAAAAGGCCAGGGGGCCTTGCCGGCGTTCCCTCCCTTGGGGGACCTCGGTTTTCCCTTTGGTTTTTTCCCAGCTCCCTCTTCTCAGACCAGACCCTTCCCTCAGCTCCCAAGATTTCTCCGCCTTGCGCTACCAAATGCTTCTTCCGAAGGTCATTGGACCCTCTCGCGCCCTGAACCTCCAAGTCCCCCTCCTCGCCCCCACCGCCCCCTACACACCCCAATCTCCACGCTTCAGGAGCTTTTCTTCTTTCTTCGGGGCTGGCATCCTCCACCTTCCCCTCTTATTACCGAAGGGCTGCGACCCCACATCAGTTTCCAGCTTCTTTGTATTCCAGCCTCCCCCCCCCCCCCCACACCGATCCCCACTGGGGATCTCCACGCTTCAGGAGGTTTTCTCGTTTTCCTCGGGGTTGGCCTCCACTCCCTCCTGTTCCATTCCCTTCCTGTCTTCTTTCCTTTTCTTTCCTTGCCCGCTTTGGTTCTATTCTCCCCTACGCCCCGCTGCAGCCCCAGAATCCGCAGCTCTGCACCTCATCCGTCTTCTTTTCCTCCATATATCTGTGCCAGCTTGTCTCGTGCTTTGATGTCTTTTTGAGGTCACCAGACTACCCCTGACTTTTCTTCCAGACCCAGTCTCTTGTGGGTGGAAAGTAAAATTAGAGAGCCAGGAATAAGTTAGAGCTCGATCTATGTTTGGAAGCAAAAGCCAGCAGGCGTAAGGAATGTGCAAATAGTCATTATGCTGGACCTCTTTTTTTCTCCATGATTACAGACTCTGTTGAGGGAGGGCCTTTCCACTCTGTATCCTGGGTGAAGAATTGGCCGCCGGCGCATCCCACTGTGATTCACAGACTCCTGGTTTCGCGTCCTGGTAGCCCCAGTACTGGTTAAGACTTGTTTTTGTCCGAGGAGCCCTTAGATGTGACTCAACACCTTGAAACAGGGCGTAGTAGATAATGAACTTCTGTTTTCCTGTGGTCACTTGCCAGGCCATTAGTCTGCTTCCTGCTGACAGCAGATCACCCTCTGAGGGGCTGGGTTTTGGGAATGGCATAAGAGCAGCATCATTTCCTGAGCAGTTTACTAAGCTGATGTGTTAGCAGAATGAAGGGCAATGTGCAGTTTAAATCAGACGCTTGACAGAAGTGCCTGGCCTGCTGTTTGAGGCAGGTTTGTGTTAAAAGGGAGTAAGGTGGCTGTTCACACTGTGCCTTAACTGCAATTCAGAAACACGGGCAGGATTAACCTTTGGAAATACAGTTCAACCTTCTGCTCCAGATAGCTATAGGAATATTCTTATTAGAGCTATGGAACTTGAGTGTGGCAAATCCTAACTTTGACAGTTCTTATCAAAATGAAATCAACTTATATCATGCTGTGACCTTTCATGTTTCATATTGTGTTTTACAATCACAGCGTTTTAAAAACATATTCTGTTGCTTTTCATCTTTATAATAACCCTAATAAAACACCTCATTGTGGGTAATAAGGCATGAATTTTCATCTGTCACTTGGGGGAAGGGAGTATCTTTGCTTAATGAAATGTTATCTAAAGTCTAGCCTTTTTCCTTCAAAATTATCCAGTGGGGATAAGAGGGAAAGTATATGGAGGTATAGATGAAACAATATTGTCCCAGAACTGATAATGAAGCTGGGTGATGGTACGCAGGACTCATTGTATTATTCTCTTTGCTGTTGTATGTGAGAAGTTTTCCACAGTGAGATAACATTTTAAGAAATTCTAAGTGGTTTGTATTTTCTTTTATCTGAGTTGCAAAAAATTTCCATTCTTACACGCAAATGCCCTGCAAGCGCTTGGTACAAGTAACCTGGTGAATAAATGCTTTGTTTCTTTCCCTTTAGATGACTTTAAGCCAGCATCTATAGACACTTCCTGTGAAGGAGAGCTTCAGGTTGGCAAAGGCGATGAAGTCACGATTACACTGCCACACATCCCTGTAGGTTTTATTCCATCGTTGTTGTTTTTCAATATGGAATCACAGTAAATCTTCATATTCTGTTACTGCAGTTTGATTTCCTCCTTTTTAAAAACTTCTAGATTTCCAAAGTGCCAACATAAGGAGAAAAGGAACTCTGGGGAGTGGATGGGATGGAATTCATGCTTCCCAGGCTCCTGAGCAAAAAAATTCTTTGTCGTTTTTCCCAAGCTCCCTTTTTCCCTTTTGTTCCAAAGAAGGCATGGTGGAACCTGGCTCCTCCCTTAGACATATGTAGCCTCCCCCAACAGCTGAAGAAAAAGAGGCCTAAGTGCCCTATGGGTATAAAACAGCAACAGCTTAGGAGCGTGGAGAGGCAGGGGCAGGATCAGCGTGGTTTGTGAATCTGGCAGGGGGTGATATGCAGGCTGGTGGTTTCAGGCAGGGCCTCGGTTCAGAGCCCCAGGTTAAAAGCTGAGTGGAGAACCCTCCCAGAGAGAGACACTGCTGAAGCCTTACCAAGGCACCTCTGTGATCTCAAGGATCAGACAGAATAGTCTTTAATGAACACGTGTCAGTGCATGTCTGAGGCCTGTCCTGGAACATGATAAGTTCTTGGTAACCAATGAGAGAAAGAAAAGGCTCTAGACAGAGAGACCTGGGAAGCTTTGTGCTGACAAAAAACTGTCTGCCAGTTTAAACTGCTGTCTCATTAGTTGTCTTTGGCAGGTTACATCATCTCCCTTTGGACCTTAGTTTCCCAAATGTAAAATAAAGAGGTTAGATAAGTGGTCCCTAAGGTCCCTTCCAGCTCTTAATTTTTACTGTCTGAACCAGGAGTCAAGGAGCAAACCAATTTCTGATTCCATCAAGGGGATTAAATGATATATTCGACAAATATTAACATCCACCCACCGTGATGCTGGCTCATTACTAGGTACTGAGAATATAGTCTTGAAGAAAACAAGCGTGTTTCTTGCCTTTAGGGAGTTTCAATAACTGTAGAAAAACATAGCACTTACTTTAGAAAATCTAGGGAGACTTCCCTGAGGAAGTGACCTTTGAGCAGATTTGAAGGTTGAATAATTGAAAGGGAGGGAGGGGTTGGGATGTTGCAGACAGAATCCTTGTTAAATCCCTTCAAGACAGAACTTGCGGTTCTGAGAGAGGACTGGTGCCTTCTTCTCTGGGACCCGCAGAGCCCGGGGTGAGAGGAGCCGGGTGCAATGGAGGGGCCAGGTGGCTGGTTTGAAGGTTTTCTTCTTGGGTCTTAAGCACTGGGCAGTCTTGGAAGGCCTTAAGCAGGATAGTGGCTTGAGGTACTTGAACCAGCTAGAACAGTGAGCTTGGAGAAGGTGTGTGGTTACTTAGCATGAAGGGGAAGCCCGGACTCTCCTATTATAAGGAAGTGCAGAGATCACTCACTAGCTTTACTGCTCATAGTGAGAGCTCTATTCAGTGTCAGACATGAACGTGTCATTTCTGTTCTCAGTTCACACTTTACTGTTATTTGTACATTTCCCAAATCTCTGGAAAATGTACAGTAATTTTAAAATTTTATATATATTTCTTGATTACTTAGAGCTAATTGCACAGTTACAGAGTCTTCTTATATTATTTCCTCTTTAACTCTTGGCTTCCCAAGCAAAAATAAAATACAAATCAGTTTATTCTATTTCTTTTAAAAAAAAAAAATGTTTATTTGACTGTGCTGAATCTTGGTTGCAGCAGGTGGGATCTCGTTCCCTGACCAGGAAGCGAACCTGGGCCCCTGGCATTGTGAGCACAGAGTCTTAGCCACTGGACCACCAAGGAAGTCCCCTTTCTATTCCTGTTTGGGTAGTTCTGATAAAAGATTTGATGAGATAAAGCCAGCTCTAAACTCAGTCTTGATATTCATAACTGGAGTATTTGGTTTGATTGTCTGAATTGTTCTTTTGTGGCGGAAAAGGGATCCACACCACCGATGACTGTGTTCAAGGGGAACAAGCGGCCTTACCAGAAGGACTGTGTGCTGATCATCAATCACGACACTGGAGAATATGTGCTGGAAAAGCTCAGCAGCAGCATCCAGGTCAAGAAGACACGGTATGTGAAAAAGCGGATAAAGGTTGCTCTGCCATTTCTGTAGACTTACCTTGTCTATTCAGTTATTTTATAAGAATGTGCACGTCTGGGAACTTAGTGTCCTGTTGGCAGTCTCAGCAACTCCCACCTGTGTCTTCTCAGACAAGTCAATAAAATATATTTTCTTCAAAGGCAATGAAAATAAATAATGTTTTTAAGACTTGAAACATAGAAGTCACTGGTGAGAGGGGTGAACTTTATGATTAAGTCAATTTTATTAATCTCATGGTAGTTGATGCAGTACCACCCAAGGGATAAGATTTAAGTTTACAGACTTAAAATTATGAAAGAATAATTGAGTAATATATATTATTTTTTAGAGTGACAACATTAAATTTTTACAAGAGACATTTGAGATCATTATAATATCAAAGCTTTATCTAATTTCTTTTGAATAGTGAGCTCTCTTTTAATTTTTAATTTGACAGGCATTACATGTGTCATATGAGGCCAATTAGATTTTATTTTAAAGTCAAATTCTATTCTATAAATAGAAGTAACCCAGTGGTTATATTATTGTGATACAGTAATTATTGTAATAGAGTAAATAAATTTTAAAGAGAGTGTTAGCTCAATGTTTTTCTGTGTATGCTTCCTCAAGTTGTTTTTCTTTACTCATTCCACAAAAAGTAAACGTACCCACCATTTATTGAGGTCTTATGACAGGCCAGGCACTGTGCTAGATGTTTTACATGCATTATCTAACCTTTACAAGTAACTTTTGGAAAGGTGGTGGTGTTATCCTTGCGAACACACGCACACAGATGGAGAGATGGGGTCAGTGCGCCGGTGCCTCTCTAAGTTCAGGGCCGGCGGGGAGCCCCCTCCTGCTGTGCAGTGTGTGGGTAGATTACCTCCTCCAGCCAGGGGCTGCGGTTATCCTCCTGGAAGCTGTTGGTTGTGGGCGTTTCTGTTACTACTCAGTGTCCTCTGGGGAACAGCAGTGTTTTATCACTTAAGTGTTTGTTAAAAATACAAGATTTCAGGACCTATTAAGTCAGAGTCTGCACTTTAATGAGATTCCCCAAAGTTTGAAAAGTGCTGAGCTAGTCCATTTACAAAATAAATTGTTGATGGTACTTCCTTGGTCTGGGGTGGAATGCTCTGCCTGTCTGCCAGCAAGAGCTGGCATGTGACAAAATGAGTGGTAATTAGAGAATGGGAAAAAAACTTCGAACAGGCCAGTATTTCCAGAGCTAGTTTTCTTTAATAACACATTTGCGTGTGGTTATAACTTTATAGTGTGCAGAAGTTGAGTAGTTACATTATTCTGTTATCATAATCACAGTATATTCTACCTCAGTGCCTTAGCTGCTGCGCGATAAAAAAACATGAGCTCCTTGAGGGCGGCGAGTGTGGTATCCATCTGTCTCTGGTGCACGATGCAGAACTGGAATGCAGTAGAATGAGTAGTTTGTGTGATAAAATTCAGTCTTCTGAAGCCTGGGGCTCTGTAGGTGCTTCCAGGAGCTTGGTAACTGGGGCAGATCTGAGAACCACTGTTTTTGCCCCTCTAATTTACAGACTGCTTCTCATTTCAGAGCTGAGGGGAGCAGTAAAATCCAAGCCCGGATGGAGCAGCAGCCCCCGCGACCCCCACAGCCATCCCAGCCGCCGCCACCACCACCACCTATACCGTTCAGAGCACCAACGAAGCCTCCAGCTGGACCCAAAACCTCTCCCTTGAAGGATAACCCCTCACCTGAACCTCAGCTGGATGACATCAAAAGAGGTAGAGAGCAGTTTCTGGAGCCCCAGTAGCAGCTTGGAGGAGGGCATTGATGTTTCTGTGGAGGCATGGGGCTGGCGGCATGGGCGTTCTGCCACTGTAGCAGTTTCTGCAGGGGTCACCGTTCCAGAGGTGATGGGTGTGCAGGGGTTACCACTCACCTCGTTTGATAAGGGGGAGTTCAGTGGCTTGAGCTCTGGCTGTCTTTGCAGCGGTCTGCTTAGAGGCCCGGGGTGTAAATGAGCCTGACTACCATCTGAAGGTCCATATGGCAGACCTTTAAGCCTTTGGGAGAAGAGAATTCCCGGTGCTGGGGGTGAGAACCAAGTGTGCCGATGTAAATACCGTGTGCAGGTCAGATTCCTCAGCCACTGCTTTGCAGTGACACCAGGTGTGACGTGGGAGAGCTCCTTGAGGACCAGTGGCCTCCGAGGACTTAGCTGTCTGGTCAGGCTCTCTCCAGTGCACGCCTGAGGCGCAGAGCTCACCGAGGTTTTCTCCCCACACGGTGGATGGTTTTAGTTGTCCAGACTGTTAGGAAGTTATGAAGGTAAGTGTTGTATTTCATATTTGTGAAGTTTTATGAAATAAAATTAAACCCGTAACAGCAGTAAACAGGAAAAGATACAAAGTTGGCCTTGGGAAATTTGCCTTTTCCACCTTGTGGAAATACTGTCTTTTTGCAAATGAGATCACTCTGTTTGTGGGGCACAGTTGTTAAGCATCTAGATTTTGTTTTTCCTCATGGAGATTGGTATGTTCTCTGTGGAAGTTTTCACTTTAGCTGAATAGGAGTTGGGCCATGAGTGGTTGGTTGTTGCCATTTATGCTTAAAGGAGACATAGTCATTTAAGGTCTCGTGGTGTGTTTGGACAGGTGAATCTGGCATCTTCCTCGATGTGTTCTGTGGTGGATTCTTAATATGCTCACGGACACTGAAGTGGTTGGGTAAAACGTGTTCCTTCCCTGCTTTATGTTTAATACAAACGCAGCACCTAAAGGCATGGCTGTCCGTCAAATGTGTAAAGAGGACAGAGGAGGAAGAGAAAGACATTCTTCAGCAGCCTTGGCCCCTCCTGTGAGCCTCGTGGGCCATGCGAGCTGGAAAGGACCCCAGAGGCCATCTGCTCTGGCCCTTCCTCTTTCCAGAGTGTCCTGGAAAATTCATTGCCTTCCACCTGGGTCTCCCAGCTGACTAGACATGGATCCAAAGCAAGTGCTCAGACCTTCCAGTTCCTGATCAGATACTTCTCAGCCCCTGAGCAGAATATTGCTCTTCTCCTACTTGGTGTTTAATCCTGTCATTCACAATCTTTTTTTTTTTAAGCGGATAAGGCCAAACAGACTTAACTTAGTTTCTTTTTTTTTTTTTTTTACTTTTATTTGCATTTATTTTCTGCGGCATTTATTCCTGGGCCATAAGTTTTTGTTTCTTCAGTTTCTTCTGGGATATCTTTTTCTTCTGTGCAACCTCCTCTTCTGGTTTAGGAACAATCTGTTCTTTTTCAGTAAGGATCATCTCAATGTGGCAGGGAGAGCTCATGTAGGGGTTGATCCGACCGTGAGCTCTGTAAGTCCTGCGCCTCATCTTGGGGGCTTTGTTCACTTGGATGTGCTCAATGACCAGAGAATCTACATCTAAGCCCTTAAGTTCAGCATTACTCTCTGCATTTTTGAGCATGTGTAGTAAAAATTCAGCACTCTTTTTGGGCCACCGACCCTGTGTCCAGCCCCACTGTTTGGCCTGTGCACACCTACCAACTCCACCATTGTAACGACGGAATGGCACACATTGCTTCTTTAAAGTGACATCCTTCAGATACTTGGTGGCTTTTCGAATATGCATACCCTTTATGGCCTGGGCAGTCTCACGAGTGTTCTTAAAGTGAACACGAAGATTTGAACCTCTTGATTTGCATGATTTTGTGGGGTTTTCTGGGTCGAGTGAATAGCGCACCATTTGTAAGGGTCAGCTCAGGCCGCTTACCGGAAAAGCTTAACTTAGTTTCTTAAAAGAATCGTTAGCTTGAACCAGTGTGCGTTTTGAGTACTTTGGGTGAATTAAGTGTTTCCATTGTTAGGTGTTTTTGTTTGTTGGTTTAGGTCGTTTTGTTTGCTTTTGAGGGCTGGAGAGGTGGGAGCTCATCTCAGGTACCATCGTTGCTCTGGGTTTTGCTCCTGCCCTGCGTGTGGCAAGCTCGACACGCTGACCCCGCCCTGTCGTCTGTTCTAGAGCTGAGGGCCGAGGTGGACATCATCGAGCAGATGAGCAGCAGCAGCGGGAGTAGCTCCTCGGACTCCGAGAGCTCCTCGGGGAGCGACGATGACAGCTCCAGCAGCGGCGGCGAGGACAGCGGCCCCGCGTCGCCCCTGCAGCCCTATGGCAGCCGGCCGGCCGTGGCCAACGGGACTGGAGCCCCGCGGCCGCCAGGGAGCACGCAGCTCATGAGCACCCTCAGTAAGTGCGCCTTCCCACTGTCGGCCGGGGCGGAGCTGGGAGGGCTGGTCGGATTGGTGGCTTCTGTCTGTCTTACGCCAGAGTCTGTAAACCTGAAGATATTTACGGCGTGAGAAAGGGTCCTGCAAAGACAGTTTAAAGCAGAAAGGAGCAAGTCCCCAAGCAGTAAAAAACAGAAGCGCAAAACTAAAAATCGGTTCCTTCTCTTGGCACAATTTAAATTTTGTGGATTCTGGGAAGTGCTGATGTGTGAGCGGCAGGGCTCTCTGTTTTTGCATATCCCAGGTTTTAAGGGCCCTGCCTGCCCCCATGCAGGTCTTTGTCTGGTCCTGAAAGCCCAGTGCCAGCAGACTGCAGGGTCCCACCACCACAGAGGGGAGCGGGTGCCCTTAGGATGTGTTTGGAACCAGCCGACCTTGGGCAGGAGGGAAGGAAGGGACACTGTGGTGTCTGGTGGCCTTTGGCACAGTTGGTGGTGGTAAGGCAGAGGACACCGAGAGCAACCGTCTTCGTTTTGGAGGTGGGATGACGTGGGTCTGTTCGCTGTCCTCTCGCCAGAGTTCCTGGAGCTGGGTGTCCTCCTGGGCTGACTTCGGGAGGTGTCCTAACCCTGCTTCTGTGGGGCAGGCAGAGTTGCTCTCAGCTCCACAGTGTAGACGTCTAACAGACCCCTTGTGTGGGGCCGGCCTTGTGGCCTCTGCCTGCTAGGGGCCAGAGCACTCCCCTGCCCACCCCAATGCACACACACACTCCCGTATGTGCTGGGCCCTACTCTCCTACCTAAGTGAGTTCAGCACTGTTGTGACGCCAGTGAAGGCTGTCTTCTGCCATCTCACGGTACAAGCTGAGCTTCTGGATTTCAGGTATACCTAGTGCTCTTCCCCATTGGTTCAGGATACTATGTTTTACACTGGGCATCTGGTATTCATACTGGAGAATGACCACAGCTCCTGTGACTGTGTAACTCAGCTCTTCGTTTTACCCAGTCAGTGCTAAACTTCCTTTCCTTCCAGAAAGTAAGAGCCAAAAATGGCTCAGTGCATGTTACTTAACCTACCAGTGCCTTAAACTCTTTTTTAGCTCTTTATGGCTCTTTATCAGCTTTCCCGGCTTGCAGCTTTTCCAGTGGCAAGACCTTCATCTTTGCATACCACATATACAATTAAGTACTGAAGTTACTTAAACCAGGATTGTCAACCAGAACCAACTCACAAACCGTAAAGTCACAGTAAATAGCACAAATCTCCTAAACTCTAATGTGAAAACATACAGAGTGATAATATTGTTTTCCTCGATGGTAGCATGCATTATATCTTTTCCCCCAAAAAACAAATGGATCAGTTTGAACCTGGGTCAAATAAACTGTTAAGAAATCTCAGAACTGAGTCTTCAGCTCCGTCACGCTGAGCCGTTCACATGCACGTCCCCTTCTTCGTAAGTGACGGTACTCGGCTCTTCTGATTGGGATTACTTGCTGGTCCTGGGCCTCCTTCCCCATGTCTGGAACAGCAGAGGTCCCCTTGACTGGTCTCAGACCTCTTTATGTCATAAAAATTATTGAGGACCCCGAGGAGCTTTTGTGTTTGTAGCTTGTGTCAGTGTTTACCACATTAGAAATTAAAACTGAGAAATGCTTAAAATACTCAGTAATTCATCTGAAAAAAATGACAATCAGCCATATGATAATAAAAATAACACTTTTATGAAAAATTTTCTAAATAAAAAAATATTCAGTGTGAAGAGTAACATTGCCTTAAAATTTTGCAAGTCTCTTTAACTGGCATAGTACAAAGTAGGGAGTCTTAGATCTGCTTCTGCATTCAGCCTTGCCATCAGTTGTGTAGGTTGAAGTCTAGGAAGAAAATCTGGCATCACAAAGGTTTCTAGTTAGAAAAGGGAGGACCTTAGGTTCAAGTGTTCTGAAAGGGCCTCGGGGACCCTGATCCTGAGAACACATTGAGAGGAGATGGCCTAGAGATCAGGGATCCAGAAATGTAGAAGTTCACTTCTGTTTTATTCCAGGTGGTATCAGCTGGGGTCCTGTTATTCTTCTTCTTTTAGATGGAAAAGCTTTACATTCTTCACTCCTAAACCTAGATGTTGCACGCTGAACAAAATTTAAGGTTTTACAGAGCTCAGTAGTTCAGGTCTGAGGTGTAAAATAATGTGACTGTTCCAGCCAGAGGGGCTGGGTGTGTGTTTATGCTACATTAGCATATTATTGGCATAAACAGAATTTAGCTGCCTGACCAGGAAACCCAACTGGGTATTATTATTTTTGCTTTTATAAAGAAACTTGATATGAACAATTCTACAAGATAGTGAATTTATAACTAGCTAGTTATAAGTATCTTTTGCTATTTATTGAGACCTGTAAGCACTGTGTATCCAATCCTTCCCTGTTCTGCCCCAGTGTGCAGTGTTGCTGTACTTTGCAGATGCAAAAATAGCAATTCTTTTAAAATGTTGACTCTACCAGGTTTGTGGCCGAGCTGAATCAGTTTTCCTCCGTAATTAAACTGAACCAGCCTGGTGTTACTTTACCTAGAGCGTGAGAGCTCAGAGGGTCAACCAAAGAACCACAGGGGAGTCGTTTTTAAACTGTGTCCTTTTGGTCTGATTCTGTTTTCTCTTTATAGGAAATGACTTGCAGTTGAGCGAGTCTGGCAGTGACAGTGATGACTAGAGCCGGATCTTTTGAAATCAACTTTTTGGTGCACAGATCTGCCGCGAGACCAGGCTGCTTTAGCGTGGCATCCACACTGAGAGGAAGACGTGGGGATCGTGACTCTAGGAGGAATTGGAGGCTCTGAAGCGCTCAGATGTGCATGTCTTTAACTTAGCGGTGATGGGTGATTTTCTCATGTGATTTTTGAACAATCTCAACGTTTCAAAGTTTTAAGTAGATCTATAGCAGAACTAACAGAATTGTATCTCTATTTGGTTAACACTGTTAATGGAAACCAGACAAACGTGCCCTGGCCTAGGTTCCTCAAAGGCCACTTCTCCTGGTCAGTGTTTCACTTTCAAACCTCAGCAGCCACCAGCGTGGCAAAGTGGTTTGCCCCAGTGAAAGGAAGCTCAGTCTCTGACAGGTGCGGGAGAGGGCAGCCTGCAACCCCAGCATGGAAGCATGTTCCAACCACTTCCAGTTACAGACCCGCGGCAGTGAGGAAGTTCTGTCTGAGCCAGCCTGGCTGGCCTGTGTGGAAATGGACTTCAGGATGGGGTAGGAGAGCATCAGCGGGGGGACCTGGATCGTGGCTCAGCCCCACGTCTGCAGATGAGGAAGGGACGGGCCTGGCTGGTGTGGGGCCAGCGTCTTGCCCCAGGCCAGGCCTTCCCACTGCTCCCACCTGAATCTCCTATTGGAACCAGAGAGTCTTGTCCATGGGCCTGTGTAAGAGCTGTGTTGTGCATGAGAGCTTTTCCTGGATTCCAAAAGATAGGAGTGTGGGCTCCTTCTAGCTCCAGTTTAGATCCACGCAGTCCCTGAATACATCAGTCCCTCATGAGGGGAGTGGGGGAGCAAATGAAGGCAGCAGCCACGGTGCTGATGCACGTGACTCGCTTAAACTGGGGCTTTCAGCTCCGTGTGGATCCATAACAAGAGGGCTTCTCTCGGAGGCTGCCAGCGGGGACTGGAGTGGGACGGCTGAGGTGAGGAGGCCTCTGGGCAGGTGCTCTCCAGACCGGGGTACAGGTGGGAGGCGTGCAGTGTGCAATGAGCAGGTGTTGGCAGGGCTCCCCAGTTCTTGCTTTTGCACCGCTGTTCTTGCCTGGCTCCCAAGCTGACTCGTTTTTTATACGCAACCAGAAGAAAGTCACAGGATTGCCTCCTGCAGTGTGCCCTTTCCAGATGAATCTGTCGTTGCGGGAAACCGGTCACTAGGAAGTGTTCCGTATACAGCAGACGTTGTGATAAGGTGTCCCACAATTAGTGCATTAGCTTGGAGTCACCCATTCTGTCATTTGAATGATTACGTCCTGAGAAATTTCTGTCTGCTTCGATTCAGCGGTATTGAGAACATGAAGACTGACCTTCCTCCCTCTGGGTGTCCTCTCCTTGGCTAGTGGAGGGAAGCAGTCTGGACCCAGGAAGAAGCTAGGTGATCGGTGGCAGGGGCTTTGAGTTGAGCCTCACGAAGTCACCTGTGTCCCCCGCGCAGCAGCCCCAGTTAGCTGGAGCGGGGCTGGGCGGCCTGCTCACGCCGCTCCTCCAGCTGGGCTTGGGGTCAGGCCGGCGCCTGCGCTGGGTCCTCAGGGGCCACACCAGCACCTACACTGGGTCCTCCACCCGTCATGGGGCCTCGTGGAGTTCATGGCAGGTAGGAACTTCCTTATAATGAATTGGTTGTTTTTAATTTATTGGCTCAGGGAAGCTGAAGGTCATGGTTGTGTGTGTTAGTCGCTCACTCATGTCTGACTCTTTGCGACCCCATGGACTGTTAACTCGCCAGGCTTCTCTGTCCATAGGATTCTCCAGCAAGAATACCAGAGTGGGTTGCCATTTCCTTCCCCAGGGGATCTTCCCCAGTGAGGGATCAAAGCGAGGTCTCCTGCACCGCAGGTGGATGCCTTCCCGTCTGAGCTACTGGGAAGCCCAAAGGTGATGGTTGGGAGACTTGGATTGTTTCTAGACGTGGGAATTGTTTCACCGCTCTTCACTTGCTCAAGCTGGGGCAGGTACCAGGAACTTGGACTAAAGACAGATCTATTTAAGCCTCTCTCCCTCGTTTCCTCCCGTCAGGCTTGATGTGTGTGGCCAGCCTGGGGTCTGGGCCTGTCTGGTGCCTGCTGGTGTCTGGGCAGTGCTTGCCGGTGGCCTGGGCCTGGGGAGTGGGCTCTGCACGCAGCCCCCGCCCCGTCCCTGCGTGCCAGCCCTGCAGGCCTGTCCCAGCTGCAGGCCCAGCCCTGGTTCTGTTCTCCAAACAGCCTGTGCCTGTTGCCTCTGCAAGCCCTCCAGCTTTGCCCAGCAGAGTAAGGAACCCTTGCTTTTTGGAAATGAAGCCTCCAGCCTCACAGACTCCCCCTCACGAGTGCCCTCCTGCCAGCCAAGCTGGACCTATTCTTCCTGCCTCTGTGCCTTGTCAGCCGCCTGCCCCAGCCCCGCTCACGGGGCTCTCTGGGTGCCGCCAGCCGGAGTGCCATGCGTCCACACGGACCTTCCCCTTGCCCAGTGCTGGTCGGCGCGGGCCCCGAGCAGGCCCTGTGGTTCTCTGCTCTCTTCCCTGGAGCGCGCAGGAGCAGACTGGAGAGGCTCACGGCCTGGCGGGAAGGGCAGAGAACCACAGGGGACACTCCCGGCCTCCGGAGACAGCTGGAGACTGTTCGCGCCGGCTGTCCTGGTTTCAAAGTCTGACCGAAGCATTAAAACGGCCTTTCCTTTGTTCTGTGTACCATCTGTCACTGTGGGTGCGTGTGTGAGGTGTGAGGTGTGAAGGCTTAAGTCCGAAGCACATGAGGAGCCATGGCAAGCAAGCCGCCGTACAGGCGTGATTCGGGGAAACCTAACAAACTAGAGATGTGTCATGATGCCACTCATTAATTCTTTTATTTCTGTAGCAGAATCATTTTTTTAAAGTGTGGTTTTAATGTGTATGTGTTTCAGTGGTGGGAAAACTTGAAAATTCCAAGATCCTTATTACTTCCCTATTTGAGAGGCTGGTTAAGTAGGGTGTGTGTGTGGGGGGGGTGTGCATGTGATGTATTTATTACACTATTCTGAAAGAGTAATTGTTATGTGGATATACATTAGGTACAGCCAAATTGTATGTTTCCATTTGGTGAGGAAGGTAGGATCCATAAAACTCAGGCCTTAACCAGTAGGTTGGACGACAAGACCAATTGAAATGTCATGAAATGTCTTTGTTGCTCCTGTTATTTCTGTCTTGAATTAATTGTCTCGTTCTTTAATGATTATTAAAATCTTGTGCCTGAAAGTTTATTTTGCTTAATTATGAAGTAGACATGCATGTTTATATTTATGCAAAATATTTGCTGTAAAGGTTTTTTTTTTTTTGGTTTACTCTTTTTAAAAAATCACTATATTTAAGTAAAAAATGAAGGTCTGCAATATACATGTCTCGTGTTTTCTTTTTTTACTAGAAATTGATCTAGGAGTCAATGAAAAATATAGAGTTCTTTTAAGAATCATTTGTGCTTAAGACTAATTATTTAAATTGATTCCCTTTTTCATTTGTTGATTCTCATCATTAGGATTTACACTTCCGTTTTAAAATGCATGAAGATCAGAACTGAAGGATGGCTGTAGCAAGCCGCATGGCGTCTGAGGCCGTACTGGGTCTGAGAACCCTGGAGGCGTTAAACTGATTCCCTAGATGTGTCTCCTAGTCATTTTAGCTCACCTGGACCACTACGCTACACAGAGGGCCTACGTACGCCCCTGACCCCCAGTCGACACGGTCTGGACGTGATCCCACTGCCTCCTTGCGTCCCTCAGCTGGGCTGCAGCAGCACCCGCACCTGTCTGGGGGTCTTGATGCCCCTGACAACTCCTAGGCTGGAAGTGACCATGTTCCTTTTCAATTCGCTGGTGTCTTCAATCTGTTGGGTGCTCGGTAGATTTGGGCTGAATACAGTTACACACTCAGGGAACAAGGCTGGGAATCCTCGGCCGCTTACCCTGCAGGTGTCCCCCACGCCTTCAGGTAGACACGGGAGACGAGCCCGGACTCCGGGAGCAGCGGTGCGGGGCCGTCACCTAAGGGAGTCTGATCCTCAGTGAACTGTTCCTGTTACAGCAGTAGTGACAAACCATCCCAAAGCCGGATGCTTAAGATAGTGAGTGTTTATTTTGCAGTTTAGACCGGATCTGGCTGGACGGTTCTGGTTTTGACTCCTTCCTGTGCCTGGGGTCTGACAGGTTTGGCCGATCTGGGGTGACCTCAGCCCACGCAGCGCAGGCCGCTCAGGTCAGCTCCATGTCCCGTCGTCCAGCGGCCGGGCCTGGGCACGTGGCCACGGCAGGGGCAGGGGTGCTGGACGTCACGACTGCTGACACCTCATTGGGCAAAGGAGGTCACCAGGCCGAGTTCAGGATCGAGGGCACGATGGGTACAGACGTTAAAGCAGCCCACAGGAGGAAAGGCGAACTTCACCGGGTCCCGGGAGCAGTGGCAGTTATCGGGCAGTTACTGCCGTCGTTCTCCTCCCTCCGTGGGCTGTGTGTCTCCAGCTGGGCTGGGAACCTTGGGCCACAGGATCACCAAGGCCACTCGGGGCTCTGGCTTTTCTCCTGGCCGGATGGGTGGAGGAGAGGCCGGAGGAGCTGACAGATCTAAATTGATCCCTGCAGAGGGCGCCAAGTGCAGGCCGCAGGCTCCCTCAGGGCCCCGTCCATTCACTGCGTGCGGTTTGCTAACCTACCCTTTGCAACCCAGAGCATCACGCTGGTTACCCATTGCTAAGTAACAAATTGACCCAAAAGTTTGTGGCTTAAAAAGGTCACCGTTTCATGTGATGGAATCTTTTAGTTAAGAATTAGGACAGAGCTGGGCTGGGCAATTCTGCTTCCTGTTGCTTCAACTGATGTCAGTCGGCAGATGGACAGGTCCGGCTTCTCTCCCGTGTCTGGCCCGTGGCGGGGTTGGCTGGAAGCAGGCTTCTTTGGGGCCATACCTGGCCTCTCTAGCAAGGCAGGCTCAGGAAGTGTGTCGTCTTAATGCTGGCTGCTTCCCCTAGGACGCGTGTTTTGAGAATCTGTGTGGTCTCTCATGACCTGGCCCCGAAGGCACTCCGCCACAGTGTTCTATCGGTCAGAGCCGTCAAAGGCTCACCGAGATTCAAGAGGAAGGGGCACAGACGCATCCCCCTTCAATGAATGAAAGAGCCACCCACTCGGGGGTCCCCAGCTGTCTTCCCTGTGTTTGTGGCCTTGTCTGCTTTGGGCTCCAGAATCACTGCAGATAGTGACGGCAGCCATGAAATTAAAAGATGCTTACTCCTTGGAAGGAAAGTTATCACCAACCTAGACAGCATATTATGGAGAAGGAAATGGCAGCCCACTCCAGTATTCTTGTCTGGAGAATCCCAGGGACAGAGGAGCCTGGTGGGTTGCCATCTATGGGGTCGCACAGAATCGGACACAGCTGAAGCGACTTAGCAGCAGCAGCAGACAGCATATTAAAAAGCAGAGACATTACCAACGAAGGTCAAGGCTATGGTTTTTCCAGTGGTCATGTATGGATGTGAGAGTTGGACTATAAAGAAAGCTGAGAGCTGAAAAGTTGATGCTTTTGAACTGTGGTGTTGGAGAAGACTCTTGAGAGTCCCTTGGACTGCAAGGAGATCCAACCAGTCCATCCTAAAGCAGATCAGTCCTAGGTGTTCATTGGAAGGACGGATGTTGAAGCTGAAACTCCAATACTTTGGCCACTTCATGGGAAGAGCTGACTCATTGGAAAAGACCCTGATGCTGGGAAAGATTGAAGGCAGGAGGAGAAGGGGACGACAGAGGATGAGATGGTTGGATGGCATCACTGACTCAATGGACATGAGTCTGAGTAAACTCCAGGAGTTGGTGATGGACAGGGAGGCCTGGCGTGCTATAGTCCATGGGGTCGCAGAGTCGAACACAACTGAGCGACTTAACTGAACTGACCTGAACTTCTGTGGTGGTTCTCAGGTGAGACATCTACCCAGGGCAGGCTCCTAGGTCCCCCGTCCAGCAGCATCAGCACCCCCTGGGACTTTGTTAGAGGCCCGAGTTCTCACACCCCAGACCTGCTGGGTCAGAATGACCAGCCCTTCAGCTCATTCTGACGAACCCTAAATCTTGAGAACCACCGCCCCAGGACATAGCTCCCTTGGTGAGCCTCGGTGATGACCCGTGACCACGATGACCGCCGGGAACTTCCCCTCTAGGTGTTGGATGAAGGTGACTAGGGCTGGGGCGCCCGTGGAGGGTGGTATGTACTGTTTACAGGTTGGAACACTGAAGATGAAATTCATCATGGCCCTTGAATTGACCAGGGGCAGAATTTCATGGTGGTGTGGGCTCCTTTCCCTTTCTGTGAGGGGACTGGGCCAGGCGGGGAAGAGAGGCAGGGGAAATGGCTGGTTTGGTAAGGTTGTTTCTTAGAGGCTTGTCTAAAAGTCAGCTGCCTGGGGCCGAAAGGAACTCAGGTGAGCCCCCCAGAGAGAAAGCCCCTCTTATAAAGGCAGTGTGCATCCTTTTCCTCTGTTTCTTGGAGGGGTTGGGTGTTGGATGAAGTGACAGGTATGTATGTGTGCTTAATCGCTCAGTCTTGTCTGACTCTGCGACCCCGTGGACTGTAGCCTGCCAGGCTCCTCTGTCCATGGGATCCTCCAGGCAAGAATACTGGAGTGGGTTGCCATGTCCTCCCTCCTCCAGGAGATCTTCCCAACCCAGAGATCGAACCCAGGTCTTGCACATTGCAGGGAGATTCTTTGCTGCCTGAGCCACCAGGAAAGCCCAACTCCTCACTCCTGCGTGATGTATAGTGCGCCCCCGCCACAGCCCCCGCCACCAGGAGATGGCGGTGGGGGACCAGCCCACACCCTGGAGCCTCTGTGTCCATGGTGGTAACTGGGCTGCTGTAAGTCTCCTTGGTGAGTCGCCAAGGTCCTCGAGCTGGGCACTAATTGTTATCCCACAGAGGGAAGATCTGAGTTTCCTTGAAAGTTTAAATCGGTTCCCTCCGCTCTAGGGGAGGGCTGGGGTGGACAACCCAAGTAAAGCAGTCATGGGGGTTGGCTCGTTAATTGTAACGGAGTGTGGAGAGTTAAGCAGTTTGGCCCATGGGTGCCCTGTACACGGCTCTCAGTGATGGATGACAGGTGTGTCTGCCCCAAGACGCTCAGAAGTTTCATCCTGCCCGCTTCCCAAGCCCTGGCTCTTCTGTCCTCGCTACCAAGTTTCCTGCAGAGACTGCTTACCAATATGTTACTCCAACAACTTTGCAAAGTAGACACAGGAGTCCTGGGGCCAAACCCCACCCCCACACTTCCTTAGTGATGATGGGAGCGCCTGGACTGGCCTAGGGAATCCCAGCCAGGGGTGGATCCTTGGGGGTCAGCTGAACAGAGATTGGCCTCCATTACTGGTGAAAGAGTAAGCCAGTTCAGACTGGGAAAGCGCAAGTCAGCCCCGTGCCCCGTTCGCAGACAGCAGGCCCAACCACAGGTAACTGCAGAGTTAGCAGGAAGCAATCTGTCCCCAGGTCACTGCAGCTCTGAAGGGTCATCATCACGCCTTTCTCGCCTCTGGCCTTCTTTCCAGTGACATCCCCAGCCTCGCCTTGTCACTCCTGCCACCTGCGCAGAAATCACCGCGGAACTTTGAGACTAAAATCATGGACTGTCAAAACTTTGCAGTCTGTAAGCCTGTCAGTAAGTCAGGAAGCTTATTATACAGAGTGAAGTAAGGCAGAAAGAGAAGGACCAGTACTGTCTATTAACGCATATATACGGAATTTAGAAAGATGGTACTGATGATCCTACATGTAAGGCAGCAAAGGAGACACAGATGTAAAGAATAGACTTTTGGACTCAGTGGGAGAAGGTGAGTGTGGGATGATTCGAGAGAATAGCATTAAAACATGTACATTACCATATGTGAAATAGATGACCAGGGCAAGTTTGATGCATGAAGCAGGACATGCAAAGCCAGTGCTCTGGGACAACCCAGAGGGATGGGGTGGGGAGGGAGATGGGAGGGGGGTTCAGGATGGGGGGACACATACCTGCGGCTGACTCTTGCTGACATATGGCAAAAACCATCACAATATTGCAAAGGAATTATTCTCCAATTAGAATAAATTAATTTTAAAATGAATTAAAAAAAAGGAATGTCCCATTCTTGCCTGGAAGACCTGAGCTGTGTGCACCCCTTCAGCAGAGAAGCAGTTTCAATTTCCACCCTAGATGCAGCACTTCTAAGAGAGGTTTTCAGGAACAACATGCCGAGTTTTTCGTAACTTTATAGTTTTCCACCATTCGAATCAGGACCCAGGCCTACCTGACAGTCCAGGCTCGATGTCGATGCCTTTGCTTTGCACTGTCCAAGCCGGCTTCATTTACATTCTGTTTATCTACCCCCTCCCCCATCCTCTCATTATCTTGTTTTTCCTGATTTGATGAGAGGCCCCATTGTTCCTGGGGTGTTTGATCTTCTACAACAAGTGAGTAAACCTTGTTGCTCTACCGGTCCCTCCCTGGGATGTTTATTGGGTAAGCTGTGTGCAGCAGAATTTGAGAACCACTGAAGATCCCCTGGAGAAGGAAATGGCAACCCACTCCCGTATCCTTGCCTGGAAAATCTCATGGACAGAGGAGCCTGGTGGGCTGCAGTCCGTGGGGCCGCAAAGAGTCGGGCATGACTGAGCGACTAACATGCATGCATGCTCTTTCAATGCTTTGCAGCACAGGCTGTAGTCCAGACTGCTGTCAAAAATGAGCTCATAACCAGCATCAAAGAGGCAAGAATAACTTGGGTCCCCAAAGAGAGGATTGATTCAGCCTAAGTCACTAAACAATAATAACAGAAGAAATTCAACAAGTTCATAACAGTTTCTAGAAGTCCAAAAGTATAAGCATGTTATCTCTGAAATGCAGCACAACGCTGAATAAGGTACGATTATTCCCAGTACGTGGGCTTCCCAGGTGGCTCAGTGATAAAGAATCTGTTTGCAATTCAGTAGATGCAGGTTCAATACCTGAGTCAGGGTGGTCGCCTGGAGAAGGAGATGGAAGTCACTCCAGGGTTTTTCCCTGGGAAATCCCATAGGCAGAAGAGCCTGGCAGGCTACAGTCCCGTGGGGCCACAGAGAGCTGGACACGACTTAGCAACAAAACAACAATTTCCAGATGAGAAAGCAGAGACTCAGAGACGTTAGGCAAATTAGGATAGTTAAAGAGTGCGTTGGTGACAGCCAGGGTTCAAATCCAGATTTGTGCATCTAAGTCCTCTGGGTTTTTTCACGAGCTACACCACATCTTTCATGACCGGTCTCACCCTCAGAGAGCCAACCTTTCCAAGTAGACCCATCAGAACCAAGCCAGAGCCTTCTGGAGGGGAGTGCCGCCAAGTGTTCACCCCAAGTGGCTCAGCACCCATTCCTGCTGAAAGGAAAAGCAAATCTGGAGAGATGGCCCCTGTAATGGACCTGTGTCCTCAGCCCCCAGTGGCTCCATTCCTGCTCCCCCATACCCAGTCCAGCAGCCACCCCCTCCCCACACAGCCTGTGTGCTTCTGGAGAATTCCCAGGGTGTGGGCTAAGGGTAATCTTAAAACCTTTGCCATCCTGCATTCAGGAACCCAACTATGATCTGATCAGCAGGCAGCTTTTTTTTCTGATAATAGGAATTGGTTCAAGAATGGGCGTGTCAACAAGACTCAGGTCAACAAGACTCAAGGCAAGATTTTTCCGGGGACTCCTGGGGGAAAAAAATAAAAGTTCTTGAGAGCCACTGGAATAGACGTTCTGTCTTCCTGTGGACATTGCAAGGTGCAGATGTCAGCCTGAAGCTGGAGCGGTCAGCTTGTGGCCACCCTAAGGCTCGCATGGACAGGAGAGGTACAAAGAGCTGAGAGGATAGATCAAGCAAAGAGTTGGAGCAGGAGCCTTAATTGAACCTTGCCTGATCTCCAATCCACTCCCAGAACTTGCATCGGTGATCTGAGCCAATAAATTCTACCCTACGGTTTATATCAAAGTTGGATTTTCTGCTACTTGCCAGCAAAAGCATCTGGACTGACCCAGCCTCCTTTGGCGATCGTATTCTGAAGGCCCTGCCATTCTCAACCACCTCCGCCTGACAGCTGAGAGTAGCTAAAATCCATCACCCATCTGAGAACTGGCCCTGAAACACCCGAGGGCAGAGTCCACCCCCAGAAATAAGCAGGTGGAGCTGGAGGGGAAAGTCAGCCTCTGTCTCACGTCTCTCGGGGAAGGAAACCGAGGCTGTGGAAAGTGATGGACCAGGCGTGAATCAGGCACAGGGGTCTCCCAGCTCAGCGCCCTCCCAGCCCTGCTGCCCCAGTTCAGCTCCTTGCACGAGCAGCAGACGATCCCGGGGGGTGTTCCTGCGGCGGCCGGGGGCCCCCTGCCCCTGGGGGAAGCGGTCCCCTAACACCGCGGAGCTGGCATTCATGGGGGCCCAGGGCCCACCTTCCCTGAGCTTTCATCTTCCCATTTCAGAGCCCTGAAGGGATAGGACGACTCTACGGATGGTCTTAACACCTGTGACCTTGAATCCTCTCCTGAGCCTTTCAGAACTCTCCCTAGAAACATCAGAGCTGGAGGCAGGCCCCTCCCCCCCATACTGTGCAGTCCCGGATCTGGAGCGTAGATGGGGGCTCCCACACAAAAGGAGTACCTACATGAAGATCAGACACAAACTTACAGGTTAAGTAGGTTCTGCTTACCCGACGAATACCACTTCATAAAGACCTAGAACTGTTAGATTCCTCACAGTCTCCCACGGCCCCACAAGGAGAGCAGTCACCAGCCCCGCCCCGGCCAGTCTCACCCCGGCCAGTCTCACCCCAGGATGTGTGCCCACGTGGAGACCGAGCCTGCCTGTCCCAGCTCTATCGACGACCCCTGCAGACAGCCTGTCCCTGGCCACCCCCCCCAACCCCATCCCACACTGACAGGTGTGTGCGAGCCACACTCAGGAGGACAGGCGTGGAGAGAGGGCCATGCGGCCCTGGAAAGGGGCTCAGGACCACTCAGGTGGGGAGCGGGCTGTCCTGGTACCTGCAGCGTGGGGTGTGCAAGTGTCACCGTGGCCTTGGTAGGCTCACAGCCAGAGGAAAGCCAGAACAGTGCCCTCCGAGGACTGGGAGCCAGGATGTGGCCCGCCCTGGCCAGCTCCGAGGGCAGTATTGGACCTGCGTTCTTTCCTACCGGAGATGGTAAAACCAGGCTGGGGGCAGGGCTGGCTGAGCAAGACTGGGCTGGGTTGGGCATGGTGACCTTAGACATGAGTTTCCTTTCTTGGACATCGGTTGTCCCTGGCGGGCGGGGGGGGGGGGGGGGGGGGGGGGGCCGGGGGGGGGGGCGGTGGAGCAGAACTGCTTCTCATTCTAGAACCCTCTGTGGAGTCTGGGAAGCAGACTTGATTTCAGAGCCCTCATTCAATCCAGGAGTTCTAGGACAGCAGCCCAAACCCCCAGGGAAGAGAGAGCCACAGCTGGGAAGTACACCGCCTTTTATTTCTTGGTTTCACATCCGAAGATGCCGGGATGAAGGCGGTGGCTTCACATGGGGACAGACATGGGCCATGGACTATCAATCAGCCCAGGACTTGCAATTGAGGCAGAAGGACCCAGACTGACCAACGCGTCCACCTCCAGGGACACCACCCCCGGGTCCAGCCCGCCCACGACAGGCCAGCAGCACAACGCCAAGCGCCCAGGAAGGCAGGCTGAACAGTCTGTACACACCGGCGGGAGGATCCATCCATCTGGGAGCAAACAGGTCCATGAGGTCTGCCGTGGGGAAGTCGTGTCTCCTAACAACAGCTAAGCCCCACTCAGGGGAAACGACGGTGGAAGGCAGCGCAGGGACGCGCAGGACTAGCGATCCTGTAGAAACGGGGCTCAGGCGCGCGCGCACGAGGACAAAGGCACGCGCCCCGCAGACCGGGAGGGAGGTCCCAGGGCTCCCGGAGCGGCGCCGGGACAGACAGACACCGGCGGGGCCCAGAGCTCGAAGTCGGTGGCGCGGCCCGGACGGGAAAGCCCGACGGCGTGGCTGCTGGCGCACCAGGGATGCGCCAGCATCCCTGAAGGAGGGATGGACACGGGGACGTTCACAGGATGGAGGCCGCGCGCGCGCAGAGCCAGGGGAGGTCAGGACGGCGCCCGGGACGGAAGCTCTGAGAGCCGCCCCTTCGGAAACGTCGAGAAGGCCGATGCGCTGCGCTCATCCGCGCTGCTGCAGAACGCGGGTGGGCCGCCGACCCAGTACTTATTCACATTTGGGGCGCTTGCCTGGGGAACCGCCTCCGCTTGAGGCCGTGGCCAGCTCGGGGGAGATCTCTCGGCGGGCCAAGATCTGGGGCCCCCTCCAGAGAACAGGCCCGTCTCCCCACCCGGTGGTTCCCAGGCCCCGGGAGACCCCCGCCAGCGGCCGGGGAGTTGCCTGCGTTTCCAGAGGTCAGAGCGGCGGAGAGGCTGCTCCCCGGACGCCCCCCGCGGAAGGGAGCAAACAGTCCGTGTTCGCCTAACAGTGCGGAACCAAGTCTGCGACATCGGGAAGGCAAAGCGCCCTGGGGACGTGTATCTACATTGGGCCGCAGGGTCGCGCTGGGCGCGGGGTGGAGGCCCGGGGCGAAGACAGGGCGCGGGAGTCCTCGGTTCCTCCAGTCGGACCGCGTTACAAGCTTGTCTTAGCAGCAAGAGTTTGTCCTTGTTTCTGTGGCACGAAGGTGGTGGACACTGGACCAGAATGGGGTGAGGTCAGTCAGTCTGCCGAGGGCGGAAAAGCTGCTACCGGCGCTGAGGGGGCCGCTGCCTCCTCCCGGGGGCCCTCAGGTGAAGTAGCGGCAGGGCGTGGAGTCGATGAAGCAGTACGGGGTGCAGCGCAGGTCTCCGTACGACCTGGGGGAAGACACGGGGCAGTAGGCAGGAGCCCGGGACACAGCCACGTCCTGGGACTCCGGTGCAACCTCGGCAAACGGCTGCTCCCCTGGCCAGCTGCCTAAGGGCCCGGGGCTCCAGGGAGGTGAGGGGCCGGGGGGCAGCCGGGTCCAGGCCTCTGGGGCTTTCTCCCTTGAGCACAGCCGAGGGGTCTGGGGGGACAGGCTTGGTGGGTAGCCTTGCCCTGGACGCAGCCTCTCGGAGACAACCGCCCCCTCCTCCAGCGCCACCCTTAGACCACACGGTACTATTTCTGACTGTCTAGTGTGGCGGCCACTGGCCACAGATCTTGAAACAAAGTTAGTGGGACCGAAGAATTGGATTCTTAACTTGATTTAAATAGCTTACCTATGTAGCTGTTTAAATCCTACACCTACCAAGTTGCAGAGCACGGCCTACACATATACAAGCCCCAGTGATAATTCTGAGACTCTGTCTTAACCTCACACCTATTTTCGCAAGCATGCCCCGAGGCTTCTTGGGATTAAGAGAGTAACCGCAGAGAGCCAGGGTAAGTCCTGGGCTCCACGCACTCTGTGCCCCAGGTCTGATTACCCACACTCAGGGGTCTCCACAGGCCATCAACCAGCGCAGACCCTCCGCCAACTCTCTGGCCGGGCCTGGCAGGAGCCTCCCTACTTCAGAGAAGGGCAGTGACCGCAGACGCGCAAGAGAAGGGCGACGCACACAGAGGCGGCCAGGTCTTGGCCCAGCTTGCAGTGCTTGGAATAGGGGTGACGACAAGTCTGAGCTCTTCCCCTTGGTTGGATTTGTTGGTGTGCATTTGGGGGTGGGCACCAGGAGACCCTCCTCCTTGGAGGAGAGAGGCGGGCCTGGGGTCTGTCTCCCAGCCCTGCCCAGGGCCTGGGTCCAAGCCCACACAGGAGGGCGGCTGGAGGGAATAAGGGCTGGAGAGGCGGATCCCTGAAGGCCCAGCCGTCCACTCTGGGGCCACGGGAGAGGCAGGCCGGGGTCTGGGGGAGCAGCCGCCTCCCCAGCTCTCCCAGAAGTCCCTAAGCCCTGGTCCGGTGAGGTCTGGGGTGGGGGGCGCCATTCTGCTTGAACAGCTCAGGAGACTCCCCTCGCGGGACAGAGGCCTCCCCTGGGCCCGGGAGATGTCCTCGTGGAGGCCAGGACACCGGCATGCTTATCCTGAGCCACACGGATGCCCACCGAGGGGGCCTCAGACACAACTGCCGGGGTGCTGGCAGGAACGCTACGTTCCTGGGCTTCTCTTGGAGGAGCCGAGGTCAGCAAAGTGAGGTACTAACGCTGGCGGGGCCTCCACGGTGCCCGCAGGCCTCCTGCCCCCCTCCCGGGCCCCGCTCCACGGGCGGGCCCGCTCCTCGGGAGACCAGGCCGGTCCCGGGAGAAGCGGGGGACAGAGCTGCTGAGCCCGAGCCACGCGGGGCTCAGAGGTGGTGCCCCACGCCCGCCCAGGACCCAGGTGGGGCTGGGTCACACAGCTGCGCTGACACAGCCCCCCAACGTGACCCGGGGCTGCGTGACGTGAGCCGAGGCTGCGTGTGACGTGAGCTGGGGCTGCGTGTGACGTGAGCCGGGGCTGCGTGACGTGAGGCTGCGTGTGACGTGAGCCGGGGCTGCGTGCGTCGTGCGTCACCGTTCCCCGGTATCCACAAAGCCACGGGCACAAAGAGCTGCTCAGGAACGTATTTGTGAAGGAAAGCGGGGAGCCGGGGAGTGGTCAAGCCCGCAAGGCGGTCCCTACCCGGGGAGATAGGTCTCACAGGTCAGGTGGCCGAAGTCCGCGCCGTCGCAGTCCTCCACACCCCGGTGCCGGTGGCCATCTCCGCAGTAGGCCCGGCGGCAGCCTGCGGGGACACAGCCCTGAGGGGAGGGGAGGGGATGGCCCGGCAGGACCGCGTGACCGGACGGGCCCTCCTCTCTCGCGCGGCCTTCCACAAGGGTCCAGACCCCAACCCGACGGAAGGTGGGCGCTGGGCCCGGTCCAGGCCCGCCGCGCGTCAGCCGAGAGCCCACCCCGGCCTTGGTGTCCTTGTCCCAGCCTGGGGCCTGGACAGCGCCCCCCCCCCCCCCCCCCCCATCGCGGAACCACTGCTGGTTCCCGCACGGCAAGGGTCGGGAGACCGCGGGCCCCGGGCTCAGTGACGGCCTGGGGCGGGAGGCGCTCTGGTGTCTGCAGGGAGCCTCCAGGGGACCCTGTGTTCCCATAGGAGCCAGACCGTCTTCCACTGTTCTCGTCGGAGGGGAGAGGGGCCGGGAGTATGAACTCTCGTCTTTACAGCTTGCCGAAAAACTAAACTGGAGTCGCTCAGTCGTGTCCGGCTCTTTGCGACCCGGTGAACTGTAGCCCACCAGGCTCCTCCTTCCGTGGGATTTCCCAGGCAAAAGTCCTGGAGTGGGTTGCCACTTCCTCCTCCAGGGGAATCTTCCCAGCCCAGGGATCGAACCCGGGTCTCCCACATTGCAGGCAGACGCTTTACTGTCTGAGCCAATAGGGGCTTGAGACCCTTAGGCAGTCCTTCCTGCTGTGTCACCTACACGAGGGGCCGGGGGCCTGCGGGCAGAGCCGGCCTCTCAGGAATCGAGGCCCGGAACCGTCAGGGGAAGAGCAGCTTCCCGGGAGAAGCAGCCGCTTCAGCCTCCGAGCTCCTGGCTGGTGAGGGACCCGCGCTGGGCACCCATGCGTCCCCGGCCTTGACCCGGAGCCCGGAGCCCGGCTCTTCCCCGCAGGGCCTGAGAAGCCATGCAGGGAAGGGGCGTCCGGCCCCGACGGCACCCAGACCGTCCCCGTGACGTTGGCTCACGGGATCTCAAGGCTTCCGCCGTCCATGCCCATCACACCTAGTTTTCAGGGACGCCCTCAGTCACCCCACTCACCCCGTAGCCGCCCCTCTGAGACGGGGTGACTCAGTGGAGACCAGGTGAGTCGGTGGCTCTGAGCGCCGCCTCCGAACTCCACCTGACTCTGAAGCTCCTCACCTCCTGCTTTCGTCCCTTGACTTTTAAAAGAAGAGGGAAAAGGGACGCTCTGGTGCTAGGACGCCTGCCTGTCCCGTCACATCCGTGAGCCTGAGGGCCGCTTGGCCTCCCCGTCCCCTAGCTCTCAGCTCTGAGGACTCCGTCTGCTGAGAGCGAGCCCGATTCAGAGCCTCGGCTTCTCCCATCGGTCTCTCAGTCCTCCTGCACCACCTTTCTCTTTCGATCAGAGTGTGGGTTTTGCCTTGCAAGAAGTAGGATTCAGGAGAAAAGGGAGGGCCCCGTGGCTTTTCCGGGGCCCAAACCCTTGACGGCAGTCCCATCACCATCCTCGGAAGGTGGGATGGTTTACATCTGGCCTGAGCGAGGACGGTCATCCCCTCTAGCAGCCCAGCGGTGGCTCTACGAACTGTCCAAAAGCAGCGCGGCCTGACCCCCGCCCCGCGGTGGGGCTTGCTGGTTCCCCGGGGCCGGGCCCCACTCACGGATGCAGTCATCACCAGCGTCTGTGTTCCCGTCGTCACACTCCTCCCCCAGCTGCAGGACCCCGTCCCCGCAGGAGCCGCGGTGGTCTCCAGGGTAGTCCCGGGGGTGGACGGGTGTCAGCTGGCCGGAGAAACACAGTGCAGTTACCAGGGACGGCGTGCCAGGCAGCCCGGGACGCCGGGGACAGAGGAGCGGGGTGGGCACAGGGCGGTGGAGACAGGGCACTTCTGTCCCGGGGCCAGAGCTCTGCGGTCGGCGGGGAGGCTGGGCCTCGGGGAGCCCAGGGAGCCCCGTCTGGAGCCTGGACCCAGAGCGGAGGCTGCAGGCGGGGGCCCGGGGCCCAGAGAGCTCTCAGAGGCCAGGTGAGGGGGCGCTTAACCCTCCACAGAAAGCTCTGCGCCGGGCCTCCCCTTCCTTCGCAGGTGCATCCCTCTGCGGAGCACCACCTTGGGTACCTGGACGGGGAGCCAGCCAAGGCTGTCCTTGAAGTACAGGGACCTCTGGTCTCTGCGGAAGGCGATGGCATTCTGGGTGTTCAGCCTCTCCAGTTCCTCCTGGTTGTTGACCACAAAGATCTGCCGGAGAACACACTGGTGAGGGTCCCAGAAAACACTTCCCTGGGGAGCAGGGCTTAAAGAGCCAGAGGAGGAAACAGGCCCTGTCGGGGGCTGGTGGTCAGTGAAGAGGGCTGGCATTTGTGCTCCCGCGTGCCTCCTGAAGTGAGGGCTAATGATTCCCACAGCCTCCCAACCCAGTTCAGAATGTCTGAGTTTGGAATAAAAATATCTACCAAGGTTTAAGATTTTTAAACCTTTGAAGTGTTACAAAGACTTCAATAAAAAGGTGATGTCATTTAATCAAGTCTTTCAACATCTGGAAATGACTTAAAATTCTTACACTCAAAGGCATTTATTACAATGCTATTATATCAGGGAAAAGCTTGGAGCACTTGATCCATTTCTGAAAATAGGGCTCTGGTTAAATAAATCATAGCACAGCCACCTGATGCATGGATTATTATGTATCCATTTGAACGATGAATTTATGTCCAGGGTTTACTTCAAAGTAATCCAAAGGAGGGTGGGCTGTCATACATTAAATATAAAGAAGAAAGGAGATGAGCTGGGACTTGATCATTGTTGAACTTGGGTAAAGAGGACATGGGGGTTCCTTACACTATTTGTTCTGCTTTGGTATTTACTTGCAATGTTCCACAATGTGTTTCTTTAAAAAAGACAGTCTAGTGGTTAGGACTCAGTGCTTTCACCGTTGGAGCCCAGGTTCAATCCCTGGTTAGGGAATTAAAATCCTGCAAGCCGAATGGCATGGCCAAACGAAAAAGACACAGAAAATGCTCCACAATGGACCCACAACGATATCTAGGTTTTCTTCTTTGGATTTCCCCCCTTTTTTCCAGTTTCCTATAACAAGTTTGTGCCCAGTGTAACGGGGAAATAAATTTTACTTAAAAGGTTTTTACAAACCCCAGGGGGTCATCAATCATGTCCTGAGGGGTGAGCACCCCAGATTTCTCCCAGAAGAGCCTTACCACAGGAACTCGGGAGCTGGGCCCATACACAGACTCCCCATAGGAAGGGTTATTCACATTCATGGGAGGTCCACAAAGACATCTTCCTGGGGGCCCAGGAAATCCTCTTTCCCCCTTGGGTCCCATTACAAGTTGTCCTAGAAAGCAACAAACCGCTGTTATCAGAGCAAAGGAAGAGAAAAGCAAACAGCCCAGGGAGGTGTCCACAAGCTTCACGACAGAAAGAAGCCTGAAGTCCACAGTGTTGCAGAGAGGCCTGGAGGAGAGGTCCAGAGAGGTACTTCTGGTCCAAGCTGTGGGTCCCCTAAACACAGCACCTTTGCCAACCCTCTTCCTCCCTTCCCTCTCTCCACAGTTTAGACACTAGACATTCTACTCCCCAGACCCCCTTGCCCCTGGAGGTGACCATGTGCCACAGTGTTGGCCAATGCAAGGTCTGTGGTGGAAGAAGGGTGAGCTTCTGGGAAAGCCTATCCTGATAAGGGAGAAGCAGAGCTGGATGAGGACATCGCTGCCTCCTTCTTCTTGCCTGGAAGACAGACAAGATGGCCGGTGCTGCAGCAGCTGTGCTACGACCCTGAAGTAAAATAAGCCAGCATACAGGGACGGCAAGGGCCTTGTGGGACCTGGGACCCTGAGAGCGACACCTAGAGGCTGAACCAAAGCCAGCCACTGTCTGCCCCTGGACTTCTTTGCTGTAGGAGGAAAACAATCCTTTATGTTTGTGTGCCAAGTTTCTTCAGTCGTGTCCGACTCTTTTGACCCCATGGACTGTAGCCCACCAGGCTCCTCTGTCCGTGCAATTCTCCAGGCAAGATTACTGAAGTGGGTTGCCATGTCCTCCTCCAGGGGATTTTCCCCACCCAGGGATTGAACCTGCGTCTCTTAAGTCTCTTGCATTGGCAGGTAGGTTCTTTACCACTAGCGCCACCTGGGCAGCCCAAGATTACTGAAGTGGGTTGCCATGCCCTCCTCTTCTTCACCCAGGGATCAAACCCTCCTGTTACATCTCCTGCATTGACAGGTGGGTTCTTTACCACTAGCACCACCTAAGAACTTCTTATTGATGAGCATGTTACTGGCTGATAACTTTCATTTTTTCTTATTTTATTTTGTTCTTATATATAGGAACTTTACAAAGGAAACTCTGAGTGTGGGTTTCTTTGATTTCTTCTAGAAGAAAATGGGATGTTTGAAAATGCTCAGCCTATTTTTTTCTTCCCTGATTCTGAGTGTCTGAAAAAGACATGATGGGGAAATTCACTCCCTGCTAGGTGGGAGACCTGCTAAGGTTGGTAGTTCTCACCTGGATTTGTAAAGGCCCTAATGCCCAGGCCACACTCCAGACCAGTTCCATCAGGACTGCTGTGAAAGGAACTCAGGCAACTGCGCTTTTCAAAGCTCTCACGATGATTCCAGGGAGCACCGAGGTTTCTAGCCACTGGGCTTGGGAAATGGTCTTCGCACAAACCCCCTCCAGACTGTCCTCCTCTCCAGCCTCCATCCCTCCCTCACCAGGCACCTCCTCGCTCACTCCTGATCTGGGTTCAAACATGACTTCCTCAGGAAAGCCTTCCTGAACCCTCCTGCTCCATCCTGCTTATACTGAGGACAGTTCTGTGGTTCCCCACGCCCTGTCTTACTGGCAGCTGTCTCTGTGATTCAGTTCCCTGTAAGATCATCTGGCCAGCTGCGTCTCCTGGAGGATTGGACGCTCACCTCCACGAGGGCAGGTAGATGCCTGTCTTCACTCACCAGGGTGTGGCACCCAGCAGGGGACAGAGTGCATGTTTGATGATCAGATGAACGAACCCAGACGAACTAAGCTCTTCGGAAAAGACTAGAGGTCCCTCTCTAGTTGGCAGAAAAATGCTAGAGCCAGGGCCATCCAACAGGAAAAGATGGGCACTGAAAACAGAAATAAGTAAATACCCCTTCCTTCTGGGAAATTATGCAGGGGCTTGGAGACGAGCCAGTCGTTGGTTTCAGGTTGGACAGCTGTGCCCAGGGCAGTCAGCAACTGGGGACACAGTCTACACATCCCACAAGGGTGCGGAGAACATGACCCCAGGGGAGAGGTCTGGGTCAGAACCCGGCGGAGGCAGTTGCAGCAGCAGGAGGAGACCCCTGTGGGGCCGCCCACACCCTGAGACGTCCTGAGCCGGTGGACAGATCAGAATGCTGTCAGCCTTCAGGGAAGGGAGGCCCGCCAGCATCTTACACCAAGCTGTGGTCATTCGTCCTAACCAGAAATAGACACAGTCTGGGTGGAATGCCAGTCTCCTGCTCGGAGAGAGACTCCACCCACTCAGGAATGCTCTGGGGAGTTTGCACCTGGGGAAACTGAGATGGGAGTGCTCTGTAGCCAAGGATGGGAGAGCATCATGTGGGCCATCTTCTAGCTGCCTGTGTGATCCCAGCTTTTCCTCCAGAACCGTGGTATCTGTCCCGTTAATCCAGCTAATCAGTGGTGAGGCTGAGATTTGAATTCATGTCCACCTGACACTAGGCTGTTCCAAAGACATACGTCCAAGAATTACTGATGTGGGCAGGAAGCTGGCAATTCCCAGGTAGCACATTGATTCACTTATGCCCTGTCTGGGGACAGGAAGGACTCCACCAAACTCGTAATTTGGTTATTGCAAATTACATTTTCAAGGCCTTTTGCTGCTGTTCCCTCCTCCGGCCCCCAGCCCCTCTTTCTTGGTTACCTTGGGTCGTGACAAGCTCCTGCCTCCTCCCGCTCCCCAGCACCATCCTGCCCACCCTCTCACCCCTCCAGCACTGGTCAACAGCAACAGAGGTGGCTTCGAGATAGGACAACAGGACGTGGCGGGGAGCCTGCTTCCTGCCCCCTCCCCCTACCGCTTCCTCCCAGCTGTCCAGGGGCATCTGTTACATCTGCCCGATTCCTGCCAGGCTGCCCTGAAGGGCATAGCCGCCTGAACTCCCCAGCCTCAGCCTCTCGGAGTGTGTTCAGCGAGCAGCCTCTCCATCTCCTGGCAGCCAGAGGACCAGCTCTGCCTCGCTGCCTAAGGGACCTCCCATCCCCACCGGCTGCTGCTGCGATGGGAGCAAGTCTCAAAGGGGAATCTGGAAGAAAGCAGAGGAGTCCTGGGCTGTCCCATCACCCCCACCCCACTCAGTCCCTGCAGAGGCTCCGTGGCTGCGTGGGAGGGTCAGGGGACTGGGCATCACAGGCGGATTTCGGACCAGGAGTGGCCACCAGTCTGCTCGGTGACCTTGGGGGATCTCTGAGGCTCGAAGTTCTCATCTACAAAGGGAGGGTAGGATCAGACCAGGGGAGGTTAACCTGGGGCCCACAGAGCCCGAGAATATCCCAAGATGGATTTGGGACAAGGGGTCTGGAGCTCTGGGTGTAGGTAGACACATGTTTTTTTCCCGAGAGTGGAACTTCACCAGGCTCTCAAAGGTAGTCTCAGAAATGAGTTTGGAGGCCTGTTCCAACTCCTGATGATGATCTAACTGGTCCCGGGCACAGGGAAGGTCTCTTCTAAACGCCTCCCTCTCCTACTGTCCCCACCCCCCGCCCCCCAAAAAGAAACATTTCCAAAGAGCAGGATTCTTGCCCCATTTTCTTCAGTTCCCTCACTCTGGGAGGCTCCACAGAGGGGAAGTGACCCAAAGGAAGGCACAGGGAAGGGACATCAGTCAAACAGCCCCCCTGCATCCTGCTTGGCTGCTGTGCAATGATCGGTGGAGGGGGCAGCCTGACAGCTAAAGGGGCCCCGGTGTGTGAGCACCTACAGGTGGGTGCAAATGGGGGGTGCAAAGCTGACTCAGCCAGGACCCTGCCTCAAGGACCTGCCACCAGGAGGAAGAAGAGACACACCTGTAGGAAGCAGTCACCAGCAAGGGACTGTCGCAGATGCAGCGGGGACCGCAGCCTGAGGGAAGGAGATGTCCCATCAGGAACCAGGAAGAGTGCAGAAGAGAGAGCTCGGGAGGAAGGAGAGGAGGTGGTAGGGTGGTCCCGGGGCTGACAGGAACGCTGTGTCAGGCCAGGTGAACCAGAAGGACTTTAGGAATATGCTCCAGCCCAACCAGGAGCAGAGTCCTCTGGAGGACAGAGGGTGGTGTGGGGGAGGGGGCCAGGAACGGGGCAATGGCACAGCAGGCTGAAGGAGAGGGTGTTGGACAACCAAGGAGACAATACAGGGCTACATTGGCCCTGCGACAGGGAGGGGCTGCAGTCCCCCAGAGGCTGACAAGACAATCCAGCCGGCAGCCAAGGGGGCGGATGAGGGTCTCCAAGCCCTGCCCTTCCCACCCCACCCCACGCTTGAGTGGGGAACCGGGATTCAAGTCAGATACACTGTGGGACCACTGAGGTCTTCGTTTGAGGAGGATGCCACCCAACCACAGGCTCCCTGGCTATTCCTTAGTTTTGTGAGCCCTTAAATACCCCAAAAAGAAGAGGTGGCAAGAATACACAGAAGAACTGTACAAAAAAGATCTTCACGACCCAGATAATCACGATGGTGTGATCACTCACCTAGAGCCAGACATCCTGGAATGTGAAGTCCAGTGGGCCTTAGGAAGCATCCACTACGAACAAAACTAGTGGAGGTGATGGAATTCCAGTTGAACTATTTCAAATCCTAAAAGATGATGCTGTGAAAGTGCTGCACTCAATATGCCAGCAAATTGGGAAAGCTCAGCAATGGCCATAGGACTGGAAAAGGTCAGTTTTCATTCCAATCCCAAAGAAAGGCAATGCCAAAGTGGGCTCAAATTACCGCATAATTGCACTCATTTCACATGCTAGTAAAGTAATGCTCAAAATTCTCCAAGCCAGGCTTCAGCAATACGTGAACCATGAACTTCCAGATGTTCAAACTGGTTTTAGAAAAGGCAGAGGAACCAGAGATCAAATTGCCAACATCCGCTGGATCATTGAAAAAGCAAGAGAGTTCCAGAAAAACATCTACTTCTGCTTTATTGACTATGCCAAAGCCTTTGACTGTGTGGATCACAACAAACTGTGGAAAACTCTGAAAGAGATGGGCATACCAGACCACCTGACCTGCCTCTTGAGAAACCTCTTTGCAGGTCAAGAAGCAACAGTTAGAACTGGACATGGAACAACAGACTGGTTCCAAATTGGGAAAGGAGTCCATCAAGGCTGTATATTGTCACCCTGCTTATTTAACTTATACGCAGAGTACATCATGAGAAACACTGGGCTGGATGAAGCACAAGCTGGAATCAAGATTGCTGGGAGAAATATCAGTAACCTCAAATATGCAGATGACACCACTCTTATGGCAGAAAGTGACGAAGAACTAAAGAGCCTCTTGATGAAAGTGAAAGAGAAGAGTGAAAAAGTTGGTTTAAAGCTCAGCATTCAGAAAACTAAGATCATGGCATCTGATCCCATTACTTCATGGCAAATAGATGGGGAAACAGTGACAGACTTCATTTTCTTGGGACCCAAAATCACTGCAGATGGTGACTGCAGCCATGAAATTAAAAGATGCTTGCTCCTTGGAAGAAAAGCTATTACCAACCTAGACAGCATATTAAAAGGCAAAGACATTACTTTGCCAACAAGGTCTGTGTAGTCAAAGTTATGGTTTTTCCAGTAGTCATGTATGGATGTGAGAGTTGGACTATAAAGAAAGCTGAGCGCAGAAGAACTGATGCTTTTGAACTTTGGTGTTGGAGAAGACTCTTGAGAGTCCCCTGGACTGCAAGGAGATCCAACCAGCCCATCCTAAATGAAATCAGTCCTGAATATTCATTGGAAGGACTGATGCTGAAGCTCAAACTCCAATACTTTGGCCACCTGATGCAAAGAACTGACTCATTGGAAAAGACTCAGATGCTGGGAAAGATTGAAGGCAGGAGGAGAAGGGGCCAACAGGATGAGATGGTTGGATGGAATCACCGACTCAATGGACATGAGTTTGAGTAAACTCCGGGAGTTGGCGATGGACAGGGAGGCCTGGCGTGCTGTGGTTCATGGGGTCGCAAAGAGTTGGACAGGACTGAGTGACTAAACTGAAACTGAACTGAAATATGCACCAGGGGCCAAAAACATCCCTTCCAAAAGCAAAACCCAGGCTTCAGGCCGTGCTGTCAGTCTCTGGGGTTGGCAGCCCAGGGTCGTGAGCTTGAGGGAAATGTCCTGCCTCAGAACCAAGAAGGGAGAGGACTGACCCAAAGAACTTTCATCCGGATCATCCAGTCATCTCAGGGAGACAGTGTGGGCAGGGACACGGGGCCAAGCTACTGCTCGGGCCAGATCCTAACAGACAGAAATGGGTGCGGCAGGATGCCGAAGTGACTGATGCTTGTCCTTCCGTTACTTTTTCCTTCCCGATTTCAAGGGGGTGGCTAGACCGTGCTTTCTTGCCCTTGCTGAGAAACAGGTCACATTAGACGACGTTTGCCTTCTGTTCTCAAGAGGGGCAGCGCTGTATGAGGACCATGAGGAGGGAGGGGCTGGAGGTCAGAAGAGGAGAGATCACCCCAGACGTGGGAGGACAGGGACCCCAAAGCCTGGAGACGTGGAGACTGTAAATCTCAGGAGGAGCGGTTGTGGGGTGCTCCTGGGAAAGCTGACCTTTGAAGCCCAGGATTCCCAGGTTTGGAGATGATCTGACACCCAAGCCTGGTATGAGGATGGTGGTCACCCCTGTGACCACATGGCCTCGGGCAACTGGTTTCAGAGGTGAATGGGGCCGGTCAAGGGCTGGAGGGACCTCCTATGATGTCCTTTCACCATAATCCCCCAGGATCTCTGCCCCACTGTTCTGTGACAGTTGAAGAAGTGGAGGGAACCCCATTAACGTGCAAGATTGAATTTTTCCCAGCATCCTAGCTGGTTGCAGTCTCAGGGCCGGTTTTCATTTGGTTTCAAGGATCTAACAGAATTATATTTCTTGGCCATCCTATGATGTGTTTGTAAATATTTACCCATAAACACAGTGGGGGAAAGTGTACTTTGGAATTTTAAATGCCTCCATTTTCTTAAGAAAAGAATTAGAATAAAAATTTTGGTTCCTTTGCATAACTGAAAACAATGGATCTTGCACAGTCAGTAAACAGTATTTATCTACATAAACACAGCACCAAGAGATGCTGTGTTAATACAGAGGATGTGCTGTGAAAGGCCTTCCTTTCTAACAAACCAAATAAAAGGCTTAGCTCCTCAAATGCAAGTAAAACAAGGTATCAGTGTACCTATGGCCTCTTCAAGGGAGACTTTCATTTCTTTGTAATAAACTCTTTCCATAGTCAATGCAAATCTGTATGGACTCTTTCATAACACTGTGTAAGAAAGAAAAATTTGCAGTGTCATCTTTGCTCCGAATTGCTTGGAGCCATGAAATGTTTTTCTATAAAGAGGTGTTCGCTGTTGAAGTACTAGCTGGTTATTTTTCACTTCATGTATCAATGACATCACCAATGTGATTTTTTTCTTTTTCTCTCCTCTATTTGTTCTCCAAAATGCTAAATCAAAACCTTAATAGTGTTTATCTCCCTTGTGTAAAACTCAAATAAGCCAAATGGTGGATAAATTAGAAGTGTATTGAATTGCTGCAGGCATTTCAAGTCCGACCTCTGCTGGACTCCCTCTGGGAGGCTGGCCAGAGGCTGACACTTTGGACCAGGTGAAGCAGTGAAGTTCTTACCTGCAGAGGGAGGACCTGGGGGGCCTGGGGGACCCGGACGGCCAGGTTGACCAGAAGGCCCAGGTTTGCCTGGGGGGCCTGTAACGCCACTATCTCCTTTCTGCCCCTGATGGAGAAAAAGGCAGAGCCCATTATAAGAGCAGGACATTGCAAACTTTCTTCCCCAGTCAGCTCTCCACTGGCAACCAGCTTGTACTTTGGACCAAGTGCTGGAGGAGGAATGCAGTCCCAGAGGTCACCAAGCTCATAAAAAGCTCAGGGCAAGCAACATTTGAGACAGTGCTGGATGCAAGTTTATAGATACCCAATTTTTTTTATATTGGGGTATAGTTGATTTACAGGACTGTGTCAGTTTCCATGGTACATCATAGTGATTCAATGGTTTTTTAAAAATTATATTCCATTATAGGCCATCATAGAATATTGAGTAGAGTTCCGTGTGCTATACAGTAAATCCTTGTTGCTTATCTAGTTTATGTGTAATAGTGTGGATGTGTTAATCTGCCCCTCTCCCATCCATCTCCCTCTGGTAACCCTAATTTCGCTTTATGCAGGCATCACTTCTTGCTCTGTCCTAGACACACAGCATGTGACAGCAAACGGGAAGGATCCAACCCACCCCCCTCTCTGGCAGGTGCGGAAAGAGCAGGTGCTTTCTGATCAGACCATTTCTGTTTCAGCACAAGAGCTCTTCCCACCCTGTGGCCTCTGGTGCTTTCAGGATGAAGACAGAGCCCCTTCCTTCAGCCTCCCCAGCCCTGCACAGCTGGACTTTCCAGGCTTGTCCCAGCCTTTTGACGTTGTTGGTCTTCAGGAGCACATGCCTTTTATTTTGCTTCTCAAGACTCCTCTCTGCCCCAAACTGCTCTCCCCTCCCTTCTGCCTCGATAACTCCCTCCCATCCTTCCACTCCCAGTGAAAACACCACTGTGGCAAAGCCTTCCCCGACCTCTCCTGATCCAGTCAGTTCTCCCTGGCACAGGCCCGTTGCCTTCATGGCCTTCACCCCTGCTCAGAGCTACAACTGGTCTATGGTCATTCCATCCACGTCCCTCCAGGAGACAGAAGCTCCCCACAGGCTGGAATCTGTCTTGCTCACCTCCTTTCCCCAGATCAAGTTGGGGAGGAGGAGAAGCTGAACACAGAGAGTGGATGTGGTTTGTTGGCTCTAGGTCAGGAAATCTGGCTTTTCATCTGGTCCATGAGGCCCTGCATAACTCAGGGCGTTGCTCTGTGCCCTAGTTTTCTTGTCTGTGAAAGGCAGCCAGGCAATATACACCTTCATAGGCTTGTCATGAGGCTAGCAAAGATCTCAGAGGTGAAAATGTGGTTTGCACAGAACCAAGGGCTTCGTGGGCCAAGCTGATTATCATAGCAGCTGGCTTGGTTTCATCTTTGCTCCACGGTCAGAAAAGTCCTGACTCGTAAAGAGACGTGTACCTGTGTCTTTCCACGTGGGATGTCCTCTTTGCGGTCTGCTCTTGGAGGGTTAAGTGCACACATCTCCCCCGGGGCTGCCCTTAGGAACAACCCCAGAAACCAAGGCTGGCATACCTGCAGAGCCTCCCCCCGAGCCAGTGGCTAACTGTCCCTGCCTGGGCCCCGACCACGGCGGTGCCTGGAGCTCGGCAGCTTTGGATGGGTCCCCTTCACACAGGTGTGCCAGGACTGCCTCACCCACCTGCTGAAATGTAAATCTTCCCAAGCCTGGGGGGCACGCCAGCCGAGCATGCCTTTCAACCACCATGGGACGTGTTACCTCCACCTTGCCCACGTGGCCCTGGGGGCTCTCTTGGCAGTGTGCAAGGAGTTCTCAAATCCTTCATGTGGGATGGTGAGGTCAGAGTTTGTCCCCAACTCCATCCTAAGGGAGGGAGTCTTAAGCTTTGCCTGAGCCTTAGCAATCTGCGAGGCCACCGAGACAGGTTCCCCTTGCAGATGGCACAGGAAGTCACACCTTCTTAATATAGCCGCAGCGAAGGCTCATTTATCTAACAGCCACATCGGCTGGCTCTGAGCAGAGGAAGTGACACAGCTCGAAGAAGCTGGAAACGCTCCTCGTCCTGACCTCGGCGGTAACAGAATGTCCTGCTTGTCGGTCATCTGCTCGGATCGGCCTTGCCTCTGTGAGCAGGACTCACTGAGCACTGCTTTCCAGGAAAATGCTCCTCATCCCTTTGTTGCACAAAATCTGGGGATTCCCATCCAGGAAGCCGCCGTGTCTCTGGGAAGGAAGACGTGTGTGATACACTCATGTGGTTTTCCTGGGTCTGCCCAAGGCCAGCTTGGAAGCAGGAGGCTGAGGAGAAGCTATGCAGTGGGGAGACTGGTCTCAGGTCTCCAGCTTCTGTCCCTGCTGGGGAGCTGGCTTGGCTGGGGGGTCCTGGGTGGTCATGCCGCTTCCCTGGCCCCTGGTTTCTAGGTGACTACATGCAAGGGAATTGGGTTGGTGGGATCTTCAGTCCTTCTAGATCTGAATTTCTTAATTCCTGGAGCCTCTTCTGGATTTCTGATTCTGGGGTCTGGGTTGTTTAACCTCCAGAGACTCTTAGCACCACAGCTCAACAAACACCCTGTGTATAAGACTCTATTAGGCAATTAATTCATGACAAAAAGAAAGCATCACATCCAGCCCCCAAGGTTGACCAGGCAGGCCGGGGTTGAAGCGGCACTCAGGTGTCTATAAAGTCTTAGAGGAAGATAAGTCCATATTCCTAACTGAGCTCCCAGACGTGGTTCTGGTGTCGTCTTTAAGATGGCTCCAACACAGTCATTCTCAACAGGGTCAAGAAATAGACTTCTTGGCTTCTGCTCTGACCAGGACCAGACAAACACTGTCCAAGGAAAGACACAGATGACGGAAACCAAGTAGCTTCTCGAATCCCAAGCATAGCACATTCTGGATGAACACGGCCATAGAGGGGAAAATGCTTTCTTTTTAAAAAGACTTTTTCCTTTGTCTTTCTTTTTCTGAGCCTAGTTTTTAGGAAACTGTTATCTGTGGCCTCGTGGCCATGCTACCCACGGTAAAGCTTTAGAAATTGAACTGGAACCTTGTGACTTCAAGAGTCACCATGGATGGGCTTCCCTGGTGTCTCGGTGGTACTTGGAGGACACAAGTGTAATGTCTGGTCCAGAAAGATCCCCTATGCCACCAGACAAGCAAGCCCATGTGCCACAGCTTCTGAGCCCATGCACCAAAACTAGTGAAGCCTGCATGCCTAAAGCTCTGCAGCAGGAGAAACCACTGGCACGAGAAGCCTGCACACACCTTGACAGACAGTGTCCCTGGCTCACCACAGCTGGAGAGAGCCTGCACCCAGCAACAGAGACCCAGCGCAACCAAAACAAATAAAAGTCATTGTGGAAGCTGATTCATCAGGTCAGAGTCTATGTCATTCTTAAATCCACTTTGAAAAGACTAGAACTGGCTTCTTAGCGTTACTGTGGTTCTGAGTTCTGGCACATGTGAGACTCACGTGGAGATTTAGAAGCAACAACCCACCCTGAAGGTTTATATCAGAGTCTTTGGGAAGTAAGGGCTTGGCAGGAAAGAGGAGAGACACACTTGGAACACCACCACTGCACCCAGGGCAGGGCATCTGTATTGAATCAGCCCCCAGGTGATTCCGATGTAAGCTAGAGTCTGAGAGCCATGGATCTAGCCTAAGGAAAGAACAGGAACGTGCCCACACGTGTTCACTCCTCAGCATTATCTATAATCTGGTTAGGCCTCTCTTGTCCGAGCAATCTTCTGGTCCCTCATTTACTAAAATCTGACGCAGGGATTTTAAAAGAAATGTTTTAAAACACTTAATGAATGAAGTAACAAGTGAAAGCGCATATGTTGTGATTTTTAATTAAAATTTAGGATAAATATAAATGTATATTGGTCATAAAAGGAACAAATGGCTAGAGAGTCCACAGAAGCAATAACATTGGAAGGAAGACCACCAACATGGTAACAGGGTTACGCCTGGATGTTATGTGTTTAGATGATTTCCTTCCTAGTTTTCTCAACTTTCCATTTTTCACAATGCTCATGTATTACATGTATAATGGAAAAGGAGGTAAAAAGCCAACAGAGTGGCAACCGAAAGAGTAAGGGACATGTGACTCACTCAAAGGGGTGAGGTGCTCTGAGGCCCTGGGGACAGCTTACATTACATGGTTTTGACCCAAGAGCCTGCTGACCCGGGGAAGGAAAACTTTCCCTAGGCCCTGAATAGTGCCAATAAAGAGGGTCATTTACAAATGGGGATCCTGAGGGAGGAGAAAACACCCTGCTTTTGAGACCTAGAAGACCCTTGAACAGCCCGGAAATATCTGGGCTGGTTCCAGAAGTCCATCTGTTTCTGGGACACTGAGGTAAAAAGCAGGTTTTCGTGGGGTCAGTGATCTTGGTGCAGACAGACCTGTTCCTGTGAACTGAAGACCCACTCCTGGCTTCAGCACTGGACACAGCTAGATGAGCATTCTACCCCATCCCCCTCAAACTCGGCTCCCCTAGGGAGCCCAGGTGCCCTGCCCCCCAGCCCAGAGGATGCCAGAGACCAGATTGTGTGCCCAGAAGGTCCCTGACCCACTATGCCCTGCACCCCAGATCTGGTTAGCCCTGGGATCCATACCTGCTTGCCTCGTTTCCCTGGTCTGCCTGTGGGTCCCCGGTGGCCAGCAAGCCCAGGCTCGCCCTTTGGCCCCATTTCTCCCTGGAAAGAAGAAAGAGAAGCAAGAGAGGGGTGAGGCTCGAGGCTCCAGCAGAGCTCCAGGTCGATCCGCCCCCTTCATGGGCCATCTCTGCCATCGTTCTCTTCTAGGCAGGCTGCTTCAGGAGGCTGGGGGAGCGATAGGGTCATGAGACAGGGAAAGAGATTCTTCACGGAAGAGGAGGGGAAGGAGCAGGTTACCCCGGGTGGGGTTATCATCTGAGAGACACAGAGGCTGGGCAGCACACGGTTTGGTTCCCAGGTCCCCAGTCCGAGCGGCCAGGGTGGGAGGTGCCTGCATTTTAGTCCCCGTGCCTGTGCCTGGGACACTGTTGGGGGAAATGCTCTCTTTCTTAGTTGAAATTTTATGTTGTGTTTTTAGCATAAATCCAAATCTCTGGGGTTTTTGAATAATTGGACACAGTTTTGACAACTGTCATCTTTGGGAAGCTTCTTCCATGTTAGATACATCCCTGTGTATGCGTCTTAGCTGCTCAGTTGCGTCTGACTTGTTGTGACCACATGGACTGTAGCCCACCAGGCTCCTCTCTACATGGGATTCTCCAGGCAAGAATACTGGAATGGGTAGCCCCTAACCCTAACTCCCACTTCAATACTTTGGCCACCTGATGCAAAGAGCTGACTCATTTGAAAAGACCCTGATGCTGGGAAAGATTGAAGGTGGGAGGAGAAGGGGATGACAGAGGATGAGATGGTTGGATGGCGTCACCAACTCAATGGACATGAGTTTGGATAAACTCTGGGAGTTGGTGATGGACAGGGAGGTTTGGCGTGCTGCAGTCCATGGGGTTGCAGAGTCGGACACAACTGAGAGACTGAACTGAACTGGACTGAGCCATTGCCTTTTCCAATACACATTCCTACTCTTCAGCAAAAAACTGGTTCCACCTCACTTCCATTTGATTCAGAGAGAAACACTTTGTGGGAGAGATGTTCCAGACATGTGTTCAAATTCCTAATAAAATTATTATAAACTGCATGGAAAGCAACGTAAGCCATGCGTGTGTGCTAAGTCGCGTCAGTCATGTCCAGCTCTGTGTGACCCTATGGACTGTAGCCTACCAGGCTCCTCTGTCCATGGTTCTCCAGGCAAGAATAGTGGAGTGGGTAGCTATTCCCTTCTCCCAAACATAAGCCATATTCCCAGTTAAAAAGCAAATGCACCAACTGCAGAATTCGAGAGTTTAAGGTCAGCCTTTTGTAAAACTGGTCTCTGCATCTCAGACCATCCCCTTCTTCCCTGTGTTCTTCTAGGATTCTGGGCTCACCTGTGGCTTCTTTGGCTCATGAACCCAAAGGGCAGCCTTCCTTCCTACCCCCAGGAACCCCTGGACACCCAGAAAGCACCACACAAACTAAGTTTCGCAGCAGGAGCCGTGAGAATTTCTGCCAGGCAGTGGCCAGTGCCTGTGAAGAGCTTCCCTAACCACTTAGACAACGAATAACACCCAGATAACTTCTCCCAGGGACGCTATTGTGTACAACACAATGGAAAATTCCAGGGAACACCAATTCACAGTGAGGATCAAGCATAGAGCTCTGAAATTATCTGCTGGTTCAGCCAGTGTAATGAATTTGTCAAGCTACCAACATCCTGCCTCACCAAGAACTGTCCTTAAACCTACGATTTCTTTCTCATCCGTCATGCTCTTCAGCCTGCTTGGATAGGGTGGATTCTCTGTGACTATGTAGATGTTTGCACAATTTTCCTTGGCTATTTAGAGGAGGCTGAGAGATGCCTTGTTTGTCTGGGAGAAAACAGTAGCATAAACAGCATAATTTTTTGGAAAAGATTGCCTGAAGGAAGTGTGGTCCTTCTCCTCACCAGTTGGAAGCAGCCAGTAATATCTTGATCTGATTTCTCTCTGAAGACCTAATTATGGTCATCACATTACCTCTGTCTTAAACAGGCTGCATGGGAGGGAGGGAGAATTCTCTATGGAAAGTCTAGTGAATGGAACAGAGAGCAGAGAAGCTGTCATATTTAATTTTACAGGAATGTATTGCTCTCGGATACACAGGATGAAAACCTAGACTAAGTATTTTAAAATAAAATTGTTTTTCTCTGTAATGTTCCCTTTCATTTGCTTATATAATTAATCTCTTTTCAACCCAGCACTCTATGTAGGTAGCAGAAACAGAGCTTTTGATAGCTTTGGGCAGTGATAAATGATAATAATTTCAGATGATTGAAATTATTTAAATATAATCTACCAATGGGAGAAAGATAAAACTTTGTACTTTCAAGCATGGAAAATAAAATTTTAAGGTGAACTTGGAAACAATTTAGAATTCTAAGAAAGCATCCCACTTGCCTGTTGGAAGAATATCATGCCCTGAGGCTTAGACAAAAATAGGTTTCTAATCTTAATGCCTTAACAACATAAGGACCCACCATTGCAGTGGTGATTGTCCTAAGTGGTTGTTCAAGCACCCTTTCTCTTTATTGTCTGACGCTCCCCTCACCTTCACGCCTGAGTTCTCTTCCCCAGACCCTAACCTCAAATAAAAGTTAAAAAAAAAAAGTCAGTCAGTTGCCACTTTCACAATTTTTAGTATATCTGACACCACTCTGTTATTCAATGACTACTTTTTATTTAAGTCAATCAAATAAACTCCTTTTTATTAAGCCTTGTCCTGAAATCCTTCTAAGTACTCAAATAAATAATACATTTAACTGTCAAATAAAAACATTTTAGCTGTCACCTGCTAAAATAGCTCTGCATTCCTCTGGTAGTGTCTGTACCCTCCTGAAGGAGTGCTGAGCTGGGTGCCGACAGAACTGGCCTTGAACCCTCTCCAGGGCCCCTGGCCACTGCAGCTCCAATCTGAGTCCCGGGGCACAAAGCTTTCTGCTTTTGAACAGTCTGATAGCCCCCTGACAGACAGGAGACACAGAGAAGGCCTCCCTCTTCTCAAGTGGGGTGTCCCTTCCTCCTCTGAGTCGGAGAGAGGTCTTACCAATACATTTGGCAACTTGCTCCCCTTTCAAACAGGAACCTTCCACAAAGAAATCCACTTATCGTGCTTGATGGATGAAAGGCAGACCTCTTTTTGCTGTGCTTGGAGGATCTAACTTGTTACTGAAGCCTATTTTTACTACTTCTGAGTACTTACTTTCTGCCCCAACATTCCAGGAAATCCTGGGAAACCCTGTGAAGAGAAAAACAAACATAATGACTGCTTCTGAAATAATTCTTGAAAAGGCTAAGGAAGAACTTGGTCAGTCATTTTCAAGATAAAGCCCCGTCAATCAGCCAGCCAACCCATTAGTCATCCAGCAAGTCAGCCATCCAGCTAGTCAGTCATCCAGTCAATCAGTCATTCAGCCAGCCAGCCATTCAATCGATCAGACAGGCATTCATTCATTCAGCCAGTCAGCTAGCCAGTCATGCAGTCTGCCATTCCTTCATTCTTTCATCCAGTCGGCCATTTACTCACTCAGCCAGCCAGCCAGTCAGTCAGCCAGTCAATCAGTCCTTCAGTCAGTCAGCAGCCAGTCAGTCAGCCAGCCAGTCAGTCATTCGGTCAGTAAGCAGCCAGGCAGTCAGCCAGTCAGTCAGTCATTCAGTCAGTCAGCAGTCAGTCAGTCAGTCAGCAGCCAGTCAGCCAGTCAGTCAATCATTCAGTCAGCAAGCAGCCAGTCAGTCAGCCAGTCAGTCAGTCATTCAGCTAGCCAGCCAGTCAGTCAATCATTCTGTCAGTAAGCAGCCAGCCAGCCATTCAGTCAGTAAGCAGCCAGGCAGTCAGTCAGTCAGTCAGTCAGTCAGTCAATCATTCAGTCAGTCAGCAGCCAGTCAGTCAGTCATTTAGTCAGTCAGCAGCCAGTTAGTCAGCCAGCCAGTCATTTAGTCAGTCAGCAGCCAGCCAGCCAGTCAGTCAATCATTCAGTCATTCAGCAGCCAGTCAGTCAGTCATTTAGTCAGTCAGCAGCCAGTTAGTCAGCCAGCCAGTCATTCAGCCAGTCAGCAGCCAGCCAGTCATTCAGCCAGTCAGCAGCCAGGCAGTCAGCCAGCCAGCCAGTCAGTCGGTCAGTCAGTCATTCAGTCAGTCAGCAGCCAGCCAGTCAGCCAGCCTGTCAGTCATTCAGTCAGTCAGCAGCCTGTCAGCCAGCCAGTGAGTCAGTCATTCAGTCATTCAGCAGCCAGGCAGTCAGTCAGTCAGCCCACAAGATGCAGATTGGTAGGGGATGTCACTTCTGCTGTAGTTTATCATTTCTATGAAATGCCCATTACCTTTTCTCCTTTGGGACCCAAGTCACCCCTTTCACCTCTGGATCCCTAAGAGGAAGCCATAGGAGAGAGTCAATGAGTTAACTCCCAGGAGAAAAACTGGAGCATTTCTAACTGAAAACTCCACAGGTCACCACCCTCACTGCCCTTAGAAGACTGGGTATGCCCAGGGAAGGTCTTCTTTATGAGATACCTCCTATTTGGATCCCCCAAAACTGCTTACATTAATAAAGGACACTCCATAGAAAATTCTGGGTCCTAGATTTTCTCCTATCTTCCAGGAAATTTGTTCTCAGGGTGTGGCTGGATTTTTTACTCCATTTTTGACAGACACCGAGGCTGTGTGGTAGAAGCGGGGCCTAAGTCACACATCTACCATCTTCGCCCAGCTCCCCCTGCCAGGGGTGTTCACGCTGCACCTGGCACAACCTCCAGACCTTACCTGCTCCACGTGAGGGGCTTCCACTTCCACTGGGAGCGCCTCCCTAACCCGCCTGCCCTGGCTCAGGGGCCCTCACTTCTGTCTCGCGGCCCACTGACGAAGGACAGGGTAACATTGAGAGGTGGCGGCTGCAGCCACTGACTAAAGAGACCCCTGGGCCCATGCTCTGTGCATCACGGACCCCAGACTCGGCTTGGGGAGCCATCAGAGACAAGCACAAACCTTTTCCCCTCTGGATCCAGGGTAGCCCTAAAAGAAAGCAGAAGGCACATTGACAGTCAGCCCTGTAGGACCTCCGGGTCTGGAGTAAGAGTGGAAGGAACCCCTGGATGGGGTGGTGGGATGTGTCTCCACACTGGGCTGCACGTTCTAGGGCAGAGGTCAGGGGAGGTTGCAGCAGTGAATATAAAGATGTCCCTGAGGGTTGTGTTTACACCAGGCCTAAAAAGAACATTGCTTTTCTTAACCCCCAGCCTCAAAGGCCCAAACAAAATGTTTCCATCTGCTTTGTTGTCCAGAGGTTTGACCCTCATTGTCCAAGAGAACAGCAGGAATGGCCTCCTTCTGCCCCATGTCCCAGGGCATGCCCCGCCCCCGGAAGGCTAGTAAAGATAAGCACAGCCTGGCACCAGCCTCTCCAACATCTGTGATAATCCCCAGCCCAGGACAGCCGTCACCCAGTCCCCACTTTATAGACACCAGCTGCTCTAGAGCCTTAATCAGAAGACCTGGAACCATATGTCTGGACCAACACACTGACCTTGGAGCCCATTGGTCCTCTTGACCCTGGCAAGCCCATCAGACCCAGGTCACCTTTTTCACCCTGTGGGAATCACAAGAAGGGGGGAAAAAAGGACCTCCAGTGACATTTCCTAGAGAAACTGAACCAGGAGAGGCCTGGGCTAGATCAGGACGGAGCTGGGGATATCGAGGCTGGCCTGTGAATCTCAGGACCCCAAATGCTCCCTTGTTCACTCCCAGGGGCCCAAGACTACAGAATCCAGGCTTCATTCTGGTATTTGTCATGAAACATAGAAGGAAATTGTCCAAGGTAGAGCAGCTCTCCAAACCAAATGCTCACTCATGTGTTATAAATGAACTGACATTTGATACTCTCCCAGAGAGGGTTGGGAAAGGATGGGGAAGAGAGCATGAAGGCATTTGGGTTCTCAAAGGGCAAGGTATCTGTGCTCCAAAAAACTACATCTGCTCTGCTGTTTGCATAGGGAGGGCCTTTCAGATGTTTCCATATACTCTTTCCCTAGGTTTGCAGCCAAGCAGAGTGACCATTAACCTCTGGGTGGAAGCAGGGGACTAGGATTCATGGATGGGATCTGTTACCCCTCAGAATGGTTTACAGTTGGAACTTTTAGTACCTTCTGTGCTAAAAAAACTTTAACCAGCACTAAACAGTAGAAATAGAAGGTGAGCTACAGACTTAATTTTAAATTTTTTTAGAAGCCACCTTAAAAGTAAAACTAAAGGGATGTTTTTAACTTTAAATTTAAACATTAAATTTACTCTAGTTAATTATTAATCACTATTTAATAATCCAATTATTTTAAACATGTCATCAATGTAAAAAGTATCCATGAGAGTTTTACATTTGATTTTTCACAATAAATATTTGAAATCTGTTGTGTATTTAAATTTACATCACACCTCAATTCAGCTGCTAAATTTTCATCCAAAATACTTGATCTGTATTAGATTTCATAAAATTTACAGTTAAAAAAGCAGATTTCAACTCAAGTTGCTCAAAAATACTTAAATGTTTTCAAATAACTGAATTGAGTAAAGATTTTTAAGTTCAGACTTAAATTAATTGAAAAAATTTCAGTTCCTCAGTTGCACTTCGCACATTTCAAGGGCTCAATAGTCACATGTGGCTAGTGGCTGCCATACAGGATGGCTAAGCATTCTATACAGTGGATTTTTAAGGACATATCCTTGGGAATTTTCCTAAAGATGACTGGGAGCAATTTTCTAGTCTCATAATAAATGCAGCCAGTGAGTCAGAGCAGATGGTGACATTCGCCTGCCCACCCCTGACTTTTGCAGGTCAGTTCTAAGTCATGGCCTCTGCACACTATAGTCTACAACCAAAGTGTGTAAAAAGACATGTGTGTGGGTGTGTCAGCTTCTCCTCACCTGTCTGAGGAAGGGGATTTTCCCAGCATTTAGCGATCCATCTGTGAAAGCAGGGTTTCCGTGGTTCCAGGCTCCGACTCCCTTGCCCTCACCCTCCACCCACTGACCAGTTAGTATGATGGGCCAACAACCTTCCAGACACAAGCTCCTTTGGGGTCATCTCAAGGAGCCAAAGAATTGGAAGCTAACCCTCAGGACAGAGCAGGACAGGGCCCCTGGAACGAGGCAGCAGGCCCTTGTTTCTCCTCCCACAGGAGCAGCTGTGGGACTGACCACAGTCTTGTGGCCCAAGCAAGGGAGGAAGTGTTTGGGGCCCTCTGGGCAGTCCTTGGGCTCTCTCCTTTTTCCCTATCTTGAGGAGGTTGAGTTTCGCCGACTGTGCCAGGAGACAAGGGAGACGCCACCTCCTCCCCTCGAGTTCTGATGCCCTGGGAGCCGACACACTTACCCTGGGGCCTTCAGGGCCGGGCCAGCCGACAGGCCCAGGCATGCCAGGAACTCCTGGGGGGCCAGGTCTGCCCTTCAAAGACAGAGAACAAAAGTTAGGACTATTGGGCTTATTCCCCTCCCTCTGAAAACAGATTTGTCTCTGTGGCCTGGTAGGGAGTATAGGCCCAAGCCTGGCCCTGGGACCCTCATCCCCACTTCCAAAGACTCATGGCCTGGAAAGCTGGGCCACTCAGATGGGTTGAAGCCCTTGGTATCACATGACGTCAACACATGAGACTATTCCATTCAAGGGATGGAAGGTGGTGGGAAGGAGCTCTAAACTTCTCGGTCCTTTTATTGTTATCACCCACCCACACATCCCCTGCATTCCAATATATTCTCTCCAAGGAGGCAACATAGAAGGGGGAAGGTGAGGTTTGGGGGTCAGCGACAGATGCTGGGCCCTTTCCCTTGAGGTCTATCCCCTGCTCAGCATGCCCACCTCCCAGAGGACACCTTCCTTGCCATAACAACTCACTCCTTCCTGCAACCTGCACGTGTGGATTTGCTGGGGGCGGAAGCTGCCCAGCAATTGACTCACCACCCCTTCCTAAGCCAACAGCCTAGCCCCTTTACATCAAGGTGAGGCAAGACCAATTCTCTGTTGCCATTCCCACTGCAGAGCTCCTCTGTGGCTCAGGCTGAAGCTGGATGTCACCTGATACCACAGCCTTCCACATCCCCAGCTAGGCTAACCGAAATTAGCCAGTGGGTGCAGAGGTCAATACAGACCCCACCTCACTGCCCCCGCACTCTCTTGCCGGGCTTACTCTTCCACAGCTCCTTGGCCTCAGTTGGGTTTGCTTGACACAGAGATAAAGGTGGTCCATGCCATGTGCAAGTGAATTAATGACTAGAGCAGCTCTCTCTCTTATCCCTCACCCGGAGATCACGATGCTGGCAGGCACGCTAGCTCCCACTCCTGCCTGCTTCACCCACGGCAGACATCACTAAGCAATCACAGGCCCCAGAATCCTCCCAGCCCGGCGCTTCAGATAACCACTAGGCCTTGGCTGGAGGTCAACTGTGTCCTAAAGGGGTGGGCCTTTGTCATACAAAGGTCTTTTTGAGGCTCTTATTGATAGTAAAAGTATTTGAATAAAATAACTGGGGAAATAGTAATTTATATTTAGAACCATGGGCATCTTTTCTTGGTCTTGAACCTTCTTCTGTATCACCAAGACCGACAATTTCAGTGCCAGCATCCCCTGACCACAGTGGGCAATGGTTGACTGACTCCTTCCTGATGCTAATGAGAGTCTTAATAACGCATGTTTGGTTTATTCAGAGTCCCTGCGACCTGAGGTAACTCCCATTTATTTCAGCTGGGCCCTGAGGCAAAGCCATTCATTCTTGTCTGACACTTAATTCCAGTTTAATCAAATCGACAGTGAGAGTCATTTGGTGCCGCCGGCTGGGGCCTTGGAGGGTTTCTCTGATGGACGGCAGGATGAGGCTGGGGGGGACCCTGGCCAGGCTTGGCAGCTTCCGAAGTCCGAATGCCACCAGGGGCAGGCTGTAGACTCTGACTGAGAAGCAGGCAGAGAGAGGCGGTCACTTCCATCCTCATCAGGATGACGCCTGGGCATTGGGGCTGCGGAGTGTGCAGCTGGTCCCCACCCCGAGGGCACACAGTCTCACTTGCCCAGCACAGCTGCCCGTGTAATTCTGACAGGGTAACGTGGACCGTACCTTCCTTCCTGGTCGACCAAGCTCCCCCTGTGGATGGAGAAGACAGGTAAGCAGAAACTGCTTTGGAGGAAAAGTTCTGGAATCTGAGGGCTTGGCAGGTCTGATGAGCCGGCGTGCCCACGTGGCAAGGTGCCCTGGAGGCTCACAGCGTCCCCGCCACATCACGGGGCCCCGCTGAGATGGACGGATGGGGTCCCACTCCCACAGTCACCATGGAGCCCATCGTCACCCTCTAAGGCAGGATGAGCGCATGCTTTGAAATCTCAACCAGAAAACCCTCAGGGGCATCCCTAGAAACCAGGCTGGTGTTACCCAGGGGAGGTGGGGGTGAAGACAGAGGTGCTTCATACCTTCTCTCCCTTTGGTCCAGTCTTGCCAGGAAGCCCGGGCGGGCCCTACGCGATCAAGATAAAAAGAGAACAAAGCCCGCATCAGCTAGAGGCAGGACGGGTGAGAGGGCGCCCTGGGTGCCCTGGCCCCTCAGTAGGCAGTTCTCGCTGAAGACTCAGGGGTCCCAGCATGGCCAGGCCCATCCTCCTCCCTGGGACCCTCTTCTTGCTTTCTCTGGGCTGTTTTCAGCATCACTGTTACTGCGGTGCTCACACACCTGCTCTCTGTGATTTTCCTTTTCTCCCTGGAATTCTCCGATAGGCTGAACCTCCTGAGTGCCTGGTGAGAGCAACTCAAGGGACTTAAGAAGGGCTATCTGGTGAAACAAGATGCTTCACCACCTCTCACCTCTTTTCCGCTGCTCTTACCAAGTTCCCCTGGGGCCCTGACCAGACAGAAGTGAGGCTTTGCTCTCAGGAGTAGCTGACACAGAAATTCCCGCGGTGGACCTCTGGGTACCAGGAAGAGCAAAGAGCCTTCTGTTTCAAGATGCTAACAGGGTGGGCATGTGAAGAGTGAATTTTTGTCCCACTGCTCAGCCAGGGGGTGGGGCCGAGTCCAGCTCGGGGACCCCCCGCGCCTGTCGCACTGGAGCTTGGCACACACTGCAGGATGCAGCTGCCCCCGGTGCACGTGCTTATGAAACCCTCAGTTGGCAGCTGTCTGCCAAGCTCCCCAGGACGGCAGAGAGGAAATCCACCAAAACCCCTGGGCCGCCTCTTCATCCCCAAGATCTGCAGGTGAGCACGCCTTACGTGAAGCCTGCCTGAAATAGGATTTCTGTGAAGCTTGTTCAAACGACCCACTCCAGCCAAGGGATTCCAATCCTCTCTGCACATCAGATGCCCTTGGGGGACCTTTTAAAATTCCCCAGGGACACAGGCATCCCAGGGGATTCTAATGGGCAGAAAAGTTGGGGAACCACCGTTTTTTGGTTTATTCTCCTTCTGTTTGGGGGAGGGGGCGGAAAGGGAGAGTTTCAGTTCCATTCTTTCTTCTTTTCCAAGCCTCAGTGATTTTCGTTTTCTTCAAATAGGCTAGAACTATTTATCAGGCCATGATGCTGTCCCTAGCTCAGGGCTTCCCAAACTTTGACATGAGGGTGATTCCCTCTGGGGAGTCTTGCTAAGATGCAGGTTCTGATGAGAGGGGGTGGAGTGGGGGGAGGGGAGGCTGAGATTCTGTGCTTCCAGCAAGTTCCCAGTGCTGGCAGTTGTGGTTCCGAGGCTCCCCCTCTGTGTGGGTACAGGGTCACCCTGTGTTCCTGAAGCGCAGAGGTGGCTGTGGGATCCCTGGAGCCAGCCACACAGCCTCCTCGGGACCCACATGGGCTTGCACCAGGTCAGAGAGGTTCCTGTGGAGCTGGAGACGTGGCCTCCAGGCAGCCGGGACCCCCTTCCCTTCCCGTGGGGTGTCTGCAGGTGCAGACCACGGGAGCTGACAAGGTGGAAAACCCCCTGGGAGCTGAGCCTCGGGCACTCACCGTGCGTCTCTGCAGACTTCCCAGAGCCTCTGTGGCAGTTCTGGCCAACTGTGGGTCCCAAGTCCTGCTTTCTTCACTGCATTCAATAAACATTTACGGGGAAGCTCTACTTCCCAGCCAAGGGATTCCAAGCCTCTCTGCACATCACAAGCTCTTGAGGACCTTTTAAAATTCCCCAGGAACACAGGACAGGACTACACCCCAGGTACTGGTGTGGGTGGGCACAAAGCAAGGTGGACAGTCCCTGCTCGCAAGAGCTGGTCTGCAAGGAGCCAGACAGGAAACACTTTGGCTTTGCCTCTAATACAGCAATTCTGTCATAACTCAACTCTGCCCTTCAGTGCAAGAAGTCACCAGAGAACAACAAACTTTAATTACAAAAAACGCTGGACTGGACCCTTGGCCATAATTTGCCAACCTCAGGCATAGAGCTTGTATTTTATGGAGGTGGGCAGACCCACGAGTCTGGGAACAAGAATAAAACTATAACGACATGATAAAACTATGCAGAGAAGGAAAATTGGTCCCTGGGTGGAGAGTGATGGGGTGATTACTGCAGAAGGAGGGTGGAGGGGGCATGTCTGAGGAGGTGGGGCACCTGGGTTCTGAGGGACAGAGGAGCTGGCCATGGGGACAGTCAGAAGGAAGGGCATTGCAGACAGCCAGAGCCGCAAGCAAGGCCCTAAGGCCGCCACAGACTTCGGGTGGTTGAGGACCCAAGACACACTGCGGCTGCACTGGGCGGGCCGTGACGTCATGGGAGACAATTTGCAGGAGATACAGGTCCCCACGCGGGGCTCTGCTCCCAGGGTGAGGAATGTGTCTTAGTCTTCCTGTGACGGGAAGCCACAGGAGAGGTGACAGACTTCCAGACCCCAGGTCCTCCTCGATGGACCCCCTCTCCCAGGCCGGCCAGAGGGCCCAGGAGTCTGTGAGACAGTCTCTGGAGGGGACCTTTTGTCTCCCTAAAAAATCCTTCCACCAGCATTCGGCCTGCTCCTCACTCTAACCTGAGCTCTGGTGGGGAGGGGAGGGCTGGTTGGGGCCCGAGTCTGGGGCCAAAATGAGTTTCTCTGCCCTGCACACAGGCCCCTCTGGGTGGGGTTAACAGCCACATTGCCCCTGAGTGTTTTTCTGATGACCGCTATAACAATAACCACCCCCATCTAGGCAGTAGCTCGCCTGGCCACCTCCCACATCTAGTACTGCAGGGGAAGTTATATCCCCATTGTGCAGATGGGCACATTGAGGCTGGGAGGCAGAATCGGCCAGAGAAGAACCACGTGGTTCCTCCAGGGCAGGAAAACAACCCCAAGGCACCTGAAGGGGGGCAGCTCTTCCCAGGGTGTGGTAGGCGGGGGAGGGTCCCTGCCCTGAGCAGAGGACCTCAGGGGAAGGGCCTGGGGGTGCACTGACCTGCGCGCCCGGACCTCAGGGGAAGGGCCCAGGGTGTACTGACCTGGGGGCCCGGAGGCCCAGATGAGCTGAGCGACCCCTGCACACACGGGGACCGTGCCGTCTCCAGTTCCAGGACGAGATTCTTCACGTCCGGGGAGAGAAGCTTCAAGACAAAGTGACACAGGTTATAGGTCTGACCAGGGGTGCAGAAGAAGAGTCAGCCCCCGGGCACAGACCTGTCCCACAGCCCAGGCCCCAAGGCCGGCCGTTCCCTGACTCCCCAGTGGGCGTCTCAGGAAGGCGACCTCTGACTCCCAGTCCCCTTCCTCCCATCTGCTGAGACAACCCGGCTTAAATGGATTACAGAGAAAAAGCAACCACTCTGGATGGAGTTAGGAACTCACTCGGGAGCCTTCACCCAGCATCCAGGACAGCACCATCCAATAGGAGTAAAATGAGTCACTAATGCGAGACCCCCGTGCCATCTTAAATGTTCTCATAACCACATAAAAAAGGTAAAAGGGGACACGTGAAATTAATTCTGGTGAGTATTTTATCTTACCCAATATATCTGAAATATTATTTCAATGCAAGAAAAAAAATTACTGAGATATTTTTGCATCATTATAAAAAGCATTCCGTGTGTATTTTATACTCCGCACATCTCAGTTGGAACTGGCCAGATAGGGCCAGAGGCTAGTGTATTGGACAGTACGGGTCTAAGAGGTTCTGGGAAAATCTGAGCGTCTAGAGCCCCTGGAATGCCTTCCAGCTCAGCTTCCCCCATCCTGCTCTTCCCCTCCCTTTCCCTCCCTTTCCTCAGTTCCGTTCTCCCTCACAGGACTGTTTCCTGTGTCACTTCATGGATAACCGAGTAAGAAGGAAATTTCACACGCGCTTAGGGAGAAGAAAAAACAAGAGGGGGAAACTCCACGTCTGAGCCGCTGACAGGAGCCCAGAAAGCTATCAGTTCACCTCAGTGTCTCTGAGCCGACAGGACACTTGCCCCGCCGTCTACCTGCCAAGACAGACACGTTGTCTGCTGGCCAGCTGAACGGCCCAGCCCCGTTCCCGGTGAGGAAGCATCTCCCTCCCTCCATCCCGCCTGAGGTGCACCGGGCACCAGCGGGGTGCAGAGAACCGGCCCCTGAGGACAGTACCGGGAGGAGCCCCCGCTGGGCGGAGGGGGCGTGGCTGGGCGGAGGGGCGCCCCGGGACCCCCGACAGTCAGCGGTACTCACCGGGCCCCGGCCCCCTCGGAAGAAGGGCGGCGGGAACAGCGGGGGCGGCGGGGGCGTCAGCAGGCAGCATGCTCGGGGGCCGCCGCGCCTCTTCTGATCCAGGCCGGGCAGGGCTGCTCGGAGAAACCCCCTGCTCGTTAGTGTGGGGCCTGCGTCAGGGCCTCGGGGTGCCCACTGTGCCCGGGAAGGGCGGAGACCGTGTGCCACCCCCGACGGCCGGCCGCCTCTCACGTCCAGCCCGCTGGGCCCTCCCCGCCTCGCCCTGACCGCGCCCTTCCCGCCTCGCTGGGTGCGCACTGCGGCCGCTGGGACCACCGGTAGGTCAGGCTCCTTCTCCAGACGCTGACGGTCACTTTGTAGACGGGACAGACAGCATACGGTTCAAATAGACCCGCCAGGTGCCCCTTCTCTCAGCTGGGGAGAAGGCAGGGTCTGCTCACACCCTTGACACCGTGTCTGGAAGGAACCGTTCCCTGGGGGAGGCAGTGCCCCGGGCCAAGATTTCAAGCATCGATTTGACTCCAGACTCTACACAGACATTCGGGCCACCCGTGCTTACAGGAGAGCTATAGGCTAATGTCTTCAGACACAGGAGTGAGATGACAAGGGAGCCCTGGATCCTTGCAGCTTCACAGGCAGGTGTTCAACGTGAGCACACGTTCAGTGCTGAGCTGGTCCTGGCAGAAAGGACACAGATCCCCAGGGATTCCTGCAGCACCCTGGGTAGAGATCCCGAACTCCCCAGCCTCCAGGAGCCCCTTCAGCTCCTGTCCAGTCTCTGCCCTGCTCCCTGCCCACCGCCCTGGCTCCCAGCCTGGGGGAGTCCTTGTGGCTGCATTTGAGCTTCGTATGAACATCATCCTTCTTTGGCTCGACATCGTGTCTGTGACGGGCATCCTGATCCCTGCTTGTCCTCACGCTGCTGAACAGAGTCCCGCTGTGGGACATGACCACAACCCTCTTATCCATCCTGCTGCCTCTGAACACTGGGTCGACACGGCTACATGCCCGCCAGACCGGCTAAACTGAGAATGCCAGAACGCAACATTTGTCGGCAAGGGTGTGGGACAACCAGAATTTTCACTCATTGGCCGGCGGGATAGAAAATGGGCTCAACCTCTTTGGAAAACTGGCTGAATCGTCTCCTAAAGCTGAATGTGGCCACCTCCGATGGCTCGGCAACTCTCACGCCAAGGTGTTCACCAACGGAAAAGTGGACGCGCGTTCACCCAAACACACGTACTTCTCGAACATTGCCCAGAGCTGTTGATTTTCCAGCTCCCCGTCCTGGTCTCGTGATGGTGCCTCCTGGTCCACCCCTCCTCCGAATCTCTGACCAGTGGGTTGCCCTTCACACCCCTCTATGCCCTGAAACCAGTTTTCAGACTTGTCTCCCGGAGACAGTGCTTGTCTTTTCCTTCCACCCTGTGATCCAAGGCCTGACTCGACATCAGGCAGCCAGCGGGTGCGTCCCAGAAGGCACGCAGTGTGGGGCTGCCGGTGTCAACTCCAGCACCCCAGGAATCACTGCACATACCTACACCCTTGCACCCAGCGGAGGAGCATCCCGCTCTCTGGACCACTGGTCCTCAGCCCCCTCAGATGCAAGGCCCCATTGGTAAGAAGTATCTTTAAAGACCCCTTTGTTATCCCAAAATAGAATCCCAAAATAAGACAACATACCTATACCACTTAAAAATCAATGTAATGTTCTGAATGTAATATAAAAGAGAGCTTTCAGAAAAGTGATTTATGATATAAAAATGCATGTTTTAATATGCATATTTTGTTGAGCACTAGAATGTCAGAAAACTTGATGACATAGTTAGATGCTTGTGCCTGCGTGTGAAACCATACTGAATGCAAAGTCTACTAACATAACGTGCGGCATCTACAGCGCAAATGCTTCAAGTGAGGTGCCCACTGTGAGATGTGATTTTCTCAAATGAGGAAAAATACTGCATAAAATCCCAACCAAACAAAGCATAGTCACTACTCAGCAGTTGTTATATGAGAAAACTCAGTTTCATATATAGCAGTTCAACAAATATTGATATGAAAGAGAATTAGCTCCTAGGATGAGATAATTATAAAATGTATGCATCTTCCATGTGACATTTCAGAGTCATGTGCGACATGGGACATGCATATGATGCTGTCCCACTGCAGGAAACCTCTCGGCTCAGCTGTTGTGACAACTGAAAATGAAAATTTCTAACAAGGCCCCATGGAACACTCTCTGAAATAAATTGTACCAATGTTTTCTTTGGTCAGTCTCCCAAGGCAATAGAAATAAAAGCAAAAATAAACAAATGAGATTTAACCAAACTAATAAGCTTTGACACAGCAAAGGAAACCATAAACAAAACAAAGACAACCTGCAGAATGGGAGGAAATATTTGCAAATGATGCAGCCAACAAGAGATTAATGTCCAAAATATACCAAGAGCTCATACAGCTCAATAACAAAGAACCCAATCAAAAAATGGACAGAAGACTTAAACAGACATTTCTCCAAAAACATCCAGATGGCCAATCAGTTCAGTTCAGTCGCTCAGTCGTGTCTGACTCGTTGCGACCCCATGAACCACAGCACACCAAGCCTCCCTGTCCATCACCAACTCCCGGAGTTTATCCAAACTCATGTCCATTGAGTCAGTGATGCCATCCAACCATCTCATCCTCTCTTGTCCCCTTCTCCTCCTGCCCTCAATCTTTCCCAGCATCAGGGTCTTTTCCAATGAGTCAGCTCTTCGCATCAGATGGCCAAAGTATTGGAATTTCAGCTTCAGTCTTTCCAATGAACACCCAGGACTGATTTCCTTTAGGATGGACTGGTTGGATCTCCTTGCAGTCCAAGGGACTCTCAAGAGTCTTCTCCAACATCACAGTTCAAAAGCATCAATTCTTTGGTGCTCAGCTTTCTTTATAGTCCAACTCTCACATCCAAACATGACCACTGGAAAAACCATAACCTTGACTAGACAGATCTTTGTTGACAAAGTAATGTCTCCGCTTTTTAATATTCTGTCTAGGTTGGTCATAACTTTCTTTCCAAGGAGTAAACATCTTTTAATTTCATGGCTGCAATCACCATCTGCAGTGATTTTGGAGCCCAGAAAAATAAAGTCAGCCACTGTTTCCACTCTGTCCCCATCTATTTGCCATGAAATAATGGGACCGGATGCCATGATCTTAGTTTTCTGAATGTTGAACTTTAAGCCAACTTTTTTACTCTCCTCTTTCACTTTCATCAAGAGGCTCTTTAGTTCTTCACTTTCTGCCATAAGGAATATTGGAATATAATGGAATATATATATATATTCCAGTAATATAATGGAATATTACTCAGCCCTAAAAGAGAATGAAATAATGCCATTTGCAGCAACACAAATGGACCTAGAGAGTGTCATATTAAGTGGATTAAATCAGAGAAAGACAAATATCATATAATATTACTTATGAAGTGAAAGTCACTTGGTTGTGTCAGACTCTTTGTGACCCCATGGACTATAGAGTCCATGGAATTCTCCAGGCCAGAATACTGGAGTGGGTAGCCTTTCTCTTCTCCAGGGATCTTCCCAACACAGGGATCAAACCCGGGTCTCCCACATTGCAGGCAGGTTCTTTACCAGCTTAGCCACAAGGGAAGCCCAATATTACTTATAATATTGTATAGTATTATATGTGGAATCTAAAAAATGAAACAAATGAACTTATTTATTAATACAAAACAGACTCACAGAGAAAACAAGTTTATGGTTACCAAACAGGAAAGGGAGAGGGATAAATTAGGAGTCTAGAATTAGAAAAACTGTACAGAAATGTCTTGATGACCCAGATAACCACGATGGTGTGGTCACTCATCTAGAGTCAGACATCTTGGAGTGTGAAGTCAAGTGGGCCTTAGGAAGCATCACTATGAACAAAGCTAGTGGAGGTGATGGAATTCCAGTTGAACTATTTCAAATCCTAAAAGATCATGCTGTGAAAGTGCTGCACTCAATATGCCAGCAAATCTGGAAAACTCAGCAGTGGCCACAGGACTGGAAAAGGCCAATTTTCATTCCAATACCAAAGAAGGGCAATGTCAAAGAATGTACGAACTACCACACAATTGCACTCATTTTACATGCTAGCAAGGCAATGCTCAAAATCCTTCAAGCTAGGCTTCAACGGCACGTGAACTAGGAACTTCCAGATGTACAAGATGGATTTAGAAAAGGCAGAGGAACTAGAGATCAAATTGCCAATATCTATTGGATCATAGAAAAAGCAAGAGAATTCCAGAAAAGCATCTATTTCTGCTTTATTGACTATGCTAAAGCCTTTGACTGTGTGACTCACAATAAACTGTGGAGAATTCTTCAAGAGATGGGAATATCAGACCACCTTACCCACCTTCTGAGAAACCTGTATGCAGGTCAAGAAGCAACAGTTAGAACCAGACATGGAACAATGGACTAGTTCAAAACTGGGAAAGGAGTACATCAAGGTTGTATATTGTCACCCTGATTATTTAACTTATATGCATAGTACATCATGTGACATGCCAGGCTGGATGAAGCACAAGCTCGAATCAAGATTTATGGGAGAACTATCAATAACCTCAGATATGCAGATGATATCATGCTTATGGCAGAAAGTGAAGAGGATATAAAGAGCCTCTTGATGAACGTGAAAGGAGAGTGAAAAAGCTGGCTTAAAACTCAACATTTAAAAAGTCAAGATAGGGGGCACATAGCTTTGGAGGGAGGAGCCCATTGTGTCCCCTTTTGCCTGGCAAACAATAAAACTGTTCTTTTCTATTTCACCTAAAAAAATAATAATAATAAATAAATAAAAAGTCAAGATAATGGCGTCCGGTCCCATCACTTCATGGCAAATAGATGGGTAAAAAACGGAAACAGTGGCAGGCTTTATTTTCTTGGGCTCCAAAATCGCTACAGTGACCGTAGCCATGAAATTAAAAGATGCTTGGTCCTTGGAAGAAAAGCTATGACAAACCTAGACAGCATATTACAAAGCAGAGACATTACTTTGCTGGCAAAGGTCCGTCTAGTCAAAGCTCTGGTTTTTCCAGTAGTCATGTATGGATGTGAGAGTTGGACTACAAAGACAGCTGAGTGCTAAAGAATTGATGCTTTTGAACTGTGGTGCTAGAGAAGACTCTTGAGAGTCCCTTGGACTGCAAGGAGATCCAACCAGTCCATCCTAAAGGAAATGAGTCCAAATTCATTGGAAGGACTGAGGCTGAAGCTGAAACTCCAATACTTTGGCCATCTGATGTGAAGAGCTGACTCATTGGAAAAGACCCCAATGCTGGAAAAGATTGAAGGCAGGAGAAGAAGGGGACGACAGAGGATGAGATGGTTGGCTGGCATCATGGACTTGGCGGACGTGAGTTTGAGCAGGCTCCAGGAGATGTTGAAGGGCAGGAAAGCCGGATGTGCTACTATCCATGAGGTTGCAAAGAGCAACTGAATAAGAACAATCCTCAGAGCAACCCTGAGAGTTAAGTACTATTATTACTATGATCCCATTTTACAGGCCCATTAGCTGAGGCAAAGAGGTGAAGCAATTGCCCAAGGTCATACAACTCGTAAGTGACAGAGACAGGATTTGAACTCTGGTTCAAAGAGTCCTTCCTGCTGCTCTGGACTGACTATGGAAATAAAGGTCAGGAGCTAAGAAGGCCAGAGGCTCCTGGAACAACCAGCTGATATATTAGAGAAAGTGTCAGTGCCTCCAAGGCACACCTGGTGCTGAACACAGCGGGCTCCACTACCTCATCGCGAGGAGTGAGGACATGCACCAGGGTACCCACGGGCATCTCGCAAGAGGGGGCGAGGAAGGCTTTATTCTAGGAGTGTGGCTCTGCTACATGATGCTGGAGGGCTGCCTGTGCGGACACCCAGTCTGACCTGGCTCTGGACTGGCCACTGCAGCCTCTCCTTTGCCACCACCCGGTCTCAGTGGACAGCCAGGGCTGAGCTGTGGTTGTCCGCGTGGCCTCTCCCAGCCAGGGGCAGCTGGGGGCAGCTCATGACGGTGTGCTGCTCATCACTCCAGTTTCCAGACCATCCAGGGCCCCGGAGCCTCTGCAGCCCACACCCTGTGTGGCCCCCACCGGTGGAAGACCCTGGCTCCGTCAGAGCCCTACCCCAGGCCGCCCCCTGGACGCTGGCGCTGCCCTAGCAAGCACACTGCAGCCGCTGCTCCTCCTGTTAAGGCTTCTGCAGGGGCTGCCCCCCAGCCCTACCCCTAGACCCCCTTCATTTTCAGCAGGTGACGATCATCTATTTCTGCCTGCACCCCCGCCCAGCTCCCTAGAGAGGTTTGTTTTTAGCATCATCTAGTTTATTTCCAGCTCATTCCAGCTCAGAATATTTCCATCAGGTGGACGTGTTTGGGAACAGTTTCCCGCTCCCCCCACCCCCCGCCCTTCCCTCCCGGTCACTAAGACAGGACTTCACACGTCTATTTTGGGGTCATCTGAGTGGCCCGTTGGTCTCTCCGGACTAGGCTGCCTCCATGGAATCGTGTCTGAGCTCAGGTCCCGCCTGGAAAGCCCCAGAGGCACTGTTGTAATGGAAAACATCATGTGTGTGTGTGTGCGTGCGCGCGCGCGTGTGTGTGTGTGTGTCTGTGTGTGTGTGTGCACATGGGGCCTGCAGAAACCTGGGTGCTCCACAAGGCTTAGCCCTGTGTGTGTGTGTGCGCGCACATGGGGTCTGCAGAAACCGGGGTGCTCCACAAGGCTTAGCCCCGGGAAATGCCAACCTCCCGGGAATCTCGGGACTGCCTGCCCTGACGCACAGACATGGGAGTTCCACTGTGCGTGGCTCAGCTGTGCCACATCCTGGGTGGGGACAATCCTGGGTGTGACGCAGGCTTTTGCAGATGGGTGGGGTTTTTCCCTTTTGCTGTTGTTGATGCTGTCTTTGCCCTTTGAACAAAATACCTCCTTGAGTCTTGGAAAGTGATTTACTCAGACTTATGCTTGGAAACACAGGGACTTGGATCATAGTGTGAATCCAGGCACAAGGGGCCATGGGGCCCAGCGCGACTCCCCACTGCCGTCTGAGACTCAGTTTCCCCAACTGCACCATGTGGGATTTGGCCCCAACCCCCTCCAGAGTCCTTTTTCACCCACGGTGAGCCCCAGCATCACCACCATCTGGGCCATCTGGGTCTCACTCACTAGGCCAGCCCATGCGCAGCGCACTAGAGACGGCTTCCTCTGTTTCTGCCTCCTTGTTTTGCATCAAGCAGCACGGGAAAGAAGTGGCCCAAACTTTCTACCTTTGCAGGTTGGGGAAATTGCAGGTGCAGCCACACGCTAACTGCAGCTGCTGGCGCTCAGCCTGCTCCTCCCGCCCCCTCTGCGGCTCCCGTGCCTGGGGGAACATGCACCCGCCAGAGCTGAGGGGCGGAGAGGGGGAGGCACATGTTCACAGCATCCCTAGGGCTTCTGCCTGTGAGTCAGACAGCTCAGCAACAGCCACACTCTCAGCCTGCCTGCCTGCCGTCTGCCTGCTTTCCCCTGATGCACGGATTCCAGACCAGACTGCACCCCACAGTTTGGCTTCAACCCCACTCACGCCACATGCACCTTGAGACACGAATTCTGACCCTAGGTCTTAAAGGCGTTTGCACTTCTCTGAAAGACCACGTTAGAGTCGTGGGACGGCAGTGAGCCGCAGGACACGGCCTGGAGACGTCTGGATGGAGAACGTCCCGGCCACCCATGCCGGGGTGGCCCCGGACCACAGAGCACCGTGCTGCTTCAGAGCCAAGGGGGCAGCTGCCAGCCTGCCACCCAGGGTCACCGGAGGGGCACACACAAGCGTGGGAGCCAAGATCCCACGTACTCCAACATCAAACCCCTTTGCACGGCAATTCCAACACCGGCGGGGGACTTGGACATTTAAAGGCTTCTGGAAGTTCCCCAAAACAACTTGGCTTTCCAAGAGTCTTTTCTTTTCCCAAAGCAACATGCAATACACACACATACACATGCACACACACACACACACGCACACACACACACAACTCACCCAAACAGCAAGCCGAGTAACAGAGCAATCCTGAAACGGTGAGCAGATGAGCGAGGCTGAGGGGTGGGCTGGTCATCGCGGGCAGGGCCCAGGTGCACTGGCAGGGGGCACCCTCTGGAGGCTGGCTGAGAGCCGTCACGCCCCCAGCGCTGCCAGCACCTGGCCTGCTGGGCATCTGGGGTGGGAGCTGGCCAACCCCGGCTTCTGCCCCAGAGGCCAGGGGCCCGGAGGCCAGTCCTGAGCTCCTGGGAACAGGAAGGGGGAGGCAGGGTTCTCACCACTCAGGAGGATGCACTGGGCAGTGGGTGGGGGGGGTGGCTTGGGAGAGGAAGAGCGTCCTGGGGAGCACCCAGGGGAGGAGGTGGGGTTGGGAGCCTCAGATACTGATGCCCCTGCAGCAGAGAGGAAGCAGAGGTCAGCCGTCGAATAGGCTGCTTTTGATTCTGGCAAGCCTCACAGGGCCAGCCTGTCACCGCGAGGGGATGGGGTGGGGCAGTCTGCCCGCCTCCACTCCAGGGAAGGAAGGTCTTTGGTCTTTGTTGCTTCACCATGTCTGTGCCAAAGTGCTGGCAACAGAGCTAATCTTAATTTAAAAATATGGTATGTATTTTCAAAGAGCCAACAGAGCAAACTCTTTTTTAGATTAAGCTTTCCTGTAAAATGATTAAGTGATATATACCAGATACGTGTGGAAATCTGACACTTGATAAGCACCCAGTGCACAAACACGTGCATACACACACACGCACACACAATATTCTAGGTCATAGAAGCAGTAAGCATGGTTGTTGAAATCAGCTTAGTGAAGACCATGAGCTACAGCAGGAGTCGGCAAAGTTTATCTGGAAAGGGCCAGAGAGGAAGCATTTTAGGCTTCATGGGCAGCCTCCACTGCCCTGCACCCCCACCATCGTGTGTGGAAACAGCACAGACAACATGGGCAGCGGGCATGTGGCCTCGCTGCAGTGAAACATCATTTACAAAAATAGGAGGCAAGCTGGACTTGGCTCCCAGGCTGTAGTTTGCCGACCACTGAGCTACACCCGTCAAAACGTTCGTCCGTTCATTCATCGACTGTTTCATTCATTCGGGAACACACAGAGGGTGAGTGCCAAATGCCTGCCAGACACACTGACTGGACACAGTCCCTGCCCTCAGGACGTGTCATTAGCCTTCGTGGAAAGAGTCAAGGACCTGGAGTCAGGCAAACCTGGGCTGGAGCCCTGCTTTTGCCTCTGTCTGAACTTAAGGAAGTTATTCACACTCTCGGGGCCTTAGCTCACTTATCTACTGAGAGGATAGGGAGAAATGAACCTAGTTCATTTGTTGTGAGGATTAGAGCAGGACTTGTGGAGTTCCTGTGGAATAGGGATTGTTTCGTCGATATTTTCATAGATAACTTGTATGAGGTGGAAAATTAAAAGTGGCTGACATGGGGCTGGGTATCCAGAGGGATTTACAGGAGGAAGTGCTGGATACCAGCTGGGGCAAGGGATGCAAGTGAGAAATCAGGGAAAGCTTCCTGGAAGAGGTGGTACTTGAGCTGAGCTATGAAATTGGAGAAGATCTGCTGGTACCATAATGGGAGGAGCTGGGGAGGAGAGGGCTCTGTTCGTCTCTGGGACATTCCCTCTGTCAGCAGAAACATCAGGAAATGCAGTACAGAGGGCACGCAGTTCTGAACCCCAGCCCGTGGCAGAAAGGTCATCTACGTCCCCTTTACCCAGATTTCCTGGAGGTGGGTTATGTTACTGCAGCTCTTCAGTTTTTCAAGCCTTATTTCAAACACCCTCAGAGACAGAAGTTTGGCCACTTTAAGCATCCAAAGCATTTATTTTTTACCATTCCATGTCAAATTTCGCCAAAGTTTTATACAAGGAAACCACCAGCTATACTGTTTCATTATTGTCAAAGCAGAGGATCACCAAGGTCCTGTCTAGCCCTGCTGGTGTCCACATCTCTGCTCTGAACCTAATGTCTCAGGCTCCCCAGGGTCTCTTTCTGTCTCTTTCCTGCCTCAGCCCCACTCTTTCTGTCTCCCTATCTCTCAGACTTTGTCTCACTCCATCTCTCCTGGCACTAACAGTTGAATTTCCTTGAGTCAAATGCCTGGAGGTGTGCTCACTACTGGACTGCCTGTCAGTCAGGTGTGCCATCCTGGGATGAGGGGTCCTGGTCTCCAGCCCCAGTGTGGACAGTAACGTGTGGCAAGGCTTTGGAAAACTCCCTTCTGTGCTCGGGGTTGGTTTTCCCATATGTAAAATGGAGTGAAACAGGAGGGAAGGGGGCAGAGCACAACCTTAAAAGAATGGCATAGCCCGAGGACTCAACATTCCTTTTGATTATAACCAAAGATGGGTCCAAGATGGCAGAAGATTTGACTTCCAGTAGACCTTGAGCCTCAGTACATGCTCATTGTAATATATCCGTAAGCTAAGTGATTGACTCGCCTATAGACACCAGGACATTTCTGAGGCCAGCCACCAAAGACCAAAAAGTGGGTGGTGGCCCGATTCCTGAAAAATCCTCACCCCTCCCCTGAAATAGGTGGAATAATCCTCCCACTCAGTAGCCTATGAAGCTACCCAGCCCATGAAAACTGTGTCATATTTTGAACCACTCTTTTTCTCTGAGTCGGCACACGCCATGGAGTGTGTTTCTCTCTAAATAAATCTACTTCTTACCTATCACTTTGTCTCCCACTGAAATCTTTCTTCAATGAGGAAGAACCTGAGCTTCGTTAAATGCTGAAACCAGGTGTGCCATCTCAGCGAGAAGACAGTGTGGGTTCTGGCCTGGTTTGAGTCCTGGCCCATGGGTTTGAGTCCCAGTCTGTTAAACGGTTTCAGGAGCATTGGACCAGAGGTGCTCTAAGCCCATTCCAGCCCCAGCTTCTCCCAGGGGAGGCAACTCCCAAGACACAAATGGCCCTTCATGAGGGTCCTGGGCCAGGATGGAGGGCCACGTTCCTCTCCTCTCCCCTGGAAAGCAGTTCTTGCCTTCAAGGCAGCCAGCCAGTGGCACAGCCTTTCACCGGCCCCAGCACCAGCTCACCCAGCAGAGTTGCCGGCAAAATCTAATTCATAATAAAAGTTTCCAGGGCCTTCCTGCAGCTGGTGTCAGCAGGTGTCATCTTCACAGTCTTTTGTCTTAATTTCAGCTCTGGGATGTATTAGCCGGACCAGAAGACCCTTCTGGAATACTGCCGCCCCAGGCACCAGGCCAGTGCTCCTGTCCCCACCGCTGCACGCACAGGCCTGCCTCCTGCTGAGCCACCAAAGTGGGGTCTGCTTTGCATCTCCCCCACCTCCCCATCCCCGTGTGACTCCCACCCTTGCTTCCCAGAGACACCGTGCAGCCTGGCTAACTCGGCGCCCTTCCCAAGGACCCAGGCTCCCAGAAGAGGCCAGAGGACCTGGGTTCTCCCTTTTCACCACCTGACATGCTCACCTTGACCAAACTTTGGTCAGGCTCTGAACTGGGCCCCCACCCTGGGCTTCCCTGTCAGCCTGCTGAGTCCAGTTTTCACAACAATCCTCTAAGTCAGTTTTGAGAGACTCCCCACCCTTGACATTTTCTCCCCCTTGACATCTGATCAAATTCCTCATCCCCCCTCCCCCCATACCCTTGGTATTTCATCATGTGTCCTGCCTTCGGCAAGAATCCTCTTAAGTGGCTTTAGCCAGATCCCCCTACCCTTGGGGTATCTCAGTAATTTTCCACATACCAACCTCCCAACCTGCTTTTCAACTACAAATCATCACATTAAACAATTCCTATTTAATGCGGAATTGAGCCCACTCTCTCCTCTCTTGGGCTTCCCTAGTGGCTCAGATGGTAGACTCTGCCTGCAATACAGCAGACCTGGGTTTGATCCCTGGGTCGGAAAGATCCCCTGGAGAAGGGAATGGCAGCCCACTCCAGTATTCTTGGAATTCCCTGGGGGCTCAGCTGATAAAGAATCCACCTGCAATTCGGGAGACCTGGGTTCAATCCCTGGGTTCAGAAGATCCCCTGGAGAAGGGAATGGCAGCCCACTCCAGTATTCTTGGAATTCCCTGGGGGCTCAGCTGATAAAGACTCCACCTGCAGTGCAGGAGACCTGGGTTTGATCCCTGGGTCAGAAAGATCCCCTGGAGAAGGGCATGGCAGCCCACTCCAGTATTCTTGGAATTCCCTGGGGGCTCAGCTGATAAAGACTCCACCTGCAGTGCAGGAGACCTGGGTTTGATCCCTGGGTTGGAAAGATCCCCTGGAGAAGGGCATGGCAGCCCACTCCAGTATTTTTGCCTGGAGAACTCCATGCACAGAGGAGCCTGAGGGCCACAGTCCACGGGGTCGCAGAGTTGGTCACAACTGAGCGACTAACACTCTCCTGTGTGCCAAGCCTTTGCTGTGCCCCCAGGATGGAAAGGCAAACCTGCCCGCAATCTGGCCTCTGGAGGGCGAAGGGCTTTCATCTCCTCTGCCAGCTCCAACGGCTGGTGCTGATTTCCTGGGACGCTGTGTTAAGAAGGGCTCTGAGGAAAGAGGGCCTCCCTGAGATGGGAGGAGGGAGCAGCATCTCGGCTGATGCCGGCTGGGCCTCGTTTAGCAAGATCTCCTCACGGAACAGTGACATCACCTGACTCGGCACGTCCCATGCTTTATGACACTGAGTCCCCAGGGGACAATCATCCCCGATTTACGAAGGAGGAGCTGGGTCACTCGGTCCAGAGAAGGTGGGGGGTCAGAGTTCAACAGGACTCTCATGCGGCCCTGGGCAAAGGTGGCCTCCTGGGGGTGCTCCCCAGCCCCGAGGGTGGCTCCCTGTCAGACCACCCTAACCCTCTCTGGCTCCTCTAGCTGCTCTTGCGGTGCAGGCGGCTCCCCATCTACCCTCACCTGACCCTGACCTGGCCCTTCCCTGGGGGCGGGCTCTCAATCCCCAGGTGCTGACTGGACATCCCAGGACCTCCTCCAAGTTGGGGTGGAGAAGGCTGGTACTTCCCCTTCCAAGGAACAGACCTGTCCCTGAGAAGCGGCAGCAATGCCCAGTGCCCCCTCAGTGAGTGGCATGTGGCCATGTGATTCTTCCCGCTGATGGTTCTGGTGATGTGAGAGCTGGGACAGAAAGGGTCTGCACCCCTGAATGCCAGCAAGGAGGCCGGCTGCCTCTGACAAGAGCCTCTGGGCTCTTGGGCAAGCAGGAAGTAAATTTTCACTAGGCAAAGTCACTGAAATGCTGGCATTTGTCACAGCATATAGCATTATCCCGAATCTGGCAAGGCACCAGCTGGGGGGACATTCGTGACTCTGCAGCACACTTCCCTGGTCCCCACATGCTGTGTGTACCCATATCATCAGCCTCGTCTCCAGACGAGCCTCAAGATCTAAGGAGGCACCTGGGGACACACAGAGCCAGTAGGTAGGTGGCCTGATCTTGAAGACATTGGTTGAGTCCAGATGTCTGACCCTGGAGATTTCTGGACATCTGGTGACCAGCATGAACTGCTGACCCTGCTCCACACCCCCCACCTGTGGGGGGGAACCAGCAGGGAGCCTCAGAAAAATGTAGCTGTGTCCCAGTCAGGCGGGCTTGGGGGCATTCACACTCAGTCTCCAGTCTCTCATGATCACTCATCTTCAGGTTCTAGTTTCCTGGTTGGTCAATGCACACGAGCAGGCAACTCACTAGTCAGTTGCCTCCCTGATTATCCCAGCTGCAGAGAGGGCACAGTCATGCATGCATTTACCTTCTCTGTGGAATAGTTTACTCTTCAAAGTGGGCAAGGGATCTGCAGCTCATTTTGAAATTCATCAAAAAAAAAAAATAAGATGGATAAACAGAGGATAAGTAAATATAGCAAAATGATAACAACTGCAGAATCTCCGTGGTGGGTGTATTTGTTTGCCAGGGCGGCCGTAGCAGAGTACCTGAGTGGCTGAAACAACAGATAATCACTTTTCACACTTTGGGAAGCTAGACAGCCAAGATGAAGGTGTCCGAAGGTTTGGTTTCTCCTGACGTTTCTCTCCTTGGCTTGCGGACAGCTACCTTGCCCTGTGTTCTCATGGGGCCTTCTTCCTCTTTTCAAACATCCCTGGTGTCTCTGTGTGCATCCAGATCTCCTCTTCTTAAAAGGACACCCATAAGTGTGGACCAGAGCCACCCACATGGCCTCGCTTAACCTTACTCACTCCTGTGAGTCACTCAGAGAATTGTAAAGTAACCTGAATCACTCCAAATACAGTCACGTGCTGAGGTGAGGGGGGCTGGGACTCCAACAGACACATCTCAGGGCAGGACGAGATGCAAGTCAGCCCATGAGAGTAGGCATCTTGGCGTTCCCTGGACAGTTCTTTCCACTTTTTTTGAATGTTGGGGATTTTCTACAATAAAATTTTTTAAATACAAGCAGACAACAGAGAACCAAAGACACCTCTACAGGGTTAGGAGTGGAGTGGGCCATCCAATGCCCTTGCTGGCAAACATCTGGGTGCTCAGGAGCCGCACGTGGAGCTAGCTGGGCACCAGTGTCACCTGGAGGAGCCCCGAGTCACTCACCAGGAGACCTCGAGCAAGAAACTGGTCCTCGGGAAGGACATGAGATGACCATCCTCTTCTGCGCCCCACCCACATAAGGCTGCCCAACTTACAAGGATGCAGGAAAGTCACCTCCTGGTGGTCACTGTTCTGTAGTAAGTCTTACACCAGAAGCCACGTCTGTGGTTGTGCAGAGGTTTGAGGAGACACACCTCTCTTCCCATCCCCCACAAGGGGACTTCTCTGGATCTTATCTAAAGGGAGGCATCTGCTTTTTCTGAGTTCAAGCTCTAATTTGACCAAATGGCATGTGGTAAATAGAGAGGAAGGAGGAGGCAACGTTATTAGGAGGCAAAGGAACATCCAGAAACCTCCCCACGGCAGGCTGTGCCTTGGCTCTGAATTTGATTAGAGCGGCCAGGATAAATCAGCAAGTCCTATTCAATCTCCTGCTTTGTCTTGACAGGGAGGCCAAGTTTCTAGAGTGATTCTGGAGATCTGGCCACAGGTCACAGGCAAAACCCTCCAGTCACATCGGGCCCGAAGGCTGGATTGTTTGCAACTTGCCCTGACAAGTGGGACTCAGTGGAAAGACCCTAAGTTTCCACCAGCTATGTTTTCACCCCTTCATTCATCCATGGAGACATTTTAGCTCTATGGACATTTATGATTCAAAATCACGTGGCTCACACAGCCCTTTCCCTAGAACCCCCATCCCTCCTCCACCACTTCCAGGAATTGTTACCTGAGGGTCCCCTGCAGGTGGGGAGGAGGGAGCCAGGGACCCTGGGAGCCCCTGGCTGCCTGCTGGTTACCCGCCGGCAGAGGGAAAGTTTCTACCCATCGGTCTCATGAGTCACTGAAATCCCTGGATTCCAGAACACGGGGGACCTCGGCTTGACCCGCTTGAACTCAATTGAACAATAGAGTTTCTTGACTGAACAAGCTGGCAGAAGGAATCTTATAAGCAGCACTATGGTTACGTGGTTCTAGCATTCTGGAAATTCCCTGAGATCTCAATTCCCTTCTGTAATTTGTGTTTAACAGATTTTTTTTATTAAAGTTTTTTTCTTTTAATGTGCACCATTTTTAAAAGTCTTTATTGAATTTGTTACCATATTGTTGTTTTTTTTTTTTTTCTTTCTGTTTTTTGGCCTCAAGACATGTAGGATCTGGTCTCAGTTCCAATTGTTGACTTTCAATTAGTCTTCTGTGTACTTTTCCATGAATATTTTATGCACAGTGGAGGAAATAGGTATAGTGTTTCCCCCTCTTACTCAAAGAGTTACTTGTAAAATAATACTATATTTCTGATGCTATCTCAGTTTCTTTTTTTTTTTCAACTTTCTCAGTTTCTTCACAGTATTTCTAATAGTATATACCGTGCTACTGTGCTGTACAAAATGCATCCACATTCCTTTCTATGGCTTTGGAATAGTCCTTCATTTGGAAGAACCATAGTTTGTTCACCCTGCCCCATACTAATGTGCATTTGGGTGATTTGCAAACATTTTCTCATACAAACAATTATACAATGAAATAACCTTCTGGATTTCCCTGGTGGTCCAATGGATGAGACTGCCTGCCAATGCAAGGGACATGGGTTTGATCCCTGGTCTGGGAGGATTCCAGATGCCCTGGAGCAGCTAAGCTGGTGTGCCACAACAACTGACCCCAAGCTCTAGAGCTGCAACTACTGAAGCCGGTGTGCCTAGGGCCTGTGCTCTGCAACAAGAGAAGCCATTGCCATGAGAAGCCCATGCACTGAAACTAGAGTAGCCTCTGCTTTACGTAAGAGAAAGCCCTTGTGCAACAGTGAAGACCCAGCATGGCCAAAATAAATAAAATAAGTCTTCTGCATGCATCTTTGTATCATTGGTAAGCATGTCCATTTGATGAATTTCTAGAATAGAATTGCTGAGTCAAAGAGTGTGTGCATTTGTAGTTCTTACACACGATGCCTAATTCATCGCCACAAAGTCCTCGTCAAGTCACATTCCGTCCCACAAGCAGAGAATGATGGTATCTGTTTCCACACACCTTCACCCACACACGTGATGTCAGACCTTTGAACGTCATCCATCTGACCAATGAAAAATGACACTTCGGTGTGATAATTAACATGTCTCTTAAACTGAATGGGACTGGGGATACATTCACATGTTTTAGAGCTATTTGTATTTATTCCATTTTTCCATTAGCTTGGTGGCCTTCTGTTATAAATTTTTTGAATATATAAAAAAGTAGCACTTTATGGTACAACTTGCAAATATTTCCTCCAGTTTGTTTTGGTCTTTTGATACTGTTTTTTGAATTGTTTTTCTCATACATAACTTTTTTCTTTTTATGTAGTATAATTGATTGCAGAAGCCTTTTTTATGGCTTCTGGGTCCTCCTCATTATAGGTCCTCCCCCAAATCTCCCAAGTTTTTGTCTAATAACTTTATGATTTCATATCTCATGTTATCAATCTTAATTCATTTGTGATTTATTCTGGTGTAAGATGTAAGTTTGTTTGCTTGCTTTCCCGGAGACATTTCATCTGTGACCTAATGCAGGAAACAAAAACCTTCTTTACTGAAGGTAGCCCACAGATATCAGCTGTCACACCACCTGGGAACACGCACGGCTGGCCCAGGACTTGAACCCAGATCAGCTGTGTCCTTCCCTTCACTGCTCTGTTCATTCAAATGCCAACCACCTGTGTGCACCCTGGATCCCACCATGGTGACCCGCTTCACTTCTCATTGGTTACTTCACTTGTGTTACTTTAATGTCACAGACAGACTATGGGATTCTCGTGTTAGTCTGTCTTGTGAATCTTCTTGTTCAGTATAACGGTTAAGTATACTGTTAAGTACACATGACGCACTGCAGTTGTGTCCAACTCTTTGCGACCCCATGGGAATTCTCCAGGCCAGAATACTGGAGTGGGCAGCCTAGCCCTTCTCCAGGGGATCTTCCCAACCCAGGGATCGAACCCAGGTCTCCCATATTGCAGGCAGATTCTTTACCAACTGAGCCACAAGGGAAGCCTAAGAATACTGGAGTGAGTAGCCTATCCCTTCTCCAGCAGATCTTCCTGACCCAGGAATCGAACCAGCGTCTCCTGTATTGCAGGCAGCTTTACCAACTGAGCTATCAGGGAAGCCCACATATAGGAGGAGGTACAATAAAAATTGGTTATTTGATTGATGGGAAGTGTATCAAAATCTGTATATATCAAGTAACAGTCATAATTTAATTTAGAGACAGATGCTATAATAATAATGATGACAATGATCTGAATCCATTCAAATGGATCTTCTTGCCTCATACAGGGAAAAAACAATAAGTAGCAGCAGATGGGTATGTGGCCCCAAAACTGAGCATCTTTGGTAAGTCAGCCCACATTTACTGGCATTCCATTTGAAATTTTTATGTTTAATAACCTGTCTCATTTCCCCTGAGGTTGCACGCTGGCAGGCCTGGTTGGTGACTTGGCATCACTGTCCATTTGGAAGGGGGCAAGACCGTCATTCCAGATGCTGTGTGGACAGAGGGCCGAGTTCTCCTGACTCAGATGAACTGGATACAGGAAGTGACTTGTCTACCAGCTAGGGACTACATGGGGTCACACAACTTCCCAAAGGGGGGGTCCCCTCGGGCCTGCAGTTTCCTGGGGGCCCCTAGAGTGCCCACCCAGTCCAGGGAACTGAGAGCTTTCTTCTTCACAGCTCAGGGGGGTGTCTTTAGGTGGACTTTGCCCATCAGCTCAGGACTCAGCGGCTCAGGCCTCACCCTTGCTGTGAGCCCATGTTTCCAGGTCGTGGCCTCCCATGTTTCTTCCTTTGATCCTCATTGCAACCCCTTGAATTATCCTCTGCTATGCCCCCTATTTCCAGGTGAAGGAAACTGAGGCTCTGAGCGCCACGGTCCTGTGGGGTTCAGCGTCTGAGCCCAGACCTCTGGTTCCATAGCCCACACTCTTGTGATGGGCCCTGCTCAACCCAGGGTCTGCTGGAGACTGAAGGCTGAGACTGGACTCCAGTGCCCTGAGCAAATCCATCTTGCCACCAAATAAGAGCAGGCGGGAATAGGGCAGAAATGAAGCAACTCGGGAGGAGGCTAGTGGCCTGGATTCCAACTCTCTCGCTGCCATCTGGAATAACGGTTGCAACAAGTACCTGAGAGCTTAACTATGTTGCCCCTGGAGAAGGAAATGGCAACCCACTCCAGCATTCTTGTCTGGAAAATCCCATGGACGGAGGAGCCTGGCAGGCTCCTGCCGTTGATGGGGTTGCAGAGTTGGACACGACTGAGCAACTTTCACATACATATATACACACATACATAACTTACACACATACATAACTATGTTCCAGGTGCAGTGCAAAGCTCTGTACCTACTACACTGACATCTGATGAGGCAGGTACTCTTCCCCCCAACCCCCATTTTTCAGTTACTGTTTATTGTGTGTTTGCTATGGGCTGGACACAGTGCTATGCACGTTCAGCATACTTTGTCATTGCTTCATTGTGATGGCTCTGAGAGATCCAAGTATCTTTTTTGTTGCTGCAGCACCGCACAGCATGCGGAATATTAGTTCTCTGACCAGGGATTGAACCTGTGCCCCCTGCAATAGAAATGTGGAGCCCTAACCACTGAATCTCCAGGGAATTCCCAAGAGAAGGGTAATCAAATAAAGCAGAGATCACAGTGATAAGGCAGGAAGAGAATGCTTTGAAAAATGAACAAAATGAAAACTAGTCCCTGGACTACCAGAGAAGTCCCCCAAGTACATTTTTAACCCCTGTTCTATTCACGCAGACACTGAGGCTCAGAGATGTTTACCACCTTTCCCAAGGTCACAGAGCTGTTCTGAGTGGGGTTGAAATGGAAACACAGGTTCCTCCCACTCTGCTCAGTTCCTCTCCTCATTGTTTCACAATAGAGCTGTGGTTCTCAATGAAGGGCAAAGTGGGGGAGGTATTTTGCCCCTCTCCCAGGTGACCTTCTGCAACATCTGGAGACATTTTTGTTATAACTGAGAAGGGTACTCTTGCCTTCTACAGGGCAGAAGCCAGAGACAGTGCTTATGTTAGTTTCCCAAGGCTGCCATGACAAATTGCCACAAAAAATGGCTAAAGACCACAGAAATTTGTTGTCTCTAAATTTTGAAAGCTAGAAGTCCAAAATCAAGGTGTTGCCAAGGCCAGACTCCTCCTGAAGGTTCTAGGGAACATGCTTTCCTAGCGTCTGATGGCTCCCAGCAATCCTTGGCATTCCCTGCCCTTACCTTTACCACTCAAGTCTCTTCCTCCATCTTCACGTGGCCTTCTTCCCTGGATCTGGTGTGGCCTCTCCTCTTTGTACAAGGACACCAGTCATTAGATTCAAGGTCAACCCTAAATCCAAGATGACTTCATCTCAAGATCCATAACTAATTGCATCTGCAAAGATCTGTGTTTCAAACAAAGTCACATTCTGAGGTTCCAGATGAATATGAATGTTCAGGGATGCTTTTCAGCCACCACACTGTTAAGTACCCTTCAAGGACAACCTCCCACAGCACATATTTATTTCAAAATATCACAGTGCTGAGGTTGGGAAACCCTGCTTCAGAGAGAGGCATTTCTTCTCTGGGAAGTAAGGAGAATGGTCTCTGCTAATCACAAAAAGGGTCTCAGAGCAGCTTCAAGGCCAGAGGCCAGAGGCAGTTACTCTTATTAATCCCATTATACAGAGGTGGAAAACTGAGGCCTTCCCAAATCAAACGGGGACCACTTGGCCAAGATCACTCAGCTACTGGGGTCACGAAGCTGTCACTCCAGACCAGAGCTGTCTGAACACGGACCCCAAGGCTTTTCCTGCCACGAGTGAGCTCTCAGGTGTCAAAGCTCTGAAGAGAAACGTGGGCCAAGACCCCTTCTTTGTGGAGGAGCTAATTCTGTAAATCAGCAAGTGACTTGTGTGCCACAGAGTCAGAGTAAGTCTGTGGCTACAAGGATCCCTGGAATCTGGTCCATTCTCTGGTTTCACAGTTGAGGACACTGAGTCTCACGCAGAGCAGATGGCTGGTCCCATAGGACACGTGTCCCAGAGGCGGCAGCAGGTCAGAGAAAGAACCCGGGGTCCCCGAGTTTGACCTCAGGGTCTTGGCGCGTCGCCGCAGCACCTCTCAGGTGAACTTGAGTGTAAACGGGGTGATGGCTAACTCTCCCCCCGCTGCCACCTTCTAGCTGGGCCTGGACAAGAGAAGCTGAGCTGCAGGCCCCAAGCTGGTCGGGCAGGTGCCCTGTGAGACAGAGGAGGTGAGGGCTGGGCAGTCAACTCCCATAATTAAAAAAAAGGAAGGGAAACCGGTTACTCAGATGCTCTGAGGAAAGCGCTCCCAGGACCTACGTCTTCCCAACAGCCTCTGGGCCTCCTGGGGCTCACGTCACGAGCGGAGGCGGGGCCTGGAGGAGCACCACCCTTTACGTCACGGGTGGGGGAGGGGCGTGGGGGAGCGCCAGCCGGGCCCACGGCCTCTTGGCGGGGCTCCCGTCAAGGGCGGAGGAGGGGCTCCCATCACGGGCAGAGGCGGGGCGTGGGGGAGCGACACCCGACAGCCTCTGGGCCTCCTGGAGCTCCTGTCACGGGCGGAGGTGGGGCGTGGGGGAGCGACACCCAGACCCAAGGCCTTGCCTCAGGATGGGCTCCCTCGGAACCTTCCCCCACCACACACACACACACATCCTGCACATTAACCTCGACAGCAGAGAACCTGGTTCCCCGACGACCACAGAGACTCTGGAGGCCTTTTGTTAGCGGAGTCACCCTGTGAGGTCCACCCCAACACAGAGGATCTCAGAAAACCAGCCAGTTCTGTTTGGGCACAGAGGGCAGCCTGGTTTCAACTGTCAACGGTAAGGACGCACCTACAGGCTCCTCACAGAGGGGACGAGTTCAGCCCCGAGTCAGGGTAAGGTTAGAAAGCCCCAGTCTGGCAGGTAGGTCTCTACAGGTAGGACGGCCATCATCACCACATCCCCTGCCCTCTTAGTTCGCCGAGACCGGCATGCTAGGTCTGAGACCCGGAATGTCCTTCCTGGAGCATGTAGTCCCAGACAGAACTCCCAGCTGCAGCAGAAAAGCTCCAGGGCTTTCTCCAGGCTTCTCAGAAAGACACCAAGAAGGCCAGGTGAGCAGCGGCAGAATCCGTGGGGAAGCCCCGGAGGGAAGAGCCAGTCCCAGTCCCATTCCCAGTCCCTTCTTTTCTTTCCTCTCTGTTTTCAGATCTCAGCTGGTTCGTGGTGCAAACCTCCCAGCAGCCATCAGGCCCCCCTTCAGCTGTCTCACCTCCCAGCACACGCCTCCTGCTTGTACTTCTGCTGGTTGCCCTGGAGACCTAAGTGTGGGCTTGAATGGAGTCTAACACACCCAGTGGGGAGATGGAATAGGGCCAGGTGTATTTTTAAAACTGGTCATCACGAGAAGAGCCTCCTTCCCTGGTCACTGGGTCCCTGCTTTAGGGACTGGTTCACAAATGCAAAATGGCTAAACACTGAGCCTTTTGCATGGCCTTAACCCACTGGATAGTTTAAGCAGAAAGTTATTGTCTGTATTGTATTTTCGACTTTTGACACCGTCATGACCTCCTGGTGTGTGTAGAGTCACTGTGAGATTCTGGAAATAATGAGAGAAAGGCTGACACATCACACACCAGGTGCTTTTTAAAGTTCTTTGTGTTCATAATTAGCCCACTTAATCTTCACAACTGCTCTGTGACTGAAATCCTACTCTGAGCCCCATTTTACAGTTAGGGACACTGAGGCACATAGAGGGCGATTGGTCTGCCCAACATTATGAAGCTAAGGAGGGAGACGCAAGATTTGAACCTAAGCAGCATGACACCAGACGCCCCACTCCTAATCAGTTGGCTCTTCTGCCTCTGCACCATTCTGCCCAGACAGTCCTGATTTGGAAATCTGGCCCTGTGCAACCTCAGGGAAGTGTCTGCACCTCTCTGAGTGGTAGTTCCCCTTTTGGTAACATGGGGTTACTAATGTCTTGTGAACTTGCAATCAGAAGTCAGGTATGTAAAGAGTCTAGCAGATAAGTAGAACTCTAGGCAAGTTAGCTTTATGAGTGTTAATGGGGCTCCCTTGGCAGCTGGACTCCAGTGCTGGTATCACAGCAGTGGGTGCTGAGCCATAACTGCTACTGTCCAGAGGGGTGGGCAGGCAGGCAACAGCACAAGGGCCATCAGGACCACAGCTGCTGCATTAACGTGTCCACGGCGCTGTTGCTCCCTGCCAGAGCCCTTGGCAATCACCAGGCCTGCAGGCGTCCAGCTCCTGCCACAAGCCCCTGAGCCTATGATGGAGGGCTTCTCCAGCCATGGATGTCACCTGCAAAGCACATCCCCAAGAGCTGGTGGGTGAGCATCCAGTCCCCTGTCTCCCTGAGGGAGGTCTGAGCCTCAGCTGCCCCCCAACCCAAGTCTGCTTATGACCTCCCCCAGCACCAACTGCCTTTCCTTTCCTGTCTGGATTCCCAGTGCCCTGCTGGGATCACCCCCCCAAACACACCACTTGCACCCAGATCTTTGTCTCAGGGTCAGCTCTAGAAGTGAAAGTGAAGTTGCTCAGTCGTGTCTGACTCTTTGCAACCCCGTGGACTGTAGTCCACCAGTCTCCTCTGTCCATGGGATTCTCCAGGCAAGAATACTGGAGTGGGTTGCCATTTCCTTCTCCAGGGGATCTTCCTGACCCAGGGATCAAACCTGGGCCTCCCGCACTGCAGGCAGACGCTTTACCCTCTGAGAGGGATCCAAATGTCGATAGTATCTATGTGCCTCTGATCCTGATGTCCTTAAAGAAAGTCCTCGGAAGGTCCTTTACCCAGTGTAAAAGGCAACTGTGGGAGAAAAACCGATTACTGGCCCCCAAAGAGGTCTAGACTCTAATTCCTGGAACCTGTAAAGGTTACCTTATATGACAAAAGGAACTTTGCAGGTGGGATTAAACTAGGAAATTTAGGATAGGGAAACTACCTGAGCGGGCCATAAATGTAATCACAAGTGTCCTGATAAGAGAGAGGTCGAGGAAGACCTGCACAGAGGAGGGAGGCCGTGTGACCAGGGAGTGGCCAGAGGAAATGAATGCAGGAACACAGAGGCAAACGGGCAGCGGTCCTCAAAGCACGGCCCAGGGGCCAGCAGGATTAGCAGCACCTGGCATCTCATTAGAACTGCAAACCCACAGGCCCCACTCCCCCACATCAGAAAGTCCAGGGGTGGGCCCAGCAACCTGGCTTAACAACCCTTCCCGGTGACTCTGGTGCTGGCTGTAATGGTTAACCATGGCCAGACATTAGCATCACCCCGGGGGCACTCAACACTTTCCATGCCCGATCTTATACATTTTATATCCCAGAGAGTCTGTTGCAGCTGGTCTGTTTGGCCAGGACACTGGGTACCTGTAATGCTTCCCAGGTGAGTCTCATGTCTCTCCAGGAAAAACCAGTGCTGTAGTTTGAGAACCACTGATCCAGGACGTTAACTTTCAAATTGAGCTTTGCAGAGTTGGGAATTCTGGAAAAATGCCAAGACAGATAAAGATGGAGGGAGCAAAGTCCAAAACAGTGGGAGTAAGGGAGAAGGCAGCTCAGTCGTGAGACGGGAGCGTGTGGTGGGGACTCAAGAGCCAACAGTTGTTTCGGTACCAGGATGTGGGTCAGGACGGCCAGGCTGCCCTGGTTTCCAAGAGGTGTTTTGGTTTTTAAGAGACATCAGAAATACACTTTTAGGGGGCCTCCGGAGTTGGTGATGGACAGGGAGGCCTGGCGTGCTGCAGTCCATGGGGTCGCAAAGTGTCGGACACGACTGAACGACTGAACTGAACTGGTGGCTTCAGTGGTAAAGAATCTCCTTCCTGCCAATGCAGGAGACATGGGTTCGATCCCTGATCCGGGAAGATCCCACATGCCATGGAGCAACTAAGTCCGTGTGCCACAACTATGGAGGCCACGTGCCGCAACCACTGAAGCTCTCGCACCCTAGAGCCTGTGCTCAGCAACAAGAGAAGCCACCGTGATGATAAACCTTCGCACCGAACTACAGAGAAGCCCTTTCTCTCCACAACCAGAGGAGAGCCCACATGCAGCAATGAGGACCCAGCTCAGCTGAGAATATATAACAAAGTTACTTTTAAAAAATAATTTTTAAAAATTGTTAAATAACTTGATTTTTAAATGTTAGCAAACAAGGCAACTGAAAATTTTCTCTCTCTCTTTTTTTTTTTTTTTTGGTACTGCAGCATAAAGGCGCTGGGTACAGCACCATGTGAAGAGTGGATGTGGTCCTTGGGCAGCTGGTTTGCTGCAGGGGTCTTTCATTCAGCCCTTGGGCCCAGGAGACTAGTCTTAGGATGACAGCAGGAACTCCATGGGCAGAAAGTATTTTTCTGCTCACTGCTGCATCCCAGCTCCAGGTACAGAGTTGGGGGTTATTTAGTGTTTATTGAATGAATACATTTAAATTTATCATCTTGTAGCAATCCTGTGAGATCACTGTACCCACTTTACAGATGAGAAAATGGGGGCTAACACCACAATAATTATGTGAACGTCCAACAATCACATAGGATTCAAACTCAAGACCCCCCGCAGGAAGGACACCTGTGAAGAGCAAGTACACTGCAGCTGTGAAAAAGTCTGGCAAAAGAAGGGTCTGGGGGCACTTGGTACCAGTTACAAGAGCAATGAGAGTGAGTAGTAGTTACTATGTGCACCACATTTCAGGAAGACTGGTCACCAGCCTACGTGGTGACTCATGGACGTCACAGGGATTTCTCTTCCTCCTGGGGCTGTGTTGTTTTTGTATAGTTGTGGGTCTGAGAGGACTTCCCAGGTGATGCTAGTGGTAGAGGACCTGCTTGCCAACGCAGAAGACTTAAGAGACATGGGTTCCATCCCTGGGTCGGGAAGATCCCCTGGAGGAGGGCATGGCAACCCACTCCGGTATTCTTGCCTGGAGAATCTCACGGACAGAGGAGCCCAGTGGGCTGCACTCCATGGGGTCACAAAGAGTCGGACACGACTGAAGTGACTTAGCATGCGTGCATGTGCGTGGGTCGGAGGGAAGCAGGCTTGGGTTTGGTGAGTGACAGTGTTGGGGCTTGACCCAGCTAACCTGGAGAGGAAGTCGTCATCTTTCACTCCCACTTCTCTCTGAGCTGAGAGGCATCTACTGCTTCATTAGGAGGCTTAGGGTGGGGCGAAGTGGGCAAGCTGGGACCCCTGGAGGGCCCTCTAATTTAAGAACCCTCTCTGATTATATTATCCAGAGGAAATATGGGGAGCTAAATCAGAGGAGATGGCTGAGAAGTACATTACAGAACATTAAACAACAGTCGACCAGCATCAGACACAAATAAATGGTCTGTAATCTACTGCCAAGAACACGATTGGTCCCGAGCGGTGGCCTGGCTGGCTTCCAGGCAGGGGAGTGCAGGGCTCGCCACCAGTCCTATAGGCCACGAACGCCTGCCCTGGTCCCGTCCCAGCACACACAAGAGAAGACTGAGACAGCCAGACTGGATGTGGGCCTTCTCCTCTCCATCTCATCCTGAACCCTGGACCCAAGCATCACCTGGTGAGCTCCTGCCTGCTTGAGAAATCCTTCGATGCAGAAGGGAAGCCATGTGTGTCTCTGGGCAGAGCCGCCTGGTTCACATGCTGGAGAGAATGTCTGTGAAATGCTGGTGCCCTGGCTCCAGGAAGCCTCATCCCCCACATGCGCTGGTTGACGCCCATCTGACCAAAGCACACTTTGGCTTAGAGCTCTGACTCCTCTTACAGCACAAAGGGGCTTGCCAGGGGACGGCAGTGGTAAAGAACCTTCCTGCCAATGCAGAAGATAGAAGAGACATGAGTTCGATCCCTGAGTCAGGGAAATCCCCTGGAGGAGGGCATGGCAACCCACTCCAGTGTTCTTGCCTGGAGAATTCCATGGACAGAGAAGCATGGCAGGGTACAGTCCATAGGTCGAAAAGAGATGGACATGACTGAAGTGCCTTAGCACACACACACAGGACACAAATACCTCTAAAGAAAGATAAACCTGTTCCCTGGCAAGTCATTCACACTTTAGTATGAAGTCATTGTGTCAATCCTTTGCTAAAAGCGCTGATGTCCTGAGGAGAAGGCAGGAAAGTATGGAGAATGCAGACCTGGAACTGGATTTTTGGAGGCTGGGGTATAGGACTTTAAAAGCTAGTATCACTGTTTATCCATGGCCATAGCAGATTTGGTCTATGTTGGTAAGAGCCCTAGAATTAGAGTCAGTGGGCAGGTTCCAGTCTCCAGCTCTCCCAACACCAGCTGTGCTGTCTTGGGTGGGTCACTTTACCTCTCTGAGCCTTCATTGCTCCTTCTGAAAAGCAGGAATGAGATCACACCCATCCCAGGTGCTGTGAGAGTTGCCGAGATTGAAGTGTGTGAGAGGCCTGTCCTATAAATATCACCATCCTTGGGTCTGTGCCACCACATTTGAGAAATCTACAATGATGGAGCCACGTCTGTGAATGGACCCTTGAACTGAGTGAATGCACAGACCACCATGATTCCAGCCTGGCCCGCCAGACCCAAGTCAGATCAGTTGACCCTTAGCTGATCCACAAACACATGAGCTTCAGCAGTAAACAACTGTTGCTCAGCCACTTGAGTGTTATGGTAGTTTATCGCCCGTCAAGGGTTGAAACAATACACCAAAAGTTAGGGCTTCTGACACTCTCTATTTTAGGGCCACGTTCAATAGAAATTAAATACCTGACACGTCTCTGCCTTCTTAAGCAAAATAAAGCAAACACAATTTTGTCTTCACAGGGTCATTCACGTTCATCACAGTGCCAACCAATCAATGAGCTACAAGTCGATGGTGCCTCTGCAGACAACATGCAGAACAGAGGCTCTAGGAATAATTCCAACCTGCTATCCTTATTGATCAAAGAATTATTCCCTTGGTCCCTTACCCTTCCTCTAGTGATCAGTTGTGTCAGCTGTCTCTGTTGTTTCTGTCCTCACTGTGTCTGTTTAAAGCAGCAGCCCCTGGTAGACCCTAGGCTATGGTGCTCAGCTAACTCACCACCCCCAAGAAGCCTGCTCTCCCAGCCTGTGGGGATGACACCCTTCTAAGTGCTCACAGGCTTGCAGTGAGGGCCTGAGCTCATTTTCTGGGTATCTGACATGGGTGCTGCAGTGCTAGGATTGCTCTCATCAAGTTGTGGCTTCTTGGATGCCGTTTGCGCCCTTCCTGGGCCTCTCAGGGATCCAGCGGGGGGGCTGCCAGGCCCTGACCATCTGCTTCAGAGTGCTGTGCTGTGTCTGGGGCTGCTGGAGGCCAGTCTTTCCTGAGGAGAGTGAGGGAAAAGACCAGGCTTCCTCCATCTCGGCCTCTCTCTCGCCGGTCGGGCTCGTCTCGTGCCCTGCACGGCAGTGAGCACAGGGCCTGGCACACAGCAGGCACCCCCTGAGCTGCAGCGGGTGGAGTGAAAGGGCTTCCCAGTGGTGCTTCTCACTGTATGCACAGGGCCGGGCTTCTTCAGAAGTGTGAGCTTCAAGCATCACCCTCAATGGTGAAAAATTGAAAGCATTCCCCCTGAAATCAGGAACAAGACAAGGGTGCCCACTGTCACCACTACTGTTCAACATAGTGTTGGAAGTTTTGGCCACAGCAATCAGAGCAGAAAAAGAAGTAAAAGGAATCCAGATAGGAAAAGAAGAAGTGAAACTCTCACTGTTTGCAGATGACATGATCCTCTACATAGAAAACCCTAAAGACTCTACCAGAAAATTACTAGAACTAATCAATGAATATAGTAAAGTTGCAGGATATAAAATTAACACACAGAAATCCCTTGCATTCCTATATACTAACAATGAAAAAACAGAAAGAGAAATTAAGGAAACAATACCATTCACCATTGCAACAAAAAGAATAAAATACTTAGGAGTATATCTACCTAAAGAAACAAAAGACCTATACATAGAAAACTATAAAACACTGATGAAAGAAATCAAAGAGGACACAAACAGATGGAGAAACATACCGTGTTCATGGATTGGAAGAATCAATATTGTCAAAATGGCTATTCTACCCAAAGCAATCTATAGATTCAATGCAATCCCTATCAAGCTACCAACGGTATTTTTCACAGAACTAGACCAAAGAATTTCACAATTTGTATGGAAATACAAAAAACCTCGAATAGCCAAAGTAATCTTGAGAAAGAAGAATGGAACTGGAGGAATCAACCTGCCTGACTTCAGACTCTACTACAAAGCCACAGTCATCAAGACAGTATGGTACTGGCACAAAGACAGAAATATAGATCAATGGAACAGAATAGAAAGCCCAGAGATAAATCCACGGACCTATGGACACCTTATCTTTGACAAAGGAGGCAAGGATATACAATGGAAAAAAGACAACCTCTTTAACAAGTGGTGCTGGGAAAACTGGTCAACCACTTGTAAAAGAATGAAACTAGAACACTTTCTAACACCATACACAAAAATAAACTCAAAATGGATTAAAGATCTAAATGTAAGACCAGAAACTATAAAACTCCTAGAGGAGAACATAGGCAAAACACTCTCCGACATAAATCACAGCAAGATCCTCTATGACCCACCTCCCAGAATACTGGAAATAAAAGCAAAACTAAACAAATGGGATCTAATGAAACTTAAAAGCTTTTGCACTACAAAGGAAACTATAAGTAAGGTGAAAAGACAGCCGTCAGATTGGGAGAAAATAATAGCAAATGAAGAAACAGACAAAGGATTAATCTCAAAAATATACAAGCAACTCCTGAAGCTCAATTCCAGAAAAATAAATGACCCAATCAAAAAATGGGCCAAAGAACTAAACAGACATTTCTCCAAAGAAGACATACAGATGGCTAACAAACACATGAAAAGGTGCTCAACATCACTCATTATTAGAGAAATGCAAATCAAAACCACAATGAGGTACCATTACACGCCAGTCAGGATGGCTGCTATCCAAAAGACTACAAGCAATAAATGCTGGAGAGGGTGTGGAGAAAAGGGAACCCTCTTACACTGTTGGTGGGAATGCAAACTAGTACAGCCACTATGGAAAACAGTGTGGAGATTCCTTAAAAAACTGGAAATAGAACTGCCATATGACCCAGCAATCCCACTTTTGGGCATACACACTGAGGAAACCAGATCTGAAAGAGACACGTGCACCCCAATGTTCATTGCAGCACTGTTTATAATAGCCAGGACATGGAAGCAACCTAGATGCCCATCAGCAGATGAATGGATAAGGAAGCTGTGGTACATATACACCATGGAATATTACTCAGCTGTTAAAAAGAATTCATTTGAATCAGTCCTAATGAGATGGATGAAACTGGAGCCCATTATACAGAGTGAAGTAAGCCAGAAAGATAAAGAACATTACAGCATACTAACACATATATATGGAATTTAGAAAGATGGTAATGATAACCCTATATGCAAAACAGAAAAAGAGACACAGAAATACAGAACAGACTTTTGAACTCTGTGGGAGAATGTGAGGGTGGGATGTTTCAAAAGAACAGCATGTATACTATCTATGGTGAAACAGATCACCAGCCCAGGTGGGATGCATGAGACAAGTACTCGGGCCTGGTGCACTGGGAAGACCCAGAGGAGTCGGGTGAAGAGGGAGGTGGGAGGGGGGATCGGGATGGGGAATAAGTGTAAATCTATGGCTGATTCATATCAATGTATGACAAAACCCACTGAAAAAAAAATAATAATAATAAAAAAAAAAAAAAAAAGAAGTGTGAGCTTCTGGGTTCAGACTGTTTCACATCAGATTGCTGGAAAACTGTTTTCAGAATAAAGTTCTCCTGTGTTTAAGGAACAAGTTCCCATTTCAGGGCGTGAGTTTCTGAACTGTGCTATCTGGTGACCTGGTGACAGGGACAAGGCAGGGTGACTCCATGGGAGGAAGCAGGTTTTTTTTGCTCCGTTGAGCTGACACCTCCGTGACTCCCCCCTAGAGCAATCCCCATCGCTTTACCAAATGTCCAAAGACCACCAGAAGATCTGGATTTAGCAGCTCATGATGAAGGGCTTCTGGACCGGTGGGCTGACTCTTCTTAGTTCCCAGTTCTTCACTCAACTAGGGGCTGACCCCCACGACTACATTGGGGGCCCTCTTGCCCCAGCTTCCAGTGGGGTTTGGCCCACGGGAGGCACTGCCAGTAGGTTGCAGGAGTGGGTTGAAGTGGTCTGGGGATGCTATCTGCTTTGGGTCCCTCTTTGACAAAGGCTCCTGCTCAGTAACTCCTCCTTCAACATCCCAACTCTCCCAGGATCCAGTTCCCCACCTCTCCCTCAAGCACAGGATGGGAAAGGCTCCCAGGGTGCTGGTTTCTCAGCCTGCCTTCTGGGCTCCCTGAACCCCACCCGCACCTCTGAGAGTGGTCCCCTTGGTCCTCAGTTCCTTTCTCATCCACCGTTACCCTGACTGAACAGTCTGTACCAGGTCTCACCTAAGAGCCATCTAAGCCATGCTGAGCCTCTCTTGAGGGCCAGGAGTTAAAAAAAAAAACAACAAAATACCCAAGGTTCTCTTCTCTCCAGCTTTCAGAACTCAGTAGCCACTTTGGCTGCCTCTAAATTAAGTTGTGAGAAAGGATGGCAGACTCCAGTCTACAGATGAGAAAAGTTTTCACTCCCTCACTGACTCATCCAGTCACCAAATATTTATTGGACACTTCCCCGCTATTTCCCCGGGGGATTAGGAATAGTGAGGAAGACTGTGTAGTGCCTACCCACAGTTGCTCTCAGTCTAACGCCAACCACCTCCCAGAGACCAGAGAGCAACCCCCCCCCCCCAACCCCCGCAACCCCAGATCAGGGCTGGAACCACAAGACTGAGTTTCCTAGAGTCCCGAGACTTCAGCAGATTCTCAAAGGAATCAAGCTAGGTTGAGAACCACCAAACAGGCCAAAGTAACCATCGGGCTTCACTCCTGAGTTGGGGAGTAAAGACCTCCTCACTCCCAAAAGCCTGGCACTCTCTGCTTGATGGGGGGAAGGGGTGAAGACACACACCTGTGGCAGCCTGACCATCCACGTTTCCTGCCCCCCAACATTCTCCACCAGCTCCCGCCCCCTCCTCTAGCTCCCCCTGCATTTATAATTAGCCCCACACCCTTCTCTGAGCCCTTCCCTAGGGGCCCACAAACGTTGGCGGCTCCGTATGTCAGCGGAGCGTTGTTATGAATGGACGGGGCTGGGCACTGGGAGGGAGCCATGTCCTGCCTCCCCAGAGCCTGCGTCCAGCAAAGCAAGGGACAGGGCGATTCCTGCCTCAACTCGGGTGTTTCTGAGATGCATTGGAGGGCTTGATGGAAACAGCTTTTGCTGCAGTCAAGGGTGACTGAGGTGAGCTGAGGGGGGCGGTGAGGGTGCAGGCTGCTAAGCCTGGGGTCTGTCTGCCCACCCCCCACCCCCCACAAGCCCTCAGGAAACTTCTGCGTTTCCTCAGAAAGGTTGACACAGGCCAGCCAGTAACCCAATACTTCCCCTGTCCGGGCTCGGGCAGGACAAGGCCACTAGCTTGGAGCCCTCAGGGGAGGTTGCTGGGCTAAGGGGCTCAGAGAGCCCCCTTGGCCACCCAGCACTTTGGGCGTCCACTCTGCAGCCCCGTTCCGCGCTCGCCAAGAAGACCCCTTCAGGGAGAAAGTTCGATGGAAAAGGAGACAGCGCTGGAGAGATGGGAGACCTGGTCCCAAGGCTGCAGGGGCCCTGAGACCCCCAAGAGAACCAGCGGGACGCCCCTCATGGGCAGGCTAGCCTGCAGCGCAGCGGGCCCCTGTGGGCCGAGCGCCCCCCGCCCCAGGGACAGGGTCAGGGGTGCATTGATGGCAACGTCTGGACTCACTTCCCTCACTTGCACGTCTGTCTCTGTGACGCTCCCCACAATTCTGACCAAAACGCCATCCTGCAGCAAGTGAAGCAGTCTGTCCAGGGTCCCGGGCTCTGAGCAGCTGCTGGGGACAAGCACCGAAGGGGTGTCCCCACAAGGACAGCCAGCCACGACCCCAGGCCGCTCCCATCCAGCCCCCCTCCAGCCCGAGACGCTGCGGCCAGGCTGCCTCCCTCCCTGGCTGGGGACGACAGAGGGGAGACGGGGCGGTCATGGTCCGGCTTTACCTGCTGAAATCGGGAGCACGCTGGTGAGGAAAGTGGGCTGGGACACGATGAAGCGGAAGAAAAGCTGAAGATAAATTCCCAGAGTCACTGGATGCAGGACAACCATGCTGGCTGCGGTCTGGAGAGTGTCAAGTTCTCAAGGCCGGGCTGCGGGGAGCCTGGCTTATCTCTGCTTTGTCTTCCTCTCGTGGTTGGCCTCTCTCTCTGCCTCTCTCTCCCTCTCTCTCTCTGCCTCTCTCTCTCTCCCCCGCGCTTTCCCTCCCCTCTCTCCTTTCCCCATGCCTTTACCAAGAAAGAATGCCAACCATTTCCCACTAAACCTCCTCCGTACTACACAGGGTTATATTTATCTTAACCCGGGATCAGATGCCCATGTTAAAATTAAGATATCTGAAATTTCTTTTCTGCAGACTGAGGAAAGAGGCCACTGAAGAAGTGACTTTAAAAAAAAAAAGAAGGGCAGTGAATTCTCAAATGTCCCCTAGAAGCGGTCCTCAAGGGCAGACAGACTTCTTGATTGATCATCCACCAATGCCTGCTCCCTCCCAACCAAGGTGTTCTGCAGATCCCAGAGTCAACTCAGACTCTCAGGATTTGAACTGAATTCCATGGAGACAAAGCCTTCTGCGGTCAGCCTGTGACACTTTGAGCCACTGGGGGACCAATGTTATGTTGACCCTGGATTTTTTTCTTTAATCATCCAATAAAAAGTGGGGGGTGGTCGTAGTGGTGAGTTTATATTTTCCAAAACAGCTTTCTTTCTCCATTAAAAAGTGCTTATTTTCCCTCTACTATTCCTAACCTTTTTTTTTTTTTAAAGAATTTGTAACTTTTTATCTATGCAAAGCAATGAGCGAAAAATGAAGTCAGTGGATTATAATGCAAATGATTATTGATCATACTACATTAGGCAAATAACATCACTGACTTGACTTTTGGCTAGACAAAATTCTTCAAATAAAATGTCACATCTTTCAATAAATCCTCTCATGAGGTTATAGAGACTGTTAAAGAGATCTTTAGATCTCTCTATATAAATAATTAAAATAATAATCCACAGAGATGTTCATTTTGCTTTAATCTACATAACATACTCCCAACCCCTCACGGGCATTAATTCATACCCTGAGCAAACCATAATACAAAAAGACACACACACACCAATGTTCTTTGCAGCACTATTTACAATAGCCAGCACATGGAAACAAACTAAATGTCCATTGACAGATGCATGTATAAAGAAGTTGTGGTACAGATATACAACAGAATATTACTCAGTCATAAAGAGGAACAAAACTGGGTCACTTGTAGAGATGTGGAGAAACCTAGAGTCTGTCATACAGAGTGAAGCAAGTCAGAGAGAGAAAAGCAAATACCGTATATTAATGCATATATGTGGAATCTAGAAAAACGGTATGGATGAACCTATCTGCAAGGCAGGAATAGAGGCGCTGATGTAGGGAACAAACACGTGGACCCAGAAGGGGAAGGGGGTGGCAGGACAAATTGAGAGAGTAGCATTGACGTGTACACACTGCCAAGTGTAAGACAGACAGAGGGTGGGAAGCGGCCGTGCCACAGAGGGTGCTCAGCCTGGGGCCCTGTGCTGACCTGGGGGGGCTGAAGTGGGGTGGGAGGCTCAGGAGGGATGGGATGAGCTTTGCACAGAGCTGATTCACATTGAGGTGCAGCCGAAACTAGCATGACGTTGTACAGTGATTATACTCCAATAGAAAAAGAAAAACTAAAACAAATGGTGTGACTCCCATCTCCGGGGTGCAGGAGCCGAGCTCCAGAAGAGCAGGACACGGAGAGGCGATGCCCGCAGCTCCAGGTCCAGGGGCTGGAGCTCTGCTGTGACCGGGGACAAACTACCTGATGGCTCCGAGCCTCAGTTTTCTCCTTAACGACCTGTTGGAAAGGTTACATGAGGTAGCACGGGATGACTCATACACGAATTAAAGATTATGTATAGAGACAACAGAAATGAAGCCTGTGGAGCCGCGGTGGACAGGCGGCTGAGCTGGCCACCCGCAGTCTCCCGCATCCCTGCAGATGCACGATGCTCTTCCCCACAGGAGGTGGGGGTCTGTTTCCCCTCCTGTCGAGTCTGGGCCGGCCTTGTGGCAAGCTCTGACCCCCAGAATGTGGCTGAACTGATGCTGCCATTTCTGGGCCTGGCCTCAACAGGCCTGGGAGCTTTGGCTTTTGCCTCTTCTTGGAAAATAGCTGCCACGTTCAAAAGTCTGGACTACTGACTAGACCACAAGGAGAGGGAAGCAGCTGAGACTGGCCATCTGGCCGTCTCGGACAAGGCCCTCGACAGGAGAGTGAGGTCAGTTTGGATCCTCTAGCTTCATTCAGGTCCCCAGATGATGGTAGTCAACGAAGGGACCAGGTGAACCTGTAAAGAACTACACAGGTGAACCCAGCCCAGAAGACAGAGTCACGAGCAAGCAAGTTGCCTGTTGATTTGCCTTCAGTGTCCCGAAGCCACTGGGTTTTCAGATGATTTGTTACAGCAGCAATAGCTAACTAATACACGATTTAGGAGAAAACTATGAAGAATATACTCGAGTTACATTCAAAATTAACAACAGGACAGTTTAAAGAAAGGGGTACCCCATGTCGCTGTTCCCACAATGTTTAACAGAAGGATCATGATTTTTGGCCAAGTCCAGCCAGGAAATTCTCAGGCTTGTTTGCACAGCTCTGGAAGCCTCCAGCCCCAGCAATGGGCTTTGGGTGCCTTGCAGAAGGTGTAGGCTATGTGAGGGGAAGGTAATTTTTCAGTAACTTGATGCCAGAACCTGGACTTTCACCATCCAGTGCTGATTTCTCCTCTGAGAAGCCAGAGGGATTGCTCCTCTCAGCACCCAGATCTCACTACTGGCCTTGTAGTTGCCACAGATTCTGTTGCTACGTCCTGCCAGTGACAACTGGTGGTATAATGTCTGAACGGCTTCCACCCCACCATGTGTTGCTGTTTAACGTATGTGAATGTCCCTGAGGGGCTTCCCTGGTGGCGCAGTGCTAAAGGATCTGCCGGCCAAGGCAGGAGACGCGGGAGATGGGGGTTTGGTCCCTAGGTTGGGAAGGTCACCTGGAGTAGGAAATGGCAACCTGCCCCATTTCCTTGCCTGGAGAATCCCGCGGACAGTGATGCCTGGAGGGCTACCGTCCGTGGGATCTCAGAGAGTCAGACACGATGGAGTGACTGAGCGCGCACGCGCACACACACACGCACACGCACACACACACACACACACACACACACACACACACACACACACACACACACCATTGTCCCTAAAGATAGGGGACTGTTTCAGAGCTCGGTGCAACCCCCTCAGACCCTCCAGGACAGTTCCCGTGTCAGTTAATATGGTCCAATCACACCACTGTAAGATGAAAAGGAAGTAGGAAAAGGGATGTAACCTTACGCTCCAGCCATGCTGAGCGGCTGGAGCTTCCCAGCAGCCCTGCCTGCGCCCGTGCAGCTGTGGACCAGGGCCTGGTCCAGGGAGAGCCGGGGCCAGGGTGGGCTGTGTGGACCGCGGCCTGCACGCAGGAGGCTGAACGTGCACTCAGGCCATGCAGGGGAAGTCACTGCTCATCTAAACATGCAACTGAGACCTCCACCCTCTGGGGAGGCCCCAGCACAGAGGCATTTATAGGCCCCCAGTACTTATTAAATCATGTTTTGTAAATTTCCACTTCCCCTGGACCAGGTATTTTATGGGCCTGTTTCATATGAGGTTATCCTAACTGACTGAGGAAGAAATTATCATCTCTCTTGAAACTCTTCTGGAAGGGCTCTGAATCTTTCAGAATCTAATAACACAGGCTATTACATTTCTCTAGAAGGAAATGATCTGAGATTTGTGAAAGGCTGACACCAATAAAGCCAATCAAAGTTAGAGCCTTCCCTCCCAGGCCCTGGAGGTCGGGGTGCACGCTGAGGAGCAATGTGAGAGTACCCGTCACTTTAACGCTGAGCAGACACGTGCCATTTCACTCAGAGATTCCACAGAAATACTCTTGCCACTGCCTAGCAGTTCAGATGCAAGCATATTCATCATAGCCTCAGATGTGAAACAGATGTTCCCTCCATTCACTGAAACATTATACAGACATCGCAAGGAATAAGGTTTGCTGATGTTCAGTCACTGTGCCGACTCTTGGTGACCCCAAGGACTGTAGTGTGCCAGGCATCCCTATCCTTCCCTATCTCCTAGAATCTGCTCAAACTCATGTCCATTAAGTCAGTGATCCTATCCCACCATCTCATCTCTGTCATCCCCTTCTCGTCCTGCCCTCAATCTTTCCCAGCATCAGGGTCTTTTCCAGTGAGTTGGCTGTTTGCATCAGGCGGCCAAAATATTGGAGCTTCAGCTTTGGCATCAGTCCTTCCAATGAATATTCAGGGTTGATTTCTTTTAGGATGGACTGATTTGATCTCCCTGTTGTCCAAGGGTCTCTCAGAGTCTTCTCCAACACCACAATTTGAAAGCATCAATTATTTGGCACTCGGCCTTTATGGTCCAACTCTCACATCCACACATGACTACTAGAAAATCCGTAGCTTTGACTATATGGACCTTTGTCAGAAATGTGATGTCTCTGCTTTTTAATATGTGTCTAGATTGGTCACAGCTTTTCTTCCAAGGAGCAAACATCTTTTAATTTCATGGCTGCAGTCACTATCCACAGTGATTTTGGAGCCCAAGAAAAGAAAATCTATCACTGCTTCCACTTGTTCCCCTTCTATTTGCCATGAAGTAATTGGAAGGACCGATGCTAAAGCTGAAACTCCAGCACTTTGGCCACCTCATGCGAAGAGTTGACTCATTGGAAAAAGACCTGATGCTGGGAGGGATTGGGGGCAGGAGGAGAAGGGGACGACAGAGGATGAGAGGGTTGGATGGCATCACCGACTCGATCGACATGGGTTTGAGTAAACTCCGGGAGTTGGCGATGGACAAGGAGACCTGGCGTGCTGTGATTCAAGGGGTTGCAAAGAGTCGGACACGACTGAGCGACTGAGCCGACTGAACTGAATGGGATCAGATGCCAAGATCTTTGTTTTCTGAATGTTGAGTTTTAAGCTAGTGTTTTCATTCTTTCACTCTCATCAAGAGGCCTTTTATGTTCCTCTTCACTTTCTGCCGTTAGAGTGGTATCAACTGCATTTCTGAGGTAGTTGATATTTCTCCCGGCAATCTTGATTCCAGTTTGTGAGTCATCCAGTCCAGCATTTTGCATGATGTGCTCTGCATATAAGTTAAATAATTAGGGTGTCAATACACAGCCTTGACACACTCCTTTCCCAATTTTGTACCAGTCCGTTGCTTCATGTCCAGTTCTCACCGTTGCTTCTTGGTCTGCATACAGGTTTCTCAGGAGACAGGTAAGGTGGTCTGCTATTCCCATCTCTTGAAGAATTTACCACAGTCTGTTGTGATCCACACAGTCAAAGGTTTTGGCATAGTCAATGAAGCAGAAGTAGATGTTTTTCTGGAATTCTCTTGCTTTCTCCATGATCCAATGAATGTTAGCAATTTGATCTCTGATTCCTCTGCCTTTTCTAAATCCAGATTATACATTTGGAAGTTCTCAGTTAACATACTGCTGAAGCCTAGCTTGAAGGATTTTTATCATTACCTTGCTAGCATGTAAAATGAGGGCAATTGTGTGGTAGCTGGAACATTCTTTGGCATTATCTCTGCAACAGTGATTCTGGAAAACTGGTATTCGATATGCAAAACAAACAAAAATGAACCCTAACCCTTTCATTATGTGTGTGCATGCTGAGTCACTTCAGTCATGTCCAACTCTTTGCAACCCCATGGACTGTGGTCTGCCAGGCTCCTCTGTCCACAGGATTCTCCAGGCAAGAATACTGGAGTGGGTGGCCATGCCCTCCTCCAGGGGATCTTCCTGACCCAGAGATCAAACCCGGGTCTCCTGTGTTGCAGGAGGATTCTTTACCCACTGAGCCACCTGGGAAGCCCAACCCTTGCATTGCCCCCTACAAAAAAATTATCTCAAAGCAAACTATAGATCTAAATGAAAGAGATAAAATCATTAAACTTTCAGAAGAAAATAAAAGAAAATCTTAGTGACCTTGGGTTAGGCCAAAACTTCTTTTTTTAAATTAAAAATATTTAATAAAATTCTATATATTTAAGGAATAACAACATGATTTTTTGGATATACATTGTGAAATAATTAGTCAAGCTGATTAACACATTCATTACCTTACATGTTTGTTTGCTTGTTTTTTCCTAATGAGAACACCTGAGAAGTACTCTCTTAGGGACTTGCCTGGTGGTTCAGTGATAAGATCCCGCCCTTCACTGCGGAGGGCACAGGTTCAGTGATCCCCTGGCTGGGGAACTGGGATCCTGAAGTCATGCAGTGTGGCCAAAAAAAGAAGTACTCTGTTAGAAAAATTTAAGTATACAATACAGTATTATTAGCTATAGTCACTATGCTAAACATTAGAACCCTAGAATTTATTTATCCTACAAACTAAAACTTTGTACCCTTTGATCAACATTTTTCCATTCACCTCCTCACCTCTAGTAACCATCCGTGCTTCTATGAAAAAAAAAATGTTTCTTAAAAGGACAGAAAAAGCACAGACAATAAAAGAAAAAAAAATCTTCACTGGACTCATCAAAATTGTAAAACTTCTGCTCTTCAAAAGACAATGTTAAATTGAAAAGAGAAGCCAAAAACTAGACAAAAATACTTGCAAGACACATACAAGGGACTTATATTCAAAATACACAAATAACTTTTACAACTCAATTATAATGAAGCAACCCAACTAAAATAAAAGGGCAAAAGGTGTGAGTTTGAATGGATACTTTTCCAAAGAAGATACATGAATGGCAAACAAGTACATGAAAATACAACATCATTAGTCATTCACTTCAGTTCAGTTCAGTCACTCAGTCATGTCCAACTCTTTGAGACCCCATGAACTGCAGCACGCCAGGCCTTCCTGTCCATCACCAACTCCCAGGGTCCACCCAAACCCATGTCTATTGAGTCGGTGATGCCATCCAACCATCTCATGTTCTGTCGTCCCCTTCTCCTCCTGCCTTCAATCTTTCCCAGCATCAGGATCTTTTCAAATGAGTCAGCTCTTCACATGAGGTGGCCAAAGTACTGGAGTTTCAGCTTCAACATCAGTCCTTCCAATGAACACTCAGAACTGATCTCCTTTAGGATGGACTGGTTGGATCTCCTTGCAGTCCAAGGGACTCTCAAGAGTCTTCTCCAGCACCACAGTTCAAAAGCGTCAATTCTTCGGCTCTCAGCCTTCTTTATAGTCCAACTCTCACATCCATACGTGACCACTGGTAAAACCATAGCCTCGACTAGATGGACCTTTGTTGGCAAAGTAATGTCTCTGCTTTTTAGTATGCTGTCTAGGTTGGTCATAACTTTCCTTCCAAGGAGCAAGCATCTTTTAATTTCATGGCTGCAATCACCATCTGCAGTGATTTTGGAGCCCAGAAAAATAAAGTCAGCCACTGTTTCCCCATCTATTTGCCATGAAGTGATGGGACCAGATGCCATGATCTTAGTTATTAGGGAAACGTAAATGAAAACCATAGTGAGACACCATGACCTGTTACTAGAATGGCTAAAATGAAAGAAGACTGACAATTCCAAGTGTTGGTGAGGGTGTGGAGCAACTGGAACTCTCAGTTGCTAGTGGGAATGCAAAATGGTACAACCACTTTGGAAAACAGTTTGGCAGTCTCTCATGAAGCTAAATATATACTTATCACACTACCCAACCACTCTCCTTTTTGATACATGTCTAAAATAAATAAAACATATTTCCACCCAAAGAGTTGTATGTGCATGTTCATAGCCACTTTATTTGTCATAGCTGAAAGCTAGAAACAACCGGAATGACTAGCTAAACTGCGTACAAGGCAGCAGTAGTCAGTAACGTGATGAGGGGTCAACGTGAAGGCCACGGCTGAATCTCAGATGCATGATGCAAAGTGGGAGGAGCCAACACAAAACCTGAATCCTGTTTAATTCTGGGTACATGGCCTTCCGGAGAAGAGAAAACTCTAGGGATGGAGAACAGATCAGTGGCTTCCAGGGGTTACGTTGTGAGGAGGAAGTTAACGGCAAAGGCAAGTTTGGGTGATGATAATAAAGTTCTCTGTCTTGACTGGAATGTTGTCTCCTATGTCAAAACTCAGCAAATTCTTCTCCTAAAAACAATGAGTTTTACTGTATGTAAATCTTCCCTCAATAGGGGACTTCCCTGTGGTCCAGTGGTTAGGACTCTGCGCTTTCACTGCAGGGGGCTCTGGCTCAATACCTAGTTGGGGGACTAAGATTCTGCAAGCCAAGTGTGTGGCCAAGAAAAAATTTCCCTCAATAAACTTGACTTTATAATAAAAAATAATAAGAAGAAAAAGATAGTTCCCATTTACACACTGACATGGAAACTTGTCCCTTGAATATTGTTGAGAAAAACTGGAAAGATGCAATGCATCTGACCAAACAAGCGAGTCTATGTATTTATCTCTTATATGTGTGAAGAGAAAGGCAAAGAGGAAGGTCTAGAGTGTGCATTACATGCTTGGGGGTGGAAGAGTGTGGGCCAAGGGAAAACAGAGGGAAACCTTCCAGTTCAGTCGTATGTAGTTCAGTTCAGTTCAGTTGCTCAACTTTTCACGTGTCCGACTCTCTGGGGACCCATGGACTGCAGCACGCCAGGCCTCCCTGTCCATCACCAATTCCTAGAGTTTACTCAAACTCATGCCCATCCAGTCGATGATGCCATCCAACCATCTCATCCTCTGTCATCCCCTTCTCCTCCTGCCTTCAATCTTGCCCAGCATCAGGATATTTTCAAATGAGTCAGCTCTTCGCATCAGGTGGCCAAAGTGTTGGAGTTTCAGCTTCAGCATAAGTCCCTTCAATGAATATTCAGGACTGATTTCCTTTAGGATGGACTGGTTGGATCTCCTTGCAGTCCAAGGGACTCTCAGGAGTCTTTTCCAATACTACAATCGTATATAAATAACACCTTAATCTTCTTATACCTGTTATACCTTTTAAATCTTATACAAATGATATTTGTATTAGTGGATTTTTACAGTGAGCATTCTTTCATCTGTAATTTAAAAATAAGAGGACTTTTAATCTGAAATCAAATTCTCGGCCACCTTAGGAGTACAGCAGAAGGAAGAAAGGGAAGAGGTGTGTCTTTCCTGCAGGTCCGAGGTCCAACAAGTCCCTGCTGACCTGCGGAGCAGGGCAGACAGACCGTTTATTGTTTGGTCCTGGCAGAGAAGAGAGCCATGAGCCTGCTCTTTCTGGCCCAGAATGGAGGCTGATTCAGTGACACTGAGCGCTGGCTACCTCCCCACAGCCGCTGACAGCTGCGTCAGCAGGAGGCAGACAAGATTGGGCAGCTGGGAGGCTGGAGAGAGCCCCTCCTCCCAGCTCTGATGGAGCCATCGTCGGGGCAGCGGAGAGCTGGGCTGGAAAGCTCCTGGTCGTCAGTCTAAGGGGCCCAGGCCATGAGCCTGCAGGGCAGGAGGGGGCTGTCCTTGCTGTCTGGAAGGAGATTTGCCCTGGGTCACCTGGAGTGCTGTCACAACAGCGACAATAATCTCACTCAACGCAGCTTTTCCAAAACTGGGCTGGAGGTGCACCCATTCTAACCCCACTTTGTAAAAAGCAGGGGGGTTTACATAAGTCAAGACACGTGGCCTCTTGTAGGTCCCTCTTGGTAGCATACCAAAGGCCCTGGGAAGTCCTGCAGAAAAGAAACCCATTTACTTTGCTATTTCTCCTAAAAAAGCATTTGGCACAAAATCTATTTTAATTTAATTCCTATTATTTAATCCCCCCTTTTCTTTTTTTCCCCAAGCTTTAAACTTTTTATTTTGTTTTGTAGTATAGCTGATGAACAATGTGGTGGTAGTTTGAGGCGAGCAGTGGAGAGACTCAGCCATATGTACACAGGTACCCATCTCTCCCCCGAACTCTTGTTCTTTTTTGAAAAGTATTGATTTATTTCACTGCATCAGGTCTTAGTTGCTGCATGAGGGATCTTATTCCCTGACCAGGCACTGAACCCAGACCCACTGCGCTGGGAGAGTGGAGTGTTAGCTGCTGAACCACTAGAGAAGCCCCAACCCCCTTGTTTTCTTGCATTTTATACAGCAAACATGTCATTGGTTGGTAAATAAACAATTATTATGTAGGGCTTTACTTTCTAATAAGATGTTTTTTAACAGTTTCTTCCCCCCATTTGCAGTGCACAAGGGAGGCAGCAGGACTAGACTTATAATAATTCCCATATTACAGGTGAGAAAATTGAGGCTTATGTGAGGCCCCAGGGATGGCAGCAGAGGTTCCAGCCATGTTCCGGCAGGCAGAGCCATCACTGACAAGAATGGACCTGACCCCTCGCACCGCCTCGAGAGCCAGAAGCCAGCTGGTGCTCCGGGGCCTCAAGTTGGCCTGCTCCCCAAGGGAGTACCAGCCAACCTCGTCTCTACCTGACGCCAGGCTCAGACGTGCTGTGGGTCCAAGAGCCGCTCAGCTGTGAAGGGAGGAATCCTCATCCTTGATGGGGAAACAGGGAAGTTACTGTTTTAAGACAAGAAGTCAGGGAGGGTTGGAGATGCTGGAGGAGGACCCCCAGTGATCTGTGACAACCGAGGATGGATGGTTCTTGAACTGATGGCCACAGGCTGGGAAAACATCCTGACTCCTGGGCAGAGCCAGCTTCCTGACCTTAGTTATTTCAAGAATCATAGAAATAAAGAGCACAAAACAATCGCTAAGCCACCAAAGTATCTCAGCATACTCAACCCCACCCTCACAGGTGGGGTGGTGTGAGTACCCCAGGTTTCCCAGAGGTGAACCCTAGAACATAGCTGACCTTCATTTCCTTCTTTCCTAGCCAGGCCAAACTATGTTCCCCGTTTACTGTTTGTACTTGCCACGTGTTCATTCTGTATTTGTTGGGAGAACACGTTCATTCTGTATTTGTTGGGAGAACACGTTCATTCTGTATTTGTTGGGAGAACGCGTTCATTCTGTATTTGTTGGGAGAACGTTTCCCCCCCCCCACCACCACCCCATCACCTCCGCCTACCTCTCCCCGCCACCCTGCCCCATCATCCCCACCATCCCACCTTGGATGCCAGGAGACTGCATGGGGCGAGGAGGACGCTGCCTCACAGTTTGAGCTGGCCCAGGGTAAAGCCAAGACCTCTGTCTGGAAGCTTGGATCTAGTCTCCATGCAGCTGGAGGCAGAGGTCGCTGGCCACCCTGGAGCAGGACGACTCCTAACGCGCTGCTGGGCCAGGGCCAATCAGGACTCTGCAGGGAGGGTGGGGGCAGGGCCCCAGCTCTGTGTCACTACCTCACGTCTACCCTGCCATGGAAAGGGGGATCTAGGCCAACACGAGCAGTACCAGCTGCTGAGGGACGTCCTAGAACCAGGCTTCTGGTGGCTCATAGGGAAAAGCATCTGCCTGCAATGCAGGAGACCTGGGTTCAATCCCTGGGCCAGGAAGATCCCCTGGAGAAGGAAATGGCAACCCACTCCAGTATTCTTGCCTGGGAAAGCCCATGGTTGGGGGAGCCTGGTAGGCTACAGTCTATGGGTTTGCAAAAAGTTGTACATGACTGAGCAACTTCACTCTCAACCTCAGTGGAGAGGACACACAAGCTCAGCAGCCCCGGGCTGTGTTCAACGAGGCCCTGTGGCCCCTGCAACCAGGCGGTTCCCCATCCTGACGGCTGTCTGGGAACAGACTGTACAAATTCAGGATGGGCGATATTTAATCCTCTCCTTAACATCTTAAAGTGCTTTAAAAACAGCCACAGCAAAAGGACTATATCTACAAGGCCCAAATATATATCTATGGAAGCTGGGTTAAGAGAACAGGTGATTTTTCTTTTTTAAGGACTACAGAGAGCAAAGAAAAAATACTCCTTGCGGTACAATAGATTATGTAATAACCGGTTTCCTTACATACAGAGTTTTGCAAACACACATATGTCCTTAGGAAATGGATGGACAAGGCTAAGTTGGAGAAGATGGAAATGAAAAAAAAAAAAGGAAGGTAAGAGAGAGATTCATTCATTCAGTTAGTCCCTGCTGTGTCCCATACAAAAATCTAAGAGTTGGGGGTTTAGTGCAAACTGAATGTATAAAACTCCTCCCCTTCAGGAAATCACTTTCTAGTGTGAAGCTGTCAAGACAGACAAGAAGCACAGTCCAGGCATGAACCAGACATTCAGGCTAATACAGATTGGAGAGAGAGAACTAATCAGGGTGGGCCTCCCCGAGGAGGTGACAGCCTGGCAGAGAGACCTGAGGGGACATGGTGTTTGTTTCAGGAGCAGAAAGGAGGCCCCGGTGGCTGCAGGAGAGTAAGCAGGGGTGGGTGAGGGAGAAAGCGTGGGGGGAGGCATGGCGTCAGGTCATCAGAGTCTGGCTTTGTTTTAAGACGGAAGCCAGTGGAGGGTTTGAAGAGAGGAGAGACAAGCTTTGACTCATGTGGTAATGGGAGCACCCTGGCATAGAAACGGTAAGAAACGGACTCGGAAATGGATGTGGGGTGGGGGTGCAGGGGGCCCCTGAGGAGGGTCCAGAAGGTGGAGATGATGGGGGACGTGAATACCGGCCAGGCAGGACGTGTCTCTGAGCTGGAGCGGGGCTGACTGTTCTCTGAAGGCGGCTGCGCCAATGGACACCCGTCCACCGCCACCGCCACCTCCTCACCACGTGCTCTGGCCGCGCTCTGCCCAGCCCGGCGCCTCGCCCCTCTGGACCTCTCTGTCTTTCTCGTGAAACACTGGCCCTGAGACGGGCCTGGACCCCAGGACCCTTTGCTGTGGTGCTCACACCTGGACACACCTCTCCTCAAGCAACAAGACACGAAGGAACGATGTGGGACCAAACTAGCTGGGTGCATGGCACTTGGGGTGAATTCTTGACCCCAAAAGATAACAGACCGAGAAGCACAGCTGCCACCTTTGAAGAGCGGGGTACCGCGCCTGCAGGCAGCACCTAAAGGCTAACAGCCCCGCTCAGGGGCCTCTTCCTCCCTGCCCACCAGCTCTTTATAAAGTCAATAGGCCCGTCGTGCTGACGTCCCCGGGGTCACAAAGACTCATACACGACTGAGCCACTGCACAACAGAAAGGAGAAGGAAATGGCAGCCCACTCCAGGATTCTTGCCTGGAGAATTCCGTGGACAGAGGAGCCTGGCGGGCTGCTGTCCATGCGGTCACACAGAGTTGGACACGACTGAAGCGACTTTGCATGCATGCATGCATTGGAGAAGGACATGGCAACCCACTCCTGTATTCTTGCCTGGAGAATCCCAGGGACGGCGGAGCCTGGTGGGCTGCTATCCATGGGGTCGCACAGAGTTGGACACGACTGAGCCACTGCACAACAGAAAGAACTGACAAAGGGCAGATGTCTCATGGGCTGGGTGGGTGTCGGACAAAGTAGAGACTGGGCAGGACAGGAAAGTCTTTCCTCGGACTCTGCGGAAGTGCTGAGGGGGCCTGGGGGGCTAGGACTGTGGGTCCAGGGTCAGAGGCCCCTGCCCTCCAGGCTCTTGGAATTTGGCAGGAGGTGGGCCAGAGCCAATGAGGAAGGTACGAGGTGAGATTTGACCCTAGTTCCCAGGGAGGGATTCTGGGGAGACTCTGAGGTCTTTCTGACTTCGGAGGATAAAAATGCCAGTCATCCAACACCTGCTATGCTGGCCCACATGTGATTTCTTGACAGTCTCACCCACAGGAGGGAACGGTCGCTCCCTCTGTGTTACAGATGGAGAAACGAAGGCCAGGGAGGCAGCTGAGGCAACCACGCCAGGGTCACAGAACCAGAACGCAAACCCTGGAGCCTGCATTCTCCACACCTCCAGCCCCAGTGCAGACGCCACCAGGAATGGGGAGGGGGCCCTCCCGGGCACGGGTGGGCATGGACATGGCCCGCTGGGGGCCGGCGGCAGGGCCTCATGGCCAGAGGGGCCTCGGAGGAGAGACAACGGGCCAAGGTGCTGGAGGAAGGCAGGGCCTGGGGGCCTGAGATACAGAAGCCTCTTCTCAGTGTGAAAGATGGGCCCTGGGGGAGGATCCCACCCCACCCATCCACGGGGCACTGCAGTTCCCACCATGAGCCACCAGCAGGGAACAGCAGCCTGGCCTTTCCCTCCTATCTTCGCCCGGCCCAGAATCCCGGCTCTCTCCTCCCGGCACAGCCTCCCCTCCCTTCACGTCCAAGTCCTCCCGGTTCTCCACGTTTCAATGTTCCCTCCTCTGTGAAGACTCCGCCAGGAACTTGCCCAGCATGTTTCTGATCTTCATTCTTGCACGTGGCAGCAATAGCACTGTGGTGTCAAGACCAGTGGTAACTGGTGGGAATCCCAGCTCGGCCATGCACCAGCTGAGGTAACCATTGAGTCCTGCCCCAGGCCACGGAAGCGGAGCCCATAACCAAGGCCACCTCTGAAGCTGACTGAACCCCTCTGTAACCGTTGCCTGAAGCCCCTGATGATCACTAACAAGCTTCCTGACTCCCAGCTAGGCAAACACACCCACTCCAGTAAACACCCTATAGCGCCCCAGCCAACAGTCACTAATGCCAACCTTTGTTTTCTTTGTCTTGAGGCTATAAAAATTGACTACTAACCCATAAAGCTGTCGGTTTTCCCTGGTCTGTCAGGAGGTCAGCCCACTGCACTTGCAGTGCCCACATTATCTCTGCTTTGTGCCTTTAATAAACTCACTCCCTTCTGAAATGCTCTGTGTCTGGAAATTCTTTTCCAACTGCTCTCAGAGCGCCTCAACAAAAACTCCCTGCAGTTCCATAGAGATAATGTCCCTTATGGGCTCTAAGGGTGTGTCAGCCGTGAGCCCTGAGGTTCCCTGCACTAGGGACAGCTGACCTCTGGACTCACCTCTCCCCACCCTCTATACCTGACCAGGGGGTTGCGTGCAAGTCTCAGCACCCACGTGGGAACCAGGAGCACTTTATTAATTGTGATAAGAAAAAAACAAGACAGATTCTGGTGAAGGCTGAGCTGGGGAATATGGGTCAGACCTGGAAGCCACAGAAGGTTGCTGCTTCCTCCTCAAGGAATTGAGATCACCAGGCCTTCTCCCACCTTCTGCTTACCTCCCCTCCAGAGATAAGGATGAGGCCAGAGGGCTGGAGGCCAGACCTGGTTGGTGAGCCGCCCCTGGGATTCTCAGGAAGCCACAGAGCTGATCTTTAAGGCAGAGTAAGCCCATCCATGAGCTACATGGCCCTGTGAAGGTCCTAGGTTCTGACCCATGAGACTGATAACTCATTTTTTTGAGAGAGCGTGGACATATGGCCTTAGACAGGGCAGCCCAGGGTGTAAGTGTGAGAAGAGGGATCTCCTCTTCCACACTATGGATTCAATGTACTACTTCTAAATGCCTTAGACAAGGCCTTGCCATGCTGTAGGAGGCCATTTAAGCTATTCAAAAAGAAAATGCTTATGTATATGTATGTGTGCTAAGGTAAATGGAACTCTAGTCTGTGCTTTTGATCTTGCGATACAGGTACATGTCTTATTTCTCTGAGTAGATTATTAATTCCTGGAGGACAAGGCTCTTGACTGGCCCATCTCTTTATCCTCCCAAGTGTCAAATATGATACTAGACCTTCATAAGTGTTACATGAATTAATGAATGGATTTCCATGGTTTATGTGAGACAGATAAACCACATGGCAATATACCCAAATCCCTAAGAGTAATTCAACCTGGGTCAAGATTCCCCTTGCAACGTCTCAGAGCAGACTTGACTCTTGCCAAGAGAAACATATGTTTGCAGCTGCAGAGGCCTCAGAGGCCTTAGCTCTAAACAAAATGACACATGGAAGGTACCTTTCACACAGTCTGGCCTATAAATGTGAGGTTCCAGGTTCCCTGTGTAAAGTGGGGGGTTGGTGAGTGCCTTTCCCCCTACCTCCCCCAGGCTCTCTCCACCATGTCTGGACACCTCCCATAATAGGCATGCACCTGGCCTGGAACAAGACAACCAGTTCTGCCCCGCTCTGGCCTCTGTGCCTTAATGCCACGTCAACAACTCCTGAAAAATAGTCTTCAGAGGAAAAGATGCTCACATATCCTCAATTACAGTCTGTGATTCTCCACAAAGTGTCTGGAAAGTGCATTAGTGGAATACATTCATTTGCTAGGGCTGCCATAGCCAAGAGACCACAGATTAGGTGACTTAAACAACAAATGTATTTCCTCACAGTTCTGGAGGCGAGAAGTCCAAAATCAAGGTGTCTGCAGGTTTGGTTTCCTCTGAGGCCTCTCTCCTTGGCTTGCAGGTGGCTGCATTCTAGCTGGGTCCTCACATGGCCTTTCTCTGTGCATGGACATCCCTGAGGTCTGTGTTCAAATTTCCTCTTCTTTTAAGGAGACCAGTCAGATTGCATTCAGTCAGTCATCCATTCAGTCACTCAGTCATGTCTGATTCTTTGCGACCCCATGGACTGCAGACACCAGGCCTCCCTGTCCATTGCCAATTCTTGGAGGTTACTCACTCATGTCCATCGAGTCAGTGATGCCATCCAACAATCTCATCCTCTGTCGTCCCCTTCTCCTCCTGCCTTCAATCTTTCCCAGCATTGGGATCTTTTCAAATGAATCATTTCTTTGCATCAGGTGGCCAAAGTATTGGAGTTTCAGCTTCAGTAGCAGTCCTTCCAATTAATATTCAGGACTGATTTCCTTTAGGATGGATTGGTTTGAACTCCTTGCAGTCCAAGGGACTCTCAAGAGTCTTCTCCAAGTCTTCACCACAGTTCAAAAGCATCAATTCTTCAGTACTCAGCTTTCTTTATAGTCCAACTCTGACATCCATACATGACTTCTGGAAAAACCATAGCTTTGACTAGACGGACCTCTGTCGGCAAAATAACGTCTCTGCTTTTTAATATGCTGTCTAGGTTGGCCATAACTTTTCTTCCAAGGAGCAATCGTCTTTTAATTTCATGGCTGCAGTCACCATCTACAGTGATTTTAGAGCCCCCAAAAATAAAGTCTGTCACTGTTTCCACCATTTCCCCATCTATTTGCCGTGAAGCGATGGGACCGGATGAAATGATCTTAGTTTTCTGAATGTGGAGTTTTAAGCCAAATTTTTCACTCTCCCCTTTCACTTTCATCAAGAGGTTCTTTAGTCCTTCTTCACTTTCTGCCATAAGGGTGGTGTCATCTGCATATCTGAGGTTATTCATATTTCTCCTGGCAATCTTGATTCCAGCTTGTGATTCCTCCAGCCCAGCATTTCTCATGATGTACTCTGCATATAAGTTAAATAAGCAGGGTGACAATATACAGCCTTGACATACTCCTTTTCCTATTTGAAACCAGTCTGTTTGTCCATGTCCAGTTTAACTGTTGCTTCCTGACCTGCATACAGATTTCTCAGCAAGCAGGTCAGGTGGAATGGTATTCCCATCTCTTGAAGAATTTTCCAGTTTGCTGTGATCCACACAGTCAAAGGCTGTGGCATAGTCAATAAAGCAGAAGTAGATGTTTTTCTGGAACTCTCTTGCTTTTTTGATGATGCAATGGATGTTGGCAATTTGATCTCTGGTTCCTCTGCCTTTTCTTAATCCAGCTTGAGCATCTGGGAATTCATGGTTCATGTACTGTTGAAGCCTGGCATTTAGAGTTTTGAGCATTACTTTGCTAGTGTGTGAGATGAGTGCAATTGTGCAGTAATTTGAGCATTCTTTGGCATTGCCTTTCTTTGAGATTGGAATGAAAACTGACCTTTTCCAGTCCTGTGGCCACTGCTGAGTTTTCCAAATTTGCTGGCATATTGAGTGGAGCACTTTCACAGCATCATCTTTCAGGATTTGAAATAGCTCAACTGGAATTCCATCACTTACACTAGTTTTGTTTGTAGTGATGCTTCCTAAGGCCCATTTGACTTCACATTCCAGGATGTCTGGCTCTAGATGAGTGATCACACCATCGTGGTTATCTGGGTCATGAAGATCTTTTTTGTTTCCCCCCTCAGTCAGTCTCTCCCAGTCTTGTTTTTACTGACTGTATAGAGCTTCTCCATCTTTGGCTGTAAAGAATATAATCAATCCGATTTCAGTATTGACCATCCGGTGAAGCTTATGGAAGCTTCCATAAGCCTCTTATACGTCTCCATCAGAGGGCAGACAGAATGAAAACCACAATCACAGAAAAATAACCAATCTGATCAGACGAAGCACAGCCTTGTCTAACTCAATGAAACTATGATCCATGCCGTGTAGGGCCACCCAAGATGGACGGGTCATGGTGGAGAGTTCTGACAAAACATGGTCCACTGGAGAAGGGAATGGCAAACCACATCAGTATTCTTGCCTTGAGAAACCCATGAACAGTATGAAAAGGCAAAATGATAGGATACTGAAAGAGGAACTCCCCAGGTGGGTAGGTACCCAATATGCTCCTGGAGATCAGTGGAGAAATAACTCCAGAAAGAATGAAGGGATAGAGCCAAAGCAAAAACAGCACCCAGTTGTGGTGGTGACTGGTGATGGAAGTAAAGTTTGATGCTGTAAAGAGCAATATTGCATAGGAACCTGGAATGTTAGGTCCATGAATCAAGGTAAATTGGAAGTGGTCAAACAGGAGATGGCAAGAGTGAACATTGACAGTTTAAGAATCAGCAAACTAAAATGGACTAGAATGGGTGAATTTAACTCAGATGACCATTATATCTACTACTGTGGGCAAGAATCCCTTAGAAGAAATGGGGTAGCCATCATAATCAACAAAAGAGTCCAAAACGCAGTACTTTGGTGCAATCTCAAAAACGACAGAATGATCTCTGTTTGTTTCCAAGGCAAACCATTCACTATCACAGTAACCCATGTCTATGCCCTAACCACTAATGCCAAAGAACCTGAAGTTTGAATGGAGGTATGAAGAGCTACAAGACCTTCTAGAATTAATACCCAAAAAAGATGTCCTTTTCATTATAGGGGACTGGAATGCAAAAGTAGGAAGTCAAGAAATACCTGGAATAACAGGCAAGTTTGGCCTTGGAGTACAGAATGAAGCAGGACAAAGTCTAATAGAGTTTTGCCAAAAGAATGCATTGGTCATAGCAAACACCCTCTTCCAACAACACAAGAGAAGGCTCTACACATGAACATCACTGGATAGTCAATATCGAAATCAGATTGATTATATTCTTTGCAGCCAAAGATGGAGAAGCTCTATACAGTCAGTAAAAACAAGACTGGGAGCTGACTGTGGCTCAGATCATGAATTCCTTATTGCCAAATTCTGACTTAAATTGAGGAAAGTAGGGGAATCCACTAGACCATTCAGGTATGACCTAAATCAAATCCTTTATAATTATACAGTGGAAGTGACAAGTAGATTCAAAGGATTTGATCTTATAGACAGAGTGCCTGAAGAACTCGGAAGTTTGTGACTTGTACAGGAGGCAGGGATCAAGACCATCCCTAAGAAAAAGAAATCCAAAAAAGCAAAATATCTGTGTGAGGAGGCCTTACAAATAGCTGTGAAAAGAAGAAAAGCTAAAGGCAAAGGAGAAAAGGAAAGATATATTCATCTGAATGCAGAGTTCCAAAGAATAGCAAAGAGAGATAAGAAAGCCTTCCTCTGTGATCAGTGCAAAGAAATATAGGGAAAAAATAGAATGGGAAAGACTAGAGATCTCTTCAAGAAAATTAGAGATACCAAGGGAACATTTCATGCAAAGATGGTCACAATAAAGGACAGAAATGGTATGGACCTAAGAGAAGCAGAAGATATTAAGAAGACGTGGCAAGAATACACAGAAGAATTATACAAAAAAAAAAAAAAAAAGGATTGTATGAGAGCCCCTCTTTAAAGGCCCTAACTTCAAATAGCTTTACAATTTGAAGTACTGGGGTTAGAGCTTCAGGATACAAATTTGGGAGTGGATACAATTCAGAACTGGATTCACTTCTGTTTCCTGGCTGTGTGGTTTTAGGCAAGTTGCTAAGCCTGTCGGAGCTTCTGCTTCCTCATTTGCAAACTGGGCTCCTGGGTTTTGTGATAACAAAAGGAATTACCATGTGGTGGGGGCCTGGCACACAGTGAGTGCTCAAGGGATGCTGGTTTCCCTCTCAGCCTATATGTGGGAATGCCTAGAGTCTTATATATACAAGATACGTTGCTTATGGGCCTGGTGGGGTGTGAGGAAAGGACTGCTCATGGCTTCTTTTAGCCCTGCCCTACCCCAGGAAGAAAGAGGGCTGCTACAGAGCAGATGCATGAAAGATGTTTCTCTGACCACAGTGTGGTGCAGGACACAGAAAACAGATCAGGTGTCAAGCATATAAAAGATTGAGCTGGACTTTCTAAAGCCTGAAATGAGAGTTGGTTTATAGCTGAAACTGACAGCAAAAGCTATGATTCCTGTTTGAACTATTGTCTGAGATTTGTGAAAAAGCAATGTGATAGAGCTTGTTTAAGAACCTAAAACTTGCAATAAACTGGTTATTAGTACTTATTATTTCTTGTGTCTTTGTTGTCTTATATCCCTTAATACCCCTCAAAGCACTCCAAAATTCAGATCTTTTAATTTTTCCTGCTATACAAGGGTCAATTCAAAGCATTCTCTTAGTTGAGTTTTCCCCTTTGAATAAAATCTTACATCTCACTTGATTTTACCAATTTTCCACAGACAATTTCAAACATTTTACAAAGAACATTTTTTTGAAAAGCATGTTTAAAAAAAAAAAAAGACCATATATGACAAGCCTACAGCTAACATTATATTAAATGGTGAAAAGCTAAAAATTTCACTCTGCTATCTGGAACAAGACAAGCGTTCCCACTCTTATCATTTATATTCAGTATAGTACTAGAAGTCCTAGCCAGAGGAATTAGGCAAGAAAAAGAAAACACATCTAAACTGGAAAAGAAGAAACAAATTTGTCTCTGCAGATGATATGATATTGCAAAGAGAACACCTTGAAGATTCCACAAACAAGCAATTAGAGTTAATAAACACATTCAGTAAAACTGCAAGATATAATATCAAAGAGAAAAATCAGTTGCCTTTTTATATGCTAACAATGAACTATGTAAAAAAGAAATTAAGAAAACAATTCAATTTTCAATAACATGAAATAAAATAAAATGCTTAGGAATAAATTTAACCAAGGAAATGAGAGATTTGTACACTAAAAATTATAAAACATTGATGAAAGAAACTGAAGAAGACATAAAAATGGAAAGAGATTCTGTGTTGATTGATTGGAAGAATTAATATTGTTAAAATTTCCATACAACCCAAGACCATCTAAAGATTCAATGCAATCCCTATCAAGATTCCAATGGCAGTTTTAAGAGGAGAAAAAACAATCCTGAAATTTATATGAAACCACAAAAGACCCCAATAACCAAAGCTATCTTGAGCAAGAAAAACAAAGCTGGAGGTATTTCATTTCTTGATTTCAAAATATATCACAAAGTTATATTAATCAAAATAGTAAGATACTGGTGTAAAAACAGACATATAGACCAATAAAATAGAATAGAGAACCTAGAAATAAGTCCATACACTTATGGTCAATTGATCTTCAACAAAAGCGCTAATAACAACAATGGGAAAAGGATGGTCTCATCAATAAATGTTTTTGGGAAAACTGGATAACCACATGCAGAAAAATAAAACTGAATCCTTATTGCACACTATATACACAACTCAACTCATGAATTAAAGTCTAAAACAGGATCTGAAACCAGAAAAATACTGGAAGGAAACATAAGGGGAAAGCTTCTTGACACTGGTATGTGCAAAGCTTTTTTGGATATGGCTGGAAAAAGCACAGGCAACAGAAACAAAGATAGTTGAACGACACTGTATTACACTAAGAAGCTTCAGTACAGCAAAGGAAATAAGAAACAGTGAAGAAACAACCTATAGAATGTGGAAAATATCTGTCAACCGTACACCTCATAGGGGATTAATATCCAAAATATACAAGAAATTCAAACAATCAAGCAAGAATACAAATGACCTGATTTTAAAAGGGCAAGAGGGACTTCCCTAGTGGTCCAGGGGTTAAGAATCTGCTTTTCAATGCAGGGGACATGGGTTCAACCTCTGGTTGGGGAACTAAGATCCCACATGTTGCAGGACAGTAGCCGGCACACTGCAACTCGGGGGAGAGCCTGCATGCCACAACCCATGCAACTCTGGAGCCCTCACGGCGTAACTAGAGAAGTCCTTGGACCATGACAAGAAAGCTTCGCCCTGCAACAAGATAAACCCACACACCACAACAAAGAATCAGGGCAGACAAAATTTTTTAAAAACTTTAAAAATAAAAATAAAGAGTAAGAACCTGAAAAGACATTCTTCCAAAGACACCCAAATGGTCGACAAGTATGAGGAAAAAGATGTTCAACATCATCATCATCAGAGAAATGAAATCAAATCGCAACGAGATTATCATACCACACCTGTCAGAATGACTGTTATGAAATTAATAAGAGAAACATTGGCAAGAAAAGAGAAACGCTGTGCACTGTTGGTGGGAATATAAATTGGTACAGTCATTATGGAAAAGAAAAACATTCAAATCACATCAGTATAAGAACCTGGAGGACATTATACTAAATGAAATAAAATAAGCCAGACCCAGAAAGACAAATGCTACAGGACCTCACTTACACACAGGATCTAGAAAAGTCAACTGCACAGAGACAGAGGTAGAATGCTGGTTGCCAGGGGCTGGAGGGAAGGGGTGAGGGACGTGGGGAGATGTTGGCCAAAGGGAAGGAAGCTGCAGTTACACAGGATGAGTGCGTTCTGGAGACCGAATGTACAGCATGGTGACTAATATGAAAAATACCATATTTACATCATTTGAAATTTGCTAGGAGAGTAGATATGAAGTGTTCTCACTCCCCTCGTATGGTAACTGTATAAAGAGGTGGATATGTTAGGTAATTTGTAGTTATCACTTCACAGTGTATACATGTATCAAAACGTCATATTGTAGATCTTAAATTCGTATCATTTTTATTTGTCAATTATGCCTCAATAAGGCGAAGGAGGAAAGCATGTTAAAGGCACCACAACGCAAGGGCAGCCCATGCCTTTGTAACACCGGTTTCCCCAGCCTCGGGGTGTGACGTGCTCATAGTGAGTTCGGCGCTTCTGTGGGGAGTTCAGGCGCTCAGTGCCCGCCCAGACTCCCCGTGCAGAAAGTACTATTCAAACAGCCCTAACCTGTTCGTCCACGGGGACTGCCCTCACACGGGGCCCTCCTGCTCTCCACGGCTCTCCCAGCTCCAGGCACAGGCTTTTTCAGTGCCGCGGTCCAGGCAGAGGCCCCGTTGTGTTCACTCATCGGTCTACGCCCACTGCTCCTCCGGCCGCCCCCGTGGGGTGGGCTGTGGGCTAAAGAGGGGGAAGCACACGGGGAGCCCCGTGTTTCAAGATCCTGCTCTCCCGAGGGCCTGGCGGCGAGTGTGCGTGATGGGAGGGGTAGAGGGCGGGAGCCAGGCTTCCCATGCTGGGGAGGAGGGTTGCGGGGGTCTGGTCTCCGCCATCATCCGAAGGTCTGGCTGGGCGAGGAGGCTCTTTGGAGACCTCACTTGCTGGCCGCATAGACTTCTTCACAGGGGTTCGTGTCTTCATGACGCACCAGCAGGCTTCCCCAAGAATGAGCATCCAAGAGTGAGAATACGGATAAGGCCCCAAGCCCTGGGAGCGCCGCACAGCCACTGGAGCCAAGTCGCTGAGTCCAGGCCACACTCCGAAGCTTGCCCTCCTTGAAGGCAGGAGCCCCCGAGAAACTGCGGCCCTTCCCACAGTTTCCGTCGGCTCTTCCTGAGTCCAGCCTGTGGTTTCCAGCCTGCTCTTTCCTCCTCCCAAGGCGTCTTGGTTCCTCACGCATCCTTGCCAGCTCTCCATCCTGAATCTGCAGGGCGCACACAGCCGGTCCTTCTCTTGAACTCAGCACTCTTTCTCCACTGGTGTGACATCATAGCCCAGAAGCAATTCACACCCAACACTGTCTTCCCTCTCCTGACATCCTGTGCTTTGGAAATGAGACACACCTCAACAGGACAGAAATGGGCCCAGTTTTCTCCCTTGGATGCCCAGAACGTGGGGCTTCCCTGGTGGCCCAGTGGTTAAGGCTTTGCCTTCAAAGCAGGGGGTGTGGATTCACTTCCTGGTCTGGGAGATAGATCCCTCATGCCTCAGGACCAAAAAAACAGAAAACAGAAGCAATATAGTAACAACTTCAATAAAGACTCTAAAAAAAACCCAACAAAACACACAAACAAAAACATTTCTTGAATTAGGAACTATACAAACTCAATGCAACTGATAAGTGGTAGCATCCAATATTCAAATGACTTGCTAAAGTAATTTTCCATTTTTATTCCTGCCCTATTTCAGTCAGTCTGGGAGATTCCTGGAAAGAGCATGTGCTAAATGCATTTCCATTTCCATTAGTAGCAGGCTCCATAAATAGCCAATCTGTTTCATTTTTCTATGGATCATTCTCAATTCCATTTACCCAAGCTGAGTCACACTGTCAAAGAAAGCTGAAATGGTTTATATTCAAATAGCTAAAACTTGTTTGTCCTGGTATGCAATTATATACACATTTAGAGAAAGATGAAAGAAAGCAATACCAATATATACTATTTTTCTGTCAGTGACCTCTCTCTCTCCAGTCTCTAAGTCTCTCCAGGCTTAAAATGGAGCCTGGTGTTTAAAAATTAATGAGTGTGAAGTGTTTATTACATAATGATTTATAGGCTGCGTCAATATATATTTAAAGACCTGAAAAGTAAAAGTGAGTAAAAGTCACTCAGTCCTTCCGACTCTTTGTGATCCCATGGACTGTAGCCTGTCAGGCTCCTCTGTCCATGGGATTCTCAAGGCAAGAATACTAGAGTGGGTTGCCTTTCCCTTCTCCAGGGGATCTTCCCAAACCAGGGATCGAACCTGGATCTCCTGCATTGCAGGTGGATTCTTTACCATCTGAGCGACCAGGGAAGCCCATTTAGAGACCTACTGGGAAGCTGTTTTCCAAGGTAAGAGCCCAAAGCCAAGGTCTCTGGAGAGCCTGAGCTCTCCTATGTCTGAGGTCTTATGGACACCTCTCGCGTTCTGGCGTGTGTCTGCAGACAGGAGCATGAGGAGCAGCCTCAGGTGCTGACACTCAGATACACTGCCGGTGTGGTTATTGCTGAGGAGCTGGCTCTAGGCTCACGTGGCTGTCTCTCAGGGCCCGGAACCTTTACATCCTTACGCCCCCTCCCTCCTGCTCCCTTTTAGCCCCTTCGCTCTCTGTCTCACGAGTCAAACCTCAGCCCAAAGTCTGGCAGCCCCATCAGCTGGTCCAGGGCACGGGGCGTGTCATGCGTCTTAGAAGAGGAATCCAGAGGCTCATGTCTTCCACACACAGGGTCCGCAAAGTGAGCAGTGGGGATTTGATAAATGTCAAATTAAATAGGAACTATGTGATCTATTTCTTTTTTACTTAATCATGATTATTCTCCATACTTTGCCATTGACATTCTTTAGGAATCCTGAGGTTCCCCCCTACACAATTTTTTTTGGATAATTAATTTTGCAGTATTTTGCAAAATTTTTTTGCAGGATATTTTGCAGGATAATTTTGAAAAAAAGTCTTCATTTAAAATCACAGACCCATTTGTTCTCTTTCAACTCTTTTTTTTTTTTTCTTTTAAAATGGTCCCTTCAGGTTGGATGCATGAGACAATTGCTCGGGGCTGGTGCACTAGGATGACCCAGAGGGATGGGATGGGGAGGGAGGTGGGAGGGGGGTTCAGGATGGGGAACACATGTAAATCCATGGCTGATTCATGTCAATGTATGGCAAAAACCACTACAATATTGTAAAGTAATTAGCCTCCAACTAATAAAAATAAATGAAAAAAAAAGAGGGGAAAAAATTAAATAAAATGGTCCCTTCAAGATAAAACCATTCAATATGTGACCTTGAAAAAGTCCCTTGATTTCCCTGAGCCTGCTTCCTCATCTGTAATATGGGGATTACAGATAATCTGTAATATGGGAATAATGATAACGCCTTTTGAAAGATTGCTGTGAAGATGAAATAAATTATGTGTATGAAAGTTCTTGAGTTGTGTAAACTTGATTATCATTACCTCAAATTCAGACCAAAACGACACAGATAATCAACATTAATAGCTGCCTGGTACTTCCCTGGTGGTCTAGTTGTTAGGACTCTTATGCTTCCACTGCAGGGGCCCAGTTCCTCGTTGGGGAACTACGATCCTGTAAGCTTCAAGATCCAGCCAAAAAATAAAATAAATAAATAAAAAGACATTAATAGCTGTCTAAAACAGAACATTCATATGAATGTGAGAGTTGGACTCTAAGGAAAGCTAAGCACCGAAGAATTGATGCTTTTGAACTGTGATGTTGGAGAAGACTCTGGAGAGCCCCTTGGACTGCAAGGAGATCAAACCAGTCCATCCTAAAAGAAATCAGTCCTGAATATTCACTGGAAGGACTGATGCTGAAGCTGAAACTCCAATATTTTGGCCACCTGATGTGAAGAGCTGAATCATTGAAAAAGATCCTGATGCTGGGAAAGATTGAAGGCAGGAGGAGAAGGGGAGGACAGAGGATGAGATGGTTGGATGGCATCACCGACTCGATGGATATGAGTTTGAGTAACTCCGGGAAATGGTGTTGGACAGGGAGGCCTGGCGTGCTGCAGTCCCTGTGGTCGCAAAGAGTCGGACATGACTGAGCGACTGAACTTGAACTTAAAAACAGAACAGCCATCACTACTGGAGATTTCCTAGAAAAGTTTTACTAAATATTTAGATTTTAACTATCTGCTCTTCCACATCTTTTTCTCGTCTTCCCAAAGCCCCCCATTCCTTCCATCAGTGGCATGCACTACCTCAGAGGATGGGAAGGTTTACCAGGTTTGGGGAGTCCCCAGCACAAGAGGCCTGAAACCCCCCTCCCCCCAGAGTGTGGACCCCAGCGAGAAGCCACAACCAGCGTGGCACCTGGTGGTAGCAGCTGGGCCTGAGAGAAGCCTGGGCATCTTAGCACAGTGTGGGCAACGTGGCCAGATACTCCCCGTGTCCCCAGAGGAAAGCGGAAGGGACTGAGCAGATGATGGCACGCCAGAATGGCTGTGGCTGTTAGCAGAGGGGATGCTATCTGCAGGTTAGCAGGGCCTGAGGTTGAAACCTAAGGCAGATGAAGCCTAAGGAGGGGAATGCCGCGAGGAGAGAGAGGACAGTGGTGGTGGCTGGCCTCCAGAGATGCCCCCGAGAACCACAGCTCCTGACGGTCTCCCGCCTCTGCCATCCGCTCCCACGCTGAATCTGGGTTGGCCTGCAGTTCACAGAAGGCCAGAGAAATAACATGGTAACTGCCCCACGCCCACGTCTTCGGAAAGACTAGCAGCTTTCAGTCTCTGTGGGAGTCAGCCCCCGGGTGAGGAGCCCAGGTCCCCTGTTGGAGGGGCCCATGAGGGTCAGACACCCCTGGTGGACAGAGACCACCTGCAGGATGCCAGGGTGCTCTCCACCTGTCAGCTTATGACTGTCAGGGATGTTGCAGAGAAGGACCACACCCCAGGGGAACCGTGTGGGGGCATCACCAAACAAGAGCAGAGTAGTTAGCAAAAGGTTTGGGGGAAGGATTGGGGCTGGTGGAATACATATGAAGCTGAGTTTTTTGTTTGCTTTTAACTGAGAAACAAGTTTATTCAATTGAGGTCATCAAAGAAACTCAGTGTAGAGTGACGCTGTTGTTGTTTAGATGCTAAGTTGTGGACTACTCTTGGCGATCTCAGGCTCCTCCGTCCATGGGATTCTCCAGGCAGGAATACTGGAGTGGGTTGCCATTTCCTTCTCCAGGGGATCTTCCCGACTCAGGGATCGAACCCCACATCTCCTGCATCGCCAGGTGGGATTCTTTACCACTGACCCACCAGGGAAGCCAAAGTGACATTGTGTGCATGCTAAGTCGCTTCAGTTGTGTCCAACTCTTTGCAATCCTATGGAGTATAGCCCGCCAGGCTCCTCTATCCATGGGATTCTCCAGGCAAGAATACTGGAGTGGGTTGCCGTGCCCTCCTCCAGGGGATCTTCCTGATCCAGTTATTGAACACTTATCTCTTATGTCTCCTGCATTGGCAGGAGGGTTCTTTACCACTGGTGCCACCTGGGAAGCCCCAAAGTGATGTTAAGAGTCAACAGTTTTCTGTGCCAACTACTTGTCTATCGTTGTTTAAAACTAGATGTCATATTTCACAGGCCGTAAATTCACATACCGTAAAATTCACCACATTAGAGTGTACAATTCAGTGATCAGAGTATTTTTAGAAAACTTTGTATTTGGTATTGGGGTACAGCCGAGTAACAACGTAACAATGGTGTGATACTTTCAGGTGAAAAGCAAGGGACTCAGCCATAATATACACGTATCCTTTCTCCTCCAAATGCCCCTCTCATCCCAGTGCTTATAGTACTGAATCAAAGTTTTGGTAGGCTCAGAGCAAAGCGGGCTCTGTGTAGATTCCACAACAGTTCATGACCGAAATGGCTCCCAAGGTTGTGTTTCCTCAGACACTACAGGGTTATGGCAGACGGAAAATGTCATGTCCAGAAACTTGGCACCTGGGGAGTTGCGTCTGAGATTTGCCCAGCAGTAAACTAAGGCTGTTTCTCTGCGTCCAGGTGATTTAGCTCCTCTGGGCAAAATCACAGCGTGTCATTCTTACTGATGAAACTTTCTGATAGTCTATGATTTTAGAAAACAAAGCTACTCAGGAATTTTTTTAAAAGACTGTTTTTAGGCATTTTCACTTGCAGTGAGTCCTTGATTGGACTATTTCCTTCTGTCCCATTTTGCATATTGTTTGATCCATTCTTGTACTCCAGCCTGAAAAAAGAATGAGCAGATGTTGACATTCTTCAGTTCAGTTCAGTTCAGTCGCCCAGTCGTATCCGACTCTTTGAGACCCCATGAACCGCAGCACGCCAGGCCTCCCTATCTATCACCAACTCCTGGAGTTTATGTCAAACTCATGTCCATTGAGTCGGTGATGCCATCCAACCATCTCATCCTCTGTCGTCCCCTTCTCTTCCCTCCTTCAATCTTTCCCAGCATCAGGGTCTTATCCAATGAGTCAATTCTTCCCATCAGGTGGCCAAAGTACTGGAGCTTCAGCTTCAGCATCAGTCCTTCCAATAAATATTCATGGTTGATTTCCTTTCAATTGACTGGTTGGATCTCCTTGCAGTCCAAGGGACTCTCAAAATTCTTCTCCAGCATCACAGTTCAAAAGCATCAATTCTTCAGTGATCAGCCTTCTTTATGGTCCAACTCTCACATCCATACACGACTACTGGAAAAACCATAGCTTTGACTAGATGGACCTTTGTCAGCAAAGTGATGTTTCTGTTTTAATAAGCTGTCTAGGTTTGTCATAGCTTTTCTTCCAAGGAGCAAGTGTCTTTTAATTTCACGGTTGCAGTCACTGTCCATAGTGATTTTGGAAACCAAGAAAATAAAGTCTGTCACTGTTTCCACTTTTCCCCATCTATTTGCCATGAACTGATGGGACTGGATGCCATGATCTTAGTTTTTTGAATGTTGAGTTTGAAGCCAGATTTTACATTCTCCTCTTTTACCTTCATCAAGAAGCTCTTTAGTTCCTCTTCACTTTCTGCCAAAAGGGTGGTGTCATCTGTGTATCTGAGATTATTGATATTTCTCTCAGAAATCTTGATTGCAGCTTGTGCTTCCTCCAGCCCAGCATTTCTCATGATATACTCTGCATATAAGTTAAATAAGCAGGGTTACAATATACAATCTTGATGAACTCCTCTCCCAATTGTGAACCAGACTGTTGTTCCATGTTTGGTACTAGCTGTTGCTCCTTGTCCTGCATACAGGTTTCTCAGGAGGTAGGTAAGATGGTCTGGTATTCCCATCTCTTGAAGAATTTTCCACAGTTTGTTGTGATCCACTCAGTCATTGTAGCACTATTTACAACATCCAAGACATGGAAGCAACTTAAATGTCCATTGACAAATGGAAGGATAAAGATGGAATACCTATACTATAGAATACTATTCAGTCATAAAAAGGAATGAAATAATTCCATTTGTAGCAACATGGACGGACCTAAGTGAAGGAAGTCAGAAAGAGAAAGACAAATATCTTATGATATCACTTTTATATGGAGTCTAAAATATGACACAAATAAACTTATTTATGAGACAGAAACAGACCCAAAGACATAGAAAACAAACATACAGATACCAAAGGGGAAAGGGAGTAGGAGTGGGATAAATTAGGGGTTTGGGATTAGCAGATACAAGCTACCATATATTAAAAAACAACAAGGTCCTACTGTATAGCACAGGGAGTTATAGTCAATATCCTGTAATGAACCATAACAAAAAAAAAAAAAGAAAAAAAATCACTTTGCTAAACATCAGAAAGTAACAGAAAGTATGCAAGGACAGGCATAATAAAGGACAGAAACGGTATGGACCTAAGAGAAGCAGAAGATATTAAGAAGAGGTGGCAAGGGCACACAGAAAAAATATACAAAAAAGATCTTAATGACCTGGATAACCATGATGGTGTGATCACTCACTGAGATCCAGACATCATGGAATGTGAAGTCAAGTGGGCCTTAGGAAGCATCACTATGAACAAAGCTAGTGGAGGTAATGGAATTCCACCTGAGCTATTTCAAATCTTAAAAAGATGATGCTGTCAAAGTGCTGCACTCAACATGCCAGCAAATTTGGAAAACTCAGCAGTGGCCACAGGACTGGAAAAGGCCAGTTTTCATTCCAAACCCAAAGAAGTGCAATGCCTAAGAATGTTCAAACTACCACACAATTGCACTCATCTCACACGCTAGCAAGGTCATGCTCAAAATTCTCCAAGCTAGGCTTCAACAGTATGTGAACCAAGAACTTCCAGATGTTCAAGCTGGATTTAGAAAAAGCAGAGGAACCAGAGATCAAATTGCCAACATCCACTGGGTCATTGAAAAACCAAGAGAGTTACAGAAAAACATATACATCTGCTTCGCTGACTGTGCTAAAGCCTTTGACTGTATGGATCACAACAAACTGTGGAACATTCTTAAAGAGCTGGGAATACCAGACCACATTTTTAACTGCCTCCTGAGCAATCTGTATGCAGGTCAAGAAGCAACAGTTAGAACTGGACATGGAACAACAGGCTGGTTCCAAATTGGGGAAAGATTATGTCAAGGCAGTATATTGTCACTCTGCTTATTTAACTTATACGCAGAGTACATCATGAGAAATGCTGGGCTGGATGAAGCACAAGTTGGACACAAGATAGCCAGGAGAAATATCAATAACCTCAGATATGCAGACAACACCGCCCTTATGGCAGAAAGTGAAGAGAAACTAAAGAGCCTCTTGATGAAAGTGGAAAAGGAGAGTGAAAAAGTTGGCTTAAAACTCAACATTCAAAAAACTAAGATCATGGCATCTGGTCCCATCATTTCACGGCAAATAGATGGGGAAACAGTGGCAACAGTGACAGACTTTATTTTCTTGGGCTCCAAAATCACTGTAGATGGTGACTGCAAGCCATGAAATTAAAAGACGCTTGCTCCTTGGAAGAAAAGTTATGACAAACCTGGGGAGCATATTAAAAAGCAGAGACATTATTTTGCCGACAAAGGTCCATATAGTCAAGGCTACGGTTTTTCCAGTAGTCATGTATGGATGTGAGAGTTGGACCATAAAGAAAGCTGAGTGCTGAAGAATTGATGCTTTTGAACTGTGGTGTTGGAGAAGACTCTTGAGAGTCCCTTGGACTGCAAGGAGATCCAACCAGTCAATCTTAAAGGAAATCAATCCTGAATACTCATTGGAGGGACTGATGCTGAGGCTGAAACTGTAATACTTTGGCCACTTGATGAAAAAAGCCGACTCATTGGAAAAGACCCTGATGCTGGGAAAGATTGAAGGCAGGAGGAGAAGGGGACAACAGAGGATGAGATGGTTGGATGGCATCACTGTCTCAATGGACATGAGTTTGAGTAAACTCCAGGAGTTAGTGAAGGCCAGGGAGGCCTGGCGTGCTGCAGTCCATGGGGTCGCAAAGAGTTGGACACGCCTGAGCGACTGAACAACAACAACGACAGGAAAGTAACACAAAGCTGTAAAATACTTCAATTTAAAAAAAGTTAAGAAAAAATAAAAGCTCCCCAGGTGATGGCAGGATGCTGCAAAGGTTGAGAACTAGGGGTCAGTTTCAACCACTTTCCACAAATGCATACATGGAGGTCAGTGCAAACAAACGGCTGCAACATGTGCATGAATTGGCTGCAGTCGATCTTCTCCGAAGCGCTCTCACAGGATGGAGCTGGGGCATGGATAATGAATAATCTAAAAATAATTTCTGTGTGGTTTGGGAAAGCAGCACGTGACTTCCCAGCCGCCGACTGGCCTGGCTAATTCAGTTTGGCTCAAATGAATGCGCCTTTTCCTAGTTTTGCACGGACAGCCCAGGCCTGTGCTGAGGTGTGGAAGGAAGCAGGCGAGTCAAACGCTGGCTGAGGCCCAGCTTCCCAAGGGGGACAGGCAAGCTGTCAGAGGCACACGAGTCACTGCACGGAGTCGGGGACATTTCTTACCGCAGTGGGGGCAGGGCTCCATGTGGGTCTGGGGGCTGGAGGCAAAAGAGGGGGTGAAGGGAGACGGGCTACTTGTGATCAGAGAGCGCCCTTGAGCGCGGCTTCCTGCGAAGCGTTTCTGTAAACACACGTGCTCCAGGCAACTCTGAGTTAGGTGTTCCATTGCCTCCCCCCATTACAGAGATGTGGAAACGGAGGCTCAGAGGGGTGTAACCGGCAACGCAGAGGAGGATGCAAACTCACACTCTACCCAAGAGGACAGTCCCGGTCCAAAGCTGAAAAAAGAGCTGCTGAGAGACCTAGGTCAGATCCTTAGATTTTTAGGTCTTGCTGAACGAAGCACAGAGTCGGACACGACTGAAGCGACTTAGCAGCAGCAGCAGAACGAACTCTGGCCCCCTTATTATTCAGCTCAAACAGCCTGCAGTAGAGAGACCAACAGAGGCGGCCCGTGGTGGCGGCACAGATGGAGAGTCCCTGGAGGCTCCCCGAAACCTGCACGCAGCATCCGCGCTGCTCCCCTCCCGGGTCTGCGCCCGAAGCTTCCTGGCACTGCGCGGCGGCCAGGGTGCTCCCAGCCAGCCTTGCCGCCTCTCTCCTTCCCTGGGGTCTGGTCTGCATTGCATCTGACGGCCTTCCCAGCCTTCCCAGCCCCTCCTGTTTTCTGTCACACAGACGTTTACCGTAATCAGATACTCGCATGCTTAATGCCATCTCGGCATCTCTCCCCACTGGGGCCCCGACCAGGCACACACGGGAGGAAGGAGGCAACCAAGGAGGTCGCCTCCTGCTGACTCACCTGGGGCCTTTGGCCTGAGATTCTGAAGGCACAGATGACAGAGGCAGGACGTTGCCTGCATCCCTGGCCCTGGTGCCGTGAAGGAGGGAAGTCGAGGTAGCGAGTAACTGACCAGCACTCCCACGAGTCTAAGTCGATTGCCAAGAGGTCAGTTTTTCTCTCCGGCGACCACAAGCACAAAAAAACTGGGATTCTTTCCCCATCTTGTGATGTCCTTTGGGGAAAATATTCGAGCCCTCCAGCCTCAGTAACACCTGGCAGGGAGATTTCTTGCCATCTTTTGTTCCTCCTGAAGGAAGAAAAGAAGAAAGGACATCCTAATTCTAAACATCTAGGAGGAAAGCGGTCTGTGCCAACAGTCACCAGGATCATTTAGCATTGCTCTGGAAGTACTAGCCAGTGCCACCAGATGACAGAAAGGAAGAAGGGGTTTGAGGGAATTCACTAAGGTGTGGAAATGATACGCAAAATTTGCAAACAGCAGCCAAGTATAAATAGAGTGGAAGATAAGAACTTATTTACAATAGTGACAAAACAGATTAACGTCTGTATTCTTAGTCACTCAGTCCTGTCTGACTCTTTGCGACCCCATAGACTATAGCCTGCCAGGCTTCTCCATCCATGGGAATTTCCCAGGCAAGAATACTGGAGTGGGCTGCCATTTCCTTCTCCAGGAAATCTTCCTGACCCAGGAATCAAACCTGGGTCTCCTGCACTGCACACAGACTCTTTACCGATTGAGCTACGAGGACGTCTAGGAACCAGTTTAACAAATGTTGCGTGGTGCCAATACTATGAGAACTTTAAACTCCACTGAGGGACAGAAAAAATAATAAATTCAAAGATACCTCATTCTTGAACAGAAATAATATTTTAAGATTCACTAATCCAAACATTCATTTCAGATTTAATATTTAAAAGAATATTTAATAAGTATCCATGTACTGCCACTCTGTATTGACTTCATTGGCTTATTTTCTGTAATTCTGATGCTTTGACATATGGGTCTTGCTGGCCCCAGCAAGAGGGGCCTGGGAGTCCCTGGGAGGGACTGCCCCTGCCAGGTTAATGAGTTCCCGGGAGCAAACAACTCTTTTACATGCAAATCCATCCTGAGCCCGTCATCCCCACCTCGCTCTATCGCACTCTGCATTGGGCCTCACATTCCAGGCTTCCATCCCCATCCCTACGGGATGGGAATGGGAATCCCAGATGCCCGGGGCACCCTGGAGCCCATGGATATTGTTCAAACTGGCCAAGCCTAACCCTGCTTACTCTGCCTCACCTCTTTCTTCCCAAGGAAGGGACAGGAAAGGCCTCCACCTTGCGCCCCCTCTTTCTCGGAGACCACCCTCACTGCCTCCCCGCCGCCTCTCCAGAACTGTGAGCAAGAACCCAGCTTTACCTGTTGGCCTTGCTGCCATCGGCATTTCTTCTATTAATGCACTGAATTTTAAAATGGACCCCAGTGGAAATACGAGCCTTTTGTGCTACTAGACTTAACACAGAATAATTAAATAGAGGAAAGCCTGTGAACTCCGAAGAAGAATGATGTGGGCAGGGCGGAGGGGAGAGAGGACGCAGCTGGAGTTGGGGGGGTGGGTGTGGCGGCAGGCAAGGGGCTGAGCTGTGCGAGGGAGTCGGAAGTGGGGCAATGGATCAGCCCACAGGACTCACGTGTGAAAGAGGTATGTATTTCCAGGAACTCTACTTTACTTTTGACCTCCATTTTGCCAAGGTAGGAATCTGGCCCAGTTCTGTCCGGGTTCTTGTGGCCCATCCCCACCCCTACACGGCTCTAAGGATGGTTCAGCTCAGTTCAGTTGCTCAGTCGCGTCTGACTCTTTGCAACCCCATGAACTGCAGCTCGCCAGGCCTCCCTATCCATCACCAACTTCTGGAGTTTACTCAAACTCATGTCCATTGAGTTGGTGATGCCATCCAACCATCTCAGCCTCTGTCATCCCCTTCTCCTCCCGCCTTCAATCTTTCCCAGCATCAGGGTCTTTTCCAATGAGTCAGCTCTTATCAGGTGGCCAAAGTACTGGAGTTCAGTTTCAACATCAGTCCTTCCAATGAACACCCAGGACTGGTCTCCTTTACAATGGACAAGTTGGATCTCCTTGCAGTCCAAGGGACTCTCAAGAGTCTTCTCCCACACCACAGTTCAAAAGCATCAATTCTTCAGCACTCAGCTTTCTTTATAGCCCAACTCTCACATCCATACATGACTAGAAAAAACCATAGCTTGGACTAGATGGACCTTTGTCGGCAAAGTAATGTCTCTGCTTTTTAATATGCTGTCTAGGTTGGCCATAACTTTTCTTCCAAGGAGTAAGCGTCTTTTAATTTCATGGCTGCAGTCACCATCTGCAGTGATTTTGGAGCCCCCAAAATAAAGTCTGTTACTGTTTCCACTGTTTCTCCATCTATTTTGCCATGAAGTGATGGGACTGGATGCCATGATCTTAGTTTTTTGAATGTTGAGTTTTAAGCCAACTTTTTCACTCTCCTTTTTCACTTTCATCGAGAGGCTCTTTAGTTCTTCACTTTCTGCCATAAGGGTGGTGTCATCTGCATATCTGAGGTTATTCATATTTCTCTTGGCAATCTTGATTGCAGCTTGTGCTTCTTCCAGCCCAGCATTTCTCATTAGTTACTCTGCATATAAGTTAAATAAGCAGGGTGACAATATACAGCCTTGATGGACTCCTTTCCCTATTTGGAACCAGTCTGTTGTTCCATATCCAATTCTAACTGTTGCTTCCTGACCTGCATACAGGTTTCTCAAGAGGCAGGTCAGGTGGTCTGGTATTCCCATCTCTTTCAGAATTTTCCACAGTTTATTGTGATCCACACAGTCAAAGGCTCTGTATAGTCAATAAAGCAGAAATAGATGTTTTTCTGGAACTCTCTTGCTTTTTTGATGATTCAATGGATGTTCATCTCTGGTTCCTCTGCCTTTCCTAAAACCAGCTTGAACATCTGGAAGTTCACGGTTCATGTACTATTGAAGCCTGGCTTTTAGAATTTTGAGCATTACTTTGCTAGTGTGTGAGATGAGTGCAATTGTGCAATAGTTTGAGCATTCTTTGGCACTGCCTTTCTTTGGGATTGGAATGAAAACTGACCTTTTTCAGTCCTGTGGCCACTGCTGAGTTTTCCCAATTTGCTGGCATATTGAGTGGAGCATTTTCACAGCATCATCTTTCAGGATTTGAAATAGTTCAACTGGAACTCCATCACCTCCACTAGCTTTGTTCGTAGTGATGCTTTCTAACGCCCATTTGACTTCACATTCCAGGATGTCTGGCTCTAGTTGAGTGACCACACCATCGTGATTAACTGGGTCGTGAAGATCTTTTTTGTACAGTTCTTCTGTGTATTCTTGCCACCTCTTCTTAATATCTTCTGCTTCTGTCAGGTCCATACCATTTCTGTCCTTTATTGAGCTCATCTTTGATGAAATATTCCCTTGGTATCTCTAATTTTCTTGAAGAGATGTCTAAGATGGGAAAGAGTCTTTCCCATTCTGTTGTTTTCCTCTATTTCTCTGCACTAATCGCTGAGGAAGGCTTTCTTTTCCTTCCTTGCTAAGGGTGGTGGGGCTTGTCTAACCCAGGCCCCAGGGCTGACCTTTGATCTCCGATGGCTCACCCTATCCACATTGCACCCTCAGAGTTGTCTGCTGCAGCTGTTGTGACATAAACCCCTCCTGGGGCTCCACCCGTGCCAGAAAACACCTGAGCCGTCCGTTATGTATATATCGCTACATGACGCGTGGGACTAGATTCTTCATGGGGCAGCCCTCAGAGGAGCTTGCCAAAGACAGCAAGCGGATGCAGGCCCTGAGAGAGGAGGGTGGGTGGCATCTGGGTGCACAGGGACTCAGTCGAGGTGGGAAGGGAAATGGGGATTCACTTCACCACGAATAACGTGAGCAGCGGAGGTGCTGTAGGAGGGCTGGGAGAGCGGATGGCTTCATAGAAGCGGTGACACCACGTGGCACATGGGGCAGCACACGGAGCCCTGGAGTGGAAATGGCACGGCAGAGCTCAGGCTGCGGCGACGCCGGGTCTGATTTCCTCAGCTCTCCCTGAGCCGTGAAGCATACGCTGGGACCAGAGAGTCAGGCTCAGGACAAACCCGCTAGCTATAGAGTAACCGCAGAGCCAGCTCCAGTGACACCTGGGAAGGAGACGGTGGATGATGCCGTCTCTGGGTATTTCCAGGCCTGAGTCAAAATTTAAAGTGTTCCCTTCAAACTTTGAAACTGGAGATCCAAGTGTTTCTAGCTGGGCCTTTTTTCTCTGCTCCCTAACTGCAGGGGTAACCACACAACTGGTCCACCCCGGGTTCACTGGCCAGCTAGCCAGCCTCGATCGCGAGAGTGCATGTGTGTGTACTCAGCCACTCAGCCTTGTCTGACTCTTGGAGACTCCATGGACAGTAGCCTGAGAGGCTCCTCTGTCCATGGAACTTTTCAGTCAAGAATACTGGAGTGGGTTGCCATCTCCTGCTATGAGGGATCTTTCCCACCCAGGGATCAAACCTGCATCTCTTGCGTCTCCTGCACTGGCAGGCAGATGCCTCACTGAGCAATCTGGGTTGACCCCATTATTCAGATTAGCAGCCAACAAATGCAACTGGGAAACACCAGATGATTCAAACTGCATCTGTATACATTTCACTTTCCACAGCAGTCCACACACTCTGTTTTATTAGGCTTTCTCCGTCATAATTCCCACCTGGAATTTAACTGGGTTCCAACTTTCTTAATACATTCTAGGAAACTTCATCACAGTCCCTCTTAAATCTACGTTTAGCTATGTACCACCTCTTCATGGCAATGCAGTACTTCCCCGTTGCCTAGAGAAATGTCTTAAAAACAGTATAGGAAATTGGCGCAGCCACTATGGAAAACAATATGGAGGTTCCGCAAAAACACTAAAAATGGACTACAATACAATCCAGCAATTCCACTTCTGGGTATTTAGCCAAAGAAAATAAAAGCATTAATTCAAAAAGATACATGCACCCGTATGGTCACCACAGCATTATTTACAATAGCCAAGATACAGAAACAACCGCCATGTCCATTCATAGATGACTGGATAAAGAAGATGTGGTATTAATATAATGCTATTCACCCATTTAAAGAACGAGGTCTTGCCATTTGCAGCAACAAGGACTGACCTGGAGGATGGCATGCTAAGTGAAATAAGCCAAACAGAGAAAGACAAGAACATGATTTCACTTACATATGGAATCTAAAAACCAAAAAACAAATGAACAAACAGACCGGGAAGACCCAGAGGAATCGGGTGGAGAGGGAGGTAGGAGGGGGGATCGGGATGGGGAATACATGTAACTCCATGGCTGATTCATGTCAGTGTATGACAAAACCCACTGCAATGTTGTGAAGTAATTAGCCTCCAACTAATAAAAATAATTGAAAAAAAAATAAAATATTTTTATTCATAGTTAAAAAAAAAAACAACAACAAATGAACAAACAGAATACAACAGATTCACAGGTACAGAGAACCAACTGGTGGTTGCCAGAAGAAAGTGAGGTGAAGGACAGATAAAAGAGGGGACAAAATTTAAATGGTAAAAACTTCCAGCTGTTGGAGAGGGTGTGGAGAAAAGGGAACCCTCTTACACTGTTGGTGGGAATGCAAACTAGTACAGCCACTATGGAGAACAGTGTGGAGATTCCTTAAAAAACTGGAAACAGAACTGCCATACGACTCAGCAATCCCACTGCTGGGCATACACACCGACGAAACCAGAATTGAAAGAGACACGTGTACCCCAGTGTTCATAGCAGCACTGTTTACAATAGCCAGGACATGGAAGCAACCTAGATGTCCATCGGCAGACGAATGGATAAGAAAGTTGTGGTATATATACACAATGGAATATTACTCAGACATTAAAAAGAATGCATGAGCATATAACATACACACAGGCAACATAATATTGGAACAGCTTTGCATGGTGAACGATAGTAATTGATGTTACCATGGTGACCATTTCATCACGTATAAAAATACTGAATCACTATATTATACATTTGAAACTAATACAATATTGTATGGTACTTATAATTAGAGGTAATAAAAGAGCAAATATGTGTCTGGAAGCAATATTATTTTTATTTTCCTTTGAGGTTCAAAGTTCTATTATTTCTTTGTAATAGATTTGAGACTCTTTTCTCTACGGAAAATACACTCCAGTCACATAATAAGCTGAGCTACTCCAAAGGTGCACACGTGAAATAACCATAGAAAATATCCACTGTTTCCAAACATGATGAATTCTCAGTCAACTATCATCCAGTGAGTAGGTGGCTGTTTAAGGAAGTAAAAACACACAGCCCTGTTTTCCAGAAAATGATCCATCTGTTTGGGAAATAAGACCACTTATTTGCAAAGTGAAACCATGCTGCTAAATAGGACACAATTCCAGCCAGTGTTCACCCGTTGTCTAAAGGGGCATCTTCCTAAAACACAATGGCATTTATTGAGAGTCTTCTATATGCCAGGCACTGGGCTTCTGGCTGATTCTTTGAATCCCTAGACAACCCCATGAAACATGAAAGGCTTGGGAAAGAATACTATCAATAGCAAAAGAGTCAGACATGACTTACTGACTGAAACAACAAAATTAGTAGAGGAACCAATCTGATAAGTCATTTCTGAGCCTGAATTCTGAGCTTTCCTAAATCAAGGAAACAACCATGATCTTTCAAAGTTCAGTTTTTATGAGGCACTGGGGTATTCAACATGCTAAGGTCGCCTAAGAATGTTCCTTATGAAACTAGGGGATATGAAAATGTTTTACCAAGTAAACTTGGACTATCGATCAACAGATTCATTTCAGAGGGGCTTGATGAGTAACGCATCCTTCTAAGGAACGATCCCAATGAGGAAACCAATTTCAAGGTCCCATTTATAAAACAGGCAGTCAGTGGACAGTGCTCCTGGACTAATCTGGTCTTTATATGTTCAGACGGACCTCCGCTGATCAGCCTATTAACCTGCCAACTTTTTTCTCTCTTGAGATAATGACTAGAAAACGCACCCCTAAATGACATTGAGTATCGCAATTTATATGGTTCAGCTCACAAATATTCTTCAAGCCCTGCACCTTTTAGGGAAACCTTGTATTGCTCGTGGCCTCCAGAGGCCAGCATCCACGGGGAGCAGGGGACACCTGGTGAGATGAACGGGGCCACCCACTTTCTGCCTGCTTTCTGCAGCCCAGGCTCTGCAGTGTGCATCACAGAACTCCATAAGAGGACATGCCGGGGCGGCGGGGGGTGGGGGGCGCTAATCTTGGGGGCTTGTCAGGTGAAACCACATCTCCCTGCAAGCGTCTCCTCAGCTCATACCTCCAAGCTGGAGGCCACCGCTTGGCGGAGGTCACTTAGGCCCCTAACAAGCCAACAGATGGATACAAGTCCGATGTGCATGACACAGTCAAACTAGCTGAACTGAGATATAAAGTCCTATACCCCAATTCATATATGACTGCAGATAATAAACAAGGACGACTCTGAAAATAAGTGATACTTCCCATTTCTAGTATTTTCTTAAAACAGTATCTGTTTCTGAGAATACAATTATATAATTATTTTCATTTTAAAATCTTATACAAGTAGGAAAAAAAATACGAAAAATAAAAGTTACTTAAATACCATCACCAAGATATACTAAAATTTTGGTTTACTTCATACCCTTTTTTCTCTATGTAGATTATCTGTGAATGAGTAAAGATGTATATATCCTGACCTGAACCCATCCATTTTTGTAGCTGTGATTGTGCTCAGTCACATCTGACTCTTTGGGACCCCATGGACCCCCAACAGGCTCCTCTGTCCATGGGATTTTCCAGGCAAGAATACTGGAGTGGGTTGCCATTTATTTCTCCATTAATAAACATTCTCTTCAACACAATTTTTATTTTATGATGTTGAAAAATCATAACTTATGTAACTGATGTCTTATTATTAAACCTTGGGGTTGTTCCTAAACAAAACCATGCTGAATGGGTTTACAAATAAATATTTGACCAAATATTTTATTATTTCTTTAAAATACATTCTTGAAATATGCCCACTGGGTCAAAAGGTATGGGGTATGAACATTTTATGATTGTGAATACAAACACTGCTGGAATTCCTCAGTGAAATTTGTACCAATTTCGGCACAGCACTCCCCTCTTCCCTTCACCCTCACCAAATGCTGAAAACTATAATTTAAAAAGTACTTTGCCAAGGAGCTGGGGTATCAAAGAGGTTTTTAAGTTTAACTTACATACTCATTTGTATTCATACTCATACTCTGATTGATCATTTGCTTTTTTCTATTAATTATACATTCATGCCCTTTGGCCATTTTTTGACTAGTACATTAACAGTTTTCTTATCTACAAGAGTTCTTTATATATTAAGGCTGTTGATTGTTGCTCTCAATGTGGTACACATACACTAAGGTTGATAATCCAAATATACCCTGAAATTATTAGTTTGGGTGTGATGTGACTTCTCCTTTGGTTTAAGTTCTTTACAGAAAAATAAAACACACACTCAACTTATAGTGTAGAACAAGGCCCATCAAACCCTGGGCAGACTAAGGTACAAAGTGCTCAGTGGACAAACCACAAGGCAGAACTAGTCCAGGTACTCCAACTCACTGAACATGCCTCTTGGTATACAGTTCTTGAAGCTTTTTTTGTCTGAAGAGTTTCTAAAAGATATGTGACACTAAGAATGGATTTATTTAAAAGAATATTTATGTGTAATTCAACAGTTAGGCAGTCACAATACAGTGTAATTAACCCCTTCTTCCATCTGTAAATGGTTATTTCTGTGGTAGGATATACTGCTAACTTTTTATATTTTTAATCAATTCTTACACTATAAAATGTCATTTAGAAATGTTTTATTTAATTTTTACATGACAATTTTAACATTATAGTAATTTTGTTGTGAAAAATAAAGTTCCATCTTATAGGAAAGAGTGACTCTTCAAGTCACTCATTGGCATCTTTATTTACAGATTAGACCGGGTCAGCCAGTGAAAATCCTAGAAAAAGAAAAGACAACAAATATTCAGTCAAAAGAAATAACTATGTCAAACTATATCCTACTTTGCTTGCTCTAAAATCTCAAAGTCCCATTATAACGACACTAGCCACAGTGGGGGTAAATGAAGTTTTATCTCTGATCTAGAGCTTTCCCTAAAAAGGAGCTAACAATCCATTAGTGAATCTTCTGTCTCATCCTACAAAACAACTTAATATCATTTTCTGAATCTTGCCCCATTAATAATAATCAGGGTACACACAAAAAAACTATAGAATATGAAAGAAGCAGAAATACAGGCAAAAGAAGAGAGAAATTTACAAAACAGAAATATGTAGAAAACAAACTTAGGGTTTGTCGTTGTTCAGTTGCTCAGTTGTGTCCAACTTTTCGACCCCATGAACTGCAGCACACCAGGCTTCCCTGTCCATCACCATCTCCCGGAGCTTGCTCACACTCACATCCATCAAGTCAGTGATGCCATCCAACCATCTCATCCTCTGTCGTCCCCTTCTCCTCCCGCCTTCAATCTTTCCCAGCATCAGGGTCTTTTCCAGTGAATGAGCTCTTTGCATCAGGTGGCCAAAGTACTGGAGCTTCAGAATCAGCATCAGTCTTTCCAATGAATATTCAGGGTTGATTTCCTTTAGCATGGACTGGTGTGATCTCCTTGCTGTCCAAGGGACTCTCAAGAGTCTTCTCTAGCACCACAGTTTGAAAGCATCAATTCTTTGGTTCTCAGCTTTCTTTAAGGTCCAACTCTCACATCTGCACATGACTACTGGAAAAACCATAGCTTTGACTAGATGGACCTTTGTCAACAAAGTTAATGTCTCTACTTTTTAATATGCTTTTTCATAGATTTTGTTCCAAGGAGCAAGTCTTTTAACTTAATAGCTGCAATAACTGTCCACAGTGATTTTGGAACCCAAGAAAATAAAGTCTGTCACCGTTTCCATTGTTTCCCATCTATTTGCCATGAAGTGATGGGACTGGATGCCATGATCTTAGTTTTTTGAATGCTGAATTTTAAGCCAGCTTTTTCACTCTCCTCTTCCAACTTCATCAAGAGGCTCTTTAGTTCCTGTTCCCTTTCTGTCATGAGGGTGGTGTCATCTGCATATCTGAGGTTATTGATATTTCTCCCAGCAATCTTGATTCCAGCGTGGTTCATCCAGCCCAGCATTTCGCATGATGTACTCTGCATATAAGTTGAGTAAGCAGGGTGACAGTATACAGCCTCGATGTACTCCTTTCCCAATTTGGAACCAGTATTCTGTTCTTCCATGTCCAATTCTAACTGTTGCTCCTTGACCTGCATACAGGTTTCTCAAGAGGCAGGTAAGCGCGTCTGGTATTCTCATCTCTTTAAGGATGTTTCACAGTTTGTTGTGATCCTATTGCTATGAACTTCTTAGACCTGCTTTTGCTGCACCCCATAAATTTTGATATATTGTATTTCCATTTTCATTTGTCTCAGACATTAAAAAAAATTTTCTTTTTATTTCTTCTTCGACCCCTTTGCTGCTCAGTAGCATGTTGTTTCAGCTCCACATTTTCTAGTTTTCTTTTGTAATTGATTTCAAGTTTTACACTATGGTGGCTGAAAAAGATATTTTGTATGACTTTATTCTTAAATTTATGAAGATTTGTTTTGTATCCTAACATATGCTCTATCCTGGAGAATCTTTCATGTGCACTTGAAAACAATGTATATACTGCTGTTTTTGAAAGGAATGTTCTGAATATATATGTTATTGACTGGGGAGTTTTTGCAGAAACTAACGCCTGTGGCCAATGATTTTTCATGGAAGTGTATACTGAAATGTTTTCAGACAGTAAGTTAAGTCCATGTGTTTGAATGCGTCATTTAAGGTTGATGTTTCCTAACTGATTTTGTGTTTGGATAAGCTATCACTGATGTAAGTGGATGTTAAAGTTCCCGAATATTATTATATTGATGTCTCTTTCTCTTTAGGTCTGTAAATATTTGCTTTATATCCATGTTTATGTGTGTAGTTTCCTATGTTGTATGCATATTTACAAATGTTATGTCTTTTTGTTGGATTGACTCCTTTATCATTAAATAATGCCCTTCTTTTTCTCTTATTACAGTCTTTGTTTTGAAGTCTATTTTATCTGATGTAAGTACAGCTACTCTAGCTTTCATCTGGTTTCTATCTGCATGAATTATTTTTTTCCATCTCTTTATTTTCAGTTTGTGTGTATTCTTATAACTGAGAGTCTCTTATAGGCAGCATATAGATGTGTCTTTTAGCCATTCAGCCACTCTATTTATTTTTACTCAAGAACTTAATACATTAATATTTAAAGCAATTACTGATAGGTATGTACTTATTGCCATTTTGTTCTTTTCTGGCTGTTTTACAGTTCCCCTTTATTCCTTTTACAAAAGTCCTTCATATCAGTTTTATAAAAACAGAATTTCAGTACAATTCTGTATGTTTCATAGACTCCAAATAGTTAATTCACATTTCATTTACTACCAGGTACCCACTTTGCCCATTTGTCCACTGCCTTGTTCAAAACAGAGAAAAATCTAAGAGCAGATTTATAAAGAACCAAGACAAAAACTACTTGAAAAAATATACAAAATATTGAAAACAACAGCTGATATGCAAGGTGTAAGCTTGAAGGCCAGGTATATAAGAGAAAGCAAAAGCAGCTGGACCAGGATCAAAATACAAAGCTAAGTATGACAAGCAACTTATTCTGGAATGGAACAGGAACATACTATAAACTTCATCATTTATTTTACTGCTATAGTCTATACTGCAGTTTTGCTTTAGAGGCCAAAGTAACTAACTTTGAATATAGTTGCCCAAATTACCCTATGATATAATCTCATGTCCTATTGAGCCTATCTCCACTCTCTGCCTTCCAGCCACTGTAGCCTCCTTTCAGCTCCCTGGACTTGCCACGCCCTGTCCTGCTAAAGAGCCTGCACACAGCGTTCTTCTCACTTCTCTGCTGAGCATGTCCTACTTCCCTGCTTATCCTTCAGCTCTCAATTTAAGCATCACTTCTGAGAAGACTTCCTCATGACTCCAGTATAAACTGAATTCCTTTGTGGGTTTTTTTTTGTTTGTTTTCAAATTTATTTTATTGAAATATACTTAGTTGATTTACAGTGCTGTGTTAATTTTTGCTGAATAGCAGAGTGATTCCATTATACCTGTATACAGATAACCTTTTTCATATTCTTTTCCATTATGGCTTATAACAGAGTTTTGAACATAGGTCCCTGTGTTATACAGTAGGACTCTGTTGCCTACCCATTTTATATATAACAGTTTGCACCTGCTGATCCTAAACTCCCAATCCATCCCTTCCCTCTCGCCTTTCCCCGTGGCAACCACAAATCTGCTCTCTGTATCAGTCCGCTTCTGTTTCACAGGTAAGTTCATTTGTGACAAATTTTAGATCCCACCTACAGATGATCCCATACAGCATTTGTCTTTCCCTTTCTGACTGACTTCACTTCATATGATCATCTCTAGGTCCTCCCATGATGCTGCAAATGCATAACTTTGTTCCTTTTCACAGCTGAGTAATATTTCATTGTATACAGGTACTACATTTTTATCTATTCATCTCTTGATGGACATTTAGGTTGCTTCCATGTCTTCATTATTCCAAATAATGCTGCAGTGAACACTGGGGTGCATGTATCTTTTCAAATTATGGTTTTCATCAGATATACGTCCAGGAGCAGGATTGCTGGATCATATGGCAACTCTATTTCTATGTTTCTGAGGAACTTCCATACTGTTTTCCACAGCGGCTGCACCACTTTACACCTCCATCAATAGTGTAGGAAGGTTCCCTTGCCTCCACAACTTCTTGGATTCCTTTGTTTTATGTTTATTCAGAACTGGGTTTCTTTCCTTCAGAGGAATTGCCTCACTCTACTGTGATACATTCTAGTTGAGAGGTGACGGACTGTACTTTCTGACTGGACAATAAACTCCACGAGGTTGAGAACCAAGCCTAGCTTTGCTCACTAAGCTATTCTTAGCACCTGACATACCACATCTAATACCTATCTTAACAAATACTCATTGAACAAACAGATGACAGTAACAAACTCAGAAATGGTTTACACAGAACTCTGTAAATAAGAGGGTGTTCTATTTGGTAAATACTTTTGGGGGTGGGCTGAGAGATTCATTTCTGCTTTCTGCTTAGCAACTGCGTTTACCTGGGCTTTCCGAGTGGCTTGTGGCTCAATCATGATGTTGATGAGGGAGGGATTAGTTGTGTCTGCCAGGCTCTGCCTCAGGGATTTCTGGAGTTCTTCTGGTGTTTGTACAAAATACCCTTTGCCTCCAAATGCAGTCATGACAAGCTCATAATGTGAGTGGGGCAGAAGACACATTGGAGGGGCCCTGAAAAAGAAGGTCATAGTCAACAGAAAAGATTGTCTGAAATAATTTGTGGGAAAATTTCAGCTAAACTGAAAGGCATACTTTTCTGTAAACTGAGATGCCTGTACATTAAACTTTCCATACATTTTTTATTGTCTATGTGACAATGTCTAATGAACTTTCCATGATGATGGAAATTTTTTTATCTGTTCTGTCCAATATAGTAGCTACTAGTGACCTGCTGCTCTGAGCACTTTAAATGTGACTAGTTAAAAAGAGGAACTGAATTTTTAATTTAAACTTAAACAGCCCGTATGTGGCTAGTAGCTACCTTGCTGGACAATGTAAGCTATACCATCAACTATTATGAATCCCTCTTCTCATAAAAAAGAAGAAAAAAGGAATGATTACTACAAAACAGCAAATAACAACATAACAACAAAGTCAGCAAGGCTTAAGACACATACCCATGCCCTGATCCCAGATTCACACCTCTCATATCCCACGGCCAGCCACAGTACTGTCTCAGTGTGACTCTGGCATCAGATGACCAAGATTTAGCTAAGTGGTAAAAGGAAGGAAGACCTCTGTAGCATAAACAACATGTAAACGTCTATATTCCTATATTGTATAGTAGGAATAGTAGGACTAGGAGCATTTTGCAATAAGCTTTTTTGTTAACAAGGCTTAGACATCAAACTCAGTCACCTGAGACTTCAGTGGCTCCCTGACCATAAACTATTCATTGAAGTGCCAATCAAGGATGATTGTGCAAAAAGGAACCATGCAGACAGCTTCTGCCCTGTAGAGCAGCTGACTGTGAAAAGCAGCAATATTTACACCATGCAAGCACATTCCAGTACAGTACACTTTTTAAACAGAGATTAAACTAGATGAGAAAAGTAAATATATGCTGTTCTGGGTTACTTACACTGTAGTAGCATCTCCAAATTTTAACATTTCCTTCCAACTATCTGTATCAAAACCTTGATAAATTCCATTATTATTCACCACCAAAAGTACAATTGGCAAGTTGTACCTAAAATTGAAAGCAAAATATAAAGGAAATCATTTTCCACTCTAATGCAATTTCTTTTCATTGGATTAAAATTTTAACTTGAAAATGGGTAGTTTTCCATAAGTTTTTTTGTAGTATGAGGGTAAGACTAAAAATTAAGCATTTGTTATCCTAGTGAAAGTGCAAGTTGCTCAGTTGTGTCTGACTCTTTGCGACCCCATGGACTGTAGCCTGCCGGGCTCCTCTGTCCATGGGATTCTCCAGGCAAGAATACTGGAGTGGGCTGCCATACCCTTCTCCAGGGATCTTTCCAACCCGGGGATGGAACCCCAGTCTCCTGCACTGCAGGCAGACTCTTTACCCTCTGAGCTATCAGGGAAACCTTAATAAAGATTATCAAATTATTAACAGAAATATCATGTAGCAGTAGAAAGAATGAAAGGTTAGTGGTTGGCAGACTGGTCCTACCACTATGCAGCTGTGAACCTCAGGCAAATCACCGAGTTTTTCTGAACCTTGGTTTTCACAGATTTAGGGGCTAACAAGAATGACACCTTCCATATTTAATCCCCGCTGAAGCACCTAGATTACTTCAACTGTTCCTCACAACTAACTGTCCATTAAGGTAGGAACTAGTATGATTCCTCTTCCTGTTTTAGAGGAGACTGAAGTTTGGTTAAGAGACTTATTTTGGGTCTTGGCGGTACAGCCAGCATTTAAATAATCCAGGCCATCTGACCCAGAGGCTGTGGTCTTAACCACCAAGCTCTGCTATCTCCCCAAAGAAATCAAGATTTTCTCAGACCAGAACTTCCTTTCAGTGACCTAAAAACTACTCCCCTGTTTTGCATTAGGCAAGTGGGTCTTGGGTATAATTTTTCATATTTCAGAGAAAGAAATGCCCGGATTCAGGATGCTTTTTTACCTGCAGATGGTTTCTACTTCCATGCCAGAAAATCCAAATGCACTGTCTCCTTCCACACAGATGACCCGCTGCCCTGGGTTTCTATCTTTAGCCACTATAGCAGCTGCAATGGCAAATCCCAAACCGACTCCTATTGTTCCAAAAGTACCAGCATCAAGTCTGTTGGGGAACAGAGCTAAAATGAAACTCTCTGGGCATATCACAGATGGTGTGGTTGGCACAAATCTAGTCATATCCACATGGCTCATGGAACAATAAAGAACAATAAAAACATTCTCCTTAGTATTAAGACTGTGAGAAACTAATTTGTTACGGATAAGCAGAATGAACAGGAAAAATCACCTATGACTGCTTGGAAGACTACGAATATATCCTCAGAACACAGAGTACACAAATTATCACATGACCTCAGGACACACCAAGCATTGCTGTTCAGTCGCTAAGTCGTGTTTGACCCCATGGACTGCAGAATGCCAGGTTCCTCTGTTCTCTGCTATTTTCTGGAGTTTGCTCAAATTCATGTCCATCGAGTCAGTGATGCCATCCAACCATCTTATTCTCTGCCAGTCCCTTCTCCTTTTGCCTTCAATCTTTCCCAGCAGCAATGTCTTTTCCAGTGAGTTGGTTCTTCACATCAGGGGGCCAAAGTATTGGAGCTTCAGCTTCAGCATCAGTCCTTCCAATGAATATGCAGGGTTGAATTCCCCAAAGATTGACTGGTTTGATCTCCTTGCAGTCCAAGGGACTCTCGGAGTTTTCTCCAGCACCACAATTTGAAAGCATCAATTTTTTAGCACTCAGCCTTCTTTATGGTCCAACTCTCACATCCACACATAACTACTGGAAAATTCATAGCTTTGACCATACACATCTTTGTTGACAAAGTGATGTCTCTGCTTTTAATATGCTATAGGTTTGTCACAGCTTTACTTCTAAGAAGCAAATGTTTTCTAAGTTGCCTCTTTAGTGCAACAGGCAGCTCGTCAGTCTCATGTGCTTGCTCTGATCCAAGCACAGAAATGCTCCAAAATCTCACCTAAAAATACATTTATTAAGTATGTCCTTATGGGCACACAGAATTCTCAAATGTTTTTATTAATTTGTTTTTTGTCGTTTCTAATTTAACACATTATATAATTCATTATAATTCCTTTTTTGGAAGCCTTACCTGTGGCGAGGAAGGTAGTTATGAAGCACAGTGCGTCCAATATCCATAGTATTTGCTCCGTCACTCACCACAAAACAGTCTCTGGGTAGTTGTTCTTGAACATGGTGGAATACTGTGTAATAGTTCATAGGCAGAGATGTTTTGGAAGCTAATTCCTAAAATATTAGAGGGAAATATAATCAAATTAGATTAGGACACAATGAGAAAAAAAAACATCAATAAGCTACTTTTGAACTGATTTACAACAACTATTTAGGTTGGTGCAAAAGTAACTGTGGTTTTTGTACTGCTGAACTTTGCTGTTTGATATTGGAATACATTCTTAAATAAATGTGGTTATGTTATACATCATTTTCATGTGCATTTCGCACTTGATGTGTTTTTGCTTATGACATTACTTGCTGTTTATTTTATATTTATTTTAGACTAGGCAAATGATGTTAAGACAAAAAGCAAATCCAAGTGATTTTCTTATTCGAGTTCAAAATGGGTCATAAAGCAGCAGAGACAACTCACAACATCAACACTTTTGGCCCAGGAGCTGCTAACAAATGTACACTGTGGTGGTGGTGCAGGAAGTTTTGCAAAGGAGACAAGAGCGTCGAAGATGAGAAGTACAGTAGCCAGCCATCAGAAGTTGACAGTGACGAACGGAGAGCAATCATCGAAGCTGACTGTAAGCTGATCTCTTACACGAGAAGTTCAACAGCTCAATGTCGACCACGCTACAGTCGTTCGGCATTTGAAGCAAATTGGAAAGGCGAAAAACCTCAGTAAGTGGTATCTCTTGAGATGACCAAAAACCAAAAAAACTGTCACTTTGAAGTGTTGTCCTTTCTTATTCTATGCAACAACGAACCATTTTTTGATTGGACTGTGATGTGAGACAAAAAGTAGATTTTACATGACAACCGGTGATGACCAGCTCAGTGGTTGGGCCCAGAAGAAGCTCCAAAACTCTTCCCAAAGCCAAACTTGCACCAAAAAAAGGTCATGGTCACTGTCTGGTGGTCTGCTGACCATCTGATCCACTACAGCTCTCTGAATCCCAGTGAAACCATTACATCTGAGAAGTCGGCTCAGCAAACCGATGAGATGCACTGAGAACTGCAGCACCTGCACCTGGTACTGATCAACAGAATGGGCCTAATTCTCCTCCATGACAACGCCCGACACATGTCACATAGCCCGTGTGTCCAAAGGTGAACAAATTGGGCTAGGAAGTGTTGCTTCACCCACCATGTTCACCTGACTTCCTGCCAACCGACTACCACATCTTCAAGCATCTTGACAACTTTTTGCAGGGAAAATGCTTCCATAACCAGCAGAAGGTAGAAAATGCTTCCCAAGAGTTCACTGAATCCCAAAGCATGGAGTTTTATGCTACAGGCAAAAACAAACTTATTTCTTGTTGGCAAAAATGTATTAATTGTAACAGGTCCTATTTTGATTAATAAAGATGTATTCGAGCCTAGTTATAATGATTTAAAATTTATGGTCCGAAACCACAATTACTTTTTCACCAACCTAATGTAAGCTATGAAATTCCCAAATGGTCATCAGATGACCACTCTGAGAAGCTATCTTACTTGTATACAGTCCTAGGGAACAGGCCAAGCAAAACAGGTCCCAGTCCCAATTTGGAACACAATCAAAGAAGCCAGGAAATATCCCTCTTCCTGAAGATCCACTATGCACAGTAGCGTATTAAGGACCAAGACGTGCCATAGTAAAGACAGCTAAAAACACTGGGTTAAGCAAAACTAAACAGTCTTATTTGAGCACTTTCAGGAAAAGACTGCCTTAGAAAAAGTGAAAATTTTATTCTAGAAGATTTTCATCTAAAATATGGCCTTATATTAAAAATAAAAAATGAAGTTGGGGTTTTAGAAAATCTGAAAATCTAGTCCTTCCCTACACACAGCACTGGGAAGGAGCTATGCTTCACCCACTACTCTGGAGGGACTCTAAATGGAGAAGAAGACAGCAAGGTCAAGGTCCTTGTCTGGCCAAATGCCTTTAAGAGTATCAGCAGCAGAGCCCCATCTCGTCCCAGCACTGCTTCTTCACCTGGACCACTTTCATTTGCTGGAGATTGTACCCAAGATGGATGAGGGACCCTCCTATACTCCTGCACCAGAGAAGACAGGCAAGATCCTTCCATCTTAAACCAAGGTGATTCCTATAGAAAAGAAGGAATTAATCACAATCTCATTCAGGAAAAAGAAGTGTGACTGGCTCTTGATAGGAGAAACAGACACTGATTAAAATTCCAAAGAAAGAAAGAATCATGTATAATCAACTCTACTTGTTTGGAAAATGCAAATTTATTCCAAGACAATCGATATATTAGGGAACAATATGGGTATAGCTGGAATTTCATATTTGCTTATGCATGATTCTATCAGTTAGAAACAGTACACAGACAGAAAACTGCACTCAGCTGAACCAAGATGCAGAGGAATACATAGAACAGTGGGGGGAAAAAAATCAGGAACCACCCTTCTCACAATCAAAGAGAGAACGCTGTCCATAAGTAAAGACTTTAAACAGAAACTGAAGAATCCTGCAGAAGTGGTACATTTTGGGGCTAACTTTGGATGGTTTGGTAATTTCATACGTTACTACAATTTCCAAAGCGTTTAGCTACCAGGTAAAGCCATGAGCAAAGATGAGGAAGTTGAGAAAGAATTTCCACCAGTGATACAAAAGTTTCAGTTGGAAAAGAAGGCTACAAATGGTCTCACTGACAGAAAAGAATAGATCACAGCAGCATAACATACCGTAAGGTAACATAAAAGTGAGGGGATGATGTGTTAATTAACTAGATAGGGAGAATTCTTTCACAGTGTGTATGTATACCAAAGTACCATGATATACTTTACTTTATAATTTTATACCTTAATAAAATTGAAATTAAAAAAAAGAAAAAGGTGGCTATACATTAGATCAAATTTTCAATTTTGATGAAACACTTATTTAAATGAATGCCTTAAAGAACTTACACCTTAAAGGCAGAAAAACATGCCCCAACATGCCCCAGGATTTAAGGTTCCAAAAGATCTCCTGTGATTTGGTACCAAGGTCAAACTGAGGATTAGGAGCCACAGCCATCCACATTGACTCTTACCGCTCTGTCCAGTGTCAGATCCCCGCTTTCCACCACTTCGCAGTAACTCACAAGATGTAACCCTTTCAGTGCTCACTTTCACAAGAAACTCAGGTGCTGTATTTATTGTAATACATATACAAATGTGTGTGTATGTATATCTTATGCATGGTGATTTTAGAAATGCATATGTGTGCATGCTATGACAGAACTAACAACCATGGACCTGCAGCATTCTTGAATATCAGTGGGTCCCATATTACCTTGGATAAAGCTTCATTGCTCTTCATTTTTTCTCTCAGAACTTTCCACCACTTGCTCTCAGGAGGATACTGCCATGGTGTTTTATCAAATTCTTCTAAAAGCTAAAAAAAGAAACTTTTTCTTTCCTTTTTGAAAATAAGCTTAAATCATATTAGCATAAAAGTCTCTTCTAAAGAAGACAATACAGCTACACTATCCTACATTTCACATCACTCATATTCTGTTTTTCCTCTTGGCAGTAAACAACTGATAAAAGATAAACAGGTACCACAGAAAAGCCTCTGCTTAGTTCAGTGACAACCTCTGCCAGAAGCTGGGATTCCATAAGACAAAACAGAAGTGATGCCCCAAGCACATATCACAGGCAGGGACGTTCATAAGTCCTCCTCTGCGTTTGACACCAGAAGCAAAATCAAAGAACCTGGGCAAGAAGGTTCAGAGCCCTAATACCTAGGGATTCCCATGACAGAGATCAAATGTTCCAGAGTGTTTCAATATGTGGTTGGGGGTCACAGCCTAATTTTGTGTAATGATGACTATGATACTAATTTAAATCCAAAGCTAAGTGATAAATGTGCTATATTTTATCTCCTATCACAGTGGAATGTATAAATTATATACAAATAAAAGAATCTGGATAAGTCACTGATAACAGCTTGAAGAGTAAAAATATCTTTATTGCCAAAAGAAGCACTAAGCTAGAATTTTTTCCAGTAGGTAAAGCCATTTCTTGGCTCTAAGTTCAGTTCCTCTGGAAGCTGTATTATAATCTTTCATATAGCTGGATCAGTTTGCCAACCAAATGCCTTTAAATTTTCACTCATTTCAAAAATGCTTAACTTACTCACATGATCTATATATAAGGAGTTGGATTTACCAAGTCCTATAGTTATATTTAAGAATAGCTTTCTATCATAAATTTTATTTTAGATATTAAAAGACCTGTTACCAAGTGAAACATTTTCAAGAACTGACTTGTGTTAAGACCAAGCCACATAAACTAGAACCTGGGCAAAAGCTCTCACCTGTTTAGTGACAGCATTTATGTCTCCAAGCAAAGTCACAGCAGGCCTTACATTATTCCCCAATTCTTCTGCACAGATATCAACCTAAAAAAGAGACAAGGCTAAAGAATAAGCCATGTTTATTCTTAAAAATCATTCAAGAATCAAGACTGAATAAATGGACTGTGCATGTTACACATATGCATATGATTTAGATTCGATATTCAAGAAGTTCCTTAACAAAAGTAAAAATCCATAGAACTATATGAGTATTACGGCTAGTATAGAAACCTCACTAACTTCCCTCATTTTAAAATCTACTCTGCAGAACTTCAGTATTATTCCATTATACTCACAGGAATACATTTGAGTTGATCAATTATAGTGTTGAATAATAAGGTTATACTTAATTACACTAGAATTCATATTCAGAGCAGGAGCTCTCAAGTTTGAACACGTATCAGAACAACCTGGCAGGCTTGTTAAACCAGATCTGAAAGAGACACGTGCACCCCAATGTTAATCGCAGCACTGTTTATAATTGCCAGGACATGGAAGCAACCTAGATGTCCATCAGCAGACGAATGGATAAGGAAGCTATGGTACATATACACTATGGAATATTACTCAGCCATTAAAAAGAATTCATTTGAATCAGTTCTAATGAGATGGATGAAACGGGAGCCCATTATACAGGGTAAAGTAAGCCAGAAAGATAAAGAACACTACAGCATACTAACACATATATATGGAATTTAGAAAGATGGTAATGATAACCCTATATGCAGAACAGAAAAAAAGACACAGATGTACAGAGCAGACTTTTGGACTCTGTGGGAGAAGGCGAGGGTTGGATGTATCAAGAGAACAGCATCCAAACATGTATATTATCTATAGTGAAACAGATCACCAGCCCAGGTTGGATGCATGAGACAAGTGCTCGGGCCTGGTGCACTGGGAAGACTCAGAGGGATTGGTAGAGAGGGAGGTGGGAGGGGGGACTGGTATGGGGAATACATGTAAATCCATGGCTGATTCATGTCAATGCATGACAAAACCCGCTACAATATTGTAAAGTAATTAGCCTCCAATAAATGAAAAAAAAAAAAAGAATAGCATTGCAACAAATATACTATCAAAGGTGAAACAGATCACCAGCCCAGGTTGGATGCATGAGACAAGTGCTCAGGGCTGGTGCACTGCGAAGACTCAGAGGGATGGGATGAAGAAGGAGGCAGGAGGTGGGGATCAGGATGGGGAACACATGTAAATCCATGGCTGATTCATGTCAATGTATGCAAAAACCACTACAATACTGTAAAGTAATTAGCCTCCAACTAATAAAAATAAATGAAAAAAATAAATAAATAAAAATAAATCAGAGACTGCAAGAATCCACTTCAGAGTTTCTTCTCTCAAGAGGTCGAGGGTGGGGCCCCAAAATGTGCATTTCTAACAGACTTCCCAGTGGTGCTGAGACTGCTGGTCCGGGAACCACAGTTTGAGAGCCGCTCATTGGGAAAGGCTGGGAGAGACTGAGGGCAGGAGGAGAAGGGGGTGACAGAGGACGAGATGGTTGGGTGGCATCACCGACTCAATGCATATGAGTTTGAGCAGATTCCAGGAGATAGTGAAGGACAGGGAAGCCTGGCGTGCTGCAGTCCAATGGAGTCACAAAGAGTCAGACATGACTGAGCGGCTGAACAACAATCCAGGAAAAGCATGATTGTGCCCTATTTACTCAGAATTCTGCTCCATTTCTGGATGGCCATGGGTCAGTGAAGACAGCTTCCTGAGGAGTAGGAACTCACGATGGACTCTATTCTGTAATAAAGAGGTGGCAGCATCTTCCAGTACAACCCAGGTCTTGTTTGTCTGTGGCTTTAGTTTTCAACGGTCCCCAAGTTGACTTAGGAAGTAAAAGGTAAACAGGGAGAAGACAGCATTGTAGCAAGGTCTTTACTTTACACAATCTATATAGGGCAAATAGGTTTGTACACACACTAGTACTGGTTTTTCTACCAGTAGGGAAACCGGTTTATAAAGAAGGTCATAAAGATACAAAAGCTTATTCCAAACATTGTTTAATGACATAGCTGCACCATTGTTTAGAGGTTTCTAACCAAAGGGTGTTTGATAGTTTGGGAATCTAAAGAAACAACTCAATTCCTAATAGAGCTGAATGTTTTATTCTAATCTACCTCCTACTTGAAACTCTTTTTTGTCTACCTTGAAATATATCGGGACTCTGAAGAAGAGGTAAATTGTGCTTTTCAAACTATTTAAAACTTGATTTTGAAAGGTTTTCTGGTTAGAAGCAAAGTGAAACATTATGTTTCACAGGCTTGAAAAGGCACTTTGAAAGTGCCACTTGAAAAGGTACTTTGGTACCTGCAATTATGGTAGACAATTTAAAAAATTCTACCTAAGTAAAAAGAGAAACAGTTCTTTATAAAAGTCAAGAAGAAAGCAGAGCTGGTAATGCTGAGAGAACAATAAAGGACACATAGCTTTGACTTTACCTGGATAAACTTCACATCTGGCTGATACCTTGGAGGCAGTCCAAAATGCAAAATCCAATTTAATCTGGCACCAAGTAACACAATTACATCAGCAAATTGCAAAGCCCTATTAAAAAGAAAAATCTGATATAACAAAAAGTATATCTACATTCTTATTTGAATTATTCTAAAATTAATTTCAAAATTATTTGGAAAAGTCTAAATAATTTGGAGTTTACCCTGCTCTTCAGAATGGGCTTAAATGGTAAATTTGATCTTTCAAACTGAAATAATTTATGAAGTCATCCTATTTAAATGGTAATCTAAAAGTTGACATAAGCAGAAAATACTACCATACTCTATAGCATTTATTACTTTTTCATCATTAGAAAAATTATACAAGTCTACTGTAGATAATCAAGAAAAAATAGGAAAGTATAAGGAAAAAGTCAAAATTACCCAATATTACTATCAACTTATAAACTATTATTAAGATCCTGGCATATTTTCATTAGTCTTTAATCTGTCTACAATGCGAGAGACCTGGGTTGGGAAGATCCCCTGGAGAAGGGAAAGGCTTCCTACTCCAATGTTCTGGCCTGGAGAATCCCATGGATTGTATAGTCCATGGGGTCACAAAGAGTCGGACATGACTGAGCTACTTTTACTTTCACTTTTTTTTCTACGCATGTATATTTTTATACAGCTGAGCTTATATACTAAATACTGTCTCATGCACTTTTGCTTACATATGCTTTCCTTTCCTATTAAGTTATTCTTAAATACAAATTTTAAAAGCTACACATTTTGTTGGATACAAATTGATTTCTCCTCTTCTCAACTGCTGAACATTTTCTTTGTTATTAATAGTCTGGGTTGCGTATCTTTATTTGACCACTTCGTATTGATTCCTAGAAGCAGGTATTTTTACGATGATTGATTCACTTTCCCAAACTGCTTTCAAAAAATATTACACCAAGTGTATTTGTAATACTTTTATATATTAATATCTTAATATTTTTGTCAATTTATTTTTGCTTTGATAGCCACTCTGATAGTAAACATAGCTATCAATTCTTGCTTTCCTTTTGTTTACCTCATACATCTTTGCTTGTTTTTACATTGTATCATTTTTAGATCTGTCTCTAATGATACATATAACCATCATTATTATTGATCCAATTGAAAGGTCTCTGCCTTTTTGCAGGATAATTTTTATTATCATAATTGCCGTAGGTTTTGTTCTTTCTACTTCTTGACTGTTTCCCTTTTTTCTTATTTCTTTTGCCCAAAGAGGATCTTTTGCTTTTGTCTTCTGTAGTGGTTTATGCCATTTTTCACAGAAATTCAGCAATTATTTTAACTATATGGTCAAAAAAAAACTATTCTTATATACTGCTTTGGTCCTGTGGTCCAATTTAACAAACACATAAAAACTGGAAATGGAGCGATAGATTTGCTTATAGATACTCCAAAACCCTTAAAATTGTTGATACATTTATAGCCCCTTACAATCTTTTTTACATTATTAATGTCATTAATATTACCTTCTTAAAATTCAACAAGAATGAAGATAAACTTCAGTTCAACCCAAGTTAAAGTGTATTTTAAGAAAACAGCGTAAAAAAAAAAAAACAGTGTAATAACTAATTTGGCTACTGTTCAATGTATGAGAGTTAGTCACTCAGTCATGTTGGACTCTTTGTGACCCCATGGACCCACCAGGCTCTGCTATGCATGGAATTTTCCAGGCAAGAATACTGAAATGGATTGCCATTTCCTTCTCTAGGGGATCTTCCCACCCCAGGGATCAAACCCGGGTCTCCTGCATTACAGGCAGATTCTTTACCATCTGAGAGACCAGGGAAGCCCATACAATGTATACTATTATGAAAAAAAAGAAAAGTTACAAGCCTATTAAAATAGCATTAAATGAGTAACATTAAAGGCTGAACAGCAAACATTACATTTTAAAAATCCTCAAAGCTAACTGAGTGTGTGCATGACCACATGAAAATTACCAAGTGTAGCACAACGGTGAATTGTGGAGAGGGAAAAAGAAATGGATGGGATCAGGTAAGACACACAGGGACTACAAACAAATCTGTCATTTTTTGTTTCTCAGAAATAACCTTAAGCAACAACATAATATTAGATGAAGTGGAGTGGTGGTTACATAGTGTTCACTAAATTACTCTCTCAATTGTATATTTATAGTATTTCAAAATAAAGAAATTAAAAGAAAAAAAAAAGAACATGGTTTATCAGAAAGTGTGTTTTGGCCATAAAATCAGGAAAAGGGACCCAGAATGCCTGAAAGCATGGAGGAAAAGCTCTGTGGTCTTCTTTTTCTCTGTGTCTCTCCCCCAGCTGTGCTCTGAGGGCAGCACAGTAGCACTGCAGTAAGTCTCTCTGTTTCCTTTCTTCAGCCACACTGCACAACATGTGTAATCTTCCCTTATCAGGGGTTGAACCCGTGCCTCCTGCTTGGAAGTACAGTCTTAACCACTGGACCACAGTCCTAAGCAGCTAAATTCCCAAGAGAAACTTCGTTTTTCAGGCCAGAGGAACTGGGAAAAGAGGCCCCTGTGCTGTGGAAAGTATGGGGGCATGCCCCTTTTTTTACATCTTTTTTTTTCTGCCACTTTGCCTCAAAGGCAGCACCTGTTGTATGGTACTATAAGGTATCAGCAAGGGGAAGGAACAGTGATTCTGGGAAATGGGAGTAGGGTTTGGGCTGTGTCCTAATAGAGAAAGGAAATCCCTCGTTCTGGATAGGAACCAGCGCGTTCACATCCAGAACAGGGGCTGTGGCTCAGCCCTGGGCTGGGCACGAATGGGCAGAGTCAAAGGAGCACAGTAGAGGCCCTGGAGATTAACTGACCCTGGGACATGCCCACAGTGAGTGAGACAGGACCTGCAGTCTGGACCCAACCGAGCAAACTGCCTGTTAAACACACAAACAAAATCAACCTTCTACAGAGGATTTCTATACGATCTAGAATCTCACAACATAATATTCAAAATTCTAGGGTACAACAAAAAACTACTCAACATGCACACACAAAAGATAACCAATTTCAGAAGAAAATATAAGGAATAGATACCAATTGTACTGATGACACAGATGTTAGAATTAGTAAACGTACTTTGAATCAGCTATTATGACTATGTTCCATAAGGTAAACAAGAATACTTTTCAAATAAGTGGGAAGATAAAAATTCTCTGCAGGGAGGACTTTCCTGGCAGTCCCATGGTTAAGAACCCACCTGCCAATGCAGGAGACACAGGGTCACTCCCTGGTCTGGGAGGATTTCACAGGCCATGGAACTAAGCCGTGCCCCACAGCTAGTGAGCCCAAACACCTCACCTCCTGAAGCCTGCAAGCCACACTGCCTGTGTGCGGGGAGCGGCTTGAAAGAGCTGACTCTGGGAGCTGCCTTGATTGATTGTCGAGGGTCTGTTCGCAGACATAGCTCTCTGTCCCGCCACCCCTCTGAAATTTACTATCCAAGTTAACTCCTAACAGACCATTAGTGAGCCTTGAATGCACACAAGGTGCAGATAGATGGCTTTGCACGACTGCCCTTAAGATAAGTAGGATGCCTTTGGCGCCAGGAGAGAGCTCTGGTGATTGTTATCTTAAAGATGATGTACATGGGGAAGAATTTTCTTTGGGATGCCTCTCTTCTTGGTTTAGTATATATGTAACCCTGAGAAATAAAGAATCATCGTTGACTGCAGCGATCCTCTCGACCCCATCTGTTCTGTCTCCTTTTTTCTTAGCCTAAAGGAACGCGTCGTGTTGCTCGCTGAAATCTTCCGGCTGGCCCGGCAAGTGGCGCCCAACAGCGTGGGGCTCGACGAAAGTTCCTTGCGGCCGCTGCCCGTTGAAACTATTAAGGTAAGTAAGAGTGTGTGTATTTGTATATTGAGGGGCAGGAAGGAATATTGTCGAGAGTATAAACCATGGGACAAGATAATAGTCGTCAGTTGTTTGTGCATATGTTACAGATAATGTTGAAGGATCGGGGAATGCAGGTTACTAAAATGAAATTGCAGACTTTTCTTAGTTTTGTTGAGGAAGTATGTCCCTGGTTTCCACAGGAAGGGACTATGAGTTTAGAGATATGGAAAAAGATAGGGAAACAGATTCAAACATATTATACTCTCCACGGACCTAATAAGGTTCCTGTGGAAACATTTTCATTATGGTCTTTAATAAGAGACTGCCTTGATTTTGAACATGAGGAAGGGAGTAAATTAAAACACATGCTCCCACCCAAAGAACCAATTTATGCTACTCCTAAAGTTTATGCTACTCCTAAAGGGAAAGGACCCACAACCTTTGAATTAGAATCTGCAAAACCTTTGAAGGAAAATGAGGGAACGCTGACTCCAGAGGATGAGGAAAGTTTAGAGAAACAGGCAGCTGCTTATCATAAGGATGATCATTGGGAATTACTTGTAACTGACAATTCGAATGTGCAGGCAGCAGCTGCCCCTCCGACAAAGGGTCTGGAGGCACTCATGCAGAAATTATTAATAACAATAAAGGAAGAAATAAAAAGGGAAGGTAGGGATGAAGGCGCTGGTGCAATCTCTACTGCGCCTCCTGCTTATGCACCCTCAACTATTGCTGGATTAGATCCTCCACCTATTTCCAAACCTGAAAATTTGTTGAATATAACTCGTGAATCACACAGTTTGTCCCCCTTGCAAAAGGCTATGCAACAGGCCCAAAGAGCTAGAAAAACTGTTCAGGGATTCTCCGCTACTTTCCCGGTATTCGAGCATGAAAACCAAAGGTATTATGAAGCTTTACCTTTCAAACAACTAAAGAAATTGAAAATTGCCTGTGCTCAATATGGACCTACGGCTCCTTTTACCCAGACCATGATAGAGAGTCTAGGAGGTCAAAATTTGCCACCTAGTGATTGGAAACAAATTGCAAGAGCTTGCTTATCAGGAGGGGACTATTTATTATGGAAATCAGAATTTACAGAACAATGTGGCCATATAGCTGAACTAAACCAGCGACAAGGGATCAATACTACATATGAAATGTTGGTAGGGGAAGGGGCCTACCAGAATACCAATGCTCAATTGAACTATTTGCCTGGAGCATATGCTCAAATTTCTAATGCTGCTCGGCAGGCTTGGAAAAAGCTCCCTTGCTTTAGTAATAAGACTGAGGATCTTTCAAAAATTCGTCAGGGGCCTGATGAACCATATCAAGATTTTGTGGCTCGTCTTCTTGAAGCAGTAGGTAAGATTATAGCTGATGAGCAGGCTGGAATAGTGCTTACTAAACAATTAGCCTATAAAAATGCAAATTCTGCCTGTCAGGCTGCACTTAGACCGTACAGAAAAAAGGGAGGTCTATCAGATTACATTCGTATATGTGCTGATATCGGACCTTCCTATATGCAGGGTATTACCCTGGCTGCAGCTTTACAAGGTAAAAGTATAAAAGAAGTATTATATCAACAGCAAATGAAAAATAAACGAGGATTACCTAGTAGAGGAAATGCTGGCTGTTTTGTTTGTGGCCAGCCTGGACATCGTGCTGCCTTTTGCCCCCAACGAGCCAATTCAGGGAATATTAAAACTCCTAATTTATGCCCTAGGTGTAAAAAAGGAAGACATTGGGCAAAAGATTGTAAATCTAAAATTGATGTCCAGGGCCACCCACTTCCCTCGCAGTCGGGAAACTGGGTGAGGGGCCAGCCCCTGGCCCCGAAACAATGTTATGGGGCAATGCAGGGAAATCAGATGGTAGAAGGCGAGTTACAGACTTGTTCAGAGCCACCTCAGGGAGCGCAGGCTTGGACCTCTGTTCCTCCTCCTACACAGTACTGACTCCCGAAATGGGAATGCAGGCTCTGCCCACTGGGGTATACGGCCCTTTGCCTGATGGAACCGTTGGACTTTTGCTTGGACGTAGCAGCTCCACCATAAAAGGACTGCTCATAGCTCCTGGAGTAATTGATGCTGATTATACAGGAGAAATCAAAATTATGGACCATTCCCCACAATGCATTACCACCATAGCTAGTGGACAGCGTATAGCTCAATTGATATTGGTCCCTGCAGTGCAAACAGGAAAAGCATTGGCTTCCAGGAGAGGGGAAGGTGCCTTTGGATCCTCTGACGCCTACTGGGTCCAGGCAATAACTAATAATCGTCCTGAGTTCACATTAAGAATAAATGGAAAGTTCTTTACAGGCATTCTGGACACAGGAGCTGATGTTTCTGTTATTGCTGAGAGACACTGGCCCCGAGAGTGGCCTAAACAGATAGCTATATCAACATTGCAAGGAATTGGTCAAACTAATAACCCTGAACAAAGTACAGAGCTGTTACATTGGACTGACCATGAGGGTCACAAAGGAGACATTAGACCTTATGTCCTCCCAAACCTCCCTGTAAATTTGTGGGGACGAGATGTTATGACTCATATGGGAATATATTTATACAGCCCCAGTGATCAGGTTAGCAATCAGCTTTTAGATCAAGGGCTTCTTCCCACCTCGGGACTTAGAAGAAATAATCAGGGAACTGTTGCGCCTGTTCAGACAAAAAGGTTACCAAAAAGAAGTGGACTTGGGTATTTTTAGAAGGGACCTCTGATCCTCCTGTAATTCACGCAGATCCTATTACTTGGAAGTCTGAGGAGCCTGTGTGGGTTGATCAGTGGCCCCTTTCCAAAGAGAAAATTGACGCTGCCCAACAACTGGTGCAGGAACAGTTAGAATTGGGACATATTGAACAGTCTAATTCACCTTGGAATTCGCCCATTTTTGTTATTAAGAAAAAATCTGGGAAATGGAGGCTTTTGCAGGATCTGCGAAAGGTTAATGAAACTATGGAAGTCATGGGAGCATTACAACCAGGATTGCCTTCTCCCATGGCTATTCCTAGGAATGCCCACATAATAATCCTAGATTTAAAAGACTGCTTTTATACTATTCCTCTAGCACCTCAAGATTGCCCTCGATTTGCTTTTAGTGTTCCATCTGTTAATTTTTCCCAGCCAATGCGCAGGTATCATTGGAAAGTTTTGCCACAGGGTATGGCCAATAGCCCCACCTTGTGCCAGAAGTTTGTTGCAGCAGCATTACAGGAAACTCGGGCAAAATACCCCGATGCTTATATTCTGCATTACATGGATGATATACTGCTAGCGCATATTGATAAAGAGTATTTATTAGCAGTTTATGCCTTCATGGAACCTGCCTTAAAAGCAGTAGGGCTAATAATATCCAAAGAAAAGGTGCAAACCTTTCCTCCTTATTCCTATCTTGGCTTTCGTTTAGAAAGAGAAACATTTGGAGTTCAGCCCATTGCATTACGAAGGGATAATCTGAAAACACTTAATGATTTTCAAAAGTTGCTCGGGGACATTAATTGGATTAGACCCTACCTACATCTTGCTACATACGAATTGAAGCCTCTTTTTGATATCTTAAAGGGGGATAAGAATCCTACCTCCCCACGCAGCCTCACAGAAGCTGGAGAGCGAGCTCTTCAGAAAGTAGAAACTGCCTTATCACAGCAGCACTCCAGTTACTGTGACTATGAAAGGCCTTGGGGACTTTATATTCTTGCCTCAGAACATTCACCTACCGGTGTGTTGTTTCAAGATAATCCTCTAAGGTGGATTTATTTATCAGTCTCTCCCCTACGGGTGTTAAGTCCTTACCATGTTCTTGTAGCCAAAGTAATAGCAAAAGGAAGACAGGAATCTGTGACCTATTTGGGAAGAGATCCCCACTTTATCTGTATTCCTTTTTCAACTGAACAGCAACTATGGCTCTCTCAATTTTCTGATGATTGGGCAATTGCGCTTGCACAGTATGCAGGGGAGATTAAACAACATTACCCTGCTAATAAATTGTTACAATTTGCACAGCTGCATCAGTTTATTTTTCCAAAAGTCGTGCAGCGATGCCCTTTGAAAAAGGGGACAACTGTCTTTACTGATGGATCTTCCAATGGCATAGCCAGTTTGGTAATCGAAAATGAATCTTATTATTGTCAAACCTCATATTCATCAGCTCAGGAAGTAGAGCTTTTTGCAGTACTCCAGGCTCTGCAACGTGTTCCTCAAAGTTTTAATTTATACTCTGACAGTCATTATGTTGTCAGAGCTCTCTCAGTCATTGAAACAGTACCCCTCATTGGAGCTGCAAAGGCCTCTATTCAAACCTTGTTTTTGAAAATTCAGAATCTCATTCGAGCCCGAACTCATCCTTGCTTTTTTGGGCACATACGTGCTCACACTGCCCTTCCTGGGCCTTTAGCGGCTGGGAATGCTCTGGCTGATGAAGTCACCCGTATGGTATGTTATTCTTCCTTAACCCTTACCTCTGCAGCACAGGCCTCTCATGCAATACACCATCAGAATAGCAATTCATTACGGCTGCAATTTGGAATTTCTCGGGAAGCCGCTCGTCAAATTGTAAAAGCTTGTCCTACTTGTCCACAATTTTTTGTGCTCCCAACATATGGAGTCAATCCTCGGGGTTTACTCCCCAATGATTTGTGGCAAATGGATGTTACACATATTTCTGATTTTGGAAAATTGAAATATGTGCATGTTACTATTGATACTTTCTCTGGGTTTATCATGGCCACACTTCAATCTGGAGAGGCTAGTAAACATTGTATTCAGCATTGCTTACGGAGTTTTTCTGCTATGGGCCTACCTAAATGCATCAAAACAGACAATGGCCCTGGATATGTTGGCCGCAATTTTCAAACCTTTTGTGCCCAGCTGCGCATCGTACACAAGACTGGAATCCCATATAACCCACAGGGCCAAAGAATTGTTGAGCGGGCACATCAAACCCTTCAGCACCAACTGAAAAAATTAAAAAGGGGGAGTTTGTATGCTATTACGCCTAACAATCTTCTTAGTCATGCTTTGTTTGTTTTAAATTTTCTGAGCCTTGATAAAAATGGAAAATCAGCAGCTCAACGTTTTTGGCACTATGATAATAAAAAGGCACGGCCATTAGTCAGGTGGAAAGACCCGCTAGAAGGCAGATGGCATGGGCCGGATCCAGTTCTAATATGGGGGAGAGGTCATGTTTGTGTTTTCCCGCAGAATGCCGAAGCGCCGCGCTGGCTCCCGGAAAGGTTGGTACGCACGGCAGAGGAGAGCACTGGAGGAGCGAATGAGACAGCTCACAATCCAGGAGACGGTCCCGCTGCCGACAGCTCAGCAGATACAGGCGCTGTTACAGATGGCGTGTGAGAATGCTTCCAACCCTTCCCCTGCCTCTCCTACTAGTATATTAATTTCATTATTACTTCTTTTAAACCAGATAAGTTCCATGGAAGCCAGTATCTTCTGGGCGTATGTTCCTGATCCCCCTCTTTTACAGCCCGTTGGATGGGAAATGAGTTCTGTTCCTGTGTATGTGAATGACACAATACTTTTGGGGGGGTTTTCTGATAAGCATATTTTTCCACAGAATGCCAGTATTTCTTATACAGGGTTTTCTTCACAATTACCAATGTGCTTTTTCCGAAATCATAATGTTTCAGGATGTCTTACTGTTACAGATGCAGAATACTTTGGTTATGATTATGACCATGACCGCCGTAATTGGATAGTGGATATTCCTAGCATTACGAAATCCACAGGATATGCACGACGAGTCAATGGAACCGGACCTAAAGACATTCCATTTTGTGGCCTGGGGGTAAAAGGACGATATATAGCTGTGCCATGGAAACTTTGTAGAGATGAGACTGCTACTGTATATTCTATTACTAATGACACACATTCCCTTTGGGACTGGTCGCCAGACTCCAACAGGAACCCCGGAAAGGAAGGCGGCAGACAACTTGCAGCTAGAATTTGGAATCTTGGTGGCACCACGGTATATCAGACTGAGATATGGAAGCTGTTGGCTGCTTTCGGAACAGATGGGTCCCTTTTACAGACTGGAGGAAAGACCAAAGGAGTACTATCCTAGAGAGCGTATTGGTGGAATGAGACTTGGAGATATCCTCGGGCCTGCGTACCCTATCCCTTTATGATCCTTGTTGGCTCTGTGACTCTTTCTAAAAATGCTAGCCTATATCATGTTCATTGTTTTAATTGTACCCTGACTAATTGTATAAGAGGAATAAGAAATAATTCTGGAGTCTTGATAGTTAAACAACCACCTTTTGTTATGTTGCCTGTAAATCTTACTGAGCCTTGGTATGAAGAGTCAGGGCTTGAGCTGTGGAATAAGGTGCGTACAGCCCTTGCTAGGCCACGAAGGGGGATAGGATTGATAATTCTAGGAGTAGTAACACTTATAACTTTAATTGCTTCTGCTGTTACTGCTTCTGTATCTTTAGCTCAATCTGTGCATACTGCTGGCATTGTAGACGATTTGGCAAAAAACACTTCAAAGGCTTTAGGGATTCAAGAAGATATAGATAGAAAATTAGAGGATAGACTAAATGCGCTTTATGATGCAGTAAGATTTTTGGGAGAAGAAGTGCAAGGGTTAAAGCTAAGAACAAAAATTAGATGTCATGCTAACTATCGTTGGATTTGTGTTACACCAAAAATTTATAATGATACTGAAACTCCTTGGGACAGAGTGAAATCACATTTAGATGGTATTTGGCATAATGAAAACATTTCCTTAGATCTATTACAACTTCATCAGGAAATTCTTGATATAGAAAATGCTCCTCGGGCTAGTATGGATTTGGCAGAAAATGCTGAAGAGTTTGTTAACAGTTTGTTTTCCAATTTTCCTTCGATAACCTCACTTTGGCATCTTTTTTCAGGGGTCGTGGCCATGCTTCTGGTATTAGCGCTTTTTGTGTGCATTACTCCTTGTATCATAAAGAAATTTGTCAAAGAGCTGTGGGACATCAAGGCTGTCCTACACAGTAATTATTTACGCCAAAAGAATCAGGCGTGCCATTTTATTAAATAAAAGAGGGGGAGCTGCGGGGAGCGGCTTGAAAGAGCTGACTCTGGGAGCTGCCTTGATTGATTGTCGAGGGTCTGTTCGCAGACATAGCTCTCTGTCCCGCCACCCCTCTGAAATTTACTATCCAAGTTAACTCCTAACAGACCATTAGTGAGCCTTGAATGCACACAAGGTGCAGATAGATGGCTTTGCACGACTGCCCTTAAGATAAGTAGGATGCCTTTGGCGCCAGGAGAGAGCTCTGGTGATTGTTATCTTAAAGATGATGTACATGGGGAAGAATTTTCTTTGGGATGCCTCTCTTCTTGGTTTAGTATATATGTAACCCTGAGAAATAAAGAATCATCGTTGACTGCAGCGATCCTCTCGACCCCATCTGTTCTGTCTCCTTTTTTCTTAGCCTAAAGGAACGCGTCGTGTTGCTCGCTGAAATCTTCCGGCTGGCCCGGCACCTGTGCTCCACAAGAGAAGCCCACACACCACAACCAGACAGCCCTGGCTGGTTGCAGCTAGAGAAAGCCTGTGTGCAGCAACAAAGACCCAGAACAGCCAAAAACAAATCAGTCAATGAATAAATAATTTTTTAAAGTTCTCAGCAGACAAAAAGGAAATATAAAAAAGAGAAAAGGATTAAAATGAAACAGTTATTCAGGGACCTCTGGGACAATATCAACAATATTTGTGTTACTCTGGAAAAAAAGATGGGTGCAGAAAAACATATTTGAAGAAATAATGGTCAAAACTTTTCAAATTTGGTGAAGACATCAATGTATAGACTTAAGAAGATTAGAAAATCTCAAACAAGATAAATTAAAAAAAAAAAAAACATATCCAAACACATCATAATTAAATTGCTGAGAACCAAAGATGATAAAATATTCTGAACACAGCCACAGAAAAACAAGATAATGTTACATATAGGGGATCAGAGATTCAAATGACTACAAATTTCTCATCTGAAATCATGAGGCTCAGAAGATAGAGAACAGTGTTAAAAGTGCTGAAAAGTCTAAAAAGAAATGGGTATGCTTAAAAATACATGATTCTTTCAGAACTTCTATTAGATTCATTCAAGTCACAAGCTAATTTAAATGAGTCTGAAATCTGCCAAGCTATTGTATTTAAAATCTGGAGTTGTCCCATACCTGGATCTGGCAGCAGCTACACAGTTTGGATGGTTGTCACGGATCACACCCTTTCCCATGGGGGTGGGCAGAAACGGCAACTTACACTGCTCCACCAACTTCCTGATGCTCTCCTCTGCATGGGCATAAGCGGCACCTACAACAAATCCAAATGTATTGGACAAGGCAGTTAAACTCCAGATACTTACAAGAGTTCATGTGAGACTGCTTTTAGAACTTCTCAAAGATTCTTCTGCTCAGGGCTTAAGCTCAAAACAAATGGCGACTTGTGGATTTTTATCTTTGGTATTTTAAAATGTTAAAGAAGGCAATAGTTCTAATTCCTCCCTCCCCCCAGCCAAATAATAGTATCAATTATTCTGAAGTATGTCCACCCACAAACAAAAGTTGCACCTTGCACTCTTGCTGTTCTTAATTGTCGATTCTATGCTATGTTCCTCCTGAATTACTACCACTAACAATTACCTGAACACACACAGACTGGGAGGTACAGGTGGGAAAGCAAAGACTTTGCTCTGACAGGTAAAAGCAACCTCACACATTGCTCCCCACCACCAGCCAACCAGGACTGCACATCGTCTAGTCTACGTATGGCAATTCTAACAAGGGGCCTAAGTTTCTAAAGCTCTGTAGGTCACTTTGTAAGTTCCATAATCCAGTGACTGCAATAGGACCAAACTCGAGGCAGTCACACCCTTTGTTTATTTACAGTTATGTGCCTGCAGGAATAACCATGTCTTATACCCTCAATAGCACTGGAAACAACTCACTGTTTGAATACAGAAATGATTTTGTTTCTCATGTTACCAAGGCCGTCATTTTAGCTATTTAACTTTATGCTCTTTCTCAGAGTTAGTAAATATCACTCCACATTCAGAATTTATAATTCTCTGCTGAATCCAAGCAAATAGTGTAGTACATTCAGATTCAATGTAATATTCACCCCTATAAAAAAAACCTTACAATCTTTTCTCACCCATGCAGGATGAAAAATATTTCCTTTTTATTTTTCAAAACACTTTCTTGTATTCTCCTTCTTGCCTCAATATCTTGGTCCATTCGGTTCCCTTTTCCTGCACTGCCTGGGCTCTCTGTGTTCACTCTGTGACCAGTTACCCATGTCTTTTTTCCACTGAGCAGTTACAGCATCATCTCTTCTGAATTGTTTTTCCACATCACCACACAAGAACGTTGTTGCTACTTCCCCTGAGAACCCACCTCAGTTCTCTACACACACCACACATACTGATGATCAGGTCTGTCTACCAGCTGTTGTTGCTGAGTTGTGTCCGACTCTTGTGACCCCATGGACTGTAACCCACTAGGCTCCTCTGTCATGGGATTCTCCAGGCAAGAATACTGGAGTGGGTTGCCATTTCCTTCTCCAGGGGACCTTCCCAACCCAGGGATCGAACCTGCATTGCAGGCAGATTCTTTACTGTCTGAGACGTCAGGGAAGCAAATGATGGCGACAAGCTCTAAACAGAATCGACATTCTTTTGAAAGCCTAGCAAGATTTAGAGTTCCATTCAGTGCTACCTTTCCCAATGATGACAAGGGGCTGCTTGGCATCCCTAATAACAGATGCTGCCGTGGATACAGCAGAGGTTTCTGCCATGCTAATAGGAGGTGGCATACAGCACTCCACATACCTGGAAATAAAGAGCTCTGTTAATTAAAGCAGGCCAATTTTTAAACTTTTTTATTGTGAAAATATCAAATACAAAAAAAGGTAGGAAAAAAACAGTATAATAAACCGCATACACCCACCCTGTAGATGCCACTACTAATATTTTACCTTTTCTTCATGTGTACACACATAAACACACATACACATTTCTTCCTAAGCCATTTTAAAGTAGATTATATCACCAAGACTTAAGAACTAAAAGATAAAGACTTTTTCCTATATAACCATTATATCTATAAAATCTGGCAAATCAACATTCATTCCCTAAGATGAGCTAATAGCCAAATAAGCAATTCATTTACAGGAAAACAGAGCTAATGACTTTACAATGAAGTAGTAGTTATTGTGGTTGAAATAATTAAAAAATATACTAATTTAATATTTAATACTATGTGCCATGTATTTTCATTTAATTTTCAAAATAATAAGATTAGGTATTATCGTTACATCCACTTCACTACTGTGGGGGGAAAAAACAACTCCTCAGAAAGTAGGTAACTTGCCCAGGGTCCCTGGATGGCATGGGGCAACTAGGCTGAAGTAGGTTGTTCTGCCTCCAAAGTCCATGCTTCCACTTTCCTTACTATATTACTACTCACTAAGTCCACATTTTAGTACCACAATACGCATTAGTAAAAGAAATATTAAAATGGTCATAGTTATTTCTAGACACCAAATCCTCAGTGTTTTATTTCATTTACCCTAATCAATAAACATCATACTGTACAAAACTTGGGCATATAATACCAAAAAAGGGCATTCAAGTCTTTACAAAATTTGTAAACCCAATAATCTTATTTTGATCTTCATGTTCAGGAATTACAAGAAACTGACACCCTTTCTGTCTGACCGTCCCAATGGAAACCAGTACTTGGTATCCTGAGTGAACAGAAATGCCCGCTGTCTCTCAGGAGTCACTGGAGGATCACCTAGTCCCTAACAGCAGAAATGTGCTAAATGGTACTCAGGGTGATGCATTAACCCAAGTACCCAACCTTACCAGGGGCGACTTATTTACCAGTTTGTTGTACTTACTGTTCACTCAGCGTTTATTTACGGAATAAGGGGACTTGGCAAATCATAGTAATATCCGGTGTTGAAATATTTTTATATCACAGAGACAGATTAAAATTTTTTATGCTGAATTATAGTGATTTTTCAATAGTCACTCCATCTCTTGATTTACACCAACCATGAAGACTCTAAATAACCATACTACATGAGGATTAAATTTTTATAGTTACTGGAAGAATAATTTCAAACGAGGAGTTTGGGAAGCTCCAAGTATTTGACTTAGTAATTAAACCCCAAGATAATTCTTAAATAATACAATTTTAAATAAGAGAATTAATCCCTTTGGCCAGGATTCAGTTTAATCACCAAATCTGCAAAAGTTAAGACAAGTGAAAATTGTAACTTATAAGCTGCTAGGCAAATTCTTTTCAAAAGGTAAGCCTTATGGTAACACAATTGAGAAAGAACTCCAATTAACTATTACTCACTTTATAGAATTCACATTCACCTGGAGGTTCACGAAATCTGCAGGTATGTCGACATAGCAAGCACCTGGACGACCATAAAGACTGCTTCTCACTGCCTAAGTTCCATTACAAACGGAAGAAAATATTTTAAAAATCTCAATCCAGTGCTCGCTACGGCAGCACATATACTAAAAATCTCAATCCTCATTATCACATCCTACTCAAAGATAATTTAAAATTGTGAAATAAATACTATTTAAAATTTTCTCGACATCCTTAGTTGATGCGACATCCTTAGAAATAAGCAATTTTAATTAAAATTGAAGTGTACCCTATTGATTGTATATTTTTGTTTCAAAGGAGAGAGATAAGAAAGCACTCACTTAGGGCTTTAAAATTCATTTTTCACTACACTTTAGTCCTAGAAATTGTCTACTAGGTTCTGACTGCCAAGGTTTTGTAACATGTACTTTAACCTGCTTTCTAATCTTAATGATTTGCCAAAGATTTCAGAAATTGTGATGCTGTAACATGTGTCAAATGGTTTCTATAACACATGGCTTTTGAAACAGCTTAAATGTAACACCACACAGTTTATTAATACACTGCTTAATCAACTAAGAGATGGTCTTACATGCATTAGTACTAATTTTCAAAAATAACCTTACAGACGTACAAGAGAAAGGGCAATCAGGGTTTCATTATATCCTTCTTTTTACTTTTCCATAATTAAAAAAATTAAAAACTAAAGTATAGGAAAAAATTCTTCTAAAAAATTTATTTTATCTAGTTCTTTAATTAAGTTAAGGACAGTGAATATTAAAATGTACATAGCTATTTATCAACATCATTGTTAACTGCCTGATATATTCCAAATGTTTACTCTCTCTATTGAGAATAAAAGTAACACAGGTATAAGCAACTGAGAAAAACCAGTGGACCTGGAGAGCTTGTAATTAACTACTGTACCTTTTCGATAATAGACGGAATAGCTTCTATGCTACTTGGCCGGGCAGAGAACTTGCTATATAATCTACAAGCTTCAACCTATAGGTGAAAAGAAAATCACTTAAAACTCAGCGCATGTATCATATTACTCTTCTGAAAGAAGAAGAAATGTTAAGTCACTATTTTCTATTATGTTTAGAGGCAAGATGGAGAAAAATGCATTATCTGGATTGTTTCTTAAAAGCCTATGCAAAGTACAACCAACATCTGCCTTGGTACAATTCAGGAAGAAAATCAAAACAAGGCACCACTTTCATTTCTCAGACTCTGGCAAAGGTGAAAAAGTTAGGGAGTAACTGTCATAAGCTGAGGTTTATGAGAATGTAAATGGGGAGGGAAGTTGACAATGTCTCCTAAAAATGTAAGAAAGAATATCCTTGGACCCAGAAATTCTACATCCAGGGATACACAACTTTATCTGTTATATCTCATTATAATAATAATCTATTTTTACATTTCTGCCAGTTTTCCAGTTATATGTTTTGGTGCCATGCTGTTTCACATAAATTCAGTATTGCTAATTTTTCATTGTTTGGTGTACTTTGAAGCATTATATAGAAACTGTTTCTCTTAATACTTTTTGATATAAAATCTATGGAACAGTTGGTAGTTTTAGCCCTGCAGGTGTGAGCAGGATTTTTCCTTTCAACTTTTCTCTTCCTCAAAGTCTGACAATCCCAAATCATTTTTATTCCTGCATTTTCTTGATTCTTTAAAGAACTTATTTTCAGAGTTTAAATTTCTGTCAAAAGGTTATCTTTCTTGGAAGCTTGCTAAGTAGATTCTAAGCTTTCTTAACACTCACATTGAGAGCTTCCTGTAGTTGAGGAAAATTACCTTTAAGCTATCTCAGGTATTTCTGTGTTTACTTTGCAGATAGTTTTAATTTCTTCTCCATAAATCTTAATAGAGTATAATTATACTACAGAGGGAAGATCTTAGCGATGGGTACCTGAGGAAATTCCTGGAAGGCTCCCATTGTTTCCTGACTTCTTTCAGAGGAACCACCAATCACAATCAAGGGCCTGAAATTTTTTAAAAGAATTACAAGTGCCCAGTGAATAAAAAGCACTCAGTGAATGTTAAAAAAAGAAAAAGAATTACATTTTCTCTTAAAAACTGTCAATTTAAAAAGATTTAGGAAACACCTTGGTCTGAGAAAACACTTCCTCGATTTCAGAAAAATCTGAAATTTATAGTAAATATTTTTCCTCCATACTCCTCTCTCCCTTGCCTCTTCTGGATACTGATGCTAAACTAAACCTCTGGGTGTGATGATGTAAAATGAATTGTATTGCTGTTTCTATTATTCTTGAGATTAAGAGAAGGAAAAAATTTTTTTCACACTTTCCTAACTAAGGCTATTTGGAAATGGTAGAATGATGAGAAAAATTCCTCAGCAATAAAATTCTCAGGGAGAATAAAAGATAGCAAAGCTAAAGTTACTTAAAAACTACCAGACACTGAAGTTGATAAGAAAGTGTAGGAAGAAAGAAAAGAAGGACCTGTAAGAAACACATGGCAAGAAAGAAAATAACTTCCTTAGGAAGGGAATTTAAACAGTGTATCAACTGAACAGAATATAGCCCCCTTGGGCTTCCCTGGTGGCTCAGTGGTAAAGAATCCTCCTGCCAAGGCAGGAGACACAGGTTTGATCCCTGATCTAGGAAGATCCTACATGTCACGGAGCAGCTAAGCCTGTGTGCCACAACCACTGAGCCTGTGCTCTAGAGTCCGGGAGCCCCAACTATTGAGCAGATGTGCTGCAACTACTGAATCTGCGTGCCCTGGAGCTTGTACTCTCCAACAAGAGAAGCCAACACAATAAGAAGCCCACCTGTTACTACTAGAGAGTAGCCCCTGGTCACCACAACTAGAGAGAAGCCCACATAGCAACAAAGACCCAACACAGCCAAAAATAAATAAATATAAATTAAATTATTAGAAAACAAAAAGACACAGCCCCCTTTAACATGATTGTACTGGTAAAGAATCAGAGGTTAAGAACCAGGCTTAAGGGCAAGAACAACTAATCTGTTTATAAAACCAACTCAATAAATATGATTTCAACTGTCCTGCTGGTTATGCAAGACAAGGTGAAAAATTAAATACATTCTTGCATATTGAGCTGGAATCTTTAATAAACAATTCTTCACTTAAAAAGACTTATACATACATTCACACACATATATAGATATGGAATATCCCCATATATTAAGTGTTTTTCTCTAGGTAAAAGAATTATCAATGTTTTTTTATTTTCTTCCTAACACTCTTCTTAATTTTTCACTAAGTCATTTCCTCAAGCACATGACCCCCCATCTTCCCACCACAGATCAGTGGTTCTCCACTGGATAAAATCATGTGTTGTTATTTTCAAGAAAATGTTTTCAGTAATAATAAACTAATTACCAACAGTTCATGTTTGCATTTGCCATACCGCCCAAACCATGGATGAGACCTGGGCCAGAAACAACAAGGCAAACTCCTGGCCTAAAAGCAAAACAGAATTAATTATATTAAAAGCAGGTCAAATGCACTACTTGATTCATACCACTTTAGGGTGAAATGTAATCTTCTTGGACTTCAAAGGAAGGATACATAGGTCTTTACTACAGCTATAAAACAATTATTAGATTATTTTTGAATTAGTTTTTTTAAAAAAGGATCATATCAGTCTTCCTGCAAGACATAAGGTATTTACCATCCTCACACTGTATTTCACTAAACTTTTCATATTTTGCTCCTACTAAATTTGGGCTAAATCAAGGTGATTGCATACAAAAGCAAATTTTTGACTACTGAACATACTGTTGTATGGAAAAAAAGTGTTTTTTTTTTAATTTCTTAACTAATAAATATATAACGTAAATTGGTCTTTGACAGAAAGTAATTCTAAAATGCAGAGTTCTGCCCCAATTTTTTAAGTTGAACTTGAATGCTTTACCCTAGATGACCGTCTAACCTTAAAGCACTGAAGAAAATGATATCTCCATATAATTCAGCTTACCATTTTCAATTCATAAAGTAACTTCTTAGGAACCTCTATTTAAAACAGCCTTTAAATTGGTGCAGCTGCTATGAAAAACAATGTGGAGGCTCCTCAAAAAACTAAAAATAGAACTATCATACAATCCAGCAATTCCACCCTGGGTATTTATCAAAAGAAAACAAAAACACTAATTCCAAAAGATACATGTACCTAGGTTAATGCAGCACTATTTATAATAGTCAATATACAGAAGCAACATCACTGTCCATCCATGGATGAATGGATAAAGAAGATGTGGTGTGTATATATATATATACACACACACACACACACACACACACACACAATGAAATATTAGCAATAAAAAAGAATGAAATCTTTGTGGCAACATGGATAAACTTGGAGGATATTATGCTTAGTGAAATAAGTCAGAGAAAATCAAATACTATTATGATTTCACTTATATGCGGACTCTCAAAAACAAAACAATGAACAAACAAAACAGAAACAGACTCATAGACACAGAGAACAAACTGGTGGCTGCTAGGGGGAAAACGGGTAGAGAAATGGATAAAATAGGTCAAAGGGATTAAGAGGTACAAACTGCCAGCTATAAAATAAGTAAGTCATTGGGATGAAATATACAGCATAGGGAACACAGACAATAACATACATTGTATGTAACAACTTTGTATGCTAACAGATGGGAACTGGTTTTACTGTGGTGACCATTTCATAATGTATAAAAATATAAAACCACTACGTTGGACACCTAAAACTAATTTAATACTATGTGTTAATTACAACTCAAGTTTAAAAAAGAAGCTGAAATAAAACAGACTTGAGCTTACCTGCCTGTCAGATATCCAACTGCAGAGGCAGCATAGCAAGCCTGCAAAGAAAAAAAACTGGGACTTAAGCATTTTGGAACTTTTATAGTATTAAATCATATTAAGTAATAAGTATTATACATGTATAAAGTATGTATGTAATAATTTACTCTCAATAAGGGGAAAATGGAATATTTTTCATTTTAACAAGTAATCTTCTATCTGTACATTTCAGATAATCACTTAATCACTGATATTTAGTTTTTCAAGGAATTTGTCTGTATCACCTAGTTTATTCATAATATCATCTTATAATTGCTTAAACATCTGCAGGATCAATAGGAATACCCTCTTTTTTATTCCTAACACTGATAATTTGTGCTTTTTATGTTTTATTCTTCATCAGTCTTGCTAGAGATTTACCAAATTTATTGATCTTTTCAAAGACACAATTTTTGGATTTGTGGCTTTTTCTCTACTGTTTGTTTTCTCCTCCATTGATTTCCACTCTTGTGTTTATCATTTTACTACTTTCAGTTTGGATTTACTTTGGCTTCCTTTTTCTAGCTTCTTAAAATGCATGCTCGGAGCACTGATTTTTTTATCTTCTTTACTAAGAGATTCATTTAAAACTATTTCCTCTAAGAACTGCTTAGCTGTAGCTCACATGTTTGAGATCTCATTTTCTCATCATTATTCAATTCAAAATTTTTTCCATTTTATATTGGGATTTCTTCTTCACCCCACTGGTTAGTTAGGGTCCATGGTGACATCTCCATTTTCATCCCTGATACTGGTAATTTGTATTTTTTTCTCTTTTATTCTTAATCAATCTGCTGTGAAGTTTATTGATTTTAATTAATCTTTCCAAATATTTACAATGTATTGAATTTTCAAATGTTTGGGGATTTTCCATCTTCCTGTTATTAAATTCCAGTTTATTTCCACAAGGTCCAGTCACACATACTGTATATTTTCAATCCTTGCTTGGAGATTGATTGAAATTTCCTTTATGGCCTTCATATGGTTAGTTTTTATTTTTAAACTGCGCTTCAGCTCATTACAGAAAGAAGGGGAAGGTGCTAAACACAAGATAACCTGGGAAAATGCTAAATGCCCTTTATGAAGAAATGAGACAGGGTTGACAAAATCCTAACTTCCTTTCTTGGACTTCCAAATAAGCCTCTAAGAAGAGTGGCAATGTGAGGAGGTGGAATGAGCACTGGCCTGGGTCTTGGGACACCTCTGGAGTTCAATCACGGCTTTATCATTTGTGAGGCCTGTCACCTTGCAGAGCCACCTACTACACAACCTGAGATGTGACCTTTCCCCATTCATGTTGCAGGTACTATCATGGGCAGGCCCCACGGATAAACTGGGGATACAGATGTGCGAATAAGAAATATGTATTTGTGACCCCCTGGAACTCACAGACTAATAGGGAAGTCAGACGAGGCAAATAATACACAGAAACAGACACATAACAATAGCTAGTTATAGGAATGAAGCACAGGTAAGTATCAGACCAAGTAAGTGTCCCTTCCAATTCTGACATTCTAAAGACTTGGCAGAGTTCCATACTGTGTAGGACTCCAGAGCCAGAGCACCTGGGTTCAAAGCGTGACTCCGCCAGCTGTTTCCTTGAGCAAGTTTCTTCACTTCTCTGTGGGGGGCGGGGGCGTCTCTCTTTTATGAATTTTACTTTACATTTATTTATTTTTAACTGGAGCCTCACTGTTCTCATCTGCAGCGACGATTAACAATCGGTCTTGCCTCCCAGGAGCGTTGTGATTGATAAGCGTAAAGTATTAGAGGAGTGAGCGGTAAGCAGCGACTGTCTGCAATGAATTATCTGTCATCACTGATACTCATCCCCGAGAACGCGCTGGGCTCTGAGTCCATACTTACTGCCTGCTCATTCCTCATCCCGATGTATCTGATGCCCACCTCCTGCGCAGCAAGAGCGATTTCGGTAACCGGGATGCCTACGATGCCGAACATGTAATTCACGTCCTGGGGGGCGGCCAAAAGCAGAGGAATGAGGCCGGCACCCCAGCCCGCCCTTCCGAGGCGGTAAAAAAATAAAACCTCCCGCAAACCTCCCTTCTGCCCACCTCCCCACTCCCGCCGCTTTCCCGTTTCCAAGACAACGCGGCGGCCCCGTTGGCCTCCGTAGGGCTCTCTGCAGCGGGCAGGCCTCACACCTGGGTTTTCAGGGCCTGGGCGATGACTCGCGCCCCGGACACCTGCCCCTCGAGTCCGTCACTGCGCGCCGCCAGGTTACTTTCCGACATCTCCCACCGCAGCGGACAGCAGGCTAGCGCGGAGTCACCCTGTCAAGCCAGCCCCTGAGGACACCAACCGTGAGGCCGCACCTCTGAGGGAGGAGGGGAGCCATAGGCACCTTTAAGGAGGGGAGAGGGGCGGGGCTGCAGCCAGCCCGCTGGCGCTGAGGTGACGGGTTAACACGCTCTCTCCTGTCAGGGCCGGCCCTTCTCTCCGGCCCGCCTCTCACGGAACTCGGGGAGCGTCAGGAGGAGGCGGAGGCGTCCGCAGAGCGCGTGAGAGGTGGGCCGGTGGTGGGGTCTGGGGCCTCAGCCCACGACCTAGAGCCCTTTAGGGACACGGGAGGGGCGAGTGGCGCCTGCGCAGAGCCTGGGCGGAAGCGGGGTCAGGAGCATGGCCGCGGCAGAAGCGGGAGTGGCGCGCGCTCGCGGCCCCGCCCCACAGCCTTTTCTGAACCCGGCAGGGCTAGCGGTGCCTGCGCAGAGCTGGGCGGAAGGTGGGCCGCGGCGGGGCCGTCGCAGAAGGGGGCGTGGCTCCGGGGGCTGCGCGCGGGTTTTGCTGGGACGCGAGCGGTGGGATGGCGCCGGATGTTGGTCGAGGCGGGCCTCGTTTTGTGTTGTGTGGTTTTGTTCCCGCGTCCCGTTGTATTCTAGGCTTTGATGTACACGCTTATTTGATGGTTACGTTCGTAACTTTGCAATCCGTGAAGATAAATGCCAACTAATTAAATCCGTAAGCGGATGTGTACTCTTTACTTTAGACGAGGACGCCGTATCTCCTAGGGAGAGCTGAAGTAACTTGCCCAGAGCCATTGGACCAGAAGTCTTGTGCTCCCTTCACCCTTCCGCCCTTTGGCCACAGGGGATAAGGGCCCCTTGAGCCTAGTTACTTCTGACGGTTTTTTTTTTTCTTTTCTGTAATCCTTGCTAATAACCCTTCACCCTGCCTTTACAGTGAAGTCAGGAAATGGTGGGGAGAGTTGTGAGTCTTCAGAGTCAGCCTCTCATCGAAACCATCTCCTGCAGCTGAGAACCTTTTTGTGGGAAAAAAAAAAAAAAAGTATTGAAGTATTTATTGATTTCTAGTGTTAATTCCTGCTGTACAGCGAAGTGATTCGGTTCTGCCTCTACGTACACACTTCTTTTTCATACTCTTTTCTATCAAAGTTTATCACAAGAAGAGAACTTTTTAAAAGACAGTTTTGAGTGAAAATATCCTTACAGTGTGTGGTTCATGATGCCAGGGCCTCAGGAGCATTAGATCACCTGCTTAGTAGCAAACAGAACTTCTCAGATCATAAGGAAGAGTGGAACTTTAGGTTTTTGAGGATTTGAAGTTTTAAAGCAGTAAAACTAGTAATATGTGGGAAGGAAAGAAACCAGAGAAGCTTCCCAGGTGGCACTAGTGGTAAAGAACCACCTGCCCATGCAGGAGACAGAAGAGAGGGGTTTGACCCCTGGGTGGGGAAGATCCCCTGGAGGAGGGCAGGGCAATATACACTCCAGTACTCTTGCCTGGAGAATCCCCATGGACAGAGGAGCCTGAGGGGCTACAGCCCATGGGGTCGCAAAGAGTCGGACACAACTGAGTGACTTAAAACACGCAAAGAAACCGGAAGCGAGGAGAGTGGGTCCTGGTTAGTGAAATGAAAAACTTTGGAAATGAAAGAATTCCTAAACTCATTGAGCCCTTTGAAAAAGGTTTCTCCTCGCATTTCAAGTCCTAACTCCCACTCTAAGCAAAGGAATGAGAATGGCTGCCTCTTTGGGTATGGGGACCTAGCCTAAGATAGCCCATCTAAGAGGAAGATTTCTTTAAAGTTTTAGAGTTCATCTAAAAGATAAATGCAAATCTTGCGTTGTATTCCAGAATCTATCCATATTTTAATATAAAAGTGATCTTTTCAATTGAGGTAAACATACATTTAAATGTACAGATCTTAAATGAGTTTTGACACTTGTAGCCACCAAAATACAAATGATGTTTTAAAATACCCATGAAAGCTGGCATTCCAGAAGGATGCCGACTTTGAACACAAAATATTGTTTGTCTTTGAATAATCCTTGGCACAATGTTCCCTGCCCCTGTTTGAGAAGCATAGACCCTTCATCTCTCTGTCATGTGGGATTGTTTCTGTCAGTACCTATGTGACAGTTTCTACTCCCAAGCATCAGAATCGCTTGGAGAGCCTTTTATTTTTAATTTTATTTTTAAAAAATGCTTATTTATTTTTGGCTGTGTCAGGTCTTAGTTGCGGCATGAAGTCTCCCTGTGGGCGTGTGGGCTTCTCTCTAGTTACAGCAGGAAGGCTCAGCAATTGTGGCTTGAAGGCTTAGTTGCCCAGCAGCATGTGGGATCTTGGGCTTCCCAGGTGGGGCTAGTGGTAAAGAACCTGACTGCCAATGAGGGAATGTAAGAGATCTGGGTTCGATCCCTGGGTCAGGAAGATCCCCTGGAGGAGGGCATGGCAACTCACTCCAGTATTCTTGCCTGGAGAATCCCATGGACAGAGGAGTCTGGTGGGCTATAGTCCACGGGGTCACAAAGAGTGAAGTGACATAGCACACAGTCAAGCATGTGGGATCTTAGTTGCCCAACCAGGAAGTATTCTTAATCACTGGACCACCAGGGAAGTTCCTACAAAGTTTTTTAAATATACAGTTGCTTGGACCTACCCCACATCTTCTGAATCAGCATCTTAGGACAAATTAGGCACCTGTGTTTTTTTTAAAGCTGCTATCTAAATTTGATTTGCAGGCTGACTTGAGAAGCACCAGCTCTGTACTCATGCTGGATGCATGAGTTAATAATTAAATGTGTGCTTGCCTGTTATCAAATACTTAATTTGGATTTAAGGGTTCAAGGCTAGGTTGACATTAATAGCACAGACTGTGTAGGTCGTGGTCAGTCAGTTCATGAGGACTTGGGTTCACTGATGTCCCAAAAGAATCACTGACAGAATCACTCAGTATATAGTGTGAAAACTGAACTATGAATTGGAACAAATCCCCTGAATTCAGATTAATGCATTGTGCAAAAGGATAAATTCTCAACTCACTAGACTCTGCCCTGCAGCAGGGGGAGAAGTCGATGAGACTGTTGCAACTTGGTTCACCTTTACACCTTTGAGTACAGGGTGTAACGTTCCACGGTGAACTTGGTCTGATGATTCAGCAGAAGTACTGAGAGTCTCCCTCCAAGATTTACAGGCCCTTGGAGCAACTGCCTTCAATCCAATGGCAGTGAGCAGATTCCAGGATTCTTTAGTAACTTATCCAAGGCCTGTATGCAGACACTGTAAGCATTAACCATGTTCTTTATTATTTAAATTGGTGGTAGGCATGGAATTTTATTTGTTGGATATTTCATTGAAATTTTGTTTGTTTTGCCTTGTTTATTGGTGGAAGGAGGCCAAAGGAGGAGTAAGTCTAGTTTGTTTGTTTTTTAAAAGAAAAGGCTGGAGTAATGATAACATGCTCTCCAAAGAGCAGGGTCAGTCATCAGAGTTTTCATACTAGTTACTCTATTTGTGAGTTCTAGACCTGAGATCCTACACTGCAGGTGGCTTCTTTACCACTGAGCCACCGGGGAAGCCCAGTAACTTCTTAGGCCCCAGAATTATGATATTGTGTCTTAATTTCAGTAAACTAACAAGGACACTGAAAATCCATGTGATTATTGGAAAGCATAACACTAACTGAACCTGTAAGAAATATTCTTGTAGGCATATTTTGTCAAAATGTGAAGTGTTTGGTTATTGCATGAAGAAATGAATTGGGATTATTTATGATGCATTATAGAATGGCTGAAAATAAAATAAAATTGACTGAAACAGAGGAGAAACTGAAACTGAGTATCTTAAATACAAACAAAAGCAACAACAACCCAAAAGGAAGTCTATGTAGAACACTATTTTTTAAACCAAACTTGAAAACTGTACAGCAAATGGTTCTTTGAAGAAAGCAGGTTAAATTAATTTTGTTTGCTTCTCATTAAGCTTATGAACTGTACCTAATCTCAAAAATAGGTCTGAAGTGAAGCCAGTGAGAAGCAACTTCATTATTGAACCAGCAGGGCCAGATTTAATGGCTGTTACTGGCAGACAGGGACTGGGAGTTTCTCCCAGTTACTGTGTGACCTAGAGAATGGTTGGATCCCTGCCCTTGGTCTGCAGGCTCTTCACCTTTGCTTTGCTTTTTAATGCCAGTAAGACTCAGCAAGACCCAGAACTGGAGTGGAAGCACTCTGGGGCAGAAACTGAAGGAGCTTTGTTTTCATCCGCTGTGTGCTTTTTTTGTCTTATTTTTAAAGCAAATATGGGGTTTGACATCAGCAATTATTAGATCACTGATAAGGTGTCTATTTTGTGGAAAATGCTCCAGAAATGGTGACAACTATAGGTCATGCTGTGAGGACATAAGTGATTTATTTCAAATGGCTTAGAAGTCATCATATAGAATGTCTCCATATGCTAGAACTCCACAGTTGGGCTAGGGGTTCAGCAGCCATCACCTGTGAAACGTGGTTATCAGTGTTTAAATGTTTTCTGTTTTCATTTGTTTCTTGTTTTACCACCAGCCTTCATTTGAGCCCCTTCCTTTCACTTTTTATATTGTATCATATTTTTTAAAACTTTTATTTCATTTGTTTGTTTGGCTATGCCAGGTCTTAGGTGTGCTACATGGGATCGTTGATCTTCCTGCGGCATGTGGGGTCTGGTTCCCTGACCAGGGATTGAACCCAGACACTCTGCATTGGGAGCACAGAGTCTTAGCCCCTGGATCACCAGGGAAGTCCCTGTATGGTTTTGTTTTGCTTCTAATCTAGTCTGTGTCAGCTCCAGGGTAAACTCTGAATGATTCCCAGGGTTTGGAGTTGAACTGAGGTATAAGCCAGGGTGAGGGACATCTTCATGATGAGGAACGCAAGCCCTTGAACTTTTTTCTGCATCATGACCTATGAGTTTCTGTTTGGAGCTTAGCTGTGATGTATTGTTTTATTCACTTTCTTTTTTATACATTCATAATTTATATTTTTTATTTTATATGTTTTATATATTTATATATACTTAATGTCATTTATGACATCTTTCAGACACTTGAATAAGAACAGAGATTAATAGACACCCAGGTACCCAGCCCTAGTTTAAGAAATGCATTATAAATAGAACGAAGCCCCCTGTGTTCCCTCCCCCATCACATCTCCTGCCCTGTGCCATAGAGGTAACTGCTACTTTGACTTCAGTGTTTATCATTCTCACATGTCCATTCTTTAGGTAATGGCATTTGGGTTGTTTTAAGCTTTTTGGTGTCATAAGCATTTTTCTCTGAATGTTCTTGCATGTCTTCTTGTCCATATGAGTGAACTTTTATGCGTATCTATCTAGCGGTGTTATCAGAAAGTAGGTTCTTGTCTCATTGCAGAATGAATTCAGAGATGAGATAGGGAGGTCATGAAAGCAAAATGAGGATTTATTTAAGGGAAAGGATGCCCTCAAGGCAAGAGCAGGCAGTCTCAGGTGAGTAACTGCACTGAGTTTCTTTGGCAGGCTGGTTCGTAGAGTGTAGAAATGAAGGGGTAGAATATTCATTGGGGAGGCAGGGTTTTGGGGATTGTTGTATTCTCTGATTTTCTTCCTAGCTCCGCCTTCCCTGGGGAGGAGACATTTCTGTCCTTCAGTTCTGCTCAGTTCAGTCGCTCAGTCGTGTCCGACTCTTTGCGACCCCATGAACCGCAGCACACCAGGCCTCCCTGTCCATCACCAACTCCTGGAGTTTACTCAAACTCATGTCCATCGAGTCGGCGATGCCATCCAGCCATCTCATCCTCTGTCATCCCCTTCTCCTCCTGCCCACAGTCCTTCTCAGCATCAGGGTCTTTTCCAATGAGTCAACTCTTTGCATGAGGTGGCCAAAGTATTGGAGTTTCAGCTTCAACATCAGTCCTTCCAATGAACACCCAGGACTGATCTCCTTTAGGGTGGACTGGTTGGGTCTCCTTGCAGTCCAAGGGACTCTCAAGAGTCTTCTCCAACACAGTTCAAAAGCATCAATTCTTCAGTGCTCAGCTTTCTTTATGGTCCAACTCTCACATCCGTACATGACCACTGGAAAAACCATAGCCTTGACTAGATGGACCTTTGTTGGCAAAGTAATGTCTCTGCTCTTTAATATGCTATCTAGGTTGTTCATAACTTTCCTTCCAAGGGTCAGTGTACTAGATTTCCTCAGGAGTGGTCAGAGGATCTTCCAGCAATCCCTGGCAGGGTTTTGTCCAGTGGTCCAAGGTTTCTAGGCAAGAGTGAAAGGGGAGAGAGCCGTTGAGGGTAGGCAGGAGGGTGGCTGGGTTAAGAACCTCACAAGGGAATATAGTGAGGCCTGGATTTTCCATTAGCACTGCTTGATAATCTGAGGATTCTTTGATCAGACATCCGTAAATGGCCTCTCCCATTTAGGAGTTGTTTCACTTGGTGGCTGGTAAAAATAGTTAGTTTGGCCCCAAACTAACTTTTAAAGCATCTTCTATCAGGACTGCAATAGCTGCAAGGTTTCGAAGGCAGGGAGAGATTTCTTCCCAATAAGGGAGGAGGACAGTCAGGGACCACTGGAAACCAATGGGAAAATATTTGTCCATTCCAGCAACAAAGTGCTCAGGTGAATTTTTTTCTAATTGTTTTTCCTGTAGCACCCCAAAATGGTACAGGTTTGGGAGAAGGCTCAGAGTAGGAGGTCAGGACAGAGTAGGTAGCCCCTGTGTCAAGCAAGAAATTCTCAGGCCTACCTGCCACATCCAGTTCCAGCCTTGGCTCCAGCCCCATGATGGTTATCTGTGATGGTTGAGCTGGCTGGGGTGGGCCACTTCAGTCCTGTTGAACCATCAACAGGGAAGGCTTGGCACTTGACCTTGAGGCTCTTGGGTCCTAAGGTCAGAGTGCTGCCCAATGTCCCAGTTGATGGCATTTGTAGCAAGCCGTTTTAGGAGACTTGTCACGGTTTGGACACTCTTTGGCCCAATGCCCCGCCTATCTACAGATTAGGCATTTGCCTCGTGTCTTGTCCTTCAAGGACTCGGGGTTTGCCATAGGGCTTCCCTGGAAGGTGGCCAGCATCTGGGCATGCCTCGTCTCTTTCGTTTTCTCCCTCTCCTGGGCCTTGGCCTCCTTCTCCTGTTCTCTGTTATAAAAGGTATTGGTGGCTGTCTAGACCATCTCATCTAAAGAGGCAGCAGGGTCCTGCTGCTATAGCTGTTGTAACTTTATTCTGATATCTGATGCACATTTGGTCAGGAATTTGTCCTTTAAAATCACCTGTCCTTCATAAGAGTCAAAGTCCAGATTGGTAAACTTTTGGAGGGCCTCTTTTAGCCTTTCCAGCAAGGCAATGGGGTTCTTGTTGGGCTCCTGAGTCATTGCTGAGACTGGGCACTGTCCCACAAATAATAGGCTTCCTTCTATTTCCATGGGTGGACTTCCTTAGGGGTGAAGCTTATCCTACCCAGTACTGTTGCAACCTGAGAGCCAGGCATCCCCAGGCTAGGGTGCAGATCCTCAGGCAGGCTGAGGCGTGACATCCTCCTGGAGATTGAATCCCCAGGCAGGTTGAGGCAGGTCGGCCTCCTGAGAATTGGGTCCCTGGGCAGGTCAAGGCGTGACGATCTCCTGGGACCCCTGGACTGGTGGAGCCCTGAGCAGGTTGAAGTGTGACAACCTTTTGAGGACCAGATCCATAAGCAGGTCAAGGCAGGTTGACCTCCTGGGACCCCCAGATTGGAGTTGGGCATCCCCAAGGTCTATAGCATGACCAGTGTGGGTAGGATTAAGGGGTTGTAATTTTGACTTATTGCCAGTTTGTTCACCACAGATGGGAATAGATAACCTGATGTAAAGCAATCCAAGCCTATGCCCTGAGACTGGGAAACAGTGAAACAGTCATAAGTCTTATCCTCTTACTGCTCTAAGGGATTGTAAGTCACTGATTTCTTCCCTAGTCCTCCATAAGAGCAGGTTAGGGTGTCTCCCGTGGTAAACATTTCGTTGTCATAGACCCACTTTAGATAACAACAGAAGTAATGACAAAGGAGTGGGTTATCTGGTCCTGTTAGGAGCATTAAGTGAAGTGAAGTCACGCAGTCGTGTCCGACTCTTTGCGACCCCGTGGCCTGTAGCCCAACAGGCTCCTCTGTCCATGGGATTCTCCAGGCAAGAATACTGGAGTGGGTTGCCATTTCCTTCTCCAGGGGATCTTCCCAACCCAGGGATCGAACCCAGGTCTCCTGCATTGCAGGCAGACGCTTTAACCTCTGAGCCACCAGGGAAGCCCAGGGGCATTAAGAAAATTGTAATAATAGGCGGTGTGGAGCAATGTTGCCTACAAGGGGGTAGGGTCCTGGTTGTAGGAGTTAGTAAGTGGCTTAAGAACACATTGGTAAGAGGCAACAGAACAGATGTCCCATAAAAGCGGAGTGGAGATTTGATCCAGGGGTATGTTTGTAACTTTAGGAGAAGGGTGGTAAGGGTTTGGGCCCAAACGGCCTGCAGGGCTAACTCCCAAAGTGGCAAGCATTATCCCTGGAAGCCCAATTGCCTCTGAAGGGATGCCCGCTGATGGACTTCTAGCAGGCACTGTGTGCCTGTCTCCCACTCTATCAGGGTCACTGAGAGATGCTGGTGTTGCACATGTTGTAGGAAACGTGGAAGATGAAGGCCTGAGTATCTAGAGGGATTGGATATTATACAGTATTTCCCTCCCTAGAGCCTGCTATTTTCTGGTTGTCCCTCCAGAAGATTGTAGAGGCAACACTGTGGGCCCAGATGGGGCTGAGGAAAAGGAGGGAAGGGGGCACGGCACAACTTTTGAAAGAATGACATAGCCCAAGGGCATAACATAAGCCAATTAAAATCAATTGGGTCCAAGATGACAAGTCAAATTCAAGTAAACTTTAATCCCCTCTGGCATCTTCTTGTATGGCTAGTCTGTCCTGGGGGGCGGGGAGCCCAGAGCTGCAACGGCTGGATCGGTCTGTGTACAGAGCAGGGAAATTCAGGAAGACGGTGTGTCCCCTACAGCAAATATTGATCCTGTTGGTCAGCCAAAGATTTTCCTATCCTTTGCTGCTTAAATTTGTGCCTTAATATTGTATATAATAAATGGATTTTTAAAAAAAGTCCCCAATCTGTAAGCTAAATGACACACCCAGAAGTGGCAGGACAGTTCCAAGGCACTGTCAAAAGAGGGATGATCCTCCCACTCATTAGCATATGAATCCACCCCGCTTGCAAAACCTAGCCAGGCCACATTCCATGGTGGAAACATTTGCCCTCTACCTGACACCCTGAAGAGTACTTCTCTCTGAGTCCTAACACATCCACCTCTTACCTATCACTGTGTCTCTTGCTGAATTTTTGCGATGAGACATCAGAGCCTGAGCTTCATTAGGTCCTGAAGCCAGGCATCATGGGTTTTGGATGGGTTCAAGTCCCGGGAGGGAGCTGAAGGACAGGAGGAAAAAGCAGTGGGGAAAACATGCCAAGGAATCCCCTTCATAGCCTGCCGGAAAATCTGCCAAATACCTGACCTGTGCTCACAGTTTTCATTGGCCTGATTCTTGGCACAAAGAAAATTAAGGACAGAGGAACCCCCACCGGCTTGGGTAACAGCTACTGGGGCCCAGCAGATAGTGGAGCCTTTGGGACATACTAAGGAGTAACCTCTCCAGAGTCCCTCAGTTTCGCCCACTGCCGCCCGCCTGTTTGCGGGGGGTTCGAGGAAACAAGAAACAAGAGATTGTAAAGGAATTAAGATTTTGTTAGGCATATGTCCCTCCAGTCATTGGAGCGAGGACCTCCTGCCTTCACCAGAGGTCTTCTGGAATCTGAGACTGAGCTGCGTGAGCCTTCTGCTGAGTTCGTTTTTCACTGTCCTGGTTTCCAGCACGATGGGCCTCTTTGGACTTCCCCTGCACTGGGTTTTCTTTGCGTTCTGTTTCCACCGTGGGAGCTTTCGCCGAGTTGGGCTCCTGCTGTGTTTGGCCTCCTCCTTGCAGGGACCGCGCCCAGGTTGTTTCAGCCAGGTTACATCTGAGTCACGGCACCATAGATGTCAGGGGAGTGTGTGATTTCCTCGGTTCTGTCTCGTCACAACAAAAATTTGAAGTGACGGACATTAAAGCCCTTGGACAGAACGTGTTACAGCTCTCGGACAGATCAGTGTTACAACTCGTTGTTACAGCTCAGCTTTATTTAGAAAATAAAGGAAAATACATCCTCGAGGTGTGAGGGCATGCTGACCCAAAAGACGTGAAGAGAAGAGCGAGCGAGCGAGAGAGACCCCCGGCCCTTTGGCTCCTCTTTTTTATATGTTTTTTTCGTCCCCCTGGACCTGCCCTATGTAAATTGGGCTAGCCAGGAGTGCTGTTTGTTCTACCTGAGGTCCTCACTCCCGTCCTCGGACCTTCCTTTGTTCTATTTTTGAGGGCTTTTCCCTTCCTTGTCTTTTAGCCACCGCCATTCTGGACTCCTTTTTCCTATTCTAACTACCTAACACAGTTATGTATTTGGATTTATCCTTGGGTTTTCTTTTCTGAATTACCTGTTTATATCTTTTGTCCTGTTCTTTATTGTTTATCTTTTTCTTATTTATTTTATAGATTTTTTTAACATATTCTGGATACTTATTCTTTGTCTTTTAACTTTGTTTATAGTTCCTTGTGGATAAGGATATGGCAGCCCATTCCAGTATTCTTGCCTGGAGTCTCCCATGGACAGAGAAAGCAGGCTACATTCCATGGGTTTGCAAAGAGTCAGACAGGACTGAAGCAGCTTAGCACATAGCACACAGTTACTTTTGAGGTACAGAATTCTGTGGTTTTTTGGTGTGTGGTCACAACTGATAATTCTTCTTTTTTCTTTTTTTGTTTTTGGCTGAGGTGCACTGCTTATGGGGTCTTAGTTCCCTAACGAGGGATTGAACCCACGTCCCCTGCAGTGGAAGTGTGACGTCCTAACCACTGGACCACCAGGGAATTCCCACAACTGACAATTCCTTTCCTTTATGTTTTATACTCTTTGTACCTTGCTTGAGAAAAACTTTCCCTAAACTGAAGTTGTAAGGAATGTTTTTCTGAATTTTCATTAAAAAGTTTAGGTTTTATATATATATAAATGTATATATATATATATATATATATATGTTATAAATATTATATATATATATATAATATATATATGTATTTAAGCTTCATGGCCTACCTGAAATTGATATTTATATATAATGACAAGTACCAATTCAGTATTTTTTCCCCAAATGATATATAATATGTCTATATCAATTAAATTTGGCAGTATCAATAACCATTCTAAAACTCAGTGACTTAAAACAACCACCACTTATTTAATTTGTAATCCTGTGAGGCTGGGCTCAGCTGGGCTGTTTCATTATCTGTGGTCAGTTGCTAGTTAGTGAGGTCACTCCACCCCTGGAGGTTGACTGCATATCCCCAGGGGTGGCAGGCTTATCCTCACTGCACATGTGTCTTTCATCATTCAGGAAGCTTCCCTGGGCTGCTTTGTTTGGCAGCAGTTTGCCAAACAGGACAAATCCCACGGTGAAAGCCTTTGCGTACCTATGTTTGCTAACATCCCATTAGCCAAAGTGCATTATAGGTGGAGCTAAGACTCTGAGTGCTATGGCATTAATGTTTCCTGAAAAGGAACATGAACACAGAAGAATTTCTAGCCATTTTGTAGTCAGTTTACTAAAATACCTGTTGTCCAAGCATCTTTGATAGTGTACTTCATTCTTTTCCCAGTGATCCATAAGGGTATTTATCAAGTTGCTATGTATGTGTGGCCTGTCTCTAGACTCTCTGGTCTTTTCCTACCCCAATGCCAGTGCTATCCTATGTTAATTTCTACATTTTTGAAATAAGCCTTTATGTTGGTAGGATAAGTTCTTCTACCTTGTTGTTTTGAAACCATCTCACCTATTGTAATTTGTTTCCTACCACTGCTGTAACAAACTTAATGGCTTAAAACAACATAAATTTATTATTTTAACAGTTCTGTAGTTAAGAGATCTGACGCGGGGTTCACTGGGATAACATCAAGGCGTTGGCAGGACTGCATTCCCTTCTGGAGTCTCTAGGAGAGAATCCATGCCTTTCTCCTTCCAGCCGTGCGAGGCCTCTCACATTCTTGGCTCCATCTTCGAAGTGAGCAGTATCAGGTCAAGCACTACTCACTCTGGTTCTCCTGCTCCTCTGTTCCTAAGGGCTGTGTGACCATGCTGAGTTTACCTGGACAATCCAGGATGATCTCCCTATCTCAGAGTCAGTTTATCAGCAAGCTTAATTCCCCTTTTCCATAACATATTCACAAGTTCTAGGGAATGGGATGTGAACACCTCTGTGGGGCCATTTTCCTGCCACTAGGTTTATTCTTGGCCTTTTTCTCTTTTTTATAAATTATGAAATCAGTTTATCGAGTTCCATGAAATACTCTGAGATTCTAATTGGAATTACATTGTTCATAAATTAACTTGGATAGAACAGTATCTTTATATTGAGTCTGTTTTCTTTTTTGTTGTTGTTGTTCTTATATCTTTTATATTTTGTATTTTTTAACATTCCTAAATTATTTTTAAGTATTTTGGAAAGGTTCTATTCCATTTATAGTTATTATAAAGTATTAGCTATGTTCCCTCTGCTGTACAATAAATCCTTGTAACTTACTTTGTACATAATAGTTTGTACCACTTAATGCCCCCTCCTTCTTCACTCTCTCCACCAGTAACCACTACTTTGTTCTCTATCTCTGTGAGTCTGCTTCTTTTTTGTTACATTTGCTAGTTTTTTATATTTTTTAGATTGCACATATAAGGTATTTCATTCTTTTATATGGCTGAGTAGTATTCCTTTGTGTGTGTCTTCCCTATCCATTCATCTATTGCCTGATACTTACATTGGTTCCAAATCTTAGCCATTGTAAGTAGTGCTGCTGTAAACATTAGGGTGCACGTGTCCTTGCGAATTAGCACTTTATATATATATATATATATATATATATATACACCCAGGAGTGCAATGGCTGGATCACTTGTTAGTTTTATTTTTATTTTTTGAGGAAGCTCCCTACTGTTTTCCTCAGGGGCTGCACCAATTGACATTCCTGCCAACAGTGTGCAAGGGCTCCTTTTCTCCACATTCTCATCAGCATTTGTTACTTGCATTCTTTTTGATGCTAGCCATTCTGATAGGTATGAGGTGATATCTTATTGTGGTTTTGATTTGCATTTTCCTGATGTTTAGTAATGTTGAACATCTTTTCAGGTGCCTGTTGACCACCTGCATTTTTCCTTTGCGAATACTTCTTCTTTTCCTTATCTTATTGCACTGGCTAAGACCTCCAGTACAGTATAGATAAGAAGCACTGATATGTGACATTTTGATTTCCTTTAATGTATTAATGTGGTAAATTGAGTTGATATGCTTTCTCGTGTTAAACGATTCATCATTCTTGTGATAAATCCTACTTGGTCATGATGATTTTCTTCTCAAACATTGCTTAACTAAGTTTGCTATTATTTTTATTTAGGCTTCCTGCATTTATGTTTAAGAATGAGAGTCAACCATTATTTTCCTTTCTTGAACTATCCTTATCTAGCTTGGGTATCAAAGTTATACTGTCCTTTTAAAAGTTTTAGAATAGTTTGTATACAATATGTATGTTTAAATATGTTTGTATAAAAAAGTTACAGTATGTATCTTTAGTTGGATGTTTGGGAGAATTCCACTGAAAAATATACCAGGATTGGTGCTTTTAGAGAGAGTCTTTGATAATTTAATTTTTTCTAGGGAAATTGGTCTGCTTCATTTTCCTATCCTTTTTGAACTTGGTTTTGGCAAGTTTTATTTTCCTAAAAAAATTTCCATTATTATCCAGATATCCTTTTAACATATATTTCTTCCAGAGCATCCAGTAATCAGTTGTAAAATCTTCGTTGTAATCACAAGTACATTCCCTTTTAGTTTTTTCATGTACATGTGTGTATTTGTTACTTTTCTCCTCAATCAATCTTGGTGGAGTCTTGTTTATTTCATTAATCCTTTCAAAGAATCTGTTTTTATACCCAAGACTTCTTGGAGAAATGGCCAGTTCCAGCTCTGAGCCAGGAAATGTACACAATAAGTTTTAGTGTTAAATTACAAAGAAGGTATCAAAAACTATTAGATTGATGTCAAGAGGAATTGAGAGCTGACTCAAAAAGGCTACTGTGAGTCAAGGATGAGTTTCTATAATGATAATAATTGCAATGGAAAAAAACCATGAAATATGTTTAAATCCTTGAATTCATAATATTTTTAAAAAATTGGTCACCTTCAGATAATAAGTTACTTATCTTAAAAACTGATTTTAAAAAGAATGAGCAAGAGAATCTAGCACTTATCCTGTCTTTGCTGTATGAACTGTACCATTAGATAACCAAATAATAGATAAAATGTCTATTTATAAAAGGCACTACAATTAATGAAGGAAAATGAAATGATAGAATACCAGCATTTTGCAATTCTAAATGAATAGAAAAAAGCTTTAAGGATTAATGGTTTGTTCTAAGATCATAAAAAGAGAGTCAGACACAAGTCTCATGTTGAAAGAACATACTACCATGCATAGTCATCCCAAAAGGATAGAACCTGAGTTCAATCCAGTCTCTGGATCCAGCTGTCATATTAAAGGATTATTGTCAGTTTATTTGCCATATTTTTAAAATCACCTCTTGGTTGGCAGTTTATCCTATATGTATTTTTTCAAGAAAGACTGATAAAAATAATATTCCCTGAGTTCTTGCATTGTCCAGTCTGTTATCTCTTATTTCTATACTTCAAACACAGTTTGGCATAGAAGAAAACTCTGGGTTTATATTTTCTTCTTCAAAAGGACTCTATGTAGGGTTTACTAGCATTGATGTTATTGTGGCGAAGTCTGAGGAGCGCCTGATTTTGTGCCCTTATAAATGCCCTTGATCATTTTATTTGGCTTTCCAAGTGATTCCCACTTTGTCTTTGAAGGTCAGGAATCTTACTAGATGATGTACTTTTATTGACATTCTGTCTCTTTCTTTCTTTCCTGAGTTTTGGTGTGTCCTTTCAATATGTAAGTTCAAATCTGCTTTTCCTTCTGGAAAGTTTTCTTCAATTACATCTTTAAATAATGTTCCTCTTCCATTATCTATTATTGTATCATTATGTATTATCTATGTGTAACAAATTACCACACATTTAGTAACTTAAAACACAGCGTATTTATTATCTCACAGTTTCAGTGGTCCAGGCGTCTGAGCAAGCTTAACTGCAGCCTTTGAGCAGGACCTCCCAAGGCTACAGTGAAGGTGTCAGCTGGGTTCATAGCCTCTTCCAAGGCTGAGTCCTCTTCCGAGCCCAACTGGTATTTAGAAGAATAATTCCCTTGCAGTGATAGAACTCCTGGTAGCTTTCTTCTTCAAGGACAGGAGAAGAGAAAGTGTCTGACTTCAGGGAAGACACCAGTTTCTTTTTTAAAATCTTTTACCTGATTAGATCAGGCCCACTCAGGATAATCTCTTAAATAACTCAGAATTAGCTGATTTGAGATTTTAATTACATGTGAAATCCATTCACCTGTGTCACATTCTATTGACTGGAAGCAAAGCATAGTTTCTACCTGCATTCAAGGGCAGGGCATCTCCACCGCACATTATTTCCCTTTTCTTTTATGGATTTCCCAATTATGTGCATGTTGGCTCTCATTCACCAGCCCTCCCTATCTGTCATTTCCTCTAGACTCCTTTTCAATTCTACATTTCCATTCATGTTGTTCAGTTTCTCATTCCTGACCCCTTGTCACTTATATTATTTACAGCATTATCAGATTCTTCTGTGCTGTTCTGTACTTTCTTTTTTTTTTCCAAAAATTTAAGTTCATTTTTAAAATTGAGATGTAATTGACATGTTAAATTATGTTAGTTTCAGGTGTACAACATCACGACTTGATATTTGTGTACATTACTAACGATCACCACAGTAAGTCTAGTTAACCTTGTCACTGCACGGAGTTAAAAATATTTTTTATCATGAGAACTTTTAAGATTTACTTTCTTAGCAACTTTCAGATATACAATACAGTATTATTAACTATAGTCACCATGCTGTACATTACATCCCCAGACTTATTTTGTAACTGGAAGTGTGCCTTAATTTATTTGATGGTTGTTTTTTCCTGCTTCTCTCTTAAGTTCTCCCAAATAACATTTCATTTCCCCACTCTGCATTTTCCTTCTCCGCCTCCTCTCTCTTCTCCTTTCTCTACCCCTCCACCCCCGCCCCATCTCTCTTTTTTCTTCCTTTTAAAAATGATTTTGTGCTTGGTCTTTTTTTATGTTTTTGTCTTATAAACCAATTGTTTGGGGCTTTTTCACTTATGGCAAGATATTTGATCACAATGTTTTTGTGCTTTGTGGCAGCTTTCTAGTGAATAATCTTAGTTTGCTTTTCTTATAGGATCTTTTTTAAAGAACTTAATTACTTTATTTATTTATTTTGGCTGCATTGCATGACTTGTGGAATCTTAATGCCTCCACGAGGGATCAAACCTGGGCCCCTCAGCAGTGAAAGCGCAAAGTCCTAACCACTGGACCACTACAGAGGTCCCAGAGCCGGGGTTTCAGATCAGATATTTTAAAGCACAAAAGCCCACATTCTTTACTTCCATAGTATGCTGTCATTTCAACTGGCTTTTTTCTTATTTAAATAACTTCCTAAGATAAAATCCCGGAAGTATACTGTTTGTGATTTATAATACAAATTGTCAAACTTTTTTCCCAATAAGAAATTACTATTTATTATCACTTTACTAGTTTGTCCAAATTTAGTATTTTAAAATAGTACAAGTTAATGTTTATTTTGTACTTAAGTTCAAAGTCTTTCAGAGTGTTCATTTATGATTTGTTTTCTTCTTTAAATCTGTTCTTGTTCCTTGCCTATTTGTGTTATCTTGATGTTTAATTTTGCATGTAAACTTTAAGTTATTGATCTGTTTCTTTTATTATTTTAACTATTTCAGATTTTAGACAGTTGTTTCGTCAAATCTCTGATAGCCTAATTATAATTTATTTTAGTTTTCCTAACATTAATATTTAACTCCTGACTTTGAGTTTGTTTTTGTATATGGTGTAAGGTGTTTAAACTTATTTCCAAATTGTTATTTAAACTTATTTCCAAATTGTTATTCATCCCAATATCACTTATTCAGTCAAACTTTTCCTCTTGTTATTCTGAGTGTGGTGGTATAAAAAGAATGTAGGCATTTGGACAGAATTAATTTGAATTAAATTCTGGTTCTAGATACTGGTCCCTCTCAAGTTTAGGAGTAGCCTCTTTCCCACAAAGAGCCAGACTGTTTCCCGCTGCCTTGCCCTGAGGAATGCAGCACCAGCGAGCTTGGGGAACTTGGACCTTCATGCTGGGAAACCTGCAGCAGTCAGTCGGATGTCTGCCCTCTGTCGGTCTGGATGGCCCAGGGCAATGGGACTTGCGTTAGTAGCCAGGATGTAGCCATGGCTGAGCTGGGACCCTTGCCAGAGGGAAAAAGGCACACAAAAAATTCCCAGTCTATCCAAAGCAGAGCATGCTCAGCGCCTCCAGGAGAACAAAAGCGGAGATGGGAACCAGCTCCCTGCCACGCCGTGAGACGGTCACACTCACCCTGGACTGTGTGCTGCCCTCTGCCTGGCGCCGGGTCACCTACATCTCGCCACCACGCTTGTGCCGAGAGCATCCTCCACCAGCACTCAGGACTGAGGGCATCTGGACCCACTCACCTGCTTTCCGCTGTTCCTCTCTCGGGGAGCTTAGCTGTGCCTCTGTGCTTCGTGCACCCTCCACAGAAGACGGCCTTTGGCAGGTTTTGCTCTAGCCTTTGTTTTACTTTAGCTTTTATTGTTGTTTCATTTACTCTTCCTACTGTCATTCATTCCCGGTGTTTCCGGATTATCCTATTAGGGATTGTTCTTTTGACTTGGGGACCGTGGTTTCCTGGCTGTATTACGCAGTCCGTTGTTCTCCACTGTCTGCATCCAGGGCATCCTCACCATCCTGTTGGCCCTGTGATGTGGGTGTCTCCCTCCCCAGCACGGGGGTGACAAGCCTTGATGTCCTGATCTTTGGCCTATCTTGCCCTTAGGGATATTGTGTCCACCATACAGTTAATTCACAAAGAACCGTTCCATTGTGCCCACTTCTGAGCACATCTTCCCTGAATGTTTGACCTGTGGTTCTAGAGCATCGTGCTTTCTGTCCGCTGGTTGTGTTTCTCCAGGTCCGGCCTTCAGGGCCTCATTCTCTACAAGCTGCTTCTTCTGACCACTCTGATTGAAAGAAGTCCAACACAGAAATGGAGGGGGAAACGGTTCTCAAGGGCTTTGAAAGACAGTTCTTTGCTAATACCATAGAGACTTATTTCAGAGACCTTGACGATAGTTCCAGAGGGCTGGGAAGGTGAAGCCCAGCCTGAAGTTATAGATGTCCCAGAAGAGCAGGGTCACTACAAGCGCCCCCACTGTTCCGCTGTCCCAAGACCAGTGGAGAGTGAGGATGCACGGCTGCCCTGAGCTCTCCCTGCTCCCTTGGCTGAAGTCTGTGAACCACAGTTTAAGACTTCTCAGCAATTCATTTTTGGTTCCCAAAGATGACAGATAAGTTTTTGAAAAGAAATCTGGTACATTTTTGCAGAATATAGCTGGAAGGTTTTTCAGATTATCTATTTATTTATGAATGTATACTATTTATAGATTTTTTAAATTAAAAATTAAATTTTATTTAAATTTATAAATATATCATTTATTTTATTGTATTTCTACATATTTCTTTATTCATCTTGTGAAATTACCAAATGGAGTATCTATTACCCCTGTTTTATTCCTTTAAAATCAGGACCTTTATGACATGTGAAAATCAGCAACAATCTGGTTCTACTGTGATGTTCCTGTTGAAGCAAAGACAAGCTCTGAATCCTTTAACTGACCTGGATCAGATTGTTTTAGGGACCTCCCCGCCTCCAATTTGATTGTTTACTTTGCTGCTCATTTTCAGTTATATGGTGGAAGCACTCTGAAATCTGCCCACATTCTCTCAGCCCTGTTGGAGAGGCACCTGAGAAATAAAGGTAATGGTTCTGGCTCACATTTTTCTTTGACATGAGCAGAAGACAGAGACAGAATGGACCTGCCTTTACCCTCCAGCCCAGCGGTTCTCCAGGTGACCCAGGCTAGGCGCGTCAGCACCACCATCACCCAGGAACTTGTTAGAAAAATGCATATTTTTGGGCCGTACCCCAGACCTTCTGAGTTAAAACTCCCAGGAACAGGGCCTTGGGAGCTTCATGTTCAGGCCCTGTTGGTGTCCCAGCATCAGGCCCATATTTGAGAACCCCTGCTCTGGTCTGACTACCTAGATGCTCTCGTGGGAGGGTGCTGTGAATTTCTGTCGAATTCTGCTGCAGATGCATTGAAGACACTGCCGTGGCCTTTGAAGTTCTGTTACATTACGTACGCTTGTCTTGAATGTGCGCTGGGAGGCTGGACCGGGAGCCAGGAGAGCTGCTTTCTCTATTGTCACCATTAACTGGTCCTGGAGGACTCCCTCACCAGGAAAGTGGAATTTTACCATCTGCCTTTCTTGCTTTGTGTGACAGGAAGATAAAATGAAACAGTGGATGTTAAAATGGTTTGAAAATGTTAGCATGCAACGTGAAATGTGAGGCGGCGTCCGTATGAAAGAGTGCCTGTAGAGCTTTGCCTCGACCAGATTTCCCTGTGAACAGTCTTGTGCATCTGCAGGGGGCCGTGTTGCTTTGCACACCCACTCACAGCTGTTAGAAATCACAGCTAACTTGGCACCTGTGAATACAGAAGCGGCAAATAGGTCCTAGGAACATGACAGAGTTAAAAAAAAAAAAATAGCTTTCATGAGACCCCAATCTTGGAAAATCAAATGCTTTCTAGTTTTTTCACTGTAAAGGGGGTAAGTGAAATGTTAGAAATGAAAGGGAGAAGGAAAGGAGGGGGAAGAATACCCGTTTACTTCTTAAGAAGGCCCCAGTCTCGTGGGATTCGCGTCGACGGTGGTACCCAGTTTGCCCACAGGGTGGCAGCCGCCTCACGGCTCCTCACAGCTTAGCCTCACGGACCCTCTTCTCCCTCCGCACAACAGAGTGGGGGGAAAAGAGGCTTCTTCCATTTATTCAGTACCCGCGCATTTCAGCAGGTGGTTTTGTCTTCAGTTATAGAGATAATATCCCATTTGAGAAAAAGAAAGGTGACCCTATTTCAGTTAAAGTGATCTGTGATTGCTCATTGGGTGTTCCATGAGAAATGACTGTAGTGGACAGAAAGGGGTCCCAGTCCAAGGCCTGGCCCGTGGGTCCCTCTCTTGTTTGGTGAGAACAGCTGGACTGTTTTTTAGGAGAAATCATGACCTACCAGTTCAGCCTCAAAGTTTCTGGTAGTTTACTCACTGTCCCATGTGCATTCAGCCTTGAACCCCAGCACCACCCTCAGTGGCCCCCTGAGTCATTGGAGTCTTGGTGGTGGAAGTTTGCGGGAAACTGCTTGAGCTACAACGCTGTGGGGCTTTACACAGCTCCAGGGCCCGTCAGGGGCCAGCTCGAGAAGGGGAGGCTTTCCGGGTCACGGAGTTCTCCTTGGGGTTTCTTTAAATTCAGATTATATAAATTAGATGGAGATGGGCATTCTTTCTTTTTTTTTTTCTAATCGAAGGATAATTGCTTTACAGAATTTTGCTGTTTTCTGTCAAACCTCAACATGAACCAGCCATAGGCATTATTTCTTTAAAAAATTCTTTTTCTTTAATTTTCTATTGGAGTATAGCTGATTAGCAATGTTGTGATGGTTTCAGGAGGACAGCAAAGGGCCTGAGCCATACACATACATGTATCCCTTCTCCCCCAAACTCCCCTCCCAGCCAGGCTGCCACATAACATGGAGCAGAGTTCTCTGTGCTGGTCCGCAGGTCCTTGTCGGTTCTCCATTTAAAATACAGCAGCGTGTCCATGTCCATCCCAAACTCCCTAACTGTTCCTTCCCTCCATCCTCCCACCCCCATTTCCCGCAACCATAAGTTCTCATAGTTTGTATGTTTCTGTTTTGTAAATAAATTCATTTATATCATTTCTTTTTAGATTTTGCTTATAAGGGATGTCCTATTTCTCCTCTGTCTGACTTACGAGATGCTCGTACTTACTTATGTAAATGGACTTAGGGAAATCACAAAATTCATGAGAATGGGTTTAAAACTATTTAGAGCTTCACAGTGTTTTTCTTGGAGTCCTGTCGGATACATGTAGAATTGTGTTCCGCTCGTTCCTAATGACTTAGCTGGTCCTGCTTTGTTCCACAGGATGTAACATTTCCTCTGCCAACTCTTCCCGCCTCTTTCCCAATAAGGGGGCTGTTATTCTCCCCGGCAAGTGGAAAGTGACAAGCTCTTTTATTAAAACAATAAGGACACCTATAAATAAAATTTTAAAGGTATATACCCGGCCTCTGAAATTATCTTATTAAGAATACCTTCATAATAATCCTTTCATTTTATTGCAAAAGACACTACTGTAATAGCAAGGCTAGGAAGGAAACACAGCTAATTATCAAAGTGACTCATGTACCAAGGTGGAAAATCCAAGTTCCTTGTGTGAAAAATATCTCGTGATTGACGTGTTCCCAAATTTCCACAAAATCGATTTCCATGTCATGATTTACGGCTTTGATTGCTTTCCCTCGTAGATCGCAGGAACTTTCCAGAGCAGAATGAGCATCCGGGGAGCATGCTTCCTTATGAAATGAGAAGCAGAGGCTTCTGTAGGCAGTGGTCAGATGAGGATGCTGGCGTGAAGGAGTCCGTCCATCCCAGCAGCCGTTTGCTGTCGGGACTGTGAGCGCCCTGGCTCTCCCTGTGGGGCTGCCGGGGGGTCACCGGGGAATTCTGAGCAGAGAAGCTCCTCTGAGCGGCTCACGCTCTACCTGGATCTCCGTGGAGAAGGGGCCGAAGGAGGCGGGACCACTGGGGGCGCTGTCCATCGCCGCCCTCTGACTTCACTTTCTGCCGCCTCCCAGCCCTCTGCTCTCCTGGCTGTTTCTCGAGCCACCCCCGAAGCCCCCACTTGGCGCTTTTAACCAAGCAGCCCTCTGCCTGGAGCCTTCTCCCCCCGGGAGTCCGCAGCCCTCCTCTCGCACCTTCTTCAGATGCCAGGGTCCCGTTGAGCCCTTCCTGGTCTAAAACCTGCCCCCACCCCCACCCCCGGGCCTTCCTGCCCTCTCCCCTGTCTTTATCTTTCCTTCCTATTTATTGCCAACTGCAGCATGAAGTGCAGTCAGCAGGCATTAGCGACGGGATTAATGTCCCGATAAACTCGTCATCAGTTGCAAAGATCTGAGGGTAGAAAGTACATGTAACACGACCAGCTCACCTGGGCCCAGAGCACTCACGTTAGTCTGCAGGAGGACAGAACCCTCTAACCCCAGGCCTAGTTTATCACGAAGGGTGGAACGTCTCCTGGGGTTTCTGGAACACCGGGCTGGAAGGGAGAAACAGGACAGTGTGGGTGCAGACGGTTGTCGGAGCGCAGGTCGTTCAGCCTCGTGATCTTGCGGCCGAGTCTGCCCTGCGCGGGGTGAGAGGGGGGGTTGCCAGGCAGGCCCCCCTTCTGAATCCCCAGCACAGTGTCCGCTGAAAGCATGCGGCTTTTGCGGCATGTAAAGTCACGAGTGAGGGACCCTCTGTGTAGATTGTGGCAGATACATGGCGGGGGGGGGGGGGGTCCACTCGAAAGGGCTGGCACAGGCAGGCGTGAGGCGGACGTTGAAGGGAGTGCCCGCTGGCCGTGCCATCCCCCCGCCGGCTCGCGGGCACCTGACGCCGTCAGTGACGCCGCCACGCCGGGCCCTTCCCGGAGTCTCGTCTCTCGTCAGATGCCTAGGATGGAAGGAGGCTCGTAGCTCGCTCTTAAGACGGAACACAGGCCTCCAGCCACCTCCGTGTTTAGGGTCTTGGCCCTGCCCAGCTCTGCAGGAGGGTCAGCTGCTGGACGGCCAGACACCTCCAGCCTCCCAGGGCCCAGTTATTCCCAGGGAGCCCCCCGCCCCTCAGCCACGGGCATGGCTCCCGAGCCAACTCCGGGCCACCTCGCATCCTGGCCGCACCCCAGCCCTGCCTTTCAGAGCTCCTGCCGCATGAAGAATTCGGTGAAAATGTCCGCGATGGCACCACTCCACAGCAGGGACACACCATGGTGCCTATTTTTACTCGAATGACTCACTCTCTGCCGCCTCCTTAGGCTTCCTTCCTTTGGAGCGTGACTACCTGGCTGAATCTGCCTAACCGCTCATTCCTGACTGACCTCTCTTCACGCAGAAACGATGGCCACTCACAGCCCCTCTGCCAGGCTCCTTTTGTAAAGAATCTCAATTTATTTTCTCAAAATAGAAAGAAAGGTGATACCGTGCCGGCTCCGCCAGTTCCTGGCTTCGCCGGCTCGCCGTCCCTGAGACGTAAGCAGAGGTTCTGCCTCCCCGCAGCAGGGGTGGGCAGCTCTTAGCTGCGAAAGGAGGGGCCTGCAAACAGCACCCTTGCTCCGGGGCCTCCTGACCGGCCCCCACCCGGCCCCATCACGGCCTTGTTTCCCTCCCTCTTAGGGAGAGACCTGGGTTCGATCCCTGGGTCGTGAAGATCCCCTGGAGAAGGGGACGGCTACCCACTCCAGTGTTCTGGCCTGGAGAATTCCATGGACCCTCTAGTCCATTGGGTCACAAAGAGTCGGACACGACTGAGCGACTTTCACTCACTCACTCAGGGAGCCCATGGCCTTACATTGTGAATATGACTTTGAAGATGAAAGTTCCCCCCCCCCCCCCCCCCCCCCCCGCCCCGCCCAAACAACTCTCCATTATCATCATTCTGAAACTACAGCTGGAATGTTAAACAGATTTTTGAGACTTTAAAAATTATTCCTTGCTGGTCTTCAGAAACAAAACTCAAATAAGAACGCTTATCAATTGCACTTCTGTTTCTGCTGAAAAGCTCCTGACCGCCCGCTCAAAGGCCCCTTGTTCTGATCTCCCGGACGCTGCTCACAGGGGCCCAGACGGCGGCGGTGTGCGCGGGGCCTGGCATTCGGGTGGACCCTTTATTTCCTGGGGAAGAAGGGGCAGTTTGCGAGGGGCCGGGACAGGGCAGGGAAGGCGTGCCGCCTGGCTGGAGAAGTCTCTGAGTTCATGGGGGTTCTGACGGAACACCCGGAGGAGCCCAGGGTCCACCGCTGAAAATAGTTACGGTTGCTTTTGTTTTTGGAACTTTTGCAAGAAAAAGAAATGTGCGGCGCCTGGAGAGTCTGGTTTTGGAATGCAAGCACGGGGGCTCTGAGTCAGACCTGGGCGGGACATCATTTTCTCGTTAAGGAGCAGAATATGGTTTCTCGATCCGTTTCTGCCGTCTTGGTGTTTAGCTGGATTCCTGGGTGGTTGGTCAGCCTGGGCACATCTCCACGGAGCACGGGGCCCAGCCTTGGCCCACCCGGCAAATCTGTGTGCCAGGGGAGGGGCTTTGGCTGCCAGGCCAGGTCGATTTTCAAGGCAGAACTGTGTGTAAAAACGCCCAGTGACACATAACTATTAAAAAGTAAAATTCCTGTTCCTGGGGGGGAAAAGGCACACACAGAAGTGTCGTTGTAAGTGATACGATTTACTTCTGATCTCTTACAGCTGGGGCTAGAAAGCTGAGTTTCCTTTCCAGAAAATTCTCGTTTATTTTCTAGAAAGTTGCATTTTATTACTGCGGAAGGATTTTAATTTCCAAATGAGTATGCTTTTCTTTTTTTTTTTTTTAAACCAGGAGTTTTGGAAATCCCAGAGACAGAGGTAGAAAAAGTCACGGTGTATGATGGCAATTCTCAAGTTGCCATCAAGGCAAGACTCCCTCAAGGGGTGGGGGGCGTCATTCTGTGGTGGCAGGCTTCTTTTAGCCCGTCTGCAAACTGACGTTTAAGTAGAAGTGGGCCGTTTCCCTGCACCAAGTTAAAGACTGTTGTGCTGGCTAAGGTGAGGCTTATATATAAGCCTTTATATAAGTATATAAATATCCACTAGTAACCAAAGAAAGGCAGGGAGAGTTATGATGCATCAGGTTTTATGTCTAGGGTAGCCAAGATGTACTTTGAGCACCACGACCATCACAGCCGGTGTGGACGGTTGACCTGCAGTGTGTGTGTGCGTATGGAGGGCAGGCTGTGGGGTGCGGGGTATGTCACAGAATTATGTAAAACCATTAGAATAGTTGTGATTGCCTGAATCTGAAGCGTGCAGCCAGAAGAGTCCTGCTGGGGAAGCAATTGCAGCGAGCACTGGGTCTGTTTTGGAAATGTTCTGAACCAGAGGGTTAACACAGTGAGCTGTTTTATTAAAGGGCCCTCGCTCCGTGTTTGGGGAGAAACACACACCCTTTTATTAAGAGCGTGAAGCAAACCCTTTGAGCTGCAGCGTCCCAGCGGGCATGTCTAGTTGCTGGGAATAATAAATTGCAGCTATGGAAGTCCCGGTCCTGGCAGGACTCTGGACTCAGCTGTCCTCTCCTCGCCCCTTCCCCTTCTAGACTGACCAGCGGCGCCATGTCCAGAGCCGGCCAGCAGCTGGCCCTTCTCCTGTGCGGCTGGTGCGTGGCTGCGGCTGTCCCGGGGGACCCGGCCGAGGAGGGCTGTCCAGCCGAGCCCCGCCAGGCCGCCCGCTACGTGGCCGCCGTGTACGAGCACCGGTCCTTCCTGAGTCCTGACCCGCTGGCCCTCACCAGCCGCAAGCAGGCCTTGGAGCTCATGCATCGGAACCTCGACGTCTACGAGCAGCAAGTGACGACTGCAGCCCGAAAGGCAAGGCGTGCTCAACAGGGCGGGCTGGCCCCGGGTCGGTGGTCCCCCACAGCCCTTCTGGGAAATCAGACCCAGAGCGCTAAGCTGAAGGAATCAAGTGGCTCAGTTCAGTTCAGTTGCTCAGTCGTGTCCGACTCTTTGTGACCCCATAGACTGCAGCACGCCAGGCCTCCCTGTCCATCACCAACTCCCGGAGTCCACCCAAACCCATGTCCATTGAGTGAGTGTTGCCATCCAACCATCTCATCCTCTGTCATCCCCTTCTCCTCCCGCCTTCATTCTTTCCTAGCATCAGGGTCTTTTCCAATGAGTCAGTTCTTCACATCAGGTGGCCAAAGTATTGGAGCTTCAGCTTCAGCATCAGTCCTTCCAGTGAATATTCAGGACTGGGCCGCATCCGGTGGCTAGAGCCCCGTTACTCAGAGGGTGGTCTGCAGACCAGAAGCATCAGCCTGCCCGCCAGAGCCCGTGAGAAATGCAGAACGCGGGGCCGTCCTAGACCTGCAGAGTCAGAATCTATTATTTTGCAAGATCCCCAGGTGATGCTTCCCCTCCAGCCAGGGTGGGAAGTGCCGAGCCAGGCCCCTGGTTCTCACACATGGGGCTGGTAAACCAACTGGGTATCTGGCGGCTCCCATGCCCACAGAGTGGGCCGGGGTGCAGGCGGGGGCCTTGGCTTTTTTTAAGGCGCCCCCGGTAGGAAGACGGTGCAGAAACACCACAAGGTGACCCGCCTGACGGCCACTCCTGCTCTCAGAGGCTTTCAGAGTCTAACTGAAGCAGGGAGCCGCCCTGGAGCAGGTTTGCTGCCTCCCGACGACGCAGGGGGCTTATTGCTGGTCCCCGTGCCAGACCCCTAGCAGCCTGAGGGCCCAGTCCAGACAGAGCCGAGCCCAGCGGACAGAGTGGACCAGTGCCGCCTCTGCCCGGGAAGGAGGGGGTACCAACTGGAGGGAGGGCTGGGAGGGTAGGACCAGCCGGGCTGCTGAAGGACACCCCGCTCCCGGGGACAGGCGGGGAGCCCCTGGGGGTGGAGCCCCGTGCCTGTGAGGTCGGGCAGACCACCTGCCGAAACAGCCCCCCGCCCCTGCACCCTGCCCGGCCAGGCACTGGCCCTCGCTGCGTTCTGACATGCGGCCTGTAGCACAGGTACGTGGAACACACTAATGTTGGAAGGGCGCCTAAAGGCCGCATCCAGCTGCTTCTGATGGGTGACCCTGCTCCTCTGTTCCCAACCCGACGGCCAGCCCTGGACACCACCAGGGGCCCAGGGCTCACCGTCCACTTGAGGACGGTGGGAACTCCTGGCAAAGAGCTTCCTTTCCATAAGCAACTGTCAGCCTCCCTGCCACTGCCGCCCATCGCCCTGTCCTCCAAAGCCCAACAGGACAGACTGAACCCCCTCCCACCCATGCTGCCTTCTCCAGATCGCAGCCTGGCTGTCACAGCCGGGATCTCCCCTCAGGCCCATCGGGATCTGTCCCCAGGCCCATTGGGGATCACTCCCCAGGCCCACTGGGGATTTGTCTCAAGGCCCATCGGGGATCTGTCCCAAGGCCCATCGGGACCTCTCCCCAGGCCGATCGAGATCTCTCCCCAGGCCCATCGGGATCTCCCCCAGGCCCACTGGGGATCTGCTCCCAGGCCCATCCACAGCTCCTGGAGAGAGGCAGTTCCAGCCCTTCCCCCAAGGCTTCCTGGGTTACCTCATACCCTGCGCTGCGCACAGCTCTGTCGAGGGCAGGACGGAGCAGACCTGTCACCATTCTCAGTCTAAGTGTTGTCCCCAGGCAAAAAGCTTTTCACAGTTACATCTCGCTGTGGGCTCGCCAGGCTCTTGCTGTCAGTCACAGCCCCCGAGCCCTTTTCGCACAGACACACACACTGCCATGACCATGCCATCCTTGTAAGGGTAATTGATTTAACCTGATAGCAAAGCCTCCCATTTATGCCATTAAACTTCATCGTTCCAGCCTGTTGGGCTATTTGGGGATCTGTACGGCCATCCTGCGTATCAGTTACCATCACGTCATTCACACCTCCCGGACACACCTTGTTTGCATCTGCCCTGACCCAGGCCATGCCCCAAGGCCCTCTCCTGACACAGATCCATTCTCTGCACGCAGGCATAGGCTTGCACGGTGCTGAAATGTCACCCCTTACCCTACATCCTGTCCACAAAACCACGCTGAGACATTTGGCAGATGCCACACTGAAACCCAGAGTCCGTGACTGAAGTATTCCTGCCTTTTCATCACCTGCCCCCAAACGAAACATGTAAAGTGTTTTGTTAAGTGTATGCTTCCCTCATAGCTCAGTTGGTAAATCATCTGCCTGCAATGCAGGAGACCCGGGTTCGATTCCTGGGTCGGGAAGATCCCCTGGAGAAGGAAATGGCAACCCACTCCAATATTCTTGCCTGGAGAATCCCATGGACGGAGGAGCGTGGTAGGCTACAGTCCATGGGGTCACAAAGAGTCAGACACGAATCACCACCACCACACTGGCTGCAGACATCATTCCAGCTCTACTTGTGGTCCAGGAGCAGAGATGAAGCTGTTGATCTGGTCATTTTTAGGGCTTACAGACATCTTAGTTCCTCTACGTGGTTATATGTGTTAAAGTCACCTCTAAGACAGGTTGATACCAAGCGTGTGTCAACGTTTTGTATCAAAAATGCTATAAGGGCAGTGGTTCCTGCAGGCCAACTGAAAGAGTTCTCTCTTGACAGAGGCATTTACAGTGAAGAAAAGGAGTCATGCTTAAAGATATCAGGCTGGGAGTTCACCTGGGTTGGCACTCAGAATTCCTCAGGAGTTCTTGGGCTCACTGGTCTATCAGAAAACTGGTCAAGCCCTTTGTCAGGCATGCAAAGTGCTTCCTAGAAGGTATCAGACCCCGAGTTCTGCCTCCGCTCCAGTCTGAGTCCTCATTCCTGGCAGACGTGTAGTTAGGGAACGCAATTTAACATTAGTAGGTATACATAACTGTTGCTTTCCACAGGTAACCATTCAGTGCTTTCAAAGCTTTGTTTTTAATAAGGGAAAACATTTGTCCAAGTATAATTTGCAAAAAGTTAGAAACGTGACTCTTACCCATAGAGAAGAATGGACATGTGTCAAAGCTTTTGTTTAACTCATTAATAAACCAAGGAACCAGTAAAGTGGTAAAGCTGGCTCAAAAGAGAATTCGAGGAAGAGATGTGAGTGTATCCATCAGTCAGATGAATGTTGAAATGAATCTGCCAATGGATTCAAAACTGGCTACTGCTGTCTTCCGCAGCACTGTGCAGTCATGTCCGACTCTCTGCAACCCCACGGACTGTAGCCCACAGGCTGCTCTGTCCATGGGGATTCTCCAGGCAAGGATACTGGAGTGGGTTGCCATGCCCTTCTCCAGGGGATCTTCCCGACCCAGGGATTTAGCCCAGGTTTCCCGCATTGCAGGTGGATTCTTTAGTCCTACAGGGCAATAAAACATCATGTTGCGGGTGATGTTCTGTTAAATAGCAAAGGCAAACAATGGTACATTCACTAGATAAATGATCCTTGAATGTGCTTGTCAGCCAGTACGCTGCTGTATCGTGGAAAGATATACAAAGAGTGGAGACTGACATTCTTCATCTTGTTTATTTCCAAGTTTGTGATAATTTTCCTTTCTAACGTGCAGTAAGATGACCAAATGCATATTCTGCTGGAGGGAATGAATTTTGCTGTGATCTTTCTGGAAGGCTATTTGGCAACGTATGTTAAGAATTTAAAATTGTTTCCTATGTTTGATACTCAGTATTTTCACTTATAAAGCTTTAGGATTATAAAGCTTTCTTTATAAAGAAATAAGCAGAGTTCCAATCAAAGATTTGTGTACCGCGCTCATCCAGAAGGTGTTTTGAGTACCCTGTATGCAGATGGCCACCACAGCTGTCTCTTTATTATAAAAAGTTGGGAGCAATTCAAATGTCCAGTAACAGGATAAACTGTGGTGTCTTCTTAAAGATTATCGAGCGTCTAACACAAGTGATGTTTCTGAAGGTGTCTTTGTAGCTTTTTTTTTTTTTAAATAATTTTGTTTATTTATTTCTGGCTGGGCTGACTGTCACTGCCGCACACAGCCTGTCTCTCACTGTGCTGAGCAGGCCCGACTCTTCGTTGCGGGTGCGCGGGCTTCTCCTCGGGGTGGCTCTTCTCGTTGCGGAGCGTGGGCTGTAGGCACTCACGTTTCAGCGAGCACTCGGAGCTTGCAGGCTCCAGAGAGCATGGGCTCAGTCATCAGGGTGCTGGGTCTCAGCTGCTCTGCAGCACGGGGAATCGTCCCAGACCAGGGGATTGAACCCTGCATTGGCAGGCGGATTCTTACCCACTGTACCTCCAGGGAAGTCCTGGCATCTTTGTAGTCTTGATGTTCTGTAGTGAGAGCATCAAGACAGAAAACTGTATGTTTATTATTGTCTCAATTATACACACACACACACACACATAGGCAGAGAGGGGAAAAAATGAAATCAGGATGTTAGCAATTCCTATCTTCATGATACAGGCTTATGAATTCTTCCTTTATAATTTCTGTTCCAAATGTTCTACAAGTAAACTTTCATGGGTTTTATATAGCCAGGAAAAAGTATAAGGGTGTGCAGCGCATTCTGGAAATCAGTGACTCAGATCACCTGTTATTCTCGATGACCCGTGCCTGCCCGGCTGCCCTCTGCCACCGTCCGCTGTGGCTGAGGCTCCAGGCTTGGCACCTTCAGCCCAGTAAACGGAGAGCGCCCCCCGCTAAGGGCCCGGCCCTGTCCGCCGGGCTGTCTCAGGTGCCTGCCGGCCCCCTGCGCCGCCCCACGTGTGAAGAGGTCTGTAAGGGGCCCAGGGCTCTAAGCGGAGTCTGCTAACTCCCAGGGAGAGAAACGCAAGTTAGAGCCAAGTCCTGGTTCCTATGCTGAAATCACCTCGACCCGGACCCCCAGCCCAGGGGGGCCCCACCTCGGCTGCGCGTTAGGGTTACCCGGGGCCCTGTAGACAAACTCTGTCCCTGGACCCCGCTGACAGCCCACAGAAGCAGGCTCTTGGGATGGTCCCCCAGGTCAGCCCCAAACAGCCAGTGTGTTTTCAGAAGCTCCCCTGTCTGACGGAGAAGCGCAGTGAAGGCTGAGAAGCCCTGGACTGTTGGTAGCACGTCTGTTGAGCTAGGCATTCAGGGCCTGTCCTAGTTTCCACTCCAGCCCCCAGGGCACCGCCCCCAGCTCCTAAGCCCGCTCCCTCCAGCCAGGCTCACCAGTCCCCTCCAACCCCGACCAGCCCCAGGCACATCCCTGGTTCCGGGAGGACACTGTCTCGGTTCCCTCAGAGCCAGGCCACATGAGCACCCCCACCAAGGCTCAGGTCCCTGGCCCTCCGGTCCCTGGTTCTGAGCAGCTGCAGGAGGGCTGTCGGAGGATGTGGGCTGCTTCCCGGCACCTGCTAACAAGCTGTCCTCTGATGTTCTGACTTACAGGGTGCACAGATCATAGTGTTTCCAGAAGACGGCATCCACGGATTCAACTTTACAAGGACATCCATTTACCCGTTCTTGGACTTCATGCCGTCTCCCCACTCGGTCAGGTGGAACCCGTGCCTGGAGCCCCACCGCTTCAATGACACAGAGGTAAGTGAGGGGCCTGGTCTCCCTCCTAAGGGGGCAGGAGGCGCATGGAGCTAGGCCAGGCCAGGGGCCAGGAGCCAGGACGTGCGGAGTGAGACCGACCGGAGCCCTTCGGTCCCGAAAACCAAGCCCAAGCTCCGGGTGCCCGCAGTTAGAGTATAGCTGCTGCTGTGAGGCCGCTACTCACCTGTGGCTCATTCTGGTTTCAGTCACCAAGGAATGCGTGAATATGTGCTAGAACACAGATCAAACAGAAGTTAAAAAAACGGGGCTTCCCCGTGGCTCAGTGGTCAAGGATCCAGCTGCCAAGGCAGGAGACGCAGGCTCGATCCCCGGTCTAGGACGACCCCACATGCAGCGGAGTGGCTCCGCCCGTGGGCCTGCGCTCCCGGGCCTGCGCTCTCGGGCTACTGCTTCCGAGCCTGCGCTCCCGAGCCCCGGGAACCGTGGCTACCGAAGGCCAAGCCCCCTCGAGCCCCCGCTTCCCAGCAAGAGAAGCCCTCGCTCACCACGGCCAGAGAGGCCTCGCAGGAACAAAGACCTGGCACAACCAAAAATCAATAAATAAAATTATTGTAAAAACTTAATAAAATGAAAGTCCACTTCAGCACCCCCCACCCCCCATCCTACCCTGCATTCTAGAGAAAACCATAAATGATTGGATGTACCTCCAACTATTAATATACTCTTTTCTATGCATCCAGCAGATACTGACGTCATTTTTATTTTAAAAAAGTTTTTTCCTTGATGTACAGTTGATCTCCAGTGTGTTAGTTTCTGCTGTAGAGCAAAGTGGTTCATTTACACACACATTGTTCTTTATGTTCTTTCTCATTCCCGTTTATCACAGGTCATTGATTATGGTTCCCTGTGCTATATATATAGTAGGACCTCGTTTGTCTATTTTATAGATAGTAGTTTGCATTTGCTAACCTCAAACTCCCAATCCATCTCTCCCATAGCCCACACCCCACCTCCCTAGCAGCCGCAAGTCTGCTCTTTATATCTGTGAGTCTGTTTCTATGTCATAGATAAGTTCATTTGTGTCCTATTTTACATTCCCATGTGGTATTTGTCTCTTTCTGACTTACTTCACTTGGTATGATAATCTCTAGGTCTATCCATGTCACTGCAGATGGCATTATTCATTCTTGTTTATGGCTGAGTAACATTCCATTGTGTATGTGCACCACGTCTTTTTATCCTTTCATCTGTGGATAGACATCTAGGTGGCTTCCGTGTCTTGGCTATTGTGAGTAGTGCTGCTGTGAACAGGGGAGTGTGTATCGTTGTGGATTAGTCTTCTCCAGGTGCACGCCCAGGAGTGGGCTTGCTGGGTCATCTGGCTGGGCTGGGTCTTAGTTGCTGTACGCGGGAGCTTTCCTTGCAGCTCAGAGACTCTCTAGCTGCAGCTCGCGGGCTCACGTGTCATGGCAAACCACTGGGCTCAGTTGCTCCATGGCATGTGGAATCCTAGCTCCCCAGCAGGGATCAAACCCGCATTCCCTGCCTTGCAAGGCGTATTCTTAACCACTGAACCACCAGGGAAATCCCTTTAGTTTTTTTGAGGAAGCTCCATGCTGTTTCCCACAGTGGCCATGCCAGTTTACATTCCCCCCCACAGTGTCGGAGAGTTCTTCTTTCTCCATACCCTCTCCAGCACGTGTTGTTTGCAGACTTTTTAATGATGGACATTCTGACCGGAATGAGGCACTGCTTCATTGTAGTTTTGATTTGCATTTCTCTAATAACTAGCAGTGTTGAACATCTTTTCATGTGCCTGTTGGCCATCTGTTACGTGTCTTCTTTGGAGAAATGTCTATTTAGGTCTTCTGGCCATTTTTCAATTGGGTTTTTGTTGTTGCTGTTCCGTTGTATGAGCTGTTTGTATATTTTGGAAATTGAACCATCGTCTGTCACATCATTTGCACTATTTTCTCCTGGTCCGTAGGTTGACTTTTTGTACTGTGTCCTTGGCCGTAGAAAAGCTGTTTGATTAGGTCCCACTTGTTTGATTTTGCTTTTTTCCCTCAGCTTGAGAGACTGACCTAAGACAGCATGGGTACAATTCAGGTCAGAAAATGTTTTGCCTGCATTCTCTTCTAGGAGTTTTATGGTGTCATGTCTTATATTTAAGTCTTTAAGCCATTTTGAGTTATCTTTGTGTATGGTGTGAAGGTCACTGATTTATTTACATGTGGCTGTCTAACTTTCCCAGTACCACCGCTTCCCGAAGAGACTGTCTTTCCTCTGCCGTATATTTTTGCCTCCCTTATTGAAGATTAATTGACCATAGATATGTGGGTTTATTTCTGGGCTCTCTCTTCTGTTCCACTGATTCATGTTTGTTTTTGTGCTAAGACCACACTGTTTTAATTACTGTAGCTTTGTAGTCTTGTCTAAAGTGTGGGAGGGTTATGCCTCCTGCTTTATTCTTTTTCTTCAGTATTGCTTTGACAATTCTGGGGCTTTTATGGTTCTCTATAAATTTTAGGGTTATTTGTCCAAGTTCTGTGAAAAATGTCATGCATAATTTGATGGGGACGACATTAAATCTGTAGATTGCTTTGGATAGTATGGCCATTTTAACAAAATTAATTCTTCCAATCTAAGAGCATGGAATATCTTTCCATTTCTTTAAATCATCTCCAGTTTTCTTTCATAATGTTTTATAATTCTCAATATATGAGTCTTTCCTGACCTCCTCGGTCAGGTTTGTTCCTAAGTATTTTTATTTTATTGAAACAATTTTAAGAGTTTTTTTTTTACATTCCCTTTTTGATAATTTATTTTCAGTGTAGAGAAATGCAACTTATCTCTGTATGTTAATCTTGTGTCCTGCTACCAGACTGAAGTCATTTATCAGTTCTAGTAGTTTTTGTGTGGATCTTTAGGGGTTTTTTAAATATAGTATTGGGCTTCCCTGGTGGATCGGAGGTAAAAAATCTGCCTGCAGGGCAAGAGACCTAGGTTTAATTCCTGGGTCGGGAAGATCCCTGGGAGAAGAGATGGCTACCCACTCCAGTATACAGTATCATGTCATCTGCATATAATGACAGTTTTACCTCTTACCTTCTAATTATGATGCCTTTTTTTTTTCCTTGTCATTGCTGTGACTAGGACTTTCCAATACTATGTTGAATACAAGTGGTGAGAATGGGCATTCTTGTCTTGTTCCAGATTTTAGCAGGAAGGCTTTCAGCTTTTCACCATTGAGTGTTATATTGGCTGTGGGTTTGTCATGAGTAGCTTCTATTATGTTGAGATATGTTCCCTCTCTCTCTCATCTCTACTTTGGTGAGAGTTTTTTTTTTCATGCATGGATGTTGAATTTTATCAAAAGCTCTTTCTGCATCTGTCAAGATGATCGTGTGGTTTTTGTCTCTGGTTGGTGTGATGTATCACATGTTGATTTGCGTACATTGAACCATCCTTGTGACCCTGGGTTGTGACCCTAGGATGAATAGCCCAGTTGTGGTATATGATCTTTTTTATGTGTTGTTGGATTCAGTTTGCTAATATTTTGTTGAGAATTTTTCCATCTGTATTCATCAAAGATGTTGGCCTGTACTTTTCTTTTTTGGTAGCATCTTTGGTTTTAGTATCAGGGTGACGGTGGCTTCCTAGAATGTCTTTGGGAGTGGCCCCTCCTCTTCAGTCTTTCAGAATAACTTGAGGAGGATCAGTATGTTATTTTTTGTGTGTTTGGTAGAATTCCCCAGTGAAACTATCTGGTCCTGGACTTCTGTTTGTAGGAAGTTTATTTGTTTAAATTATAGATTCTATTTCACTTGTTGTGATTGGTCTGTTCAAATTATCTATTTCTTCTAGCTTCAGTTGTGGTGGGCTGTATGTTTCTAGAAACTTGTCCATTTCATCTACATTGTCTAAATTGTTAGCATGTAATTGTTCATAGTATTTTCTCCCGGTCTTTTATATTTCTGTGGTAGCAGTTGTTATCTCTTCTTTTCCTTCTTTTGTTTATTTGGGGTCCTCTCTCTCTCTTTTTTTTTTTTTCATTGAGCCTGGCTAGAGATAGGCTGATTTTGTTCAGCCTTTCAAAAGACCAGCTCTTGGTTTTATTGATTTTTTTTCTATTGTTGTTTTAAGCCTTATTTATTTCCTCTCTCATCTTTATTGTTTCCTTCCTTCTAAATGACTCTAGGGCATATATAAAATTTTATTTATTATTTTTGGCAGTGCTGGGTCCCGTTGCTGTGGGTTTTCTCTAGCTGTCGTGAACAGGGGCGCCTCTCCGATTGCAGTGCACAGGCTTCTCACTGCAGTGACTTCTCTTACTGGGAGCCTGGGCTCTAGGGTGCTCAGCCTTTAGCAGCTGTGGCACGTGGCTCAGTAGCTGCCGTTCCTGGGCTCTGGAGTGCGGCTTGAAAGTTGTGGCCCGCAGGTCCAGTTGCCGCACGGATGTGGGATCCTCTCTGAACCGGGGGTGGAACCGTGTCTCCTGCCCTGGCAGGTGAGCTCCCCGTCGCTGAGCCCCCAGGGAGCCTCTGACTTTAGGTGTGGCTTGTTCTTTTTCTCATTCTTTTAGGTGATGGGTTAGATTGTTTATTTGAGCTTTTTCTTGTTTTTTGAGGAAGGCCTGTATCACTATGAACTTCCCTCTAAGGACTGCTTTTGCTGCATCCCATAGGTTTTGTATGGTTGTGTTTTCATTGTCATTTGCTTCAAGGTATTTTTAAAATTCTTCTTTGATTTCATAATTGACTGACCCTTTGGTTTTTGATAGCATGTTGTTTAGTCTCCATGTAACCATTTTTTTTTTTTTTTTTCCATGTAACCATTTTTTTTTTCTCATTTCTTTTTCTGTAGTTCAGTTCTAATTTCATGCCATTGTGGTCAGAAAAGATGCTTGAAATGATTTATGGCTTCTTACATTTCTTGAGGCTTACTTTGTGCCCTAGTGATGTAGTCAATTCTAGAGAATGTTCAATGTGCACTTGAAAAGAATGTGTTTTTTGTTTTTTTTTTTTAATGTAAGGACCTGAAAATATCAATTAAGTTTAACTGTTCTATTGTATCATTTAGGATCTCTGTGCCTTATTGATTTTCTGCCTGGAAGATCTGTCATTGATGTGAGTGAGGTGTTAGTATCCTACTACTGTTGTATTCCTGTCAATTTCTCGCTTTATGTCTGCACTTGTTTCATGTATTAAACATTTGGGTGATTCTATATTGGGTGCATACATATAGACAAGTGTAATAGCCTCTTCTTGTACTGATTGTTTTATCACTATATAGTGTCCTTCTTTATCTTTCTTTATGGTCCTTGTTTTAAAATCTATTTTGTCTGCTGTGAATATTGTGACCCTCATATTCTTGTCATTTCCATATGCATAAAATATATTTTTCCATCCCCTCAGTTTTTTTTTTTTTAACTTATCTTTATTTGGCTGTGCTGGGTCTTAGTTACAGCATGCAGGATATAGTTCCCTGACCAGGGATCGAACCTGGGGCCCCTGCATTGGGAGCGAGGAGTCTTAGCCACTGGACCACCAGGCAAGTCCCCACCTCCCCCACTTTCAGTCTGTATATGTCCTTCGTCCTAAAGTGAGTCTCTAGTAGGCAGCATATTATAAGCATTTTTTTTTTAAACCCAATCTGCCACTCTTTCTTTTGATTGGAGCATTTAGTCCATTGACATTTAAGATAATTACTGATAGATATGTATTCATTGCCATTGTAGACTTTGTTTTCTAGTTGACTTTTTAATTTCTTTTTTGTTCCTTTTTCTTCTTCTTTTTGTAATTTGATGATTTTCTTTTTGTATTATACTTATGTTCTCTTTTTGTTTTTCTGTGAATCTGTTGTATGTTTTTGATTTGTGGTCACCCTGTTTTTCAAGTATGTTAACCCCTTCCTACATCTACTTGCATTAGACTTATAGTCACATAGGCTGAAACACATTCAGAGGAAAAAAATCTACTTTTTCTTACTCTCTTCCTCAACATTTTATGATTTTCATGTTCTCTTTTACATCTTCATGTTTATTCTTTTGCTGTTCATTGCCTTCACAAAATTTTTGATTTTTTAAAAAAATCTGTATAATAGTTTACTGAAGTGATTTACTTTCCAGTTGTGATTTGCTCTTTTCCATAGATTCTTGCTTCTTTTCTATCTAGAGAAGACCTTTCAATATTTCCTTTAGGGTAGGTTTAGTATTGCTGTATTCTCTTAGTTTTTTGCTTGTCTGAGAAATTCTTTATCTCTCCTTCTATTCTAAATGATAATCCTCCTGGGTAGGCTATCCTGTGAAAAGTGAAAGTGAAAGTCGCTCAGTCATGTCTGACTCTTTGCGACCCCATGGACTGTAGCCCACCAGGCTTCTCCATCCATCGGATTTTCCAGGCCAGAATACTGGAGTGGGTAGCCTGTCCCTTGTCCAGGAGATCTTCCCAACCCAGGGATCGAACCCCGGTGTCCTGCATTGCAGGCAGACGCTTTACCCTCTGAGCCACCAGGGAAGCCCATTTCTGTAGAGAAATCAGCTGATAGCCTTAGGGTGTTCCCTTGTAATTAATTCTGTTTTTCTCTTGCTGCCTTAAGAATCCTCTGTCTAACTTTTGTCATTTTAATTATAGAATGTCTTGGTGTAGGTCTGTTTCAGTTCACCTTGTTTGGGACTCTCTCTGCTTCCTATATCTGGATATTTGTTTCTTTCTTTCGTTTTGGGAAGTTTTCAGCCATAATTTCTTCAAAGAAATCTTTGACCCATTTTGTCTTTCTTCCCCTTCTGGAATCTCTATTATGTTTAGATTGGCACCCTTTATCCTATCCTATGTGCACATGTGTGCTAAGTCGCTTCAGGCGTGTCTGACTCTTTGCAATTCTGTGGGCTCTGGCTCTCCAGGCTCCTCTGTCCATAGGATTCTCCAGGCAGGAGTACTGGAGTGGGTTGCCATGCCCTTCTCCATGGAATCTTCTCAACCAGGGATCAAACCCATGGTTCTTGTGTCTCCTGCATTGCCCTTGACCACTAATGCCGCCTGGGAAGCCCATACTATCCCATAGTCTCTAACATTGCTTTCATTTTTTTTTCTTTTTATTTGACTTTCTGTCTGCCCTTCTGATTGAGTGACTTCCATTATTCTATCTTCCAGGTATTTATTCATTCTTCTGCATTATTTAATCTGCTATTCATTGCCTTTAGCTCAGCTTTTGTCTGGGCAAGTGAGTTTTCTAATTTTTCTTGGCTTCTCTTTGTAGTTTCTAGTTCCTTTTAATGGTAATCTGCATTTTTATCAATGGTTCTTCTTAATTCCTTCAGTATTTTCATTATCTCCTTCTTGAATCCAGTGTATATTTGACTGATGAGGTCTGTTTCATCGTTTGTTCTTTCAGGGGAGTTCTCTTGATCTTTGAATTGGGAGTGGTTCCTCTGCTGTGTTTCACTTATATTTCTCTTACTCTGTGAGTTTAGGAGAAACAGTGGTCTACTGTGGTCTTGGAGGTCTAGTCTAGCTTTATGTGCTGGCATTCCTGGGTACCCTGTGTGGGTTTAGTATTTTGGTGTGAAGGCTGTCTTTAGTATAGATGTCTGCTGCTCTTTCCTCGGTCTATATTGGTCATTATCCCCTGGATAGGAGGTGTCGTGGTGACCAGAGCCTGCGCTGGATGTGGAGCAGGGCCTCCTCTTTGCTCAGTGGTTGTCACTGCCCACTGGGGCCCAGATCTGCTCCCGCACTGTTGGAGCAGAAGCCCCCAGACCCGTTTCTGAGCTGGGGTGCGAGGGAGCCGGGGAGCTGAGGTGGGGTTGGAGCACCCCTGCTGGGAGAGGAGCCACTAAGTGTTCCTCCGCCAGCGCCGTGCTGCCCCGAGCTTGCTGTCAGACAAGCGTACAGAGCCTTTGGGTCTGGGCACTGCTCTCGGTCGCTTCTCAACCACGGGAACACGGGCAGCCTGCCCTGGTTCCCTCGGGGGGCGTTCTCACAAGGCCAGCGCAGCTTCGCTGAAGTTGGGCATCCCGAGCACAGTAGTCGCACCCCTGGATCTGCGGTGGTCCCCATGTGCACGTCCCCACAGCACACAGCTAACCCTAACCCTAACCCTAAGGCCGGACCTGTCCCAGGCCCGGGAGCTGCCCCCTGGGATGTCCCAGGGCACGGAGCTTACAGAGTGGGCAGTGGTGGGGTGACCCCGCACAGTGGCGGGGAGGGCTCGATTCCTGCCTCTGCACGGGGGCAGCCCACGGGTGCTCCCCCAGAGCTCGCAGAGGTAGTGCTGTCATCAGCACCCATGGAGAAAGAGGCCGCTGTGGTGGACCCACCCCTCTGTTCAGGCCGTGTGTGTTAACAGTGGGGTTTTGATGGCGGTGCAAGCCCGCCATGAGCGTGCCAAGACTGAGGCTCCCACAGCAGGCCCACTGTCGCCTTGCACGCTAGCTAACAAAGGCTCCTCACTTCTGTGGCGGGCCCGGGCTTCTTCCGCATACACCCCTGCCCGCTCACCGTGCTCCAGCCCCTCAGGCTGTCTGCGTGCAGCCCACCGCAGCCCTGCCCCTCGGGCTGTCCCCGGAAGCCTGAGTTTCAGCACCCAGCACCACTGCAGCCCTCGGTGGACGCGTGTCTCTGGCCCAGGGTGGCAGTTCGGACTGTCCCTGCAGGCCTCTCTGCCCTGTCTGCCGCGGGCTGGTGGCTGGACTCCCCTCTGAGCCCCTGCAGCTCCCTTCTGTCTTGGACTGAGCTCCCCGCCGGTGAAGGGGCTTCCCAGGGCGTGGGAACCTTTCCTCTTTCTCAGCTACTTCTCAGGGGTGCAAGTCCCATTCCAATTCCCACCCCCACTTTTTTTTTCCTTTCGTCCTACCCAGTGTGTGGCGATTTCTCTTACGATTTTGGGTGTTTGAGATGGTCTGCCAGCATGCAGCGGGTATTCTGTGAGAATTATTGCAGATGGGGGTGTGTTCTGACATGTATGGGGGAGGAGGTGAGTTGCACATCCGCCTGTTCTGCCACATTGATTGGAGCCCCACCCCCCTCCCCGGGATAAACACTTTTAAAATAATTTCTTAAAGAGCACTGTGTTTTTCCTTTAAAGGATTTTATTGCAACTTTGCATCCCCAGTAATAGCACATGAGTGCCTGTTTGCCCATCCTTTGGTCAGTGAGAGATAGAATAGTCTTTTTAATTTTTGCCAGTCTTATGGAGGTGAGAAATGAGACCTCATTATCATATTAATTTGTATGTCCTTACTGCTAAAGAGACTGAGCATCTCCTCAGGTGTTTGTTGGCCATTTGTATTTGTTCATCTGTAACCCACCTGTTCATATTCTCTGCGTGCTTTCGGTGGTGGTTACTTTTTTTCTTATTGATTTATGATAGCTGTTTATATATTATGGACATAATACAGGTACTATTCTAAAATTATAAGAAGAAGGCATGGTTTAAAACTGCCTTTATTTACACTTTTATTTCCCCCTGTAGGTCCTCGAGCGCCTGAGTTGCATGGCTATGAAGGGAGAGATGTTCCTGGTGGCCAATCTTGGGACAAAGCAGCCTTGTCATAGCAGTGACCCAGGGTGCCCGAGTGACGGTAGATACCAGTTTAACACGAACGTTGTGTTCAGCAGTAATGGAACCCTGGTTGACCGCTACCGCAAACATAACCTCTATTTTGAGGCAGCGTTTGATACCCCTCTAGAGGTGGATCACATAATCTTCGACACCCCCTTCGCTGGCAAGGTCGGCGTCTTCACTTGCTTTGACATACTGTTCTTTGACCCTGCTGTCAGGCTCCTCAGAGACTCAGACGTGAAGCACGTTGTGTATCCGACTGCCTGGATGAACCAGCTCCCACTCTTGGCAGCCATCCAGATTCAGAGAGGTTTCGCCATTGCCTTTGGCATCAACTTTCTGGCTGCGAACATCCACCACCCATCTCTGGGGATGACAGGAAGTGGCATACACACCGCTCTGAAGTCCTTTTGGCACCACAACATGGAAAGCCCTGAAGGTCACCTCATAATCGCTGAGGTAGCCAGAAATCCACTGGGTCTCGTCAGTACGGGGAACGCCACAGAGAAAACAGACCCATCCCATAGGAAGTTCTTGGAACTCTTGGCAGGGGATCCCTACTCTGAGAAGGATGCCCAGGACGTCCATTGTGATGGAGCCCACAAATCAACTACCAGCGCCTCTCCCACGTTTAACTCTGAGATGATGTATGACAACTTCACCCTGGTTCCCGTGTGGGGACGGGAAGGCCACCTCCGCGTCTGTGCAAACGGCCTGTGCTGCCATTTGCTTTACCAGAGGCCCACCGTGTCCCAGGAGCTGTACGCCCTGGGGGTCTTCGATGGTCTTCACACGGTGCATGGCACCTACTATGTCCAAGTTTGTGCGCTGGTCAAGTGTGGGGGTCTTGGCTTTGACACGTGTGGGCAGGAGATCACAGAGGCCACGGGGATGTTTGAGTTTCACCTGTGGGGCAACTTCAGTACTTCTTATATCTTTCCAATGCTTCTGACCTCAGGGATGACCCTGGAAACCCCTGACCAGCTGGGCTGGGAGAGTGATCATTATTTCCTGAAGAAGAGGGGACTGTCCTCTGGGCTGGTGACGGCAGCTCTCTATGGGCGGTTGTATGAGAAGGACTAGGGGGTGTGGAAACTGCCCCCCACACACACACACTGGCACAGGCTGAAGCTCACAGCACTGGGACCACCTCTTTGCCCCAGAGCCCATCTGGGAGGAGGTAGGGAGATGGTGCACTAGGGTCTTTCCCTCTTAGGTGGAAATTAGTGAGATATTTTCTGGTATTTTATACTCTTGTTTCTATTTTTCAAGCCATTTCTTCCTCCAGCAGATCTTTCATCACACAATTGTTTTTAAGAGCTCAAACAAAAATAAACGTCAGTTTAAATTTTACATGTCCAGAAGACGGTTACTTTTGTGTGTTGTGTGTGTTTCTTCTTGTTGTTGATCAAGTGACACCCAGGATATACGGGTATTTCACAAGCCTCAAACATTATCAAGGGTAAGAACACTCAAAGCAAAAGCCATCTTAGAATGGCTGCGGTGGGGACTTTTCCCTGCCTGTGGCCAGAATTCGGACCGATCACGCCAGAGCCACCAGCGGCCTCAGCAATGTGGAGCCTGAGGCAGCTTTTATTTTTTTTTTTTTTCCCTTTCTTTTTTTTTTTTTATTAGTTGGAGGCTAATGACTTCACACTGAGGCAGCTTTTAAAAGCAGGGGGAAGCTTTTCTCAAATCTGCCTTTCTGCCAGTGATCGGAATGTGTCAGGCAGGCCTCAGCACAACTGGGGAGAAAGAGGGCCGTGCCCCGGAGAGAGAGAGGCTGGAAAAAGTGCCGAAGAGAGGGCAGCAGCGGGAACAGATGAGTAATAGGATTCCTGGGCACAGCATGTCTCATCCAGGGATTCCAGGCACGTCGGTAAATCACGCTGGCTCTGGGCAAGCGCCTTCTGGCTGCCTGGCTCTGAGTGATGGAGTGATGCTGTGAACTCACCCCCGGTCCATGGCAGGGCCTTCTCCTTGCAGACGGGTGGCCGGAGCGGCCTGGGGCTGGCGCACGCAGACTCTATCCACTCACAGGATAGGTGTCTTTGGAGAGCCCACCACAGACAGAGCAGGACCTCCCACGGAGTGAACTGCAGATGCAAGATCGTACTCAGTGAAGACAGTCTTCAGGCCCCTGGTGTCACTATTCCTTGTGTCCAACATTTCCAAGTTGTTTTGACTCTATGCCTAGTATTATCTCAGATCACTTTTAAAGCAGAAAATGGATAGCTTTTTTTTTTTTTTAAAGAAAATGTATAGTTAGCTGTCTGTGATTTGCCTCTTCAATGTATAGCTAGTTTCATCTCCATTATAAATTAAGTGTTTTAAAGCAGTATGTGCATATATATATATATAATATATAATTGTTATTATAATTATGCAAAGTAAAAAATGAGATTCTTTCCCTGTCTCCCACAGTGTGGCCTTCCGGACCCTTCTCTGGCTCTCAGGCAGGATAATAAAGGGCACAGATCCAGGAGTCAGGCTGACGGTTGCTTCCTTGGCCTCCTGGTTTACGCTTCCCCACGCAGACCTCGCCTATTTATTTGACCCTTGTTGCGCCCGTTTTCTTATTCGTGGAATGTGTGTTGACTCACTCACATGGGAAAGAAGCGAAGACCCACTGACTCACTGCCTGCTTGCAAAGGCCTGGAATGAGTCAGGCCGGCCTTCAGGGAATTTGCAGACGCAAGTCAGGATTCCTAAGGAAACCCGGGAGGTCCCCCTGGAACGGAACGGGGACCTCTCCCACCAGATGCGGGCGCAGACCCGGGAGGGGTGAGCTGGCGGCGCCACGCGGCTCCGGATGTGGCCACGGCCGCCGCCCCAGGGAAGCAGAAATCATCTCAGAAATGCACATCTTGCTTCCTGCCAAGATGATTCAGATCAGCCCGAGAGAGAGAGGCCAGAGGCGTGGTGCAGCTCCTTCAACAGTAGACGTTTCTGAGGCACCTGCTGGATGCACCTTCTGCTCCCGTGAGCAGAGCACCGAGAACTTTCCCCGAGCTGCTATCTGCTGAGGATTCAGAACTAACTGCAAACAGCAGAAACCAGGGGGGACTTCCACGATGAAAAGTAGTTGCCAGATGGCAGAGCGGAGTGGAGGGTAGCGGAAACGAGCAGAATAAATCATGTTCAAGATAAAAAAGAAAAAAATGCACTCATGACTCATGCCCGTGACATGCTTTTGTCAGCTGCGATCCTGAAACTCAGGAAGCAAACGGTGATCTGGACCACAGCAGAGAGAGGGACGCCCCGTGTACTTTTGGCGGAATCGGGCTTGGGGGAAGTGGCCGGTCCGTGCGGTTTCTGATGGAGGTGCAGCTGGGCCTGTCTGCCGTTTTCCTCCAAGAGGAAGTGAGAGGCAGCAATGAGCTGAAGAAGTCCTGTTCTTAGGGTAAGCAAAGCCACGGTCTGCTGGCAGCCTGTCTGTCCCAGTGCCCGCTGTGGCCTCTCAAGAGGAGGGCCTGCCCACCGTCCCACTGAGAGAGCCCCACCTGAGCCCCACAGGCAGCCCACTCAGCACTCTCACCCCCCAAAGAGACGCTGTGCCCACAAGCAGTCATGCCCAACCTCCCATGGCAGTCACTAACACACTTCCTATCTCTGCGGATTTGCCCATTCTGAACATTTTCTTTAAATGGAATCGTACACTAGGTGGCCTTTTGTTCCTGCCTTCTTCCACCTGGTGTACTGTTTTCAAGGTTTATGCTTGTGTACCACGTCCAAATTCTTCCTTCCTATGGTTGAATAACATGTCACTGTATAGACACATCACATTTGTTTATCCATTCATAACTAAGTGGACTTCAGGTTGCTTCCACTTTTGGCTGCTATGAATATTCATTTACAAGTTTATATATGCGAACATGTGTTTTCAGCTCCTTGTGTATACACCTAGGAGAGTAACTGCTGGGTCATATGGTAGTCAGTGTTTAATTATTTGAGAAACTGTCAAGACTGTTTTGGAGAAGGACATGGCAACCCACTCCAGTATTCTTGCCTGGAGAATCCCAGGGACAGGGGAGCCTGGTGGGCTGCTGTCTATGTGATCACGCACAGTCAGACATGACTGAAGCGACTTAGCAGCAGCAGCAGCAGCAAGACTGTTTTCCAAAGGGACTACATCATTTTACAGCCCTGTTAGCAATGTTCAGTTCAGTCGCTCAGTCATGTCCAACTCTTTGCCACCCCATGGACTGCAGCATGCCAGGCCTCCCTGTCCATCACCAACTCCTGGAGTCCACCCAAACCCATGTCCATTGAGTCGGTGATGCCATCCAACCATCTCATCCTCTGTTGTCCCCTTCTCCTCCTGCCTTCAATCTTTCCCAGAATCAGGGTCTTTTCCAATGAGTCAGCGCTTCGCATCAGGTGGCCAAAGTATTGGAGTTTGAGCTTCAGCATCAGTCCTTCCAATGAATATTCAGGACTGATTTCCTTTAGGATGGACTGGTTGGATCTCCTTGCAGTCCAAGGGACTCTCAAGAGTCTTCTCCAATACCACAGTTCAAAGGCATCAATTCTTTGGCACTCAGCTTTCTTTATAGTCCAACTCTCACATCCATACATGACCACTGGAAAAACCATAGCGTTGACTAGATGGACCTTTGTTGGCAAAGTAATGTCTCTGCTTTTTAATATGCTGTCTAGGTTGGTCATAGCTTTCCTTTCAAGGAGTAAGCATCTTTTAATTTCATGGCTGCAATCACCATCTGCAGTGATTTTGGAGCCCAGAAAAATAAAGTCAGCCACTGTTTCCACTGTCTCCCCATCTATTTGCCATGAAGTGATGGGACTGGATGCCATGATCTTAGTTTTCTGAATGTTGAGCTTTAAGGCAACTTTTTCACTCTCCTCTTAAGCATTCAATTATTTTCACATTCTTGCCAGTGCTCGTTATTGTCTGTTAAAATCACAGCCATCTCAATGGCTGTGGTTTCTCATTGTGGTTGTGATTTCATTTCTTTCGCGGCAAATAATGATACATACCTTTCTCTTCTTAATGAATAATGTTATGTATTGATTTGTGGCTGTGCCGGGTCTTCGATGTTGCCTGGGCTTTTCTCCAGTTGCGGTATGTGAGCTTCTGTTGCAGGGCCCCTCTCGTTGCAGAGCCGGGAGCTCTCTGCCCTCAGGAGCTGTAGCGCGGGGCTCAGTAGCCGCCATTCCGGGTGGCGCACAGGCCCCGTTGCTCTGCAGCCCGTGGGATCCTCCCGGACCTGGGGTCCAACGTGTGTCTCCTGCCCCAGCAGGTGGACTCTTCACCACTGAGCCACCAGGGAAGCCCTGAATATTTTTCCAAGTGCTTATCGGCCACTTATATATCTTCTTTGAAGAAATGATTAAAATCGCATGCCTCCACTCTGCCCCAGACTCCCCTCCCATCCAGGCTGCCACATAACACTGGGCAAAGTTCCCTGTGCTGTACAGAAGGTCCTGGTGATGGTCCATTTTAAATTCAGCAGTGTCTACATGTCCACTCAGCATTCAAAAGACTAAAATCATGGCACCCATCCGGTCCCAACACTGAAGGGACCATGGTTTTAGTATGTCACTGTTTCCATTGTTTCCCCATCCGTTTGCCATGAAGTGATGGGACCAGATGCCATGATCTTAGTTTTTTGAATGTTGAGTTTTAAGCCAAATTTTTCACTCTCCTCTTTCATTTTCATCAAGAGGCTCTTTAGCTCCTCTTCACTTTCTGCCATAAGGGTGGTGTCATTTGCATATCTGAGGTTATTGCTATTTCTCCTGGCAATCTTGATTCCAGCTTGTGCTTCATCCAGCCTGGCATTTTGCATGATGTACTCTGCGTATAAGTTAAATAAGCAGGGTGACAATATACAGCCTTGACGTGCTCCTTTCCCAATTTGGAACCAGTCCATTGTTTTATGTCCAGTTCTAACTGTTGCTTGACCTGCACACAGATTTCTCAGAAGGTGGTCTGGTATTCCCAGCTCTTTAAGAATTTTCCACAGTTTGTTGTGATCCACACAAAGGCTTTGGCATAGTCAATAAAGCAGAAGGAGATGTTTTTCTGGAACTCTCTTGGTTTTTCTATGGTCCAACAGATGTTGGCCGTTTGATCTCTGGTTCCTCTGCTTGAACATCTGGAAGTTCTCGGTTCACATACTGTTGGAGCCTAGTTTGGAGAATTTTGAGCATTACTTTACTAGCGTGTGAGATGAGTGCAATTGTGCGGTAGTTTGAGCATTCTTTGGCATTGCCTTTCTTTAGGATTGGAATGAAAACTGACCTTTTCCAGTTCTGTGGCCACTGCTGAGTTTTCCCAATTCACTGACATATTGAGTGCAGCACTTTCACAGCATCATCTTTTAGGGTTTGAAATAACTCAGCTGGAATTCCATCACCTCCACTAGCTTTGTTTGGAGATATGCTTCCTAAGGCCCACTTGACTTCACATTCCAGGATGTCTGGCTCTAGGTGAGTGATCACACCATCGTGATTATCTGGATCGTGAAGATCTTTTTTGTACAGTTCTTCTGTGTATTCTTGCCACCTCTTCTTGATACCTTCTGCTTCTGTTTGGTCCATACCATTTCTGTCCTTTATTGTGCCCATCTTTGGATGAAATGTTCCCTTGGTATCTCTAATTTTCTTGAAGAGATCTGTGGTCTTTCCAGTTCTATTGTTTTCCTCTATTTCTTTGCATTGATCACTGAGGAAGCCTTTCTTATCTCTCCTTGCTATTCTTTGGAACTCTGCATTCAAATGGGTATATCTTTCCTTTTCTCCTTTCCCTTTCACTTCTCTTCTTTCCTTAGCTATTTGTAAGGCCTCCTCAGACAACTATTTTGCCTTTTTGCATTTCTTTTTCTTGGGGATGGTCTTGATCCCTGTCTCCTGCACGATGTCATGAACCTCCGTTCATAGTTCATCAGGCACTCTGTCTGTCAGGTCTAATCCCTTAAATCTATTTCTCACTCCACTGTATAATCATAAGGGATTTGATTTTGGTCATACCTGAATGGTCTAGTGGTTTTCCCTACTTTCTTCATTTAAGTCTGAATTTTGGAATAAAGAGTTCATGATCTGAGCCACAGTCAGCTCCCGGTCTTGTTTTTGCTGAGTGTATAGAGCTTCTCCATATTGCAAAGAATATAATCAATCTGATTTCGGTGTTGACCATCTGCTGATGTCCAGGTGTGGAGTTGTCTCTTGTGTTGTTGGAAGAGGGTGTTTGCTGTGACCAGTGCGTTCTCTTGGCAAAACTCTGTTAGCCTTTGTCCTGCTTCATTTTGTATTTCAAGGCCAAACTTGCCTGTTACTCCAGATCTCTTGACTACCTACTTTTGCATTCTAGTCCCCTATGATGAAAAGGACATCTTTTTTTGGTGTTCGTTCTAGAAGGTCTTGTAGGTCTTCATAGAACCACTGAACTTCAACTTCTTTGTCATTAGTGGTTGGGGCATAGACTTGGATTACTGTGATATTGAATGGTTTGCCTTGGAAACAAGCAGAGATCATTCTGTTGTGTTTGAGACTGTACCCAAGTACTGCATTTTGGACTCTTTTGTTGACTATGATGGCTATTCTATTTCTTCTAAGGGGTTCTTGCCCACAGAAGTAGATACAATGGTCATCTGAATTACATTCACCGATTCCAGTCCATTTTAGTTTACTGATTCCAAAAATGTCGATGTTCACTCTTGCCATCTCCTGTTTGACCACTTCCAATTTACCTTGGTTCATGGACCTAACATTCCAGGTTCCTATGCAATATTGTTCTTTACAGCATCAGACTGTACTCCCATCACCAGTCACATCCACAACTGGTGTTGCTTTCATTTTGGCTCCATCCCTTCATTCTTTCTGGAGTTATTTCTCCACTGATCTCCAGTAGCATATTGGGCACCTACTGACCTGGGGAGTTCCTCTTTCAGTGTCCTATCTTTTTGCCTTTTCATGCTGGTCATGGGGTTCTCAAGGCAAGAATACTGAAGTGGTTTGCCATTCCCTTCTCCAATGGACCACATGTTGTCAAAACTCTCTGCCATGACCCGTCCATCTTGGGTGGCCCCACATGGCATGGCTCATAGTTTCACTGAGTTAGACAAGGCTGTGGTCCATGTGATGAGATTGGTTAATTTTCTGTGATTGTGATTTTCATTCTGTCTGCCCTCTAATGGAGAAGGATAAGAGGCTTGTGGAAGCTTCCTGGTGGGAGTTATAGCCATAGGAAATATATTTCTTAAATAATGTCTCGGAAGTTGAAATTACTCCTTAGTCCATGTGCTGAAGTAGGGATGTTGTGTCGGCAAGTGTGGAACAACATGAATCTCAGGGTACGTTTCCCTCTGAGCTCTTGGGCAACCATGTCTACTGTCAATGAGCAGTCATCTCAAAAGGAATCTTTTCTTCTGAGCAGTGGGTTTCAACAGTTGGCTTAAAATATTCAGTAAGCCATCTTATCAACAAATGTGCTGTCATCCAGACTTTCTTGTTCTATTTATGTAGGAAAGGCAGAGTAGATAACGTATTTTTAAAGGCCCCAGGGTTTTCAGAATCTGAGTATTGGCTTCAATATTAGCTCCATTCAGTCAGTTAGTTCAGTCACTCAGTCGTGTCCGACTCTTTGTGATTCCATGGACCGCAGCACGCCAGGCTTCCCTGTCCATCACCAACTTCCAGAGTTTACTCAAATTCATGTCCATCGAGTCGGTGATGTCATCCAACCATCTCATCCTCTGTCGTCCCCTTCTCCTTCTGCCCTCAATCTTTTCCCAGCATCAGGGTCTTTTCAAATGAATCAGTTCTTCTCATCAGGTGGCCAAAGTATTGGAGCTTCAGCTTCAGGATCAAGTCCTTCAAATGAACATTCAGGGCTCATTTCCTTTAGGATGGACTGGTTGGATCTCCTCGCAGTCCAAGGGACTCTCAAGGGTCTTTTCCAATACCACAGTTCAAAAGCATCAATTCTTTGGCACTCAGCTTTCTTTATAGTCCAATTCTCACATCCATACATGACTACTGGAAAAACCATAGCCTTGACTAGATGAACCTTTGTTGGCAAAGTAATGTCTCTGCTTTTTAATATGCTGTCTAGGTTGGTCATATCTTTTCTTCCATGGAGTAAGCGTCTTTTTATGTCATGGCTGCATTAGCCCCTAACATTAGAGTAAGCCTGTTTATGAAGCTTTGAAGCCAGGCACTGAGTTCTTCTCTCCAGCTATGAAAGTCCTAGGTGGCATCATCTTCCAACAGAAGGCAGTCCCAGCTACACTGAAAATCTGTCGTTTAGCATAGCTGACTACATCTTAGCTAGACTGTCTGGATAACCTGCTGCAGTTTCTACATCTGCACATGCTTTGCCATGCACTTGGGAGTCTTAGAGACGGCTTCTTTCCTTAAAACCTCAGGAAGCAATCTCTGCTGGCTTCAGCTTTTTCTTCTGCAGCTTCCTCGCCTCTCTCAGCCTTCAGAGAACTGAAGAGAGCTAGGGACTTGCTCTGGATCAGGCTTTGCCTTAAGGGAATGTGGTGGCTCGTTTCGTCTTCTATCTGGACCACTCAGACTTTGTCTGTATCAGCAATAAGGCTCTTTTGCTTTTTTACCATTCATGTGTTCACTGGGGCAGCACTTTTCATTTCCTTCGAAAACTTTCCTTTTGCATTCATTTACAACTTGGCTGTTAGGTCAATGGACCTAGCTTTGGGGCCTGTCTGGGCTATTGTTATGCCCTCCTCACTGAGAGGAATCATTTCTAGCTTTAGATTTAAAGCAAGAGATGTGTGACTCTTCCTTTCACTTGAACACTTAGAGGCCATATTAGGGCTAGTACCTGGTCTAATTTCAATATTGTTGTGTTTCCAGGAAGAGGGAGGCCCGAGGGAAAAAAGATGAGGAAATAAGTGGTGGACAGTCAGAACATACACATATTAAATTTGCCATCTTAAATAGGCGTGGTTTGTGGCACCCCCAAATAATTACAATAGTAACATCAATGATCACTGATCACCATAACAAATATCATAAGAATAAAATTACAAATTTTTGCAACAATTACCAAAATGTGACAGATACAAAGTGAGGATATGTTGTTAGAAATATGCTGCTTATAGACTTACCCAATTCAGGGTTGCCACAAACCTTCAATTTGTAAAAAATGCAGTATCTGTGAAGTACAATAAAGCAGATCCCAATAAAACAAGGTCTGCCTGTATTATGCAAAATCTTTTCTCCTGTGAGCTCCTTTCCCCCTATTCCTTTGTGTTATTGTCACAAATTCACATTTTCATACATTATGTGCCCATCAACAGAGATTTATAATTATAGCTTTATATAGTTGACTTTTAAATGAGAAATAAAAATTCGCAAAAAATAGATTTTTACTGTTTTTAAAGTTTAGTTTGCTGTTATCATTACTGTTGCTGTTTATGTTTTCATTTTTCTTAATAACAAATAGGTAATAATAAATAGAACATCTTAATCTGTCCTTCATTTTTGAAAGACAGTTGTGCTGGATATAATGCTCTTGATGGACAGTATTTTTCTTTCAGCACCGTGACTACCACATCTCTGCCTTCTGACTCCATCAGCTCTGATGAGAAACCAACTGTTAATGTTATTAGTTAGGATTTCTTGTACATGATGGATTGCTTTTCTCTTTCTGCTTTCAAGATTCTTGTTTTGTCTTTAGACAGTTTGATTATAATGTGTGTAGGCTGGATCTCTTTGAGTTTCTATTCTTCTTGGGGTTTTTTTTTTTTTTGGCTTTTGTGTAGCAGAGTTTTATTAAAGTGTAAAAGTGGACAGAGAAAGCTTCTGACATAGACAACAGAAGGGGCATGGAGAGTGCTCCCCCCGCTAGTCTTTTTTTTTTTTTTTTTTAATTAGTTGGAGGCTAATTACTTCACAACATTTCAGTGGGTTTTGTCATACATTGATATGAATCAGCCATAGATTTACACGTATTCCCCATCCCGATCCCCCCTCCCACCTCCCTCTCCACCCGATTCCTCTGGGTCTTCCCAGTGCACCAGGCCCGAGCACTTGTCTTCTTGGGGTTCTTTGAGCTTTTTGAGTTTGTAGATTGGCATTTTTGAAATTAAGTTTCAGCCATTATTTCTTCAAATATTCTGCCTGCTTTTCTTTCTCTTCTCTTTCTGGGACTTTGCTTGTGTGCATGTTGCTATGTTTATTGGGATCTCACAGGTCTCTGAGGCTATGATCACTTTTCATTTTCCCCCCCTTTCTCCTCAAGACTAGGAATTGACCTATCTTCACACTCACTGATTCTTCTGTCTATTGAAATCTAACACTGAGTCCCTCTATTCAAGTTACTCTAATTTCCAAATACAGAACTTCCATCTACTTTTAAAAATATTATCTCTATTCTCTCTTTAGTGAGGTTTTTTTTTTTTAAACTTTCTTTTAATTCTTTAGACATGGTTTTCTCTAGCTCCTTGAACATGTTTAAAATAAATGATTTAGCTTCTTTGTCAAGTAAACCCAATGTCTCAGCTTCTCCAAGGATCATTTCTATTGATTGTTTTTCCTGTGTAGGGGTATTACATTGTTTCTTGGCATATCTCAATCTTTTGTTGAAAATTGTGCTTTTAAAATAACATGGCAATTCTGCAAGTCAGATTCACCCCCTCCCCAGAGTTTGCTGCTTGTTACAGCCATTAGGTGACTTTTCTGGACATGTTCTGTAGAGTCTGTGTTTTTTGCCATTGTGGCCAGTGAAGTCTCTACTCATTTAGCTTAGCAGTCAGCTAATAATTGGACAGAGGTTTCCTTAAACATCCGGGACCAAAAGAATTCCCTGGTCTTTGCCAAAGGGCTGTGTATATAAGGGCACATCTTCAAAACTCAGCTTGGCAGTTGAAAATTGGCTTTTCCTTCCTGTTTGTGCAGAGCCTCAAAACTAGGCACAGGTAAGAATTTAGGGTAGCCTCAGTCTCATACAAGAAGGCACACAGGTTCATGTGTGTGTGTGTGGCATTCTAGATTTCTTTTCAAAACTCTTAAGGACATCCTTCCCGTAGCTTTTCTTTTTAAGCTTTTGGTTATCTGTTGATTGCCTCAGCTCTTATCCACCTCCGAAGGGAAGGGCAACATTAAAACTCTTGCCTGGCGCTGGGAAAACAGGAGAGCTACGTGTAAAAGAATGAAACTAGAACATTCTCTAACTCCATACACAAAAATAAGCTCAAAATGAATTAAAGACCTAAAGGATACTAAAAAACTCCTAGAGGAAAGCAGGCAGGACACTCTGACATAAATCAGAGCAAGATCTTTTTGGATCTGTCACCTGCAGCAATGGAATACAAACAAAAATAAACAAATGGGACCGACCGAATTAAAAAGTTTTTACACAGCAAAGGAAACTGTAAACAAAATGAAAAGACAATCTATGGATGGGGAGAAAATATCTGCAAACAATGCAACCAACAAGGGCTTACTTTCTAAAAGGTACAGCTCATGGAGTTCAATGTCAAAAACCAACCAACCTAATAAAAATGTGCACAAGATCTAAACAGATATTTTTCCAAAGAAGACATACAGATGACCGATGGGCACATGAAAAGATGCTCAGCATCACTAATTATTAGAGAAATGCAAATCAAAACTATAATGAGGTCATTACGTCATGCCAGCCAGAATGGTCATCATTAAAAAGTCTACAGATAATAAATGCTGGAGGGGGTGTGGAGGAAAGAGAACTGTCCTGCAGTGTCAGCGGGAATGTAAATTGATGTGGCCACTACAGAGAACAACATAGAGGTTCCTTAAAAAACTGAAAATAGAGCTACCATATGATCCTGCAATCCCACTCCTGGGCATATATCCAAAGAAAACCTTAATTTGAAAAGATACATGCACTCCGAAGTTCATTGCAGCACTATTTACAATTCCCAACACATGGGAGCAACTTATGCAACCAAGACACAGAATCAAGACATGGAAGCAACCTATCCCTTGACAGATGAATGGATAAAGATGTGGGGGGTGTGTGTGTATACACATACATACATAGACCTACATATAATGGAGTTTTTACTCAGCCATAAAAATGATGAAATAATGCCACTTGCAGCAACATCAACATGGATGGACCTAGAGATTATCATAGTAAGTAAAGTAAGCCAGACAAAGAAAGAAAAATATCATATGATATCACTTATCATATGGAAACTAAAAAAAAAAAAAAAAAAAAAAAGATACAAATGAATTTACAAACAGAAAGAGACTCACAGACCTAGAAAAGAAGCTTATGGTTACCAAACGGGAGAGGGGAGGGGAGGGATCAATTAGGAGCTTGAGATGAACATATACACACTAGTAAACATAAAATAGATAACCAACAAGGAGCTACGGTATAGCACAGGAAAGTATACTCAATATTTGATAATAACCTGTACGAGAGAAGAATCTGAAAAAGGGTATCTATATATGTGTGTATGTGTAACTGATCAATTTGCTATATGCCTGAGACTAACACAATATTGTAAATCAAATGTATTTCAATTTAAAAAAATCCCCCCAAAACTCTTTCCTATAATTGTTTTCAACAAATATCTCTTCAGGAAAACAACTTTCACAGTGGGTCAACTTTGAGCTTGCTCAGCTACAGACAACACGGTAAGTGGGATCTTCCAGGGAACCATTAGGCAAGCAAAATGATGAGAGTTCTCGGGAGTGAGGCTTTGAAAGGGCTCTCGTGGTGTTGTGCTCCTTCCCGTGGCTGCCTGGCTGCACCAGGAACGTGGGCTTGGTTGTCTAGGCTCCCTCAGAGCTGGAATGAGAAATGCAACTAGAGCAAGCTGTAACACCACGAAGGTCACCGATCTTATTGAGACTCAGTGGTCCTTGCTGTCTTCACTGACATCACTTGGCAAAAGCTTTTGGACCATCTGCAACGTCCTAGGTCCTACTCCTGTTCCTCACCTAACTGTAGGCAACCAGTGGCATTTCTTCCCATGCCCCTACACTTACAAGCACCTAGAATGAGGAGAGAGACAAAGCCCTTCTCCAGATGCCCCCTTTCCTTGAACGCTCTTTGTTCACATTCTGTCATTTCATACCATGAATATCAGAACCTCAAGAAACTTTGCTCTCTAGCATACTGGATCCGACCATCTTTGTGGCAGGCACAATGAGGGTTCAAACCAGGCTACACAAGACCATGTCAAGTGCAAAATTTCCTGTGAACGTGAAAATGCACTGTTTCTACTAGGTCCGAAGCAATGTAACTCACAGTACTCTGCTGTTACCAGAAGTGAACCACCTTTCCATTTTCGGGTCAGGGGTGGTCAACATTACCGTAAAGGCTGTTTTAGAGCCTAGTGCTCACCTAACCTCAATCATTGGGCCACGCGCATTTCTAGCTAAAGATTTAAGCAAGTTACATGCCATGGACTAGGAGTGGTGGAGCCAACAGGCATTTTAGAAACACTTCTCTTAATCCAGATCCCCTCTCTTTAAATGACAACTGATGCTTGGGTTAAGCTATGACATGCTTTGGGCTTCCCCGGTGGCTCAGATGGCATGGAATCTGCCTGCAATGCAGGAGACCGTGGTTCAATCCCTAGGTTGGGAGCATCCCCTGGAGAAGGGAATGGCTATCCACTCTAGTATTCTTGCCTGGAGAATGGACAGAGGAGCCTGAGGGCCTACAGTCCATGGGGTCATGAAGAATAAGACATGATTCAGCAACTGATACTTTCACATGATTTGGGGTTAAACCTCAGGTTTGCTTTTGGGGATTAGCTTGCCATCTTTGTCTATCCTTTTCCTGCTTTTATTAATTTCTTACTTCAACATTCTTCCACTTTCTCAGCAAAATCTTATGGCATCTCACATCAAAATTTGTATGATTCTTGAGTGCATAAATGGGGGTCTTTTAAATCAAGGATTTTCCCCAACTACCAAATACCACAAATCTTTCTCTGTGGAATAATCACCATTGGCATCCCTCTTGCTTCTCCGACTAAAATGTATGCTTCTTGATGGCAGGAAGTTTATCCCTGGCACAGTTCCAGGCTTTAAGACAGTGCGTGCTGCACAGTATGGGCTCAAAAAATGTTTGCTGAAGGCCTTAAAATCGAAAATGCGATTTTTCTTTAAGTTGAGAGAAGGGCAAGGAGGAAGAAATACTTTTAAGATCAAGTCACTGCCTTTTCAAATTAAGGAAGTGCCACACCTCAGCCTTATTTCAAACCTAATCAAGAAAGAAGGCAGGTAAGACTCATAGGCAGGCAAGAGGGGTACAACACCCTCAAGGAAACGAGAAATAACCCAGACAGAGGCAGGCAGAGAAAAGGGGACTTACACGAGTGCTGGAGGTGAGGTGAGGACACGATCTAGCTGGTAGAGAGCTGGAGTGAATGGTCACAATCAGACACGGGAGGGGAATGGCACTATGTTGAAATCGAACACCTACCCTATCAGTTCAACACTACCAGGGAAGAATTTCCAATTCCAAATTCATTTCTGCAGCCCCCTTTTATATCTGAACCCCCTACACCAGAAGGAGAACCACAAGAAGGGAAGGAGCAGGCAGAGAGCAAAGACTGCTAGGCACATCCACAGATAAACCTACAATGACGACAAAACGCTGTGGCTCATTGCTTCAGGACTAAAGTCATTGTGAACTAAACTCAAATTCTTCTTCTCCAACAAGCAGCGCCAACTGGCTCGGCAGCGGCGTACCAGCCACTGTGACGCAGAGGCGTGACCTGTGTGCGCGGAGGGTGGGTTTGCCTTCTTGTGCTCGGGTCACAGGAACACAGAGGGGGCAGACAGAGCCCAGTTCACAACGTGGTCAGGTCCAGCCAGGCTCCAGCTCTAGCATCACCCAGCCAAGCCCGCCGGCCACCTGCAGAGGCAGAAGTGAGGATGTTAGCTTGACAAGACCTGAAGCAGCAACAGCAGCAGAAACACGAGCAGCTGTCATTCTGAGGCTCCAACGGGAGGACAGAGTCTGGTAAACGCTCTGCCTTCTCTGCACTACGCCCAGAGCCTAGTGCAGTCCTTGGGACACGGCAGGTGTTCAATAAACATCTGGCGCGGTTACCTGTGTTTCTTCTCAAACTCGTGACCTGGGATATAAAACTGAAAGGAACTTACCTCGTTTAGTCGTCAAGCATATGGTCCAGTTTCAAAATGGCCAATTTCAACAAGGACTAGAAAGCGTTATCAGAGGTCATCAGGTGACCGAGTACCAAAGGTGGGAACGACTGCCTGGATGTGACTCTGGGCCTCATGAATTACTGGCTAAACCGGCTCAGGCAGAAGTCAGCTCACCTTTCTGCCTCATTCCTCCTGCGTTAAATGGTGCTATGAATAGGTGCCACCTCATAGGACAGTTGTGCGGATTAAGAGATGGATTTCAAGTACTTACAGCCTTGCCTGGTACATGACAAACACTGTATATGCACTTTCTGTTACTATTATCAGCATTAAGATGATTTGGCCAAGTTATTCAAGTCTTCTTGGCCTGCTCCTCCCATCACTTATTTGTATCTACTTGCTCTCACTTCCATCTAATCTCTGCGCATCATACATACTTCTGTAGGCTTACACACTAAGTGCTGACATCCGCTCCACCCACCTCCCTCCACCAAGCGTTTTAAGAGCGGCAGATTCTGTTCTGTCAGGCTCTCCTTTGCCCCTTCTCCACCTGCTCAAATCTGATTTGTTCCTCAGTGTTCTGCCCAAATACCACCTCTTCCAAGAAGTCTTCTGATCATCCTTCCCAGAGGGATCCTGTTGTAGTCTTCACTTGCTTCAGTTAGCAGCTCATCAATTACACTTTCACTTTCCACTTTTAGGTATGTACCTTCCCATGATGAAACTATAAGCTCCAAGAGGACAAGACCCCAGTTTGGAGGCTCACTTTCTGCCCATTCCCATTCCCAAGCATGTAACAGGCAAGCAATAAGTATCTGTTGAATAACTGTATTTAAAATGTTTGTTTAGAAAGGTTCATCTAAATTCTAAAACAGCTTTATTGAAAATTCAATAAGTTGCTAAAGAAAGGTAAAAACCAGTTACAATTCAACACTAGTCATGTATTTTAAGGGAAAAGAAGGTTGCACGTGAAAAAGAAAAGACACTTGATTTATTGCATTAAAAAACTTTATTTAAAAGGTCTCATTTAAGCCAAATTAAACCCCAAATCGACAGCTCCTGACCTAAATGGTATGGTTTGAGTTGTGTGTCTTGTTAAAGGAGGTTATTTGCTATTATCACCACTGCCCTAAAAGTAGTTCCAGAGCAGAAGGTGGTACTATAATACACATCAGATACTTCAGATGCCATCTTCCAAGCAGAAGTTAAAAAAGCAAACAGGTTTTTCTATTCTGTACAAGTATAAAAACCATTACAGAATAGGGCCTGAACGCCTTTGACGCACAAGGTTTAACTATAAAGGGTGCTGTGTCCCTTCATTCAAGGAGTCTGCTGATTTCCTCCAACAATACCAGTGGTGTTCCAACACTGTTCAGGATGATACTTTGGGATTTCCCCTCATCTGGTGCTAACCAAAGGAAGCGGTTGATCAAGCCAGGGGACAGCCTATCACAAAATGATATCATAAAGCAATGGAACAGTTCTCTAGTGGGCAAGTGATCGGAAGACCCACTTCACAAGTATTTCTAGTCATGGCATCATGTACGTAAAATGATGCAAGCTCTGAATTCTGGTGCGTCTGAGGATAAATTAAGAACAGCTTGTTACTTTATAGCCACACCTTGAGTTTCATCAGAGGCAGTAAATCTAACAGTGTGTCTGAGTCCTTCTGGAAATCGCTTCAGCAGATGAATCCAACAGCCTGCAAAAGAGAAGAGGGCATGTGTCATCCTGCTGAGGTTCTCCATGTTCTCTTGGAGGACGGACCCAGGGCCCAAGGGCCTAAGTTCCTGGGAGGGAGGGAGGCTTCAGCTCTACCTAAGGAAGACCTTTATAACAGCTGAAGCTGCTCAGCAACTGAGTGGGCTGCCTGGTGAGGTAGAGTCACTGCAAGTGTTCAAGGTGGAAGGGTCACACAGGTAGAAGGGGCTCCTGCATTTGTTAAGAGGCTGGACTGGATGAACCTCAGGTCTCTTTCAATTCTGAGACTCTAGGAAATTCCCTCAGGGAATTCAGAAGAGAATTCCTAAAAGGAAAGAGAAAGTACACATATGTATACTTTTAGAATCCTCTTGAGTTTTTTCTTTTTTTTCCAAAAGGTACAAAAGAAAATGTAGTCTGCTGTCTTTAAAATGCATATACACCTTCCTACCACTAATAATTAGGAAGGGCCCATTATGACTTCTTTATATTATAAAGAAAAGATGGACAATTACATTTATAATTTCTGTAAATATTTTAGAAAAAATGCTTAAAATCTAGTAGTCAATGCCCTAGAAACTTTATAGATTTTTAAGTAATATGCACAGATACAAATACATTATGCATTAAATACAACTCACATCTGTGTTTTATTATACTCTAAAATATACAGGAATCTTGATGTACTGAAAGAGTGCAAGTAAATACAGTATTCAAGCAGTCACTATTTCTATTTACATGCTCATTAATTCTTCAAAAACCCACAAAATTATCAAATAGATCAAAATACTGTTCTGTGTTTTCACACTTTATATTCAGAAAAACCAGCTGATAATTTACAATGTCATAAAGTTTCCAGTTTCACGATACAAAAAGAATAAAATGAAATTGGGAATCACTTTGTGAAAATTTATGGAACTCTACCCCGACTTGGAAGACCCCCTACGTAAGTGAAATCATTTTCACTGGGAAGGTGACAGTTACAGTAAAAGCAGACCCATATAAATAGTCATTTAAAAGCCTAAACATCAGCCTTCCCCCACTCTTTGTTATTTGGAAGGCAGTCTTCCAATCTAGCATGTTATAAACACGCTACTTTAAATGTGAATAAGACCTAAAGGCTTTAGTATTTTAAACCTTGCCCAGTATAGAAATGCCTTCCAAGAGACTTGATGATGTTAATTTATGAGTAGCAAGGGAGTTTTTCTTTTTGATTCTTCACTAAACAATGACAACAAAAATACCCTAGTCCACTGTGGAGGCACAGGGGAGACACAAAGGTGACCAAAGTGTACCACCCAAAGCAGTGAGGCTGAAACGCCACTCCCCAGGACCGGACCACTGGGCTGCAACAGGGTGAAAATCATCCACTTCCTGATTTTACGAAATTTCCTTCTTTGAGGAAATTCTTTACATTTTCAAACAAAAATAGTTCAGTTTTAAACCTAAACCATTCAAAACCCGGCAACCAACAGCCTGACCCCAATCTATTACAAGTCTACATCACAAATATTTTCACCCTGACTGCACCCAGTCAGCTGGTTTTCAATTCTATTATAAAAGTTGGAATTTTAAAATTTTTATGTAAAAGAAAAAAAATGTAAAAATACATCTGCTTTCTCTCATGGTTTAATACATATTAGGAGGCTTTCAGATGTTTTCTTTTAAAAAAAAAAATCAACATTGAAAACCAAATCTCAGCTTCATTTTCAGAAATATTGAAGTTTGGTTTAGATAATGTCTAGTTTCACCCGCTCCAGTTTCCGCAAAGTGGTGCTCTGTTAAAACCCGAGTTATTTGGTCCTTTGGCAATTTGCTGTGCACATCATGCCTATTGTACCAAACTTTTATTGCCCTTAAATTTAGTTGTAGTTTTATTGATAAAATTGAAATCTAGTGTCCTTATCTCTTCTTTGACGATAGTGTTGCTTGTGTGAGCAGATCAGGGTGCAGTGTCCCAGATAATTCCAGGCACTGCAAACCCAAAGTCCACAATGATGAGGCTATGTGCCATCAAGTGTTCTCCTCTGGTCAAGTCTGCTTCAAGATTCCAGCAGTTCCTTTTGTAAAACATGCCTGTAAAACTGTTCTTCCTAATGTCATCATATTCCTGTTTGCACTCTCTTAGGTTGCGTTTGTATGTGAGTAAGAAAGTGCCTTGTTCCTGAAAAAGCACAGTTTGAAGCATCAGTGTCAGAACGCCTCCCCAGGTCTCTGGCTCAGCCTGTTAGTAGGTCTCTGAATCGGAGTCATTGAGCTCATCCACATCGGTGTATAAGTACTCCTGCTCCCCGCCGATGTTGTTGAAGCTACAGTAGGAGCTGGGTTCATTTCTCATGATGGGCAAGGCTTCAAAGCTGACAGTTTTCGAGGTGTTGGTGTAGCGGTTAATGGCATTGAATGTCAGGGATGATAAAGGGCTACTTGACGAGATAGGCATCATGGTGGCCAGAATGAGCGCGAGGCAGTCCGCCACGTCCTTGTTGGGGGCACAGGCCAAAGCTGGGGTATAGCCTGGAATTAAAGACAAGGTTAAAATCACTCATCCTGAGACTCACTTCACTAAAGAAAGGTAGTAAACCTATCCTGGTCTTCAACCTTAGACATATTTTAAATTACTTGGCTTATGTAATAAGCTGGCTTAATTAAAATGATTCAGAACTTTGTAATAAATAGTAAAAGAGGAAGGTCATAGAAACCTAGGGTGGGAGGAGACCTAACAGACTACAGAGGAAACCGAGGTCCCGGATGGATGGTTCCTCCACTATCTCATAACTTATCTGCATCCATCCAAGTTCCCAGATGGTATAAGGCTAGAATAAGGGGGGAAAAAGTCTGGTAAAACTTCATTCAGAATGCTGGGGGAGTTTTACCGTTAATTTGAAGTTCTGTAAGGAAGGGCTTACATGCTGAGAAGCCTAAATGTGCACTAATTTGTGAATGAGGCTCTGAGCTGGTGCTCAAAATATGCATGTTCAATGAAAACACATGGCCACCACTTAACTTCTTTTGGGGTCATAGTCCATTGAGAAAAACATAAACAGGTTTAAAGCTCCTAAATCAAACAAATGTTTCCTTTGCATATGTTCCCTTCTTTAGCAGAAGACTGACTTTAACTCTAAATGCTGGGCTGGATGAATCACAAGCTGGAATCAAGATTGCGTGAGAAATATCAACAACCTCAGATATGCAGATGACACCAACCTAATGGCAGAAAGTGAAGAAGAACTAAAGAGTTTCTTGATGAAAGTGAAAGAGGAGAGTGAAAAAGCTGGTTTAAAACTCAACATTCAAAAAATTAAGATCATGGCCTCCAGTCCCACCACTTCACGGCAAATAGATGGGGGAAAAGTAGGAACAGTGACAGACTTTTTTCTTGGGCTCCAAAATCACTGAGAATGGTAACGGTAGCCATGAAAGTCAAAGACGTTTGTGCCTTGGAAGGAAAGCTATGACAAACCTAGACAGTGTATTGAAAAGCAGAGACATCATTTTGCTGACAAGGTCCATCTAGTCAAAGCTATGGTTTTTCCATGTCATGTACCATAAAGAGAGTTGAACCATAAAGAAGGTTGAGTGCTGAAGAATTGATGCTTTCAAACTGTGGTGCTGGAGAAGACTCTTGAGAGCCCCTTGGACAGCAAGGACATCAAACAGTCAATCCTAAAGGAAACCAGCTCTGAATATTCATTGGACGGGCTGATGCTAAAGTTGAAGCCCCAGTACTTTGGCTACCTGATGTGAAGAGCTGATTTGCTAGAAAAGACCCTGATGCTGAGAAAGACTGAAGGCAAAAGTAGAAGGGGGTGGCAGAGGATGGACATGAATTTGCGCAAACTCTGGGAGACAGTGGTGGACAGAGGAGTCTACTGTGCTGCAGTCCATGAGGTCACAAAGTGTCCTAGCAACTGACCAATACCACCGCAACAAAGTATCCGTGCAACAAACTGGGAACACTTGGTTGGGTCAGGAAAGAAGACAGTGAAAACACAGAGTCTAATTAAATCGTCAACCTCTCTTGTTACTGGAACAATTTATAATTGGATCATTAATCTGAAGGTTAGAATTGATTACAAAATAAGATGGGTACTTACTATGACTTACTAACTTTGGACCCTGATTACGATCTCATATTGCAAAGTATGTAAGAAGACATTAGGTCACAGGCGACCTTCATTGCCATCTGTTTATTATCCTTTTCATATGCAAAAGCAATATAAAACCTTGAAAATGACCAACAAAGATCGTCTACTGGCTATTTGATTTACAGCCTCACAATGTGACCAAATATCCTATACAGGTTAGCAATTTAGGCTCTTCACTTTAATCTATATTGCTTCTTATTTCCAGAAATGTAATTTGCTGACAGTGAAAGTTTCTTTTAAATTAGGTGAGACTGAACTTATCTTAGTGGGTGGTACCACTCACTCCTATGGATTTCATGATTATATTAAACTAACGATTCCCAAATTTCTACGTCCAACCTAGATCCTGCTGACTTTGGGCTCCAGATCCATATGTCGATGTTCAATTAGCCACTTGGAGTTGCCAGTGAGCTTTTCTCATGTTCCTAAGTGAACCCAGCTCTTCCTTCTACATTCTCATCTTAAACAATGGCCTCCCCTCCCCTGCCCATATCGCTCCATGCCAGACTGCAGGCCATGTCTTCCCTCCCCAGGCTCCGATGAATCCGGGGATTCATCGGAGCCTGGGGAGGGAAGAAACATCAATGTCCTTTCACCTCCAACATCTCTGCCGTATTTCTGCCCACTCCCTCCTCCCACCATGACTGTGAACTTGTTACCTAGTCTAGACTTGCTCCCTTTCAGACTAGCTTTGTTCTCCCTGACACAAAGATCCTTTGCCACTTGACCTAAGAGACTCAGGTGTGGTCTAACTCAGTACTCACACTGCCCTGCGTTGTATCTCTATTAAATATGCCACTCTCTCAGCTTAGAGTTTTCTCCCGTGTTTTCACTTGTCCTTTGGATTCTGGCTCAGAAGGCACTTCGGGGGGATACCCTCCCTGATATCTCCTGCAGCATTCCAGGTTTATTCTAACTGAACTGCTTCACGGGCCTTGGGACAGCCTGTTTGTTCTCACTGCCACGCAAGGCAGTGGGCTGACCTGGACCCTACCGTGCGTCTGCGGGACTCAGCACACTGCTCACCGCATCATCACCTACACACACCCGCTGAGCCTGATGTGGCCAGGGGCTCTTCTAACCACTCAGCACAGATCTGTGCGCACAGACTCCTGCCTCGTCTATGAGAAGATACGCTCCCTGGAAAGAAGGAAAAGGAAGGAATACAGCAGGGTAAGAAGAACTGAGAATGCGATGGGGGTGATCAGCAGGCTGTGTTATAAGGGTAGTTGGGATGGGATTCACTGAATAGATGACATTTGAGCTAAGACTGGAAACAGGTGAAGGGTTCAGTCAAAGACTATTGGGGACAGAGTGTTTGAAGCTGCAAGAAAGATCATGATGCACGTACACCATCACGTACACGGTGTGAGGAGCTGGCGTGGCAGAACAGGACAAGGCGGGACGACGAGGAGACAAGCGGGAGTGGTAACAGAAAGAGCTGACAATCGGCCCCAAGAGATCATCTAAGGACCATCGGTAAACTGAGATTCGGTCGGCCCCGAGAGATCCTCTAAGGACCATCGGTAAACTGAGATGCGGATGAGCAGCAGCTCCCCACACGTTTCTCTAGCCTCAGTGCTGGCTTTTCACTGCGGTGCTTGCTCTCACTGCGGAGCAGGGGGCCTACAGCACTCAGGCCTCAGCAGCTGCAGCACATGGACTCAGCAGTTGTGGCTCCCAGGCTCCAGAGCACAGGCTCAGCAGTTGTGGGCACATGGGCTTCATGGCGTGTGGGATCTTCTCGGACCAGGGATGGAACCCGTGTCTCCTGCACTGGCAGGCAGGTTCTTTACCACTGAGGCACTAGGGAAGCCTCTCCCACGTATTTTAAAAGGATCCTGGCCAAGGGTGGTGGTAGAGGGGGAAAAGTGGGCATATCTGAATATACTTTGGAGGCAGATCAATAGTACAAGTTGGTGGACTGTGCCCTGGGTATGAGAGGTGTCAAGGAGCAATCGCAAGGATGGGAATGGTCATCAGCTGAGCCAAGGATGGCTGTGCAGAGAGCAGGCTTGGCAGGGGGAGAGAGGGTCAGCAGTCCAGTTCTGGACCTGTGCATCAGACATTCACAGGGTATGCTATCAGTCAGGCAGCTGGAGACGTAAATTCACACATTCTCAGCACAGATGCAGTGTTTGGGACCCCAGAACTGGATGAGGTCACCCAGAGAGTGAATGTAGGCAGTGTTGCTGTTCAGTCACTAAGCTGTGGCCGACTCTTTGTGACCCCATGGACGGCAGCACACCAGGCTCCCCACTCCTTCACCATCTCCCTGAGCATACTGAAACTCGTGTCCATTCAGTCAGTGATGCCATCGACCATCTCACCTTCTGTCGTCCCCTTCTCCTCCCACCTTCAATCTTTCCCAGCATCAGGGTCTTTTCCAATGAGTCAGCTCTTTGCATCAGGTGGCCAAAGTATTGGAGCTTCAGCTTCAGCATCAGTCCTTCCAATGAATATTCAGGGTTGATTTCCCTTAGGATTGACTGGTTTGATCTCCATGCTGTCCAAGGGACTCTCAAGAATCTTTTTCAGCACCACAGTTTGAAAGTATCAGTTCTTGGGTGTTCAACCTTCTTCATGGTCTGACTCTCACATCTGTACATGATTACTGGAAAAAACCCATAGCTTTAACTATATAGACCTTTGTTGGCAAAGTGATGTGGCAAAGTGATGTCTCTGCTTTCTAATACATTCTCCAGGTATGTCATAACTTTCTCCTTCCAAGGAGCAAGTGTCTTTTTAATTTCACAGCTGCTGTCACCATCTGCAGTGATTTTGGAGCCCAAGCAAATAAAGTCTGTCACTGTTCCCACTTTTCCCCCGTCTATTTGCCATGAAGTGATGGGACTGGATGCCATGATCTTAAGTTTTTTGAATGTTGAGTTTTAAGCCAGCTTTTTCACTCTCTTCTTTTGCCCTCATCAAGAGGCTCTTTATTGCCTCTTCGCTTTCTGCCAATAGAGTGGTATCATCTGTGTATCTGAGGTTGTTGATATTTCTCCTGGCAATCTTGATTCCAGCTTGTGATTCATCTAGCCCAGCATTTTGCATGACATACTCAGCACAGAAGTTAAATAAGCAGGGTGACAATACACAGCCGTGACGTACTCCTTTCACAGTTTTGAACCAGTCTGTTGTTTCATGTCTGGTTCTAACTGTTGCTTCTTGACCTTGCATACAGATTTCTCAGGAAACAGGTAAGGTGGTCTAATACTCCCATCTCTTTAAGAATTTTCCAGTCTGTTGTGAACCACACAGTCAAAGGCTTTAGTGTCATCAATGAAGCAGAAGTAGATGTGTAGAAAAAGCAAAAAGAATGAAGTACTGAACTTGCGAGCTCTCCAATAGTAACAAGTTGAGGAGAAGAGAGAGAAACTTAGTGAAAGAAACTGAAGATAGCACTGTAGGAGGAAAACTAAGAAAATGTGGAGTCCAGAAAGCCACGTAAAGAAAGTTTATGCAAAAAAAAATGGGTATACCTGAAACTAACAGAATGTTGTATGTCACTTATACTTCAATAAAAAATCAGTAAAATAAAAAATATTCAGTTCTAGTAAATATAATTATTTAACAACAAAACAAGAAGTTACAAACCCTTATCCAGTTACTAATTCAAGGAACCAGGTATTTGTGAATGAAGAACATCCCTTTAAGAAGGATACTATAGTAAAAACCATATGCATTCTCTCTGACCCTCCCCCTTATCCTGCCATAAGTGATCTGCATCTACTGGTCCAGGGGACAGCGTGCTGCAAAAGCAAAGTATGGAGACTACTTGGGGGAATATCAGACACTAGCTATGGCAGACTGCAACCTTCCCATCTGGTATTTCATATACATTTTAAATTCCACATTAAAAGCCTATTCCTAAGGAAGGAAGGAATAATCAGTTGTGTTGAATTCTGTATGTCAAGTCAAAGCAGAGTTGATTCCTAACACTGTGGAGGTCACTGGTGGTCTTGCTGAGAACAGTGCTGTAGTGTGGTGGGGTGAAGGTCTGACCAGAGGGCACTGAAGGGAGAAGAAAGACGAGAACTGGAGACAGAGGGAGAAATGACTCCTGAGTAACTGTGCTGCAAAGGGGGACAGAGACATACGGCCACAGCAGGAGCAGTAGGAGTAATGAGAGGTGTGTTATGATGAGAGAAATGATGTTTTTTTGCAGAGAGATCCTACAAAAGCCATTATTATAGGACACAAAGCAAAGAGATGCTACAGAGACCGCCTCAGGCAGGCAAAGAGGATAGGCCCTGGATGGGAAGACTAGATTCTGATAAAACCTGGCATTCAAGTAAGGGTCTTGATAAATGTTTGCTGAAAGAACAAATTCTTTGAATACTAAGATAACAAAGGTGATATCACTAAACCAAAGTTAATAAATCCTAATTCTGATTTGGGCTTCCCAGCTGGTGCAGCTGGTAAAGAGAATTTGCCTGCCAATGCAGGAGACTCAGGTTTGATCTCTGGGTTGAGGAAGATCCCCTGGAGGAGGAAATGGCAACCCCTGGAAAATCCCATGGACAGAGGAACCTGGCAGGTTACAGTCCATGGGGTCGCAAAGAGTCGGACTCGACTGAGTGCCTGAGCAGGCAAACACAACTCTGATTTAAGAGATGCGTGAAACTCGGGAGCTCACCTGTTAGATGGACTTTCCCTGTTTCTCCTGCCCTCGTTCCTTTTGCCACAAAGTGTAAGCCCTCGTCAGTATTAACTCCAGCTCTCCTCTCTGACCAGTGAAAAGTCCCCAAGTCTCCTTTCCTTCAAGTATGGATCACTGAAAGGCCAACGCCTCTAGCAGGTTAGGGAAAGAGCAGGCAGACACTACTCACCGTTCTCATCGACCGCAAGCACGCTTGCCCCTTTCCCCAAGAGTTCTTGAACCACCATTGTCAGCCCGTTTCGGGCAGCAACATGCAGAGGTCTGGAGAGAAAACAATATGTGTACACGTCCATGTGTGCAGGCCCATGCATGCGTGTGCTCACTCTCTACCCTGGTTGTTGAAGACCATTTACGCTAGGCCATGGAGACCCACAGACGCAGACCGGAGGCCGCTGGTCCCGACGGCAGTGAGGAGGGGAGAGAGGCCCGGGAGAGCCAGGACTCGGAGCGCCTGTCAGCGCTGCACCCAGCGCCAGCCAGCAGCAGCTCCCACCTCCTCCAGACCCTCGTGCCAGTTTCCTTCAAGACCAACGTTTAAAAAGATTTACTAACTAAACTGCATTCTTAAGTTGTGTTAAGAAATGTGGTTGGCAAACACATGTATTAAACAATAAAACTGTAAACTGCAACAGCACAAGTTCCAATAGGTTTTTAAAACAGTTTACAGGTTCCATGACTCATTCTGGACCCTTAAGGGATGAGACTGAGACCTGAATGGGAACCATTATTGTAAGATTCTTCTCTTTACTAAGTCTCAAAGCAGAACAGCAAATGAAAATGGTGAGGAATAATGGAAGACGCTGGGCCAGGATTTAGGCAGTCACCCAGAACTGGCGGCTCACATTAAAGACCTGATTATTTCTGAAATCTCTCTAGCTACAGACATGTATAAAACTTTTTGCCTCATTTGTTGTTAAGTGTATTATTTCAGTTGGTTGCCATAAAACACACAGAATAGTATTCCTTTCCACCATAAAACTGGATTGACTGACAACCTATTATTTTCAAGAATAAGGGTTTCAATTCAAAAACTTTTTAAATAATGTCTTTTAATTATGATGATTTTAGAAATGAGTTTTGTCAATTTTAAGAACTGTTTTTTATTTTTTAATTACTTCTGTGACAGACTGACTCCAATCACAGAAAAGAATTCCATTAATCATTTTTATAATTAAAGGTCACAAGGTTTACACTAGATACTGGAAGTACTCACGTTTGCAAAGCTGCATTGGTTGCATTGATGAGGTTTCTATCTGTTATCTTTTCCAGTATTAACAAGGCACTAGTTTCATGACCCTAAAATTATGACAAATAACTCTTAAAAACTTCGGCACCATCAAAGATAACTTTATACACTCAATACACCCCAATCTTCGTCCATATATTACCATTCATATACTATGCATTTTCTTGGCTAATGTCTTAAATATACGTCCAAACATGAATTGGTGTAATGGGGTTACAGGAGAGGACAAGAATATTTAAGATTATAGAGATTAGAAAAAGACAATAAGTACATTTAAGCCTGTGGTCCAAAACTTACTTGGCTTACTGGAAATTTCATATACCATGATGTTTCATACATAAGTAATCTTTTTTTCCAAGAAATCTGATGCCAGTGATTATTAGACAGGTTTGGTCCCTAGCTCTGTTCATTTTAGTTAAGTGGAAAAACCTTAAATGCCACTGTCGATATTAACAATCAAAAAATATTGTTAAGATGTGTACCTACCTTACTGCAAGCCAAATGGAGGGCGGTGTTTTTACTGTTATCTTGTAAAGTCAGATCTGCACTAGCACTGCTAACCAGCATCTCTGGGAGGAAAAATTGTATCAACTCTTTTGTATATGAACATACACCTCAGATTACTAATAACTCACTGCAGAGAAATGAAGACAGAAAGGAAAAATATCCCTCTGGCAAAAACATAAGTGCAAAAACACATTGCAATATAAAGGTCTATATTATATTCTCGTGTGTGTGTGTGTGTTGTATAAGGAACAGACAAGAACAACAGCAACTGACATTCATTCTGTGAGTGCTTACTAAATTTCACACTGTTTTAAGTACTCTAGATTTATAGTAACTTATTTACCTCTCAAAACAACCCTATGAAGTAGGTACTGTTATTTTTGTCACTGTACAGATGGAAAGACTGAGGCATGAGGCCACTCAGTTGGCAGATCTAGGACTCACATTCAGTCTGACTCCAGAGTCAGGTTTCTTGACCATCCTAACACTGCCTGCTAACATGAGGCCAACTGAAAATACTGTGGACCTAAAAGAAAACACGAATGTAGGCAGGTAAAAGGTTTTAAATCTGAGGAATGGTGAGATAACTAATGGAAAATTCAATGAACCAGAGTCAGATGGGAGCTATATTATACACAGGCAATATTCACACTTAGAACAATGAAAGCCTCCAGCGTTTCTTTACCGACTGTGTTTGTCTGTCCGTTTTCTGCAGCCATCATGAGGGGCGTCTTCCCAGAGGAGTCCACGGAGTTCACATGAGCATTGTGGCTGAGCAGAAGCTGCAGACACTCCACGTGGTCCGTGAAGGCGGCTGCGTGGAGAGGAGTCCTGCCCACAGAGGAATGCAAAGACGGGGCTAAGTCTGTGCGTGTGTATTTTTCATTTATCACCAGCAGCTTTCAAGGATTTACATACCAGGCTATAAAACTATTGCCTGGATACAAATAGGCTTACTAATTCCTGCCACAAAAATTTGTATTTTTGATAACTATTATTTAGGTAAACTAATATAAATAAGGGTAAATTATGAAACTGCCAAAAAAAAAAAAATGACATTAAAGGAAACTTTGAAAGAAACAAATCCGGCCCCATCATCTATTACAACTGTTAGACTCTTTGTAATTAGAAATCTGTTAACTTTATTAAAGAGTCTTCAGGGGGACTCCCTGGTGGTCCAGTGGTTAAGCATCCACCTTGCAATGCAGACAACATGGGTTCGATTCCTGGTTCACGAACTAAGATCCCAGCTGCCGCAGGGCCTGTGTGCTGAGACCCAACACAACCAAACACATAAAAGAAAGAATCTGCCTTGCAATGCAGGGGATGAGAGTTCGACCCCTGGTGGAGGAACCAAGATCCCACTGAGCCTGTGTGCCACAATTTCTGAGTCCACACACTGCAGCAGCTGCGTACAACTAGACTCCTTGAGCCACAATGAAAAATCCTGTGTGCCACGATTAAGACTCAACACAGCCAAACAAAAAAATAAACAACAACAGAGAGTCTTCGGGTAACAAGCACGTGCTAAGTTGCTTCAGTCGTGTCCGACTCTGCAACTCTATGGACTGTGGCCCATCAGGCTCCGCTATCCATGGGAGTCTCCAGGCAAGAATCCCGCAGTGGGTTGCCATTTCCTGCTCCAGGGGACCTTCCTGACCCCGAGGTTGAACCTGAGTCTTTTCCATCTCCTGCACTGGCAGGCGGGTTCTTAATCATGTGTGCCACCGGGGAAGCCCAACAAGAACGTATGTTTTTAACAAAGGGAAATCTTTTTCCCAGTTTCCCTGGTCAAGGTAAAAAAGCCTTTTATAATGAGAATATAATTAAGATTTTGTAACAACTTGTAAATATAAAACCAACCTTTAAGTAATAAAGGAGTTTCTTTAAATTCTCCCATATTAATCTAATAACTAATGAAATTTTCTACATGGTTGAATTCCTACCTTCCTTTTGAATCTGTGGCGTTCACAATGCTGGAGCCTAAGGTATCAATTAACATCTCAGCAGCACCCTCGTTGTCATTTATTCTGTGAAGGTAACAAGGTGATCACTCTCAAAGCGATGCTTTGTTTCTTAAATACTCAAATCAAATCCGATTCATTCTGCCTTTACTTACACAGCACAATGCAACGGACTGAAAGCATTTCCTTCCGTTTTCTGGAAAACATCTTGTTCTAAAAGGAGTTCTACACATGTCTCATGACCTAGATAAGTAAATGGGAACCAGATATTAAGATCCAAAGAAGATACTGAGGTGTCCATACATATCCACATATCCCAATAGATTAAAAAAAGGGCTTGAACACGGATTACAAGTAGTCAGTTCCCTGAAGCCATTAAACATCAGTTTTAGGCACTTTGAAATCCAAAGTACAACTTCAGCAGTTTATTATTGACAAGTATTTCTTCTGTGGGGGACAAAAATTAGTCTCACTTTTTCCATGGTGACCAATTAGAGTTATTTGGGCATTATTTCTTGAAATGATCTATTTGCATATAATAGTGTAACTTTCAAAATAATATATATTTACGTAACATTGTTGTTTTAGTAGCTAAGTCATGTCTGACTCTTTGTGAGCCCATGGATTATAGCCCACCAGGCTTCTCTGTCGTGGGATTTTCCAAGCAACAACAATACTGGCGTGGGTGGCTCTTTCCTTCTCCAGGGGATCTTACCAATCCAGGGATTGAACCTGTGCTCCTGCATTGGCAGGCAGGTTCTTTACTAGTGAGCAACCAGGGAACTCCTACTTATGCAGACTGAAATATTTTCTGGTTATAGGAATGAGCTAATGGTATTATTTTACAGAAGTGTTTAGAGGAAAAAAAGTACATGTCCCTGTCCCCATTCCCAGTACTACTCTCTAGACCTATTGCCTTATAGTTCCAGAACATTTTGAGGCATATACAACTGCATGTACAGAAATACATACTTTTTCATTTTTATGCAACTGGGACATTCTGCAACTTGTTTTTTACTTAAAAAACTATATGTCTTTTCATAATAGTATATGTAGACATCCTATTGCTGACTGGGAGAACGTCACAGTATCAGAAATTATCATAAATGATTTAATCTCTAATTACGGACTTCAAGGTGACTGCTAGTTTTTCTTTGTGATATCATCATCAATGTTGTAAATGAAATATTTCAGGTCTTAAGAGAAAAGTATTTATTTCTTTTATATTTCCAAGAACAATTTTCTGGAAATTATATTGCTGGGTTAAAGGACAATTACTGAATACTAGTAAGTATCAGGTCCACAACTTTTCTTTTTCTAAACAGTTTTATCTGTTTACTCTTGGCTGTGCTGGGTCTTCACTGCTGGGCAGGCTTTTCTCTAGCTGCAGAGACCAGGGGCTACTCTCCAGTTGTGGTGTTAAGGCTTCTCACTGCGGTGGCTTCTCTTGTTGCAGAGCACGGGCTTTAGGCGGCTCCAGGCTCTAGAGCACAGGCTCGGCAGTATTTTCCATCAGGGACTGAACCCGTGTCTACTGCACTGGCAGGCGGATTCTTCACCACTGAGCCACCAGGGAAGTCCAGGCCCACAGTTTTTAGTAGCAACTTTAAAAACAAGGGAAAACCAAACCTCAGATTTTCTTAAACCCAATTTTCAAAGCCAGGGTTTTCATAAAAGTATCCCCTACTGCTGTATTAATGACGGAAAATTAAATGTTGCTTCTACCTTGTTAAGTCATTTGGGATCCGCATTAGGAATAAAGTAGATTCTTAAAGAGCCTCTTGATTTATTTCCATGGTTAACAAGGTGATGCTATATTTCTTTTCTAATTACCCTAGCATTCTCAAACAACAGTTCAACTTAATTGTTATACTATAATTGTTTCTACCAGGAAAAGAAAGTATGTTTTAGGAAGTCTGTGGTTATATTCCATTACCTGTGAGTTCTTTCATTTAGTGGTTCTCAACTGGAGCAATTTTAGCCCTCAGAGAACATCTGGCCACATCTAGAGACATTTCTGTTTATGACATTGGAGATGGGGTAGGGAAGTGCTGTGGCATCCAGTGGGTAAAAGGCAGGGCTGCTGCTAAACCTCTTGCAGGCACAGGACAGTCACAACAAAGGATTAAACATTATCTGGCCCCAAATGTCAACAGTGCTGAGAAACCCTGCTTTAACTCTCCCTCTCCAAATGTTAACTCATGGCCAAGAAGTAGAGAAGGACAATGGTCCAGTATTCACTCGAGGGTTTCCTATTTTCCTGGGATAGCAGTTCTCAAGGTGTGGGGATAGCAGTTCTCAAGGTGTGGTCTGGGAGCTCCAGGGTAGTACTGGCAAACTATTCTTTTCTTAAAACAAGCCATCAGAGAAACCTGCTTCTCTCTCTCTTTTTTTAAAAATACTTATTTTTCATAAAAATGCTATTTTTATTAACATGTAATGGATTTATTACTATTTTAAAATAAATATCCTTAAATTTCTCAGTCCTAATTTACCACACAGTAAATATGAATAGCTAGAAGCCACAAGCCCTGAATGGGAAGATGTGAGAGTCACTGCCTAAGCAGACTGTAGACAGCGAAAAGGGAGTCCTGCGGCCTGCAGGCACTGCTGCATCATCTTAAGCTGAAAAACTTCACTTTGTGTCCTGGTTTATAGAAGGAGGAGGAAACTGGTCTCCTCATGTTTTAGAGGGATATTTTGAAGATGCTTACAAGCATCAAAAAAATTTGATACATTTTTAAAAGGAACACATGAGATCATGTAAATATTCTTAGTTCTGTGACTGAATGACTCCACAAACCGAAAATCTGAACGTTAAAGCTGAGTATGTATGTATAACCAGTTCTCTTCTAAAGTGTCGCCATTATTCCATTTTAAGAGGCTGTTTTCTGTTCTGTTGGAGTGCTTCCAATTTTCTTTTCAGCTGTACAATTACTAGTCAAAGTAAAACTATTTACATATTCTACTCTCAGAAGGCCAAAATTATAAAATAGCCTTTTGGCTGTAAATATGGTATTAATTTTACAATGCCTTTACATTCTCTGTACATAGAGGAAACATACATCTAATTCCTTCCAGCTCAATTCAGAATCATTACCAATTCTACTACAGCCTGGAAATTAGACACACCTGTTATGATCTTTAAATGGGAACCCGGCATGTAGTTTGGGCAAAATTTTGTGTCTTGCACACAATGTGCTCAGAGAGTCTAAATTCAGGAGTGATAAGAGTAGGGAACTCACTTAAAGAAAACCATGTTCTCCAGAAGGACCTGGTAGGAATGTTATAATAATAAACACCAACTCTCCAAAGGACAGTTATAGCAGTATTTTCACAACTAAATGCTCTACCTGAGGAAAAATACCTTACTGTATGATGTTTCTAAGAGCTAATTCTCACTGATTAAAAAAAAAAAAAAAGCAATAAAAGTCTGCTTCAAAATAGTTTTATCTCACTGATTTCTTAAATAAATTTCACATCTCTAGATGTCTTACTACTATTTGATTTTCCCTATACTTATAAGATGTCAAATTACATTGTAATGCAAAGGAAGAGTCGAAATGCAAAGGTTTTTATAGTTTCAAACCTGCTCTGGCTAAAGATCTGGGATAGTAAAAAAAAAATGAAACTGACTAAGCTTTTGAATTAGCAATATGTTTAACTATTCAAATTTTCCATGGTACCATCAATATAGTGATGGTGTGATCACTCACCTAGAGCCAGACATCCTGGAATGCGAAGTCGTGGGCCTTAGGAAGCATCACTACGAACGTTAGTGGAGGTGTTGGAATTCCAGCTGAGCTATTTCAAATCCTAAAGATGATGCTGCCAAAGTACTGCACTCAATATGCCAGCAAATTTGGAAAACTCAGCAGTGGCCATAGGACTGGAAAAGGTCAGTTTTCATTCCAATCCCAGAGAAAGGCAAGGCCAAAGAATGCTCAAACTACCGCACAATTGCACTCCTCTCACACACTAGCAAAATAACGCTCAAAATTCTGTAAGTAAGGCTTCAACAGTACTTGAACCGAGAAATCCCAGATGTTCAAGATAGATTTAGAAAAGGCAGAGGAACCAGAGATCTTATTGCCAACATCTGCTGGATCACAGAAAAAGCAAGATAATTCCAGAAAAACATCTACTTCTGCTTAACTGACTATGCTTAAAGCCTTTGACTGTGTGTATTACAACAAACTGTGGAAAATTCTTAAAGAGACGGGAATACCGGACCACCTTACCTCCCTCCTGAGAAACCTGTATGCAGGTCAAGAAGCAACAGTTAGAACCAGACATGGAACAAAGGCCTGGTTGAAAATTGGGAAAAGGAGTCCGTCAAGGCTGTATATTGTCACTCTGCTTATTTAACTTCTGTGCAGAATATATCACGTGAATTGCTGGGATGAAGCTTAAGCTGGAATCAAGATTGCCAAGAGAAATATCAATAACCTCAGATATGCAAATAATACCACCCTTATCACAGAAAGCAAAGAGGAACTAAAGAGCCTCTTGATGAACGTAAAAGAGGAGACTGAAAAAGCTGGCTTAAAACTCAATGTTCAAAAAAGGAAGATCATGGTATCTGCTACCATCGCTTCATGGCAAATAGATGGGGAAACAATGGAAACAGTGACAGACTTTATTTTGGGGGTCTCCAAAATTACTGCTGATGGTGACTGCAGCCATGAAATTAAAAGATGCTTGCTCCTTGGAAGAAAAGCTATGACAAACCTAGATAGTGTATTTAAAAGCAGAGACATTACGCTGCCGACAAAGGTCTGTCTAGTCAGAGCTATGGTTTTTCCAGTAGTCATGTATGATGTGAGAGTCCCTTGGGCTGCAAAGAGATCAAACCAGTTAATCCTTAAAGAAATCAATCCTGAATATTCACTGGAAGGACTGATGCTGAAGTTGAAGCTCAAATACTTTGGCCACCTGATGCGAAGAGCTGACTCATTGGAAAAGACCCTGATGCTGGGAAAGACTGAAGGCAGGAGGAGAAGGGGATGACAGAGGACAAGATGGTAGGATGGCATCACTGAATCGATGGACATGAGTTTGAGCCAGCTCTGGGAGATGGTGATGGACAGGGAAGCCTGATGTGCTGCCATCCATGCGGTTGCAGAGTCAGACACGACTGAGCAGCTAAACAACAACAATCAATATTCAGAGTTGCAAAATGACCAAATGTGGTCAATCCTCAAGAAGAGAGCAATGCTTTCTCAGAACAAAAGAATAGAGCTCTCAATTCTGATACAAGGACTAATATGAAAATTAAAAGTTTATCTAGAAAACGCTCATGAAAATTTTTGATTCCATTATTAATATAACTTTGCAAGATTCATATTTCTCTTCTTTTACTACAACTCAACAATTATTTCTCAAAATGGTTCCCAGTAAAAGAATCACACGAAACAGCGTATTACAAAAAAACAGAAGCCTCCTCTGCAGCAAGGCAGTTAGCTGAGGTTTAGAACAGCCACTAATTTTTTTTAAGCAAGTGGATCTTATACAAAGAGGTAATTTCTATTTTCTGTACATTTTGAGGGAAAGTTGTTAGAATTGTCAGCTAGTTTTGTAGATATGTTCTTAAGACTAACACTAACCTGAATGCTACATTGAAATTTGAAACAACAAATAAAAAATCCCTTGTATCTTTGATAATAACCTAAGTACACACTTGGACAGAATTGATGTTTTACACTATACATAGTATAGTCAACTGTTACTGAAGATGAGCAAATCTATCAACGTGCTGTTACTTAAATTATTTTAGTGACATTTCAAAAGCCAAACCCTGTTTTTCTATCCTTTAAAAATAGCTTTATACTTCTCTCTCTGACCTTTGGTGAGATTACCTGTAAAAGGACTAATGGTGACAATTACTCTCCCGGAAGCTAAAAGTAAGTCTGTTACAACCGTGCAGCCAAGTTCACTTAACTGTGAAAGTGTCCAAAAGTTTCTAGTTCCTACTTCTATGATCTATTCTACTAGCACTTCACTCTCTTAAAATGCTGAACATACATGTTACTGTTGATGTAAGGATCTTAACTTGCAGAGTGCTCAGGAAACACATTCCAGTCTAGAATATGATACACTCTCAGGGAAGTCAGAACGTGTTACAGTCGCCTATCTCTCTGTGGCATACACACAGCAGGCAGGGGATGCGGGTCTGGGTCTCTGTACTTAACCGTTGTAGCAGGCCCAGTGAAGTGCTGTGTATCCGTGATTGTCCACCATGGCTGGATTTGCATCCATAGATGCTGCCGACTGCAGAAGGGCTCCAAGAACACCGATGTGTCCACAGGCAGCTGACAAGTGTATTGGTGTCCGGCCCCTGCTATCTCGAAATAAGCAGTTAGCACCATGTTGAAGTAATGCATCCACACACTCTTCATGGCCTGTGACTGCCTGAAAAGAAAATTCCTGCATGTCACCGAACACGCTGTGTTGGGCACTACATACCAATGATAGCTAATTAGGAATTTTAAAGTCTGTATTCCCCATGTCCTCCCACCAGTCAAGGCATTTATCATATTTTGAGTATTTTTATTGAAAGTGGCTTGAGAATTCAGTTAAAGCAGTAATTTTTTCAAAATAAAAGTAATATGAAAACTAGGAAAAAGGGCCTTTCAATTGAATGAAAATATTTCAAAGGTGAAAAAGTTAAGACAAAAATGTGTAAGAAAGAAAAGAAAAAATGTATAAGACTATTCAAGATTTTAGGGTTTTAAAATTTTGTTTCAATATTATCTTTCTCTGGATTAAGTTGTGCTTTGTGGTTGCTTAAAATCAGAGTTCAGAAACTGAGACAGTGAAAGAAACAGTAAAGATGATTTGGTAAAAACTTCATGAAGAAAAATATAAACACAGCCTCGTTCAGTTTTAGGTAGAACGAGGTCATAAAAACCTTCAGAAAAGAAGGCTTCTGCTCACCCCTCTGTGCAGGGCCGTCCTTCCCCATCGGTCTCTGGCGTCGACGCTTGCGCCTTTGTTGAGCAGTGAGTACACACAGTCCGTGTGCCCGTTGAGCACAGACAGCATCAGAGGAGTCCTGGGCAACAACAGGAGCAGCCCCGTCACCACTGAGACCTCACCCGGAAAGCACGCTGGGCTGGCGGCTTTCGGAACAAGCCCTTCTTTCTGTGACTCAGCTTTAAAGCACACTTAAAAAGCTGCATTGGACGTCACTCAGTTACACACTATGCCAGACTTACCAAAACAGGGGCAAAAGTATGAAGACTGAAGATCTGTCTTAGATCCCAAAACTAATTAAAGAACAGGGAAAACTTACTGTCCATTTCCATCTTGAATATCTACTGCATTCTGTGGTTCGGCATTTCCTATTAGTAGCCGTAAGCATTCCGAATGACCATTTGTTGCTGTAAGGGATATTTAAAAATTTCAGCAATTATATATACATATAAAATGATGAAACAGAAAATGTTCATCTTAAACCACATTTTCTTGATATAATTTCAGAATATTCTTCGAATTTAACAAGAAAGAAACTGCTCATGGGATTCCCCTCTCTGGGGGTGGCAGTGCACTTTGGAACAGCAGCCTGCCTCCAGCCACGCGGTCACACCGCGATTAGACAGGTCAGTCACATTCTCCTCTCCCAATGGCTGGTTTCAAGCTCTGCCACTGAGACGTTCAGAAGTCTGAAGGGCATCTGGGAAATATTTTTATCCCTGATAGTGAAAGTTATCCTCCTTTCCTGATTTTAGATGTGATCCTTGTGGATGCTTCAAGGAAATTCTGTTTAGTCCCATCTTTTTTTTTTTTTTTTTTAAACTGATTCACTGACACTCAGTACATAGCAGCGGGCTACTGACGAGTGTTTGTATAGCATACTGGGGATGAGAAAAATACCTGACTAGGACTTCTTCACCTATATCAGTCTTGAATTCGTTATTTAAAATGAACACTGCTTGTAGTAATTCCTGTAGAGAGTGGTGACTCCTTATCTGTAGTGATACACAGAGTACCGAGTCATCACAGTGGCAGGGTTATGTGGCTTTCCATTTTCACAAGTCTACAACATCACAGAACACCCCATGAAGTAGGTCTCACACAGACACTTTGTAACTCCTGTCTCATTAAATGTTTAATGTAGTACCCTGGTACAGTAAGTAAAATATTTACCAGATGTTAAATGAAAGCACGTACCAATTCAAGATAATTTCCATCAAAATGAAGTAAAAACATATTGTACTTTTTGGTGTTTCTGATAAAGTACTTCAAAGTTAGACTATTATATAAATACAATTTCTAAAGTAGATAATATTTTTTAAAAAGTGATTATAATCTTGCTGTTGTCTTTTCCCTGAGAGTAGAATCATTAGAATTTTTACAATCAAAGTCTTTAAAACAATTACCAGGAGTATAATATACAAGAAAGTGAAAAAGAAGAGAGTATTAGATGGAAAGTGGTAAATAAAATCATTCATAGTCTTTGGCATACCTGCTGCATGTATAGGTGTTCTCTTCAAAATATAATCTTTGACTAAGATTGAGGCTCCCTGATTAATGAGAACATCCACACATTCTACATGGCCCTTAAATGCTGCAAGGTCCAAGGGTGTTCTTCCACTACTATTTCTCACGTCAAGATCTAACAAAGACTGTACTAACACTTCCAGGGCTTGATGGTGACCATGATAGGCCTAGGAACAAACAAAAATGGAAATTAAAATAATACATATGTTTAGACTGACTTCTTAGAAACCCTAGAACATAAAGGAGTAAGCAAACTTGTCTTCACGTCATTGTATTTAAGATGATCCAAAACTTCTGTACTGGTAACTCAGAAAGTTAACTATAACTTTTCTAATAATCAATTAGTAGGCTGCAGTGTTAGGGATGAGTATTCCACAAATAATACAAGTTCAAATGACAGGCAATCTTTTCACAGGTATATAATGTCTGGTTTATGGCAGACACTCTGTAATGTGTGACGCGGGTTCTAAGGAAGATTTCACTCTGAATCTGTGATTCCAAAGCCCAGGTTCTTCATCAGAGTTCAGCGTCCCGCTTCACCAACAGAATGTTACTGCGCTTCGACCACAAGAGACAGTAGCAGCTGAAGTTCAGCTGGTTCTTGTGTCCTCTGGTTTCTCAAAGTAAAATGACCACCCTATCCTACAATGTGCTGTATCTCAGAAAAAATTTCTTTTCAAAAATATTTAAACTGTGCCCTGCTGGAATAACTGCCATGCGCTAGGCACTGTCCTCGTGTACAGCAGAGCAAGGAGATTTTACAATTTGTCTGAAACCCCCTCTTTACACAATCTGATAAAGGGGCTTTCCAAAGAACTCATTTCAAAACCAACATGTCAACTGAACATCTATTACGCTTATTGGACTGGACGCTGAGCAGGACGTAAAGGCAACAAAGACACAGTTCTTGGTGGGGAAGCAATGTCTTCTCTGTTCACTCACGTCACCCCTTTTAGATAAGGAATGAGTGATTTTCTGATACTGTTCAGACCTGCAGCTTAGCATATACAGGCAAAACTGTAAATGATCCCATGTGAACTTTTCATTTAGAACTGAAAAATATAAAATCCTACCATGCCTGTGCTAAATATCACTTGCTTCTAAAAAGAGGTATTTAGCTAGAAAGAGGGCCCCACACTGTATCAAAGGGCTGTTAAGCTACTTCTTGTGGGAAATGTCAGAAAGGACCAGCAGGAGATAAAGCTGCTCTGGGCCTTACTGATCTCGAGATCACGGAGCTCAACTCTCTGTCTGAAGAGAGTTGAACAAACCTCTAGGCTTGTTCTTCAGTACCAGTGCCACTAAAAGAAGGGCAACTAGAAGCCAGGATGATGTGCACAGGGCTCTTGTCCTCATGATGTCTCTGACTGGGTTAGGACAAGGGACTGGGCTGTCTAGCATGTGCGAAGGCAGGACCAAGGCCGGTTTCCTTAGGCCTCAGGTCAGTGTGTTTTCACTGCAGCAAGTTGTCCCGGATTGGGAGTTTGGAAGTTAAAAAAATCACTTAGGTAATTTCTGAAAACCCCCTTGGGACAGATACAAAATGCCAAAGTGGTGGTATAACCACATTTCACTGAACCTGATTATAAAAATCACAAAACTGTTTCCATTTCAGCTTAAAAATACTATTTGGCACACTCCTGTTCATAATAGCACTATTCACAATAGCCATGGAGTAAAAGAACTAGTTAAAAGAACTAAACTTTTGAGATAATGTATTCAAAAAGTTGACAAAGTGCTTAGTCTGGCACCTAATAAGTGTTTCAGAGATGAGGTGCTATTATTGTAAGAGTGACGATAACGATGCAGGAAGAACTGTCTACACCCTCTCAGACATCATTTCTTGCCACCCATAGTAAAATGGCTATTTTCTCCATGCTGGCTTTGCACTTCCAGATGACTTATTTACTGTACAGGTCTGGAAGAGTACATAGTACTTCCAAAGACCCAAAGGGCAAGGAAGCAAGAAGCTTCAGCATGTCTTCTTAGTTATTTAGACCATGGTAAGAAGTACTGCTGGGGAGACAGGGGCAGAAAGATAAGGCAGAAAATTCAGTGTACATGTGTCAGTGTCAGAAAATATGCCAGAAAAATGTTAAGACAAAAAATAATAGTATTTGTGAGAAGAAACAAACAGGTCACTGAACTTTTAGTGACACACATTAAGTATAGACCCTTAAAACATTTTACTGCACTTGAAACCAGAGGTCTCACAACAGTGACCATACCCAATTCTCCTGACTCTCAAAGTCCCCCCACATCCCACAACAAAGATAATTCTTCTTTTAGCACAGAAGGAGTGAGATTGAGCCCTGCTTGAAATCCGTAAGGTAATTCATTCCTGTATATGACTTAACTGTCACACTCTCTCCTAACCTTCTCCTCTTAGTGATGGACATTAGTGAAGCTAGAAAATCATGAAATTAAATCCTATAGCATGAGCAACCGAAGGACCAGTGAAGACACACTTACCACCCCCAAAATCACAAAGTAAGCAAAATGTTGTAGAAATGCCACAGAAATTATTGTTCTTGTATAATCTGCTTAAGAATGCAGAAGCCATTCCACTAGAGTAGGTCATTTTAAAGTTCACATCTCAGGCATATTATCTCCTTAGAGCAGGTCTGGGGGAAATTAAACCCACCCCCCCCACTTTCTTTTTAAAGACAAACAAACAAAAGCACATTCAAGAATTCTCTGTTAAGCAAGTTCCTACAGCTTTAATTCTATGATCATCATTATCAGGACCCAAAGTTCTCGGTCCTAGCTTGAGTCAACACAAACAGGGATGAGATATTTTCAGTAAACCAGCCATCAAGTTGGCTGTGAAGGCAGTACTTACAGCCAAGTGTAAAGGGCTTATTGTTGCTCTATTGTCTGAATCATTCAGCATGTCTGTTCCCGATGTTTCCATTAACTGAGAAGGAAAAGAATTTTAAATGTCAGAAATGGCACTTTAAGACATACCACAGCAGGTATTCCTGGTCCCCCTCCCCCTAGTTCAAATCCATTTTTAGAGTATAAGTGGATACTTGAACATGAATTTAAAAATCCCAGAACATTATATTATGAAAACTAAACTCAGAAACCTTACAGAATGGATTATCCTGAAAATCTGGAACACACTCTAAGAGTTTTGAGGGAATGGCTATAAACTCTGACTTGGAAAGAAATGCTATTTAACTGCCACCAAGTAAGAACCTCCTCCCTCTTCCTCCCTCATAAACATGATTTCTGTCACCATCTTTGTTCCCAGGAATGTGTCAGACAGGCTCCAGTTCGACTGAAAGCAAATACTTAAATACTCTGAATAGTAACGGGAAAACCGATTAATACTTACAACATCTAAAGGAGTTTCACTTGCAATCTGAAATAAAGTTTAAAATAAAAACACTGAGTTGAAGAAGCAGTCTATGTAGTAAAGAGATAATGCAAACTACATGTCTCTATTTACCTATGGCTTTGTTAAATTCTCTTCTGAACTTGTGCTTTCTTTGCCTCCAAAAATTTATAGTCTTTTAAGTAAACAACTGTACAGCAGACCAAAAATGTATATACATGGGTCTCAGATTTTAGTCTAGAAATACTATAGTAACCTAAGAAAATAGTATTTCTGAAGCATGGTTCTAAATGCTATATTACGTATGACAACCTCCTTTTTCTTTTTTATACCCACCCTCCTTGAATTTTACTCCCACTTTAAAGCAAGCAATGTTAATTTATAAATAAATGAAGAAATCTGTGACATGAGGCATGTACCACACACTTGAGAATCATTTAACTTGCCTTTTGGTTTGGCTGAGTTGGGTGAATGGTGTATATACTCAGGAATGAGACCACATTTGAAATAAAAAGCTCCGCTGCAGCAGATGAGTCTCCCCTTTCAGGACAGACTGCTAGTAGACTGGGCCTTTCAGAATCCCTAAATATACAGGGGAATCTTCTCACAGGGACATGTATTTCTCACATGTGACAAAGTTACAGTTCTTTAATGCCTTCCAGAAAACCTTTCAAGAGGCAGGGGCAGTGAACGCTAGGTGGGCATGGGGGTTTCTACGGGAAGGACACAAGGAGACCTCTCCAGAGATCTGATTTCTTTCTGTCCCCTTTTGCCGTGAAAGGGAAAAGGGAATGAAATAAAGCTTAATGAGGTTAAGTGTGAATTTAAGATGGAAACGGATTCTAAAGATATTACAAGGCACTTATTTCTTGATTCATTTATTCTCATTGTCACTGCATTATTAGAACATAAACTCACACTGGTCCTTCCACAAGAACTCAGGATTCTTACCAGCTGAAGACACAGACGGTGACCATATGCAGCTGAATAATGAACGGCATTGTATCCTTGCTTGTCCCGGATCCCCGGATTTGCATCATTTCTTAGTAAGTATTCCAGGCACCTATTACAGTAAGATATATTCAAAATTCTAAATCCTGCATTTTAACCAATGACAAAAACAAAGACAAATTCAAAACTGGCAATTTTTCTTACACTCAAATAATGTAAAAATCATAAACACATCTACACTACATAAATTTATCATTTAAATGACACTGACTGTAAGTGTCACAAAACTACAAATTAAACGTTCATAAGAGAATCTCCTTTATCCACAGCTTGTCCATCTATGGCGCCAGTCAGCCTGCTCCGTGTTTGACAGGATTAGACTCCTAGTGGTGGGGAGCATCTAATCTATCTGGACCACACAGTAAGTATGATATCTCATTAGGAAGCTCAAGAAAGGATGTAAAAATATCTCCCAAAACCAAGATCGGAATTCACAGATCTCTTTAGAGATCTGAGCAGTGTGTGGACAACGCACAACTGGTATACAGGTAACAAGAAAGACCTTTCCACAGGAAATACACTTTATTCCTGTGCTATTAAACGATGAAGGAAGCAGTTTTAAAAGGACTTTATGATTCACAATTTGTTATAATTGTGATAAATGTTATTGTTACTACAGCCAATAAAAGAGTACTGTTAGAAATTAAAAGATTTATCTCTAGAGTTAGTTTGATACCATCCACCTTGGACAAATAGTTTATTCACCTTTATGGTAAAATGGCTTCTGTTTATTCATCTTACAGATGGACATACAAATTTAACTAAATAATCTAAACACCATTCATGTTTTTTATTAAGTCTGTTTTAAAAGCACAAACATTTCACTCAAGGGCATATCTTTCCATCTTTAATCAAGTTTTCTAGATGTGAATGACAAAACAGAAATAGTTCTCCTTACCAAGACTTGAATAGAAGACAGATTCTATCAGTGGAACAAACTATTTTAAGATAACTTGCTGATACATGAGTACGGGGGGAAAAAAAAGATTTACTTAAGGAAAGCAAAACAAGTAGGTTAGTTCATGCTTACTTTGTGAAGTAGGAGGGCAAGTCTCAAAGCACTACTTACCGTGACTAGTTGCAAGTATGCAGCATTAAATGGTCTGAAATAATTCAACCATAATACATGCAGAAATTCCTATCAATCATAGTGTTAAATAGTTTACCTTCACATTATTAGATGATTTGTCTCCTACAGCAAAACAAAGACTAAAACTTGATTTACAACTATAAAATTACTTCTATTGTCATGCCTTTCAAATTTTGCTAAGCAGTATGAATTTTCATAACTACTTTGTAAGCATTATCTTTATTTTTTTAATTTTTAATTTTTATTTATTTATTTTCATTTATTTTTATTAGTTGGAGGCTAATTACTTCACAATAGTGTAGTGGGTTTTGCCATACACTGACATGAATCAGCCATGGATTTACATGTATTCCCCATCCCGATCCCCCTGCCCACCTCCCTCTCTACCCAATCCCTCTGTGTCTTCCCAGTGCACCAGGCCCGAGCACTTGTCTCATGCATCCAACCTGGGCTGGTGATCTGTTTCACTATAGATAATATACATGTTTGGATGCTGTTCTCTCGAAACATCCCACCCTTGCCTTCTCCCACAGGGTCCAAAAGTCTGTTCTGTACATCTGTGTCTATTTCTGTTTTGAATATAGGGTTATCATTACCATCTTTCTAAATTCCATATATATGTGTTAGTATGCTGTAATGTTCTTTATCTTTCTGGCTTACTTCACTCTGTATAATGGGCTCCAGTTTCATCCATCTCATTAAAACTGATTCAAATGAATTCTTTTTAATGGCTGAGTAATATTCCATGGCGTATCACAGCCTCCATTCATCTGCTGATGGACATCTAGGTTGCTTCCACGTCCTGGCTATTATAAACAGTGCTGCAATAAACACTGGGGTGCACGTGTCTCTTTCAGATTTGGTTTCCTCGGTGTGTATGTCCAGCAGTGGGATTGCTGGGTCATATGGCAGTTCTATTTCCAGTTTTTTAAGAAATCTCCACACTGTTCTCCATAGCGGCTGTACTAGTTTGCATTCCCACCAACAGTGTAAGAGGGTTCCCTTTTCTCCACACCCTCTCCAGCATTTATTGCTTGTAGACTTTTGGATAGGAGCCACCCTGACTGGCGTGTAATGGTACCTCACTGTGGTTTTGATTTGCATTTCTCTGATGATGAGTGATATTGAGCATCTTTTCATGTGTTTGTTAGCCATCTGTATGTCTTCTTTGGAGAAATGTCTGTTTAGTTCTTTGGCCCATTTTTTGATTGGGTCATTTATTTTTAAAAAGTGGTGCTGGGAAAACTGGTCAAGCACTTGTAAAAGAATGAAACTAGAACACTTTCTAACACCATACACAAAAATAAACTCAAAATGGATTAAAGATCTAAATGTAAGACCAGAAACTATAAAACTCCTAGAGGAGAACATAGCCAAAACACTCTCCAACATAAATCACAGCAGGATCCTCTATGACTCACCTCCCAGAATATTGGAAATAAAAGCGAAAATAAACAAATGGGATCTAATTAAACTTAAAAGCTTTTGCACAACAAAGGAAACTATAAGCAAGGTGAAAAGACAGCCCTCAGATTGGGAGAAAATAATAGCGAAGGAAGCGACAGAGGATTAATCTCAAAAATATACAAGCAACTCCTGCAGCTCAATTCCAGCATTATCTTTAACAAATGAAAAAATTACTGACATTCAGGAAAATTAAATCACTTGCTCCCAATCTTTTGGTTACAATATGGAAAAGCAAGGACTAGACCTTGTATCTTTTCTTCAAGTGTTCATTCCTTGCTAGAAATGCTTCAGCACATGAGTTAATGAGTTAGTGACACTTTAACCCGGGTATTTATAAAATACTGAACCACAAAACTTCTTAATCTTGAAAATCTAGACCTCACTTTTGACTTGCAAATGAGAAGGCAAAGAGTTGATCCTCACTTTCTTTCTCACTGTAAGTTAACACATGCTCATTTTATAAAACTCAGAAAATTAAGAAAGAAAAATTTTCTACGAAACCCTCCTTCTCCTAAAATTAACTATATATGCAAAATCTGGAGGAATATTTATGGCTAAGTAATCTAAGTATCTAAGTAATACTAAGTATCTAAGTAATAAAGCATACTCACTGTTGAATACTTTGTTTTCTTCATCTGTTAGACAAATTAAATATCTTCATCCCAATTAAGCATGTAATTTAAACAGGGGAGATGTTCAAACTATTTAAAGTTCTCCTATTCTTCCTCCACCACCATGAACTCCCACCACTTTTTCTGGCACAAGTTCAGACTGAATGCACCCCGCGTGCTCCCTGGCTGGTCAGAGCTGTGGGAAAGGAGCACTCACCCGAGGGCAGGGAACGTGGCACTGTCACCAGAGGCCTCGGAACGCTCCCTGACCACGGGGTGCACAGAGCAGTCAGTTCTTACGTGAAACAGATACTACGCAGCTTAAAGACTATGGCTCATCCTCAAAGGACGATTATAACATATCAGGTACTGTTTAAGCAATTTTGATACTCTTATCTCATATGACACTCTACCGCAATATGCTACAAGAGATCAGTGGAGAAATAACTCCAGAAAGAATGAAGGGATGGAGCCAAAGCAAGACCACCAGCCAGTTGTGGATGTGACTGGTGATAGAAGTAAAATCCAATGCTGTAAAGAGCAATATTGCATAGGAACCTGGAATGTTAGGTCCATGAATCAAAGCAAATGACAAGTGGTCGAATAGGAGGTGGCAAAGGTGAACATCGACAGTTTAGGAATCAGCGAACTAAGATGGACTGGAATGGATGAATTTAACTCAGATGACCATTATATCTACTACAATGGGCAAGAATCCCTTAGAAGAAATGGAGTAGCCATCGTAGTTAACAAAAGAGTCCGAAATGCAGTACTTGGGTGCAATCTCAAAAACGACAGAATGATCTCTGTTCGTTTCCAAGGCAAACCATTCAATATCACAATAATCCAAGTCTATGCCCCGACCAGTAATGCTGAAGAAGCTGAAGTGGAACGGTTCTATGAAGACCTATAAGACCTTTTAGAACTAATACCCAAAAAAGATGTCCTTTTCATTATAGGGGACTGGAATGCAAAAGAAGGAAGTCAAGAAACACCTGGAGTAACAGGCAAATTTGGCCTTGGAGTACAGAATGAAGCAGGGCAAAGGCTAATAAGAGTTCTGCCAAAAGAACGCACTGGTCATAGCAAACACCCTCTTCCAACAACACAAGAGAAGACGCTGCACATGGACATCACCAGATGGTCAACACTGAAATTATAATGATTATATTTTTTGTAGCCAAAGATGGAGAAACTCTATACAGTCAGCAAAAACAAGACTGGGAGCTGACGCTGGCTCAGATCATGAACTCCTTATTGCCAAATTCAGACTTAAATTGAAGAAACTGGGGAAAACCACTAGACCATTCAGGTATGACCTAAATCAAATCCCTTATGACTATACAGTGGAGTGACAAACAGATTCAAGGGATCAGATCAGATAGACAGAGTGCCTGAAGAACTATGGACAGAGGATCGTGACACTGTACGGGAGGCAGGGATCAAGAACATCTCCAAGAAAAAGAAATGCAAAAAGGCAAAATGGTTGTCTGAGGAGGCCTTGCAAATAGCTGTGAAAAGAAGAGAAGTGAAAGGTAAAGAAGAAAAGGATAGATATTCCCATTTCAATGCATAGTTCCAAAGAATGGCAAAGAGAGATAAGGAAGCCTTCCTCAGTGATCAATGCAAAGAAGTAGAGGAAAACAACCGAATGGGAAAGACTAGAGATCTCTTCAAGAAAATTAGAGATACCAATGGAACATTTCATGCAAAGATGGCACAATAAAGGACAGAAATGGTATGGACCTAACAGCAACAGGAGATATTAAGAAGAGGTGGCAAGAATACACAGACGAACTACACAAAAAAGATCCTTCATGACCCAAATAATCATGATGGTATGATCATTCACCTAGAGCCAGACATCTTGGAATGCGAAGTCAAGTAGGCCTTAGGAAGCATCACTACAAACAATGCTCATGGAGGTGATGGAACTCCAGCTGAACTAATTTGAATCCTAAAAGATGATGCTGCGAAAGTGCTACACTCAATATGTCAGCAAATTTGGAAAGCTCAGCAGCAGTCACAGGATTGGAAAAGGTCAGGTTTCATTCCAATCCCAAAGAAAGGCAATGCTAAAGAATGCTCGAACTACCGCACAATTGCACTCATGTTACACTCTAGCAAAATTCTAGCTCAAAATTCTCCAAGCCAGGCTTCAACAGTATGTGAACCGTAAACTTCCAGATGGTCAAGGTGGATTTAGAAAAGGCAGAGGAACCAGAGATCAAATTGCCAACATCTATTGGCTCACCGAAAAAGCAACAGAGTTCCAGAAAAACATGTACTTCTTCTTTACTGAGTACACCAAAGCCTTTGACTGTGCGGATCACAATAAACTGTGGAAAATTCTTAAAGAGATGGGAATATCAGACCACCTGACCTCCCTCTTGAGAAATCTGTATGCAGGTCAGGAAGCAATAGTTAGAACTGGATATGGAACAACAGCTGTTTTTGACTAGGGGAAAGAGTCCGTCAAGGCTATATATCGTCATCCTGCTTATTTAACTTATATGCAGAGTACATCATGAGAAACACTGGGCTGGATGAAGCACAAGCTGTAATCAAGATTGCCGGAAGAAATATCAATAACCTCAGACATGCAGATGACACCACCCTTATGGCAGAAAGTGAAGAAGAACTAAAGAGCCTCTTGATGAAAGTGAAAGAGGAGAGTGAAAAACTTGGCTTAAAGCTCAGTATTCAGAAAACTAAGATCATGGCATCTGGTCCCATCACTTCATGGCAAATAGATGGAAAAACAGTGGAAATGCTAACAGACTTTATTTTCTTGGGCTCCAAAATCACTGTAGATGGTGACTGCAACCACGAAATTAAAAGATGCTTGCTTCTTGAAAGAAAAGTTATGACCAACCTAGACAGCATATTAAAAAGCAGAGACATTACTTTGCCAACAAAGGTCTTGTCTAGTCAAAGCTACGGTTTTTCCAGCAGTCATGTATGGATGTGAGTTGGACTATAAAGAAAGCTGAGCACCGAAGAATGGATGCTTTTGAACTGTGGTGTTGGACAAGACTCTTGAGAGTCCCTTGGACTACAAGGAGATCCAACCAGTCCATCCTAAAGGAAATCAGTCCTGAATATTTATTGGAAGGACTGATGTTGACGCTGGCCACCTGATGTGAAGAACTGACTCATTTGAAAAGACCCCGAGGCTGGGAAAGATTAAGGCGAGAGGAGAAAGGGACGACAGAGAATGAGATGGTTTGATGGCATCACTGACTCAATGAATGTGAGTTTGAGTAGACTCCGGGAGCTGGTGATGGACAGCGAGGCCTGGCGTGCTGCAGTCCACGGGGTCACAGAAGTGGACGTGACTGAGAGACTGCAGTGAGCTGAACCTCATGTGGCCATGTGTTAGGTCAGACTGTTACTCCCAGTTCACAGATGAAATGCAGAGAGTTAAGTAACCTAACCAAGGTCTCACAGCAATGACAGTACCAGTATCAAACCTAATGCTGTCCTACACGCATAAACAAAACAGTTAAAAAGGCTGCTGAATGCAAAGTTGTATACAATAATCATATGTATTTCTCTATTTCATAGCACAAGGGAATTTAAAGGTAAGATTTATTTTGGCAGTAAAAATATGAAATACTTAGAAATAAACCTAAGGATTACAAAAGTTCCAAGAAGAATGTATGATTCCACTTATATAAGGCTCAAAACAGACAAAAATACACAATGCTATTAGAAGTCAAAATATGATTTCATTTTTTTGAAAATCTATCTCCACCAAAGTGTATCTTAGTGAAATGTATCTATGTATTAATAAACACATGTATCTATAACCATCTGACAGTATGAGGGACATGAAACGATCTGCATAAATTTATGGAAATACTTGTGTTAGTGGTGCCTATCACAGAAGAAAAGGTGTGAGGAGGATTTCTTCCTTATATGTAATCAGAATAAGCAACCCCAGTCCCAGGTCCTCACCCTCGTGCTCATAGCCAGCCCTATTTTTGTTCAAATGGCAAAGAGAGTTTTGTTTACAAATACTGCATACATTTAATGTTTTTGTTTACCGAGTCAGGACTGCCTACAGTGACTGCAGGCATCAGGATGACAGGGACAACGAGTAGGGTGAGTGGAAACGATGTCATGTGTTTTCCCAATATCTACGGAAACTGAAGACAGAGGGACACACGGAGAGGGTGTTAGTTATATGTTACTTATAATAAGTTAGTATCTGTCACTGTGAAAACAGAGAGCCAACGGCAGCGTGTCAGAAATCCCACAGTGTATACAGCCTTCCCTGGGGGAGGGTAACAGGACATCACCAACCAACCGTTAAAGAAGGAAGCCAGCAGACACACATTACTGAGTAACAGTATTTGAAGCCAAGGGGAATTAGTTTCTCCTTTTAGAAAACATTTCACTCTGGGTTTGGCAGCAGAATGAATTATTCCAGATTCTCTTATTATTACCTAACCTATTCCTAGGATTTATAGCCTTGGAGTCCAAAAAAATAAACCAACGCTTTAATTCTACTATGTAAGTCTCCAAAACGTGCTGAGAGGATGCCTCTGGTACTCTGTGGTTACTGTGGCGTAGAGCTACCAGAGGTTCCCAGGGAACAAATCAGAGTTAGTAAATGATAGTGTCAGACAAGACCTCAGGGATTCTGATACTTTAAAAGTAAGAAAGAGGCTCCAAAAACAGTGCTAGATTCTTTAACACGCATGACCTCAGTTTTCCCCACAATTCTGAGAATGAAGGCTACTTCTTAGAATTGTGGGGAAAACTGAGGTCACACATGTTGAAGAGTCTAGCTTCTCTGGTAGCTCAGACGGTAAAGAATCTGACTGCAATGCAGGAGACCTGCATTTGATCCCTGGGTTGGGAAGATCCCTCGGAGAAGGGAATGGCAACCCACGCCAGTATTCTTGCCTGCAGAATTCCATGGAAAGAAGAGCCTGGAGGTCTATAGTCTATGGGGTCGCAAAGAGTTGGACACAATTCAGTGACTAACACTTTCACTTTTTCAGGCTTCATTCTAATTTTATAGATAAGTTTTTGCCTAACAATTACTTGCTTAGGCTCAAAAAGGATAATATGAAGACCTCAACACTTAAACTGGGTCTTTTGGATCAAGCTCATGTTCTTTTTAGTACATCAGGCTGCTTGTAGAGATACTGAGAATTAAGTGTCTAGGTAATAAATATCTCTAGCCTACTGCTCAAAACAGCTTATATTAGTTAAGAAAACTAACAATTTAATTCACTTCACTACTAAGTACAGTTCTAAAGAAAAAGTGGACTGGCTTAAAATAAAACCACAAAACTCCAACAGTATAGATGGAACATTGTCATGTTTATGTTTTTGTGTAGGAATTCAGGTTTAACTGTCTAAGGGCCGGAGGACAACGGGATAATCTCTGTGTCTATGTGACCTCAGTGGAATTTATGTGCATCATGCTGGGCAATATCCAATAAGCAGTTGATGGGAACAGTGGTAAAGGACTACTGACCCTTTACCTTTATCCTTTAAATGATTATATCATTTAGAATGATATAATCATTTTAGCTATAATCTATTTTAGGAAAACCTATAAATCAAATCTTGAAATTACAAAGTTTATAAAATAGAGAATAATCTACTTACCTAAGTGTACCAAAATACTTTCTGATTTGCAAAATGTTTATCACAGATTTTCTTTAAAGCTATACTAACCAAAAACATAATTCAAATAATTTATAGCTTCTCTCGAAAACTATCTATGTTTAACTATTTTGATATACATGAAACTATATAAATGATATATTTCTTCAAAGAGAAAATACAGTCATTCTTTAGTATCCAAGGGGGATTGGTTCCAAGAATGCTTGTGTGAACCTTCAAGTCCCTTATAAAAAAATGAACATAAACCTACAATGAATATAGTCGGCTCCCCAAATCTGCAGATGCAAAACCAGCAGACACAATTCACTGATAGCATATTTACTAGAGCTTTCAAGATTAGAATTATAAACACAAATCCAACATAACAAAAGGGATTTGCAATTACAGTCACAGAATTTATAATAAATTAATATTTGTGAATAATATCATTAAATTATGCTTTTTATAAGGAAACAGATCTCTGTTAAATGCAACTTTCTTGAAGTATACTTTATAAAACCTTTCCCTCAAAACTATTATTTTTATTTTCTACCCTTCACTGACTCAGACTCATGGGGAATACCACAGATACTGAAGATATCTTCTCTGTCTCTAAAGAGCTCATTTTCTTCCATGAAGGCAATATACATTAAGGTACTGACATCTGACCAACTTCAGGTGAATATTAATTATGAAAGAATTTATAAATCTCTCATTCATTTTTATTAAGTCATCCTTGGGCAACATTTACTCACTCACTGTCTACATAATTTACTTAATATTTAGTACCAACTATGTGTCCAATTCTGCTAGTTCAGTTACTCCCTATTTAAACACTAACTTGCAGGGATCCCTTGGGAATATGAACGCTCTACCTCTGAAGGATACTGGCATTCCAATCTCTGCCCTATCTTCTGACGGCACTGTCCGTCTACCTCTTGCCTCTCCCTTTCCCTATGATATACTCAACACTGCTGCCTCTGAGAAGTCAGGTGGAAGAAGCTTGGAAGTGATAGATACTAAGATTTGCTTTTGGAAGGGAGGACAAAAAGGGACCTTTTATCTTTCTTCTACCACCTCATTAGTTCATAAGGCAGGTTGCTGAGTAGCAGCAGGCAGTAATAACTATGATTAAGAATAACTATAAAAACAACTTCTTTTCCACACTAGACACTCAGGGAAAGAAATAATAAACAGTACAAATTTGCTACAAAATACAATACAATTTGCTATAAAAGTCGCCATCTGTATGGAAGATGCTGGTCTGTAGAAACAATAATCCTTCATTCTCACCACATGGTACTCACTTGCCATCTGTGTCTGACGTCGCTGCATAGTGCAGGGGTGTGCATCCTCTTTCATCAAGGTCATTCACACTTGCTCCGGAGCCCACGAGAGCGAACAGGCACTGGTAGTTGCAGTTGGCAGCAGCATAATGCAGTGGAGATCTTTTTGCCCAAATTAATTAAAAAAAAAAAAGAGTCAGGGACACAGGCCAGGAAGTATGAGCGCAGTTGATCCACCCGGTTATAAACACTGTATTTATAGTAAGTTGGAGGTTGATTTTTGCCATACACTAAGTCTTTCAAAGGGCCAGACAGAAAGCTAGGAGGAGAAACCAAGATGCCTGACAGCCTCTAAGAAAACATAATAAGACAGAAACACAGTTAAAAGGAAAAGAATGTAAAATAAGACAGAAACACAGTTAAAAGTATTTCATAGCTCAGACAGTAACAATTACAGTTTTCTGAGTGAATTATGGATACACTTCATATTCTGCTCCAAAACTTGTATTTTCCTTCCTCCCTAATACCATCAGCAATCTGAGAAGAGTTTTCATTTTAAGAAAGCTTCCCCTATACTAATACAAATGTTTCACGGTACAGAGGTAGCAGCTTCTGTTACGTCTCGATAGAGGAATAAATGGTAAGAAAAATACAGAAGTATTAAAAAGAATGCTGTTGTATCAACTGTATGGGAGAGCTGCACAGTAATATCAGATTTCTCAAGCAAAAAATGCATAGTTTTGAAGATTTTTCATCACTTTGAAGAGCTAGGGTACTGTGTTAATTACTAGAGACAGAATATTTGTAGATTACTTCTTTCCAGTTACTGACATGAAAAAGAATGCTATTAAATTTAGGAGTTTCTGTATTTAGATTACAAAACTATAATGATTCATGACTTTTCATTTAAAAAAAGAGGAAGAAAGAAAGAAAATAGAAAAGTGAAGGTAAATTTAGTCCAGAGTCTTCATGGCATATTGTTTTCTAAAATATTTACCTGGTAAAATGACAGTGAAGCATTATATTACTTTATTGTATAAAGTATAATATAGTAATAGTAGTTTTGAAAATGCAATTACTCCTGAATTATTTTCAAGCCTGTAAACTCAGAAGCTCTATCTGTAGCATACAATGCTTCATGTACTACAAACTAACTAATATAAACTGGATTAAAGTCTGCTTACACCTGCATGCCCTAGAGCCTGTGCTCCACAATGAGCCACTACAACGAGACGCTCGCTCACTGCAACTAGAGAAGAGCCCCCGCTCACCACAACTAGATAAGAGCCTACACAGCAATGAAGATCCAGCGCAGCCAAACACATAAAATAAATAATTTTTAAAAGGAAAAGAAAAAGCATGCTTACAAAAATAAATTAGCTATAAAAATATTGCACACCAAAGACAGTGATTTTTGATTTCCTGGGTCACTGGCTCCTTCAGTCAGAAGGCTTATGAGAACACTCTGTTCCTCAAAGGAATGACGTGGTCAGACAGTTGGTTTCACTTTTCTTTCACACACTTCTGATTCCCTACCACATGTGATTCTATTGACCTCTGCACTATACCATTCCAGGCACTGATACATATCCACACATTTCCTTCCAACACATACCCTCTCTTATTGTATACTCTGATATAACTCGTAAACTGTTGACACACATTTTGCTCATATTGCCACCTTTCTTTCTCTTTTTCTACTGAGGTAACACTGGTTTGTAACACTGCACAAGTTGCATGCGTCCAACATTAGACTTCTGTACACACTGTAACACGCTCACCTCTGTTTTTCAAACTGCCTCCCACCCTCTCCTATATGGTTCTAACAGACGTTGGGTCGATTCCCACTCTAAGTAACTTAGCAGACCCCAGCGGCTTTAATCACTGCAGTCACAGATGCAAGCAACAGTGAGGTCTGGGACTGAACAGTGAGGATGCAGCCTGGCTGAGTGACACACAGGGACTCTGCTCTGCATTCACATTAGTAACCTGCTTCCTCCCTCCTTCTGTGCTCTGGAACCAAAACTAGGCCACAGAGTCTCTAATAAAGAATGACTTGAGGGAACGGAGAACTACCACTGCTCTTGTAAGTTTTTGTTTAGGGAGCACAGGTACCACGTGGTTTTAAATATTCATAGCTATAAAGGAAGAGGGGGGAATGACATCATAAAAGGTATGTAGTGCTTATAAAGTAAAGCTGTGGCTGGTAGGCTGGGGCTATGGCAGGGGCCCAGTTGGAAGGAGGTTGTGGGTAAGAATGAATATTCAGAAGTTATCTATCTATTGGAGTTTTTCAACAAATCATGATCACAACATAAAAGATGTGAAATTTTTTAGTTAACTCACAGAAGCCAAATAACAAGATTAAGGAAGTCATTAAGGACTTCCCTCGTGGCTCAGACAGTAAAAAATCCGCCTGCAATGCAGGAGACATGGGCTCGAGCCTCGGGTCAGGAAGATTCCCTGGAAAAGAGAATGGCAACCCTCACCAGTATTCTTGTCTGGGAAATCCCATGGACAGAGAAGCCTGGCGGCCTACAGTCCATGGAGCTGCAGAGTCGGACATGACTGAGTGACTAACACATAGAAGCCAAATTATAATATTAAGAAAGTCATTAAGTAAATAACATTAAGCAGGAGCTACAGGGGAACTGTACCACAGCTCACCTTCCAAACTTGTCTTTTTTGTTGAAGTCTGCACCAGTATTCAGCAGAAGGTTTAGGCACTCCAAATTACTACCAAGGAAAAATACAATGAGAAGATGCAACTGTCAATAATTTTATGATGAAATGGATAGGTTTAAGTAAGTATAAAAGTACATTTTCAAATGAGGGCAGAGTGAATAAAATACTATGATTTATATTTTACAAAACAACAACAGAAAAACATGCCATGATCAGCTATCTTTTTCTTAAGAAAAGTAAAAATTTTGTTAACATACCCTCCAGCTGCAGCTGCATGTAGACAGGTCCTGCCAAAATCATCTGGGGTATCTATATCAAATCCTACAAGAATGAATACATCTTACATAATACTATATGCATGTTACTTTATATTAAAGCATTACATTAACAATTAAAAAATCACACCCCATCATACACAAAACTATGACTTACAAATAGGTACAAATTCATTTATAATAGATTAGTAATGTATCTTTTTTTAATTACCGCTAAAAGCCTGGGGTTTTTTAAAAACATGCTAGAGTACTTGTTTAAAAGTCATAGGATACAATGGAATATTATTCAGCAATAGAAAGAAATGAAGTACTACTGATACATACTTATAACACTGGATGACCCTTCAGAACATTTCTAAGTGAAAAAAAAAAATCAGTCAAAAAACCACATTAGGTGATTCCACCTCTACAACCTATCTAGGATAGGTAAATTTAGAGACAGGAAGTAGATTATTGATTACTAAGGGCTGGGGGAGGGAAGAAATGGGGAACTGATGCCAAATGAAATTTATCTGGGTGCAGGCGGTAGCGAAAATGTTCTAAAACCCAGTGTAGTCATGGTCATTTATCTCTGAGAATATACTAAATTGTAAGATACACGAACATTTTGGGGGGGGTGCAGTGTGCCACGCTGCACTGCATGTGGGATCTCAGTTCCCACACGGGCACAGAAACTGCACCCCCTGCCTTGACAAGTGTGGAGTCTTAACCACTGGACTGCCAGGGAAGCCCCATGAATGGTTTCTTGGTAAAACTTTTTCCTTTGCTACCCGTGGATTACTACTAACACTGAGAAGAGAGTTTTATAATTCTCTTTCATAGATAAATGGCTATGTGATTACTTGTGGCACGCATACACTTAAACACTCAAAACACAATCACCTCACTTAAAAGGTATCACTGAGGGCTTCCCTGGTGGCTCAGTGGTAAAGAACGCACCTGCAGATGCAGAAGACGCAGGTTCGATCCCTGATCTGGGGAGATCCCACACGCCGCAGTGCAACTGAGCCCGTGCACCAAGGCTGCGCAGCCTGCTCCCTGGAGCCCGGGAGCCCTGACTCCTGAAGCCGGCACGCCTAGAGCCCGAGCTCTGCACCAACAGGCCAGTGCAATGGGAAGCTCGTCAGCACAACTACAGAGCAGCCCCTGCTCTCCCCAACTAGGAAAGAGCCCTCACCGCAGCAACGACCCAACAAAGCCAAGGGGAGGGAAAAAGGTATCATTAAGAAAAACTCAGAAGGGTCTGTCTCACAATATGCTAATTTTTCCCAGAAACTTTCCCATAATTCTTTCAGCATTCATAAGTATTAATAATACATAAAATCTGTTCAACTTTTATAACATGCTAATAGAATATCATTTAAAGTAAAATCTTATATATTTAGTACTTCTATGCATTTTAATAAAGATCTTTATAGTAATATTTATATTAACAGAAAGCTACTGATCCTGTTTTGTTTCAAACTATGTGGCATTTTAAAACATTAATTAAATATGGTATGAATTTCAGACCTAGAAGATACTGTGAACTGGTCGCTGGCTCTCAAAAAGGAACCATGCAAAAGATATTTTGCTTCCAGACATAAAGGGACTACTTCAGGAATATTCCACATGCCATTCCCCAACTAAGAGAGAGGAAGAAATCACTAGAAAAATAAATATCAAATCTTAAAGGGCCCAACATCTTCTAAGAGGGGTTAATAAATGATCCATACTTGGACGTATTTGTATATAATTTTGCAAAAGCAAGATGGAGGGGAGTTTGGGGGAAGCATAAAAGAGGATAATTTGTCTGTGAAGGTTCCACTCACCAGAAGAAAGAAGTTTCCTACAGCAATCTGAAAAACCACTTAAGGCTGCCAAATGGAGGGGGAACATTCCATGTATGCCACGTCTAAAGCAAAGAGGACAGTATCTTCACCACAATGCGAGAAAAAGGCAATCACTTAAGTAAAAAGAAACTACTTAACCTCTCCAGCAACTCTCCTCTTAGAGTAGGGTTTTTCAAGCTCAGACTACTGTCCCTGTGGACTTCCTGTGGGTCTGTGTGTGTTGGGGAGACAGCAGGACATCCCCAGTGCCCCTGGGCTTGACCCACACTGGATGACATTAGCTCTCTCCCCAAATCAGGACAACCAAAAATGACTCCAGACATTTGTCTCAGGAGCAAAAATCATCCCACCTGCTTTGCCATCAAGGATCATTACCACAAGGCAAAATGTTTTGCTTAAGACTGTTCACTGCAGTAATTTTTCCCAGCAGTAAAAAACCAGAAGTAAGTTGTGTTTGTAAATGAGGAGAATGAATAAACTGTGAAATCTTTACACAAGAATTAAATTTTATAAAACAAATCAACTAGAGTTACTTACAGAGATGAGGAAAGAAAAAAAAGCCCCAATTTATATTTACATGGCTAAATCAACAACTGCGTGTGAAAAAAAAAGTTTCATGAAGCATACAGTAGCATACCATTTTTAGAAAGCTTAAAAGAAAATTTAAAACATATTTATGAACATATAAAAGTATAATAAAAATTTAAAAATACACATAAGAATGATAAGCATCAATTTAAGTAGGGTGTGTACTTCTGCAGAGCATGCAAGAGAATCCATCTTTCAAACAAAGTTTTACATGGAAACTTTAACATATTAGTCATAATCCATAAACAATTGGGATAAAAAACATAAAAAGACCCAATGAAGTCATATTAAACATTCTATTACATCATCAACACAAAGAGGAAAAAGCTCACCCAAGAGAGAACCACACTGAGAAAAGCCGCGCGCTCCCTGGCAAGCCATCAACGCCTGGCACGCACTTACTTGGCGGTGTCGGCCCCGCTCGTGATGAGGGTGTTGATGAGCAGCTCGTGGCCATACCTCGCTGCTATGTGCAGAGGAGTGTTGCCATTCTTATCTTCACAGTCGATTACAGCTCCTGCAGCAAAGGAGGAATAAAATCCATAGATTTCATCCACAGCACAGTTACTGGGTCAGGCACTGGGACTGCAGATTTTATACTTAAAGCAAGTTTGTGAACTGAGCATAAGATTTTAATAGATTTAAAAATCAGAAGACAGTCTGCAATGCCTCATGAATTATTTGATCATGAGTTTATTCCTACCCTTTCCTTGCCAAATGAGAACAGCTATTGTCTTATCAATACTTATCAATACTACTTACAAACAGTTCTTTGGAACATGGCTTGTGAAACACTGCCTTAAAGTAATGTACCCAAAAGTTCTTTTTATTTAGAAGTTTAGCTTGCCTAGTACTAATTCAAATACAAAATAATACAAGTTTAGAAAAGAAATGAAAATGCTAAAAACAGTTCAAGATATTCAAAAAGGGAAAGAGAAACGCAACTGAGTTTTGTCAATATATAATACAAACTGCAGTGGAAAGGCAGTTATTTTTCTATTTAGCATGTTTTTTAAAAGCCAGTACTAACTGCTAGTGATATTATATAAATAATCTAAGCGAAACAATACAGAAATAAATGAAAAATGACTATAAAAGATACATGTACATGGCATATAAAATTCTTCATTATCTGATTTTCATGAGATATGATATCAAATGTCAAAAATATGTATACTGCTATGACAATTCCTCAATACCATTCACTATGTGGATGCTTTTACTACACTTTAGAAAAAAAACAAACAGAAATACTTTTTACCACTCTGGATAATGGTTTGTGATCTGGAGAATCTACCATGGAGGGCAGTCATGTGCAGTGGAGTTTTTCCATCTTTGCTCTGAAATAGACACAAAGATTTAAAATTCTGGTTATATTCGTAACACGTAATTGTTCATTTTTATTTTGAATATCCTCTTGCAACTTTATTTTGTATGACTATTACTCAAGTGTTAGGTTTAATAAATGTCTATGACAGTAAAACAGCTATCTGAAATTATGAACTAATGTTTTAGTATGTATACCATAAAGCACAAATACACAATGCCTACAGTTTATAGAAGGTCCTGAGTGGTAGGTGTGTTATAATCTTAATATCACTCCTATTTCACAGGTGGGAGAACTGAAGAATAAGGATACTAATGATTTGACCAAGGTCACATCATTGGAAGTGGTACAGCCAGGATTTGCTGCCCAAGGTTCAAAATTTTCACATTGCTACAATTCTTTTGTCCTAAAAGAAATGCTGAATCATTCCCTGACCAAGGGAAAGTGAATGTCAGAATTAAATTCAGCCACTATAATTCACTTTAAAAACTTTATACACTATTTAGTTTATAATTACATGTCATCAACATTGTTAACTATTTTCTCAAATTACTTAAGATAATAAACCAGACTGGTCGTGCATGTGTATTCAACATAGAAATTCTGAAATTTCAGAGGAATTCCACATATGAAGAAAAACAATGCCTGAATTACGTGATATCTTTTACTGTGAGTTAGGTAAAGTCTTTTCTTCCCTCAATTATTTTGTTAATCAAAACATACATGTGATTATCACAAAGGAAGAAGTATTTGGGGGTACCCTGGTTATCTAACCAAAATTTAAAGTATAGGGTGGGGGTGAGAAAAGGTATAACAGCTATCTGGCTTGACAACTGGATATGTTGCATGAAATTGTTATTTTTTTTTTTTTTTTTACTTTCAACACACATACTATAGAGTTTCTATCCTCTAGAGTAACTGATTACAGAATACCACTTGAAGAATGGAGGGAAAAAAGGCAGTAAGTGACATCGTCAGTGTGGCTGGGTTCATGATAAGCAAGGTTATGAAAAACCAGACCTATATTGCTCTTTTTATAAAAACATTCACTTACATCTAAATAGTATTTTGTAGGACAATCAATTTAAAAACTTACAAATTGAATAATTACGAACCTAAATTTACATTCCAAATGTAAGTCATCCACAATTTGATCAGGTTAGAAACATTAAAATAGAGGATGAAATGGGAGGAAAAGATGAAGGAGAAAGGTGACTTGATAAGGAGGACTTGAGGGTCAGCAAGTATGATTTTCTTTCTTATAAGGCAAATAGCCTGGAAAATCCCATGGACGGAAGAGCCTAGTAGGCTACAGTTCATGCGGTCGCAAAGAGTTGGACACGACTGAGCAACTTCACTTTCACTTTTCACTTCCAAATAACCATTTGACAAATATAGGAAACACTGGTGTCAGGAATGAAGATATATTCTTGAATGAAAACACATTCTTATTACTCGAAAACTCACTACTATCAACAGTTTTTATACAATGTCAGGGTTGGACGGTACCCAGAAATCAACAACCTGGAGACAGTGTTTCAGTAAGCTTGGTGCTAAGGTAACTGGACAGCTACACATCAGCAGGAAGTTAGACATCCTCAGACAAGACCAAAGCAACTTTTATGAAATCAGTTTTAAATCAATGTCATGACCTGTTGTCTTCAAATCTACTTCACCACCACATCTTAACTGCTTTGCTAAAATATTCCCTTGTCATGTGTAAAATCCACCACTGAATTTTCTAAATCATTAAGGAAGTAACGTCAAATAGCACCATTGATAAGAGCCAAGTAACCCCCTTGTAGAAATAATTCTCATCTCTACATTTCAAAAGAAAACACAGACTTAAGAATAACCACAGGTAGTCAGCTACGTAGGCAATGACACATGAACCAAATAATCAATTATCTTCAAACTATAGTAACCACTTGTCTAAATGGCACTGTATAAAATAAACAGAGAGCTTAATTTTTACTGAGCAACTGATAAACTAAAAAATGCGTAACAGTTAATGATGTAAGTAAGTCTCTCTTACTCCAAGATACTTAATATTTAACAAAGATAATTTTAACTATAGTCATTTTATCATAAACAAATCTAGACTAAAAATATCTGATGAGATCTTTTCATTTGAAAAATGTTAGATAATTTCAAATTTTTTTATTTTGAAATACTCTTCACTAAAAAAATATTACTAGGCTTTTGAGGAAACAAGTAATGAACTTTCCACTCCTGTAAGAATTTTTTTTCTGAGCACTGATTATCCAAACAGCAGGAATTCTTCAAATCAAAATAGGCAGTTCAAATTTGTTATTAGGAAATTTTTAGAAGTTATTTAAATTATTAAAAATAAAACTTCAGGGACTTCCCTGGTGGCTAAGACTCCGAGCTCCCAATGCAGGGGCTCTGGGTTCGATCCCTGCTCAGGGAACCAGATCCCATATGCCCCAACTAAGACTTCACACTGAAGATCCCGCATGCTGCAGCTAAGACCTGGTACAGCCAAATAAATAAACATTAAAAAAAAAAAAAAAAAAACCTTCAGTAGGTGATCTGACTGAGAAGTGAAAGCTGTAAACGTCTTTTCTTAAAAGAGACACTCATACCAGAGAAGTGTTTTTAAAAAATACATCATGCTCTTTGCTTCCATGGTTTGGTACGTGTAACTTCTGTCCTTTAGCTGGCAGGGGCAACTCAGAGCCATGACCTAAATACAGACGGGCCTGCTGCCACTACAGCTGTCAGCGTGGGTCAGCGGCATTGTTAAAGGAGGTTTCCAAGTCAGAGGTGAGAAAACAGACTCCTTTCCCGACCCTCTGAAAGACACCAGCTCATCACACCTACAAAGGGAGCTGGAATTTTATGTAACTAAGCTCTGAAAACATTCCAAGCTTAAATGTTTTACTAATCCTAAACGGTTCTATTTTTTTTTATGGTTCCTTTTTTTCATACCACAAGCCATACCACAAGGTTTGGCAAGTGTTCAAAGAATGAATTAATAAATTAATACAGACACAATCAGTGAAAGCAACTTGGAAAATATAAATGACCATTACACATTATAAAGTAGTTAATTGTGGTTACATGTGCATTTCCAAAGACTTATGAGTAAAAGTACATTTATTGTGGCTCCAGAGCTTTTATGTATTTCTAAAACTCAAATGCTCACTCTTCGAAGCGACTGACCAAAAATCAACTATTCCTTGTATGTAAAACACTGATATTCATCTTTTAACTTTTCTAACATTGTGAAAAATTTCAAAACAGCAAAGTTGAAATAATATTACTGTGAACACCCATATGCATACCACCTAGAGTCTACTGCTAACATTTTACTATATGAACATTATACATTAGTCTCTCTCCACCCAACCCACGCTATTAAGTGATTTTTTTTTCTTTTTAACCAAGCTGTGTGGTATACAGAACAAGGGATGAAACCCATGCCAGCTCAGAATGTTAACCACTGGACTGCCAGGGAAGTCCCTAAAAGATACTTTTCAAAATTAGCTACAGATAACGCTACTTATTACCTCTAAAACACTTTGGTATGTGTATCATTAACTAAGGTTCAATATTAGCTTGGTTTGTAACCTTCTAAGGGAACATTTACATGCAATGAGGCCTATGAAATCTTAAATGTACCACTCGATGAGTTTTGACTAATTTTTATTCATATAACCCAAAGCTGTCAAAATACAGGACATTACCACCATACCAGAAAGTTCCCCCATGCCTTTTTATCAATCCCTCCTCCCAGTGACAATAACTGTCCTGTTTTGTACCCACAACTATAGATAGTCTGGCACCCCATTACTATTTTGTCTGTTCTAAAATCTTATATAAGTGGGAACAGTGAACAAATTCTTGTGTAACACTTTTACTCAGCATAGTACTTTGAAGTCTTATCTGTGTATGTACCAGTAACTCATTCCTTTTTATTGCTAAATGGTGTGTGCTACCAACAGTATTAATACAGTGCAACCCGAAATACTAGAAGGGATTCTGATTTGACTTCCTACCTTCATATTGACATCGGCCCCATTGCCTACTAGAAGCTCTAAACACAATGCTCCGTGTGTAGATGCAGCAGCAAAGTGCAAAGGAGTAAACCCTTTTTCATTCTTTTGATTTACATTAGCACCAGAATCTATCAGTTCATTCACGACAACATCCTGTCCATTGTAGCAGGCTACGTGAAGAGGTGTATTTCCATAGGCGTTTGGTTCATTCATCTATTGCAAGACAAAAATGTCAATGTTAATGCAGTCTTCCTAATTATTAGTGTTGTGAGCTACCTTAACAACATTATGATTGAAATCAAATTATTAAAGTGAGAAACAGGGAAAAATAATACAGACAAGGCTCATCATTTTAAACTTATTTTAAAAAAATGAACATAACTACAGCATTTTGGTGTCAAATAGATTTTGTACCATCAGGAAATATAATTCATATATACAATGTCTATTTCAAGATAAAACTGAATGATTCCAAGAGATATTTTAGGAAAATAAAAACATATTTTAAAAAGCATTCTACATAATACACAATTATAGAATTAACTCTAAGAGTTATGAAAAATGAACACAAACTGAAAATTGACATATACTGAAAAACACACATATTTTCTCCTGGTTCATTTACAGTGACCAAAGATGAAAGTTGGTTTTTAGTAGACAGCAAGATTTTTTAAAAATGAGTAATATCCTTTCCTATTCATTTAACTCATTTTTTCAACAAACTTAGGCTCTAGATATTTTCCAGCCTATATACTGATATACTGATATGTTACCAAAACGAATATGCTCTAAACAATATAATCAATACTGAGAAATAATTCATGTAATCTTTCTATTCCTTAAAAAATATATTGGATTAATATTTTCAAGTTTACACAGCTTTCCTGTAATGAAGAATTTTACCTTTGCCCCCGTGCTCTGGGAGGTAACCCATGGCATGCCTGATAGACACGTCCTTATCTAGGCTGGGAGCTGGCCACCCTGCCCCGAGAGTAGGGTTAGCACAGTGGGTGGTCTTTGGGGGCGGTGGGGTGGGTAGGGTTAGCACAGTGGGTGGTCTTTGGGGGCGGCGGGGTGGGGGGGGCAGGGCCACAAAGAACAGCCATGTGATTTGGGGGAAGGGCTTTGGATCGCTTGGTCTCTGTGGACTGAAATCAATCACATGAGCAATTTTGATCAACCATGCCTATGTAGTGGAATCTCAACAAAACTGATAACAAAGCTCAGGCTGGCAATACTGCGTGCATGCACCACACTCTGATGCTGGGAGATCAGAGTCCTAACTAACTGCAGGGAGAGGCCAGAGGGAGCTTTGTGTTTAGAACACTCGCGCGTCTCTTCTTTTGGCTGATCTTAATTTGTAATTTTCTGCGTAATAAATCATAACTGTGAGTATAAGAGTGCTCAGTGAGTTTCTGGAGTCCTTCTAGTGAATCATCAAAGCTGAAGGTAGTTCTGTGCCCTCTAACCTTGTGGTTGGGCCCAACTTATCACAACTTTAACATTTTCCTTTCTCAGATCTCCAGTAACAGAAATTAGAGGAACTGAAAAAGCCACATATAACTTTAGTCAAATCATCTAGATTTCATCACCAAAAGCCGGCAACCTAGAATAGATTCTCCCTTGGAGCTCCCAGAACTTTGAGAGATTACGTTTACTGCCTTCAGTCACCCACTTCATGGTCATTTGTTATGGCAGCTCTTAGAAGCTGAGTCATGCAATCAGAGGCCGTGGGTCACTAAGTGGCTCCAAGTCTGACCACTTTTTTGGAAGAATGCTCTCACCAGAGTTTATTTTGCTGCCAATAAAATATGCTTTAAAAATTGTCCCAGAACGGACTTGAAACAGTGACCAGAAGTAGGCTGTCTCATTTATCTAGATCAAGGGTCTCTTGGGCATTATAATCTCTGTGCTGAAATAGAGCTATAGAAGTGCTGAGTTGAAAAAAAAAAAACTTTTCATCTGTTTGCACTCTACAAGATTCTACCTATGTTTGGCTTTCTGATCCCCATCTTTCAAAAATTACGTGCTTCACATAGTCCTTAAATTAGTAAATAGTTCAACCAGATCACCAACTATCTTTCTGTCTTTCCAGCTGATCTAAACTACCTCCCTTTCTCCTGGTTGTTTTAAATCAATGGCTCAGGGGTAAAGAATCTGCCTGCCAATGCAGGAGACATGGGTTCAATCCCTGGATTGGGATGATCTCCTGGAGAAGGAAATGGCAACCCACTTCAGTAATCCTGGGAAATCCCATGGACAGAGGACCCTGGTGGTCTACAATCTATGGGGTCGTGAAAGAGTCAGACACGACTTAGCAACTAAACAACAACAAATAATCTGTGTTTTAAAGAACCAGATGAGTTTGTCAGACCTGTACCTAAAATAAGAGTAAATCTGCTAACTGAAAGTTGCTCAGTTGTGTCCAACTCTTTGCAACCCCATGGACTATATATATAGTCCATGGAATTCTCCAGGCCAGAATACTGGAGTGGGTAACCATTCCCTTCTCCAGGGGATCTTCCCAACACAGGGGTTGAAGCCAGGTCTCCTGCACTGCAGGCAGGTTCTGTACCAGCTGAGCCACAGGGAAGCCCTGAATCTACTAAGGGTGGGGTGTAACATGCATGTGCCTCAAGGATGGACTGTGGGAGCTCCAGGTATTCTTAGCTACCCCAGTTCTATTATCAAATATATTCAGATGAAGCAAGCAACCCCTCCCTAACCAATCTACAGATTCATATAGTAAGGAACACTTGCAGCTGACGGGCCAGAAGCCTTTCCCTGCCTACTTCTGACCAATACACTGTAATAGAACAGTTACAGTCATTTAAAGGAAATGTTAGACAAACTGGGCAAATACTACTGACAATAACCAAGCCACTTAGGAAACTAATCCAAGTATGTCTGATCTGCTGGTTTCCACAGTTGAAATGAAGCTACAGGGGGCTAGAATGTGATGGAAAAGGGAAACTTCTGTCAATCATTCATCTTTGGAAAGTATTCTACCTCTTAACACATTTGACTAACTTCATGTCTTGGTCAGACATCAGCAGACTGTATATTACATAAAGGAGTATAAACACAACACTATTAAAAGACAAAAATGTTACTGTAAGAAAACATCTTTTAAATTTGAAAAAACTTCCACCGACAATGAAATCACAAACACACGAAACGCTCCATTCTTCATCCTGCTTAGTACACCTACATCAACCCCAAGATCGAGAAGGTACTTGACCACGCTGATCATCCCGCTGGAGGCTGCTGCGTGGAGAGGCGTGTAAGACTTCTTGTCCTTGCATGTCACCTCAGCTCCGTGCGCCACAAGTAACTTCACTACTTCAATGTGACCTGAAAATGTGTTTATGAAGAAAAAAACAAGCAGAGAACATATGGAAAATATGAAATACAATACGATCCTGAATATTTTTAAAGACAGGTAAAAATACAAGACAAAGCTCAACAAGTCACCACTTAATCATACTATAACCAGAGAGTGGGCACAAGGAAAAAATAAGAACTCAGGATAATTTTGATAAATGTTGACAGATGCCACAAAGAGCTGAAAATAATACATTTAATTTTCTTATCCGATGATGATCCTGCAATCCTCCTTTTACCTAGATCATGTTTCCAAGGTTGTTTTTAATACACTCTCAAGTTACTAAGCTAGCTTTTTATGTCTAATAAGAGACATTAGTTTATGTTTGCATGCTTTAGTGGAATCTTCTATTCAGAAATCTGGGAGTGAATTTGGCATATTTCTTAAAAATGTCAAGTCTTTGGAACACTAAGCTAAAAACTTCTCTCTCACTATTTCCAGCTGTCCTTAACAACCTTAGTTTGTTACTCACCCATGCTGATTCCCAAATCTCAGTGGTCTAAACCATTAGCGTTTTCTCATTAGCATTATGATAGCTTGTCAAGAGGGCTCTGCTCAGTCACTTAAGGATCCAGACACATGGAGCTGACACAGTCTTGAAGGCAGCTGGTCACTGTGCCAAGAAAGGGGACTACAGAGCTTCACACCATCAATCAAATGCTCTGGTCCAGAGGCCATGCTGCTTTCATTAGTCAGAACTAGTCTCAGGCTCCCCGCAACCATGCAAGGAGGCCAGGAAGGAGGACCTGTATCTGAAAGGTGAGAGAACCACTAGTCTCCTTTCCTCTTCTCACATCTTATCAGACTAGGTTATACAGTGCTTTCTCCTCCTCCCCAAAGCTTTCCCACCACTGTGCCTTTGTCCATGAAACTGATTTCTTCATTGTACAGAATGTTCTGCTTGGATGTTTCTTTCTAATCACTGCTATTAATCCGTGAAGAAGGCCATGTCAGTTCCTATCTTCCCTAGAAGTCTTATAAATAAGCCTTCTTATAAGTCTTCCAGTTCCCTAGAATTACATGGCCAAAAGCACCCACTACCTGCAAATACGATCTCATAAGCATATAATACCTTGTGATGTTTCTTATACTTGAATCATTATTTAACTAACACTTTAATTACTTTTATGTATTAGGTTCCCAAATACAGATCTTTAAAGGAAAATGTCATAGGTTCTTAATGTTCTCCTTCACGGTATACTTCAAACAAAACAGACACCCAATAAACATTTGTTGCATTAAACAAGTTGTTCATGATGTCATTTTTAATACCCCTTTATAGGAAAGGAGTATATAAAGTTAGTAACTATGAGATTTTCAAACACAGCACCCCACTCTCCTGAAAAAAGGATACTATAGGATGTATAAAGAATCAAGTATATTTGGTTGTTAATATATGTAAATTATCAATTAAAGTGTATACTTTCAGATACTTTTTCCCATCTTAATATGAAAAATATCTACTATATTTTTAGGAAAGGAAAAATCAAAAGAATATCTATTAAATCATTAGATGTCAAAGTAAATGTGACTATCATATAAGAGCAGTAGCTGGTACAGAGATCTCTCAAGACAGACATGTTACTTCTCTGACCTACGGCTCTAGAAAAAACTACTACTTGGGTTTGTCATAATGTATTAAAAATCAGGACCTATAATACCTGGGAGGGTCACACATGAATGGAGCTTATTTAAACCAGTTAAATGCATATTATTCACTAACAGGCCAAAAAGAAACAAATTCTGATTTTTAAGACTAGAAGGCCCATAACACAAACATACTGGAAAAACTGTTCAAAATTAATATATCACTCTAAGTAAATGACGCAGATCATATTAACTGTGTAGATTCCAGGAAGTGTGAACTTTTCCTGATGTTGATAAAAAACCTATTTTTAAAAGGTGCCATGCGTAAGCAAATTTACTATCTTAAAACTGACAAATATTTATTTAAGCACATTTCTGAAATATGCATAAATTTCTTTAATGGACCACTGAAAACATTAAGAAGAGGTCTTTCCATAGTCAGTTTGGTGTGACTTATTTAAAAGAAAAAAGGCAAGAGAGTTCTAGAGTGAAATAAATATATTGTTCTAGCTAGGCAGACCCTAGCCAGAATATGTATGTGTTTTCCTTATCAATATATAAAATGATGGTACCCAAGGGGACTAAATTTCATTCAATTTATCTGAGTGTATTTTCAGAAGATAGCATTCAGTAGATAAGCACGGCATACTTCTGTAATGAGTAACAACATTCTTTAAAAATAATTATATCCAAGCAATGTAAGCTTGATAAATATAATCATTATCCTTCAGGAATTTGGAAAATTCTCTGTATTTTTCTTTTGTTCATGAATGTATAAATAAAACAAGCTATGTTTGTTTTTTTTTTCTTTCAATTTTTACAGGAGTACAGTTGGTTTAAAATGTGTCAGTTTCTACTACACACCAAAGTGAATTAGCTACACACATACATATACCCACTCTTTTTTAGACCCCTCCCCACACAGGTCATCACAGAATACTGAGTGGGGTTCCCTGTGCTATACAGCAGGTCTGCTTACTTTTATGGAAAGAAAAGGAGCAGAAAAAAAAACCAAAACCAAACACCATTTCATATCAACTCAAATTATGAACTGCTTTTAGAAGAAATAATGTAATGAATTGCTTACTAAGGTAATTAACCTTTATTTAGTACCCTCTATCTCAGAGTCATCACAGCAAGGTGACTGGATTTTGTTAAAAACACTGTGCAACAGAAAAGATGAGTGAGTAAACGGGATCTTAATGAAGGTCCATAGTAGGAGCAAATACAGGGGAGGGAGGGGAAAATGATCGATTCATCTGGGGTGAGAATGGAACTGAGAACTCAAGAGTATTTAGTCACAGCATAAGGGTGAGAGGTAGAGCCTAAAGAGAAAAGCAGTCTCAGCCAGGAGACAGCAGGCAAAGAAGGAAATAAACTACAAGAATACATGGGATTCTAATGTTTCCTGGGCTAATACTGACAGAGTCTCTAGAAGTGACAGTGATCTGGACTTCAGGCCTGTCTAATAGACTAGGTAATAAATAGCTCCGTACTTTCATATATTTAGCTCCTTTTAATTCTGAACACCTAAAACAACTGAACAGCTTTTGAAATTGGATGTAAATACTCTTCTTTCTCCAAGCTTAAAGAAAGGAAGAGACAAGGAAAGAAACAATATTAACCTCTGAATGTTTACGCTCAAAAATTAAATGGACTGTGAGGCACAAAAAATACAGAATATCTTCTACAATCCGCAATCAGCCTAAAAAAAATGACATTTAGCAGATCAAGGAAAACAAAGCCATCCAAGGACCCTGAGATAAACACACACCCAATTAGAGACAACCCACAAAATTCTGTGGCCTTTAATTTTATGAAAATTGTTGTTTAGCCAAGCCTAACTCTTTGAAGATAAAAAGCCTAATGCTCTCTGCTTAATGTGTTAAAGTTTTACTATAAGTTATATAGTTTAAAATCAGAATAGTTGTTCCTAAACTGTCTTCAAGAATAAGCTATGCTAGAGTATTCAGAAAACTCCTCAAGACTTTAATACAGAAAATCTATAGGCTGTAAGGAGACAGCAGGAGGACACCGCAGAAGACTTGCTTCTGGATATTTTACCTTCAATTAACAGAAGAAAACTGCCCATGACATAACTAGAGGCACAAACCTTTGGTGTGAGAGAAACACCAACAACCCCAGAGTTACTTCCATGATAGGCAAAGGATCTTCCTGGACTTGGGGTTATTGACAAATTACTTTGAGTTCATTTGGTTTCTTACATTTTTCTATTTTACAATTTTATACAGTAATTTTAAATCAATAATCTTCCATCAATCTTCTAGTTTTAAGAGAGAGCTAAGAAAAGACAAAAGTGAATGCAGGAAGTAATGGGAATGGCTGCAAAAAGAGGAGTTCCTTAACTCTACTTTAAGATGTCTCCATTCACGGCTTCCTTCCTGAGGCAGAGCCGAGCCCTGCAGGACCTGCAAAATTAGGGGCACGTTGAGGTTCACTTCAGCCTGAGTGGTTTTGGCACCCACAAGCCAGCATCTTTTCTGTTCTTTCGTAAGTATCCGAGGAAGGCTGACGCGTCTCTCCCCTGGCTGTCCAAGTCACCTCAAGAACCCATTAATGCTTGGCAGTGCTCTGCTCATGGAGTGGCACAGGTCTTAAGCGGTCTGCCCCAGGATCATTTCCCCATGAACTCTGTTTCAGACAGCAGATTTTGGAGATCCTAAGACTTCTCAAGAATTCCTCCCCATCCCGCCCGCTCCTTTCTGGCTGTGCGGCACAGTTTGTGGGATCCTAGTTCCCCGATCTGGGACTGAAAATATGCTCTTGGCAGTGAAAACGCAGTCCTAACCACTGGACCACCACAGAATTCCCTCAAGAATGTTAAAAGCAGAAAAGCTGGTATCTGCACCTCAGTCTCTTTCTGTGCAATTACTGTGGCAGAAATCAAACCAATCCAGTGCTTGGCCCAGTAGGTTTTAAAAAAAAATTATTTGTTTATTTTGGCTGCGCTAGGTCTTCATTGCTTGCTCAGGCTTTTTTCTAGTTGTGGTGAGCAGGGGCGACTCTCGAGCTGCGGTGCCTGGGCTTCCCACTGTGGCAGCTTCTCTTGCTGCCGAGCACGGGCTCCAGGAGTCATAGCGTGCGGGCTCGGGAGCTGTGGTGCACGGGCTTAGCTACCCTGCAGCACGTGGGATCTTCCTGGACCAGGGCTGGAATCTACGTCCCCTGCACTGGCAGGCAGGCAGGCACTTATCCACTGCACCACCAGGGAAGTCCAGTAACAGGCTTTCTAATACATCTTCACAACTTCTACCTTAATATCCCCATACAAAGATGTGATCAGGATGGCTATAAGAATGAGCTTTCAGTAAACACCAATCTAAACTCTGTACCCCAGGCTTCTATCTAGGATGTCTCTCCCTTCAAAGGTAAACAGAATTAATTTTAAACAGCTTTCAAGAGAACTGGGGAGAAGGCAATGGCAACCCACTCCAGTACTCTTGCCTGGAAAATCCCATGGATGGAGGAGCCTGGTAGGCTGCAGTCCATGGGGTTGCAGAGTCGGACACGACTGACTCGACTTGGCGGCAGCAGCGGCGGCAAGAGAACTGGACCCAAGGTACCCCTGCCCTTGCCAGCCTCCCCCACCACAAAGCTGGTTTCACTTGGGCAGCAAACTGAGATATAACTTCTCACTATCCTAAAAGACATACTATACAAATGCAAGAATGACAATGTCCAACTTTTCCTTAACACTTAATATCAAAAAATAAAAAAAAAAAAAAATACATACCCATATATGCTGCCCAGTGGATAGCACGTCTATCTTTCTTGTCAAAAGCGTTAATATTGGCACCTCTAGACAAGAGTAATTTGACCATCTGGAATGAAAATAAACATAATTTCATCAAAATTGAGGAGAACTGTTTATGAATATCTATCATGAAGACTCATCTCAAATCTCTCTGGCACTGAATTTCTGCACTTGCAGAAACACTAGATTATATACTGAATGCTTTAACATAATTTAATAAACAACAGGACAAAATACAACAAAAGGTTTTACTCTGGTTGTTATTGAAGTCAGGCATCAATATCTTTTAAAGATGCCACTGTGTCCTTTTATTTTATGAACAAGTATAAAGCGAGAGTATTTAACAATATGTTTTATTCCTTTTTTTATAGCTCAAATATTATTTAAATTCAAAGTGCTTTCTGATTCCAGAAATGTCTTAAATTTAATTCAAACACAAATGAAGTGTCCATAATATGATTAGACCTGAAGGCCACTGCAGTCTGCTTATCTCAAAACGTACCAAGAGTAGTTATTTCCATTATATCTAAACATATTTACAATACTTTCCCGGCTGGAAAGGGCATTGCAGATGTCAAAAAGGGACTCATCTATTGACCAGAACTGCAGTGGAGGCAAAAACTCTTTATGTGGCAAAAACCGGGAAGAAGAGTGAAAACAGCACTGCAGCAACTGGTTCTCAGCCAGTGAACCCTGGGAATGTCACTTTACTTCTCCTTTTTAAATCAAGGTATAGTTGATTTACAATGCTTCAGGTAGACAGCAAAGTGATTCAGTTAAATATACACATATATATTTTTCAAACTCTTCTCCATTATAGGTTATTATAAGATATTAAATGTAGTTCCCTCTGCTGCACAGCAGAACCATTTATATTTACTTGAGTTTCTGCGTCTGCAAAAAAAATGAAGGACTGGACAAGCTGGCCTCAAAAGGTCTTCTAACCGAGTCTCGTTCTTTCCTACGTCTTCCATGTACATACGTGAGCCCCACTCTCTGCTATAACACACCTAACATTAGTCAATGCTCGTTGTATAACTACTATTTTTTTAAACTGTTTTCTTTTGATGGCCTCTCATTAATGAAATTTTGACAAATGTTCAAAATAAACTGTAAGAAAATGTTTTCTACACTCTAAACTCCCTCTGCAACCATCTTTCTGGGAGAACAATGAAACTGCGCTGACTCCCTAGATATTTTTTCCTTCAATGACAGAAAAAACTTTTCACATTGTTTTACAGTTAGTAGCGTTGGTTGGGGCTGTATCTGATAAATTTCTAAATGTGAGAAAGGCAGATCATGAATTATGATGAAATAAAGTCTGAGGGTTTGAAGAAGGTAAACATAAGGAGCGAGACAGCCAAGTTCATTAATAACGGGGGTGGGGGCGCAGAGAGAATCACTGAGGGAGGAGCACACCTACCTCCCCATGGCCACTGAAAGCTGCATGATGCAGTGCAGTTCTTCCTGCCCGATCGGACACGTTTACATTACTCAAAAGAGGAACTAAGGCTTCTGCGCACTTGACAGCTTTGTTAGCAGCCGCTATGTGTAACGGGGTTTGCCAGTTTTTGTCTCGAGCATTAACATCTGCAGAATGCTTCAACAGTACCTGAACTGCTTCCTGAAACACACGAAGATATAAGTTACATAAGACAAATGACTTAACAGCTTTAGAAATTGTACATCCAAGATGGAAAAACAGTTTCTTGAGGAAATAAAAAGTTTGGTAGAACCTGCTATAAACAAGCCAGAAAACAAAATACCTTGAACTAAAGGCAGTACTCAGAGCCATGCAAGATACAGCAAGATAAAACATTCCCTTTGTCCATCCTCCAACTGAGGCATAGTCATCAATCTCCATCAAAATGTACAAGAAGAAATACTGACGAATATTGTTCAAAAACATTCATCACTACTCTTGCTTTTCTCGATGGTGAGATACAATTAATTTATAATTTCAAAGCTTTAAAAATTACATTTATCACTTTGCCATTAAATACAAAAAAATTTAAAACATACGATTTCCCAAGGTATTACACACGCTGTATTTTACAAAATGAAAAATCACTAGGATCTAGTTCATTAGAGTGAGAGAGTGAGCGAGGCAGGGAGGGAAGAAAGGAAGTCTTTGCTGTGATTCTACCTTGCGGGAAAGTTGGTGTTAACAAGGCCAACTAACGGTTTACTATTCAAAGTGACTGGTCTCCCAGAACACAAGGAAAATGTCACAACACATCCATAAACTGGACTCAAGGCCAAATCAAAAGGAATCCAGTAAGCCATCAGTATTAAGCAATATAATCAGAATTAAACATAGCAAGATCTTCTCCTTGCAGGGACAATCCTATTTTTGGCAGGGGAGCAACAAACTATATACAAAATGAAAAAGACCAGAAGCAAATTATCTCAGTTCTGTCATTTACAAGGTATAACTATTCAAGTCTAGTAAAACTGACCCCTGGTGTTCTTATCAGTAAAGGGGGTAGCACCTGCCCACCACTCCTTTCAAGACTGCTATCAAGCAAAAAAAAGCTAACATACATGGTGTTCAAAAGATGAGAATAACTATAACCATGCAACATAGCAAGGAACACCAAACAAAATACTATTATTCATGATTCACATATAGCCTTTGAAATAAAAAGTAATCAGGACGGTCTGAAATCTGGGAAACGGCAAAAGGCTGGAGAGATGCCCATCAATCAATCAATCTGCCAAGTAGTTAATCAAGGGCATGCAGAGGCCTGCCCTGTGACCTCGCAATTCCACTCCAACTATTCTACCCAAGAGAAAATTTGAAAGATCCATCTGAAAATGTCATAGCAATCTTTTGTTTACTCATAAGTCAAAAAAGAAATGTAAATGTCCACCTATAGGAAAATAGATAAAACTGTTGCATATACATACAGGGAAACACTACTTCGCAATAAAAAGAAATGAACCACCAATGTACACAACAAAAAGGACAAATTGCAAAAGAAGTCAAGATGTAAGAGTACACATTGTATGATTCCATTCTTACAAAATTCTAGAACAGGCAAAATTACTCCATGGTGAGAGAAATTAGAACAGTGTTCACCTCTGGGGACAGGCGGGACTGACTGAAAAGGGCCATGAAGGCACCGGCTGGAGTGACGGAATCGTCAAAATCTAGACTCGGAAAAACGCTGCATAGGTGTACACATCTGCCAAAACTCAAGACTACACACTTAAAGTCTGTGCATTTTACTGTAACTCATATTTCAATTTAAAAAAGGGAACACAGGGAAAACATACATATAGAGGAATATGTACTCAGAATCATGGAGAAGAGGGTACAAGCACTGTCAGGACTCTCTATAACACTCTCATGGGAGATGATTAAAAGCAACGTGAATAATTTATAATTGGGTAAATTGGGCAAATACAGCATACTATAGATGATAGGTTTGCCTTAATTACTTCCAACTAAAATGCACAATGCATACCTGTAAGTTTCTGAAAAGTGTGTGGAATATTTATCTTCCATCAGCACAATCAAAGCTATACTTCTGTTTCACAGAAAAGCAAGAATAAACCCAGTTTACGGTTGACGGTGGGTAAGATGGCACCCACCACAATGGCTCAGACTCTAGAATCAGGACAGACTAGTCTGAATCCTGAGTCCACTGCCAGGGACTTAACGGTGTACCCCCATGTTCACACAGTGAAGTCCTGCCTCCCCCCACCAAAGTGTATTTAGGAGGGAAAGGAAGATGAGACGGTAAGGGAGAGGCCCTAAACTGATAGACTGACCGCATTCTAAGGCCAGGAAGCGAGCCTCCCCTCTCCCCCTGCCTCACCAAACATGAGGACGCAGCGAGAAGGCAGACATCGCAGGCCAGGAAGAGAGGCCTCGTTGAAACTGACCCCGCTGAACCTTCCTGTGGAACGGTTAGCCTCCAGAGTGTGAGAAAATACATTTCTGTTGTTTAAGCCACCCAGCCTGTGGTATTCTGTTATGGCAGGTGAGCTAATATTGACACCATTTACAACTCAGAACAATATAGGCCAGTGTCATATCACAACAGCAGTGACCTTTGACAATTTAGAGAAAACTGGCTTCCCTGATGGCTCGGATGGTAAAGAATCTGCCTGCAATGCATGAGACCCTAGGGTTCGATCTCTGGGTTAGGAAGATCCCCTGGAGAAGGGAATGGGAACCTACTCCAGTATTCTTGCCTGGACAACTCCATGGACAGAGGAGCCTGGTGGGTTACATAGTCCATGGGGTCACAAGAGTGGGACACGACTTAGCGACTAAACTACCACCAGAGGTACATATGTGTACATATGTGTAAGAAATGCTGCAGGTGGCCTTGACTTCAAACAAACAAGTTATACCCTAGAACACTGATTTAAATATGATTATGAAATATGGGGATGGGGTGATAACAAAAGTTTAAATAATATCTGAAGAGTATTTATTCATAGCTTGGGGTCAGGCACAGCGAAAAGAAGGGCTGACACATTTGCAAATAAATACAATGTTTGGGTGAACCAGTAATACTTCACATGGTGATCTATTTTAAACTCAGTTATCAGAACTAAAATGATAGTTCTTGGGGTCATATTAAAAAGCAATAAACACATATCCTTCAGAGGATCCAGTGTGATGTGGCTTTTTTAAAATAAATAAATAAATACACACACACAGCCCTAACATTCAGAAATCGATCTATTCAGAATACCCCTCATTTACAGAGAGCTGAATTGTATATGACACTTGAAGAAGGACAGTCACAAACCAGTGGTGGAGAAAAGATGAGGCAGCCAGGCAATAGGAGGTATGTCATGGAGGCGGAGTTGGAATGGGGGGTACTTCACTGGAAGCAGTCTTTCTCAACCCAAGTTCAGCGAGGAAATTAACCTTTAAGACATCCACTGTCCATGAAGAGTTAACTTCTATGAAAGACTAAACTTAATTTTAGGTTGAAAAGCTTAAACTTATTAGGATTAGCTTTCTAACCCACAGCTTGCCCTTAAGTTCAAGCTACATACATAATTTAAAAAAAACAGCAGTTCGGTCTCTGCAATCTGCCTCTAACGTTAATTATTTTAAGAAGTTCTAGCCTGTTATCTCTACAGATATACAAAGTGTTCTTCCTGATAATTTAATCTGGCAAAACTCCACTAAATTTAAGTCACATTCCCAAGAGTCATGCCAAAAAAATAGGTAAATATGATTAACTTACCAAAAAGTTGCAATGATGGTAACGCTTATCTTCCTTAATTGCCTTTATCGAAAGAAACTTCTTTACAAGAGGGCTAACGACAATCTCAATAGTATTACCATGAATTTCAGAGTTCAAAGTATCTTGGTGAATATGTCTTAGTTTCCAGAATTCCCAGATTTGCCTAAGATTACCCAGCTAGAATGTGGCAGGTGACACCTGAAGCCAGTTTCCCCCAGTCCAGCCCCGCAGTTCATCAGTTGCAGCCACCAAGGACACTGTTCCCTCCCTCCTCCTCCCAACTCAAAGGCCAAAGGCCAACAGACCGCCTCTGTCACACCACAGCATTCACAGTTCTTTCCAGTCACTCTGTCCTCCACTCCTCTTCACTTGCCCAGCGCTTGTTTTGCGTTCAAGACGTAGTTCTTGATTAGTACAGAGAAGGAACAGACTTAAGGAGGACCTGGTCCCATGATGGGCAGAAGGAGCAGAAGCGACTCTCTCCATTTTTCACAATCTCAGCAACTGAAGAAAATGCTACTTTACACCGTCACACACCCTTTTATATTTTAAATTATTTTAAAAAATGTTTTCAACCAGAATTAAATATATTAAGATGGGTAAAAGGTGTGCTCTGGGCACAATGCATTCGTAAAACACACCCCATCCATTTTAGAAAGGCAGTAAAATGACAGAAAAAAAGAGGGTCCAGGTATTTATTATCACCTTTGCTACCCAACAGCTGACTGGTTTCTGGCAAGTTGTTAACTACACAGTTTCTTCGAAATATTTTTATTCTTCAAGGATTTTATGAGGGCTAGAAGATATGACAAACATAAAAGCGAATTCTCACAAAATGTCAGTTTATCTTGAAGATCAAACAAAGCACAGGATTATTAATAAGGAATTGTTCTTCTTCATAAGACACTTAACATATTTTAAGATTATATTTAGAACTGGCAACACAGGAGAACTAGTAATGTTTCCAAAATGAATTTTACAGTTTACCTAAACAATATTTCATTTATCCATTATACACTGCAGAGATTACTTCCTGATCACAACCAGCAGAACCTCTGAAACAAGTCTATCAGGCTATTGTGAACCAGTCAGCAGAGAAAAGCCCTGATGAGGGATTTCTAAGATAGAAAAATAACTGCTGTCCTGCAGGAAGTGCAAAAGGAGAGTTTTCTATTCTCTGCCACTTCAGACTCTCCAAGAGGTCTTCGTCACAAAAGGAAAATGGAACAATTAACTTGGTTTGTACAAATTGCAAAGTAAAGTGACCAGTCTAGGTAGTTTCCGTTGCTTGTTCCTTTTTTGAAAATACAGGATCTGCACATGGGCTCCCAGGCAGGCCTACTTAAAGATTTTACACACAATATATTTACTAAGAGAAATTTCATACCTCACTACAAGACGCAACTGCTCTGTGTAAAGGTGTCAACCATTTGCTGTCTTTGGCATTAACTCTAGCTCCTGCAACAAGAAGAAAAAAATTAATTGAAATATTTTGTATAAAATAATTTAAAATAAATAACTAGTTACATACAGTCCAAACTGGATAGATAACAATTGAAAATGTAGAAGTTCATTTTTTACTTTCTGCTAATAAATTATCCTTAAATTACAAAACAAAACCTTTTTAATTGATATCCAGGAAGGAATTAGCTCTTTTTATTAAAAATCAAAGAAATATTTTATATGTAGGCTAGAAAAGCCACCTTTATACAGAGCATATCCAAAGTGAAAATCAGACCCTACTGCAGAGTGTGTGTTAAAAGCCTGATACTTAAATAAATAAGAATACTCAGACATAAAATACAGATCATAACAAAGTCTTCATTATATTTCTTTATTAATATACATTTATAAATATATTATATAAAAATTATAGATGTATATTTATAATTATGTATATTATACACATTATTATACATATATATAATTTATATAATTATATAAATATAAAATATTTACAAATGTATAATTTATAAATATATAAAATATAAACATAAAATATTCCTTATATTCTTTACTAATATAAATATAAAACATACAACCATTCAATACAAAGTCTTCATTTCTTTACTAATGAATGTATCATGTTATAATGCAATACAGTAATATCGAAATAGTTCTCCAGTGATTATTTAAAATGCTCTAATACTATAGTTATTTTATAAATGGATACAATGGCTTTAAACTTAGGGGAAAAAAATTAAATAAATGAACCAACCCACATGTCTTTCCAGGTTATACCTGAAGTTCTGAAGAAGTAATCATTAAAACAAATCAACTATGTATTTTTTGCTTAAAAATTATTTTGCTTAAAAATTATTAAGTCAACAGACACAAATTTTCTTTAATAGAATGGAAATACCATCGAGTAAGACAGTAAGTGTATTACATATGTGGGGAGGAAGATTTATCACCTACGTAAAACCTGCTGACTTGGTGCTTAAATGCCTCCAAAGCAGAAGCAGCACAGCAAGGGATCACTCTAAGCAGAGACAGCCTTGGCTCTCAGGAGTGCAGAGGAACTACCGAACAGGTCCAGCACGACAAGCAATCCTAGATTTACATCTAGAATCATAACTAGCTAGTGAGAAGAGGCTTTAGGTACCTTGTCCAACCCCCAAACTTTCCAGATGATGCAACGCTGGTACAAGGAAGCGGCTCAATGCCATCGACTGCAGCAGAACCTAGGATAGAACTCAAGACATCCTAAGGTTCTAATGTTTACATTCTATGTTTTGAGTGTGAGATTCTAGGTAACAATCAAGTGCAGTGACTCCAAGTTACAGACTGAATAACCTCTAGCTATAGGTCCCTAACTAGTTGAATATGAGCTTCTAGGTAATAATCAAGTGCAGTGACTCCAAGTTACAGCCCTAATGAGTTTTGTGATCCCTCTGAACCTACATTTTCATCTATAAGACAGATCTCCTAATACCCTGTTACAGAGATTAACAAGGGGAGTTCCCTGGCGGCCCAGTGGTTGGCACTCTGTGCTTCCACTGCAGAGGGCACAGTTCCAGGCCTGGTTGGGGCACTAAGATCTCACATGCCGCGTGGTGCAGCAAAAAAGTAAATAAACTGACATATAACCACTGTATCTAGTACACACAGGGCACAAATACAGTAGAGGTAGATTTTTACAAGTCTGAATGTGAAAGAAAATGAATGAAAAGCAGGTGTAGGAAGTCATCCACAAATGCAGCAGCTGAAGCTGAACTCTGTGTGGGCAGGGCCAACCGGCAGGACATTTAAAAGAATCCTGAACCAGCAGGAGAGCTTTCAAGACTGCTTAAGGCTGTGGGAGAAAGAAGGGGAGTCAGCAAAATAAAACAGCCAGAGACAGTGGTATATCCATGAAATAAACATCTGAGCAACTACCAGCCAGGTTCTTTGGAGGCCAAAATGGTGAAAACAGACTTTCCTGACAGCAATAAAGCCAGCGTTTGCTTTGGGTAAGAACACAACACCCGAAGGCGGAGCCCTAGACAGTGAAGGGGCGCCTTCCTTCTCCCCATTCACCGTTTGGTTCTCTATAATCCCCGCACCTCTTTCTATGACTTTATATTTAAGTGCACAGGAGACGGGCAGGTCCTGGCATTTTAGGCCTGAAGGGTAGTGACACAGACACTCAGAAGACACAAATACCCTGGAAAGACAGAGGCAGAGAATTTCTAGAGGCCTGAAAACGTATGAGTCTCCACAAATGGGAAGGGTCCTAAGTCTGACTCAAGGTATTAACTGACAAAGAAACAAAAAGTGGCTGTCACAAAAAATGAGGATGACCTCTATGTGCTGATAAAGATCTGAGAAACAAAAAGTGAAAATAGCAATAAGAACTGTATAAATAATGTTCTTTGCTTTTACATAGAAAAAGGAAGATTTAAATATCTATATTTACATAAAGAAACCCTGGAGGAAAGCCATCAAAAACAGATAGGCGGCTGCCGATCTGTCTGTATGGGTGGTGGGGACGCTGAGAACTGGATGATGTGAGGGAAACTAGGGTGCAAAAGCAGCTGCCCTAAGCTATGTACCTTTAAAGGTGAGTCCATTTTAATTTGGAAATGAAACAGAAATACTACATATTTAGAAAGTGAAATGTACTGATGACGGAATAAAAAACACTCCAAGAATTTGACTTCAAGTACAAAGAAAAAAGTTACAAAGTAGGAAAAGGTAAAAATAGTCTTTCTTTTGGAAATGGGTTATCAGATAGACAAGTGAACAAAGAAAATCTAACTTTTACAGTGCCTTTGGCAGCCCAAAGTAAAAAATCCTGCTGGCTTCATTCTTCCATTTTAAGTTACAATTATTAATTTTATCAAAAACATGAGTGATTGTAACAAATAATCCACTAGTGGCTTAATGAGGATACATCATACTGCCATTAGCAATTAGTAGACAACCTGATAAAAAATTCGGCTTGCTCTTTTTGAAGACTCTAAAGATACTTCAGGGAAGATCAACACAATGGCGTTTTAGACATCTGATCATATCCTTTCTCAAAAGACACTTATATTCCATTAAATCATATTTCTTTTAATAACACTAATTAGATATTTTAATCCCTTGGAAATTATAAGGTCGAGTATATGAGAAATGGTTGGGCTACCTCTAAGGGCACAGTACAACAAATTCCCCTGCCCACCATGGGTTAATTAGCACGCACTTTATGTATTAACAGACAAACAAGGCAACGTGCATTATAAGAGCAGCAGCTGGGTGCCCAGTGAAACATGGCTTAAGAGTAATAAACATGGCAGGGCACATCAGACGTCCAGGCTACCAGAGCTCACCTCCTGTGAGCTCTCTGAAGGTAACCAGATGTCTGTTCCACACACACAGTGCCCAAATTAGTTACATATTCATATAGCAAATTACAAAGTAATTCCAGTAATGGAAAAGACATTTCCAAAGGAAAGCAACTAATCCAAGAGCTGAAGACTAGCCACAGAGAAGATGAAGACAGGCAAAAGAGAAGCAGAGAGGAGGGAGAGGGAGCAGGAAAAGGAAAACAGGAGGAGGGGTGAAGGGGGGATGGAGGAGAGGGAAGGATGGGGAGGGGGAGGGGAGGAGGGGAAGGGGGAGGGGAAGGGGGAGGGGAAGAGGGGAGAGGAGGAGAGGGAGGGAGAGGAGGAGAGAGGGGACTGAAGGAGGGAGGCGGGAAGGGGGGAGGGGGAAGGGAGGGAAAGAGAAGGAAATCCTATCCACTTATAACACAGAACAGTCTTCCTACAGAGCAATGAAACCAAAGCTAACAGCTCTGGGGGCTCCATCACAGGCTCTCTACCTGGCAGAGTACATAGTATCTGTGATGTAAAAGGATGACCGTAAGTCATTAAGAAAACATTCCTTTCTTGACTACTTCCCAATCACTTAAAATAGAACAGAACAGAACACAGCAGCACCGTCTCAATAGCTGAAATCAGGCTACTGGGAGGCCATGTGGTAGGAGGTAAGGCTCAGAAACAAGACCAGACAGCAATCTGAGGAGGCATCTTCAACGACCACTGCAAACCGACACCCACAGAAAGCCTCCTGAGCACCAGGAGCATACCTCCCTAAACCCAAGGTTATGCTCAACTGCGTAAATCAAAGAGGGTCTTTACTAGAATCCCCTTTTTCCTAGTAGATCAGCTGAGCTTTCCTTTAAGAAAAATAAGCAGCCAGAACCTACACCACATAAAATATCTGAATTTGGATTTACCATTTCAGAGTAGAGATGTGATTAGATTTATGTTAAAAGCAGAAAGAAAACAAGACAGCAAAAATCAACTGCAGGGTCATGCAAACAGGTTGCCTGTATCCACTTGGTAGCACAGTTATATTAGACAGAAAAACCCACATAATCTTCCTTTCACCAATCTTTCCTTTTACTAATTCATATATATAAAATACACTCGAAAACAACAGCTTTTTAAAGATACTTAAGGTAAGAGTCCTTTCAGAATTAGATAAATGTCTACTTTATTTGGAGATAAAACAGAAATTAATTTTAAAAAATAAAAAATCTGGTTCACCTATATCAGTCTATCACAGGCTCTTGCCAGCAGTGCAGCCAAAGAGAGGTCTGCACAGATGAGGAGCCAGGCAGGTTGGTGGTTGGAGGGGCCCAGGAGGAAGACCTGTGATCTAATAATGGCTCTGTAATCAGCAGGCTGTGACCCGGGGCTGTGCCCCATTACCCCTGGAGCTTCATGTTGTGAAAAGTAATCTCCGTGTGTGTGTGTGTGTGTGTGTGTGTGTGTGTGTGCGCCCCATTACCCCTGGAGCTTCATGTTGTGAAAAGTAATCTCCGTGTGTGTGTGTGTATGTGTGTGTGTGTGTGTGCCCCATTACCCCTGGAGCTTCATGTTGTGAAAAGTAATCTCCGTGTGTGTGTGTGTGTGTGTGTGTGTATACATGTGCATGTACACGCACGCACACGTCTCTGTCTCTCTCAAGGGAGGCTAGGCCCCAGGTTAAAACAACATAGGGAGCACCTGTTTCTGCAAAGTGAGTTCTATGAACTCAGGCATTCAAATCACCAGTGTCCCAGCTGACTCTAGGTCTCTCAGGGCTTCTCTGCAAGAAGACCAATTCATATGCTCCCTCCCTGATCTGTTCACTCACCAAGACCTGCCAAAATTGCTCAGTCTTGTCTGACTCCTTGCGATCATATGGACTAGAGCCTGCCAGGGTCCTCTGTCCATGGAATTTTCCAGGCAAGAATACTGGAATGGGTAAAACAAGGGCTATGGCAAACGATCTCTATGATTCATTTCCAGAGATGATATTCTACTTTGAAATATTCATAATAAATTATTTCATGCTTATTAAATACCCTACCCTACTTTAATAAGGAAGTATCATTATAATCAATGTCAGGGATCTTCAAATTCAGCCCACAGGTTGCCAGCCACCTATTTTGTAAATAGTTTACCACCTTACAGGAGTCCAGATAAGTAGCTGCCACTGTCTGGATGGCCCCTCACATGAAGTTATCAACCTCTGATCCAGGCAAAGAACTTGAGAGTTGATACTATTAAAGTTATTTTGCTTTTCCTACATGTCTGTAATAATTACAGTCTCACTAATAATTTTCTAAAACTCCTGTTTGCAGAGCATAGTTTTCTTCTTTGCTCCTAAGCCACAGAGGAGACAGTCCATATCCAGTGAGCTGGGCCAGGAACCACGTATTTTAGCACTCTTCCCAAACTAGAAATAATGCTTTCCTTTGGCTGACTACCAAAGCTAGGGTCAAAGCTTCGGATTCTGTTTTGAGGCTGGGAGTAGAATGAACAAAAAGCAAGTAAATTTCCACTTTTCCACCTGTGATGCTGGACCATCACCACCCCACCACCCCAAGCTGGTGCACTTCACCATTTAAGAGGGCGTTATTGACACTAGGGGGCTTCCCTGATAGCTCAGTTGGTAAAGAATTTGCCGGCAAAGCAGAAGACCCTGATTCCTGGGTCAGGAAACCTGCTAGAAAAGAGATAGGCTACCCACTCCAGTATTCTTGGGCTTCCCTTGTGGCTCAGCTGGTAAAGACTCCCCCTGCAATGTAGGAGACCTGGGCTCAATCCCTGAGTTGGAAAGAATACCCTGGAGAAGGGAATAGCTACCCACTCCAGTATTCTGGCCTGGAGAATTCCATGGACTGTACAGTCCAAGAGGTCAGACATAACCAAACGACTTTCAAGAAAATAGTCTGTCACTGTTCCCATTGTTTCCCCATCTATTTGCTGTAAAGTGATGGTGAAGTGATGGGGCCAGATGCCATGACCTTCCTGTTTTGAAAGTTGAGTCTTAAGCCAGCTTTTTCACTCTCCTCTTTCACCTTCATCAAGAGGCTCTTTACCTCCTCTTTGCTTTCTGCCACTAGGGTGGTGTCATCTGCACATCTGAGGTTATGGTATTTCTCCCCACATTCTTGATTCAAGCTTTAGCTTCAACCAGCATGGCATTTCACACAATGTACTTTGCATAGAAGTTAAACGGGGTGAAAATATACAGCATTGATGGACTCCTTTTCCAATTCTGAACCAGTCCTTTGTTCCATATCCAGTTCTAACTGTTGCTTCTTTACCTGCATACATGTTTCTCAGGAGGCAGGTAAAGTGGTCTGTTATTCCCATCTTTTAAGAATTTTTCACAGTTTGTTGTGATCCACATGATCAAAGGCTTTAGAATACTCAGTGAAGCAGAAGTAGATGTTTTTCTGGAATTCTCGTGCTTTTTTTGATGATCCAATGTATGTTGGCAATTTGATCTCTGGTTTCTTCTGCCTTTTCTAAATCCAGCTTGAACATCTGGGAGTTCTTAGTTCATGTACTATTGAAGTCTAGCTTGGAGGATTTTGAGCATTATTCTGCTAGTGTGTGAGATGAGTGCAATTGTGCAGTAGTTGAGCATTCTTTGGCATTGCCTTTCTTTGTGACTGGAACGGAAACTTCACTTCCCAGTCCTGTGGCCCCTGCTGAGCTTCCCCAACATGCTCGCACACTGAGTGCAGCACTTTCACAGCATCGTCTTTCAGGAACTGAAATGGCTCAGCTGGAATCCCATCACCTCCACTAGCTGTGTTCACAGTGATGCTTCCTAAGGCCCACCTGACTTCACACTCCAGGATGTCTGGCTCTAGCTGAGTGATCACACCATGGTAGCTATCCAAGTCATGAAGATCTTTTTTGTACAGTTCTTCTGTGTATTCTTGCCACCTCTTCTTAATACCTTCCGCTTCTGTCAGGTCCATACCTTTTCTCTCCTTTATGGTGTCCATCTTTGCATGAGATATTCCCTAGGTATCTCTAGTTTTCTTGAAGAGATCTCTTTTCCCATTCTATTGTTTTCCTCTATTTCTTCACATTGTTTTCTTAGGAGGCTTTCTTATCTCTCCTTGCTTTTCTCTGGAACTCTACATTCAGATGGGTATATCTTTCCTTTTCTCCTTTGCCTTTCACTTCTCTTTTCTTAGCTATTTGTAAGGCCTCTTCAGACAACCATTTTGCATTTATTTTTCTTGGGGACGGTTTCAAAAATACAAGCACTAAATGAATAGCTCCCAAGAAAATATCTATAGTAGGAGACCAGAAAATTAAGTTCTTAAAACAGAAGTTCTTCAACAAGTCACTGCCTACACAAATTCTACTAAATGCTAAGTAGATGGGGTGGGTAGGGTGTAGAGAAGAGGAAGAGTCGTTCAGATTGTAGCAGAGTTAAGAATATAAATGCCGTAGTCACATAGCCTGGGTTTGAAAGCTGGCTCTAGCTTTTATTAGCAATATAATTTTCAGCCAGTTATTGCATCTCTAAATGCTTTCAGTTCAGTTCAGTTGCTCAGTCATGTCCAACTCTTTGCGATCCCATGGATTGCAGCACGCCAGGCTTCCCTGTCCATCAGCAACTCCCAGAGCTTGCTTACACTCGTTCATCGAGTCGGTGATGCCATCCAACCATCTCATCCTCTGTCATCCCCTTCTCCTGCTGCCTTCAATCCTTCCCATTGTCAGGGTCTTTTCAAATGAGTCAGTTCTTTGCATCAGGTGGTCAAAGTATTGGAGTTTCAGCTTCAGCATCAATCCTTACAATGAACATTCAGAAATGATTTCCTTTAGGATGGACTGGTTGGATCTCCTCACAGTCCAAGGGACTCTCAAGAGTCTTCTCCAACACCACAGTTCAAAAGCATCAATTCTTCGACACTCAAAACTCTTTATGGTCCAACTCTCACATCCATACATGACTACTGGAAAAACCATAACTTTGACTACACAGACCTTGTTGGCAAAGTAATGTCTTTGCCTTTTAATATGCTGTCTAGGTTGGTAATAGCTTTTCTTCCAAGGAGCAAGCATCTTTTAATTTCATGGCTGCAGTCACCATCTGCAGTGATTTTGGAGCTCAAGGAAATATTTAAGTCTGTCACTGTTTCCCCATCTATTTGCCATGAAGTGATGGGACCAAATGCCATTATCTTAGTTTTCTGAATGTTGAGCTTTAAGCCAACTTTTTCACTCTCCTCTTTCACTTTTATCAAAAGGCCCTTTAGTTCCTGTTCCTTTTCTGCCATAAGGGTGGTATCATCTGCATATCTGAAGTTATTGATATTTCTCCCGGCAATCTTGATTCCAGCTTGTGCTCATCCAGCCTAGCGTTTCTCATGATGTACTCTGCATATAAGTTAAATAAGCAGGGTGACAATACACAGCCTTGACATACTCCTTTCCCAATTTGGAACCAGTCTTTTGTCCCATGTCTGGTTCTAACTGTTGCTAAATGCTTTAGTTTCATTTATTGATAATAATAAGAGATAAGAGCGGTATAATGAGATCGTACATGAAAAAGCTAAATTTAACATAGTCCTTGAGAGTACACTCTCTGCTTCCTATTACTTCACCCCAATCAACAATAATCGTAAAATTAATTCTACTAGCCTCTAGTGTTAATATAGATTCTACAGATGAATATACTTGTTTGATTACATACAACATGTCAAAAGTTATACCCATCATTCACAAATCTTGAAGATGCATCATGTATAAATATTTGATTTCTAGTGAATTTATTCTGGACTGCAGGTTAAAGGGAGTTAAGTAGTTTTACTCAGAAAAAGCAAAACAAACCTAACTGGCCAAAATATAAAAGAAAAGGGGAGGAAACACCACCTTCACTAGAAGAAAACAGTTACAATCACAGACAAAAGTATGAAGAATTTCTACCAAATACAGTGAAATATGTACCAAAATGAAGGGTGTCAGGTGAAGCTTCTTCAATTCTCGGGACAGCTACAAAGTCGTCTAAATCATACTGATGTGCATGCCCTTCTGCCCCATTCTCTCCACTGTCTGTGTCCCAGAATCCCTATCTAACACCCCTTCAGATGATCTAGAGGTCATCCACAGGAGAATCTCCCTTCATAACACAGAAGAACAAGCTAAGGACACTGCATGAGAGACCAAGCAAGCACCCTCATTATTTTTGACAGAGCTGCTGGAAATGGAGGGTAAGAATCAATCACCATCGATCACAACCTAAGTAAGACTCTATGATGCGAGTTGCTGCCAGTCACCCCAACTATCTGTAGTACATCAAGAATAAGGGAAACTATGCTACCAGGACTAACAGAAAACACATTCCGTCTGAGAGCTAGGTAAAGAAACACACACAAGTGACGCTCACTTTTTCCCCTCCTTACTCTGTTCTTTACTAACAGATGCTCTGGGAAAACATATTCCTCAGTGATATATAACAGAGGTCCAATGGTGAGGACTCTGTGCTTTCGTGTCGAGGGCTCAGGTTCAATCCCTGGTCAGGCCAAACCCCACCAACCAAAAATCTTAAAGGATTCAGCATGAGACTAGAGCAAAAATATACAAAGGCAGAGAAAATGGAGCAAAAGATAGTTAATAGGTAAATACATTTGAAAGTAATCCCAGGAAGGGAGAGGAAGAATTTGTGAATCACCTGTTACACACAGGGGCTTCCCAGGTGGTGACAGTAGTAAAGGACCTGCCCCCCAATGCAGGAGACACTAGAGACATGCGTTCGATCCCTGGGTTGGGAAGATCCCCTGCAGGAGAGCATGGCAACCCACTTCAGTATTAATGCCTGGAGAAGCCCATGGACAGAGAACCTGGCAGGTTACAGTCCACAGGGTTGCAAAGAGTCAGACAGCACTGAAGCGACTTAGCATGCACACTTTATACACAACTTCAGAGTGCTTTATACACTTCAGAGAAATTAAGCTCTGAACAGACAGCTCAAAGAAGAGCTCCAAGAAAGAGGTAAGACAATGCAAAAAGATGACAGCTGGCAGACCAAGATCGAGAAAAGGATAAAAGCAATTAAAGATGAAAGCCTAGAAACAACAAAAAGCAAAATAGATATGTCTTAAAACATAGTCAAGAATCTGAAGCCACAGCTAGAATGAACCCTCAAAAACCCAGGTCAGGCTCTGTTCCTCCACTGGTTTTCCACATCACTTTTTTTTTTTTTTTTTAGTTGGAGGCTAATTACTTCACAACATTTCAGTGGGTTTTGTCATACATTGATATGAATCAGCGATAGATTTACACGTATTCCCCATCCTGATCCCCCCTCCCACCTCCCTCTCCACCCGATTCCTCTGGGTCTTCCCAGTGCACCAGGCCCGAGCACTTGTCTCATGCATCCCACCTGGGCTGGTGATCTGTTTCACCATAGATAGTATACATGCTGTTCTTTTGAAACATCCCACCCTCACCTTCCACATCACTTTAAGCGCCAAAGCAAGTCTTTAATTGGAATCCTCCCACCTCTGCTTTATTCCCTACTGCTTTTTTCACTTGCCTTCATACATGCTACACTTTGTGGTATCTGTTCGTGCTAATCTCTTAATTTCCACCAAGTAACTGCACCATACACAAGGCTCTCTTCCTTATTTGCTTCAGTTATCTCCTTGTATATCCCTGAATTCTTTCCTGATAATCCAACACAAATAGCAACTGATCCCCACCCAACATACTATTCCTTTACCTTATCCATAGCAATTATCATCACATGACAAACTTGCAATTATCATCACATATTAACTTGCAATTATGTCCTCCATTAAAACATAAACTCTATAAAGGCTAGGACTTCATGTACATTATTTAGGGTTCTACCCACAGCACTTAGAATAGTACCTGCTATGTAGCTATGCTTATTAAGTATTAGTTGAATGAATGAATAGGTAAAATGAAATAACCTAAAACTAAATGTAAAAATGGGCTTCCCAGATGGCACAGTGGTAAAGAATTCCCCTGCCAACACAGAGACACAAGAGATGAGGGTTTGATCCCTGGGTCGGGAAGATCCTCCGGAGTAGGAGATGGCAACCCACTCCAGCACTCTTGCCTGGAAAATTCCATGGACAGAGGAGCCTGGTGGGCTACAGTCCAACAGGGGTTGCAAAGAGTTGGACACAAGTGAACAATTTAGCTTGCACACATGCAAACGTAAAGACAAAATTATACTCAGAGAAAAGCTGATAAAGACAGATAAAGGATATCTATTTTAGTAGCAAAACACACAATAAAAAAATTTACTGACAGAAAAACACATGGAAATAAAACATCCAAAGACGCAATGGAAGATATAAATGAAATGAAAATCTGAATTTCAGGACTAAGTGTAACTTAGGACAAAGACTCAGCAGATTTAGCCTAGGAAAGTTAGCATGAATTTCAGTAATAGAGAACTGAATCCTACAGGCATCCAGGCAGAAGAGAATGGACTATGGTGGTGCAAAGTGTGATGGGGGGATGGAATGTAAACAAAAAGAGCCTGATCCATGACTTTCATTCAACACTAGAAGATAGTGGAATAACATATATAACACTGAAAAGAGAAAGCATAAATTGAGAATTTTATAACTAGCTAATCTACCAATCAGCTAAATAAAAAAGGCAATGGTTCAAAATAAATAAATACCAAAATAAATTAAATACCAGGGAATACAATGTCCGTGAGTTCTTTGACAGAACATATAAAAACGAAAATTACTTGATGATGCTGTTCAACCAAGATACATCAAAATTTAAAACTTGGGAATAGAGAAGCTATGAACAAGGACACTGTGTGTGCTGAGATAAAACAGTGGGAATTATGATTATAAAACAGAATGAAAAGTCATAATTCTTGACAATGAAAACACAAGAGTGAAAAGAAACAAATTAGAAAACATTATTTCCTAATTTTTCATCATGAGTACTCATGCGACCCCATGGACTGTAGCCCACCAGGCTCCTCTGTCCATGGATTTTTTTAGGAAAGAATACTGGAGTGGGTTGCCATTTCCTCCTCCAGAGAATCTTCCCAACCCAGGGATCCAGTCTGTGTCTCTTGCTTAGCAGGTGGATTCTTCACCACTGAGTCACCTGGGAAGCCTGAATTTTTCATGATAGTAAATCAGAAAACAACCAAAACCTGCAACACAAACATGGGAGTCCATGTCTCTAAGGGATGATCAACTTCTTCATATTCTTCACTTTTCATTTGAGAGAAGTATTTTAGGAACAAATAACCTTACTATGCATACCAAAGTAGCTTTTATAACATGAAATTATAGGAATTTACTTTATTATGTGTTCTTATGGAATTATACCATGACTTTTGTCAAATGCATGAGCTAAATGGGGATTATTCCACATTGCTTAATTTTTTTTTCAGATTACATCAGTTACAGTGAACCTAATTACGACTGCAATATGTCATTGGTAATTAACATGAAGGGCAATAAGAGTCTACCCTAAAGTAGAGTAACAATTTTCATTACCAATTACAAACAAATTAGCCTAATCTGGTTGTCTACTTTCCCCTTAGTGTATTTAATATTGTTCTTTATCTAAGAAATTGATAGGGCCAAACACCTAGTTTCAATTCTAATTTATAATGTATTTTAAAAACTCATTCCGTACAATTATAAGGCTGTTTTGAAATTAGGGATATGTAAATCAGTGCATTGAAAACAAATTTAAGTGGAACTCATGAAGCACCACCAGAGAATCTTGAGTCTACATACACTGTTTGAAGACCACCATTCTGGGTGATAGTTATTTGTCCTTCAGTTTTATCATAACCGACATAGAACATGATTTTAAAGCACAGAATAAAATGATCTAACATATAGAAATGATTACCACAATAAGGGTCACCTTACACAGTGACATTTCTTTTTTTCTTGTGATGAGAACTTTGAAGATTGCATCCTCAGAACTATCTTAAAATCACCTTGTAACTAGAAGTTTATATCACTTGACCACTTTTACTCATTTCTTCTACCTTATAGTCTATCTCTGGCAACAACCAATCTATTCTGTTTCTATCAATTTGATTTTTATAGATTCCACATATAAGTGAGATCATGAATTATTTGTCTTTTCCTATCTGACTTATTTCATTTAGCGTAATGCCCTCAAGGCCCATCTATATTGCTGCAAATGGCAGGGTTTGCTTCTTTTTTATGGCCAAATAATATTTCATCATGTGTATTACTACCTCATCTGTATTTATCCTAGGTTGTTTCCATGTTTTTGCTATTATAAATAATGCTGCAACAAACATACAAGTGTGTGTATATGTCTTTGAGATGATGACTTTGTTTCCTTTGGATATACACACAGAAGTGGCTTTGCTGGATATACTGTCATAGAAATGACAGTTCTATTTTTAATTTTTTGAGGAACCTTCATAGTGTTTTCCATCATAGTTCTACCAATTTACTTTCTGGCCAACAAGGGTTTTCCTTTTCTCCATATCCTTACCAATACTTGTTATTGTTTGTGTGTTTTTTTTTAAAGGAAGCCATTTAAAAAGTGTGAGGAGGTATCTCATTGTAGTTTTGCTTTGCACTTCCTTGATGATTAGTGATGTTGAGCACTATTTCATGTACCTATTAGTCACATCTCTTTCGTCTTTGGAAAAATGTGTCTTCAGTTCCTCTGCTTGACTTTTAACCAGATTGGTTTGTCTGCTTTTTGCTATTGAATTGTATGATCTCTTTGGTGGCTCAGACGGTAAAGCGTCTGCCTACAATGCGGGAGACCCAGGTTTGATCCCTGGGTCGGGAAGATCATCTGGAGAAGGAAATGGCAGCCCAATCCAGTACTCTTGCCTGGAAAATCCCATGGACAGAGGAGCGTGGTAGGCTGCTACAGTCCATGGGGTCGCAGAGAGTCGGACATGACTGAGTGACTTCACTTTACATATTTTAGATATTAATCCTTTATTATAGGACTTGCAAATTGTGTGTGTGTGTTCAGTTGCTCAGTGGTATCCAACTCTTTGCGACCCCATGTGCTGTCCATGGGATTTTCCTGCCAAGAATTCTGGAGTGAGTTGTGATTGGCAAATTACTTTCACCCACTCTGTAGGTTGCCTTTTCATCTTGTTGGTTTCCTTTGCCTACGCAGAAACTTTGTAGTTTGATGTAGTCTCACTTGTAACATCTGCTTTGGTTTCCTTTGTTTCTGGTGTCAAATCTAAAATATCATCACCAAGACTGACGCCAAGGATCAGTCTTACCATCTATGTATTCTTCTACAAGTATGAGTTCTACAAGTATGATTCTTATGCTCAAGTCTTTAACCCATTTTAAGTTGATTTTTGTGTATAGTGTAAGACAGTTGTCCAGTTTTCCCAAAACCATTTACTGAAGAGATGGTCCTTTCCCCATTAATTTTCCTTGCCTCCTTTGTCATAAATTAACTGACCATGATATGCACGAGTTTATTTTTTGGGCTCTCTTTTTGTTCCACTGATCAATGTGCCTCCTTTTATGCCAATACTATACTGTTTTGATTACTACAGCTCTGATCCTCTTAAAACTACACAAGGCATTACCAAAGAACTCAGTGCTGACCATTTTATGGTTATTCGACACGTGAAGCAAACTGGAAAGGTGAGAAAGCTCAATAAACGGGTGCCTCATGAGCTGACCAAAAATAAAAAAAATAGTCATTTTGAAGTGTCGTCTTCTCTTGCTCTATGCAACAACGAGCCATCTCTCGATCAGATTGTGATGTGCAACAAAAAGTGGATTTTAAATGATGAAAACCAGTGTTCATAGTTGGACCGAGAAGCTCCAAAGCACTTCCCAAAGCCAAATTTGCACCAAAAAAGGTCATGGTCACTGTTCGGTTGTCTGTTGCCCATCCACTACAGCTTTCTGAATCCTGACAAAACCATTACATCTGCAAAGTCTGCTCAACAAATCAATGAGATGCACTGAAAACTGAAACGCCTGCATTCTTTTCCATAACAACGCCTGACCGCCTGTTGCACAACCAACACTTCACAAGTTGAACTGGGCTAAAAAGTCCTGCCACATCTGCCATATTCACCTGACACCTCCTGCCAACTGACTACCACTTCCTGAAGCATCTCAACAACTTTTGCAGGGAAAACACTTCCACGACCAGCTGGAGGCAGAAAATGCTTTCCAAGAGTTTGTCAAATCCCGAAGCACAGATTTTTATGCTATAGGAATACACAAACTTATTTCTCATTGGCAAAAATGTGCTGATTATAATGGTTCATATTTTGATTAATAAAGATATGTTTGAGCCTCGTTATAATGATTTAAAATTCATGGTCTGAAACCACAATTACGTTTGCACCAACCTAATATAACTCTATACACTCATACAACTTGTTATAAAAACCACAGTAAAAAAAATTTATTAATTTATAATGGCAAAAATTCTGTTCAGGCTACTATTTAGCAGGATTTTCACTCAGAATTTCTATTCAGTGCTCCTTCTCCCAAATATCAAAGGAATGATACTATCTCTCCAACTGCTTTATGCATATCTCTGTGCAATCTGAAAATACAAGCTGAATTTGAACATAAGCATCCTTTCTCAATAAATAACAGATTATTGTAGAATAATCTTGGTACTACAAAAATATTTCCAAGCTCTCTTTGATCGCCCATTTTAGGTTTGCAAGAAGTCTGAGCACCACAAAAGCTATTTTATAGGAGACTGTTTTACCATTTCTTCATTTTATAAGGTTTTGAACAGTTTAGGAGAAAGTTAAAAATAAAGTACAATTTCCTAAAATAAATTTTACAGGCCCTCAAAAAGAATTAGATACACGCTATTTAAAGACATAAACCTTGCTGCCATCATTTTCAAAATATACCTACTATCATATAATTTCTTATCCCTCCAATGCTATACTAGCTCCAAGCTACCATCACTTCCTCCTTGGAGAACTGTAATCATCTTCTAGTAATTCTGTGGTCAATGAGGCCTTGTATGACTACTTCGTGTAACACCCAACCCTATATAATGCTTATCCCACTCCATTATAGCTGTCCCTCATCATTCGCAGGGAACTGGTTGGAAGACTTCCTGTGGATATCAAAATTCACAGATGCTCAAAGTTCTTATATAAAATGTCATAGTATCTGCATATAACTGATACATATTCTTCTGAATATTTAAAATTCTCTCTAGATTACTTATAATACCTAATACACTATATAAATAGCAGTAAATAGAATACAATGATATGTAAATAGCTACCACTGAATGGCAAATTCATATTTTCCCTCTGGAACACTCTGGAATATTTTCAATCTATTTTTGACCTGTGGTTGGTTCAACACATGAATACACAACTCATGAATACAGAGGGCTGACTGCATTCTGATCTATTTTTTTCACTTTTCCATAGCATTTATCTCCTTATTCTACATCCTATAAAATTTACTTGTATTTGTAGCCTGTTTTTCTTTAGAGTTATATGCTCCACAAAGGAGGTGACTTGTTTTCCAATGTACTCTAAGTACCAGAAGAGTACATTACTTCTAGAATAAACAAATAAGTTTCAGGTTGTCTAACAAGTATGAAGAAATAGTGAGGTTTAATAAATATTAATGACAAAAATATACATGATGTGCTCTTACACAGAGCTGACCATACCAGATAAAATAAGCAATTCAATGATTTCTGCATCTCCAAGATAGGCAGCAGCATGCAGTGGAGTTCTCTTTTCATTGTCCTGTGATAAGAAGGAAAGGTGGAACATAAATTTTAATATAAAGTTAATTTTAATATACTTTAAATGAAGAAAAACCCACTATAAACTATAGCTTACTACTTCCACAACTCTAGTATGCAAGTCCCATTAACAGAGTATTTCTTTGCTAGGAAAAGAAAAGCCTAAAAAATATATCTTGGCCTTAAAATAATAGTATAAAATACAGCAAAGAATAAAAGATAAATCTAAGATGACAAAGCAATAGGTTCTTAGACTTTCTTTGAGTAAAGACGACTATATTGCTTATATTTACAGGAAAATTTCCTTTACTTCATACTACTTGCCCACCTTCCCCAAATTATATTTCCACAATTTGACACAGTTTATAAAACAAACCCTAATAAACCAAAAAGGTTGCTTATCAAAATGTTTCCATAAAACTACAGTGGCAAAAGTAGAAAATATCCCTGGGGATCTGAAATTATCTCTTAAAATAATCTTAAGGTTTTCTTAAAGTTCCTGCCAATTTCGGTTCTGGCTCTAAAATATATTCCTACCCTATACACAGTCTTCCAAACCTTCCTCTAGAAATGGAAGCTGCGTCTAAGTGCACGGCTGTGTGTACTTCTTGCCTCAAAGAATAATGTCCTGCAGTGTGAGAAGCAAGGTCTTAATGTCACACTTAGAGACTCAGTTCAAAGTATACCTCATCTAAAGTTACAACAGTGTTGCTGAAGTCATGGCATCTGAGAAAGCTATTCATTTACAAATATTTATTCTGAAATTTACAACCAAATTTTTAGATACTGGTTTTTGAGCCAGATTATTAAGTTTTTTTCCATTACTCATTTCCCTCTTTGTCCAGAGGAATAAAGTTTTTCCTGGTTATTGACCCACCCAGCAAGAGAACAGATTCCTAGCATGCCTTGAAGCGTTGTTACCTAGTGTGGACCGATCATGTGCGAGAGGAATGAACGGCACAGCTTCGACACCTTCAGCCTAGAAGACAAACTACTCCAGAGCCAAGACCAACACTTCCCACCTCCCTCACTGGACAGCATGCGTGAACTCTGCCCGCTTTGACCACGCAGGGGTAGGCTAATATCCGACAAGACTTAAGGAAAACATACTGAATGATCTTGTAGAATGATCTTGTAGAACAAAGCTGCCCCCAAAACACACAGTTCAACCACTGACTTCTGGACGATTAAGAGAAATAAAATTATTACATAGGTATCGTGGACATACCTGGTGGTTCAGGGGTTGGAAGTCTGCCTGCCAGTGCAGGGGACATGGGTTTGATCCCTGATCTGGGAAGATTCCCCATGCCAAGGGGCACCTAAGCCTGTGTGCCACAACTCCTGAGCCTGTGCTCCACAATAAGAGAAGTCACAGCAATGCAGAAGCCCATGCACCGCAGTTAAGAGTGCAGCTAGAGAAAACCCACGCGGCAGCAACAAAGACCCAGTACAGCCACAAATAAGTAAGCAAATAAATAAATAGAAATTATAAAATGGGTATTTTGGGGGGTCTCTGGTGTTATGATAGATAATATTGCAACTTTCAAGACTTAAAAAATGAAAAATTTCACATCACAATAATTTCCCAGTTTGGCAATACTCCAATTATACTAAGAAAAGACTGTTAGGCCAATGGGAATAAACTAGGGGAAAAAACTGGGGTTAAAAATATTCACAGGCAGTTCTAAAAAGGTTTAGATGTATTTATATAAAATTATTAGAAAATGTGTATAATACATAATTATAACTTGCTCCATATACATTTCTTCATATAATGTTAATATATTTGTGTCCTTAAAATAGTAATAGGTAAGAACGGAAAAGGAGATTGATATAGGGGTTGCTACTGTTTTTTTAATAAGCTAAGAGGTCTTGTCTGTCTAAAGCCCAGTTAATTTCCACAAGATCATATTTTTTATTCCAATACACACCCCATTAAACAAATGGTTTGCATAGAAATTATCGGACAAATAGTCATTGAGAAAGCTAACACAGAACCACTAAAATATAAGGCTTTATTCAAAGCTGAGTCCTAAACTTAGTCACTTTAATAAAAGGATCCTTGGCTGAAGGCTTTTCAGTGTTATTCACTAACACATCAAACTTCCCTATGGTATTTCGTGGTCAGTGGTTTAGTCGCTAAGTCGTGTACAACTCTCGCAACTTCATGGACTGTAATCTGCCAGACTCCTCTGTCCATGGGGATTCTCCAGGCAAGAATACTGGCGTGATCTGCCATTTCCTTCTCTACCCTATGGTATTTAAATATGACTAAACCCACTCAAACTGAGGAAAACATCTCCTCCACAGGATAAACCACATACACAGCACTCACAGCACACACATACACTCACATTTATGAGTGAGAGATGTCTGGAATTCTATGACTCAATGCCTTGAATCCTATTAAAGTATTTTATGACTATGAACGTTTTTTCCCTTTGATCTGTAGAGAGGAAAAACTAAGGAACAAATTGATTAATTTTAAAAGAAAAAATTTTACCTATCATATTTAGCTGCAATTAAATACTGAAAATGATACAATAAAACACTTAAGTTCTTTTTAACAAAATTTATTAGAATGAAAAAATTACTATACTCTTACACACACTGAATTTCACTTCAAGGATTTTTTCTTTTTTTAGATAAAGATATTGCTGCTAAGTGCTGCTGCTGCTGCTAAGTCGCTTCAGTCGTGTCCGACTCTGTGCGACCCCATAGACAGCAGCCCACCAGGCTCTGCCGTCCCTGGGATTCTCCAGGCAAGAATACTGGAGTGGGTTGCCATTTCCTTCTCCAAAAGATACTGCTATGTGTGAGAAAAACTTTAAGTATATTTACTGACCATCAGTTCAGTCAGTTCAGCTCCATAGTTGGAAGCAAAATGCTGAAAACAACTTAAATGCCCATCAACAAGGAAATGGTTATTAAAAATTTATGAAGCACAAGCAGTTCCTAACCAACCTTCATTTAACTGACTCACGTTAGTCCACGTTCTATTTCCTGAGTGAAACTTAACAGTGACGTTGGCACAGCATGTGTTTTGAGTATCAGACCACCACAACCAAGACCCTGCATGCTCATTCCTATCATTGGGTGTATGAGTACCAAGGGTAAGATAGGTTTGCTAACACAACTGCTTGCACCAACTGGACCTGCAATCATACATGTGATTTATTTATTTATTTATTATTTAAACTGATGAAACAGGAGTGAAGAAAAAGCAAACTGTTTGTATGATCACTAGGTGAAATACCATATAAAGACTCAATACAGGCAAGCTAAAAAAAGTACTGCTGAACTGGGTGCAGCCAAGACAACTGATACACTAAAGCAGTTAACATATACAGAGCTTGATTCTTCGGTATGTCAATTCTTACATCACCTAAAGAAACCCAAAATGGGAATTAGAGCTAATACCCTGGGGCAATGGTCTGTGCAAGTAAAGGAACACTGAACTCCTATTAGTGGACTCCACGCTGTCAACCAAAAGCCTTGCCCCAATTTTTTAAAAACTGGCTGGAATATTACACATTACAGTAAAATGATTAAAGATCATTTAAAATGCTTCCTTCTGTCAAACTTTGATTAGCGTATCAACTACCAGTTATGAACATTTTTAGATGAGAGTCTTGGAGCCGTATATCCATGGAATGAAATACTATGTCCAATTCCGAAGTGTAGGGGGTTTTCCCCACACATCCACACAACGCTCCAACACCAGCTAGCTGTCCTATAACTCAACACAATTCTGACACTACCTGCCAGGGGACAGCATCAGATGCCACAGGTTAAGGACTCAGTCCTACAAGAGGGGGTCCCCGCCCCACCACAGAGGTCAACAGCAAGTTCAGGTTGTTATCAGGCCTCTGACTGGCTACAAATCCAGGTTCCCCTGACCTCCTTGGGTGTGATTAATTGCTGGAGCAGCTGACAGGACTTAGAAAAGCAGTTTATTAACTAATACCAGTTTATTACACAAGATACTGGAGGACAGGAATTAAAACAGTCAGATGAAGAGAAACACAGGACAAGATCCTAAACAAAGGATCTTCTGTCCTCAGAGTCTGGGGCCTGGACCAGTGGCACGTGTAAGCATTTCTGGTTCACCAGCCCGGAAACTCTCTGAACCCCTCACCTTGTGGGTTTTTATGAGCTCCCACTGACTGCTGGCAACTGAACTCAATTTCCAGCCCTTCTTTCCTCAGAGATTAGAGGGTGAGACTAAAAGTTCCAATCACGTGGTTGGCTCCATAGGCAAGGACCCCACACTTAGAGCCTTTCCAAAAGTCATCTCATTAACATAAGGCACCACGGCTTTCCTCCTAGGAAATGTCAAGGTTTTTTCTGTGCTAGAAATAGAGACTAAGACTAAATATATATATTTCCTATTATAAACCATAATATCACACTATGTTTTCAATATAAAATAACAAGCAGACCCCAATGCTAAGACTCCAATGTTCCTTACCAATGGAACATCTCTAAAGCAAAGTGTTAAATGAAAAATGCAGCCTAGCAACAATTGTGTTAAAGGTTCTACACACTCCTAGACTCTTCTGGACTTGAATATGCATAAAACATCCTGCAAGGATACTCAAGGATATCCTGTATATTTAAGACACAGTGATTGCCTCTAGATGAAGAACACTGACCCACTAGAGTCTGAAGGGTGAGAGAGTTATTCCACACCATCTGTGGCCTTTGGTACTGTCTGGAGTTACTACCATGTACATGTTTCAAAAAGTAAAATAAAAAATTAAAAATAACATTTCAATCAGCTGAAAAGCATTGCAATAACTTCCCATACCAGGCATTTTCACAAGTCCAAGTGCCCATTAAAAAAAATGTTTCTTCATAATCAGTTTTTAAAGAAACCATACCTCCATGTTGTATTTCAAACAAATTTAACTAGAATTATTAAATACACAAAACAGACTCAAATAAAAAATTTCACTCATTTGATCACAAAGCTTTTTGATTATATCCACTGAGGTAAACATGTTTTTCTTATAGTTCTCATGTGGTGCTCTGGAAAGATATTTTGTGCATATGATCAGGACTACAAAAATTATTTACCCTCCCCCAATAAAAGCAAAACAAAAAAATAGTTTTAGCTCTTATAAGTGATTATCCTGAAGATGAAAAAGGACAGGTATTAATGGAGAGTAGTGACTGCTAACCACTTTGAGCTGACAGTGTAAGTTGCTCAGCTGTGACTCTCTGCAGCGCCATGAACTGCAGCCTGGCAAGCTCCTCTGCCCAAGGGATTCTCCAGGCAAGAGTACTGGAGTGAGCTGCCATTCTCTTCTGCAGGGGATCATCCCGACCCAGGGATGGAGCCCAGGTCCCCCACACTGCAGGCTGAGTCTTTAGCGTCTCAGCCACCAGGGAAGCCCCAGAGGCAAATGCTGGGCTGGTGCACCACACACCAGTGACTGGACAATGAGGAAGCTCCTTTGTGCTGGTACAACAGGTCTCCATATTGAACCTATGGGTGGTTATACAAATCTACACACGTGACAAAATGTCCCAGAATTATATACGAAGACATTACTACTACCCTGCCTCTCCTCCCCCAAATGAGTGCGTGCAAAAACTGGTGAAACCCAAGACAGGTGTATTGTCTAATTTAGTTGTATTGTGCCATTATCAACTTCCTGCTTTGGGGGTTTCCCTGGTGGTCCAGTGGTTAAGACTCCATGCTTCCAATGCAGGGAACCGGGTACGATCTTTGGTTGGGGAACTGAGATCCCACATGCTGCAGTGCAGCAAAAAAAAAAAAAAAAAAAAAACCACAAAACTTCCTGCTTCTGATAATGTACTCTAAGTAACAGGAGTAGGAGGAATCTGGTAGATGGAAACACAAAACCCTCTCTGTACCATTTTTTAAAATTCTGGAGTGTCCATAAATAATTTCTCCAAAATAAGGTTTTTAAAAAGTGTTCAGAAACATCCTGAATTATACTTTAGTTTTAGTTTTTATGCTGTATTATGGTGAACTCTGAAATGCTCACCCAAACACAGGCAAGCAAGGTTAAACAACTTGTGAGAAAGAAGGGAATCCATGGTGCATCCAAGCACAGGCCAGGAAAAGAGTGAGATCCACTAGGAAGTGCCTTATGTCAAACCTGGGAACTCAAACTACACCTCTACATTCTCAACATTTTTTGTGGAAATTTTAACTTAAAGCAGAGTTTGGGACCTGGTTGGAATAGGAGGAAGTGTTTGTGTGAGTACTCAGTTGTATCCAACTCTTTGCGACCCCATGGACTATATAAAAAATAGGTATGTGAAAGACAGAAATGATAAACTGAGAGATAGAACATCTGTATAAGGAGAAACAGAGTCTAAGAATTCACCTACTGAATGGAGTCAACCACATCCCCCACAGCAATGACTCCAGGCCGTGACTCTGCCCTGCTCCAGTGCTCAAGCTTTCATGTGTGTTAGCTGTGACCAGGAAGAACAGTAACCCTAGCATCACAGAGCTTGCTTTACATGCTAGGACCGCTCTAAGCACTTTGCCGCAACAGGTTAAGGAAATGCATACAGAATAAGAAATCAAGTCACAGAAAAGTTTAAAGAATTTACTCATCTGAAATTGGCAGAATCAGGACAGAAGCACCGGCAGTTGGGCTCCAGGGTACATGCTGTTAACTTATTTGACCCAATGGACCCTAGCCCGCCAGGCTCCTCTGGCCACAGCATTTCCCAGGCAAGAATGCTGGAGTGGGTTTGCCACGCCTTTCTCAGGGGATCTTCCTGACCAAGGGATCGAACCTGCATCTCTTACATCTCCTGCATTGATAGGAGATTTACCACTAGCACCACCTGAGAATCTCAATTTACTATACAGACTCTATAAGGCTCCATTCTATATTGAACCATTGTTTGTTTAAAACTAATCACTCTCCCTCAAAACCTGTGGCCTGACTTCACTTTTTCTTATCAATTTCTTATCATAATTTTCTAAGTAGTTTTCTTTTCTCTGTTTTCCATTTACTTTCCTCTAATGGTCACTTTCTTGGTTGCCACTTATCATTTTTACTTTTCTTTTATTTCTACTACTATCAGTCTGAAACTTTCCTGTTGAATATCTGGGTATCATCTTTCAAGGCTCAGCTTCTGGTCCACATAACTCAGCTGGAATTACCTAGGAATGAGTCATATCTACTCTTTGTCTTCACCTCTTCATAAAGTAAGTTATGATGGCTGGTTGTCCTCAAGATCCTGCACTCAGAGAAGCCTTGTGGTTAACCTCTGCCTTGGGGATATCGTTCCATAGGGTGCTGGTGGATGTCTGAGATGCCTCAAATAAGAGAACCCTAGTTTTCTTCAGTATGGAAGTGACACTCTGTACACTTAAGAACCATCTGGAAAAATCCTCAGATTGCGTTGTTAGTTTTTATTTTTACGTGACAGCAGATCAAAGTTGGAAGGCAATTTCACATTCACTAAATCATAAGCTCAATCACCTTTAGTGGCACCAATCATCTCCACTCTCCCTCCTTAACCTGATGTTTGAAAGCACTAACCTATCGCTAAAACCAGTTGTTGTTAAGCCGCTTGGTCATCTCCAACTCTCTGCGACCCTGTGGACTGCAGTATGCCAGGCTTCCATCCTTCACCAGCTCCCGGAGCTTGCTCAAACCCACATCCATCGAGTTGGTGATGCCATTCAACCATTTCATCCTCTGTTGTCCCCTTCTCCTCCCGCCTTCAATCTTTCCCAGCATCAGGGTCTTGTCCAATGAGTCAGCTCTTCGCATCAGGTGGCCAAAGTATTGGAGTTTCAGCTTCAGCATCAGTCCTTCCAATGAATATTCAGGATTGATTTCCTTCAGGGTTGACTGGTTTGATGTCTTTGCAGTCCAAGGAACCCTCAAGAGTTTTCTCTAGCACCACAGTTCAAAAGCATCAACTCTTTAGCACTCAGCCTTCTTCATGGTCCAACTCTCACATCCGTATGTGACTACTGGAAAAACCACAGCTTTGACTATACGGACCTTTGTCAGCAAAGTAATGTGTCTGGTTTTTAACACTGTATTGAAACCAGTCAATCTCTACTAAGAGAATGAACAGTGGCACATTTTCATCTTTCACCTTTGTTTCCTTTACCAAGAATGCACTTTCCCTGCCCAAATCTTTCCTACTCTTTATGGCCCAGCTCAGTCTTCAAGACCATGTCAATTCACTGGGATCGCTCTACCCCAGGCTTCTATTATGACATTATCATTTGTACTATTCAGGTGGCATTCTTCTTATTGCTCAACTCTGGTTTATGTCATGGTTTCATAATTAGGTAATAAGTATCTGGAGGAAGCAAACTATCTAATTTTATACCCACACAGCACCTGGCTCAAAGTTACATGCCACACAAGCACTAGAGAGGTTTAAACAAAGTGAAACATTAATGAAGAAGATTCACCATGAATCAAGGACACACTAATGTGACGCAGCGTGTGAGAGGCGTGTGTGTTGATCTGGGGGTCCCAGAACACAGTGTGCTCTAGGAGAGCTTCTGACAGACAACTACCCAGATCTCTGGGAACACACAACTATAAACATGAGTTAAAAACTAGCTCTATAATGTTTGTTATGATTCTTTTCCAAGGAATACTTGGAGAACCTCTGTGGAACCTTTAAGTTTCAGATTACAACATGAAAAATCATCTGCATTTAGCAGAACAATATAACTTTAAGTAAAAAGTATTTTCAACTGTAAATAGTCTGTGTTTCTCTCACTATTCTTAAGAGCTACAATTTATTGAACACATACCTTAGATGGCATTACTGGGTGCAAGGGAAAGAAATCTAAATTGAATCTGTTTAGGTAAAATGAATCTATCAGAAGGATGCCGGAATACCTCATGGAGCTGAGCAGCAAACAAACTACAGTTTTGGTAAGGAAGGCACGCAGCAAGGCCACAAGGGAACACGAAACATTCAGGACTCTTGTCTTTTTCCATTTTTTCAGCATCAGCTTCTTTTCTTTGCCTTTACCAACAACACCTTCCCTCTTATTAGGAAACAAAACCAATACAGATCCTGGGATTTACTTTTAAAAATTCAGCAGCCCCAAGAGAAGTCTTTAATTTTAAACCTCAGAACAGTACTCTGATAGACTCCACTTTGGTACGTTGCTTACCTGTATACCAACAGAGTGCAGTAACCATGTGGGACAACAAGCTTCTCAGAAAAGGAGTGCAACCTGTGGATCTTTATTTTGTGGCAGGCACTGCATAAGGCATTTCACATATCTGCTTTACTTTGCAAAATGACTGTATGGTTTAGCATGCATTATTCTTAAGAGATGAGAAAACTGTTTTTAAACCCAGGCTCTTCACCTAAACACTGTTAACAACGGACCAATTAAAAGTATTTATCAAAGTTTGGCAAGCTGTGGCTTCTCCCGGGAATTGTGAAAAAAGCAAAACCGCTACAAATACACTGCTTAGCTCTTTGGGCTGGAGGTGGAACTTCCCCACACTTGGGGACAGTGAAATCTCGCTTATTCCTTCTATGCACAGAGCAGAACTATCATTAGGCTGTAAACAATGTCCCTCTAACATTCTCTTTCTATATTCACACAAGGAGGAAAAGGAATGGCTAAGGAATAATTGGGCAGGCTACTTCTCCTTCCATTTCTTTAGAAAAGTGCGCTAGCCAGATATCCAGGATTGCCTATACATTTGACCCTTGGACAGCATGGGTTTGAACTGCGTAGGTCCATATATAAGCCAGTTTTTTTCAATAAATATATTAGGAAAAATTCTGGAGATCTATGACAATTTGGAAAACTTACAAGTGAACTATGTAGTCTACATATACTGAAAAAACTAAGAAAAAGTTAGGCATATCATGAAGGCATAAAATACATGTAGATACTAGTCTATCCTTGCTTAGGCATAAAGTGTGTGATATTTAATATATTTAATGTTAGTTTTCTTACTGTTTTATAACTTTGCTTTCAAAGGATTATATTACTATATGGTATCCCCTCCTCCTCCTCCTCCCTCATCTTATAATTGGAGAAACTGCATTACCAGCCTATCAATAACATAACTAAGTGGTTTTTGTACAGGCTAGGCTTCTGAGAAACAACTGATTACACCAGGCTACCACAGAACAATCATATTGTTGCTGCTTCAATATCACTGCATGAATTGTTGTACTTGTAAATAAACATGAGTTTCTTTTTCATATTTTCTTTTTTGATGTTTAGTGTTAGCAATACATATAACATCTAGTGATTTGTATCATTATAAGACAATATTGATGGTGGTGGTGAGAGAGATGATTCATCTTATAAACAGATGATGTAAACTTACAGTACAGTCAAGTATTGTAAATGTATTTTCTCTTCCTATAATTTGCTTAATAATATTCCTTTTTTCTAGTTCACTCTAAGAATATAGTGCGTGCATGGTCAGTCATGTCTGACTCTTTGTGACCCCTACTCTCAGTAGCCCTCTGTCCTTGGGATTTTCCAGGCAAGAATAGTAGAATGGATTGCTATTTCCTCCTCCAGGGGATCTTCCTGACCCAGGGATCAAACCTACATCTCTTGAGTCTCTTGCATTAATAGGTGGATTCTTTAACACTGAGCCACCTGGGAAGCCCATATAATACAAATAACATACCTTATCTGTGTTAATCAACTGTTTATGTTATTGGCAAGGCATCTAGTCAACAGTAAGCTATTAGTATTAAGTTTTAGGTGAGTCAAAAATCATACATGAATTTTCAGCTACACCTGCTGGGTGCAGAGTAGGGGTGGGTGCCCTTTATTCCCATGCTGTTCAAGGATCAACTGCATTTAAGTACCAGGGAGAGTACCTAGGTATGAATGTCTATACTTCCACACTTCTGAAAACACTTAACAAGAAAGTATATATCCAACAGTTCACCAATGATACATAGTAAGTCAGCTATATTAAAAATAAATAATATAATGACCTAGTTGTGCTGGTTAAACTAAAACACAAAACCAAAAACAATTCATCTCAAATAATGTACCTTAAACACAGCAACAGATGCTTTACAAATCCTAATCTCAGTACAATGAATGCAAGCCAAACTTTAAAAACTTCAGAGCAATAAAAGGGATGCTCAATAAATATCTGCTGGCTTGAATTTATCAAACTCACAGGCAAATCTCCTAAGACAGATAAAAATTAAAGTCAATGAGTAGCATAAAGCAAAACCTAAAGGAACTTGAAATGTTTAGCTTTTGACAGTAACAATCATTCTGGATAACAGAGACAAGGAGATTTTACCTGACCCTCAATCACCCTTGTAAAAGGTTACAGTTATAAAAATATTCTAGGGAAGTTGGGGAAGGGGGAAAAGAAGGCAAAGAAGAGGGTGAAAGTTATTCTCTTGGTTTAATGTGTTATTAAGGAGATTTTGAAAATAGCACCATCTTTTAGGACAGAAAATGTTTACAGTTCTTTAATTGTAACCTCTTATTTTTCAAGTACAGAAAAGCACCAATTAAAAATGGTTTTAAAATAAAAAGATCTCCTCTCAGAAGGGTAGGGACAACACTGGTTCAATCAGCAGCTCAATGACATGTGAGGTCTCTCTCAGAAATCCTACCTGTCCACTTTGCTGCCAACCACAACTATATGTTCCAACCACAGTGTAAAGGCTCATCTCAAGCTAGTCCACCCCAGACAACATCCAGCAACTATCCAGTAGCAGAAGCCATCTACTCCCTGTATGTCTACTGTAATTAATTACTTAATGAAATTTCAAAAGCAGTTTTAGGTTTTAAACACATCAATACATGACAATCACTCAAAGTCAGAACCTTAGGGTTCACTCTTGATGTTGCAAATTCTATGGGTTTGGACAAATGTTTAATGAAACTTATGTATCTATCATTATGGTATCAGAGCATTTTCATTGCCCTAGAAATCCCATGTGCCCTGCCTATTCATTCCCACCCCCATCAACCCCTCATGTTTATACTGTCTCCACAGTTTTAACTTCTCCAGAAAGTCATACAGTTGGAATCATATAGTATGTAGCCTTTCAGACTGGTTTCTTCCACTAAGTATAGCATGCATTTAAGGTTTCTTCATGTCTTTTCATGGCTTGATAGCTCATTTGTTTTTAGTGCTGAATAATAATCTATTATTTATCCATTTACCTATTGAAGGACATCTTTGTTGTCATTGCTGTTGAGTCGCTCAGCCGTGTCCGACTCTGTGATTCCATGAACTGCAGCACGCCAGGATTCCCTGTCCTTTACCACCTCCCAGAGTTTGCTCAAGCTCATGTCCACTGGGTTGGTGATGCCATCTAACCATCCTGTCCTCTGTCGCCCCTTCTCCTCCTGCCTTCAATCTTTCCCAGCATCAGGGTCTTGTACAATGAGTTGGCTCTTCACATCAGGTGCCCAAAGTACTGGAGTTTCAGCTTCGGCACCAGTCCTTCCAATGAATATTCAGGACTGATTTCCTTTAGGATTGACTGGTTTGATCTCCTTGCTGTCCAAGGTACTCTGAAGAGTCCTCTCCAACAGCACAGTTTAAAAGCATCAATTCTTTGGCCTTCAGCCTTCTTTATGGTTCAACTCTCACATCTGTACATCACTACTGGAAAAACCATAGCTTTGAATATATGTACCTTTGTCGGCAAGGTAGTGTCTCTGCTTTCTAATACAATGAGTTTGTCACAGCTTTTTTTCCAAGGAACAAGCGTCTTTTAATTTCATGACTGCAGTCACTGTCAGCAGTGATTTTGGAGCCCAAGAAATTAAAGCCTGTCACTGTTTCTGTTATTTCCCCATCTATTTGCCTTGAAGTGATGGGACTGGATGTCTTGATCCTGATTTTCAAATGTTGAGTTTTAAGCCAGCCTTTTCACTCTCCTCTCACCCTCGTCAAGAGGCTCTTTAGTTCTCTTCACTTCCTGTCAAAACGGTAGTGTCATCTGCATAGCTGAGGTTATTGATATTTCTCCAGCAATTCTGATTCCAGTCTGTGCTTCATCCAGCCTGCTTGGTTGCTTCCAAGTTTTACATCTTCCTTTTCAATTTGTATACCATTTAGTTCCTTTCCCTTGTTATTTCCACATTAGCTGGAACTTTCAGGATGATGCTGAAAAGTTGTTGTAAAAGGGAACACTCTTGTCTTACACCCAATCTTAGTGGGAAAGGTTTGAGTTTCTCACCATTAGCTGTAGATTTTTTTTGTCGACATGCTTTATCAAGTTGAGGTAGTTCCCTAATTATTCCTAAGCTTAAGGAAAGACTTTATCATGAAGGTGTTGGATTTTGTCAAACACTTTTTCTGCACTATAGATATGATTTTGTGATTTTCTTTTTTAGCCTGTTGATATGACAGTTTACATGAATTAACTTTCAAAGGTTGAACCAGACTTGCATAGCTGGCATAAATCCCAACTGACCATGTTGTAGAATTCTTCTTACACATCGTTGTATTTGATTCGTTAACACTTTGTTGAGAAACTTTCACATCTATGTTCATGAAAGATACTGGTCTGTAGTTTTCTTTTCCTATACTGTTTTTGTCTCATTTTCATATTAGGGTAATGCCAGCCTCAAAGCCTGGAAAATCCCATGGATGGAGGGGCCTGGTGGGCTGCAGTCCATGGAGTTGCTAGCAGTCGGACACGACTGAGCGACTTCACTTTCACGTGTTGAGAAGGAAATGGCAACCCACTCCAGTCTTCTTGCCTGGAGAATCCCAGGGACGGAGGGGCCTGGTGGGCTGCAGTCCATGGAGTTGCTAGCAGTCGGACACGACTGAGCGACTTCACTTTCACGTGTTGAGAAGGAAATGGCAACCCACTCCAGTATTCTTGCCTGGAGAATCCCAGGGACAGGGGAGCCTGGTGGGCTGCCGTCTATGGGGTCGCACAGAGTCAGACACAACTGAAGTGATTTAGCAGCAGCAGCATCAACCTCAAAGAATGAGTTAGAAAACATTCCCTCTGCTTCTAGCCTTTGAAAGAGATTGTAGAGAACTGATATAATTTCTTAAGTGTTTGGTAGAATTCATCAGTGAATCTGTCTGGGCCTGGTGCTGTTTTAGAAGGTTATTAATTGTTGACTCAATTTCTTAATAGATATAGCCTATTTGGACTGTCTGTTTCTTGTGAGACTCTCAGCAAAAGAATTTTTTAAAGGAACTGTCTATTTTATCTAGGTTGCCCAATTTCCAGGCATGGAGTTGTTTGCGCTACTCCTTTATAATCCTTTTCAGGTCCACAGGCCCCACAGTGACAGCCCTTCTTTCATTTCCGATAAGAGTAATCTGTGCCTCCTCTCCTTTTTTCTTAGCTGGTGGAGGCTTATCTATTTTGTCAATCTTTTTAAAGAACTAGCTTTTGGTTTCACTGAAAACAGAAAATCAATAGAGAAAAATCAATTTAATTGACTTTTGCTCTAATTCTATTTCTTCTGCTTTTTTTGGATTTAACTTGCTCTTCCTTTTCTAGTTTCCTAAAAGCTTAGATTACTAATCTTCTCTTCTAATATATACATTCAATGGTGTACATTTCCAGAAAAAGCAATGCTTTCATTGCATCCTCCAAATTTTGATAAATTGTGCTTTCATTTTCAGTACAAAATCTTTTATATTTCACTTGAGATTTATTCCATGGCACATTGTTATTTAGAAGTTTGTTACTTTAATCTGCATGTATTTGGGATTTTCCAGTTAACTTTGTTAGTGACTTCTAGTTTAATTCCATTTTGTTCTGAGAGCAGACGTTACATAATTTCTATTCTTTTGAATTTGTTAAAGTGTGTTTTATGGCCTAGAATGTGCTCTATCATGGTAAATATTTCATGTGAACTTAGAATGTATACTCTGAAGCTGTTGGATGAAGCAGTCTACAGATGTCAACTATGTCCAGCTGTTTGATAGCGCTATTGATTATGTCCTTACTCATTTTTTACTACTTGATCTATTTCTGATAGAGGAGTGTTGGAGTCTCCATCTCTAACAGTTGATTCATCTATTTTCCCCTGCAGTTCAATCAGTTTTTCTCTCACATAGTTTGATACTCTGTTCTTAGGTGCATACATATTAAGGATTGTTATGTCTTCCCAAAGAAGGGACCCTTTGATCCCTATATGAGACCCTTCTTTATCCCTGATAACTTCCCCTGCTTTGAAGTATATTGTGTCTGAAATTTATATGGCTACTCCTGCTTTGTCCTTTTTTTTTAAATTGAAATATAGTGATTTACAATGTTCTGTTAATTTCTGCTGCACATCAAAGTAATTTCAATTTTATATATATATGAAGTGCAGTGTTAGTCACTCAGCTGTGTCCAACTCTTTGTGACCCCATGGACTATAGCCCGCCAGGCTCTTTTGTCCTCGGGATTCTTCAGTCTATGGGGTTGCACAGAGTCGGACATGACTAAAGCGACTTCGCAGCAGCAGCAGCAGCACATATATATATACACACACACACATATGTATATATTATACACACACACACACACACACACATTCTTTTCAGTTATTATTCTACATTGTGGTGTATCTCAGGACACTGAGCATAGCTCCCTGTGCTATGCAGGAGGACCTTGCTGTTCATCCATTCTATATAATAGTTTGCATCTGTTAACCCCAGACTTCCAGTCTGTCCCTCTTCCATCCACTCTCCTCCCTGACAACCACAAGTCTGTTTCTCTATGCCTGTGACTCTGTTTATGTTTCGTGGATACGTTAATTTATGTCATGTTTCAGATTCCATATGTAAGTGGTATCATATGGTATTTGTCTGACTTACTTCACTTATTATCATCATATCCAGATCCAACCATGTTGCTGTAAACGGCATTATTTCATTCTTTTTTATGGCTGAGTGGTATTCAATTGCATATTTGAGCCACATTTTCTTTATTCATTTATATGTTGATGAACAACAAGGTTGTGTCCATGTCTTGGTTACTGTGACTAATGCTGCTTATGAACATAGGGGTGCATGTATCTTTATGAGTTGTAGTTTTGTCTGGGTATATGCCCAGAAGTGGGATTGCTGGATCCTATGAGGTAACTGTTTTTAGTTTTTTGAGGTACTGGCATAATGTTTCCACAGTGGCTGTACCAACTTACATTCCCATACTTCTGCTTTCTTTTGATTAGTGTTAGCATGATTTTTTTTTCTTCATCCATTATTTGTATGTGTCTTTCTGTTTAAAGTGGGTTTCCTATACACAACATATTGCTGTTCTTCAATCCTCAGTCATGTCAAACTCTTTGCGACCCCACAGACTGCAGCATGCCAGGCTTCCCTGTCCTTCACTATCTCCCAGAGTTTGCTCAAACTCATGTCTGATGAATTGGTGAGGGCATCCAACCATCTCATCCTCTGTAGCCCCCTTCTCCTCCTGCCTTCAATCCTTCCCAGCATCAGGGTCTTTTCGAATGAGTTGGATCTTCGCATCAGGTGGCCAAAGTACTGGAGCTTCATCTATAGCATCAGTCCTTTCAATGAGTATTCAGGGTTGATTTCCTTGCTATCCAAGGAACTCTCAAGAGTCTTCTCCAGTACCAGAGTTTGAAAGCAACTTTCAACTGGCTCATTTAGAGCACTGACTACTGATACACTTGGATTAATAGTTACTATATTCATTACACTTTTCTATTTGTTTCCCTCATTCTTTATTCCTATTTTTATCTTCAACTCTCTTTCTGCCTTTTGCAGTTTTACTTTAGCATAAATTTAGTAAAAATCCATTTTCTCTACATTCTTAGCCTACAGTTGCACTTTAAAAAAATTTTAATGGTTGGACTACAGATTACTGTACACATTTACAGCTGATCTATCTACTTTCATAGATACTGTCAGTTCTTTTAGAAACAAAATAACCCTGATTCTTCAGTCCTGTCCCTTATTATCACTGTCACCCACACAAAATCAGACCTCTGACCATCAGAAGAAGGGGGAAAATTAATGACTACTAAGTAAGAAGCCAAAGTTTCTGCTACTTTGAGTTTGCAAGACAATGTGGTATGAGGAAAATATCAGAAGACGCAAGACACCTATTAGAGAAGAAAGTCAAAGCAATTTTATTACAACCCACTGAAAAGAAAAATGTAATGAAACAAAAAAGAATCATTAGCTGTATTATAAGCTAAAATCTGATGAAGCATCCCCCGTCACCCCTAAAATCACCGTGAAATCACCCAGGCTTAAGTGATATATTATAATTCACAGGGCAAACAGAATAGTTTACAGAGCTGTCACCACTGTGGACAAAAATAGCCTCAGAGATCATCTAGTTCAATTGCTTTATTTTACAAATGAGAAAAACAGGGTTCAGAGAAGCTGAACCTTGGAAGGGCACACAGGCTAGAATCTGGTTTGTCTGACTTAGAAGCCAAGATTCCTCTCGCTATTACATTTTGGATCTCTTTACCTTCTTACAGTTTAATAAGTTAACAGCACCAATGTGGGAGCTAGCATTCTTTATATTCATGTGTTTAGCTGTAAATATCTGCACATATTTGGATTTTAGAAAATAATATATTTTAAAAATCAAAGCAGTGGACTTCCCTGGTGGTACGGTAGGAAAGAATCTGCCTGCGAAGGCAGGGTACATGGGCTTGACCCCTGGTCCAGGAAGATTCCACATGACATGGAGCAACTTAAGCCCGAGGGCCACAAGTACTGAAGCGTGAACACTTAGAGTCTGTGCTCTGAAACAAGAGAAGCCACCACAATGAGAAGCTCATGCGCCACAACCAAGAGTAGCCCCTGCTCACCACAAGTGGAGAAAAGCCCAAATGGCAACGAAGACCCAGCGAGCCAAAAATAAATAAATATATAATTTTTTAAAGCAGTAACAAAGGACTCATTACTATCCCATAACTGTAGAAATATGGCCCCACTTTAGAAAAAATTTCCATATAGCATGACAACCTTAACCTTCTTTTTAGAGCCCTCTATCTGTGGTAATTACAATTATGAAGTGAAACTCACAGTACAGAGTCCAGGAATAAGAGACGTTTTCAGTGCTTAGAAAAGAATCACACGAAAGAGGAGACTCAATCCTAAGATAATTTAAACACAAAATATCACATTGCCTACTAGAAAATACATGTAACTGAGAGTTACATTAACATTTATTAAAATTTATTAAATTAACGTTTATTAAGACATTCATTAAAATTATTAACAGTTTTTATAGTTAGTAAACAAGGAAGGGGTTCTCCTGGCGGCTCAGTTGGTAGAAAACCCGCCTGCAATGCGGGAGACCTGGATTCGACCCCTCAGTTGGGAAGATCCCCTGGAGAAGGGGATGGCTACCCACTCCAGCATCCTGGCCTGGAGAATTTCACGGACTGTATAGTCCATGGCACGGCAAAGAGTCAGACACGACTGAGCGACTTGCACTTTCAAACATGGAAGCTACACACAACAATTCATATTTCTTGGTGAAGCTTATTTTGAACAGTCTCCATTTATAAACAAATACTTTAGATAAGGCTACTCAAATATGCCCTCACTTAACTATAAATATTAATCTTCAGCACAAGATAACATTTTATATTATCAGCAGCTTGAGAAAAAGAAATCTAGTCACAAATATATGCATATGTCGTAAGGTCATGATATTTAACTATTAAATCACATATATTCTCAATTAATAGATAATCTAAATATGCTCCACCAGCAAATTACATGTATTATATATAACCTTAAACATTAATTTAGAACAGGACTAAAAAAATCAAGTAAGAATCAGATTTCACAGCTACAATGGGGGGGGTGTCTTCATCCTGATTTGAAATATACCAGTTAAAATCATTAGATACACTAGAAAGATTTGATCTTATCTCTAAAATCCTATGCTTGAACTCTAACACAGTGAGTAAATACAAATATGGCTTTCTGTGGTAGGTAGGAATCAATGTGGTTCTGTAAATATATTACACACAGAAACCTCTTTCAGGTGTGGGAAACAAAATGATCAACTTTATTAAATGGGTTTATGAAAATGTACTTTAGTCAAGTTTATGCAGCAGCATTTTACTTTTTAAGTGATTTTATGTTATTCTTTAAGTGATTTATATAATTAATATTTTTTTCCATTCGGCAGCTGAACCAAAAGGAAGACTTCCCCCAGTTACATAACAAGAGTTGTCAATACCTTTAAAGAAATTATCCTTGTATTCAGTAAGATTTTCAGCATAAATTATCTGTATTTAGTACAATATCAATTTGGGACAATATAAAAAAATTAACATTTGTGTCACTGGAGTCCTAGAAGGAGAGGAGAAAGAAACTAAGAAAAGAAAAAAATTCTGAAGAAATAACAGTTGGAGATTTCGCAATTTTTGGTAAAGACATACATTTATACATTCAATATGTTTAGTGAACAACAAATAGGATAAATGGAAAGAAAACCATGCCGAGACACACCATTATCAAACTGTTAAACTCAATGATAAAGAAAAATTGTTTTTCTCAGGCTGCTTTTAAAGACAAGTTACATATAAAAGAAATACTCAAATACTTGGATTTCTTATCAGAAACCAGGGAGGCCAAAAGGCTGAAAAAAAAAAAAACAAAAATATAAAAAACCTGTCAAACAAGAATTCTGTATGACATGAAAGTGTCCTTTAGAAATGAAGGCAAAATAAAAACATTCTCAGATAAAAGAGAACTAAAGGAAATTAATTCCCAGCTGACTTGCTCTATAAGAAATGCTAAATGAAGTTTTTTTCAGGCTGAAGGGAAATGCTACCAGAAGGGAAACAGATCTTCAAATATGAAGGAAGCAGGATTTATTGAAAGCAAAAAATTTTAATGTTATCTGGGAAGGAATTCAGTGTACTACATATATTACATGGCAAATCTAACACACAGAGTGGAGAGTAAGGACTTTTGGATTTTTTTAAACTTTAAGTGGTAAAATTGACTGTGAAAAGATATATATTTACATTACAATCCCTAGAACAACTACTAAGAAAATAATAAAGATATGGTCAAAATGCCATTAGGTATGCAAAAATAGTATATCCAAATAATCCAAAAGAAGAAAAGAGGGAACAAAGGAGCAAAAATTAAAAGGGATGGACAAAATTAACAGAATCCAGCCAAATCAATAAATATATTAAATGTAATGATCTGAATACAATAGGGTCAATTCATGAAAAAACAAAACAAAAACAAAAAGCCATTGACAACATTAATGTATTTATACCTAATAACAGCTTCAAAGTACATGGAAGTGAAACTGATTTTATTAGGAAGGGAAAGACAGATAATCCACAATTAGAGAAAAACTTTAGCATGTCTCTCCCAGTATCAAAAAGGACAGGCACCCAAAAGAACAAGTAAATAGAAAAATTAGCAAAGATACAGATGACCTAAACAATGCTATTAATCAATTAAACCCAGTATTTTCAGAATGTTACAGAACATTCTACCTAAGAACAAAAGAATATACATTATTTTTAACTGCACTTAACACATTCAGCAATGTAGATCATATTCTGGGCCAAAAACTGTAACTTAACACAATAAAATAAAATGAAATCATACAAAGGATGTACTCTGGCCATGACAGAACTAAACCAGAAATCAGTAACAGAAAGACATTTGGAAAATCCCCAAGTATTTGAAAATGAAAGTATATTCTCTAATAGTAAAGCATATTGAATAAAAGAAGAAAACTAATTCTAAATATCCCATGTAAAGAGGAAATCTCAAAGGACACTAGAAAGTATTTTGAATTGAATGAAAATGAAAATATATCAAAATTGTGATATGGAAATTAAAGCAGTATTCAGAGGACAATTTAAATATTAAATGTTTCTTGCACAAAAGAAGTTCTCACAACCTATGGTTACCAAAAGGGTAAACGGAGGGAGGGACACATCAGGAGTCTGGGGTGAGCAGGTCCACGTTACCATACATAAAACAGGTAACTAACGAGGACCCACTACAGAGCACAGAGTACTACACTCAAGACTCTGTAATAAGCTGTTACAGTTAAATCTGAAAAAGAATAAAATAACCACAAACAAGCTGAAGAATAGAAATGATAAAGAATAGAAATTAATGAAGGTGCAAACAGAAAAATAGAGAAATTTAATGAATCCTAAAGCTGCTTCTTTGAAAAAAATCATTAAAACTGATAATCCTCTAACAAGAGTTACAAAAGAAGACAGAAGCTTGCATCAGGAGCCAAACAGGGGATTATCAGTACCTTAAGACATCAAAAAGATCAAAGGAATACTATGAAAAATTTTATGCACAAAAATCCCACAATTTGGGAGCACCCTTGGTGGCTCAGTGGTAAAGAATCCACCTGCCAATGCAGGAGACGAGGGTTCGACCCCTGAGTGGGGACGCCCCCACATGTCACGGAGCAAGGAAGCTCATGTGCCACAGCTGGTGACCTGCGCTCTAGAGCCTGAGAGCCACAACGCTGAAGCCCATGCACCCAGAGCCCGGCTGGCAGTAAGAGAAGCCACAGCAATGAGAAGGCCACGGGCTGTAAGGGGGAGCTCCCCAAGTACAGAAAAGTCCACACAGCAACAGACACCTAGTACAGCCAATAATAAAGAAATAAACTTTAAAAAAAAAAAAATCCCACAATCTGAATAAAAGAACCACTTCCTAAGAGACATACAAATTACTCAAAGGAAAACAAATAAACAAAAAAACAGTAACCCAAATAGTCTTACATTTATTTTAAACAGTGGAATTCATAGGTAAAAACACATCCTAAGAAAGAAAACTTGAAACACAGGCAGTTTCAATGGCAAATTCTACTAAACATTTAAGGAAGAAATGACACAAATTTGAACATCATCTAGTAAGCAGAAGAGGAGGGAACGCTTTCCAATTTATGAAGCTAATATGTTATTATCCTGATACTCAAAACAGGCAAAGATATTACAAGAAAACTACAGATTAATACCACTTAGAAACATAGACATAAGTACCCTCAACTAAATATATATAGCAGACTGAATCCTGCAGTGCGTTAGAGGAATACTATGTCACAAACAAGCGGGGTTTATTTTGGGATCACATGTCTCATTCAAACAGAACCAACATAATTCAACATATTTTAGACTAAATAAGAAAAAAAAATCATGATTATCACATTTTTTAAAAAGTATTTTTTCATGATTTAAAAAAACCCTCAGCACACTAGAATAAAAAGGAACTTCTATAACTTGATAAAGAGTATTGATGAAAATTACAGCTAATATCCTATTTAATGGTAAAAGACTGAAAGCTTTCCTTCTGAGATCAGGAAAAGGGCAAGTCTGTCTACTTTCATCACTTCTATTCATTCTCATACTGAAGTTCTAGTTTGCAAAATAAGTCAAGGAAAAGAAATAAAAGGCATATAGATTAGGAAAGAAGAAATTAAACTGTCTCTATTCACAGATGGGAGTATTATCTATAGAGAAAATCTCAAGGAATCTTTAAAAAAAAAATCCTAGAATGAGTTTAGAAAAATTGCTGAATGCAAAGTTAACACACAAAAAGCAACTGTATTTCTAAATACCAGCAATTAACAACTACAAGTAAAATATATTTTTTAAAAACTGTACATTTACAATATGAAAGAATGAAAGAAAAAGAAAATACAAATGCTTAGATATGAATCTGACAAAAATTTTGCAAGATTTGTATGGTGAAAACCACAAAACATGAAAGAAATACAGACAACCTAAATAGAGAAAGAAACCACACTTGTAGACTGGAAGACTAATTATTGCTAACATATTAATTTGATCTATTGATCAATATTCAATGCAAGCCTAATCAAAATCCCAGCAGGACTTATAGTAGATATAACCACCTCGAATTTATGAGGAAAGGCAAAGACGTTAAAATAGTCAAAGCAATTTTGATAGAACAGAACATAGCTGGGAGCCTCACACTGTGTGATTTCAAGGATTACTACAATGCTGCAATAATCAAGGCACTATGGTATCAAAAGGGAGAGCCATAAGCTGAATAAAGAGTTCAGAAATCAATTCACATGAATATTATCAACTGATTTTTGGCAAAAGTACAAAATCAATTGAATGGATATATAATCTTTTCAACAAATGCTTCTGGATATTTGTGTGCCAAAAACATTAACATCAATCTATACTTAATACCTAACACAAATATTAACTCAAAAACATCATAGACCTAACTGCCATATCCAATGTTTTAAAACTTCTAGGAAAAAAGACATGAGAAAACATGTAGGTTAGGCAAAGAGTTCTTGGATATGAAACCAAAAGCACAGTCCATGACACCGATATATTAAACTTGATCAAAATGAAAAAACTTTTTTTTAAAGGAAGATATCAGTTAAGAGGATAAAAGACAAGACATACACTGGCAGAAAACATCTGTAGATCACACATCTGACAGAGAACCTGCATTTGCAATATATAAAGTACTTTCAAAATTCAAAAATAAGAAAAGAGTCCAACAAAATAGGGGTAATTAAATTGTGTTGGGACAATGTAGTATCCATCTGGAAAAGAAAAAAATCCACTAACTTAAGTTACATGCCTAATTTAACTACAAGTGTATCATAAAGCTAAATTTAAAGAGTATAATGATAAAGCTATCAGAAACAAATATATTACCTTTGTGACTTAGGTTAAGGAAAGACTTCTTGAGTAAACAAAAACTCAAAATCATTAACAATAACGGAAAATGCTGAAAAACTTGACTACATTAAAATTAAGACCTCATGTTCAATGACACAATAAAGAATGAAAAGGCACACTGGAATGGGAAATGGTATCTGTAAAACACATGGTTCATGAAGGGTTCATATCCAGAATATATAAAGGACTACCACAGATTAGTAAGGAAAGAGAGAAGTAAAAAGAAGAACAGCGAAGTGTTTAACAGGCACTTTATCTATGTGTGTGTGCTCCTCTGTCCATGGGATTTCCCAGGCAGGAATACTGCAGAGGGTTGCCATTTCCTTCTCCAGGCCATCTTCCTGAGCCAGGGATTAAATCTGCATCCCCTGCATAATAGGCAGGTGGGTTCTTTACCACTGAGCCACCTGGGAAGCCCCAAGAGGCTATACATATGTCCAATGAACATATAAAAAGGTACCTGACACTAGTACTAAAAACAAAACAAAACAAAACAAAACACCTCTCCAACTTTGTAAATAATAAGATACTACCACATACCACAGAATGGCTAAATAAGGAAGTATGACAAAAACCAAGAACATGGTTCAACGATGTGGACCAACAAGAATTCTCACACAGTGCTGATGGGAATGTAGACTGTTTAAGAATATGGCATTCTCTACTGAGGTGAATATATGCATAGCCTTAAATATCAGGAATTCTACACCTACATATATACCTTATAGAAATGCATGGTTATGGGCAACAGAAGACAAGCTTATGAAAGCTGCATTGTTTACAAAAGGCAAAAACTGGAAGTAACCCAACTATCCCCCAACAGGAGAATACGGATCAACTGTGGGGCAAGCACTCAGTGGGAGATATGAACAATCTTTAGCAACAAAGAACACAGGCAAACTTTTATCTATTTTTTTTTTTACAGGCAAACTTTTAAAATGAGACAGTTTCTGCAAAAGAACCCAGATCCAGAAGAATACATGTTGTATGACTCATTTAATTAAACATGCAAAATTAAATTATATTGCTTAGGAAAGAATAATTAGGTGGCAAAATTATAAAAGAACACTAAGAAAGAGACTATAATAAAAGTCAGGCTACTGGTTACACTGTGGTGTGGGAGGAAATAGTTCTAATCACAAAGGGGGCACAAAGGGCCCTTGTGAGGTGCCAGCATGTTCTGTTTCTTGATCTGGGTAGAGGTTACATTTAAATGATTCATCATATTCTCTACTTATTTACATGTTTTAAGTGAGCTATATTTCATAATTTTAAAAAGATAAAAAGGAGGAGAAAAATTCAGATACGAGTGCTTCAACATTCTTTCAAAATATCAATTAAAACACATTTGAACTAAGATGAAACGTACATCAAAAAATTGGCAGAAGACACAGACTCTGAAATGATATTTCAGCTTAAGAAAAGTAGCTTCCTTTGTTGGTTTGTCAAGTTTCATTCTCCTGAACTAATGTTTGAAATGAAAATGAAAGTCACCTGAGTATTGGAAAAGAAAGCTACTCACCCTTACACCCATGCCTTTCCCCCAACTATCATTTGGATCTACAAGGGAATTAAGAATAAAAATAGAAATTTTATTACCAGAAATTTGCGCAAGGCCATCTGAAAAAACTCAAATAAACGATTTAATGTAATACAGTTTCTATGTAAACAAAATCCCCAAATCCTCACTGTACATATCTATCTTCTAAACTAATGATAAAAACTTGACATACAGCATTTTGTAACTGTTTTCTTATATACAAAGACAAATATATTCTAAAATGAATAAATATTTTTTGAGCTTGTACAAGAGAACATGCTTCATTATCACTTGGGTAAGAAATATTCAAATCACTGAGTCTCTAGAAAAACTGAGGGAAAAAATGATACATTAATAAAATATTTATGTAATTTACATGTTTTCCTCAAAAAGTAATTATACTAAGATATGAAAAAATATCTCAAGGTTTTATCATTGTAATTTAATGAAAATGTGTATTTGTTTAATTGACTCAAATCACTCACTTTCACAGTAAATATTCTAAAATTATCAGCTAAAATATTCCATTTGTGAACATGATTTGGGATGGGATGTGACATCAGAAGTTTCCTACCCCAAATCTGACTCTGGCTAGTACAGGTTCTTCGGTTTATACAAAATTACCAATGTATTAGGCAGCTAGACTTGTTTTTGTGTGCTGTTCTGGCAGCATGACCTGAATGAAAACTGAACCCCATATTATCAAAAAATGGTTTTATCACACAGTTCTTGGCTTTATTAGGCAGTTCTTAACAGAGAATAACATCCCTGAATCCCCTCTTCACCTGTGGCCTTTCTATTGTTTCCTGTGCTGCTTTTAAACTTTGCTCAGCAATCCTGCAAACTTTATTTTTATTTACTGATTATGAGTTAGACTTGTCATTCAATAGTAAAGTTTGGCTTTTGAGGATTGTCAGGGAAATGCAAATGCTAAAAACTTAATTAAATGCCTTCCTTAAGAACCAACGTCCATTCCTCAGCATTGAGGGAACAGCGGATTAAGTACCTTTGGCAGAGAACAAGGTAGAACAAGTCCACCTCCAGCCGTCCCTTTTAAAGTCAGTATTCTTGACAGACCTTTAGCAGAATGGTGCATACGATAAGATTATTTTTCGTAAGAGCCTTTGCTTGCCTGCATTTCAAGTGCACGTATTTTTTGGTTTTGGTCCCAACCCCCCTTTTTTTTAAAGAATTCACCCTTCCTATGTTAAAGTGATTTGAATTGTCTAAGCAAGAACTGACGGAAATACAAGAACTAAAGAGTGTCTTGATGATAATGAAAGAGGAGAGTAAAAGAGGAAAGTGAAAAAGCTTGCTTAAAACTCAGCACTCAAAAAACAAAGATCATGGCATCTGATCCCATCACTTCATGACAAACAGAAGGTGAAAAAATGGAAAGAGTGACAGATTTTATTTTCTTGGGCTCCAAAATCACTGCAGGTGGTGACTGCAGCCATGAAATTAAAAGACGCTTGCTCCTTAGAAGAAAAGCTATGACCAACCTAGACAGCATATTAAAAAGCAGAGACATTACTTTGCTGACAAAGGTCCATCTAGTCAAAGCTATGGTTTTTCCAGTAGTCATGTATGGATGTGAGAGTTGGATCATAAAGAAAGCATCAGAAAACTGATGCTTTTGAACTGTGGTGTTGGAGAAGACTCTTGAGAGTCCCTTGGACTGCAAGGATTTCAAATCAGTCAATCCTAAAGGAAATCAGTCCTTAATTTTCATCAGAAGGACTGATGCTGAAGCTGAAACTCCAATACTTTGGCCACCTGATGCAAAGAACTGACTCAACTGAAAAGACCCTGATGCTGGGAAAAACTGAAGGTGGGAGAAGGGGATGACAGAGGATGAGATGGTTGGATGGAATCACTGACTCGATGGGCATGAGTCTGAGCAAGCTCCAGGACTTGGTGATGGACAGGGATGCCTGGTGTGCTGCAGTCCATGGGGTCACAAAGAGTCGGACATGACTGAGCATCTGAACAGAATTGAACTTATAGTAAGTCCTTTGTATACATGGATCATAAATACTTGAGAAAAAAATTTCAGAAAGTTCCCCAAATCAAAATTTGAATTTGTCCCAGGCCAGCAGCTATATATAGCATTTACATTGTATTTACAACTATTTACATAGTATTTATGCTGTATTAGATATTATAAGTCATCTAGAGATGATTTAAAGTATATGGGAGGATGGGAGAATGTGTATGGGTTATACAAAAGTATATTTTTGTATATATGGGTATACTGTTTCATACAAGTGTCTTGTTGAGCATCCACAGATTTTGGCTATCTGGCAGATGAGATAGGGTAACAATGGGGAGTTCCTAGAACCAATACTCCACCGATGAAGGATGGCTATATGGGTCTAAATACAGATAATTCAAATAGGGTGTCTATCTCCAGAGAGTTACTGAACATGACACAACTGAATTAAGATGAGAGTTACAAAGAAGTTCGAAGTAATATAGCCATCTAATTAGGGTGATATAATACCACCTAGGGGACCAGGAAAGGTGCTCCATAAAAAGAGATACTTAAATCTTGTATTAATTTTGTTTAGCTGTGTAAGAAATGCCCATAAGTACAGCAGCTTAAAGCAGTAATCATCTGTTAGTTAGAGTTCTGTAGGGTAGAAATCCAGGTATGGTGTTGGCTGGGTTCTCTGCTCAGGGTAGCTTGTAAAGCTGGAACCAAGGTGTCAGTGGGCTGTGCTCACAAAAGGAAGCCCAACTAAGGAAGAATTCACTTCCAAGGCTCATGCAGGCAAAATCTGGTTCCTGTGGTTGTGAGACTGAAGTTCCAATATTCCTTTCTGACTATCAACTGGAAGGTTCCTTCCTTTTGCTCCCATAGACAATTGTTGACCTGTGGCCCCTCCATCTTCAAAATCAACAGCAGATAATCTGCCTCATATTCCATTCCTTACTCCCTGTGTTTCTGACTCTAGATTGAGGTTTAAACAGCTCATGTCATCAGGTCAGGCCCCCCCAGCTATTCTCACTTTTGGAAAGTGAACTGTGCTAGATGTCATAAACTCACAGGAGTGCCATCCTATCATATTTACAGTACAGGGGATTCTACAGGATATGTACAACAGGAAGTGAGGACTCTGTGGACCACTGGAAGAGCTCTGACTGCCATAAGCTGCAACTTGTAGAATGAACAGAAATGGAAGACGAGATGAAGAGAGCTGGAAGCAATGTGGGCACAACTGATACCCAGAGTCAAGAAAGAGCATTAACGACATGGGGAAAAGTATGTATGACTGGTCTCCCCAGTGCCCAGCATAGTTAATAGCACGTTTTTGTTAAGAGAATGAACCAATATACCAAATTATATCAAGTTAGACTATCAAATATTTACTAAGGGCTTACATACTTACAGCTACAAGAGAAAAACTAAGAAATCTGTTCTAATCTAAGTCACTGGGCAGAAACAGGGGTGACAAGCCAGGGGGGACAACACAGACAGAAAACAGAACTGGACATTAAGAAAATGAGGCTCTTAAGCTATCTCTGCTAAATGGAAGTGACCACATCAAATAAACTCCAGGGGTCTCAGCTGAATGACATAACTACTATACCTCCAAAATCCCTTTCCAGCGCTATCTTACACAATGGAAGGCTTGATCCTTGCCCTGGAGCAAATTCTATTTAAGAAGTTTTGAATCCAGTTTTAATTCATGTTGTAATCTACATATTGCTCTATTAGTAATAATATTAAAACAACAAGTCCACAGAGCATCCTAAACACGGAATTGACTCTCCTCAGGTGTATGCATTTAGCAGCAATCAGATAGTACTAGGCTAAGGCTTACTTGCTTTTCATAAAAAAAAAAAAAAAAAAAGGAATAAAAACACCAAAATTCCATATCAATAAGAGTAAGAGGAAGCAAAGGTGATGCCATCTATGAATGGGCAATTTTAATTATCAGATACAACACAATTGTTTTGAAAACTAATGTAGAGAATTTCTTTTTCAAAAAGATTGCTGGACTATAATAGAAAATTGCCATTTCACAAAATATGTAAGGTGCAAGTGTGAAAACATTCATTGGAATGTTAGCTGTTTCAATCAATAAAATGCTTCTTAATGGCTTTTATAAAGTTAAGTATATTTTTAATAGGCATATTTCCCTGAGCTGAAGAGACAGAGCTGGGAGTCTGGGGGAGAAAACCAGGATAAGAGTTCTCAGGGCAGAGTGTCAGAGTGGAGAGATGATACAAAGAGAGAAGCCTAGAGACCTGCAGAATATCCCTTTGTGCTAAGAACAGAGAGAACTGAGCAGCACATGTGCAAGGGACTTTTCACGAGTGGAGACTTGTGAAAAGAACCACCCAAAATGATTAAAGCTGTGCTTTTCAATCTTTTCTTCTTTATCACTTGAACCCAAGAGACTTTTTAGACTACGCTTTCCTAATTGCCTTGAGGAAATTTTAATGACTGTGTACCTAATTTATGTTCTTTGGCTCTTGGGAGGGCCACGAATCATTGTAATATGAAAGATTTTTCACATACACACATGCATCCCAACAAAAAACACAATTTGGAGGTGATAAGGAAATGGCAACCCACTCCAGTATTCTTGCTTAACCCCACGGACAGTGGAGGCTGGGGGGCTACAGTCCATGGGGTCAGAGTTGGACACGACGAGGTGACTTAGACAGCACTGCATATCACCACCAACGAATGCATGAATCAGAGGTAACAGTACTCAGTTCACACACAGGGAACTATGCACTGTTCCTACCAGCCAGGCTGGAAAAGCCTACCACTCCCAGAGCCTTGGGTAAAGTACTCAGGAAAAATTATCTCAGGAGTGGGAAATAATTATCCTGTTTTGAAATTAAACATTTATAGTAGGAACAAAATGTGTAAGATATGGACAAATCTGAAAAAAAAAATGTAAAAGCGGAATTTAAAAATTTTCTGAGGGAAATTAAAAATGACCTAAATAGAGAAATATATAACTTGCTCAAAGGTAAGGGGACTCAGTACTGCTAAAATTTTAATTTTTGCCAAGCTGATCTATAGATTAACAAAAGCCTGATTTCTTTCTTCCTCAAGAAACTGACAAGCTGATTCTAAAATTCACGTAGAAATGCAATGGACCTAGACTAGCCAAAATAATTTTGAAGGAGAAAAAAGTTGGTAATTTCAAGACATATAATTCTTCTATCAGTTATAACTCTTCAAACAGTGTGGTATTGGTGTTTAGCTAGACAAATACATCAATGGAACATAACAGAGTCCATAACTAGATTCACACATATAGGTACAATTGACTTTTGATAAAAATGCAAAGGCAATTCAGTGAAGAAAGCATAGAATTTTCAAGATTTTTTGGGGGAGGAGGGAACCCATGCTGTGTGGTTCCTGATGAGGGACTGAATGAACCTAGGCCATGTCAGTGAAAGTCCAGAATCCAAAACCACTAGGCGAACTCCCATTTTCAACAAATATGTTAACAACTGGATATATCCATATATTAAAAAATGAACTTTGATGTATACCCTGTATCACATGCAACTCAGACTATAGATCTAAAAGTAAAATTTATCTACTTCTGCTTCACTGACTACACTAAAGACTCTGACTGTGTGGATCACAACAAACCGTGGAAAATGCTTACAGAGATGAGAATACCAGACCACCTTACCTGTCTCCTGAGAAACGTGTTCGCAGGTCAAGAAGCAACAGTTACAAACAGACACAGAACAACTGACTGGTTCAAAACTGGGAAAGGAGTACAACAAGACTGTATATTTTCACTCTGCTTATTTAACTTATATGTAGAGTACATCACACAAAATGCTGGGCTGGATGAAGCACAAACTGGAATCAAGATTGCTGGGAAAAATATCAATAACCTCAAATATGCACACGATACCACTCTCATGGCAGAAAGTGAAGAGGAACTCAAGAGCCTCTTGATGAGCGTGAAAGAGGAGATGAAAAAGCTGGCTTAAAACTCAACACTCAAAAACGAAGATCATGGCATCCAGTCCCATCACTTCATGGCAAACAATAGGTGAAAAAATGGCAACAGTGACATTTTATTTTCTTGGGCTCCAAAAATCACTGCAGATCGTGACTGCAGCCATGAAATTAAAAATGTTTGCTCCTTGGAAGGAAAGCTATGACAAAACTAGACAGCATATGAAAAAGCAAACACATTCCTTTGCCAACAAAGGTTCATAAAGTCAAGCTATGGTTTTTCCAATAGTTATGTACAGATGTTTGAGAGCTGGCCCATAAAGAAGGCTGAACGCTGAAGAATTGATGCTTTCAAACTCTGGTGCTGGAGTAGACTCTTGAGAGTCCCTTGGACTGCAAGGAGATCAACCTAGGCAACCTTAAAGGAAATCAACTCTGAATATTCATTGGAAGGACTGATGTTGAAGCTGGGGATCCAATACTCTAGTCACCTGATGCGAAGAGCTGACTCACTGGAAAAGACTTTGACACTAGGAAATGACTGAAGGCAAAAGGAGAAGGGGGAGACAGAGGATAAGATGGCTAGCTAGCATCACCTACTCAGTGGACAGGAACTTAAGCAAACTCTGGGAGACAGTGAAGGACAGAGGAACCTGGCATGCTACAGTTCATGGGATCACAAAGAGCCGGAGAAGACTTGGTGAATGAACAACAAAACTTTTAGAAGATAGGAGAAAATCTATGTGACACTGAGATATAGATTTTTTTCGACATATCACCAAAACCAAAATCCATAAAAGAATAAATTGATACACTGGATATCATCAAAATTTTAAACCTCTGTTCTCTAAAAACACTCATAAGAGTGAAAATAAAGCCAGAGATTGAGGATTTGTGTTCAGAACATATAAAGAGCTCTCAAAACTCAAGAGCAAGAAACTATCTAGTAAGAAAGATTACCAAAAACATTTGAAAAGACATTTCCCAAAGGATATAAAGACTCCCTAGGAGCAATGAAAAGATGCTCAACATCATCAGTTATCTCAGAAACATAAATCAAAGCTACAGTGAGATACTATCTATTAGAATGTTTAAGATGAGAAAACACTAATCATACCAAACACTGGTAGGATGTGGAAAAAACTGGAATTCTCAGGTCCTGTTGGTGGGAATGTATAATGGTAGAACCAGTTTGGAAACAGTTGGCAGTTTCTTAAAAAGTGAAACATACACCTACCATATGGTCCGACCATTCTGCCACCAGATATTTACCCAAGAGAAAGGAAAGCATATGTTCATACAAAGACTTGTAGACATACCTTCAAAGCAGCTTTATTTGTAACAAATAAAAAAAAAAAATCCCTCAAACTCTATCAACAGGTGAGTGGATAAACAAATTGTGTATATCAATACAGCTCAATGCTATTCGGCAACAGAAAGTAATGAACTATTAGCATATGCCTCAAGATGGATGAATCTCAGAATAGTTATGCTGAGTTAGAAGAGCTAGATAAAAGAAGGACCTACCATATAAAGCTCTGGAAAATTCAAGTTAATCTACAGTGACACAAAGTAGATCAGAGGTCAGGGGCAAATAGAATCTTTTGAGAATGATGGAAATGTTAACTATCTTGACTGTGGTGATGGTTTCACAGGCGTACACCCATATCAAAACTTATAAAACTGTACACTTCAAATATATGTAACTTACTGCATGTCAATAATATCTCAATAAAATTTAAAAATACACTGAGGCACTAATTGAGACTTAGCAATTAGCAAGTTCAGCCCAGTTTGAAATTCAGGACACAATCTATGACATTTTCGTTATATAATACAATTATCATTATTTATCTACCGCCAATTTACATAAACATGTCCATTAAAATAGATTCAAATAAAGAACTTACAGGACATTTAGTCTATTTGGGAAGCTGATAATATATTTATAATAACTCATAATAAACTCCAACATTATACAAGTTTCGTTAGCACGCTCGCACCGTCTGCGTCAGCCAGTGTATCTGTCTATGAAGGGTGTGTGCATGTGTGCTCAGTCGTGTCCGACTCTGCAGCGCCATGAACTGTAGCCCACGAGGCTTCTCTGCCCATGGGACTTTCTAGGCAAGAATACTGGAGTGGGTTGTCATTTCCTCCTCCAGATGATCTTCCTGACCCAGGGACTGAACCCACATCTCCTGCACTGCAGGCAGATTCTTGACCACTTAGTCATCAGGGAAGCCCCATCTATGGAGTATGTATCTCCCTAAATAAACCTTTCACTTAAAAAAAAAAATTAATTAAATAAAAATTCTGCTTGCTCATCAGAATTTTTCTTTACTTGGTGAATTTATCTTATTACCAATCAGCAAGACTAAAAATAACTCAAATGTCCTCTAAGAGGAGGACTGATTAAATAAATTCTTATAAACACATAAGTGCAGAACTATGTGAATATAAGGAATAAGGAAGCTCTCTCCAGGCTAGTATGGACGAATTCTCCAAATACACTGGGGATAAAAAAAAAAGGAAAAATGGAGAAACATATATGTTAAATAAAAAAGTTAGTGGAATATAGAGGTAAGTCACCATAAGTTTCTAGCTGCGAAAACAGCTGGTTTCATTGGACAAAACCTCCTTTGTTTTAGGACTATCATAATAAGACATTCACAGACAACGACATGGAACACATGCTCATTTATGGATCCTGGAGGAAAGCTGAACACTGGTAAAGAAAATGTGAAAGTCTGAGGTTGAAACCTAGAAGCACTAGCAAGAAGAAAGGAGAGGTGCACTAGTCAGGGATGGAGAAACTACAGGGCGAGCCTCTCCAGGGAGGATGCCAAGCTGGTTCTGTCTCCAGTCCTTCCCTGCTTTACCCCGCGCTCAGTGGAAGCCAGCTGGGAACCGTGTGGGCACACGTGAGATGCGGCTGGGGGTCTGTGGCTCCAGTACTAACTACTGTTAAGAGCTGCAAACGACTAGGCACACAAGCATGTTGTGGGGACAGAGAGCACACACGATAACCTCCAGTAACTGAGAGAGGGGGCTGTGAACACGAACAGCCTGGTGGGCTGTGAACACGAACAGCCTGGTGGGCTGACAGCCAGCAGACGCAACGGGTGCTCACCAGAAAGACGTACTAAAGATCAGGGCACTTCTGGGCAATTTCTAGGAAAGGCTAGAGAACCTGAAGAATGCGAGTGGGTGGAGTTCAGCAACTGTGTAAACTCTTGCTCACTGCTTTGTGTGAACTGCCAGCAATCTTATTACAACAACACTGAAGACAAATGATCGGCCTGTGTGATGTACATACACACATGTAGGTACATATATGTATTTGCCGAACAACTTCACCTGATAGAGTAAAAGCAACATCATTTCCATGATCCCAGAAAGTATTTTTGAAAGCTTAACAGATGTCAGTATTTTTTAAGACTACTTTGGCAAAATCAATCCCCAAAAATTTTCAATAAAAAAGTACATCTAAATTTAGAAACCAATATGCAAAATATACAAGGTAGCATTTTCAAAATTATCAAGCTTATAAGCAAGATCTACTGACTAGTTCTTAAATCAACTCTTCTGAGTTTAGAAGGGGTCACAGTCACAGAATTCAAAATCTAAGACTTCCTCTGATTTAAACACTAAAAGCACTGTTGGCTGGATTTTAACTACCCCTGGTTTGAAACGACTTTGAATGACATTTTTATCTAGCCAAAAACTATGGCACTAAGGGAGGCTTGTTTATTCACTCATTTGCAATGCTAAAATCTAACAGTATTTGATTATGAAATTTAGGATCACATTTGTATACAGAATGATGACATAACTTTTAGGGGAAAAAATCCATTTTTTAAACCATCATTGTTTTATGGCACTATTTGGCAAAAGAAACAAATATCTCCAATTTACTTTTTAATTTCCCCAGGTTCTGTCAAATCTACATAGGTCCAAATTCCTGAGTTTTTGTTTGGTCACCTATTGCTGGGATGGAAATGTCAACCTACCAACTTGACAAGATTATTGTGTGAGTTACAGCAAGTAACCATAAAAAGGTTTAGGCACATCACTGCCTCTGAATTACAAACTCTATATTTAACATGAATTTATATCACTGTGGATAGAAAAAACAATTCCTGCTTGTGGAAAATTTTCTAATAAGGCCATACCTTTTCTCTGAAATGTGTAATTAATATTTCAAATTATTTGGGCTCCATAATATGGCATTAAATTCTGCTAATACTAGGGAAAGGTATTATTATTATTGCCATATAAATCTGAAAACACAAATGAAAACTTCTGGACAAAAGCAGGAGATCATTCATCTGGAATTTTTAGAGCCTCACAAATTTGGGGTGTTTAAAAAACCATGAAGGACCTAGATGCCCATCAGCAGATGAATGGATAAGGAAGCTGTGGTACATATACACCATGGAATATTACTCAGCTGTCAAAAAGAATTCATTTGAATCAGTCCTAATGAGATGGATGAAACTGGAGCCCATTATACAGAGTGAAGTAAGCCAGAAAGATAAAGAACATTACAGCATACTAACACATATATATGGAATTTAGAAAGATGGTAATGATAACCCTATATGCAAAACAGAAAAAGAGACACAGAAATACAGAACAGACTTTTGAACTCTGTGGGAGAAGGTGAGGGTGGGATGTTTCAAAAGAACAGCATGTATACTATCTATGGTGAAACAGATCACCAGCCCAGGTGGGATGCATGAGACAAGTGCTCGGGCCTGGTGCACTGGGAAGACCCAGAGGAGTCGGGTGAAGAGGGAGGTGGGAGGGGGGATCGGGATGGGGAATAAGTGTAAATCTATGGCTGATTCATATCAATGTATGACAAAACCCACTGAAATGTTGTGAAGTAATTAGCCTCCAACTAATAAAAAAATTAAAAAAAAAAAAAAAAAAAAAAAAAAAAAAACCATGAAGGCCATTAATGCAAACCTACACATTTTACAACAAAAGAAAAGTGAGTCCTAAAGAGTAAAATGGATTTGTGGCTCAGCTGGTAAAGACTCTGCCTGCAATGTGGGAGACCTGGGTTCGATTCCTGGGTTGGGACGATCCCCTAGAGAAGAGGAAAGGCCACACACTCCAATGTTCTGGCCTGGAGAATTCCATGGACTGTATAGTTCACGGGGTCACAAAGAGTCAGGCACTACTGAGAGACTTTCACTTTCACAATAAGGTTAAGAAGACAGAAGCACTTAGGCCTTTCAAATTACATTCCTGTTCAAATGATCATCCTGTAAACTGTTCTCTACATTGTTGCTGTTCAGTTGCTCAGTCTTATTCAACTCTTTGCGACCCCGTGGGCGGCAGCACACCAGGCTTCCCTGTCCTTCACTATCTCCCAGTTTGCTCAAACTTACAGCCATTGAGTCAATATGCCATCCAACTGTCTCATCCCCTGTCACCCTTTTCTCCTTCTACCCTCAATCTTTCCAGCATCAAGGTCTTTTCCAATGCATCAGCTCTTTGCATCAGCTGGCCTGGCCAGAGTACTGAAGCTTCAGCTTCAGCATAAGTCCTTCTGAATATATTCAGGGTTGATTTCCTTTAGGATGGACTGGTTGGATCTACTTGCTGTCCAAGGGACTCTCAAGAGTCTCCTCCAGCACCACAGTTCAAAAGCATCAATTCTTCAGTGCTCAGCCTTCTTTATGGTCCAACTCTCACATATGTACATCACTAATGGAAGAACCATAGCTTGACTATATCGACCTTTGTCAGCAAAGTGATGACTCTGCTTTTTAATATGCTGTCTAGGTTTGCCACAGTTTTTCTTCCAAGCAGTAAGCGTCTTTTAATTACATGGCTGCAGTCACCTTCCGCAGTGATTTTAGAGCCCAAGAAAATAAAATGTGTCACTGTTTCCGTTGTTTCCTCATCTATTTGCCATGAAGGGATGGGACCAGATGCAATGATCTGCATTTTTTGAATGCTGAGTTTTAAGTCCGCTTTTCGCTCTTCTCTTTCACTTTCTTCAAGAGGCTCTTTACTTTCTCTTCACTTTCTGCCTTAAGGGTGGTGTCATCTGCATATCTGAGGTTACTGGTATTTCTCCTGGTGATCTTGATTCCAGCTTGCATTTCATCCAGCCCCACACTTTGCATATAATGAGTAGGGTGACAATATACAGCCTTCATGTACTCTTTTCTGAATTTTGAACCAGTTCATTGTTCCATGACCAGTTCTAACTGTTGTTTCTTGACCTGCATACAGATTTCACAGGAGACAGGTAAGGTGGTCTGGTATTCCCCTCTTTTAAGAAACTTTTCCACAGTTTGTTGTGATGCACACAGTCAAAAGCTTTGGCATAGCCAATGAAACAGATGTTTTTCTGGAATTCTCTTGCTTTTTCTATGATCCAGTGGATGTCGGCAATTTGATCTCTGGTTCCCTTGCCTTTTCTAAAACCAGCTGGTACATCTGGAAGTTTTTTTTTCACATACTGCTGAAACCTAGCTTGAAGGATTTTGAGCATTACCTTGCCAGCATGTGAGATAAGTGCAACTGTGTGGTAGTTTGAACATTCTTTGGCATTGCCCTTCTTTGGGATTGGAATGAAAACTGACCTTTTCCAGTTCTGTGGCCACTGCTGAGTTTTCCAAATTTGCTGGCATATTGAGTGAAGCACTTTCACAGCATCATCTTTTAGGACTGCAAATGGCTCAGCCAGAATTCCATCACCTCCACTAGCTTTGTTCGTAGATAAGCTTCCTAAGGCCCACTAGACTTCACACTCCAAGATGTTTGGCTCTAGGCAAGTGATCACACCATGTTGGTTATCCAGGTCATTAAGATCTGTTTTGTACAGTGCTTCTGTGTATTCTTGCCACCTGTTCTTAATATTTTCTGCTTCTGTTAGGTCCATACTGCTTTTGTCCTTAAGTGTACCCAATCTTTGCATGAAATGTTCCCTCGGTATCTTAAATTTTCTTGAAGAATTCTCTAGTCTTTGCCATTCTATTGTTTTCCTCTCTTTCTTTGCATTGTTCACTGCAGGACGTTCACTGAAGAAGAGACGCAAAAGGCAACATAGGCAAGGAAAGATACCCCTATCTGAATGCAGAGTTCCAAAGAACAGCAAAGAGAGATAAGAAAGCCTTCTTAAATTCTTTACATTATGAATATTAACCTGCCTTTGAATTTTTTTAACTGTTTCACCTATTTGGCAGACAGTGCTTCTTCCACATCTGAGTGACCTATTTTTCTAAAAGTTTGCTATTTCAACTGTTTTTAGGCAATCAAAAATCTTCTACTAGGTTACCTATCCAAACAACTCTTTCCCTTTATTCCTTCCTGAAAACGCTGATTCCCTTCAGATAGAGTTCAATAAATCCCTGATGATGAGCTTCCGTTATGCCACAGGACGAACCTGGTGATTAACAATGACTTATCTAAGCAAAAAGCTAATCCCATTCTACCTCTGCTGGTGGACCGGTCTACAGTGGGCTTGTAACCAAGGAATCTCGGGGAGTTTTGTAGGGATTCTGAAAAAGATCTTTTGCTTGATTAAAGAAGAAAAAAAGGAAATTTACAGAGAGTTTCCTTTCCAGTTTCTCTGGTTGTTTGTCTTGAGTGCAGGATGCAGCAGTTATCTCTTTACCAGGAAGAGAAAGCCAACAGTCTCACAGAGAAACTCACCCAGGGCCATGATATTACTGTCTTAACCAATGCCCAAACACCCTGTTCTGGATTAAATTCCTGTATAAACAACAAACATATTTACTCAGATAGTCAACCACTTGTGGGCCAAAGTCTCCAAAAAGAAAACTCCCATATTTTCTAGTGAAATCATCTCAGGTACCTTCTACAATAAAAGACTTCCTTTCAGACCAAATTATATAAATGAATAATATTTTATATCAGTTTTAAAAAAATCAATTAGATACGTTACTAAGAAAGATGCTATTTAGTGGTCCACAGTATTCAGTACTTCAGGATATGACTCAAGAAGCTAACCTAAATTAATAACAATGTTTATTTAACAGTATAGAGACAAATCTGAACTCTTATACCCACTCTAAGTACAAAAACAAGTTTAAAAGATGTAAGTTTCAAAAAGATGTCATTCTCAAATACTCATTTGAATAAATTATTTTAGAAAACACTACTGTTGCACTGACATAAAGGTTAAAAATATTTTATTACCTATCTAGAATGAGTAGGTTTTATATTATAGAACAGTGTAAGTTTTATTACAAACATACACACTCGCCTGTTAAAATCCTATGCAATTCCTTATCATGGAGGATAAAAATAAGGGGAAAAAATTGCCATCCTAAGTTAGAAGAATGGCCAAAGACTTAACAAATATGATGAGGACAATACTGTCAACTAGCAAGAGTCATAGGAGTAAAGGAACCATAAAAAAATTGTCAAAACCCCATGGACCATTAAAGACAAAGTCCCCCTCAAGAAGGGTCTACTGATCTGAAACACTAACCAAGCTTTTAGTTCTAAGCGTGGTTCTATGTTTCAGACAAGAAATCAAGCTAGCAGATGTTAACAAACAAAATTTTAAAAGTAAGCAAAGAAAGGAATCTATAAGGAGAAAAGCAGAGACTAAAAGTCATAAAAGTTAAGAGGTCACATACTAGTTACAGCCACAGAACAGTTTCTAAGGACTTCACAGTGGAATAAACTGATTCTCAAAAACAATCTTTTGAGCATAAAACTTTTCAAATTTAAGATAATTTGATTATTATAACAGAAAAGCAGTTAGCTATAACAAGGCTTTATAGAGATATTAACCATGGTTAGTAGGATTATAGACCAAACTTCCTCAACAAGATGAGATTTGTTAGTTCTTAAACAGAACTAGTTTTTAAACAAACAAACAAAAAATAGTATGTTAAATAGAACAGAATGCCTTTTTCTCCTTCTCCTAAGTCTATACCCCTACAATTATTTTGTCTTGAGTAGACTCTCCAGGACACCCCAATTATATAAAGTAACCAGCACTTCATTTAAAATAAATCCTGAATGAGGTAAATGTTTCCAATAAATATAAACTTAAACACAATGTTTAAAGGAAAAATGTAATGACAGCATTTTGGTTACATTTTAGAATGTGAGGATGAATCATTTTAGCTAAAGATTCAAATTTACTCAGTTAACTCAACCTTTAAATATAAGATACTTCTTATATCTACTTAACATCAAGTGGTCACGATAGCACTGTCCAAAAGAACAGGGGAAAGATGAGAGCTGGAGATGAGCTGGCAGAACACGGCTTTCTTAGAACTGGCCAATCAATTCCAGGTCATCTGTTTTGCTGTTGCTATAGGGACCTTATGAATCACGACTTCTCCCTACTCTCCATCATTTAGAGAACTGAATCACATATGAAAAAGATACCGAAAACATTAACTTCCAGTAAAAATATATACAGTAAAAAATTTGACTGTATTACAGTTAATTATATATTTTCACCCACCTCAGCTTAGTAAATTAAAAAGTTTCACCACTGGATAAACATACACAGAATTATCTACATACCCACTCTTTCCAAAACTGTCCCTCACGTCAGTCCTGAATATTAAATCCACTGTATCTTTAAAAGTCTGAAGAACTTTCAAACAATGTTTTTATTTACTGTGATACCCAAACAGATGCATCTTTGTGTATAATGTTTACCATGATTACTTACAGAAAGCAAATTTGACCTCAGAACCAAGTTAGATATATTATAAATTTAAGACATGTCTCTTATTTTAAGTTCACAAAAAAGAATCCTCATCTGAATATTTAACAGTGAAGTGTCATGATGTCTATAACTTACTTTCAAATGGGATTCAGAAAAAGAAAGGAATAAATAAATGTGTAGTATAAATATAACTTGTGTAATTATTGGAGAGAAAGCAAATATGGCAAATGTTATCAATGCTGGAGGTTATATGAGTATTCAAAGAAGTTTTTCAACCTTTCTGTGAAAAATTTCAAAGTAAAAGGTGGGGGGAACAAAAATCCTTCACTGACTCCTAGTTGTCCTAGGTTTTAGTAATTACCCTGAATACACACGTCCAGTCCTTTCCTTTTTGCCTTAAGACCTTTCTACTTTGCTTAAAAAAACTTACAGAATTGTGTTATGTCTTTTAACAAAAATCATCAACTCTAGCAAAGTACGCTTCAAGGCTGGTATCAGTGAAACTGTTTTACCTGAAAGTTAACATCTTCTTTCTTAAATATTAGTGCTCGAACTTCATCAGGATCTCCATTAAATATAGCTTGCACCAGTGAGGGCTAAAATACAAGAGAGTAACAAAAACATTAATCACACCACATGGATGATTCTAAAGCTATTTCCACATAACTTTCAAATCTAAAATTTTTCTTTCCTATCACAACAATAATCACTTGGCTTTTGACATGAACCAAGTTTCATGAAGTCAAATCATATGAAAGTACAAGATTCCTCCTTGGAAAAAAGAGTAGGCCTAATTAAAAAAAAAAAAAAATCAATTCCTTATGACCAAAATTAGGTAGTATAATAAGCATAATTAGATTTTACATGAGTGGAAACCTTTTGTTTATACAGATGGTAAAAAGAAAGTATCTTCCAAATAAATACAAGTTAGACATTTCAACACATCCTTGCAGGACACAACTCGTCAAACCAGCAGTGTGACAAGGAGCCCAGAGGAAGGCCTCCATGAACAGCTCTGTCTCGGGCGCCCGAATAACTCGCATGAGTTAGCATTACATGTGTAAAGATAAAAATCCAAAGGAAACCTGACAGTTGATGAAAATCACTGCTATTCAAAGACCAAAAATTACTGTAAATTGAGTAACATGAAGAGGCAGACACATGCATGTCTAAATATAACAAGTTCTTAATCAACGATATAGCCTCGCTGATAAGGTATCACATTATACTCTAACAAAAAGTTAAATGACAAAGTTTTAAACATAAAATTAAAGATGAAGTCTGATTCTTTTTCTGTAACAGCCCTGCATGTAAATATACAAAATTCACTACAGAGAAGGCTGTGCCTCCGTGTTGCTGGCAACAGTCAACTTTGCTAAAACATACAGTTCCTCATACTTGCTACATCAGTTTCTAAAACCACAAAGTAAAAACTGAAATATGGGTGCTGTAGCCTACTATCCTCAAATTATTTTTTAAACTCATTTTAAGAGATTAAGAGATAAAGTCTGAAATGTTATCTAAACATCTGAAAAAGTGAAAATAGGAAATGTGTGTATTTATACACAAGTAATATTGCATCATACTCACACACCTATATTGCTTTCACTTGGGTTTTTAATGAAACTAGTGGAAATTAACTTGCATTTATTCTTAAAAAATAAAATTTACCCTGCTAGTTCAGTAAAAGATAGTAAACATATAAACTCTCGTATCTTACCAATACATTTCCCGAAGGTGGAGAATGTAGGGATTTATTTTCCTGTGGCAATTTAGAAATGAATGCAGGAGACTCATCTTCTACCTCCTCCAAAACAACAATACACACTCGACTCATTCGTTCTTTTAAAAAACTGAATTCTAAGCTATGTGATAAAAGTCACAGTTGGAAGAGCACAAGTAGTTTTTCCTCCTCTTCTGTACAGCACTCAGAATCATTCTTTGAAAAGCACAACTGGTTTTTTTTTTAAAGTTAATAAGTACTATCAGAAAAACTAAAGCTTAAAATTATAACTACATAACTTCCTAAAAAAAATAAAATAAAATCCCAAATTCTATTATTTTCTGTCTGGTTACTGTAAAACTTAAAAGAAATTTCACATCAACATGTCAAGAACTAAAACTGAGTCCGGAACAAGTTCATTTAAAAATATTTTTCTGCTACCAAAATAGTCATATTACTACTCTGTTTTACAGAAATTCACTTGCATAAAAAGATCACTGTTTGGGTGATAGCACCACACACAACAGAATAAGACGAGAAACAAGTGCTGAGACAGATGATCACAGCTATACCCACTCCTGCCTGCAAGGTCATAGTTACCAGCAGCTGGCTTGCTTATCACTGAAAATAAAATATGAAATCTCACTATTCGGTTTCCACTTCTAACTTGTCTTCACTTCTTCAGCTTCGCTGGTTTAATACAGATACTATCCAGAAAAAAGAAAAAAAAAAAATGCAGCTAGAGCTCTCAAAATGTTGCTCAGAGGTTGACAATTCTTTCTGTGTTTGAGAAAGAAAAAAAAAAAAACACTCTGCATTAATAGCAAAGCTGCAGTACATTTACATGCAATGAGTCAGACCACAAGAGACAATAGGACTCTTGGTACTAGAATACAGCTTGATTAATCCAGATATTCCATATAAGAAAAGAAACAGTTAGCTTAATTCCCATCGACAGCACAGGAAAGGCAGAGTGTTCATTCTTCCTCCATCAGGCAGTGGTCTGTGGCTGCTCCAGCAAAAGGGCACAGGCACCAAGCAGAAATGGTGTTAGCGGAGAATCCTAATGGAACAGGCAGGCTGCGAAGGAATTAGAAGGCATTTGAGCTCAAATTACGGCTTCAGGCTTTTCATTTTTAAAAAAGAGAGGGAGAGAACTCCAGTAGTTTATCATTCCAGTGTTTTCTTTGATCTCCACATGAATGCAGCTTCCATCAAAGAGTCTTCATTCAGAGGAAAAAACAGCAGACTGTGCATCTTCTCTGAGCCAACTACTTTATTCAATCATCTGCCTCTGTGCCAATATAGTTTCCTTCCACTGTGAAAACCGCTACAGTCTTCCTTTCCAGTCGATTTCAGATGCTTTCCTGTTCCTCATATGATCTTGCAAACCGCCAGTGACACCTCCAAATGAGTAGTAGGTCCTTAAATAACAGAGAACCTCAGGATCGGCCCCACAGAAGCATTCCAACTGAGCAACAGTCTGAAGAGCAAGGACTGCAGAACCGCAGGATGAAATGCCTAGTAATGCTCACATGTTACACTTACCAGAGAGCTGAGCTACTGCTCCGGATGTAACTTCCTCTAGCAGGAGAAAAAAATAGTGCGTTTGGACAGCCTTCACAATTAGAAGGTTCATGCCAGTTCTGTGACTAATCCAGATCAAACCAAAAAATTCTATAACTGAAAAATGAGTGCGCTTTTAACATTTTCCACTAAAAGCCACAAGGAAATCTGGTGTACTGCCTCTGCTGACTAACACTGGTTTTAGCAAGTAAACAATTCCAAACAGTTTAACTGCTTTCGTATGTTACAATATGGCAAATGTTTAACCCTATAGTGACAGCTGCAGTGAGAATGTCTGCAGTGAACCCATAAAAGAGAACTAGAGATGGAGGAGTATTTTATAAGACTCTAAATACCATACACCCAAGGTTTTCTTCCTATTTTCTCAAGACCATTTTTAATCTACTAGATGTATGTTATTTTCAACAATGTAAAGTTTATTTTTAATCTACTAGATGTATGTTATTTTCAACAATGTAAAGTTTAAACGAAAGAAATTTAAGATTCACTAACAATTTCTGAGTTGTTAAATTTAGTCAACCAAATCATATTTTGAAAGAGAAAAATGAAAATTCCATATTGGAGAAATTCTAATTATAAAATTCTACTAATCACTTGAATTTCACAAAAGAAACAATACTGTCTTTCCATCTGGATGTGCAACAAAGCCTTAAAATCTGTCAAACAGCTACATAAATCTATTGTTTCAAGTCCTTGGTAGTGAATTATCTACATGTCAAAAAGGTAAAGGGTTAACACAAAGTAAAGAATCTTCTGCCTCCCTATAAAAGTAATTATCCTGAAGCTACGAATAAGTGTCAAAAACAACCAATTTATAGTTGGTTTTCTCTGTTTCCTCCCCGTTTCCTGGTTTACTCAAGGATAGGGTTATTTTCCCACAGAAAAATGACAAAGAAAATACTATGATTCCTCCTCAATCTTTGTTCTTTCATCTGTCAACCAGCATTTTTATTAATAAACATAATAGCTATTCTTGAACATTTGTGATGTGCTAGATGTTACATTCTCATTTAATATTCACAATGGCCTTGCTACATTCCCATATGTAGAGAGAAAAAAAAAGGCTTAGAAATTATTATATCCATAGTTGGCAAATTAGTAAAGTTGTACCTAATTGCAAACACATGCTCTTTCTAATCTACTCTGCTTCCACTGACTGTACGCATACACTCTCATCTAAGAGTTATGCAATCTATAATACCAGACTACGAATGTGATATTAGAAGACAAATAATCTAAATGATTGTGAAAAGTTTAGGTAACAAAGGAACATACTATTTACGGCAATAATAGTCCCAAACAAGTTATTTTTAAATAGGTACTTCAGGGCTAGTGTTACCTCACACACTTAAGTCAGTTGACTTATCACAACATTAAAAAAAAAAAAAAAAGAAAAAAATCCAGCATAATATAAACAAGAAAGCCAGAATTTAACAACAAACTCCATTATCAATTTATGAAAAAACCTATAACCCTAACATAACTGTATTAAAATACTAAAATGTGCTAAAATTTCACTTAGTTATTTTAAAAAATATAAATGATTTTAAGTCAAATTAAAGACATGCAAGTATTCTGACATGCATGAAACCACTATAGTAACAATATACTGTCACTGTCAGGGGGCTTCGCCCCCCCAAACAAAATCTCTTTTTATATGGACAATTTTAGCTTGGTAAAGTCTCCAGTATATAAGTTCACCTACTTAGACCTAGGCAGGTACACCCTGTTTTCTTGCTCTAGGTCAAATTCCATACTTTGGTTTTTCCCAAATGGAAAGCAAGCTCCTTGAAAGCAGGGGCTATGTTACATACATATTGTTTCCTCCAATATCTTCCATCTGTAAATAATTTCACTGAAATAAATTCTATTATGTCATAAGACTCTGGAATAGAGTGGCAAAAATAGAAAAGACAAATGGGGGTAGGATTCATGTATTTTAACCAGTAAACATGGTGGTATTAAAGTGCAACACAATGAATTTTGTGCCTCTAGTGGGAGAGCAACTTAAATGTGTAAGTTGACAGTATATAAAACAATGATGGTGAATGACAGTTAAAACTATGGGCTCAGCAGTCAGCCTACCTGGAGCTCAGATTCCAAAGACAAAGCTGTGTCTTTGAGCAAGCTGCTTTAGTCCTTGAGTCTAAGACTTAGACTTCTAAGAATAATAATCTCCAGAGATTTTTACCTTGGAGACACACTGTAACAGAACAGTGATTGAGAAGATAGGCTCTGTAACCAAACTAATCTAATCTGGCTTCCTACTAAGAAACATAACTGTGTGACCTTGAGCAAGTTACTTAACATTTCTGTGAATCATTTCAGTATCTATTAAAGAGCTGAACAGAATCTATTCATGGTGTTATTAAGAGCAAAGTTTAAAATGAAGATAACAGTATTATTACAGATACTTAGGATAGGTAAAAGATATTCCTTGTGAAACCCTGGATACTGACAACCTTCCCTTACTAGGGAGGTGATTCCCTTCAGGGGTCAGAGATTCTACCCTGTTACTAAGTTTCCACCCTTTTCAGGCCTCTAGAGACTGCTAGAAACTTCTCTTTACACTCCAGTAACCAGACTAGTGCTTACCAAGTGTTATTGAGGGAGAGAGCAATAAACTTAGGCAAGAGGTTTTTGTATTCCTCCACATTCATTGTTTTTCACAGCCTAGGGAAAGAGCAAGAATAAAAAGTATTGGCTCATAATACAGTAAGTTATTTAAAAAATACTGAAATGTTATGTTAACAGTGCCATACAGCGCTGTCTCACATCTCCTACTGAATATGACAGGCCCCCTAATTTCAAGGAATTCACATCTTAAAGGAAAAGGACACAGGTAAGTGAGTACTGAAAAAACTGCCGTGGTTTAGTCGCTAAGTCCTGTCCCGACATTTAGCGACCCCATGGACTAACCCCAACTAGGCTCCTCTGTCTGTACTGAACAACAATACTGGAGTGAGTTGCCATTTCCTTTTCCAGGACATCTTCCTGATTCAGGGATCGAACCCAAGTCTCCTGTATTGGCATGAGGATTCTTTATCACTGAGCCACCAAGGGAAGCCACTGAAGAAATTAGGAATGGAGAAAAAAATTATGATGAAAAATTGACAATAACTATGCAAATTTAACTCAACACTGGGTTTTCTGCTATTTTCAGTTGAACAATGCAAGAAAATGTATTTTTTTTTCTTGAGGCATTTAATTTTTAGGCCATATCAGATTAACTTTTTAATAGGCCAACAATTTCAATGACAACTTCATAATCCTTCCATTCTTTAGATTAAAACGTATCCTCTCAAAAGCTTACTCCTACTTTTCACACAGAGTCAATTCATGGAAAAGCTGGCTCAAAATTCTCATTTTACTGATAAAAAGTTTAACATCCTGGAAGATTATTTTTAGGTTCCCCATTTTGTTACAACAGAATTTTTCTTGACACAAATGATTTTTCTTTTCTAAACAGCCAACCCAAAGCTCATCTTATCTCTTACAAATTCATAAACTCCAGATTGATTATTACAGAGTAAAATATTTTATTGAGGGTATGCTAAATGATTACTCTGCACCAAACTAGTCTGAGTATTAAAAAATAAAAGCTTGTGGTAAAAAATGGTGGGTTCAAACTATGTTTCAGAAACACTTCTCACAGTTCAAGGATCCTGAACAATCCTCTTGAGTTACATGCCTCCCCAGTCCATATACTTAGGAAAAAGTCTTGTGAACAGGTTTAAAAGGAAGCAGGGTGCGAGGAAGCAGGGTGGGGGGGGTGAGGTGCAGAGAATCAAGAAACAGTTGCTCTCTAGGCTACTGGTCAGATTTCCATGTGATTAGCACAGCCACTGCAAAAATGGCACTATATATTTTTTTAATGATGAATTCAAAATCTCTGAAAGAGATCAAATTTAATTCTCCATGTGTAATGTATTTACCAACTAGGAAAAGGTCAGTTTTCATTCCAATATCAAAGAAAGGCAATGCCAAAGAATTGCCAAAGGCAATACCACACAATTGCACTCATCTCACACGCTAGTAAAGTAATGCTCAAAATTCTCCAAGCCAGGCTTGAACTTCCAGATGTTCAAGCTGGTTTTAGAAAAGGCAAAGGAACCAGAGATCAAATTGCCAACATCTGCTGGATCATTGAAAAAGCAAGAGAGTTCCAGAAAAACATCTATTTCTGCTTTATTGACTATGCCAAAGCCTTTGATTGTGTGGATCACAATAAACTGTGGAAAATTCTGAAGGAGATGGGAATACCAGACCACCTGACCTGCCTCTTGAGAAACCTGTATGCAGGTCAGGAAGCAACAGTTAGAACGGGACATGGAACAACAGACTGGTTCCAAATAGGAAAAGGAGTACGTCAAGGCTGTATATTGTCACCCTGCTTATTTAACTTATATGCAGAGTAGATCATGAGAAACACTGGGCTGGAAGAATCACAAGCTGGAATTAAGACTGCCAGGAAAAATATCAATAACCTCAGATATGCAGATGACACCACCCTTAGGGCAGAAAGTGAAGAGGAACTAAAGAGCCTCTTGATGAAAGTGAAAGAGGAGAGTGAAAAGTTGGCTTAAAGCTCAATATTCAGAAAACTAAGATCATGGCCTCTGGTCCCATCACTTCATGGCAAATAGATGGGGAAACAGTGTCAGACTTTATTTTTTTTGGGGCTCCAAAATCACTGCAGATGGTGACTGCAGCCATGAAATTAAAAGATGCTTACTCCTTGGAAGGAAAGTTATGACCAACCTAGACAGCGAATTAAAAAGCAGAGACATTACTTTGTCAACAAACATCTATCTAGTCAAGGCTATGGTTTTTTCCAGTAGTTATGTATGGATGTGAGAGTTGGACAATAAAGCAAGCTGAGCGCCGAAGAATTGATGCTTTTGAACAGTGGTGTTGGAGAAGACTCTTGAGAATCCCTTGGACTGCAAGGAGATCCAACCAGTCCATCCTAAAGGAGATCAGTCCTGGGTGTTCATTGGAAGGACTGATGCTGAAGCTGAAACTCCAATACTTTGGCCACCTGATGCGAAGAGCTGACTCATTTGAAAAGACCCTGATGCTAGGAAACACTGAGGGCAGGAGGAGAAGGGGACGACAGAGGATGAGATGGTTGGATGGCATCACCGACTCAATGGACATGGGTTTGGGTGAACTCCAGAGTTGGTGATGGACAGGGAGGCCTGGCGTGCTGTGGTTCATGGGGTTGCAAAGAGTTGGACACGACTGAGTGACTGAACTGAACCAATTTTCTAATGTTTACCCAATCATACTTCTAAAATAGCCAATGTTATCTGAAGACCTCAAGTGGTTTCAACCTACCAGTACTGTATAATGATAAATAATAAACTGTTAACCCTTTCATCATTAATATTACTAATACTTCATAGTGCTAACACATTTAGTTCAGTTGCTCAGTTGTGTCCAACTCTTTGTGACCCCATGGACTGTAGCCCACCAGGCTTCCCTGTCCATCACCAACTCCTGGAGCTTGCTCAAGCTCATGTCCATCAAGTCGGTGATGCCATCCAATCATCTCATCCTCTCTCGTTCCGTTTTTCTCCTACCTTCAATCTTTCCCAGAATCAGGGTCTTTTCCAATGTGTTCTTTGCAAAGACCTATATTTTGCACCCATTTTTGCCATTTTCCATTAAACTAGAACATACAAGTTTTCACACAACAAAGACGATACTTCCCAGTTTCCCTTTAGTGAGCAGCCACAGGACAAACTTCTAACCAGTATTTTAAGTAGAGGTGTCATGTGGCTTCCAGAAAACTTTCTAGAAGAACAAATGGCATTATCCATCCTGTTTCCTGGAACATGAAAGATTGGCCACCATCTTAAACCAAATAAGGACCAGAGTCTAGCGTAGTGGAAAAGCAGGCTGAAGGGGCTCTGGGTCCCTGAGGACTCCGTGGGACAGAACTGCCATGAAAGTCCAAGACTGCCTACTTTCTGAAAAGTAGAAGTGTTAGTCGCTCAGTCATATCCCACTCTTTGCAACCCCATGGACTGTAGTCCACCAGGCTCCTCTTTCCACGGAATTCTCCAGGCAAGAACACTGGAGTGGGTATCCAGTTCTTCTCCAGGGAATCTCCCTGATGCGGGATCACACCTGGGTGCTCTGCACTGCAGACAGATTCTTCACTGCCTGAGCCACCAGGCAAGTCCACTTGCTTCCTGATTTTTGTGTTAGAGAAAAATAGTTCTGCCTTGTTTTGAGTCACTATGATTCTCAGTCTCTTTTCACATGGAGCTGAACCTAACTCCAAAAGAGAATCTTGTTCTTTCTTTAATCATCAATCAGTGGGCACATACCCATCCAGCCCTGTTCTTCTACCATTCACACTCTAGTACATGTTATAGCCACTTAAATTTTCAATAGATGAAATGCATTATAAACATTAGCCACAACAAATTTAATAGAAACAATCACTTATATACAATAACTTATAAACACAAGCCACAAAAAATTGAACAGAAACAATAACTGACCAGAAAACAGCTTGAAGAACAACCCACTATATTACACTGTATAAGCAAAGGAAAATCAACAGAGGGAAAATGAAACAAGTATTTATCACACATATTCTTGTTGAATCCTCCACTACCATTGGTGGGTACTATTTTACAATTTATATATTGAATATACAATTGTATATACAATTTATATGTTGTAAATGGAGGCTCAATAACATCCAGTCAGTCAATGACTCATCCATTCATCTGTATTTATTCATCATCTACTATGTGCTGGGCTTTTTTCTGCTAGGTCGAGAAAACAAAATTATGAATAAAAAGTCAATCTGTGTTCTGATGAAGCTTACCCACAAATAAATATTACAAAACTAGGAACTATGACAAACTGTAGAAGGAAAACAATTTTGGAGAGGAAAGATCTAAAGGAGGTCCATGTGGTTGGGGCAGCGATCATGAGGGACAAGGGCAGACGCAGCTGGAGAAACAGCAAACTCAGCTTACCCAGGGCTTTGTAAACCAAGTTATAAAGTCTGTATTTTTTTTTTTTTTTGTCATACATTGATATGAATCAGCCATAGATTTACACGTATTCCCCATCCCGATCCCCCCTCCCACCTCCCTCTCCACCCGATTCCTCTGGGTCTTCCCAGTGCACCAGGCCCGAGCACTTGTCTCATGCATCCCACCTGGGCTGGTGATCTGTTTCACCATAAATAGTATACATGCTGTTCTTTTGAAATATCCCACCCTCACATTCTCCCACAGAGTTCAAAAGTCTGTTCTGTACTTCTGTGTCTCTTTTTCCGTTTTGCATATAGGGTTATCGTTACCATCTTTCTAAATTCCATATATATGTGTTAGTATGCTGTAATGTTCTTTATCTTTCTGGCTTACTTCACTCTGTATAATGGGCTCCAGTTTCATCCATCTCATTAGAACTGATTCAAATGAATTCTTTTTAATGGCTGAGTAATATTCCATGGTGTATATGTACCACAGCTTCCTTATCCATTCGTCTGCTGATGGGCATGTAGGTTGCTTCCACGTCCTGGCTATTATAAACAGTGCTGCGATGAACATTGGGGTGCACGTGTCTCTTTCAGATCTGGTTTCCTCAGTGTGTATGCCCAGAAGTGGGATTGCTGGGTCATATGGCAGTTCTATTTCCAGTTTTTTAAGGAATCTCCACACTGTTTTCCATAGCGGCTGTACTAGTTTGCATTCCCACCAACAGTGTAAGAGGGTTCCCTTTTCTCCACACCCTCTCCAGCATTTATTGCTTGTAGACTTTTGGATAGCAGCCATCCTGACTGGCGTGTAATGGTACCTCATTGTGGTTTTGATTTGCATTTCTCTAATAATGAGTGATGTTGAGCATCTTTTCATGTGTTTGTTAGCCATCTGTATGTCTTCTTTGGAGAAATGTCTGTTTAGTTCTTTGGCCCATTTTTTGATTGGGTCATTTATTTTTCTGGAATTGAGCTGCAGGAGTTGCTTGTATATTTTTGAGATTAATCCTTTGTCTGTTTCTTCATTTGCTATTATTTTCTCCCAATCTGAGGGCTGTCTTTTCACCTTACTTATATTTCCTTTGTAGTGCAAAAGCTTTTAAGTTTCATTAGGTCCCATTTGTTTAGTTTTGCTTTTATTTCCAATATTCTGGGAGGTGGGTCATAGAGGATCTTGCTGTGATTTATGTCGGAGAGTGTTTTGCCTATGTTCTCCTCTAAGAGTTTTATAGTTTCTGGTCTTACATTTAGATCTTTAATCCATTTTGAGTTTATTTTTGTGTATGGTGTTAGAAAGTGTTCTAGTTTCATTCTTTTACAAGTGGTTGACCAGTTATCCCAGCACCACTTGTTAAAGAGGTTGTCTTTTTTCCATTGTATATCCTTGCTTCCTTTGTCAAAGATAAGGTGTCCATAGGTCCGTGGATTTATCTCTGGGCTTTCTATTCTGTTCCATTGATCTATATTTCTGTCTTTGTGCCAGTACCATACTGTCTTGATAACTGTGGCTTTGTGTGGAGTCTGAAGTCAGGCAGGTTGATTCCTCCAGTTCCATTCTTCTTTCTCAAGATTACTTTGGCTATTCGAGGTTTTTTGTATTTCCATACAAATTGTGAAATTCTTTGGTCTAGTTCTGTGAAAAATACCGTTGGTAACTTGATAGGGATTGCATTGAATCTATAGATTGCTTTAGGTAGAATAGCCATTTTGACAATATTGATTCTTCCAATCCATGAACACGGTATGTTTCTCCATCTGTTTGTGTCCTCTTTGATTTCTTTCATCAGTGTTTTATAGTTTTCTATGTATAGGTCTTTTGTTTCTTTAGGTAGATATACTCCTAAGTATTTTATTCTTTTTGTTGCAATGGTGAATGGTATTGTTTCTTTAATTTCTCTTTCTGTTTTTTCATTGTTAGTATATAGGAATGCAAGGGATTTCTGTGTGTTAATTTTATATCCTGCAACTTTACTATATTCATTGATTAGCTCTAGTAATTTTCTGGTAGAGTCTTCAGGGTTTTCTATGCAGAGGATCATGTCATCTGCAAACAGTGAGAGTTTCACTTCTTTTCCTATCTGGATTCCTTTTACTTCTTTTTCTGCTCTGATTGCTGTGGGCAAAACTTCCAACACTATGTTGAATAGTAGTGGTGAGAGTGGGCACCCTTGTCTTGTTCCTGATTTCAGGGGAAATGTAAAGTCTGTATTTTTTAAAAAATAATTTTTATTTGTTTGCTCAGGCTTTTCTCCAGTTGCAGAGTATGGACTGCAGGGAGCTCGAGCTTCAGAAGCTGAGGCACAAGGGCTCAGCAGGTGTGGCTCCCAGGCCCCAGGGCACAGGCTCAATAGCTGTGGCACACCGGCTCAGGGGCTCAGAGGCATGTGGGATCTTCCCAGATCAGGATCAAGTCACGCCTCCTGCATTAGCAGGTGGATTCTTTCTATCACACTTAGCAGGTGGACTCTTTATCAAACTTTACAACTAAAGTTTGTGGTTCTGATTAAGTGACTGGAAAGTTATTAAAACTTTTACAGCAAGGTTTGCTTTAAAAAGATCATCATAGTTTGCTTGAAAAAGATTAAATGGCTTCAGTGTAAAGAATGGACTGAAGCAGAAGAAAGGAAGCCAAAGGCCCAGTTAGGAGACCCTTGCAGTAATCCAGAAGATGAGTGATCTGATCTAGGGTGCTGGGCATGTGAAAGGAGAGACAGATACATTTTAGAAATGGGACTTACTGGCCATGCTAACAAACTGGATGCAGGAAGTAGGGATAAGGTGGTTTTTGACTTAGGAAACTGGTGCTTACTAGAGTTCAAGCAATTTGGGTCTTCTTCAGTTTCTAAATTTATAAAATGGGGACTATGATTTGTTTTATCTTATCCATGGTTCCTTCAAGCTCTCAGTTGGTTTCAAATGTTAATCCAAATTCTCTATCTTAGTATACACCTTCATGATTTGAAAACGAAGTGTTAATAATCCCAAAGCTGCCTAATTCTAGGTAGGTATAAAAACATTCCTAGAGAATGCTAAGATTATAATCTAAAAATCTTTTGGCAAGAATACTTTATTCCTAATGCATTCACCAAAATAACAATACCAAATAATTCAACAAATACCTAAATATTAATATTTCCACCCCACTATGTATACCACACCAAAGGATCACAAAATGTCATATATCATCGTCACCTTCAAAGACCTCAAACCACCTAGTGATTTTTTGGATATGACACCAAAAACACAGGCAACAAAAGCAAATATAAACAAGTGGGCAACAAACTAAGAAGCTACGAGACAGCAAAGGACACCACCAACAAATTGAAATGACAACCTATGTAATGGGAGAAAATATTTGCAATCCATATATCTGATAAGGGATTAATATGCAAGATATATAAGGAACTCATACAACTCAACAGCAAAACAAACAAAAAAAACCCAACAAAAAAACAAAAAACAAATAACCTGACTTTCAAAATGGGCAAAAAAACCTATGTAGGTTTTTTCTCTCTTTTTTTAAAGTAGGTATGTTTCTAAAGAAAACATACACATGACCAATGGGTACATGGTATTGTCATGTACATGACATAAGGTGCTCAACATCACTAATCACTAGGGTTATTCCAAGTGAAACCAAAATGAGATTTCATTTCACACCGTTAGGACAGCTAGTACCATAAAGATAAGACAACAAGTGTTGGTAAGAACATGGGAAAAAGGAAACCCGTGTACACTGTTGGTGGGAATGTAGACTGCTATAGCTAGTATGAAAGCCAGAGGGAGGTTCCTGAAAAAATTAAATATAAAACTACCACAAGATCCCACGATCTCAGTTCTAGGTATACATTCAACGGAAATTAAGCCCAGTATCTCAAAGAGTTATCTGGACTCAATGCAGATATAATGCAGAGTACATGGTATTACTGTACTCAATGCACCATTATTCACAAAGCCAAGAAATGAAAACAACCTAAGTGTGTACTGACAGATGAAAGGATAAATAAAATGTAGCATACGCACATGCAATGGAACATTATTCAGTTATAAAAATGAAGCAAACTGTGCCATTTCCAACAACACGGATGAATCTGAAGGATATTACGATAAGTGAAATAAGCCAGACACAGAAAAATACTGTGATTCCATTTATATGTGAAATCTTAAAAAGCTGAACTCATAGAGGCGAGGGCAGAATGGAAGAAATGAGGCTGGTAGTCGAAGGGTACAAATCTTCAGTTTTAAGGTGAATAAATTCTGCAGATCTAACATACAGCACGGTGACGATAGTTAACTACTGCATGTAAGCTTTGAATTTGCTGAGAGTAGATCTTGTGTTCTTATCACAAAAGCAAAAAAAAAAAAAAGGTAACTGCATGAAATGATAGACTTACTAGTTAACATGTTTAGCTTGACTGTAGTAATGATTTCATAATGTATATGTATATGTATATTTTATTGTCATGTCATAAACCTTAAACAAACACAATCTTTACTTGTCAATTATACCTAAATAAAGTTGGAGGAAAAAAGACCTCATGCGGCCTAAATGAGGTACTACATCATACATGAAAAAAACTAACATGTACAAGGTAAGAATGCAAGATAGTAAAAAGCAATATATATAGAAGACTTAAGTAAGAGGTACAGACTATACCTGTCACTAATGCAGTCACTGGTAAGAGTACAGTATATGAACTTATGAACTGTAATTGATATGTAAAGATACATTCTAACTGCCCACTTTCTAAAAAAACTAATGTCCTTTATAAAGCTATCTATTAGGTTAGCGCAAAAGTGACTGGTGTTGCACTGCTGAACTTTGCCATTTGATACCAGAATACATTCTTAAATAAATAAATGTGGTTATGTTATATGTCATTTTAATGCACATTTCTCACTTTATGTTTGTTTGCTCATGACCGATTACTTGCTGTTTATATTTATTTTAGACTAGGGAAATGATGTTACACAAAAAGCAAATTTAAGCGATTTTCTTACTGGAGTTCAAAATGGGTCATAAAGCAGCGGAGACAACTCACAACAATGCATTTGGCCCAGGAACCGCTAACGGATGTACACTGCAGCAGTAGTTCAAGCAGCTTTGCCAAGGAGACGAAAGCCTTGAAGATGAGCAGTGCAGGGGCTAGCTGTCAGAAGCTGACAACCACCAGCTGAGAGGATCATCAAAGCTGATCCTCTTGTAGCTACAGGAGAAGCTGCTGAAGAACTCAACGCTGACCATTCTATGGTCGTTCGGTACTTGAAGCAAACTGGAAAGGTGAAAAAGCTCAAAAAGTGAATGCCTCACGTGCTGTGTGCTAAGTCACTTCAGTTGCGTCTGACTCTTTGAAATCCAAGGACACTAGCCCACCAGGCCCCTCATGGGATTCGTGCCTCATAAGGCGAGGCATGAAAAAAAAAAATTGTTGTTTTGAAGCGTCACCTCCTCTTATTCTACACAACAACGAACCATTTCTTGATCGGATTGTGACATGTGACCAGTTATGACAACCGGTGATGACCAGCTCAGTGCAAAGCCAAATCTGCACCAAAAAGAGGTCACAGTCACTGTTTGGTGGTCTGCTACCCGTCTGATCCACTACAGCTTTCTGAATCCCAGCAAAACCATGACATGTGAAAAGCATGCTCAGCAAATTAATGAGATGCACCAAAAACTACAACAGCTGCAGCCGGCACCGGTCAACAGAAACAGCTCAATTCTTCTCCACAACAACGGCCGGATGCATGTCGCATACCAATACTTCAAAAGTTGAACGAACTGGGCTACGAAGTTTGCCTCATCTGCCACATTCACCTGACCTCTCGCCAACTAACCACCACTTCTTCCAGGATCTCAACAACTTTTTGCAGGTAAAATGCTTCCACAGCCAGCAGGAGACATGTATTTCTTTCCAAGAGCTGGTTGAATCCTGAGGCACCGATTTTTATGCTAAAGGAAAAAAAAATCATTGACAAAAATGTGTTGATTGTAGTGGTTCTTATTTTGATTAATAAAGATGTACTTGAACCTGGTTATGATGATTTAAATTCACAGTCTGAAACAGCAATTACTTTTTTACCAACCTAAATAAATTTCATTGTTGATAATTTTTCCTCCTTTAATTTACCAGAAAGGTGCCTTCTGAAAGAAACCAACAGTCTTCTAGCTAGAACATTTAATATCAAAACTCATTCTTCATCATATTTTGGAGAAAAATGTTGAAACAGTAAAACTATTTATAATGCAAGAACAGCAGTCAGCTACCCAACATGTAGATAAGTGCCACCTACTAGAAATATAAAGTGAGCCACATAGGTAAATTAAAATTTTCAAGTAAACATATTCTAAAATGGTGAGGCAGGTAAAATTAATTATAATAACACTCTGTGTTATCAAATATATCCAAAATACTGCATTAACTTGTAGTCAATATAGTTATCAGATACTTTACTATTAAAACTGTCTTCAAAATTTCCTGTAGAATTTAGAGTTAAAGCCTATCTCAATGAAAAGAGTAAATTATCACTGGAAATAACTGCTCTCTATTTAGATCACGTAAGTTTACAATACATGTGCTCAAGTTGTTCCAAGCATACTTAAAAGTTTTCCAATAACTAAGACAATTAAACACAATAAGAATATAGTTCCTCACTTACAACAGCCAGCCATTTGGCTGGTGACGATCACGTACAACACTGACTTAAATCTATTAAGAACCAACTTCAGTATGCTATCTACATTACTGTCTGAAGGAAAAGAACATAGTTTAGATTTTTATGGCAGTTCAGAGTCAGTAATACTAATATGCACTGTTCTACAGTAAAATAAACACCTCAGGAGATAATTGCCTTAGCTGATATTTCCTAAATATTTCTGTCTTAATTTAAATGGCTCACCAGTTCTTTCTTTGTCTCTTCTCTCAAAACATAAAAACATCTAATTTTATCACGGTACAAATCTTGGCTTGAAGGCAATAACATACTTTGTTATGAAACAAACTACATGAACTTTACAGGTGCCATTTTCTTTATTCAGAGGCCTCTTCACATACATTACTATTCCACATAGAGTTCATAAGTGTAACTTCACAAAAACTGGCTAGTCATCAGTCGGCACAGTATTTCTTCAGGTACCTTCTTTGTGGCAAAACGCTGTCCACTGGAGACGGGAATGGCAAATCACTTCAATATTTTTGCCTTGAGAATCCCGTGAAAAGTATGAAAACACAAAAAGATAGGACACTGAAACATTAACTCCCCAGGTCAGTGGGTGCCCGATATCCTACTGCAGAAGAGTGGAGAAATAGCTCAGAGGGAATGAAGGGGCTGAACTGCAGTGAAAACACCACCCAACTGTGGATGTGACTGGTGATGGAACTAAAGTTTGATTGCGTAAAGAACAATATTGCATAGGAACCAGGAATGTTAGGTCCATGAAAGCTGGGTCCATGGAATGTTAGGTAAATTGGAAGTGGTCAAACAGGAGATGGCAAGAGTAAACACTGACATTTTAGGAATCAGTGAACTAAAATGGATCAGAATGGGCAAATTTCATTCAGATGACCATTAAATCTACTACTGTGGGCAAGAATCCCTTAGAAGAAATAGAGTAGCCCTCATATGCAACAAAGGAGTTCAAAGCGCAGTACTTGGGTGTAATTTCAAAAACGACAGAATGGTCTCTGTTCGTTTCCAAGGCAAACCATTCAACTTCACAGTAATCTTAGTCTATGCCGCAACCACTAATGCCAAAGAAGCTGAAGTTGAACAGTTCTATGAAGACCTACTCTAGAACTAACACTCAAAAAAAAAAAAAAAAATGTCCTTTTCTTCATAAGGGGACTGGAATGCAAAAGTAGGAAGTCAAGAGATACCTGGAATAACAGGCAAGTTTGGCCTTGGAGTACAAAATGAAGCAGATAAAAGGCTAACAGAATATTGCCATGAGAACGCACTGGTCATAGCAAACACAAAAGACGACTCTACACGTGGACATCACCAGATGGTCAATATGGAAACCAAACTGATTACATTCCTTGCAGCTGAAAATGGAGAAACTCTACAGAGTCAGCAAAAACAAGACCAAGAGCTGACTGTGGCTTATCATGAACTTCTTATTGCCAAATTTAGACTTAAATTGAAAAAAGTAGGGAAGAACACTAGACCATTCAGGTATTACCTAAATCAAATCCCTTATGATTATTCAGTGGAAGTGCCAAATAGATTCAAGGGATTAGATCTGATAAACAGAGTGCCCGAAGAACTATGCATGGAGCTTGGTGACACTGTATAGGAGGCAGGGATCAAGACCATCCCCAAGAAAAAAAAAGGCAAAATAGTTGTCTGAGGAGGCCTTACAAATAGCTGAGAAAAGAAGAGAAGCAAAAGACAAAGGAAACAAGGAAAGATACATCCATGTGAATGCAGGGTCCAAAGAAGAGCAAGGAGAGATAAGAAAGGCTTCTTCAGTGATCAATGCAAAGAAATAGAGAAAAACAATAGAATGGGAAAGACTAGAGAGCTCTTCAAGAAAATCAGAGATACCAAGGGAGTATTTCATGCAAAGATGGGCACAATAAAGGAAAGAAATGGAATGGACCTAAGAGAAGCAGACGATATTAAGAAGAGGTGGCAAGAATACACAGAGGAACTATACAAAAAAGATCTTTACGATCAAGATAATCAAGATGGCATGATCACTCACCTAGAACCAGATATCCTGGAATGCAAAGTCAAGTGAGCCTCAGGAAGCATCACTACGAACAAAGCTAGTGGAGGTGATGGAATTCCAGTTGAGCCATTTCAAATCCTGAAAGATGATGCTGTGGAAGTGATGCGTGCAATATGCCAGCAAATCTGGAAAATTCAACAGTGGCCACAGGACTGGAAAAGGTCAGTTTTCATTCCAATCCAAAAGAATGCTCAAATCACTGCACAATTGCATTAATGTCACACACTAGCAAAGTAATGCTCAAAATTCTCCAAGAAAGGCTTCAACAGTATATGAATCATGAACTTCCAGATGTTCAAACTGGCTTTAGAAAAGGCAGAGGAACCAGAGATCCAATTGCTAGCATCTGTTGGGTCATCCAAAAAGCAAGAGTTCCAGAAAAACATCTATTTCTGCTTTATTGACTATGCCAAAGCCTTTGAGTGGATCACCACAACAGTGGGAAATTCTTCAAGAGATGGGAATACCAGACCACCTGACCTGCCTCCTGAGAAATCTGTATGCAGGTCAGGAAGCAACAGTTAGAACTGAACATGGAACAACAGGCTGGCTCCAAGTCGGGAAAGGAGTCCGTCAAGGCTGTATACTGTCACCCTGCTTATTTTAACTTATATGCAGAGTACATCATGTGAAATGGATGAAGCACATGCTGGAATCAAGATTGCTGGGAGAAATATAAATAACCTCAGATATGCAGATGACACCACCGTTATGGCAGAAAGCAAAGAACTACTAAAGAGCCTCTTGATGAAAGTGAAAGAGAAGAGCGAAAAAGTCTGTTCAAAACTCAACATTCAGAAAACTAAGATCATGGCATCCAGTCCCATTCACTTCATGGCAAATAGATAGGGAAATAATGGAAACAGTGACAGACTATTTTTTGAGGATCCAAAATCACTGCAGATAGTGACTGCAGCCATGAAATTAAAAGATGCTTGCTCCTTGGAAGGAAAGCTATGACCAACCTAGACAGCGTATTAAAAAGCAGAGACATTACTTTGCCAACAAAGGACCATCTAGTCAACGCTATGGTTTTTCCAGTAGTCATGTATGGATATGAGAGCTGGACCATAAAAACGCTGAGTGCTGAAGAATTGATGCTTTCAAACTGTGGTGTTGGAGCAGACTCTTGAGAGTCCCATGGACTGCAAGGAAATCAAACCAGTCAGTCCTAAAGAATATCAGTCCTGAATATTCATTAGAAGGACTGATGCTGAAGCTGAAACTCCAATACTTTGGCCACCTGATTTGAAGAACTGACTCACTGGAAAAGATCCTGATGCTGGAAAAGATTGAAAGCAGGAGGAGAAGGGGACGACAGAGGATGAAATGGTTGGATGGCATCACCGACTCAATGGACATGAGTTTGAGCAGACTCTGGGAGTTGGTGATGGACAGGGAGGCCTGGTGTGCTGCAGTCAGGGTCACAGAGTCAGACATGACTGAGCAACTGAACTGAACTGAAGGGAGAAAGTAGAAATATTACTGTATTTAAGTAGCATTTTTTTAAAATAATAATGTTGGATTATTTCCTTCATAATTTTGATTACCTCAACCAGTAGTTTAAAATTAAGCAAAAGTCTTATCATTCAGACTGGATTGAAGGCCAGACTGAATTAAAGATTTTTACATTATATTATTTGGAAAAATATCCTATTATTTCTCTTATTTGTGCAAGATTTGGCTGGAATATGTTAACGAGCAGCATGTCTCGCATATGACTTATGTTTACCAGATTCATGATAAACACATCCTCTAAAATATAATTAACATTATTTGCACAATTAATAATCTTTCAGCAACTGTGTCAAAGACAACTTTGTTGTTGTTCAGTTGCTCGTCATGTCCGACTCTTTGTGGCCCCACGGACTGCAGCATGCCAGGCTTCCCTGTCCTTTGCCATCTCCCAGAGTTTGCTCAAACTCGTGTCATATCATCTCATCCTCTGTCGAGAATATGGATCAGAAATACTGGGCCTAAAAACAACTGAGGCCCAATATTTCAAAGAAGTAGAGTATAAAATTTTTACATTAAATAGTCTGAATTTCTGCCTTTCTCAAGAAAAGACCGAAGAAAACTTATCTGCAATTCATTTTGGTTTCTACGATGTGGTGACACTGGAGTAAATGCAGTGCTAAGTTACTGTACTTTACAGTCTGAAGGAAGAAGAAATCCCAGTTTAAAAAGAAGTTGCTATGGTTACCCAATGTTTGCCTTTATAAGCAATAATTACGTGAGCCATTCAGGGATTTCCCACTAGTGTAGGAGACTCAGTAGCTGAAGTATACACTAGTCACTTCACACACAAATTGGGGCTGCATACACCACTTCCATTTCAAAGCAGCTATCAGTGGGAAATGCTAAAGATGATTCACATCTTTCTAAACCATACAAGGGTGGAGACAAAAACACTAAAAGGAACTATTTTAAAATCCAAGTGATGACTCAGACAGTTTTCGACATTTTTCATATTCCTTCGTTTCCTTTAGTAAAGAGTGCTATCTAGAATTGCATAAAGCAGCTTCAATTGTTGAAAAGAGGAAAGGGCGTTTCTAATGTGTTTCAGTCATGGATTTTTTTTTTTCATAAATAGACATTCATGCTCTTGATAAACCTGTAAAAAGTCATGCTTATAACTTAGTATTACTTCAGAATAAGTGTCTTTTTTTTTTTTTTAAGAATAAGTGTCAATTCTTTTAGATGTAGTCAATTTTTAACTTCTTAAGTGAGAAGAAGGGCGTTCCTGTCAGAATTGATGACTAGCTCATTCTTGAATAACTGGTAGTTAAATGTACTGTCAGTTATTATATTTATAGAAGCTTTCTGTCTGTCTTGTTCACAATTAGAACACTCATTAATGCAAGAATATTTATGAAACTGTGACCCCCATACAGTTGTAATGTTATCTTAAAATTATGCAGCCCATTACATCTTAATGGGCGTTCCACAAAGTATCTAGTTTTCTGCACAAGAGACTATTAAATATGCTTGTTCTTTAATATTGGGGCTATTCTAAAATAAAACAGCATCTTACACCAAACTAAACTATAGAGTCTTATCACCACAACCAAAGAGAAGTCAAAGAAGGGGGCTACAGGGTGAATCACTTGGTTCCTCAATGTTATCACATAGGACACCTCGGCTCCTCCCAGTTTTTATGCCAGACTCAGCATGGACCTTAATTCCCTTCACAGCCACAAAATAATACATTGTTGTCCAGCAGGAGGGGGAGTTTTCTTCTCTGTCTCCTTTTTTAGGTACAAAGATATTCCCTGATATGGGACCAGACCTGACTCACTAGTAGGCAGAACAGGACTGCCAAGATTAGCTTACACGATTAGGGGTTTCTCCAAGTCGTGTGGGGTACAGGCGGGCAAACACACAAAACTGGGGGCCTGTAGAGAAGTAAGTGGGTAACGGTCAGTGAGTAGGCAACTAACAGCATGCTATTTACGGTATAGAAAATTAAATTTTGGCATTTTATTTCAATAGTTTTCTTCCCTTTATGAGATACTTTGAGAGTTCTGTAAATTTATTTTTAAAGGGGGAAAATAACATCAATAATTTATCTTGAGAAAGATTAAAGGTGATCATTTTATGAATGCTATTGAGAAAAGAGAATAGTATACTTTAGAGTATAGAACTGTAGAATTATACTTTACTTCTGACCAATTAAAATGAAAGTTTTATATAAAAAATGTTTCCTGTTACTCTTACTTTTCTCCTCTAGGAAAAGTAAGAACTACTAGACACATGTCAAACTGCACCTAGAATAAGACAACCAGAAAACATTCAAAAAGGGCAGCCAGGATGCTTATGGATCTAAGAACCATGTCCTAGTGTCAGCGAAGCTGAGGGGTTTCATCTGAAAAGGAGTCACGGAGAATATGACAGCTTTAATCTTTGTGAAGAGTTTACATCATCTCTGTCATTGAGAAGAGACACCAAATTGCACAGGTCTTGAAATAAAAACTAGCATCAGTGAATAATAACAAGCAGGAAGATAAAATCTGGTTCAATATAAGACTGTACTTTTTTTTTATCTAGCATTTTATCTGAAAATGGAAGAGGCTGTCTGCTCACATGGGGCAGGGATGAGCATCCCAGGTCACCCGAACACCTTCTGATGATGGTTCTAGGCACTTAATCTGTACTTAATTTGTAACAGCATGCCTGCAAAATACACTCCATTTCACAGATGAATTCTGAGCTAGACAAGTTAAAACTGGAAATCATACAGCTAAGAAGTGGAGAACACTGGATTCTTACCCAGGCCCATCTGTCTCCAAGGCCTGGCTCTTCCCACACATCACACACCTAAGAAAAGTTACATCCGCAGCTGAGGAAGCAAATGGGATTCCTCTGTTGGTGAGAACTGAGTGTCATCTGACTAAAGTCCCTTTGAAACCGAGATGCCAGAAACGACCAGAACCCCTCCCTTCCACGCACACCAGCACTTCACACCCGTTCTCGTGTGAGTCCCTCACAGCAAAGACACAGGCTGAGGGAGCCGGGGAGGCTTTCTCTCTTGGCATTCTACTCCGAGAAGAGGACAACAAAGTTAGATTCCTTCAACGTCCTTCTGGTTTACCCCTAAGATATCTATTTTCCACTTTTTCCCCTCTTATCTTTCATGCACTTAGTAGTCATCCACTAAACACCTCTTACACGCCAGGTACCAAACCTCAATGACTTCACCATCTGAAAGGAAGAACCTGTAGGCACAAAGGTGGAAAGGGTACATTTTTTTTTCAAAAATATTTCCATCTCCTTGGCAGATTTCCCTTTATCAATTCCAAATCCTTTCTTCTATCCCTTTGGTTTATTCCTCACTGCAGTCTCTTCCTTCTGCTTAGCCTACAGAAAACTCTGGCTCCCTAACAAGCTACCACTTTTCACTTGTTTTTCCCTACTGCAACCAGACTCCGTCCCCAACCACTGCTCCAAGGTCACCAATGATAACCAATTGCTAAATCTTTATTTTTCTCAACTTATAGTACAATACTGGACACCAGTAATACTTATTAAACTCTCTTCTGGCTACTTCTGTAAGACGTTCATCCATTTTTTAAACCTCTTAAGTACCTTTCATGTGGCTTTCCCCCCTCTAGACTTAAAGACCGGTTTTCCTTTCGGCCCACTTGGCTTCCTCCTGGTCCTCAATCTCTTCTTGGACAATCTCATCTACTTCTATGAGTCATCAGTTATGTGAGACTTCCAAGACTTTATTTCTAGTTCTAATCTCCAAGGACAACTTCCAAATGCTCGATGGGCCCTTTTACCTTCATATTCTGTATTATTTCATACTTAGCATGTCAAAATTCAACTTACCATCTCCAGTCCACTCCCTCAAAGGGTTCTTTTCTGAAACTCCCAGGTGGGTTAGCAGCACTGACACTGCCATATACACAGCAGTCCAGAACACAAAAAGAATTACCTGAAAGACGTTCCTTACTTATCCCCCACTTTCAGTTAGTTGCCAAGTTCTAAGCATTCTACATAAAATCTCCCTGAACTCTCTTCACCCACAGGGACCTAGCTCAGACCCACTTCTGTCCTCTCAAAACCCACCTCCTAACTGGTCTCTCAGCTCTTGGCTCTCCATTCTCCAGTTCTATCCATCCTCATAGCAGACAGGTCCTTTCACAAGAATCTCTTGCTTTAGGGAGTGCATCTGATCCAAAGATAAACAAAAGACCCAGGACTGCTTAGAGTACCGCCTATTCCTTAGTTTAACTCAAGGATGAACACACAATCAAAGCCAGACAGGAATTTCCTCAAGATTTTAGTTTCCTGCCAAGGATATGAGGGAAAACACCCTTCTTCTTTTGGGATTGTAATGAAATATAAGCTAAACTGCCTTACAGGAGAGAAGAGGACAGAGCTTTAAAAGGGCAAGGGATGTGGGAATTTCACACTGTGGCCAAGTCCTGGAACTAGCTCTGTCTGACCATGCCTACTGTCTGGCTAATCAGTTTTCTTTTGCATTTAAGCCACTTTCAGTTGGGATTTCTGACATTTGTAACCAACAGTCCTGATTAACAATTTTCTATACCACTAGTCACTTCTCTAAATTACAACGTTACTTGCCTGCTTTTATTTAGTGAAATAAATTTTACTAAAACACATCACTGAAGATACCCACCACCATCGTAACTTGTAACAATTCCAATATATCACATCATTTCACGCGGCTGGGCCACCATATACTGTGTTCCCTCTGCCTAGAATGCTCCCTTTCTACCCAATTAGCCACAAAATATACAATAAGGTTGCATAAAATAAGGCTGGAAAATTAGGCAGGGGCCAAACCAGAAAGGGCCTTATATGCCACACTGACATATATACATTTTAACTGCAGAAAGGTGGGGAGACTACTAAAAAATTTTAAGTCCAAAAAAATGACATAATCGGATTTGCATGTTAGAACCCTCAGTGTGGATGTAACATGGAGGACAATTTAAAAATGAAGTGATACTAAAGACAAAGAAAACAATAGTAGGCTGCTGCAATAGTCTAAGCCAGGGGCCACAGGAATGGAAAGAGGAATAAACTAGGACATTTCTGGGGAAATAAATTTTGCCAACTGCTGTCAAATAGCATTGATAAATCTTTCAAAGTATTTAAACTAGCATTTCTAGTTGCAAGAATGTAGACATTGGGAAGATCTCCTGGAGGAGGGCATGGCAACCCGCTCCAGTATTCTTGCCTGGAGAATCCCATGGACAGAGGAGCTTGGAGGGCTACAGCCCACAGCGCAGCGCAGAGTTGGACACAGCTGAAGCGACTGAGCAGGGGACACAGCACAGACATAAGCAAGTAATGTGAAGCCCATAAAAATGGACATATCGGGAATCTACCGAAGGATCACTGATAGCAAAACATTAACAACAACCTAAGTGTTAAATAAAAGTGATTTAAAATTTAGATGATATCATACAGTCAAACTGAATGATATTTAGAAGTTGAATTTTTCTTCTGTAATTAAATTTATTTTTAATTGAAGAATAATTACTTTATAGTATTGTGCTGGTTTCTGCCAAACATCAGTATGAATCAGCCACAGGTATACCTATGCCCCTGCCCTCTTGACCCTCCCTCCCCCCTCCTGCCCCATCCTACCCCTCTAGGTTGTTACACAGCCCCGTCTGAGTTCCCTGGGTCACACGGCAAATTCCACTGTCTATCTATTTTACATATAGTAATGTCTGTTTCGATGTTACTCTCTCCATACATCCCACCCGCCCCTTCCTTCACTCTGTATACGCTACAGGCTCATCCACCTAATTAGAACTGACTCAAATGTGTTTCTTTTTATGGCTGAGTAGTATTCCACTGTATATATGTACCACAGCTTCTTTATCCATGCATCTGTTGATGGGCATCTTGGTTGCCTGGGTCCTAGCTATTGCAAACAGTGCTGCAATAAAATTGGGGTACATGTGTCTTTTTCAGTTTTGGGTTCTTCAGGTATACGCCTAGTAGTGGAACTGCTGGGTCATATGACGGTTTTATTCCTAGTTTTTTAAGGAATCTCCATAGTGGCTCTATCAATTTACATTGCCACCAACAGTGCAAAAAGGTTTCCTTTTCTCCACACCCTATACAGCATTCATTGTTCATAGATTTTTTTTTTTGATGGCCATTATGACTGGTGTGAGGTGATTCTCATTGTAGTTTTGATTTGCATTTCTCTAATAATGAGCAATGTTGAGCATCTTTTCATGTTTATTAGTCATCTATATGTCTTCTCTGGACAAATGTCTTAGAAACTGAATTCTTTAAAGCATGAGACAATACTCATAAAAATGTGCAACACATCACTATACACAATATGAGTCTAATTATATTAATGAAGATCAGAAGAACTTCTGATTTGGTTTTTAAAATTTTTTTTAAATTTTTTGAAAAAGGACAGTCAGTTCAGTTCAGTCACTCAGTTGTGTCCGACTCTTTGCAACCCTATGGACTGCAGCACACCAGGCTTCCCTGTCCATTACCAACTCCCAGAGCTTGCTCAAACTCAAGTGCATCGAGTCAGTGATGCCATCCAACCATCTCATCCTCTGTTGTCCCCTTCTCTTCCTGCCTTCAATCTTTCCCTGCATCAGGGTCTATTCCAGTGAGTCAGTTCTTCACATCAGTTCGCCAAAGTACTGGAGTTTCAGCTTCAGCATCAGTCCTTCCAATGAACATTAAGGACTGATCTCTTTTAGGATGGACTGGTTGAATCTCCTTGCAGTCCAAGGGACTCTCAAGAGTCTTCTCCAACACCACAGTTTGAAAGCATCAATTCTTCAGCACTCAGCTTTCTTTTTGGTCCAACTCTCACATCCATACATGACTACAGGAAAAACCATAGCTTTGACTAGATGGACCTTTGTTCGCAAAGTAATGTCTCTGCTTTTTAATATGCTGTCTAGGTTGGTCATAGCTTTTCTTCCAAGGAGCAAGCATCTTTTAATTTCATGGCTGCAGTCACCATCCACAGTGACTCTGGAACCCAAGAAAACAAAGTCTGTCACTGTTTTCATTGTTGAGTGGTAGGATTATTGATAATTTGCTCTTTCCTTCAAATATTCATATATTTAATTTTTTCTGAGTAACATTATTCCTTAGTCATGATTTGCTAAACTCAGTGACTAAAGAAAAATAAGTCCTAGAGGGGTTAAATGACAAAAATTCATGTCAGTAAGAGTTAGGACCAACACCTGAACGTGGTTAGAAGGCTCTCTGTTAAGCAGCAGACTCATGAAGGCAGAGCCATGTACTTGCACCTCCAGAGAACCTGCAACAGCGGACCACTGGACACAGACCAAGGCTGTTGAGGCCTGAAGCTTGCCTCTAAATCCAACCTCAAAAGCATCAAATCACTAGTGAAAAGGAGACTATAAGATGGTTAAATTTAAATACTTGTTTTTATAACTTTACTTCTATATATAAAAAACTTTTTAAAGAACGATAAAGGAAATAGCAATGACAAACTAGACTGGAAAAAGAAGGCATCAAGGAAAAGTGTTTGGAGGCACTGATGTTTTATTGTCTGTACTTACTTTGCTTTTTAAAACACAGGAATGCTTTTAACATGAGACTATTATTTCCTTCAAGTGAGACTTCCACAATCTTACTACAATCCCAAATAAACTCTACAGACCCAATTATTCAACTTATTCAAGTAAAATAATTATCAAAAAGTCCTTTGATAACCTTTGATTCTCAAAAAAATCTGCATATAATATTTATGAAATAAAAGGCTTCAATGAAAGAAGCTTGGATGGCTACTGGATAGTAGGAAAAGACAAAATGATCAAGGACAATTTTCAAAGTCTGAGCTATCTGAATTTTTTTAACACTACAAATTAAGAACTGTGTTTTATTTAGATGTCATTTAAATTACAGGATCACCTAGAAAATCGACATCTAAGATGGTAGACTGAAGATTATGTTAAAAAATCTAGTCAATAGAGCTCTTAACCAGTTCATACACTTGTATCTGTTTTTTAAAAAAACTAAACCACATATCAGATCACAAATGATGGTTTTGTTTCACGAGCTTTAACTTGCCGATCCACGTGAGCAACTATGTGCTGTGCTTAGGTGCGTCCAACTCTGCGACCCCACGGACTGCAGCCCGCCAGGCTCCTCTGTCCATGGATTTCTCAGGCAAGAATACTGCAGTGGGTTGCCATTCCCTTCTCCAAGGATCTTCCCAACCTAGGGATCGAACCCGTGGCTCCTGCATTGGCAGGCAGATTCTTTACCATCTGCACCACCAGGGAAGCCATGAGCAGCCATACCACTATCTTAATTTTACTGCTCTTTATGAGGAATTTTAAAATGGTTCCTCATGTAAATTCAGAAAATTTGCAGAAACCAATGCAAAAGCACCATCCAGTGGTAGAAAATGAAAACTGCAACTTGTACAGGGATCACATTTTTGTGATTCTACACTGTCCCCAGTACACATTTACCAGGAGACAAAAAGATAAATGGGCTAAATGATACTGATGGTGTCTGCTATTTGTTACCATTTTCCTAAACAAATCTTATTTTTACTATCTTAAGTTTGACATTTTTCCTTTTTCTGACTTGCCCACCCGTTACCCAAAAGTTTGACTAAATTAAGGAGGAGTATTTCAAGACTTCCCTGGGCCTTTACTGAGCCAGAGGTTAGAAAAATTTATAAAAAACAGAAATAAGGTATGTGAGGGATGAATTTCCAATGAAATTTTACTCAGCAAGGGCCACTCCGGGAACAAATGAGAGGCATCTTATGTTTCACTTTTGTTTTTTAAGTGATAATCTAAAAAGCCAGGTAAAGATTCACAATTGGTTAATTCCTTCAGAATTCTTAAAGATAATATGAATAATTAATGTCATCAAAATTATTTCAAGTTGACGAATACAACATAATAATGCTTGCCAACAATCTGCTCCCCATCTACCAGGGTACAGATGGATACAATTTTTCAGCTTCCATTAAGACCTCTCGATCACCCTCTTCTAAAAACTAAATAAATAAATAAAGTTTAACAAAGAATTAATAAAAACAACACAAAAAAATAAACCCAAAAGCTAGTTAAGGCAGATTTGTTTTTGAAACGATGTTGCATTAAGCCTACTTAATATCAAATGGTATTACCATTTGGATCATTAACTATCAAAAAGTACAGCAGGCTGCAGCTTGGTGATGTAAAGCCAGGAACTGGGCTTCAGTTTCTTCCTTTCTACAGTCTCTCAGAAATATGCTTGAATTTCAAATAAGCAGCGTGCCAAACCAATGATCGATAGCAAACCAGCTTACACTGTGTGCACTAGAGCCTTCAGTCTGACACCTGGAGACTTCTAAGCTCTCTGCACTTAACAGCAAGGGTGTCTCGCGCATGTGAGGCTGCCCAGGGATGGCTGAGTGGCTGACTTATCTACAGGGTGCATCACAAACACGGAACACAAAGGAAAAAGCGCTAGGAGCAGGAAGACACACCAGTCAGACAAAAGAAGGAAGAAACACTTCCAGTACAGCATTAAGTGTTTCAGGATAAAACAAAACTAACTGCATCATCATGTTTAATATTCTCTTTCCCAAACTCCAACAGCAAAAGCTTACTAGATTCTTAAGCCCCCTGCACTGAAAATCGATTTGCTATACTAGTTTCCCACAAATACAGGGACCACCACACTTATAAACAAAACACCTACAACACATGATTTGGGCTGACACCAAGTATTTATTCATATACACTCATATATAAAAGAAAAATTTAAGGTAGGAGGCATAAATAGCAACAAACTAACAAATTACAAGAGCTGCCTCTATTACTGCAGAGAGACTAGGGGAGAACTACCTACCATAATAGGAATTCCCACACTATGTCCTCTGGTGGAAGCAGTAGTGGTATTGTTTCAATTCCAATACCAGGCCTGTAGCAGAAAACAAAGATCAAAAGCAAGGATATGCTGACTCTAGAAATGAAGGGCTACATTATAAAGTAACTAGTACTTTGAACTGTTAGATAATATTAAAAAATCTTAGGTAGTTCAGAACTTAGTTTTACCCTTCTATCAAGAAAGAAAATTATTTTTAATAAAAGAGGGAAAGAAAATTATTAATCAGTGTAACGAGACAGGAGTCTTTTAAAGGTTTCCTTTACATATGAACCAATTCTTGCTGGATTCTCTGAAGAGACTCAAAATGTGGGGTTAGATTCTTAGGATCCTAGTGACAGGATAGTCTCATTAAATAAAAAAAATTTAAAACTATCCAATGTATTTAACATTTCTCAAATAATTTCATGGGGACATCTTAATCTAAGAAACTGTCTATAAGGTATAAAATACTCAATCTACATATTTTCTGAATATTGAAAATATGTTCATTTTAAAAATACATCAACTTAAGAAATAACAATAATATTAACAAGGATAAATACTGATAATTATTTTCTATATACGTACTAAAAATCTGTGATAATATACAGGCTAGGAACTTGCCTCTCTCCATCTTCTTCCACTTAACAATGTGAACATTACCCATGTTCTTGAATATTCCTCTATAACACCTTGAATAACTATGTAACATTACATTCAAAAGTAATATCTTATTGTATTTAACGAATTTCCTAAGATTGAACATTTGGGTTACTCTTCTTCTTTTACTCATACATAATAATTTTTCCAGGTTCATATCTCAACAGTTATTTACAGTGAAATGGCTTGTTTTCAAATAAATAAAATTAGGCCTAAAATATTCTGGACCCTTAATTCTCAGGTGCAATGACTTAGAAAGACCAAATGTTGGTATTAAATTCTCTGTATATAAGTATTCTGTCAACCATATTTATTATTAGTCTGAATCATCCGTGTTTATCATTGTTGTCATAGTGATTATTGCTAATGTTCTAATATGCCTTTCCAGCATGTTATGTTAGAAGGAGACAGAAACTATCCACCTGGCAGGAAAACGTTAGCTACAGTTCTAAACAGATCAACATTTGTTATGTCTCCTCTAGTCAAAAATCTTTATGAACAAATTAACTGTGTCAAAAAATATTCAAGGAGCAGTACTTTTACTATTGTGCTGGAGAAGACTCTTAAGAGTCCCGTGGACTGCAAGATCAAACCAATCAATCCTAAAGGAAATCAACCCTGTAAATTCATTAGAAGTACTGGTGCTGAAGCTGAAGCTCCAGTATTTTGGTCACCTGATGGGAAGAGATGACTCATTGGAAAAGACCGTGATGCTGGGAAAGACTGAAGGCAAAAGGAGAAGAGGGTGGCAGAGGATAAGATGGTTAGATAGTATTATCAACTCAACTGACATGAATTTGAGCAAGTTCTGGGAGACAGTGAAGGACAGGGAAGCCTGGTGTGCTGCAGTCCATGGGGTTGCAAAGAGTAGGACACAGCTTAGCAATCAAACAACCATATTATATTAATGTAACAGACAGTGATATTATTAACTTGCCATTTGGTGACAGCAAACACAAAAGGAAGTACTTTCCTGAATATTATTATCTATTGTATTATTACCAATTCAATTCCCAGAATCTCAAATTTTAAACAAGAATTTCAAATGAAAGATGGTGCTTTACAGGTTTTAATAGTTATGTTTGAATCCTTTTGTGTTGACAGTCAAGCTCAAAACAGTATTATAAATGAATCTGTGATTAATATTAAGAGCCTTCTGTTACTATAGCACTTACAAATACAATTTAATTGCCTCACAAACTATGGGAATCTTTTGATGCTTATCAAGCAACAAGTAATTGCAATCACTTTCATTTGTACTAACTAATATTTATATATCTCATGTAAAAATTACATTTTTTACTCTAACTAAATCCAGTTAGCTTCCTATCATCATACTCATCCAAATAATCACTTGTTAATAACTTCACATGTGCTAAGTACAAGGAGAAATTATTTCTGGCTTCATGAAGTTTACACAAAACCTCTCACATATTTCTTCTCCAAGACATGTGAAATGAGGTAGCAAAACGCCAGCTTGAGAGTCTAAATCATATACAAATACACATGTGTGACTGTGTTAAGCCGCCTCAGGCATGTCTGACTTTTTGCAACCCCATGGACCACAGCATGTCAGGCTCCTGTGTCCATGGGATTCTCTAGGAAAGAATACTGGAGTGGGTTGCCATTTCCTCCTCCAGGGAATCTCCCCAACCCTGGGATCAAGCCCATGGTTCCTACGTCCGTCTCCTGCATCGGCAAGCGGGTTCTTTAACAGGAGAGCTACCGGGGAAACCCACAAATACACATAAAATAAGAAAATACTGTCTCCCCCTCCCTCTACATATATTTTAACAGTACACAAAAAAATTACAGTAAGGAAATGCAACATAGTTTTACATTTTGTATTACAATTCCCTTAATGGTTTCCTCTTCTAAAATATCAAATTATATCCAAAACGTACAGCACTCTTAATTTACTGCTCTATGGACTCAACTCACAAGATGCTAAGTGATTGAAATAATTCAGTTCAGTTGCTCAGTCATGTCCAACTCTTTGCAACCCCATGAATCACAGCACGCCAGGCCTCCCTGTCCATCAGAAACTCCCGGAGTTTACTCAAACTCATGTCCATCGAGTCGGTGATACCATCCAACCATCTCATCCTCTGTCGTCCCCGTCTCCTCCTGCCCCCAATCCCTCCCAGCATCAGGGTCTTTTCCAACGAGTCAACTCTTCGCATGAGGTGGCCAAAGTATTGGAGTTTCAGCTTCAGCATCAGTCCTTCCAATGAACACCCAGGACTGATCTCCTTTAGGATGGACTGGTTGGATCTCCTTGCAGTCCAAGGGATTCTCAAGAGTCTTTTCCAACACCACAGTTCAAAAGCATCAATTTTTCGGCACTCAGCTTTCTTCACAGTCCAACTCTCACATCCATACGTGATCACTGGAAAAACCATAGCCTTGACCAGACGGACTTTTGTTGGCAAAGTAATGTCTCTGCTTTTTAATATGCTATCTAGGTTGGTCATAACAAATGAAAAATGTATGAAGAGCATCTTTTCACATAAAATTCTCACACAGCGAAGTATATCACACCTTGCATTAACTGATTTGGAGAAATCACTGCCGAAGTGTCTTACGATCCAAGACACAGAAGCACAATGCTGGAATCATGAGTGGACTCACATGAAGGCCTCATAAGGACACAGGAACCACAGTTTCATTCCCCCGCCCTCACAGCACAGCAGCTCCTCCAAGGCGGGGCCGTACCCTGCTCACATGAGTATGCCCCAGCTCTTTGGCTCTGCATACAACAGCCATGACCAATTTGCTATGTATGGACATTTATCTCTCATACGGACAATTGAGTCTTGTCAGCAGAAGAGAAATTCCTTTTTTTTTATTTTTCTGTTTTTGTCCCAAGCAGATGCAAGATTTTACAGGTTAAAAATGAATATTGGCAATTTCATATGGGCTAACCAATTATTCACAACAAGTTCCTTGAGGGTAGGCACCATTTCTTATGTCCCTCAAAATGCTCACCTTCTAGTAAGGGCAAGAGATAAGTAAAAAGTAAACTACACAGCAGTGCTGTAAGTGCTTTGATAGTTCAAACTTCTCTGTGAGTGTGTGTGCATGTGTGTGTGTGAAACAGACATACATACATATAAGGAATTAGGAATCACGAGACATACTAGTCAATGAAAGGTATCAGGAAAAATGGAAACCAACTGAAAAATAAAATAGGGCTCCACTGCTACGTGATCACTATACTGAGCTGTACATATTTATAGAAATGTAAAAGTACTGGGGAACTACTGACTGATTTATCTCTGAAAGGGGAAGCAAGTCAGGGATGCCTGCTCTCACCACTCCTATTCAATTTATCAAAAAGAACTCCTAGCCACTATGACAGGACTATAAGAAGAAATAAAGGGCAAACAGTTCAGAAAGAAAGGAATAAAACTGTCTGTATTAGCAGACAAACTTGACTGTCTATGTAGAAAATCCCATGAACATATCAAAAAAGTTTCCAGAACTAAGGAGTAATTGTAGTAAAGTCATAGAATACAATTATATTTCTGCATACTACAAATTAACTAGAAATTTAAAATAAACTTTAAGCAGTACCATTTATAACAGCACCTCAAACTTAAAGTACTAAGGTATAATTTAACAAGATATGTACAAAATCTGTATGCTAAAACTATAAAATACTGATGAAAGTGAAAGTCGCTCAGTCATGTCTGACTCTTTGGACCCCATGGACTATACAGTCCACGGAATTCTCCGGGCCAGAATACTGGAGTGGACAGCCTTTCCCTTCTCCAGGGGATCTTCCCAACCCAGGGATCAAACCCAGGTCTCCTGCATTGCAGGCAGATTCTTGACCAGCTGAGCCACAAGGGATAGAGGAAACCAAGTAAGTGAAGATATCACATTTGTATACGGGGAGACTCATCATTATTAAGGCGTCACTTTTTCCTTGTTTAATCTATAATTCAATCCAATCCCAACCAAAGTCCCAGTAGTATTTGTAGAAATAAATAAGCAGATTCAAAAATTTACATGTAAAGACAATGGATCTAGAAGAGCCAAAACTATTTTTAAGAAGAATGAAATTGCAATCATATAGATCTAATGGGATGGAACGGAAATGTCCAGAAATATATCCATACAATACATGGTCAACTGACTTTTGACAAAAGTGCAAAATGCAGTTCAACAGAAAAAAAAAAAAAGTCTTTCCAACAAATGGTCTTGAATAACCAGATAATTCATTTGCCAAAACAACAACAGCAAAACCTTAGACTTCTATCTAATACTACATATAATTAACTTACAGTGCATCATAGAACTAAATGTACAATCTGAAATTATAAAGTTTTTAAAAGAAAACAGAGGAGGAAATCTTTGTGATGATGATGAAAGCAAAGATTTCTTAGAAATGATATAAAAAATACAGCCCATAAATAAAAATGATTAAAATTCATCAAAACAAAGAATCTCTGCTCTTTGAAAGATACCATGAAAAGAATGAAAACACAGGCCACAGACTTGCAAATTAGATATATAATAAACAAATTATATCCAAAATAAATGAAGAACTTCTATAACTCAATTTTTTAAATGTAAACATTTTGACACTTCACCAAAGAAGATATATAGACATTAATAATTAGAAAACTGCGAAATAAAAACATGAAATCCTATTACACACCTACTAAAATGACTTTTCTGTGTGTGTATAAAACTGATAATACCAAATGCATTATGCTAAGTGAAAGGCTATATACTGAATGATTCTATTTCTTATGACCTTCTGCAAAAGCTAAAACCTTAAGGACAGAAAGGCTTCCCTGTTGGCTTGGTGGTAAAGAATATGCCTGTCAATGCAGGAGATACGTGTTCGATCCCTGGGTCAGGAAGATTCCCTGGAGAAGGAAATGGCAATTTCCTTCTTGCCTGGGAAACTCTTCTGGTAGTCAAGTACTCTGGCTTGGGAAATTCCATGGACAGAGGAGCCTGGTAGGCTACAGTCCATTGGTCGCAAGAGAGTCGGACATGACTTAGCAAATAAACAACAAAGTTGCTAGGAGCTGGGGACCTAGGGAAGGGACGAACACAAAGAGGCAAAAAGGCATTTTTAGAGGTGATGGACTTGTTCTATATCTTGACTGCAATGGTCATTACATGACTATGCATTTGTAGAAACTCACGAAATTGTATACTAGAAGGGTAAATTTAACTATAAATTCAACCTTAGTAAAAAATAGAAAAAAACATAAAAATACTAGAAGTCACAAAACAGTTTTAAAAAATAATCTCATAATAGGAGAAGACACAAAAATTTAGAAGACATAAAAATTCATAAATTTAGTTAAAATTATTACATTTCTGCATTTAAAAATGTAACCAAAAGGTGAAATAAATGACAAACATTGGCAGGGGGTGGTGGGGGTGGTGGGGAGAAACCACTATTAAAATAGGCAAAAAATAGGAACAATTCCTAGGAAAGGAAACATAAATGTCTTAAACATACAAAGAGATGCTCAACCTCATAGAAGAAAATAAAATTAAATTATACGGCTATATCATTGTTAATCTCTCAAACTGGCAAAGATCAAGAAGCCTAAAATGACTGAGGTCCTCCAGTGAAAAAAGTATTAATATAATCTGCGTTAGAAAGTGATTTATTAATAGCTAGCAAAACTCTGAACACATTCTAAACTGATACGGAAATACATTTCTAGGACGTTTTTAAGCGAAAAGAACAAGTTACACTGGGGTCTATAAAGTGTGATACCTTGTATGTAAGCGAGTGCCAACTGAAGACTGTTTTTAAGGACCAAGTCACTGCAGTCATTGACCTTTAACACACATTTAACACAATCCGAAAGGAGCTCAGGGCAGAGATGGGGGCGGGGGGTGGGGAGACACTCTGTGCTCTGGGAAAAACTGGAAGAACAGGCCTTCATATGGTTAGGTCTTTTAGGAGAAAACTCTCTGAACCCAAGCTCTTGCATCTCCCCACACACAGAAAAGCACTAAATCCATTAACTAAGACACCCGCTCCTCATGGGCAGCAGCGCCTCTTAGCAAGATGTGTGTCTGGCTGCACACACCCACTTGGCCAAAGCCACAAACCTCTCCCCTCACCTCCTTGGAACAGTTTCTCAGAGCTCTCTGGGAAGGAGTCTCCCAGTCTGAATAAACCTGACTCACAGTTTCTGCATTGTGAGTTTTTAACTCAATGAGAAAAAGATGTATCTGTATTTGCTTTTCTCTACATACAGAAACACTAAAGATACATGGGAAGCAAACATGGCTATTCATTTAAAATGAGCTGTACAAGTTTAACATATGAGACACAAAATGGGAGAAAGTCTTCTCAAGTGTAGCTCTACCTGATTTTGATGATTGTATCACATGAAGGTAGGAAAAAGAGGAGAGAGAGGAACTTGCTCCACAGCTGACATATTTGCACATGAGCAAAGTGATACATGTATGTGTTACACTGAAAATAAAAAAGAATTTGGTCTTTCTTTGTCCTGGGCACCTGAGAGCATGGGTGCCCTTGGAATTTCCCAAGTGATATTAAGTGTCTTTGTTATTCATGGGGAGCTCCAAGGACCATGCACTGGTTTATGCTAATGAAGTGATTCTAGGCAGGTCCCTAGATTGTTCCAGACTGGGGCTGATCAGGCTGAAGGAATACTGTGTGATAAAAGCACTGAGGCTGTGTGTGAGTCACATGATATTAGCTTGACCTCCTGAACTCCAGGGAGAGGATGAGGCTAGAGACTGAATTCAATCATGTAGCCAATGATTCAACCCATCATACCTATAAACTGAATAATCTTGACACTGAGCTATCAATATGCTAGAAGGGTGATCTGAGACAGGTTGGGACCTGGGACCCTTTGCTGCAATGCTTATACTTGGACAAACATCTCCTCAGGCAACAGAATACAAAGAAAACTATAAGGGACTAGAGTAACTGCATGCATGCACAGTTGCGGCAAATTATGAACAAAAAGACCAGAAAATCCAACTGCCACTTCGGAGGTGTTCATATAAAAAAAGCAGGGTAGCATGCGTGATGCCTGTACATGGCACCACCAAAGAGGGGGGCAGACCACCTACATCACCTCTCTGTTCCTACCTACCCATCTGCCCCTACTGTTTGTGTCCAGTCGCTAAGTCCTGTCCACCTCTTTGCAACCTCAGGGGCCGCAGCACGCCAGACTCCCCCAGAGTTGCTCAAATTCACGTCCATTGAATCAATGTTGCTATCTAACGATCTCATCCTCAGGTGCACGCTTCTCCTTTTGCCTTCAATCTTTTCCAGGATCAGGCTCTCTTCCAATGAGTTGGATCTTGCCATCAAGTGGCTTCGGCTTCATCGTTAGTCCTGCCAATGAATACTCAAGGTTGATTTCTTTTAGGATTCACTACTTTGCTCCCCTTGCAGTTCAAAGGACTCTCAAAGAGTCTTCTCCAGCACCACCATTCAAAAACATCAGTTTTTTGCTGCTCAGCCCTCTTTATGGTCCAACTCTCATATCTGTACATTACTGGAAAAACCACAGCTTTTGTCGGCAAAGCAATGTCTCTGCTTTTTAATAAGCTGCCCAGGTTTGTCATAGCTTTCCTTCCAAGGAGCAAGAATCTTTGAATTTCATGGCTACAGTCACTATCCGCAGTGATTTTGGAGCCCAAGAAAATGAAGTTTTACTGTTTCCACTTTTCCCCCTTCTATTTTGCCAGGAAGTGATGGGACTAGATGCCATGATCTTAGTTTTTTGAATGTTGAGTTTAAGCCAGACTTTTCACTCTCCTCTTTCACCCTTGTCAAGAGGCTCTTTAGTTCCTCTTCACTTTCTGCCATTAGGGTGGTACCATCTGCATATCTGAAAAGTGAAAGTGTCAGTTACTTCAATCATGTTTGACTCTTTGCAACCCAGGACTGTAGCCCACCATGCTCCTCTGTCCATAGGATTTCCCAGGCAAGAATACTGGAGTGAGTTGGGATTGAACCTGGGTCTCTTGCATTGCAGGCAAATTTGTTACCATCTGAGCAACTGAGCTTGTTGATATATCTTCCAGCAATCTTGATTCCATCTTGTGATTCATCCAGTCCGACATTTCACATGATGTACTCTGCTCAGACATTAAATAAGCAGAGTGACAATATACAGTCTTGTCGTATGTACTCCTTTCCCAATTGTGAACCAGTCAGTTGTTCCATGTCTGCTGGAAACTGTTGCTTCTCAACCTGCATACAGGTTTCTCAGGGGACATGTAAGCTGGTCTGGTATTCCCGTCTCTTTAAGGATTTTCCAGTTTGCTGTGATCCAACAGCCAAAGGCTTTAGAGTAATCAATGAAGCAGAAGTAGATGTTTTTCTGGAATCCCCTTGCTTTCTGCATGATCCAATGAATGTTGGCAATTTGATCTCTGGTTCCTCTGCCTTTTCTAAATCCAGCTTAAACATCTGGAAGTTCTCGGTTCACATATTGCTGAAGCCTAGCTTACAAGGATTTTGAGCATTACTTTGCAACACGTGAGATGAGTAGAATCATGCTGAACATTCTTTGGCATTGCCTTTCTTTGAGACTGGAATGAAAACTGACCTTTTCCAGTCCTGTGGCCACTGCTGAGTTTTCCAAATTTGCTGGCATATTGAGTGCAGCACTTTCACAGCACCATCTTTGAGGATTGGAAATAGCTCAGCTGGAGTTCCATAACCTCTACTAGATTTGCTTGTAGTGATGCTTCCTAAGGCCCACTTGACTTCACACTCCAAAATGTCTGGCTCTAGGTGAGTGACCATTCATCGTGGTTATCTCAGGTCATTAAGACCTTTCGTGTACAGTTCTTCTGTGTATTCTTGCCACCTCTTCTTAATATCGTCTGCTTCTGTTAGATCTTCACTGTTTCTATCCTTTATTGTGCCCATCCTTGCATGAAACGTTCCCTTGATATGTCCAATTTTATTGAAAAGATTTCTACTCTTTCCCATTTTGTTTTCCTCTATTTTTTTTTTTCTTTTTTTGCATTGTTCATTGAAGAAGGTCCAATCTCTCCTTGCTATTCTCTGGAACTCTGCATTCAGTTGGGTATAATCTTTCCCTCTCTCCCTTGTCTTTTGCTTCTCGTCTTTCCTCAGCCATTTGTAAGGCATCCTCAGACAACCACACTGCCTTCTTGCATTTCTTTTTCTTGTGGATGATTTTGGTCACTGCTTCCTGTACAGGGTTACAAGCCTCCTTCCACAGTTCTTCAGGTTCTGTGTCTACCAAATCTAATCCCTTGAATCTATGTGCCACTTCCACTGTATAATCAATCATAAGGGATTTGATTTAGGTCATAACTGAATGGCCTAGTGGTTTTTCCCTACTTTCTTCAATTTAATTCTGAATTTTGCAATAAGGAGCTCATGATCTGAGCCACAGTCAGCTCCAGGTCTTGTTTCTGCTGACGGTGTAGAGCTTCTCTGTCTTTGGCTGCAAAGAATACAATCAATCTGATTTTGGTATTGACCATCTGGTGATGTCCATGTGTAGAGTCATCCTTGTGTTGTTGGGAGAGGGGGTTTGCTGACCAGTGTGTTCTCTTGACGAAACTGTTAGCCTTCTCTCTGCTTCATTGTTTACTCCAAGGCCAAACTTGCCTGCTACTCTAGGTGTGTCTTGACTTCCTACTTTTGCATTCCAATCCCCTATGATGGGGCTTCCCAGGTGGCGCTAGTGGTAAAGAACCTGACTGCCAACGCAGGAGACCTAAGAGATGAGGGTTCTATCCCTGGGTCAGGAAGATCCCCTGGAGGGCAAGGCAACCCACTCGAGTTGGACACAACTGAAGCGACTCAGCACAAACACCCCTATGATGAAAAGGACATCTTTCTTGGTGTTAGCTCTAGAAGGTCTTGTAGGTCATGTCTGGCTCCTTGCGGCCCTATGGACTGTAGCCCGCCAGGCTCTTCTGTCCATGGGATTTCCCAGACAAAAATACTGGAGTTGGTTGCCATTTCCTTCTCTAGGGGATCTTCACAACCCAGGGACTGAACTCATGTCTCCTCGTCTCCTGCACTGGCAAGTGGATTCTCTACCACTGCATCACCTGGGAAGCCCGAGGGCAGTCTTGCTGAGACCAAACTCTTAACCAGTGACATCTTCAGAACTGCACTGTGGCAGGCGGGTGTTCATTGCAGCCTTGTTTGCATTAGCAAAAGAACAACCTAGATATCAACAGGGAACTGGCGATACGTAATAAGAAAATTGGCCTTCCCTGGTGGCCCAGACAGTAAAGAGTCCACCTGCAATGCTGGAGACCTGAGTTTGATCCCTGGGTTGGGAAGATACCTGGGAGAAGGCAATCGTTACCCACTCCAGTATTCTGGACAGGATAATCCCATAGACAGAGGAGTTTGGCAGGCTACAGTCCATAGAATCGCAGAGTTGGACACTGCTGAAGCGACTGAGCGTGCACGCATGCAACAAGAAAATACTAAGCAGCCATGAGTATTAATAATAAAACTCTTTAAGTATTGATAGGGAATGAACTCAAGACCCTGGAGGCAGAGAGAGGAGATAAGATGTACCACAGTGTGTGATACACTATCTACCATGTAAAGGGCAGCAGTAACAGGTATTTGTTTATACAATAAAATCTCTAGGAATAAACAAGAAAATAATATTGGTTGGCTATAGTAAGAGGAAATAGACAACTTAGGGGTGAGTAGATTGAACAAGAAAATATTTTTACATTATATTCTATTTCTTTAAAATGATGAACCATACAACTGCCTGATAAAATTAAATTTTAAAAGCTTCACAGATGAATCAGATGCATACCAATGGCAAGAATTATTTAGAACAATATTTTGTTCAATACTGGAAATGCAATCTATCCTTTGAAGAAAAATTCAGATTATTTAAATATCTAAAGGGCAGAATGATAAATCAACTTGATGTTATATGATGCAACCATTAAAAGTCATAATTAGGAAGATTATGTAGCAACTAGGTGAAGTGTGACACTAAAATGAGATGAAGCTGGGTGTCAACATAAATTAAATATAAAAGTCCCATAATTAATGTGTTACTGACAAAACATTTTTAATGAAATAAACAGAGCTGCCATGATATATACAGCATGTAGTGCAATGTATTTATTTAAATGAAAAGGTTGTAAAACTGCATATTCCCTCTGTTTAGAATTACACATCACTCACTCATTCCAACAGTTCCTGAGCTGTCACTGTGTGCTAAGCGCTGGTAACAAAGAGCACAGTACTGTTCTGAAGGAGTCACAGTCTAGTAAAGGGGACAAGCGCACACAATGCACTTACGACAGAAGGACACACAATGAAAACCAAGAGAGCCCAGGCCTAAAGGGGGCAGGAAAAAATGCTTGTTATGTACTGAATTAATGACATACATTATACAGTCACACAGATGGTGCAACTAACCCAATCGTGAGAAGCAGGAGAACTGAGTGTGTGCACGCATGTGTCAGGTATCACTTCTGCCAGAATGACTTGGACTGTAAACAAGATGACCAAATAAAGGTAAAAAGGCATTTATAATAAAGAGGGCAGCGTGCAAAAATAGAAAGCAACATACTACAGGTAGAAACATAAATTAATGTATCCTCTGTGGAGGGCAACTAGCAAAATTATACATGTATATCCCACTGGAAAAAACTACCAAACTATATCAGCTGGGAGAAAAATGTACACAACAATCTAGTAAGCCTTTTTTTTTTTTAAGTAAGCCATCTTGTGCGTTAAAAGTGAGGAAAACAAGAACAGATATGCATCAACGTGGCTTGTCTACTGTAAAATCTGCATCACTGATACCCACTTCTATAGTTTCCTCTGCCTCATAGGCAGAAGTCTGGAAGTACATTTCCCAGAACCTTTTCCTCAAATGATTCAAAGATAGCATTTCTCTGCCAATGAGGGTGATAACATGATTTTAAGAAGAGAAGCAGGAGCTATTATTGTCTGAAGGCAACTATAAGTAAACACATGGGCAGGCAACAAGCATGAGATCCGAAAGGGCCACTGCACAACAATCATCTGTTTTTTTCCAGACTCAATATTGTACAATGTCAATTTTCTAAATTAAACCCATAATTTCAATGGAATAATTGTTAAATTCAAGTTTCCATGGCAATTTGAAACTTATAATGTACACAGAAAAAAAATCAAAGGGCAAGGAAGAGTCCATTTTGAAGAAAAGTGTGAACTTCTCAGCATATACAAAAATAAAATTCCAGATGGGTCAAAAAACTAAGTAGGCAAAGAAACTGCAAATTTTTAGAACAAACAGGATATTTTTTAAGACCTTGACCGCTTCTTAGACAAGAAAGGGAAAAAACTAGAAAAGATTGGGAAGTCTGATTACACTACAATTTAAAATGTTCATAAATAAAGTGAAAAGACTTGTAACACACTGAGATGTATATGACAAAACCAACAACAAAAAAACAGGAAAAAAAAAAAAACCATAGCATGTATGCACACACACAAACTGTCTCAAAACTGCACTGTAAGGAGGATGAAAGCAACAGGCAACTCACCCAGAAGCTCCAACTGGTCAAAGCACATGAACATATATTCTACATCAGTACAATCTGGGAAATACAAATTAAAACAAGACACTACTTCACACCTATCAGATCGTAAAAGCTGAAATCAAATGAAAACAATTACCAACAGGTTTGAGAGTAAAGAGGCAATACAGCTGGTACAACCACTTTGGAGAAAAGTAAAATTACATTGTAAAAGTGAATGTGTATATATGTTATGACCCAGAGAGACTACTTCTACATGTCAACCTCAGAGAAACGTGTGCATGTACACGAAGAGACACGTCAGGATATCAACTACAGTACTATTTGTAATCGCTCAACACTAGAAACTACCTAAGTGCAGCATGTTAGGGGAATAAACTGCATTTATTTGTATGAGATATATAGCAATGTAACAAATGTGCTATGATGAATAAAATTTAAAAACAATGTTGCAAAAGACATATCATTTCAAAGTTTAGAAAACACAAAAATGATAGCACATATGGTTTACAGTATTATTTATGGATGTATAAACACAGTGTCAGTGCAAAAAAACTGAAAGACGCAAGCCAACTTTCAAGGCTGGGGAGGCTGGGAACGGGGCGCTAGTTGTGTGTAACTATTTTACTCCTTTCTAAGAGACAGCACAAACAGGGCAAAGCGCTGATACCTGTTTACTCCTGGTAACGGGTGAGGAGGTTTCTATTAAATTTTATTTCATCCTCTGTGTCTGAAAATCTCAATCTTATTTTAAAATATTTTCCAAGATAGATCCTTCTGCTTCACTTCAGCACAGAAGACAAACTGAAACGGGCAAGCCTGGGGAAAGGCTGCACCGACCCCAGCAGGAGGCAGAGCAGCATAAAGACGCGTACACACGTGGCCAGGGGGAGAGATCTGCTGCTTCCACACGCTGGTCAGGACTACAGAGCTCTCCACACTCACGCGAGCCTTGGATACCTGTCAGCTATTCCCTTTTAGGCTCTCCTGTATGGCTGAAACATTTGTGCATATGTGATAATTCAAAAAACCAAAGGTCCTCCAATGTCAGCTTGATTTGGGGGCTGTCATAAAATTCAAGTTCAATTATATCACCTTCTAGATAGTGAACTTCGACTGCCTTTCCACAGAACCACTTAGCAAAAATCAAAGCTTGAGGAGCCATAAACTCTACACTACTATTATCAAATCTGATTCACAGTATTATCATCACGTCTGTATTACTAGCACAATGTCAAAGACACATCCCTGTCAATCTGCACCAAAACTTTTCACTTTCACTATTTGTGTATCACATAAAAGATGACAGCTTATAAAGTAAATCTAAAACTCATCATCTGTAATCATCACCTGTAAATAATTCTACAGACATAGGCCTCAAGAGTCATTCAGATCAGATCCCAACAGAATTATTGGCAAAGACACTGAAAATTCCAAAAAGACACATAAGAACACCTAGATAATGAGTCAGCCCCCACTGATGTCTTACTTCAAAAGTACAGTTTGAAACTAAGAGCATGCTTTGATCAACACTACTATTTCAGATAACCTCATCAGAGTGTGTATGCACGTTCACACATTCATGACAGTGACACGGTGACCCAAACGGCCCAGCTCCAGTGAAGAAGAATGCATGCCCAGAGGTCCCCCAGGTCACCACTCCTATCACAAACCACTGCAGCAGGACCCTAGGACCCTTATGAAAAGTACTGTTATCAGACAACTCCCAAAAAATATGCTAAGCCCTGGAAACCATCGTGTGTCATTTTTCTTGTTTAAATATTGAGGTAATGCAACTTTTAGAACTGAACGCTAGTTTCTTTCATGGCTGTCTGCATATCAGCATGACCTGTTAAGAGAGACAGGATGGGAGATGCACTCTTTCCCTTTCACACAGCTGTTTCTCAGCTTATAACACCAAGGTCATATCACCCTTCAGGCACTCCACAGGGGTATTCTTATTACTCTTTCAAAAAGGAAAAATAATTTGTTTCTGTTAACTCAGAAGTAGACCAAAATGCCCCTGTCTTTTCAGACTCATTTTTAGAGGCAAAGATAGAAGTGCTGTAACTTGGGCTGTTTGATGCAGCACTATGCAGTGGTGTGACCGAGGTACCCTCCTGGGCACTGGGACCACGACACAGTTCACTTGGCCATTACTACTGACCTGTCATCGTTTCTGTGTTTCTTCTCCTTTTAGTCCTTTATTGAATCACTTTCTTCTTTTGTTCCTTCTCTGAACCTTTGTCCTGCCTCTTTTATTAGATGAAGTCAGATGCAACTAGCTCTGATCTTTGACCGACACACATGAACTACTGCACACTCTCTAGCGGTTACATGAAATGATGTTCTAGAGTTAGACCTGTTACCTTGAATAAAGTCACTTAAATTCTCTGAGTCTAAACCTCCCTGACTTTAATAAGAATAACGCTGCTTACCTTAAACTCAAAAAAGTACTCCGGGTTCTTCAGCGACGTAGTGAACGTAAGCCACGTGCCCATTTTCCTCCTCCTTCCCTCCATCCACCCCCGGAGCAGCCGTCCTGTCTCTGGTCTTTACAGACCCATATAGGAGACAATGTGACATGAAAGTCGCTCAGTCGTGTCCGACTCTTTGCGACCCCATGGACCATACAGTCCATGGAACTCTCCAGCCAGAATACTGAGTGGGTAGCTTTGCCCTTCTTCAGGGGATCTTCCCAACCCAGGGATCAAACCCAGGTCTCCTGCACTGCAGGTGGATTCTTTACCAGCTGAGCCACAAGGGAAGCCCTCATATAGGAGAGGAGGGGAAAAAAAATCTGTATCACATCAGGGTGCCTCAGACAGTAACTAAGAAGGAGACAGAAAGGGGGTATACAAAGAAGGGGTCAGAGCTCCAAACACTACTCTGCCTTTGTCATAAGATACTGGTACATGCCACAGGCCAATTCTGTAAAATGGATCCAATGGTTTTTAAAAAACGAATTCTGAAAAATCACCCGAGTTGACAGTCCCATCTTCCCTCAGTACAAATATATACACACAAAAACTGTACCTTTCCAAGCCAGTGAAGTGACTGTCTTCTTTAGGGATTCGTTTCTTCCCTGTCAGGGGGTTTGCCCAGCCTATATCTCCTCTCTCAAAAATGACCAGTACCATTCAAAGCCCATCACTTCAAGCTTCTGCCAAAAAGAGGGGAATTAAGTGAATGAAATACTGGAGCAGGATGGGGGAGGCAGTCTCACATAGGAAAGGGTAGACTAGCCAAATCGCAGCAACGGCAGGAGTGGAGCTGAGCACCAGGAGCCCCTGGAACCAGGCACTCACAGTCAGCATCACTCCTGTCAAAGCGGACCGCTTCCTTCAAGGAGTGGCAAACACAGGCAGAGCTTACATGCTGCATCCGACCACACCCACATCCACAGAGGGGTGAGTCTCCTTTCTGGTTTCACCTTAAAACATCCAGGGAACTCTGACTGGCCCATGTAAAGCAAGGCAGGCAAGTGACGAAGCAGTGAGGCCTCTGGGAAGCCCCAACAGAACCACGCGGTAAGGGACCGAGACGGACAGACAGAACCCCAAAATAAGAGGGTGCTGCCCCCAGGAGACAAAACACGGAAGGCAGGCAAGCAGGGTACTACTGCAGTGAGAAAGCAGAAAGAGCAGCTTCTGGAATTGAAGAGACCTTGGTTATAATCTACTTGATCAGATAATCAGAATAAACCTTGGGCAAGCCATGTATCATCTCTGAATCAGTCTCCTTGTGTATAAAATGAGATTAAAGTAAGACTTAGAAAAAAAAATCATAAAGTTACCCAGAATTCTAGTACCTAATAGGCATAAAGACAGAAATGTTTTATTAAATCACTAATTCATTACATCTCACTTTTTTCACCAGTAAAGTTAGAAATAATCACATAAATGTTTCAATACTTGATTGTTTCTGAAAGTTAACATGTAACAGGCCTTTTCCGTCATTCAAAGTCATAGAATTTCAAGGGAATAAACGCAATGCTTGATTATTTCCAGGAAGTATACCACACCACCTCTAAACTGGCAGCTTGCTTTCACTGAGCTTAAGTCACTTCCTGTAGCTTTCATCCACCAGCCATTAGTGTGACATATGGTGAAAGTCCACTCCTGCTCTCCGATGGCAGGCATCCAAATACGAGGCAGCCACGATGCCTCCCACCCCCCTGCCCAGGTTAGTTTCCCAGCTACACATTCCTATTTGCCTCAGCCATCCACACCACACGATTTCAAATGTACCTCCCATCTGAGAATGCACCTATAGCCAGAAATGTGGTAATTTCAGGCGAGGAGTAAGACAGGATCGAGGCCCCCGTGTCATCTCTGTGCACCAACCAGACACTTCTTTGCGTCACATGTACTGATGAAGCTAGCAAGCTGCACCCCTCAGCCTTTTTCATCAAGGATTAGTTTTGGGAAGAAAAGACAGGATTTTCCACTTCTCTCTGTTCATTTTCCCTTTGTTGGATTCAGCGGATCACATTAGTCTATCAAGCTCAAACCTCTTGGGTCCTTTAACCTGTCAACCAAAGTCCTCACTATCTCACAGTCAACACTGATGTGCAGTAACATTTCTGGGTCTCCTCCTTCCAAATTATGGAAGGATTATACTTCCCTACCCCACAAAAACCCGCGCTGGGTGTGGTCACAAAACCTGCCTTGATCAGTTAACTGTGAGCTGAAATGATGGATGGAGCCTCTGGAGGCTGATATGCCATCCATCATGTTCTGTCTCCTGTACCACGAGTAAAATCAATATTCCAGAAGGCAGAAAACTCCAGAGGTTCCTCTGTGAGGACAACCCAAAGCAGAGAACCCTGCTACCTGAGAACAGACACGCAATATAAGCAACAAATAAATCTCCTCTCCTTGTCAGTCACCGAGATTTGAAAACTATCGCCACAGCAAAACCTAACCCATTCCACCCATCACACCACCCCTCCTGTATCTGCACCAGCTGCGAATGTGCTGAGTGATCTGTATACCTCATGCAACTCATTGAAGACAGGAGGCTGCCCCCACAAAAAGAGAAGTTAGACTGTTTTAGTTTGTTCTTAATGAATTCAGGCTAATTCTTAATGTTAAGTACTTCACCTCCCCTGGAAACAAGTAATTCTTTTAAATAATCTACTCTAGAATCTCACCTGAGGGCCACATCAAACTCCATAATCTTGCTTCTTTCCGTTTCTAAAAAGTGGGTAAACCTTTTCTGTCTGAAATCATCAGGTGACACTCTCCTGAACCCCACCAGACCTGAAAACATAAAAAGCTATTTAAAAATTTCATTTTTCAAGTTCTTACAATCCAAAGATACAATTAATTTAAGTCAAGAACAAATAGTTGCTATCTTTAGTCATCTCTCTGGACTTCATTTCCCTCATTCTGTTAACCTCTCGCCGCTCTGCTTTAACCCAAAGACTGACCTTTTCTGAGCATGGCCAGTCAGAGGAATCTTATTTTTCAGATATAATATTCATGTCTTCCTACATTCAGCTAGTCTCACTATCCTGTACTATTCATAAGCTCATTACTTAAAATGTATTCAACATTTACCAAATATTTACTATGTATTAGGCAACAGCTCGGTCTGGGACATATCTGTCTTCAAAGAATTTATAGTTAAAAATGTCAACTGAACACAACAGAAGTGGGTAAGAGCAACACCACAAGGAATTTTGAATGCCTTACTTAGGTAGTGTAATACAGTGCCTAGGAACATAAACTTTGAAAGCAGACAGTCCCGGTCTCAATTTCCTCACCTGTAAGACAGAGATAATTAACAGCAAAGAACTGTTCAAAGAATTAAATCAGACAACACAAGTAAGGGGCTTAGCTATATTTAATGCTAATGTTACCCTGAAGCGAAAGGCAGAGGAGAAAAGCAAAGAAATACCCATCTGAATACAGAGTTCCAAAGAATATCAAGGAGCGATGAGAAAGGCTTCCTCAGTGATCGGTGCAAAGAAATAGAGGAAAACAACAGAATGGGAAAGACTAGAGATCTCTTCAAGAAAACTAGAGATACCAAGGGAACATTTCATGCAAAGATGGGCACAATAAAGGACAGGAAAGGTACGGATCTAACAGAAGCAAAAGATATTAAGAAAAGGTGGCAAAAATACACAGAAAAACTGTACAAAAAAAGATCTTCACGCCCAGATAATCACGATGGTGTGATCACACACCTAGAGGCAGATATCCTGGAATGCAAAGTCAAGTGGGCCTTAGGAAGCATCACTACCAACAAAGCTAGTGGAGGTGATGGAATTCCACTTGAGCTATTTCAAGTCCTGAGAGACAATGCTGTGAAAGTGCTGCACTCAATATGCCAGCAAATTTGGAAAACTCAGCAGTGGCCACAGGACTGGAAAAAGGTCAGTTTTCATTCCAATCCCTAAGAAAGGCAATGCCAAAGAATGCTCAAATTACCACACAATTGCACTCATCTCACACGCTAACAAAGTAATGCTCAAAATTCTCCAAGCCAGGCTTCAACAGTATGTGAACCAAGAACTTTCAGATGTACAAGCTGGATTTAGAAAAGGCGGAGGAACCAAATATCAAATTGCCAACATCCGTTGGATCACCGAAAAAGCAAGAGAGTTCCAGAAAAACATCTATTTCTGCTTTATTGACTATGTCAAAGCCTTTGACTGTGTGGATCACAACAGACTGTGGAAAATTCTTCAAGAGATGGGAATGTCAGACCACCTGACCTGCCTCCTGAGGAATCTGTATGCAGGTCAGAAAACAACAGTTAGAACCAGACATGAAAAAACAGACTGGTTACAAATCAAGAAAGGAGTCCGTCAAGGTTGTATATATATCTTGAGAAATGCCGGGCTGGATGAAACACAAGCTGGAATCAAGATTGCCAGGAGAAATATCAATAACCTCAGATATGCAGATACCACCACCATTATGTCAAAGAGCAAAGAGGAACTGAAAAGCCTCTTGATGAAAGTAAAAGAGAAGAGTGAAAAAGATGACATAAAACTCAACATTCAGAAAACTAAGATCATGGCATCTAGTCCCATCACTTCATGGCAAATAGATGAGGAAACAATGGAAACAGTGAGAGACTTTATTTTGGGGGGTTCCAAAATCACTGCAGATGGTGACTGCAGCCATGAAATTAAAAGACGTTTGCTCCTTGGAGGAAAAGTTATGATCAACCTAGACAGCATATTAAAAAGCAGAGACATTACTTTGCCAACAAAGGTCCATCTAGTCAAAGCTATGGTTTTTCCAGTAGTCATGTACGGAGGTGAGTGCTGGACCACAAAGAAAGCTGAGCGCCGAAGAGCTGATGTTTTTGAACTGTGGTGTTGGAGAAGACTCTTGAGAGTCCCTTGGACTGCAAGGAGATCCAAACAGTCCATCCTAAAGGAGATCAGTCCTGAATATTCATTGGAAGGACTAATGCTGAAGCTGAAACTCCAATACTTGAGCCACCTGATGCGAAGAACTGACTCATTTAAAAAGGCCCTGATGCTGGGAAAGATTGAAGGCGGGAGGAGAAGGGGACGACAGCGGATGAGATGGTTGGATGGCATCACTGACTCAATGGACATGAGTGTGAGTAAACTCTGGGAGTTGGTGATGGACAGGGAGGCCTGGCGTGCTGCAGTCCATGGGGTCGCACAGAGTCAGACACAACTGAGCGACTGAACTGAACTGAATGGTTAATAATTGAAAAAACTGACACACTGATATGACTAATCATATTTTAGAGTATTATGCTTTGGACCCAATAGCAAGAATAGACTAAAGAGTAAGTCTAAAGTCCAGGTGAGGTGTATGAATGCATGCTCTGTTGTGTCCGACTTTGCAACCCCATGGACTACAGCCTACTATGCTATGTCTATGGGATTTTAAGAGGGTTAAAAGGCTGTTGGCAGTAATCGACAGTGCAGTTAGAGAGAAAGAACAAGAGAAAACTCAGCAAAGATTTTTGGCTGATAATAACTATCATCAGCCAAGACTATCATTTACTCTTGGCTCTGATAATAACTATGTAATCTTGCACAAGGCCTCGGTTCTCTCATCAATAGATCTGACCTATACAATCAAAGTTTATTTCCAGAGTACTACCTGTTTTTACTTCCCTCTAAAAATTTCCCTCGTGGCTCAGATAGTAAAGAATCTGCCTGCAATGTGGAGACCCAGGTTCGATCCCTGAGTCAGGAAGATCTCCTGGAGAAGGGCATGGCAACCCACTCCAGTCTTCTTGCCTAGAGAATTCCATGGACAGAGGAACCTAGTGGGCTATAGTGCATGGGGTCACAAAGAGACACAAAACACTTTCACCTGTTTTTCCAACTTTTATAGTTTATATATCTATAATGTCAGTAACAGGCATCTCTTATACAAGTATCTGTAGCAAAAACCCAAAAACTCTAAAGCATAATTAAATGCTAACAATCGCCTTCAAAAGCAAGCAGAAAAAACAGAAAGCATGCACCATGTCAAGAGCTAGAAGAAAATTGTATCTGTGATTAGACTTTTTCAGAAAGGGAAAAGAAAAAAGAAAAAAACACCAAAAAACCACCTATTATAAATCTAGAAACTGTGAGTTAGATTTTCTTTGTATGCAGACTGTCTCTATCACTTAAATTTCCCAATTCAAGGAATACCATGAAAAACTTTTAAGATAAGCTTTCCACAGTGAAGCTTCAGAAATTTCCAAATTTCCAAATCATCTAATACCATTCTTCCATCTATTAATATTAAAACTAATAGACAAGAAAAAAGAAAAGACATCCAAACTGGAAAGGAAGAAATAAAAATATCGTTGTTCACAGACAACATAATCTTACATGTAGAAAACCCTAAAAAGTCCACAAACAAAAATGAATATTAGAACTAATAAATGAATTCAAAGTTGCAGGATACAAAATCAACACACAAAAATCAGATTGTTTTTTTTTAATATAGTTAACAAGAAACAGAAAAGGAAATTAAGAAGACAATTCCATTTACAGTAGCATAAAGAATAAAATACCTGGGAATAAACTCAACCAAGGAGGCAAAAGACTTGTACACTGAAAACTATAAAACACTGCTGAAAGAAATTTAAAAAGACAAACAAATGGAAAGATATGGAAGACTTAATAATATTAAAACATTTATACTACATAGGGTAATCTACAGATTAAATATAACTCCTATCAAAATCCCAGCGGCTTTTTACAGATTAAAAATTCATCCTAAAATTCATATGGAATTCTGAATAACCAAAACAATCTTTTGGGAAAAGAAACTTGGAGATTTCACATTTCTTGATTTCAAACTACAAAGTTACAGAAATCAAAACTGTGTGGAACTCATGTAAAGACAGACACATAGACCAGTGCAAAAGAACCAAGCCCAGAAACAAAGCCTTGCATACACACAGTTCACAGACCTCAACAAGGGCACCAAGGTCATTCAGCAGGAGAAAGGACAGTCTTTTCAACAAATGGTGTTGGAAAAACTGGACTTCCATGTGCAAAAAATGAAGTTGGACCCTTACCATATACCATATACAAAAATCAGCTCAAAATGGACTAAAGACCTAAATGCAAAAGCTGAAATTTATAAAACTCTCAGAAGAAAATGGGGAAAGCTTCATGGCACTGAATTTGGCAAGGACTTCTTGGATATGGCCAAATCACCAGCAACAACAACAACAAAAAGATAAAGTGAACTTTATCAAAATTAAAAGCTTTTGTGCATAAAAAGGCAACCTACAGAATGGGAGAAAGTACTTCCAAATCATGATGAGGGGTTAATATCCAGAACATATAAAGGACTACAAAACAGTAACAAATGAAAACAACTCAATTAAAAGATGACTATTTCCCCAAAGATATACAAATGGCAATACACAAATGAAAAGATACTCAATATCATTAATCACTGGGAAAATACAAATCAAAACCACAAAATACCACTTAACAAATATCAGAATGGCTATTATAAAGAAAACAGAAAATAACAAATGTAGGTGCAGTGCATAGAAATTAAAACTCTTAAGCACTTCCATGAGAATGGAAAATAGTACAGCCAATGGTAGAACACAATTACAATATGCCATTTCCTCAAAAAATTAAACACAGAATTACCATATGATCCAAAGATTTCACTTCTGGTGATATATCCAGAAGAAATGAATGTAGTGACTCAAACAGGTATGTATACACCAACGTTCATAGCATCATTACTCACAAGAGCCTAAAGGACACTTAGAAAGCAATCCAACTGTCCATGGATGGATTAACAAAATTTTTTAATGTGGCATATACATACAATGGAATGTTAGTCAACCTTAAAAAAAATATATTGACACATGCTTCAACATGGATGAGCCTTGAAGACATTATGCTAAGTGAAATAAGTCAACTGCAAAAGGATAAATATTGTATGATACACTTAAACAAAGCAGAACGGTGTTTGTCAGAGGTTGGGGGGTGAAGGGTACAGGAAGTTAATGTTTAATGGATAGAGTTTCACTGTGAAGATAAAAAAAGTCATAGAGATGGTTGGTGGTGATGGTTGCACAACAATGTGAATGTATTTAATGTCACTTAATTGCACATCTTAAGATGATTAAAGTGATAAATATTATCTTCATTTTACAACAAAAAACAAATAGAAAAATAATTTTTTGCTTTTATATAAATGAAGTTTAGACTAATTTGTATTTTTTGTTTAATTCATTTTAGAATGAGAATTTTTTAACATCAGAGGTAAAATAATATTCTGATGAATTCTATCACACACACAAGAAATATTTATTATGACCAATGCCCCTAAATATCTCCTGTCATTGTTCAGATAGCAGAGGGATATGTTCAAATCATTTGATCTAAATAAAAAGGAAAATAGGGACTTCCTTGGCAGTCCAGTGGTTCGAACTCTGCATTTCCACTGCGGAGTGCATGGGTTTGATCCCTGATCAGGGAATTAAGATCCCACAAGTCACGTTGTACAATGAAAAAAAAAAAAAAACGAAAAGAATATAATAAGAAAAAAATTAACATGAAATTTAAAAAGATAACTGTATCTACTTAAATGTTTCCAAAAAAAAATTGGTAATCAGGAAAAAAAAATCTTTCAAGGCAAGGTTTTAAAGACAGAAGTTCCTCACATTAAACTAGTGAAAAACATCCAAGTATATAAGTATCAATGCTAAATATTATTTGTATTCAAACTTGAGAAAAAACAAATTGTGGTCTTTTTTAATAATTTAGTTCCTAACCCCCACTATGAAATGACTGTGGGTTACTTCAAAAGGTTCCAAGCCTCCTAGGGATTAAAATGGTATACATAAAAACTACATTTACAAAATCAGCTTACCCAAGATACTAATATCTAGGAGGAAAGACCAAGGCCCTTAAGTTTTTAACTCTTGACATGTTTTCCTCCCTGGTTTCTTCTGGATCTTCCACAGCTTTGCCCAGCACACAACACTTATTTATTGACCCACAGATACTGTGTTTAGGTCACAGGCCAAACAACTTTTACAAAGGCTTGATCAAGACTAGGACTCCAAATCAGGGTAATGCTAATGAATTTTATATAGATAAGAAAATATCTGCGGAAAGTCTCTTTGCCTCTAAATCACTTTCACTATGGTTCTCCTAAATGCTGCCTTAAACATAGTAACGCAGTAGCAATTCACTCAAACCTACAGTTTATTTTCAGTGTTTAAGGAAACAGGAAGCCTATCATTTCTTTATGATTAGATAAAGCTCTAATCAATAATTTAAATGCTCCTACCATATTTCTTTTTTTATGGCTATGCAGTCTCTTACAAAGGTGCTTGCTAAATGTATTCATAATTTTTCTGTAAGATTCTCATAACATTTTTTCCACAATCATTTGTCCGATGTAACCTTTACAAAATAGTTTACCATTTCCTGTGATTCTTTTCATCATTCTTTCAGATAAAATTCTCCACTTACCTAATCTACAAATAATGCTTTTGTAGTTCTATGAAGTCAAAATTTAATTTTCAAAAATGTTGCTATATATTTTATACATTAAAAACGTACTCAAATCAAGATAAAAAGCCAAAACTTTACATCAAAGCCCAAGGAATTAAACCTTCTTGTCTATGGAAGCCTAACCCAGCCAGAGACAGAAATATAGGTTTAAAAGTATCTGAGGGACCAATATCAGGATACTATCTGTTCAAAAAAATTTTGGTCTCAAGACCCCTTCACACCTTAAATTACTGAAGACTCCAAAGAGTTTTATTTATTGGGGGGGGGGGGCAGGTATTTATGATGATATCTAATTATTCAAAATGAAAAACTGTTTATGTAGTTTCAAAATTTTAAGCTTCACGCTTCTTCACCCGTAGATTTCATCTCCAAAAACCACTTTTCTCTGCTCACCTATAAAAAGAAACTCCTCATCTGTTAAAGTTTTACCATGAGACTGCAGCAGTTCAGGCACATCTTAAGACTCCACTTCTAATTCTAGTTCTCTTGCTGTTTCCACCACATCTGCAGTTGTTTCCTCCACTGAAGTCTTGAACCCCCTCAAAGTCTCCATGAGGGTTGGAATTAACTTCTTCCAAACTCCTATTTATGTTAATGTTTTGACTTCTTTCCATGAATCATGAATGTTCTTAATGTCATCTAGAATAGTTAATCCTTTCCAGGAGATTTTCAATTTACTTTGCCTAGAGGCATCAGAGGAATCCTTACCTATGTCAGCTACAGCTTAACAAAATGTATTTCTTAAAAAATAAAACTTGAGGGTTTCCCTGGCAGCTCGGTGATAAAGAATCCACCTGCCAATGCAGGAGACACAGGTTCGATCCCTGGTCTGGGAAGATCCTACATGCCATGGAGCAACTAAGTCTGTGCTCCACCACTGCTGACCCCGTGCGCTGGAGCCAGGGAGCCACAACTGCCAACGCCACGTGCCGAGAGCCCGGGCCCCACAGGGCGGCCACCGCAACGAGGAGCCCGCACCACAGACAGACAGTGGCCCCCGCTCACCGCAATGAGAAGCCTGCGCCACAGACAGACGGCAGCCCCCGCTCACCCCAACTGGAGAAAAGTCTGCCGAGCAATGAAGACCCAGCGCAGCAAAAAAATAAATACATAACTTGAAGTTAAAACTACTCCTTGAGCTATAGAATGGATGTTGTGTTAACAAGTTTGACAACAACCAAACGTGAATCTGTGTGTACACTTCCCTAAGCTCTTGGATGACCAGCTGCACTGTCATCCTAAAAGGAATCTTTTCTTCTGAGTAAATGGTCTCAACAGCAGGCTTAAAATACTCATTAAGCCAAGTTTTAAAATCCAGACTTTGCTGTTCCATTTATGGAAGACAGGCAGCATAGACATAGTGTAATTCTTAAGGTCCCCAGGATTTTCAGGATCAGAGCATTGGTTTCAACTTAGTTACTAGCTGCATTAGCCTCGAACAACAGCCAGCCTGTCCTTTGAAGTCAAGCACCAACTTTTCACTTTCAGTTACGAAAGTCCTAGATGGCATCTTCTTCCAACAGAATGCTGCTCATCTAAGTCAGAAATCTACTATTTAGTGTAGCCACTTTCATTATCTTAGCTAAATCTTCTGGATAATTTGTTGCAGCTTCTATATAAGCACTCATGGCTTCACCTTGCAGTTTTAGGTTTTAGAGATGGCTTCCTGCCTTAAACCTCATGAACCAACTCTGCAAGCTTCAAACTTTTCTTCTGCAGCTTCCTCACCTCTCTCAGCCTTAACCAAATTGAACAGAATTAGGGTCTTGCTCTTGACTAGGCTTTGGTTTAAGGAAATGTGGTGGCTGGCTGGATCTATCCAGATAACTAAAACATTCTCTGTCTCAAGACGAACAAACCACTATAAATAAAATAAATAGGCTACAAGGATACATTACACAACACAGAGATTATAACCATACTTTATAACAACTATGAGCTGTCCTAAGTCGCTCAGTCGTGTCCCACTCTTTGTGACCCCATGGACTGTAGCCCGCCAGCCTCCTCTGTCCATGGGGCTCTCCAGGCAAGAGGACTGGAGTGGGTTGCCATGCCCTCCTCCAGGGGATCTTCCCGACCCAGGGATCGAGCCCAGGTCTCCCACTTTCCAGGAGCCCCCAGGGAAAAGCCCCTATAATAACTATAAAATGGAGTAGAAACCTGAAAAACTGTGAATCACGAATGAAGCCCATGTTCCCAAGGGCCTGTACCACCTGAAACTTACATAATATTATCAGTTACACCACAATTAAAAAAACTTTTTTCTCCATATCAGCAATAAGGCTGTTTCAGTTTCTTTATCTTTTGTGTGTTCACTGGAGCAGTACTCTTAATTTCCTTTAAGAACTGCTCCTTTGCATTCGTTCAAAACTTGGCTAACTGTTTGGTTCAAAGGGTTTAGTTTTTGGCCTATCTGGGCTGATAACATGCCTTCCTCACTAGGCTTCATCATTTCTAACTTCTGACTTAAAGTGACAGATGTATAACTCTTCATTTCAACAGGTACTTAGAGACCATATATAGGGTTATTTATGAACTGGCCAAATTTCAACATCGCTGTGCCTCAGGGAATAAGGGGGTCCAAGGAGGGAGAGAAAGAGAGAGAGAGATGTCAAAACACACGTTTATGGATTAGGATTAAGTCTGCCACCTGACATGGGGCATAGTTCATGGTGCCGAAAAACAACTACAATAATAACATCAAAGACCACCGATGACAGATCACCATCACAAATAATGAAAAAGCTTGAAATATTTCAAGAATTATCAAAACATGACTCAGAGACACCAAATGATGTTGGAAAAATGGCACCAACAGACTTATCTGACACAGGGTTACCACAAATCTTCAAGTTGTAAAAAACAGAGTGTGAAGCAAAGAAAAGGACAATAAAACAAGGCTTGCCTGTACACACATACAGGTTTCTCTACATGAGACGTTCAGTTTTGCCAAGGGTTACACACACGCGTGTGCGCGCACACACACACACACACACACACACACAGGCTCCATGGATTGTAAGTGCCAAACTCACAGTAACTACTACTGCTTTCTCCAAGTGACTTGTTTAAAGTAGGCTTTCTCAACCTCTGCAATAATGACACTGTAGAGCAGGTGATTCTTTGCTGAGGGTGGATGTCCTGTTCACCGTACAATGTTTCAGCTTCACTCCTGGACTCTATCCAATAGATGCCGGGAACATCCTTCCCCTTCCCCAGTTATGACAATCAAAAATGCCACTGAAGAGCTACCACCTCACACCAGTCAGAACAGCCATCATCAAACGAACAATAAATGCTGGAGAAGGTGTGTAGAAAAGGGAACCCTCTTGCACTGCTGGTGGGAATATAAACTGATACAGCCACTATGGAAGACGGTATGGAGATTCCTTAAAAAATGAGGAATGAAACCGCCATACGACCCAGCAATCCCACTACTAAGCATATACCCTGAGGAAACCAGAATTGAAAAAAGACACATGTACCCCAATGTTTACTGCAGCACTATTTACAATAGCTAGAACATGGAAGCAACCTATATGTCCATCAACAGGTGAATGGATAAAGAAGCTGTGGTACATATACACAATGGAATATTACTCAGCCATAAAAAGGAATGTGTTTGAGTCAGTTCTAATGAGGTGGATGAACCTAGAACCTGTTACACAGAGTAAAGTAAGTCAGAAAGAGAAAAATGATATTGTATACTAATGCATATATATGGAATCTGGAAAGATGGCACTGATGGATTTACTTTCAGGGCAGCAGTGGAGAAACAGACACAGAGAACAGACCTACAGACACGGAGAGCAGGAGGAGAGGGGTTGATGTGTGGGGAGAGCGACATGGAAACTTCATTACCACCTGTAAATAGACAGCCAGTGGGAATTCGCTGTATGACTCAGGGGCTCTGTGGGGCGGGATGGGGAGGGAGACGGGAGGGGGCATGGCTGATTCTTGTTGAGGTTTCACAGAAAACCACAAACTCTGTAGAGCAATTATCCTTCAGTTAAAAAAGAAAAATAAAGTGGCCACAAACAAACAAAATTGTCATTGGAGAAATCCTATCCCCCACCGAGAACCACTATTTTGGAGAAAATTCATCTAGGAAGCCTAACCTCACCTTTTGTTGTTACTGTTGTTTAAAAAAGAGGAAGGGGGCAATAAATCCTATTCTAGCTCTTTCTTCTCACCACTCCTAAATTTAATTATTTGATGGTGGAAAGCAACTGTCCATTCTGAGTCCACATACATGTATGTGTGTATCTTCTGTACCGTGAGCACATTACTGCATAAGGAGAAGACAGGCCAGTTTTTCTCAACTGTGGGAGTGCATATCAAAATAACCTTTTCAAAAAAAAGAAAAACATATATATATATATATATACACATACACACACACACACACACATACCAATGTCCTGTCTCAGATACACCTTTACTCATCCAGAAATATCTGAATGTCCACTCTATGCAAAATATTATTGTGGGTGATGGGGATACAGCAGTAATAACAGACCTGGTCCTGGCCCTCTTAGAATTCACATTCCAAAAGAGAGAGAGAGACCACAAATACAGTCAGATAAAGAGTATTATTTCAGATAGAACTACAGGGAAATAAAACTTTATGGGACCATTTTTTGCATTCTCACCAATAATATTCAGTAGATAATATCAAAGTACTGAATGAATTTCTTGTTAAGAGTTTGGTATTGGGCAAAACTGTGGCCTTTACTCTCCGGGAAATTATAAACTCAAGACTAAATAGTTACATTCTCTCATAGTTTCAATTCTAACTTCCATGAGTTCAATGAAAACACTACATTAAACCCTTGAAAATGGTAAAGTTTAACGATTTTATAAATGGGGGGAGGGGGAAGTTCCTGCACTTCTAAAGGCAACTGTAGGCTGTAAGAGGGAGTAGTCCAGAAACAAGGCTGTCTCCAGCAGAAGTTATTCAAAGGAAAAAACATCTGCTGACAAGCTGACAATCAAGGATTGTTCACAACAAATCTGGCAAGAGTGAGGAAGAGGACTTTTTTCTCTTTCATTTTATACTTCTGTGAAAAACTGGTACCAAAAACCTGAAATAAGTAAGTTTTCTGCTCTTCAATTTTTCCTAAGAAGCAAAACAAAACAAATCACACACACCCCTCCCCCACCCGCCAAAATGAAAAAACAACAAAAAACTCTTGCATATCCTTTCTATGGTTAAAAAACAGTTGTGTGTGGAGAAAAGGGAGCCCTCCTACACTGTTGGTGGGAATGTAAATTGGTACAGCCACTATGGAGAACACTATGGAAGGTCCTTAAAAAACTAATAAAGCTAGTGCTGCCATATGATCCAGGAATCCCTCTCCTGGGCATATTATCTGGAGAAAACTATAAATCAAAAAGGTACATGCACTCCTAAGTTCATAGCAGCACTACTTACAATAGCCAAGACATGGAAGCAACTCAAATGTTAATCAACAGATGAACAGATAAAGAAGATATGAAATATTACTCAGCCATAAAAATGAATGAAATAATGCCATCTATAGCAACCTGGATGGATCCAGATATTATCAGACTAAGCAGTCAGAAAAACAAACACCATATGATATTACTTACATGTACATGTAGAATCTAAAATATGACACAAATGAACTTATTTATGAAACAGAAGGGCTTCCCAGGTGGCTCAGTGGTAAAGAATCTGCTTGCCAGGCAGGAAATGTGGGTTCAATGCCTGAGTTGGGAAGATCCCCTGGAGAAAGAAATGGCAACCCACTCCAGTGCTCTTGCCTGGGAAATCCCATGGACAGAGGAGTCTGGCAGGATACAGTCCACGGGGCCACAAAGAGTCGAACAGAACTTAGTGACTAAGCAACGACAACACTGAAACAGAAAGAGTCAGAGACACAGAAAATAAACTTATGGATGCCAGCTATTTTATATACGTATATATAAAGCAGACAGACAACAGGGAACAATATCCTGTAATAAAACACAATAGAAAAGAATATGAAAAAGAAAGTATATTTAGGCATAACTTAATTTGCTGTACAGCAGAAATTGACATTGTTAATCAAGTTGACTTCAATAAAATAAATTAAAAAAAAAAAATCTATGGCTAGCAAAGGAGAAAGAAGATGGCAGAGGATATATTAAGAGTTTCGTATTAACACACACACATTATTGTACATAAAATAAACAAGAAGGTCCTACTGCATAGCACAGGGAACTACACTCAATATCCTATAATAAGCTATAATGGAAAAATATGAAAAAGAATATAATATGTGTGTGTGTATACATACATGCACAAATATGTATCACTTTGCTATATATACCAGAAAGTAACACATTGTAAGTCAACTACACGTCAAAAATAAATAAATAAATGTTGTGAGTATCAAATAAGAAAAAGATCAAACACTTCTCTGTCATATCAAAACTACTTAAAGATACCACTTAAATACACTCAGCCTTTAGGAATCAGAAAAAAAGGTCAGATGCCAGAAAATGTTAATCTAATGTTTCAATACACACTCCATTCCATACACACAAACAGCAGCAACCTGTTCACCCTCTAACAGTGATTCTCAAATGGATGTTTCACAAACTTCACAGACAGCTCCCGTGGATCCTATTCCACAAGTGTGTAACTCATGAATTTGTAAGTATTTCATGCCTGCAAGGAAGGAGCTACATTTAATAGCTTTTAATCGCTCAAAGAAACAAAGAAGGAATTGCAGAGAAAAAGGCAGATTCATCTTCCTCTTAAGAGCCTGAGGTTTGTCCCTGCCACCTCTAAAACATTCAGAACAAGCTTTGTTCTTTCCTCAAAGCTCTAACTTGAGGCAAGAACTCTATAAAATAAAATCTTCCAATGGCTGCTCCCCAGTTTCAAATTCAACTGTTGAGAACACGAGATAATCCAGGAATTGGCCCTTACATACTATGATAATGATGACCCAAAGAACAGAGCAGGAAATGGAGCTGTTCTGGAGTATTATTAGTATTAAACTTGAAGTAGGCTGGGATAAACTCAGATGCACAGTGTAATCCCTAAACACTAAGAAAAATATAGTTCTTAAAAATCAAACATTTTAAATGGTAAAAAGAAAATACAAAAGGTAACAAAAGAGGAACAGAGGAACAAAAAAGACATGACATATATAAAAAATGAAAAGTAAATGGGAGATGCAAATCCATTTCAAAAATAGCATTAAGTAGGAAAGGATTAAAAAACACTCCATTAAAAAGGCAGATGGCTAGACTAGATTTAAAAAAGCAATGCCCACCTATACGCCACCTACAAGAGAAACTTACAAACAGGTTGAAAGGATGGAAAAAACATACAACATGCAAACAACTATCAGAGAACTGAAGTAGCTCTATTAATATCTGACAAAATATGACTACATAAAAAAGTTACTTGAGATAAAAAGATATTTTATAATATTAAAAGTACCAATGCAATAGAAGATATTAATGAACATAAACATATGCACCTAAAAAGCAGGCCCAAAATAGGGGAAGCAAGAAAATGAGAGAAATGAAAGGAAAAACAGGCAATGAGTAACAGCAACAGACTTCAATGCCCTACCCTCTTAAACGTATAGAGCAAGTAAACAGGAAATCAGTAAGAATAACCTGAACAATACTGCTAACTAATGTGATCTATGTGACACATACTCAAGACTCCACCCAGCAACAGAATTCACATTCTTCTCAAGTATGCATGGAGTAAACTCCAGGACAGACTGTATGACAGACAATAAAGTCAAAGTGTTAGTCACTCAGCCGTGTTCGACTCTCTGCAACCCCATGGACTGTAGCCCATCAGGCTCCTCTGTCCATGGGAATTTCCCAGGCAAGGGTACTGGAGTGAGTTGCCATTTTCTTCTCCAGGGGATCTTTCAGTCCCAGGGATAGAACCCAGTTCTCCTGCATTGCAGGTAGATTCTTTACTATCTAAGCCACCAGGGAAGCCCAGACAATATAACAAGTCTCAAATTTAAAAGAACTGAAATGAGACAAAGAATATAAATAATATTCCCCAATCACAATGCAATTAAATTAGAAAACAAACAAAAAATTGGGGAAATCCACCTGGTGGCTCAGATGGTAAGGCATCTGCCTATAATGTGGGAGACCCGGGTTCAATCCCTGAGTTGGGAAGATCTCTTGGAGAAGAAAATGGCAACCCACTCCAGTATTCTCGCCTAGAAAATCCCATGGATGGAGGATCCTGGTAGGCTACAGTCCATGGGGTCTCAAAGGGTTGGTTGGACAAATGTTTGGATACTAAACAAGACATTTATAAAGAACACTTGGGTCAAACACAAAATCATGAGGGAATTTAGTTAGAATGTATTTTCAACTAACTGGAAACAGAATCAAAACATAGGATAGTAAACACAGAAGTATTTAAACGGAACTTTAAAGCTGTACACACCAATATGAGAAAAGGAAAAAAGTATGCTTTTTTCTGACTGCTTAAGATGGAAACCAAGTAAACCCAGAGCAAGCAGAAGAAAAGAAATTATAAATGTAAGAAGGAAAATCAGTATGATGGAAAAGGGAAAAAACAGAAAAAAATCAATAAAATCAAAAGTTCGTTCTCTGAAAAGACCAATAAAATTAACAAATCTATAGCTAGACTGACCAAGAAAAAAAAAAAAGAAGACAAATTATCTAGGAATGAAAAGGTGTACATCACTGACTTTGGAGAAATTAAAAGGATTATGAGGGAATATTTTAACAATGTCAAGCCAACAAGTTAGATATTACAGATAAAATGAAAAAAATTCCCTCAAAGACACAAACCAACAAAAACTGACTCAAGAGGAAACAGAAAGTCTAAACAGACCTATAGCAAGTGAAGAAACAGAATCAGTAACTTAAAAGACTATCACAAAGAGAAGGTCTGGCCCATATAGCTTCACTGGTGAATTCTACCAAACATTTAATCCTTCACAAACTCTTCTAGAAGAGAGCAGAGAACACTTCACAGTTCATTCTATGAGGCCAGCATCACCCTTATACCAAAGAAAAAGATATCACAAGAGAAAGAGAAACAAAATATTAGCAAGCTAAACCCAGCAGCACACAAAAGGGGTTATATGTGTTTGGTTGTTCTTAAAACATTAAACATAACATTATCATGAATACAGTGTATTAAAAAGCAGAGACAACCCTTTGCTGACAAAGCTCCGATAGTCATAGCTATGTATTTTCCAGTAGTCAAGTATGGATGTGAGAACTGGACTATAAAGAAGGCTGAGCGCTGAAGAATTGATGCTATCAAATTGTGGTGCTGGACTCTTGAGAGTCCCTTGGAGAGCAAGGAAATAAAGCCAGCCAATCCTAAAGGAAATCAACCCTGAATAGATTGGAAGGACTGATAATGAAGCTGAAGCGCCAATAATTTGGCCCCCAGATACGAAGAGCCAACTCACTGGAAAAGACCCTGATGCTTGGAAAGACTGAAGGCAAAAGAAGAGGGAGGCAGAGGATCAGATGGTTAGATAGCATCACCAACTCAACAGATGTGAATCTGAGCAAACTCAGGGAGACAGTGAAGGACAGGGGAGACTGGTGTGCTGCAGTCCATGGGGTTTTATTTACTTTTTTTTGTCCATGGGGTTTTAAAGAGGCAGACACCACTTAGTGACCAAACAACAATCATGTAATTCAGCAACTTGACTCATATGAATCTTCTCAAGAGAAATTAAAACACACATCTACACACATTGAAGGTTTGTGGCAACCCTGCACTGTAAAATGATGGTTCACATTTTTTAGCAATAAAGTATTTTTAAATTAAGATATATATATTGTTTTTTCAGGCATAATGCTGTTGCACACTTAATACATTACAGCACGGTATAAACGTAACTTATACATGCACTGGGAAACCAACCAGTTGTGTGACTTGTTTTTTTGATATACTAGCTTTACTGCAGTGGTCTGGAGTCAAACCTGCAATATCTCCAAGATGTACCTACAAATTGTTTTTGTTGTTTTTTGTTTAGTCACCAGGTCATGTCCAACTCTCTTGCGACCCCATAGACTGTAGCCTGCCAAGCTCCTCTGTCCATGGGATTTCCCAGGCAAGGATACTGGAATGGGTTGCCATTTCCTTCTCCAGGGGATATTCCTGATCCAGGGGTTGAACCCACTTCTCCTGCATTGGCAGGCAGATTCTTTACCAGTGAGTCACCAAGCAAGCTCCACACTTGCAAATTATAGCGGTTGCCTAAGGCTGAGAGGGCTTCCCACATGGCTCAGGGCTAAAGAACTACCTGTCAATGCAGGAGACGCAAGAGACAGGAGCTTGATCCCTGAGTCAGAAAGATCCCCTGGAGAAAGAAATGGCAATCCACTCCAGTATTCTTGCTGGAAAAATCCCATCGACAGAGGAGCCTGGCAGGCTAAAAAGTCCATGGGGGTCACAAAGACTCAGACATGACTGAGCACCCACACAGCGCAAAGGTTGAGAGAGGAGAGGAGGCCAGGAGAAACGCAGGTAACTGCTCGCTGGCACAAGGTTTCTTTCTGAGGTGATAAAAATGCTCCAAAATTAGACTGACAGTTGCAAAACCCAGTGAATTTACTAAAAAACAAACAAAACAACACACTGAACTATTAATTATTTAATAGGTAGATTTTCTGAATTAGATCTCAAAAAGATATTAAAAACAAACTCCAGCTTCAGTCTGTTGGCCCAAGATCATACAGTCAGAAAGCGGCAGAGCTAAGTTCCAAACTCGTCTTTTAATACAGTAGCAGTTGCCATTTACCAAGTGCCAACTATGTGCCAGGGTTTTACACACTCTCATTTAATTCAATAATTCTGGGAGGAAGACACAACTACCTTCCATTTCTAGGTGAGGAAACACAAACTTAAGTGAAATAACTTGCCCCAAGTCACAGAGCAGATAAATTAATGAGCTAGAAGTATATGTTCCAGCATTCCAGACAGTCAGTTAAGACATCATACTTGTTCTCCATATCCATGAATGACATCTATTATTATTTACTTAGCATTTAAGTGATTTGCTCCTCTTGCCTGAGAAAGCCACGGAAAAGAATGAAGCTATAACCTGAGAGGGTAAAACCGAGGCTACAGACAGGAGTAGAAAAGGTAGCAGATGAGAACTTAAGACTGACATACTGGCACCCAGGGGAGGAACTGCACATGAAGCACCCACTGAGAGACAAGGCCTGCTGAGAAGGGGGCACAGCCTGATGGACAGACTGCAAGAGGCAGCAGACCAAGATGAATGGGATGAGACTGAGGCATAAGTCAGGAGTTGAGCCCGAGGTGCCAAAGGACTCAGAAAGGAGACTGAGGTAGAAAACCAGAGACGAAAGCTGACCAGGCATGACTAGAACAAAAGGGTGCAATGGAAGAGCCGGGAGACCCTCAGAGACGCCATAGGAAAAGCTGTCCCATGATTCAGAAAACACAACCCTAGCCAGTACTGCTCAAGTCAGCAGGTCAAGTTTCTCAAGAGGTCTGTGTATGGCCAAATTGAACCTAGCCAACTAGGTGAAGTAGGTCCTAACACAGCAAAGCACAGGTGTGGGTGAAGAAACAGGATAACCGATGATGAAAGACATTATGGTCAGAGAAAAGGAATCCCAAGCTCAAAACTGAGGCTTCTAGGTGCTGAGGAAACTAGGTGAAGGGTAGGGAGTTTTTTTTTTATAAATAGAACCTGGAATCTTAGTAGGTGGAACATTGCTAGCAAGGAAAGAAAACACATCGAAGTTAATTAAGCAGCATCTCAAAAGCAATAATTCAGTAGCCAAAACACAGGAGGTTCTAAACCAGTAAAGCACCAGGACATTCAAAACAATCCAGATATTACTGATCATCTCTAAAAGTTAAACAATCGAGTCAGTACATCTAAATTTAAGTGAAGATGATTTACAGAAATGCAGCTTTATGATAAAAGATAAAGTGAAGGATGATTTGTTTCATTAAGGGACTATTTAAAATAAGTTTCTTTAAAATAGCAAGGTCACTCACTGTTAAAAAAGTGGTTTAACCATATACACAAATTTCCAGAGCATTTCTACAGTACACCTATACAGTGTTTCATTTAGAACTCTTAACCAGTTTCTGAGTTGGGAAAGACTCCTTTTAGGTTCCCTCTCTGACCCGCTATAGTATCAGCTGAGAATGTCTGCAGGCTACAGTCCCCCATTCTCCTCAACTGAGGTCTCTGGATTCCAGACATCTCTGTTTGAATCATTTAACCAACAGACATGCTGGTTTTTAACTTACCTGCCTATACCTTGGATTAGGCTACTTACTGGCTCTACACGAGTAATTCCACACTTGCTATTCCAATTTGCTCAACTGGCTTCAACCCCACTGCCCACCCTTCAGGCAGCAGTTTGCTCCTACATCCCTTAACAGCCAGCTGTTGCTAACTCTGAAGTCCAACTAACTTCATTTCTTCAGGACGTGACTGTGCCTTCCGTTGTTGTCTGAAGTTCTCCCAGAGACTCTCTTCTCACTCCTGGTGTGACCCAGTCTGACACCCTGGAACTACACACGGCCTAGCACACAAGCTTTCGAAAAGGGGGGAACCACCCACCACTCAGAGAACTAACAGAGAAGCTCTTGTTTACCATCTACATACATACACACCACATACATATATAAAATCTTTAAAAGCTGTTTGAATGATCTGATTTTACCCTAATTAATCTACACTAATAAAAACATAATACTAAAGATAGCTAAGTAGGTCCTTTCTGACTTTCATCCTTCCTAATCCGAGAGTTTCCTCAAACGAAAAAGAGGAGGAAATGCAATCAATAAGTTATTTCTTAAAAAACAAAAAAAAAAAAACAAGTTAACTGCAGGAAAAGTTTCACGATTTAATCTGCATCAACACTAAGATTTGCAGTTCTCCTTAATAAAATATTTGATCCTTTTTTGGTGGCAAAGATTAAGGAAAAACATGTTCAAATGAAATATCCCCATATAACACCAATTCACCAAAAATATACTTGTAGTTTTTGCTCCTCTAAAAGGATATTTTACTCAGGCTATGTATGGCTCTTGTCCACCACGAATGAGAGAAAACAATATTACAAGAGGAACATGAGTAAACAAAATCTCATTAAAATACACTTTAAGGATCCCCAACTCCACAATTGGGTTCAGTTAGCCATTTGTCCCTTTGATGGTCTCAAAGCACAAGTAGCATAACTGTTCTTATCTAATTCCAGATTTTCCCATACCAGAAAAGAGCCCCTGTTTTCTATATAGACATATCTCCATTTTCAAGGACCAGCAGGTAGCAGGCATACAGAAGTTTGTTATCTAATAATATAACCAGAATGTTAATTATAATAATTTCCATGAAAATAATTACAAGGAAAACAGCATATATATATACTGTATATATATATACATACACACATATATGGTGGTCTGGAAGTTAACAACTGAAGACTAACCTATCAAATTATTGTTGCTGTTATTTTAGTTGCTAAGTCATATCACTCTTCGGCGACCCCATGGACTGCAGCCCACCAGGTTCCTCTGTCAATGGAATTTCCCAGGCAAGAATTCTGGAATGGGATCTTCCTGACCCAGAGATAGAACCCACACCTCCTGCACTGGCAGGCAGATTCTTTACCACTGAGCCGCCAGGAAAGCCCAACCTACCAGATACATGAATTTAAAAATACAAATAACACAAACCAGGGCAACTGCTTCTAAATTATAACTTGGATAATAATCTAAGAAGTTATATCAATTAAAGTTACAGTGTGTGTTTTAATAAATAAATCCCCAAACTGTGGCATAATATGCGTGCTTAGTCGCTCAGTCACGTCAGACTCTGCAACCCCATGATACTGCAGTCCGCCAGGCACCTCTGTCCATGGGGATTATCCAGGCAAGAATACTGGAGTGGGTTGCCACGCCCTCCTCCGGGGGATCTTCCTGACCTGGAGATTGAACCCAGGTCTCTGCACTGCAGATGGATTCTTTACCGTCTGATCCAGATGGCCTAACATAATAGTTAATTTTTATTTCACGTCTTTAGAGTTTACCAGGTTAAGTTCAGTTCAGTTCAGTTCACTCAGTCATGTCTGACTCTTTGTGACCCCATGAACCGCAGCACGCCAGGCCTCCCTGTCCATCACCAACTGCCGGGGTCAACCCAAACCCATGTCCATTCAGTCGGTGATGCCATCCAACCATCTCATCCTCTGTCATCTCCTTCTCCTCCTGCCCTCAATCCCTCCCAGCATCAGGGTCTTTTCCAATGAGTCAGCACTTCACATCAGGTGGCCAAAGTATTGGAGTTTCGGCTTCAACACCAGTCCTTCCAATGAACACCCAGGACTGATCTCCTTTAGGATGGCCTGGTTGGATCTCCTTGCAGTCCAAGGGACTCTCAAGAGTCTTCTCCAGCACCACAGTTCAAAAGCACCAATTCTCCAGCGCTCAGCCTTCTTTATAGTCCAACTCTCACATCCATACATGACTACTGGAAAAACCATAGCCTTGACTAGACGGACCTTTGTTCGCAAAGTAATGTCTCTGCTTTTTAATATGCTGTCTAGGTTGGTCATAACTTTCCTTCTGAGGAGTAGGCGTCTTTTAATTTCATGGCTGTAATCACCATCTGCAGTAATTCTGGAGCCCCAAAAAATAAAGTCAGCCACCGTTTCCACTGTTTCCCCATCTATTTGCCATGAAGTGACAAGACCGGATCTTAGTTCTCTGAATGTTGAGCTTTAAGCCAACTTTTTCACTCTCCTCTTTCACTTTCATCAAGAGGCTCTTTAGTTCTTCTTCACTTTCTGCCATAAGGGTGGTGCCATCTACATATCTAAGTTACTGATATTTTTCCCGGCAATCTTGATTCCAGCTTGTGTTTCTTCCAGCCCAGCATTTCTCATGATGTACTCTGCATATAAGCTAAATAATATATCAAGAATTCTTATCTAATGAACATTAACCAACAAGGCAGACAAAGATGGCGCCTACACACACACACACAAATCCCAAAGTGAAAGCTATTATCCTTTAGTATTACTGCAAACAAAATTTAATTCAATATGAAACAAACTCAGAAAATGGAAACAAAAACATCCAATCCAAATTATAAATATGTACACAGAGGCAGTAAAACAGCATAAAAGTATATACTTTTTTTAAAAATTCTTAAACATATTATAAAAGTTTATGACCAAATGATTCATGCTACTACATGGATGAACCATAAAAATACTATGTTAAGTGACAGAAGTCAGACATAAAAGGACACATGCTGTATGATTCCATTTATATGAAATATAGACAAATTTATAGAGACAGAAAGTGATTACTGACTGCTAGGGGTTAGGAGGAGGGGAAAACAAAGAGTGACTGCTAACAGCTTTACTGTTAGCAGTGATGAAATGTTCTAGAATTAGGTTATGGCTGTACAATTCTGTGAATAAAAAACTACTGAACACTTTAAAGGATGAATTTCATGGTATGCAAATTATATCTCAATTTTTTTAATATTTATGACCACTTTCGCTATTTTATCTCAAAGAAAACTGTTTCTTAATAGGAATCTTATTGTATAATAGTTTGCTTCTTCAAGTTGATCTACACTAGAGGTTATAAACTGGTCCTCTCAGTTCACTTCATTACTCAGTTGTGACAGACTTTTTACGACCCCATGAACTGCAGCACACCAGGGTTCCTTGTGCTTCACCAACTCCCCGAGCTTGCTGAAACTCATGTCCAGCAGTCGGTGATACCATCCAACCATCTCATCCTCTGTCGTCCCCTTCTCATCCTGCCTTCAATCCTTCCCAGCATCAGGGTCTTTTCAAATGAGTTGGTTCTTTGCATCTCTTTGTAAGTGGCCAAAATATCGAAGCTTCAGCATCAGTCCTTCCAATGAATATTCAGGACTGATTACCTTTAGGATTGATAGGTTTGATTTTGCAGTCCAAGGGACTCTCAAGAGTCTTCTCCAACACCACAGTTCAAAAACATCACTTCTTCAGCGCTCAGCTTTCTTTATGGTCCAACTCTCACATCCATACATGACTACCAGAAAAACCATAGCTTTGACTGGACGAACTTTTGTTGCAAAGTAATGTCTCTGCTTTCTAATATGCTGCCTAGTCTGGTCATAGCTTTTCTTCCAAGGAGCAAGCATCTTTAAGTTTCATGGTTGCAGTCACCACTGCAGTGATTTGGGAGCCCAAGAAAATAAAGCCACTCACTGTTTCCATTGTTTCCCCATCTATTTGCCATGAAGTGATGGAACTGGATGCCATCATCTTCGTTTTTTGAATATTGAGTTTTAAGCCAGGTTTTTCAATCCTTTCACTTTCATCAACAGGCTCTTTAATTTCTCTTTGCTTTCTGCCGTAAGGATGGTGTCATCTCCATAACTGAGGTTACTGATGTTTCTCCCGGCAATCTTGATTGCAGCTTGTATGTCATCCAGCCCAGCATATAGCATGATTTACTCTGCATATAAGTTCTGCATATAAGTTAAATAAGCAGGGTGACAATATACAGCCTTGACGTACTCCTTTCCCAATTTGGAACCAGTCTGTTGTTCCATGTCCAGTTCTAACTGTTGCTTCCTGACCTGCATAGAGATTGCTCAGGAGGCAGGTCAGGTGGTGTGGTAATCCCATCTCTTGAAGAATTTTCCACAGTTTGTTGTGATCCACACAGTCAAAGGCTTTGGTATGGTCAATAAAGCAGAAGTAGATGTTTTTCTGGAACTCTCTTGCTTTTTCGATGATCTGAGCAATGTTGGCAATCTGATCTCTGGTTTCTCTGCCGTTGAACAGCTTGAACATCTGGAAGTTCTTGGTTCACATACTGTTGAAGTCTGGCTTGGAGACCTTTGAGCATTATTTTGTTAGCATGTGAAATGAGTGCAATTGTGCGGTAGTTTGAACATTCTTTGGCATTGCCTTTCTTTGGGATTGGAATTAAAACTGACCTTTTCCAATCCTGTGGCCACTGGTGAGTTTTCCAAATTTGCTGGCATATTGAATGCAGCACTTTAACAGCATCATCTTTTAGGACTTGAAATAGCTCGGGTGGAATTCCATCACCTCTACTAACTTTGTTCGTAGAGATGCTTCCTAAGGCCCACTTGACTTTGCATTCCAGAATGTCTGGCTCTAAGCAAGTGATCATACCATTGTGGTTATCTGGGACAAGATCTTTTTTGTATAGTTCTGCGTATTCTTGCCACCTTTTCTTAATATCGTCTGCTTCTTTTAGGTCCATACCTTTTCTGTCCTTTCTTGTGCTCATCTTTGCATGAAATGTTCCCTTGGTATCTCTAATTTTCTTGAAGAGATCTCTAGTCTTTCCCATTCTATTGTTTTCCTCTATTTCTTTGCACTGATCACAGAGAAGGCATTCTTCTCTCTCCTTGCTATTCTCTGGAACTCTGCATTCCCTACTAACCCCCTTTTACAACCACAGCTTTAAGATTTCCTCAGTGGTAACTACCAACTTGCCAACATTTATAAATAGAAATTTTTCATAAGAATCTGTATTTCTGGCTTCCTACAAAAAAACTGGAGTTTTCAAAATACTAGGCACATTGTTGCCCGGCAACAATGGACTGGAGCTGATTAGCAGCTAACATACCTGTTATCTGCCATGATCTCCATCATTCCCTATTGTCTCCTAGATACTGAAGCCAAGTATCAGCTGCCATTCAGCTCCCTGTTTGTGAGTTTTTATCCCTTATCCAAACAAAGACCACCTACCTTTCTTATTAACATATACTATGAATCACTGCTGATAAAATATAACCCTGTAATTGGCCTAAGGGTACAAACTTCCAGCTATAAGATGAGAAAGTTCTGGAGATCTAGTGAACAGCGCTGTGAGTATAATTTACAAAGCTCTGTTGTATATACACAATTGAAAGTTGCTATAAGACATACACCTTAAATACTGAAAGTTGTTACAAGACATAGATCTTAAATATTATTTATACATAAAATGATAATTATATGAAGGGACAGATGTGACTGTAGCCATGAAATTAAAAGATGCTTGCTCCTTGGGAGGAAAGCTATGACAAACTTAGCGTATTAAAAAGCAGAGACATCACTTTGCCGACAAAGGTCCAGATAGTCAAGGTATGGTTTTTCCAGTAGTTATGTATGGATGTGAGAGTTGGACCATAAAGAAGGCTGAGCACAGAAGAATGGATGCTTTCGAATTATGGTGGTGAATGCTTTCGAATTTGTGGTGCTGAAAAAGACTCTTGAGAGTCCCTTGGATTGCAAGGAGATCTAACCAGTCAGTCCTAAAGGAAATCAACCCTGAATATTCATTGAAAGGACTAATGCCAAAGCTAAAGCTTCGATACTTTGGCCACCAGATGCAAAGAGCTGATTCACTGGAAAAGACCCTGATGCTGGGAAAGATCGAAGGCAAAAGGAGAAATGGGTGGCAGAGGATGAGATGGTTAAGACAGCATCACCAACTGAGTGGATGCAAATCTGAGCAAACTCCAGAAGATAGTGAAGGACAAAGGAGCCTGGCATACTGCAGTCTGTGCGGTTGCAAAGAGTGAGACACATCTTAGCAACTGAACAACAACATGGAAGTGTTGACTAACTTACCGTAGTAACCCATTTCACAATATATTCATGTATCAGGGCAGTGTTGTACACCTCAAAGTCACATATGTTATGTATGAATAATATCTCAATAAAGTTGGAAAATGTACAAAAAAGATCTTCACGACCCAGATAATCACAATGGTATGACCACTCACACTCACCTAGAGCCAGACATCCTGGAATGTGAAGTCAAGTGGGCCCTAGGAAGCATCACTAAGAACAAAGCTAGTGGAGGTGATGGAATTCCAGTTGAGCTATTTCAAATTCTAAAAGAAGATGCTGTGAAAGTGCTGCACTCAATAAGTCAGCAAATTTGGAAAATTCAGCAGTGGCCACAGGATTGGAAAAGGTCAGTTTTAATTCCAACCCCAAAGAAAGGAAATGCCAAAGAATGCTCAAACTACCACACAATTGCACTCATCTCACACGCTAGCAAAGTAATGCTCAAAATTCTCCAAGCCAGGCTTCAGTAATACGTGAACCGTGAACAATACATGAACCGTGAACTTCCAGATGTTCAAGCTGGTTTTAGAAAAGGCAAAGGAACCAGAGATCAAACTGCCAACATCCGCTGGATCATTAAAAAAGCAAGAGAGTTCCAGAAAAACATCTATTTCTGCTTTATTGACTATGCCAAAGCCTTTGACTGTGTGGATCACAACAAACTGTAGAAAGTTCTGAAAGAGATGGGAATACCAGACCACCTGACCTGCCTCTTGAGAAACCTGTATGCAGGTCAGGGAGCAACAGTTAGAACTGGACATGGAACAACAGACTGGTTCCAAATAGGAAAAGGAGTACGTCAAGACTGTATATTGTCACCCTGCTTATTTAACTTATATGCAGAGTAGATCATGAGAAACACTGGGCTGGAAGAATCACAAGCTGGAATTAAGACTGCCAGGAAAAATATCAATAACCTCAGATATGCAGATGACACCACCCTTATGGCAGAAAGCGAAGAAGAACTAAAGAGCCTCTTGATGAAAGTGAAAGAGAGTGGAAAAACTGGCTTAAAGCTCAACATTCAGAAAACTAAGATCATGACCTTTGGTACCATCACTTCATGGCAAACAGATGGGGAAACAGTGGAAACGGTGGCTGACTTTATTTTTGGGGGCTCAAAAATCACTGCAGATTTTGACTGCAGCCATGAAATTAAAAGATGCTTACTCCTCGGAAGGAAAGTTATGACCAACCTAGACAGCATATTAAAAAGCAGAGACATTACTTTGCGAACAAAGGTCCATCTAGTCAAGGCTATGGTTTTTCCAGTAGTCATGTATGGATGTGAGAGTTGGACTATAAAGAAGGCTGAGCGCAGAAGAATTGATGCTTTTGAACTGTGGTGTTGGAGAAGACTCTTGAGAGTCCCTTGGACTGCAAGGAGATCCAACCAGGCCATCCTAAAGGAGATCAGTCCTGGGTGTTCACTGGAAGGACTGATGTTGAAGCGGAAACTCCAATATTTTGGCCACCTGATGCAAAGAGTTGACTCATTGGAAAAGACCCTGATGCTGGGAGGGATTGAGGGCAGGAGGAGAAGGGGACAACAGAGGATGAGATGGTTGAATGGCATCACCAACAGGATGGATATGGCTTTGGGTTGACTCTGGCAGTTGGTGATGGATAAGGAGGCCTGGGGTGCTGCAGTTCATCGGGTCGGAAAGAGTCGGACACGACTGAGCAACTGAACTGAACTAAAAAGTTGGAAAATTAATAAATTTTAAATGCAACCATGCAAGGAGAAAAAAACTTGACAGTGACACCTGTTGAATAGAATCCTGCAACTGTTACAGATTCATGCTGTATAAACACATCAAAGTGGGAAAAAAGTCAAGAGAAAAAATTTATGTTTCCACTCCTACAAACAGCAGACATTCCTTTTATTTCATTTACAGTTATTTCACATACTAATAAAAAATAATACAATAACTTCTTACCCCCATACTGGGGTTGGCACATAATGAGGGAGAGCTGTCTCATTCACTGACTGGAGAGGAAAGCAAATTACTGTGTTTATTCATGGATTCTACATTTAAATCAACTAGAACCCCCCTGATGCTTATGTGTACAAAGAAAAATAACCCCTACCCATGTTTAGTTTCTATGTAACAGACTGTATTAACAATGGAAAAAAGCAAAATACAGTGTAAATATGGAAATAGCAGAGAAAAGCTCAAATGAAAATGAAGACTGAGTAAAATGCTGTCAAACACCTTCCAGCTATAAAATTCTGTGTACTTAAACAGATCTCCTTTCCTCCAAGTAAAATAATTCATCTAACTGAATGGCCTGTTCGTAAATGGAAAAGGTTAAAATGGTATTTTCGGGCTTCCCTGGGGGCTCAGTTGTTAAGAATTCACCTGCCAATGCAGGAGACAGGGGTTCAATCTCTGATCCGGGAAGATCAAAATGCCGAGGATCAACTAGGCATGTGGGCCACAATTACTGAGCCTGCGCTCTCGAGTTTGGGAGCTGCAATTACTGAAGCCTGCGGGCCCTAGAGTCTGTGCTCCACAGCAAGAGAAACCACTGCAATGTAAAGTCTGTGCACCACAAATAGAGAGTATCAGGGCTCGGTGGTCAAGAATTTGCAAGCCAATGCGGGGGACTCAAGATGGGGTTAGACTCCTGGGTAGGAAAGATCCTTGGGAGAAGGAAATGGCAACTCACTCAGGTATTCTTGCCTGAAAAATTCCATGGACAGAGGAAGCTGGTGGGCTACAGTACATGGGGGTTGCAAAGAGCTGGACACGACTAAGCATGCACCCGCTCACCTAAAGCCAGTGTGGCAACGAAGACACCCAGCACAGCCAAAAATAAGTAAAATTATTTTTTAAAAATATATTTGCATTCCACTTCACTTTTACCATCACTTTCAATAGCTAATAAAATATCAACATACAAGATGACTTCTAAAAGTGGTTAATCCCTTTAAACCAGGCAAAAACAAACTCACTTGTAGAAGTCTTCCAAAAGACAGACCAAATGAGCCAACTACTAGTAGTTTAGAGGTAAACCCTAATGCTCTTTCCCCCATCTGAGCCATGCCACTTCATTAACTTGCCCAAATATCAAGTTTACAGGTGACATTTTACATATCATCCTTAGTTCAGTTCAGTCACTCAGTCATGTCCGACCCTTTGCGACCCCATGGACTGCAGCACGCCAGGCCTCCCAGTCCATCACCAACTCCCGGAGCTAGCTCAAACTCACGTCCATCTCAAACTCACGTCCATTGAGTCGGTGATATCATCCAACCATCTCATCCTCTGTCTTCCCCTTCTCCTCCCGCCTTCAATCTTTCCCAGCATCAGGGTCTGTTCAAATGAAAAATCTTTATCATCCTTACCATGGAGTACTCATGGATATTATCTAAAACTGGAGTAGCATCACAAATGCTTCATAACTGCAATTCCTAAATACACAAAAACAGAAGTGCACCTGGTTTTTATGTGCAACTGAAAATACAACCGTTTCTGTAAAATGAGGTGCTCTCTTTACTAAAAGTTCACAAATTTCTAATGCACACAATGATCCAAATAACTTTCTTCAAAAGTGTAGGACCAGAAACAAAAACTGTTATCTCAACTATAAGTTATGGAAACACAAGGCGCCATTGGATCGGTAAAGATTAGCGGAGTACCTAGATTTCACACCATTAAAAGCATAACGTGAATTAACTGTACAGTAATTAGCAGGAATTGGTTTATGCTTTACCTGTTATTCTTTAATAGTGCTGCCCCATAGAACTTTGTGATGATATAGATGCTCCACATCCGTGCTGTGCAACACCAGTCAAGTGCCACACAGGGTATGGGACACTTGAAATGTGGCTAGCAGGAATGAAGAACTGAATTTATTTTATTTAAAATCAAAGTTAATTTAAATTTGTTGCTACCTGGGCTACTGGCTATCATATTGGACAATGTGGTTCAACAATTTGAAATACAATGTATAAACTTGACTAAACGCTAAAGTTTTTTAAAGTATCAAGTCCTGACGACCTTAACACCGACTAAAACCTTCCTGATACCAAATGATACATACACAAGTTCAACCATCGGCCTCCACAGAAAAGTCACTAATGACATGACACTACTTAGATTCAAATTTTTAAGGTACAATATTTGCTAAGAGACAATATTGAAAAACACATCTCAAGTTTTTCCCCACCGTTTCTCAAAAGGGGAATTCACTTCCGAAACAGTTTCCCAATGCATCCAACTACCTTCCCTTTAAACCTGCTCAATACCTTCTGTTCAGAAAAACAAATGGCAAAAAAACAAATCTCAGCACGAGTAAGTCTACTGCGATTCGGTGTATTTCACACGTTCATTTCCCTTTTCTTTCAGAGGAGATTTCAAATGTTTGCATTGCCTAGAGTCTTGCTACCCATCGTTCAACGTTTTAAGGTAGACAAATCATTCCGATATCGTGGCTATTTCGTCCCTAGACACAAAAGTATCTCCCCCATCAAAGAGTGTCACGACTCTTTCCCGCACTTCAGGTGTTCGTGAACCCGCTCTTCCTGAGTCAAGAAAAGTAACCAAGATGGTGCACAAAACGTCAGAAGAAAATGAGTCTGGGAACTTGCACGCTGAATAACTTAGTCCTTGAGAGGAAAAAAAAAAAAAAAAAAAAAAATCAACCTCCTTTGACCCGGAGAGGCGGCCTCCAACTTACCCGGCGACGCCAACACGCGAGCAAGGTCGTGACCCACGGTCCCGGCCGCGGGCGGCGCCCGGGCCGGGCGGCGGGAAGCCACCTGTTAGGCCCCGGCCTCACTCACCTGGAGGAGCGAAGGCGCGGATCCGGACGCGGGCGCCCGGCGCGAGCGCGGACCCGCCCCTCAGGCGGCGGCGGCGGCGGCGGTCGGAGGCGGCGGCACGTGGGCTCCCCCGGGCCGGGCGGCTCTGACAGGCGGGCCTCCGCGACCCCCGGGGCGTCCCCGCCGGCCTCGCGCCGCCCAGCCCAGCGGGCGCCCCGCGGCCCGCCCTGCCGGCGCCCCCGCCCCGCAGCCTTTCCCTCACACGCCCGGGGCCCGCCGCTCCTCGCCTACCTGGTCGCGGAGTTTGAGGAACGCCATGGCGGTCGCCGCCGCCCGGCCGGCGCTGCCGCCTCAGGAGCCTCTCCAGCGCCCGGAGCCGGCAGGTCGGCGGCCGTGCGCTGAGGAGTCCGCGGGCAGGGGGGCGGCGCCGCTTCCCCGCCTCCAGCCGCCGCCGCCGCCGCCGAGAGGTGAGGAACCGGAGGGACCCGCCTCCTCCGCGAGGACTCCCCGCCCTCTTGCTTTCTTTCTTCCTCTCCCCCGTCCGCCGCCTCCGCAGCCGCCACCGCAGCCGCCACCGCCTCACGCCCTCTTCTCCCGACACAGCCGAGCGGCCCCCGCGGCCCCGCCGCTCCAGCTCGCGGCCGCCGCGGCATCCAAACTCCACTCCACAATATTACCACCACCGCCCGCCGCGATTGGCGGCCGCGCGGGGGAGAGGCCAGAGTAAGCCGGGCGCCCATTGGCCACGCCGCCGCGCTCGCCCGGGGCCCCGCCTCCCGGACGGGGCGGGGCCGGGCAGGAAGCGGCGAGGGTGGGCGCGGAGCCGTGAGCGCCGGGCGGGGGGCGGGTGTGAGAGAGCCGCGCGGAGCCGGGGGAGGGGCGGCCAGGTGCCCGGGGCGCGCGCCCGGGGGCGCGGGGGGCGGAGCCCGGCCTGGGGTGCGGGTCCCGGCTCCCTCAGTGACTGCCCCCGGGCTCGCGCGTGAGGGGAGCCGGGCAGACGCCCGCCCCCTCACAAAGCCTGAGGAAGCGGCGGGGACGGGGTGAGGGGCCGGAAAGGGCGTGAGGGGTGGAGGGGCCCCCGGGTACTGCCGCCTTCCCGGGAGCGGCGAGGGCACGGGGGCCAAGCCGGCTCTCAGGTCTTTGCGTCTGGGCTTCCTCTGGGTGCACAACCCGAGGGAGCGAGCTGAGAGGTGGTCCCCGGGAGGCGGCTGTCCCTCCTCGGGGGCCCGCGCAGGAGGGCAGAGGCCGGAGGGAAGGGGCTGAGCGAACAGGCCGAGTCTGACACGTCGAAGGAGAAGGAGCTCTCTTCTCTCCGACCCCCGGCCCTCCGCACCTTGAGGAGGTTAGAAAAGGGGGCGTCCGGGGATGGCTGCCCTCCCGGGGGGCGCAGCACCCGTGGGCGGGGGAGGGAACGACGCCGCCGGCCTTCTGGGCGGAACGGCAGCATCTCTGCAGCCACGCTGGCTCTGGTCGCCCGAGTCTTTCTCTACCCCACAGTTCCAATCTGAAGCAAGGCGATGATGGTTCTCTCCCCCCAAAGCATCCTGCCTGGCTTGCATTTTTTTTTTTTTCCGCCCTCTTTCTTCTTTCTCATCTGAAGGGTTTTGCCTCCCACTCGAGAAAAATCAATTTAAAAAAAAAAAAAGGAAAGATGTGCTGGATGCATCCTTGGATGGAGGAGGAGAGGAATGACTCCCTCACCCTGCCACACACGCCCCCACGCCACCCCACAGCTCTGAAACGGCTTTTCTTTCTTCGGCAGTCGCACTCTGTTGCCATTCCAGGCTTGTGTGGGAGAAGACTGCTGTGCGCCTGTGTCTGTCCGCCCGGGCGACTCCAGCCTTCGGTTAATGAAAGGTACAGATGGTTAGAACACAAATGTGTGACGTCAGGCTTGGTTTTTGAAAGTTCTCGGTTCCCTGCATCAATTGTGTCTCTTGGGACGGACTTATTTAGAGGATCGATTTTGGTCTAATGGCAATCAGGAGAAAAGGGAACCTATGCCAGGAATGTCAGTGTCTTGTTACAGAAAGCTTCTTTTAGCTCCATAAAAAACGGAAAATACCAGAGTGCAAAACGGAAAGCGCCGCTGATTAATAGCCTGATCCTTCCAGTATTCTTTGACATACCAAAGCTTCGATTCTATACAAACAATTTCTTATCTAATGACATTTCTCATCATAAATTATATTTCCTACTTAAAATGGAGGGATTTGCACAACTGCGAGGTAACATGATGAAACCAAACAGCTCTTGCTTTGCATCCTCAGTACCTCTCCCCCTTCATCAACTCCTGCACATTAAATAGGGATACTGTTTGCCACCCAGTCTCTCCTTTCAGTTCAGTGAAGGTGAAGGAGTTAATATTGTGAAAACACTTGAGTTCTCCGAAACAGAGATGCTGTGGTAATATTACTGGAGTACTTTTGATCACAAGATGCCTTTATAAACAGTTACCCATGTGCTGTGTCCACTACAGAGTTCCTTGTCCAGGAGTGTTAAGAATTTACTCTCATTCACACACAAGCCTATTAAGACCTGTGGCTGTCTAGCCAAGAATTAATACATCACCCTCTCCCAGCAACCCACTCCCAATAATCTCTCTTCTAAGTTTAAGTTCTAGAATTTAAAAGCACAACAGGAACTTGATTAGGAGCAAGGCAAAGATTCACTTTTGGGAAAACAAATACATTTGGAAGGTGAACAAAAATCATGGGTCAAAAATGCATTTTAATAGATTTTAGGCTTGAGCTAATGAAACTTTTCAGGGCTCTTCTGAAGTTTTCTAATTAATAATAGTTAATGAAAGTATTTTATAAGTCACCATCCCTGACAGCCTTGCAAATAGAAGGATCCAAACTCTCCTTATAGATAATGTTTAATATCCAGGTCAGGTCTAACCCTCCTCCACCCTAACCACCATTTAATTTGTGTCTTAATTTCACCATTTGTAAAAACTAAGCATAACATTATCTGGCCTACACATCTCATACAATCAAATAAGATAATGGTATGAAAGGCTGTGGGAACTCTGCAGAACCATTCAAATTTAATGTTATTGTAGCAACTACATTTCCATTATCAGGACAAAGAGTAACAGTCATTCTGAAAAACAGGAATAAGAAATTATGTAATTTAGCAATAGGATTAAATAAGGGTTATATTCAAATTCTGACAGTAATTTTTATATCTTTATTATAAGGTTATTCCAGCCTCTATATATAAATATATATACCTTTAATATACCTTGTAATATATGTAATCTGCATATAAGTTAAATAAGCAAGGTAACAATATACAGCCTTGATGGACTCCTCTCCCAATTTGGAACCAGTCTGTTGTTCCATGTCCAGTTCTGACTGTTGCTTCTTGACCTGCATACAGATTTCTCAGGAGGCATGTAAGATAGTCTGATATTCCCATCTCTTTAAGGATTTCCACAGTTTGTTGTGATCCACACAATGAAAGGCTTTGGCGTAGTCAACGAAGTAGAGGTAGATGGTTTTCTGGAACTCTCTTGCTTTGTCAATGATCCAGTGGATGTTGGCAATTTGATCTCTGGTTCCTCTGCCTTTTCTAAATCCAGCTTATACATCTGGAAGTTCACGGTTCACGTACTGTTGAAGCCTGGCTTGGAGAATTTTGAGCATTACTTTGCTAGTGTGTGAGATGAGTGCAATTGTCTGGTAGTTTGAACATTCTTTGGCATTGCCTTTCTTTGGGATTGGAATGAAAACTGACCTTTTCCAATCCTATGGCCACTGCTGAGTTTTCCAAATTTGCTGGCATATTGAGTGCAGCACTTTCACAGCATTGTCTTTCAGGATTTGAAATAGCTCAACTGGAATTCCATCATCTCTACTGGCTTTGTTCGTAGTGATGCTTGCTAAGTCCCACCTGACTTCACATTCCAGGATGTCTGGCTCTAGGTGAGTGATCACACTGTCATGGTTATCTGGGTCATGAAGATCTTGTTTGTATAGTTCTTCTGTGTATTCTTGCCACCTTTTCTTACTATCTTCTGCTTCTCTTAGGTCCATGCCATTTCTGTCTTTTATTGTGTCCATCTTTGCATGAAATGTTCCCTTGGTATCTCTAATTTTCTTGAAGAGATCTCTAGTCTTCCCATTGTATTCTCTCTTTCTCTCTCTCTCTTTAGTCGCTCAGTCGTGTTTGACACTTGCGACCCCATGGACTGTAGCCCGCCAGGCTCCTCTGTCCATGGAATCCTCCGGGCAAGAATACTGGAGTGGGTTGCCATTTCCTTCTCCAGGGGATCTTCCTGACTCAGGAATCTAACCGAGCTCTCCTGCATGGCAGGCAGATTCTTTACTGACTGAGCTATGAGGGAAGCCCCTCCCATTCTATTGTTTTCCTCTATTTCTTTGCATTGATCACTGAGGAAGGCTTTCTTATCTCTCCTTGCTATTCTTTGGAACTCCGCCTTCAGATGGGTATATCTTCCCTTTTCTCCTTTGCGTTTAGCTTCTTTTCTTTTCTCAGCTATTTGTAAGGCCTCCTCAGACAGCCATTTTGCCTTTTTGCATTTCTTTTTCTTGGGGATGGTCTTGATCACTGCCTCTTTTACAATGCTACAAACTTCTATCCATAGTTTTTCAGGCACTCTTGTCTACCAGATCTAATCCCTTGAATCCATTTGTCACCTTCACTGAATAAGGGAATTGATTTAGGTCATACCTGAAAGGTCTAGTGGTTTTCCCTACTTTCTTAAATTTTAGTCTGAATTTGGCAATAAGGAGTTCGTGATCTGTGCCACAGTCAGCTCCTAGTCTTGTTTATGCTGACTGTATAGAGCTTCTCCATCTTTGGCTGCAAAGAATATGAACAATCTGATTTCAGTATTGACCATCTGGTGGCGTCCATGTGTAGAGTTGTCTCTTTTGTTCTTGGAGGAGGGTGTTTGCTATGACCAGTATGTTCTCTTGGCAAAACTGTTAGCCTGTACCCTGCTTCATTTTGTACTCCAAGGCCAAACTTGCCTGTGTTTGACTTCCTACTTTTGCATTCCAGTCCTCTATGATGAAAAGGACATCTTTTTTGAGTTTTAGTTCTAGAAGGTCTTGTATGTCTTTATAGAACTGTTCAATTTCAGCTTCTTCAGCATTACTGGTCAGGGCATAGACTTGGATTGCTGTAGTATTGAATGGTTTGCCTTGGAAACAAACAGATGATTCTGTCATTTTTGAGATTGCACCCAAGTACTGCATTTCAGACTCTTTTGTTGACTGTGAGGGCTACTCCATTTCTTCTAATGGATTATTTCCCACAGTAGTAGATGTAATGGTCATCTAAATTAAATTCACTCATTCTGTTCCATTTTTGTTCACTGATTCCTAATATGTCATTGTTCACTCTTGGTCACCTATTTGACCACTTCCAATTTGCATTTATTCTTGAACCTAACATTCTGGGTTCATATGCAGTATTGTTCTTTATAGCATCAGACTTTACTTCCATTACCAGTCACATCCACAACTGGGCATTGTTTCTGCTTTGGCTTAAACTCTTCCTTCCTCCTGGAGCTAGTTCTCCACTCTTCTGCAGTAGCATATTGGGCACCTACCAGCCTAGGGAGTTTATCTTTCAGTGTCATATCTTTTGGCATTTTCATATTGTTTATGGGATTCTCAAGGCAAGAATGCTGAAGTGGTTTGCCGTTCCCTTCTCCAGTGGACCACATCCAGAAGTCATGTCTAAAATGATGGAAGGAAAGATATCATATAGATGTGACCACCTGGGTAATGGCTGTGAGCTAGGCAACCACACCCAAGTTTACTTGCTGTGCTATAGTGTGGTGGGTATTTACCAGCACTTTACATGGCTTATGTCCTTTAAATTTTTCAGTAACCTTTTAGGGTTAGGAAACTGGGGCCCAAAGATAGGGTGTGCCCTTAGCAGGGCCTGGATATACAAGGACCTGGAAAGTCAAAAGCTTCCTAGTTTATGTTGTAGGAGATAGACAACTACTGATAACTTTTGAGCAGATAATCCTTATATTATAAAAGGATTTTTATGATGAACCTGAAATATATGGAAAATGCATAAAAGAAACTGCCAAAGCAGCAAAGGTATGTTCAGGGACCTGGAGCATAGAATGGGAAGACCTCATATACATATGAAAGAGTTTCTGGAGATGGGGAAATAAAGCATGAAGGAGAAGCAGCCTCCATAGCAATAATCTGTGAGAATTTGTCAGACTTAACGAGAAATGAATTATCAGATCAAAGGAAGATGCTTAGGCTCAAGTGGCATAATTTTTTTTTTAATTGAGACCCATACATAATAGTGAAATTAGAGAATACCAAAGACTTGGTCTTTCTTACCAAGTAAGAAATGTGCAATGATACCACTGAGAAAAGTGAACTTATTTAAAAGGAATGACAGCCATCCTGTTAGCAAATTTATTAGCAACAATTGGCTACGGAAGACATTGAAAGTGTCTTCAGTGTATTGAGAGTCCATTACTGAGTAGCTAGAACTCTATTCCTAGCTAAACCATCTTTCTCAAGAGGAAGAACAGAATAAACACATTTTTAAAATTTAGGACTCACAGATGGTCATTGAAAAAAATACAAAAGAATACACTCCAACATGAAAAAAGCTGAACCCAAAAGGAATAAGTAAGTGAGTGGGAGAAGGAAGAATAAACAAATAAATCAGCTAATATCTTGGTTAATCTAAATCAACAGTATTTTTTTAAAAGACTAGTATTTGAGAATTTTAAAACCCTGTGAAATTAAGTTATTAGCCCTTCAAAATGTGGTGAAAAAAGTTAGTCGCACTGTGCCACTGTCTGACTCTGCGATCCCATGTGCTATAACCAGCCTGGCTCCTTTGTACATGGAATTCTCCAAGCAGGAACACTGGAGTGGGCTGCCATTCCCTTCTCCAGGAGATCTTCCCAACCCAGGGATTGAACCTGGGTCTCCTGTGCTGCAAGCAGATTCTTTACCAACTGAGCCACTAGAGAAGCCAACATGTGGTAGATGATGGCAGAAAGGACTTCTGAGTTAAACATGACTTTTTTTTATTCAGAAGGAGTAAAGTAGTCTTAAATTTTAGACTTTGAGAAGCTACTACATTAGTAAAAGTTTTTTGTTTCAAACAATGAAATCCAAGCAAGAATTTCTTAAATTGACCTTCAGCAGCTCCGACTCACTGGGAGAGCTGAAAAAACAAGCTTGGGCTGAGCTTCTAGAAAAAGTGCTCTAAATCATGCAATAGGGCTGGTGTGATAAAGATACTGCTGCTGTTCCCAACAAGCACCAAATGCTAGGAGCTCAGTTTCTCCTCATCTGCTCCTGCCATCAGCATCAATGCCAGATCTGTGTCAGAAACTTAGTCTTGCAGTCACTGCCACCTCCACAAGCTGGATGTTGGCCTCTTCCTACACCAGGACAATGGGAGCCCCATGCAGAGCTTATATCCTTACATCCTCCCATTTCCACTGGTGCTTCCGGTTAGCAGGTCCAGTGTCATAGGCCTGCATCCTAGCTGCAAGGGAGGCAGGGAATTTGAGTTCTCAATTTTATACTGAGGAATAGGTATCTATAACCAGGGAATCATCCCAAATATAAAAGGCTATTTAAAAGGTTATGGCAGCCTTGAATATGACAGGATCCACTAGTGATATACTTACTAAACCTAGAAGGAGATTCACCAAAATAAGAGAAATAGAATGTGTACCTTCTAAACCTATAGAGAGAGGAAAATAAAATGACCTAGAGAAAAGTCCAGGTTAGCAGACAAGAAAGAAAAAAAAGCAAATTAAAATTAATGATAAATAGGAAACTCCAATTATATTGTAGAAAAAGGTCCAAGTATATTATTAATCACAAAAAATATATATGGTTTAGGCCTGTCTTTTAAAAAGTAACAACACCAAAAAGAAAAAGTTACTCAGTCATGTCTGACTCTGCGATCCCATGGACTAGAGCTCACCAGGCTCCTCTGTCCATGGGATTTTCCAGACAGGAATACTAAAGTGGGTTGCTATTCCCTTCTCCAGAGGATCTTCCCGACCCAGGAATCAAACCCAGGTCTTCTGCATTGCAGGCAGTTTCTTTACTGTCTGTGCCAATTGGATCCCCAAAAGCAACAACAACACAACAAATCATTCAGACTGGATTTTTAAATAAACCCAACTATATGCTGTTTGCAAGATACATGGTTAGAACATAGAAGAAGTTTGAGGAAAGGCAATTAAAGAAACCTATATACCAAGAAAGTACTAACCAAAAAATTGTTCTTCTAATAACATTAATACCAGTTATAATTTAAGCAAGAGGGTTAATTGAGATAAAGAGGTGATGTATAGGAATCATAAAAGGAACTACCCCCCATGATATATTCATAAACTCATGTGCACTTAACCACATAAAGCAAAATTTAATGGGACTTCATAGAGAAATTGGCAGATGTACCATTTAAAAACTAACAATCAGGCAAAGCATTAAAATATCATAAAATCAATAAGCTTCATACCATGTGAGATAACATAATCTACAGGAAAAAAATAGTTCATGCTACTGCTCCAAGACACTAAATATTGCCATTTTACATGTAGACTTTACCAACATACAGGAAGAAAAATGCCTTTTGTTTGTTATGTTTCACAAAGAAACTGAGAACCAAGTATAACCAAGATTAGTGATGACCAAGTCCTTGCTCAGTCATCTTGTCTTCCAAACCAACCTTGGACCTGTCCAGTTCTTTGACAAGGGCAATTATTTCAACAACAGGGCCCTGGGAGCCATTTCACTGCATCAAAAGCTCTTCTGAGGGGGTCTCTGCTTAACTGCCTTAATTATCTCTCTGCTGGTAATTGCTCCACTATGGTTGAAATACATGGAAAATGCATATAATAGACTGCCTGAGGTAAAAATATACATTTGTATACAGTTCAGTCACTCAGTCATGTCCGGCTCTTTGCAACCCCATGGACTGCAGCACGCCAGGCCTCCCTGTCCAACACCAACTCCTGGAGCCCACAGAGTTTGATATAAACTCTTAAAAACCAAGCAAGCAAATATTTGGACCAAAAAAAAAAATGTTTTAACTCTCAAAGGAAATATTTGTTGTTGCTTAGTCACTTCGTCATATCTGACTCTTTTGTGACCCCATGAACTGTAGCCTGCCAGGCTCTTCTGTCCATTGGATTTCCCAGGCAAGAATACTGGAGTGTGTTTCCATTTCTTCTCCAGGGGATCTTCCTGACCCAGGGATCAAGCCTGCATCTCCTGCATTGTCAGGGGGTTTCTTTACCACTGAGCCACTAGGGAAGACCTTAGAGGAAAGTAGACTGCAACATTAAATAAAATTTGAGTGACAGAAATATGAATCCTTTCTTCTATTTTTCTGTATTGTGCATATTTTATTTGATGAGGATTGTTTGAGTAGTTTACAGATATATTGGCGCTTCATGATTTCATTACTTCATTGGAGTAAAAAAGGCATGAGATGTAGAAAATGGCAACAGAAAGTGTGACTGCATCAATAAGCACATTAAATGCGATTGGACTGAACACACTACTGAAAAGGCAGATTTTATCAGGGTAAATAAAAAAGCAAGATCTGACTCCATGTCAAAGGTCAGCAAGAGACACACTGAAATTCAAAAATATAAGTAGATATAAAGTAAAGGATGGAAAAGATACAACGTGTAAGAAACAGACACAAGAGAATGTAATGGGTACAGCCACTACAGAAAACAGTACGGAGGTTCCTTAGAAAGCTGAAGAGAGAATTACGGTATGATCAGCAACCCCACTCCTGCGCATATATTCAGACAAAACGGTAATTCAAAAAGATACATGCACCCCTATGTTCATAGAAGCACTCTTCACAATAGCCAAGACATGGAAGCAATCTAAATGTCCATCGAGAGATGAATGGATAAAGAAGATGTGATACATATATACAATGGAATACTACTCAGGCATAAAAAAGAACGAATAATGCCATCTGCAGTAACATGGATAGACCTAGAGAGTCAGAAAGAGACAAATACCATGTGATATCACTTATATGTGGAATCTAATATATAACACAAATGAACCTATTTACAGAACAAAAACAGACTCATAGACATGGAAAACTGACTTTTGGTTGCTAAGAGGAGGGTTTTGGAGGATGGTTGGAGTGGGAGGGTGAGTTTAGCTAGGTAAGCTATTATTTATGGAATGGATAAACAATATGATCTGACTGAATACATTTTGATAAAAGGTTGAAATATCTAGAAGATGTAGCAATTGTAAATATATATACATCTAAGAACCAACTCCCAAAATGTATGAAACAAAACCCAGCAGAACTGAAAGGAGAAATAGACAATCAATAACAGAAATTTCAACAACCTACTTTAAATAATTGATAGTACAACTTTAGAAGATTTTAACAACACTATAAACCAACTTGTATTAACTAGTATTTATAGAACACTCTACTCAATAATCACAACATACACATTTTTTTTCAAGTGCACATGGAACATTATAGGATAGACCATATACTGGAGTCCAAAATAAGTTCCAATAAAGTAAAGAATATTGAACTTATACAAAGCATATCCTCTGATCACAATGAAATTAGAGATCCATAACAAATGAATCTGAGAAAACACCACAAATTTGGAAGCAGCACCCTGCTAGAAAACCAATGAGTTAAAGAAGAAATTGCAAGGAAAATTGAATAAGTTGGACTAAATGAAAACAAAAACACAACATATCAAAAGTTATGGGATGGATCTATAACAGTCCTTAGAGTGAAGTATATAGTTTTAGATTCCTATATCAGAAAAGAAAAAAAGTCTTAAAAATCTAAACTTCCCCCTAAAAAACTAGAAAACAAAGAGCAAAAGAAACCCAAAGCAAGGAGAAGGAGTGAAATGATAACTGTTATAAAAGAAAAACAACAGACAAAAAAATTTTAATTTGGTCCTTCGAAAAGATCAACAAAATTGGCAAATCCTTAACTAGACTGACTAAGGAAACAAGAGAAAAGGCACTAATTATCAACATCAGGAATAACAAAGGGTATTGCTACCAACCCTACAGAAATTAAAAGTATTACAAGGGCATATTATCTGGAAACCGAAATGGCAACTCACTCTAGTATTCTTACCTGGGAAATCCCATAGACAGAGGAGCCTAGAGAGCTATACAGTTCATGGGGTCACAAAAGAGTCAGACCTGACTGAGCAATTAAACAAGGGAATATTATTGACAACTTGACACCAACAAATTAAAAAACTTGGATTAAGTGAACAAATTTCTAGAAGTACACAAAACCAACTCAAGAAGAAATAGAATATTTGACTAAACATACAGGTAAAAAATTTTAATTGCTTTTGAATGTGGTGCTGGAGAAGACTTTTGAAGTCCCTTGGACAGCAAGGAGGTCAAACCAGTCAGTCCTAAGGGAAATCGGACCTGACTATTCATTGGAAGGGTTGATGCTGAAGTTCCAATACTTTGCCCACCTGATGTGAAGAGCCAACTCACTGGAAAAGACCCTGATGCTGGGAAAGATTGAGGCAGGAGGAGTAGGGGGAAACAGAGGATGAGATGGTTGGATGGCATCACCCAGTGGACATGGGTTTAAGTGAACTTTGAGAGATAGTGAAGGATAAGGAGGACTGGCATGCTGCAGTCCTTGGGGTTACAGAATCAGACAAGACTAATCAACTGAACAAAAACAGAAATATATTGAATTAGTGATTTAAAATCTCACAAAGAGAATCTCTCCCCTAGATGGCTTTACCAATGAATTTTATCAAATGTTTAAAGAAGGAATAGTACTCAGTTCAGTTCAGTTCAGTTCAGTCGCTCAGTTGTGTCCGACTCTTTGCAACCCCATGAATCACAGCATGCCAGGCCTCCCTGTCCATCACCAACTCCCAGAGTTTACTCTAGCCTTTCATAAACTCTTTCAGAAGACAAAAAAGAGAACACTTTCCAATTTATGAGGCCAGTGTTACTCCCAATACCATAGCCAGACAAAGACATCACAAGAAGAAAAAAAAAAGCTACAGAACAATTCTTCATGGACAAATATTTAAAAATTCTTAACAAAATATCAAATCAAGTTCATTAAAATATATATATGTATGTATAATACATAAAAATTATATATAATATATAATTCCATATATAATTATATATATATGGTTTCCATATATATATATGGTTTCCCTAATGGCTCAGTGGGTAAAGAATCCACCTGCAATTCAGGAGACACAGGAGATGCAGGTTCGATCCCTGAGTCAGGAAGATCCCTTGGAGGAGGAAATGGCAACCCACTGTAGTATTCTTGCCTGGAAAATCCTATGGACAGGGAAGCCTGGTGGGCTACAGTCCAAAGGGTCCCAAACAGTCAGACATGACTGAGTGACTAAGCACGATATATCTATATTCATTCACCCAGTTGTGTCCAGCTCTTAGCAACCCTGTGGACCATGAACCACCCAAGATGGGTGGAGTCATGGATGGGTCATGGTGGAGAGTTCTGACAAAAATGTGGTCCCCTGGAGAAGGGAATGGCAAACCACTTCAGTATTCTTGCCTTGAGAACCCCATGAACAATATGAAAATGCAAAAAGATAGGACACTGAAAGATAAACTCCCCAGGCCAGTAGGTGCCCAATATGCTACTGCAGAAGAGTGGAGAAATAGCTCCAGAAGGAATGAAGAGGCTAAGTCAAAACAGAAACAATGCCAATTGTGGATGTGACTGGTGATGGAAGTAAAGTTCAATGCTGTAAAGAACAGTATTGCATAGGAACCCAGAATATTAGGTCCATGAATCAAGACAAATTGGATGTGGTCAAACAGGAGATGGCAAGAGTGAACATTGACATTTTAGGAATCAGTGAACAAAAATGAACTGGAATCGGTGAATTTAATTCATATGACCATTATATCTACTATTGTGGGCAAGAATCCATTAGAAGAAATGGAGTAGCCCTCATAGTCAACAAAACAGTCTGAAATGCAGTACTTGGGTGCAATCTCAAAAATGACAGAATGATGTTTGTTTCCAAGGCAAACATTCAATATTACAGTATTCCAAGTCTATGCCCCAACCAGCAATGCTGAAGAAGCTGAACAGTTCTATGAAGACCTACAAGACATTCTAGAACTAACACTCAAAAAAGATGTCCTTTTCATCATAGGGGACTGGAATGCAAAAGTAGGAAGAGATACCAGGAGTAACAGGCAAATTTGGCCTTGGAGTACAGAATGAAGCAGGGCAAAGGCTAACAGTTTTGGCAAGAGAACGCACTGGTCATAGCAAACACCCTCTTCCAACAACACAAGAGAAGACTCTACACATGGACATCACCAGATGGCCAACACCAAAATCAGATTGATTATATTCTTTGCAGCCAAAGATGAAGAAGCTCTATACAGTCAGCAAAAACAAGACCGGGAGCTGGCTGTGGCTCAGATCATGAACTCCTTATTGCCAAATTCAGACTTAAATTTAAGAAACTAGGGAAAACCACTAGACCTTTCAGGTCTGACCTAAATCAAATCCCTTACGATTATTCAATGGAAGAGACAAATAGATTCAAGGGATTAGATCTGATAGACGGATGCCTGAAGAACTATGTACAGTGGTTCATGACATTATACAGGAGGCAGTGATCAAGACCATTCCCAAGAAAAAGAAATGCAAAAAGGCAAAATGGTTGTCTGAGGAGGACTTACAAATAGCTGAGAAAATAAGAGAGGCAAAAGGCAAAGGAGAAAAGGAAAGATATACACATTTGAATGCAGAGTTCCAAAGAATAGCAAAGAGAGATAAGAAAGCCTTCCTCAGTGATCAGTGCAAAGAAATAGAGAAAAACAATAGAATGGGAAAGACTAGAGATCTCTTCAGGAAAATTAGAGATACAAGGAAATATTTCATGCAAAGATGGACACAATAAAGGATAGAAATGCTATCGACCTAACAGAAGCAGGAGATATTTCCCAGCATCAGGGACTTTTCCAATGAGTCGTCTGTTCACATCAGATGACAGAAATACTGAGCTGCTGCTTCAGCATCAGTCCTTCCAGTGAATATTCAGGGTTGATCTCCCTTAAGATTGACTGGTTCGATCTCCTTGCTGTCCAGGGGACTTTTAGGAGTCTTCTCCAGCACCTCAGTTAGAAGGCATCAATTCCTTGGCGTTCTACCTTCTTTACTGCCCAGCTCTCACAACCATACATGACCACTGGGAAGACCGTAGCCTTGACTGTACAGACCTTTGTCAGCAGAGAAATGTCTCTGCTTTTCAACACACTGTCTAGGTTTGTCATTGCTTTCCTGCCAAGAAGCAATCATCCTCTGATGTCATGGCTGCAGTCACTAGCCACAATGATTTTGGAGCCCAAGAAAAGGAAATCTGTCACTACCTCCACCTTTTCCCCTTCTATTTGCCATGTAGTAACGGGGCTGGATGCCATGATCTTAGTTTTTTTATTACTTAGTCTTAAGCTGGCTCTTTCACTCTCCTCCTCCACCCTCAACAATAGCCTCTTCAAATCCTCTTCGCTTTCTGCCATTAGAGTGGTATCATCTGCATATCTGAGGTTAATGATGTTTGTCCCCCTGTCTTGATTCCGGCTTGTAACTCATCCCGTCTGGGGTTCCTCATGATGTGCTCAGCATATAGATTAAACAAACAGCATGACAGCAGACAGCCCTGCCATACTCATTTCTTGATCTCAAACCAATCAATTGTTCCATACAGGGTTCTAACTGTTGCTTCTAGACCCGCATACAGGTTTCTCAGGAGACAGGTAAGATGGTCTGATATTCCCATCTCTCTAAGAGCTTTCCACAGTTTGTCATGATCTCACTCAAAAAAAGCTTTACCATAGTCGATGAAACAGAAGTAGATGTCTTTCTGAGATTCCCTTACTTTCTCTATCATCTAGCAAATGTTGGCAATTTGATCTCTAGTTCCTGTTACTTTTCTGAACCTAACTTGGATATCTGGAAGTTCTTCATTCACATAATGCTGAAGCCTAGCATGCAAGATTTTTTTTTTTTTTTTTTTTTTTTGCATGCAAGATTTTAAGCATGACCTTACTAGTATGGGAGATGAGTGCAATTGTCCAATGGTTAGCACATTCTTTGGTACTACCCTTCTTGGGAATTGGGATGAGGATTGACCTTTTCCAGTCCTGTGGCCACTGCTGGGTCTTCCAGATTTGCTGACATAATGAATGCAAAACCTTGATGGCATCATCCTTTAGGGATTTGAGTAGTTCTGCTGGAATTTCATCGCATCCACTAGCTTTATTAACAACAGTGCTTTCTAAGGCCCACTTGACTTCGCACTCCAGAATATTTGGCTCTGGGTGACTAACCACCCCATTGGAGCAATCCAGTTCATTACAGTCTTTTTTTATCCAGTCCTTCCTTGTATTCTTTCCATCTCTTCTTGATCTCTTGGGCATCTACTAGGTCTCTACCGTATTTATCCTTTATTGTGCCCATCTTTGGGCAGAATGCTCCCTTGATGTTTCCAATTTTCCTGAAGAGATCTCTGGTATTTCCCCCTTTGTCGTTTTCTTCTCATATTAAACACTTCATTGAAGAAGGCCTTCTTATTTCTTCTAGCTATTCCTTTAGTTGAAACTCTTTAGTTGAATTCCCTCTCTCCCTTGCTTTTTGCTTCTCTTTGGTCTTCCACTATTCATAAAACCTCCTCAGATAACCACCTTGCCTTCTTGCTTTTCTTTTCCTTTGGTATGGTTTTGTTCACCACCTCCTGTACAAGTATTACAGGCATCTGTCCATAGTTCTTTAGGCACACTGTTATCTAGATCTAGTCCCTTGAATCTATTCATTACCCCTACTATGAATTCATACAGGATTTGATTTAAGTCATACCTGGCTAGCCTAGTGTTTTTCCCAGATCTCTTTAGTTTAAGCCTGATTTTTGCTATAAGAAGCTGATGATCTGGGCCACAGTCAGCTCCAGGTCTTGTTTTTGCTGAGTGTATACAACTTCTCCATCTTCAGCTACAAAGAATGTAATCTATCTGATTTTGGTATTGACCATTTAGTGATGTCCATGTGTAAAATTGTCTCTTGTGTTGTTGAAAAATAGTATTTGCTATGACTAGTGCATTGTCTTGGCAGAATTCAGTTAGCCTTTGCCCTGCTTCATTTTGTTAGCCAAGGCCAGACTTGCCTGTTACTCCAGAGATATCTTGATTTCCTACTTTTGCATTCCAATCCTGGATGATGAATAGAACATCTCTTTTTTGGTGTTAGTTCTAGGAGGTCTTCTAGGTCTTCATAGAATTGATCAAGTTCAGTTTCTTCAGCATCGGTTGTAGGGTCCTAGACTCAGATTACTGTAATGTTGAATGGCTTGCCTTGGAAATGAACCAAGATCATTCTGTCCTTTTTGAGGTTGTACCCAAGTCCTGTATTTCAGACTGTTGTTTATGAGGGCTACTCCATTTCTTCTAAGGGATTCTTGCCTGCAGTAGTAGATGTAATGGTTTTCTGAATTAAATTCACCCATTCCCATCCATTTTCATTTGCTGATTCCTATGATGTCAGTGTTTATTCTTACGTGAACTCTCCTCTGCTCTTCCCCAGTAGCATACTGGATACCTTTAGACCTGGGGGACTCGTCTTTGAGTGTGTTATCTTTTTCACCTTTTATGTAGTTCACAGTGTTCTCACGGCAAGTATACTGGGGTGATGTGCCATTCCTTCCTGCAATGGATCACCTTTCATCAGAACTCTCTGCTATGACCCATCCATCTTGGGTGGCCCTGCAGAGCAGGGCCTCAGTGATCCATGAAGGGGATATATACCATGACCAAGTTCGATTTACTTCAGGAATACAAGGTTAGTTTAACATCTGGAAATATCAAATTACCAAATAGTTTAACATCTGAAAATATCAAATTTTTTTGATAATGTCAAATAGAGTTTAACATCAACATTAAAATATACTTTATACATATATATATATATATATACACACACACATACACACACACACCATGAGTCAGTTGGACTTATTTCAGGAATGCAGTTAGTTTAACATCTGAAAATCAATTAATGTACTATACTGTATTAATAGAATACAGGACAAAAATCACATGCACATGCACTACAAGTAAGGAAATATGAACTCAGTGAACCTGAATCTTTTCTACGGGACAGTAAACATGCCTGTGAGCTTTCTTGATGGGTCAGCAGTAAAGAATCTGCCTGCAATGCAGGAGACCCAGGTTCTATCCCTGGGTCAAGAAGATCCCCTGGAGGAGGCCATGGCAACTCACTCCAGTATTTCTTCCTGGAGGATCCCATGGACAGAGGACCCTGACAGGCTACAGTCCACAAGGTCTCAGAGAGTAGGTCATGGCTGAAGTGACTGAGCATGCACGCACAAACATGCCTGTCCTTTGCTCCAGAGAGGGACTTTACCTTTATTACAGTGACCAGGAAGCTTCCCTGATGCTGGTTCCAAAGGAAGACACTGTTCCTATCCCCAAAGCTTTCCACTCTACAAAACATCCTTAATAAGATAGCCTGGAACAAAGGCAATGTGAGACACACGGAAAATGGTCTAAACAGAAAATGTAGCCATAATTAAGAGCACAGATACTTCATCCATCTTGCAGCATGGAGGTTGGGAGAGTAGAGAAGATGAGATAATTGGACAAGATGTTGTTAGCTCTCTTTTTAGTTTTTTTTCTTCACAGTGTCTCAGTAGATGAGAGTATCAGATAAGAGGGAGGACTGGGCATAGGGAGTCTGGAAGACTGAGAGAGGGTAGACAAAGGAAATACAGTTACTGGGTACTACCCAGGGCCCTCCTGTAATTGATGGTCATAAATTTAAATAAAGTCACAGTTATGACTGTTTTAACCAGATTTGTTCCATTTCTAAAATCATGGCATCCAGTCCCATCACTTCATGGGAAATAGATGCGGAAACAGTGAGAGACTTTATTTTTGGGGGGGCTCCAAAATCACTGCAGGTGGTGATTGCAGCCATGAAATTAAAAGACACTTACTCCTTGAAAGGAAAGTTATGACCAACCTAGACAGCATATTAAAAAGCAGAGACATTACTTTGTCAGCAAAGGTCCATCTAGTCAAGGCTATGGTTTTTCCAGTAGTCATGTATGGATGTGAGAGTTGGACTATAAAGAAAGCTGAGCGCCAAAGAATGGATGCTTTTGAACTGTGATGTTGGAGAAGACTCTTGAGAGTCCCTTGGACTGCAAGGAGATTCAACCAGTCCATTCTAAAGGAGATCAGTCCTGAGTGTTGATTGGAAGGACTGATGCTGAAGCTGAAACTCCAATACTTTGGTCACCTGATGTGAAGAGCTGACTCATTTAAAAAGACCCTAATGCTGGGAAAGATTGAAGGCAGGAGGAGAAGGGGATGACAGAGGATGAGATGGTTGGATGGCATCACCGACTCAACGGACATGGGTTTGGGTAGACTCTGGGAGTTGGTGATGGACAGGGAGGCCTGGTGTGCTGCTGCTCATGGTGTCGCAAAGAGTCAGACACGACTGAGTGACTGAACTAAACTGAACTGTTCCACTTCTTGGGTGTAAGGACAAAGTAGGCAGAGGACTGGTGTTAACCAGGATTGTAGTTTTTCTGGGCAAGCTTGATAGACAAAAAGTAGATGCACCCAGAGAAGAGAAGACAGTGGTGGCCCAGGGAGTGGAGGCTGAATGAAGAAGAGAGTGAGGAAAGGAAGGACAGTGGAAAATGAATGGGGCTAAAGGACCAGAGCTGCTGATGTGGCTGGACGGTGTTTGGAGTGCAGGTATTAGAATACGTGAACTAGGAGACAGGAGGTGGCGGTCAAGTAATGAAGTGCTTAAAGTTGAGGTTTCAGTTCAGTTCAACCGCTCAGTTGTGTCCGACGCTTTGCGAACCCATGAATCACAGCACACCAGGCCTCCCTGTCCGTCACAAACTCCTGGTGTTTACTCAAACTCATGTCCATAGAGTCGGTGATGCCATCCAGCCATCTCATCCTCTGTTGTCCCCTTCTCCTCCTGCCCCCAATCCCTCCCAGCATCAGGGTCTTTTCCAATGAGTCAATTCTTCGCATGAGGTGGCCAAAGTATTGGAGTTTCAGCTTCCGCATCAGTCCTTCCAGTGAACACCCAGAACTGATCTCCTTTAGGATGGACTGGTTGAATCTCCTTGCAGTCCAAGGGACTCTCAAGAGTCTTCTCCAACATCACAGTTCAAAAGCATCCATTCTTTGGCACTCAGCTTTCTTTATAGTCCAACTCTCACATCCATACATGACCACTGGAAAAACCATAGCCTTGGCTAGACAGACCTTTGTTGGCAAAGTAATGTCTCTGCTTTTTAATATGCTGTCTAGGTTAGTCATAACTTTCCTTTCAAGGAGTAAGCATCTTTTAATTTTATGGCTGCAATCACAATCTGCAGTGATTTTGGAGCCCAAAAAAATAAAGTCTGACACTACTTTCACGGTTTCCCCATCTATTTCCCATGAAGTGATGGGACCAGATGCCATGATCTTAGTTTCCTGAATGTTGAGCTTTAAGCCAATTTTTCACTCTCCTCTTTCACTTTCATCAAGAGGCTTTTTAGTTCCTCTTCACTTTGTGCCATAAGGTGGTGTCCTCTGCATATCTGAGGTTATTGATATTTCTCCCGGCAATCTTGATTCCAGCTTGTACTTCTTCTAGCCCAGCGTTTCTCATGATGTACTCTGCATATAAATTAAATAAGCAGGGTGACAATATACAGTCTTGACATGCTCCTTTTCCTATTTGGAACCAGTCTGTTGTTCCATGTCCAGTTCTAACTGTTGCTTCCTTACCTGCATATAGGTTTCTCAAGAGGCAGGTCATGTGGCCTGGTATTCCCATCTCTTTCAGAATTTTCCACAGTTTATTGTAATCCACACAGTCAAAGGCTTTGGCATAGTCAATAATAGATGATTTTCTGGAACTCTCTTGCTTTTTCGATGATCCAGCAGATGTTGGCAATTTGATCTCTGGTTCCTCTGCCTTTTCTAAAACCAGCTTGAACATGTGGAAGTTCACAGTTCATGTATTTTTGAAGCCTGGCTTGGAGAATTTTGAGCATTACTTTTCTAGTGTGTGAGATGAGTGCAATTGTGTGGTAGTTTGAGCATTCTTTGGCATTTCCTTTCTTTGGGATTGGAATGAAAGCTGACCTTTTCCAGTCCTGTGGCCACTGCTGAGTTTTCCAAACTTGCTGGCATATTGAGTGCAGCACTTTCACAGCATTGTCTTTCAGGATTTCATTTTTTTCTTATTTTTTTTTTTTTTTTCTTTCAGGATTTGAAATAGCTCAACTGGGATTCCATCACCTCCACTAGCTTTGTTTGTAGTGATGCTTCCTAAGGCCCACCTCAGTTCACATTCCAGGATGTCTGGCTCTAGGTGAGTGATCACACATTCATGATTATCTGGGTCATGAAGATCTTTTTTGTACAGTCCTTCTGTGTATTCTTGCCACCTCTTCTTAATATCTACTTCTTCTGTTAGGTCCATACCATTTCTGTCCTTTATCAAACCCATCTTTGCATGAAATGTTCCCTTGGTATCTCTAATTTTCTTGAAGAGATCTCTAGTCTTTCCCATTCTGTTGTTTTCCTCTATTTATTTGCATTGATCGCTGAGGAAGACTTTCTGATCTTTCCTTGCTATTCTTTGGAACTCTGCATTCAAATGGGAATATCTTTCCTTTTCTCCTTTGCTTTTTGCTTCTCTTCTTTTCACAGCTATTTGTAAGGCCTCCTTAGACAGCCATTTTGCCTTTTTGCATTTCTTTTCCATGGGGATGGTCTTGATCCCTGTCTCCTGTACAATGTCATGAACCTCCATCCATAGTTCATCAGGCTCTCTGCCTATCAGATCTAGTCCCTTAAATCTATTTCTCACTTCCACTGTATAGTCATAAGGGATTTGATTTAGGTCATACATGAATGGTCTAGTGGTTTTCTCTACTTTCTTCAATTTAAGTCTGAATTTGGCAATATCCTTATTCAAATCAGTTCAGATCAGTTCATGATCTGAACCCCAGTCAGCTCCTGGTCTTGCTTTTGCTGACTATGTAGACCTTCTTCATCTCTGGCTGCAAAGAATATAATCAATCTGATTTCAGTGTTGACCATCTGGTGATGTCCATGTGTAGAGTCTTCTCTTGTGTTGTTGGAAGAGGGTGTTTGCTATGACCAGTGTGTTCTCCTGGCAAAACTCTATTAGCCTTTGCCCTGCTTCATTCTGTACTCCAAGGCCAAATTTGCCTGTTTCTCCAGGTGTTTCTTGACTTCCTCCTTTTGCATTCCAGTCCCCTATAATGAAAAGGACGTCTTTTTTGGGTGTTAGTTCTAAAAGGAAAGTTGAGGTTTAGAGCTATGCAAACATGGGAATGGGTAGCTGAGGGTGGAGGAAAAGATCACTGGAGGAGAGGTGTTCAGGAAACTGAGTGACCAGAGTGTCAGATGGATCATTTATGAGCTTGTCGGAGTCACCAAGAGAAGCTGGAGTCTGGTGGAGAGAAAGACAGGCAGGTGCTAAACTGTTCAAGGAATGATGGGGGGGGGGGGGTAACCGGGAAGTTACTAAGGATTAGGACAGGGAGGGTGGCAGCTGCTCTGGACTGGTGGCAGACTATTCCTTCATTTAGTAAGTATTTCTTTGTATATGACTAACTAACATTGTGGGAGAGAAACTATTTCACTGTTCTCAAGAAGTGTATGAGCTAACACAACGATAATGCATACACCTATAAGAAGCTAAACAACAGGGCAAGCATTGCAGTATGTGGAAGTAGAAAGAACAGTGACTCAAGGCTCTGGAGATTGGAGCTCTAGTTCCAGCCCTGCCAATAATGAGCTGTGAAAGTGAAAGTGTTTGTCACTCAGTCATGTCCGACTCTTTGTGACCTCGTGAACTGTAGCCCGCCAGACTCCTCTGTCCATACAACTCTCCAGACAAGAATACTGGAGTGGGTAGCCATTCCCTTCTCCAGGGGATCTTTCTGATCCAGGGATTGAACCGGGGTCTCCTGTATTGCAGGCAGATTCTTTATTGTCTGAGTCACCAGGGAAGCCCAATTAGCTGTGAACAGGTGTCAATCACTTGAGCTCAACCTGGCCTTGGTTTCTACCCTTGGATATGGATTAAATTATTCCCAAGAGACCTCAGGGTCTAACATTCTGTGATATAAAGTAATACATCTATCTTAAGGAAGTTAGAGGAATAAGCGTGATTGTTTAGATGTCACAGGAAGAGGAAATAGAAACATGAAGAATTTGCCCGGCAGCAGGCTAAATCAGGTTCACTGTTTGTTAGTCCGTTTGGAGTGCAGAGGGGGCTTCCTGGATGGCTCAGCGGGTAAAGAATCCACCTGCAGTGCAGGAGACACAGAAGATTCAGATTCAGTTCCTGGGTCGGGAAGATCCCTTGGAGGAAGCAATGGCCACCCACTCCAGTATTCTTGCCCAGAAAATCCAGTGGACAGAGGAGCCTGGGGGCTGCAGTCCATGGGGTCACAAAGAGTCAGACACGACTGAGGGGCTAAGGGCGCACACACACACACACACACACACACACACACACACACGGTGCAGAGAAGGTACCCTCATCCGCACTTGTTTCCCTCCACTTACACAGAGCTGTGTTTTTCTTCCCATTATGTCTATTCGGTTCTGGCTAGGTCATGATTGTTTATGTCAAATACCAAAGAAAATACCGTTAGAACCCATCACTGGAACATCTACTTTTCACACAACCCTGAAGGGATACATTTTTATAGGAAGCAAAGAGGTATGTTGCCCTCTAGGAACTGTATGTCACTTTAGGGTGATTAGGCTGACATGCATTTCCCTGATGGAAAACGTAATGAACGGGTTCGATAACCCTTGACATCAGGATAACGTTGAGGTGGGATCGGAGGTCAAGGTTTAGAAGGATATAATTGAGGTGAGGGGGATAGAAACAGCTTTTCTTCTGAAACAGATTCTTCCTTGATAACTTCAATGTGACTCCTATATTTTTTAATGCATGTAAGCACATTCACTTATACAGTTAACAGATGTTCATTGAGATCCAGTTGTATGCTAGGCCCCATTGTAAGGGCGAGAAGTATTGTAGAGAGCAAAATAGCTAAGAGCCCTGTCCTTTCTTGCTTTGCCAGTGTATACTGAATGGGGGAGAGGGACATAAGAGAAAAATGAATAAGGTATTTTTCAGGGAATGATCAATACTGTGGAGCCTGTAAGCCTATGTTCATGCCTTGCTGCTGCTGCTGCTGCTAAGTCACTTCAGTCGTGTCCGACTCTGTGTGACCCCACAGATGGAAGCCCACCAGGCTCCCCCGTCCCTGGGGATTCTCCAGGCGAGAACACTGGAGTGGGATGCCATTTCCTTCTCCAATGCATGAAAGTGAAAAGTGAAAGTGAAGTCGTTCAGTCGTGTCCAACTCTTAGCGACCCCATGGACTGCAGCCCACCAGGCTCCTCCGTCCATGGGAGTTTCCAGGCAAGAGTACTGGAGTGGGGTGCCATTGCCTTCTCCTCATGCCTTGCTAGGTTCTGGTAACTGGAGCAAAAGGGTACAATGACGAATAAAAGCCTCTTCCCATAGTTAGTGAATTTTAACCATGGGCTCCTTTAGCTGGGGTTGTCTGGAAAGTGAGACCTCAAAAATGAATTTTCAGTCACGCAGAGATGGAGGGGAAAGAGCAATGTTCCAAGGAGGCAGCATGTTCAAGACATATAAAGAAGCCTACTGTGGCTGGAATTTTGCAAGGACAGGAGAGTGTAACAGAAGGTGAGGCTGAAGCCTGAGTCAGGGGCTTAGAATAATCCGGGCCTTGTAAGTCAGATCAGAGGGTGAAAGTTTGACTTCTTATTTCTTTACTGTGGTAAGCTATTGGAGGGTTTTAAGGAGGGACATTCTGTGACCTTACTTTTCATTTTAGAAGTTTACTCTGGCAGTTGTATATGGAGTAGACCCAGGGATGCGTGAGGGGAAGCGGGAGCTCTGTTAGAAGCTGAGAGGTTACGGAGGCTGTGTGCGCGGGAGGAGTGTGGAGAAGTTGAATTTGAGATCTGTTCTGAAGGCAGGACAACAGGGCAAGCTGACTGATGGCATATGGGGTGTTACAAAGAGAGGAGTTGAAAGACAAAAGCCCCTGCACTGGATGCGTAGAGTCCTAACCACTGGACCCCACCACCATGCTCTTGGAGCCTGAAACTGTGTTCTTGAATAAGCACAGATAGAATGAATGAATACTGTAGCTGTTGATAGGGTTAGGGTCTAGGCCTAGGTCAAGTGCCCTGCCTCAAAAGAAGGCTTTCTCCCTTTTAACTGACAGATGTTATCTCCACGTGGGGCCCGCTGGGATTTTACCACTATCCACACTGAACTGCAGCATAAAACGGTGTTTCACTTTTCACTGCCCTAAATGGACCCTTTCCACAGAGTCAGCTGATGCTGAAGTAGGCCAGAACAGGGCATGTGTCTGTGGTCTGTATAAAGCATATAATCCTGTTACGATCTGTGGTAAATTGTCTGCAAAGATGGCTGGGACGTCCCTGGTAGTCCAGTGGGTAAGAATCTACTTTGCAATGCAAAGGAAGCAGGTTTGATCCCTGGTCAGGGAACTAAGATCCCACATGCTGGGGAGCATCTAAGCCCACGAGCCACAACTGGAGAGACTGTGCGCCGCGATGAAAGGTCCTACAGGACACAACGAAGTTCCTGCGTGCTACAACCGAGATCCAACCCAGCCAAATCAGTTCATTCGAAAAACAGTTTTCTTTCTTCTCTGTGCATATGTTGCCCTGCCCAACAACAGACAGCATTTGTTCCCCTTGCCCTTGAATCTGGTGGCCTTGAGACATGCTCAATAGAAGTCAAAATAACATCCTATCACTTTGGGCCCTGGGACTTAAGAGCCCTTGCAACTTCCAGTTTTAATGCCTTGGGATCTAGACACCAGGTTTAAGAAGCTTGTAATGCTGAATGATGTGAAACCACATGGAGAGAGAGAAGCCCAGCCAACGTCCAGCCATCCCAGCCTCTGCAACTGAGGTGTGAAACATGAATCAAGCCATCTTGGATTCTCCAGCCCAGCCGAGCTGTCCCAGCCAACCAAATGCAGCAGACAAAGGAACCCCACTCAAATTGCACAATCATGAGAAATAATAAATGGGACTGTTTTAGGCCACTGCTTTTGGGAGTTATTTGTTATTTAGCAACAGATAGCTAAACTAGAATCTGTTCCAGGATCCATTTTATGGCACAACTTCTAGAAACACATTGTATTTAAAAGCAGAGTGCCTTCAATTTCTCGAAAAACTACAGATGCAATTATCTCTTGTCTCAGCTGTGTCCCTTCTAGAAATCAGTTCCAAAGATATCCTAGCAAAAACACAAAGAGATATATTTGCTATTAATTTCAGCACTATTTGCAATAGCATCAAACTTCAAACACCTCAAATATCTATCAGTAGGGGACTGGATGAATAAGCTATGTAGCATCCACATGATGGAGTACTAGGCAACTGTCAAAAAGGACACTGAACCACCTCTGAACTACTGTGCAGAAATGTGCCTGTGGTATGTTATGCTACTGTTTAATTATTTTTTTAATGGAAGGGTAAAATATAACATTTTCCAAATAAATTATTGCCTATAAGGGGAGAGAGGAGATAGGGTAAATGATACCACAGGAATATAATCTGCAAACTCCAGATTGTGGGAAACATTATGAAATAGCCAACCCAGTTTCTTCAATAATTGAAGATTTTTTTAAAGGGTGATAGAATGGGAACCTGGTGATTAAAAAGAGGAACTTAAGAGCATATGAACCAATTATAATTTATGAACCTATTTGTATTCTGATTTGAATAATTAAACTAAAAGTTTATGGAACAATGGGAAAATGAAAACATGGGTTGAATATTCAACAATAAGAATTTGTTATGTAAGTGTGATAATGAAAGTGTGGTTTTCTTCTTAAAAGAGTCATCATATATTTGAGATACACATCGATATTTTGTATAGTTGAAATCATGTGCCACTGGGAGTCACTTCAAAAGAATTACATGGATTGGTTAGGTGAGTGAAATTATACATTAAACCAAATTGGTTATGAGTTGAAAATTAGTGAATCTGGACAGTTGGTTCATGAAGGTTCATTATGTTGTCATCTTTACTTTTGTGTATATTTGAAATTTTCCAAAATAGAAAGTTAAGAAAAAGAAGGGCCCTGAGCCCCGGTGTTTTAAGGGTGCTGAATCCATTCTCTTCATAATAGCAGAGCTTACACCCATCATCCCCAAGTCACAGCACCTACATCAAATGGAAATCATGTCTGTGAACCATGATGGGTATTTAGAACTGTAAGTGATTGACACCATGTCAGTAATTTTAAAGTTACAATGAATTGAAACATGTATATTATCTAAGGTGAAACAGATCACCAGCCCAGGTTGGATGCATGAGACAAGTGCTCGGGCCTGGTGCACTGGGAAGTCCCAGAGGGATCGGGTAGAGAGGGAGGTGGGAGGGGGGATCGGGATGGGGAATACATGTAAATCCATGGCTGATTCATGTCAATGTATGACAAAAACCACTACAATATTGTAAAGTAATTAGCCTCCAACTAATAAAAATAAATGAAAAATAAATAAATAAAAAAATAAAGTTACAATGAATTCTCAGGCGGTCCAGGTGTGTTTGTTTTTTTTTAAGAATTTCCTGTGCAACAGGGACCTACTATATAGGACAGGGAACTATAGTCAATGTTTTGTAATAACCTATAAGGGAAAAGAATCTGAAAAAGTGGTGTGTACATATTCACATATGTGAATAACTTTGCGGTACACCTGAAACTAGCGTGACATTTTAAATCAACTGCAGTAAACAATTTTTAATTTAATTAGAAAAAGAATTTCCTGTGTCATGTCATTTCTTACACTTAGGAGAAGGTTTAACATGTAAACAGCCCCCTTCTTTTCTTCCAGACACGTGTCTCATTCACTCAGTCATTCGGCGCTCCTTGGCCGAGTGACTGTGTGAGAGGCTCTGGTGCTGGGGGCAGGGCGCTGCCACCCAAAAGGCTGTTAGCATATGTGCCCAGTGCTAACTGCACCGTGGGACAGAAGAGGGCTGTGATGGAGGTCTGGGCAAGCACAGAGGAAGACCCTGGGTGCTCTCGTAGGAGTCGGGGAGGAGTTCCAAAGAGGCGGTGTCTGGGGCATGGTTCTGGAGAAGAATGGGCTTCCCTGGTGGCTCAGCTGGTAAAGAATCCGCCTGCAATGAGGGAGACCTGGGTTCGACCCCTGGGTTGGGAAGATCCCCTGGAGAAGGGAAAGGCTACCCACTCCACTATTCTGATCTGGGGTCGCAAAGAGTTGGACACGACTGAGCGACTTTCACTTCGCTTCACTGGAGAAGAATAACTAAGAATTGGAATTAGCTTCTTTTGGAGGCAAGATGTAACCTGAAACTTTCCACTTTACAAAATTCTTTTACTTTCAAATACCAAAGTGTCCTCATCTCCTTCCTCCAATTAAATAAATGACATTGGTTGGCCAAAAGATCTGTCCAGGATCCAAATGAACTTTTTGGTCAGCCCAATATGTACCAGTCTTCCTCAAAGTGTGGTCCCTGGACCAGCAGCATTGCCATCCATTGGGAACTTTGAGCTGTGCAAACTTTGAGCCCCATCACAGACCTACTGAGTCTGAGAACCATAGATTCACTTCCATAAATGCAGCTTGAAGAAGAAGAAAGAAACCTGTCCTTTTGTCCAAGTTTTTAAAAATACATGATTATAGGGGAAATTTTGAGTGAATCCAAGATGGGAAAATAATTTAGCGTGGCTGAGAGCTTGCCCAAGCAGTGCTTGTGGAGTCCCCAGTATTCTACAGAGAGAGCCCTGAGTGCCGGGCTGGGCAGCTGCTGTCAGCCCCCCAGGAGCAGCTGCACACTCAGGAGGTCAGGGACTCCAGGGGACCAGACTGCCAGTTTCCTCCTCTGAGATAACAGTCCTGAGGCCCAATGCTAGACTAGAAGTTTATTCTCTGAGAGGGAGAGTTTGTAGGTACAATGAGTAATAAAATTGTGTGATAAATTTTTTGTGAAAACGTGTAGAAACGTTTTACTTTTTTCACATGACTACTAGAAAATGTTCAATAGCATGTGGAGCTCTCCTTTATGGCTTGCATAATATTCCTCTTAGCACACGTGATATGTAAGGTGTATATGAAATGGAGGGTAGACAGGATACAAAATTTGACTATTTTTTTCTCTGGCTCTGGGCAGGAGAGTGGCTGTCCAGAACCACAAATGATCATTTCTTATTCATGTGTCATTTGTGTTGGTATCATGAAGATAGCTTGATGATAACAACCATAAAAATCCTGCAGCAAACATCTTTTATATCCATACTCAAAAGCAGTTTTTAAATTCTAGAAAATGGACTTCTCATTGGAAGATAATGCATCGATCTGTAAAAACTAGAACATACAGCAATATGTACCAAAATAGCCACCCTACTCCTCCCCCTTGACTGCTTCAGACATCGGTCATTAATCAGGACATTTTTTCCCCTTCCGATCTCAAACACAGCGTCAATGTCTGTATCAACTGAGTGGTCTGAGGAGCTCTGCAGCTGGTGAGAGGTGCAGCCATGGTACAGAGTTAGGTCAAGCTGACTCCAAAGACTGAATTTCTTCTTTATGCCATACAGAGTCCCACTTCATAACTGGTGCACACTTGTATTTCTAGTTAAAGTCAATAAATCAATGTCTTATAAATTTGGTTGGTTGGCACAAGTCCACCCCTGAGAGATCAAATATCTTTTGATGTGCTGGCAACTAAGAGCCAGGTTCTAGACCAGGAATGGCCAGTACAGAGCATGTATCCTCTCTTCTCTCTTTTCCCTGAAGTCTGACAGACCTTGCCCATCAACTGCCGCACTAGACAATAGCCTCAAAGTCCTCTTCAATGCTGTGCTCCATGAAGCTACTGTTTTTTACTTTTTGGCTACAGCATTTGGGATCTTAGTTCCCTGACCAGGGATCAAACCCACGCCCCCTGCATTGGAAGCTCAGTCTTAACCACTGACCACCAGGGAAGTCCTGCTGTGTCTGGTTTAGAACCCACCAGGTAGTTTTGACAGAGAAGGCAATGGCACCCCACTCCAGTATCCTTGCCTGGAAAATCCTGTGGACAGAGGAGCCTGTGGGCTGCAGTCCATGGGGTCGGGAAGAGTTGGCCACGACTGAGCAACTTCACTTTCACTTTTCACCTTCATGCTTTGGAGAAGGAAATGGCAACTCACTCCAGTGTTCTTGCCTGGACAATCCCAGGGACGGCGGAGCCTGGTGGGCTGCCGGCTATGGGGGTCACACAGAGTCGGACACGACTGAAGCGACTTAGCAGCAGCAGCAGGTAGTTTTGGAATGGAATTTACAACAATGATAGTAACAGTTGTTACTGTATCAGGATTATTCTGATATTATCTAATGTATTATATATCTGAAATATATCTAATATATTTCTATATTCAGAATGTTGACATTGCTGCTATTCAAGAAAGTATACGAAGATCTCACATCCCATGTGGTGCAGCCAATAAAAAGAAAAGAAGAAAGTGTACACAGCTAGAAGGCAAATTTACAAATGTAAATAAAGGGTGTGGCCAAAAGGTGGTGTTCCAAAAGAAGTACACTGTAAAAATTTCACGTTAAAGGAACTCTCAAGGATATTCGACTGAAAGTGCAAAGGATAAAATACTGAAAGCTGATCTAAAGTTAGAAAGGGTGTGACATTTGCTAAGGCATAGGAAAGATGCCTTGAAGGGGAGCACTATTCAAACTACTTTGATGCAGTTTTTGCGAAGAGATAAAACATTTTATCAGTGTTTCTGTTTTAAATAACAATCTATTCAATGTTAGTTTTGCCATTTTTTAAAAACTTTTATTTTATTGAAGTATAATTGATTTACAATGTTGTGTCAATTTCTGCTGTGCAGCAAAGTGATTCAGTTTTATATACACTCTTTCTTATATTCTTTTCCATCATGGTTTATTACCGTATACTGAATAGTTCCTTGCATTATACAGTAGGACCTTGTTATTTGTCCATTCTGTGTAAAATATTGGGTTGGCCTAAGTGTTCATTCAAGTTTTTCCATAAGGTTTTACATAAGATGAACGTTTTGGCCAGCTCAATAAAGTCGCATCTGCTAATCCCAAACTCCCAATCCACCCCTCCCCCACCCCTCCTCCCCTCTATATCTGTGAGTCATATCTGTTTCGTAAGATATATTAATTTGTTTTATATTTTAGATTATCCATATAAGTGATATCGTGTGGTGTTTGTCTTTCTCTTTCTGACTTGCTTTACTGAGCATGATCATCTCCAGGTCCATCCATGCAGCTGCAAATGGCATTATTTCATTCTTCTTTATGACTGAGTAATATTCTATTGTGTCTACTCATTTGTTGATGGACATTTAGGTGTTGTACCTAAATGGACATTTAGGAGATGTCTTGGCTGTTGTAAATAGTGCTGCTATGAACATAAAGGTGATGTGAATTTTCTTATTTATTTTTTAAAAATTTTCAAAATTAAATTTAATGTTTTTATTTTATCCTATTCTTAAAATTTTTTATTATTTTAGCATGTGTATTTTTGAATTGTAGTTTTGTTTGGATATAAGCCCACTCCCAGTCCACACCTCCTTTCCCCGCACCTTGCCCTCCATTGGGGATTTCGGGATCATATGGCAACTCTATTTTTAGTTTTTTTGAGGAAACTCCATACTGTTTTGCATAATGGCTGCACCAATTTACATTCCCAGTAAAAGTATAAGAGGGTTTCCTTTTCTCCACACCCTCCCCAGCACTTGTTATTTGTAGACATTTTAATGTCTGACCGGGGTGAGGTGCTACCTCATTGTAGCTTTGATATGCATTTCTCTAATATTTACCAACATTGAGCATCTTTTCATGAGCTATTGGCCATCTGTCTTCTTTGAAGAAATGTCTATATAGGTATTCTGCCCATTTTTTGATGGTGTTGTTTGTTTTTTTGTTGTTGGTTGTATGAGCTGTTTGTACATTTTATAAATTCAGCCCTTGTCAGTTGCATCATTTGCAATATTTTTTCCCAGTCCGTAAGTTGTCTTTAATTTGTTTATGGTTCCCTTTGCCATGCAAAAGCTTTTACGTTTAATTAGGTCTCATTTATTTATTTTTGCTTTTTTTTTCCCCTATTGCCTTGGGAGACTGACCTAGGAAAACATTGGTATGAGTTATGTCGGAAAATGTTTTGCTTATGTTCTCTTCTAGAAGTTTTATGTTGTCATGTCTTATATTTAAGTCTATAAGCTGTCTTGAGTTTATTTTTGTGAATGGGTTCTAACTTCATTGATTTACAGTGTTGCTGTTTTTAAACTATTCCTGTCCATCTACAAATGAAAGTAAAAGGTTTTAATATTTTGGCAAAAAAATTTAATGAAACAACTGTCGTTTGTCCTATTGATTATTAAGATTACTTTGCTCTGTTTCAGCTTGCATGGTCATTTTTATGCTCCTGAACTACCATGCAATGTGAGGACTGCCTGTATGTTGATAAAACAAGAAGAAATTCAAAATCATAGAATCGTGCTGCTAATGCTTTGGCAATGTAAGTGTATTTTAAAGTCTAATTGGAGTTAGAAAAAAGATAAAGATGCAGTAATATTGTAGTCACATCTGCCAGTGCAAGCCTATAACTCACATAGCTATTTCAGAGGTGTGTGATGTATCTGAGACACAGGTGACCTGGATATTCCTTGCCAAAAGGGTGGGAATATGGAAAGGAAAAGATGGGGAGCAAGCGTGAATCACTGTGTAATGTCTCATCCCCAGAAAACATGGTGGTCCACGTCAAGCCATCTTTACATTTGCTTTCTAAGGAATGAGTCTGCACCAATTAATTACAAGGCCACTGGCTGCAAAATCTCAGGGCTCCAGCTCCTCTTGCTGGGCATTTCTGCCTTCTACTTGCACACTGGCTCTGTTTCAGGCTGACGGCAAGTCAGGACAGCTGTCCCAGGCACCACATCATCACAGAGGCAGAGAGAGGATGTCTCTTCCAGCGTCTCCTTCTCAGGAGTGAGGAGAAGCCGTCCAGCCTATTGGGCAGAACTGGACCACACAGCTGCTGTGTCAGTCAGGGTTCAGTTGGACAATGAAGGCCATTCTCTGCATTCTGGATAGAAAAGCTTGATACAGAGTTAGGGGCGCACATGACTGCTGGGAGAGCTGGGAACTATCCTTGATGATCAGGGAGTTTGAGCCTGCGTGATCTTAGCCTGAAGCACCACCTGAGTGTGTGATTCCTCAAGTCTGTGCCAGGAAGCTGCTGACAATCTCTCACCTGCTCACATGCATAAAGCAGCCAACCCCAGAGGATTGACACCATCCTTTTGCCCCAAATTCCTCTTGTGAGCAATCCTCTGGAACAGGCAGAGACAGTGACTCCAGGGAAGCTTGCTTCCTAGACTTAGAAGGGAATGTGATGGCCACTGGCCGCAGACCATCCAGCATACCCGTCCCTGCACCAGCCCCAGCACGAGGGAATGGTCCCTGAGATTGGCTTAGGAAGGCAGGATTTCCCTTTGATCCCGGGAGTAGGGAAAAGTCACTCTCCGCTGTGTCACATGGGGGAGGCTAGACACCCATCCCCCTCCCGAACCAGTGCTCGACTGAAAAGGAAACCGGGAGGAAAAAGCTGTTGATGAGACAACCAGCCAGGCCTGCTACATGCTGTTCACACCATAATCGTAATTTTCTTTGCAAATAAGCATATTTATTACCAAAGTAGCTAGCTATATATTTTAAAGAAATGTGCTCTGTAACATTCACCACCTTACCTGTTATTACCCACATGGTACACTCTCTTGCAAGTCGCTCAAATCCTGTGCTAAATGGTAAAATTATAGCCAGCTGATTGGTAATTTATAGTATTACTGCATTCAGTAAAAAGTTAAAGCTCCTCTTTGAAAATTCCTCCACTAGCTTTTCTTCTCCAGATCACCAGCCAGATTTATTTGTCTGCTGCTGCTTTATATGCCTTGCCAGCACCCTGAGCACATCCTTGATTTAATGAACTTATTTGTGTGGCTGAAATTTACAAGATTGGCCATGCCCCTTCCTGTGCGCCTCTTCCTGATCAACATTTGGCTGGTTTTTTTTTTAACATCCCAGTTAATGCCATCCCAGTTTCCTCAGAGACTGTGGGACCAGTTTTCCCCTGGGAGAAGGAAAGTGGATGGCTGTGAGTCTATCTCGGGGCCCGAGGGAAAAAAAAATGCACGTGGCAAGGATGCTGATTTTACCAGGGCTCTTTACAGTAAATCTTTGCCATCAGTAAGCCCGGAAAACGAACCTTTTTGGTAGAGGAATCAGGAAAGTTATATATGTGCAGGTGCTAGGGAGTGGTTTCTGTTCTAGAAGGGCCTCAGCGTTTCCTCCCACGGGCCTCCTTGGGTATGCAAGCTGCATATGTATTTATAACTCTGCAGTGAAAAAGTGAACTTTATTAGCAGAGATAACTGTCATAATTCAAGCAACTGCACTCTGTATAGCAACCGGAGACTCTAGGCAGCAGGATAATGTATGTTCTGTCAAACCGTGTGCAAGTATAGGCGCCTTATGAGTCACTAACTGGGCATGAACAAGGAAGAGGAAGCACTCCTGTGGGGGACTCTGGGGGGCCTGCAGACTGTGTCCAAATGCTTCTTCCAGAGAGCTGGTTTGGCCTCGAGGTCAGTGAAGTCATCGTGAATTTTTGCATCCTAGTAGCAGCCTGCTCCAGTATTCTTGCCTGGCCTGGAAAATTCCACCGCCTGGGCAGCCCGGTGGGCTACCGTCCGCGGGGTCACAGGGAGTTGGTAAGACTGAGCACGCACACACGCGGCAGTCTTCCGTAAATGTTTGTGGAGGGAATGAACGGATGAACTGTTGACCTAAGGACACGCCGTGGCTCCTGAACTGTCCTCTGTGTGTGTGTGCACTCCTCCCCTTCCTAGCCAAACGTTTATTCTAAATCAGCGGAGCCACAGCTGTGCCATTGAAGAGCCTCACTCGCAAACACAGCCAGCCAAGCGAGGAGGCTCTAAGCCAGCGACTCTCCATCTAGGCTGCACATGAGCCTCACTTGGCAATGTTTGGAGATCCCAGTGCTCACACTCGAACCTTAGACCAGCCGAAATCAGAACTCTCCAGAGCCGAGACCGAGGCATCGGAACCCGGCCAGTGAGAACCGTGGCTCCAGGAGGGCGTGGAGGCTGCTCTGGCTCAGGGGCTGGGGGACCCAGAAGACACCCCTCAGCCAAAACCTTTCTAAGTTTAGCTCAGCTTCCAATATTTTATCCTTTGCCCTTGCAGTCAGATATCCTTAAGAGGTCCTTTACTGTGAAACGCTTGTAGTGCTGCTTTCCCTGGAGGCTCATGGTGCAGACAGGAAGGGAGGACTTACAATGGGAAATAGTAATTTGTACACCTCTAGAATCTGAGGCGGGGAGGGAGTGTCCCGTGTCTCAGGCACACGGAATACTTGAAACAACAAAACGATGCCCAAGTCAGTGCCCTACTCTCCAGCCTCCAGGCCTCGGGCATGTGAGCACTTGGGGCTCTTCCTGCTACCTGATGACTACAGTCCCTGATCACAGCTCCTCCCCATCACCACAGGTCTCCCTGGGGACCTCCTAACTCTCTTGGGGAAGGCTGGGGAAAGGTAGATCGGGGTTGTTTTGGTTTGTAGCCTGTTTTGGTTTGTAGCCCTCTTCAGAGTGGGGGACGGCTGAGCCGTGACTCAGGGGAAATTCTAAGTTGCTACAAGCTGCAGCAAGCGTGTGTCAGTGGGAGGTGAGAACGACAAATAGAGGGCTGAAAACCGTGCCAGGAACCTGCCTGGTGGATAATCAAAACTTGCCTATAAATAATAATGAAACGATGAACATGTTGGTGAAGTTATTTCTAAAGCAGTGCATAGGCAAAATGAACGCTTCTCATGAGCAAAACCTCACCCTGTTCCAGAAGGCCAAGGAAAAATCCAGAATGCCTATCTGCTGGTGGTGCCTATATGAACAATTTTTCCAGACAACTGAAAGCTACCCTCATTTGATGCCAAGAAACCTGAACTTTTAATTGTGTAAGGGGACTTTTTCTCAAAGGGATTATCTTCTCCCGAGAGGAGATGAACAGAGTGCATAGTCATTCACTGGCTTGGGATCCGGGAAGCAGAACCCAGATTTCTCTACAATCACCCTTTTCACGTGGTCTCATGCTGGGGCCCAGGAGTGGAGCATGGAACCCAGGCTGAAGGCCATCGGAGTGGCTCATTTCCCCTGGGTGCCGGCCAGGGACTCTAGTGCACTGGCTTTATGACAATTATTCTCCTTGTTTTGAGCCCTTTCTGGCTTCCAAACACTCAGGTATGTTTTGAATAGATACAATGACTGCAAATCTGGTCTTTGTATAAATACAGAATACTGAGATGAATGTACTGTTATTTTTTTTAACGTTCTTAACATTTACTTTGGTGTTTTTTAACATCTTCAAAAGACTCATAAAGCTGTTCCTATCCCATGACTTAAGCATACACAATGGAGAAACAGCTCAGGAAAGGGATCTAAAATAATCCATACCCAACTTCAGGCTCATTTCTCAAACTATTTTGTGCACAGTCTTATTCTGCCTCGGGACCCTAGCCATGACAGCATTGACGTTATTGTTGCACAGCTAAAGTAAAATAAAGCATCATACCATTTATCCCACAATCAGCTTTTATGAGACTTGCATTGTCATAGACCTTTAAGGGGAAAAAAAATGTGTGTTGTGGAAAATTTTGTACAAAACTCTGTGTACCTGACTCAATTGTGAAGCTCCCCCAGGCCTCATGGTTTAGAATTGTGGGTGAAATTAAACCCACTGATGGATTAAGTGCCTACACTCGGTTCATTGCCGAGTTAGTGAAGGGAGGTGGGATGCTGTCAGAAGCCGTCACATCAGGATGTGACAAGGAGGGAAGAAGCTGCCACTCACTCCCGGCGGCAGAGATGTGCCATGTGGGGAACACGCCAGCCCTGGCAGCCTCACTGGGCCCTGTTTTCAGGGCCCCATTATATTACCAGACTGACACATGCACTTCACAATTACAGTTTTGTGTCATTCAGAAAAGTCTACAATTATGGCCACATGGCTTTTTTTTTCTCCCAAGGCAGGAAAGTGCTTAATCCATTTCATAAAACCTTACATCAAAGAATGGTTAGGTCTAGACATTTAAAATGACAAATTTGAATTATCTGGTAAGACCACTAATCTAGGTTTCCCAATTCCAACTAATAGGATAGAAAATTAAAAACAGTCCCAGCTTTTATTTCCAGTTGTGTTATTAACTAGCTATGTGGTCTGGGAGCCTGGTTTTCATATCTTTAAACTGGAAAGGCCTAGATTTACACTGTCTAGTATAGTGCTACATACAATTATTTAAATTTAAGTTAATTAAAAATAAATAAGATGAAAAATTCAGTTCCCTTTGGGACTTCCCTGGTGGTCCAGTGGTGAAGACTCTGTGCTCCCAATGCAGAGGGCCCAGGTTCGATCCCTAGTCAAGAAACTAGATCCCACATGCCACAACTAAGAGTTTATATGCCATAATTAAGAGTTTGCATGCCGAAACCGAAAGATCCCACATGCCACAACTAAAGATTCCACAGGTTACAACTAAGACCCAGTGCAACCAAATAAATAAAACATTAAAAAAAAGATTGAGTACCCCAGGCACATTAAAAGTGTACCATACTAGACAGTGTAAATCTAGGCCTTTCAGTTTCAGTTCAGTTCAGTCACTCAGTCGTGTCTGACTCTTTGAAACCCAATGGACTGCAGCACGCCAGGCCTCCCTGTCCATCACCAACTCCCATAGTTTACTCAAACTCATGTCCATCAAGTCAGTGATGCCATCCAACCATCTCATCCTCTGTCGTCCCCTTTTCCTCCTGCCTTCAATCTTTCCCAGCATCAGGGTCTTTTCAAATCGGTCAGCTCTTCACATGAGGTGGTCAAAATATTGGAGTTTCAGCTTCAGCTTCAGTTTCAGCTTCAGTCCTTCCAATGCATATTCAGAACTGATCTCCTTTAGCATGGACCAGTGTGATCTCCTTGCAGTCTAAGTGACTTTCTAGTTTAAAGGTATGAAAACCGAGCTCCCAGACCACATAGCTAGTTAATAGCACAACTGGAAATAAAAGCTGGGACTCCTCTTTAGTTTTCTTTCCTATTACATGAGTTGGGTGGCCATCATATTGGAGAGTGCAGATATAGAACATTTCCATCGTCACTGAAAATTCTACTGGTCTGCCCTGCTTTAGATCCTGAAAGTAAATTATGTTTCATATCTTGTGCCCCTGCCTGTTGATGGATAATGATTAATGGAAAATGTCCCAGGCTATCTGCTGAGGTTGTGAGCCATCCTGGCTCTCTCTGAGAACTGCTCCCTGGTCCACAGGACTGGGCACAGCATAGACGCTTTGAAAGCTGTCACTTCTTTTAGAATATGGCTGACTGGGCCAGCAGTGGTCACCTGACCCAAGCACGGTTACTCAGACCCTCTCTCTTGGGAATTTGGTGCTAAGATTCAGATATAATCTCTAAACATGAGTACATTGAGTCTGAGTACAAGATCTCTAGCAGCTAGAAATGCAGAGAAAGCCTGACTGCAGACAGAAAACAGGAAAGCATGCAAAAACCCAGAGATCAAGGACTTTCAAGTTCCTGGTTGCTCAGGCCCAGCTGCATTCTTGCACTTGAGTTTGGGGAGGTATCTTTGTATCTTTGTACAAAATTTCTCCCTATTTGGCTCCAGGTTGGCTCAAGTTGATTTCCATTACCTGTAACTGAAGAATCTACTATCTAAATCAAGAGTTGTTTCTGAGAATTGAGAAGAACTCTAAAGCTCTATTCAGACACAGCAGAAGAATGTAGTGATTGATTGACGATGTCTGCTATGGGTACGGATTGGGGAAGCGGAAGCATCTGTGCTAAATATTTGCCAACTCTGATTAGCTCATTTCTGGAAAGCTCTTCAGTTCTCAAATTCTTTTTGTTTCTCTGGTGAATACTTATGGATTTTTCTTCTGATAACGCTGGATGAACAGCATATTTTTGCTTCACACCCTAATGTATACTATTAACTATTTCCATTGGTGAAATAAAGTTTAATGACACTTTAAAACCTTAGAAAAATAATAAATTGGAGCTATTAAGCATCAAGGTCTCCAAGCTTTACATAAAATGTGAGCTCTAAATCCAATAAAATGTTAGCAAACTTTTATTGGATTTAGAAAAACATCTGCTTCATTGACTATGCTAAAGCTTTAGACTGTGTGGATCATAACAAATTGTGGAACATTCTTAAAGAGATGGGAATACCAGACACCTTACCTGCCTCCTGAGAAACCTATATTCAGGTCAACAAGCAACAGTTAGAACCAGACATGGAACAACAGACTGGTTCAAAATTGGGAAAGGAGTACGTCAAGGCTGTGTATTGTCACCCTGCTTATTTAACTTATGCGAGTACATCATGCGAAATGCTGGATGAAACACAGGCTGGAATCAAGATTGCTAGGAGAAATACCAATAACCTCAGGTACACAGATGACACCACCCTTATGGCAGAAAGCAAAGAACAACTAAAGAGCCTCTTGATGAAAGTGAAAGAGAGAGTGAAAAAGTTGGTTTAAAACTCAACATTCAAAAAACTAATATCATGGCATCCAGTCCCATCACTTCATGACAAATAGATGGGGAAACAACAGAAACAGTGAAAGATTTTATTTTTGGGGGCTCCAAAATCACAGCAGATTGATGACTGCAGCCATGAAATTAAAAGACACTTGCTCCCTGGAAGAAAAGCTAAGGCAAACCTAGACAAACAAGAAGCTATTAGAAAGCTTTAAAAAGGTTTGTGTATTAAAAAGCAGAGACATTACTTTGCCAACAAAGGTCCGTATAGTGAAAGCTATGGCTTTTCTAGTAGTCATGTATGGATGTGAGAACTGAACCATAAAGAAGGCTGAGCACTGAAGAACTGATGCTTTCAAACTGTGTTATTGGAAGAGACTCTTACTGATGCTTTCAAACTGTGTTATTGGAGGAGACTCTTGACAGTCCCCTAAGGAGATCAAACCAGTCACTCCTAGAGGAGATAAATGCTGATTATTCATTGGAAGGACTGATGCTGAAGCTGAAGCTCCAACACTTTGGCCACCTGATTAGAAGAGCCAGCTCGTTGGAAAAGACCCTGATGATGGGAAAGATTGAAGGCAGGAGGAGAAGGGAACAACAGAGGATGAGGTGGTTGGATGGCTTCACCAGCTCAATAGACATGAGTCTGAGCAAGCTCCAGGAGATAGTGAGGGACAGGGAAGTGGGCATGCTGCTGTCCATGGGGTCGCAAAGAGTCAGACACAACTGAGTGACTGAACTGATTGAATTTTTAGCAATGCCAGTCAAATTCCCTAAAACTTGTATCTTATGTTTTTTTTTTAAGTCACACTATGAAGCCACCATCACTCTGATACCAAAACCAGACAAAGACGCTACCAAAAAGGAAATTACAGGCCAATGTCTTTGATGAATTTAGATCTGAAAGTTCTCAACAAAGTATTAGCAAACTGAATCCAACAACATATAAAAAAGATCACACACCACAATCAAGTAGGATTCATTCCAGGGTCATAAGGATGGTTCAACATATGTAAATTAATCAATATGATACACCGTATTAACAAAAGACAAAAACCACAAGATCATCTCAATAGATTTAGAGAAAGCATCTGGTAAAATTCAGCATCCTTTCATGATAAAAGTCTCTTACCAAAGTGGGTATAGAGGGGCCATATCTCAGCATAATATGGGACAAACCCACAGCCAATATAATATTCAATGGTGAAAAGCTGAAAGCCTTCATGCTAAAATCTGGACCAATCTAAGGATACTCACTCTCATCACTTCTATTCAACATAGTATTGGAAGACCTAGCTGCAGCCATCACACAAGAAAAGGAAATAAAAGGTATCCAAATTGGAAGAAAACAGGTAAAATTGTCATTAGATGGAGATGGCATTATGCTGTAAATATAAAACTTTAAAGATGCCACACAAAAACTTCTAGAACTGGTAAGCAAATTCATCTAGGTAGCAGGATATAAGATTAACATACAGAAATGAGTTGCATTTCTTTATACTAACAATGAAATATCAGAGAATGTAAACAAACAATCCCTTTTAAAATTGCAGCAATAAATAAATAAATAAAATACTTAGGAATAAACCTCACCAAGGAGGTGAAAGACTTATATGCTGAAAACTACAAAACATTACTAAAGCAAACTGAAGATGATTCAAAGAAATGGAAAGATATCCTATGCTCTTGGATTGCAATAATTAATATCATTAAAATGGCCATACTACCCAAAGCAGTCAACAGATTTAATGTGATCCCTATCAAATTACCCATGACATTTTTCATAGAATTAGGATAAATAATCCTAAAGTTTATATATTATAAAACAATTTTTAAAAAACCAGAACTGCCAAAGCAATACTTTGGAAAAAGAACAAAGCAGAAGGCATAACCCTCTCAGACTTTAGACAATACTGCAAAGCTACAGTAATCAAAACAGAATGGTCTTGGCACAAACACAGACATATAGATCAATGGAACAAAACAGCGAGCCCAGAAATAAACCCACACAACTATGAACAATTAATCTTCAACAAAGGAGACAAGAGTATACAATGGAGAAAAGACAATCTCTTCAGTAAGCAGTGTTGGGAAAGTTGAACAGCAACATGTAAACCAATGAAGTTAGAACACAACCTCACACCATACTCAAAAAGAAACTCAAAACAGCTTAAAGACTTAAATATAAGACATGACAACATAAAACTCCTAGAAGAGGACATAGGCAAAACATTCTCTGATACAGATCGTACCAATGTTTTCTTTTGTTGAATGTGAAGGCTACTCCATTCCTTCTAAGGGATTCTTGTCCACAGTAGTAGATATAATGGTCATTTGAATTAAATTCGTCCATTCCTGTCCATTTTAGTTCACTGATTCCTAAAATGTCGATGTTCACTCTTGCCATTTTGTGTTTGACCGCACCCAATTTACCTCGATTCAGGGACCTTGCATTCCAGGCTCCTATTCAATATTGTTCTTTACAACCTTAAACTTTTCTTTTTTTTTTTCACTCAGTCATGTCCGACTCTTTGCAACCCGCGGACTGTAGTCTACCAGGCTCCTCCATTCATGGGATTCTCCAGGCAAGAATACTGGAGTGGGTTGCCATTTCCTTCTGCATTGAACTTTACTTTCAATGCTAGATACAACCAAAACTGAGCATCATTTCCACTCTGGCTCATCCTCTTCCTTCTTTCTGTAGCTATTTCTCCACACTTCCCCAGTTGTATTTTGGACACCTTCCTACCTAGGGGGGTTCATCTTTCAGTGTCATATTTCTTGCCTTTCATACTGTTCATGGGGCTTTCAAAGCAAGAATACTGAAGTGATTTGCCATTCTTTCTCCAGTGGGCCATGTTTTGTCAGGCCCTAACTAGCAGGGACATGCCCTTCAGCCACTCACTGTAGCTGGATGACATGCCTGGAGCCCTGGTTGTCCCACTGCTGATCCTCTTTGAGCATGTAAACCTTCACTGGCCATCGGATGTTGGTTGACCTGTGGCTGGGGGTCGACGCAAAGGCCTGGCCTGTCTGGCTGGGAAGGGGGTCCAAGGAAGGCTGGAGCCAATATTGGAGGTGCACAAGAGTGGAGGGCACCCTGGCCTCACTGCTAATGCTGGCCACCCTGGAGCTGATCTGCCACCCAGGAGTTGACACAAACTGTAGACTGTTCTTAAAGAGATGGGAATACCAGGCCACATTACCTGCCCCCTGAGAAACCTGTATGTAGGACAAGAAGCCACAGTTAGAGCCAGACATGGAACAACAGACTGATTCAAAATTGGGAAGGGAGTACATCAAGGCTGTATATTGTCACCCTGCTTACTTAACTTATATGCAGAGTTCAGTTCAGTCACTCAGTCATGTCCGACTGTTTGCAACCCTATGGACTGCAGCATGCCAGGCCTCCCTGTCCATCACCAACTCCCATAGCTTACTCAAACTCATGTCTATTGAGTCTGTGATGCCATCCAACCATCTCATCTTCTGTCGTCCCCTTTTCCTCCTGCCTTCAATCTTTCCCAGCACTAGGATCTTTTTAAATGAGTCAGTTCTTTGCATCAGGTGGCCAAAGTATTGGTGTTTCAGCTTTAGCATCAGTCCTTCCAATGAATATTCAGGACTAATTTCCTTTAGGATGGACTGTTTGGACCTCCTTGCAGTCCTAGGGACTCTCAAGAGTCTTCTCCAACACGACAGTTCAAAAGCATCAATTCTTTGGCGCTCAGCTTTCTTTATAGTCCAACTCTCACATCCATACATGACTACTGGAAAAACCATAGCCTTGACTAGACGAACCTTTGTTGGCAAAGTAATGTCTCATATGCAGAGTACATCATATGAAATGCTGGGTTGGGTGACTCACAAAGGGATCAGATTGCCAGGAGAAATATCAACAACCTCAGATATACAGATGATACCACTTTAATGGCAGAAAGTGAAGAGGAACTAAAGAGCCTCTTGATGAAGGTGAAAGAAGAGAATGAAAAAGCTGGCTTAAAACTCCACATTCAAAAAATGAAGATCATGGCCTCCAGTCCTATCACTTCACAGCAAATAGATGAGGAAAAAGTGGAAACTGTCAGATTTCATATTCTTGGGCTCCAAAATCAATGGGGATGGTGACTATAGCCACAAAATTAAAAGATACTTGCTCCTTAGAAGAAAAGCTATGACAAACCTGGACAGCATATTAAAAAGCAGAGACATCAGTTTGCCAACAAAGGCAAGTATAGTCAAAGCTATGGTTTTTCCAGCAGCCATGTACGGATGTAAGAGTTGGACCATAATGAAGTCTGAGTGCCAAAGAATTGATGCTTTCAAACTGTTATGTTGGAGAAGACTCTTGAGAGTTCCTTGGACTGCAGGGAGATCAAACCAGTTGATCCTAAAGGAAATCAACCCTGAACATTCATTGGAAGGACTGATGCTGAAGCAATACTGATGGCAATACTTTGGCCACCTGATGAGAAGAGCTAATTCATTGAAAAAGACCCTGATGCTGGGGAAGACTGAGGGCAAGAGGAGAAGGGGACAACAGAGGATGAGATGGTTGGATGACATCACTGACTCAATGGGCATGAGTTTGAACAAGCTCAGGGAGATAGTGAAAGGCAGAGAAGCCTGCCTCGCTGCGGTCCATGAAGCTGCAGAGTCAGACATGACTTAGCAACTAAACAGCAACAACAATGTTTTCTTAGGCCAGTCTCCCAAGGCAATAGAAATAAAAGCAAAAATAAACAAATGGAACCTAATCACACTTATGAGCTTTTCTATTGCAAAGAAATCCATAACAAAGAAAAAGGACAGCTTACAGAATGGGGGGAAATATTTGCAAATGATGCAACTGACAAGGGCTGAATTTACAAAATATTCAAACAGCTCATACAACCAATAACAAAAAAACACACAAGCCAATCAAAAAATGGGTAGAATACCTAAATATATATTTATGCAAAGAAGGAATACAGATGGCCAATAGGCACATGAAAAGATGTTTAACATTGCTAGTTATGAGAGAAATGCAAATCAAAACTACAATGAGCTCCTACCTCACACTGGTCAGTATGACCATTATTAAGAAGTCTACAAATAACAAATGCTAGTGAGAGCGTAGAGAATATGGAACCTTCCTACACTGTTGATGGGAATGTAAATTGGTGGAGCCATTATGGAAAACAGTTTGAAGGCTCCTCAAAAAACTAAAAGTGGAGTTGCCATATGACCCACCAGTCTCATTTCTGGGCATATATTTTGAGAAAACTATAATTTAAAAAGTTTCATGCAGCCCAATCTGCCAATAGGGGCACCATTTACAATAGCCATGACATGGAAGCAACTTAAATGGCCATTGACAGATGAATGAATGAATAAATAGGATGTGGTGTATATATGTATATATTACTCGGCCATTAAAAAAAAAAATGAGGTAATGCCATTTGAGAGAATATGTATGGGCCTAGAGATTATCATACTGAATGAGATAAGTCATAGCATATGATATCACTTATATTTGGAATCTAAAATATGACATAAATCTTCCCTGAGGAGTGTATCTGGACCAGTAATCTTATGTTCTCTCCTCAATTTGTTGTGGGCTTCCCCGGTAGGTCAGTTGGTCAAGAATCTGCTTGCAATGCAGGAGACCTGGGTTCGATCCCTGGGTTGGGAAGATCCCCTGGAGAAGGGAAAGGCTACCCACTCCAGTATTCTGGCCTGGAGAATTCCATGGATGGTATAGTCCATGGGGTCACAAAGAGTCAGACATGACTGAGCGACTTTCACTTTCAATTTATTGTATGATTTCTAGACTGTTCTCTGGAGAGTTTCATCTCTGGTCACCATAAATTCAGGAGAACCAGCCAGTAACCATTCTTTGCCCTCCACCCAGGTACAAATGAAACAGTTCTTTTATTTGTTTTATATACTGGGCTTCCCAAGAACATTGTCTTAGGTCAAGTTTCCTGGAAGCAGAACCTGAAACAGTTTTAGATGCATATAGTTTATTGAGGGATTCCCTGGAAAGAAGCCTGTAAGGGAGTAAGGGAAGCGGGACATGACCTCAGGTAACTTCGAGCCTTGGCCTGATCCACAGGCACTCTAAAATGTAAGTTGCACTACAGAGTTGTTCTGCCTTGAAACTAGGGGACCAGGGTTTATGGCCCTGCATCCATCAGTCATTGGCTGCTTGGGGTGAGAATTGGGGGTGATGCATCTCAAAATTGTCTGGGTGGTACAGCTCATCCAACAGCAATTGTCCAAAGAGGGTATCCAGAGAAGGTCATAGGCAGATGCTTTTATCCACAGGACTTGAAGCAGGCAGGAAGTACTGCCTAGTGGAGAAGGTTGGACAGGACATTAGCCTATGAAGACCAGGCCAGGACCAGAGCCAATACCAAATACCATCTGGTATTTTGGCCTCAAGCATCAATGTGGAATCACAGTGAGCAGGGCTGGACCCTGAGAAGCCACAGGGGCTCCCATGCAAAGAGGCTTAGGGTCTAGAATCCTAATAGTTCGGGCATTCTCACTGGCCCTTTCTTCCTGGGTCGACATGCAATCTCAGCTTTCTGCATCACAATTTTGGATGATTAAGAAAAGTGAGAAAAAGGAAAAGCAAAGAGACCAAATCCACCCAAAGATATAAACCTTGATACTGTGGCTTAGTGTGAAGCAAAGCCCTGTTCTTCCTTCACTCTCCTAAGGCAGATTTAGTTAAGTGCTTATGCTGGGCCCAGCACCGTGTGCGTCTGTGAAGGCAAATACCAAGGAGCAGTTCCAAGGCCATTTTGAGCAATGGCAACGTGACTAAAAATAAGTGCTGCTGTAGGGTATTTGGTGTCCTCAAGCAAGGACAGGCCAAGAGAGGTGGGACTTGCAGAGAGTCTGGGTCAGTGGGGAGCACTGAGAAGTATAGCAATAGCCCCCAGCGAGCCTGCCAGGGACTCCGAGGAAAGAGCTGAGGTCCGTGTGGGGCATTAGCCAAGTGCCAGTGTCTGAGGAAGCAAGTTAAGGTCAGTGTTCAGAAGCCTGGGCCAAGGAGAGGCAGTTGGCACAGGGGCATGGCAGGGCCAGGCGCTGGGTGAAGGAAGATGACGATAACATATTTAGCACCTACTACTTGCCAAGCACTTTGAATACGTTTAATCCTCACAATAACCTTGCAGGACAGGCATGGGTTGGCCAAAAAGTTCATTTGGATTTTTCCATAAGACGTTATTGGGAAAACCCAGACGAACTTTTAGGCCAAGCCAATGTGAGGTTCAGAAAGATGAAAACAGTGCTTCTCAAATTTCAACGAGCATAAGAATCACCTGGGATTGTGCTAAAATACAGACTCTGGTTCAGTGCGTCTGGGGTGGACCCAAGGTTCTGCATTTCTAACCAGCTCCAGGTAACGCTGATCCTGCTGGCCCACCGCCCATCCTTTGAGTTTCATGAGGTTAACACCATCACCACAAAGTCCATGCCTTTATTATTATGAAGGGAAGGGAAGGAATGAATGGCAGGAAAACAAAAGCATTCTAGTTTGAGAGGCTAGTCTTCCAAACAGAGTCATGGCCATGGACTCTGGACTGTGGCTGTCTGCCCTCCTGGGTGTGGGCAGGAGTGGGCAGGGAGGTGTGCTGACCTGAAGAGGGGAGTGGCCTACTCTGGATGCTTGGAGGGGGGTTCCTGACAGTTCTCAGAGGTGACTTCACTCATTTCAGTGCATCTGATCCGGTGTCCTTCAGTCACTGTTCATGGCTGGTTTAATGGTCAGTTAATTTGGATAAGATAATATGGTAGAAATTACTTTTCAGGAGCAACTTTCAAGTTGCTAGCCTCAGAAGGAAACAGAATCCACTTCTCAGAAGTTCTCTTGATCTTCTTTGAAAAAATGGTTTCTTCTTTATCTAAGACCTTCTCGTGGGCCTTATTATTAAATTTCCTCCTCTGTATCATTCTGAATATTGGTACAAAAGCTTTTTGAAACATTACTTGGGGCCTTCTGCTAGTTTTTAAGTTGTGATAATTATCGTTATGTATTTTTTCAAAGACCTTGCATTCGTATGATGTGCTACAGTTTTTAGAATGCTTTGACATTTTCTTCCTTATCTCCACACAGGAGATCACTGACCCAGGATGTCACTATTGTTTTCCAAGTTTATGGAGAAATGAATGGAGGCACAGAAAAGTGAAGTAAGCCATTAAGGTCCTGTGGCTACATAAGGGTAGAGACACTAACATGTTTTGAATATTTGCTGCTGTCAGGCACTGATCTAAACCTTGTATGTAGTAGGTCACTTAGTTCTTGCTCTAACTCCAGTATTTCCCCCATTTTACAGATGAGAACAACTGAGGCTTCAAGGTATTACCTATTTACTCAAGGTTACATGGCTAGCAAGAGGAAGAACCAGGGTCAGAAATGAGGCACTGGGGCTTCTAACTTCTACACCAGAAAGGACCTATTGCAATGTTTGGGGCCATGGCAGAAGCAAAACACGTGTGTGAGGCACTCTCCACCCCTGTCCTAGAGTAAATGGCGGCCTGGCCAGCCACAGGGAAGACCTTTAGAGGCTTGGAAACATTACTCTCAAACAGGAGGAGGGATTTGCCAGGCTACCCAAATGGGTAGATGGTAAATAAAGCCTCTTAAAATCATCTGTGGAGCCCAGCCAGCTCCACGTCTGGAGGGTATCTGAGGCTGACACCGATTCAGGGCCAGCTGCCAAAGCAACCTACCCTAGTCGGCCCCTCGCTAGGTCTTTTGACTCCCCCTTACTCCCCCTTACGTGCATCAGAAGGTACAAGGAAAAGACTTTAATGAAGGAATTGCTTGTCGAGGGATGAATCGGGTCAAGGGAACAGGTGAGGGCTTAAGGCACCCGGAGGCCAGCAGGAAGCTGTCCCCACCCTTCTAGGCTCGGAGGGGGCAGGGGAAGGGAGGCTGAGCAGAGGCTGTGAGCGGCAGGCGTGGAGGGACTGTGGTGTGAAGGAGCAGCGAGGAAGAGAGAGGGGAAGAGCCGCTGTTCCCGCTCTCCTCCCGCCCTGCGGTTTCCCGTCAGCGCCTCTCATGGCTGGGTCTGCTCAGAAGCCAGCTGGCCAGGGAGCTGGCTGATGCGGTGCCCTGGGATCAGCCTCCTGAGCGCTGAGCGGGCCGGAGGAGGCGGGGAGCGTGTGCAGGAGAGGAGGGCCGGACACGGAGGCATCGGCGCCGATCTCTAGCTGGTTCTCCCGCCCCCGCCCACCCCGCCTTCCAGTCCACCCGCCGGGCTGCATTCTCCGATCCTGCGTTCATGTCCTTGGCTGAGTTTTCTGACCCAAAGGACTTTTTCCAAAGAGGCTTCCCTGCTATGAGGAATACGGAAGACTGGCCAATGGCAGGGTCCCGGGATGTCTGAGATGCCAACCGTCTGGGTGTGTGAGCTGGCTTTCCAGAATGTGCGTGGCTCTGGTGTGGAGCCGGCCGGGAACCATGCTGGGTGACGGAGCCTGAGAAGTTACAGACTGAGGGGGCCGTGGACTCCGGACGCGGTCTCGTGGCTGCAGGGCCTCCTGAGGAGCAGTGGGCTGTGGGCTCCGCACCCCAGGCCCCTGGGTGCGAACGGCTCGTGAAGCTCCTGAGGTTGTGAGAGCAGACTCGGGGGGGCCACACGGCTTTGAATCCAAATCTAGACGCCGGCACTCTTTGGCTGGCTATCCTTGGGCAAGTTCGTCCTCTTCTCTGACCTCATTTTCCTTATCTACAAAATGGGGAGAATAATGGTACCCACCTGTGAGGGTTGTTGTGAGAATTAGTGGGGTTAATCCACAAAGTGGATTTTAGAATCCCATATACAGTAATCACCATTTAAAACTAAATAACCATGAAGGGCTAGTGTCCAATCAAATACGAATTTTTACCAAAAATTGGTGGAAATACTTAAAAGTAAAAGGAGGCATAGGGAGGCAGTAGGAACTCAACATATAAAAGGGTTTGGGGAATGTATCTCTCCGCACGTATTTTGTATTTCAGTCTCACCAGGAATCAAACTGCTGTGGTGAAACTTCATGTCACTAAGTTGGGTGAATCTTTATTGAGGACCTGCTCTCTCTCTCCTAGGGAGATTGTCTCCTGATTTAATGCCCCACCCAATTCCTATCGAAAGCTCTTCCCAAAGAGAATTGACTTCACTTAGCGTTTGACGAAATATTTGAGATGTTTTTAAAAGTCAGCTTAATAAGATTTCCGAACATCTTATTTTCTCCATTGACAAAATTAAGAAACAACAGTCCTTCGTGACAGGCTTGTTCTGAAGAACAAAGTGTCTGGTGCGTGATGCTCATTAAACACGAGCTCTCGGTATCATATTTTGTGATTTTACCGTTGAAAAATGTGACAGGGTTATACAAGAAAATATACTCTGTGTTTTGGCTACTTTGAGGAATTGAGTTGTGTGTTTGGAAAATTAAACTATAAGACTTCCAGTAAATGTGAGATTCGTGTATATAAAGTAATATTATAGATGGAGATACAAAGTTCTATTATGAAATTATCTTTTATCAAAAACGATATCTTCATCTGATCAAGCATCTAGACCTAGTCACAAAGCTACCAAAAGTACAGAGGACAGAAGAATATGTTAAATGACATCATGGGGATGCAATGAACGAAATCCAGACAGTGTGTGTAGTGGACTGAATTGAGTGCCCTCCTTCCCTTCTCCCTCTGTTATCATATATTGAAGCCCTAAAGCCCAATGTGGCTGCATTTGGAGGCAGGACCATAAGGAGGTGATTTAGGCTAAATGAGATCATAAGAGTGGGGCCCTAATCCAATAGGACTGGTGTCCTTACAAGAGGAAAAGACCCCAGTGGTCTCCCCCTTCCTTTTGGCATGCACACACAGAGGAAAGGCCATCTGATGACCCACAAGGTAGCTGTCCACAAGTCTGGAAGAGTTCTCACGAGAAGCCAACCCTGCTGGCAACATGATCTGAGACTTCTGGTCCCCAGGACCATGGAAAAATAAATCTCTGTTGTGTAAGCCACCCAGTCTGGAATACTTTGTTATGGCAGCCCACGCAGATTAATATGGTAGAAAACTCAACAGGACAAGCAACCTGTTTTTTTCAATGAATGATTTCAACAAGGAGAGAGAGAGAGAGAGAAAGAGAGGGAAAGAGAGAGAGAGAGAGAGAGAAAGGGCACGTACTACATGGAGCTGGATTTTCAAATTCAAGAGACTTAAAAGACACCAATCAGGACTTCCCTGGTAGTCCAGTGGCCAAGACTCCACACTCCCAATGCAGGGGTCCCAGGTTCGATCCCTGGTCAGGGAACTAGATCCCACATGCCACAATGAAGAGTTCTCATGTCACAATTAAAACCTGGTGCAATATTCCCATGCCCTCCCAGCCCCCTCAAAAGACACCAGTCATTTGCCTGGTCCTTCTTTGGATATGGTTTTCAAACAAACTGGAAAAAAGAAAAAGAGATAAATTAAGCTCCATTATCTCTCAGATTTCATCATCTCCCTGTATATAAGGTATTAATATCATTTTGTAAATGAGAATACAGGCGCTTATTGAAGCTAAGCAATTTTGCCTAAGATCATTGTAGAAAATAAACATGTAAAGTGCTTAGAATAGTATCAAGAGTCTAGGAATCACTCTGTATATTTTATTTGCTAGCAAAAAAAAAAAAAAGAGGAAGAAGGAGAGGAGGAAAAAGAGATAATTATATTATTTATGACATTTATGAGACAACTGGAAATTTGAACGCTGGATATTTTATGATATTAAGGAATTTTTATTGTTTGACATCTGATGGAATTATTCAGGTTTGGGCTTTTAGTTTAAAAAAAAGAGTATATATCCAGATACATACTGAAATATTTACAGATGAGTTGATATCTAGGATTTATTTCAAAATAATATGCAGGGTAGCAGGTGGTAAAATGGGGCTTCGCCAGTGGCTCAGTGGTAAAAAATCCTCCTGTAATGCAGGAGATGCAGGAGATGTGAATTTGATCCTTGGATAGGGAAGATCCCCTGGAGGAGGGCATGGTAACCCACTCCAGCATTCTTGCCTGGAGAATCCCATGAACAGAGGAGCCTGGAGGGCTACAGTCCATATGGTCGCAAAGAGTCTGACATAACTGAAGTGACTGAGCACATAGGTGGTAAAATAAAAGAAACAAGACCGGCTATAAGTCATTAATTGTTAAAGTTGCTTCTGGATTTGTATAATTGCATTATACTGTTCTATTTTGTATGTATGTTTAAAATTGTCAAGAACTCAGATACTTTTTAATCTATAACCTACATATCTTTATACTTCTGCATCTTCACCCTCCCCTTTGCAAGCAAGCAAGCAATTAAGAAAGAAAAAAAGAAAAGATAAAACAGCGTTACCAGTGCTGTTTCACCAGGTATTACCAGTGACCAGGGAAAAAATCAGTCATGGCAGGCTGTATCCTTCCTCAAAAAACAGGAATTTTTCCTGTAAAAAAAAAAATGTTTAATGATTTCAAAAGGAGAATTTTTATAGAATGGGAAGAGAGGGAAGAAAAAAATGGCCAGAAAACTCAGCCATGGTTTTATGTGAAACTGCCACTCCTTCCAGACAAAACCACCTGCGAGGGAAAACCCCTTGTCAATCTCCGTTGTCATCCCGGATCACTTCCAGGAGCTGCCACCAGTGGATTCCTCCAGGAAGATGCGGTAATATTTGTTATGTTCTCAATCGCCACCCGTGTTCTGGGACCTATGGGACAGGCAGAATCGGTGGGATGTTGTGTCCAGTGTGTGCTTGTACCTGGCAGATAAAAACAGCAAGTAAGATCTGCATATGTACAAACGGAATCAGTTCCCACAATGGTTCTCGCTGTGCGCTTCGCATTGTGCAGGCTTTGTATGCGGTGCGGTTGTGGTTTTACTCCTATCCTCAAGGAACCCACAATCTAGTAGGATGGTGTGATGAATACACCCAGAATTAATGACTGAGCCAGTAGATTAGGACTTTCGAGCTTACCAAGTGTTTTCACAGGTACAGTTTCATTTGATCCTTATAACAGATCCTGGAAGCAGCACAGAGTGATTTTAGCAAAGCAAATTCCAAACTTGGAGCTACAAAGTGAGTTGTGATAAACTAGAAGGAAATCTCCCTGACTTTTTTTTTGAAGTATAGTTGATTTATAATGTTGTGTTAATTTATGGTGGACAGCAAAGTGATTCAGATATATACATACACACACACACACACACACGTGTGTGTATGTGCTCTGTCATGTCTGACTCTGTGACCCTAAGGACTGTCTCTGTCTATGGCTCCTCCATCTATGGAATTTTCCAGGCAAGAATACTGGAGTGGGTTGCTATTTCCTTCTCCAGGGGATTTTCCTAACTCAGGGATCGAACCAGCATCTCTTGCAACTTCTGTATTGGCAGGTGGATTCTTTACCACGGTGCCACTTGGAAAGCCCGTATGTATGTATAAGAAGTGCTATCTGTTAATCCCAAGGCCTTTATTTATCCCTCCTCCCCACTTTTCCCCTTTGTTGACCAGAAGTTGGTTTTCTATGTCTGTGGGTCTGTTTCTGTTTCATAGATAAGTTCATTCGTATCACTTTTATAGATTCCACATATAAGAGATGTCATATAATATTTCTTCTCTGTCTGACTTACTTCATTTGATAGGATAATCTCTAGGTTCGTCCACGTTGCTGTAAATGGCGATATTTCATTCTTTTTATGGCTAAATACTATTCCATTGTATATATACCACATCTCCCTGACTTATAATCATTCATTGGATGCTAAGAGAATATGGGCGTTATCTGAGGCAGGCAAGAGAGGATTATGACTGTATTTAGAAGAGCTTAAATTCAACCAAGTTACGTGACATAATATGAAAAAGTTGCTTATAAAATATGTTTTTTAACTGACCCCCTTTAATATGTACTGTTTTCCCTATGAGATGTACTGATCTCAATAAAGATTTCTGGCTGGCAGTCTGGTCTCTTATATGCCTACTGGTTATATTATAGGCTTTTCTAGAGTCAGTTAGCTGAGCTTGTTTCCAAACCTGTTTGTGCCAGTTGTGCTATTTTGTAATTATGCAGTTCAATTAAAATATATGTTAACCCATGAAATAATGAGTAAAAAATATAATGGGTTATTGTTTTTACGAAAATTAATTTGGGTGCTATGGAAGAACTTAACAAAAGTTTTTATTAAAATAAAGTTGTGTCTCCATTGCTGCCCTGCAAATAGGTTCATCAGTACCATCTTTCTAGATTCCATGTATATGTGTTAATATACAATATTTGTCTTTCTCTTTCTGACCGACTTCACTCTGTATAATAGGCTCTAGGTTCATCCACCTCATTAGGACTGATTCAAATGCATTCTTTCTATAGCTGAGTAATATTCCAATGTATATATGTATCACAATTTCTGTATCCATTCATCTGTTGATGGACATGTTGATGTATGGCAGAAACCAACACGATATTGTAAAGCAACTATCCTCCAATTAAAAAATATAAAGTTGCTATTGAATAACACATAAAGGGAAAACTGTGATGAAAATTACAAAAATCTCAAATTACTTTGTAGCTGTCTTTATGTCGTTGCTCTACTTTAAAGAAACTTAAACTAGAATTTATAGATGATGCCTTATGAGTAGGCTTTACACAAAGGAAAGGAGGTCAGTTTTAAAGAAAAGGTATTTGTCCTATATAAAAAAATTGGCACACAAAGAAAGTCGCTTTTAAATGTTTTAGAATAAATGCTACATGCATTCTTTTTTATGATTTTCTCATTTTTTCAATGAACTTTTAAAACATATTTTCCCAACAGCATTTCTCAGTTTGGTTAGGTAAGAGGGCTTGTACTGAGCTACGTCTGCACGGAGCCTAAATAAAGAAGAGTCAAGGAGAATAAAAGTTGATGGTGTTCTCCAAGGCTGTCTGCTCGAGAGAGGAGCAGACGCAGATAACTGTCTCTATGGCCTCTTGCCGAGTGGAGGGCATGGGTGGTTGAGTTCATCTAGACTGATGTCATTGGCCACTGGGACTGTTTAACATCCCCCTTGTTCTGATTTCTTTTTCACCAAGAGATTCTCTGTTTACAATCTGGCCATCCATTTGCATTTCCTCCTAAAGTGAAAGTGCTGATGACAGACTTGAGTCCTGATTCCTGAAGCTGTTAATGTTTTTCATCATAAATTAGAGAATTATTACAATGATGTTTAACTTCTAGAAGACAATATCTACTGCCTCTTCTGATACATCTTGTGAAAACTTACCTTGAAGAGGGTGGAAGTCATCCAACAGTGTCAATATGTCTGCCAATTTTAGAAATATCGGCCACAGATTCAAAGTGTTTCCATAACCTGCATGATCCAAATGAAACTGCTAGTTTGTGATCCATGCTTCAGAAGCCATGATGCAGAAGAAGGAGACATTCCTTTTGTGGTTGTTGTTTTGCTATCCAGCTTAGAGTCTGAGTCTCTTTGAATCAGCAAATGTGTTTATTTGCCATGGATTGAGGACCTACTATGCATAAGAAACTGTTCCAGGTGACTTACATACATTCAAATCGTCCTCATAATCTAGCAGACTTTGCATTTTACCCATGAAGAAGCAGATAGTCAGAGAGGTTAGTTGACATACCCAAGCATACATGCTACAGCTGATACTCGAGGCCAGGCTTCTCTTGCTTCAGCATTCTTCTTCACTAAAAATATCACATTATTAAATTTATCAATGTCCCCCCTTTCTGTGATTAAAAATTTTCTGTCATGCTAACTGGAAATCATTTTTTTTTCCGCTTCATTTGGTAAACAATTATCACAAGTTAAGAATTCCAGGAGAAACACTTCATATTGTCAGGAGACATTCTGAAAGAAGACAAGGTCAGCCCCATGGCCAAATAAATGGGGCAACCTCAGTGGCGCTTGTGTGATTCCCCGAAATGCAGAAGTGCTAACACCAGGCTACACAGCAGGCAGCTGCTCCAAGGAGAGTTAAACTTGGGACGTTTCCACAGTCAACACAACGAAAATGATTATTAGTTGCTTACATTGTGTCAGGAACTGTGCTAAGCATTTGGAATGCATTTAACTCTTACAGAAAACCTATGAAGAAATTGAAGTTCAGAGATACGAGGTAACTCATTCAAGGTAACATAACTAGGAAAGCGAAGAGACCAGATTCAAGTTCAGGTTTAGTTTGGCTCCAAAGTCCATGCGTTACTATGTTGAGAGTCTATCTTCCAGTTACAATAAACTTTTATTGAATGAACGTTTTGTGCCTGGCACTCTGATCATGATGTTGTTGTTGTACTGTTTTTGAGTCACTCAGTCATGTCCAACTCTTTGCAACTCTTTGGACTGCAGCATGCCAGGCTTCCCTGTCCTTCACCATCTCCTAGAGCTTGCTCAAACTCGTGCCCATTGAGCTGGTGATGCCATCCAACCCCATCTAATCCTCTGTCATCCCCTTCTCTTCCCACCTTCAATCTTTCCCCGTAGCAGGGCCTTGATGATATACGCACATAGTTTTACAAAACTTAATTTCTCTTTTGCATTCATTTATTTGGGTGGCATAAGGCAGGCAGTTTATGCTACATGGCCTGGTCCCTCTTAGAAGATGCTCAAATAATTTATTTTTGACAATCTAGCTACAGTGATGCTAAAGAAATAAATTAAGGGTTACCATGATGATGATCATTACAGTTTACTAAGGGCTAACTCTGTGGCAGGTATCTTACTAAGCACATTATGTGGAATATCCTATTTGATTATTGTTGTTGTTCAGTCACCAAGTTGTGTCCTACTCTTTGTGACCCAGTGAACTGCAGCACACTAGGCTCCCCTGTCATTGACCATCTCCTGGAGTTGGCTCAGGCTCATGTGCTGAGTCGGTCATGCCATTCAACCATCTCATCCTTTGCTGTCCCCTGTCCTCCTGCCTTCAATCTCTCCCAGCATCAGGGTCTTTTCCAATGAGTTGGTCCTCCCCATCAGGTAGCCAAAGTATGAAACTTCAGCTTCAGCATCAGTCTTTCCTATGAATATTCAGGGTTGATTTCCTTTAGGATTGACTGGTTTGATCTCCTTGCCAACCAAAGGACTCTCAAGAGTCTTTCTAGCACCACAATTCAAAAGCATCAGTTAATTCTTTGGTGTTCAGCCTTCTTTATGGTACAGCTCTCACATCCATACATGACTACTGGAAAAACCATAGGTTGACTAGACGGATCTTTGTCTGCAAAGTGATATCTTTGCTTTTTAATACACTGTCTAGGTTTGTCATAGCTTTTCTTCCAAGGAGTAAGCATCTTTTAATTTCATGGCTGCAGTCACTGTCTTCTGTGATTTTGGAGACCAAGAAAATAAAGTCTCTCACTGTTTCCACTTTTTCCACATCTATTTGTCATGAAGTGATGGGACTGGATGTCATGATCTTAGTTTTTTAATGTTGCATTTTAGCCAGCATTTTCACTTTCCTCTTTCACCTTCATTGAAAGGCTCTTTAGTTCCTCTTCACTTTCTGCCATTAAAGTGGTATTATCTGCATATCTGAGGTTGTTGATATTTCTCCAAGAACTCTTGATTCCAGCTTGTGATTCATCCCAGCTTGGCATTCTGCATGATGTACTCTGCATGTAAGTTAAGTAAGCAGGGTGACAATATACAAGTCTTTATGTACTCCTTTCCCAATTTGTAACCAGTCCGTTGTTCCATGTCCAGTTCTAACTGTTGCTTCTTGACCTGCATACAGGTTTCTCAGGAGGCAGACAAGGTGGTTTGGAAAATTCTGTTTTCAAGAATTTTCCACAATTTATTGTGATCCATACAGTCAAAGGCATTAGCGTAGTCAATGAAGCAGAAGTAGATGTTTTTCTGGAATTCTCTTTTTCTATGATTCAACAAATGTTGGCAATTTGATCTCTGGTTCCTCTGCCTTTTCTAAATCCAGCTTGTACATCTGGAAGTTCTTGGTTCACGTACTGTTGAAGCCCAGCTTGAAGGGTTTTGAGCATTACCTTGCTAGCATGTGAAACAAGCACAATTGTACATTAGTTTGAACATTCTTTGGCATTGCCCTTCTTTATGATTGGAATAAAAACTGACCTTTTCCAGTCCTGTGGCCACTTCTGAGTTTTCCAAATTTGCTGGCATATTGAGTGCAGCACTTTCACAGCATCATTTTTTAGGATTTGAAAAAGCTCAACTGGAATTCCATCACCTCCACTAGCTTTGTTCATAGTAATGCTTCCTAAGGCCAACTTGACTTTACACTCCAGGATGTCTGGCTCTAGTGACCACACCATCGTAGTTATCCAGGTCATTAAGATGGTTTTTGTACAATTTTTCTGTGTATTCTTGCCATCTTTTTTTAATCTCTTCTCCTTCTGTTAGGTCCTTACCATTTCTGTCATGTATTGCGCCCATTTTGCATGAAGTGTTCCCTTGGTATCTCTGATTTTCTTGACAAGATCTCTAGTCTTTCCCATTCTTTTGATTTTGGTGTTCTCATAGGAGAAGAAGAGCAGATGTCTTTTACTCCTAACTATACTCCTATTTGATTGCTTTGCACCAATGCTATGATGAAGGTACAGAGTAACCAAATATCTCCAAGAATCCTTAGATAAGGTAAAGATAAAGGCACGACTTCCCTACACTGATTGAGGCACAGTTGGAAGGAAGCTATAGAAGAGAGGGATTTTGAGAAATGAAACCCATGGAAGATAATCGAGCCCAGAAGACGCCCCATGCATGAGTGGAAACTTCATCTACAACAGAGCTGGCATTGCAGATTGTTGGAGAAAGTGTAGACCATTCAATAGTTGGTGTAAGGAAAATAACTGGATCCCTACCTCACACCACACACAGCAACCAGTTAAGTACGCAAAGGAAAGCTTCAAAACTTATAGCAGAAAACAGAGAATATCGATCTGATCTCAATGTAGGAAAGAATTTTCTAAACAAGAACAAGAAGTGCAAGTCATGAAGGAAAGTATTGTCAAATTCAGTGCCATTGAAATTAAAAAATTCTGTTTATCAAAAGGGGCAAGATGAATGTGAAAGAAAGCTACGGTCTGGGAAAAGAAACATGTAGAACATATAACCAACAAATGAATTTATCCAGAAAAAATTATTTAATTGTTAATTATTTAATTATTAATTATTTAATATTTTTAATATACACATTGTATGTATAAAACACAAACACGCACTTGATAGCAAACATATGTATAATACACATATCTTAGAAATTAATTTTCAAAAAGACAAAAGCTAGCTGAAAAAAAAGAAAAGGCACAGAAAGGCATTCGACAGAAGAGAACGCATAATGCCCGATAAACACATGTAAACACTCTCAATCTCATTTATAATTAGGAATGTGGGAATTAAGCCTGAAAGAGATACCATTTTACAGTCCCCAAATTGATAAAGCATTTTAGAACATGTTGGTGAGGCAACTGTGAAATATCTATACACAAATTATATCCTTATATACTGTTGATGGGAATATAAATTATTCCAACCATTTTGAAAATAATTTGGCATTATCTAGTAAAGTTGAACACACACATAAAATGTTCAGTTACCTAGCAATCCCAGAGATGTGTAAACACACCACAGACACACTTACCCCCAGATCAACTCTAATGTGTGTACAATGTGAGACATGTACAAAAATGTTCATGGTAGCATCTTCTTTGTAGTCACAAAACAATAAGCGACAATTTACCAAAAGAAGAATGAACCATTTCTGCCACACTTAGATAATACCTTACCATAATGAAAAGGAATGAACTTTAGCTACATGTATCAGCATGAATTGCTGGCTTTAAGTTGGCTTGTGAATTGTGGCTTTAAGTTGACTTAAAGCTCAACATTCAGAAAACTAAGATCATGGCATCTGGTCCCATCACTTCATGGCAAACAGAGGGGAAACAGTGGCTGACTTTATTTCTTGGGGCTCCAAAATCACTGCAGATGGTGATTGCAGTCATGAAATTAAAAAACGCTTACTCCTTGGAAGGAAAGTTATGATCAACCTAGACAGCATATTCAAAGCAGAGACATTACTTTGTCAACAAAGGTCCATCTAGTCAAGGCTATGGTTTTTCCAGTGGTCACGTGTGGATGTGAGAGCTGGACTAGAAAGAAAGATGAATGCTGAGAATTGATGCTTTTGAACTGTGGTGTTGGAGAAGACTCTTGAGAGTCCCTTGGACTGCAAGGAGATCCAACCAGTCCATCCTAAAGGAGATCAGTCCTGGGTGTTCATTAGAAGGACTGATGCTGAAGCTGAAACTCCAATACTTTGGTCACCTCATGCGAAGAGTTGACTCGTTGGAAAAGACCCTGATGCTGGGAGGGGTTGAGGGCAGGAGGAGAAGGGGATGACAGGGGATGAGATAGTTGGATGGCATCACCAACTCCATGGACATGAGTTTGGGTAGACTCCGGGAGTTTGTGATGGACAGGGAGGCCTGGCGTGCTGCGAGTCATGGGATCACAAAGAGTCAGACATGACTGAGCGACTGAACTGAACTGATCAACATGAATGCATCTTTCAAAAAAAATGCCAAGTGAAAAAACTCACCTTGTAGAAGAATATATGCAATATGATAATATTTATGGAAAGTGCAGAAACAGGCAAAACTGAACTGTAGGTTGCAAAGGCATATATGGAAATCTATTTTTTTTCTGAGTGATAGAATCATATACACAGACTTTAGAGTTGTGCTTACTTTGGGAGAAGGAAGGTTAGGAGAATGGCATGAAGGTGGGGTGCAAAGGGGACTTCAACAGAACTGGTAACATTCTCTTTCATGAACAGAGTGGTAAATCCATAAGAGTTCATATTATTAGTAGTAGTAATACCTTACACATTTTTTTCATTATACATTTTTGAAAGTATGTAATAAGGTGGAATGGAGATAAAAGATGAGAAGATGGCTGGAATTGTTGGCCGTATATTTAATAACCCAAGGAAGTACTATCTCTCGGAGATACCAACCCAATATTCTATCTTTTCCATCAACCTTCTCCATCCCTCTTACCTCCTCCTGCCAAAACAGAAAACAAAAACCAAACAAATGAATGAATAACCCATAATTTAAGTGGAATCAGTTATTTAAAAAGCAAACCAAATAAAAAACTGGTTGGTAAAATGAAGATACCTCCTAAAGTCTGAGGGATGTTCTGCCATGACATTTGGTCTTCAAATATTGTTTCATTCTGTAAACTTAAAAAGAATTGAAAAGACTATGTGCAACGCATAATTTTTCTGTTTACATCTAAAACGTAAGTTTAAAAAGAAGGCAGTTTCTGATTATAAATACTGATATTTTGAAACAAACTTTATATAATTTAAAACATGTCTCCAGGGACTTCCCCTGTGGTCCAGTGGCTAAGACTCCACACTCCCAAAGCAGGGGTCCCAGGTTCAATCCCTGATCAGGGAACTAGATCCCACATGCCGCAAAGAAGATTGAAGATCCTGCATGCTGCAACTAAGACCCAGAACACCAAATAAATAAATACAAATATTTTAAAATTACTCTATAAAAAATGTTTCCAGTGAAACCCATGTGTAGTCATCCATTAAAAATATACAGGAACAAGCTTTTCTTAAAATATTGGCATTTAAAGCAAGACTGTTATATAATTTAAAAAAAGTTTCCAATGGAATCTACGTACCATAGTGATTTGATATCATTTATCTGTTCAGAAATATTTGAATGAGCTCTTCTAAATGCTGCCTCATTCTTTCCTCTCTTTGATTCATATTTTCATTCCTTTATCATATAGAACTTTACCCCATGAAACATACTTTGCGTCATATTTTTCTACAACAAAAAATATGTATATAAACTCAGATCTCATAAGTCCCTAAGGGTTAAAACATTTCGCTGGATTGAGTCATACAATGGTGAATGGTAAACAATGGATAAAAACACAAATATATGTTTTGGTAGTTATTATTATTAAACACAATTTTTATTGGAAATGGATCTCTTTGTGATTGGATCAATTTTTTCTTTCCTTTGTTCTACTTCCTAAAAACAACTAAGTAATCGTTCTATGTTGATTGTTACTGCTAAAATGAAATATGATTCAGCAATGTTAGACAGTTCTCTGCAAAGAATAATTTGTGGTCTTAAGATTTGCAATTCAGAATGCACAGATTCTGGTAAAATCACTAAGAGTGTTCTGAGGAAGAGAGTCAGGAGCTTATAAAGGCAAAAGTCACAAGGTTGTTAGTTGTCTGGCAGGAATTAAATTGAATTTGATGCAGGAAAATAAATATTTATCCATAAAGGATAGTCTGTCATAAGTTATTTGTTTTTTTGTCATGAGTTATCTTAGGGTAAGGGTCCAACAAGTAGCTTGAGTTTCTGGAACACTGGGCAGGTGTTCTGGATGCCTGCATTAAGAAAATAAGTGGTCAAAGTTCAGATTTTATCAGGACTAAGACCTGCATAAGGCCCACTTCCTCAGTGGCCTCCCAGCTCCATTTTAGAGAGCTGTCTTAGCAATACGAATTCCAGTTTGGCTTTCCCTTCGCAGAATCAATACTCACCTTATTTTTTCTCTTTTTCAATAGAACGCTGAGAACTTTTGTTCAAATTTAAGCAGTGGGGTTGGAAGTTTTGCTATAGAGATGTCATTAAATTCTTTAAATTCTTTTTGAATAAATGCTAAAAATCACTTAGTGATTTTTTCCCTCAAAATTATCTAAAAATAACTATAAGCGAATAATTCACATCTCCTTCAGCTTTGTTGCGAGCAATGAATCAACACCATTTGATTTGTGAAAATATTTGTAACCAGTTATTAGAGTTAGTCACTTTCTCAACAGTAACACCAATATTTCAGACTGTTGCTTTGCTTGGGAATCGGTGGGTTTCTGCTCCCTGAGGCAATGCACCACTGTAAGCTTTGAGATGGAGGAGAGGAGGGAAGAGAAGCAGGAAGAAGTCTGTTGTGAAGAGGAGCACACAGCTTTGATCTCACTTTCTTAGATTTTAGGAAACAGTGAAAATAGGCTTTGAGGATCTAGAAATCGATTCCTTTAAGATCACTGAAGACTCTACAAGGAGAGTTCTCCAGACTCTCCAACGTGGACAGGCAAGTCTGTGGACAGGGAAGTTGACATTGCTGGGAGCTTGCTAGAAGAGCATCATCTCTACCCCATTCTGAACCAAAAGAAACAGAAACTGCACTTAACAGAAATCTCATGGTTTTATCATTAACACACCGAAGTTTGCAAAGCACTGGTAGACCGTTAGTATTCCCCTGTCCCCCAACCCTCAGTTCAGGCATTGGCTCTTGTGTGGCTTCCTTCAAAGTGTGGGTAATCATTTAAACCCCTCTCCAGCATCTGCGGCTCATGATTCTGACTTCAGTTCTCCCAGACGTCCCTGGTTCAGTTTCCAGCTGCCTCTGAGACTGACTGAGCTGGGCTTTTTGACTGCAGACAATTTAAAGGCTGCTTATGAAAAAGCAGATGGTCCCTAAGGGCCCCCGGTAATAAGTGGCAGCTGATGGCGCTCACTTCCTGCTCACTAATGACCAGATTTGGGAAAGACATCCGTTTTCTTCCCTGAGTGTCGTTCAGACCAGCGATTTTGAATTACGGGATGTTAAGACTGGCAAGGCTTGCCTGTGTCACAGAAAGGCTTCCTCTTATCATCCTTGTGAACACCGTGACCTTGTCATTAGGAGAGCTACAAATAGAACAGCTTTTTCTTTTTTTTTTTTTTAAGGAAAAGAAAAGCCTATTCAAATAGAGAGTCAAAAGCTATTGGCTCCATCAAGAAGAAAATGGCTGTGATTGTATCTTTGAAATGTTTTTGCCTTTCCCTGTAGTATTTCTGCTGCGTTGACAGTCGTGCCGTCCAAGCTGGGCCTGGCTCTCCACCCAGCCCGGGGCTCTGCGCTCAGTTCTCGTGTGTGTGGGATCCCAGACCTGTAAACATGGGGGCCTGGTGCCAAGGCCTCCTTCTTGGGTGCAAACACCCAAGTGTCAGACGAGCAGAGCATGGGAGGAAGCATTTCCCTGGCATCATTCTCGTTTTGCCCCCGCAGTAGGAAAGCCTGCTTTATGCTGGATGGAGCAAGGACAGTTCAGAGTTCAAACCCCGCTCCACCGCGCACTGGCTGGGTGACGTGGGCAAGTGACCTAAACTCTCTGAACTGCTGAGTCTCTATCTCGAAAATGCCATGGTTTTCAGGAGAATTAAATGAGACTTGGAATACAAGTAGGAAAGTGGATGCTCTGTAAAAGTGATTTTTCTCCTCCTCTCAAAACAAATGGACAGTGCTTCTTAAACCCATTGCTTCATAAAGTCATGGACTCTTCGGCTGGGCCAATTCTTAAAAATTTATGATTTGCACTCCCTGGTAGCTCAGCTGGTAAAGAATCTGCCTGCAATGCAGGAGACCCCGGTTCAATTCCTGGGTCGGGAAGATCCACTGGAGAAGGAATAGGCTACCCACTCCAGTATTCTTGGGCTTCCCTCGTGACTCAGCTGGTAAAGAATCTGCCCACAATGCGGGAGACCTGGGTTCGATCCCTGGGTTGGGAAGATCTCCTGGAGAAGGGGAAGGCTACCCACTTCAGTATTCCGGCCTGGAGAATTCCATGGGCTACAGTCCATGGGGTCGCAAAGAGTCAGACATGATTGAGCAACTTTCACTTTCTTTCTTTTTTTCACCTGAAGAAACTGGAGGGGAAAATAATCTGGATGAGCCAAGATGCAGATTTTACAAAGGAACTAACTGTGCTAATGATTACTTAAGATGATGGTGGCCAAGAAGGGACACGTTCCTCTACAGCTGACTGGTCACAGATCCATGCTACAGGTGGGCGTCCCTGGTAGCTCAGCTGGTAAAGAGTCCACCTGCAAGGCAGGAGACCCTGGTTTGATTCCTGGGTTGGGAAGATCTGCTGGAGAAGCGATAGGCTCCTCACTCCAATATTCTTGGGCTTCCCTGGCGGCTCAGCTGGTAAAGAATCTGCCCGCAATGCAGGAGGCCTGGGGTTGATCCCTGGGTTGGAAAGATCCCCTGGAGAAAGGAAAGGCTACTGACTCCAGACTCCAGTACTCTGGCCTGGAGAATTCCACGGACTGTATAGTCCATAGGGTCACAAAGAGTCGGACATGACTGAGCGACTTTCACGTCTACTTTTTATGCTACAGGTAACGAGAACCAAGTCAGAACAGGAACAGACAAGAAGAGAGAGGAGACAGGACAGCAGGAGCCCAGCCCTGAGAGTCCTTCAAAAATGTGCTGTATTTGCTGCTTTGAACAGCATTTCAAATACTGAAAGCAGGTGTTAATATCAGTGCTTCTCAAAGCTCCATCCCCAATTGGCAGCTTCAACATCACCTGGGAACGTGTTAGAAATGCAAATTCTCAGGCCCTGGAGTCAGAAACCCTGGCAGTGGGCCCAGCAATCAGTGTTTTAGCAAGCCAGACATAGGCTAGAGGCTCGAAATTACTAGTTTACATGATTAGCACCTTAACCATCTTTTCTAAAGCAAAGTAAAACAACATCATAAATGTCCTAGCATTTGAAATTGCTCACCTCCTTGACACCTGCTGTGAAAATTCCCAGATATTATTGTCTGCTGATTCTTGCACAGTCACCAGATATAACTTCCTCCACTGCCTTGGGTGGGATTTGTTTAATCAGGAAGCAGTTAAAAAACAAAGAGAGAATGATTTTGAAAATTAAGCAAATGAATCTGATCTCTTTTCTGTTCTCTAGAAATACTTTTCCTCTGGTATGACAGTATATTTGTAACTTTCTTGCAAATTACACCAACCACCCCATTTTCATTTCCCCACCTTAACAATCCCAGCTCTAGAAGCAGTCACAATGAGGCCCTGTGTGGTCTGCAACGTGGCAACATCTGCAATGACGTGGTGACCTGCAGGCAGAAACTCTGGGCCCCTCCAAGAGCCATCATCACTCAGTCCCACCTTCTGCTTATTCTGAATTTTCTGTGTGGTGGTTAGAAGTCATGGAGAAAGCCACAAGTTAAAATCTGTAGCATATTCAGCCTCTTATTCATGTCCTCTTATCACTGGCTGGATATGTGTCTGCCTCAACCCCCCAGCTGGGGGCTCAAGGGGAAATGTCACCCACTTAATCCCGTCTACAGGGCAGGCGTGAAACAGACTTTTATGAACACGGCCGAAACAGGCGCCCAGGGAGATCGGGAGGCTTGCCCAAGCCTGGAGACCCTTCTGAGCGCCCATGGCGCTTCCACCGCCTCTGTTTATTCTGTGGGGGTTTATTACTTATTTCATCACCACGTGGCATTCTCTAGAGACTCTGTAAATGATTGACTGCAGTCACCTCCCCCTACCCCCATCTGCAGAGACCAGGCTTTGTAAATATAAAGGCAGCCAGCGAGTCACAGCTAAAAGCTTTCTAATGAGGACAACTCCAACATGTTATTTTCAACATTCGACTCCCAAGTTTGAATAATTCATGGGGGAAGGAAAAAAAAAATCTGTTGAGCTAGAAGTGACTGGGCTATTTTAATGAAAGCTGAGATTCGGAATATTTTAGAACTGGAAAGTCTCTGAGGGGAGCAAAGGCAGGAAGGGACTGCCTGGCACCCAGCAACCTGGGGAGCCCAGGTCTCCTCTGCCCCGCAAGCTCGCTGGCCAAGGACTCGCAGCGGTCCGAGGTCTGTCCCAAAGCTGCACTCAGACCTGAAGATGCCCATGCCCAGCGCTTGGCCTCGAGCCCCGCAGCCCGCCACCTGACACCAAAGGTCAGGTCCAAGGGCCTTCTCCCTGTCACTGCGGGCCACCGAAGACCCAGGGAGCTCAGGTTTCCTCCTCTGTCTTCAGTCCAGCCCAGTTGTCTCATAGGCTGCACATTAAACCCCCCTGGGGAGCTTTTGAAAAATTGGATGACCAGGACCGGACCCAGACCAATTACATCAGCCTCTGGGGTGGGGGTGGGGCTGGAGCCTCAATCTTTTTAAAGCCCCCCCCCCCACCCCAGCTGATTCCAACCTGAAGTGGAATTTGAGAAACACGGGAGGGCAGCCCTCTCTCTCGTCTCAAATTCTCTTGAAGGCCAGCACACTTCTCTTCTTCCTCCTGTTTTCTTTTGCCAATTCTTGGGCTTGAATCCTGTAAGCACAGTTTATATGATGGGTGCTGCCACTCATAATGAAGCCGCTTAAGACATTGGCACAGAAGATCCCTGGGTGGGGAAGATCCCCTGGAAAGGAAATGGCAACCCACTCCAGTCTTCCTGCCTGCAGAGTCCCATGGACAGAGGAGCCCGGTGGGCTACAGTCCATGGGGTCACAGAGAGTCAGACACGACTGGGTGCACACACACACGGCCCTGCAGTCGTCTCCCGCCTCTGTCTCTGAGCTGGTTGTTTCTCCTCCGGGTGGCCCTCCTCCAGGCCCCCACCAGGTCTCCACGGGGCCTCACTGGCCCCTGGCAGGACGACGGGCAGCCATTGCTGCACTTTCGTCGGGAGCCCGTCTCCTCCTGGGATCCCGGCCCCATCCCTGGGGCAGGAGCGCAAGCCCCAGGCAGGCTGCCCTGCCTGCGGTGGTGGGTCCCAGAGGGAACAATCCTTGCAGCAGCTCTTCTGTTCTTGCTGGCTAAGCGTGTGGGCGTGCAGCAGGCATTTGCTGGGGAACGTCGGCAAAAAATAAAACTTTTCAAGCTTCAATCCTGTAGACAGATTGAGAGGCCTCCCAACAGTTCAGAATTGCCGAATCTGGATCCGTCCGCCCACTTCCCCCCCAGGAAGTGGTAGGTTGAGTTCGATGTGTTTGCATTTGACAGTGGCCTAGCTTATAGGGCTTGACATCATAACGGCGATGTTTTACGATGAGTAAGTCAACAGGTGGTTTTTGGACCTCACTGCATGCGGAGCACCGTGCTAGGCCCTGACAAAACCTAGGGTGAGGCCACCTCTGCTAAAGGTACCTTATGGCCCGTGGCCATGGGGAGGAATTGAGGCTCCGGGGCGGCAACAGTTGGTCTGAAGGTCAAGAAGAGCAGAGGGCTAACACTCAGCCCCAGACTCACAGGGATGAGGAAGCGAGAAAGAGCCATAAAGCGGGGAGAGCGGGGAGGGGCAAGCTGACAAGTGTGTGTTTAACTTCCCAGGATTTCAAGTCCTGCAGCTATTTGCCCAACCCATGCTCACCAACCATATTGCAGCCTCCACACTGTTTTAATTTTGCCCTTCTGACCTCCAAGCACATTTGCAGCCCGCAGAGAGCTTGGCAAACACTGTCCCAAGCCAGCTGCAGCCTCCCCCCAAGCTTCTCTCTTCCTCTGCTGCTGTGTCTCTCTCCCTGGCTGACTCCCACACGCGATTTCCCTTGCCATCTCTTAGATACAGAACTTGTTTTTTTTCATGGCTAAGTAGAGAAATCCAAGCTCTCAGCCTTTTCTCAAAGCAATAATGAACATAACTGGTAGAAATAATACAAAACAAGACTGACAACTTCTAACACTACATACAGGGGTAGAAGAATGGCTTGACTGAAAATTACCTGAAGAGTCAAACCTTGATGAAATGTGGGCCTGCAAATCCGGGAAAAGCTGGATTTGGTAGAAATACTGGCCACAAAGGGAAAGTCACAAAGGCAGATGTTATAATTGGTAAAACTTGGCCTGGACAAAAACCAGCTGGTGAATCAAATTTCATTATAAAATTTAAACAGGAAAAGAATCAATGCCAATGAAGATAATTCCAATAAACTTTAATAAAAAATGGTAAAACTGGAAACTAATTGTGCTGTAGGGGAAACTAATGAGTTTATTTCATTACTTAATGACACTTGTTCTGGAAGTTACTTTCTTGGTAGAAATCTATCAATGTAGGCATAATTCTGATTAAAACATGTAAAGGCCAAACTTCCATTGGCATTTAAATAACAATCAGTAACTATCAGGCATCCCCAGAAGCAGCAAAGTGGGAGCTAAATTGCCACTCCAGGGTGAGGCCTGGGAATCTGTATTTCAAAAAGAATGTTTCAACAAGTCATCTGTTAAAAAATATATTTGGGGGGTGGTGACTAGAGAAGTTTGAACATGGAAGGATATTAAATAGTACTAGGAAATTGTTTCTGTTATTTTTAGGAATAATGGTGTTAGGATCACGTTTCTTAAACATGGACAGAATTGTCTTTCTTCCGAAATTCCTTATGTTGAAGCCCTAACGCCTAATGTGACTGTATTTGGACATAGGGCCCTTAAAGATCAAATCAAGGTTAAATGAGGTCATAAGGGTGGGGTCCTGGTCCTACAGGACTGTAGTCTTTATGAAGAGGAGGAGACATCGTGAGTGCACGCATAGAGAAAGGGCCATGTGAGGATGCAGAAAAGCCGAGAGGAGAGGCCTCAGGAGCAACCAAACCTGCCAGCACCTTGATCTGAGATGTCCAGCCTCCAGAATTCTGAGAAAACAAATTTCCATTGTCGAGGCCACTGGGGTTATAGCATTTTGTTTTGGCAGCGCTGGCAAACCAAGACAGGTCTTTACATAGTAGAGATCCCTACTGAATTATGTATGAGTGGAGCAGTATGATGTCTGAGATCTGCTTTAAATTACTCCAGAAATAAAAATAGAGAGTTGGTGGGGGGATAGATGAAACAAGACTGGCTAAAAATGGACAATTCCCAGAACTGAGTAACAGGTACACAGAGGTTTATCATACTCTCCTCTTCTACTGTAGAGCATGTTTAAAAATACTCAAATAAGTTTAAAAAATCAACTTGGATCTTGTAAGGTGATTTTGATGCACATCCAAGTAGACAGTTATTGAAGGGGGCTCTCATTAACCTGTGTTCTAACCTGGGTTGGTATGACCTGGAATAAATGTGTCACTAACATTTATCTATAAATAAAGTTTTAACTAAATATAATAAGGCAGTAGGGAAAGGAATCAAAATGCCAACTGCAGGCAGTGGAACTGTGGGCGAGGGAAATCAGGCAGAGAAGAGGGAATCAACATTTATTGAGTACCTGATGAATACTGGGTGCTTTGTAGCTATTAACTTTGGATGCTCACCTTGGTTTTAAATTTTAAAATCTTTTTTTAAAGCTGTAATAGGAAGAAACTAAGGCCCAGAGAGGATGAGTGAATTCATAAGATCACATGCTACGGAGTGACTGACTCGGCTGGGATCTGAATCCTATCTGTCTGCCTCCAAAGTGTGCATCTTTTCCCCTGGCCGTTACCTTGAAAAAGGAAGTGGCACCCCACTCCAGTACTCTTGCCTGGAAAATCCCATGGATGGAGGAGCCTGGTGGGCTACAGTCCATGGGGTCGCTAAGAGTCGCACACAACTGAGCGGCTCGACTTTCACTTTACCTTCTCCCTGGTTATTGCCAAGTGCCAGATCACAAAGGGCAGAGAAATTCTGACGAAGATGAGGTCATGAAGAGATAGGCCCAGGACAGACTAACCGAGGACTTGAGCTCGGAGGTAGGTCCTGGAGGTGGGGAGAAGGGCATCCCTGGATTGAGGAGGGACGGCAAGAGGAGGAACCTGGTAGCTCACGGAGAAGGAGAGGCCTCCGCGGTTCCTGGGGAGAGAGGCTGAGAGCAGGATGGGGGCATGGCCAGTGGGCCTGCAAGGGACGCTGTCCCAGGGCTGGGACCCGGACAAGACTGGTGAGATGAGCAGATATCAGAATAAGGAGGGAAGATGAAGCCTCCATTGACAGGTGAGGGAAGTCAGGAGGAGGTTGTTTCAGGTGGGGAGAGGAGAAAGGGGTCGATTCAGGTTAGACATGCAGAATTGGGGATGATGGCGGAACACCCGAGTGAAGAAGGCCCGATGGCAGTTGGGGTGACAGAATGTTGCATTTGACAAATCATCTGACCTGCTTCTTCATTCGAGAAATGTGAATCCTGGGAACTTCCCTAGTGGCCCAGTGGTTGAGAATCTGCCTTCCAATGCAGGAGACACAGGTCTGATCCCTGGTTGCTGCACTAAGATCCCACATGTCTTGGGCAACCAGCCCATTTGCCGCAAATACGTGCATCACAACGAGAAGCCCTTAAGCCAAAACAAATAGACCCCACATGCCGCAACTAAGACCCAATGTGGCTAAATGAGTAAACAAATATTTTTTTTTTTTAAAGAAGAAATGAGAATCTAGGAAGTAACCAGGGAGTGCCCTGGGATACACAGATTTTGGCTCCTTAATCTAGCTTACATCACGCTACAGAATGTAACCGTCCGCTCTTTGCTGTATGTTCCAGCAGAGTACTGGGGATTCAGCAGTCCTGGAGGTAGGGAGATGCCTTTTGGCTGGTCTTCCTGCTTCCCCCCGGTATCCCCTCCAATTATTTTTCTCTCAGGCAGTAGCCATTAGAGTTGCTCTGTTACCTGGAATAGTCTGTGCAAATGGGCTAAATGTAAAAGGAACTTTCTGGATGCTGGTGGAATGCACATCCTGTGCAGTTATGTAAGACGCAGGCCTGGGAAAGCGATCCTATAAAAAGGATCCATCCCTCCTCTGCTGCCTGAACACCCGAGCCACACCCTAGCCTGAGAACCTGTGCACAGGCGCCGCCTTCTCCCTAGAAAGCTCTTCTGATGCTTTTTGTGTGGTGGGGGGTGCTTTAATGTAGTAGGCATTTTAACTTAAAAAAAATTGACCGTCTGCTCTCATTGGAATAGAAACTCCACAAGGGCAGGGCTCAGGGGCCTGTCTGTTTATGGCTGTAAAAACAGCGCCTGGCACACAGCGGGCACGCAATGAGTGAATTACAGCGTAACAGGGTGACAGGTTAAAATAAAGACGTGGACAAATTGCCGGGGAATTTAAAAGGGGCACCAATCCCACCTCCCTGAGAGTGTCAGGGCAAGTTTCCCCAAGAGGTGACCATCGAGCTGGGACTTGAAAGAGAGGTAAGTGGGTCAAGGCAGATGTGGCTGGTTGAAATAATGACCCCCAAAGATATCCAGGTCCTGATTCCTGGAGACTGTGAATGTTACTGCATAGGATAGAAATGACTTACAGATGTGATTAAGTGGTATCTTGAGACGCGACTCCTGCGTCTCCTGCATTGTAGGTGGATTGTTTATTGCTAAGCCCCCGGGGAAAGCCCTGTTAAGGCCGAAACTGGCCAGAGCTTTCATTTGGCTCTGAGGCTTAACCATTGGCATAGAATGATGTGTTTCATGGCCCTAGGTCTGGAGTCAAAAAGAACTGGGTTTAAGTTCAGACTCTGCTCCTTACAGGGAACTTGGCCTCTTTGTCTACCCTAGTTTGCTCAATAGTAGAATGGGGATGAAATGACAATCTACCTTATGAGGTTGTGAAAAAGCGTGATACCTGACACGTAGCAAATGCTCACTAAATGGTAAATATTATTATGGATGTTAGATGTCATTTGAATATCTCTTCAAAAAGCACTACGTGATGATATGTGCCTTCTTCAGAGGAGAAAGATAGTCTGTCCCTTAATACATGTCCCTCAATAGTCCCCATTGAGTTGCAAGTGGATATGGACTTTGGCCTTTTTGAATTGAATGTGTGTTAAGCGTAGAGATGAGGTGTGGACGTTCATTCAGGACTTGTGGAAGGTATAATCAAGGTATCCCCCAGGGCTTATTCCTGCCTACTTAGAAAAAGAAAGAATTTGTTTTCCATTTACCAAACAGCAGGCCACCATAATAAGAAGGGATTGATTTTCTCAGCATTCCATTAGCTCGAGTCTTTAAAGAGAGCACAACGCACTCCAGTGGTAAGAGGGGTTGCGTCATCCAGGAGCGGAACGGGCCCTGGAGAAGAATCTGGCTGGAGTTGCAGCTTTCAAAGGGAATAATCCCACTCCTCTCCACATTCACCATGTATGTTTTCTTAAAAAGATTCTTTCAAGTCTGGCAGTTGAGACCCAAATTTCCGATCCAGACACCCGTTTCATAACCAGCTCAGCTGCTGACCCAGTTAAATAATAATGAGTGATTTTCATAAATCTAAACTTTTCCTCAGAAGAACCCGGCAGAAGAGGCTGCAGGGTGGTGCTTGGGGGTAAGTCATCAGCAGTGGTGTCAAAACCCATTTGATTGATGGTATTAAACATCAGCTGTCTGCACACCATCAAACCACTGGTGGGAGAGAAAGGGAAATCTAGTCAAGCCTCTGGTGGTTTTGTCCACCTGGAATTTACACAAGTGAGTGTTATAAACTGGGAGAAGGAAATCCTGCTTTCTGCAGAATTCAGTGATATTTCCCCCACCACCACCTCCATCCCCTGTTGAAAAAAGGCTGCTTCCTGGAGGGCTTTGTGGGAAATATAACCCCTTGGCAAATGTAAAACAACAGACAGGGCAGGGGTGTTGGGCAGGGGGTTTGAGGGGAGGGGTGCCCTGATTTGTAGAAATTGCGTATTTCTGTTGTGTAAATACTTTCACAAGGTCTATTTCAAGCCACCAACTTGACATCACTGCATGTGGTCTTGGGAAGAAATGGACACACCACTTCACAGGGTTCCCATAATTCAGATACCATAGATGCAAATGAACTCAAGAGCATAGATAATAGTGAAATGTAGCAAAATAATTGGAAATTTTGAGTATTTTTCTAAAAAATATATTTAGATATAAATTTATATAATTTGATTTTTTAATTGAAGTATAATTGATTTAATTTAATTGAACTATATAGTTGGGCTTCCCTGATAGCTCAGTTGTAAAGAATCTGCCTGCAGTGCAGGAGACCCCGGTTCGATTCCTGGGTCAGGAAGATCCACTGGAGAAGGAATAGGCTTCCCCACTCCAGTATTCTTGGGCTTCCCTGGTGGCTCAGCTGGTAAAGAATCCACCTGCAGTGTGGGAAATCTGGGTTTAATCCCTGGGCTGGGAAGATCCGCCGGAGAAGGGAAAGGCTACCTACTCCAGTATCCTGATCTAGAGAATTCCATGGACTGTATACTCAACAGGGTCACGAAGATTTGGACACGACTGAGCGACTTTTACACTTTCACACATAGTTGATTTATAATGTTGTGTTAGTTTCAGGTGTACAACAAAGTGATTCAGTTTTATGTATATATCAGTCGATTCAGTTCAGTTCAGTCACTCAGTCGTGTCCGACTCTTTGCGACCCCATGAACTGCAGCACACCAGGCCTCCTGTCCATCACCAACTCCTGGAGTCCACCCAAACCCATGTCCATCGAGTCGGTGATGCCATCCAACCATCTCATCCTCTGTCGTCCCCTTCTCCTCCTGCCCTCAATCTTTCCCAGCATCAGGGTCTTTTCCAATGAGTATTCTTTTCCATCATTATGGTTTATTACAGGATATTGAATATAGTTTCCTGTACTAAACAGTAGGTCCTTGTTGTTTATCTATTTTATATATATAGTAGTGTGTATCTGTAAATCCCAAACTTCTATTCTATACCTCCCTACCCCAGTAATTTGATTTTTAATTATGGCTCTGTTTAACAGAATTCCTGAAATTATAGCAATTACTAGTTCACATGAGCCAATACAAGTGGCTCCAGCTCACCCCTGACTTGTGGCACTTGAAAACAAAAGAACACACACTCCTTGGGGACCAGGGATGAAGGCCTGTCAACTTCTCTCAGGTCCAGCCCTATGCCTAACCTCTCACTGACTCACTCCTTGTTTCAGATTTTTCATGTATTTATTTTTGGTTGCACGGAGTCTGCTGCTGCCCATGGGCTGTGTCTGGTTTGGGTGAGCAGGGCTCCTCTTCCTTGAGGTGCCCGGGCTCCTCACTGCGGTGGCCCCCCTCACTGTGGAGCACAGGCTCTAGGGTGCTCAGTAGCTACGGCCCATGGGCTTAGTTGCCTCGCGGCACGTGGAATCGTCTCGGTCCAGGGATCAAATCAGCGTCCCCTGAATTGGCAGGTGGATTCTTAGCCCCTGGACCACCAGGGGAGACCCTCATCCACTTTTTGTTTATTAGACAAAAGTCTATTGAGCAGATGCTGGGCCCTGCAAATCCTGACAGGACCAAGAGAAGCTCAACATGGACAAGGGAGCCGACTCCAGGGGAGTGTGATGAGAAGTGGGCAGAGATGCAAACAGGCAAAGTGCCCGTCTGCTGGACTGAAGCCCGGGAGGCTGCCGGTTTGACCTCTGAGGCTTTCTGCCACAGTGGATCTTTCCCCTTCTGGATACACTCTCATCCCTCGGCTCTAGAACACGGCTCTCTCCTGGTTCTCCTCCTGCTTGCTAGCGGCTCTTCCTTAGTCTCATTTGCCGGCTTCTCGTCACCTCCACAACCTCCAAATGTCACAGCATCCCAGATCCCAGTCCTTGGACCCCTTCTCTTCCCTACTTCCCTTCCTCAGTGGTGATTTATCCAGGGTCGTGCCTGCCAATCACCCATTTCCAGCTTTGACCCCGCCTCTAAACTCCAGTCTCCTTTATCCAATTGCCTACTTGAAAACCCTACTGGATGGCTAGTAGATAAGTCAACTCACCACACTGAACCTCTGACCTTCTGTCCTCTAAAACTGGTTTCTCCTTCATCCCCCCCATCCCAGGAAATAAAACTCTAGCCTTCCGGTTGTTCAGAGGCTCAAAACCTATAACGTATTCTTGAGTTCTCTCTTTTTTTCATCCCCCAGATCCAATCAATTGGCCAAGATTGTGGACTCTACCTTCAGAACACTCCACATGCAACCACGTCTTAGCTCCTCCCCTGTCTTCTCTATGGACTTAGCCATCATCTCCTCTCACCTGGATATTGCAATAGCCTCCTAGTAAGTCTCCCAGCTTTCACTATTGTTCATCCCCATCCCATCACCTGCAATCTAATCTCAACATAGCAGCCAGAGCAATCCTGTTGAAAAAACTTTAAAGCTCATTTCATTTACCTCATAGAAATTTCATGCATATTACAGTGTTTGGCATATGGCAAGCATTCAATTTTTTATTAACTATTACTACTGCATTTAAAATTCACAGGCTATTTATTCCGCCATGTGATATCATGATTTCTAATACAGACATAGCGTGGAGATACTGTAGATTCAGTTCCAGACCACTGCAATAAAGCAAATATTGCAATAAAGTGAGTCACACAAAATTTTTTTTTGTTTCCCGGTGCATATATGAATTATCTTAACACTATACTGTAGAGTATTAAGTGTGCAACAGCATTATCTCTAAAAAAATGTACATGCCTTAATTTAAAAGTATTTTATTGCTGAAAAATGCAAACCATCATCCAAGCTTTCAGAGAGTTGTAATCTTTTTGCTGGTGGAGGATCTGGCCTCAGTGGCTGTTAACTGATCAGGACAGTGCTTGCTGAAGGCTGGAGTGGCTGTGACCACTTGTTTAATTGGCCAGCCTGTTGTTTAATTTCTTAGACAACAATTAAACAACAATAAAATTTTCCACATCAGCTGACTTTTCCTTTCATGAATGATTTCTCTGTAGCATGAAATGCTGTTTGATAGCATTGTACCTGTGTATTTAGAGAATTTCTTTCAAAATTGGAGTCGCTCTTCTCAAACCCTGCCACTGCTTTATCAACTAAGTTATGTATTACTCTAAACCCATTGTTGTGATTTCAACAAACTTCATGGCATCTTTACCAGGAGTAGATTTCATCTCAAGAATCCTCTTTCTCTGCTTATCAATAAGAAGCAACTCCTCATCCATTCAGATTTAATCATGAGACTGCAGCAATTCAGTCACATCTTCAGGCCCCACTTCTAATGCTAGCTGTCTTGCTGTTTCTACCACATCTGCAGTTGTTTCTCCCACTGAAACCTTTAACTCTTCAAAGTCTTCCAAGAGGGCTGGAATCAACTTCTTCCAAACTTCTGTTAATGCTAGTATTTTGACCTAGTCCCATGAATCATGAGTGTTCTTCATGGTATCTAGAATGGTGAATCATTTCCAGAAAGTTTTCAGTTGACTTTGCCCAGATCCTTCAGAGGGATCACTCTTTATGGTAGCTATAGCTTTATGAAACGTATTTCTTAAATAATAAGGCTTGAAAGTCAAAATTACTTCTTGGTTCATGGGCTGCAGAATGGATATTGTGTTGGCAAGTGTGGAAACAGCTTGAATCTCATGGTATTTCTCCCTCAAAGCCAATGGGTGACCAGATGCATTTGGCAATGAACAGTCACGTTTTGAAAGGAATCTTTTCCTCTGATCAGTAGATCTCAACAATGGAGTTAAAATATTCAGTAAATCATGTTGTAAATAGATGTGTTGTCATCCCAGCTTTGTTGCTCCATTTACAGAGAACAGAGTAAATTTAGCATAAAGCCTTAATAAAGACCCCAGGATTTTAGTAATGGTAAATGAGCATTGGCTTCAACTTCAAATCACCAGCCACTTTAGCCTCTAACAAGAAAGTCAGCCTGTTCTTTGAAGCTTTGAAGCCAGGCATTGACTTCTTCTCTCTAGCTATGAAAGTCCTAGGAGGCATCTTCATCCAGTAGAAGGCCGTTTCATTTACATTGAAAGTATTTTGTTTAGTGTAGCTGGTGGCATCTTCACTAGATCTTCTTGATAACTTGCTGCAGCTTCTACCTCAGCACTTGTTACTTCACTTTGCACGTTTATATTACAGAGAGAGCTTCTTTGCTTTAATCTCATGAACCAACCTCTGCTAACTTCAAACTTTGAACTTCTCTTCTGCAGCTTCCTTGCCTCTCTCGGCCTTCCCAGAATTGAAGAGAGTTGGGGTCCTGCTCTAGATCAGGGAATTGGTGGAATTCCCTGATTGATGTCTCTGGAATCTTAAGGGAATTGGTGGCTTAAGGGATTTGATCTTCTATTTAGACCACTCAAACTTTCTCCATATCAGTAATAGGCTGTTTTGCTTTCTTATCACTGGTTCACTGGAACAGCACTTTTCATTTCCTTCAAGAGCTTCCTTTGCATTCATTCACATCTTGGCTAACTGTTTGGCACAGCAGACCTAGCTGGTGGCCTACCTGGGCTGTTGACATGCCTTCCTCACTGAGCTTAATCATTTCCAGCTTTTGATTCAGAGAGCTGTGTGACTCTTCCTTTCACTTGAACACTTAGAGTCACTGTAAGACTATTAATTGGCCTCATTTCAATCTTATTGTGTCTCAGGGAACCAAGAGGCCTGAAGAGAGTGAGGGAGAGCAGTCAGAACGCGCTCATCATTTATGGATCAAGTTCATTACCTGATAAGGGCATGTGTTGTGATGCCCGACAACAATGACAATGGTAACATCAGAGATAGCTGATCACAGATCACCAATATGATAATAATGAAAAACTTTGAAATATCACCAGAATTGCCAAAATATGACACAGAAACATCAAGTGAGCAAATGCTATTGGAAAAATGGAGCCAGTAGATTTGCTCCGGGCAGGATTGCCACAGACTTTCAATTTGTAAAAAAACAAACAAACAAAAAAAATACAAAACAAAAAAAAAAAACACTGTCTGTGAAGCATAAAGAAAGCACAGGTATGCCTTTATCAAATTTTGTTGGTTCTCAAAGATGAATGGTTGTGCTTTGAAGAGATACACCCACAGATGCAGGCAGCAAGGTGGATCTTTAGTTTCAGAGCAGAGCCAATGCTGAGCTCCAATACATAAAGTGCCTTCAGAAGAGCTATTTTAATAGCTGAGACTAATTTAGTTGTTTTGAGAAAAATTTCTAATTTAGTAACATGAAGAAGAAAATCTCCTTGTCTTCTTTTCCTTAGCAAGCATATATTCAATGTCTGCACCCATCTCTGTGTCCATTTTTTAAAAATTAAGATATAATTTCAGCTCAGTCAGTCACTCAGTCGTGTCCAACTTTTTGTGACCCCATGGACTGCAGCACGCCAGGCCTCCCTGTCCATCACCAACTCCTGGAGTTTACTCAAACTCATGTCCATAGAGTCGGTGATGCCATCCAACCATCTCATCCTCTGTCGTCCCCTTCTCCTCCTGCCTTCAATCTTTCCCAGCATCAGGGTCTTTTCCATTGAGTCAGTATTTCGCATCAGGTGGCCAAAGTATTGGAGCTTCAACATCAGCCCTTCCAGTGACTATGCAGGACTGATTTCCTTTAGGATTGACTGGCTTGATCTCCTTGCAGTCCAAGGGACTTTCAAGAGTCTTCTCCAACACCACGGGGCAGAAGCATCAGTTCTTCAGCACTCAGCTTTCTTTATAGGTACTATAATACCTATAGATATTTGTTGGAGAAGGAAATGGCAACCCACTCCAGTATTCTTGCCTAGAAAATCCTGTGGACAGAGGAGCCTGGTGGGCTGCTGTCCATAGGGTTGCACAGAGTCAGACATGACTGAAGCGACTTAGCAAGGATGCATGCATAGATATTTATTATAGATATTTACATAGGTTATATAATATTATATATCTATATAGATATAGATATTTATACAGTTAAATTATAGGATATAATTTACTTATGGTGAAATTCCCCATTTTTAGCATACAGTTCTATAATTTTTGAGAAATGCATAAAATCAAGTAATTACTACTACAACTTGATTGATAGAGGTTACATTTCTCTTGAGTAATATAGGGATTTCTGGGCATACTGTGTTGTGGAAAAGCCTATATTTTAGAATGTTTTTGACTAAATGCAGAATCCTTGCTCTCTAATCCCTGGTTAACAGTGACATAAAAGGTAAAGTCACTCTGTGCCTTGGAGGAGCTTCTGTGTTTCCGTCAATAGGAAGAGCGATCTGTAAATGAGCAAAGTCATCATTTGGTTAAATGATTCAATTCAAAATAATTTTCCAAGTACTTAAAAATAGTTTGTTGGCTTGCCTTCTTAAGGATAATACACTTTTCCCTTATTTACATATTGATTTGCCTAACAAGCACTTTTCCCTGGTGAGAGTGAAGTCCAACAGGATGGGGTGATCCCCTTACCACACTCTTAAGGTCCCTTTGCCAGGAGCAATTCCTGCCCAGGGTCTTAATCCAGGCTAGAGTGTTCCCTGCTCATTGTATTTCTATTATTAAAAAAAAACAGGGTGGTTCTTTGTGGATGCAGAGAATACACTGACTTAACAATAATAATGGAAAAAGACATGAACACCGATGTTCAACATCCTGGTATAAATACAACCTTCTCTTTGACTAACATGGTCTTCTACAAGCAAAGTTGTTACTGTTATTATGCAGGGTCCTCAACCTTGGATGCATATAATAATCATAGAGGAGCTTTAAAAGTAAATAAACAAAAATGTCTCCAGGACTCATTCCTGAAAAATTGATTTAAAATCTCAGACACGGGACTTCCTGGGTGGTCCAGTGGTTAAGACTGTGCTTCCACTGCAGGAGCATGGGCGTGACCCCTGGTTCAGGAACTGAGATCTCGTGTGCTATGTGACATGGCCAAAAAAATAATATAAATAAAGTCTCAGAGATGGAGACCCAGGAATTAGGATGTTTAAAACTCCCTCAGGAAATCTAGTTTACCACCAAGATTGAGAACCACTGGCCCAGCTGTGCAGAAAACTTCCTGCTTAGCTTTGAGGGTCTTTTGTTAGAAGAGTAGGCAAATCTGGAGGCAACCTGCTGTATGGGGAAAGTGCCAGATCAGGGGTTATAGGATCTGTGTTAGTTCCAGCTCTCATCACAACTAGGTGGGTGAACTAGGCCTTTCTGGGCATCAGTTTCAGGACCAGATCAAGGGTGAAGCAAGCTAGGTGTTAGGGCACAACATTTAAGGAGGCTTGCTCGGGGCTGAGTGTACTTACCCCATACTTAGAATACGTGCCTCCTTAAATTCTGCAGCCCTCCTCTCTACTTTGCCTTAGTCTAGTCTTGGGCCTGCTCGGTCTCCTCACCTGTAAAATGATGAGCTGAGCTTGACTGTTTACTATCTGTCCCAGTGCCAGTATTTCATGTCCCCAACCTAACACTTGGCCAAGGTAGGACTAGTCAAAAAAAAAAAAAAGACTTGTGTAATTATCTGGTTGAATTTGGTCAATAGCCAAGCTGAATAATTCAGACCAAAAAATATTCCTTATTTCTGCAACAGGAGGATGGATTTTCTTTATTCTGTGCTTCATTTCAGGAAAGTTGTATGAACAGTATGTTCATACATGTATGTTCAGTATGTTCAGTGAGGAAGGCATGTCAACAGCCCAGGTAGGCCACCAGCTAGGTCTGCTGTGCCAAACAGTTAGCCAAGATGTGAATGAATGCAAAGGAAGCTCTTGAAGGAGATGAAAAGTGCTGTACATACATACATACATACACAGTATTCTGTGCTTCATTTCAGGAAAGTTGTATGAACAGTATGTTCAGTCACCTTATACCTTAACTGTGTCAATCCTCGTCCCACTGGCTTGAGGACTTTGAGTTTTAGCCACAGATGGCTATGTCTTCACCTGCACAATCTAAAAGTTCTCAAAATGTGTGTTGGTTGGGGAGAGGGGTATTAAGGCCTACAACTAGTTATACGCCCTGGGTAGGGGGTAATGTTTTTTTTTGTTTTAAATTTCAAAGAACTTGAAAGGAGAGCTTGGGTCAGCGGCATGCAGTGTTGGTCCCCACAGATTGGTGAGAGACAGTTGTCATATTTTCAGGAATTTGGTGAATCTGGTGAACTGAGCCTTCTTAAATGAACAATGCAAAGAAATAGAGGAAAACAATAGAATGGGAAAGACTAGAGATCCCTCGTCAAAGTAACACCTAAGAGGGAACATTTCCTGCAAAGATGGGCACAATAAAGGACAGAATTGGTAAGTTCTTAACAGAAGCAGAAGAGATTAAGAAGAGGTGACAAGAATACACAGAAGAATTGTACAAAAAAGGTCTTAATGTCCCAGATAACTACAATAGTGTTGTCACAAATCTGGAGCCAGACATCCTGGAATGTGAAGTCAAGTGGGCCTTAGAAAGCATCACTAAGATCAAAGCTAGTGGAGGTGATGGAATTCTGGCTGATATATTTCAAATGCTAAAAGATGCATTCAATATGCCAGGAAATTTGGAAAACTCAGCAGTGGCCACAGGATTGGAAAAGGTCAGTTTTCATTTCGATCCCAAAGAAGGGCAATGTCAAAGAACATTCAAATTACTGCACAATTGCACTCATTTCACATGTTAGCAAGGTAATGCTCAAAATCCTTCAAGCTAGGCTTCAACAGTGTGTGAACTGAGAACTTCCAGGTGTTCAAGCTGGATTTAGAAAAGGCAGAGGAACCAGAGATCAAATTGCCAACATCCACTGGATCATAAAAAAGAAGAGAATTCCAGAAAAACATGTACTTCTGCTTCATTGACTATGCTAACACCTTTAACTGTATGCATCACAATAAATTGTTTTGTCCAGACCACCTTATCTGCCTCCTGAGAAACCTGTATGCAGGTCAAGAAGCAACAGTTAGAACTGGACATGGAACAACAGACTGGTTCCAAATTGGGAAAGGAGTATGTAAAGACTTGTATATTGTCACCCTGCTTATTTAACTTACATGCAGAGTACATCATGCAGAATGCCAGGCTGAATGAATCACAAGCTGGAGTCAAGATTGCTGGGAGAAATATCAACAACCTCAGATATGCAGATGATACCACTTTAATGGCAGAAAGTGAAGAGGAGCTAAAGAAGCTTTTGATGAAGGTGAAAGAGGAAAGTGAAAAAAGCTGGCTTAAAACACAACATTCAAAAAACTAAGATCATGGCAGCCAGTCCTATCACTTCATGGCAAATACTTGGGGAAAAAAAGGAAACAGTGACAGACTATTTTGGGGTGCTCTAAAATCACTGCAGATGGTGACTGCAGCCATGAAATTAAAAGACACTTGCTCCTTAGAAGAAAAGCTTTGACCAACCTAGATAGCCTATTAAAAAGCAGAGATATTATGTTCCTGACAAAGGTCCATATAGTCAAAGTTACGGTTTTTCCAGTAGTCAAGGTTGTGAGATTTGGACCATAAAGAAGGTGAAGCACCAAAGTACTGATGCTTTTGAACAGTGGTGCTGAAAAGACTCTTGAGAGTCCCTTGGACTGCAAGGAGAAAAAAAAAAAACAGTCAATCCTAAAGGAAATCAACCCTGAATATTCATTGGAAGGACTGATACTAAAGCTGAAGCTCCAATACTTTGGCCACTTGATACGAAGAACTGACTCACTGTTAAAGACCCTGAGGCTGGGAAAGATTGAAGGCAGGAGGAAAAGGAGACAACAGAGGATGAGATGGTTGGATGGCATCACCGACTCAATGGACATGAGTTTGAGCAAGCTCCAGGAGATAGTGAAGGAAAAGGAAGCCTGGCATGCTGCAGTCCATGGGGTCATAAAGAATCAGACACGACCTAGTGACTGAGCAACAACAAATTATTAAAAATCAAATTATATACACTCACAATTAAATAAATTATATTCAAAAACAGTTTTAACAAAAGCTCAAAATTCTTCACTCCCCAGTTATTCTACTACATTTTATGGTACAAATACCAAATAATTTTGTGCTATTGATACATCTCTTCCCAACTCTGCCTTCAGAGCTGGAAATCAGCTGCAGTGGCATTACTTCATTCTTTATTATCATACTATGTGAAGTAAGTCATAGAAAGACAAATATCATATAATATTACTCATATGGGGAATCTAAAATATGACACAAAGGGACTGTTCTGTGAGACATGAACAGACTCACAGACACAGAGAACAGACTTGTGGTTGCCATGGGGACGGGATGGGGAGGGATGGCTGGGGAGCCGAGGGTTAGCAGATGCAAACTATTACATGTAGGAAGGGTGCGAGATCAAGCCTACTGTATGGCACAGGAGACCATCTTCAACTAAAAAGGTGATAACTACGGAACTTGTGAATGAGACTCGCCCTGTATAAAGCAACTTCATGCAGTGGAGGGAGCTCTTCATGGACTCGTTCTCCTAAAACTTTGAGAGTATCATCTCTGTCCCTCAATATCCTCAATCTATTAAGCAGGCAAAGATATAATACTTGCTCTGTTAACTCATAAGTTTATTGTGAAAACAAAACCTCATCTTAACTCTAAAAAATTATTCTGCCGTTTATGATTTGTGGTTTAATGAAAGGCTTAAAATGAATACCTTATACAGTATAAACACAAGGCCTTGTGACAAAGTATCGTGCTGTCTCAAGAGAACAGGTAACAGATATTAAGGCATATTTTTCTATTTCCTTGACCTCAGGGTCTGGCTGGATGTGAGGAGTGATGGGACAAAGTTTCAGTGCTCATCTATGGAATCTGTGCCCTTTGTGGGGAAAACTTGATACCTTGAAGTAACTTTTAAAGTGGTACGTTTTGGTTATGCTGGAATATTTGAATGAATAAATTAACTCATGGCTATAGTTAAAGGATATTAATAACTCAGAATTTTATGTTAATATTATTCATTTGTCGGCATGTTTTCCACATACACACAAAAATGTGTGAACAAAACGTAAAGGGATTTATTTAGCACGAAATCCTGTGATCTGTTTGCCGGGGCAACGTGCTAAGTGCCACCTTCCTCTCTCCCCAGTTCTCCCTCTTGTTCTGCAGCTGTGAACTGAGTGTGGGGTGTCCCCTCCTAATTATTGCCCCCTGGTGGCCCTTAGACCGAAGACGGGATGGTCTGAACCCCCTGCTGTGGACCGCAGAGCCTCGGGGAGGGGCAGTCATGGCAAGAAGTATCCGAATCCTTGTCAGTGCCCAAAGCTTTGTCTGTGAAGCACAGGATGACTTTTTCAGATGCATCTGAACACTGTTGTTGTGATCCAAACCCGGTCTCATGATGAAGTCTTCCTGAACCCTTGGCGCCTTTCGGGTCCTCGGGGCCTCGGCATGGGGGCATCCGTTCTCCTCTTGCCAAGGGTGCCCACCTGAGGGCCTCACCCAAGGCTGAGCACCAGCTCAACTCTCTTCCATGGGCCACCTGTCCTACTCTGGGGCTGAGCCCGCCCTGAGAAGGAGCAGCACCGTCTCCGAATGGTCCGTCCAAGAAGGCCTCTCTTACCTTAGCTCCATAAAGGCACGTGGGTACAGAAGGGACTCTGCGGGCAGTACATATGTTCTCAATCCACAGATTCTGATAAACAGCAGAGGAGGACAGGTGTCCAGTTATTTCTGCCATCAGAATGGAGGTCTTTATGTCCAAAAGGACTGGAAAACCTCGGGTGGAAAACCTGTGTGGACCATTTCCAATTTTCTGCAGAGGGGTGTGTGGTCAAATCCTGTCAATCTTGTCCCTGTTAGGGGGTGAGCTTTGTAACTTCATTCTGTTTTTAAATTAATTTTTCTCGCAGTATAGTTGTTTTACAATGTTGTGTTAGTTCCTGCTGTTCAGTAAAGTGAATCAGCTTTATGTTTACATATATCCCCCCAACCCCCGGTCTCTTTTTTTTTTTTTTTGGTGGCCGGCATCCCTTGTAGCTCAATCGGTAAAGAATCCGCCTGCAATGCAGGAGACCCGGGTTCGATTCCTGGCTTGGGAAGATCCCCTGGAGAAGGGAATGGCAACCCACTCCAGTGTTCTTGCCTGGAGAATCCCAGGCAAGAGGAGCCTGGTGGGCTATAGTCTATGGGGTCGCAAGAGTTGGACACAACCTAGCCACTAAACCACCACCACCACCATCTCTTTTTTGGGATTTGCTTCCCACTTAGACCACACAGAGCACTGAGTGTAACTTCATTTTTATAGATACACAGTCACAGGTGCAACACACACGTGTATACATCACACCCCTGCTTCTGAGACATAGGCTATGTCCGCTTTCCTTGCTCAACAGGCCTACCTCTGTCTCTAATCCCCAGGGCCTCTGACAGTGTAGCCTTTACTCCCCTCATGCATTCCCACTGTTCTCCACTGGTGCAGCCTCCCGTCTCAGTCCAAATGCATTCTGAGTTAACCTGGGATGGAAAGACACACTTCGCTCCCGTACTGCCTACCCTCTGGGTCTCAGCTTATCAGCTCTTTGATACGTGTGTTCTTCTTTCTTTGCTGGTGGGGCTCCATCTCCAGGAAGGTTTTCAGTTTCTCTGGAGTGAGAGCTCTCCTAGTGATTTCTGTCTTTCGTTCCCACATTGCACTCTGCGCAGCTCTTTCTTGGCAGTGGGAGCCCAGTAAGTCAGTGACCCATCTGAACTGACATCAGAGGAAGGATCAAGACAGCTCAAAAGAAGGTCTAATGTCACAGGGGTCATTGGATGATGGCTTCCAAGGAGCCCCCTTCCCCTGAAAGGGGAGGGAGGCAGCTGGCTGACCACGTGATGATGCGACGGGCACAGGGCAGCCTGGTACCTCAGAGGCCCTCAATAGCTGTTTTGTTGGAAGAATGGCTCAACTGTACTTCTAAGTCAATTTGAGCTCAAAGCAGGAAGGGATTCACAGACTGCCCAGCACTGCCACAGAACTGAGTCTTTTGAAAGCACTAAGAAAATTCTGAGTGTAACCTTGGTGGGGGAATAAAAATAGAGATTAATGATTAGCAATTAAAAACTGCAGTCTCTGATTTTTTTTTTTACAACATTTCACCTATTTTTCTAACTGAAAAGAGTGTATTTACCAGCTCCTTTAAAAGAAAGCAATTAAGAACCACTTCACTGCTGATAGATCTTTTCCAAGATTTTACCTATTTTTTCTGTTTGAAGAAAGTTTATTTTTCAGCTTCTATTATTTGCCTCTGATGAAACACTGGGGCAGTTTTGGTTCTTGAGTTATTTTTTTTGCCATGTAATTAAGCTGATTAGTTTCCCATATGGAGTGGAAACAATTGGTTTCACGTATGCTGGTGTACCGTCACCCACAGAACTGTAATTATTTACATGTTTCTCATTTCCTTGTGGAAATTTTTAGACTTTGTTAGATAAAGATCTAGCAGACTTGAACTCTGTGAACATTCGGGTCTTTGGTTACCAGACGCGGCCGTATCCGGTTCAGATCCCCAGGATGAAGTGGGTATTCTACAGTTCTGTACAGAGCAAACTTTGAAGATGTAGACTCAGCGTCCATTTCCTCTTGCCTCATTCTGGAAGCACCCTTGTTTTTTTTTGCTCAAAGATACTCTACCCCCCCACCCCCCACCTGCCCGAGGTTTACAGAAGCTAACTCCACCCGCAGTTGCACGTGGGCTTGATTGGTCCCTGAGTAATCCTGCCCCTTTGCCCCAGAGATTAGTTTCAGAATCTAAATCTTAGATAATCAGCATGTGGCATTCCTCAGGCCAAGGAGATTGGTTTAGAAGTGGTCATGTGACAAAATCCTGACCAGTGAGGTGGAAGGTTTGGTAGGAGTTTCTAGTCAGGAGGGTTTCTGATCTTAAGAGCGGAGCTGCTGGATTAGATGATTCTTCTAATAGACGTTATTGTGTCCAGGCTGCAAGGTCAGGATATGCACCAGTCACCTTGCTGTCAGCCTGAGTCTGCAATCAACCCACAAAAGAAGAAGGGGACAAGGAAATCATAGATAGGCAGATTGGGGGACTTGTGGAACCAGACCTGATGGCTACCCAGCATCTGGACTTTTTCAGCTACATGAACACATCAATCTCCTTTAGGGTATAAGCTGATTGAAAAGCAGTTTTCTTTTACTTGCATCCAAAAGCATCACTACAAATGTAGATAATTTTACCAAAGAAATGTGAATTGAAAAATGAGAACTCAGTCTTCTGGAAAAGAAACATAAATGTATATGTGCATCTAGAAAATAAAATACAGAGCAGGCTTGGATACAGTATTGTCTTCCCTCTTCTATTTCCCAAATGTAGAAATAAGTTCAGAGAGTTTTGACAAAGCTTTAAGTGGCAAAGCCAGAATAAATAGAAAAATCCTAGATATCAACCAAAAGCTACACTTGCACAAACTCTTTCAGAGAAGCTCTATGGGTGACTTAGTACCAGGGCCACCTTCACCTAAGTTTAGGAGCAATTTCAAGGCCCCCTGCTCTTTTGCCATAGTTCTTGTAAAATACTTGAATAGAAAAGAGTTCTGTGTGTCTTCTGATTTTCTACATAATGCTCTGTTTTGATAACCTTGCCATTTTTCTTTAAATGGCTTGGAATTTCTTTTTGAGGAAAGGGTGAGGAGGCTAAATCCTCCACTTCCCTGGACATGAGCGTGGGGTTGGATACACATAGTGTCGTCAAATTCTTTCTGAATCTCATTCTCTATCCTCAAGCAATTTGTCAAGATATTCTCCTAAATATAGAGAGTTCTCCTGCCAAGAAATCTGGTGACAGTTGTAAGGCAATAAAATTGCAATCTTCTGACTGTGAATGAATGAATGAATGAATGGTCTCTCCACTGATGACATCAAATTGCATAGATTCACTGGCAGCCTTTTGAAGAATCTGATGCAGTCTTGTTTTAAAGTACTAATACTTTTACCTTTTGAAAAGATTCCAAACTTTCTGAAGTTTAATAATCAGAATGGAATATTTTTTAAAATTTCTTCAATATTGAACAATGGGTATTGTATCATTATTTACCATGTAAGCATTATTATGGCACATTTCAAAGCACTGGTAATATGGCCATAAGAGAATTATTCTTGCTTAATTATTTAATCCTGAGATCTCTATTAAAAATATCGACTCATATTTCCATTAGCAGGTAGGATGTCAGAGGATAAAACATTCATTGAAGCCTAGGATATTTTAAGGAGATTTCAGCAGTGAGACAGGAGTTGGTCAGGTAGGATTCAGAAAGGAGAGAGAAAGCAGAAAGGTCTTATCTCTGCGAATGATGTGGACAAATGTGTCGTAATGGGAATGCATTAAAACATATGTCAGGGAACAATGACTCAACCAGTGTGGCTGGAGCAGAAAATAATGGGGAATCCTTTTTAAAAGATAATGTTTAGAAGATCTTAAAACCTAAACAAAGCATTATGGGTTTTCCTCCTGTAGGAACATGGGAGCCTCATTCTAGAGCAGGAGGGATGAGGACTGCAGGCTTTTTTTTAGGAAGGTGGGTCTGCTGGCAGAGCACATGGCCCTGGAGGCTGGAGCCCATTTCAGGTGAAATGAAGTGGTCCATGCGCATTTGGAACAGATGACTGACAGCTGGTAGAGATGATGAGCCAGCGTGGGATGATGAAGGTGCTACTGCTCTGGAGACCAACTGGATAAGGCAGTCCAGACCGAGAGGGCATCAGAAATGATGCTGGGGACTTCCCAGGCAGTCCTGTGCTTCCCCTGCAGGGGGCATGGGTTCAGTCCCTGGTTGGGGAACTAGTATCCCACATGCCAAGCAGCAGAGCCAAATAAATAAATAAGCTGTGTTCGTCTCGGTTGCTAAGTCATGTCCGACCCTGCAGACCCATGGACTGCAGCACACCAGGCTCCTCTGTCCTTCACTATTTCCCAGAGTTTGCTCAAATTCATGTCCATCAAATTGGTGATGCTCCATAGCCCTGTCACCCTCTGCCACCCTCTTCTCCTTTTGCCTTCAGTCTTTCCCCACATTGGGATCTTTTCCAGTGAGTTGACACTTAGCATCAGGTGGTCAAAGTATTGGAGCTTCAGCTCTTTAAAAAAAAAAAAAAGTTAAAAAAAATATGACTCTCAGGGTTGCAACCTCCATGGTGGATAGATGGATGAAACTACCATTGGTAAAGTTGAGAAATGAAGAAAAAGGAGTCACCTATTAGATGGGAAAAGGAATTTCCCCCAACAGATGGAGTCTGAGGCAACAGGACATTGAGGTAGGTAGTCCGGGCAGTTGGAAAGATGCAATCAGCTGACAGAACAGTCAGGGCTGGAAATAAGGATCTGGGAGCCGTCTCCCCCTCAGCAGCTCTTCCTCCTTCCTTCTGAGTAGAATCCCACCTGTGTTTGGGTAGCCAGGGCCCAGATAGAGAGGAAAAATCATGATCGGCCTGAGTCCAGATACGATACCTAACTTGCCTCTGATTGGTCCAGCGGTGAGCCATGTGACCCAACTCCAGCCAGTGAGATGCATGGATTTTTGGGAAGGATTTTTCTCCATGAGGAGAAGGTCTGTTCTGCATTCATCTCCTTCCTTCCTGTCAGTGACCTGCCAGGAGAGAATGGAAACCGTTAGAGCAGCACCTTGAAAGGCGTGGCTGACACTCCGAGGGGGACAGAGCAGAAAGACAGTCAGAACTTTGGGCGCTGCTGTCCTTGTTGATCTGCTGAACAAAGTCTGGATTTGCCAACATCTAGACTTCTTGTGACACTTAGGTTTATTAAATGTCTCTGTGAGTTAGCATTTTATTATTTTCACCTGAAGATGTTGTAGCTGATGTGGGTGCAATTATAAATGCCCCTGAGGGTGGATTGACCTGTGAGGAAAGGAGTAAGAATAAGACAAAACCTGGAGAGAGATACCCGTATTTAAGAGGTAGAAGCTTTTCACGATATAAACTTTAAGGTTTTATATAAATAAGCGACATAGAAAACTTTTTTTTTTTTTTTAGAAAACTTTTTAATCATAAACACACGCACACACTCCTACAAGCTCCCTCCTGTGAACCACATTTTCCACAGAGCATATGTTTCAAATGAAAGGTCAAAAAGGAGATTAATGTCAGCCTGGAGTCCCAGGATTGGTGATTATTTCTCTAACATGTTGTGCTTCTTGTTGCTAAAACAGAGTCCCTCCAAACGAAGCTGCTTGCTCAGTGAGTGCCTTATTCCTCTTTCTCCAGGCCTCGGCCCCTCCCTGTGATGGGTGAGGAACTCTGCTTATTCCTGGGGAGAGTGGCCTGCGACCAGAGAGGCCATAGCCTGGAGCAAGGGTTGACTCACAGGGTAGTGAGGAAACGGCCTGGATCTTTGACCGGGGTAAGCAGTGTCTGATTCCACCTGCGGGGAGGAGGGAGAGGTTATGACAAAGAAAGCAATAACTATTTCACTGAGCAATTAAGTCCATTATTTTCCTTGAAAAAGCATTCTCTTAAGCTGTTAAGGAGAATTTAGCTCCCATCTTGACAGAATGTACTAATGACTGCTAATGGAGACATTTTTTTAATAAGTGAAGAGGCACAAGAAAATTGCCAGATATTAAACAGAGTCCCGCACGTCATCTGAGTCTATAATGGCCCTATCAAGTGACCCAAGCGAAAGAAATGTGACTCTACAGGGGTTAAAGGAGTTTATCTTTCCTTAGTGCAATATAAATTCACTACTGGGAAGAACAGTAATTCATTGGCCTATCCAGCAAATGTTTAAAAGGGGGTCATATCTCAAGTTAAATGATGCATTTCCTTTTGGTAGAAGGAAAATATGAAATAGAACCTCTGTACATTGTGGATTTATGTAAATAGCCTCTTACTGGCAAATTTCTACTGGGTCTCTGAGCCTTGGGATTTTCAGCTAAGAAGTTAAAGGGACTGTGTAACACATTGTTAATTTTATTTGTTCTTTTTTCCAATATTTTCCAGAGTGTTTTTTAATTGGTTGGTTTGGTTTGGTCATTTTAAACTCTATCCTTAGAAATGTTTCTCAAGATTCAAGTAATTCCTAGCACTCCAATCTTGGGGGACACTTCTTAAAATTTATAAAGAATTCCAACAAATTAAGAAGAAAAAGACAATCCCAAAGAAAAATGGATAAAAGAAATGTAGCAGAAACTCAAGAAGAAATGGACAAGAACCATATAAAAAGATGAATGACCTGTATTTTAGTTTTCTGCAAGGTGATGTTTTCAATACAATAACCATGCCTCAAAGCTTCATCCTTCCTTGGTATTGTGTGTGGCAATGTTTATTTCATGCTGTAATAATATTTCACTGGGTGAGTTTTCCACAATTCCGTTCTCCCTACAATACATGGAGTGTGGATCTATGTTTATAAAGCTCAAAAACTGCTCAAAAAGATAAAAGGGATTCCAAAAAAAAAATAGATATTTGATGGCACTATTAAAAACAAAGTAATGATATGAACAAATTTTCACATTTTTTCCTTTGGAGCAGACTGACACTGGAGATAGGAGAGTATTAGTTATCCGTGGCTGCACCCCAAAACTTAGCACCCCAAAACTTAGCAGCTTGACACAAAACTCGTGATTCTCTGGGTCTATGTCCCACTAGAGCCAGCTGGCTTTCTCGGGGGGCTGCAATCGCTGGGCTGGGCTGCAGGGTTAAGATGGCCCCACTCTCAGGCCGGGCACCTCAGGCCTTTGGCATATGGCTTCTCCTGCAGGCCCTCTCTTTCCACGTGGCCTTTCTCTCCAGGAAGATGGCCTGGGGTTGTTGACAAGGAGAAAGGACCCATATAATACTGGTGTAATGAAAACTTGGCGGTAAGTAAAATCTATTACCTAACGCAGGAGTGCCCTGTGTTAAATCCTTTTTGGAAATACTGCACATGGCGTGCCTTAGACACTCACAAGGCAAACAATAAGCTTTCTAAAGGCTCTAAGACAGGACTTCCTTGGTGGTCCAGTGGCTAAGACTCCACACTCCCAATGAAGGGGGCCTGGGTTCGATCCCTGGTCAAGGAACTGGACTCCATATGCTGCAACTGGAGATCCTCCAGGCTGCAACTAAAAAAGATCCCACACGCTGCAACGAAGATCAGAGATTCTGTGTATTTCACCTAAGACCCAGTGCAGCCTAAATACATAAATAAATACTTAAAAAAAATAAAGGCTCTGAGGGGTCCTGTAAGGAGCGAAACAGAAAGGTCTTTTTTCAGTGTAAGGAGCTGGTGAGAAACAGCAGAGGCTGTCTGTCTTCTCTTTCCTCGGGGTGGAGAGAGTGAGGGGTGGCTTAGAGAGAGCTAGAAGGCTTGGGCCTCCTTATGAGAACACCATCACCCTCCAAGGACGACTGCACATGCGAGGCCACAGGAAGCGGGTCCCTGCAGAGGTCAGCAGTATGTCTCTGCCCCTCCCACTGCCCTGCCCTGCTCTTGACCTAGCTCACCTCCCTGATTTATGCCTCTCATTTGCTTCAACCCCTGTGACCTGTTTTGATCAATTATCCTGACCTGATCTTGTGCACCTTCAGTTTGTCCCTGATGCCCAGTGACCACAAGCTTCTTGGACTTTGTTTTATATCTTTCTCCCCTTGATTTGAAAGTTAATCCATGCTGGTTTTAACAGATTCAAATAATACCCCAAAGTGATTGCCTCCCCTTGTCTGTTCCACTTCCACAGTCCCAACTGCCTGCTTCCTTCCAGATGACTTTTTCTGTTTATATAACATATGTGTGCACATACTTAAATGAAATGGGTATCAGTATATAATCTCCCTTCCCCTCTAATGTATTATGTACGTCTTTCCAAGTTGGTGCATACAGACCGACGCAACTCCCTCTGAAAGCTGCAGTTCCAAAGTATGGAAGCTGCTTTATTTACTCGGCTGTCTCCCTCTTGATCAACACGGACGTTGCTCCTTGCTTCCTGCCACCGTAACCGACGTGGCAGTGATCTGCCTCCTGTGTGAGACTTGGCGCATTCATGCTCGCGTTCTGACAACTTTCCAGAAGTGGTGGTGCCGGATCTTAGGGCTTGTCTGGCCCCCCGTCTTGTTGTCCTCCTGACCCTGATGTCCTAGAGACCTCTACGATCACCGGCCTGCCTGCTCAGGTCATCCTGGGGTTCACCCAGTGCTGGGCCTCTCTGCTGGCTCCTCCCCGGACAGCAGTCCCTTATCTCCTTCTCGATGAAGCTTTGCCCCAGCAGAGCAAGCAGTGCATGTCACTTGAGCACTTACTGCACTGCGTTATCATTATTTTTCTACTGGTCTAATTACCCCAGTAGATCAGAATTTCTGAAAGCATCATTGCGACTAAACACAAGTTCATGTGCCTGACACACAGTGAGGCCAAACAAACTGAAATATCAAACACTGGAGTCTGGAGCAGAGAAATGTTTATTGCAGGGCCGAGCAAGGAGAATGAGTAGATTGCCCTCGCAAACCCAAACTCCTCAAAGGGCTTCAGCGAAGCATTTTCAAAAGCCAGGTGAGGGAGGGGCATCCCAGGGCCTGCAATCAGCTCATGCACAGCTCTCTGATTGGCTGATGGTGTGGTAACAGGGCTGTTGGGTTAACGTTATCAATCTTGAGGCATCAGTAGGTCTGAGGGCTACATGCTTATGATCATCAAGCAGTTTCTTGATCATCAAGCTTAATTTCTTCCATCTGGTGGTGGCTTTCAGCACCTGGAAAACTCAGGATATATGCGTGAGATACTATTATCTGGGTACTTCAGAGAAGAGTTATAGCAGAGGAGAGGAGAGGAGTCTGTCCTAGGAATGCTCCATAGGGTCCTCTGGGTTATGTCATCAGGCATAGGCTTAGCGCTCAGTGAGTGAATTCATTAACAAATTTATCTGAATTCACACTGTGTGTTAACACTGGCACCATGTACATACAGCTATGAACAAAACCAAACTCCCTGCTCTTGAGTGGGTGGAGACACACAATTTAACATTGTAAATAATTGGCCAGATGGCAGACTCCTCACCCCAGTCAGCTTGGGCTTCCCAGGTGGTGCTAGTGGTCAAGAACCTGTCTGCCAATGCAGGAGATATAAGAGACGTGGGTTCAATCCCTGGGTTGGGAAGATCCTCTGGAGGAGGGCATGGCAACCCACTCCAGTATTCTTAGAGAATTCCATGGACAGGGATGCCCAGTGGGCTACAGTTCATAGGGTTGCAAGGAGTTGGACAGACTGAGGTGACTTGGCACACAGGCACGAACCACAGAAAGGGGTACGCCCTTGGGCACAATGGCTCTTCTCAGCGATTGCCATCCCCAAAGGGGTCACCACTGAGGGCTGTGGGCAGCACTCTTGGCAGCTGAGGGGGTGAGGCTTTCGTTCCTGAAGGAGCTTTTCTCAGTGAGTCAAGGTGGCCTGACCCGACAGGGAGCACACACAGGTTAGTTGGCGGCTGGGAGCCAGTAAGCCGTGGTTCTAAGCCTTGTTACTCTGGAAAGAAAGTCAGGAAAGCTGCTGAGAGGATTTCCTGGCTCTGCTTGCTTGCAGGGTCCTTTCCCTTCCCTGGCTCCGCTCAAGGCACTCACAGCTGCAGGCTGGATGTCTCCAGCTCCCTGTGGTTGGTTCTGACCAGGTCTGGTCAATAGGAGCCACTCAGTCAGTTCAATCGCTCAGTCGTGTCTGACTCTCTGCAACCCCGTGGACTGCAGCACGCCAGGTCTCCCTGCCCATCACCAACTCCCAGAGCTTACTCAAACTCATGTCCATTGAGTTGGTGATGCCATCCAGCCATCTCATCTCTGTCATCCCCTTCTCCTCCTGCCTTCCATCTTTCCCAGCATCAGGGCCTTTCCCACTGAGTCAGTTCTTCGCATCATGTGGCCAAAGTATTGGTGTTTCAGCTTCAATATCAGTCCTTCCAATGAACACCCAGGACTGATCTCCTTTAGGATGGACTGGGTGGATCTCCTTGCAGTCCAAGGGACTCTCAAGAGTTTTCTCCAACACCACAGTTCAAAAGCATAAATTCTTCGGCGCTCAGCTTTCTTTATAGTCCAACTCTCACATCCATACATGACCACTGGAAAAACCATAGCTTTGACTATATGGGCTTTTCAGTAAAGTAACGTCTTTGCTTTTTCATATGCTGTCTAGGTTGGTCACAGCTTTTATTCCAAGGAGCAAGCGTCTTTTAATGTCCCGGCTGCAGTCACTAGTCAGACATTATAAACAGAAGGAAGGGCAAGGCCCTGTGTTCGTTCCCTGCAGAATCCCCGTTAGGAGACTGGCTCCAGCACCCCTGTTCAGACCGGGGGTGGGTCCAGCCTCCATCCGGGATCCTCCGCCCCGGGCTCTGGCGATTCTGCGGTGGGAGACACGAGAGGCTCAGGGCCCCTTCAGGGAGGGACCCGCAGCCCAGCGGCAGGGGCGCAGCGGGCAGCCCGCCTCCGGCCATCAGCCCCTGCAGGGTCAGCCCTGTTGGTGGTCACGGCCTTCCTGACCAGACCACATCCTGGGACCAAGCTGCTGGGTATTAAGCACCCAGCCATTCTGACGCAACGCCGGACACTCTAGTGGGCAATACTCCAGACCTGGCGGAGGTTTTGTCCGGGCTACGTCACAGGACGGTTTCTTCCTCCGCCATCCTGTTACCCCTTTCCCTCCCTGTGGCTGACTTCTGGTAAACACCGTGAACTCGGAACTATGCCTAAGTGTGTGCTTCCTGAGAACCCAGCCTGGGCACACTTCTTCCTCCGTCCTGGCTCAAAGGCGGGCGGCTTCCTGTGGGGTTCCTCTCCCCCGCCCCTTACAAGCACTCAGATTATGCACTGCCCGTGTAACCAGTTCACTGCATCATCTGTTTAAATACTGCAGTCATCCTTAGTCACTGCCTGACAGAACGTTTTACATCTCAATTTGCGTTTATATTCAGATGCAACTGAACGACTCACAGTTTCGCTTTTCCCCTTTCAGGCCGCCCTCCTAAGCAACTGCGTTATGGATGGGCCCCCTAACTCACACAAAAGTATCATAAAACATTGGGGAGACTTGTAACACTGCCCTTTAAAGAAGGAGAGAGCCGACCGTGGAGGCGCCCCTGCCGCAGGTAAAACCAGCGAGCAGCCCATGAGTTGAGGTCCCCCACTGTCACCCAGATGGGTGGCCAGCGCTGCTGCCTGCTGTCCCCTGCTCTCCGCAGCCCCTGTGATTCCCGCTGAGGCTGGACATACGGGGCACAGTCCTGCCAGCACTGGGCTGCCGCTTCTCTGCGCGGATTCCCCCCTGCCTCAGCCCTCTGGGCTTGGCCTATCTGTGGGCCTCACTTCCCCCAGGGCAGGGCTGGGCCGGGGGTGAGGAGACGCAGGAGCCTGGGGTACAGAGGCAGCAGGCTTCCGTTGGAGGTTGGCTGTGCCGGCCGAGAGGCTCGCTTTGCAGGAGGCAGATGCTAAGCAGGCCCGAGGGCAGGTGTGGACGCGAAGCGCGGTGCCCGCCAGGTCCACGCAGGAGACAGAAATCACGGCGGCTTGATTTTGCAAGAGAGATGATGTAGGCGGAAGGCTTGTTGATGAGGTTAACTGCAGAGGCCCCGGAGAACTCGAAAGGGTAGCGGAGGCAGCATCTGGGAGGCAGCCGCCTGTTAGGCTGGGGGTGCTTGAGAAATAAGAAAGAGACTGAAATTATGCCAATTTAGAAACTCGACGACGGGTTCCAGCAGCTGGGATTCCAGTCTCTTAGGAGAGGGTGCTCCTGCCTCTGCGGGGCCCCACGAAGCTGACTCTGCTAGAATCAGGGTCGAGGAAAAGGCAAACTGCATTCAGCGCCTGGGCCGGGAAGCCGAAGGAGCAGCCCCGCCGCCCCTAGCCCTGCGGCGCCCTCTGCCGCCCCCTGTGGGCCGGGTCCGGCACCGCGCCGCCGACACAGCCGGGCTCCCCTCTGAGGAGCTGCCTCCAGCATCACACAGCTGAGGTCGGAATGGGAGCCTTGGAGTCAAGAGACACAGCGCCTTGAATAAGGGGCATCCCTTCCTCAAGAGCCTGTATCTGAGGATTCTCAGACAGAAGTGGCCTGGAACTTGGCCAAGAACGTAAATCAAAGGGAAAGGCCAGACAATTCCGGGGCCCCAGGGGCGATTGGGTATTCAGTTTGCAAACAGAAATCAGGGTTATGATAGCAGGATTTCAAGGCTGTTCAGTGACATGCAGGAGCGTTTCTAGCGCTCCCGAGAACCTGGCAATGTGGGTGCAGTAAACCGCCAGTTTTCAGGTCGGTCTTCCTTCCCAGCCCCCACCCGCCATCACTGCACACTGGAGCCTCTTGGGCTGTTGGGGGGTCTGCATTGTAGAGTGGTTACGCCTTCAGCTATCAGTGAAGTACCACGCAAGTGCAGGCCCAGGGAGTGACTGTATTCTTTTACCTGTTGCTGCAAATTACCTCAGAGTTGAGCAGTGCCAAACAACACACATTTATTATTTTATTGTTGTTTGCTCTTGTTGTTTAGTAACCCACATTTATTATTTTCTGTTGTTTGTTCTTGTTCAGTAACCCACATTTAATATTTTATTGTTTGCTTTTGTTGTTTAGTTGCTAAGTCTTGTGTGACTCTCTGCGACCCCACGAACTACAGCCCACTAGGCTCCTCTGTCCATAGGATTCTCCGGGCAAGAATACTGGAGTGGGTTACCATTTCCTTCTTCTTCAGGGTTTCTTCCCAACTCAGGGATTGAACCCTCATCTCCTGCATTGCAGCTTCTTTAGCACTGAGCCACCAGGGAAACAGATACTATTAATGAATTTTTGTTAGTAAAAATTATTATCTCAGTGCCTGTGGTCAGGATGCCTTTGGCTTGGAGCTTTTTACAAGATTGTATGAAATTTCCACCCTCTGTCTGCATCTCAAGGCTCACCTGGGGGCGGATCCTTTCCCAAGTTCACTCCCCTGCTGTTGCCAAGTCTCAGGGTCCCAGTAGCTGTTGGCCAGAGGCCTCCACAAGGTCCCTGCTGTGTGGGCCTCTCCGCAGGGCATCTCATGACGTGGCAACTGGATTTTCCAGAACAAGAGAGGGTGAGAGATGGCTAGAAGGGCAGAAGGCACAGGCATATTCCACCCAGTCTCAGAAGTGACACCCCATCCCTTCTGTCAGAAGGGAGTCAGGAGACCCAGGGTACGCATGAACCCAGAAAGTGGAGAGTTACTGGGAGCCATGTACGGGGGCCTTCTCACCATGACTCAGCCCGTAGCTGCCCTGAATTTCTCAGAGCAGCAGATATCCATCCTACAGGTCAACACAGGTTGGGTCTCCTGTTCTAATCAAATTACAAAGTTAATAACAAAGTTAATTTAACAAAATTAATTTAAGGCATATAAAATGATATACATAAGTATCATGGCACCATATGGTAATTAGGCATCCAAGGTAGAAGGCATCCAATGTAATTTGTGGCATTTCAACACAGCCAAACCCATTTAACTTTTCTTGTTAGCTTAGGTTGCCAGTATCTATCATCAGCCTCCATGTTCATAAGTTTTCCCCAATACCACCTACCACTTAATTGTTGCCCCACGTGTGAACTCTTACACTCACATAAATGCAGTTACAGTGATCCTGGATCTCACTCTGCAATAGCTGGATGCTTTGTCTCGGCCTCCTCTTCCCCGTGTTTTCTATTTCTCTCTGTTCCCCAGATGAAAGCTGCTGAGTGGCCTGGGCTTGGGTGGCAAAAACTGGATGTGGAGGCTATGAACTGGATTTCTCCAGGGAGGTGCCGGCAAAGTAGGGGGCCTGGTGCAGACAGCTTATGCTCTCCAGCGCTTCAGAAGGGGCTGCTTGAATTGTTAAAGCAGTTGTCCCTCTATTTCCCCTCTTCACTTGTATGTTGCTTGGGGTGATTTGAACAGGGAATAAAGTCTTTAAGCTGTGGACAGCCACAAAGAAGTAAACATGCATATGGGGGGAAAAGAATATATCAGTATTGAATGAGCTTCCGTGATTTGGGACCTCTCTTGTATTGCTGGGGAAGAATGACAGGAGGAGGATGGGCCAGAAGAGGAGGAAACAGGAAGAAAACAGCAGGGGTAGGGGTGGGCTGGGACACTAGGTGGAGGGACTGGTAAGCTGCAGACCTACCAGGAAGGGTTGCCAGATTAAATGCAGGACATCCAGTTACATTAGAATTTCAGTGAAAATAAAAAAAAATTAGTATAAGTATATCCCATGCAACACTTGGGATATACTTATACTAAAAATTATTTTTCTGAAATTTAAGTTCAACTGAGAATTCTGTACTTTAATTTGCTAAATCTAGCAACGTTGTTTCTTTTCCTTTGTGATGGCTACTATCCTGGCATTAATCCTTCCCTCTCTGGCTGGTCTCAGACCTGCCCACAGACCCCCAGCTCCAGGAAGCTGCAGGGGCAGCAGACAGGGACACAACGCCCTCCTCTGAGGTCCCTCTGCCCCTCTCTCCCCGATGACTCGGTAGCACTTGCCCCAATTTCCATCTCCTGGAGCGCTGTGCCTCAAAGTCAGCTGCCACAATATGAGTGTGTGTACAGCATGACCCACAGATGTGAAGACTCCAGGGGGACTCTGGGTGTGGGTTTAAATGTGGGTAAAATATTTCTTGCTGAGCAGTTCACACTTAAAGGAATTTACTGTACCCCTTGGTTGAGTAGCCTGGGAGGGTAGTTGGAGATCTACCACTGCAGTGCTTCTCCCAAAATTGCTCTTTCAGGTTTTACAGTAACATGGATGCTATTTTGGTGGCCAAGTTTTTTGATGAACAAAGCAGTAAAACCACAAGAAGCATTTACATTTTCGTCATGGAAGAGGAAAGCAAAATTAGGATCTCTGAGGTTTCTAATAAACCAGAAAAGAACCCGGTTGTGTTAAATGCTAATCTCCTCTTCTAATTGTCTGTCTGTCCATCCTGATGTCTAACGGAAGGGCAGGTACCAGTATTGTGCACTCCTGGGGGGAAGCTACTCTTCCTTGCCTGTTGTCCAAACAATGGAAATTTCCTGTATTCCTTGCTGCAGTCTTCAAAGTTAATGGACATATGCTGACTTTTTGAAAGCTTGCTGTTACCAGGAACAAAAAGAAGCACAAGAGAAAAATGCTTACCTTCAGATTCTCCAAGGTAGGCAAAAAATTCTTCCCAAAGAGATGAACAACAGTGACACAAGTGCTCCCCTGATCTTCATGAATCTGGATCCTGGCTCTCACGCAGCAGGCTCCTAGGTCCTGGGTAGGATTCAGAGACAGGAGGGCAGAAGGAACAAGATGGGATCTGGTCCTCAGAAGTGGGGTCCAGTATCGTATCAGATGGGTCCTCCTGCCTGGCTGACCCCCCTCCTTCCCACTCTTTTCTGCTCCCACAGCAGGGTCTCATTTTCCGAATACTCAGGACGCTTCTCCCCCTGCACCTGTACCCTTGCTGTCTTCTCCCAGCGGCCTCCATTCCATTCCTCTATCCATTAACACTCAACGTGGAGAACGCCTCCTCCAGGCAGCTCCCCACCCTGACTGTTGCAGGTTATGTTAGGTTTCCTTCCAGCGTGTTCCTCTGCCCGCTCTATCACTGCATGAATCACAATGTATAATATGTGCTGATTTTCATCTCGGTTTCCCCCGTGGTGCCACTGTGAGCCAGACTGTGTCGTTTGTCTTTGGACAACCATGTTCAGCACAGTGCCCGTTCCATACCAGGACGGCTGGACGAACAAAGACTCTGAAATGCTTGGTTTTAGGGTGTCAGCTGGAGCTCCTCAAGTCAGTCATGCCCACCCGGAATTGTGACAATTGTAATATGGGTCTGTGCACTAATTTTAACATTTCCAAATGCCAATTGGCTATCATACAGTAACCCAGGTTAAGAAACACCCCCTGACTAAAGGTTTACTTGCGTTGTATCCAGCTGGAGTTCTGTCAGTCCTCTCTGATGTCCTTAGTTTTTTCATGAGGAACAGAAGACGTAATTGTCCTTTTATCACGCCAGTGCAATTTTTTGAGTGAGGAGGAGTAAGTAAAATCACTGGCTAATTTGCACATGATGAAAATAAAATCTTTTTTTATGTGATAGAAAGGTGAGGTGCCAATTATCTGTCATTGCTTCTTCACGTAGTCGTTCAGGTTTCCTGAGCCTCTGTTACACAAAGGGCAGTGTTTCAGGGCCCAGATGTAGCAGTGAATGAGAGACACAAGACTGTCCTTTTGAAGTTGACCTCCTGTGGGTGAGAGATAGATAATAATAATTAAAAAACACACAAGAAAATATCTGGTAATGGTGAGTGCTACTCAGAGAACAAAATCAAAGGGCTGTACTGAACAGAATCCTAATGTGAAAAGATACATGCAGCTCTATGGTCATAGCGACACTATCCACAATAGCCAAGATGCAGAAGCAACCTAAGTGTCCATCGGCAGCTGAATGGATAAAGAAGATGTGGTATATCTACACAATGGAACATTAATCAGCCATAAAAAAGAACAAAATAATGTCACTTGCAGCAATATGCATGGACCTCGGGATGATCACACTAACTGAGGTAAGCCAGACAAAGACACACAACATATGAGATCACTTATATGTGAAATTTAAAATATGAAACAAATGAGCTTATTTATGAAACATACAAACATAGAGAATAGATTTGTGGTTGCCAAGGAGGGGTAGTGGGGGAAGGATGGTTTGGGAGTTTGGGATTAGCAGATGAAAACTATTATATAGAGAATGGATAAACAACTTCTCTTAAGTTCTCTACAAGAAAATTGGATAAAGTCCTACTGTATAGTACAGGGAAATATATTCAATATCCTGTGATAAACCATAATGGAAAAGGAAAAAAAAAATCAGTGGAATGTATTAGAGTGACTCTGTAGCAAGGAGAGTGAGGAGGTATATTTAAGCTGACACCGAATGGCAAAAATATTAGAATAAAGAGCAACATCAAGAAGACAAAATCAAGCAAAGGGCCCCGAAGCATGAACAGATGCAGCATTTGTATTGTTCTTGTGTGTTTATCATTTGTCTCCTCCACTGAGCTGCAGTCTCCATGACAGGAGGGACCATGTCTGCTTTATTTACCAACATGTCGTAGGCCCAGTGGCCAGCATTGCACCTGCCTGGCACAAAGCATGTCTCATTACACATTACTGAATACTGAGTGAGCCCCCCTGCCCCCTGCGCTTCCCACCTAAGACCAGCACTGTTCCTGCAGGTGTGGGCCAAGGGGCCTCAGCCTGGGAGGATGGAGTGAGGCAGAAGCTGGTTCCCTTATAGCGTCTGGCAGTGAGAGAGGCCTGGGGACTCAGGGTCCAGGTGAGCGAGCCTCATCTCAGACACGGCTATCAAGGCTTCATGTTCAGGCTGCTTATCTGTTGTGTTTATGGGAATCTGCGCTCAGTCTTGGCTGAATTCATTCTTATCACTCAGTCACACGTTAATTTCTGGGCAAAAGGAAGCTGCTAATTAACAGTTCAAATCCCCCCAAAGCTGTAGGCCAAGTTACATGTGTGAAAAAAATCCCTGGCTGCCGTCTTTAGTATATGGACGATAGAGGCTAACTGGCATGCTGATCTGGGCCAGCCAGGCTTTTAACTCAGTCAGAACAACCACCACAGCAGCTACAAAAATCCCGTTGCTGCTGTTGGTTCTAGGGACCCATATTCCACCAGTTGCTTTTCATCTTTTTGCTTGATTTTTTTTCTCTTCAAGAAAATTGCAGATACCAAGGGAACATTTCATGCAAGGATGGGCATAATAAAGGACAGAAGTGGTGAGAACCAAACAGAGGCAAGAGATTAACAAGAGGTGGCAAGAATAGACAGAAGAACTGTACAAAAAAGGTCTTAATGATCTGGATAACCACGAAGGTGTGGTCACTCACCTAGAGCCAGACATCCTGGAGTGTAAAGTCAAGTGAGCCTAAGGAAGCATTACTACAAACGAAACTAGTGGAGGTGATAGAATTCCAGCCAAGCTATTTCAAATCCTAAAAGATGATGCTGTAAAAGTGCTGCCCACAATATGTCATTAAATCTGGAAAACTCAGCAGTGGCCACAGGACTAGAAAAGGTCAGTTTTCATTCCAATCCCAAAGAAGGGCAAGGCCAAAGATTGTTCAAACTACCACACAATTGCAGTCATTTTGCATGCTAGTAAAATTATGCTGACTATATAGACTGTATAGAGCTTCTCCATCTTTGGCTCCAAAGAATTTGCTGGCATATTGAGTGCAGCACTTTCACAGCATTGTCTTTCAGGATTTGAAATAGCTCAAGTGGAATTCCATCACACCCACTAGCTTTGTTCATAGTGATGCTTTCTAAGGCCCACCTGACTTCACATTCCAGGATGTCTGGCTCTAGGTGAGTGATCACACCATTGTGACTATCTGGGTCGTAAAGATCTTTTTTGTACAGTTCTGTGTATTCTTGCCACCTCTTCTTAATACCTTCTGCTTCTGTGAGGTCCATACAATTTCTGTCCTTTATCGAACCTATCTTTGAGTGAAATGTTCCCTTGGTATCTCTAATTTTCTTGAAGAGATCTCTAGTCTTTCCCATTCTGTTGTTTTCCTCTATATCTTTGCATTGATCGCTGAGGAAGGCGTTCTTATCTTTCCTGGCTATTCTTTGGAACTCTGCATTCAAATGGGAATATCTTTCCTTTTCTCCTTTGCTTTTCGCTTCTCTTCTTTTCACAGCTATTTGTAAGGCCTTCTCAGACAACCATTTTGCCTTTTTGCATTTCTTTTCCATGGGGATGGTCTTGATCCCTGTCTCCTGTACAATGTCACGAATCTCTGTCCATAGTTCATTAGGCTCTCTGTCTATCAGATCTAGTCCCTTAAATCTATTTCTCACTTCCATTGTATAGTTGTAAGGGATTTGATTTAGGTCATACCTGAATGGTCTAGTGGTTTTCCCTACTTTCTTCAGTTTAAGTCTGAATTTGGCAATAAGGAGTTCATGATCTGAGCCACAGTCAGCTCCCGGTCTTGTTTTTGCTGACAACAAAGGTCTGTCTGGTCAAGGCTATGGTTTTTCCAGTGGTCATGTATGGATGTGAGAGTTGGACTATAAAGAAAACTGAGCACCAAAGAATGGATGCTTTTGAACTGTGGTGTTGGAGAAGACTCTTGAGAGTCCCTTGGACTGCAAGGAGATCCAACCAGCCCATCCTAAAGATCAGTCCTGGGTGTTCATTGGAAGGACTGATGCTGAAGCTGAAACTCCAATACTTTGGCCACCTCATGCGAAGAATTGACTCATTAGAAAATACCCTGATGCTGGGAGGGATTGGGGGCAGGAGGAGAAGGGGATGACAGAGGATGAGATGGCTGGATGGCATCACTGACTTGATGAGCATGAGTTTGAGTAAACTCCGGGAGTTGGTGATGGACAGGGAGGCCTGGCGTGCTGCGATTCATGGGGTCACAAAGAGTCGGACACGACTGAGCGACTGAACTGAACTGAACTGAAAATTATTCTCAAAATCCTCCAAGCTAGACTTCAGCAGTATGTGAACCAAGAACTTCCAGATGTTCAAGCTGGGTTTAGAAAAGGAAGATGAACCAGAGATCAAATTGCTAACAGTCATTGGATCATAGAGAAAGCAAGGGAATTCCAGAAAAAAAACACCTGCTTCATTGACTATACTATGGCCTTGACTGTGTGGATCACAACAAACTGTGGGATATTCTTTAAGAGATAGGAATATCAGACCACTTTATCTGTCTCCTGAGAAACCTGTATGCAGGTCAAGAAGCAGCAAATAGAAGCTTACGTGAAACAACTGACTGGTTCAAAATTAGAAAAGGAGTATGACAAGGCTGTATATTGTCACCCTGCTTAACTAACTTATGTGCACAGTGCATGCCTGCATGCTGTCACTTCAGTCATGTCCGACTCTTTGTGACCCCATGAACTGTAGCCTGCCAGGCTCCTCTGTCCGTGGGGATTCTCCAGGAAAAAATATAGAAGTGGGTTGCCATGCCTTCCTCCAGAAATGCAGAGTACATCATCTGATATGTCAGGCTGGATGAATCACAAGCTGGAATCCATATAGCCAGGAGAAGTATCAACAGTCTCAGATATGCAGATGATACCACTCTAATAGCAGAAAGTGAAGAGGAACTAATAGCCTCTTGATGAAGGTGAAAGAGGGAAGTGAAAAAGTTGGCTTAAAACCCAATGTTAAAAAAACTAAGATCATAGCATCTGGTCCCATTGCTTCATGGCAAATAGAAGGGGAAAAGTGGAAGCAGTGATAGATTTTGTTGTCTTGGGTTCCAGAATCACTGTGGATGGTGACTGCAGCCTTCAAATTAGAAGATGCTTGCTTCTTGGAAGGAAAGCTATGACAAACCTAGACAGCATATTAAAAAGCAGAGACATCATTTTGCCAATAAATGTCCAGCTAGTCAAAGCTATGGTTTTTCCAGTAGTCATGTATGGATGTGAGAGTTGGACCATAAAAAGGCTGAGTGCTGAAGAATTGATGCTTTCAAATTGTGGTTCTGGAGAAGACTTTTGAGAGTTCCTTGGACAGCAAGGAGATCAAACTGGTCAATCCTAAAGGATATCAACCCTGAATTTTCATTGGCTGGATTGATGATGAAGCTGAAGCTCCAATACTTTGGCCACCTGATGGGAAGAGTGGACTCATTGGAAAAGACACTGATGCTGGGAAAGATTGAAGGCAGGAGGAAAAGAAGGCAGCAGAGGATGAGGTGATTAGATAGCATTGCTGAGTCAATGGACTTGAATTGGAACAAACTCTGGGTGATAGTGAAGGACAGGGAAGCCTGGCGTGCTGCAGTCCATGGGGTCACAAAGAATCAAACGTGACTTAGTGACTGAAGAACAACAACAATTTGCTGGTTCGTGCCTGAGATATTTAAGGTCTTTGAAGACTCTGGGCCTATTTCACTCTGTATCAAGTATCTTAAATCCTAACCAATCTTACATTAGGTATAATGTATTTTGCTCTTGTTCCAAAACATTTGAAAGGATTTTTGTTTCAGCTAGCTAATGCTGGATAACAAAACTTAGTGGCTTAAAACAACAATGCATTGTCTTTCATGGGGTGGTTCTTCTCCACGTAGGGTTAGTTGCATTGGTGGGCAATTGCAATCATCTGAAGCACTGACTGGGAACTCAGCTGAGGTTAAAATGTCCGGGATCCCTGGGCATCTGGGTCTGTTGGCACTTGACTGGGCGCCCAGTTGGATGGTCACCTGCAGCACCTGGCTCTTCTCCATGCAGGCTTCTCTAGATGGCCACTCGGCATGGTGGTGAGTTCTAGCAGGACTGTTCCAAGAGTAAGCCTTCCAAGAGGGAGGAGGCAGAAGCTGTCAGATCAATTAAAATCTAGCTTTGGAATTGGCATAACATTGCTTTCTCTGTATTCTGCCAGTCAAAGCAGTGACAGACCTTGTTGTTCACTTGCTCAGTCACGTCCGACTCTTTGCCTAGCCCACGGTTAATGTGGGAGAGAACTACGCAAGGGCATAAACACTGGGACATGTGAGGTCATCAAAATGACAGTCTCCAACAAGTTTTAAAATAATTAGTATCTTGGTTCTTCAAAAAAATCAAACACAGGGATACTAGCAATTCCACTTCTACATCTATATCCAAGAGATTTGAAAGTAGTGATTTGATTGGTATATCCATGTGCATGGTGGCATTATTCATAGTAGCTAAAAGGTGGAAACAATCCAGATGTCCACTGATGGATGAATAGACAAACAAAATGTGGTCCATACATACAATGGAATATATTATTCAGTCTAAAAAAGGAAGGACAACTCCTGCAGCTCAATTCCAGAAAAATAAAAGACCCAATCAAAAAATGGGCCAAAGAACTAAACAGACATTTCTCCAAAGAAGACATACAGATGGCTAACAAACACATGAAAAGATGCTCAACATCACTCATTATCAGAGAAATGCAAATTGAAACCACAGTGAGGTACCATTTCACGCCAGTCAGAATGGCTGCTATCCAAAAGTCTACAAACAATAAATGCTGCAGAGGGTGTGGAGAAAAGGGAACCCTCTTACACTGTTGGTGGGAATGCAAACTAGTACAGCCACTATGGAGAACAGTGTGGAGATTCCTTAAAAAACTGGAAATAGAACTGCCATATGACCCAGCAATCCCACTCCTGGGCATACACACCAAGGAAACCAGAATTGAAAGAGACATGTGTACCCCAGTGTTCATCGCAACACTGTTTATAATTGCCAGGACATGGAAGCAACATAGATGTCCATCAGCAGATGAGTGGATAAGAAAGCTGTGGTACATATACACAATGGAGTATTACTCAGCTATTAAAAAGAATACATTTGAATCAGTTCTAATGAGGTGGATGAAACTGGAGCCTATTATACAGAGTGAAGTAAGCCAGAAAGAAAAACATCAACACAGTATACTAACGCATATATGTGGAATTTAGAAAGATGGTAACAATAACCCTGTATGCGAGACAGCAAAAGAGACACAGACGTATAGAACAGTCTTTTGGACTTCGTGGGAGAGGGCGAGGGTGGGATGATTTGGGAGATTGGCATTGAAACATGTATATTATCATATGTGAAACGAATCACCAGTCCAGGTTCGATGCATGGGACAGGGTGCTCAGGGCTGGTGCACTGGGATGACCCAGAGGGATGGGATGGGGAGGGAGGTGGGAGGGGCATTCAGGATGGGGAACACATGTACACCTATGGCAGATTCATGTCAATGTATGGCAAAACCACTACAATATTGTAAAGTAATTAGCCTCCAATTAAAATGAATAAATTTATAAAAAATAAATAAAAGAGAGAGAGAAAAAAAAGAAATGATAAAAAAGGAAGGAAATTCTGATCCATGCTATAACACGGATGAATCTGAAGACATTATGCTAAATGAAATAAGCCATTCACAAGTGGACAAATAGTGTATGATTCCACTTATGTGAGGTACCTAGGGTAGTCAAATTCATAGAGATAGAAAGTAAAATAGCACTTCCCAGAGACTGGAGAGAGGAAGGGATGGGAGTGATTGTTTAATGGGTACCAAGTTTTTCAGTTTGGGAAGATGAAAAGATTCTGGAGATGGGGAGTGATGATGGTTGCAAAATAATGTAAATGTACTTATTGAATATACTACTGAACTGTGTATTTGAACCTGGTTAAAATGCTAAACTTTATGTTATGTATGGCTTACCACAATAAAATGTAATTTTGAGTTTTGTAAAAATAAAACATTCATCTTACATTTTTGGTATCTGTTACAGCTGTGTAAGAATTGAATTGAGCTGCAGTTAACTATTTCTCTGTTCAAAGTAGTGTGCCTGGACTGGGAACATAGGCATCACTTGGGCGCCGGTGAGAATGCAGAATCTCAGGCTTGAGCCCAGATTTATAGCATCAGAATCTGTATGCAGACAAGATCCTCAGATTTTGGGGATCTTATTAATGTTTGAGAAACACTGAATTACTTGACCTATGTTAAGTTTTGTAGATATTCAGTTAAACATGTATTGATTTTGAGAATATAATTTTCTGTTTTGCATTTTGGAGTCATTATATGTTTTTATAAACCCTCAAAAGTTTTCATGGGACTTGAAGACACTCCCTGTGCCTAGAAAGGCTTGGGGATGAATTTATAAATCCTACACGTAGTCATATCCCTTTTGGCTCTAATCCCTCTCTCCCTCCTCATCTGTGATTCTTCAGGCCATCTACCTGGCTCTCATAGGAGCTCATCCCTGAGATCCAGCTGGGATGACACCTCCAGCTCTCAGGCCACCATCCGTGGCCGAGGGACCCCAGGCCTTAAGGCAGGTTTCAGGCATATCACATCCCAGGCCTGGTTTGGGAGATAAAATCAACCTCCTCTCTTCTAATTACTACTCCATAAACTTTCCTACTGAAGAGGTAACCTCAATTTAGCTTCATTTTTTTTTTTTTTTTTTTTTTTTACTATTGACTATTCACGTAGTTGTGTAGAATGACTACAATATTCTTGTAGAAAAGTACACACACAAATTTACAACTCAATACATTTTCATTCACTAAACATTCTCCCATAACCATGCCTTCCTTCCTCCAGGGGATCTTCCCAACCCAGGTCTCCTGCACTGCAGGCAGATTCTTTACTGTCTGAGTCACCAGGGAAGCCAGTTTTGATCCCTGGGTTGGGAAGATCCGCTGGAGGAGGGATGGGCTTCCCACTCCAGTGTTCTTGCCTGGAGAATCCCCATGGACAAAGGAGTCTGGCAGATTACAGTCCATGGGGTCGCAAATGAATGAGCGAATGAACACAGCACATGCATTCTCCCATAACCAACCCACAGATCAAGGAATAGAACGTGACCAACACCCAGGAAACCATTCTATTCTAACTAATGCTTCTTCTCCCCCAAAGTTAACCACTGTTTGGACTAATAGCATTGTTTAGTTTTTACTGATTTTTATTCCTTATATATGGGCTTCCACTTAGAAGAGGCACTCAGCCCCTGAGGTGGCTCAGTGGTAAAGAATCTGCCTGCCAGTGAAGGAGATGCAGGAGACCTGGGTTTGATCCCTGGGTCAGGAAGATCCCCTGGAGGAGGGCATGGCAACCCAGTCTAGTGTTCTTGCCTGGAGAATCCTGTGGACAGAGGAGCCTGGTGGGCTACAGTCTGTGGGGTTGCAGAGAATCGGACAGGACTGAGCGACTAGACACATTCCTTATATAAACAGAATGTTACAGAATATTTTCTTTCGTTTATTTCTCTCACTCAAATTGCCCTTCTGAGATTCATCCGTAGTGTTGTGTGTAATTATAATTCATGTTCTCACTGCTGTGCAGTGGTCCATTGTGTGAATTCACCACAATTTAAAAAATCATGATACTGTTGATGGGCATTTGGGCAGAGTCCAGTTTGCGGCTATTATAATAGGGCAGCTAAGCACATCTTAATACTTTTCCAGGGGGAAACATACATACACCATGCTTCTGAGGGAATTACTGGGGAATTGGGTATGTCTTTGTTTAGCTCTGGTGATAGTCAGTTTCCCAAACTGTTAACCCTATTCTTCATCTACAAAGAATCGTCCTGCCCTCATTCTATCGCTTCTTAGAGTTGTGACAAATCTCAAACATGACATTCTCTCTCAACTGCAAGATTTACAAATTTCTACCAAAACATCAGTGCTAACATTTCTAAATAAATAAATGCACCCATGAAATTCCCAGCAGCGGCAGAGGGAAAATGCAAAGAATCTAGATGACAATTCTAATGCCAAGATGCAAAGCCAGTTTCCTTTGTTGCGGAGAGGGCTGGAAGCCTTTCTGCAAAAGCTGCTGCCAATCAAGCTTGCCGATCTTTGCAGGACTAATTAACAGCACTTGGGCAAGCTAGGGGGACGGGCAGGCCTGCACGGTGATGCCAATGGGGCCATCCCAGGGCTTATGGCTAATTATAAACACAAAGAGCACTTAAAGGCTATGATTTGAAGAAGAAGAAGGGAAAAAAAAAAAAAAAAAACAACCCTGAACAAAACCAAGAAAACCTCTCCGGAATTCTAATGCCAGCATGCTTGTGATTGCATCGCTTGGGGGCAGGGGTGAAAGTAAAAATCTCCTACTGTGGACTTAATCACACAGCACCCTATGTCAGGCAGCCGCCCTCCCAAACATGCCCAGGGGAAGGGCTTCCTTTGTGTCAGGCAGGAGCAGGGAGAGGTGTCCATTTCATTTCCAGGGACGCCTTGGCCCCAGCTTGATAGCCCTGTTTACACCAAGCATGGAGGTGCAGACGGGCGCAATCCAGAGTCCTGTGGGGTAGGTGCGGTGGGGTTATCTGTGCAAGCTTTGATCCCCATTAGCTAAAGACCACAAATAATCCATAAGGTTTGCAAATCAGGTCCCAGTGAAGAGCACTTATTACCAACTCGTGTAACCAAGCAGGGAGAAGCTGTGAGTGTTTGCCAAGGAAGAAAGCAATTCTTGCATACCTCATTGCAGAAGCTTGTCTGATCAGGCAAAAACCCCGGGCTGCTGGGAGGGAAAATGAAGCTGGAACTGAAGGCAGCTTTCATGCCCACAGGTCATCCGGAAGACTGTCCACACAGTTCAGGCGTGTGCTGTGACTGGATGTGAAACGGAGGAATCAGATATGAACACGTTTCCCCGGTGTTCCCATCCTTTGGGACGCCACCTGACTCAGGCCCTAATGAGCTCTGCATGTACCCCCTTGGCTCTCCCCGAGCCTCTGAGCAGCTACCAGGACAATCTAGGGCCCCAAAAACTGGTAGGAAAAAAGCTAGGCTGCAGGGAGGGGGCAAAAGAAAAAGAACTTTTACTTTAAAGGATGGTGGAAAGCTGTTTGCACGAATACTCTTGCATACTCTTGAGCAGGAGATATTTGATCCACAGATCCTTTTGGCAATCCAGTGAAGCCTCTGGACTCCTTTGCACAATAGATTTTGAAATGCGTAAGTGAAAAGTGAAAGTGAAAGGCGCTCAATCAAGTCTGGCTCTTTAGGATTCCATGGACTATACAGCCCAGAACACTGGAGTGGGTAAAACATAGTAAATTAAGAGTTTGGGATTAGCAGGTGCAAACAACTATATAAAAGAAAATACGTATATATTGTATAGCACAGGGAACTATATTCAATATCCTATAATAAACCATAATTGAAAAAATATGAAAAATAATATATATAATGTATATATAAATGAATCACTTTGACATACACCAGAAACTAACACAACATTGTCAATCATCTATATTTCAAAATAAATAAATAAATGAATTAATTTAAAAATGTAGTGTTATATTAAGTCTAGCTATCAAAATATTTAAAATATAATATGGTACCAAAAGTGCTTCTTTTTTTTTTTTTTTCAAAAGTGCTTCTTTACTAACACATGAGATAGTGAAATCTAGTAGCAGATCCACTGACTACAATAGTTTTAAAGCAATGATGAGCATAAGCAATATTTTAAGATATCTACCATGTAGCTGTAATATAGCATAAAAATACCTGTGATTTCACTTCGTGATAGTCACAGGTGTTACTAACATCCCTATAGTGTGTAATTTACACACAAAATGAAGGAAATGTGAAATTTCAGTTACAGTTTACTAAAGATAAAGATGTACCTTTTCCCACCCAACTTTACAAACTTTCTGAATTCTGAAGAACCTCAATGGCATAAATTGAATTTTAAAAGATACATTCAAGATCACTAATGTCTGTTTCCCTTGCTTCAAAAGACCTAACAACAACAATTTAAGATAATTCTTGGGGAAAATATATTCCTATGGACATTGACATTATAGAAAGACTGGTGCAGTTACTGCCCTCTCTGAATGTCCAGGCTTCCAGCACAGAGACCAGTGCTGAGCCCCTGATAATGCACTGCTCCTTCAGGAGACCAACTGACCACTTGATGGCAACTTGTCCTCACAATAACAGACCCTATGCTGGGTGTGGGTCTGCCTTTCATACCAGCAGAGCCTCATAGAGCACCATTTTCCAGGGGCGTCTTTTTTTTAAGTCATTGGTATTGTGTTTTCTACATATTATCCATTAATGCCATCAAGAGCTATGGAGGCACAACATATCTTAAAATGAATCCATAAGAAATCCCAAAGCCTTTGGCACTGGGCTCTATTAGGCTGAATTGACCATTAGCTACAGCCAGCCTTCTTGGGTGGAAAGGACGGTCTGCCACCCCAATTCTCCTTCAGTAAGAAACTCTTATGTCCTCAGCTGATAGAAATGTTGCTGGCAGACAGCCCTTACCTGTTACTCCTCTTTGGGCATTGCCTTGTTTGAAGAGGGCCACCTCACCCAAAGTTGTGTCTCCTTCTAAAAGCTGGCTGACACAGGGGTGGAAGGCCTTGGCCTCTGCCCCAACTTGGAGCTAATCAAGAAGATTTTCTCAGCTTTAGAACTCCCTCTGGGTTGAACTGAGGTCTTCACAGCCCAGTTTTTCTCTCTGCCCAGTTCTGCTCCCTTCTATAGGTCTGACCCAAGGGCTTTTCCTAACAAACCTTCTGCATGATTATCTCCATGTCAGAGTCTGCTTCCCGGTGAACCTGACTGATAACACTTTAGGTTCATGCTTGGCTGGTAATCGACAGATTCTTTCACCTGGAACTTTACTCCAAAGGGTGGTCACTGCTTTTCTATTACTTTGACATTTTCTTGATGCTGACAGCCATCAATCTGCGAGTTTTGAAGCTGGTACTTTGGATCTTCACACATAGAGGCAATGACAATTGTGATGACTGCAAACTGGCCACTGTGACTGTGAGAGGCCATTGGCTGTGATGCGCGTCCCATCCCAGAGATATTAAATATGAAGAAAGTTTTTCTCTAGCAAGGTTGCCTTCCCATGTTCCTGAGTCTCTTTTAGGTTTAAAAGTCTCAGATGAGCCCGTGGCTTTGGCCTTCATTGCACAGCCTTGTCCGGCTTGGCCTTTGGTGGTGGCCTCCTTTCTTGGTGACCCAGGGTGGCAGTTAGTCCGTTTGCTTGCCCTGGCCTGTGCCCGAGGGTCCCTGGGAGCCTCGGGCCTCCCCGCAGTTCTGGCAGTTCTCCTGACGCCTGGCTGTGACTTTGGAGCATCCAGCCTTTGGCCATCGAACGCAGGTCTCTGCACCCCTCGCCACAGTGAACTCTCCTGCCAGCCTTCTCTGCTGTCACTGGAGTCCCCCCAGGGCCCCTGCTTGGTCCAGGTGAGCCCCGCCACCGTTTCTACTCCCTGGAGGCAACCCCACGCTGGCACAGAATGCTGGGAGAGTTCCTGCCTCCTAGCCTCCAGGGAGAAGCGGGGCTTTGCAGACCCTCAGACCTAACTCTTGCCTTTCCTTTCTCAGTGTTTCATTACTAAGGAGGGACAGCACCAGAGCCTCCATTCAGAAATACTCACCTGTACTCACTTTCTTACCCATCTCTAATCCTTCTGCTTCCTACCTCATACACTTATCTCTTCAAGTACAGAAAACTGTTTTCTGTAATGTCTCGTGTCTTCTCAAGTGTAGGGTCCACAGAGGAAAGCAATAGAATGGGAAAGGCTAGAGATCGCTTCAAGAAAATTAGAGACACCAAGGGACTATTTCATGAAAAGATGAGCACAATAAAGGACCGAAATGGTATGGACCTAACAGAAGCAGAAGATATTAAGAACAGGTGGCAAGAATACACAGAAGAACTGTACAAAAAAGATCTTCGTGACCCAGATAACCATGATGGTGTGATCACTCACCTAGAGCCAGACGTCCTGGAATGCAAAGTCAAGTGGGCCTTAGGAAGCATTACTATGAACAAAGCTGGTGGAGGTGATGGAATTCCAGTTGAGCTATTTCAAATCCTAAAAGATGATGCTATGAAAATGCTGCATTCAGAATGACAGCAAATTTGGAAAACTCAGCAGTGGCCACAGGACTGGAAGGGGCCAGTTTTCATTCCAATCCCAAAGAAAGGCAATGCCAAAGAATGTTCAAACTACCACACAATTGCACTCATCTCACATGCTAGCAAGTAATGCTCAAAATTTTCCAAGTCAGTCTTCAGTAGTACATGAAGTATGAACTTCCAAATGTACAATTGGTTTTAGAGAAGGCAGAGGAACCAGAGATCAAATTGCCAACATCTGTTGGATCATCAAAAAAGCAAGGGAATTCCAAACAAACATCTACCTCTGCTTTATTGATTATGACAAAGCCTTGACTGTGTGGATCACAGTAAACTGTGAAAGATTCTTCAAGGGCTGGGAATACCAGGCCACCTTACCTACCTCCTCAGAAATCTGTATGCAAGTCAAGAAGCAACACTTAAACTGGAAATGGAATAATAGACTGGATCCAAATAGGGAAAGGAGTACGTCAAGGTTGTATATTCTCACCCTGCTTATTTAATTTATATGCAGAGTATATCATGTGAAATGCCAGGTTGGATGAAACACAAGCTGGAATCAAGATTGCCAGGAGAAATATCAATAACCTCAGACACGCAGATGACACCAACCTTATGGCAGAAAGCAAAGAACTAAAGAGCCTCTTAATGGAAGTGAAAGAGGAGAGTGAAAAAGTTGGCTTAAAGCTCAACATTCAGAAAACTAAGATTATAGTGTCTGGTCCCATCACTTCATGACAAACAGATGGGGAAACAGTGGAAACAGTGACAAACTTTATTTTTTGGGGCTCCAAAATCACTGCAGATGTGACTGCAGCCATGAAATTAAAAGATGCTTGCTCCTTGGAAGAAAAGCTATGACTAACCTAGATAGCATATTAAAAAGCAGAGACATAACTTTGCCAACAAAGGTCTGTCAATTCAAAGCTATGGTTTTTCAAGTAGTCATGTATGAATGTGAGAGTTGGACTACAAAGAAAACTGAGCACTGAAGAATAGATGCTTTTGAACTATGGTGTTGGAGAAGACTCTTGAGAGTCCCTTGGACTGCAAGGAGATCCAACCAGTCCATCCTAAAGGAGATCAGTCCTGAATATTCATTGGAAGGACTGATGCTGAAGCTGAAACTCCAATACTTTGTCCACCTGATGTGAAGAGCTGACTCATTGGAAAAGACCCTGATGCTGGGAAAGATTGAAGGTGAGAGGAGAAGGGGACAACAGAGGATGAGATGGTTGGATGGCATCATTGACTCAATGGACATGATTTGGAGCAAGCTCCGGAAGTTGCTGATGGACAGGGAAGCCTGGCGTGCTGCAGTCCATGGGGTTGCAAAGAGATGGACACGACTGAACTGAACTGAAATGAGGGTCCACAGCATGAATCTCTATAGTAAGCTAGTCCTCCAGAATTGGCTCTTCATATTTAAGCCCTATTTTCTGGAATTCTGAGCAACCTAACTTCCTTTCTTCCCTTTCCTCCTTCTCCTCTCCTCTTCTTCCTTCTCCTTCTTCTGAGAGCTTCACAAAGCCCAATCCTTGCAATACAAAAAAAAAACCCTACTTTGCTGTGAGTTAAAAATTCCATTTGTCAATTTAGTGGACTTACTTGAATTAGGTTGTATCAAAATATTTTCCCAACTACAGATATGTGTCACACTTTGTTCCCTGCAGAGAATCTATTCTCTATTCTAAGCCCATGGAACATTTGCTAAGAGTGATCAGCTATTAGGCCACAAGAAAAATTTTAACATATTCCAAGCAGAAGAAATCACGCAGGCTATAATCTTGGACAAAATACAGAGAAAGTATGTGTGAGTGCCAAAACCTTAAAAAGAAAGAAAAAAAACTCCATCACACTCCTACATAACTTTTAGATCAAAGAGAAAACAAAACTGTAATTACAGATTATTTAGAAAACAATGATAACAAGAACATTACATAAGTGAGAAGGTCAAGGTTGTGCACATAGAACAATTAGGAGCTTTAAAGTCTTTTATAGTTAAACAAGTAAAAAAAGAACATAAATAAACTGTTCAAGTAGAAGGTAAGAAGAGAGCCAAGAAAATATGACTAAGAAAAGTGGGAAGAAGGAATTGATCAAGATTAAAACAGAATAGCTTTTAGAAAAGAGAAGTAAGGTAAGTCAGAGATATTTGCTTAAAATACAAGAAAAATAGAAAAAACTGTTGCAAAGCTAATCAAGAAAAAAAGAGGAAAAAATAAAAAGTATGGAATGAGGAAAGAAATATAATCATAGATAAAGAAGAGCTTCACAGATTTTATATGTAGATTATTATGCTGAACTCAGAGCTAAGAGTTGTAAAGTCTGGGTAAAATGAATTATTTTCTAATAACACATAAAAGATCAAAATTTATCAAGGATGAAAAAGGTATAAATATGCTCACAACCATAGAAGAAATTTTAAAACTTTTCAAAACGCTCCCAAGATGTGCCTAGATTTTATAAGCTAATTCCATTAGAACTCCATGGAGCACATAGCTACCATGGGATTTAGACTATTCCAGAGCACTGAAAAAGATGGAAAGTAATTCACTTAATTTTACTAGACTAGCATAATCTTTTTTTTGTTCATTCATATATATATATATATATATATATTAAACTTTCTACTTTTTATTGGGGTATATTCAATTAACAAACAATGCTGTGATAGTTTCAGCTGAAGAATGAAGGGAATCAGCCACAAATATACATGGATCCATTCTCCCCAGACTACCCTCCCATCCAGGCCACGACATAACCTTGAGTAGAGTTCCATGGACTCTACAGCAGGTCCTTGTCGGTTATTCGTTATAAATATACCAGTGTGTGCATGACTAACATAATCTTGGTATAAAAACCTGTAGCAGAAATCTACTGCCATCTCAGATATAAATACAGTCCCAAGAATTATAAAAAGTAAAGCACAATATTCCACCAGAAGAACAATATAATGCATCAAGTTTTTTCCTAAGAATGCAGAAGTAGCTCAATAATGAAGAAAATCACAGACATTTTTGGGGGACGGGGTAAGCTGGCACAGTTTTTTGGAAGGGTAACTTGGTAGAATCTATTAAATTTAGACATGCATCTAGTCTGTGGCTTAGCAATACCATTTATAGTTATCTGTGTCCTAAAGAAACACTTTCATACAGGCACAAGGATGTCTGCAAGAATATTTACTGTAGCAGAGTTTCTTTATAAAAAAAGAGAGAGAGAGAGAGAAACAATATCAGTAAGGGAATGATTAAATCAGTGTTTAAGAAATATGTGTTGGGAGAAAGGGGGAATAAACTAGGAATTTGGGATTAACATATACATATTCCTATAAATAAATTAGGTAAACAACAAGGACCTACTGCATAGCACAGGTAACTATACTTAATATCTTATAATAATCTATAATGGAAAAGAATCTGAAAAAGAATATATATATGGACTTCCCTGGTGGTCCACTGGTTAAGACTTTGCCTTCCAATGTGGTGTGTGTGGTTTCGATCTCTGTGGGGGAACTAAGATTCCACATGCTCTGTGGCCAAAAATGCCAAAATATAAAACAGAAACAAATATTGTAACAAATTCAATAAGGACTATTAAAATGGTCCACATCAAAAAAATATATATATATATATATAATTGAATCACTTTGCTATACACCTGAACCTGACACAATATTGTATATCAACTGTATTTCAATAAAAACAATAAAGAATGTGTTACAGTATATGTACTGAAAAAAAAACTTTGACACATTAAAAAACAAAACAAAAACAAAAAATTTGTGGGTTAATCATATTATAGAAAAGATTCCATTCATATTAAAAACAAAACTATATACTTATTTATCTACATGTGTATCTGTAAATTAATAAAAAGATCTTTTTATAGAAAATATCCAGGTTATAATTTTGTGGATGAAATGGGGTCAGTGGAGATAGCAATAGGGACCAAAATATGGGACTTTCATATCTTCTGTATATTTCTATACCATTAAACATTTTTACAATGAAAATAAACATTTTTACAATCAAATCTTACTTGAGTAACTGAAATAATAAAAGAATCCTATAAAATGTTATAATAATTCATCTCATCAATAGCCAAAAGAGAAAAGCTATCTTTTTCATATTCTACTTATTCCTTAAAAAATCATGGTAAATAAGGGAAAGAGGAAAACCTTTTAAACAAACAGGATCAATAATATCTTTCTTAAACTGACAGTCATCATCATACTTAACAGTGAAAGATTTAATTATTACTTAGCAAAGTCAAGAATAAAATTCAGGGCTCTAATCAAGATGGTGGAGTAGGCGAACACGGGACTCACCTCCTCTCACAAACACATCAAAAATACATCTACAAATGGAACTGTCCTCAAAGGACACCTACTGAATACAAAGACCTCAAATTCCTGGAAGGATGAGAAAAATCTCCACATAGCCACGTCGGGTGAAAGAAAAAAAAAAAGGAGGAAGCAGGACAGGACTTGTACCCCTGAAAGAGAGCTGGAAAAATGTCAATTTCTCACACTCTGGAAAGCTCCCTCAACCAGTGGGGTGATAAGCAGGGACAGAAAGGGAGCTTCAGAGGCTCAGAGGAGAACGCAGCAACTGATTTGTTGAGGCAGAGCGGAGAGAGCCCTGCCCAGGCGATCTTGTCCATCACCCTGCGTGTCCCAGCCTGAGATGCACATCCGCTGGCACAGATGGCGGCTGGGAGCTGAAACTTGGGGTTTAGAGGACAGACCTGGGGAGATGACTTGAGTTGGCTGCTCAGAGACAGCCTGAAGGGGCTGGAGTGTGGTATGGCCATGACCAGGGCTGTTCGTGGAAGAAGCCCATCCTACCATAGAAGCGAAGCACCATTGTTAAGTGGAGCACAAATTGGGGCATGGTGCAGAGGCTGCCCTAGCACCCCTTTCTCCACACCCCAGCCCCTGCCTCCGTGGGCTCCAGGAGAGCATGCCCCAGCCACCACCTTGGGGGTTCCTGCCCCAGACAGCTCCCACACCCCAGTCATTACCTCAGGGGCTCTGGGAGCAGATGCCAGCAGGTTGCCCAGGCCCAGAGAGGGGGATGAAATCACAGCTGAGCCCCAGGTAACTTAAGAAGCAGGACTGAAATCTTTCCCCATAATGTCATGAGCCGAGGATTTACACCTTTGCTGCAAGCTCTGTAAGCAGTACCTGCACGGCATCCAAGTAAACCACAAGTGCTCCCAAGGGAGGGGTGGGTCTGACCTCAGCAGCTGTGGGCTTTGCAGGCATGGCACCTGGGCTAGACCAGGGTCTGAGCTGCCTCCACAGCTCCCACAGGAGGTCCAGGTGTGTTACTGCTGTGGTCCTAGCACCTGGTTCTAGAGGCTTCGTGCTGGTGGCCTTGTGAAAACAGTGCCTGCGGGACACCAGGGTCCACTGCCAGTGTTCCCGTGGGTGAGGCGGGACCAAGGGTAGTGCCAACAACGGCGTACTTTGCACGCCCGCACAGTGAGTGACAGCGGCCACCCCAGGGCACGCTCAGAGGAATGCTTGGTGGAGTGTCCCGGTCCCACCTACTTTGTACTGCAGCTCAGAAATGCAGCTTAGAACCAGGTCTGGGGGCTTCTACTCCAACACACAGGGAACAGACCTTGTCCCTGACAGGGCAGTGACAACCACAGAGCAAAGAGGAGGCCCTGTTCAGTATCCAGGGCAGGTTCTGGGCACCACAACGCCACTCACACCTCCTATCAAAGGGACAACAGCCAGCATACACCGAGGAAAGAGCAGCAGGCATCCACACTACAGACAGCCCTCAAACCAAAAAACATTAAATCACACAGGCTGCATGGGGATGCTCCCACATAAATAGCCCTTCAGGACCATAGTAGATGATTGTTTCTCCTAAACTCAAAAAGCAAAAGACATATATGTGAAATGAAGAAACAGAGGCAGCACCCCCAATTAAAAGATCAAGAGAATTCCCCTGAAAGAACAAACAATGAAACAGACCTCTTCAAACTAATAAACACTGAGGACAAAAAGGAATTAATGAAAATACTGAAGAAATTAAGGGCTATTGATAGAAATGCAGCTTACTATTACAATGAACTAGAAACTATAAAAAGAAAGCAAGAAAAATTAGAGAACTCTTTCACTAAGATGAAAGATGAGCTAAAGGCAATGACTAGCAGAATGAATACTGCAGAAAACAAATAAGTGATCTGGAAGATACAATAATGAAAATCAGCCAGTCAGAATGGCAGACAGAAATCCAAATGAAAAAAATGAAAGTAACATAAGAGATCCATGGGATAATATAAAGTGTGCCAATCTATGCTTAACAGGTATCCCAGAAGAAGAAGAAAGAGAAAGGAGGATTGAAAGTGTATTTGAAGAAATTATGGTTAAAAACTCCTCAAACCTAAAGAGGGAAACAGATATCCAGGTACAGGAAACACAGAGAGTCTCAAACAAGGCCTACACCAAGACATACTATAAATAAAATGACAGAAGTTAGAGAGGATTCTAAAGGCAGCAAGAGAAAAACAAAGAGTTAGCTACAAGGGAACCCTCATAAGGCTGTCAGCTGATTATCTCTACAGAAACATTATGGGCCAGAAGAGAGTGGCAAGATATATTTAAAGTCATGAAAGGGAAAAAACTGCAACGTAGGATACTCTACCCAGCAAGATCATTTAGACTAGAAAGACAGAGAATTTCTCAGACAAGCAAAAACTAAAAGAATATAATATACTAAACTTATCCTAAAGGTAACATTGAAAGGTCTTCTCTAAATAGAAAAAGAAGTAATAAGCTATAGGGAAGAGAAAATAATAATTAAATAAGCCAGTATCCAGATTAAAAAAGATAGATTTCCGTGAAAACAATGGCAACCACGATGAACAACAAAGGGATGACATAAAGATGTAAAAGAAGACATCAAAATCATATAACGTGATGGAGAAGATGACAGAGTACACACATAGATTGAAAGTAAGGGAATGGGAAAAAGGTATTTCATGTAAATGGAAATGACAAGAAAGCAGGGGTCACAATACTCATATTGGACAAAATAGACTATAACAAAGGCCATCATGAAAAATAAAGAAGGGCACTATATAATGATATAGGACCACTATAAGGTGGGGATATTACATTCATCAACATATATGCACTCAGTATAGGAGAACCCAAATACATAACATAAATACTAACAGAAAGGGAGAAACTGATGGGAATACAATAATACGAGCAGACTTTAACACCCCACTCACATCAATGGACAGATCATCTAGACAGAAAACCAGTAAGGCAACAGAGATCCTAAATGATACAATAGAACAGTTAGACTTAATTGATATTTTCAGGATGTGTTATACCCCAGAAAAACATAATACACATTCTTTTCAAGTGCATATGGAACATTCTCTAGGACTGACCACATACTAGGGCACAAAACAAGCATCAATAAATTAAAAAATATAGAAATTATTTCAAGCATCTTTTCTGACCACAGTGGCATGAAACTAGAAATCAGTCACAGAAAACAAACAAGAAAAACAAACAAACATTTCCTGGAGACTAAAAAACATACTAGAAAGGAAAAAATCAATGGGTCAATGATGAAATCAAAAGAAATTTAAAAACACATTGAAGCAAATGACAATGAAAACAAAACCATACAAAATCTATGGGATGCAGCAAAAGCAGTTCTTAGAGGGAAGTTCATAGCAGTATAGGCCTTTAAAAAACAAGAAAAATCTCAACTAAACAACCTAATCTACCACCTAAAAGGATTAGGAAAAAAAAAAAAAGAACAAGTAAGACCTAAATTCAGCAAAAAGGAAGGAGATAATAAAGATCAGAGAGGAAGGAGATAAAATAGAAATTTTTAAAAAAAGAGGAAAAAATCAATAAAATCAAGAGCTGCTTCTTTGAAATGATAAACAAAATTGACAAACCTCTGGCCAGGGTCACCAAAGTGAAAGAAAGAAGACCCAAATAAAATGACAAATGAGATGAGAAATCACAACTGACACTGCAGAAATACAAAAGAAAAAGAGAATACTATTAACAATTGTATGCCAACAAATTGGAAAACCCAGAACAAAAGGACAACTTTCCACAAATATACAGCCCACCAAAACTGGATCAAGAAGAAGTGAAATAAATCTCTAATAGAAGTGAAATAGAATCACTAGAAGTGAAATAGAACTGTAATAATTACATATATATATACATACACACACACACACACACACGCACACACACATATATAAACCCTCCTGCAACAAATAAAATAAAACCTCCCTGCAAACAAAATCTAGGGGCAGATGACTTCACAGGCAAATTTTTCCAAACATAAAAAAGAGAAATTATACTGATCCTTCTCAAACTCTTCCAAAATACTGAAGAGAAAGGAACCCTCCCAGAGACATTCTATGAAGCCACCATCACCCTAACACCAAAACCAAAGACATTACCAAAAAAGAGAATTATAGGCCAATATCTTTGATGAATATAGATGTAAAAATTCTCAACAAAATAGCAAACTGAATCCAACAATACAAAAAAAGATCATATACCACAACCAAGTTGAATTCATTCTAGGGTCACAAGGATGGTTCAACATACGCAAATCAGTTAATGTGATACATCACAGTAAAAAAGAAGGAGGTAGGTAAAGTGGTCTGGTATTCCCATCTCTTTAAGAACTTTCCAGTTTGTTGTGATCCACACAGTCAAAGGCTTTGGGGTAGTCAGTGAAGCAGATGTTTTTCTGGAATTCCCTTGCTTTTTCAATGATCCAGCGGATGTTGGCAATTTGATCTCTGGTTCCTCTGCCTTTTCTAAATCCAGCTTGTACATCTGGAAGTTCACGTACTGTTGAAGCCTAACTTGAAGGATTTTGAGCATTACCTTGCTATCATGTGAAATTACTCTTTCAAGATGTGCTAGTCTAAACAGAAAATCTTAGTGGCTCAAGAATATAAAGTGCTTTTATACTCCAAGTCCTCGTTGCCTGCCAGGCTTTCTACTAAGTGCTTTATAAACATCATTAACTCTTACTCGGAATCCTCTGAAGCATATGTATCATTGCTTCTAATTTACAGGTGAGGAAGCAAAGTTCCAGGAGGTTAATGTGGTGGTCAGTAGTGATTGGTGAAGCCTGGATTCCAACCTGTGTCATCTGATTCTGGAGCCTGCTTGAGATTCTGCTCATGGGATCTGGAGCCCTGCTACACATTATTTAAAAGCCAAAGGCGCTTTTCAATAAGAACACTGTTTCTATAATAAATATATTAAAAAGCAATATCCATTGTATAAAATATCAGCAGTTTTTACATATAACATCAACTACCAACTTGGAAATATCAGGGGGGAGAAAACCATTCTATTAACTATGACAACCAGAACTATGTATTACCAAGTATCTTGCTGATGAAAGACTAATAGGAGGAAAACTTCACTGAGAGACAAAGAGAAGATGATTAAATGGGGAGGCATGCTCATTTATAGCTTAGAAATCGATATGGAAAAGATCCAGATTATCCCCAAACCAGTCAATCTATAACATAATGTAAATTCCAGACAGATGATTCTTTGTCAGTACCTGACTGAACTATTCTCATAAGAAAAATACTGAATTTCAAAGACTGATTATGTTTTAAAAGTCATAAATGTGTCATATAAAATGTTCAGAAGTAAATACCATTAATAGTTTGGAACATACACCCAGACCTGCATACAACACACATGTGCACACACGGGGATACCTGGGCAGGGCACGGCTCTCTGCGTGTACTGGTCAAAGTGTGGGAGAGGTTTATAACAGATCATGAGCGCATATTATTAAATTTTTAGGAGTTTTGTGCATTGGTTGATACACACAGGTATTATTGTAAAAATAAACTATTTTAAAAACACATGTAAATCCAGGGCTGATTCATGTCAATGTATGGCAAAAACCATTACAATACTGTAAAGTAATTAGCCTCCAACTAATAAAAATAAATGGAAAAAAAAAGTAATACATTCTTAAATATACTCATTGCTTCCTAGTTATTTTTACTACATTTTGCCGGCATCGACGGAGGTCATGGAGGTCATCTACGGCTCATGCATCTGGGTGACGCGCATGTCTCTGTGCTGTGCTGAGTCACTCAGTCGTGTCCGACTCTTTGCGACCCCATGGACTGTGGTCCTCCAGACTCCTCTGCCCACAGGGATTCTTCAGGCAAGAATACGGGAGTGGTTGCCAAGCTCTCCTCCAGGGGATCTTCCCGATCCAGGAATCAAACTGGGGTCTCTGGCATTGCAGACTTATTCTTTACCAGCTGAGCTACCAGGGAAGCCCCTGGGGCTGTGGACCTCTCACCAAACCTGTCATCAGAGGCATCATGTTGGTAGCTTGAAACTGACCGTGGTGAGACTGTTTATTCTGGGGTCTTGACTTCTTTTCAGATTGCTGATGGTTAAACATTTAACAGCACACCACCAGATTAAATTTATGCTGGTGGAAGTGATGTATATTTCATCCATGGGCCCCAGTGAAGGCTTTTGGTTTTATACATGTGACTATGTATACAACTCCCTGCCTGGAAGTAGAGTAACTGGGGATGAGGAATACAGCTTACCTCCCAATCAGTACTAGATCAAGTTAAAAGGGTTTCCTGTGGCAAAGTATTTAAATAAGTTGTCAACTTAAAACATATTATAAATTTTTCTTTTATAAACAGACAATGCTCTAAATCTGCTGACCTTTTCCATGATGAAAGTGGTGTCAGTAAAATGTACCTAAAAGATACTTGGGAAAAATAAATACACTTGTCGTATGGAGGCAAAGGTTATGTTGTAACAAAGTGTGAGCCAGTAACAGCTTTTCAAAAATAAACCCAGGCTTTGGAGAGCATGAGTTTATATTGAAATGGATAGCAGAAATTTCTCTAGAGTTATGTGATTTTGAGGCTGAAAATTATGTAAGTGGGCCACTTATAAAAACTCACATATCTGCTTACTTTCAAAACTTGGAAACGGGATATTCTAACTTATACACCAACTAACTTTTTAATACTAGGAAAAGGTAAAACCTTTCAATTATTTTGTAGGAACAAGTGCATGACTTCAGGAAAAGTGGAAACTGTCAGCTGAATTTTAACAAATACCTTTGTATAATTGGTGGATGACTATCGCTATTTATTAGGCATGGTCCATAAAGCACTTATTTCTTTTGGTGTCTATGCTGGTGAAGCTCCTTTTCAGTTACTTCAAAACCGGGTACTAGAATAACCTGAATTTAGAACCAGAACTTCAAATGGCTACACTACAAAGTATTATACCAAGATGTAAAAAAAAAAAAAAATCAAGCATATTTAATCTTTGCTAAAACCCATTATTTTTTAGTGAGAACAAAAATATGCTGTGTCCTAATTATCAAAGTGAAAATGTTTTTAAAATGTTGTTTATCTGATATTTGTATTTCCTTTTAAAATTCCCAAGGGTGGTACCGAGGCCAGCACCAGCAACACCTGGACCTCTCAGGCCCTACCCTTAGCCCGGCCTCACTGCTTTGAGTTAAATCCAGGGATCACCCACACCTGTGAATTCTGTAGAACCAGTATCAAGGGATGATGAAGATATTTTGTCTTAGGTAGGTGTGTGGGTAAGGGGATTAGGAGTGGTCTGCTCCTTGTTGGAGATTTTCAAGACTAGAATAATTCCTGACATTTTGAAGTAAATTTACATTAAAACAGACTTTTTTGGAGTAAATAGATCCCCTAGTTGGTGTAAATCCCAACTCCAATTTTACACTAGTTCCAAATTATAAAGGCATGTAATAAAACTGGCTGATAGAACATGTACTATGTGCCAGGCTTGAGCTCCAAAATCACTATCCTGGGCTCCAAAATCCCTGCAGGTGATGATTGCAGCCATGAAATTAAAAGACACTTACTCCTTGGAAGGAAAGTTATGACCAATCTAGACAGCACATTAAAAAGCAGAGACATTATTTTGCCAACAAAGGTCCGTTTAGTCAAGGCTATGGTTTTTCCAGTGGTTATGTATGGATGTGAGAATTGGACTGTAAAGAAAGCTGAGCACTGAAGAATTGATGCTTTTGAACTGTGGTGTTGGAGAAGACTCTTGAGAGTCCCTTGGACTGCAAGGAGATCCAACCAGTCCATCCTAAAGGAAATCAGTGCTGAATATTCATTGGAAGGACTGATGCTAAAGCTGAAACTCCAATACTTTGGCCACCTGATGAGAAGAACTGACTCACTGGAAAAGACCCTGATGCTGGGAAAGACTGAAGGCAGGAGGAGAAGGGGATGACAGAGATGAGATGGTTGGATGGCATCACTGACTCAATGGACATGAGTTTGAGCAAACTCAGGGAGATAGTGAAGGACAGGGAAGCCTGGAGTGCTGCCATCCATGGGGTTGCAAAGAGTCAGACAGGACTTAGGGAATGAACAGTAACATACACACTCATGTTCACACATACAATGAGCTTTGAAATTCACTCTTACACAAATGTAGTCATATTTATGTACAGTCAATGCCCACACACATATTCCCATGTGCACACCCACATTTATATGCACACACTTAGATTCAAGATCACATGCTCACACATCCTCATTTACGCACACACATTCACACTATGTGACTTACACCCCCACACATATTATGCCCCCACATTTAGACACACACACACACACTTTATCTCAGCTCTCTGAGGAGAACCAGAATGGGATACATTAGAATTTTTTCCCTTAATTTTCCTGTGTGGGCTGGAAAGGGACCTTATCATTATTATCTTATCTATTATTTCTCTTGCATTTATTTGTGTTTTTCTTCAAAAGGCCTTCAGGGCTTTTCACCACAAAATAAAAATTTTAAAGTCATATTAATAGTACACATAGGCATACTGCACATAAAATTTGCTTAAACATAACAGAGATTCTTGCTAAGCTTGAGAATGAGTGACTGAACTGAACTGATATGCCAAGCATTGTCCTAAGTTCTCCTGAATTAATTCATTTAATCCTCCCCACAGCCCTACAAGGTGGATATGCCGTTATCCTCAGTTTACAGATGAGGATGCTGAGATCCAGAGACCTTACGTGATCAAAGGGTGCTAAGTGGCTTCAGTTGTGTCTGACTCTGTGCAACCCTATGAACTGTAACCCACCAGGCTCCTCTGTCCATAGGATTCTCCAGGCAAGAATACTGGAGTGGGTTGCTGTGCCCTCCTCCAGGGCATCTTCCTGACCCAGAGATCGAGCCTGCATCTCTTATATCTCCTGCATTAGCAGGAGGGTTCTTCACAACCTGTGCTGCCTGGTCATCTGCTAATAAGCAGCAAGACCAGAACTTCGACTTTGTTTGGCTCCAGACCCCATGCTCTTAACTATTACACTGCATTGCTTGGGCATTGGGCTTCCCAGGTGGTGCTAAATGCAGGAGATGTAAAAGACGTGGGTTCGATCCCTGGGTTAGGAAGATCCCCTGGAGGAGGGCATGGCAACCCACTCCAGTATTTTGTCTGGAGAATCCCATGGACAGAGGAGCCTGGTGGGCTACAGTCCATGGGATCACAAAGAGTTGGACACGACTGAAGTGACTTAGCACACATACTTGAGCATAAGATGTATAAATGAGTAACTATCTGTTTGTTGGGGATGCACACTCAAATATTTTTATTAATGGGGAACATGATTGAAAAAGTCTGGAGGTCAGTTAGCCCAGGGAATATGAACTCAGATGCTAGTGTGACCTGGAAAACTTTTCATGATCCAGCCCCAGTCAGTCTCTCAGACCCACTTCCTGCTCTCCTTCCTTGCAACCTGTGCTTTGAATTCTACCATCTTGAACTTGATCCCAGCTGCTCCCTGAATTCCGAATGCCTCCTCCCCTCTCCTCCTCAGCCTTTGGAACTTGGCTCAGGCCACTTCCTTCCCTTTCCTCTCTGCTCCTTCCCCTGCAAAGGTGTCTTTTGCATGCCCAGCATTTTCTGCACACTTCTCCAGGACATTTGTCCCACTGTTTTGTAGTCACCCATTCACTTGTTTGTCAAGCACCTAGGAGACAGTGTTCTGTTATATTTATTTGTGTATGTCAGGCACTGGTGTGGAGCCTGGCACACACAGGGGTAAATGCAGGACGGAGGAAAGGGAAATCCACCACGGCCCTAGGAGCCGCCCTGTGACCTGTTATGTGCGTAACAGCCACCAGAGGGGGCAGACGAACAGGGTCCAGTGAACCATACCGTCTGGAGGAATTCAGGCTGAGAATTCAAAGAACTATTCTAGGGCCAAAAGGGAAGTTCCCTGAGCACACAGGCCATTCCTCTGTTTAAGACAAGAACAAACAAACCCTTCCTGGTAAGCACAGTGATAAAATCTGTGCTCTGTTTTAATTTCTTTGAATCTGGACAATCTTCAAATCAGAAAGCTTGGGTTCTAGTTCCAACTCTAACATCCGTTTAGCTTGTTGGATCCCAGACAAGACCCTAGGGTTTTGGGGCTTTAGTTTCTTGATCTGGAAAATGGGAGGCGTACTCATTTTTCCTACCTTCCTAGGATACTGTGAGATCCACAAGCAATAAACCAGTTTAATAATTAACATCTTAAAAATGACGAGGCCATACGTGCAATGCAACCAGAATCAAGGGGTGAAAGGAAAATAAGTCCAGCCACCCTTGTTCAAAATTAGCTAATTTTGTTTCAAAATTAGCTATGTGGGTTGAAAACCAAAGTATCCATGTGGGTCAATCAGCAGAGTCCTGCCTAGGAAGCATAGACATCTGGAGATTTCAGGTTGAGGGTTGTTTAGACCTTCTCATTCACTTGTCTCCCACTTGACCATCCCAGCCTTCTTGCCAGGGACCCCCTAGTCCATCTGCATCTAACGTCATGGATAATCCGTGTATTTCATCATACTTGTTCGTATTTTAGAAAAAATTTTGCAAATACGCATAGATATCATTGCAATAAATAAAACAAAAATCATATAACAGCTTTCCTTAGCTTCTAGTTGCAAGTGTATGTTTAAAATTAGCAAATAATTCAAAATACACTTAGAATTGCAAAACGTGCCTATGGAACCTATGCAAATTTGACAACAGGGGCTCAGCAAACTCAGAAACAGCCAATCCAAACCCAGAACCATGTAACAGTGTTCGCTACTTGGTTACCCTGATTCCTCTGAATGAGCGGATTGGATGCCTGAGCTGAGCAGGGATGGGTAGATGTGACTGCTTCCTCTCGGGGGTCTCTGATCTCACAAATGCCTCTCAAAATAAGTGTGTCTCTGCGTTCGTGAGTAATTTAAGAGAATTTAAAGGGGACTCTTTGTATGCGCAATGGTCTCACTTTATATTTTATCTTTAGAACCCAGCTCACCAGTTGTGGCTCGTGGAGGTCTGGGAACATTGGGGGCACAAATTTAAGCCTCAGCTGAATCAAGTGATTGAGCCCAGGAACCCCTGTGGCCCCGAGTGGCACCCAGAGACCGCGGCAGAACCAGGCCCTCACACCGAGGCCAGTGCCCTTGCGGCCCACGGCGGCGCGTGTCGGTGGGCCCTTCCCTCCGGGGGCCTCGGGTGTCCACGAGCTCCGGAGCTGCGCGTGTGTGCGGCGCACGCTCCCAAGGCCGGAGTCCACCCCCGCGGCCCCTTTCTCGAGGCGCCCCCTGCCCCTGGAGCCGCAGGGCCGGGCACGCCTTCCTGCTCATTCTGTCTCGGCAGCCCTGACCGAGGCAGGCCTCAGACCCGAAGAAACGCTGCAGGAGGTTTCCAGCGTCCCTCCAGGCGACCAGAGGCGCGTGGGGACTCTCCCGTGGGCTGGGCGGCCTTCAGAAGGCCTGCGGGCCCTGCTTTCCACTCCTCCCTTCCTTCCTCAGAAGCGCCGCGGCCGGATGCGCGGGCCACCGCAGCGGCCCCGCGCCCTCTGACCTGGCTGCGGCCTTTTCCTTTGGGTGCGGCTTCTGCCGCTTGGGGCGCGGGGGAGCGTCAGCGCCCAGCCTGGGCGCACTAGGTGCCGGGGAGCAGCCAGCAGCCGCCGGCAGGCCCGGGGGTGAGGAGGAGGCCTGAGGGCCCGCTTCGCACTCACTGGCGCACACCCTTTAAACGGAGCTCGGCTGTCGGTCCTGCTGCAAAGGGCCAGCCGTCTCTCCTCCCCGGGGGGCGGGCGTGAAGAGACCCCTTCAGGGAGGGGCAGAGTCAACGCTGAGGTTCTAGAACCAGCGACTCCACAAGCCACAACGGAGACGGTGGGGACTGGGACTATCAGGCCTCCAAAGGCTTCCGGACCATCTCGAAGAAGATGTGGAAATGGGTGGAAGGTTCCTCTGGCTCCCATGCTGGGTGGCCGGAGCTTCTGCAGGTAAGATTTAGTTAGATCTCAAGGAGAAGTTGGAGACGGCAATGGCACCCACTCCAGTACTCTTGCCTGGGAAATCCCATGGACGGAGGAGCCTGGTGGGCTGCAGTCCATGGGGTCGCTAAGAGTCGGACACGAATGAGTGACTTCACTTTCACTTTTCACTTACATGCATTGGAGAAGGAAATGGCAGCCCACTCCAGTGTTCTTGCCTGGAGAATCCCAGGGGCGGCGGAGCCTGGTGGGCTGCCGTCTGTGGGGTTGCTGAGAGTCCGACACAACTGAAGCGACTTAGCAGCAGCAGCAGCAAGGATAATTTGCCAGACTTGAGAGCCTGCAGACAGCCAGAACACTGTGATGGAGGACCCTGGAAACACTTTGGAGATCTTTAAAAAAGTGCAATGACTTGTCTCTACTCTGCTATGGTCTGAAATGACAGCCCCTGAAAAAACGAAAACCATGGCAATCACAAAGCTCTTTATTTACACCCACCCTGGATCTGAAGCAGTTTTAGATTTGTTACAGTTTAGATTTGTTATTTGGGGCTTCCCTGGTGGCTCAGATGATAAAGCATCTGCTTGCAATGCAGGAGACCCGGGTTCGATCCCTGGGTCAGAGAGATCTCCTGGAGAAGGAAATGGCAACCCACTCCGGTACTCTTGCCTGGAAAATTCAGTGGATGGAGGAGCCTGGTGGGCTACAGTCCATGGGGTCGCAAAGAGTCAGGCATGACTGAGTGACTTCATTTTCTTTCTTTAGATTTGTTATAAATCCCCATATTCTTCAATTGTCTACCCAATATTAAATACACATTGATGGTGCTTTGCACCACGCCTGGAGCTCCACTATGGAAGAAGGACATTTTTTAAAAACAAGTTTATGTATTTATTGGTTGTACAGGGTCTTTGTTGCTGCTTGTGGGCTTTCTCCAGTAGCGGCGACTGGGGGCGGCTCTCCAGTTGCGGTGGTTGGGCTTCTCCCTGCGGTGGTCTCTCTCGTTGGAGAGCACAGGCCCTGTGGTTCATGGGCTTCAGTAGTTGTGGCGCACAGGCTTAGGTGCTCTGCGGCACGTAGGATCTTCCCAGACCAGCAACTGAACCAGTGTCTCCTGCACAGACAGGTGGATTGTTAACCACTGGGCCACCAGAGAAGCCCCAGAGGAAGGAAATTAATATCTGACAGGGAATCCCTGAGAGAACTTTGTATGGAAAATTGAGGTTTGAGGCCCACCTCTGAGGGACTCCCAGAATATTTTCCATTAAGTACCCTCCCACCTCCACTAGGGCCTTCCCGAGTGGCTCGGATAGTAAAGTGTCTGCCCGCAATGCGGGAGACCCAGGTTTGATCCCTGGGTCAGGAAGATCCCCTGGAGAAGGAAATGGCAACCCACTCCAGTACTCTTGCCTGGAGAATCCCATGGATGGAGGAGCCTGGTAGGCTACAGTCCATGGGGTTGCAAAGAGTCAGACACAACTGAGCGACTTCTCTTTCACTTTCACCTCCACTATTTGTTACCTCTGCACCCTTCCCCCAGACTCCTTCTTCACATCCATCCTTCCTAATCTGGTTTCCAAGACTTCCAGAAGACTCTCTGGATGGGTCCTGAATCCTTTCTTGAGCTTCAACTGGGAAACATGGAGGTGGAGGGTGGGGTGAGAGAGGTGGCCTAGGGATCAGTCAGGGAACCTTGATCCCAAGACCCCTCTCACTTTCCTCTTCTCAGTCATCCTCGGATCCTGTCCTCCATAATTAGCCATGCTTTCTGAACCAAAACAAGGACATGAGATCTGACAAGTGTACATATGGGGAAAATGGGACGTTACATCCTTGAGACTGGAATTGGGAATCCTGGTCTCAAATCACGCACTATGCCCTAAACCACAAAATCAGGCACATACTTGTTGGCTTCTCTAGACTTTGTCAGTGAGGCAAAGATTTCATGTACAGATGGATTCACGTGTAGAAGAGGCCACGTCACCATGGCTTAGGGTCACCAAATAGTGTGAGAGTTGTTTTATGATGTTCAGCAGCGTGGCACACTGCTTTCAATAATATCCCCACCACCCCAAAGATATTAAGAGGGACGACTGACCCTTGAACAACATGGGGGCTAACCCACATAGATTTTACAGTCTTCCCCTTGTATCCACAGTCCCTCCATATCCATGGGTTCGGCTAACCTCAGATTATAGTACTGAAGTATTTACTATTGAGAAAAAACCCTGTTCCACATGCATTTTACTTAAACATTTATTGCATTATATGTATTCTGTCTGAGATACAGTATTCTTTTTTTCTTTTTCTTTTTCAGATCTCAGGCATTTCAGAAACCACTGAAAAGCTTTTGACCTCATATGCTCTGTCTATAGGATCCAGTGGCTATAATGCCTCAGACATTGGATGTTTGTTTAGAGGACTAGACTCAGAGAAACATGCATACAGCTTTGGCAGATCATCTGCAAATCTGGATGTCTTGATAAGTGTTACTTTAAAATGTATGTTTGCGGTAGTGAGAGGCAGATGATGGGCCATTGAAGTAAGGAAGGTCTTAGAAAGTTTCCAGAAATTTCTTGAGTCATCTTGACTGTCCTTGGGTGTGAATGGAAAGTATGTATTTAATTATTCTTGTTATTGTTCAGTCACCAAGTTGTGTCCAACTCTTTGTGACCCCACAGAAAGCAGCACGCTAGGCTTCCTTGACCTTCACCATCTCCTGGAATTTCCTCAAATTCATGTCCATTGACTCAGTGAGGCCATCCAACCATCTCATCCTCTGCCACCCTCTTCTCCTTTTGCCTTCAATCTTTCCCAGCATCACCGTCTTTTCAGATGAGTCAGTTCTTCCCATCAGGTGGCCAGAGTATCAGAGTTTCAGCTTCAGCATCAGTCCTTCCAATGAATATTCAAGACTGATTTCCTTTAGGATGGACTGGTTGGATCTCCTTGCAGTCCAAGGGACTCTCAAGAGTCTTCTCCAGCACCACACTGTTAATTACAGGGGAGCAAAATGTCCTTGGCTTCCTAGATAGTGCTAGTGGTAAAGAACCTGCCTGCCAATGCAGGAGACGTTAAGAGAGGTGAGTCTGATCCCTGGGTTGGGAAGATCCCCTGGAGAAGGGAATGGCAACCCACTCCAGTATTCTTGCCTGGAGAATCCCATGGACAGAGGAGCCTGGCAGGCTTGAGTCCATAGTGTTGCAAAGAGTTAGCCATGACTGAAGCAACTTAGCAGCAAAATGTCCTTAGTTTTGCTGTTTTAGCGTTAGTCACTCAGTCATGTCTGACTCTTTGTAGACCTATGGACTGTAGCCCACCAGCGCCTCTGTCCATGAAATTGTTCAGGCAGGAATACTGGAGTGGGTAGCCATTCACTGCTCTGGGGTATCTTCCCTACCCTGGGATGGAACCTGGATCTCCTGTACTGCAGACAGATTCTTTATCCTTTGAGTCACCAAGGAAGCCCCTTTAGGGAACTTAAGTATTTGTCGGTGCAGAGGATTTCTGTGGCTTTGGGCCACCTTGCCATTCCTCACCACAAAGTCATCTACCACGAAGGTTTTCGGGGCCCTTGCCCTGTTGGTGTGAGGTGCTTTCGATTTATGAGGAATGAAATGGGATACCCACCTGAGCAAACACTGGGCACTGATGGTATGTCAGACTGTGTTCCAGGTTCCAGGGAGTCTGCTAGTGGTGGGTAAAAACCCACAAGGTTCCTGACCACATGGAACTTCACTCGAGTGAGGGCTGATAAATAATAAAAACGTGTAAATGAGCAAGGTAATTTCAGATGGCGTAAGTGCTAGGAAGTCAAGAATCTGACCATATGCCTGAGAGAGATAGGGGAGAAGGGTCTGAAGCTACTCCAGGTTGCATGGTCCAGAACAACTTCTTTGAAGAAGTGACTGAGGCTTGAAAGCTCCAATGAGCCTGGAGGGGAAGGTCTTGGGGCAGAATCTTCTAGTCATAGGGATCGGTTGGTGCAGAGGCCCTTCTCTGCACTTTGGTAAATTTCAGGAATTCAAAGAAAGCCAGTGAGGCTGGAGCGTGGAGGATAGAGGGGTGTCCCCGGGCATTCGTCCTCAGGCCAGGTGCAGAGGAAGCTGTAACAGGTCCACTGTTTGGGCCAGCGATGCCTCTGGTGTCCTGAACACCTTGTTCCCCGGGACTGGGCGCCCATTTCTTTCTGTCCCATTGACCCCACCCTCGTGACTCAGCTGCTTTTCCCCCCTGCTTCTCTCTCTGTTCATTTCTGCATGTCTGTTTCCACTTGAACATGTTGGGGAGTCACCCTCAATGAGACATTATTCTGGTGGATGGGGTGTCAGGAGAGGTCTCTCATTGCCCGCTGTCTCCTCTGGTCCAGCTTCTCTGGCCTGGACTCTGGGTCCATCCACTGTGACCAAGTTGTCACCACCCAGAGCTTGGCAACGTACATTGAAGGAAACTGTAGTCTACGGCCATACCACCCTGAACGTGCCCAGTCTCATCTGAAGGATGCGGTCATGACTCCTTCCCTCAAGATCAGACTGTGCTCTGGGCCAGATTTAAAGAGACCAACGGCCTTTTTATAGGAAGGATACTTACAGCCATGTCCCAAGAAACAAGCCTAAAAGCTGGTTTGTTTTTAACAAAGTGATCCATAACAAGGGTTTACTGCTTTAGCTACTCACTGATCCTAGCCCAGGAGAGCCTGCCCGTCACCACCCAGATCTCAACACTTCTAAATCAGCCATCCACACAGCCTCTAAGGACAGGCTTCCTCCTATTTCTGCTCAAGATGGTCCTGAGTCTCTCTCCCTTCCCACATGCTCTTATACAACAGATCCCGCCGTTTCTCTATCGAGAACTAGAGTCTATTTCCTCTCCCCTTAAATCTGTACCAGCTTTGTGAGCAGCTGTAACCAAGGAACGTAGCGGAAGCTGTGTAAGAGAAGAGCGTCTTCCGTCTTCACCTGTTGGAACATCCCTCCTTGGGCGCCAGCTGCCACATTGTAAGGAAGCCCGATTATCCGTGAGAAGAACCCCAACAGAGAAGTATAGAGGTCTCCCACTAACAGCCCCTGCTGAGCTCCCAGTTGGTGCTGAGTCCCGACTGCCAGTCTCATGCAGGAAGCCATGGAGGACCTTCTCACCACCCAACACCCCAGCCAGTACCTGCGAGGCATTTGAGTACCCAGTCAATCCACAGCATTGTGAGAGACAATGAACTGTTTTGTTCTATGTCCCCATGTTTTATGGTGGTTTTTTGCAGAACAGCTCCTGAGCTTCTATAGCATCCAGGATCTGGGTATAAGGGGGTTGGATGAGGACAGAAAATAGGTTATATCCCATTGGATCACATGTGGCCTTATGGAACTTCAGAATCGGGTGCGGGAAGCCAGGCCTGGGAAAGTGAAAAGCAAAATTTTCACTTTACTTGATCATTGCTTATTTTGAAGAATCATTAGAACAGAGCTCCTTTATATCCTAATGACAAGAAGCCCAGGCCACTCTTGCCTGGGACCTTGCCTACGTGGCGTTGGCAGTTTGGGGAGAGGATGCAGGCACAGCCTGGAAGGTAGGAGAGGACTCAGCGTGATAGGCAGTACTGAGTCTGACATTTTTATCTGAGGGCTAGAATGTGATACTGTCGTTTGCTGTAGAATTACAGAATTTCACATGGATATTACTGTATTATTCAGATACTAATTCTTAAATGATGAAATGAGAAAGCTCTGTTTTTTTTTAAATTGGAGTGTAGTTGCTTTACAATATCATGCTAGTTTCTACTCTACAGCAAAGTGAATCAGCTATATGTATACATACAGTTCCTGAAATGAGAAATCTCATTTGCTTTTCCTTTCTCTTCACTTTCTTCTTCTTCTTCTTCTTTTTTTTTAGGAGAAGCAGCAAGAAAGATGTCCAACCTATTCTTGAGCTCCAGCCTAACGTTTGGTTATTTGTTCTTTATCCAAAGTCAATATTTTGGAAGAAGTTTGAACCGAATCATTCATGCATTCTCGGGTTTCGTGCATGAAAAATCCCCACAGTTTTCCACTTAAAAAGAAATAAAAAGTCTGAGAACTATGTACTGAAAAGCTATTAAAGGTTGTAGGCTGTAAACTCCAAACTTGGCAGGATGAAATGGTCATGAAAGAAGGAAGTTCAAGTCAAGGGTGAATCAAGTAGCCAAAGCTTGTAATGTGTTCAAGGCATGCAGACCAGAGCTTGTGGGGGGGCATTGGACGGTAAAAGCCTGTCACGAGTGACCTGTCACCAAACTGGGTCCTCCAGACAAGAACACTTAACCTCTTGCCTGATCACTGCGATGGTTTCATAACTGGTCTCCCTGACTCTGTATCTTTTTAAAGCACAGGTTTTATCAGGTCATTTTCCTGTTTACAAACTTGCAATGACTCTGCATTGCCCTCAGGATAAACCAGCACTTCAGAAGTCACCTTACTTAAAGAGGGATAGGCATGATCCGTCTTTGCTTCTCTCTCTGACCACACAGCTCAGCCACACCCCAACTAACACTATTTCCCCCCATCATGGTGAACTCCTGGTGTTCCAAGAATGTTCACTGCTCTCCAGCATGAGTCCTTGGACATGCCATTCTCTCTGCTGGGACCACACCCCAGTTCTTATTTATCTACCAAGAATCAGCTCAGATGTCACCTCTTCCAGGAAGGACTAAGGGTACCTCCTCTGGATTACCATTACATTTGGTAATTTGTCACGATGTGTAATCATTATATGTTTACATGTGTGTGCACACTATTACACTGTTCATATCCCCCATTAACTGCTTCAAGGCAGTTACCCTGCTGTATTTGACTTTTTAACCCCTAAAACCCACATAGTACCTAACTTATAATAGATACTAGATAAATCGTTTTGGACAAAAAGTAAACAAATAGCTCTGAACCTTATTTACATTTTTTTTTTTTTGCAGCCTGGGAATAAGCCAGAGGAATATAGGGACGTAGAATTTTAAGAGGGAGGACCTACAGAGTCAAGATTCTGAAATCCAGAGAATTGTTTATCCATGTCATAATTTTGCCTAGAATTGACCTTTCCGTAGAAAATAACATCCACAGCGATTCAACCTGGCAGTGTTATTGTTTTCAGAAGTGTTGTCACAACGGACTCTGTGTCACAGAGGTTTGGAATTTACTCATCTAATTAACGAAGATCATTTGAATTCCAACTGTGCCAGGCCTTGTGCATATTAAAATGTGAAGACAGCCTGCATTGTTTTCCTCCAGGAGCTTGTAGTATCCCAGGGAATTGGTAATGGGGTTGGGTTTTGGTTTGATGCTATGGTTGTTGTTGTTAAGACTTCTACAAGGATGAAGTTCTTTTGGAGGAGGGCTGCCCCAGTTGCAGGGAACTCAGCTGACCAATATGAGTTCAGCTCCAAAAAATGTTTTTAATTTTTTCCCAGAAGAAAAAACAGGCATAAAGCTCACCCAAGAGAAGAAATATGGATGACACACCCCACCATGGACACAAAATATTTTTTTAAAACAAATGACACATGAACAAATAAATAAGAGGATACAGGATGCAGATACGTAGACGCAAGAAAATTCAACCTATGTTTCTGACACACCTGAGTCATAAGGATGGAGCAGATTTTTCTTCCTAAAGGCACAATATGTTCCTTAAATCCTTGAGAATCATGTTCAACTTCTATATGTGGAGGATAAATGTCTTTGGAGATGTTTGGAAAGGAAATGGAAGATGGTGAGAACCTAGAAAGGGCCCTCTGTCCCCTAGGTCAGGCTATAAACACACCAGAATTGATGCTGGAAATATAGCAGTATGTTGATGGCATCAATCAATGGACCTATGCCTGTGGGTCATGGAGATACAGGATGGATTATCATAGGTGGAATTTGACCTTAAGAGGTGTAGGGAGGAGAGCTGAGAACATGCCTAAAATTCTCCTCTGACTGTTGACCACTTAATCATCTTTCCAAATCTGAAATATCCACTCATTTCTGTTTTTCTTCTGAGATCTAGAAATGTATTTCAAGGAGAACCTAAGGATAGTTCAGTTCAGTTCAGTCGCTCAGTTGTGTCTGACTCTGTGACCCCATGAATCACAGCACGCCAGGCCTCCTTGTCCGTCACCAACTCCCAGAGTTTACTCAAACTCACGCCCATCGAGTCAGTGATGCCATCCAGCCATCTCATCCTCTGTCGTCCCCTTCTCCTCCTGCCCCCAATAGTTGCTTGCCTTTAAATAATAACAGTGTTATTAAATAATGTATATGATTGACCCCAATCCTCCCCCTTCCTCTGGAGACACACTATGCCATCTGTATTTTCCATGTATATTTATACTTCCCTGACCCAGACTTGTGCTTGGGCCCGTAGAATGTGGTAGAAAGACTTGAGCCTAGTCTTAAGGAGTAGTTCCTGACTCTCCTGTTTCTCTCTGTACCTCTTCTATTATCATGAGAAGTGCTAGTCCTGTGTAGGCACTGCCTTCTAGCAACAATCAATATGCATGGATCTGACATGAGCCCCAAATCAATGAGATGCCAAGTCCATCTGGACTTTTAACTTAAGCCAGAACCACTCAGGTAATACCAGCCTAGATCAGCAGACCCACAGCCAACCCTCAGAGACAAAGCAAGAATTAATGAATGTTGTTTAAACACTATTTGAGTTCATTACCTAGTGAAAACTGACTTGCAGGGAAGTCAAATGATTTGCAGGGAAGAGGGGAACAACGATCATCCCAGGAAAAGCACTCACGAGAAAATTCAGCCAGAGCCTCTTAAGTCTCATAGGGAGAGGGGCAAGGAGATTCAAAACAGAAGAGGAAAACAAAGCAAGATTCAGGATTAAAGAACGGTAGGCTGTAAAAAAAAAAAAAAAAGAAGATGAATGAAAGACTGCCCAGCATTCCTGCTATTGAACTAGGGTTTGCCTGTGACTTAGAAGCTTCAGGATCTTCTCTGAGTTTTCTCACTGTGACATAGGGATAATGAAAACAACTGCTTCATAGGGGTGTTGAGACGGTTAAATGAGTTGAATACATACAAAGAGTTTAGAAATGTGTCCGGCACAAGTCAAGTGGCATGCGCATGTTAGCTTAGTGGTGCCTCTGTGATGGAGCTCCAGACTTAACCTCTGCCTGCTACTTCTATCAGAACTCCATTTCCCAGAATTTCTTCCTAACTGCCTGGCCTGCCAACCTATAGTGACTTCAGAATTGACCCCCACCAAATGCACAGTTAACAGCCCTCTTCACCAGCTCCCACCATTATTCACCATCTCATCTCTATAGCAGATCTGTGTTTTCCCAAATTACTTATCATGCTTCCCTGATCTCACCTTGACTGATATCCCTACCTCTAACACATTAACTTATGAGTTGGGAGAGAAGACGTGGCATCTTTGAAAACTTAGGATTTTTTCCAAAAAAGTTTGCTTTCCTATAACCCTAAACATTTCCATTCTCAACTATAGCCCCTTACCCACCATCTCCCTAGACTTTTCTGTAGGAGACCTTTGAGCAGCCATGAATGAATTTTGGCTGCTGAAATCCTCATGAAACAAATATTCAACTCCTGGCTTCAGAGCACTGATGGGTGGGGTTAGCCATTGGTCTGTCATCGTATTTCACAATCAAAGCAGTAGATTATCCCTAAGAATAAAACAAAAAAGGAATTCTATCTACATCAATACTGCTATTTTCCCAATTTCCCAGAACGAATTGTACAGAAAAATACAAATGCTATGAAGATAGGTCCAAGTGAAACACAGAATTCATAATAAGAGGATGTTGTTACTCCAGAAAAAGGCAACCCAGCGGGCTTTGGGTTAGTATTGCAGTCATGAAAACAAGTTCGACGTTCGTGTCAGATAAACAATCGTCGTCACAGCTCTGGAAGCTTAGAAAGTGAGTCATCCTGAGGAGCAGGCGCTGAAGACGTGGAGGCAGGCGTTTACCTCAGCCCTCTGGCAGCTGACAGGCACATTCTTTCTTGCCCATAATGCTGTCTCTGGGAGAGGTGCTGTGGCCATGAGCACCAGCTTCTCCTTTTCCACTGAAATGCTGTTCACCTCTTCCTCCCCAAGATGCCTTTGTGCTCTGCCCCCAACCTTTTGCTGTCCTTGGGAGTGACCATTCTCTACCGCCAATGGATTTCATCCTTGGTGGAGAGAAAGTACTTCAAAAAGCCTCTCCTTGCAAGAGGGATGCATCCTTAAGGACTTCCCACTGGAGATGTATTGGCTGAGTCCACGGGACAGAGAATAGAGCGGGTCCAGTCCCAAACCAGTCAACCAGCAAAGGAAAAAAGGGGCTGAAAGGGGGATCAGAGACTGGCTGGGGTAGACGCAAGGTCAACATCAGTGTGTGTGTGTGTGTGTGTGTGTGTGTGTGCAGGGGGTCCTGTAAACAGGAAGTGATGGCTGGGGTGAGGTCCACAGCACAGCCAGAGATGGAGGCAAGGAGGAGGGTTCGGGCAGGAGAGGGTGAGGGGCCCCTGATTTTGCAGCCTGGGCTGGAGCTGGGACAGGTCGAGAGGCATCACCAGGGCTCTGCCGATTGCATTGTCAGCCTTTCTACCTACATCTGAGTCTGCTTCATGACAGGACCAGGAGTTTCTACAGGCATAGCCATCAGAGGCTGAGCATGCAGGAAGCAGTGTGGTATAGAGGAGGCGTGTCAGCCTTTTGCTCCAAGACACGTGATCACAGTGTTCCCAGAAGCATTACTCATAATTGCTACCAGCCTGAAACTAACCAAACTACCTCCGCTGCAGAATGGATCGGAAGTGGAACTTTATTTATATGCACATTGTGGCTGATTTGTGCAGTGGAATACTGTATTAGACCCCTGCGCTACCATAGCAAGTTACCATAAATGGGTGACTTCCCATCACAGAAACGTATACTTCTCAATTCAGGACGCTAGAAGTTCACAATCAAGATTTTGGCCAGGCTGGTTCCTCTTGGCTCCTTGGACAGAGGTTTTGCTCTGTCTCCCCCATAGCTTCTGGGGCTTGCCTGCAACCACTGTGGCTTGTGGCTGCATCACTCTGTCTTATCATGACCTTCTCCTCTCGATATCTTCTTGTAAGGACATTGGTCATGGGGTTCAGACACCACCCTAATCCAGTATGATCTCATTTTAAATGATCACATCTGCAAAGACCCTATTCTAAAGAAGGCCACATTCTGAGGTTTTAGGTGAACATAAATTTTGGAGAGACACTGTTCAACCCAGATCAAATACTACAAAACAGTGAAACTGATTGAACTACAGCCACATGCAAAGTGTGAATGAAACCTTCAAACCCAATATTTGATGAAAGAAGCTAGACACAAAGGAATATGTACTGTTATATTACACTATGAAGTTCAAGGTTTACTGTAGTGTTCAGGGACGATGATGGTACCATAGCAATAAGCAAGTCCATGATTCCCATAAAAATCAGAACAGGGGTGACCTTGAGGAGGAGACAGAAAAGGGGGCATGGCAGGGGTTTCTGGCATGCTGGAATGTTTTATTTCTTTTTATTTTTGGTGAGAACAGTTTATAATTTATTTAAAAAGACATAATTACCTCCTGAGAAATCTGTATGCAGGTCAAGAAGCAATAGTTAGAATCCAACATGGAATAACGGACTGGTGCCAAGTTGGGAAAAGAGTATGTCAATGCTGTATATTGTCATTCTGCTTATTTAACTTATATGCAGAGTACATCATGTGAAGTGCCAGGCTGGATGAAGCAAAAGCTGCAATCAAGATTGCCGGGAGAAATACCAATAACCTCAGATAAGCAGATGACAACACCCTTATGGCAGAAAGCGAAGAGGAACTGAAGAGCCTCTTGATGAAAGTGAAAGAGGAGAGTGAAAATGCTGGCTTAAAACTCAACATTCAAAAAACTAAGATCATGGCATCCGATCCCATCACTTTATGGCAAATAGATGGAAAAACAATGGAAACCGTGAAAGACTATTTTCTTGGGCTCCAAAATCACTGCAGATGGTGACTGCAGCCATGAAATTAAAAGATGCTTGCTCCTTGGAAGAAAAGCTATGACAAACCTAGACAACATATTAAAAAGCAGAGACATTATTTTGCTGACAAAGGTCTATGTAATCAAAGCTATGGTTTTTTCCAACAGTCATGTACAGATGTGAGAGTTGGACCATAAAGAAAGCTGAGAGCTGAAGAATTGATGCTTTTGAACTGTGGTGTTGGAGAAGACTCCTGAGAGTCCCTTGGACTGCAAGGAGATCCAACAAGTTCATCCCAAAGGAAATCAGTCCTGAATATTCATTGGAAGGACTGATGCTGAAGCTGATACTCCAATACTTTGGCCACTTGATGCAAAAAACTGACTCATTAGAAAAGACTCTGATGTTGGGCAAGATTGAGGGCAGGAGGAGAAGAGGATGACAGAGGATGAGATGGTTGGATGGCATCGCCGACTCGATGGGCATGAGTTTGTCTAGGCTCCGGGAATTGGTGACGAACAGGGAGGCCTGGCGTGCTGCAGTCCATGGGGTCACAAAGAGTTGGACACCACTGAGCAACTGAACTGAATTGAACTCAGTTGAATTATAAATGTGTAAATTATTCCTGTTAAGATATATAAAAAACTGATAACAATGGCTGTCTTGAGGGGGAATAGGGGAATGGTGGTATCTGGGTGGCCCACAGGACCAACGTGGGAGACTTATTTTTCATTGTATACTCCAAATTGTGTAAGATATGAAGATGTAATCTATGAAAAAATTAAGATAAACTAATATTTGGTTTGTCTCCTCTGAAAAAATAGGTAATATTGAGCCCTGTATTTAAAATTTAACAAAAAATATAACAGTAGCAACAAAAATGAACTTTGGCTTTTATCTCACATATTATACAAAACATATTCAAAACTGACCATAGTTTTAAATGTAAAAATGTAAAACTAAAACAGGAGAAAATTTCCCTGATTTGGGGTCAGGCAGAATGCCAAACCCACTCCAGTACTGTTGCCTGGAAAATCCCATGGACGAAGGAGCCTGGTAGGCTGCAGTCCATGGGATCGCTAAGAGTCAGACACGAATGAGTGACTTCACTTTCACTTTTCATTTTCATGCATTGGAGACGGAACTGGCAACCCACTCCAGTGTTCTTGCCTGGAGAATCCCAGGGACGGGGGAGCCTGGTGGGCTGCCGTCTGTGGGGCCGCACAGATTTGGACACGACTGAAGTGACTTAGCAGCAGCAGCAGAATGCCAAACACACAAACCACAAAAGTAATTGGTAAAGTGAACTTGATCACAATGTAGAGCTTCTATTCTGCAAAAGAAAATAAAGATAAGTCACAGACTAAGAGAAAATATTTACAAATCACGTATCTGAAAAACAACTTTTATCCAGGATATACAAAAGACTCTCAAGATTCATTAAGAAAACAAACAACCCAATTAAAAGATGGGCAAAAAATCTGAATAGATCCTTCACCAAAGCAAAGATCAGTTCAGTTCAGTCGCTCAGTCATGTCCGACTCTTTGTGATCCCATGGACTGCACCACGCCAGGCCTCCCTATCATCACCAACTCCTGGAGCTTGCTCAAACTCATGTCCATCAAGTCGATGATGCCATCCAACCATCTCATCCTCTGTCGTTCCCTTCTCCTCCTGCCTTCAATCTTTCCCAGCATCAATCTTTTCCAATGAGTCAGCTCTTGGCATCAGGTGGTCAAAGTATTGGAGTTTCCGCTTCAGCATCAGTCCTTCCAATGAATATTCAGGACTGATTTCCTTTACAGATACAGACGGCAAATAAACACATAAAAAGATGCTCAATATCATTATTCATTAGAGAAATGAAAAATCAAACCATAATGAGATACTGGTAAATCTGTTGTTGTTCAGTCACAAAGTTGTGTCTGACTCTTTGCGACCCCATGGACCCTTTGAATCTATTTGTCACCTCCACTTATAATCAAAAGAGATTTTATTTAGGTCACCCTGAATTGCCTAGTGGTTTTCCCTACTTTCTTCAATTGAAGCCTGAATTTTGCAATAAGGAGCTCATGATCTGAGCCATAGTCAGCTCCAGGTCTTATTTTTCTGACTGTATAGAATATTTCCGTTTTTGACTGCTAAGAACATAATCAATCTGACTTCAGTATGGATCATCTGTTGATGCCCAAGTGTACAATTGTCTCTTGTGTTGCTGGAAAAGATTGTCTGCTGTGACCAGTGTGTTCTTTTGACAAAATTCAATTAAGTCTTTATCCTGCTTCATTTTATACTCCAAAGCCAAATTTTTCTGTTACTCCAGGTATTTCTTGAATTCTTACTTTTGCATTCCAATCCCCTATGATGAAAAAGGTATTTTTTTGGTGTAAGTCTAGAAGGTGTTGTAGGTCTTCATAGAACCAGTCAACTTCAGCATCAGTGGTTGGGGCATAGACTTGGATTACTGTGATGTTCAATGGTTTGCTTTGGAAAAGATCTGAGATCATTATGTTGTTTTTGAGATTGCACCCAAGTACTGCATTTCAGACTCTCTCTTTTTTCTTTTTTTTTTTTTTTTACTATGAGTGCTACTCCATTTCTTCTAAGGGATTCTTGCCCACAGTAGTAGATATAATGGCCATCTGAACTACATTTGTCCATTCCAGTCCATTTTAGTTCACTGATTCCTAAAATGTCAACGTTCACTCTTGCTATCCCCTGCTTGACCACATCCAATTTACCTCAATTCATGGAGCTAACATTCCAGGTTCCCGTACAATACTGTTCTTTACAGCTTCAGACTTTACTTTTACCACCAGACACATCTACAGCCAAGCGTTGTTTCCTCTTTGTCTCAGCTGCTTCATTCTTTCTGGAGCTGTTAGTAATTGCCCTCCATTCTTCCCCAGTAGCATTTTGGACACCTTCTGATCTGGGAGGCTCATCTTCCAGTGTCATATCTTTTTGGCTTTTCATACTTTCCATAGGGTTCTCTAGGCAAGAATACTGGAGGGGGTTGCCATTTCCTCCTCCAGTCTAGCACATGTTGTCAGAAACTCTTCATTATGACCTGTCCACCTTGGGTGACCCTGTGCAGCATGGCTTATAGCTTCATTGAGTTACACAAGCCCCTTCACCATGACAAGGCTGTGATCTATGAAGGGGGCATACAGAATAGACACTTGCAAATAGTATAGGCCAACCCATTGGGAGGGATTCCCTGGTGTCTGAGTGGTAAAGAATTTGCCTGCATTTGCAGGAGACACCGGTTTGATCCCTGGGTCAGGAAGATCCCCTGGAGAAGGAAATGGCAACCTGCTCCAGTATTCTTGCCTGGGAAATCCCATGGACAAAGGAGCCTGGCAGGCTACAGTCCACGGGGCTGCAATAGAGTCAGACATGACTTATCGACAAAACAACAACAGCAACAATAACCCACTGAGAGCTAAGTTATTCCAATCTCCCCAATCATTTCATTTGTGTTACAACAATTGTAAAGTTAATCCAATTTAAGCCCTTGTGCTTTAAATTGGTCTTACTTGTCCTCCTAAATTTAAAATTAAATATGTCCTACTCCATTGTGAGGAAAAGTTCTATTCGTATCCCATTGAATATCTACGCTTCTTTAAAAACACAGGAATTTAGTTCTCCCGATACCTCACTACATAGGTATCCCAATAAGATACAGTACTTGATGTCAGGAAGAGTCTCGGTGGGCAGAGCTTTCTCTAAGTGCTATACTTTGTGTAATCATTACTTCTGTTTTGCTGGTGGGTGAACTGAGACGTGCTTTCTAGGTGGTGCTAGAGGTAAAGACTCCCCCTGGATTGGGAAGGTCCCCTGGAGGATGGTAATGCAACCCACTCCAGTCTTCTTGCCTGGAGAATCCCAAGGACAGAGCAGCCTGGGGAGCTCCAGTCTACGGGGTTGCAAAGAGTCGGACATGACTGAAGTGACTTAGCACACACACAGAGACATGGTGAGGAATCCACTTCAAAAAGCAGAAGCAAGTCAAGCACACACCTGGAGTTGCCTGGGCCTAGGCCCCTCTGTGTCAAGGGATTTAAGGCAAGGTAGCAACCTCCCTGCACTGTCATCATTTTCTGTACGACGGGACTAATGATATCTAACTTACAGGGCTGTAAATGTTTACGATGGTGCCTGGTTAGTCTGAGTAAGTTTCAGTGGAGGATCTTATTGAAGAGTGTGGGTGACTGTCCAGTCTCTCCACCATCTTTATCTCCAAAAACTGTTTATGCTAAAAGTACAGGCTACAGCTTACTTACCTGGAACTTTCTAGATGACATACTCTGTTTTTGTGGATCTGGGTCCGTCTCTTCCTCCTCCACCACCAGAACTCAAGGCTCAGAGGTAGCAGGGTCCGTCTCCCCATGACATAAGGAGATGGCCAGGGAAGTGTTCCTCTCTGCTCCACCTACTTCTGGCTCCAACCAGCAAATCTGCAGCTCTCTGGAATGCTCCAGTGTTTGATGTGGCTGGTGGTTACAAAGGTGTTCATTTTTTAGTATTGGGTTGAGCCATTCTATTCCTGTGCTGTTTTTCACAGTGAAACAAGGGGGTGTTCAGACACCTACAGCTCCAGGTTCTGCCACTAGCTGTGGGGTCTTGGGTAGGCTGCCTCTCTGGATCTCAGTTTCCTCATCTGTGAAGTGAGGAGATTGGACCAGGTGACCGCTGAGGCCCTTCCAGGCCTCCCCTTCTGGATTTATAACTCATCTGATTCCCCAAGCATGTCCCCAAGCACCCACCATTGCATTTACAAAGAAGGAATCATTGAGTGAAGCTTATGGCATCACAGGCTTTGAAACCAAGAAGGCCCTGAACTTGAGCCTCAGCTCTGCACTCAGTCTTCAGGGGACCATGGACAGATCACTTCAGTTCTCTGGGTCAAGGTTCCCTCAGCTACAAAATGAGTTTAAGAAAAGAATCTTATTTACAGAGTTGATGAGACGATCAGAAAAGATATGTGCAATTATTAACAGCCTCACTGCCTGGAATCCAGACAGTTGTTGGTAACCGGTCACCTGCCAAACTGGCAAAAGCCAAACAATCAGGTCAAGTCAACAATTCGCTCTTGAACATTGATTGTGAAACTGATAGTTTTCACATCATGTGATTTCTTTTAATTCTCCCTTCAATGCTGTGAGGTCAGTTATCCTTCTGGGTTTTTCCAGCTGATAAGGAGGGAGGAAGTCACATGATCAAAGCAGCTCCTTAACAACTGGTGCTGGGAAAGCTGATCAACCATGTGTAAAAGAATGAAACTAGAATACTTTCTAACACCATACACAAAAACAAACTCAAAATGGATTAAAGATCTAAATGTAAGACCAGAAACTATAAACCTCTTAGAGGAAAACATAGGCAGACATAGCAAGATCCTCTATGATCTGCCTCCACAGACTAATGGAAATAAAAACAAAAATAAAGAAATGGGACCTAATTAAACTTAAAAGTTTTTGCACAATGAAAGAAACTATAAGCAAGGTGAAAAGGCAGCCTTCAGAATGGAGAAAATAATAGCAAATGAAACACTGACAAGGAATTAATCTCCAAAATATACAAGCAGCTCATGCAGCTCAATACCAGAAAAATGAACAACCCAATCAAAGAGTGGGCAAAAGAACTAAACAGACATTTCTCCAAAGAAGACATACAGATGGCTAATAAACACATGAAGAGATGCTCAGTATCACTCATTAATAGAGAAATGCAAATCAAATCCACAGTGAGGTATCACCTCACGCTGGTCAGATGGCCACCATCAAAAAGTCTGCAAACTATAAAAGCTGGAGAGGGTGTGGATAAAAGGAAACCCTCTTACACTGTTGGTGGGAATGCAAACTGGTACAGCCACTGTGGAGAACAGCGTGGAGATTCCTTCAGTCGTCAGTTCAGTTCAGTCGCTCAGTCGTGCCCGACTCTTTGCGACTCCATGGACTGCAGCACACTGGGCCTCCCTGTCCATCACCAACTCCCGGAGTATACTCAAACTCATGTTCATTGAGTCGGTGATGCCATCCAACCGTCTCATCCTCTGTCACCCCCTTCTCCTCCTGCCCTCAATCTGTCCCAGCATCAGGGTCTTTTCAAATGAGTCAGTTCTTCCCATCAGGTGGCCAGAGCACTGGGGTTTCAGCTTCAGCATCAGTCCTTCCAATGAATATTCAGGACTGATTTCCTTTAGGATGGACTGGTTGGATCTCCTTGCAGTCCAAGGGACTCTCAAGAGTCTTCTCCAACACCACAGTTCAAAAGCATCAATTCTTTGACACTCAGCTTTCTCCAGTCCAACTCTCACATCCATACATGTCTATTAGAAAAACCATAGCTTTGAGTAGATGGACCTTTGTTGGCAAAGTAATGTCTCTGCTTTTTAATATGCTGTCTAGGTTGGTCATAACTTTTCTTCCAAGGAGCAAGCATCTTTTAATTTCATGGCTGCAGTCATCATCTGCAGTGATTTTGGAGCCCCCCAAAAAGTCTGTCAATTTTCACTGTTTCCCCATCTGTTTGCCATGAAGTGATGGGACCAGATGCCATGATCTTAGTTTTCTGAATGTTAGAGTTAAGTCAACTTTTTTACTCTCCTCTTTCACTTTCATCAAGAGTTAACTTTCATCACTTTCATCTTCTTTGCTTTCTTCCATAAGTGTGGTGTCATCTGCATATCTGAGGCTATTGATATTTTCCCTGGAAACCTTGATTCCAGCTTGTGCTTCATTCAGTCCAGCATTTCACATAATGTACTCTGCATATAAGTTAAATAAGCAGGGAGATTCCTTAAAAAGCTGGAAATAGAACTGCCATACAAACCAGGAATCCCACTGCTGGGCATACACCCTGAGGAAACCAGAATTGAAAGAGACACATGTACCCCAATGTTCATTGCAGTGCTGTTTACGATAGCTAGGACATGGAAGTAGCCTAGATGTCCATTGGCAGACAAGTGGATAAGGAAGTTGTGGTCCATATCCACAATGGAATATTACTCAGCTATAAAAAGGAATGCGTTTGAGTTCGTTCTAATGAGGTGGATGAAACTGGAGCCTATCATACAGAGCGAAGTAAGTCAGAAAGAGAAACACCAATACTACATATTAATGCATATATATGGAATTTGGAAAGATGATAATGATGATCCCATATGCAAGGCAGCAGAAGAGACAGAGATGTAAAGAGCAGACTTTTGGACTCTGTGGGAGAAGGAAAGGGGGGGGTGATATGAGAGAATATCAATGAAACATGTATATTGTCATTATGTAAAATAGATGACCAGTGCCAATTCGATGCATGAAGCAGGACACCCAAAGTCAATGCTCTGGGACGACCCAGAGGGATAATAAGGTGGGGAGGGAGGTGGGAGAGGGTTCAGGATAGGTGGACACATGTGCTCTTGTGGCTGATTCATGTCAATGTACGGCCAAAACCATCACAATATTATAAAGTAGTTGTCCTCCAATTAAAATTAATTAATTAAAAAAAAAAGAAAGAATCTCAGGCAGCTGTGGGACAGGTTAGAAGGAAAAGAGAAAGAGGGCAGGTGAGAAGTCCTGTTGGTCAAGGAGACCCACAAAGGCCAGGGGGGTCATGAGGCGGTGCTGCACCCCGTGCGGCTCATCACTGTGGTCAAGTGTCCGAGAGACACCTTGCAGAGGTGGGATGGGGAGACCCAGGGCAGGGGGCGCCAGTGATGACCCAGAGGCTCCAGGTCAGTCTGTCACAGGGTGAGGGGGGAGCCAGACAAGACGGGAGGGGTTAGAGGGCCCTGCGTGGGGATCCAAGGGCCCCGAGGTATCTAAACTAGGCCCAGAGAACTTAAAATTCAAGACCTCTGCTTCGAACCATCATATGCAAAACCCAAAGGAATGGAAAAGTATTTTACAACTTGTACCACTAATGTACCGCTGTAATGTATGCAAAGTCTTCAAGTTAAAAGTGTTAAAGTGAATTTCTTTGTAGAGGGAAAAAAAAAAGACCTCTGCTTCGCCAGTCAGAATGGGTTCCAGTTCATGTCCCTTTTCAGGAATCTTGATTGCTTGGGAGGGCATGGGCAGACTTGGAGATGTGCGGGGTCACCCTTTTTTTACCCTGTGCCTATCTGCACTTGCACTTCTCACAAATGGGCCACTGCTGGTCCTTGGACAGTTGCACCTCTGGTTTGCAGCTGCTTGAGGACTGCGTCTCTGAATGGGCCGTGTAAGCAGCAGAACCCCAGGTTCCTCGGTGCCTCAGACCCACCACAGTAATCGTATCTTATAGAGACAAGCATCCTCTCTTTGGCGCTGGTTTAGTTGCTCAGTCATGTCTGACTCTTTGCGACCCCATGGACAGTAGCCCGCCAGGCTCCTCTGTCCTTGGGATTCTCCAGGCGAGAATACTGGAGTGGGTTGCCATGCCCTCCTCCAGGGGATCTTCCCAACCCAGTGATGGAACTCGGGTCTCCTGCAGTGCAGGTGAATTCTTTACCAAATGAGCCACCAGGAAAGCCCCATTCCGCTCCTTACAGCCTTTTAAAAAATACAGATGACCCAGCCCTTGTAGACAGCATGCTTCATCAACTCTCTTGTGGGATTGCCATCTTAGATGTTTTCCTTTGGGACAGGACTGTAGGATACTGGAAAGCACTGGGCATCTGGGCAGTCAGATGAGAGGGCTGTGAGCCTTTTCTTTCGCCAATAAACTGTGTTCCCAAAGAGTAAGCTATGTCTGAGCAGAGATGATAAGTTTCAGACACTTTTATATCCCGAATATTTTCCTTATTCAGCATGCGTCTTCCACCACTGCTCACATACTTACTTGACTGGAGGAAAAGGCCGTATGTGCCAAGCATGCTGAGGCTCACTGTTGTTGTTGTTTAGTTGCTAAGTCTTGTCCAACTCTTGTGACCCCATGGACTGTAGCCTGCCACTCTCCTCTGTCCACGTGACTTTCTCAGGCAAGAATACTGGAGAGGGTAGCCATTTCCTTCTCTAGGGGATCTTCCCGATTCAAGGATCGAACCCAAGTCTCCTGCCTTGGTAGCAGATTCTTTACCACTGAGCCACCAGGGAAATTCGAGCCCCTTTACAGACATGAACTCGTGCAAACATGAGAAAAACCCATTTTGCAGACAAGAAAACTGTAGCTCACAGGGGCCGTTGGCTCATTCATGCAGTGGGAGGCAGCCCAGCGTGGTGGGAGGGTGTCCTGCTGTGGGGCGTTCCAACCCCTGCTCCCTGATTCTCAGCTGGGTGACTCGGGAGAGTTACTCAACCCTCTTCTGCTGCTGTTTCCTCCTCCTTCTCTTAGGGTTGAAATGAACATGAAATGGGGCAATGCGCATGAAGGGATCAATGTAAATGCTGGCTGTGCCCTAACCATGCCAGGCAGTAGGTTGGCCCTGTGGATTTAGAGAGCAGGTTCCCAAAGAAGCCCAGTGAGGATTCATGGAAATGGGAGCTTATGACTTCTTGGAAGGGCCTACGCGAATCTTCATGGGCAAAGGCTTTTGTTCCTTGACTGAATGGGGAAGAAGGGTAAGTTTCTTTGGAAGAGGTTCAGAGAGGGGCTTAGAAATGGACTGAGTTTCTAAGAAAGCACTGAGTGCCGAAGAATTGATGCTTTTGAACTGTGGTGTTGGAAAAGATGCTTGAGAGTCCCTTGGACTGCAAGGAGATCCAACCAGTCCATCCTAAAGGAGATCAGTCCTGAATATTCATTGGAAGGACTGATGCTGAAGCTGAAGCTCCAATACTCTGGCCACCTGATGGGAAGAACTGACTCATTTGAAAAGACTCTGATGCTGGGAAAGATTGAAGGCAGGAGGAGAAGGGGACGACAGAGGATGAGGTGGTCGGATGATATCACTGACTTGATGGACATGAAGTTGAGTAAACTCCAGGAGAGAGGCCTGGCATGCTGCAGTCTATGGGGTTGCAAAGAGTCGGACAGGACTGAGTGACTGAACTGAACTGAGGACTCTGGGGTGCTGTCTGCTTCACCTCCACCCCACAGTCATGCTCTATAGAGGCTGAACAGGAACCTGCCCCCCAAGAATCCATCCCCAGGAGCATCTTCCTCTCTCCCCAACCTCCCCTGCTGGCCTAGAAGCTTCAAAGCAGCAGGAACGTGTCAAGAGCCAAGAGGCTCACATGCAGATGACAGGCTGACCCTCCCAACCCCAGCCCCACCCTGGTGTGAAAGAAAGGGCAGTTGCATAATCAATAGCTAGCTGTTCGGTGGCGAAACAAGCTCCCCATTGATGAAGGAGGCAGGGACTGCTTCTCTGAAGCCTGGCTGGGCTCTGAGCTGGCAGAGCTGGCTTGGTTCTCTGACCTTGTTTATTGTTTTGTAAGTGTGGAGGGAGGCTTTTCACATCTGAGCGCCCGTATCTGGATAGGACATCAGGCTGGACTGGCCGACAAAATCCATGTTAAAGATGGCTGAAAGGAAACTGACAAGCCCCAGAACTGAAAAGCTGAGGTTTAGCCCCTGCTGGAGGCTTTGGGGCAGGAGACAGGGGGTTGGCTGGCCCCCCAGTGGCGGTTTTCATACTTCCTAGGCGAGTCATTTCTATTTGGTGGTCCAGAATTAAAATACGCTTTCAGGGCTGCATTCAAATATCTGGGGAGATGTGTGGGAAGCTGCTCTTGTGTGTGAGCTGGGGGTACAGCTGGGCATGGCCAGCACACCCCCTGATGAAAGTCCCCTTGCTCCTGTGCCTCGGCTCAGCCGTGTCCAGCCTGGAGGGCCTGCATTTTCCCTTCCTCCTCGATGTGACATTCTGGGGTTTGTTTTGTATCCCTTTCGATCTTGGTGAAACAACATGCAGAGGGAAGATTAATGGAAAAACTCTACTCCCAACTGCCAGGAAAATATTTTTCCCTTTGCAGCATGAAAACAAAGAGGCGTGTCAGCTGAGTGATCTGGACAGATGAGGAAATTAGTATTCCTGCAGGGGCCCTGCTCTGCCCTTCTCATGGGGCTCCTCTCCTGGGCAGGACTTTCTGTTTTTCTCTAAGGATCTCTTCTCTGACCACCTAAAACAGGTCCAATCCATCTGCTGACCTCTGAACAGTACCCACTCTGTGCAGGCCCCCAGCAGGCTGCTCTCCTAATGTCAGACCCCCTGACCTGTAGAGTAACTTCCCAATGAAGAGTGGACTAATCTGACATTACAAATAAGGAAACTGAGGCTCGAGGCATGAAGTAGCTTCCTCAGGGTCACACAGTAACCAACTGATAGAGCGAGAATCCCAGTCTAGGCCTACTTGCATCTAGGCCCTTTTCTTTCTTTCTTTATTTTTAAGATATTTTTAAGTGGACTATTTTAAAAGTTATTTTAAAATGAATTTGTTACAGTATTGCTTCTGTTTTATGTTTTGTTTTTTTTTTTGGCACAAGCTATGGGGGATCTTAGCTTCCTGACCGGGGGTGGAATCTGTACCCCCTGCATTGAAAGCCCAAAGTCTTAACCGCTGGACTGTCAGGGAAGTCTCAGGCCATGGGCTTCTTTATAACCTGGCATGTATCAGATCCTGGCCCAGGGCCTGGCACATGCCATGCTCAGACATTGGCCGGGATGGAGTAAAGCCTCCTGAGGCTCAGATCACCTCGGGCTCCTTGATATTACCACCTTCACTTCCCATGAGGCCTTCTCAGGAGGCTTCAGGGTTCTCACCAGCAGAACAGGCATGAAAATGCTGGCTCCTGCCTATGGATCGATGGATGATCTCTGGTGGGCCATGAGGAAACAAGGACGGCTTCTGAGCTGGGAGAGTGAAGCCGCTCAGCTGTCTGACCTCACACATGCTGGACACCCAGCCTCTCTGAACTGTCACAGAAGGTGTGAGTGGGCCCTTCACCCGCGCCTTTTTCTAAAGATTAGATGAGATGTAGTTTATGAAGCCTCTGGCACATGGCGGTGTTTGTGAGTTGTTTTCGCTTGATTTACTTTAAAGGCTTGAATTTGGGAGCCTCTCGCTTGGGGAGGGGAGGGATGCAGTGACGGACACTTTGCTTGGCTGTGCATTTTTCTGGGAGTCGGTCCACAGCACTCATTTCACTCTCAAAAACCTTTCATGACCCCAAAAGCATTTAAAAACCACTGCAGTCCAATCTGATTTTTGACGCACGATTGGAAACCACTGAGCTAAGAATATATTGTGTCTACATGTTCCTGGAATCATGCTACTCAAACAAATAGCACATGAGGCATCTTTGCCTTTTAGAAGTTTACCATTTAAATATAGACAGTAGTTGGTGATGCAACTGAGTTAGGTACATACGTGGATACATATCAGAAAAATGTGGGAAGCACAGAAGAAAAGATTAAATACTCACCAGCTGTACAAAAGCAATCATCACTTCTTGGTTCTATTTCAACATTTCTTTCAAGCGTAGATCTAACCACCAGTTATTAGCGGGTAGTCACTCTGTGCCAGGCGGTGAGTTGTTTGTCCTAAATGCTCAGTCCTGTTTAATCCTTACCACCACACTGTGGAGTGGATACAAATATAAGCTCTATTTTACATAAGAGGAAACTGTGATTCAGAGGGTTGTGATAACTTGTCCCAGCTTACACAGCTCGTCAATGGTGATACTCAGAATCATGAGCTGTATGGGACTTAACTTTGAAGATGTTTTCATTTCTTTGGCATCTTTTTTGGCCCAGACTAGGATTAGTGAGTACTAGTGAGTACTAGTGAGTATTACTAGTACTATTGCTACTATGACTACTACTGCTGGTACTGATCCTACAGCTACCCCCAAGTCTGCTCAGAAGGTACATGGCTTCTAAAGAGTAAGGAGTGAAGAGCCTGCTGTAAATCTTGTGTAATAAATTCATTATCAGACTTTTTAAAAGAGGAAAATTGCACAGACTTAGAGCTGGCTTCTCAAAATTCCAGTGATTTTTAATCAGAAAGAAAAATGAAGGGGAAAAGAGAAACCAGGGGATCTTTTGATCTGAAACTTCCTCAGGTCCCCTCTCACGACTAATATAACTTAAATGATAGAATAAACTAGCTATCTAGCCAACGGGAGTTTGCTGTATGTCTCAGGAAACTCAAACAGGGGCTCTGTATCTACTTTCTCTGTATAGAAAGTGGATCTATTTGGATTCTCAGAGCTATCCTGGGCCCAGTGTCCATAGAAGGACAGGAATTGCAATATAAATATTATTTGATTTGATGCATCAAGGACAACATCTATTTGGCAAATATATTATTCGTCATTCCCAAAGGTTTCCCTACCAGACATTGCTTTTCCACGCTCTCTGTAAGTAGACCCTTCTCTTTCTTTAAAAAAACGTCTGGCATGCCAAGCCCTCTGCTAAGCACATTTGAAGACACACAGTTGAATCCAGCCTTTAATGGACTTACGGACTAGAAAAGGAAATGTGACCGAAAACATACACATCTTCCATTTTCCCAAGAAGAACACAGCGCAGGCATAACCTTAGAGGGGTACAGACAGAGGTTCAGAGGGGTGCAGAGGACTTCCTGTGAGGGGTGAGGGGCTGGGCATCTGGCATTGTGGCGACTGTGGCTTAACGAATGGGTGGAGCTTGGACATGCAGAGATGGGTCAGGGTGGGAAGAGCAGTCTGAGCCAAGACACTGGCAGGAAATCATGAGTGTATTTGGGGAGCATCAGGGGTCTTGATCCAGCAAGTGGACCTCCGAATAAAGGTGTGACTCTCCCAAAACACCTGTGGTTGGGTGGAGGGGGCGCTTGTTCATCAACTGTTGGTCTGATTGGAAGAAACCCAGGCCCACTCACCTGCTGTCTGGAGGAGGTGAGTCCACCATGGTCGAGGACAAGCAAGGTTCAGTGCAGAGGCCAGAGAGAGAAGAACGCAGGAGAGTGGGCTCTAGGGGTATGTGGACGGTGGGAGGCTCTTAAGGGCCTTTTCTAAGGAGGTAACACATCTGACCTGGGACACAGAGGCAAAGTCTGGGTGGCTTCTCTTTTTTTAAATAACTTATTTTTCAATTGAAGGATAACTGCTTTGCAGTATTTTGTTGTTTTCTGTCAAACCTCAATACGAATCAGCCACAGGTAGACATATATCCCCTCCCTCTTGAAACTCCCTCCCATCTCCCTCCCCACCCACTCCTCTAGGTTGACACAGAGCCCCTGTTTGAGTTTCCTGAGACATACAGCAGATTCCCATTGGCTGTCTGTCTTCCATATGGTAATGTAGTTTCCATGTTATTCTTCCATACATTTCACCCTCTCCTCCCCTCTCCCTGTGTCCATAAGTCTATTCTCTATGTCTACATCCCTACCGCTGCCCTGTAAATAATTCTTCAGTGCCATTTTTCTAGATTCCGTATATATGCATTAGAATATAGTACTTATCTTTCTCTTTCTGAGTTACTTCACTCTGTATAATAGGCTCTAGGTTCATCCACTTCATTAGGACTGATTCAAATGCTCTCCTTTTCATGGCTGAGTAATATTCCATTGTGCATCTGTCCCACAACTTCCTTATCCATTCATCTGTCAATGGACATCTAGGTTGCTTCCATGTTCTAGCTATTGTAAATATTGATGCAATGAAAAATGGGATACATGTGTCTCTTTCAATTTTGGTTTTCCCAGGGTATCTGGGTGGCTTTTAACAGGAGAGGAAACCTTTCTAAGCTGAGGGTTGGGGAGGGAGCTGGGTTTTGGAGGCCAAGGAGCACCAGCTGTGTCTGATCAACTCTTCCCTGGGCCACCCACGGGAGCTTGTCCTCCCAGCCTTGAGGTCTAGGGCAGGAGCCTAGCTACAGAACTGAATCCTAATCCATTCAGCAAATGAGAACTCTGTGGAACAGACCCACAGAGCACTTCCTTCCTAATCAGCCTGGCTGACCAGTCAGTCTTACCTCTGTGTCTAACACAGTATGCCACTGGCCTTTTGCTTTCTGCTGCTCAAAATGCAAGCTTTATTCTCAGAGAGATCCCCAGTAAGCTCCTTGGACCCTGCGCATCTCAGTTCTCACTTGTGACACAGGGTTAATAACAGGATTCACTCCACAGAGTTGTGAAGATGAAGTGACTTCATACATGGGGGTGTTTGTCTCAGCCCAGTCTATTTATCTATCAGTTTCACACTCGAGGTGGCGGGGTGGCTGAAGCCAGATTGTCAAGAGCAGGCTATCAGAAGGATGAGACCCTCCCAGGAATGGGGGTCCTGAAAACCACGGGGCCCAGCCAGCACCGCAGCCCAACACCGGGGGTTGGAGGGCAGAGATTCCTCCCGCGTCAGAGGCCCTTTGCCCGCACCACCATCACATGGAAGGTAGGTCTTAAAGCGCGATCAGGGATTAATACTTGCACTGGGAGGGGGCAATGTGAGTGTCTTGTCCTTCCTCGGCACCGTGACCTCCAGAACACGCTTCCCCTTGGCAACCATGCGGTGAAATGGAGTGGCTTTCTTGAAAGAATTTCTTGCAGAGACAGGAAAAAAAAATCTCTTTTTAGAGGAGAGATGCTAAAACGGTAGACGTGGAAGCATCTGAAGTGGAAAGACCCTGGGTATTGAAGGATCTGGGTTTCCAGACGATATCCTGAGGCCTGGGGGCCCACAAAGAGGGTAGGGATGTGCTGTCAGAAGAGGTTTGTCTGATTGTGCAGTTAGAGAGAGGAACGCATTGACCTTACTAATGGAAAGAAAGAGGAAGCAAGAGGGGGCGCCCAGAGAGGCCGTTAAGATGAGTGTCTTATTGACTACACGGCTGATGGCGTTGCTCACAGCCTCTGAGCGTAAAATCATGAAATGCATGAGCCTCGCTTTCCTGAGGACCAGACACTGACCTACTTCTGCGGTCCATTCTCCTCCTGAGAGGTTTTCTCACTCTTGAGTGGACATATTCCTGTCCAGAAAGGGTGGTGGGGCAGAGGGTGCAAACGCTCACTCAGCAAAAGGCAGCTTTACCCTCCCTACAACTTCACTCTTGTTTAGTATGAAAGAAAGTGAAAGTTGCTCAGTCGTGTCCAACTCTTTGCCACCCCACAGACTATACAGTCCATGGGATGCTCCAGGCCAGAATACTGGAGTGGGTAGCCTTTCCCTTTTCCAGGGGATCTTCCCAATCCAGGGATCAAACCCAGATGTCTCACATTGCAGGCAGATTCTTTACCAGCCGAGCCACAAGGGAAGCCCAAGAATACTGGAGTGGGTAGCCTATCCCTTCTCCAGCAGATCTTCCTGACCCAGGAATTGAGCTGGGGTCTCCTGCCTTGCAGGCGGATTCTTCACCAACTTCACTCTGAGTTAGTATATGGAACTGGTATTTGAATTTTGCATCCCCTCTCTGGCCCCAGTCCAGCTTCTCAAACGAGAGGCATATAACCTAGGGAGGCATACCTCCAGGCACGTGTCCGAGCATAACTGTTGACAATAGCCCCACCCTTTTTCACACTCACAAGTGTCCTAGTTTGGGCTGGAAATGACATCATCACCTGTTTCGGCTCGGCTGCCCTCAGAAGCAAACACTGAGACAGGGATTCAAGCGCAAGTGCTGGACTTGGGGAGCGCAAGGAACGCACAGATAGGAGGCAAGACTCGGGGAGCGAAGGGATCGCACTGATAGGAGGCGAAGAAAGCGGATGAGGAAAGGGATGCAGCTGATTAAAGAGTCTGCTGTTAACTGTGGCTACATGGGCACCTGGAGTGTAGTCTTGGGGGGAATCTGAGACATGGTGTGGAATCTATACTGAACTGCCGCACCCCCAGGGCAGGGCAAGCAAGCTGGGGTGTTCATACACCAGCCAGGTGGCTCAGACGGTGAAGAACCCACCTGACTTCCTTGGGTCGGGAAGATCCCCTGGAGAAGGGAATGGCCACCCACTTCTTGCCTGGAGACTCCCATGGACAGAGGGGCCTGGCGGGCTGTGGTCCATGGGATCGCACAGAGTCGGACAGGGCTGCCTCTGACAGGTATCAGTTCTCTGCTATTTCTGGCTCACCTGGAGCATAGCGGCCTTCTGCGGTCCTGGGGAAGCAGTCCCTCAGGCCCAGGATGTGGATTCCACCCTGAAAAGTTACAGGAGCCCCCTGGAAAGCTCAAGGAATATGGGGGCTGCCAACAGCACACATCGTTACCTGTAACTTCTCTGCATCCTTCAGCTGGCCTCTTGCCATGTCCAAGTCCATTCACCAGGAACTTCCTGCTCCTCAAATCCAAGCCTCACAGGCTTTCTCACCAGCCTTCTCACGGGCTTCCTCGTTCTTTTCACCACTGCTCAACCTCTCCCTCTTCAGACTCTGTACTGACCTCCTTTTTGCGATCTGTTTCCTCTTAATTCCTTGATGCTCTTATTGTCTTTGACTAACGAGGAGTGTTTCTCCAAGATTCTCTTCTTTCCCTGGAGAATTTTCTACGTCCACGACTTCAACTGTTACCTCCATGCAGATGGTGCCACCAAATTAATAATATTCTCTTAAATTCAGAACCACTTTAAACCGTGCAAAACCCCTCTCGTTGAAGTCTTTTTGACTGAGTGTATATAAGACTGAACGTACATAGTTGCATCAGGCATTTCTCTCTGGAGACGCACCTCCACATCCCAGTTGCCAGCTCAGGGTCTCCATGGATACGTCCTACCATCATCTCAAATTCAAGCTGCTCAGAGCTTGGCGTCCTCCTCGTCCTTTATCTGATGCCCAACTCGAGAAACACTGCTTTCCTCGCTGTCTCCAGAGAGGTCTTGTCCCTCCCACTTCCTGCACAGCTTTCTTGCAGCTTCTGAGAGGGGGCAGCTCTCTTTTTCCTTCCCATCTGTTCCAATAGTCAAGACCATGCTTGCAAAGGATGTGAGCTCTACCTGACTGCCCTTGGGTTAAGGAAGAAATGATTGACTCTGTGCACCGTAAGCTACAGGGAAGAAAGGGGTCTGCAGAGCTTCGGGGAGACAGTTGGAACCACGTTCCAAAGGATGCACACCCTTGTGCCCCATCTCTGCTCCCAGCTGCCTTTCCTCAGCCCAGCCACAGAGCAGGATCCATGGGTATGGCAGCTCCTTCTCACATTTCATGCAAGCATGGCTGGTTACTTCCCTTCGTTTTTTTTTTTTTTTAAGAATTCTAAATCAAATCCTTTATGATTATACAGTGAAAGTGAGAAATAGATTTAAGGGACTAGATCTGATAGACAGAGTGCCTGATGAGCTATGGACGGAGGTTCGTGACATTGTACAGGAGACAGGGATCAAGACCATCCCCATGGAAAAGGAATGCAAAAAAGCAAAATGGCTGTCTGAGGAGGCCTTACAAATAGCTGTGAAAAGAAGAGAAGCAAAAAGCAAAGGAGAAAAGGAAAGATATACCCATTTGAATGCAGAGTTCGAAAGAATAGCAAGGAGAGATAAGAAGCCTTCCTCAGCGATCAATGCAAAGAAATAGAGGAAAACAATAGAATGGGAAAGACTAGAGATCTCTTCAAGAAAATTAGAGATACCAAGGGAACATTTCATGCAAAGATGGGCTCATTAAAGGACAGAAATGGTAGGGACCTAATAGAAGCAGAAGATATTAAGATGAGGTGGCAAGAATACACAGAAGAACCGTACAAAAAAGATCTTCACGACCCAGATAATCACGATGGTGTGATCACTCACCTAGAGCCAGACATTCTGGAATATGAAGTCAAGTGGGCCTTAGGAAGCATCACTACGAACAAAGCTAGTGGAGGTGATGGAATTCCAGTTGAGCTATTTCAAATCCTGAAAGATGATGCTGTGAAAGTGCTGCACTCAATATGCCAGCAAATTTGGAAGACTCAGCAGTGGCCACGGGACTGGAAAAGGTCAGTTTTCATTCCAATCCCAAAGAAAGGCAATCCCAAGGAATGCTCAAACTACCACACAATCGCATTCATCTCACACACTAGTAAAGTAATGCTCAAAATTCTCCAAGCCAGGCTTTAGCAATATGTGAACCGTGAACTTCCAGATGTTCAAGCTGGTTTTAGAAAAGGCAGAGGAACCAGAGATCAAATTGCCAACATCCATTGGATCATCTGAAAAGCGAGAGAGTTCCAGAAAAACATCTATTTCTGCTTTATTGACTATGCCAAAGCCTTTGACTGTGTGGATCACAATAAACTGTGGAAAATTCTGAAAGAGATGGGAATACCAGACCACCTGACCTGCCTCTTGAGAAACCTATGTGTAGGTCAGGAAGCAATAGTTAGAACCACACATGGAACAACAGACTGGTTCCAAATAGGAAAAGGAGTATGTCAAGGCTGTGTTTTGTCACCCTGCTTATTTAACTTCTATGCAGAGTACATCATGAGAAATGCTGTGCTGGAAGAAGCACAAGCTGGAATCAAGATTGCCAGGAGAAATATCAATAACCTCAGATATGCAGATGACCCAACCCTTATGGTAGAAAGTGCAGAGGAACTAAAAAGCCTCTTGATGAAAGTGAAAGCGGAGAGTGTAAAAGTTGGCTTAAAGCTCAACATTCAGAAAACTAAGATCATGGCATCTGGTCCCGTCACTTCATGGCAAATCTATGGGGAAACAGTGGAAATAGTGGGTGACTTCATTTTGGGGGGCTCCAAAATCACTGCAGATGGTGATTGCAGCCATAAAAATTAAAAGACGCCTACTCCTTGGAAGGAAAGTTATGACCAACCTAGATAGCATATTAAAAAGCAGAGACATTACTTTGCCAACAAAGGTCTGTCTAGTCAAGGCTATGGTTTTTCCAGTGGTCATGTATGGATGTGAGAGTTGAACTATAAAGAGCTGAGCATAGAAGAATTGATGCTTTTGAACTGTGGTGTTGGAGAAGACTCTTGAGAGCCCCTTGGACTGCAAGGAGATCCAACCAGTCCATCCTAAAGGAGATCAGTCCTGGGTGTTCCTTGGAAGGACTAATGCTGATGCTGAAACTCCAATACTTCGGCCACCTGAGGTGAAGAGCCAACTCATTGGAAAAGACCCTGATGCTGGGAAAGATTGAAGGCAGGAGGCGAAGGAGATGACAGAGGATGAGATGGCTGGATGGCATCTCTGACTCAATGGACATGAGTTTGAGTAGGCTCCAGGATTTGGTGAAGGACAGGGAGGCCTGGAGTGCTGCAGTCCATGGGGTCGCAAAGAGTTGGACATGATTGAGCTACTGAACAACAACAACAATGGCTCTATTGTTGGGACACAGTGGGATTATGTCTTAGTTTAGTCTTTATCCCATAAGACTGAGACTTTTTATCCCAAGCCTGAGACCTTACCCAGACTGGGCTCAAAAACAGTTTCTTTGATATAATATCTGTTGGGTTGTCATCCACATTGAACATTTATCAACTGGGGAGGTCTAGTGAAGAAAAAGTCTTGTGCCAAGAGTCAGGTGACATGACTTCTGAATCTCCCATGAGCTGTGAGATGCTGGCCAAATTACAACTCTCTTTATTTCATGGATTTTCCATCTGTGACATGATGACAATAAAATGTGCCCTAACAGAGTTGTTGCAAGAACACAGTGGAAGCGATAGAAATGTGCTATATAAATACAACTCATGTTTGTTCACGTGGATAATTCAAAGAGAGAGCCCAGATGTTACTGATAAGGTATTGTTTCCAGGTACAAATCTTGCTACTGAGTTTGCATTTACACAACTATTTCCTCACTTAGATTCCTCAGCTTCTTTTGCTAGAAACATGAACTAGTGTTTAAGTTAACCATTTAATTAAGTTGTAAAAGCTTTGTGGAACTTTAAAAAATATCTGACAGTACAGTTTAGTTTCCAAAATTTACTACTGAGAAAATGCATTTCTTTGATCCGTTTGGCACAAAGTTCCAAATTGGAAAATTATGACTTTATTGCTCAGTGGGATTTTTGTTTGTTCATTTTTGGTACTTTTGACAAGTGTTAAAATGTTTGGTAATGAAGTACTGATGTAACATTCTTTAAAATTGTTTGTTTGTTTGTTTTTGCTGGGTCTTCTTTCTCTAGCTGCAGGGCACGGGCTTCTCATTGCTGTGCTCGGGCTCTGGAGCGTGCAGGCTCAGTAGTCGTGGCACCGGGCTTAGTTGCTCGGCAGCCTGTGGGGACTTCTTGGACCTGGGATTGAATCCATGTCCCATGCGTCAGCAAGTGAATTCTTAACCACTGGGCCACCAGTGTTTATGTACTTGGTCGCTCAGTTGTGTCTGACTCTTTGAGACCCCATGGACTGTAGCTTGCCAAGCTCCTCTGTCCTTGGGGATTCTCCAGGCAGAATACTGGAGTGGGTAGCCTATCCCTTCTCTAGGGGATCGTCCCAGCAAAGGGGTGGAATCCAGGCAGATTCTTTACTATCTGAACCACCAGGGAAGCCAAAGAATACTGGAGTAGTCAGCCTATCCCTTCTCCAGCGGATCTTCCCAACCCAGGAATCGAACTGGAGTCTCCTGCATTGCAGACGGATTCTTTACCAGCTCAGCTACCAGGGAAGCCCAAGGAAGTCCCTAATAGTCTCTTTAACACCAACATTTTGCTTCCTCTATGGCTATAGAGTCCGTAATCTAACCCTCCTCTCTTAATCAAGCTGCAATAATCAGTTCAAATTTACTCACTGCTTGGACACTCACTACACTGGACACTCTGGGTCAATAGGGCCCAGTCCTTGCCCTGTTGTTCCATCAGTCAAATGGGGAAGACAAATGGTAAATAGCTCTTTATAGAACCTGTCATTTGGTATGTCCCTATTCTCTAAAACAATGTTTGAGTCAGGATGGGCTCCCTGCTATAACCAACAGCCTCACTCTATCCTGTGAAGTCCCCATCTTCAACTTGGGGCCTCCGAGGTCACCATGAAAGGGGATGACAGGTGGGCAGTGCACATTGGACACTCACCACCTTGGCTTGGTTGGGACGCGTATGCCCTCTGCTTGCACGGGTCATTGGTCTATCAGTTCACATGGTCCAACTCAGATGCTAGGCAGCTGTGTCCCTGCTGTAAGTGAAGATGCAAGATGAGTATCTTTGGTAGACCACTGGAGACCTCTGCAACAGGTGGGTACTATATTTATAGGTGACGGAGATTGAGGGGGTGAAGAACTTACCAAGGTCACGCTGCCAGTATGTGGAGAAACCAGATTTGAACCAGGTTTCCTTGACCCAAAGCTTATGCTCTCACAGCTCTGTTACGCTAACTTCCTTGCCATGACCTGTTCCCAGATCGAGGCCATAGTAGAGCTCTATGAGCGCTCTCTGCCCTTGAACACATTTCTCTTGGTTTGGGCCAGTCTGGAATGCTGGCCTTGCTGCCGTTGGATTTTTCTGATGGCCCTTGGCTGCTACTTAAGGCCTTGCTAGTCTTTCTCCTTCTCCAGATGTGTTCATGGCACTGGGTGAAGTTTCCATCTTTGAGGACAGAAAATAAAGAAATAGGATGAGAGTTTACACAACTGTTGCTTGAAGAAGATAGCAGCCAATTTGCATATATAACTTCGGGCATCTTTGGTTATAAAGGAGCTGCCTCATTTTCTGGCTCTGTGTCCCATAGACAGGGCTCTAGAAGTTTGGATATAGGAGACCACTTTGTGTTTGAGCAATGGAATCAGATTTGTCAGTGGGAACAGGTACATCAGGCTCCAGGCACAAGCAATGTGACAAATGTGTGTAACAGACTCTTTACCTTTGAGGTGGGATGGACCCAAGTGAAGAGTTGTGCTCACATTCACTCTGCCTGATGCAGATATGTGACTAATGTCAGCTCCATCCACAAAACCCTGAATACATTGAGCCCCAGTTACTATGACTGTATAACAAATTATCCCCAAACTTAGAAGCTTAAATAGTCATTGATTATACTCACAGATTCCTGGGCCAAGAATTCAATCAGGGCACAGCAGAGTTGGGTTGTATTTGTCTCTCAGTTTCTAGGGCCTCAATTGGAAGTCTCAAGAACAGAGGATTTGTTGCTGTTCCACCACTAAGTCATGTCCAACTCTTTGTGAGCCCCATGGACTACAGCACTCCAGGCTTCCCTGTCCTTCACGTCACTGTACTTCACTATCTCTCAAACTCACATCCATTGAGTCAGTGATGCTATATAACCATCTCATCCTCTGTCGCCCCCTTCTCCTTTTGCCTTCACTCTTTCCCAGCATCAGGGTCTTCTCCAGTGAGTTGGCTCTTCGGATCAGGTGGCCATATTATTGGAGCTTCAGCTTCAGTAACAGTCCGTCCAATGAATACTCAGGGTTGATTTCCTTTAGGCTTGATTTCCTTGCAGTCCAGGGGACTCTCAAGTGTCTTCTTCAGAACCACAGTTCAAAAGCAGCAATTCTTCGGCACTCAACCTTTACAGTCCAACTCTCACATTTGTACATGACTACTGGAAAAACCAGGAGTATAGCTATCTGGATCTTTGTCAGCAAAGTATGTCTCTGCTTTTTAATAGGCTGTCTAGGTTTGTCAAAGCTTTCTTTCTAAGATGAGGGTTGAAATCATCTAAAAGCTCATTCACTCACAAGTCTGCTGGTTGGTCGTGGCTGTTGGCTGGGGGCCTCAGCTCCTGCTTCTGTGGGTCTCTCCACACACTTTCTCTCTGTGGGTGAGTTTGGGGTTGGATGGACCACCATCCTCACAGCATGGTGGGTGTGTTCCCAGGGGAGCATCTTGAGAGAGAGAGAGCTTTTTTTCACTTGTCCCTTGGAAGTTACATACTATTCCTACTGTCCCATTTTACTCATTGAGGCAGTCACAGAGTCCACCCAGGTGCAAGGGGAGGGGAGATTGACTCTGTATCTTCATGAAGAGTGGAAAACTCTAGAAGGATGATCAGGACTGGAAACAGTGTTGTGGCCACTTTGGTAAAAGTCATTCTGCCACTTTGCTTTTGTTCTGATTCTTAAATCTGACTTAAACAACAGTTGTACCTTTGATACGTATGTGCCAGATATCTTGTATTCATTAACTCTAAGCCTGACCCCAACACTGCCAAGCAGATTACTATTCCTCTCACAGATAAAGAAACTGAGGCTCCGAGAAGTTAACTAACTTGCCCAAAGACACAGAGCTGGCTGATGGTATAGATAAGTTGCAAGGCCAAGCCAGGCAGACACCACATTCCATACTCTTCCCTACAGTTTCTATATGGTTCCCAATGGAGATGACTCATTCCTTTAATGGAAGCCAAGTCTGGCAGGGGAAGGCCAGTGTGGTGGAGATGGGGTAAAGGGAAGTTCAAACACTTGGGATTAATGGTAGTTTCCATGAAGGTATTTGTTCTAATAATTTCCACCTTCTAGCATCCACACATCAAGTCAAGCTGATATCATCGAACCCTCCCTGGTTCCCAAACATCTGCAATACATTTACTTTGACTCTCTGTCATGTATAAAATATTCCTCAAAGGCCAGAAGATGCTGTCACATTAATGGACAATGGAATCCACCCTCCTTCAGGGGGGCTGAGGATAAAGCCTGGTGAGACTTTCCTAGGAGCACTAAAGGGTTCATCATCCCAACCAGGAGATTTTTGAGAGTAAAAGGGGAGGGTCATTCTAGGAATGTTCTGTGTCTGGATCTGGGGGGTAGTTCCAGGTTTGTGCGGTGTAGACAGTCTTTACTCTCATGAGGCGTGTGCTGTAGTTGCATAAGCTAGACCTAATCCACAGCCTCGGGATGGCTACACGCAATGAGGGCCATGCCAGGAGCATGGCATCAGTGAACCCTGTGGGGGGCCAGGGGGACAGCTGGGCCCCCTCCCCATTTCCAGTTCCCATCAGGCCTCCCTGGGGTGGGAAGAGCTGCGTCTGTGCTCAGAAACGGTGGGCTCTCCAAGTCAGGATCCTGTGAAGGTGCATCTTTAGATCCTCTTGCATAGTAAATGCACACCCTCACCTACACTCTCATTCATGCACGATGACATTCACACTCACACCACTTATATGCACACTCATTTCACACACAACTTGTACTCACACAATCACATCCATACTCACATTTGCACTTGCAAACAAACTCTCATCATTTTATGACAAATAGAAGGAGGAAAAGTAGAAGCAGTGACAGATTTTATTTTCTTGGACTCCAAAATCACTGCGGACAGGGACTGCAGCCATGAAATTTAAAGATGCTTGTTCCTTGGAAGGAAAGCCATGACAGACCTAAGACAGCATATTAAAAATCAGAGACATCACTTTGCCTGCCAAGGTCCAAATAGTCAAAGCTATGGTTTTTCCAGTAGTCAAGAATGGATATAAGAGCTGGACATAAAGAAAGCTGAGCACTGAGGACTTGATACTTTTGAATTGTGATGCTGGAGACGAGTCTTAAGGGTCTCTTGGACTACAAGGAGATCAAACCAGTCCATCCTAAAGGAAATCAACTCTGAATATTCATTGGAAGGACTGATGCTGAAGCTGAAGCTCCAGTCTTTTGGCCACCTGATGCGAAGAGTTGAAACAATGGAAAAGACCCTAATGCTGGGAAAGACTGAGGGCAAGAGGAGAAGGGGGTGACAGAGGATGGGATGGTTGGATGGCTTCACTGACTCAATGGATATAAGTTTGAGCAAACTCAGGGAGATAGTGAAGGACAGGGAAGCCTGACATGCCGCCTTCCATGGGGTCACAAAGAGTCAGACAGGACTTAGGGACTGAACAACATACACACTCATGTTCACACATACAATGAGCTTTGAAATTCACAACTCTTACACAAATGCAGTCATATTTACATACAGTCAATGCCCACACACATATTCCCATGTGCACACCCACATTTATATGCACACACTTGATCACATGCTCACATACCCACTTCACACACACACATTCACACTATGTGACTTACACCCCCACACATATTGTGCCCCCACATTTAGACATACTCACACTTTATCTCAGCTCTCTGAGGAGAACCAGAATGAGATACATTAGAATTTTTTTCCTTAATTTTCCCGTGTGGGCCGGTTAGGGATCTTATCATTATTATCTTATCTATTATTTCTCTTGCATTTATTTGTGTTTTTCTTCAAAAGCTTTTCAGGGCCTTTCATCACAAAATAAAATTTTTAAAATCATATTAATAGTACACATAGGCATGTTGCACATAAAATTTGCTTAAACATAATAGAGATTCTTGCTAAGCTTGAGAATGCTAAAACCAAAGAAAAAAATCACAATGTATACCACACTACAGAGTTCATAATTACTCCCTCTCAGCCTGTTTAATTTAATATGTTTTAAACAGAGCCTCTTTAGTTGGTTCAAGTACTGTTGAAGCCTGGCTTGGTGAATTTTGAGCATTACTTTGCTAACATGTGAAATAAGTACAATTGTGAAGGAGTTTGAACATTCTTTGGCATTGCCCTTCTTTGGGATTGGAATGAAAACTGACCTTTTTCAGTCCTGTGGCCACTGCTGAGTTTTCCAAATTTGCTGGCATATTGAGTGCAGAACTTTCACACCATCATCTTTTAGGATTTGAAATAGTTCAGCTGGAACTCCATCACCTCCGCTAGCTTTGTTTGTAGTGATGCTTCCTAAGGCCCACTTGACTTCACATTCCAGGGTGTCTGGCTCTAGGTAAGTGATCACACCATCGTGGTTATCTGAGTCATGAAGATCTTTTTTGTACAGTTCTTCTGCGTATTCTTGCCACCACTTCTGCTAGGTCCATACTGTTCCTGTCCTTTATTGAGCCCATCTTTGCATGAAATGTTCCCTTGGTATCTCTGATTTTCTTGAAGAGATCTCCAGTCGTTCCCATTCTATTTTTTCCCTCTATTTCTTTGCATTGATCACTGAAGAAGGCTTTCTTGTCTCTCCTTGCTATTCTTTGGAACTCTGCATTCAAATGTATACATCTTCCCTTTTCTCCTTTGCCTTTAGCTTCTTTTCTTTTCTCAGCTGTTTGTAAGGCCTCCTCAGACAGCCATTTTGCCTTTTTGCATTTCTTTTTCTTGGGGATGGTCTTGATCACTCTTTTTCAGAAGGATTCCCTAGATCATAGAGTCTGGACCCCAAAGGCCAGCTACTGTTTTCTTTCCAAATGTACATGCTGCTCATCACCAGGTGTGAGTAGATCCTTAGGCCCCAGGCCTCAAAAAGGGAAAACTACCACTCCTTTTCCTTTCTCCTCTTTTAGGGTCAAAGCAGGTCTACTAATCCTCTCCCTTTCAGCTTTATTTTAGGGTTTGCGGCCAGTGAGTATAGACCAATATCCTGTTTTTCAAACTGAAAGATCTGAATTTATGGGGCAGGACACTGGTGATAGTAGACTGGAAACAGTCGTGGTGATGGTTTGTGCAATGGAGGTGGGAACGCTGATGTTCTTAGTGAGGACATTGATGTTAATAGTGGTGGTGGGGGATGGGTGTTGATGATGGTGGTAATATTGATGGTGAGGGTGGTGTGCTGGTGGAGCTGGTGGTGATGATGGTGATGAGCTGTGTATGGAGGTGGTGATGGTGGTGGAGGTGGGGGAGATGGAAGGCATGATGGTGATTTGGTGCTGCAGGTAGAATGGTAATATTGGTGGAGTTGGGGATGGTGGTGAAGGTGATGGTGGTGGTGGAGGTGATGGTGGTGGGGGTGATGATGGTGGTGGAGGTGATGTGGTGGTGGACGTGATGGTGGTGGACGTGATGGTGGTGGTGGTGGTGATGGTGGTGGTGATGGTGGTGGTGGAGGTGATGGTGGTGGGGGTGATGGTGGTAGGGGTGAGGATGGTGGTGGAGATGATGCTGGTGGAGGTGATGGTGGTGGTGGAGGTGATGATGGTGGAGGTGATGGTGGTGGTGGTGATGGTGGTGGAGGTGATGGTGGTGGTGGAGGTGATGGTGGTGGAGGTGATGGTGGTGGTGGAGATGACGGTGGTGGAGGTGATGGTAGGGAGAGCATGTGAGATGACAAAAGTGGGGGAGGAGGTGGTAACTGTGGGTGGGCACTGGCATGATGGTGTGTAGAAGTGAGTCCTGGTGGAGGTTCTGGTGCTGCTGTTGGCCATGGTTGGTGGCTGATGTACAATTGATGGTTTACTCCTCATAGCTAAGAGTGGCCCTGAAGACTTGCTCAGCTGTGACCTGGCAGCCTCTTTTGCTGAAGAAGAGGGAAAGAACCCTGGTGGACCCCACCCCGCGACCCACTGAGTTAACCACAGTTTTTAGCTGACTCAGGTTTGAGTTACCACAATAAACTGGATACAGCTTCTGCTCCACCTTATGGGGCAGGCATCCCTCAGCAGACCTGTTCTCATCCTCATAAAGTCTCTAGTAAGTGAAGCTCCTCGGAAGCCCCAGCAGGAGGGGCCTGGGTATGTAGGGAGGGGTCTGGTGCCCTGGGTGGCACTCAGCCCCTCAAGCTCCCTCTGCCCCCAGATGGAGCCTACACACGGGGCGCCTTCCCAGCATCTCCTGCTGTCACCCCACCCCAGACTGCCTGTGTCAGGGCTCACATAACTGACCTCAGCGTAACTCTTCACCATATGGTGTGAAGAAGGCAGGATTCTCCCCACTGTATGGATGAGAACACTGAGGCTCAGAGAAGGGCAGCGGCTCCCTGGGACTGCACAGCTAAGGAGCGGGCAAGGCCCCGCGTGCCCGCTCTGCTTTGCCTCACTGTGCCTTCTGCCCATCACAGAACGGAATCCCCAACAGCAAAGTCTTAAACCCGGCCAGGCTTGGACAAATAACGGCCAGTGTACCCACAGGGGTACAAGGCAGGCAGGAGCTACCACTGTCAATGTGGATTTTCAACATCCTGTTAAAAAGCCAGCACTGAGTTTCTGACCAAAACAGAGACATTTCTGCAACTGGAAATCAAGTTATTCAAGAGTTGCTCCCAACAAAAAGATGAATTCCTCTTGACCCAGGAATGCCCTTTCAGAAAAATACAGAGGCTTAGAAGGAGCCTACGTGTCTCTACCAACTTCTATTTCAAAATAAATATTTAAAGAGGTTTCTCTTTGCAACATGTTTTGCTAATAGACAGACAGCGGCTCGGGTCTCCCCTGGGGAGCTGAGGAAAGGGGCCAGGAGTGATGATCTGGAGCTGGGCCATGCGGAGGCCAGGCTGGCACACAGCCAGCGGCTGCGGGGTGCTAGGAGCTAGCGGCTGTCCCCATCTCCCGGCTTTGCAGCTGTCTGGGTACCTCTCAGTGCCTCGTGGCAAAGGCCTGGGGACTCTGAGACCATCCCATGCAGCTAAACCAAAGTCCCATGCCCTGCTCCAGGGGCAGGGATCGAACCTGGAGCTCTTGCCAACCCAGGGATCCAACCCGGGCCTCCCGCAGGGCAGGCAGGTTCTTTACCCTCTGAGCCAGAAGGGAAGCCTGACCAAAGCCCACATCTCAGGATTTTTCCGGTGGTCGTGTTTGCAAACACGTGAGGAGCAGGGAATGGGGCCCAAGAGTTGGCTCTGAGTGCTGGTGGCCATGAGCTGCTGCAGGGCCTCCTGGAGTCCCTGCCTTCAGCACTTCACGGCCACCTTCCACAGTCTACTGCATTTAGAAAAGTCCCCAACCCTGCTGAATTTTCATCCATATATCAGTCCTGGAATTATTCCTGCCTTCTTCCACAGTTACTGATGAAGTACCTCCTATGGGCTGAGAACTTACTGGATGATGGGGAGACTAGTATAAAACCCCATGTTTACTGGGTGCATTATTATTCCCATTCTACAGATAGGCAAACTGAGGCACAGAGAGGTGTTAGAGCAGTGAAGGTGCTAGATCTGTCCCCTGCCCTTGGGGAGCTTATGTTCCCGAACCGCGGGTAGACATACAATGAAGAATGACCTGATGACTTCATCGTAATTGTGGTGGAATGTTAAAGAGGAGGTGGGAGCTTGTCTGGGGAAAAGATACGAAAAGAGGTTGGGAGATGGCTTTGGAAGACATAGAGACAGGCCAGGGCTGGAATGAAACAAGCGGGGCCCCGAGGGCTGGAAATGTGAGGGTACACTCCCGGGGGCCCTAGATATACCCTCTCCTGACCCACCCTGGTCCCAGAGGTTGGAGAAGGCAAGAGGGAGGTGTTGGCTCCAGACTGGAGCAAAGATACTTCATTTCAGCAAGAGGGAAAGCTGGGGGTTTGGGAATGCACGCAGGTGAAGTGAGAGGTGGGGCTAGGACGATGGGAGAGAATTTCTGACTGTTTTCTATTTTCTCGGTAAAATCCCAGACAAGATCGTCATCTGGGAGTGAAGCCGGAGGAGGGGACATGGGCAGTTTGAGGGCAGGAAAGAAAGCCTGTGTTCAGGAGTGGCAGAGCCTGCTACGGCCGTCCTGGTGAGGCCCCCTGACTCATGGGCATCGTGAACTGAGGGTGAGACCAGCGGCACGGCTGTGTGTTCTGCTCCAGCGGTGGTTTGTTACTCAGGCAGAGGTGTGGAGTGGCTGGTTGGGTGGATTTGACCTGAGCTGGGGTTTAACCAGGTGAGCACAAGGCGGGGAGAGAGGGGACAGGTGGTGGGCAGAGGCTGGCAGGTCATGATGGATCAGAGGATGCAATTCGGGGGGAAGAGGGACATGGGGACCTGAGGGGGCTGATGAACAGACAGAGGCTTCGGAACCCAATGTCTCCTCGGGGAAGCAGGGCTGGGTGAGGATGGGCCATCTGAGGAAGAGAGCTGGAAGTTTTCTGAGTGGTGTTTTCACCAGTGGTGTCAAGGTCAGGAGGATGACTAAGGGGGAGGGGGTGCGGCTGGCAGGGGGGATGCATCAGAGGAAAAGTGCAAAGGAGAGGAAGGAGTCAAAGAGTGGCAATGCCAAGGGTGTGGCGAGTCCTCTGGAGTGGCCCTGAAACTGTGATCACAGAGCCAGAAAGAGAGAGGGAGTCAGGGGCTAGAAACTTCCACAGGCCAGAGGAGATCGCTTCGGGATTGTTAGATGACAGGACCCGAGATGGGCTGAGATGCTCCAGTTTGAAAGCATGAACTTCAAGGGAGCTGGGACTTTGGCACGTGGAAGGATGGAAAACGGCTTGAAAGTGGTGATGGGAGACAGGGAGGGCGATCATGAGAACAGAGCGTCTCCACTTGGTGGGGCTGAAGCGGAGATGAAGCCTTCAGGGCGGACCCCGGTCCAGAGTTGGGGCAAGAGGCTGCGGGGAAGGTCAGAGAAGAGGTGAGGCACTGATGGTGGAGCGTGAGCTCCGAGGGGCCCAGCGGGAGGGTTTGAGGGCCCAGAGGCACAGCCTGAGGTGGAACAGGGGCTCAGGACAGCCCAGAGCAGTCCCGGGAGAGAAGAAGGGGGTTATAGTTGCTTCAGAGACTGCTACAGCTCATGGTCCATAAGGTTATTGTTTGGAGGTGAGAGGGAAAGAGTGCTAATAGCTCTGCCAGTAGTGATTCATGTATTTTTAAGAAATGATTTCCATTTGTAATCCTTTGATTGCAAAAGGTGATTAAAAAAAAAAAATCTTAAACACACCCTGGGTTGCAGTTTTGTTGAAACTATCACCAAATGCCCGGATCTTTGGTCTCTGCCCACCGAGACCCCCAGCACCAGAGTGTGGTAAGGAGGGGCAGGGAGTGTTGAGTCTGCAGCTCTGTCTGAAGCCACCCCCCCCAGGCCGGGGCCCTCTCCACATCCACCCAAGACGTCAGCCTGAGTGTTCGGGCCGCGGAGCTGACCGGAAGCTGTGCAGGAGCTCCAGAGACTGCGCTGGTGGAAACGATCTGGCCACCCTTCCCCTCCTCCTGCCCAAGTCCATCCTTCCCCAAACACTCTTCCTTAGCGGGAAGGAGAGGACACTAGGGAGGAATTTTATATTCAGGATCCCAAGCAAAATTTTATGATTTTTTTTTCTGCCCTTGTCTCTAAAACTAGTACATTTTCTGGGGGACGGGGATTCTTTCCTTGGGGAATTCTGTCCTGCTTTAAAAGGGCCCATGTCTGGGAATTTCCTGGTGACCCAGGGGTTAGGGTTATGGGCTTTCATTACTGAGGGCCCAGGTTTGATCTCTGGTCAGGGGAACAGAGATCCGGTAACCTGCATGGCATGGCCCAAAAGCAATTCGTGTGCCCATGGTGAGGTTTCCGGGGCAACAGCTCATGTGCCACAGAGGGCAGCTTTGTGCCGGGCCAAGAACCATAACAATCACATGTGGGAAAGAAAATAGGTGAAGTTATAGAAACCCCAGATGCAACAGAGATGCAAGAATTCAACAAACTGGGCCCAGAAGGAACACCCGGACCCAGGCAAACACCGTCCAGACTCCCCCCACCCCACAACTGTTTATTGCGTGTCCAGAGTAAAGAGACTGCAGAGCTGACTGTGGCCCGCAGGGGCCTTGATGGAATATCCTGGGGGCACACTTGTAGAGGGTGCCCAGTTTACAATGTCACGAATCAGAGTGACCCCAGTGAGTGATTATACCCGATATTCAGGAGGACACACGCGTGTGCACATACACACACACACACACGTCAAAACACTAGAGGCAAAGCCTGTGAAATCTGTGACTCATTCTGAGCTCTAGGTCTAATCATAGCTCTGTTTGGGGATGAGAATATAAACGGGCGCTGGGTTAAGACTGAAAACACTTCCAGGTCTGATTTGGAATTTTCCCAGCAAAACGCTGAGTTTGCACACTTGGAGTTGACGTGTCTGTGAAAGAAGAGAGGGGCTAAGAGATGGGAGGCTAGAAGATAGGAGATGGGAGATACGAGGTTTTCATAATCTTCTACCTAACATGCTGCAGTTTACAAAGGTCTTTCACCCAGATTGTCCATTTGATTTTCATGGCATCTTTAAGAGGTAGCTAATTCCCTGTCCTCTTTCTGGAGGAAGAAAGCGAGGTGTCCGGAGTTTAAATCTCTGCAGATCCAAGATCTGGGGGATTCAAGCTCATCAGCTTCCACCCTTTCACTTTTAGAAACGAAAATGCCAAGTACAATCCTTCTTTAAAGACAGTCACGTGAACTTATACCTGAGAAAAATTCCGTAGAAGGGTCTGCACAAATCAATGAGTTTTACCTGATCTGTTTACACAGATGCCATTTCTAACTGTTGAGGTGTCTCATTTGTTCCTGGGAAGCATGGAGACTGTGTTGTGGAGCTGAGCTGATTGTTCAGTAGACCTTAAAAGATACATCATTTTCCAGAACGTTCTAAGAAGAGGTTAATTGCTGAATGCTTGAAGGAACTTAAACCAGCTAAAACAGCTACTAAATCAGCCATAAAACCAAGTGGCTATTTTGCCAAGGGTGCCCTGACCACCACCTTTCAGATAAATCTGTGCACTTCTCCCCAGAGCAGCCAATCCATTTGGAATTGCCCACAGTTCTTAGCGACCCACCAGTGCCTTGCAGCAGCGTGTGCGCCACTAAAGTCATGCCTCCGGGTACTCTGCGCTGTCCATTTGGCTTCCGAGACAGTTCAGCCTTTTATCTGTGCAGACCTCGCTGAGGGGCAAGTCTTGCTGTGAGTTGGAAGTAGTTTAAATTAAAAGCTGCCCTGTGGGGGGAAACCCTATGAGTCCTCCCAGAAAGAAAGGCATTTTCTTAAGACTGTGACCTCATTCTTGGTGACCAGCTTCTTGCTTGTCTTTGTTTCAGCCTAGTCCTCGAGGGGTAGCATCCCAGACATCTGCACTCCAGCCGCAGGAAGTGGGAAGGGAGACGAGTCCCTGGGAAGGGCTAGGATGGCCCAGCAACTGGGGTGGGGTTGGGGGGAGCTGAATGCAGACCCAGAGTGGGGCCCCAGAAGCTGCACCCATCATTGGATGCAGGAAGCCCAGCAGAGGCGGGGGAAGGGGGGCTGGTTGGGACTCGGATGCCCAGCTCACAGCGGCGCCAGGCAGCGGGCACAGGTGGTTTGTGCCCTGTGCGCAGACACCCTGGTTCCCATGGCACAGATGGCCCCCCCGGGTGGTCATCAGGAAGCTGAGACACCCCGGTCCCCGTGTCTGGGTGACAACGTGGGCCGGTCTTGGCCTGTACTTCTTGTGGCTGAGTGCGGCCTGGGAAAGGCAGGGGCTGAGATATTTAAAGGAATAATAATAATAATAATAAAAACTCATCTCAAATTATTTCAACTACTAAAAGATGACAATCATGCGATAGAGGTCCTCATCATGGCTATAGTGACAACCATATGGCATCATATATGTGGATCAAAGTAACATTGACACCTTAAATTCACACAATGCTATATGTCAAATGTATTTCAGTTAAAAATTTTAAATACATAAAATTTTAAAAGCTCACTTCTCTAGGAGAGTGCGACCTCATGATAACCCAGGCTGACTTTCCTGGAGAGCGGAGGGAAAAGGGTCTCCAGGGGAGGGGCTGACCCACAGGCCGTCGGGGAAGATGGTAGGAGACGGGGTGGGGGATGGGTTTGGTGATACAGGTGGGGCAGAGACTCCAGGCTGGACAGACAGACAGTGATCTCTCCTCTCTGGTGACTGCCACGCCCACTGGCCAGCATGACTTCTGGGGCAGGGAAAATGTGCCATGGGGCTGGAGGATCACAGAGCACCAGAGCGGGCAGACAGGAACAGTCTCCTGGGGTGCAGGTGGAAGCATGGCCCTGGAATACCCGTGGGGGCCAGTTCAGTGTGGGGGGTCTCAGAAAGCCCACACTTGGGTTTAGAGCCAGGTCGGGTCCCCTAGAAAGTCTCCCTCTCCGAGCAGCTTGGGAGACAGCGCTGACCTCACACTCCGCTCGCTCAGGCTGGGCCCACACAGCATCCCAAGCCTGCACGCTGGCTTCCCCCTCCGCCTGCTGTGATTTCCCTCCCCCTTTTCCATTGCCACCTCCAGTGAGGCCCTTTCAACAAGGCTCAGCCAAAGCCCCACCCCTTCTCATTAAGCTTTCTGCTCAATTTCACATCAGTGTTTTTGGAGTAAAGATTTCTAAGTACCTCATAGGGTTCTTGGAAGGGGAAAAATGAAACAAAGTATGCAAAAGCCACTCATCCAAATACTAAGTGAAAGTGAAAATTGCTCAGTCCTGTCTGACTCTTTACAACCCCATGGACTATACAGTCCGTGGAATTCTCCAGGCCAGAATACTGGAGTGGGTAGCCTTTCCCTTCTCCAGGGGATCTTCCCAACCCAGGGATCGAACCCAGGTATTCCACGTTGCGGGTGGATTCTTTACCAGGGAAGCCCAAGAATACTGGAGTGGGTAGCCTATCCCTTCTCCAGGGGATCTTCTTGATCTAGGAGTTGAACCAGAGTCTCCTGCATTGCAGGCAGAGTCTAACCAACTGAGCTGTCAGGGAAGCCCAAATACTAAAAACCTATGAAAATGTGAGAAAGTTACATTTTATTAGGAGATGTTGTCTTTACAATTAGAGTCTATCCCTATTTTACCTACTACATGACAAAGAACCTATACTGTGTACTATTTTATTGCTGAGTGCAAGGTAGGTACCAGAAGGGTTAGTTGACTCGTTTCTGCCCTCCATTGGAACAGCCTGCCTCTCAGATAAGACAGAGGACAGAAGTCCAAGAGACCCCTAACAAAGCTATTCACGGGTCTGATTTACTCTGCTAACAGTATAACTATGGTAACTGGATTAGCCTCCAACTGTCCTTTGGAAAGAGCTCAGCTTGGAATACAGCTTGGTTCCAGAAGCGTTTATTCAGATAGGGCCGGGTGGAACCACACGGCCTTTTGCGCCCCCAGCCTCTTTATGGGGGTGGAGAGGTGGCAAGGAAACTTTTCCTTAAAGGATTGGAGAGTAAATATTTCAGGCTTGCCTGAATTTAAAAATATGGCAGGCAGGCTTGCCTGCCATACAGTCTGTGCTGCAGCTCTTGGACTCTGCCGATGAGGTGACCATCGACAAACCGGGCAAGACTGTGTTCCAAGAAAACTTGACAAGAACAGGCGGCTAGTCTGCAGGCTACAGAGGGACCCCTGTTCTAGAAAAGTGTATATAGTGAGAGATGCTGCTTTTTGAAAATACACCTGGCCACAGCCCACTCTCTGATCGGAGGAGAGAGAATACCGTCATATCATGTTAATATCATGTGTTCTAGAAGGTTCCTCTGAGTGGGTCAGAGGTCAGGCTGGCTCACAGAACCTTGGGAAACTTGAATGACTTCTTGATGCTTCACCATGTCAAGAAGGCATTACAGGTCCCGTTGAGAGAGTGTCTAAGTCAAGGGAACTCTCCTCCCACTCCATTCCCACCCCTTCCCCTCGCCATGGCAGCCGTAGCCTGGGCTGTTGTCAGGGGAGCCAGGAGGAGGAGCCCATGCTGGCTTCCCCCGGTAGGTGAGCTTCGTCTTCGGGGGTCCTCAGGGGCCTGCTCTTCCTCTCTGAAGCTCCTGGCATCCTGTGGCCTCCACGGATCAGCCAAGAGCCCCAGATCCAGAGTTGATAGAACATCCTGGACTTTCCTGGTGGCTCACTCACTGATAAAGAATCCACCTGCCAATGCAGGAGACGCAGGTTCAATCCCGGGGTCGGGAAGATCCCCTGGAGGAGGAAATAGCAACCTGCTCCAGTATTCTGGGAAATTCCATGGACAGAGGAGCCTGGCGGGCTATCGTCCCTGGGTTGCAAAGAGTCGGACGGGACTGAGTGACTAAACAGCAACAGCTTGGCACCAACAGGACTGCCCGTGTCTTCCCCTGAGTGAAGCAGATGAACGCCAAAGCTTGGAACGGGAAAGCTGATGTCGCGGAAGGCTAGAAAGCAGGCACCGGTCTCTGGTCTCCCTGTCTAAACTGGCCATGAAGGGGCAGATGGTGGCCTATGCAGGAGCCTTTTGCTCTGCCCTGGGCTGGAGCTGGGTTGCTCTAATTCCCTGTTTGCACTGATAGGGTCCCGTCCACAGGCCTCTTCTGGAGCTGGAAGCTCAGCTCTGATCTACTGCCTCCGCTGAGCCCAGAAAGGATGTCTGTCTCCTCTTCCTCCATCAGCTTCCAGTGCTGCTTTAGTTGTGTTTCTGTGTTCTTTCCCCACCCACGCCCTCTCTTTCATCCCAGTACACACACACAAACACACACACACACACACACACACACACACACAGAGGCATTCACTCTTTCACAGAACAACTAGAATCAGAGACCTAAAGACTGAAGCTACACAAGCAAGAGACAGGAGAAGACTCTTGGAAAGCAAGGAGTCCCTTGGACAGTAAGGAGATCAAACCAGACAGTCTTAAAGGAAATAAACCCTGAATGCCCTTTAGAAGGACGGATGGCAAAGCTGAAACTCCAGTACTTTGGCCACCTGATGCGAAGAGCGGACTTGTTGGAAAAGACCCTGATGCTGGGAAAGATTGAGGGCAGGAGGAGAAGGGGATGACAGAGGATGAGATGGTTGGATGGCATCATTAACTCAATGGACATGAGTTTGAACAAACTCCGGGAGACAGTGAAGGACAAGGAAGGCTGGCGTGCTCCAGTCCACGGGATTGCAAAGAGTTGGACACGACTTAGCAACTGAACAATAACAAAGAGACAGAAACTGATCTTTAGAAAAAAACAAACCTGACATTGAGATTGCTTCACTGCTGAATACAGTCCACAAGAGTAGCTGAGCTGGAGGTCTCCTGTCAGGACAAGTCCTATTCCTTCTGACCATTCCTCCAGGAGAGGGAGTGGTGAAAGGGGTGCTGGGAAAATCTCTGACCACTTTATGTTTTGAGATGGGCCCCAGGGGAAGGCACATTGGAACAGCAGCTCCCTACAAAACTGGGCTTTTGTCCCCTTTCCTGTGATGGATCTGAGTCTTCGTCTCCCTACAGAAGTTTCTGTAACAAACCGACTCCTTTATAAAACTAAACGCATTTCTCTCCTACATCTGATTAGGCTGGAAAACGCATGCAGGACAGAAAAGACCATGCACCTCCTTCCCACATGAGCCTGTGTGTGATGTGATGTGGCCAGGAAGAATGAAGACAAAGTTTAGCTTCCTTTCACATGGGTTCTTGGTACAGAGATCTGGGTTCTGGATCTCAAGCACTAATTGATCACAAGCCAAACCCTGATGGGATACGCCTTTCCTAGTAGCAACCCTGCCCTGTCCCCTCTCCACAGCCCCAGCGTCAGTAGATTCACTCACAGATAGCAATGACTTACGGAAGCATCTTGGCTCAGGCCTGCTGGGCAGGCGCTGATGCTGGGCAGGCAGGGAAGACCGCCTCAGCTTGGGGCAGGGTGTGCGGGACCTGGTGAGAGGCAGAAGGCCAGACATTGACTCCTCCTTTGCTCCACTCAGGCTCTCCAGGGACACTGTTGCTCGGTGCAGTCAGAGGCCCATGCCTGTGGGGAAGCCAAAATGTTTAATCGCTGATACTGTGGCTCAGAGGGTAAAGAATCTGCCTGCAATACAGGAGACCCAGGTTCATCCCTGGGTGGGGAAGATCCCCTGGAGAAGGGAAAGGCTACCCACTCCAGTATTCTGGCCTGGAGAATTCCATGAATAGAGGAGCCTGGTGGGCTACAGTCCATGGGGTCACAAAGAGTTGGACACAACTGAGCAAATAACAACATGCACACACACACAGGAACTAACTAGTCACAATGATTTTCTGCCACAATGGCTGGAGGAAGGTCCCAAAGTCTCCCTGCTGGGTCAGGCATCAACCCTTTCACTACTGGATTAGTCTGGGCTCTCCAGAGAAATAGAAAAACCGTATATGTGTATCTCCAAATCAAAGATATATGTATGTATACTAGTTCAGTCACTCAATTGTGTCCAACTCTTTGAGATCCCATGAACTGCAGCACGCCAGGCTTCCCTGTCCATCACCAACTCCTGGAGTTTACTCAAACCCATGTCCATCGAGTCGGTGATGCCATCCAACCATCTCATCCTCTGTTGTCCCCTTCTCCTTCCGCCTTCAATCTTACCCAGCATCAGGATCTTTTCCAATGAGTCGGCTCTTCTCATTAGGTAGCCAAGGTATTGGAGCTTCAGTTTCAGCATCAGTCCTTCCAATGAATATTCAGGACTGATTTCCTCTAGAATTGACTGGTTGGATATCCTTGCAGTCCAAGGGACTCTCAAGAGTCTTCTCCAACACCACAGTACAAAAGCATCAATTCTTCAGCACTCAGCTTTCTTCACAGTCCAACTCTCACATCCATACATGACTACTGGAAAAGCCATAGCTTTAACTAGGTGGATCTTTGTTGGAAAAGTAATGTCTCTGGTTTTTAATATGCTGTCTAGGTTGGTCATAGCTTTTCTTCCAAAGAGCAAGCATTTTTTAACTTTATGGCTGCTTTCACCATCTGGAGTGATTTTAGAGCCAAAAAAATAAAATTTTTCAATGTTTCCACTGTTTCCCCATCTATTTGCCATGAAGTAATGGGACCAGATGCCATCATCTTAGTTTTCTGAATGTGGAGTTTTAAGCCAATTTTTCCACTCTCCTCTTTCACTTTCATTAAGAGACTCTTTAGTTCCTCTTTGCTTTCTGCCATTAGGGTGGTGTCATCTGCACGTCTGAGGTTATAGATATTTCTCCTGGCAAACTTGATTCCAGCTTGTGCTTCATCCAGCCAGACGTTTTGTGTGATTTACTCTACATATAATTTAAATAAGCAGGGCTGACAATATACAGCCTTGATGTACTCCTTTCCCAATTAGGAACCAGTCTGTTTTTCCATGTGTGGTTCTGTTTCTTCTTGACCTGCATGTAGATTTCTCAGGAGGCAGGTAAGGTGGTCTGATATTCCTATTTCTTTAAGAATTTTGTACAGTTTGTTGTGATTCAAATAGTCAAAGTCTTTGGCATAGTCATAAACCAGAAGTAGATGTTTTTCTGGAACTCTCTTGCTTTTTCAATGATCCAATGGATGTTGGCAATTTGATCTCTGGTTTCTCTGTCTTTTCTAAATCCAGCTTGAACATCTGGAAGTTCATGGTTTATGTATTGTTGAAGCCTGGCTTGGAGAGTTTTGAGCATTACTTTGCTAGTGTGTGAGGTGACTGCAATTGTATGGTAGTTTGAACATTCTTTGGCATAGCGTTTCTTTGGGATTGGAATGAAAACTGACCTTTTCCAATCCTGTGGCCACTGCTGAGTTTTTTCCAAATTTGCTGGCATATTGAGTGCAACACTTTCACAGCATCATCTTTTAGGACTGGAAATAGCTCAACTGGAATTCCATCACCTCTACTAGCTTTGTTTGTAGTGATGCTTCCTAAGGCCCACTTGACTTCACATTCTAGGATGTCTGGCTCTAGGTGAGTGATCACACTGTCATGGTTATCTGGGTCATGAAGATCTTTTTTGTATAGTTCTTCTGTGTATTCTTGCCACCTCTTCTTCATATCTTCTGCTTCTGTTAGGTCTATACCATTTCTGTCCTTTAATGAGCCCATCTTTGCATGTAATGTTCCTTAGGTATCTCTAATTTTCTTGAAGAGATCTCTATTCTTTCCCATTCTATTGTTTTTCTCTATTTCTTTGCACTGATCACTGAGGAAGGCTTTCTTATCTCTTCTTGTAATTCTTTGGAATTTGACATTCAAATGGGTATATCTTCCCTTTTCTCCTCTGCCTTTCACTTCTCTTCTTTTCTCAGCTATTTGGAAGGCCTCCTCAGACAGCCATTTTGGTTTTTTGCATTTCTTTTTCTTGGGGATGGTTTTGGTTACTGCCTCCTGTACAATGTCATGAACCTCTGTCCATAGTACTTCAGGTACTCTGTCTTATCAGAACTAATCCCTTGAATCTATTTGTCACTTCTACTGTATAATTGTAAGGGATTTGATTTAGGTCATACCTGAATGGTCTAGTCATTTACCCTATTTTTTTTTCAACTTAAATCTTAATTCGGCAATAAGGATTTCATGATCTGAGCCACAGTCAGCTCCTGGTCTTGTTTTTGCTGATGATACAGAGCTTCTCCAGCTTTGGCTGCAAATAATATAATCAATCTGATGTTGGTATTGACCATGTGGTAATGTCCATGTGTAGAGTCTTCTCTTTTGTTGTTATAAGAGGGTATTTGCTATGACCAGTGCGTTCTCTTGGCAAAATTCTGTTAGCCTTTGTCTTGTTTCATTCTGTACTCCAAGGCCAAATTTTCCTTTTACTCCAGGTATCTCTTGACATCCTACTTTTGCATTCCAGTCCCCTATGATGAAAGGACTGGAAGGACTGATGTTGAAGCTGAAACTCCAACACTTTGGCCGCCTGATGCAAAGAACTGACTCACTGGAAAAAACCCTGATGCTGGGAAAGATTGAAGGCAGGAGGAGAAGGGGATGACAGAGGATGAGATGGTGTGACATCACCGACTCAATGGACATGAGTTTGAGTAAACTCCAGGAGTTGGTGATGGACAGGGAGGCCTGGCATGTTGCAGTCCATACGGTCGCAGAGTCGGACATGACTGAGCGACTGAACTGAACTTAATACCTCAGAGTCATCTCACGTCAAGACAAATGTGTTCTGCCTCCCCTTGCTTTCCTGTATTTATTGTGTTTACTTTTAATTATATTTACTCTGAGATCTCCGTCTGATAATAGGTAATAGAACATGACTGGAGTCTCACCGCTCAAGCTCTCCTGAAAGGACAAAATCTATCCATTTCTACTATTGATAGTAGTGGTCGAGACTTCCTGTGTCACCGCCCAGCAAGCGTTGTTCTGATTACACAAATGGACTCATTTAATCTTCACAACAGCCTGATGTAGTGAGTACTTTTTATTATCACCTCCATTTTACAATCATGAACTCCCAACGTGCCTTTTGTGTTGCTGCCGATCACCCTCTACTTCCTCTTCCGTGTCTTTTCACACAGACCTTTCACAGCCGTTCTAGAATGTTCTCTAATTTGATGACACTTGTCAAATGGTTGACAACACTTGACAAACACTTGTCAACACAGGAGAAGTGGAAGACAAAGGTGAGAGGGCCTTAGGAAGTCAAAAAGAACGTGCATTTCTGATTAGGCTCTATATTGTCTTGGGGAAAGCTATTACTTACTGCGGGGAATCAGGCTTTCCATTAAATGTATCAGAGGAAGCCAACTGGAGCTCTTGTTGCTGGAAAGGCCAAGCTGGATTGTGAGCCTTTCATCCCATGAGGTCACAGGACTAGAACACCAGATGCCTGTGACCTCCGGATGCAGCAAAACTCTCCTAGGTTGTTTAGTCACTAGGCTGTGCCTGACTCTTTTGCCACCCCATGGACCATCTCCTGCCAGGCTCCTCTGTCCATGGGATTTCCCAGGCAAGAGTACTGGAGTGGATTGCCATTTCCTTCTCCAAAACCTCTACTAACATCTGGCCGATTGAGGGCACCAGGGTTTAGAAGACACAGGCTGTGGAGGGCTGGGAGGTGGATCATGGCATTTGCAGGAGACAGGCTGCCTGTTCCATCCTGTGCCTGTGCTTCAAATGTCCTCTGTGCACCTTCCTGTCAGCTTAACTGCAATATTTACATGTCAAACAGCTTCCTAAAGCTGAGCACAGAAGAATGGATGCTTTTGAACTGTGGTGTTGGAGAAGACTCTTGAGAGTCCCTTGGACTGCAAGGAGATCCAACCAGTCCATCCTAAAGGAAGTCAGTCCTGGGTGTTTATTGGAAGGACTGATGTTGAAGCTGAAACTCCAATATTTTGGCCAACTGATGGAAGAGCTGACTTATTTGAAAAGACCCTGATGTTGGGAAAGATTGAAGGCAGGAGGAGAAGCGGCTGACAGAGGATGAGATGGTTGGATGGAATCACTGACTAGATGGACATGAGTTTGAGTAAACTATGGGGGTTGGTGATGGACAGGGAGGCCTGGCGTGCTGTGGTTCATGGGCTCGCAAAGAGTTGGACATGACTGAGTGGCTGAACTGAACTGTACCCTTTAGACTCTCTATTAACTTCCTGGGAACATGTGGGAAGAACTGACCACACACCGAAGGCATGTATTAACACACAACATGAAAGCTTTTCTCAAGTTCTGAGAAGACTTGGAGTTTTAGGGTCTCTTCCTTGAGGGCACTTCCTGTCTCCTGCCTGGGGTTCCCAGTGGGAGAAGAACACAACGGTAGAGACTGGGGCCGACTTAGGTGGAAACAGCTGGGAGATCTGTGAACGCTGTCTCAGGAGATACAAACAAGCCCTCAGTTAACTCCTAACATATCAGGAAAGGCGTCTCTCCCACCGGCTCCCAGAAGAGGTCTGTGAAAGGTCCTGGTCATCTGTGCATTGGACAGAGCTTCAAAACCAGCCGGCTCAGCCTTCTTGGCAGCATCCTCGAGACTCTCCAATGCGGTATTGCGGCAGACACGTGGGCCACCACAAAACTGTGCTGGTCAGGACTGTAACCTCCCCACCCTCCCCAAAACATCTAAGGTTTCTGCTGGGAATCGGAAAATTACTGAGTGATACTATTCCGTCTTTCCCTGCCCAGGCCAATTTTTTCATCTACCACAGAACCCACAACTTGGTATATGTACTACATCTCCAGGCATTTCTTCCCGGGAGGTTCTACTCCACAAATTTCAGTTACATATGCTCTCTGCAGGACTGTTGGTGAGTCTCCAAAAAGAGGGCTTGAAGAAAAGTAGGTAGAGCTGCAATAAAGTTGCCTCCAGAAATTTGGAGACAAAGGGAAGATTCTTAGGAACTAGTACAAATTAATCTGAGTCGAGGTAAGCAGCCTCCTTAGAATATTTCAAAAGAATATAGGATGCTGTGTTATCAGTGTATAGACTTTCACAGTTGAAACAAACTATGCGAACGTTGCTAGTAGTATCTGACATGGTAGGTACTCAACAAACGCCAGCATATTATTTTTTGTATCTTCTAGTCCAAAATCTATTTGTTGTAGAAATCATTTTGGGCCTCTTTGCTAGAATCTTCTTCTCTGAGAGTGAGCATAAATATATTTCTCTGCAGTTTTTTCTTATAATCTTCTATTTCTGGAGACTTTACAGAATAAGCCTTCTCTTTCTTGGCCGTAACAAATTTTGAGGGTAGTCATTTTGTTCCTCAAACATTCTTTTCCATTTGAAAATCCCCAAGGTCCTCAACCTTTCTGCTATGACCTGTTTTTGAGGCCTTCAGCATCCTCTTCACTCCCTCTTAACATAAGTACCTATGTTTGTCCCTCTTGGAATGTGGACACGAATGGGACACCTCAGGGCCATCATGTTTTCTCATTGTCATCTACGGAAGGTGGCATGAAATTTGTTTCACTGTCCAGTTTGTGCTAAGAAACTATCTTACTATCTTGCTAGTCAAGGAAACCTTCACAGATTTTTAAGTCACGTCTCCCATCTAAGAGTGAAGATGGCTGATGGTTCATGCACAGCTGTTTTCCTCTCCTTTCATGGTAGTTGGATACCTGGCTACGTAGCTAGAGATTACATTGCCCAGCCTTCTCTGCAGCGAGGGTCCTGACTCCACTGTTGTCAAATATAAGTGATGCACTCAACTTCCACATTTGGGCCTTTAAACATTGCCTCTGTGCTTCTCTGTGCCTTTTTCTTTTACTGATAGCTGGAAGCTGCACAGGCCTGTGACCAGGCTCTAAGGATGCAGATGAGGACCACATTCAAGGGGGCTGATGGAATTACAAGAGGGAGACTGAGGCCCTGAATGATCAGTGAAGCAGGGAACTGGCCAATCGGGACCTTTAACAACGAGATTTGTATCAGTCAACCATTGGCATGGTAGTGTGTAACAAACATCTCCCAAAATATCTGTATTCACGCCTGTGGGTCCGTCAGTCAGGGGCAGCTAGGCTGATCTAGGTTGGGTGCATCTCCTGGCTTGCTCCCCGTGTGTCTTATCCTCACGGGACCAGTGCCTCCTTCGGGTTCAGTCTTCCCTGGCAGGCCTTTAGAGTAACAGCACATATGAAGAAACATGTGACATCTATGAATGAATAGTGGTTTATGGTGTTCATTTTCTACAACCCTCTAACACATCATTACTTGCCAGTGTTCCTTAAAGATTCTTTACTAAGGTCCAGCTGTCTCATTCCTCTCAGGAGTTTGGGACATACTTCAGAAGACACAGTTTTAGGGTACCCAGAAGATCTTCTGTTACTTCTTCACCAACTTAGATCTTAATCTCTCAGTGTCCCAACACCAAAGTCAGAGGAGACAACCAGGTTGTGCCAGCCCAGAGAATGGCTTGATTTTCCCGGCTCCGGTGTCCACTCTGATCCAATTGTCTGTGGTCAAGGAGATAGGATCTTAAAATAACACGACACTTTCAACATCTTTCTTTAGCAGGGTCTGTGGATGAGAGGAAATTTCAAAGAAAAGGGTGGAGGGAGCTAGGTGCAACCCTAATCATACTGAATTCCTAGAAATGCAAAGTCATAGACCAGACAACGGGTCATGCATCCTTACCCAGAAACTGACAGCTAGGGAGTCCCAGCCTACATTGATCTCCGCCGCTGGCCTCCAATGAACCATACCTCCTGATGTTTACACCCTTCAGTGCTCCTCTCCCACATGACTCTGGACTTGACCATGGGCTTGCTTTGGTTATTGAGACATTAGCAAAGTGATGCCAACAGACTTGCTAAATGAACTCACACTGGGAACTGTCCTCTGGAAATGCTCCTTCTTAAAAGCCAACTGCCATTCTATAAGGAAACTTGGGCTACCATGCTGAATGGGAAGAGGAGGCCCCAGGCCCAGTCACTGAGTACATCCCACGAGTGACCTCAGACGTACCACATGGAAAAGAAGAACCACTCAGCTGATGCCAGTCAGTCCAGAGAATCATGAGAAATAATAAATTGCTGTTGTTTTAAATCACTGTTCAGGGAAGGTTTATAAGGCTACAAAAGATTTATTAAAATACAAGCCTTGTTTAAAATTTCCTTGGCTACAAGACTCATCTAGACATCCACATGTCTGGCCAAGGACTCTTGGAGAAAATTTTCTGGCTTTGGGAATACTGCCAAAGAGCCCTAAAAATGAAATCTGGAGATGTCTTCATTCTCTCTTGGAAATTGAGAAAATTTCCCCCTCAGATCTTGAACAGAAAAGGAAAATCCTTAAGTCACAAGGCATAAGAAAGTCTTGCTAACCAGCCAGGTGAGTCTAGACTCTCACAGAGCTCCACACATTCCTCTCTTAGGCCTGTCACTCCTGTTTTCTCCTCAATAAGTACATCAGCTTGAAGGGAAGGCTGCAGTTGTTTTTCTTGCTGGTTCTCCCAAGATACCAGGGGCGTTCCCAAGTGGTACAGTGGTAAAGAAGATGATCGCCAATGCAGGAGACTAAAGAGATGAAGGTTTAATCCCTGGGTCGGGACGATCTCCTGGAGGAGGAGAGGGCAACCCGTTCCAGTATTCCTGCCTGGAAGTTTCCATGGGCAGAGGAGCCCGGCAGACTACAGCCCATGGGGTTGCAAAGAGTTGGGCCCGACTGAGCAATTGAGTGCCTGAGCACGCACATGCACACACACACACACACACACACACACACACAAAGACACCAAGAGAGAAAATTGTTTTCAAGTAACTCCTGTTTTATCACCCAGTCTCCTGTGAGATTGCCTGTAGTGTGATGGGTTTAAGTCCTTAAATATTGAAGGGTAAATTTTCCTAATGACAAAGAAAGCTACCTAGAGAGGCAATCACCATCTTCTGAGGTCATGAAAAATACTACTAGGTGGGACTTCCCTGGTGGCAAGTGGTTAGGAATCCGCCTTGAAATGCAAGGGACACAGGTGTGATCCCTGGTTAGGGAACTATTATCCCACAAGCTGCAGAGCAACTAAGCCCGCGTATCATAACTGGAGAGCTTGTGCTCTGAACCAAAAGATCCCACATGATGCAACAAAGACCCGACTCAGCCAAATAAATACTTTGAAAACCATAAAAAATTCTTCTGGGATCTTGGGAATATTTTGGCTGGGTATCTCAGAATAACTGTCTCTGGCTGAAGGTGTCCCCAGTTACTTTCTGATTCCATTCAGGATGCAAGGCTCCAAGTACTATTAAGTGTACCAAGGGATTTCTATTCCAAAACACCAAGACTGACATTAAAAACCTCTTAAGTCAGAGACTAAGCACTGAACTTTGCCCAGAAGCAAACTTTCATTCATTCATTGAACAAGTATGTTATTGGGCAACTACCCTATGGATCCATATGATGGCTGAGCAGATATTTCTTCTTTTGAGGCTTGCCAGCATGCATTCTCACCTTGGGAAGAGTGAATCAAACAATTTTTTTTTTTTTTTTTGACGATGGGAGATAGCCTCCTTCTTTTGGATCCAGTTCGATGAGTCTTCTCTCCCTCCCCAAGCCAAGAGAGAGGCTGTGATCCAAGCCAGGCCAATTAAATGTTCTTGCTCTGGATTTTAAATCAAAACAGATTAAAAAGACTGAAAACAAGTTGGCACTCGGGGATCTCACACCCCAATCAGGCTGCTTTTACTAGAACATTTCCTGCCACTTTAACTTCACACTGTTTAGGACTGCCTTATTACTACTCGTTTCCAAGCCCTGTTCTCTGGCCTATTGATTCCAGATGTCCTTCCAACAAATCTCATTTTCCTTAGATTAGCCACACCGATTTCTGTTGCTTTCATCCCAAACACCCTGACTGGACACAAGAAATGAATGAAACAGACATAATCCCAGCTTTCAAAGTCTATCAGTCTGGTCGGGAAGATACACACTAAACAAATGAAAAAGTGTACATTACAGAGAGTTGTGAAATAAAGGGACAGGGTGTCATGAGAGCCAGGAATGGGGTGACCTAATTGACATTTCAGTGGTGTTGCTGAAATCTGAAGGCTGAACGGGCTCAGGGAGACAGGGTGGAGGGAAAGAACCTCTCTGGCCGAGGACAGAGAACAAGCAAAGGCCCTGAGGCAGGGAGATGTTTGCTATGTTCCAGGAAGGAATGGAGGCTGGTGTCTTTGGGAGGCATGAGCTAGGGCTACTCCTGGATCACACAGTCTCGTAGGTTACGGGGAGAAGTTAAGTTTGACATCAAGACAAGAGGCAGATGTTACTGGAACATTTTAAGTCTGTGAGGATGTGATCTGATTAGATTTTTAAACAATTCCTCTGGCTGCTGTGAAATGAGGCAGCTTAGAGGACAAGAACTAGGGAGCCATTGATTGTTCTGGGAGGGTGACAATGCTATTTAGGCTACATAGCAGCAAAGGAGAGGGAGAGCAGCAGAGTCCTACTGGAATTTGTCGGTTTGGACACAGGGCCTCCCGCTCCAGAGTGTGACTGCCCGTGGCAAAGACCAGCCTTGCTCCTGCCTGAACCCCCTGCAGATCTGCATCCACTGTGCTTCTCCAGAGTTTCATAATTTATGAAGTGCTGCTCTGTCCAAATCTCACTCGATCCTCGCAGCAACCTCGAGGGGTTGCTGAAAATCAGATAACGAAGGCTGGAAAGGGGCGGTTGAATGGCAAAGATACACAGCTGCTAACAACCAAACCAGGACTCAGATCCGACACCTTCCGTGATCGCTGCTGCCTCCAGCTTAGTAGAAGGAAAAAGAAAGTGAAGTCACTCAGTTGTGTCCAACTCTTTGCGACCCCATGGACTGTAGCCTATCAGGCTCCTCAGTCCATGGGATTTTCCAGGCAAGAGTACTGGAGTGGGTTGCTATTTCCTTCTCCAGGGGATCTCCCCAACTCAGGGATTGAACCCAGGTCTCCTGCATTGTAGGCAGGCGCTTTACCATCTGAGCCACCAGGGAAGTCCAACTTAGTATCTAATGTATAAATTGTGCAAGCCCCAGGAACGTTCACAGATCTGAAAGTGAGTCGAGATCTTCTATGCCGGTCGTGGACATTCCTCGCCCAGATGAGCCTGAGCTCTGTCTGTAGGATGGTCCTGCCACTTCATTTGCATCCCTCTCCTTCCCTTGCCTCGTGGCTTCTGAAACCACTGTCCAGCTTTGCCCAGCACACGCTGAGCCCTCTTTGGCCAAGACATCCATGCCTGCCCCCTTTCATCACATTCTGCCTGAGTCTCCGTCAACATTCTTTGAGTCATTTCTGCCATCCTTCCCTGGAACCTCTGCCTCCCTCTGCCTGGGTTAATGTCTGGACTGGCAGCATCAGCGTTCCATGGCAACTTGTTAGAAATGTGAACTCTCAGGTCCTGCCCCAGGCCTACTGAATGAGGAACCGGGGGGTTGCCCGGCCATCTGTGCTGTCACTGGCCTGCCAGGTGACTGATGCATACCAGAGTTTGAGAACCACTAGCCCACGTCTTCTCAGGAACAGCCCTGGTGCTGCAGACAGCTGAGCCCAGGGAAGGCTGTGTTTCCTATAAACCCAAGTCAGGGGCTGAAGTCCCTGACGGCTCTGACTGCACTTCTGGGCCCGCATGGCTGAGAAATGGGGACAGCCCCAAACTGAAGAACTCAATGAAGCTCCGAGAGGTATTTTCAGGGCCAGTCTCCCGTTAGGCCTCTCTCCTTGGCTTGCAGACAGCTCCTTCTTGCTGTGTCCTCCTGGAAGTCTTCTATCTGAGTGTGTGCACAACTAGGGTGTCTTTTTGTGTCTGATCTCTCTTCTTATAAAGTCACCTGTCAGGCTGGGCCAGGGTCTATCCATATGACCACGTGTAACCATGTGGTGGTAGTGGTCAGTCACTCAGTCGTGTCTGACTCCTTGTGACCCCATGGACTGTAGCCCTCCAGGCTCCTCTGGTCCATGGGATTTTCCCAGTGAGAATATTGCAGTGGGTTGCCATTTCCTCCCCCAAGGGATCTTCCCATCCTGGGGATTGAACCCCCCTCTCCTGCATGGGCAGACTGATTCTTTACCACTGAGCCACCTGGGAATTTAACCAAAACCACCTTTTTAAAGGCCCCGTCCCCCGATACAGTCATATTGTGAGGTGCTGGGGGGTTAGGACTTGAATATATGAATTTATGAGGGGACAGCTCTGTACAGACTATGACTAGAATTCTCTTCAGTGGAGTAGGGAACAACTGTAAGAGGTGGTCAGAGAGGGTTTCCCAGAGAAGATGATGCTTAACTTTAGTCCTATAATATGTTTCCAAGTGGACAGGCATTGAGAGTGAATTCTGGGCAGAGCAAGGTACCCTGGGCAGGTAAAGAAGTGGGACAATTGGTTGGCTTGGAGAGAAGTATGTCAGTGGCTAGAGTATGCGGTCCATGATGTTGTATCTTGCTGCCCAGGTCAGGGGAGTCCAGGGGCCCAGTCTAGAGTCTCCAGTAGCTTTGACTAATGTATCATTTGGGTTCTTTGGTTACTGACTCAAGTTAGGGTAAGTCAGCATGGAATTTATAAAAGGATATTAGGGAGCTCAGAGAATTGTTGGGACGGCAGAAGAATTAAACACAAAAATGGTGCCTTGGGGAATGGTGCCCATCAGAACTGCTTAATTACTTTGACAGAGTGATCCCTGCCAAGGGACCAACAAACAAGCTCTGACAGCTTTCTCTGCCCTTCAGTTCAGTTCAGTTCAGTCGCTCAGCTGTGTCCGTCTCTTTGTGATCCCATGGACTGCATCATGCCAGGCTTCCCTGTTCATCACCAACTCCCAGAGCTTACTCAAACCCAAGTCCATAGAGTCGGCGATGCCATCCAACCATCTCATCCTCTGTCATCTCTGCCCTTGAGACCCTTCAATCAAGATGCAAGATCCCAGACTGATAACATCAAGTATTGGTGAAGATATGACTGATAACATCAAGTATTGGTGAAGATATGACTGATAACATCAAGTATTGGTGAAGACAAGGAGCAGCTAGAACTATCCTAAAATGCTGATGGGAATGTGAACCAGTACCAAAACTTTGGAAAGTTGTTTGGCAATATCTACTAGATATAAAACATACTTACCATGATTCAGCCATTCCCTATTTTCAAATACAAGAACATTTGGTGACACTTGAAGGAATTAGAGTGTATCAAGTCATTGCACTATTTCCTTGCTTTTCCTTTAGCATCATCTTCTTTCAGTGCTCTTTCAGATCAACAGAAGTCTTGCCAATGAACACACATAATTTTTGTTTGTTGTGAACCATCTCTTCTTTTGTAGCCAGTGGTACTCTGAGCTATACTAGCATATAGCACAGTCATGGAACTCCACATCCTGACTGCTTTCACTGGAACAATGGGTGTAAATAAATGGAAAATAAGTAGAAAATAATTACTGTAAATGTTTCACATGGATATAAACTTGGCAGCATCACCTGAAAGTTTCTCTGTACACCACTGTGCCTGTGGAATGGGTTGAAGAGCACAGAGCTAGTCTTTGTATCTAGCAGGGGCTAATGCCAGGTAATAAAATGGCATTCATTGAGTTGAATGGACTCCCCATGATTTGCTTGGGGAAAGCCCTGCCTGACTTCTCCTGTTGGTCTGATTCCAGGCTGGATCACTCAACCACTGCCCCAGTGATGACTCTGCTCAATGCAAAAATAATCTTCAATTAGATACTTTGCTCAGTTTAAAAATTATGTTCATTTGGCCTCTTCTGACTTCTTGGCCAATGTTTTTCAGCCAAAAAACTAAAATCTGAAACTGTTGCCTGTGCATGTCCTTCAAAGGACTTCCCCCATTACAGTCATTTTTTTAGAGTGTCTGTACAGAGCAGTGTGCCCATCAGTGTGGTTTAGACCAATATACAGTTGATCCTTGTTATTCAACTTGGTATTATGGTATAATGGTATAATATTCTTGGTATTATGTCCTCTGAAGTCATCAGGAACACTGAATTAGTGAACACTGAAACATTGTTCCTAGCGGAAATAGAACCTTGACTATGAAAGCAATGCAAGTATTTGACTGGGGGGGTTACACATACATTTTAGTGAGTAGGTACCATTTGCAAATATAGACTCAATGAATAATGACGACTGGCTATGTATGGTTCATATTCTTCATGAGAACTTAAATCCTCTAACCCATCTTTCCATCCTTGCCCTTTCTCCCCAGTCTATGCTTAGCCTCTGGACTCCAAGCTTTTCAACAGTCATTTATCTTTATGCCATCCAGGATGGCAGGCTGCAGTATCCTGGAAGGCACACACTGCCTAGTGTGAGCATATATATACCTGATGGAAGGTTATAAGAGATACTCTCAAGATTCCTCCCACCCCCTACCTCCTTCAGAGCCCTTTTCCTCCTGTTTACTCTCCTTTCTCCCCCTTCTGCACTTCTTCCTGAGGCCCACTCCCCCACACTCTCACCTAGCTTTGCTTTCAGACCACATTTCCTCTCCCCTCACCTGTGACCCTCCTCCCCAGAAGGCCCAGAAGGTCTTTCAAGTACTTTCCTTTAGAAAAACTGATCCCTTGCAGTTTTGGTGACTGCAACTACATTGCTGGCTACTTTGTGATTTCATCCTGACCTGGAAGTTGAGGATGGAGAGTCCTTCAGAGGAACCAGCTTGCAGAGGCCCCCAGGGGCCCTGGTACCGTTAGAACAGAGCTGGAACCACCACGGTTATCTGGGGGCTGATCAGTTCTACCGTTGCAGGACACATCCATCTACAGCTCAGTGCTTGAAAACAAGCATGTTTCCCTCATACATCAGGGACTCCAGGCTGGGCTCAGCTGGGTGGTTCTGCTCTTCTCTGTTTGGCTTGATCATCACAGTCCACCGGGGGTCAACTGATCTGGGATGGACCTGTTGGAAGTGGCCCTGCTCCAGTGTGTCTCTTTCCCCTCCTGGAATGGTGGGTAGACTAGAGCATGCCCTTCCTAAGGCAACTGCATGAGTGCAAGAGAATAAGCAGAAGCACTCATAAAGCCTTAAAAGCCTAGGCTCAGAATCAACATACTGCCTGGAGTGTGGGGACCCCCAAACCCCCCTCTCAGGTGTGCCAGAAGTCACAGGGCTCAGTATCAGACGCACACTAAATCAGCAAAGGAACAAGGCACCAAGGGCCGGGTCTGGGGGCCAGCTGTCCTCTCCCGGGGGGGTCTACAGACAGGGCCTATCTCTCCTAGCAGCAACATATGATGACACAAGGGGAATATTGGCAACAAGGGACACTCCCCTGAGCCTTGGTGGCCAGGGTTCTCACCGGTCATGAAGGCACAGCTGGCTGCTGCTGTGTTTACCGCAGTGTGGACCAGCCCCTCCGAAGGTCCATGTGATGCTCTGTAGTCCCAGGCATCACCATAGATAGCACTGTGTCACTATCTGGTTTGGCTCCGGGTAAACAAGGACACTCTTGTCAGGCAGGATATCCCCGGGCTTAATGCTACCTCCCAGGAAGCAGGAACCAAGCCTTCTTTGGAATATGCAGAGTTTGGAGTTAGTCCTTTAACACAGGCTGTCTCTTCTGTCTCAGTCTAGTGACTGTGTCAGAGTCAGGGGGCAGTGTGGTGTCACAGCTGAAGGCATAGCTGCAGGGATGGAGGGTGAGCTGGGGCCACTCATGCCACCCAAACAAGGGCCTGTCTAGGGTGAGGACGGGGCCACAGTCCACCATGTTCTCATCATCCTAGAACACCACACTCCCTGCATCCCGTGTGCTGTCCTCCACTTTCCCATAGCTCCTCATTTACCAGGAAAGTCCCAACTCAGGCTGTAAAATTGAGGGCGCCCCAAAGCTCTCTCTGATGACCCTCAGCAAAGGCAGAGCCTTCTGAACTGACTCAAGCTCCACCCTGCCCAGTGCTCTGAGATGAGATGGCCCCTGTCCCACGCTCCTTTCGATTCTTCGTCTGTCCTCTTCTCCTGATTGGTCCCCGACTTAACTTAACCAGGACAATGATCTCCCTGCCTCACATGTGCCTTGGAGGCTCCCTGGCCCAACCGTCTGCTCCCATTCCTGACAGCCTGCCCACTGCCCAGCGTGGAAAGTGCAGATCAGTTCTTCTGAGGGCTGTTTCCAGTCCCCAGTCCCCATATTCCCACCTGGTTCTTCTCCTCCCAGCTGCTGAAACGATTTCCAGATTTTCAAGGCAGGGAGGAATTGGTGAGAACTCTTCACAATCCACGTCCCTTTGCCCAGGCTTGTAAAACACTTTATGTGCAAATATATTGTCTCCTCCTTGGCACCTGGGGTGTGAAACTGGGCTGGCAGCAAATCTGGTCTGAATCCAGGCTACTCCTGGGCCTCAGAGCAAAACCAGGCCACTCGCAGAGATTATTGACCCTGAAGATGAAGCTTTCCTCTTCCCAAATGTCACCTCCTCCATGAAGCCTTCCTTAGACCCTTAGGGGATAGTGATTTCTCTCCAGTCTGAAACCTCATGAAGGTCTCCATACAGATTCTTCCTGGTAGTACTTCCTTTTCCCTGAGAGCCCCATCTCATCTGTGTTGTAGGTAATCGGAACCATATCTATCCCCTTTACATCTACCCCCTAGAGTCAATGTTTGTTGAATGACTATATTTGATGATAGCTGACAGATGGCCCCATGGGCCCTAGTCTCTAAAAGGCAGATCTAAACTGGAAAAAGAAAGGTCAGCAGAGTTCTTTGTTCACCTCAGCCCTAAAGCAGGTACAACAGGCCACCCCATGGGGAGCCTGGCGCAGGGACCTTCCAATGCCTGGCAGGCGGCCCGTCAAGAAAGAAGAAACCAGGATGCAGGCTCCCTGAGGGTGGGGATGTGTTTTAGTTTATACCTTCAGGGCTCAGCAAAATGCTGCCCACCTAGAAACAGTGAGGTCCAACAAAGCCACAAGGAGCAGGTAATACAAGGCTCAATTTAGAGACAGAACTGAAGCAAGCAGCTTCTTAAAATAAGGCCTTCCAGTGGGGTGGGGGTGGGAAGGGTGGGGGTGGGAGAGTGGGCCCAGAGTCAGCCAGTAGGTTCTTTTTCTCTTCTGCTCCCTCCAGAGTTGAGGCTGTGTTCTTGGAGCAGCAGCGCCCCCACCATCACCGGCTCCCACAGACCCCCAGGTGCCAAGATGCCAGCAGGCAGTGGAGGCGTGGAAGAGGCTCCCTCCACAGCCGAGCTGCTCACCCTTCAATGTGCACGTGCTCAGCCCAGGTTTTGTGAACCTGCAGCTGCTGGGTTTGTAGGTCTGGGTAGCGCCTGAGATTCCACAGTTCTCCCAAGTTCCTGGGTGATGCGGATGCTGCTGGCTGAGGAAGGTATTTGAGTGGTGATGGGCCAGGCTAGCAACGGGTCTCAGAGCTGGCAGCCTATGGTCACCTGGCAGAATTTTAAGCTGCTGCTGCTACTGCTGCTAAGTCACTTCAGTCGTGTCCAACTCTGTGTGACTCCATAGACGGCAGCCCACCAGGCTCCCCTGTCCCTGGGATTCTCCAGGTAAGAACACTGGAGTGGGTTGCCATTTCCTTCTCCTATGAATTTTAAGCTACTGAGGCCTATTGCCAATAACTGGATGGTTATTGTGAGGTTAGTGGGTCTCCAAGTTCAGGCCCTGGGCTGGCAGCACCAGCATCAGCTGGAAACTTGTGAGAAATGTAAAAGCTCAGGGGCCCTCACAGACCCCCAAACTGCAAGGGCGAGTGCAGGAATCTAGGTTTTAACAAGCCCTTCAGGTGCACACTGAAGCCTGTGAATCTCTGCATTTTCTGCCTCCCAGTGTGATATAACAGGAGGTGCAGAATATCACACAGAATCACCATATGGGCTTCTTACCAGAAGTACTTGACCTGAGTCTCTTCTCAAGGAAACAGTGGTTATCCTATCCTGGTAATGCTGTGTGGTTGTGGAGAATGTCCCTTTTTTTTTTTTTTTTTTCCATTTATTTTTATTAGTTGGAGGCTAATTACTTTACAATATTGTAGTGGTTTTTGTCATACATTGACATGAATCAGCTATGGATTTACATGTAATCCCCATCCCATCCCTCTGGGTCTTCCCAGTGCACCAGGCCCGAGCACTTGTCTCATGCATCCAACCTGGGCTGCTGATCTGTTTCACCCTTGATAGTATACTTGTTTCAATGCTATTTTCTCAGAACATCCCACCCTCGCCTTCTCCCACAGAGTCCAAAATTCTGTTCTGTACATCTGTGTCTCTTTTTCTGTTTTGCATATAGGGTTATCGTTACCATCTTTCTAAATTCCATATATATGTGTTAGTATACTGTATTGGTCTTTATCTTTCTGGCTTACTTCACTCTGTATAATGGGCTCCAGTTTCATCCATCTCATTAGAACTGATTCAAATGAATTCTTTTTAATGGCTGAGTAATATTCCATGGTGTATATGTACCACAGCTTTCTTATCCATTCGTCTGCTGATGGGCATCTAGGTTGCTTCCATGTCCTGGCTATTATAAACAGTGCTGCAATGAACACTGGGGTGCACGTGTCTCTTTCAGATCTGGTTTCCTCAGTGTGTATGCCCAGAAGTGGGATTGCTGGGTCATATGGCAGTTCTATTTCCAGTTTTTTAAGGAATCTCCACACTGTTCTCCATAGTGGCTGTACTAGTTTGCATTCCCACCAACAGTGGAAGAGGGTTCCCTTTTCTCCACACTCTCTCCAGCATTTATTGCTTGTAGACTTTTGGATAGCAGCCATCCTGACTGGCGTGTAATGGTTGTGTAGTGGTTGTGGAGAACGTCCCTTTTCTTAAGGGAGACATGCTGAAACATTTAGGGGTGAAGTGTCAATGTGTGCAGACTGCTTTGGCATGGTTTGGCCAAAAGAGAATGCATGTGTAATAAGAGAGACAGTATGGGTGTGGCAAGATGTTAATAGCTGGTAAATTTAGATAAGAGGTTTAAAGGAGTCCCATGAACCCTTCTTTCAAATTTTCTGAATTTGGGGAATTTTAAAAAATAAACGAAGAAATAGTAACCATGCAGGGTCTGGCCTCTGGTGTTCTCTGATGCAGTTGCTTGAAGGTAAAAGCTGAATCCATTGTAAAATCTCCTTCTGGTAATGCAAACGCAGAGCCAGTATTGAGGACCTCAGTTGCAGGGCAGCTTTTCTTAAACTGTGTTCAAAACAACCACCTGCACCAGAACTGTCTGGGCTGCTGCTTTAAAATGCAAGTCCTGAGCCTCATTTGTGCCCTGGAATGAGGATCTCTCAGGCCAGCACCATGGAGAATTCTGATGCTAATATTTGAGAATCATTGTTTAAAACCCTTTGTCAGAGCATTAGGTCACCAATCCAGGCTACAACAGGGCCCAGGACATAAAATGAACTAGTACATGTACGCCCATGGCTGATTCATGTCAATGTATGGTGAAAACCACTACAATATTATAAAGTAATTAGCCTCCAATTAAAATATATAAATAAATTAAAAATAAAATGAACTAGTAAAGCAGGCTGGGTATAAGGCAGTAGGGAGCAGTGAGAAATAAAGGAGACAAGAGAACAGATGCTCCCTTTAAAGCCCCAGCTTCCAGCTGACTGTGGCAAGAATGTGTTGCCAATGTTGCCCAGCATTGTCAAATCTTTTTTTTTTGGAAGATATACAAGAAATTCAGAATTTTTAATCCCCCAGTTTAAAAGTGTTGATGACTTTCTCAATCAAAATCCAAACACTGTAGGGTCTGCAGTGATGTCCCTTCTTTCATGACTTATATTTGTAATACATGTGCTGTCAATGTGTGTGTGTGTGTATTCAGACAAAGCTAAACAAAACATCTCTGGGGGTAATGTGCAGCCTCCTTACCACTCATCTGTAACTTCTGACTTGGACTTAGCTAAGCAATCGGGATGCTATGAGGGTCATGGTTCAAGGGTTCTATAGCTTATCAGAGAAAATCCCACAGCCGGCATTCTAATCGTGTTGTCACATCCTGGAACAATAGTTTCCCCTGCAGGAATCTTCCCAAACATCCCCTGCAGATTTCCTCTGTTGTTCTTTAAGCCTGATGGGGCTGAGGGGGCGGGAGAACCTGAGTGAGTGGTGCTTCCACTCCAAAGGGGTTTCCCACTTACTCTGGGTACTTTCTATGATCCAATGGATGTTGGCAGTTTGATCTCTGGTTCCTCTTGCCTTTTCTAAATCCAGCTTGTATATATCTGCAAATTCTCGGTTCATATACTATTGAATCCTAGCTTGGAGGGTTCTGAGCATGACCTTGCTAGCATGTGAAATGAGTGCGATTGTGCAATTTGAACATTCTTTGGCATTGCCCTTCTTTGGGATTGAAATGAAAACACTTTTCCAGTGAGAGTTGGACCATAAAGTAAGCTGAGCGCTGAAGAACTGATACTTTTGAACTGTGGTGTTGGAGAAGACTCTTGAGAAACCCATGGAAGGCAAGGAGATCAAACCAGTCCATCCTAAAGGAAATCAACCCTGAATATTCGTTGGAAGGACTGATGCTGAAGCTGAAACTCCAATACTTTGGCCACCTGATGGGAAGAGCTGACTCATTAGAAAAGACCCTGATGCTGGGAAAGATTGAGGGCAGGAGGAGAAGGGGATGACAGAGGATGAGATGGTTGGATGGCATCACCAACTTGATGGACATGAGTTTGAGCAAGCTCCAGGAGATGGTGGAAGACAGTGAAGCCTGGTGTGCTGCAGTCCATGGGGTCGAAAAGAGTCGGACAGGACTGAGCGACTGAACAGCTACAGCAACTGGGCACTTTCTGCGGCTCCAGCCCAGCAACCACGCCACCTGCCTGCACGTCCTGGGCTGCAAGGTCTCCGTCCCAGCAACTCTGCTGCCCTGTTGTGTGAACCTGGGCAAGTCACATCCCCTCTCTGCACCACCAGCTCCTTTCCGTGGCAAGAGACTATAGCCATTGGTTTTTTTTAGCGCAGAACTCTTTTTTTTTTTTTTTAAATCGAATGAAAATTTATAGCAAAACCCAAATATAAAGCAAAATGACACAAGGTTAATTTTTCTAAGGTTGACTGGGACACATGAATACTTGCCAAACCTCTCATACCGCCATAAAATCCCAGGAAAAGAGTTTGAAAACTACAGAGCTTAGTTATTTTCAATAAAGTTTTCCAATTTGGAGATTTGCTTTTTTTTCCAATTTGGAAATGCCATTTTTATGGGATTTATGGGATTTCAGATATTTATGGGCAATTTGCTCTAGGTGTCCCACTTGTTAATATTTTACTTACAACTGTAGGGAAGGCCACTTCTTCAAAGCAATTTTTGAAGCCTCCTGATTATACAGAATTGTGCTAGAAGCTATAAAGGAAAACAGTCATGGCTCCCAGTTACCTGGCATTAGAATTAAAAATACTGAGAGGTCAAAGAGGAAATGGGCTTTGGACAAATTCTCATCCTGTGCTTTTTGACCTTTTCTAACCTATGGCTTCCTTATGACAAGCATAAAGATCTCATGGACTGAGAGTTCTTGATGTCATCCCACAACTGCTTTGAGAAAAATTTTGTTCAACTTTTCTTTGTGTAATTTATCTAACAATAAATTACAATTTATTGTAATAAATTAAAATAATTAAAAGACAATAGGTATTATATTTTCATGTTCCACATGAAATTATTTAACAGAGCATTATTTACTTGCTTTTTCCAAAACACACATGTATGCCACCACCAAAGAATGGAACCCTCTCCTTCCTTCCAGTCATTGAGTATAACTGACCAAATCCATTCATCCTCGTTTGTGCTTAAGCCTTGCTGTCTTCAGTTATGAAGTGTGAGGCCTTAATACTGGAAGTGAGGTGGGTCTGGGGAGTTGGTGGGGATACAGGTGAAACCAGAGTAGCCTTGGGTTGATTATTGTTGAAACTGGGCAAATGGTCTATGGAGATTCTTTGGTGTTCTCTCCACTTCTATATGTTTCAAAAATTCCCATAATGAAAGGGTTGAAATGAAGATGCTGTCATCTGCCTGCATGTTGGAGTGGAGTGTTTCGCCCCGCTGCAAACCTGGAAGTGTGTTGAATGGCATCTTCAGTTGCTATAGCCACTCCTGACCATGTTTCTCCTGCCTCCACTCCCCGACTCTATCCATTTTGTCATACCAGAGTATCCTACTGCGCCCCTCTGAGGACACCCAGGGAAGTGCAGCAGTCCAAATCCCAAGTCAGCGGAAGCCCCTCATTCTGGGTCCCTTCACTGGCTTCTTTTCAGTAACCAGTGGAGCTGGTCCCGGCCACTGCAAGTCCTCTCTAGCCTGGGGTACAGAGGGTTAACACTCTGCCTCTGGAATGACTGGGTTTCCCTTTGGTCAGAGCTGCCTTTTAGGCTCATGCCTTGGTGATGACTCAGTACAGACCAGCATGACCGTGAGTCTGTGGCTCCCGAGTCCGGCGTAACTGACCTGTATTACCAGAAATTAAGACTGTTTACACTTGACTTCTTCATCCAGGTTGAAACAACACACCTGTGTCCTGAGTGGTGGGAAAGGCTTCCGTAACACTGGGTGCCTCATGGACGGCAGCCTCCAGGGATAAAACAAATCAGAAGCTGCTGCTAACTAAAGAATCTGTGGCATTCAAACGCAGGGAAGGGGTTGTGGGGGTGCGGAGTGGGCGGGCAGGGCACCAAAAGGACTGACATGCGAAAAATCCATCTGTGACAAAATGGCTTCCAACTAATTAAACAGAGAAAAACCTCTTTTAGGGAAGATAATCCTATTGGATCAACTTGCAAGATTTTTCCAGCCACCTTCTGCCTCTTGGAGCTTCAATTAAAAGCTATTTAGCAGATGGCAGTTTCTGAGTCACAAACTTAGACTGTTTCTGAGTCACAAACTTAGACTCTGGCAACCATGTGAGCTGTTGGTTTCCCAGGGGGTCCCGGCCACATATGGCCCTGGAAGAGGTGTGACCGTACGTTCCTGGCGGTCAAGAGAGAGTCCTTGCACATCCTAGCATTCAGATGACAGGCATGTCAGTGCGCCCATCAAGGGCGATGAGCAGGAGGGACTTTACTGCTAATTCTGGAATTTGGGGGCTCTGGCCCCCAAACATAACATAGCAAGGCTGGCAAGGAGCCTAAAAACACATCGTGTGTGTGTGTATGTGTGTGCTCAGTCGTCCACGCGTGTCCGACTCTTTGTACCCCCAGGACAGTAGCTGGCCTGACTTCTCTGTCTGTGGAATTTTCCAGGGAAGAATACTGGAGTGGGTTGCTATTTCCTGCTCTAGGGGATTTTCCCGCATCTCTTGTATCTCCTGAGCTGGCAGGCAGATTCTCTACCGCTGCACCACCTGGGAAGCCCACCCTGGAGATATCATCTGGCACAACCCCTTCTTTTTATAGAACAGGGAAACCGAGACTCAGAGAGGCGATGTGGTCTATCCAAAGTCACCTCGCAAGGGAAAACCAGAGTCAGGAATTAGTCTCAGTCTTGCTTACTTTAGAAATGACTTCTCTGTTTATTTTAGGGACTTGATTCATTGCCTGGTTCTCTCCCAAGTTCTCTCCTTACACTCAGGGGGTGCCTCAGGGACATTTCCCCCATGATCTGACAAACTTGTCAGTAGAGAGGCTGGAAAAGGTCACTGTGTCCTTCCTCCGGTTCACTGCAGGAATCAGAGCTTTACTGCCCTCCTCCTCAAAGCGTCCTACTAAAGCTGAAGTCCCAGCTTCCCTTGGGTGCTGTCAAAGAGAAGCAAAGCCGAACATTGTTCAGAGGCAGCAAGACAGATTTCATTCAGTTCTACTGCAGTCGGGGAGAGAGCTCAGCTCAACTCCACTGAAACAGAGGACAGGAGGCCTTACACCCTGGGGCATGCTAAAGGAACGTAACAAAGGATGTGATGGAGGCTGGGTGATGGGTCAAGGCCACCCGTATTTTGTTGTTTTGTTTTTTTTTTTAATAATTTTATTTGTTTGCTTTTGGCTGTGCCGCATCTCTGTTGCTGTGTGGGCTTTTCTCTAGTTGCAGCAGGCAGGGGCTGCTCTTCATTGCGGTGTGCGGGCTTCCCATTTGTGGCAGTTCTCTTGTTGCAGAGCAGGGCTCTAGGGCACTCAGGATTCAGTAGCTGGGGCTCCCGGGCTCCAGAGCACAGGCTCGGCGGTTGTGGCACACAGGCTTGGTTGTTCTGCGGCTTGTGTGGTCTTCCTGGACCAGGGATCAAATCCGTGTCTCCTGCATTGACACGTGGATCCTCCACCACTGAGGCACCAGGGAAGTCCCCACCTGTGTTCTCTACTGAAAGTGGGCTCCCATCTCCACCCACGTTCCCCCTCCTCCCTTTGGAGGCTGGGAGACACGGCCCTGCCCTTCTTGATGATTACCTTTCAAGTGATGGCTCCTAGGTCCTCAAAAAAGATAGTACTGGCTTATGGAAGATACATCACAACAGCACAGAGAAAGGATTTCCAACTGCAAGTTCTTCAAAGTAAATGCTCATAAGAAAAGGGAAGTCAGGGGCATATAATCAGGTTTTGGGAACAAACAGTAAATCCTTTTGGCAGTGTTGAGATTTCTATGAAATTAAAACAGGCTGGCTCCTTGGAAGGAAAGCTATGACAAACCTGATAGTGTATTAAAAAGCAGAGACATCACTTTTCCAACAAAGGTCTGGATAGTCAAATTTATCATTTTTCCAATAGTACGTATGGATGTGAGAGTTGGACCACAAAGAAGGCTGAGTTGGACCATAAAGAAGAATTGATGCTTTCAAATTGTGGTGCTGGCGAACACTCTTGAGAGTCCCAAGGACAGCAAGGAGATCAAACAAATTAATCCTAAAGGAAGTCAACCCAGGATATTCATTGGAAGGACTGATGTTGAAGCTGAAGCTCCAATACTTTGGCCACCAGTTGCAAAGAGCCAACTCATTGGAAAAGATCTTGATGCTGGGAAAGACTGAGGGCAGGAGAAGAGGGTGACAGAGGATAAGATGCTTGGATGGCATCACTATCTATCTTGTCATCTGTTCTTGACTCAGTGATCATGAATCTGAGTAAATTGCGGGAGATGGTGAAGGACAGAGGAGCCTGGTGTGTTGCAGTCCATGGGGTCACAAAGAGTCCAACGAGACTTAGCAACTGAGCAGCAACAATTTCAGGGGACTGGGACCGTTGTCCTGGGGATGCAGACCTGAGGTGTGTGTGTTGTTCAAGTGTCTTAGTATAGAGCATGGACAAAATCATTTGTGCCAAGAGCCTGCAGTTCTCATGGGCCAACAATGAGGCCCAGCCAACAGTCAGAGGAGGCTGATTCGAGTTTGGTCAAAGAATAGTTTCTGTTAGCGCCGATGAGACTTCTGCTGCCCTGGCAGTCAGGAAGTTGATTCAAATGTTTTCCCATGCTCAGTTCAGTTCAGTTCAGTCGCTCAGTCGTGTCCAATTCTTTGCGACCCCATAAACCGCAGCACACCAGGCCTCCCTGTCCATTACCAACTCCCGGAGTTTACTCAAACTCATGTCCATTGACCAGATGGACCTTTGCTGGCAAAGTAATGTCTCTGCTTTTTAATATGCTCTCTAGGTTGGTCATAACTTTCCTTCCAAGGAGTAAGTGTCTTTTAATTTCATGGCTGCAGTCACCCTCAAATTTCCCATGTAACCTACTACAATTTAAGCTTATTTCTACCTGTTCTGTACTGTGGCTGGAAGTTAGTTCATGTTCTACTTGGATTGCCTCTTATGTTTATAGTCAAACTTTCCCAGACTGGATTTTAAGTCGTTTGAAGATAAGATCCATGTATCACATTAAAAAAAAAAAAAACAAACCTTCCATTGTACCTTGTAAGTAGCTGATTTGATAATTATTTTCTGATCAAAATCCCAGGTCACATTCCACTTTCAATGGTACTCACCAACATTCTACATCCTATTTCTGGAACCAGCTCTGTGGTTTTTCTCAACCTTCTTCCAACATGGGAGGCCAAAATCAGGCTCAGCAATTCATGTCTGTACATCTCGAGAGCACATTCTCTTTTCAGAAGGCCCTCGAGAATTCAGTTCATCCGGTTTTCGCTGAGCGCCTGCTATAGGCCAGACGGATGCTGCTCTGGGTGCCGAGGAGAGATCAGCAGGGCGTTGTACTCTCATATGATGCCAAGTGGACCAGCAGGAGACTGAGCGGTAAGTCAGTGATCTCAGGACTCAGTGAGGCGCTCAGAGGTAGAGGTGTGTATGTGTACAAGTTCCTCAGTCGTGTCCGGCTCTTTATGATCCCAAGGACTGTTGCCCGCCAGGCTCCTCTGTTCATGGAATTCTCCAGGCAAGAATACTGGAGTGGGCTGCCATTCCAGGGGTCCCTAAATGCGAATGGATGGAAAATGGTCAGGAAAGGTCTCTCCAGAAGAGACAGTGTTTGCCTGGGCTGGCTTCCCTCAAAGCAGTGTTGGGCGGGGGCGGGAAACCATGTACAAGTGACTTATTGAGAGACATCTGAAGAAGCCTGTCAAGACATGAGGGGAGTGAGATAGAACAAGAGACCAAGTTAGGTCTCTGCTGGAGTCTAGCTCTCATCCCAGGGGACTTTCCATGGGGAGTGGGAATAACACCAGAGCTGTCTCTCTTTGAGCCAAAGAGGACAGACTTCTGGACTCTTACCAGCCAGTCACTGGCTAGAAGCTGCATCCCAGGGGTAGAGTGCCTAGCCTCCCATATATTTCTAGGGGAGAAGCCCCTGTTGGCAGAGAGTGAATCTTGGGGAAGGATCTGGCTTTGAGCTGTTAGAAGCTAACACTCGTAGCACTTGGGGGACAGGTGTCCTGCTCAGCTAACAGGGATCAGGGTGAGTGCCCCCAACCTCTAGCACAATGCCTGAGCTGACTCTAGAGAGGGTATAGTCAAGAGTAGTATGGGAGGGGGATACTAGGGTATTTCAGGGCAGAGTTACAAGGGGAAGAGAGAACACGATATGTTTGCCAAGGACAGAGGTTCGGTGCATCTTGGCTCTGGGTGCTGTAACAAAATATGAAGTGGGTGGCTTATAAGTAACAGACGTTTATTTCTGACAGTCCTGGAGGCGAGAAGTCCGAGATCAGGGGGCCGGCACGGTCAGGTGCTGGTGAGAGCCATCTTCTGTGTCGCGGATTGCTGTCTCCTCGGAGTGTCCTCATGCGGCAGAAAGGGGCCACGGGGGCAATCTGGGGTCCCTTATATAAGGACACGAACCTGAATGGCCTTTCAAAGGCCCCTCCTCCCTGCCCCATCACCCAGGGGGGTGAATTTCAACTGGTAAATTGGGAGGAAGGGGACATATACATCAGTCCACTGCCCTGCAGATGGGATAGACAGAATCCTGGGCTTAAAAAGAAGGGAGTGAGACTGCCCTGGTGGTTCAGTGGCTAAGATTCCAAGCTCCCGATGCAGGGGGCCCTGGTATGCTGCAACTAAAGATCCCACATGCCGCAACTGAGTCCTGGAGCAGCCTAACACACGAAATATTTGTAAAAAATGGAAAGGAGGTGTGTGGCAGCAGTTAATTGCAGTGAGGGCAGGAGTCTTCCCTAGTTTGGTGATTCGTGTTCACCCTTCTCCCTCCTCAAAGGAGAATGGGGGTGCCGTCACTGGAGCAAATGAACCAGAGGGTGGAAGAGGGCTCTGGCCAGGACACACGGAAGGATGACTAGTTGGAGCTATGCTTCATGTGAGTCATTCCAACTCACAAGATTGTATGAGCTTCTCCCCCAGTAGTAGGAGATGTTTATAAAACCTCCTCAGGCCCTGTTCTTTGAAGAGGCATTTGATTTATTCACCTGCAGTCCAACACCCGAGAAGCCCCAGTAGCATCATTTGTTACTGTGCAATTGTTTACCCAGCCTGTCGCTCTCACTGGAGGCTGTGAGCTGGTCCTGGCCCCAAACCCATCTCCCTGAAGCCAGATTCTGCCTGGTGACCACAAATTGATAAATTGGTGTTTCGTTCTGTTTTCCTCCTTTCCTGAGAAGTTATTTCCTTTTGAGAAGATGAGCACTATTGTAGCTTTCCCCTCGCTGGGACCTCAGTCTACCACATGGTCCCAAAAATAATAGCTGAGTGTTTTGCAATAACACTTGTCAACAACTCCATACCTCTCCCATTGTACTGGCTTGAATATATTCATCTTCAAGCAACTCTTCCTCTGTGGAATTTAATTGGACAAACACCTTCCCACTTACTGGAGATGATGCTTGTTTTTGGTCTGTGATTGCAGTTAAATCTTTGGTAAATGCATTAATGAAGTTGTATGAACCAAGAATCTACTCTGAACCTCTTAAGAGTGTCAAAAGATTATCAAAGGCTTTTGCTGAGATGATCTGTGTGACTGTGTACACACAAATGTGATTGGATGGTGGACATATGCAAAATTACAAAGCAACATCCAAGCTCCACAGATGTCCTGTATAAGCTACATGTCCTCCCCCACTTCATTGATTACCAAAATAACTGTGTATCCTCAGGAACTGTTCTGATTTTCATTTTCACCTTGGTGGCATTCCTTATGCATTTTTCAGGCTGTGGTACTCATTCATTCACTCCGTAAATACATCTCAGAGCATCTGCTGTGTTGCAGCCACAATCAGGTGCTGGAACAGCAGCAATGAACAAAGTATTTAGGGTCCTGGCTCTCGCGGAATTTCACAGTTTTGGTAGAGAAGCAGATATTCAGTAAATCATTTTAAAATGTTTAATCACAGGAAAAAGAAAAAATGTAGAATCGCAATTGGGACCGTTTTAAGAAATAAAAATACAGTGGTGTTCTGATTACCTGTAGCTGCACAACAACCGTTCCAATGCTCAGTCTTAAGGACAATAGACTATGATGTTGACGATCACTGGACAGGAATTGATCATCCTGCAGCTCTGGCTGGCATTGGCTGGGGTGGCATAAAAGCTGGATGCTGGAATCATTTGCAGGAAAACCCCCTGCCCTGTCTCTGGGACCTCAGCTGTATGTGTCAGATGGAACACACCACCTTGCCTCTCCGCGCAGTTTGGGCTTCCCCGCAGTATGGCTGGGCCCAGGGTGTGTGTCCTGAGAGAGGGCGGGCAAGATGCTGAGCCATCTGTGCAGTCACAACTTCCTGCCCAGCTTCAAGGGGAGGGGAAACAGTCCCCCATCTCTTGATAAGGTTTCAGAACCGCAGGTAGGATCAGAAATGCAGCTAGGGCAAGTTTTGGAACGTGTAATATCTCATAAGCGGCTATGAGAGAGAGAAGACTTCATTAGAGGGATCCAGGATTTTTTAGGGTGGGATCCGGAGGAGGTGGGAAGAAATGGAGAGCATTCCAGACAGTGGGTACTGGCTCAGGAGGAGGGTGCCTCGAGGGGGAACAGAATGAAAGGGCGGCTGCGGCAGAGTGAGCCTGCATCATGGAAAAGTGCCAGCAACGTGAACGTCATCCGTGGGCACCTCAAAGCGCTTCACCAGCCTGTACCTAGCATCCGGCTTGTCTGTCGCTGCACAAACCACCTCAAACTCCTTAGCCTAAGAAAGGACCGTCACGTGTCATTTTTTTCTCCCGCCGTTCTGGATTTGCCTGGGCTAAGTCTCACAGCTCTCCCTAAGGGCCTCTCATGTGACTGCAATCAGATGATGGCCAAGGCTGGTCGTCACAAAGCCTTCCTCACTCGTATGCCTTGATCGGCCTTGATCTGGAAGACCCTGAACAGTAGGGGCTCCCCAGGCATCTGGGCTCTGATCTCTGGTCTTTGCATGTGGTGCCTCCAGCACGCAGCTCCTGGGCAGCCAGACTTCTTCCAGGGGTCCCTGCAGTCAGACACTGCTCATCCAGGCAGTCACAAAAGCCCACCCGTTTCCAAGGAGAAACACACGCTTCTTCATGGTAAGCATGTCAAAGAATGGGCAGATGTGGTTTCAAACCACTACGTTTGGGGAGCTGGGGGGGTAGGTGGGGCAACCCTATAACCCACTGTCCAGAAAAAGGCATCCTTGAAAGTAGGTGCTTTTCCAGCTTGAATCAGGACTGTCCTGGCCGGACCAGGACGTGCGGTCCTTCCTGCTCCAATGTCCATAGCCCTCTTCAGCTCCTTTGCCCTCTGACCGTTCACCGTGTCATTTCCAAACACATGCTTGTTGAAATTTGGGCTTTAAAACGTATTTTCTGTTTCTTGATCATTTCTCACTTCTAGATCATAAAGAGTATCTTAAGGTTGCTTTTTCCTGATGAGCCTGAAATTTGATTGTTATGTATTTTGTCCCACAATATCTTTCATGCAAACTGAGGCAGCTTCTGGCCTGTGGAAATAACCATTCAGGATGCCTCTCTGTCATGAGAGAAACCCAAGCAATGGAAGATTTTGTTTCAAGAAATGCTTTTTAAAAAACCTCATTTTTTGGCTAAGTGGTTTAAAAAAAAAAAACACAGAGATGACTCATCAGTTGAAATCAAATCCTTCATCCCAAAAAAGTGTTTTTATAAGAAGTGGGTGTTTTTTTCTGTCCCTGAAGGCAGACGGCATAATATTTGGTGCCTTTCTCTTCTGAGTAATATATTCCATCTCAGTGGAAAGTGACAGCTTCAGACTGGAGCCAATAACATTTTATTTTCAGAGCTGGGCGTGATACCCCCTTATGCACCTTCGGCCCTGAGAAGAGTTCAGCCTGGACCATTCCACACAGGCCCCTTTGCCTCCCTCCCCTCCAGCCAACTGTTAACCTGTCTTTCTGAGGACACTGGATGCCTAGGCAGGGCGTATGGAAACAGCACCAGAGGTAAACAGCCCCTGACTATCAACAAGCACGACGTTTACTGTCCTTCAAGAGTCCACCCACTGTCCATCTTCCTCTCCTAACCTCAGTTCCCCACTCAGGAGCCTTTATTCCTTTTGCAGATCTCCACCAGAAGGTCTTTTCTTTCCCAAGACTGTACAGCTCTCTGTCATTTACTGAAAGAAGGAGATGGGATTCATTTCTGACCCATGAAAACAAACGTCCCATTCCACTTTATCTTCTTGGAGGCTTCCACAACACCTCCTTGCTAGAAGACAAAAATGCAAAATGTGTATCCATTTCTTTTCCAGATTGAAGTCCACAGGGAACTCGTATAAGCCCTGAGCTATTGCTGCAGCATCATAAATTAAAGGGTATTTAAAGGAGATATTACATGAGAGGAAGACTAGGAGAGCAGAGGGGGAAAAGTGAAGAGAGCCACTCGGGGTGGAAGAGCAGCACCTACAGCTGCTCGGAACACAAGTGGGGCACGACTTAGGGTGGCCAGCGGTCCCAAGTAGCCTGGGCCATGGAAATTTTCAGTTTCCCAGTCCACGAGAGTCCAGGAACACCAGGCGAGTTCATCACCCAACTGGAGCCCTCTTCCTTTGTTCTCTTTATTTTTTTTATTTTATTGAGGTATAGTTCACTTACAGTGTTGTATTCATTTCTGCTGTACAGAAAAATGACTGCATTTTATATATATTCTCTTCCATTATGATTTATCACAGGACACTGAGTATAACTCCCTGTGCTATACAGTAGGACCTGTGGTTTCTCCATCCTATTCTTAATAGTTTGCACCTGCTAATCCCAAACTCCCAGTCCATCCCTCCCCTCCCCTCCCCCACACCCCTCCCCCTTTACTGGAGTCCACTTCCTTAATCAGAATCTCCACTGGGATAAGCTAGGTTCTGCTCTGGAACAGGAGGTGGAAGCAATGCCACGGTCAGGCTGGGGCCTGGAGGGGAAAGGACAAAGGCAGAGGAGCCGCCGGTCACTTAGGCTTCTTGGTTCAGGGGACTAAGGGACGTTTGGGGTGAGAAAGTGGCCATGGTGGTGGTGAACACCGTCACAGAGACATGGAGTTCTCACTGTCTATCTGCATGCTCAAAGGGACCGAGGCAGGACTCCACTCCGTAAGGAAGGGATCTCTTAAACTATAAGAGGAACAGGTCCAGCTGAGCTTTTAAGGTCCCCTCCAGGCAGCCTTGCAGCAGAAGCCCTGGGGTTAGGGGTGGTCTGGCTTCTAGCCAAATCCTAGAGTTCTCCTCTACTCCTCTTCCAGGCTTTGGGCCCTCCTCTCCACCCATCCCTGGTGGGATGGCATTAATTATTCAAACTTCCTTTTTTGTCTTCACCAGCCACCTGTGCATCCCACTGCTTCAGCTCCAGAGAACAACCCAGCAATACTTCCCTGCTCTGAAATAGCTGGAGGGGACAGTTAACACCACCATGGGCTCCCCTTTCCAGAAAAACAATGTCCAAAAGTCAGAAATCAGGCAAAAAAGGTGCAAAACAGAATGTCTGCCCCTTGGGAGCATTAGACATTTTAGAAGGATATAACTTTGATTTATTGTTTACTCTTGATTCAGTATTTTATAACTCTTTAAAATCAGCTATTAATTTTGAAAACCATTAGGGTACCAATGCGGAGAAGGCAATGGCACCTCATTCCAGTACTCTTGCCTGGAAAATCCCATGGATGGAGGAGCCTGGTAGGCTGCAGTCCATGGGGTCACTAACAGTTGGACATGACTTGAGCGACTTCACTTTCACTTTTCACTTTTCACTTTCATGCATTGGAGAAGGAAATGGCAACCCACTCCAGTGTTCTTGCCTTGAGAATCCCAGGGACGGGGGAGCCTGGGGAGCTGCCATCTATGGGGTCGCACAGAGTTGGACACGACTGAAGCGACTTAGCAGCAGCGGCAGCAGCAGGGTACCAATGGCTTTTATCCAGTAGTGGTGCAAATTATTTTTTTCCTGTAGAGATAAAAATGATGTTCTGTTTATAGAGAAGATAACACTAAGGGTTGTAGCTTTATTGCCTTGAAGAAAATTAACCAGTTTGTGCCTAACTCAGTGACCTTACCCCCCATTTTTTCCTCTCACTAACCATGCATCAGATCTTACACACCTGGTTCTCATGAAAGAGTTAAAATAAAACTTTGTCACGTACACCTTAGATATTTATAGGAGGATTATACTTCCTTTTGCTTTTTTAACTTTTGTGTTTGTACATTTTTTTGCTTTTTTAACATTTTAAACATCCTTTCTACAGTCCCCTGCTCCTCCCACCACCCCCCATTTCTGTTTCTGATTTCTTTTGGATTCACCAGAATGCAGTTCTAAGTCCCAAGTCCTCTTCATCTTTCTGTCCTTCAAACATTGGTGACACCCTGGGCCTCCTTCAAGGGCTGTGGTAAGCACACCTTTGGGTATAAATTCTTTTAAAATGAATTGCTCAATTGTAGTGACACAGATAATAGCAGAATCTGGACACCAAGATGTCCTGCAATAGGAAATTATGGCACATCAACACTAAACATTGTGCAACTATTAAGCATAACCATTGTCAGGTGTATCACGGCCACTTGACAAATGACTCAAGTGGAAATGCTCAAACTTGTGAGAAGACGGTGTATAGGGCTTCCCTGGTGACTCAGTGATAAAGGATCTACCTGCCAATGCAGGAGACATGGGTTCTATCCCTGGCCGGGGAGCATCCCACAGGCCGCAGAGCAACTAAGCCTGTGTGCCACAGCTATGGAACCTGTGCGCTAGAAGCCGGGAGCCATAACTACAGAGCCCATGCACCCTAGAGCCTGCGCTCTGAAACAGGAGAAGCCATTGCCAGGAGAAGCCCATACACCGCTCCTAGAGAATCGCCTGGGCTTGCTACAACTAAACAGAGCCGCCCATGCTCAGCAGCGAGGACCCGGTGCACAAACACAAATAAGTAAATAAACTAAGTATTAAGGGGAAAAGTATATAAAAAAGATGTTGTATAAAATATGAATTGGAAGGTAAGATAAGCATGAAAATATCTGTGAGGAGGGGCCATTAGGAAGCTTTTTTGTTTTTTTCTCAGTGTTTTTAACCATGGCTTTTGTCCTTTCAATGAAAAAATGTAAGAAAGTTTAAAACCCAAGCAAGCAGAGCATTAACATTATGTGATATTATTGATATCATGATTTATTATATATTATTATTTATTAATATATATTATATATTATTATTGATAGTTACCACCAACATGGTCACAGAACCATGGCCAGGAGATTTCACTGAGTGACTCTCCTGAAATCTCCCACACTTACCCATTCTGACACCCTTTCATCTCCAAACACTTAGGGAGCTCTGTGTGTGCATGCAAGTCGCTTAGTTGTGTCTGACTCTTTGTGACTCTATGCACTATAGCCCGCCAGGTTCCTCTGTCCATGGGATTCTCCAGGCAAGAGGACTGGAGTGGGTTGCCATGCCCTCCTCCAGGGGATCTTCCCAACCCAGGGATCAAACCTGCACATGGGTTCTTTACCACTAGCACTTCCTGGGAAGCCCATGAGCTCTGAGGTCACTTTAACTCCATCTGCTATATGACTGGACAGGGAAAGGCAAGACCCAGGGCATTAGGTGAAACTTGGTGGGGGAAGACTTGGGGGAGCTTCCGAAGGCTTATAAGGGCATGCAAGACCTCAACTTTCAGACTCATGGTCAGGTATTAGCAGCTCTGCTCACAGACTTCCAGCAGGCCTGCAGTCCCTTTGGAGGGCTGTCAAGATCCAGAGGACCCTGTCAAGGACCCCTGCCCTTGACATCGTCACTGCTGCTAGCCCTCTGTTGACCTACTCAGATCCACCTGTGGGCCAGAGAAGGTGAATGTGCACCCTCTAGACCCCAAACTGGGACCCAGGCCCAATACTCCTTTGTCCATCCTGCCTTCCTGCCACGTGGAGTATCCACGGCTGGCCACGGAGAGGCTTTCCAGCCATGGACGTGGTGCTGGCTGTCCTTCAGAGCCCAGACTTCCCCCCGCCCTCTTGGAGGAAACCACAAAAACAAGGCAGGAGCCAGCTTTGTTCCGAGGGGAATATTTTCACCCTGTTTCCGCTTCATGGAACTCTTTGGCCTGTGACACAGGCGGTGAAGCATCCTGAGGCTCCCAGAGGTACCCATGCCGCCAGCCCGATGACCTACCAGGTCCAGCCTCACTTGGAGTTGCTTTTATTTTTCTGGCAGCTTTTTGAAGTTGGCTCATCTTCTGCATGTATGTATTTACAAACAGACTTTTACGTTCCTTAAAAATCTCCCTTCTTTTGGGTCCCTGAGTCAGTCTTTGTTCAGCGAGTAGCAGAGTCCTACTTTGTTTGATAGGTTGGTACATTCTTAGCTATTTTTCAAGCACAGATCCCGAGCATAAGCTCCTGATGGGCAGGGACATACTTAACATTTTTTAATAGCTAACATAATGCCCTACACAGAATAAATATCTACTGGCAACCTGGAAACAGTCCTAATGTTCATCATTAGGAGAGTGGATAAACAACTTATCTATTCATACAATGGAATACCATTTAGCAATAAAAAGGAGTGCTTCACTGATGCGTACAAGAGCGTGGATGAATCTCCAAAACATTACACTGAGAAAAAGCAGCCAGTTGCCAAGGAGCATGTACCGTTTGATTCCATCTGTTTGAAGCTCTAGAACTAGCAACGCTAGTCTATGTGGATTGAATGCTTGTACCCCTCTCCCCATTGCTATGTTGAATCCATAGCCCTCAGAGTGGCTATATTTGAGAAGGGGCCTCTATGAAAGTGATTAGGTTAAATAAGATCATGAGAGAGGGGCCCTGATCCTAGAAGATTAGTGTCCTCTTAAGGAGAGACACAGGAGAGCTCACTGTCTATCTGCCGGTACAAAGGGGAGGTCGTGTTGGGATACGGTGAGAAGGTAGCTGTCTGAGTCAGCTGGAACCTTCCTCCTGGACTTCCAACCTCCATAGGAAAGTAACCACGGGAAAGTACATCTCTGTTGTTTAAGCTACCCAGTCTATGGTATTTTATCAATACTATGGCAGCCCAAGCTAAGACAAGATCAGAGCAGGGGTTGCCTCTGGGGGAGCTGGCATGATTGAAAAAAGACACAGAGAACCTTCTAGGGTGAAGGATATGTACTACATCTTGACAGGGTGGTGGTCACGTAGATATTTACGTGGGTATATGCAAAAAAGGGTTGAGCTGTACCCTTCAGACATATGTATTTTACTGTATGCAAACTGCAACTTGATAAAGAACTGAAAATTAAATCTGTTGGTAAGAAAGATTATCTCTTCACTGTGACTCACACCCTGCAACGGATCCATTTGGGATGAAGGTTTGACAAGCACCTGCCATGTACAGATTCTTGTACTAATCACGGGGATAGCAAAGGGCGGTGGGTGGAGCAGCCCTGGTCCCTGGTTCCCAGGGAGACGTTTCCACCTCCTGACTCAACACCTGAAGTCCTCAAGTCACAGCCGCTGAGCCACATCAGACCAAATGCTAAGGGTTCGTTAAGAGCCTTTTTGACACCTGGGAAGCCATGTTAACCTGTCATGCTTCCACGGAGGCAGCTGTTGCCTGGTTCCTTTGAGAACCAGCCCCGCCCCAAGAGCTGCTCAGCAGCTGGCAAATTCCACCAGGGAAAGCAAAAGGGAAACAGGAAAGCCGATGCAGAAAATCTTACTGAGATACTGAACTGTGCAATTCTGACCTCGAAGACTACTTCTTCGCAAGCAAAGGAAGCTGAAAAACAATCTACACCCACATTCCAGCGGTTGGCTTTTCTGTGATGTGCGGTAATAATGGGGCTTTTAGCACCCCAGGACAGAACTGAGAAATGCCTCCCCAAGGGGCTCCCACTCCCTTCTCTCCTGACTTTGGCAATGCTGATGAGATGCAGTCAGACCCTAGTGCAGAGCACCATAAACAGGGCCAAAATTGAGGTGGTCCTCCCCAGGGATCCCAGGCACTTTGCCATTAAAAAACAAACAAACATTCTTTTTGAAAATTGCTGACATTCTAGAAAAGGTACACATGTGACATGCCTGCCACACTCCTTCCATCCTGGGTCCTTAGCAGATGTTCTTAGTTGATCATAGCATGTTTCACCACTCAGCCCAGTTCCAGAATCAGTGTTGTGCTAGATCCAGCTGGTACCACCTCATGAGAGCTGATGGTTAAACCTCAGGAATCTTGGAACTTCCCTGGCTGCCCAGTAGTTAAGACTCCAAGCCTCCAATGCAGAGGGCATGGTTTCGATCCCTGGTTAGGGAACTAAAAACCCCATGCCACATGGCATGACCAGAACATTAAAAATAATTCAGGAACTGGAAGCAACCTAGATGCCCATTGACAGATGAATGGATAAAGAAGTTGTGGTACATATACACAATGGAATATTACTCAGTCATAAAAAGGAATGCATTTGAATCAGTTCTGATGAGGTGGATGGACCTAGAACCTATTATACAGAGTCAAGTGAGTCAGAAAGAGAAAGATAAATATTGTATTCTAACACACATATATAGAATCTAGAAAAATGGCTCAGAAGAATTTACTTACAGGGCAGCAATGGAGAAACAGACATAGAGAATAGGCTTATGGACATGGGGAGAGAGGGGAGAGGGTGAGACGTATGGAAAGAATAACATGGAAACTTACATTACCATATGTAAATATACAGCCAACGGGAATTTGCTGTCTGGCTCAGGAAACTCAAACAGGGGCTTTGTATCAACCTAGAGGGGTGGGATGGGGAGGGAGATGGGAGGGAGGTTCAAAAGGGAGGGGACATATGTCTCCCTGTGGCTGATTCATGTTGAGGTTTGACACAAAACAACAAAATTCTGTAAAGCAATTATCCTTCAATAAAAAATAAATTAAAAAATAATAATTCAGGAATCTTGATAGCTGTTTGTCAAGCATATTCATTATTAAAACTAAATGATATAAGTTAATACTTAAATGAATTACATTAAAAGAAAAGGTAATAGATCCTCAAAATTCATCCCTTCTTAATTGCCTTATCACCTTTTATTATCATCTATGTGCCTGAGGTTATTTGTAAATATGGTATCTGGAAATGCTACATGACGGTGTGCTACTGGGTATCTCTTCCCAAATCTGTGTTAACAGATACAGTATTAGCTCCAAATATGTCACCATGACAGTATTTATATCCCAGAAACCAGTAAATCCAACAAGTCAAGGCACCACTCCCCACTCCCCCGGTGAGAGACAGTTTTTAAACATCGACCAGCACACCATCACTGGATGTCAACATCAGAAAATGAGAGACCCCAGAGGAGGCAGACTGTGCCAACCAAATTCCCTTCTGCCTCTAATAGGGGGAGGCGCGCTGGTCAGCATGCCTTTCCTCTGGCATGCAAAGATGCAACTCTAAGCACTCACAGAGGAAGTCGGAAGGAAGAAACAGAGAGACCTCCTGGATCCAGCCATGCCTGAAGCCAGAAAGAACTGCTACACATTTTTCACTAGTGTGAGACTTGCCTAGGGGCATCATTTTCTCAGTCTCATGAAGACATCAGGAGGACTTACAGCATCAGCCCAGCTGATGATTATTTGCCCCGGAGCCTTCCTTGGGAGTGCCAGAAGGAGTCCTCTGAGGACCACGGGCCAAGGTCAATCAAACTCAGGAGCAAACACGGGGTGTAGCAGCTGGAGAGGCTGGTCAGAAGGAGGGCATTTGGGAAGCCCTGAGACCCAAGAAGGGTGCAGGCAGGGGTGTGAGGCTCCAGAAAAAACAGATCTAGGGTTTCTCACTGGGATGTCTGGCCTGGCTGCAAAGGGTAGTAGAGGCTAAAACATGGGCAGAAAGTAGGCCCGGGCCTCAGAGAACTTGCTCACAGGAATGGTGACGTAGAGACTTTTTTCATAATTTCAGGCAGTGGAATACACAAAAGTGCTAAGTCGCCATGAGTGAGTGAAGTTGCTCAGTCGTGTCTGATTCTTTGTGACCCCATGGACTGTAGCCTACCAGGCTTCTCCCTCCATGGGATTCTCCAGGCAAGAATACTGGAGTGGGTTGCCATTTCCTTCTCCAGGGGATCCCGACTCAGGGATTGAACCCTGGTCTGCGTTGCAGGCAGATGCTTTAACCTCTGAGCCACCAAGGAAGCCCATAGCCAGCGCCAAATGAGGGTTCTGTAGGTCAGGGTGGGGGCCTCAAATTCGGCCTGAGTCAGTGGCTCCAGCAGCTGCTTACCTCTCACAGCTTCCGGCCTTTCTTATCCCCCTTTATTTAACTTAAAATCCCACTCTAAAATACTGGAGCCCAGTCTTCACCATGCAGCAGAATCACACAGGTACCCCTCCTAATATGCAGGCTTGGGGGCTGTGCCCCTAGGAAATTCGATTGAGAGGTTCTGAAACTAGGCCAGGAATCTCAGGGCGTGAGTCCCTCGGGGAAGATTTCCCATTTTACTGTCAGTTTTCACCTCTGGCAAAGGCAGCAAGAACCAATCGGGGCGGGCAGGACTGGTCACAGAGTTTGCAGAGTCCAGCATAAAAAGAAATTGCAGGGCCCCTTATTCAAAAGTTGTTAAGGATTTCAAGACAGCAGAACATTTAAGCAGGCACAGACCCGTCCAAGCAGGGGCCCCGGGTGACTGCCCCAGGGAAGCCCTGCTAACCGGGCCCCATCTGCCTGTGGGGCTCGCGTGTCATCTAAGTATACGTGTTACCGACCGGGTTCCTTGGCCTCCTAACTCAATAGAAATTAATATGAGGCCGGATGGGAATTTAGGCAAGGCTTTGCTGGGGCCCCTGCCGCAGTGGGGGGAGCAAGAACAGTAAACAGTATCCTTGTTTGATCGCCCCTCACGCAGGGCTGAGCTGGTTCCCTATGTAGGGTGAAGGCCAAGGTGTGTGCGACAGGGGGCGGGGAGGACGGGTGGCTTGGTGGTCAGCCCATCCCAGGGTGGTGCAGGGCAGGGGGCACGCACAGTACCATGCTCTTGCCCCCGACTCCCTGCTTTTGCTCCCAGCCCTTCAGAAGTGGCAGCTGTGTGTTGGAGCCTTCTTCATGCTTCTGCTGCAGCTCAGGCAGCATGTCAGCCGTGTCCGCCTCTGCGACCTTAGGGACTGTAGCCCGCCAGGCTCCTCTGTCCATGGGATTTTCCAGGCACCCCCCACCAGTGAATACACACTGTTATTATTCGTCCCTTATCATTTCTATTTTGCTGCTGGAGGAGACATTCACCTAAGGACAAGCACTACAGCAAAAGGCCCAGGGCCCAGGGCCCAGTCGGTCTCATCTGCACCCCAGGGGTTGCCCACCCGCCTTTCAAGGACAAAGGCTCCAGGCAAAAGGCTGTGAGTCTTAAAACCCAGTGTCTTGACTTTGGAGGAAAGCTGTGGTCCTTCAGGGTTGGACAGAGCAGCTCTTCAGAGTCTGAGGAAGCTCCACTTCATCCCAGGCCCTCGAGGCTCTGGAGCTATGGCTGGGTCACTGCTGGAATCTGGAACAAACACAGAAATGTCTCAGGGAGATGGAAATGAGGCGGGGAGAGGACCCTGTGTCCGAGAGCCCAACTAGAAAGGACGCCACAGATAAACATCCACAAGGGGTCAAAGCCCGCTGAGCCTCAGGCCTGACTCCTGTTGGCCGGATCACTCTTTCCACGCTCTGATCCTGTCCTGAGAAGACACCAAAGCCTCGGGGTGACCAACACGTCCCAGTTTGCTTGGGTCGGCCCTAGATTCAGCAACAAGAGCCCCGAGCACTGTTCACTGGGTTAGCCTGGGTGAACCAGGAAGGCTGGCTAGTCAGCCTCCGTAAATGCGAGTCACAGGGCCCTGTGTGCAAGGGTTCAGGGCCTCCTGTGGGTCCTCCAAGACTCGTGGGCTAAGTTCCCACGATCTGATGCAGCAGCTCAGTAGCCTCACTCCCGGCAGCTGCACTTTTCCTCCGAGTTCACCAGGACCTTCCGCCACTCAGTCAGATCTAGCAGGCGCAGCTTACTAGTGTGGCTGTGGCCTGTGATGGACGGCTTTTGGTTTTTCCTCCCCAAACAACCTCACACTCCAGGCGGTGCTCCCCGTCTCTGGGGACATATGAGAATCCCCTACAGGACTGGACTTCTGTGCCATTCAAAGCCCCAAGGTCATTCTGACCCACAGCCAGGGTTAAGGTCCTGAAGCTCTAGGACCTAGAATGCCAGGCACGTGATTTCCCCTTTGTCCAAAACAGTTTATCTTTTTTTTTTTTTTTCCAGGAAAATCTTGGCTCTGCTCAGGATCTCCTTCAGCTCACCTTTTTGCAGATGTGAACGGGCCTCCACTCAGGCATCATCCTGGTTTAAGCAATTCTTTTTTTAACAAAAAAAGATCAGTCCTAGATTACATTTTCTTGATAGTCAAAGCATTTGGCACTGTTCCTATGATCAATGCAGACATCTTATCTCCAGGTACTTACTTGCCTCTTAAATCTGAAAATCCTGAACTCCAGGTTTGATGACAGGAGGATCTATTGATTGTCCAACTGGAACATTCTTATTCCAAGGATACAGTGAATTTGATGACCAACCATGTTCCCTTCTTTACATTGGCTACTGGGAAGCTCAGAGAGTTTCACTTTTGCAATTGCTTACACAGTGATATTGAATGGTTTGCCTTGGAAACGAACAGAGATCATTCTGTCATTTTTGAGATTGCATCCAAGTACTGCATTTCGGACTCTTTTGTTGACCATGATGGCTTCTTCTAAGGGATTCTTGCCCACAGTAGTAGATGTAATGGTCATCTGACTGAAATGCACCCATTCCAGTCCATTTTAGTTCACTGATTCCTAAAATGTTGACATTCACTCTTGCCATCTTCTGCTTGGCCACTTCCAATTTAACTTGATTCATGGACCTAACATTCTGGGTTCCTATGCAATATTGCTCTTTACAGCATTGGACCTTGCTTCTGTCAGCAGTCACATCCACAACTGGGCCTTGTTTTTGCTTTGTCTCCATCTCTTCATTCTTTCTGGAGTTATTTCTCCACTGATCTCCAGTAGCATATTGGGCACCTACCAACCTGGGGAGTTCATCTTTTAGTGTCCTATCTTTTTGCCTTTTCATACTGTTCATGGAGTTCTCAAGGTAAGAATACTGAAGTGGTTTGCCATTCCCCTCTCCAGTGGACTAGATTTTGTCAGAACTCTCCACCATGACCCGTCCATCTTGGGTGGCCCCACATGGCATGGATCATAGTTTCAATATCACGGTAATCCAAGCCTATGCCCCAACCAGTAACGCTGAAGAAGCTGAAGTCGAACAGTTCTATGAAGACCTACAAGAGCTTCTAGAACTAACAACAAAAACAGATGTCCTTTTCACTATAGGGGACTGGAATGCAAGAGTAGGAAGTCAAGAGATACCTGGAGTAACAGGCAAATTTGGCCTTGGAGTACAAACGAAAGCAGGTCAAACGCTAACCAAGTTTTGCCAAGAGAACGCACTGGTCACAGCAAACATCAATTCCAACAACACAAGAGACGACTCTACACATGGACATCACCAGATGGCCAACACCAAAATCAGAGTGATATATTCTTTGCAGCCAAAGATGGAGAAGCTCTATACATTCAGTAAAAACAAGACTGGGAGCTGGCTGTGGCTCAGATCATGAACTCCTTATTGCCAAATTCAGACTTAAATTGAAGAAAGTAGGGAAAACCACTAGACCATACAGGTATGACCTAAATCAAATCCCTTATGATTATACAGTGGAAGTGAGAAATAGAGTTAAGGGATAGATCTGATAGACAGAGTGCCCGAAAAACTATGGACGGAGGTTTGTGACATTTAACAGGAGACAGTGATCAAGACCATCCCAATGGAAAAGAAATGCAAGAAGGCAAAGTGGTTGTCTGAGGAGGTCTTACAAATAGCTGAGAAAAGAAGAGAAGTGAAAGGCAAAGAGAAAAGGAAAGATGATATACCCATTTGAATGCAGAGTTCCAAAGAATAGCAAGGAGAGATAAGAAAGCCTTCCTCAGTGATCAATGCAAAGAAATAGAGAAAAACAATAGAATGGGACACTAGAGATCTCTTTAAGAAAATTAGAGATACCTAGGGAACATTTCATGCAAAGATGGGCTCAATAAAGGACAGAAATGGTATGGACCTAGCAGAAGCTGAAGCTACTAAAAAGAGCTGGCAAGAATACACAGAAGAACTATACAAAAAAGATCTTCATGACCCAGATAATCATGATAGTATGATCACTCACCTAGAGCCAGACATCCTAGAATGTGAAGTCAAGTGGGCCTTAGGAAGCATCACTAGAAATAAAGCTAATGAAGGTGATGGAATTCCAGTTGAGCTATTTCCAGTCCTAAAAGATGATGCTGTGAAAATGTTGCACTCAACATGCCAGCAAATTTGGAAAACTCAGCAGTGGCCACAGGACTGGAAAAGGTCAGTTTTCATTCCAATTCCAAAGAAGGGCTATGCCAAAGAATGTTCAAACTATTGCACAGTTGCACTCATCTCACATGCTAGCAAAATAATGCTCAAAATTCTCCAAGCCAGGCTTCAACAGTACATGAACTATGAACTTCCAGATGTTCAAGCTGGATTTCGAAAAGGCAGAGGACCCAGAAATCAAATTGCCAACATCCGTTGGATTATAGGAAAAGCAAGAGAATTCCAGGAAAATGTCTACTTCTGCTTTATTGATTACTCCAAAGCCTTTGACTATGTGGATCACAACAAACTGGAAAATTCTGAAAGAGATGGGAATACCAGACCACCTGATCTGCCTGCTGAGAAATCTGTATGCAGGTCACGAAGCAACAGTTAGAACTGGACATGAAACAATAGACTGGTTTCAAATTGGGAAAGGAGTAAGTCAAGGTTATATATTGTCACCCTGCTTATTTAACTTAAATGCAGAGTACATCATGCAAAATGCTGGGCTGGATGAATCACAAGCTGGAATCAAGATTGCCAGGAGAAATATCTATAACCTCAGATACACAGATGACACAACTCTTATGGAAGAAAGTGAAGAGGAACTAAAGACCTTCTTGATGAAAATGAAAAGGGAGAGTGAAAAAGTTGGCTTCAAACTCAACTTTCAAACAACTAAAATCATGGCATCTGGTCCAATCACTTCATGGCAAATAGATGGGGAAACAGTGAGAGAGTTTATTTTCTTGGGCTCCAAAATCACTGCAGATGGTGACTGCAGCCAAGAAATTAAAAGACACTTGCTCCTTGGAAGAAAAGCTGTGACCAACCTAGACAGCATATTAAAAAGCAGAGATGTTATTTTGCCAACAAAGGTCCGTCTGGTCAAAGCTATGGTTTTTCCAGTAGTCATGTATGGATGTGAGAGTTGGACTATAAAGGAAGCTGAGTACCGAAGAATTGATGCTTTTGAACTGTGGTGTTGGAGAAGACGCTTGAGAGTCCCTTGGACTGCAAGGAGATCTGTTCAGTCCATCCTAAAGGAAATCAGTCCTGAATATTCATTGGAAGGACCGATGCTGAAGCTGACGCTCTAATACTGTGGCCATCTGATGCGAAGAACTGACTCGTTGGAAGAGACCTTGATGCAGGGAAAGATTGAAGGCAGGAGGAAAAGGGAACAACAGGAGATGAGATGGTTGGATGGCAGCACCTACTTGATGGACATGAGTTTGAGTAAACTCCGGGAGTTAGTGATGGATAGAGAAGCCTGGCGTGCTGCAGTCCATGGGTTTACAAAGAATCGGACACGACTGAGCAACTGAACTGACTGATTTTTAGGAAGGGGAAGAGCCAAAAAAATACTGGAGACTCTACATAGCAGATCTTGCTGACTCTCATGATGCAAGGTTTCCAGTTTTGGATGAATGCTTCTGTCTCACCCCATCTCATGCAAAATAAAAAATTAATGACCAAATGCCCAACCCAGGGAACTCACTTCAGCTTTCTCTATGAAACTGTCTCCTAGCCTCTCCACACAGTCCAAGCTGAGTAGCTGACTAATGCCTTCAACAGCACATTTATCCTTCCCGATCAAGAGGACAATTATCTTGATTGGTTGATAAGCTCAACTCTGTGCTCTATAGGGGTGATGTCATTGCTGGGTTGGAGTGCTACCAGAGTCAGTTGTTCTAATCAATTTATTTACTTAGTCACTGAGGGGGCCTTTTAAAATAATACGCAAATATCATTTAAAACTTACAGCAATATTCTGAGCCAAGAGCACGGCCTTTTTAACAGGAATGCAGGGAAGTCTTAAACACCTGAAGTTAAGCTCTTTGTGGCTGACGACTTGGTTCTCAGTGGGGTTATATTTGTATATTCCAGAAACTTGGTTATTCCAGGAATGCTTTTGCTCAGAAAGCAGGGAGGCTGGGTAGGATATCCAAGATTTCTTCACTTTCTTCCAGCTGTGTGACTATTGGGAGATTCTGTGTAAATGGCTCAGGCACAATCTCCATTTTATAACACCTGTCCAGTTTCCATCATAGACTCTTAGTGCTGAAAAATCTCTGGGGAATGTTTAATCCAGCCCTTCCTTCCATGCATACATAGAAATTTGTCCAGGTTCACACAGAGAATAAGTCGCAGATTTTGGATTAGAATTTAATCTCCATCACACCTGTGGCCAACCCAGAATCAGGTGCACTGAATTCAGTTCTAAGGGGCAAGGGAGAGATAAATTAGGGATTTGGGATCAAAATATATCTCTGAAAGAGATGGGAATACCAGACCACCTGACCTGAATCTTGAGAAACCTGTATGCAGGTCAGGAAGCAACAGTTAGAACTGGACATGGAACAACAGACTGGTTCCAAATAGGAAAAGGAGTACGTCAAGGCTGTATATTGTCACCCTGCTTATTTAACTTATATGCAGAGTATATCATGAGAAGTGCTGGGCTGGATGAAGCACAAGCTGGAATCAAGATTGCTGGGAGAAATATCAATAACCTCAAATATGCCGATGACACCACCCTTATGGCAGAAAGTGAAGAGGAACTAAAAAGCCTCTTGATGAAAGTGAAAGAGGGCAGTGAAAAAGTTGGTTTAAAGCTCAGTATTCAGAAAACTAAGATCATGGCATCTGGTCCCATCACTTCATGGCAAATAGATGGGGAAACAGTGGAAACAGTGTCAGACTTTATTTTTTGGGGCTCCAAAATCACTGCAGATGGTGACTGCAGCCATGAAATTAAAAGACGCTTACTCCTTGGAAGGAAAGTTATGACCAACCTAGATAGCATATTAAAAAGCAGAGACATTACTTTGCCAACAAAGGTCTATCTAGTCAAGGCTATGGTTTTTCCAGTAGTCATGTATGGATGTGAGAGTTGGACTGTGAAGAAAGCTGAACACCAAAGAATTGATGCTTTTGAACTGTGGTGTTGGAGAAGACTCTTGAGAGTCCCTTGGACTGCAAGGAGATCCAACCAGTCCATCCTAAAGGAGATCAGTCCTGGGTGTTCATTGGAAGGACTGATGCTGAAGCTGAAACTCCAATACTTTGGCCACCTCATGCGAAGAGTTGACTCATTGGAAAAGACCCTGATGCTGGGAGGGATTGGGGGCAGGAGGAGAAGGGGATGACAGAGGATGAGATGGCTGGATGGCATCACCAACTCGATGGACATGAGTTTGAGTAAACTCCGGGAGTTGGTGATGGACAGGGAGGCCTGGTGTGCTGCGGTTCATGGGGTCGCAGAGTCAGAACCGACTGAGCGACTGAACTGAACTGATAATAGAAGTGAATGTAAAAAAGGAATATATCTATTTATATATATGTATAATTGAAGAGCTTTGATGTACATCTGAAGCTAATGCAACATTTTAAATCAATCATACTTCATTTAAAGTTAAACAAAATAAAATCCTAAAAAATTTAGTTCTAACTTGAGACAAACTTTCAGAGACTTCCTCCAAGCCCTTTCCAACGTACTCAACGCATTCATTCAAGATGCATTCACAATGATGTTCGTCCTCCAAGCATTGCAGGGGTTGCCTGAAGCATTTATGCCCCAAACCATCTGGATGAACAGCCTTCTGAACACATAAAGGAACACAAGTCCTAATGGAAAGTCCTGTAGGCAATGAAAATTCTCTGTTTGGGAATCCAGCCCTGCCTTCTCTCTACGGGCAGCCAAGACCTACATTTCTGCCTGCCCCATTCTTGCATATTAGCAAAACACTTCTGTCAAAAGCTGTCTCCAGCTTTATACACACACACTCTCTCGAGGATCATCTCATATTTGCTAAAGCCTCCTTTAGAGACAGTCTCACCCCTGTAGATTGGGACACAGTGCAAGGCACATCCAAGGGGTAAAATCCAGCTGCCATCTGAGGAACAGTTGTCCTCATGGTCTTCCTCCACCCACGTGTCCTATCGTGGGCCGCCATCCCCTGCCAGGTCCTGCATAGTGTTTGGGGAGAATTGGGTGCTAAATTGACGGCATCTGGATCATATCAGATTTTTAAATGTCAGGCTAAATGTATTTCCTAGTCTTTTCCCGAGGGCTAAGATTGGACTGCTCATAAATTTGTCTCCTCTCTCTCTGCATGGATTTTACACTGTAGATGTTCACAGATCAGCTGTTTCCAATGCCTTCCTATCTCAAATGGCAGATAAAAATGGAAAAGCTGAGGCTCAGCCATGATGCCAAGAAGACACAAGCTGTGGGCGTGTGACCCATTGTTTGGGTGTTCAAGACGACAGTAATGCTGGCTGGGGTTTATTTCACATAGCCCCTGCTGTCTCCGGCTCTGGTCCAGCCTACAGAAGGGAGAGAGAAGCTTTAAAAAATGATGATAAACAATGAGGTCACAGCCCAGAACATCCCAGCCTTCCTGGACCCAGCCAAACAAAAGCAATCTTAGTGGCAACAGAAGCCGTGTGGGTCCTTTGAGTCAAGGGATCATGGCTGGTAGAACCAAGCAGGATGGGATTCATGAATCGGGGGTTCCCTTAAGAATCATGGCTTAGAATAGAAGAATCTCAACACCAGACCCGGACTGTCTTCTATCCTAGGGTCTAAACTCTAACAACTCAAGCAGTGTCCAGCACACAGCAAGCAATGACCCCTGACTACCTTCTCTGCTTGGCTGTAGTTCCAGAGCCCAGCACAGAACTTGGCATATCATAAGTATTCAATAATTGTTGATGGACTGATTGCATTCATAGAAAATAACTGAGTGTACAGACTCACTGAAGGAATGAAAGAAGGGAGGAAGGAGGGAAGGGAGAAAGGAAAGGAGGGAAGGAAGGAGGAAGGAAGGATATTATTAAATCTCTGCCTAAAGCTAACAAGTCAAAAACTTGGACTCCTTTTCTCACAAGTCAACCCCTTCAGCTGTTGGACAATTTGCTCTCAATATTATAAAGTCCTCCCATTGATGGAGCCAAAATCTGCCATGTTGTAACTCCCTCTTGGCAGTTCTAGTTTTCTCATCTATGTCTTCCTGGCTCTTTCTAGAGGGTCCTTCCCAGAAGGAATCAGACCTTCTGCACTCTCTATCTGTTAGTGTTGGAAGCTAGCAGGAAACCACAGGGTTTTTAGCCACAGAATCACAGGAAGGGAGAGTCTGAAGAAATCAACAAGTCTGTTTCGTCTAAGAATTCATTTGCTCTGGTTTCCCCAGCCATCTGTAGAATGATGTCTTTAAAAAGACCTAGGTCTGCCATCCTTGTTACCAATGCCAAGAGCAAGCTTCCTATACCAAGATGGCGGCCACAGAGCAATGAGGCCCATGGACGCTATGGTGACCTCATCATGTGTCAATTAGGCTGACCCACATTTTCCAGAATGAACTTTTTTGCATGTTTTCAGCAAGGTTGGTTACACTGTTTGCCCCAGTTCAGATATCAGAAAGGATTCCCTAGACTCCACAGAATATACTCATGTTCAGTTCAGTTCAGTTCAGTTGCTCAGTCGTGTCCAACTCTCTGCGACCCCATGGACTGCAGCACGCCAGGCCTCCCTGTCCATCACCAACCTCCGGAGCTTACTCAAACTCATGTCCATTGAGTTGGTGATGCCATCCGACCATCTCATCCTCTGTCGTCCCCTTCTCCTCCTGCCTCATGTTAAGACTTTTATTTAAAGCCAGAAGATCCATTGCAAGGAAAGAAAGAGAACGCAGGGCAGCAGTGTAGCTCTGAGACACAGGATCTGTGTACCGGGGCACAGCCTTTGTCCACACGGACCGCACTGAATCTCTGGATTGGATTGCCAAGACCAGGGTGAGGAAACTTGGCTTCAGGAGAACTCATTGAAAGGGGAGCTATGTCATCCAGCCAGGCTTCTCAAAACTGGCAAGGCCGTTGCAATCCACCAGCAAAGACGAGATCCCTGAGGCTTGCCAGGAGAGTTTCGGACCTCAGACAGGACATCACACACCTCATTGCCTTCATCTTGGTCATAAGTCAAAACCCAGACGTTCAGATGTCCCCAGAAGTTAAGGCAGAGCTGTTCTGATCTCTCCGCAGGTGGGGCACAGGGGAAATTCTTGGACAGAAGGGAAGAAACAGACGTGTAGGACATGTGCGTTGTCACTGATCTGCTAGCTCACCTCATCTGCCCAAAGTGGCAGACTTCTCCCTGAATCCTCCTTCACACCTCTGCTCTGATTTCTGGGCCAGGGGTCAGCGTTTAGATTCACGACAGAGGGCCCGTCTTCTGCTGGACACCCATACTGCTCACATAGAGACAGCAAAGACGGCAGGGCATCAGTATGGGGTTCCAGCTCCTGCTTATGGGTTCCAGCTCCTGCTTATGGGTTCCAGCTCGTTCTTGATTTCTCCCGCCTTGGTATTATCTTTCCTTCATAGCTGCCTGTCCTGACTTGAAGCTGCAGCATCAGATGTGAAGACAGCAGCCTTGCAGAGACCACATGCAGCTCCCACAACTCCGTGAGGCCGTATCTCTGTGACAAATCCTGGGTCTCCCGTTTTTGTCTCTCGGTGGATCTGCCTCTCTGGCTGACTCCTGACCACTGGCTGACGGATGCTCTGCCGTTCCCTGGGAGCACAGTCCTCATCTTCCCCTCTCCCTCTGTGCATGTGGCGGCCAATTCCCTGGGCTCTGCTTCCACACACAGGACCACTCGACTTGCGAGCGCCTCTGACGATCTCTGGTCGGCGTGCAGGTGGGAGGCTGGGCGGGCAGCCCTGATCTCGGGGATGGAGGAGGCTGACCGTCTATGCAGATGAGCAGGTCCCAGGCAAAGAGCCTAGAAGGCTCAGCTAACTTCTCACAAGAGGAAAAATGCCAAATGGTGACAAGAAATGGCTGGAGACTCCACTAGCCACAGGGAATGGTGATCCTTAAGTCTCTCAGAAGCCTCAAAGCAGGAGAGTGAGGTGAGCCCACTGCACAGACACAAGCGTGACTCACCACGTGGGTGTTGGGACAGACACCTGGCCCGCTGAACCCTGGGAGGCTCGGCGTGCGCAGAAGATGATGATACCTTTTCTCCAGGCTCATACCCAGCGGGTGGGATCTCGGGCGCCTTCCATCAGAGAGGCTGCAGACCTTGGGGCTGCCGTTGGCCTGCTGCCACGTTTCCTTCAGCCTTAACAGTATATTTAGAATTTTTTTTTAATTCATTGCCAGTTTTTACAAATTTGGGATTTCACATTTTTAAAAAAATCTGCATTTCCCACTTTTCTTGAAAAAAATCAGGAGATTTGGCAAGTCTAGTTCCTATCTTCCAGCATGGCAAAAATTGGCTATAGCTGAGAAACAGCTGTTCTTGTTAGACAGGGAGAGAATCTCCTGGCTTCTGCGGCCTCTCCCAGCCTACAGCCCTGGCTTACGTGACCTGCCCGCTCTTGGGGGCTCCTGAGTCCACAGGCCCCCGCCCTTCCATCTGTGGCTCACACGCGCTCAGACCTGCCCCCACTGTAGTGGGCACCCCAGTTGCCAGCGTCCGCACCTCTTTGCCTGAGGACGGTCTTTGGCGGTCACTGCCTCTGTCTGCTCCCCAGCAGGCTGTGAATGCCCCTCTGCAGCTGTCCTCTGCTGATGGGGTTGGTGCATATACACCCCAACTCCCCCTTCCTTAGCTGCCATCACTCTGAGGCAGGCTGCCCTCTGACCCCCAGTATCCCCCAAGATGTTATGCCCCAGGTACCCACAGTAGTAACTGCCCTGATTACGTGCCCTTCAAAGCCTGCCCACCTTCCCTCTCTTCCCCTCTCCCCTCCCTGAATAAACCATCTGTTCAGTTTTTTTGTGTGTGTGCAGTAACAAGACCTCATATGAGTGTTGTTCTACCAAGTCACTGTGAATGCTGGCTTAGAGAATACAGAACCGCTCACTGCTCTCTGGCCTTCTGGTCAACCAATAAATACATAACCTTGCTTTAATATAATTATGTTCAAAGACACCTTATTTAATATATATTGTGGATTCATGAACATTAAGCCCACAGCCAACAGCACTGGAGCTTATGCGGGAATGAAGCTCACCTAACTCTTGCATTTCCCCCATAAGGCTCATGGCAGCCTTCTGAGCTTAGGACGCTAGCCAGCACTTCTGCGCTAGGCTTGGGGTCATTTTAAACAGCAAAATCACCAACACAAAACACAAAAAGGTGTAAACACAGTGCTAAATAGAATGCGAGAAAGACACTTCATGAGAGCTGGAACAAGGTCAGACTGTCACCTTGTGTGACCTCAGCTGGGAAGGGGCACATCATGCAAGTTAACATTCGTGCCACTCTGCGCATGTCCACAAATGATTCTGAGGTTACAGATCAACTGTAGCAGGTAGGTGAAACCACAAAAACAGAATCCATCAGGACACTCCCACACCCGCTTCTAGGGGACCCCCAATGAAGACATCTCAGAGGTGTTTTCCTCCTCAAGTAAATCAGGGGCAGCTAAAAACCCCAGAGGAAACGCAAAACAGTAGTTTCAGGACTTGCCATCAGGTAACAGGGAGGTGACTGAGAGAGAGGTGGGAAACCAAGGAGGTGAGCCCTGGGATGTCCCCAGTGTGTTGCCTGGAGACAGTTTCCAGGCCGGAGGGTGGAGCTTCTCCGGGTAGAACTGGGAGTGGCGGTGATCTGGGGAGGTGGAGCTGGGAGACCCGGAGGCAGGGGTGTCACAGTCCTGTAACAGAGCCCTGGGGAGCAGAGAGCTGTGCGCAGAGGGCTCTGGGGACCAGCGAGGATCAGAACCTGCCTTTGGCGAAGCTCACCAAGGCCAGGGAAAGGAGTGCCTGGAGGAGCTGAAGGAGGAATCCCCAGCGCTCACACAGGGTGGGCAGCAGCCCCGCTCCGAGAGAGGAGATCCTCGACATGCATGGGAAACCAGGAGAGGACTCAGGCCTTGTCTCAGCAGTGGAGACACTGACCCTCAGTTAAATACGGCTCCAAGGCCAGACCTTCTGGGGAGAGCTCAATAGTACTTAGAGAAATACAAAAGTATCCGATATCCAACAAGATAAAATCCACAGCATCTGGCATCAAATTAAAAATGATGAGGCATGCAAAGAGTCAGTAAAACATGACCCATGAGGAGGAGGAAAATGAATCGAAACAGATCAAGAATATTGAATATTGAGAAGAGCCCCAAAGATACGGAGACAGCAGGGGTGACAAAGCCACACGTGGATGGGTCTCCCTGAACAGGCGACTCTGGGGTTGACACCCAAGTGGAGAAATGAGGCATATGGCTGGACCTCTGCGAAAAGAGCCCTCAAGCGGAGGGGAGATCAGGTAAAGGCCCTGCTGTGGAACGAGGCTGGCCAGCCTGAGGTCGGTGTTACTGGAGGGGGGAGGAGGTGCTCTGCCCGATGGTGGAGACCCCACACCCTTAGGTCTCTGAGAGCCCCCGGGAAAGGGAACTCTCTCTCCCATCATCCTCAACCCCCAGAGTCCCTATATTCTAAACCACACCTCCCAGTGGCTTCCCGGGGGGCCCAGTGGTTACGATTTCACCTTCCACTCCAGAGGGTATGTATCGGTTCAATCCCTGGGTGAAGAGCTCAGATCCCATGTGCCTTGGGGCCAAAAAACAGAAAAACAGAAGCACTATTGTAGCAAGTTCAATAAAGACTTTAAAAATGGTCCACATAAAAAAAAAAAAAAATCTGAAAAAAATAAATAAATAAATCACATCTCCCAGAATGCCTGCCTCTTGAACCTGGAAGTCATGCAACTCCCACCTCCTGGACATCCTGATGTGGGATTTGAAAAATACAGTCTAATCTGTCAATTCCAATGAGCTGCCTTCTGGGGGCTTGGCTGTTGAGAACAGTTGTTTAGGACCCACTCGTTCACCTCTGACTCTGAGTGGCTTCAGGGAAAACAAATATGAGCACAAATACACACACGCACACACTGGAAACAGCAACTGAGTCCAAAGGAAAAACATTTTTTTCCATGAGATGTTTTATGCTCACAATCTAAGATCAAAATCAAATCAGAAAATGAGCAATCCATTTGAGGAAACTGCCCCCCACACCCCGGTTCCTCCTACAGTTATCAAAAGAGTCGCTTCTCGTGATGATGTTACCTACCCTCCATCAATCCGGTCCACCAGATGCCCGAGGACTCTGAGCCTGCCGACGCCCCTGCCGTCTCTTGTCGCCATCAGTTCAGTTCAGTTGCTCAGTCGTGTCCGACTCTTGGCGACCCCGTGGACTGCAGCACACCAGGCCTCCCTGTCCATCGCCAACTCCCGGAGTCTACCCAAACCCATGTCCATTGAGTCGGTGATGCCATCCAGCCATCTCATCCTCTGTCATCCCCTTCTCCTGCCCTCAATCCCTCCCAGCATCAGGGTCTTTTCAAAAGAGTCAGCTCTTCGCATCAGGTGGCCAAAGTATTGCAGTTTCAGCTTAAGCATCAGTCCTTTCAATGAATATCCAGGACTGATTTCCTTTAGGATGGACTGAACGGATCTCCTTGCAGTCCAAGGGACTCTCAAGCGTCTTCTCCAACACCACAGTTCAAAAGCATCAATTCTTCAGCACTCAGCTTTCTTTATAGTCCAACTCTCACATCCATACATGACTACTGGAAAAACCATAGCTCTGACTAGATGGACCTTTGTTGGCAAAGTAATGTCTCTGCTTTTTAATATGCTGTCTAGGCTTGTTATAGCTTTTATTCCAAAGAGCTAATGTCTTTTAATTTCATGACTGTAGTCACCATCTGCAGTGATTTTGGAGCCCAAGAAAATAGTCTCACTTTTTCTATTGTTTCCCCATCTACTTGCCATGAAATGATGGGACCGGATACCATGATCTTAGTTTTTTGAGCCTTGTCTAACTCAATGAAACTATGATCCATGCCGTGTGGGGCCACCCAAAGATGGACAGGTCATGGTGAAGAGTTCTGACAAAATGTGGTCTACTGGAGAAGGGAATGGCAAACCACTTCAGTATTCTTGCCTTGAGAACTCCATGAACAGTATGAAAAGGCAAAACGATAGGACACTAAAAGATGAATTCCCCAGGTTGGTAGGTGCCCAGCATGTTACTGGAGATCAGTGGAGAAATAACTCCAGAAGGAATGAAGGGACAGAGCCAAAGCGAAAATAATGCACAGTTGTGGATGTGACTGGTGATGGAAGTAAAGTCGATGCTATAAAGAGCAATATTGCATAGAAACCCAGAATGGTAGGTCCATGAATCAAGTTAAATTGGAAGTGGTCAAACAGGAGATGGCAAGAGTGAATGTCAACATTTTAGGAATCAGTGAACTAAAATGGACTGGAATGAGTGAATTTAACTCAGATGACCATTACATCTACTACTGTGGGCAGGAATCCCTTAGAAGAAATGGAGTAGCCATCATAGTCAACAAAAGAGTCTGAAATGCAGTACTTGGATGCAATCTCAAAAATGACAGAATGACTGTGTTCGTTTCCAAGGCAAACCATTCAATATTACAATAATCCAAGTCTATGCCCTGACCAGTAATGTTGAAGAAGCTCAAGTTGAACGGTTCTACGAAGACCTACTTCTAGAAGTAACACCCAAAAAAGATGTCTTTTTCATTATAGGGGACTGAAATGCCAAAGTAGGAAGTCAAGAGATACCTGGAGTAACAGGCAAGTTTGGCTTTGGAGTACAAAGCGAAGCAGGTCAAAGGCTAACAGAGTTTGCCAAGAGAATACACTGGTCATAGCAAACACCCTTGTCCAACAACACAAGAGACGACTCTACACATGGACATCACCAGATGGTCAATACCGAAATCAGATTGATTATATTCTTGTCTCCATCACTCCCAAAATCTTCAAAAGCCATATCTATACTGCTGGCGTCTGATTTTACATCTTCAAGCCAGACCTGTCCCCTGACCTCCAGCTATTATAAACCCCCATGTATCCATACGTCTAGCTGCCCACGCCTCCCCTCCCTTTGGCCGTTGAAACACCGTCTTCAATGATGTGTGTCCCCACCCCCTGAGCCACTGCTGACCCTCTGCCCTCCGCCTGCTCCCAGCCTTCCCGTCTCCTTCGAGGGCAACTTGATTCCTCCAGCCGCCTGGACCCGAAGCTTGTAACCATCCTTGACTCACATGTCTCTCACCCACAAATGCACTGACAAATCTTACAGGCTCTTCCTTAAAATACTTGCCCAAGCTGAGCACTCACCTCTGGTTCCAGGGATGCCCTCGTGTCTCCCTGCAGCAACGCCTCAGTCGGTCTCCCTGCTTCTGCCCTGCGCTCCCGCTGTCTAACTTCAGCAGCCAGAGCGTCCAGTTAGCATCCCAGTCCACGGTGCCTGGCTCCTGCTTACAGCCCTCCAAGGGCTCCCATCTTAGAGGAAAAGCCCACGGGCTCGCAGTGTCCCCCAAGGTCCTAAAAGATGCCCCCCTTACCTCTCTCATCCCATCCCCACTCGCCCACCCTGCTCTGGCCTCATGGGCCCTCTGCAGGTCCTCCAAAGGCCAGGCACGCTCTTGCCTTTGCACCTGCTATTCCTCCCCCTGCACTGAGCCGCCCAGCCCTCCTCCTTCAGCAGAGCTTCTGGGACCCCTTCCTCACTCCCGGTGGATTGCCTGCCCCCAGCCCCTGCTCTCCAGCCCCCTCCCTCTGTCTCTCCCACTGTAGGTCTTTCTTAATCACGCTTGCCTCTCCCACTAGGCTGTAAGTTCCATGAGGCACACATTTTGCTGTTTTATTCGCTGCGATCTCTGCGCCCAGCCCCCGCGGATAGTTTCGGCAGAAGGTGGAGGCTCATCATTATGTGTGGTTTGAATGAAGGAGTGGACAACGGAGAGAGAGTACCCGTCCTGTTTCAGCATCCCCCTCCCTGTCCCCACCTGCTCAGTGGCCAGGGCCAGGCAGGCATTCAGGGATTCGGGTGGGCAGGGGAAGCTTGTTATGGGAGCATCTCCACCAGCTCGCCCCCTTTTCAGAAGGAGGCGGACGGGGTCCTCAGGAAGGGAGGGAGGGCCCAGCCTGGCTCTCCAGGATCACCTGAGCCCGCCAGCTCCCTGCATTTCCGTCCCAGGAACAGCCCTCTGGAAATCAAGCGGGAACCCTCTCTCCCGCCCGTTTGGGTGGGGAGAGAAGCCTTCCTGGGATCAGATGCAGACCGGACCTCCCCGGGGTGTTCCCGCTGGGATTGGTCCCAGGAGCGCCAGTGTTTGTTTACCCGGGTCGCGTTCCCGGGAACAGTGAGGGCTTTAGGACCAGGAGCCCGGCGCTCGCCCGCCCGCCGGGCCCGCAGCGTCTTGGCCGAGCGCAGAGCGATGTATGAAAGCAAATTAGGCTGCTCCGGCTTCACATCTGTGGATCCGACCTGACCTGAAGGGTCCAAAGGAGGACGGGGGTCAGCTCTGCCGGACCGACACCTCCCTGCTCCCCGCAGACACCCCACAACAACCTGACCCTTCATGCAAGCGGCGAGAGGGCTGGGAGCGAAACACGTGGGACTCGCCCCCTGAGCAGAAAGGAATTATTCTTTTTCCCAAAGAGGAAAAGGGCACCAGGGTTCAGTCTGAAGTACCCTCCCCTCCCCGCCTCGGCCCCCCGTGGATGAGCTTTCGGAAGGCAATTAAAGACATCCGCTCAGAGAGGACCTGGGAGGGGACCTGGGTCGGTAGCTTTCTGAGTGGCAGCCGGTCTTACACACTCTGCTGGCAAGTGTCAGCTGCGGGGGGGGGAGGGGGGCGGGGGGGGAAGGACCAGGTTAAGTGAGCTGGCAAAAATAGAAAAAGAAAAAAAAAAAAAAACGCTTCCAAGTGGACCCAGGAAGCCAGGTTGTGCTGCCAGCGTGGAGGACCCCGGAGCGGGAGGAGACGGTGAAGTGGAACATGACCTGTTGCGTTTGGCAGCTCCCCGCAGCATGCTCGTAAGGAAGCGGCGCAGACACGGACCCTGCCGGCGGCAGGCGCTGCTCGCCCTCCTGGTGCTGGGGTGCGTGCTGCTGATGCTGGGGGCCCTGCACCCGCCCCCGCACGCCCTGCCCCGGGCGCCCCCAGTGCCCCAGGCGGCCGTGCGCAGCCCCCAGGCTGCCTACCGCCTGGACTTTGGGGACCCCCAGGAGTGGCTACTGGAGTCCGAGGAGGAGGACCAGGAGTACGGCCCCCTGCCGCCCCTCGTCTCCCTGCGGGAGGACCAGCTCCTGGTGGCCGTGGCCTCGCTCAGGGCCGGAAGGAACCGGAGCCGGGGCGGGCGAGGCGGCGGCTACCGGCTCATCCAGCGGCCGCACAAGCAGCAGGACGCGGAGGCCCCGGAGAGGGACTGGGCGGCCGAGGAGGAGGATGGGGAGGACGAGGCGGCGTCCGAAGAGGGGGAGCGGACCGCGCTCAGCCGGGAGGAGGCGCCCAGTGCCCGCAGCCCCGCGCACAGGGGGGGCTCGCGGCATCCGCTGTAAGTAAACCCCGGCCGCCCCTTCCCGGTTCCTGGAGGGGCGCAGACGCTCCGCCCGCCGCTCCCGCTGTGGCAGGCGGCGCTTCTCCAGGTGTGGTCCCCGGATCCGCGGCATCACCTGGGGACTTCTTAGAGCCGCAGAGGCAGAAACCCCGGGTGCGGTCCGGCCGTCTGTCTTTAACCAGCCCTCCAAGGGAGACCCACCGTCCTAGAGACGGAGAGGGAGGAACTCTTCCCCGTCCCTTCTCTTCCCCACCGACCCGGGTTCCAGTCCTTCCGGCTCTGGATGGCTCTGGATCGCCGGTCAGCAGCATCTCTAACCCCGAGGGGCCTGGGAGCCGATGTTCGCCGAGACGCTTCCAGGGCTAAGTCACTCCAGCACAGTTAGATATTGTGATTGTTGGGCTTGCTTTTCATTTGGATGAAAGTAACGACTGCAGTTAACATTTATGTGGATCTTGCCATTGCTTGGCTTTAATCAAAGAGCTTTTCATGTATCGACTGATAAAGGCCTTACAACTTAGCGAGACGGGTGCTAGCTCGGCTATCATGCCTATTTTATAGGTATGAACATGGAGGAGGAAATGGCAACCCACTCCAGTACTCTTGCCTGGAAAATGCCGAGGACGGAGGAGCCTGGTGGGCTACAGTCCATGGGGTCGCCAAGAGTGAGACACGACTGAGCGACTTCACTTTTTCACTTTCATGAGGCACAGAGAGGCCAAGTGACTCGTCCACAGTCACACAGCTGGGAGGCGCCGAAGCAGGGATTTGCTCCAACCAGCCCGAGCCCCTCCCTACACTATGCCTTCCCCCTTAGCCCACTAGACGAGGTGGACCGCGCAGGACCCAGGAGCTAGAATACTGCGTTCATGCAGTCTGGCCTGGCAGGGTGGCTCCAACCACCTCCAGGACCAGCCCAGGAGGCAAGCTGGGAGGTCTGATGACCCACAAACTGTGCTCAGGGAGGCGGTGGACTCATCCTGGAACCCCTGCGCTCCCCACCATCCCCAGCATCCGGGGGCAGGGCAGCTGGGTAGCCGGTGATCGGGTCCCTTCCCTGTAGGCACGGCTCTTCCCTGAGCCGGGAGAGTCTCCCAGGAAGCAAACCCACCCTCCGCGCCTCTGGGTGGGAGGGGCGGAGCGGGGCAGCAGGGGGCGGGGCCACGTCGTCCTCGGAGCCGACCCGGCTCCTGCGGCGCGGCTCCTTGCCTTCAGGAAAGGGCAGATGCGCAGACTCTGGGCTTCAGCGGCTCGTCCAGGTCGCAAGCTCCCGCCCTGCGGCTCGTCTCCAGGTCTCAACCGAAACAGCTCCTTTCGGGAAACTCCCAGACCCCGCCAGGCCCGCCCTGTTGCCGTTTTGTGCTGCCGGCCGCTTTAATTCACAGCACTCGCTGCAGCTGAGGCTAAATGGTCCTCGATGTATTGGTTTATTCAGTGCCTGCGTCCCCTGCCGTGCGGTGGGCCTAGAGGCCCAGCACACAGCAAAGGAGCGATTGCTGAATGAGCCGGTATATCGTCTTCTAATTCCATGATGCATCTTTTCACTGGCCTAGAGCAAGGTTTTCCAACCAGACACACGGCCTCAATCAAGTCTGTGGCTGTGTGTGTGTGTGTGTGTGAGACTGGGTGTCTGCCTCGTGCAAGGTGAATGCACTGTGTTGCGTGGTAAATGGACGATGTGCAAGTGTGTCGTGTGCAGTGTTAGCGGTGCGCGGGGTGTGATGTGCTGTCACGTACGCGTGCGTGTCTTCAGGGTGTCAGTGTTCATGTGTGTACACGTCATGATTGCATGACGTGTGCACACCTCACACATGTGGTGCACGTGGCCTTGTGTCTCCGTCGTGATGTGATGCTCAGGCGGCATGTTTTTGCGGTACGTGTGCACGCATATTGTGCTGTGACTGTGCTGCACATGTATGGTCCGTATGATGCGCCGTGTGAGTGGTGTGAAGCGCATGGGTGTGGCCCACCATGTATGGTACACGTGTGCATTATGTGTGCGGTGCCTGTGGCATGGAGTGCGCCTGCGCTTTGCGGGTGTGCACGCGTGTGTGCTGCGATGGACTGCTCGTTTGGCGTGTCCGTGTGGTCTGTGAGCATGTGTATTTGTTATGAGTGTGCTGCTCATGTGTATTGTGTGCGTGTGCCGAGTGTGTATTATAAATGCGTTGTGCAAGTGGTGCGTGTGTACTTTTGCCGGTGTGTCGTTGGTGTTGTGGCCTAAGTGCACGTATGAGTGTTGTGCGTGTGTGGACCCCCTGTGTTATGCATGTGATGTGCATACGTGCATGTGTGCACTGGTGTGTGTGCACCACTCCCAGTCAGAGTGACCAGCTGTCAGAGTTTACCGGACGTTCCTGTCCCGGAAGCCCCGTGGTCCCGGCCCGCCCGGCTGTCGGGCTGTCTCCCCTCCCCCGGCTGGCTCTTTCCGGAGGTGTGCGGCGCCCTCTCCCGGTTGCGGTCTGTCCCTGCAGCCGCGAGCCCGGCCCTGGGTCCCCAGCTCCCCTCCCCCAGGGGCACCCGGGGCGCTAGCGCCTCCCCCTTCTGGCGGGGCTCCCGGATGACAAGGGGTTCTCTGCAGAGTAAGGCCTCAACCCCACCTCCCTCCAGGGTGACAGGACTTTAAAACCGGCCCCAAACGCAGTCCTTTAAAGAACAGCCGTCTCAGAAGCACATCTCCTATGTGTCTGAGGACACTCTATGTCCGCCAGGTTGCACAGAGAGCGCTTCTCAAATTCCAGCGTGTATGCAGATGGCTGGATGGCATCACCGACTCAAAGGACATGGGTTTGAGTGGACTCCGGGAGCTGGTGATGGACAGGGAGGCCTGGCGTGCTGCGGTTCATGGGGTCTCAAAGAGTCTGAGACGACTGAAGCGACTGAACTGACCAATACTGATGCAGATCCCCTGCACATCTTGTGAAAGTGTGGAGTATGACATATTTGGCCAGGGGGGCTGCCCAAGGTGCAACATTTCTATCAGGCTCTGGGTTGGTCCCAGCACTGCTGATCCATAGACCACACTTTGGAGCAGCAAGGGGCTTTATCACTGGTTCCCAAATGTATGTGCATGTCAGATTCCTGCAGATTGCTTGTTTTAAAAAAAACAGATTTTTCAGACGCCGTTGCTAGGAACTATCAGTGGTTCTGAGTTGCAGCCCAGCGACCTGAATTTTGACAAGTTGGTACTAGACAGTTGCGGGTGAGTGTGAAGCCGAATCTGCCTCTGTATTCTGACACTGAGCTAAATATTGGAGACAGAGTTTGGGGTCAAGTAAACAAGAAGAGCTTTATTGCTTTGCCAGGAAAAGGAGACCCCAGCAGGCTAATGCCCTCAAAACTGTGTGTCCCCCAACCTGGATGGGGCAGCGAGAAGGTTTATAGTAATGGTTCAAAGAGGGCGTGAGAAGCTCATGGACATTCTTCTAATTGGTTGTTAGTTGGGCTTCCCTGGTGGCTCAGTTGGTAAAGAATCCGCCTGCAATGCGGGAGACCTGGGTTCAATCCCTGGGTTGGGAAGGTCTGCTGGAGAAGGGAATGGCTACCCACTCCAGTACTCTAGCCTGGAGAATTCCATGGACTGTATAGTCCATGGGGTCACAAAGAGTCAGACACGACTGAGTGACTTTCCCTTTCACTAGGTAAGTAGGAGTCAGCATCTTTAACCCTCTGGTTCCAACTGGTCTGGGGTCTACATGCTTGTGGGCAGTGTACAGTTAACTTCTCCCAGCTGGAGGGGTTTTCAGTTACTGCAAAACAGCGCAAAGGTATTGCTGTGTGCATCCCTTGATGGGGACCCGGGACCCTGGCCCAAGGCTCCACGATTGTTCCTCTCGACTGTTTCTCCCTGCTCTCACGTCCTTCCCTCCTCCCCTAATTAACAATTGCTTGAATCCGCCTGTTGGCACTCAGGGAAGGTCATGGAGGCTGAATGAAGGCTGCTTCCTGTAATCAGATCAATGGGGGAGACGGAAAGTCTTCCTGCCCCAGGAGGCCCGTAGAGCCCTGCTGGGTGTGAAGTGGAGAGGCAGTGGGGTTCTGGATGTTTCCACAGAGGAGGTAGTACTGGGATTGGAAAATAGAGAGGAGAGGCAGAAAGGAATGCAGTCCCTTTCACGGTCCAGGGTTTGTACTTGAAGACAAATGTCTGCTCAGCTGTAGCCGGCTATGCGCTACTTGCTTACGCCAACTTTGTGTTTATGCTTTGGTCTGGGTTTCCTTGGCTATACACCCACACATGACTAAGCCATACACCCATGGAACAGTGGCCCTGGGGTTGAATTCTGGACATCACCCCTTACTGTGTGACCTTGCGCGATCACTCAGCCTCCCTGAGCCTGTTTCTCCAACTGTAAAATGGTGATGACAGTAACACCCTCGCGAAGGGTTGTGATGAAAACGAGATGAGATGTGTGCGATTTCCCCTAGTGCTCAAGTCCAAATGGAAGACACCCTTGGCATATTCTCAAGGGTAGGACCGAGGAGTGAGGTGGAAAGAAGCTTGGAGAGCGCCCCCGAGGACTGCACACCACTGTCCTTTCTCTGACCCATGAATTATCTTCTGCCCCCTCCAGCTGCCGAATCCTCACAAACTTGGCAGCACTCGGAATTGCCGGGAAAGTCTTAAAAAGGACTCCTGCCTGGGTCCTGCTGGCAGGGATTCTTATATAGTCAGTCTGGGCTGAGGCCTGGGTGTCCCCTGGAGTTGTGACGTGTTGTCAAGGAGGAGGGGGTGTGGCCCTCACAGGGTCAGGTCGATTCCTGCCAGGAAGCCAGACACCACAGGATGGCTCTGTCACCTGGGCTGCAGAAGAGGGCAGCTGCCAGGGCATCAGTAAATCTGAGCGGGTGGGCCCGGCCCTAGGGCAAGTGAGGGGACCTCTGCTGATTTGGTAGGAGTTGGGGGGGGGGGGCGGGTGTCAGTAACTGGGCAGAGATGAGAGGCTGAAGCCCAGCTAATCCCCCACCTGTAATGAGAGGGAAAACAAGCCAGGGTGTGTTGGTGCCTGGCTGGTCAGCTCACAAAGGTACCCCATGATCACCAAGCACCCTAAGTCCAGCAAAGCCACGGCCATGGAGGGCACCTCTCTGCATCTCCAGTCTGGATCCAGCCCCCACGAGGGGGCTGCGGTGTAGACTGTGCCGAGTGCCATCCTCTGAGTTGGAGCATGCAGTGCCCAGGGTGGGGGGGTCCTGCCTTGTGCTTCGAGGGTTTGATCAGAAGTGGTCAGCTTGCATCTTATCCTTTTTAATTACCAGTGAAAGTGAAAGTCACTCAGTTGTGTCTGACTCTTTGTGACCCTATGGACTATATAGTCCATGGAATTCTCCAGGCCAGAATACTGGAGTGGGTAGCTGTTCCCTTCTCCAGGGGATCTTCCCAGCCCAGGGATTGAACCCAGGTCTCCTGCAGTGCAGGCAGATGCTTTACCAGCTGAGCCACCGGGGAAAGCTGGTATTATTTACTCCAGGGCCACTCAAAGTGTGGGGCTTCAGACCTGCAACAATTGGAAATGCAGAGTCTCAGGTCCTCTCAGCCCTACTGCTGGAAAATCTGTCTCTAACAAGATTCCCAGGTGATTTATGTTCATGTCAAAGCTTGAGTAACACTGATGAAGGTTACAGTTCACAGCGCTGCCTGGGTGTGAGAATCAGCTGGAGGGTTTTATGAATGACTGTGGCCAGGCTCCTCCCCCCAGACTAACCAAGTGAACACAGCCCACAGGGACTCACTGTCTGACAGCCATCATTAGTCCAGGGCAAGGGAACCAGGATCAGAGCAAAGCCAGAGATGCCTGGAGCCCCTCGGAAGGAGGCTGGGAGATTTCCACAAAGAGAAGAGGATTGCGTGCACCTTGCGTGACTTGTCCCCTGGGCAATGACAGGCTGGCAGCCGCAGCCTCATATGTAGGCTGCTTTGTCTGTCCCTCTAAGGCCGGGGTCCTCAACCCCCAGGCCACGGACTGGCACCGATCCATGCCCTGTTGGAAACCAGGCTGCACAATAGGAGGTGAGTGGTGGGCAGGCAAGCAAAGCTTCATTTGTATTTACAGTGGCCTCCCGCCATTTGCATTAGCACCTGAGCCTCGCCTCCTGTTAGATCAGGGGCCACATAAGATTTGCATAAAGTGAAAGTAGTGAAAGTGTTAGTCGTTCAGTCGTGTCCGACTCTGTGCGACCCCATGGACTGTAGCCCACCAGGCTCCTCTGTCTATGGGGATTCTCCAAGCAAGAATACTGGAGTGGGTTTCCATGCCCTTCTCCAGGGGATCTTCCCGACCCAGGGATCGAATCTGAGTCTCCCACATTGCAGGCAGATTCTTTACCATCTGAGCCACCAGGGAAGCCCTAGATGCTCATAAGTGAAAGTGAAAGTCACTCAGTCATCTCCGACTCTTTGTGATCCCGTGGACTATACAGTCCATGGAATTCTCCAGGCCAGAATACTGGAATGGGTAGTCTTTCCCTTCTCCAGGGGATCGTCCCAACCCAGAGATCGAACCCAGGTCTTCCACACTGCAGGCAGATTCTTTATCAGCTGAGCCAGCAGGGAAGCCCAAGAATACTGGAGTGGATAGCCTATCCTTTCTCCAGGGGATCTTCCCAACCCAGGAATCGAACCAGTGTCTCCTGCATTGCAAGCAGATTCTTTACCAACTGAGGCATGAGAGAATCCCTAGATTCTCATAGAAGCACAATAAATGTAGTGTTGTTGAGTCTTCCCCAAACCATCCCCCTCTCCAGTCCATGGAAAAATAGTCTTCCATGAAATCGGCCCCTGATGCCAAAAAAGTTGGAGACCACTGCTCTAAAGCATCACCCCCAGGCCATGTCCCAGCAGCCCTGTGCCTGGAAATTGGGGTCTCCACAATGAGTTCCACCAATTAGGGGCACCAAGGGCTGAACCCAGGGGTTCTCATAGAATGCAGGGAATTTGTATCATTATCCTGTACCTATAGACAGCCAGCCTGTACACCTCTTGAGAGCAAGAACAGCATCCTCCTTCATTCACTGAATAAATATTTCTTTGTGCCCGCATGCATTCGAAATCCCTTCCGTCATGCCCAGCTCTGAGTGTTTGGTTAGCAACTGTTGAAGGTGGGAAGGTGAGCACGCCCCAGCCCCACCCCTGAGGAGCTTGGGGTACCCTGAGGGCTGCAGGCAAGCAACCAGCTGCGACATAGGTGGGGTCAGGGCTAAGACAGGGAAGCCCATGTCAGTGGGGGACCTCAACTGATTTGGTAGGAGCTGTGGAGGGACTTAGCATGCATGGGAGTCAGGAACTCCAAACCAGCTTCAGAAAATCCAGCAGAAACCTTTCTACTTGGCCAGGCAAGGGGAGGGCGGACAAGGGTTTGCGTCATAGCCCGGCCATCTGGGGCATGGCTGTGACTCCTTTTCTTCAGAATCAGCCTCCAAATGTATGTTCTGAGGTCATGGGGAACCCCGGAGCTGCAGGAAGCCGGGGCATGCATCTGTGTGTCAACACAGACCCAGGCTCTTCTGATCTCCGAGTGTGAAGTTTGTGTACATTGAGCAGCTCTCCTGAGCCATAATGATCCCTGGATTAGAGGGGAGTCTCAGCCTCTCTATGTTGGCTAATTAGGGGATATAATAGTGGAGCCAAGATTCAGAGCCACATTGATTTGGTTCCAAAGCCCTGGGCCCTTCCTTCCTCCCTGCTGCTGCTCAGAAGGGGGACAAGTGAGCTCGGGTGGGCTTTCGGACACTTGCGTGATGTCCACACACTGAGATAGTAAAATATGCACCAGGTGTTTGGTTGAAGGACAAAGAAAGCGGCGCCATCACTTAATAATAAAAGCAAGTGTTTCTTGTGGGAGCACCTCATTGGAACTGGTCACATTCGAGCATTGCTTCTCGGGGTCCAAGAGCTGTTTCTCTGCCCTGCCTCACCCATCCCCCTGGCAAAGCCGTGGTTCTGACTGAGCAGGAAAAAACCCGCTTGACAGAAAAAACGCCGGTCACCCCAGGAGGGGAAGGGACTTGCCCAGGGCCCCTGCATGGACCACTTACCTTTGCTCTCTTTTTTGCCTTCTACCTACTGTATTCCCCTGAAGGACTTGAAGATACATCATGAAATAGCAAATTGCTCCTAACATCCTGTTTAGTCAAGATAAAGGGAAGCGTACTTGGGAAAATCTTTCTTTCCATTCCTGGTACACGCCAAGCCCCTGCCCACCTCCAGTCCTTAGCAGAGGCTGTGACATCCTCCAGGAGCACCGTTCCCCACCAGGCACCTTCTCAAACTGTGTCCTGCCCACCCTCAGGTCCTGGCTTCAGCTGTTGAATAATTCTTTGGTTTTCTATTTAATGGGATATAAAGTCCACGACATCAGAGACTCTCTGAGTTTGGGTTCCCCCCAAGGCAGACCCCAAGGCAAGGATTTGTTTTGTCCCTGGTGCCAGGGAGCCCTGCTGGGGGGCTGGGACGGTGAGGCAGGGAATAGGAGGCAGCCGACGAACAGCAGGCTTGCAGGCGGTTACCTCTGTGGGAAGCTGAGGCTCTGCCCCGCGGGGGCACCTGGTGATGCCACCTTGCTGCCCCTGGCTTAGGGTCTGGGTTTGCTGGATATGAATACACTGACTCCTTTTAGGCGCCGACTGAGGGCAGCTCCCAGAGTTGGAGGAGGTTACTCTGTAGCTCTTCAGGAGCTGGTGCTTAAGGAGAACGTCTCTGGCCGTCAGAGAAAACCGCCAGACAATTGAAACTCGGGCTGTGCTGTACTCTAGGATATCCCCCAGGGGATACGGGCGGGAGCATCACACGACTCTGCTTCAAGGCTTTTATCTACCACGAGTTCCCTACATATGAACAAGTTTCGTTCCAAGAGCACATTCCTAAGTCCAATTTGTTCGCAAGTCCAACAAAGTTAGCCTAGGTACCCAATGAACACAATGGGCTACATAGAACTGTTCAGTTCAGTTGAGTCGCTCAGTGGTGTCTGACTCTTTGTGACCCCATGGACTGCAGCATGCCAGGCCTCTCTGTCCATCATCAACTCCTGGAGTTTACTCAAACTCATGTCCATTGAGTCAGTGATGCCATCCAATGAGGATGAGATGGTCGGATGGCATCACTGACTCAGTAGTACTGTACTGTAACAGATTTATAATACTGTTCACACAAATAATACATTAAAAAATCACAAAAAGTAAGGAAAACGTTCCTACTCTTATGGGGCAGTACCTTGAAGGGTACAGAAGGGTGCAACAGCTGTCACACAGGGGCTGGTGTTGGTGGACAGGCAAGAAGGGTTGCTGACTGGAGGAGACGGGAGGCGGGCGACGGTAGAGCTGAAGGGTCGTCGGCCTTGGGAGACGGAGGGCGAGCTGCAATGTCGCTCACCCCTGACGCTAATGGCACAGGATCTGCTTCCTTGTTGGAATCAGATGCACATTCACATCTTTGAAAGTTTACAACTTGAAGATTCATACGGAGGGGACTTATTGTATTTAATCCACCTCCCAGTAGTAGTAGGTTGTCAGTCAATAACTGTTATATGACTGGATAGGAAATGGAAAGTTGAGATGAAAGAGAAAATTAGAATGAGAATAGGCAATCAAGGGCTGGTGAAGTGGAAGTCGCTCAGTCGTGTCCGACTCTTTGCAACTCCAGGGACCATACAGTCCCGTGGAATTCTTCAGGCCAGAATACTGGAGTGGGTAGCCTTTCCCTTCCCCAGGGGATCTTCCCAACCCAGAGATTGAACCCAGGTGTCCCGCATTGCAGGCAGATTCTTAACCAGCTGAGTCACCATTTTCTTACTCTGGGCTTCCTGGTGGCCAAAGTGAAAAGGGAAACACCATAAATATCGAAACCCTTGCTGCTCAGGAGGAGGACACACACCAGGTCCTCAAAGGAGGAAAGGATTTTCCTGGGACTTCTATCTTGAGAAAATTTCCCTCCAGAGTTGTGTATGGGGATAGAAAGTGCTGGAGTAGACCTTGCCTCCACAGGTGTTACAGTGACCGTAACACAAAGCAGTTCTCATGAAAGGCTTTCTTTCACTGTTCTCTGAGAAAAGCTGAGAGCATGGTGCCAAGCAAGACTCCACAGAAGCAAGTTTCTCAGGCAGCCAAGACAGTGGGATCAAAGGAAGTTGCTTTCTGAGGACTTTACTAAATCAGTGTAGATAGCCCAGAGCATTTGATGAAACAAATGTGTTCTTTAAATAATCCCCTCCCATCACAGTCACTGGAACACAGGCTTTATGACTGAATCCACAACATTCTGTTAGCACTTCAGTCTAAGATGCTAATATACGTACACTGGTCAAGAACATAACATTTAGAGTCACACTGACCATCAGCTATTTGCTGTGCATGCAGGCATGCTAAAGCACTTTAGTCATGCCTGACTCTTTGCAATCCCATTGATTGTGGCCCACCGGGCTCCTCTGTCCCTGGGATTCTCCAGGCAAGGATACTGGAATGGGTTGCCATGCCCTCCTCCAAGGGATCTTCTTGACCTAGGGTTCAAACCAGAGTCTCCTGCAGCTCCTGCATTGCAGGCAACTTCTTTACCACTGAGCCACCGAGCTCAAAGCCCTGTTTGCCCCCGTTTGCCCCTGTTTGCCCCCGTTTGCCGTGCAACTTTAAGCAGGTCACTGAAGGTCTTTGGGTTCTAGTTTTCTCATCTTTAGAATGGACTATGTATGCCTCATCTAGTGCTACATACATACAACCTCAACATTTAGTGACTTAAAAAATAAGTAAATTGGGCTTCATAAAGATTTTAAATTATGTGCTTCAAGAAAGTGAAAAGACAATCCAGAAATGGTAGAAAGTATTTGCAGATCATATATCTGATTAGGGACTTGCATCAGAATATATCAATAGCCCTCATAATAAAAATAAAAAGATATCCTACTTAAAAATAGGCAAAGGATTTGAATAGACATTTCTCCAAATAATGCAGAGGAAATTACCAAAAAGTACACGAGCTGATGCTCAGATCATTAGTCAGTGGAGAAATGCAAATCAGAACCACAATGAGGCACCATTTCAGCACCACTGAAATGACTAAAATTAAAAAAAAAAAAAAAGACGATAGCAAGTGCTGACAAGGCTGTAACGAAGTTGCTGGAGTATAAAATGGTGCAGTTGCTTTGGAATACAGTTTGGCAATTCCTCAAAATATCAGCATTCATTTACCACATAGCTCAACAACGCCAGTTCTAGGTGTATACCCAAGAGAATTCGAAACACATGTTCACATGAAAATTACACATGAATGTTCATAGCAGCACCACTCATAATAACCAAAAATGGAAATACTCAAATGCCCATCAGCTGGTGAATGGGTAAAGTGAGGTCTACTCAAACAATGGAACAATATTCGTCAGTAAAGAGGAGTGAAGTACTGATACGTGCTTCAAACAACGAACCTTGAAAACACTGCAAAGTGAAGGAAGCCAGACACGAAAGGCGACAGATTATATGATTCCATTTACATCAGGTTTTTAATCTTCCCATAGTCCTTAACAGTCACTGTACATCTTATCCGCATTTTATGGATGAAGAAGCTGAAGCCTAGAGAGCTAGTCAGGCTCTTGGAAGGCTTGCAGGAAACGATAATCAACAGCCTCTATTGGAAGGTTACTTATGAGTAGGGCACTGGCCTAAGCACTTTATATGAATTCACTCATTTGCTCCTTGCAACAAACCCATTTTTCAGATTAAAAAATTAAGAGTAAACTGCCTGCTTGAAAAGGACTTGCTGGAATCAAAAAGATTCTGAAAAATAAGCACTGGTAACTACAGAAGTGACTGGGCCTGTGGATCTGGAAACTGTTGAAGGATGGCTATCAGCCAGCTTGTGTCTCTTGTCCAAGTCACATAAGGACAGTTCTGGGATTTGAACTCAGCGTCAGAGTTTGATATGCGCTCTTCCTAAGCATCACTGACTCGATGGACATGAGTTTGAGCAAGCTCTGGGAGTTGGTGATGGACAGGGAAGCCTGGCGTGCTGCAATCCATGGGGTCGCAGAGAGTTGGACACAACTGAGCGTCTGCACTGAACTGAACTTCCTAAGATTCCCTCAACTGTCAGGGTGTTGGAGCTCTCAGGGAATCCCCTCCCACACCCCCTCTGCCCCTGTGCTACCACGTGGACCCGTATAGCCAACCCCATGAGATTCGGTGCTGCCCAGAGGCTGATGAGGCCATCCCTGGAGTGATGACCTTGGACCCCAGAAGCCCAGGCATGTATCCGGAGCCTCTTCCTTCCATAGGGGTCTACACAGCCTGCTCGGCCCATAGCCCCCTGTTCTCGCTCATTCCACCCCCCAGAAACACAAGAATCAATCCTGGCTCCTCTGAAGAGCATCTCGCAGGCCCTGAGACACAGGCCTCACCAAAGCTCTGTCTCGGATATTCTGTGCTGCTCTCAGAGCCTCGGTGGGAGAGCTGGCCTGCCCCCAGCAGCCCACGCCGGTCCTCCTGGGAGCATCACATTGCCACCATGATTATTTTCAGCTCACAGCCCCAGCAGCTCTGTGGTTGCCTGAAGAGGTATTCCAGGGCCATCTGCTTATGTCCTGAAGACGTGTGAGCATCTTTCCCTGGAGCACGTGAAGGGTCCTCTCTGAGCTGCTGCCAGATGCCCGCCTCCACGGCTCAGGGAGCCCCCCGTCCGACCCTTAGCCTTGAAGAGTTTTCCAAAGCTCGCTTGCTTTTCAAAGTCCTCGAAGCCGGTTGAGTTCACCCCAGCCATGCACCTTCCCTGTCATCTCTTCACCCCTCTCTCTCACCAGGAAGACAGAACACAGTTCTCTCTGCTCATAAAACCTAGAAAACTCTGGAACAGGATGTGGAGGGAGAAGAGGACAGTCCTATGAGATTCTCTTCGAAAACCCTGCTCCCCTGATTTGTCCTCATCCCTTCTCCCTGTTCTATGCAAAGGGCTCTCTGAAGAGGCAGGAGCACAGAATTTCAAGGCTTGCCAGAGCCTTTGGGATCCATCCTGCAGTAGTAATATATCTTCTGATGAAGGCAGTGAATGCAGAGTGCTCACTCAGGGCCAGCACCATTCTTTTTATTATTATTATTGGAGTCTAGTTACTTTACAATGTTGTGTTGGTTTCTGTTATACAGCAAAGTAAATCAGCTATGAGTGAGTGAGTGAGTGAGTGAAAGTCGCTCAGTCCTGTCCGACTCCTTGCGACCCCATGGACTATACAGTCAATGGAATTCTCCAGGCCAGAATACTGGAGTGGGTAGCCTTTCCCTTCTCCAGGAGATCTTCCCAATTGGGACTGTACAGTCCATAGGCTTGCAAAGAGTCAGACAGAACTGAGCACCTTTCACTTTCACTACAAGGACACATGTGCACGCACGCACGCATACACACACACACACACACACACACACACAGGTATTGTTTCCTGTCCTCATATTCTATGGATTGGGGTAGAGCAAGGAGTCACTCCCTTGGGATGGTGCAGCTGTGTTCTGAGGTGATGGACTTCAGTCCCTCTGAACCTACACCCGTGAGAATCCCATATGCAGGCCTCTTTGTCCCCAGCTCCTCTCCTATCTGACCTGGAAAACAGCCATCATGCAATCAACTGCCCAAATAATGTTTTGGGGTTTTTTTCTGTATCCACTGGGTTCACTGTGGCAAGATTTCTTTTCAGTAGCCATTGGGGGCCCCTGTGTCTAGGACCCTTGGGTTTGCCAATCCTGGTATTATTCCACTTCTGGTGTGTTATTTGAATGGCCCTGAAATCAAGCTGCAAAAGTTCATGTATAGGTCACTATTTTGTTCATCTTGGGGATGCTTCTAAGAATACGCCATCTCTTTAAGAGGGCCTTCTTTCTAAAGTCCACAGGAACTTCTCTTTTTAAATTTTCTTTATTTATTTATCGCTGCACTGGGTCTTCACAGCAGTGCAGGCTTGTCTCTCTCTAGTTGCCATGAGTGGGTTTCTCATTGTGGAGGCTTCCCTTGTTGCGGTTCCCGGGCTTGAGAGCACAGCTCAGTAGTTGTGGCCCTTGGGCTTAGTTGGGCTTCCCCTGTGGCTCAGTTAGAGAATCCGCCTGCAATGCAGGAGACCCCAGTTAGTTGCTCTACAGCATGTGGGATCTTCCTGGACCAGGAATTGAACCTGTGTCTCCTAGACTGACAGGTGGATTCTTTACCACTGAGCCACCAGAGAAGCCCTAAAGTCCATAGGGATTTCTTTTAGAAATCAGCACTAGATGTAAAAACTGATGAAATCTAAATAAGGCCTGTATTTGACTTAATAGTATTGAACCATGTAAAATTCCTGGTTTTGACAGTTGTGGGTGGTGGTGTACAATACTCTCCCTGGATGGAGCTGGGTAAAGATAACATGGGAATTCTTTGTATTACTTCTGCAACTTCTTGTGAGTCTTAAATGATTTCAAATTAAAAATTTATCCATTGTATTAAAAAAAAAGTCTACCTGGTACGTAGCTTTTCTGACGGTAACAATTCTGTAAATCTCCCATTTTACTTTGGGCTCCAGGAAGCTTAGAGTCAAATTTCAAATTCTCTCTAGAAATACCAAGGCTCTTTAGACCTATACATGTATGTCCTCCTCCAAATGTTGACTTTCCACTTGTCAACTAAAGAAAAATGCACAACTTAAAAGTTGAGAGTTGTGTTTTATTTGGGAACCTTACTGAGGACTGTAACCAGGGAGACAACAACTCAGGCAGTTCTGAGGAACTGCTCCCCAGAAGTAAGAGAGGAACCAGATATGTAGCAGTTTTTGCTGGAAAAAAGAAAAGCAAATAAACCATGGAGTCAACATCGAATAGAGTCGAACATCAAAAGATTACTGCCAATCACAGAAACAGACATCTCGAGTTAGTGATTTTAGTGCGCTGCTCTGTATGGGAAGAAGCAAGAATCTGGGCTCATTGAAATCATTTCTTAGATACTCATCTTCAGTATCCTGTTTTCCTCTATCCTGAATCCCCTCGGGGTGCACTGAGGTGGGGGTAGGGAGGGAGCTGCACTGTCTGCTGGCCGCAACATTCTTTTTTTACAGGACTGGCAGGCAGCATTCTGTTTAGGCTTTTTTAAAAAATCATTATTTTATTGTGTATACTTCTTCAGAGTGACTTTGAATCAGTTCAGCTCAGTTCAGTCACTCAGTCATTTCCAACTCTTTGCAACCCCATGGGCTGAACCATGCCAGGCCTCCCTGTCCATCACCAACACCTGGAATTTACTCAAACTCAAGTCCATTGAGTCGGTGATGCCATCCAACCATCTCATCCTCTGTCATCCCCTTCTTCTCCCGCCTTCAATCTTTCCCAGCATCAGGGTCTTTTCAAATGAGTCAGTTCTTCTCATCAGGTGGCCAAAGTATTGGAGTTTCATCTTTAGCATCAGTCCTTCCAATGAATATTCAGGACTGATTTCCTTTAGGATGGACTGGTTGGATCTCCTTTCAGTCCAAGGGACCCTCAAGAGTCTTCTCCAACACCACAGTTCAAAAGCATCAATTCTTTGGCACTCAGCTTTCTTTATAGTTCAAATCTCACATCCATACATGACTACTGGAAAAGCCATAGCTTTGACTAGACAGACCTTTGTTGGCAAAGTAATGTCTCTGCTTTTTAATAAGCTGTCTAAGTTGGTCATAACTTTTCTTCCAAGGAACAAATGTCTTTCAGTTTCATGGCTGCAGTCACCATCTGCAGTGATTTTGGAGCCCCCACAGTAAAGTCTGTCACTGTTTCCATTGTTTCCCCATCTATTTTCCATGAAGTGATAGGACCAGATGCCATGATCTTGGTTTCCTGAATGTTGAGTTTTAAACCAACATTTTCACTCTCCTCTTTCACTTTCATCAAGAGGCTCTTTAGTTCTTCACTTTCTGCCATAAGGGTGCTGTCATCTGTATATCTGAGGTTATTGATATTTCTCCTGGCAATCTTGCTTCCAGCTTGTGCTTCCTCCAGCCCAGAATTTTCCATGATGTGCTCTGCATATAAGTTAAATAAGCAGGGTGACAATATACAGCCTTGACATATTCCCTTCCCAATTTGGAGTGACTTTGAATACTTTATGAAAAGAAGCAGTGTATAAATACAGAAACAATATTACAGTTGTCACAGCTAGCTTACGAGACGTTCATGTGCTTTGTTGTTTCACCATCTAAGATTTTTGTTTTTCTGTTATCTGAAAGCACTCACCTAGAACCAATTCCTCACCAGGTAGCATTTTTCCCAGAGAGTCACAGGCAAGGTTCTGGTGCATTGAGAGCTCCAGTTTCAGCTGGGACACATCCGGCAGAGTGGTGCCCAGCTGGTGAGCAGCTAGGGCTGATCCCCAGGCCAGCACAGATGCCTTTATTTATGTATTTTTTCCATTTATTTTTATTAGTCGGAGGCTAATTACTTTACAATATTGTAGTGATTTTTGTCATACACTGACATGAATCAGCCATGGATTTACATGTATTCCCCATCCCGATGCCCCCTCCCACCTCCCTCTCCACCTGATTCCTCTGGGTCTTCCCAGTGCACCAGGCCTGAGCACTTGTCTCATGCATCCAGCCTGGGCTGGTGATCTGTTTCACCTTAGATAATATACATGTTTCGATGCTGTTCTCTTGAAACATCCCACCCTCGCCTTCTCCCACAGAGTCCAAAAGTCTGTTCTGTACATCTGTGTCTCTTTTTCTGTTTTGCATATAGGGTTATCGTTACCATCTTTCTAAATTCCATATATATGTGTTAGTATACTGTATTGGTCTTTATCTTTCTGGCTTACTTCACTCTGTATAATGGGCTCCAGTTTCATCCATCTCATTAGAACTGATTCAAGTGAATTCTTTTTAATGGCTGAGTAATATTCCATGGTGTATGTGTACCATAGCTTCCTTATCCATTCGTCTGCTGATGGGCATCTAGGTTGCTTCCATGTCCTGGCTATTATAAACAGTGCTGCGATGAACATTGGGGTGCACGTGTCTCTTTCAGATCTGGTTTCCTCAGTGTGTATGCCCAGAAGTGGGATTGCTGGGTCATATGGCAGTTCTAATTCCAGTTTTTTAAGGAATCTCCACACTGTTCTCCACAGCGGCTGTACGAGTTTGCATTCCCACCAACAGTGTAAGAGGGTTCCCTTTTCTCCACACCCTCTCCAGCATTTATTGCTTGTAGACTTTTGGATAGTAGCCATCCTGACTGGTGTGTAATGGTACCTCATTGTGGTTTTGATTTGCATTTCTCTGATAATGAGTGATGTTGAGCATCTTTTCATGTGTGTGTTAGCCATCTGTATGTCTTCTTTGGAGAAATGTCTGTTTAGTTCTTTGGCCCATTTTTTGATTGGGTCATTTATTTTTCTGGAATTGAGCTGCAGGAGTTGCTTGTATATTTTTGAGATTAATCCTTTGTCTGTTGCTTCGTTTGCTATTATTTTCTCCCAATCTGAGGGCTGTCTTTTCACCTTGCTTATAGTTTCCTTTGTTGTGCAAAAGCTTTTAAGTTTCATTAGGTCCCATTTGTTTATTTTTGCTTTTATTTCCAATATTCTGGGAGGTGGGTCATAGAGGATCCTGCTGTGATTTATGTCGGAGAGTGTTTTGCCTATGTTCTCCTCTAAGAGTTTTATAGTTTCTGGTCTTACATTTAGATCTTTAATCCATTTTGAGTTTATTTTTGTGTATGGTGTTAGAAAGTGTTCTAGTTTCATTCTTTTACAAGTGGTTGACCAGTTTTCCCAGCACCACTTGTTAAAGAGGTTGTCTTTTTTCCATTGTATATTCTTGCCTCCTTTGTTGAAGATAAGGTCTCCATAGGTTCGTGGATTTATCTCTGGTCTTTCTATTCTGTTCCATTGATCTATATTTCTGTCTTTGTGCCAGTACCATACTGTCTTGATAACTGTGGCTTTGTAGTGGAGTCTGAAGTCAGGCAGGTTGATTCCTCCAGTTCCATTCTTCTTTCTCAAGATTACTTTGGCTATTCGAGGTTTTTTGTATTTCCATACAAATTGTGAAATTCTTTGGTCTAGTTCTGTGAAAAATACCGTTGGTAGCTTGATAGGGATTGCATTGAATCTATAGATTGCTTTGGGTAGTATAGCCATTTTGACAATATTGATTCTTCCAATCCATGAACATGGTATATTTCTCCATCTGTTTGTGTCCTCTTTGATTTCTTTCATCAGTGTTTTATAGTTTTCTATGTATAGGTCTTTTGTTTCTTTAGATATACTCCTAAGTATTTTACTCCTAAGTAGATATACTCCTAAGTATTTTATTCTTTTTGTTGCAATGGTGAATGGTATTGTTTCCTTAATTTCTCTTTCTGTTTTCTCATTGTTAGTATATAGGAATGCAAGGGATTTCTGTGTGTTAATTTTATATCCTGCAACTTTACTATATTCATTGATTAGCTCTAGTAATTTTCACAGATGCCATTAGATGTTAGAAGTTTGAGGTCCTTGAGACAACCCCAGTTCAAATGCAAATGCCTCTCTGAGGACAGACTGGTGGTTTCAGCAGCTACAATCTGGAAAGGCATGCTCTAGCAGTGCATTTTAAGAAAGTGCCTTTGTGGACAAGTATGAACTGCATGCTGCTTTATGGGTCAGGGTGTTATTAGAATTCTTTCCACTGTGGATTCACTTAGAGTCCTCACAGACCCCATGCTCAGCAAACATAGAGCAGAGCATTCTCTTCACCTGGAGAGGAAAGTGGGAACCTAAGAATCTCCCGGCAGCGATCACACCATCACACACCCACACACCCACACACACACCCATTGGTCCAGTCACAAACCAGCAAAGGGGAAAGGGCGTGACTGCTGTGAAGGTATAATATCCAGCTCTGCCAATCACTGATCATGTGGCTTTGATGATCCTTGTTCCCTCTGGGCCTCAGTTTCTTCATCTGTAAAGTGGGGTGAAATGGTCCAACCCACAGACTCAACAGGCAGTAATGTGCATAAAGGGCTTGACACAGCATCTGGCATGTTGTTACTGCTCCCAAAGGTTCGATCCTTGCCGCTTCTTCAATAATAATTATAATATTAATCATAATAATAATTAGCATGTAGAGAGCTCTGATCAAGATGGCAGAGTAGAAGAACGTGGAACTCACTTCCTTCTACGAATACATCAAAAACACATCTACAGGCAGGGCAGTTCTCACAGAGCACCTCTTTCCTGGACCCAACAGAAGATCTCAAACTCCTGAAAGGACAAGAAAGGTTTCTATGCAACTGGGTAGGATGAAAGGGGGGAAGGGGGTAAGTGGGACATCTCCTGGGTCTCTGGGAGGGAGCTGAAAAGAGGAAATGTTCCTGAACTCTGGGAATCCCCTTCACCAGTGGGGAGCTCAGAAACAGAGGTTCAGAGGCTCAGAGGCGAGCCCAGCCACCAGTCTGCAGCAGACAGAGCAGAGAGGCCTGCACGGACAGTCCAGCCACCAGCCTGGGCACCCAGTCTGAGACACAAGTCTGCTGCTACAGATCGGGGCTGGGTGCTGAGACTCAGAGTTCAGAGGCCTGGCCTGGGGAGAGGAATGGTGCTGGCTGCTCAGAGGTAGCCTGAAGGGCCTGGAGCATGACCCAGCTCAACAAGGGGTATTCTTGGAAGAAGCCCAGCCTTCCACAGTAGCAACGCACCATTGCTAAGTAGTGTGCCAAGGGCAGGGTCACTATAGCAGCCGCTGTCTCCACACACTGACCCTACCTCCGCGGGCTCCTAGAGAGTGCACCCCAGCCACCGCTCAGGGGCTCGGCAGCAGATGCCACAGGCTGCCCATGTGCAGAAGGGTAGATGAAACCACAGCTGAGCCCCAGGGGCCATGCTACTTGGGAAGCAGGGCTGAATTTTCTCTCCCTTCAGTTGTGTGCACCATGGATTTACACCCCTGCCCCTGGCTTTGTAAAGTCAGCACCTGTGAGTCATCTGAACAGACACAGGTCTACACCCACCAAGACAGATGATAATTAAAATGGCAAAAGTCAAAGAGAGGATGACAAGGGAACCCCTATAAGGCCATCAGCTGATTTCTCTACAGAAAAGTTGCAGGCCACAGGGGAGAGGCAAGACATTTACAAAGTCCTGAAAGGGAAAAAATTGCAACCTAGGATACTCTACCCAGCAAGACTATCATTTAGAATAGAGGGACAAGTAAAGGATGTCTCAGACAAGCAAAAACGAAAAGAATAGAGCAATACTAAACCTATCCCAAAGGAAATATTGCAAGGTCTTCTCTAAATAGAAAATAAGTAAGAATCTATAGGAAGGAGAAAATTATAATTGGAAGGTAAATCATGTAAATAAACCAGTACACAGATTAAAAAAAAAAAAAGACAATTTTTTTCTCTGAAAGTGATGACAACCACAATGAACAGCAAAGGGATGAATCTGAAGATGTAAAATCATAAAATCATCAAAATCATCAAATGTGGGGGATGAGTAAGAAAATACTCATAGTATTTAAGAAAATACTCTAGTTCTTTTTTCTAGAATGTGTTTGAACCTATATGACTACCAGTCTAATACAAGAAGATATAGGAAGGGATTAATGTACTTGAAAAACAGAGTGACCAAAAATCTAAAATGTACAATAAGTCCACAAAAACCAAGAAGCAAAGAATATAAGCTTAATACAAAAGAAAATCATCCAACCACAAGATGGAAAAGGACAAGGAAGAAATATGAAATCAATGGGAAAACAAGGTTTAAAATGACAATAAATACATGTCTATCAATAATTGCCTTAAATGCCAGTGGGCTAAATGTGCCTCTAAATGTGCCACATCTAAAAGATATAGAATGGCAAAGTGGGTTGAAAAAAAACAAAAACAAGAACCCACAATAATGCTGCCTGCAAGAGACCCACTTTAGGGCAAAGGATACACATAGAGTGAAATAAAAATTAACATGTATTGTGTCAGATGCTATGCTAGATTGCAGGAATACAAAAATAAAGAAAATAGCGTCCTTGCTCTTAAACAGACGATCTTTCATGTTGACAGGACACTTACTGTGTATCTTGTCCTGTTAGGGCCTCGCACCATCTCTAAGAGGTGGGTGATCTTGTCATTCATTTCCATTTTACAGATTAGGACAGTCGTCTGCTGAGAAATGGTGGTAATACCGCTCAGCTGCTAGGGGAGAGGCAAGGATAAACACTGTAAATCAGTTCTTGGAATCCAAGGCCTGGGAGACAGTGGACAGCACATCTGTGAGGGCATAATGGGTTCTCTTTAGTGGAAATTCTGAGAAAACCCAGGGAGAGAGCCATTGAGTTGGACAGCACTTCTGTGTAATGGGTTCTCCTTAGTGAAATTCTGAGAAGACCCAGGGAGAGAGCCATTGAGTTGGACAGCACTTCTGTGTAATGGGTTCTCTTTGGTGGAAATTCTGAGAAGACCCAGGGAGAGAGCCATCAAGTTGGGAGGAGAGTCACTGGCAGGCGCCGCCCCAGCTGAAGCTCCCCTTCCCCTCACATCCTGCCTCTCCTCCCTGCAGGTGCCTGCAGCAGCCGCCGCCCACGGACAGCCTGCCCACCGCCAGCGTCGTCCTCTGCTTCCACGACGAGGCCTGGTCCACCCTCCTGAGGACCGTGCACAGCATCCTGGACACGGCGCCCAGGGCCTTTCTGAAGGAGATCGTCCTAGTGGACGACCTCAGCCAGCAAGGTGGCTGCGGGCTTCCTCCAGGCTCTTTCGGGAGGGCCTGGACCCTGGGGGGCTCCCTGCACAGACTGGGGTTTGGAGCTTGTGTAGACGGGGTTCCCGGAAGCGGTCCCACAGACGGGGATTCAGGCGCAGGAGACTTATCCGGGAAGAGCCCCAGAGGCTCCGCCCCACTGTGATACCCACAGGGTGTGATGCTGGCCGCAGGCGCGGAACCAGCAGCTCGAGGGTGACTGTGCTGCCCTCTCGTTGTTGGTTTTTTTGACCGCACTGCACGGCATGTGGGATCTTAGTCCTGCGCCACTATATTGGAAGTGTGGAGTCCTAACCACTGGACTGGCAGGGAGGTCCCTTGTACTGACCTTTTATGTAAGGGACTTGAGCACTAGAGCACCTGCAGATTTTGATGTCTGTGGTGGGTGGGGGGACTCCTGGAACCAACGCCCTCACCCCGACTCTGAAGGATGACTGTCCGGTGGTCTTCCCATCTCTGCTAGTTTCCTCACCTGGGCGCACTCACACCTGTCCATTGGCACAGTTTTTCTGATCTTGACTGTGCAGTGCTATGCTTAGTCGCTCAATTGTGTCCAACTCTTTGCAACCTCATGGACTGTAGCCCGCCAGGCTTCTCTGTCCATGGGGTTCTCCAGGCAAGAATACTGGAGTGGGTTGCCAAGCCCTCCTCTGGGGGATCGTCCCAACCCAGGTCTTCCACGTTGCAGGCAAATTCTTTATCAGCTGAGCCCCCAGGGAAGCCCAAGAATCCTGGAGTGGGTAGCCTATCCCTTCTCCAGAGGATCCTCCCGACCCAGGAATCAAACCTGATCTTGAATACAAAGCCTAAAAAGCTTCTCTCGACCTGTATCCTCTATAGGATTGTCATTCCTGAAAGAACGTGTAGACTTTTGCTCTCAGTCTCTAGCCTCCCATTTTCTCTTCACTGCGGCATTGCTCACTCCCCACCACTAAAGTTAAGACCTCTCCGGCCAGTGCCACCTTCCTGGGGGCCGCCTACAACGGACCTTCTGCCTTTGACTTCCTTGACCCCTGTGTCTTAGGTCAGGTATGCTAGAAGCAGAGCCTGAGATGGGGACTCATGTGTATGTTTATTGGGGGGTGGGCCGGTGCTCTCAGGGGAGCACTCTAGGGGAGCAGGGAAAGCAGGAGGAGGCAGAAGGAGTTGAGCTAAGATTCGGTGTCAGGTGAAGTTCAGCCACAGCCCGTCCCCAGATGCACCTCAGCATCTGTCTTGCCTTGAGGCAAAGAGTGGGTTTGGTATTCAGGCAGCGGTCGGTCATTGCCAACCACCCACCACCCACCTGGGGTGAGGGGTGGCATTCTGCCCAACTCCCTGCTACTTGCAGGAGAGGCTCACAGGACGTCCCCTGGGGCATGTCTCCAGGGAAGGATGGGGACTTCAGTTAGCAGCCAACCCCCAGCAGCTGGGCACCTGCAAACCAAACCAGAAAGAGGGGTCCCAGGGCATCTGAGAGGGGTACCAGCAGTGTCTGCTGCAACCTCGCTGCTGCCTTTGGAGAATGTGAGCACGTTCTCTTCTCTTCTAGCTTCACAATGCCATTTGTCCTGGTTTTTACCAGAGAGAGCCCCGATCCACCCAAAGGAACAATGCCTCTCGTATCTTAGCAACAACCACCCGGTAATGTAGGTGACGCTCACCACCGCTCCCAAGAGCAGCCTGTTGGCGATGATCCCAGTGATGGTCATCGCGCTCTCGGGGGCTGTGGGATCCCATGACCTCACTGACCACCACCCTGTCGATTCCAGGACAACTCAAGATGGCTCTCAGCGAGCACGTGGCCCGGTTGGAGGGGGTGAAGTTGCTCAGGAGCAACAGGAGACTGGGTGCCAGCAGGGCCCGGATGCTGGGGGCCGCCAGGGCCACCGGGGACGTGCTGGTCTTCATGGACACCCACTGCGAGTGCCAGCCGGGCTGGCTGGAGCCCCTTCTGGCCAGAATAGCTGGTGACAGGTAACTCACTACCGGGGGCTGTAGAGCAGGAGGCGGGAGAGGGAAAAATGGTGTACAGCCTCAGCCACTCACAGAACACACCCCCCTCCCCTGCCACCACTGCCTGAGCCAACTGCAGCTCCAGTGCCCAGGCCAGGGAGGAAGGGTCATGGGCAGAGGAAAAGGGAGATCTCCAAGGGCAAAGGGGCAAACCCCCCTCTTAGGGGTGTTCCTGGCTCAGGAGCCTGACCATGCTGTTTCCCACTTGAAGACTGGTCCAGGCTCCTGCCTTAGGGACATGTAGTTCTTTTTTAAAAATATGTGTGAATCACTTTATAGTTTCAAAAGAGCTCCTGGATCACTGGTCAAAGGGCAGGGTCTGGGATGTCTTCATTCTATTTTTTTTTAAATAGACTCTATTATTAGAACAAATTTTGGTACACAGCAAAATTGAGAGGCAAGGATGCTGTAGTGGATTGCCCTTTCCTGCTCTAGGGGATCTTCCCGACTCAGGAATCAAACCCGGGTCTCCTGCACTGCAGGCAGAGTCTTTACCAACTAAGCTACGAGGGAAGCCCAAAATTGAGAGGAAGTTACAGAGATTTCTCATATATCCTCTGCCTCCACACGTGCATAGCCTTCCCTGTTGTCAACATCTTCCACCAGAGTGATAAAATTGTTACAATTGATGAACATACATTAACAAATCAAAAGCATCCAAAAGGGATGCCTAGTTCTCAAGGTCATCCAGTCCTCAAGGTCATCTAGTTCTCAAGGTCACCTACTTCTCAAGGCCATATAGTTCTCAAGATCACCTAGTCCTCAAGGTCACCTAGTTCTCAAGTTTGTCTAGATCCCAAGGTCACTTAGTTCTTGAGGTCATCTAGTTCTCAGGGTCATCTGGTTCTCAAGGTCACCTAGTTTTCAAGGTCACCTAGTACTCAGCTGAGGTTTAGGCCACTCCATATTGGAGGGCTTAAGTGATGGAAGGCAGTCTGAAGAATCCCATGTGTGTGCATGTACGTGTGTGCATGTGTGTGTGTGTGTGTGTGTGTGTGTGTGTTGAGGAGCAGCAAGGGATTAAGATGCCTCCAGCCCTGCAGAGTGAGCTGCCTTCCTCCGTCTGTGGCCCCAGGGAAGCTCTCAGCCCCTCTCCTACTCTGCCTGCCTCAGCAGACAGGGTCCTGGGAGGGCCAGCGTCAGTCTTGGGGTCGCACCTGAGCAGCAAAGCTCTGGGAAGAGAGGCTTAGAGCTTCTTGCTTCTCAGTATAAGACACTTCCCACAAACACCGAGAATTTGCATGAGCTTCCAGAATGACTTTCTACATCACAGAGCAAGAGGAACAGTCAGGTCCAGGGGAAAAACAAAGAGTGGTCAGCTAAACTAGGGTCGTTCCTCCTTGTGGTAAAAGTTTGGTGGATGAGTTTGCAGCTGCAGTCAGCTTTTGGCTCTCTGGACAGTGGTGCCTTGGTTGACCTCACGTATTTCAGTTAGTTGGTGTTTGTTGACGGCTCCATTGAAACCCAAATGCTTGACTAGCTAGAGTTTAGAAAGGCTTAGGAGAGGATTGACCTCAAGTCTGCCTGTGAGTTAAAACTCAGTTCACAAGTGACAGGATGGTGGAGAGAGTCCTTTCCTCGCTCCTTCCAAGTCAGACAGGGAAGCTTTGCTATTTTGCCCTAAGTGAATTCCAAGAACTCCAGATACATCTGTAGATTTGAAAAACAAAGCTAAGTATGACTTTTTTTTTTAATCACTCCTTTTCAAGTCCCTCCACTCCAGTGTCTTCCTAATTCAGCCCTGACCAAGTAGCCGCTCTGGCCCATGGGAATAAAAACCAAAATAAGGAAACATCTCTCATTTCATTCATTGACATTTTAATCTTCATCTTTACCCGAAATGTATTCAGAGGCTTATGATGAATCACTTATGTAACTGGCTAAAATAGAAGTTCAAGAAGACTTCAGAAAGTAAAAGACGGTGTTGGAAACTGGGGGTAATACAGTTAATAGAAACAAGATTTACATATGACCCTGAGCCTCCAGCGAGACAGAGCAAAAAGAGAAACTTTAGGGTGATCATTCTCTGATGAAAAGGGATGTACAACTTTTTATCAAGAAGGACACAGCTAAAAGCTCTGGGACAAATTGATGGTGTAGACACTTGAATGCAGTTTCCTTTCTTGTCCTGTTACAATTACTAAGATGGCACAGACTTGATGGGATTCTTCAGAATTCAGCCACACTGCTTCCCTGGCTCTTGATTCTGAAATTCTACAGAATGCTCTGCCAGTTGCCAAATCCATCCCCTCTGCACAGCTCATTCAACAGTAAGCAAACCTGGGAGGGGTCCTCCTGAAATCCTTGCCCGTACTCCTCAGTTTCCTTAGGTCAATGCATCGTGCTCCAAAGTGGTGGAGGCCAGAGGTATTAAGTTACCATTACCTTCCAGAAGGCGGGGAAAATATATCAAGATCCTTGCTGTAAATATAAACCCCATAACGCTTCATGCCAAGGCCAGTCACTGGAGGCCACAGATTAAAGCAGATCTTTGAATTCCAGGACCACCCTGGCCCTCTCCACATGGGCTGGGCTCGTGCCAGCCCCGGCCGTCTCTGAGCCAGCCCTGGCCATCTCTGAGGTGGATGGAAACCGATGGGAGTGTAAACAGCATGGCTGGCATCTCTTTCCCAGGAATATTCCTTTTCTTAGACTGGTAACTGCCAGCCAGTCTAAGACTTTTCTTACCAATCTAACTGGGTAACCCCTGAGTTCATGCCTAACTCATTCCAAGGTACAGTTTTTAGAAGAAACTGTCATGAGAGGCCAGGGAAAAAATGTGACTGAGATATGACTAGGTGGAGGGCAGCTGCTGGTATACCTGAGTGATGCGTCAAAAGGCAGGGTTTCCAACCTGTACTGAAATCTGTACTGATTTCCCATAGGGCTCTCTCTGAGATCATGTAGTCCCAGTCTGTGCAAAAAAACTGGGATGAAATACAATGCCAACAGCTACAGTAAATGAACAAGTAAATCTAGTTGCAGGACTTTGCTGAGAGACACCATGAACTCATATACACGCACGTGTGCACGTGCATGCATGTGCGCGTGTGCGCACACACACACATGCTTTAACATCAAGGAGACTTATGGGGCTTGACAATCCTGGTTTCCCAAGACAACCAAGTTTCATGACCCAGGTAGGAACCAGAACTAGACCCTAGAGCAGGGACCCGTGAGCCCTCTGCAGTTGTACACAATATTTTGTATATGTGCATACGATTATTTTTCTGAGGAGGGATCGATTATTTTCTCATGATTCTCAAAGGAATCAAAGACCTCCAAAGAAGTCAAGAGCCATAGTCCTAGAGCATTACAGCTGAGAAAGAAAGAGCTTTCTGGGAAGTAGTTCCACCTCCCATCTGACAAATGAGGAAGCTAAGAACCAGAGAGGCACAACAGCTATCTCAAGATCACACCGCGCATTAGTGGCAGAGCTGAGCCTAGGTCACTGTTCTTCTGTCTCTCAGTTTTGTCCAGAGAGGGTGTGTGTGTGTGTGTGTGTGTGTGTGTGTGTGTGTGTGTGTGTGTGTGTGTGTGTATGTGGTGTGTGGTGTGTGTATTTGTACTTTTTTTTTATTGAACAGAGAGATTTTTAAAGAAAGGGGCAGGGATAGTCTTTAATGAAACGGGCCCCTAACTCCCTGTGGAAAAATGTATTTTCTAGAACAGCGCTGTTCAGGAACCACAGGTGTAACGTAAACATTTCTAGCAGTCCCATTGCAAAATAAAGAGACAGATGATATTAATTTCAACAAAATGTTTTAGGAAACCCAGTATGTCCAAAATATTGTCATTTCCACATGCGATCCATACGATAATTACTGAGATGGGCACACCATTTTTCATACTAAGTCTTCTCAACGCAGTGTGAGCCTCACACTCATATCGCATCTCGGTTCAGACACCTGGTGTTTTAGGTGCCCAGTGGCCGCGTGGGTGGTGGTTGCCACTTTGGAGGCTGCTGGCTAGATTATGTTTCTGCGCCCCCAGCAAGTGGAATGTGTGTCTTGCTTCTCTGATCTCACGGTTCCTTCCAGGAGCAGGGTGGTGTCTCCCGTCCTGGATGTGATTGACTGGAAGACTTTGCAGTATTACCCCTCCGAGGACCAGCAGCGAGGAGTGTTGGACTGGAAGCTGGATTTCCACTGGGAGCCTTTGCCGGAGCGCGAGAGAAGGGCCCTCACTTCTCCTGTCAGTCCCATCAGGTGAGGCTCCTCCCCCGGCCGGCTTTGCCGCTGCCTCCCCCATGCGGGCTCGGGCCAACCCGGGCTCTCCCCCTCTCCTACCAAGTTCAATGCAATTCAGTTCAGTCGTTCAGTCGTGTCTGACTCTCTGCAACCCCATGGACTGCAGCACGCAGGCCTCCCTGTCCATCACCAACTCCCGGAGCTTACTCAAACTCATGCCCATCGAGTCGGTGATGCCATCCAACCATCTCATCCTCTGTCGTCCCCTTCTCTTCCTGCCCTCAATCTTTCCCAGCATCAGGGTCTTTTCCAGTGAGCCAGCTCTTTCCATCAGGTGGCCAAAGTATTGGAGCGTCAATATTGGAGCTTGTAGCAAGTTACCTAATCAATAAGCTGGGGATCACAATGGTACTTACCTTCTAGGGAGGCTGTGAGGTTTCAGTGAGCTAATATATGAGAAGCATGCAGAAACTGTCAGACACTCAGGGATGGGTGTTATTATCCTCACATTGTTATATGAGTGGAGTCCGGCGAAGTTTCCAGAGCATGGAAGTAGGAAGCGGAAGCATCTTATCTGGGGTCTCAATCCAGCTCTGTCTCACCAGGAAACTCTGGAGTTTCCCAGGGCTCAGATGCTTTCTTGGTAAAAGGGAAGAATTCAGCTAGGTAAATGCTAAGAAACCGGAAGTCTCAATATATGTCCAGCTTTATGGTTCGCTTCTCACGAGTTTGACTTTTAGGCAAATATCCTATGTTTAACATAGGATATGTTATGTTTAAAACCTAGTCAATGTTCTAGAGAGCTTCTGCTGTGTAACAAACCATCCAAACTTTAGGATGTGGAGGAACTTTTATTAAGAGCCTGGACTCTGGGTTGTGAATTCTGAAAGGAGTAGTGATGTTGGCTGTTTGCTCCGTGGTGTCTGGGGCCTCAGCAGGACCAGCCTCGACTAGACTAGACTGGCTGGAAATGACTCAACATCTCGGGGCAGGATTCCCCAGAGTCTGATGCTGGCCATCACTGGGACCCAGTGGGAGCTTCTTCCCTGTTCTCTCCATGAGATCACTGCAGGCGGGTTCCCTGGGGCTTCCTACACCCTGGCACTGGTTTCAGACAGCAAGGGTCCCAGAAGACTCAGGCAAAGCAAGCTGTAATCTCCTACCCAGTTAAGAAAATAACGTATTGAGACGAAATTCATATAATATAAAATGAGCCATTTCTAAGTGAACAATTCAGTACATTCGCAACGCTGAGCAACCATTGCCTCTTTATAGCTCCCAAACATTCCCCTTTTCCTAAAGGAAAATCCCTTCCTTGTTGCCTCCCATTGTCCCCTTTCTCCAGCTGCTAGCAATCCCCAATCCACTGTCTGTCTCCATGGATTTACCAGTTCTGGATATTTTACACCAAGGGGCTCACACAATAAGTGACCTCTTGTGTCTGGCTTCTCCCACTTATCGTGATGTTTCAGAGTATGTACCCCCTTTAATAAGCAAGTCTCAGAGGTCACCCCGGGTCACTTCTTCCACAGCCGCAGGCCCCCTAGGTTCCCAGGAGGGAGACGTGGCCCTAACTCACAGTGGGGTCAATGTCACATTGTAGACAGAGCCCAAGGAACAAGGATTCTGCCACCGTTGACCTGCCCAACACCAAGCAATCACCCAAGTTGTTTCCGTGTGCCTAGGCTATGGACACAGAGTGAGGCGTTAGTCACAAACAGGACTTCCAAGTGTCTACCCGAGGGTGTGTGACTCTAGCAGCTGACCTAAGCCACCAAGATTAGAAATGTAAAAAGTATCTTTTTATTTTCTACTAACTGAATTTAGGTAATTTCTCTCTTGATCCCTGTCTGCTAACGGCAGAAAACTTCGGGACAAATTAGACAGGTTCAGTGATAGCTTAGCCACCTCGTCATTAGATCTGTCATCCAGGCGTGTCCACCCTCCCGTCCCTCTGGGGTGGACTCTGGGCTCCAGGCTTCCGTGGTGGATGCTGGTGGGGAAGACGTGCTCCACGTCAGGCTCTGGCTGTCTTGTGTTGGGTTCACCATGATGTGTGTGCTTTCACCAGCCGTGGCCATAGATGGGGGCTGGCACGTGGGTCCCGCTGGCCTGCACCCTCCACATGGCATCTGCCGAGGTCCCACGTCTTCTTCCGGCCCACCCTGGCGTGCTGATGCTCTGGGAGCCTCTAAGGAGCTGCACCTACCACCTGCCTGCCCGGGCACCACCTAGACCCTATCTCCTGGGGCCAAGGGCCATCCGGGGGGTCTGAACTCCCAGGGCAGCCAGCTGGGAGGTGGGCCATGCGCCCTCTGCTCTCTGGTCCCCAAACAACAAGCAAGGGATCCCCCTCCTCCTGGAATTGCCCTGAAGGTGTCAAGGTGAATACCAGGTCCTTCTCGGGGATCTACCTGAATCTTTGTGTCTTGGTCTCCCCATGGGCTGTCTCTTCTCTCTGAAGGCTGGAGGATCTTATCTAGTTTGGACATAGAAAATCCTGGCTCTGCGAGGATGAGCCCTCACCTTAGGCCTAGACTGCAGCTTTGCCATTAGACTTGAAAACTCAGAGTCTATTGTCTCTGTTCTTGGCTTTGGGGCCACGTTGTAGCCAGCTCAGCAGTCACAACAAAAAACCACAGGTTGGATGGCTTAATCAACATGAGATTTATTTTCTTATGTTGCAGGATCTCATTTAGCCTTAATTACTTCTTCAGAGGCCCCATCTCCAAATCCAATACACTGCAGGTTAGGGCTTTGACATGTGGATTTGGGAGGGACACAGACATTCAGTCTAGAACAGGCCCATACCAACCTCAGGCCTCATTTTCCCAGTGGGGAAGGGTCATGGAACTAAGATGCAGGTGTAAGGGGTGGGGTGCAGAACCAGATATGTTTTACCTCCTTCCGTCATAGGCGTGCATCCTGGAAGCACAGAAAGCTAATTCTAACTTCATTACTGGCCTGTCAACATCTCCTGAGCCCCTGTTTCATGCCAGACACTCTACTGAGGGCTGTGAACCCAAAGAATTAAAAGAGAAGTTTCTGGACCTCTCTGAGTTATGATGTGGGAGGATGGTAGATCTCAGCATTATGAGGAGTGCTGGATAGGTGCGTCCCCAGAGAGTTAAGAGAGGGGCCTGCCTGAGGGAGCAATGTATTCTGCTCCAGCCAAAGCGAAGGGATTCCATTCAAGAGAACAGACTCCTCAGAGGACCTCTGCCCAACCTGAGGCAAAGGCTCCTTGACTCCAGGCACCAGTCCTCTCTGGAACCTTCTTTTAGGCCTCAGGGTCTCTCTGATGCCCAAGGTCACTGCAGTCACCTTGACCCACCCAGTTTGACCTACCATTGGCCAAAGTTCCAGCCAGAGAGAGCCCAGTCACCTTCGCCCGGGGCGGCTGCTCCTTCCCTGAGACCCAGCTGCTGCCCGGCCCCTGTCGAGGCCTCAGGCTCCCCGTGAAGGGCCCACATCTCTTTTCACACTCGTTCATACATTTCTAACTGTGTCTTCCCCACCCTGGTTACTCTGACTGCATGGCCTCTCTCATCAGAGCATGAAAGTGGAATTAGGATGAGGTTGGGTACTGACTATATACAGATGCCAAGAAAATTCCAGAAAGGATATCATCATTTGTACATTTGCAAATGACAGTATTAAGCGATATTTATTGAACATGTTCTTAGTTAATGCTATAAACGTATTATACATATCAGCTGGCTCAGTGGTAAAGAACCTGCCTTCCAATGCAGGAGACATAAGAGACACAGGTTGGATCCCTGGGTCATGAAGATCCCCTGGAGGAGGGCATGGCAACTACTCGTTTTCTTGCCTGGAGAATCCCATGGACAGAGGAGCCTGGTGGGCTTCAGTCCATAGGGTCACGCAGAGTCTGACACGACTGAAGTGACTTAGCACGCACATGATTCTGTGAAGCAGTTACTGGTAGTAATTACTATTAGTCCCATTTCACACATGTGAAAATGTAGGTACACAGAGGTTAAATTAGAAATGAACTCTCCAGAGGTTGCCCAATTGCATTAAGTTGTTAAGTGGTAGATCCAAGGTTAAACTTGGAGGCCAGTCTCCTGCCACAATGCTCTTCATAGCTCTGCCCTGCTGTGTTTTAAAGACAAGTTTGAAATACAATCTGTCATTGCCAGGTACATAAAGGCTATACAGATACCCGTGTCAGTTCAGGGCAGGGCTTGCTGCCAAAGGCATCATGAAAAAGCACTTGATTTTCAGAGATCTTTGGGTTTTGGCAAGCAGAGGTACTTTACGTGACATTTCTTTGAGTTCCCCAAAACTCCATTATTGTCCCCAATTAGAGGTGATGAAATTGAGCCCAGAGTGGTCATCTATCTCATCCAAGATCTTACAAATTGTAAGTGGTAAAACTGGAAAGAATTACACTACTGGTTTTTATTGTGGTGTAACTTCATATTTTTAATAGCCCAAACGTCAGTAGTTTTGTTCACGTAAAACTATTGTCTTAGTAATTTAAAACATCTGAACTCTGAGTCATCCACCCCTGAGGCACACCCAGAGTTTGGCCATATTGAAATGTGTACTCTTTTGAATGAAGAGATTTTGATTCTGAAGCCTCTGGCTCTGTCCTTCTCAGGTAAGCTCTTCTAAAGGATGTTGCTGTCATCTTAATTCCCTCACTTAGGGATTCCAGCTTTCTGTGTTTTTAAAGCACGTGTATTTCCCCCAGAGCATCTGGGGACCTACCTATTCCAGAGTCCCTGCAGCATTCGTCTTAGGGGGTGCGTGCTCGTGAAGCAGATAAGAGTGTGAGGTCGAGTGAGGGCAGGAAGAGGCCTGCTGGTCCCTCTGGTCCAGGCCTGGGGCTGCTGGCCTCGGGGCACCTTATTTTAACCAAGGTCTTCTTTCCAAAGACCTCACCAGAGAGGGGGCCCTCCCTGAAGGAGCAGAGTCCAAGGGGTATAAAAGGTCCAGGCAGCCAGCACTCTCTTTTCATGAAACACCAGAACTTGTGACATGCTCGCTTGGCCCCAGTCTTGCAATTAAAAGCCCTGAGGTCTGACTGAGCCCCGAGTCCACTCTCTGGGCTCCTGGAGCACCCCCACCTGCCATGCCCACCCCCAGGCGCTCCGGGTTCTGAACTGCGGTCTGTTCCCTCCCTCTCTTCCCAGGAGCCCCGTGGTGCCTGGCGGGGTGGTGGCCATGGACCGACATTACTTCCAAAACACCGGAGCGTACGACCCTCTCCTGTCACTGCAGGGAGGCGAAAACCTCGAGCTGTCTCTCAAGGTATGCCCTGGGCCGCAGGAGGCCTGGGAGGTATCTCTGGAGCCATGGATGGGGTCACAGCTTGGAGGTCAAGGATGAGGCTTCAGACAAACACAGAGACATCATCCAGGGGGTGTCCCACCCTGCTTTCTGCCCCTCTGGCCTCTCTCTTGGCTTCAGCACAGCCTCCCTCCTGAACCCACTTGAGTCCGCTTGTAGGAAAGGGCGTGTCTTCAGCCATCTCCGCCTGACACAGAGCTTCCTAGACGTCCTCCGAGGCCAGCAGACTTAGCCCCTGGAGAGTTTTCACTGTGCCCACTGGCCGGAGCAAATACCACACAGTTCTGTGTGCTTCGTTTGATCCAAACAACTTAATGGGGCTTCCCCTGTAGCTCAGTTGGTAAAGAATCCGCCTACAATGCAGGAGACCTGGGTTCAATTCCTGGGTTGGAAAGATCCCCTGCAGAAGGAAATGGCCACCCACTCCAGTATTCTTGCCTGGAGAATCCCATGGGCTATAGCCTGCCAGGCTCCTCTGTCCATGGGGTCACAAGAGTCGGACACGACTTGGCAACTAAACCACCACCAAACAACTTAATGAGCATTTGTCCAAACAGTGTAGCCCCACTGCGCACCACTCAATTTCTCAACCTTGGATCAGATCGGACCCTCCACCCTCATTTCCTGTTTCTCATTGATTTCTAGCTTGCTTTTTCACTGCAGCAACCCCTGAAAACCCAACCCAGAGAAGACAAACAGCATTGAAAGTACAGCAATCTGAGGTTGAAATCAGTTTGCAGAACTTCCAACAGGTGTCATTCTGTTTCTCCTGAATGTTGAATATAGCCCACTCAGCCATCTGAGTTTGCTCTGGCACCCTGGGGTGCCTTGGCACCCAGTTTGGAAAGACCATGGTTTGCCTTCTTGATGTCTTTTGGTTCATGTTCTGCCTATCTGAGGCAGGTTTTTGCTTTGCTCTTTGTTCCCAAGTAGGGAATAAGACACTTCTTGTCAGACGAACTCTAGGCATTTGGGAGTAGGAGTGAGTGGAGAGCAAAGAAAGTCCTAAAAGTAGGAAAGACTCTGAGGAAAGCTTGCTTTGATCTCCACCCAGATGGCTTCTGGTAACTTTGCAGCAGACTTCACAAGCTTTTAGAGATTCCCTGGCCACTAGGGGTTCCCTTTCCCCTCAGGAAGCAGCCTTGGGAGAGTCCAGGTGTTAACAGCACAGATGCATCCTCTAAGTGCTGAATCTGGGCATGTGTTTCAGGAGCGGGGCAGGGACATTCAGGCAGTTGCAGGGGTTCAGTTCAGTCTCTCAGCTGTGTCCGACTCTGCGACCCCATGGACTGCAGCAGGCCAGGCCTCCCTGTCCATCACCAACTCCCAGAGCTTACTCAAACTCATGTCTATCGAGTCGGTGGTGCCATCTAACTATCTCATCCTCTGTCGTCCCCTTCTCCTCCCGCCTTCAGTCTTTCCCTGCATCAGGGTCTTTTCTAATGAGTCAGTTCTTCACATCAGGTGGCCAAAGTATTGGAGTTTCAGCTTCAACATCGTTCCCTCCAATGAATACCCAGGACCGAGTTCCTTTGGGATGGACTGGTTGGATCTCCTTGCAGTCCAAGGGACTCTCAAGAGTCTTCTCCAACACCACGGTTCAAAAGCATCAATTCTTCAGTGCTCAGCTTTCTTTATAGTCCAACTCTCACATCCATACATGACCACTGGAAAGACCATAGCCTTGACTAGACAGACCTTTGCTGACATTTTGAATATGCTGTCTAGGTTGGTCATAACTTTTCTTCCAAGGAGTAAGCGTCTTTTAATTTCATGGCTGCAATCACCATTTGCAGTGATTTTGGAGCCCAAGAAAATAAAGTCTGCCACAGTTTCCACTGTTTCCCATTGTTGCAGGGGTGTGACCCCTCAACCCACAGGTCCCGGCCGGGGACCACCACCCTCGTTCTCCCCACCTTGCCCCTCACCCCCCTGCCCAGAACTCTCAGATCAGGAAACTCTATTCCATCCTGAGAACTAGCGTCATTCTGCACTCGGTACGTCCCAGACATTTTGCCATCCCCTCCCAGGGCCCCTCGTGTCCCATGTCTCTGGAGAGGAGCACAGAGGTGTGAGTTTTCTCCTTTCCTGGCAGACCTGGCTCTGTGGGGGCTCCGTGGAAATCCTGCCCTGTTCCCGCGTGGGGCACCTCTACCGAAATGAAGATGCCCACTCCCAGCGTGAGCGGGAGGCCACCCTGCAGAACAAGGTCCGCATCGCTGAGACCTGGCTGGGCTCCTTCAAAGAAACCTTCTACAGGCACAGTCCAGAGGCCTTGTCCCTGAGCAAGGTAAGGGGGAGCCCAGCAGAGGCTTCTGGGCCCACCCAGGGCTCCCCCAGCTGGAGGCTGGGCCAGGAGTACCTCCCCTCCGCCTTGAAGGGCAGACAGAAGCTTCCAGCGGGTACTTCCATGGGGGCCCTCTCAAGGGGCTCCCCCTCCCGGTGGAGTTGTCCTCTGTCTCTCCCAGCATCTCTGGGGGGCGGGGGGAGCTGGAGGGGGAGGCAGTCACAGCTGGTCCTGGCCTCGAATCCCGGGATGTCTGTGGGGCAGGGTCTGTCATCACATTTAAAGCTGCGACCCTTCACCCTGGGCCCAGAGGAGAGACTGGGTGGGGCGTAATTGCTGAGATGGGTCCCTGAGGGCCCTTTCATCCCAGGGAAAATGTTCAAGGCTATGCAATTACCCCAAGACATTAAACAAATAGAAGCATAAAAGTAAATGTAAAGGACCTCCGGCCAAAGGCCCAGAAAAATAAACCTTTCAAACACTTGATTAAATGTCCACAAACAGGGCATTTTCAACTGGTCCATGACCACTCAGCACTGTTCTGATGGCAGGACATGTGAATACTGTTTGGCGTGGGACGCGGCTCACAGTGACGTGTGCGGTCCCACATCCCTCAGCCTCCTCCCAGACCCCCGGTCCCTCCCCGCCGTGAGCTGTGATGTAAAGCCGCTTTCTCCGGGCTGCCGCCTGTGTCTCCCCCTCCCCAGGCTGGGAAGCCGGACTGCATGGAGCGTCAGCAGCTGCAGAGGAGGCTGGGCTGCCGGACCTTCCACTGGTTTCTGGCCAACGTCTACCCCGAGCTGTACCCACTGGAACGCAGGCCCAGGTTCTCCGGAAAGGCAAGGCATGAGAGAGACAAAGGGCAGAGGAGGAGGAAACGGGGCCGAGTCGCTTCCGCAGCCAGGGCCTGGGTTCAGAGGCTCTCCCACCGCCCCGGGCACCCAGGCCCAGCCCAGCGGGGCCTCCCTGCGGGGGATGGCTGGGCTGGGCCGTAACCCACCGCGGGGCCCCTTGCCCTGGGGTGCTTCCACGTCCTTCGGGAGGCCCGGCTCTCAGGATCGCTGGCTTGAGCTTGGCCTCCCTCGATTCTGCAGCCCGATCGTGGGCCTTGAGCGCCACCGTAGAGAGTGAAGGAGGGGAACGCGGCCGACAGAGGGCGTCTTCGCGCGGAGGGCGGGATTCACCCCCGCGTGTGTCTGCTTGCAGCTCCACAACACCGGACTGGGCTTCTGCGCCGACTGCGCGGCGGAAGGGGCCGCTCCGGGCTGCGCCGTGGTGCTGGCCCCTTGCAGCGACGCCCAGCAGCAGCAGGTGGGTGGCCAGCGCTCCCAGACCGCTGGGGGGTCTTTGCCGGGATGCCCCTCTCTTCCTCTGGGGGCCTCTCCTTTCCCGGGTCCCGCGTCCGTGACTGTGCCTGGTCCCCCACTCTTGTGACCCGTCCCCCCCAACCTGTCCCCAGCTCCTAGCCTAGATGTGGAGCCGTCAGAGAAGGCGAGCCTCTGAGCTCCAGGGGAAGGGCCAGGCTGTTTAGCCAGTGCGTTCAGCTGACAGATAAGGAAACGGGGGCCTGGAGGGTGGCTAGCCCGGGGCGACCAAAGCAGGTGTCTCCAGAATCCCGGTGGGTAAGGGGCAGTGGGAGCGGAGAGGTGCGCCTGCCCCTGCCGCATGCATGTCTCTTGTCTTGTGTGGAAGCGGATCCAGTATTACAAGATCATCCAAAAACATAAAAGACACTGGAAATCCAGAATTCATGGAAAAGACTCCCATTAAAAAAAAAAAAAAGAAAAATTATTTACTGGCCAAGCCTCACAGTATGCAGGATCTTCCCCAACTAGGGATCAAACCCATGCCCCCTACAGGGGAAGTGTGGAATCCCAACCTCTGCCCTGCTAGGGAATTTCCTCTTTTTCTTTTCATTGGAGTGTAGTTAGTTGATCTACAATGTTGTGTTAGCTTCTGGTGTATAACAAAGTGATTCAGTTCTACATATATACCTATTTATGTTCTTTTTCGGGTTCTTTCCTGTTGTAGCTTATTACAGGATATTGAATATAGCTCCCTGTGCTATACAGTAGGGCCTTGCTGTTTATCTATTTTGTATGTAGTAGTTTGTGTCTGCTAATCCCAAACCCCTAATTTATCTGTTCCCCCCACCCTTTTTCCCCTTTGGTAACCGTAAGTTTATCTTCTCTCTATGTGGGTCTGTTCCTGTTTTGTAAACATACTAAGTGAAGTAACTCAGACAGAGAAAGACAAATATCATAAGATGTCTCTTGTGTGTGGAATCTAAAAGATGATGCAAATGAACTTATTTACAAAATGGAAAAGTTCATCATTTAAATTAAAAATCTATAATCAGAGATCAAAGAAAACTTATGTGCAGGCAAATTCCCACCAGGGCACCTTTTTGAAACCAGTTCAAGACCAGTTCAAGACCATTAGCCAATTAGAACCAGAGACAGGGACAGTTGGTCACCAAGCAGGCGCTATAGGCACAGAAGCCCCAAGGAAGCGAGGAGACCCCAGAAAACGTCCCCCCTTTACAGCGGTGCAACAAACCCGAGACTCGTGACTGTGTTCCTGAGACTCCAGGCTGCTGGCGCTGAGTCTTGCCCGCGTAGATACGCTGTGTCTTTCAGGCATTTAATGCAGATCTCTGGGGCCAAGACTTCCAGGCCAGAGGAGTCTCTCAGGGTAACACAAGAGCCGTGTTTGTGTGTGTGTGTGTGTGTGTGTGTGTGTGTGTGTGTGAGATGGGGAGAGAGGGCTAGGTTTGGGCAGACAGCCTCATGGCCTCAGCGGCCCCCGCCCCACTTGCCAGAGGAGGGGTCACCCAGCTGGGTCATCGGCTGCAGGTCTCAGAGCAGCGGCTTCACTCCCCATGCACCGAGCATGTGGTCTATGAAACTCCTTCCTCGGGGAGAAGGGCTTGCACTCCACAGTCAGAAGGGAGGCAGAGGGTGGAAACGCCCCTGGGGAAGGGAGGGGAACAGCTCTTCTGGGGCGGGCATGCTGGAGACCGTCCTCAGATTCCCGGGGGCTCCCTCCGCAGCGAGGCTGGAGCCCGGGGTAGCCGGAAGGGCGGGCTGCCCTGTGACAACAGAAGCTTATGACCCGCTGCTGCTGCTGCTGCTAAGTTGCTTCAGTCGTGTCCGACTCTGTGCGACCCGATGGACAGCAGCCCACCAGGCTCCTCTGTCCGTGGGATTCTCTAGGCAAGAATATTGGAGTGGGTTGCCATTTCCTTCTCCAGCTTATGACCCGAGGGGCGGCCTAAGGGAGACGATGAGCATGACTGGCAGGTTCTCCCACATGGGGGGGTCTCCTTGACCCTGAGGTCCTGCTCGTGGGCACATGTGGCCAGCAGGATGGACTAGGAGATCGGTGCCGAGTGAGGGGGAGGATCGAGAGGCAGAGGGTGCTTCCAGCATCATGCGGGGTCCTGTCTTATAAGGAAGGGCTCCTTCTGTGTGAGGGCGTTTCTTCTCTTCAAATTCCCATCACACAAATACCTGCCCAGGTAATGGGATGCCCCTGTGACTATGGCTGAGGGTTGGGGGGGATTCACTTCTTTTCACAGCTTGGATGATAACCTAGAAAGTCTAGCCCAAACCTCTCTGCTTTCAGCCTGGGATGGGGCTGTTGCATTAAGCTGTTCTATCTCAAAGGCCTCTATTAAAAACGAACAACAAAGTGTGAGTTCCTGGAGATACTGATGGAACGAGTCAGATAAGCCCCCGAGAGCCTGGGGCCAAAGCCAGGAAAATGCTTTGGAGGGTCCAGCCCTGAAGGCAGGACCAGCAAGGCTCTAGGACCGCAGGGGAAGGCCCTGGGCCTGGAGGAAGCAGGGAATCAGGATCCTTTTGTCCCCTTCCGGTTTTACTGTTTACCAGTGTTCTAGAACACACCCATAGGCACTCACTCCCAGCCCAGAGGACAGAAAGAAAGCGGTAAGTGAGGAGGCCTTATGACGGTGGAAGCACCTCACCTTCTGGCTGTGTGACATCAGGCAGCCTTCTTAACCTCTCAGAGTCTTGGTTTCCTCACCTGCAAGTAGGGATAATAGACTCCCTCATGCAAGAGGAATGTTTTGGAGTTTTGGAGTTAGTTAAGATTCTTGGGCTTCCCTTGTAGTTCAGTCGGTAAAGAATCTGCCTGCAATGCAGGAGACCTGGGTTCAATTCCTGGGTCCAGAAGATCCCCTGGAGAAGGAAATGGCAACCCACTCTAGTATTCTTGCCTGGGGAATCCCATGGACAGAGGAGCCTGGTAGGTTCCCAGTCCCTGGGGTCACAAGAATCGGACACGACTTAGTGACTAAACCACCACCAAGATTCTTGGTGGGGAGGTGGGGATTAGCAATGGCTTCTGTATCCAGAAAAATTGTGAACTAGCTAAGCTGAAACCACCATCTACTATACTAAGAATAAGAAGAAACACACTCTTTTATTAAGGAACTAAGTTTATAGCAAAGAGAAATCTCCAGAGACCCTCACAAAACACAGGGCATCCTTCATTGCTTCACCTGAAAGGAAAGCGAAAGTCACTCAGTCGTGTGTGACGCTTTGCGACCCTGTGGACTATACTGTCCATGGGATTCTCCAGGCCAGAAGACTGGAGTGGGTTGCCTTTCCCTTCTCCAGGGGATCTTCCCAACCCAGAGATCAAACCCAGGTCTCCCGCTTTGCAGGCAGATTCTTTACCAGCTGAGCCACCAGGGAAGCCCAGGAATACTGGAGTGGGTAGCTGATCCCTTCTGCAGGGGATCTTCCTGACCTGGGAATTGAACCGGGGTCTCCTGCATGGTGGGCGGATTCTTTTACCAACTGAGCTATGAGGGAAGACCGATGGCTTCGCCTATGTTGCAATAAATAGAATAAAGGAGGAAACTGTCAGAATGTATAAATATGAATGCCACGAAAACTGGAGTGAGGCGGTGTCAGAGGTCAGGGCTAGTGCAGCATGCTATCTGTGGACCTGACAATGAGACGGGGTCTTGCTGACTCCTGCGGAATCTGAGGCTTGCCCCCAGACCTCGGCCCTGTTGCGGTGAGCTGTCCTCCCCTCGTCCAGCTTTGGGCAGGGTCTCCTTCTAGCTGTGCTGACGGCCGTTCCTCTGTCCCAGCGCCTGGAGCACATGGGCCGGCACGCCATCCGCTACGGCGGCCCACGGCACCTGTGCTTTGACGTCAGGGGAGAGCAGGTGATTCTCCAGAACTGCACTGAGGGGGCCCCTGCCGTTCACCAGCAGCACTGGGACCATCAGGAGGTGAGTGACCAGCCCAGGAGGAGCTCGCGAGGCCGCTGGCGGGCACCTGTCTGGCTCTTCCGAGAGGTCGTGTCTTACCACACAAGCCTGTGTCCCTGTGGCTGAACTTAGCGGCCTGGCACTAAGGCCTCAGTGGGTGGTGAAGCCAGCCTTGCAGCCCAGTTATCCGCCAGCATCTGGAAAGGTGCTAATTTATCAGTCTCTGTGTCGCTCTGGTCTTCATGCCCTGGAAAGAGGAGACCCCCTGGCTGTAAAGTTTATCAGCTTTAGGCCTCGAGTAGGACTGTGGGGCGTGTTACAGAGGCTGTCAAACCCCACTGGCGGTGTGCTTTTAGGAGCAGAGGAAAGGCCCGCTTCCTGTTCCACAATCAAATAGATGATGGCATCAATCATACTTTCTTCCTTGGCTAATTCCATGCTGAGCATTTCATCATTTTCGTAAGAATTTAATTCCCGTTACCCAGAGAGAGGCTCTAGCTCCTTTCCAGAGGTTAGCATCCATAAAGAGGAAATAGGAGGAGTCTAAGTGTTTAGACAGAGTTAGCAGTTTAAGGATTGGAAGGAAACAGTATTAACAACTGTCTGTACATTGTTTTTCCTTCACCTCAAATCCCTTCTGACGTGAGCTAGGGTATAACTACATGAAAAAAAAAATTAATACACACATCTTTTTAAAATGTCTTATCTTCGCCTTTTGCTTGGAAATAAGGGAGGTTAAATAACTAAGCAGAACTCCATGCCTCAGCGCTCTTAAAGCAGGCTGTGAAAGAGGAAAATCATATAGTGTAAGACTTAAACTGAACTCACAATAAGTGTTGAGAACAAAGCTCTTGGGGCTTTGGTGACAAGTAAACCCAGGGCTCAGGGGGCCACACGTGCTCAAGGAATTCTTAGAAACCAAATTAAGGCCCTTTATGAATGATCACAAAGGATCGTTCTAAGCAAGGCCTCTGGATAAGATAGATTTAGAAACAGCATTTAAACATAATGTGTAAAAGATTAGTGACTAAGATATACCCAGCATCTTTCAGGCATTAAAAAGTAAGGCTTTAAAAAAGTATTCTTATTCAGCCATAAAAAGAAATGAGGTACTGTTCATAGCAACACTATTCACAATAGTCAAGAGGCAGAAGCAACCCAAGAATCCAGTGATTGATAAATGAATAAACCAAATATGCTATGTACATACAGTGGACTATTATTCCATCTTAAGAAAGAAGGAAATCCTGTCATTTGCTTCAACATGGATGAAACTTGAAGACATTATTCTAAGTGAAATAAGCCGGTCACAAAAAGACAAATGCTATATGATTACACTTAATATGAGGTGTATAGAGAAGTCAGATTCATACAAACAGAAGATAGAATGGTAGTTACCTGGCACAATAGGAAGGAGGGAAAGGGAAGTTGTCATTTAACGAGTATGGAGTTTCCGTTTTGAAAGAAGAGAAAGTTCTGGAGATCTGTTTCATCACAATGTGAATATACTTAACACGAATACATTTTACACTTAAAAATGGTTAAGGTGGGGCGTTTTGTGTTACATATCGTTGTTGCTGTTGTTTAGTTGCGAAGTTGTGTCTGACTCTTTCGCAACCCCATGGACCATCGCCCACCAGGCTCCTCTGTCCATGGGATTTCCCAGGCAAGGATACTGGAGTGGGTTGCCATTCCCTTCTCCAGGGGATCTTCCTGATCCAGGGATCCAACCTGTGTCTGCTGCTTGGCAGGTGGATTCTTTACCTCTGAGCCACCTGGGAAACTTAGGGCTGCATATATTATATTATATAGTAACCAGAATACTCCAATTCCCTATCAGGCCGGTTGACAACACTTTTATCATTCTCTTAATGACTAGCACAAATTGAAGATATTTCTTTCTTTGCTGACTGATTGTGAGGGTCCAACTGGTTTTCTTTCTTTTTTTTCTTTTTCTTCTCTCCTTTCAGAATGGAATGATTGTTCACATTCTCTCTGGGAAATGCATGGAAGCTGTGGTGCAGGAAAACAATAAAGATCTGTACTTGCGTGAGTGTGATGGAAAAGCCAGCCAGCTGTGGCGATTTGACAACGTCAGCACCGTGGATGAACGGTGAACGCCACCCTCAGAAGGAACACAGAAGCGTGGCCATCGCAGTTCAACCCCAGGGAACTGCAGCAGCATGTGCCTTTCATGAAGCAGGCCCTTTACGTGTATGCAGTGGCAAAAACAGAGATGCAAGCTCCATGAATGGATACGGAACGTCTTTTCTTCCTGCCCTTTATTTCACAGCCCACTGTCTGTTTTAGACAAAAAATATGGACCCATTGTCTCACTGTCTTCATCACTGGTAGATGATCATAGCGTGGTACAGAAGATTCTTGTTTTTTTTTCCCCCTACTGAGCAGTATACCATTTCTTTTATCTCTGATTAAGGAAAGAAGGGTCTTCTCTGGTGGCTCAGCAGTAAAGGATCCACCTGCCAATGCAGGAGAAGTGGGTTCTGTCCCTGGGTTGGGATGATCCCCTGGAGAAGGAAATAGCAACCCACTCCAGTATTCTTGCCTGGAAAATTCCATGGACAGGGGAGCCTGGCAGGCTGTAGTCCATGGGGTTATAAAGAGTTGGACACAACTCAGCAACTAAACACCAACAAAGGAAGGAGGCCTGACAACATCTTCAGGATACATAATTCCTACTGATCAATTTATTCTAGACTGCCTTTCCTTGGACTGTCTGTGTTGACAACCATAAAATTAAAGTGTGAAGAAGGTGCAAAGTTCTGACATCCAAAAACTTTAGAATAAGCTTATGAGACAAATTTCACATTCACTGGTTGAACCATAGCTCAGATGAAGGAAGTAAGCTACTCAGAGAAAATAGTATTACAGAGACTTTTGCCCAATTTTCAGCTCAGCCTAGCAACTGCAAAGAGTCAGTAGACCTGGAATAAGATGTTTTCATGTTCATGAGAATTTTCTTGGGACTTTCTACCTCCATTCACCCTTGCCCTCACTGTTCTCTAGCTAGATTAACCATAATCAGATTCTCATGTAATACGCTTCTCTATAGTCATTGGTGTTGGGTCAGCTTAAACTGAATGCTCCCACTAAAAGGAAGTGTGTACAATTGAGAAACTCCTGATGTCCTGTTACCAGGCTTGCGTTGATGGGATCAGAACAAGCAACTTTTGCAAAGAGGCAAATCTCCCTGGGAGGGAAATGCCAGCATCTGAGTCAAAATTCCTTTGAGAGGAACTAGAGTGGGGTGTTGATGTCCATGAGGTTGAAAGGGCTGGGTCTGAGCCCCCAGGAAATGTCTGGTTATCCCCAAAGGGGCCCACATCTGAACATTCAGCCACAGGAAGAACACATCTTCGTCAGGGCAGAGTCCATGCTGGTGAAAGCCGGATGGCTCTGTTGCTGTGACTTGGCCCATCTAGATGGGACTTAAGGGTTGTTGAGTGGGGTTGGTTCTGCGATTAAGAAGAGGTGGTGCCCATTTCTCTTCCAGATGGAGTTCCGTCTTCACACAGTCAGCTTATAAATCTCCCCTCAAAGATGCTGATCTCCTCTGGGCTGTCTCGGGATACAGTGTGTTTCAGATAACAAACACTGAGGGTTTCCAAAAAATATCCCTCATAACTATGCATCTCTTCTCTACCTGTTGAAGTTTAACGGCACACTGTATTTTTCCTTCCTCAGAATACACTCTAGACCTGGGCAAAGAGCCACTGGCCACATGTGGCTATCTAAACATAAATTCATTAAAATTAAAGAAAATTTAGGCTCTGTTTCTCAGTGGTACTGGCCACATTTCAAGTACTCAAGAGCCACTGTGTTGGACAGCATAGATAATAGCACCTTCCATCATGAAAACAGGCCTATTGGATAGCACTGATCTAGACAGATTCATCATCCCATGGAAAGAAGAGATTCAGCCACCATCTTCTTCTTTCAGACTTGTTTATGTTCAACACAAATTCTCCTAATATCCTGAGGCTGAGACAGAGCTAAAAATTCTCAGATGACAACCTTGGGAAGACTGTTAATAGTTAAAAAAATAAAAGCTAAACTAGACTTCTGTTTTACCAATGAACATTGGTATTGGCATTGTTTGGTATTTAAAGTTGCTGGAATAAATTAATATAATTAAATGAAAGGCTGAATTGAATCGTATAAGTTGTGCTTGACAGTAATTTGCAAAAGGACCCAGATGGCTTATTGCTTAATTGGTTGAACAAAGCAAGAATGTGGTGTTCCTTGCTTCCTTAACCATCCCCATGATTTATTACTTTGTTAGAGAAATGGCTGTCAACTCAGTCCCTGGCTGGTACTTAAAGACCCTTAATTTAAACAAAACAGATGCCTCCACTTAATTCTCAAAGAAATTCAACCTTCTCCTCATCATAGAGTAATAGTATTCAAATCCTCTCCTCTATGGACTCAGTTCTGATTTTATCTACAATGATCAGTTTAAAAGTGGAGAAACCTGGCCATCAGAAGATTTGATTCCCAAGAGTTTCACTTGTCCATCTGAATTTTATAAGACTTTATTGTTTGGGTTTTAAGATTGAATTCACCATCATTAGTAAGTAATGATCTAGACAGATTCATCATCCCATGGAAAGAAGAGATTCAGCCACCATCTTCTTTCAGACCTGTTTCTATTCAACACAAATTCTCCTGATATCCTGAGGCTGTCCTGCTGTGGGGACAGAGAGTTTTCAGCCAACAATGTTAAGAGTCCAACACTCTTTGTGTTATTTCATAACAAAAGCAGATGTCATCCCCAGAGGGGCCCTGATCTATTTCCTCTTTGGTCTCAATGCATTAATCTCACTGGCCAACTTAGAATCTCAACTCCCATGAACATCAGACAGTCCCCCGGCCCAAGCTGATGGTGCGTCAGTCACTGTGCCAGAATTTGACATCATTGGAGGTCACGTTATCATGCCCACCTCAAGGGGAGCCTTCCGCTTTGCCCTGAGAGGCCATGAAAAAGCCAGTTGGGCACCAAACGACCTGTGACCAGTCACTAAATCTGGACACTGCCGTGGGCTGCCTGATGGGCAGCTCTACATATTGTGGACACTGTTTATGCTTGTTCTGTAAAGGCTCTGTTAGAAATGCAGCTTGTTTGGCCAAAGCCCAAAGCACCTACAAGTCCTGCCCTGACTCTTCAAATGCCTTGATTTGGGCATATTTTCAATAATTATGTTGAGCACAATAACCAAGGAGGTGATATTTCCAGGATTCTAGAATCCTCTGCTATTTCTGCGTTAATTATATTCCAGTCTCCAATGTTTCTGCAATCTCCTGGTGGCTCAGATGGTAAAGCATCTGCCTACAACACGGAAGACCCGGGTTCGATCCCTGGGTCGGGAAGATCCCCTGGAGAAGGAAATGGCAACCCACTCCAGTACTCTTGCCTGGAAAATCCTATGGATGGAGGAGCCTGGAGGGCTGCAGTCCATAGGGTCGCAAAGAGTTGGACACAACAGACTTCACTTGACTTCAATGTTTCTGCAGTTTCAACCTCCTCTTCTGTGAAATGTGCTCTTTAAATAGGGAAGTGTGTCCTCAGCATTGCCTTTAATATTGTGAGGATCTTTGCTGATGTGGCTGTTCTTTGCACAGGTCTGGGATGTTGATATTTTTTAATCACCAAAGTCTCTACATTATACCAATATGCTATGCTCTCATGAGATCAAAGCAAGTCACCTGACTCTTTTTGGGTTAAGAACAGAGTCGGCATGGTTACTTCACTTCCAGTGATAGTTTGCAAGCTCAGCCCAAACAGATCAGCATCATGTTTGAAAATTGTTGTTGTTGTTCAGTTGCTAAATCATGTCCAACTCTTTGCAACCCCATGGACTGCAGCACACCAGGCCCCTCTGTCCTCCACTATCTTCCAGAGCTTGCTCAAACTCATGTCCATCGAGTCGGTGATGCCATCCAACCATCTCATCCTCTGTCGTCCCCTTCTCCTCCTGCCCTCAATCTTTCCCAGCATCAGGGTCTTTTCAAATGAGTCAGCTCTTCACATCAGGTGGACAAAGTATTGGAGCTTCACCTTTAGCATTAGTCCTTCCAGTGACTATGCAGGACTGTTCTCCTTTAGGATGGACTGGTTGGATCTCTTTGCAGTCCAAGGGACTCTCAAGAATCTTCTCCAGCACCACAGTTCAAAAGCATCAGTTCTTTGGTGCTCAGCCTTCTTTATGGTCCATCCCTCATATCTGTACATGATTACCAGGAAAACCATAGCTTTGACTACACAGATCTTGTTGGGAAAGTAATGTCTCTGCTTCTTAATATGCTGTCTAGGCTTGTCATAGTTCTTTTTCCAAGGAGCAAGCATCTTTTAATTTCATGGCTTCACTTACCATTCGCAGTGATTTTGGAGCCCAAGAAAATAAAATCTGACACTGCTTCCACTTTTTCCCCTTCCATTTGCCATAAAGTGATGGGACTGGAAGCCATGATCTTAGCTTTTTTTTATTGTTGAGTTTCAAGCCAGCTTTTTCACTCCCCTCTTTCACCCTCATCAAGAGGCTCTTAAGTTCCTCTTCACTTTCTGCCCTTAGAGGAGTTTGAAAATTTCTGAACCGTACAGCTAACTCACAGTCAAGTGATATTCCAGAACCCTTGACAAACGCTAAATGAAGATGACGGGGCGAATCCTCCTGCAGCTTGGACTTAAGGTGTCCTTTCTCCTTGAGGACCAGTGAGTGAGAAGTAGAGAGAGGCCACTCATGTTCCACTAATTGATGCCCCTCCTTGTGGAAAACTGAAGCCTAGGGAAGCAAAGTTCCCCTGCAACACAGAAAATTTCCCTCTCATATTCCAGTTATTTTTCAGTTACTGGTACATACCAGTATTAGAGGATATCAGGTATACTCTAAATTAGGAGTAGAGAGCATGATAGCTCTCCAGAAGAAAGTGGAAGAGAAGGGTCAAACAATATCATGGACATCTAAAGAGCAAGATGGTCAAAAACATATTCCTAGTGGGGGCAGAAAGGGTTACCAGAGGGATTTTCAGAATTGTGTCTAGTCCTCAGTCTAAAACTTTATTTCCATTGCCCCGAACTTTCAGCCAAGCCTTCCACACTGACCAAGTCCTGTGTTGGAGGATGGGAATCACAGAACTGGGCTGAGCCCCTGTCTGGGACTGAGTCCAGAAAGAGCAGCCTTTGCAGGTCAGAAATAAAGTTTTAGATCCAGAAAGGCTGGGCCTCGGGAATCAGGGGGACACTGTTACAGAAAAGAATGGACACCAATTCTAGCCGCACATCACCACACAGTGCCAATCTGGATAAATGCACTTGGGTCAGATAGCATTTTAAAATGATAACTTAAGTTTTAAATTATATTTAGTATTTATTATTTTTCTACAGAGGGCTAGACAGTAAATATTTTTGGCTTTGCAGCCGCACGGTCTCTGCCCTGACTCTACAGCTCTGCCCTAGTAGCACAAAAGCAGGCAGAGTCAATAATAGACAGATGCACGTGCCTGTGTTCTAATAAAACTTTATTTACAAAAACAGGTGGTGGGGCTGATGTGGCTCACAGGCCTTGTTTACCATCTCCTTTGAGCTGCAGAAGGAGACAAATGATAGAGCCTTTAAAAACAGAAAACTGTTCCCAAAGAAACTGTGACTAAAGGTGGAAAGTTTAAAAATAGGGTGTTTTTACATTATAAATAACCAAAAGGCAAAGAAACCACAAGAGGGGAAAAAACAGGATCTAATTGTAAACAGACTCCAATCCTTTTTAGAAAGAGATAGAAATAAACAAATGACTCATTTTTTTTTAAATCAAAATATCAAACACTGACCCTGTAGCTGTCAGCTGCCTTTCCCTGGATGCACAGCTGCCTCGCACCTTCCCTCCTGACAGGTCGGGCAGGGCCAGCTTCCTAAATGAGACCACAGGCAGCATCACCAAGGAAGGGAGGGGTACTAAGGAGCAGAGTACCCCTCAGCATCTCAGCCAAGCCAATGGGATTCAACTGCAGGAACAGATGAAATCTGACGTGTTTCTAGGTTACGGTGGTGAAGACACTCACAAAGGACAAGGCACACCCTCCCCGCCTTCCCCCAACACGCTTCCCTTACAACTGGGATGTGAGGACCATCAGATATGTGCTCCTGTGTGGAGAAAGAACCATGGCCTCTGCGTGTTTACATAAACTCTGGTCCTTGGCAGCCCATTCAGCCAGACTTCAGCACACAAGCTGGAGTCAAGCCAAGCAGAGGGTCTCCCAATAGCAGGGCTCGGTACCAGGCTGTACGAGGCCAACCAGCCTTGCTCCTTGTGCTCCTGAGCCGACACGGCCCACGGAGTGTGTTGAAAGGCCAGACCCAGGGGCACCTCTTGCCTGGTGCAACCTACATGCAAAGCTGCCAGCCCGTCATGCCCTTTGAGAGCTGGCGCCCGCATGCCCAAGGCTGGCTCCGGATAAACAGCCTGGGGACGCCTCCTCCCCGCCACACACACAGCTCAAAGCGCCCAACCCCACCTCTGCTCTGCACGTCGCTGACCCCGCCTGTGCAGTAAGCCGTCACCACGCACAAGGGACAGGCATCTGCATCGCTCCGACCGCCCAGAGAGAGGCACGGCTGGGCACGCTGAGCTGCCGAGGACAGGGCTTGCTTTGTTTGCCCCTGCTGGTCAGATGCCTCATGGAACGGGAGGATGAGGAGCCCCGCTTCCTACTCTTTATTGGGAATGCTATTTTCTTCTCCAGTCAGCTCTTAAGAGTATCCTCAACCTCTCTCCACAGAGGCCCATGCCCATGGCTGTAGTGGTGGTTGCTTTGCTGGGTGGTGGAGCTGCTACCGTCTCCCCGAGGCTCCAGCCCTTGACAGGGACATCTCCGCATGGACCGTTTAAGCAAAGCCCCCCCAGCTGCTCAGGGCTCCGGCGCCCTTCTCAAACCTTGCATCGCCTCCCTACCCAGCTGGCTCGAGCCTAACAGGTGGGGCCCGGATGGACACGTGGTACCAGTTGCCTTACGACGGCCCTTGTCCAGCACTGCTAGTCCGCCTGACTCACGGCGGAACTCTGTCCCAGGCTGAGCAGCAGGCTTTCTTCAGCAAAGAGCCATGGTCTGCGCTTCCTCGTTCCCCCTTAAAAGTGAGTGAAACGGTTAATCACTCAGTTGTATCTGACTCTTTGTGACCCCATGGACTGTAGCCAGCCAGAGACTCCTCTGTCCATGGGATTCTCCAGGCAAGAATACCGGAGTGGGTTGCCATTTCCTTCTCTAGTGGATCTTCCCGACCCAGGGATCGAACAAAGTCTCCTGCATTGGCAGGCAGATTCTTTACCATCTGAGCCACCAGGGAAACCCCTGTCCCCCTTAGCACTTACACAAGGGCTGGGTGCTCAACTCCATGGATTCTATCACAGAGGGAAAACCAGGAAGTGTAGTACAGATGAACGATGTTTCAAGAGATTGGAGAAAAATCAAGTCGAAAAAGCTTTCTACGCTAACTAGGCAAGAGACAATAAGACCTCTGTGACAAAGACACGTACCCATCATCAGAAATAATAGTAATGACAGCCACAGGTGATAAATCTGTGCCTAACCCTTAACTCACGTGATTTCTTGTTATATTCACAATAGGCCAACAAAGTAGGTACCATTATAATCCTCATTTTACCTTTTCCCATTCTATAGTTGAAGAAAGAAAGGCTTACATGGATGAAGAAATCTTCCCAAGGCCACAAACTAAGAAAGGGATGCAGTTAGATCACAAACCCAGGTTCACCTGGTTCCAAGGTCTTTATTTTCAACCTCCACATTGTATTGATAGTTTACAGTGAACGATGTTGGATTCACGATCTCCAAAGAAGATTTAGCTTTGGGACCAGGGACCAGGCTTGATCACTCAAGAGCATTTGTGTAACAGAGTCTTACTAAAGTGTAAAAAGGGACAGAGGAAGCTTCTGACAGAGACATCCGAAGGGGGACATCAGGAGAGCAGCTCCCTCGCTAGTCTTATCAAGGCCTTATACACTTTTACCAGACCCACTCCCACAACATGCATCTTAAATTAACAAGATTAGAACTAACAATAGAAAGGTCTTACCAGACCCACTCCCACAACACAGTCTTAAGATAATAAGTTTCGTCAGAAGTTTCTTGTTAGGAAAAAAACATGTCCTTGAGCAAGATACATTGATGTTATATAATCATTGGTACAGAGGACGTCCACCGAGGGACGCCTTCCCTTCACCTTTTGATTTTGAGGGGAGGCTGTGTGGCTGAGCTGAGCCACAAGGGAAGCCAGTGAAGTGAGTGAAAGTTGCTCAGCCGTGTCTGACTCTTTGCAACCCCAAGGACTATACAATCCATGGAATTCTCCAGGCCAGAATACTGGAGTGGGTAGCCTTTCCCTTCTCCAGGGGATCTTCCCAACCCAGGAATCGAACCCAGGTCTCCCACATTGCAAGCAGATTCTTTACCAGCTGAGCCACAAGGGAAGCATGCTTTTGAACTGTGGTGTTGGAGAAGACTCTTGAGAGTCCCTTGAACTGCAAGGAGATCCAACCAGTCCTGCCTAAAGGAGATCAGTCCTGGGTGTTAATTGGAAGGACTGATGTTGAAGCTGAAACTCCAATACTTTGGCCACCTGATGTGAAGAGCTGACTCATTAGAAAAGACCCTGATGCTGGGAAAGATTGAGGGCAGGAGGAGAAGGGGATGACAGAGGATGAGATGGTTGGATGGCATCACCAACCCAAGGAACATGGGTTTGGGTGAACTCCAGGAGTTGGTGATGGACAGGGAGGCCTGGCGTGCTGCGGTTCATGGGGTCACAAAGAGTTGGACACGACTGAGGGACTGAACTGAACTGTGTGGTTCAGATGGTAAAGCGTCTCCCTGCAATGCGGGAGATCCGGGTTCAATCCCTGGGTCGGGAAGAGCTCCTGGAGAAGGAAATGGCACTCCACTCCAGTATTCTTGCCTGGAAAATCCCATGGACAGAGGAGCCTGGTAGGCTATAGTCTATGGGGTCACAAAGAGTCGGACATGACTGAGTGACTTCACTTTCACTTTTCACAGAGCGTAAGGGAGAACGTGAGTTGTTTTGTTGTGTAATCATTAGCTCTGGGCTTAAAGAAAGTCTTAAACATTATTGTCATAACAACTCAGAGTTTAAGAAAAGAACATCTTATGTGACTAAGACAAATCAATGTATAAAAAAAAAAGTTTGTCCCTTTCTCCTCCTTGAGGACCCTGGACTCCTTATTAACCTACCTAAGGATTATCTCTCTCAGTATTGCCTCCCAGTGTTTGTTACAATGACCTACACAGAAATGGGCTAAAATAAGGGTCAAGTTGTTTTCAGTTCAGTTCAATTCTGTCGCTCAATTGTGTCCGATTCTTTGCGACCCCATGAATTGCAGCAAGCCAGGACTCCCTGTCCATCACCAACTCCCAGAGTTTACTCAAACTCATGTCCATTGAGTCGGTGATGACATCCAGCCATCTCATCCTCTTTCGTCCCCTTCTCCTCCTGCCCCCAATCCCTCCCAGCATCAGGGTCTTTTCCAATGAGTCAACTCTTCTCATGCAGTTTTAGGATCTACCAAAACTTAGTCTGTTTAATGAGTTCAGGTGCAAGTAAAAAAATAACTGGCTCCCAGGGGATGATGAAATGGCACTCTTCAGTCATTTCAGATGCCCTGTTCAAAGGCAGGTAGGTCCCCATTGGCTGCAATAGCCCAGAGACCTCATTCATCAGCAAGCTCTTGGTGCCTTCCGCTTACCCTCCCTGCTGGCTTTGGATTCTGGCATCCACCCCATCATGCTTACAGGACGTCCATCCTGACACCTACCATGACGTCCTTGGCCAGCATCCCAGGTAGGAAGGAAGGGAGGTAGCAGAAGGATGCTCTCCTCCTGCATCTTTGTGCTGAGAGAGATCTTCCCCTGACCTGCCCCCGACTCCCCATCAGTAGACGTCCCTCTGCCTCATTGGCCGGAACTGGGTCACAGGGTCACAGAAAGTACCTCACACAGAGGAGGCTGGGCACCCTGCCTCCCAGACCTCACTGGGGCTCTGCCAGCCGGGAAGACCGGAGCTTGACTGGGGCAGGGCCGGTGTCTGCTGCTGAGACAACACCTCTCTCAGGGTTCTGCTCCTGTTCCTTATCATTATGAAATGAAAATGACCAGACCCTGAGTCCAAGACCTACAAAATCCTGGGCTTGTAACTCCTGGGTGTTGTCCAACCAGCTTCTGCCCCCACCTCAGTGTGGGGGTGGGGGGGTTCACTGGGTGCCTGCCATGCAGATCCCACCCTCCACCCCCGGGGGCTGCTCAGACAGGATGAGACGCAGAGGTGTTTTGATCTCTTTTCTCACACACCTTCTGGAAAACACTGTGGCCCCGAGCACCAGCCCGTAAAATTCTTTTCCTTTACTCCTGTCTCTGAGAGGCAGGTTTCCATTTGCTTTCTAAACGAAACATAAGCAGCAAGTACGTACAGCTTTTGAACATGAGGAAGTCGTGCCCCTTGGGATTTACAATGACATTCCTCCTGTCTTGTGAATGATACAGGAATTTGTTTGGGGGATTTTATTTAAAACAACAGTTTCAGCCTGCTGACTCATCTGCTCCTCATGAGTGGGAGAACTCATTACATGGCAGTTGTCAAGGGGCCTCTGGATTTCCTCAAGGCTTTCTCATAAGGCAAGTGCTTAAGACAAAATCCTCTAGCCCTTTGGTCCTAATCCTTGTCTTCTTTGCTCAGTGATTAACCAGAAGGTGCGGCATCTGCTGACACCCACAAGGACTGAGTTGGCAAAGTGAGAACCTTTTTGTGCTCTGATGAGTTTCAATGGCTGAGCTTTAGGAGGCATGCAGAGCTCAAAGTTAAGCTTCTGAATGATACATTTACTGTTCGCATCCCAGATTACATTGCTCTTTCCAGAGTGAATTCTAGACACTTCGGGTCACTTTCCAAATTAAAAAGAACCAAGTATTTCTTGAATCTCTATTATGTACCAAGGACACGGCTAAGTCCTCGTCCCATGTGTTTTGGGGAAGCTAAGCTTGGATGACTTTGATGAGCCATCCATGAATCAGAAAATTGCAAAACATCATCTTCACTGCCTATTATATCAGTGCAGACTCAGATGGAGTTGGATATGTACCCTCTGGTTTCTGGGAAGGCAAAGCTATTTCAAAAACAATTCCAGGAAAGTAAATGAACAGGCTTCTTAAGTACACTTGCCAAGTGGGACACAAAATAGACTTACATTTGTAAATAATTATCTTTTCCAAAAATGCCACAGCAACAGGCCCAGCATCCGGTGACCCTTCAAATACCTATGTGTGATGAAATAATTCACCTATATTCAAATAATTCCCAGGTGTTTCTCCAGCCTCGACTCCTCCCTTGAACCTTGGATTCATTCATTCAAGCACCTTCAATCTTTCCTACAGTTCAAGTGATCTCGATAAAATGCTTCCCTTGATGGAATCCCCTCTATGGCTCACCCATTATTTTCAGAGTAATGCCATTGGTCCCCAACATAGCATGCCTACAATGTCTATCCTAGCCTGGCCTTTAGCCTCTGGACTCACCGGCTGCCACTCATCCCACTGTCTCCAACACATAGTCCCTAATATAATGCTCTTTCTTTTCTACCTGCCTTTGTTACGCTGTGCCCTTTACCAAGACTGCCCTTTTCTAGGGAACCCTCCTACAACTGTCAGTAGGAATGTAGGTTGGTGCAGCCCCTTCCTCAAAAAACTAAAAACTATAGGTTGCTGATGAAAGCAATCGAAGAGGACACAAACAGATGGAAAGACACACCGTGTTTTGAATTGGAAGAATGAATGTTGTAAAAAATGACTACACTACCCAAAGCAATCTACAGATTCAATGCAACCAAATTACCAACAGCATTTTTCACAGGACTAGAACAAAAAAATCTTAAAATTTGTATGAAGACACAGAAGATCCCAAATAGAGAAAGCAATTTTGAGAAAGAAAAGCGGAGCTGGAAGAATAAGATGCCCCGACTGCAGACTATCCTACAAAGCTACAGTCATCAAAAGAGTGTGGCACCGGCACAAAAGCAGACATATAGATCAATGGAATAGGACAGAAAGCCCAGAGATAAATCCACACACCTATGGTCAATTGATTTACAACAAAGGAGATAAGACTATACAATGGAGGAAAGACAGTCTTCAATAAATGGTGCTGGGAAAACTGGACAGCCACATGTAAAAAACAGAAATTAAAACTCTCTTCAACACCATACACAAAAAATGAACTTAAAATGCATTAGAGCCCTAAATGTAAGACTGGACACTGTAAAATGTTAGAGGAAAACATAGGCAGAACACTCTCTGACATAAATTGCAGCAGTATCTTCATTCCACCCCCCAGAGTAATGGAAATCAAAACAAAGATTAACAAATGAGACCTAATTAAGCTCAAAAGTTTTTACGCAGCAAAGGAAACTATAAACAACACCAAAAGACAACCCACAGATTGGGAGAAAATATTTGCAAATGATGTAACCGACAAGGGGTGTTTCCAAAATTTACAAACAGTTCATGCAGTGTAATATAAAAATAAACAACCCACTCAAAAAATAGGCAGAAGACCTAAATAGACATTTCTTCAAATAAGACATGCAGATGGCTAATAGGCATATGAAAAGATGTTCAACAGCATTAATTATAGAAAGTAAAAAAAGTGAAGTCACTCAGTCATGTCCAACTGTTTGCAACCCCATAGACTGTAGCCTACCAGGCTCCTCTGTCCATGGGATTTTCCAGGCAAGAGTACTGGAGTGGGTGGCCATTGCCTTCTCCCAGGGATCTTCCCAACCCAGGGATCAAACCCAGGTCTCCCGCATTGCAGGCAGATGCTTTACCGTCTGAACCACCAGGGAAGTTCATTAATTATAAGAGAAATGCGAATCAAAACTATATTGGGATATCACCTCACACCAGTCAGAATGGTCATCATCAAAAAATTTATAAACAATAAATGCTGGAGAGGGTGTAGAGAGAAGGGAACCCTCCTACACTGTTGGTGGGAATACAAATTGGTGTGGCCACTGTGGAGAACCGTATGGAAGTCCCTTAAAAAACTAAACGTAGAGCTGCCATATGATACTGCAGTCCTGCTCCTGGATATACACCCAGAGAAAAACATGATCTGAAGGACACGTGCGCCCAGTGTTGACTGCAGCACTGTGAACAACAGCCAAGACGTGGAGGTAACCTTCATGTCCATCCACAGATGAGTGGATGAAGAAGAGATGTACATATAGGCCACAAAGGAATATTACTCAGCCATAGAAAAGAATGAAATACAGCTATTTGCAGCAACATGCGTGGATCCGGATATTGTCATACTGAGTGAAGTAAGTCAGGGAAAGACAAATATCATATGGATACTGCTTACATACTGAATCTAAAAAAATAATGATACAGATGAACTTATTTGCATAACAGAAATCGACTCACAGAGAACAAACTTATGGTTACCGGGGGAAGGGGAGGGGGAGGGAGAATTAGGGAATTTGGGATTAGCAGAGGTAAACTATTATATATAGAATGAATAACAACAAGGTCCTACTGTAAATCACAGGGAACTATATTTGATATCCTGTGATAAACTATAATGGAAAAGAACGTCTATATATGTATAACTAAATCACTTTGCTGTATGACAGAAATGACAACATTGTAAATCAACTATACTTCAATAAAATAATTTTTAAAAAAGAGTTCCCGTTTCTCCTCCTATCAGCTTGTTCTTATCTATCATGCCTGACAGTTCATGTAGCATCTCCCCCAGAGAGTCCTCCCCAAGCCCCAGGGCTGGGCTAAGCACCCCTCTTCTTGGGAGCTGGGTATGTAGCTTTGCATGAACATGGACCACTCTGTACTGAAATGATCAAACATATGCCTCCTCCACTAGTCTAGAGTTTTGCCCATATTTTTACCCAGAGTCCCTAGTGCAGTATCTGACTCTTGTTAGACACATAATACACGCTTGTGGAACTTTAAGGGAAGTGATAACGTGTTTGTGTGTGTACCTTGAGTCAAGTAGAGTGAATGCAAGAAAAGTTACAGAACTTCAATTTAAGAGCTCTTATTTGAGCTCAAATTTAAGAAGACTTTGGGAATTTCCCTGGTGGTCCCATGGTTAAGACTCCACACTTTGACTGCAGGGGGCATAGGTTTGACCCCTGAGCTGAGAACTCCCACATGCTGTGTGGTGTAGCCAAAAATATATGTATATATTAAGAAGATGTTGTCCTGATTACTTTCCAGTCTTCCAGACTCTTTAGATTAGGAGGCAAAAGTTCTAAATAAGCTAAAACAATTTTTTAAAAGAACTCACAAGTCTAGTTCTTTGGAATAAAACTTTGCCAAAAGAGTATCATCTTAAAAAAAATAATAATGATGCATAAAGGCACACGAATCAGGCAAATCAGTGTGCTGACTATAGAAGCAGACTGTGTGCAATCCATTACTTTAAATAAGGACACTGAAGAGAATCGCTTCAAAGCCTGGAAATGATTACCCAGAAGATAACTGCAGAGGACAAGTAAGCCCCAGAACCTCACATGGAAGACCTGGCCTTCTACCCCGAGTCTGTGGGGTCCCAGAGCAAACCAGGGAGATGAAGACACACTGCGGACTCTGGTTAAACATGGAGCAGTGGATTCCCGATGGGGGTGGGTTCTTATACAGTCGCAGAATAAACGTAGCAGCCACGCATACAGTTCCCAAACTCAAACGCGCTTTTATTTTCGCTCCTCGGGAGTAAGTGGATGTAGGGCACCTATCCGGTGAGTGCCAGGCGCCTCCCCTGGGTGGAGTCTGAGTTTTCAGGGCTGGCACAGCATAGAGGCGTCAGAGGCCAAGTGGGCATTTTTGCTTTGGTCTACACAAGTGACTTCTGAATCTTCTTCGTTAACACGGAAAAGGTCTCTCTGAGCCCGGACTCCTGAACTCAGGATCTGGAAACAGTGCTTCACCCTGCGCCTCTCTGGGGCCACAGGAGACTTGCTGGGTGGGTCCTGTGTCCATTATTACCTCCGGGATATTCCCAGGGGCGGGAAAGACTAACTCCCATCCTCAGCTGCCCCACGCTGGATGTCGGGGACACCCTCTGCCCTCACTCTTCCCACAGCCACCTGGGCTCCCGTGCTGAGTTGACCCCGGGGACACGCTGAGGGTTTGTCATCCTCTCGGGTCCTCCTGGGAAGCCACAGATTCACTCTGCCCTTAACAGGCCCCTCACCCCACCTGGGCTGGCCCAGCGTTTGCTTCACCCCAGCTCCGTCCCACTACAAGCTGGGGGTGACCAACCTCTGGGACAATGGGGAGGGGCATGGTGTGAGTTTCCCTCTGACTCTGCAAGGAAAGCCTCAGAATCTGTGCGTCTACCCTCAAGTCCCCTTAGAACCTAGATTTTCATTTGAATTTTTATTTTTTCCCCCGAGATCGGTGCTACCAACCGGATGGGCCTAGGCATCTGTATTTTTTAAAGATCTCTCAGTGTTTCTGACAGGTAGCCAGAATCAGGATTCTCATGCCCTTGAGACGTAGCCTTATCAAGTAACTGCCTTTTAACCACTGCAGACACCAGGACAAAACTAAACTTTATATTCTTCATAGCTTAAAAAAAACTGGGTGCTGGATTACTTAGGATGCTTTGGTTTATAAGCAGAAGAAAACCTAACCCTAACTGGCAAAAGAGGGAAATAGTAGACTTGTGTAACTGGCAAACCTGGGACAGCTTCAGGTCAAGCTTGATCCAGGATTCAAAAGGATCACCAGATCCATTACCTGGTCTGATTTCCTGGTTCAGCTCTATTACCTGGTCCCCAGGATGGCTAATTGCTGGCTTTAGACAACCCCACTTGTGGCCACAACAACTCTTGCTGCATAACAAATTATCCCTAAATTAATGGACTAAAACAGTTACTTTGTTATAACTTGCAGTTTCATGGATTGTGAGTTTGGGCATAGCTGAACTAGGCAAGTCCTCTGCTTCATGTGGCAACAACTGGTGTTGCTTGGTGGTTTTCAGCTGGTGGCTGGCTGGTCTAGCCTGGAGGGTCCAAAACAGCTGCACTCACACACCCAGCCCCTTGGCCAGAGTGTCCGGCAGGCTGCTCGGCTGGGCCCTCCCTACTCAGGGCCTTTCCCATGGTCCCTGCAGCAGCGCTGTCCGGCCTCTTCCCTGTGGCTCAGTGGACCAGCACAGAAGCTACTGGTCCTTTTAAAGGCCTGACCTGGAACTCGTACACACCCCTTCCACCATTCTCCTTGCTCAGAGCAACCACAGATCAACCCACATTGAAGAGGAGGGCAAACAGACTCTGCCCATCAAGTTCAGTTCAGTTCAGTCGCTCAGTCGTGTCCGACTCTTTGCGACCCCATGGACTGCAGCACACCAGGCCTTCCTGTCCATCACCAACTCCCGGAGCTTACTCAAACTCATGTCCATCGAGTCGGTGATGCCACCCAACCATCTCATACCCCAGTCATCAAAGGGAGGAGTTAAAAAAAAAAAAACAAAAAAAAAACCCTGCGCTCATCAGTAAAGTGAAGTGAAGTCGCTCAGTTATGTCCGACTCTTTGTAACCCCACGGACTGTAGCCTACCAGGCTCCTCTGTCCATGGGATTTTCCAGGCGAGAGTACTGGAGTGGGTTGACATTTCCTTCTCCAGGGGATCTTCCCAACCCGGGGTCGAACCCAGGTCTCCTGCATTGCAGGCAGATGCTTTACCATCTGAGCCACCAGGAAAGCACCATCCTAACAAGCCCAGTGGCAGGGCCGGAATTCGTGTTCAAAATCCACAGCAAGAGCTCTGAGGGTCACTCTGGTTAAACTGGCTGGGGGGATGCACCTGCCCCTGGCCCACCATCTGTGACCAGGAGCTTGGGGACTGTGATCGGAGCCGGGAGTGGAGATAGCCCCAGGCCACACTGCAGCTCGGAAACTCTGCAGGCAAGAGCTAGCATTGGGCGGGTCCTGGGGAGGCAGGCTAGCTTGGGGCAATCCTAACAGCAGATGGGAATGAGGCTGTGGATGTGGGTGCCTTCTTTAAGAGGTGACCCCAGGAAACAGGAGTCAGTGAGTCAGGAGAGTGGGGTAGAGAGTGAGGAAAAGCCAGTGGAAGGGTGACATGAGCCAAGGGCTTGGTTCTTTCTCCTCTGAGACACCTACAGGACTTGGGTGTTCCAGAAGCGTCCACAAGCAGGGCAGAGGCTGGGACCTTTTTCCACCAGAGCTCCTCTCTTCCTGGTTGACGTGGCCCCTGGGGGTGTCAGCTCTCTTTGGGCACCTTAGAGACTGAGAGGGCAGAGAGCTTCCAGGCTTCAGAGAAGGCCCCGGGGCAGGAAAGCAGGGAGGCCTGGGCTCAGCAGCGCAAGATGAGTCTGAATCCGTGTGGCAAGGTGCCCTAGGGCTGAAACCTGGGCACGGCCAAGGATGCCACAGTGGGCACCAAAATGTCTGCAGCAGGAGCCAATCCAGTGCCCTCTTTGTCCGCCCTGGGGGAGGGGGTGCAGAGTGCCGATGCCCAGCCCAGGGGCTCCCGGGAGCACTTCTGCAGCTGATGAAGGTCACCAGGAGCTCCCGCGGGGCAGCTGGTCAGAACTGGCCTCTCCCCAGCCAGACGCCACCGCCAGGAACGCACCTACGGCCGTGCAAGCGGGACTCACTGCCGCCGGCGGGGGGGTCACACCCCGTGAGGCCATGGGGGTCCCAGCAGGAGGGCACAGAGGGGCTTGGGAAGCCAGAGGTGGAGCGAGGGGCCTTTGGAAAGGGTACCAGGAAACCCGATCTTGCTCTGGGCTGGAGGCTGCCAGGAAACAGAGCCATGCTGTGACTGGGCATCTCGGGTCTTCATACGAGGTGATGGGAAGGGCTAAAGCCCCCGCGGGTGGAGGGAGCGCCACCCCTGTTCGCAAGAGGGGCTCTGCTCATTCTGAGGTCCGCCCAGAGTTCTTGCTTTGTCCAGGCACACGGATGATGGCGTGATCGTTTCCGTCTTGCTCCCTCACCGGCCCAGAGCGGCCCTGTCCAATGTTGGTGTCCGGGAAACTGTGCTGAGAAGGGATGGGGGCTCTGCAGCCTGGGGTGGTGCCAGGCCCCGTGGATTTCTTCTCTCAGGTCTCATGTGACACAGGCACTGTGCCCCCCCATTAGCCCAGCTGTGTGACTCCAGACAGCAGTCAGCTCACGGGGAGCAAGAGCAGGGGACAGGCACAGAAGAGGCTCTTCTGTCTGAAGAGCTCTTTCCAAGTGTGGCCGCAGACATCTGAGCGGATTCTCTCCGTATCCTCGGTGACTTGCGGCCCAGGTGCCCGCGGTTGAACCCAGCAGTGATGCCAGCAGCAAGAGAACCGACAGGGCTCACCCACCCGCCTCCCGCCCCCCATCTCAGGGTGACAGTGCATGATGGTGACCGCCCAGATGACAGCCTGGGCCCCCAGATCTGCAAGCTAAACAGGGCCAGGCTGTCAGGAAGGAGAGTGGCAGGCGCTCCGCATGCTGTAGGCTCGGCCACCAGCTGCAACCAGCCACAGGAGAGCTTAAAACGGGGTTCGGAGCCCTCAGACCAGTTCGGGAAGCAGAGCTTGTGCACAGGCTCTGTGTTGACCAGGGTCAGTGGCGGCCCGGGCTGGAGGACCGCCAGGGGTCTTAACGCCGTCGGGCAAATCAAGGGTTGGAGGCGGTCGGCAGAGTCGGGGTCCACCGGGGAGAATGCGGCATGTGCCAGAGCAGGTGCAAACTCATGGTCCCCAAATCAGCCCCACCACTGATGCTCAAATGGTGCAGAGTCAAAGAAAGACCTCCTCAGAGGTTCTGAAAGCTCAGCTCTTTCTTGCCAGGCCTCTGCTTAAACCACAGTTACGCACGGAGGCTGTGTTCTGGAGAGAAGCCAGAGGCGGCCCCATCTGGGCTGGGGTTAGGGAACGCACAGGACGCTGCAACGTTCAGCGAGGCGCTGATGCAGACGTGTCCTGCGGGCGCCGCTGTGCCAGCCCTGGTGCCCGGACAGCGCTGAGTGGCTCAGTTTCCCTTGGCCCCGTGCTGAGGCTCTTCTCTGCCCCAGGGTCTTCTCTGAAGGCAGAGCGGTCCACAGAGCCAGGAAGCATGCTCCCCGGAGAGTGAGCACTCCAGGGCAAGCCCTCGTCACTGAGGGGAGGGGACCAGCGGAGGGCCCAGCCTGCATCTCTCAGGGGGGTGATTCCGAAGGAAGGCATCTCGTACTCTTCTCAGAAGGGCCTGCGGCATCCAGCAGCAGCTGGGAACGTGCCCTTACACTCACCTCTCCTTCCCCCTCCCACGTCCTCACTCACACGCCCCTGCTTCTGAGGCTCACCTCCCACGGCAGCACCTGCACCTAATCCTTGCCTCTGGCTCTGCCCTCAGGGGACGCCAAGCCAAACCTCAATGAAGGCAGCCTTCCTTGATGTGGAGGCCCAGGCTACCACAAGTGATGCCAAGTGGGCCTTCAAGCTAATCCTGCCCCCAGGGCTGGCCCCACATCCTAACACAAGCAACCGGTTCTTATCCGCTTCCTTCAAGGGCTCCGCCTTCCTGGCAGAACCTTTAGGTGACAGGTAACAGAAACACAAATGACACAACCTTAGTCCTTCAGAGGCCGGGGAGATTATAGGAAAGTAACAAAGCATCTTGTGTAACTGGAGGAAAGATTGCTCAACCAGCCCTTCCGAATGGTGGCGGTGTGGCTGGGCCTCAGAGAATAAGTCACGATGCTGGCCTTTTCACATGGGGAGGCAGATGGCCCCAAGTCGCTCAGCCATGTCCGACTCTTTGCAACCCCATGGACTATAGAACTCCAGGCTCCTCTGTCCGTGGGATTTTCCAGGCAAGAATACTGGAGTAGGTTACCATTTCTTTCTCCAGGGGATCTTCCCAACACAGGGATCCAACCCGAGTCTCCTGCATTGCAGGCAGATTCATTACTGTCTGAGCTACCAGGGAACAATTGTGGTGGCCCAAAAGAAGACAAGTGCATATATAAATATTGTAACGTGAATGAGTGTAAGTTCCAGAAAGACTCTTTGTCATTGTTGCTCACTGATTGACTCAAGGGCCTAAAACGTATTTGCAATTGGTGTATGGTTGAAAAGTGCAAGTGAAAGTCACTCAGTTGTGTCCTACTCTTTGCGACTCTTTGCGACCCCATGGACTATACAGTCCATGGGATTCTCTAGGCCAGAACACTGGAGTAGGTAGCCTTTCCCTTCTCCAGGGGATCTTCCCAACCTAGGGATCCAACCCAGATCTCCCGCATTGCAGGCAGATTCTTTACCAGCTGAGCCACCAGAGAAGCCCAAGAATTCATAGATAATTATTGAATGAATGAATGAAGATAATTATTGAACGAATGAATGAGTGAAGCATTGAATAGAAGGAGGAGAGGACGGGAAAGAGGAGGTGGGATAAAGGAAGAAGGTTTGGGTGGGGTTAAGGAGGGACTTACCTAGCCCGCAGCCTTGGACAGCCACTGCTCTCTCTAGGGTGTGGGGCAGGGAATGCTGCCTGATCATCCCTCAGTCCAGAAGGGGGCTGTGTCCGGCCCCCACCCAGTCCGGCTCCATTCACCTCTCCACCTCTCCTTACAGCCCTATAACCCTGCACTCAGGGCTTGCTGGTCCACGAGCCTGAGGCTGTCCTGAGGGAGATCTCCTGAGTCAGCATCACTGTCCCTCCTCTGGGGAAAACATCACACCTGTTTCAAGAAGGATTTCAAGTTAGTTTTATGGAGCAACATCTTATCTTGTCTGTATAATCCTCTACAGCGGAGCCCAGTGGGGAATATCAGGTTCTGAACACATAGTTAACACTCTTCTACAATTGCTACATCTTTTACCATTATTTTTAGCTCTTCAGAATGTGGCTGGTCATACTGAAATGCATCTGAACAAGAGGAAATTTTGGGTGATTTAGGAACTGGGCGAGGTTGGGGGAGAGGGAGGCCATGTCTTTTATTCCAGTAATATACAGATGTGTGTGTATGTGTGTGTGTGTGTGTGTGTGTGTGTGTGTGTGTGTGTAACAGTGTAAGACACTCTGCTACATTGCAGGGGGCTTGGGGACAAAGTCTGTGTGACTCACAGCACAGAAGCAGGGGCTGATAAGTGTGAATAGAAGTGTGAAAAGAGGAAAGAGAAAGGCAGGGATGATACAGCATCCACTGCGCGCTTGACCCGTGTGAGGCACTTAGCCTGTGTTTAACCTCAAGGCCGCCCTGCAAGGTGGTTTTCACGGTTCTGGGTTCGCAGGAGGCGAAACCGGCTCTCCCAAGGTCACGGTACATCAAAGGACTCCTAGGAGCGGCCCTCTCGCCGCTGCGCTGAGCGGGGAGCCTGCGCCACCTGGTGGCCGGACTGCAACAGGCGGACGCCCGGGAACCAGGAATGCTTCCAGACAAGGACGGATGCCCAGGGGCTCAGAGGGACTGATGCTGAAGCTGAGACTCCAATGGCTGCGGCCACCTGATGGGAAGAACCGACTCACTGGAAAAGACCCTGATGCTGGGAAAGACTGAGGGCAGGAGGAGAAGGGGACGACAGAGGATGAGATGGTTGGATGGCATCACCGACTCAATGGACATGAGTTTGAGTAAACTCCAGGAGTTGGTGATGGACAGGGAGGCCTGGCGTGCTGTGGTCCATGGGGTCACAGAGAGTCAGACACGACTGAGCAACTGAACACCACCACCAATAAATCCAGTTAAAACAGCTCAGAGACAGTGAAACCAGAAGCAGATAAATTGGAGGTTATCCCCTGGCGGCGTGTCGGTAAAGAACCAATCTGCAGTGCAGGAGATGCAGGTTAAGTCCCTGGGTCAGGAAGATCCCCTGGAGAAGGAAATGGCAACCCATCCAGTATTCTTGCCTGGGAAATCCCATGGACAGAGGAGCCTGGTGGGCTACAGTTCTTGGGGTTGCAAAAGAGTCAGACACAACTTAGCAACTAAACAGCAACAAACTTCTAGATGAAGCCTAGTTTCCTACTGAAATACTTTTTTTTAAAAATCTTGGAAACACAAAAGGCTCTTGTCATCCTCCTGCCCCTGACAAATTTCCAGGGTTTCCATTGATCCCAACTTGCTGTCTCCACACTGACCCAGCACTGTTTTATTTATTTTTTATTAATCTTTATTGGAGTATAGTTGCTTTACAATGCTAGTTTCTCTTGTACAGCACAGTGAATCAGCTGTATGTGCACATACATTCCCTGTTTCTTGGATTTCTTTCCCATTTAGGTGGCCACAGAGCACTGAGACTCAGCGGCTGAGCCACAGGAGCACTGAATGGAGCGACCTGTGCTGTCCGGCCGCCAAGTCCAAGCTCGCCCCGCCCACTGCACGACAGGCCGATGGATCCGAGAGTCAGGTGTGGAGGCAAGGAAGAGATTTGAATTGCGGAGCTGGCAGACCGAGAAGATGGCAGGCTCAGTCAGCTCAGCTGTGTCTGACTCTTTGTGACCGACCCCATGGACTGCAGCACACCAGGTCTCCCTGTCCATCACCAACTCCCCGAGTTTACTCAAACCCATGGCCATGGAGTGGGTGATGCCATCCAGCCATCTCATCCTCTGTCATCCCCTTCTCCTGCCTTCAATCTTTCCCAGCATCAGGGTCTTTTCTAATGAGTCGGTTCTGCGCATCAGGTGTCCAGGGCCTAGTGGGCCACATTTGCCGCAGACCTGGGCTGAAGCTCCCGCAGGTGGTATTGGCATGCGGTAGCCTGCTCATTTGGACAGGGCACACGGGGCCCAGCGGGCAGGGCTTGGGCTGCCCACACCCGTGCTTCCCACACCCCGTGGGGCTCTGGCTTCTCCCACAGGCCTGATGACTGTCACTCACGGCCACTCTTGAGAGGCTGTCCCCTCCCCTGCTCTCTGGGTGTGCCCCCTCCCAGCCTAGGGCACGGCAGTCCCCTCCAGGAGGCCCCCTCGGGTTGCCAGGACAGCTTCATCGGAGTCTGGAAATAGTCACCTCGTCAAAGTCACGGCAGAACAGAGCCAACGGATCTCTGAAATCACTCCTTCAACCCCTCTCCCGTGTTACAGCAGAGAGACCAAGGCCTGGACAGGTGACCGGCACCGTCCTTGGGCGCTTTGCCCAGGACCCTGCCCTCCGGATCCCACAGATGGGCGGGAACACGTGTGCAAGCTGGGACAGCAGAAGCCATCTGGCCGAGATTAGGGCCCTTCTGCCTCATTGTGTCCATACGGTGCTTAATTCCTCAAGATTTCTGAGGAGGAAGGGGTATGCTCGGCAAAGAGAACAAAGCTTCCAATCATTTATAATATCTGCCAACACATATTTGTCACATTGGTGAAAAGCATTTCCATTCTGCTCTTAAACTTTCTCTGTAATATGATTATATTTTTTTGAAATCCCCTCTTGGCACAGAGATTTGGCCCAACTCATAAACAAAAGTGCTTACGGCATCTTTGATTGAGTGACACTGCTTATCCAATTTGGTGGCTGAGTGACTACTAATAACCTTAACACTTTTACAAGCAGAAAGTCCTTTTTCATGTCTAACTTCACAGATTTTTTTTTCTCTAGACCTCAGCGTCGTGTGACAAGCGCTTAGCCAAGCCAGATGGACAAGTCATAAGTAGGTCGTATTTTGCCAGGAATATATAAACAATATCTGGCAGGTTCTGTTCAAGGTCCAAGTTCAAGGTTTCAGACCATATCCGACTTGACATGTGAGCTTCTCACCCAATTTTAAACAGTCTGGATGAGAAACTGTTGGGCACCACTGAAACATATCAGGGAATCCATTGCAATAAAAACACTCAAAATGGGTCATCCCAAATTCCAGCAACCAGGAAACGACACATCAGTAAGATTCCCAGGGGTATTACATTTCACTTTTAATGACATTGTGTGACCACATATTCCATTTCTCTCTATAATTAGAGCTCATGTGTACCTACCTTCATGTGACTATATAGAGCAGACTTTGAAAATATTAACCTAAATTGATGCTTTTGAACTGTGGTGTTGGATGAGACGCTTGAGAGTCTCTTGGACAGCAAGGAGATATAGCCAGTCAATCCTAAAGAAAATCAGTCCTAAATATTCATTGGAAGGACTGATGCTGAAGCTGAAACTCCAATACTTTGGCCATCTGACGCGAAGAACTGACTCATTTGAAAAGACCCTGGTGCTGGGAAAGATTGAAGGCGGGAGGAGAAGGGGATGACAGAGGATGAGATGGCTGGATGGCATCACTGACTCGATGGACATGAGTTTGAGTAAACTCTGGGAGTTGGGGATGGACAGGGAAGCCTGGCGTGCTGCAGTCCATGGGGTCACAAAGAGGCAGACACGACTGAGCAACTGAACTGAACTGATTATTTAATGCTAGGGTGAAGTTGCTTTACATTTGAATACACAAAGCACAGCCAAAGCCTTGCTCATCTCACAACACAAGTGTAGCAAAAATTAATCCTATGGGACTGTTGTCTGATGTCTGGCCAGCAAAAGAGGCTGATGACCTAGTATTTCAGTTAATCCGGGGATGATGAAATCAACATCACAGTGTAATCTAAATGACACCATGCTAGGATCACTTTACCTGTTTAACAACAAAACGAGTGTCCCACCCCTGCCATGGCTTCCCCAACCTTGGGTATGGTGATTGCCCTGGGACTCGGGGACTACATTTCCCAGAATCCCCTTCTCTGTACGGTCCTGGGTGAACATTGACGTCCTGGCAGTCCAGTGGTTAGGACTACGCTCTCTTAAGGCTGGGACCTGGGTTCAGTCCCTGGCTGGGGAGCTAAGTTTCCACCAGTCACGTGGCCAAGAAAAGGGAGCAAGAAGGAAAATGGCAGATGTGTTTTTATGCTCGGAAGGTTGGAGCAGGGCCTCTGCAACAGTGAGAGCCCACACACACTGTTGCCCATCTACCAGCTTGCCTTGTTCTGGGCTAACTACTTACCCAGCTCCCCGGGGAACGGCGCCAGTCTCCCTCAAAAATCACCCACGGTGTCTAGGTTGGCAGTGGGGGGACAGTTACATCTCCAGTCTGTATTTTCTCTTCTTCACACCAAGCCTTTTTCTCCTCACCTGCGTGTTGGGCTGACATGTAAGTGGCTTTCGTCTCAACACCAGCTGCAAGATAACAGGCGCGATGCCTCCTTCTCATTCCTGCATCACGTGAAGCCTGATCCTCTAACAAACCCCTCATTCTCTACCACTCATGGCTCTTCCGCTTCTCTGCATCAAACCCTGACACATCATGGCTGGGTTCCTTGTGGTCTTAACCTTGGAATGCAGGCAAGTTTCTCAAACCGTAGTCCTGGGTCATTTCTGATACAGCAAGAATTAAGTGCAATTAAATAACTGTTTACTGAGCCCTTACTATGTGCAAACACCGCTCCCTGCTTTATGTGTATCATCTCACTTCATCTCATTACAGGGTTCAAAGCCCCCTTCCAGCTGGCTGACTCTTTCCTCATCACCGTTTGGTGGTTCAGAGAGTCCTGCTGGGTCCAGTAATAGTCCAGGCTTTGCCATTTGGGATTGTAGGCCGGGACCCAGTGCTCTCTGGGGTGACCCTGGGTGCCCAGTCCCACTTTCGGGGAAACAGCCTGGAACACAGGAGGTACCTGTTAAGAGTGTGTTTCCCCTCTTCCACACCCTCAGTCTTGGCATTAATCACTGCCCAGATGTACAAACTTTGACCCTACCCAAGAACTTAGTTCCCCTCCAAGAATAAAGTCTGGCCTCAAATCTCTGCCTAGGGACTGGGTCCTGCTTGCCTGTCACAGTCCAAAGTGTTGACCCCCTGAAGCAGTGTCTGGGCTCTGTGCCACTTACTAGGATACCCCATCCCTTACTAGACATTCACTCTATTTGGAAGTCACTTTGTCTGGAATCCCTTCCCCATCAAATACCCTTCATTTGCCGGACTGAGGTGGCTGACATATCCCTCCTGCATTTTAAGCATGTTGTGGGCTAGGGGACAGTCTTTTTAACTGTGATTTCTTTTTCATGTGTCCTTTGTTTTAAACCCTTAAAGAGGAATAATTTGAAAAATTGTTTCCCAGTCAAATATATAATCCTGAATAATTTGCTCTGTAGGAAGTAAGGGATGGCAGGCACCCCCAAATGGATTAAAGGAATCCTAATTACTTACACCTGCAGAAGCTGTCACCTCTGTAAGCTGTGCAATTAGCTGCCCAAGTGTGTGCTGGGAAAATGTGATTGTTTAAGCCTGGGGCACAGCTCAGAGCCTGCCCAGATTGAGGCTCTCCTGCTGGGGTCATTAGCCCAGCTTGGGCTCTGCCGGCATTTGTTAAGGTGTATTGCATACCTGGACATAAAAGCAGGTGGCCAAGTGAGCCCACACGCCTGTTCCACATGCAAACAAGTTGTGACCATTGAAAAAAACTGAATCCTTCTTCTTTTGTGAGTGTGAATCCTCTATTCCAGCTGAGTCTGGTGGTTCACAGCATGGCCAGCACGTTAGAATCACCAGGGAGACTCTACAAACCCTGATGTTCAAATTGCACCTAGACCAAGTAAATCAGCCTCTCTTGAGCAGCACAGTTTTATCTTCATTTTTTTTTTAATTGGAGGAAAATTGCTATATAATGCTGTGTTGGTTTCTGCTGTACAAAGAGAATCAGTCATAATTATATATATTCATATCCCCTCCCAACATCCCACCCCTCTGGGTCATCGCAGAGCAACAGGCTGGGCTCCCTGTGTTATATACCAACTTTCCATAGCTACTGTGAAATGGAGTATTTCCTGCTATATCAGTAAACAAGGATGTCACAGCCATTGCAATTTTGGGCCACCAAACATAAATTTCTGAGTCCAACGGGCACCCAAAAGGGAGAACAATGCCTGCGATCCAGCAGCTGTCGGCTGCCGCCACTCCCTTCGAGGACCTAAGGATGGGAAAAATCAAGAAGCAGGATGCTGGCCCTAGACAGCTGAGATGCATATGAAAGGAGTGATGTCAATGAAATCACTGAATCACTGAGATCACTGTTTGCATCTTCCCATACATAGAAGAGCGCTAAATTCCTTAGTTTCAGGTATCTGGCTTTCCTTAACTAACAATAATCTCCAATGTTCAGAATACCTGCCCCCTTTGCTGCCAAACTTAGATATAAACTGACTCCTCCGCCTGCCTCCTCAGTTCTCTCAGTGTAACTTGTGATGCTATCTCCCAGGCTTGAAGTCCTAAGAATGACCACCAAATAAAACGTAACTCTCAACTTCTAGGTTGTAACTCCTTTTTAAGTTGACACTATCTATTTTACCCAATAGTGGATATATGTCAACGCTACTTTCACAATTCATCCTACCCTCTCCTCCCTGCCCCAACTTATCCACAGCAGGGCTGAGTAATATTTCAATGTAAACATGTACCATATCTTCTTTATCCATCCATCTGCTGATGGACATCTAGGTTGGTTCTATGTCCTGGCTATTGTAAATAGTGCTGCAATGAACATCGGGGTGCATGTGTCTTTTAGAATTGTGGTTTTCTCCGGGTATATGCCTGGTAGTAGGATTGCTGGGTCATATGGTAGATCTATTCCCAGTTTTTAAAGGAATCTCCACACTCTTTTCCACAATGGTTCCATTAGTTTACATTCCCATCAACAAAGCAGGAGGGTTCTCTTTTCCCCACATCCTCTCCAGCATTTATTGTTTATAGATTTTTTTTTTTTGATGATGGCCATTCTGAATGGTGTGAAGTGATGCCTTATTGTAGTTTTGATTTGCATTTCTCTAATAATGAGAGATGTTGAGCATCGTTTCATGTGTTTATTAGCCATCTTTATGTCTTCTTTGGAGAAATGTCTAGGTCTCCTGCTAATTTTTTGATTGGGTTGTTTTTCTGATATTGAGCTGTATGAGCTGCTTATGTATTTTGGAGATTAATCCCTTGTCAGTTGCTTCATTTGCAATTATTTTCTTCCTTTCTGAGAGTTGTCTTTTCATCTTGTTTATAGTTTTTTGTGCAAAAGTGTTTTATTAGGTCCCATTTATTTTTGTTTTTATTCCCATTAATCTAGGAGGTGGGTCAGAATCTTGCTGCAATTTATGTCAGAGTGTACTGTCTATGTTTTCCTCTAAGAACTTTATAGTTTCCGGCCTTAAATTTACGCCTTTAATCCACTTTGAATTTACTTCTGTGTATGGTGTTAGGAAGTGTTCTAATTTCATTCTTTGACATGTAGCTGTCCAGTTTTCCCAGCACCACTTATTGAAGAGGCTATCTTCAAAGACTCAAATTGTCTAAACGACTATACTACCCAAAAGCAATCTACAGATTCAATGCAACCCCTATCAAATTACCAATGGTATTTTTCACAGAATTAGAAAAAAAAAATTCACAAAGTGTATGGAAACCAGTTCAGTTCAGTTGCTTTCTCATGTTTGATTCTTTGCCACCCCATGGACTGCAGCACGCCAGGCCTCCCTGTCCATCACCAACTCCCGGAGCGTGCTCAAACTTATGTCCATCGGGTTGGTGATGCCATCCAACCATCTCATCCTCTGTTGTCCCCTTCTCCTCCTGCCTTCAATCTTTCCCAGCATCAGGGTCTTTTCCAATGAGTCAGTTCTTCACATCAGGTGGCCAAAGTATTGGAGCTTCAGCATCAGTCCTTCCAATGAATATTCAGGTTGATTTCCTTTAGGATTGACTGGTTTGATCTCCTTGCAGTACAAGGGACTCTCAAGAGTCTTCTCCAACACCATAGTTCAAAAGCATCAATTCTTTGGTGCTCAGCCTTCAATTCTCACATCCATACATAACTACTGGAAAAACCATAGCTTTGACTAGACGGACCTTTGCTGGTGAAGTCATGTCTCTGCTTTTTAATATGCTGTCTAGGTCTGTTGTAACTTTTCTTTCAAGGAGCAAGCGTCTTTTAATTTCACGGCTGCAGTCACCATCTGCAGTGATTTGGAGCTCAAAAAATAAAGTCTGTCACTGTTTCCATTGTTTCCCCATCTATTTGCCATGAAGTGATGGGACCAGATGCCATGATCTTAGTGTTTTGAATGTTTAGTTTTAAGCCAGCCTTTTCAGTTTTACTTTCATCAAGAGGCTCTTTAGTTCCTCTTCACTTTCTGCCGTAAGGGTGGTGTCATCTGCATATCTGAGGTTATTGATATTTCTCCTGGCAATCTTGATTCCAGCTTGTGCTTCATCCAGCCAGACATTTCACATGATGTACTCTGCATGTAAGTTAAATACGCAAGATGACAACATACAGCCTTGATGTAGTCCTTTCCCAATTTGGAACCAGCCCGTTGTTCCATATCCAGTTTTAACTGTTGCTTCTTGACCTGCACACAGATTTCTCAGGGAAACACTAAAGACCCCGAATAGCCAAACCAATCTTGAGAAAGAAAAGTGGAGCTGGAAGAATCAACCTCCCTGACTTCAGACTATACTGTAAAGCTACAGTCATCAAAACAGTATGGTACTGGCCCAGAAATATAGACCAATGGGGCAGCACAGTTTCAAAAGCTCCTCAGGTAATTCTAGTGAGCTGCTGAGTTTGAACACCAGTGCTCAGCCAGCAGTTCTCAAGCTTTAGCTGCATCAGAACCATGTTGAGGGCTTGTCAAAATCCATGCCAGAGATCAGTAAATGTGGAGCAAGGGTGTCCAATATTTTGCGTGTTTCATATAATGTTGTCAGTGCTCAAAACGATGAATTCCTTTTGCATCAGAACAGGTAATCTTTTTTGTTTTTGCACATACTACAGGCAGTACTGAATGTTGTCATCATTAGCTAAAGTAGTCATTTTTACGAGACTGTTTCATTTTCATTCTTCAGGTCTCAGAAAAGGTACAAGACTGAGATGCCTCCAGTCTGCCCTTTAGAAAGGCACTTGTATCACATCACGTGGTTTATTTCCTCCTGGGCCTTAAACACAGCCTGTTCTCTTTGTTTCCTCTCTTCTTCTTGCAAGTAAGCTCCGTAACGACAGAAACCTACCTGCCTTCTTCACTTAGGGGTAAGCATTCCACAGACCCTTGCTGAATGTGTGTCTGTTGTTCCCATGGAGCAACCCTGGGAAAAAAGCTACCATTATCATTTATTTTTCACAGACCAGGACACAGAGATACATAAAGATTGAGAAACCTGTCCAAGATCACAGTGGAGAAACTGAGATTCAACCTGTGTCCTGACCAGAGCTGGGCTCTTAAACCACTATAAGAATTATCATCAGTCTTAAGTAGCAACCTTCCTTCCCAGCAATAAACTGAAATACTCACCTAAGAATGTCAACTGTATCTGCCTTCAGTTCAGTTCAATCGCTCCGTTGTGTCCGACTCTTTGTGACCCCATGAATCACAGCACACCAAGCCTCCCTGTCCATCACCAACTCCCCGGGTTTACTCAAATTCATGTCCATCGAGTTGGTGATGCCATCCAGCCATCTCATCTTCTGTCGTCCCCTTCTCCTCCTGCCCCCAATCCCTCCCAGCATCAGGGTCTTTTCCAATGAGTCAACTCTTCACATGAAGTGGCCAAAGTACTGGAGTTTCAGCTTCAGCATCAGTCCTTCCAATGAACACCCAGGACTGATCTCCTTGCAGTCCAAGGGACTCTCAAGAGTCTTCTCCAACACCACAGTTCAAAAGCATCAATTTTTTGGTGCTCAGCTTTCTTCACAGTCCAACTATCTGCCTTACTGCCACTTAATTCAAAGTATATTTTTTCCCAAATAAAGATCCAGAACCAATGCCCATCTGGCCAAACTAGAAATAGTGGCAATTTCTTTCCTATTTAAAAACTGTACTGTCCACACCAGAAACCTACCTACAAAGTCCCAAAGCAGGTTAAAGATGTCCATCTCATATATAATCACATTACAAATTTAAATACATAATGCTGGTATTTAGGGGAAGAAAAATTACATGAAAACAAATGGATGTGAATAATCTGACTTTATTTGGCATGCTAACACAGTTTAAACTATTAATAAATTAGTATGTACAGTTATCAAAAATGTTGGGTGCTTTCCAAAAAAAGGGTTTCTGAATGTGTACACTCAAGTATATGCAGAATCCTCTGATATGGAGTTTCTGAAGAATGGAGTGTCCTTCTCTGTTAAGTCATCTTTAGTGTTTAGTTTAGAAAGGTTTCGATTACCATTCCAGTGCCTGCAAACCACAAAACCTGAAATTATAGTCCTGAATTTAGAAATCCCGATTCAGTCTCCTGATTTTAACAGATGAGGAACCCACTGGTCTTGCCAAAGATTACAAAGCTAGCAGGTGACAGAGCCTGGATTACAAATCAGTCCTCAGAGGGGCTCTGAAATGTCTGTGAAGCTAAGCAAGGGACACCACAGAACTCTAGTCATATCTGCAAGACCCTGGTTTTACTTTCTGCTTAACATAGGATTAAATCCTGATGTGTTCTTTGTGGTTAACAGATGTAGTGACTCAGTTGCTTTAGGGAATGAAATCATGCCTGTGATCATGTTCTTGAATATCACTGATCACCAGTGCCACTGGCTTGTCTCCTGGGACATTTGGACTTGGGCACCTTTTCTTCCTGCTCTTATGCTCACAGCAGAAGTGACATTAAAGATGTCTGTTCTTATTTGAAATTCATCATCGGTTATCGGTATCTACAAAACCATCAGATCTGAGTGTGGGACAGTCTTTTTCTCTTTGCAATTCATCCCCACCAGTTAGCACACACCCTGCTCTGTTCACTTGAGCCATCACTGGTTTCAAAGCAACTGTGGATGACTTCTGGGGTGTCAGTGTCCCCGACAGTGATTTCTTAACACATCAAGAACACGTTGTACACTTCATATAACGTACCAAGCAGTTCTGGCATGCAATTTTTGGCAATTTACTTCTCAGTCTAATGGCTTCACATAGCCATGCTATTGGCAGGAGAAAAAAAGCCACTGGCCTGTTTTAATTTAAACCCCCAATGAATGTACAGCACATTTATTAGTGATAATATGCTCACATTCTGGCAAGCTATTTTTCTCATTAATTGCAGGAGCCAATTCCACAACAACCCACCAGACATCAGTTAATTTTATGTACACACAAAGGTGTGTACATAAAGGGAATTTTTGAATTTCTATGCAAGTGATTCTATTTTTTGCTACTCTCACGGCTGTGGCAAGGGAAGACCAATGGCCTATCTTTGTATGTTTCTTTTTCTCCAGGGCAAATATTCTCTGCAAGAGTGAATGTATGTGTGGTTGCAGCTTATAGAGGCTTATTATATATGCCCTTGGGCTTTCCTGGTGGCTCAGTCAGTAAAGAATCTGCCTGCAATATGGGAGACCTGGGTTTGATCCCTGGGTTGGGAAGGTCCCCTAGAGAAGGGAATGGCTACCCACCTTAGTATTCGTGCCTGGAGAATCCCCATGGACACAGGAGTCTGGCAGGCTGCAGTCTATGGGGTCAGAGTCGGATTCAACTGAGCAACTAAGCGCAGCACATATATGCCCTCAGGGGCCTATTTAATTAGAACAGGCATCTCATTTTCAAGTTCATCCTTAGTAAATACAAGAGCTGTTATCAAAGCTTTACCTTTTAGGACTGGTGACTTGATTTGGTGGTAGTGCTGAAAGCACAGCCGCCAACCACAAAGACTTGACATTAACCCCCACTAGAGTGAAATTTCATTAGCCTTATTGAAAAACAAATACACACCCAAGAACCCAGATACAGAAATATTAGTTGCACTGATCTCACAAAACCACTCAAGCATTTAATTAAATAACTAAGTAGGCACAGTTTTCTCCTATCATTCTGTTACCAGTTTCACTTTCTTTGGCTGTTTTTTATCATGTCCTGATTTTCAAGGAAAACACAGAATATTGATAAGCAAAGTCCATATTCTTTGACCATTTTGTTTTTTGACTTTTCTTCTTAACTCACTAACTTTGTGAGCTCAGTATATTCTTCCTTTGCACCACGACCAGGACCCAGTATATGAAGCATAATGAAATGGCATATTTAACAGAACACAGATCCCTGATGAAGGTCAGTGTGGTGAGCGACTAGAAGGTGCAGTCCCAACGGACCAGAGGCAACTGACTTCCTTTAGCTTACAGCAGCAAAGCTGATGTTAAACTGCAAAGAAAGGGCTGATTTTAAAAATCTTCGTAAGTGACCAAAATAAAAATCTTTAAGTTAAAGAAAACTAATGCTTTGAGGTAGATGATGCTGAGGTCAGATAACAAAGTCATAAAGATATAAAAATAAAACCGAGGGAAAAAAGCACTGATTTCAAATTATCTTCTTTTATGTTTGGATGCAAACACTTCCAGTTCAAAGTTTAAGCACAAAATCCAGGTATGTCATGTGGTGGACTTGCTTCTTCAACAGGAGATGAACTTGGCGCCCAATGGAAAGAATCGACTCTCATGAACAGCAAACCACAAAATGATTGTCCCTGTGAAGAAGCCGGTGACTCTGTGTTAGACTTTTCCAGCTTGCCTCATTCCCCAAGTTCAGGTTTTAGAATCTAAAAGTCTTCTTCAGCATTTAACTAGTTCTTTGCTGGTGGAAGGGGCTGGGACTGTCTCTCCACACGTGAACTGATCCTAAGACAGAACAAGAAATTACACTACTCATTGAGTGTGTGTCACAGATGCATCAATAGTAAGATTTCATTTTGTTACACAATCAGTCTTGCTCTGTTAAGTTTTTCCTTTGTTCTATGACTTCATCCTTGGTCAAAGTCAGCGCCAGAAACATGATCTTGAAAGTGTGTAAGTTTTTAGACCCAAATTCATATTTAATGCACCATATTATTATCTTAGGTCATGCTAGTGGTAAAGAACCCAACTGCCAGTGCAGGAGAGGTAACAGACATGGATTTGATCCGTGGGTCTGGAAGATCCTCTGGAGGAGGGCATGGCAACCCACTCCAGTATTCTTGCCTGGAGAATCCCATGGACAGAGAAGACTGGCAGGCTAAAGTCCATAGGGTTGCACAGGAAGACACGACTAAAGTGACTTAGCACGCACACACCTTACCTTATAAACAAACATGTCCATCTTCACTACAGAGCTCCCACTTCTCAGAAATCACATTTATGAAACACATGTTATATCTTTTAAGTTTCTGTATTAATTACTACTTGCACTACTACTTCTCCACTTCAATACTCGGTCACTTAAATACCTGTTCTCTTCAAATTACTTCTTCCAACTAAAGTGGGTAGCTCTTTTATGTTTCCCAACACAGATAATCTGCAAATTAGCTACTCTGCAAATGAAGTTCACCCTCTGATGGTTTATCCTGGCTTATGCCAGCCACCCCAGGAAACCTCTGTGTTCCAGGTTTCTCCTCATCTCCTGTAGTCTGATCCCTGTAAGGATCAGCCTTATTCGGTCCCCGGCATTCTCTGACCGCTGCCCAGCACCTGGAACCCTCCCACTGTATTCTTTGGAACCTATGGTCCACCATCAACATGAGGCTCCATGTTCTCAACGTCTGTAAATCAGCCTTCTTGCTATAACAGGGTTCTCAATGGGTGGTGGAAAGGAGGTGTTACTTTTATCTTTGGGGACACTTGGCAATGTGTAGAGACATTCTGGGGTGACATACTGAGGGGTGCCACTGGCATTGGATGGGCAGAGGCCAGGGATGCTACTCAACAGCTTAACTGCCTGATCGCCTGACTTGAAATCGCCATCTCTCCACATACCAGCACTCCTGCTCACCATTGGCTTGTTCTCTGCTTTTCAGAACACATTTAAATGCAAGAATAAATCAGTAAACTGCTAAAGTACAGTCTAAATTATAGCCTGTTTCTGTCAGGAGTCTAAGGGTCTTGTGCCCACCTTGCCTATAACCACTTTAGAGTTTATCCTTAAGAATGTTAAGCACTGTTATGTGACAATTAAATCTCAACAACAACAAACTCAGAAAGTAGAATGTTAAGTCTCTTAAGACTCCTTTCAAAGTACTGACCAAAAGTTGGGGTCGAGGCGGGCAGTCGTAACACTTATTTTGTTTTCTATTGTCAATATCTTTGGATGAAAACAACAGGACAACTAAAGATTAAAATGAAAATTGTAAAATTCCAACTATGACACAGCTCAAACAAGATAATGCAGAGTTCTATGTATAAGTCAGGTAAGAGATACTATAAAACTGTTCCTTTCAAAATAAGCCCAGGAGCTCTTAACGATTTTAATTACTTATTAAATAATGGAGGAATAAAGACTTTCAATTAAATAATCTTTATGATCATTTTCCTCTGTTAAATAAGTAATTCCAGTAATATTCATTAGATACAGAACAGTTTATTGCCTTCTCCAAAAAGTTAATAAATAGAGCTTTTAAAATTTTAATTTACAATACAAAAATTTAATTTACAATTACTTATGAATGGCTTTTAAAAATTCGTTTAAAAAACATAGCATTTTCCTAACACACCATTAGAAAACAATCTCCTGCACTTATATATCACAGGCAGACTGCTCAAGGTTCTTGCAACCCTCTCCCCCCTACCCCCCGTTTTAAAAACTGATTTCTTACCTTGTCATAAATCACTTTTATAATGAGAGAGCAGCTAGGGCACGTTGCCACGTCTTCCCCGTTCTCCAAATCTTCCTATAAATAAAATTAAACACCGTATGGTCAGCGCAACCTTCCCTTGGGGATCTCTTCCTCCCCAACCCTCTCATTCTGTGGGCAAGCTCCTAGGAGGCTGGCCTCCTCACAAGACAGTTCAGTTCAGTTCAGTCGCGTCTGACTCTTTGCAACCCTACGGACCGCAGCACGTCAGGCCTCCCTGTCCATCACCAACTCCCGGAGTTTACTCAAACTCATGTCCATCGAGTGGTTGATGCCATCTAACCATCTCATCCTCTGTTGTCCCCTTCTCCTCCCGCCTTCAATCTTTCCCAGCATCAGAGTCTTTCCCAAGGAGTCAGCTCTTCGCATCAGGTGGCCAAGGTATTGGAGTTTCGGCTTCAACATCAGTCCTTCCAATGAATATTCAGGACTGATCTCCTTTAGGATGGGCTGGTTGGATCTCCTTGCAGTCCAACGGACTGTCAAAGAGTCTTCTCCAACATGATAGTTCAAAAACATCAATTGTTCGGTGCTCAGCTTTCTCTATAGTCCAACTCTCACATCCATACATGACCACTGGACAAACCCACAAGGCACGTGAGGACCAAAAGCACCTCCCGAGAGAAACGCCAGCCCCATTCTTCCCTGGAAGAGTCACTTGGGGAAAAAAACACTCAGGAGGGTGAGTCATGGTTTAGTCGTCTCAACCCCCCCACCCCCACCCGGAAGACAAAAACACACTCCTTCCTCCAAACAGCATCCTAGACAGGAGAAGCTTGAGCGGCGGGGGTTGGCGAGAAGACTGGTACTCGCCGCCGTCCACCCCCTCCCCTCTCCCCTCAGGCTTGACTGAAGACCAGAACCAAGTGGCCACAAACGGCGCAAAGTACCGACTCTGGGAGAATTCAGAAGGGATGAAAAAAGGGAGCGGATAACTCAGCCGCGCGGGTCAGCGGCAGGAACTCGGCAGAACGAACACGCGCCCGCTCCGAGGAGCAGCCCGTCACCTTGGTGATGCAGAAGTTATCCCCACACGGGCAGGGGTAGAAGTAGGTCTCCGAGTCCTCGTCGTATTGGAAGTCCTCGATCTCCACCTCGTCGTGAAATACCGCCATCGTCACTGGGACCGGCACAGGTCCGTCACTTTCGCCGTCCGACCCAGGCCGGGGCCCTGGGCCAACTTCGCTTGCGGCCGCCCAGACGGGCGTCTTCACAGAGCACCTGCGCGCGGAGGCCCGCTTCCGGCCTACGGAGGCCCGCTTCCGGCGCAGAGACAATTATGCAACTCCGGGCATGAGGCCGAAGGGGTGACCGGGCATCGGTCACCATGGAGATGGTGGCTTTAGGGGGCGGAGACACGGCCTGAGAGGGCTCGCGGCTCGAGGTCGGTCGAGCGTCGCTCCGCCCATCGGGCGACAGCAACCAATGGAATGTGGGTTTCGCTCACGCGGTTGTGCGTCACGTCGAGGACGCCGGAAGCTTTCCGGCGCCAGGGCGGAGCTTGGCGCTGTTCTCGCGGCTGGGTCGGTGCGGCGGCGGCGGTATGGAGTCTCCTGACTGAGGCGTAGCGCCCAGTGTCTCACGTCCGTGGACCTCAGACCTTAAGCAGACTCCGTAGGAAGCCCCGGCCGGCCTAGGTAGCGTCAGCCGGGCCCTTGGCGCCGCTGGCGGAAAGCGCTTTGCGGGGTGAGAGGCGGCGGCGGGAACTGCTTAGCCCCCTGGACCTCCCGGGTGAGGGGCGGAAAGCTCCTCAGGGGTCTTGATTCACCGAGTGACTTTGAGCTGCGAGCAGCGCGTAGCTTGTGATCCCGCCGCGCTTGACTGTCCAGGTACAGCCCGGCCTCTCCCTCAGCCCAGCTTCTCTTCAGAAGCCCTTGAGGTGTGTGGCCGAAAGGACCAAGCGAGGTCTGTTTCGCGGGGTTGACGCTCAGTGTCATTCTTCCACCAGTGCTGGAATCTAGGTGTCATTCATTCCGTGTTATTAGTCTTTAAACGGAGATACAGAGAGTCAGATGTCTTGACCCAAATCACACACCTGGGAAATGAAGAGCCTGGCTGTCCCCAAAGTCTAGGAACGAATGACTTAACTGGTGTTGAACCACAACTCCGGGAGTTGGTGATGGACAGGGAGGCCTGACGTGCGTGGGGTCGTAAAGAGTCGGACACGACTGAGCGACTGAACTCAACCTGAACCACAGTTTCTTCTTTGTAAGAGAAATGGAATCAGGACGCAGCGTTATTATAATATCATGAGGCCTTAATATACCTTAAAGTGAAATGCAGATAAAAGGTGATAGGTCTTGTGTTGGCAAAATGGGGTTTCATGGGAGTTTTGCTCTATTACTAAGTATTTATTCAGATCTTGGTAGAGCAGGAAGGCAGTGGGGGAAAAGCCCTAATGAGAAGCAGATCTGGGCTCAGAAGATGACTGGATCTCGATCTGGGAGCTGGATATTTACATTCTTTGGCCGTATTTCTTCTGACTGGAGAAGAGTTGGATTAGAGATGATTTACAAGATTCCTTTTAGCTCTAACATTTTACTTTTGCGTGGAAATTGAGAGTTTTACTTGATTCAGCAATCACATGTACCATATTTAGTTTATGTTAACATAATACATATGTACATTTCCCTATGCTTATTTATGTATACACAAACGTTTGCATGAATTACCAATTTTGTGTGTGCCGAAGTTCCAGCTGGTTTAGCTCTTTTAAAGCTTGAAAACCTAATGGCAACGGAGTCTTCGAGAGAAAATTTGGAAGTTACATTTAGAAGGTTTATAGAATATTTCAGAGGCCTCACAAACATTCCATTTTGCTTAATTGGAGATCTAACCGGCAGTTGGAAAATGTTTGTTAATCTCGTTGAGGGTTAACTTGACTGATTCTGCTTTGAGCAAAGGAGCAGAAAAGCTCTTTTGGTAAAGCCTGTGTAGCTCAGAGGCTGTTTGCTGTGTCTTTGTGAGTGAAGTGAAAGTCGCTCAGTTGTGTCCGACTCTTTGTGACCCCATGGACTATTCTCCAGGCCAGAATACTGGAGTGGGTAGCCTTTCCCTTCTCCAGGGGATCTTCCCAACCCAGGGATCGAACCTAGGTTTCCCACTTTGCAGGCGGATTCTTTACCAGCTGAGCCACAGGGGAAGTCTTTGTAGACAAGGATTTTCCCAAGTAGCCTCTTGGAGAGAGGAAGACAGAAGAGAGTTGTTAGTGTCAGAACTGTAGTCCCAGTGATCATTTTGAGGTTGGGAATCTTTTTTGTTTTTTAGTACTTCTGAGCATAAGTACCTCCAGAATAAAGGTGAGTTATTTTTGAAGGTCCAGAAATGGGGGCATATTTGGTTCATGAAAGTGTAAATTGAAAAAAAAAAAAAAAAAAAAAAGAAAGTGTAAATTGGTAGAACCTGTAGAAAGCAGTTTGGGTCTGTCAAAAACAATTTGCTGAGGAATTTTGAAATCTGAAGTTAGTAATCCTAAAAGTTACAGAAGTTGTTGGGTAATTTTTCTTTATAATTTCTTTGTAATTTTCCAAGTTTTCTTTGAGTAGGTATTACCTCAAGTGGAAAAAGAAAAGTGAATGAACCACTTTATTAATAGTAGGTGGCACTGTGTGCCAGACCCTGTACCAGATGGTATTTACATGCATCATGTTATTAAAACAATGAGGTATAGGTATCACTCCCATTTTTAACATTGGGAAACCTGAGGGTTAGAGGCTTAAGTTTAGAAACTTGCTGAAAGGGACCAAGCCCATGAATGGCAGTAAGTTATGGTGAGAACTCGGGCCTGGCTGAGCCCAGAAACTGGGTCTTCATGACCTTCAGCACCATCTGTGATCTGATGGTGCTTGAAGCAGGGCTGGGTTAAATAGACAGCTCTGGCACTCTACGGAGTGCTCAGATTTTCCTCTAGAGTGGTGCTAGTTCCCTTGAGACCTGACTTGGGGGTCTCCTTGGCCTTGTGTACTGCTTTCATCCTGCCATCTGTTGCCACATCCCTTGTTTGGCCAGAGGTGTGTCCCCTTATGGTTCTGTCAGTTTGAGTGCATACTGTGCTGAAGAAAGTAAAACTGTAGCAAAACCTGTGATGCATTGTTTTACGCCACCCAATGTTTTTGAATAAAACATAACAGTGACTACTGAACTACTTTTATTCCTAGAAAAGAGTGGACACATTTCATAATGAGATATCTTTGGACTCTGAGAGTATGACAAAAACAAGTTTACTAGTAGCTGTACGGTCATTTGAGATCACACATTTATGGTTTAAAAATAATTTTTTAAAAATCGTAATGCTGCTGATTTGGAAAACAACAGTGACCAAAATTCTTAGCATGAGATTAAAGTTAGAACTAGGTCATACTTATGTCATAGCAGCTATGTTGTTAGAAGGTGCCAGGCTAAGCTCAGACAGAATAAAACTAAGACAGAAACAGATGAACGTGGACTAGATTTTGGAACTAGAGCCCTATCACTTGCTGAGACAGGATGATGTGTGAACAAGCAGTGAGAGAAAGAAAAAAACAAACCAAGAATCCCTCAAAGAGCATGAAGGCACACAAATAAACTCAGAGCTAGCACGGCACCTGCTAATTTAGAATCCCAGGTGCCAGTGAGGAAGCACAGGGGTTCTCGGCATTTGGAAAGGGGACCCGAGTGAAATACAAGTTACTGCAGAGTGCTGGACTCAGAACCAGCAGAACCGGGCTCAGATCTGACTCCTTTCTAGCTTTTGACCTTGGGCCAGTCACCTCTTCCCCTTTTTAAATGGAAATGGCAAGACAACCTCACTTGGTTGCTTAAAGGGGTACATGTCTGTTGCAGAAATAAAATAACTTTTTGGTTTGGGCCTTACCTCACCAAATGAGGATACAAACGTTGATGGAATGTTCTTTTTTTGTAATGGTTTTGAAAATTACTTAATATATGTTAATTTTCTCTAGTTAATTAATGCTTACATTGAATGAATAAAACCATTGGACACATTCCAAGATATGGATAGGTTTTTTCCTTTTTGTTTTGTATTGTTTACTTTTTTATTTTTTGAATGTGGCATTAAAATGTGGCCATTCTAATTTTTTTTTATTGAAGTATGAGTGCATGCATGCTCAGTTGTGTCCTACTCTTTGCAACCTCCCGGATTGTAGTCTGCCAGGCTCCTCTGTCCATGGAATTTTCCAGGCAAGAATACTGGAGTGGGTTGCCATTTCCTACTCCAGGGGATCAAACCTGCATCTCTTGTGTCTTCTGCATTGGCAGGCTGCCTGGGAAGCCCTTACTGAAGTATAGTTGATTTACAATATCCCTTAGTTTCAGGTGAACACCACAATGATTTAGTTATATTATACATACATGTATATATATCAGATTCTCTTCCCTTAGAGGTTTTTACATAATACTGAGTATTGTTCCCTGTATTATACAGTAGGTCCTCACTGGTTATCTGTTTTATATATAGTAGTGTATGTTAATCCCAAGCTCCTAACATATACCCCCCCCCCCCTTCCTCTTTGGTAACCATAAGTTTGTTTTCTGTGTCTGTGAGTCTGTTTCTGTTTTGTCGATAAGTTCATTTATATCATACTTTAGATCCACGTGTAGGTGATCCCACATGAGTGTCTTTTGCTGACTTCACCTTGTATGTTCATCTTAGGTCCATCCGTGTTGCTGCAAATAGCATTATTTCATTCTTTTTTTAAGGCTGAGTAATATTCCATTGTGTATTTTATCCACATTTGTATCCATTTCATCTTTCAGTGGACGTTTAGGTTACTCCCATGTCTTGGCTTTGTAAATAGTGCTGCAGTGAGCATTGGAGTGTGTGTATCTTTTCAGTTGTAATTTTCTCCAGGTACATGTCCAGGAGTGGGATTGAAGGATCATATGGTAGCTCTATTTTTAGTTTTTTAAGGAGCCTCCATACTCTTCTCCATAAAGGCTATACCAATTTGCATTCCCACCTATAGTGTAGAATTGTTCCTTTTTCTGCACCCTCTTTAGCATTTAGTATTTGTGAACTTTTTTGTTGATGGCCATTCTGACTGGTGTGAGGTTATACCTCATTGTAGTTCTGATTTGTATTTCTCTCATAATTAGTGATGTTGAGCATCTTTTCGTGTGCCTTTTTTGCTGTCTGTGTGTCTTTGGGGAAATGTCTGTTTAATCTTATGCCCATTGTTTGATTGGGTTATTTTTTTAATATAGAGCTGTTTGTGTATTTTGGAGATTAAGCCCTTGTAGGTCAGTCACATTGTTTGCAAATATTTTCTCCCATTCTGTAGGTTGTTTTTTTATTTGGTTTATGGTTTCCTTTGCTTTGCAAAAGCTTTTAAGTTTAATTAGGTCCCATTTGCTTATTTTTGTTTTTATTTTTATTACTCTAGGAGACAGATAAAAAAAAAATCTGTGATTTCTGTCAAAGAGATTGCTGTCTTTATGTTTTCCTCCACAATTTTTATAATATCCAGTCTCACATTTAGGTCTCTAATTCATTTTGAGTTTATTTTTGTGTGTGGTGTTAGGGAGTGTTCTAATTTCTTCTTTTGCATGTAGCTGTCCAGTTTTCACAGCCTCACTTATTGGAGAGACTATCTTTTCTCCATTGAATATTCTTGCCTCTGTCATAGATTAATTGACCATAGGTGCGTGGGTTTGTTTCTGGGCTTTGTATCCTGTTCCACTGATATATATATTAGTCTTTATGCCAGTACCATGCTCTTTTTATGACTGTAGCTTTGTAGTATAGTCTGAAGTCATGGAGTCTTCAGCTCTGCATTTCTTTCTCAAGATTGTTTTGGTTCTTCAGGGTTTTTTTGTGTGTTTCTGTACAAATTAAAACATTTTTTTTTGTTCTAGTTCTGTGAAAAATTCCATTGGTAATATGATAGAGATTGTGTTGAATCTGTAGATTGCCTTGGGTAATATAGTCATTTTGACAGTATTGATCCTTCTAACCCAAGAACATGGTCTATCTTTCCATTTGTTTGTGTCATCTTTGATTTCTTTGGTCAGCTTCCTGTAGTTTTAAGAGTATAGGTCTTTTATCTCCTAAGGTAGCTTTATTCCTAAGTATTTTATTCTTTTTGATGTATGGTAATTGCAATTCTTTTCTTAATTTCTCATTCTGATCTTTCATTGTTAGTGTATCAGAACACAACAGATTTCTATGCATTAATTTTGTATATTGGGACCTTACCAAATTTATTGATGAGCTCTAGTAATAAATTACTTAGTATATGTTAATTTTCTATAGTTAATTAATACTTTCATTGATTATATTAAGCCACTGGATGTGTTTCAAAATATGGATAGGTTTTTTCTTTAAATACCCTATTGCTTTAGAAGGCACTTTGAACACAGTTTGATAAAATACCCTTTATTTGCCAGTAGGTGGCACTCTTGGTTATGATTACTATTGTTAAGAAACAAGATTTTAGAATTTTAAAGAAATCAGCTTTTAAAAATTAAGCTTTCTTTGTTTTCCAATTCAAGTTGAGCAGTAGATCAAACAGTATAGTCACTAAAAGATGTGTCTTAGATGAGGGCAACTTATTGTAGCAATAGATGTCCAAAACATTGAGCAGAACAGTGTGTCCGTGTTTGCCTACTTATCAGTTAAATTTTGTCAGGGAGGTTGGCCCCAAATGACATGTACCTGTTATCAGCGCAGCCACTGGTCTGGTTGTTCATGGGGTGGAGACCCTAAGCAGCAGGAGATACAGACGGTTCAAGAAAGATGAGTGGGCGTCCCTGGTGGCTCAGCGGTAAAGAATCCACCTGCACTGCAGGAGACATGGGTTCGATCCCTGGGTGGGGAAGATGCCCTGGAGGAGGACGTGGCAACCCACTTCAGTACTCGTCTGGGAAATCCCATGGACAGAGGAGCTTGGCAGTCTATAGTCCATGGGGTCTCAAAGAGTCGGACACGACTGAGCGATGAAACAACAACAAGAAAGATGAAAGAGAGAAGCAGCAAGAGAAACAGATGAGAGAAGTGGGAACATGAGGAATGGATGGAAGGGGGGCGTCATGGAGAGTAGGCTGGCTGTGAGGTGGTGCTTGCTTATTACAGTGAGTCTTTGCTTTTACCGTTAAGAGACAGGAGTGCAGTTTTTTGTTTGTTTTTTAAATAAATCTATTTATTTATCTGTTTTTGGCTGTGCAGGGTCTTCGTTGTGGCTCAGGGGCTTTCTCTGGTTGTGGTGAGTAGGGGTTGTGGAGCACGTGCTTCTCTTGTTGTGGATCACGGACTTCAGTAGTCGTGGCGCATGGGCTTCGTTGCTCCTAGGCATGTGGAATCTTCCTGGACCAGGGATTGAACGCATACCTCTGCATTGGCCGGTGGACTGTCCGCTGTGCCACCAGGGAAGTCCCGAGATGGCAGTGCTTTTGAACAACTTCCCAAACATTGTTCTTACATGTTGTCTCTGCCATTGCAGGAACTTGGTGAGAGTTTCAGTAGATGGCACTGTTTGTGTTCCAACCCGTGTGTATGCCAGAGGGCTCAGTGTAATTCCAGGCTCAGAATATTGCGTGTCAGCCAGCCAGCCAGCCAGCCAGCCACACACTTAATGATTCCCAAACTCTCATGGACCTCTGAAGTAAGTTTTGCCTTCCTTCTTTTAGTGATTAATATACCATTTTTGGTTTAGCACATTCAGAGGAGAGAAACTACGTTTTACATGAGGTGGACAGAGGCCTTTTACTTCGTTCATATACTAGAGAGAAAAACAGCCAATAGCATGTTTATCCACAATGGCAAGAAATAGATCTTTTATCCAAAGGCTAGTTAGCAGTGGCTTTTTAATATGATTTCGTAGTAACTGAATGAATTACATATGATAATTGTCACCTCTCAATTTATTTACTTTCATTTCCTGTCTGTATCTTCTAAAATATCTTCAAGCTTCCGAAGGTCTTTGTTTTGTTCATGTGGCCCCAGGGCCTGCTACATGATGGACTCTTAGTAATAAATATTGGTCAAATGAAGGGCTATATTAATGAGTGTGGAGTAGGAATGTAGCACACTTCCCTTGGAGTAGGAATGTAGACTTCACTTGAATATTTTCTAACATTGTATTTGTTGCAATTCATTTATGTGGTACCTACCAAAGAGCTCAGGAAATAGTGTTCACGTACATTCTCGTTTATTCTGAAGCCAACAAAGACAGGAAAGGACAGATATATGTGGCAACATCACTTGTTACAAGTGGCCATCCTTAGCAGTGTGCTTGCTTGCGAAGTTGCTTCAGTCATGTCAGACTCTTTTCGATCCCATTGACTGTAGGGTTAGATGCTTGTGTCCTTGGGATTCTGTAGGCAAGAGTACTGGAGTGGGTTGCCATGCCCTTCCCCAGGGGATCTTCCCAGCCGAGTGATCGAACCCATGTCTTTTATGTCTCCTGCATTGGCAAGTGAGTTCTTTACCACTAGCACCACCTGGGAAGCCCTTTTAAGCAAAGAAGGATTTAAGAATTAGCAGAGAAAGAACAGAGTGATAGGAAGCAAAAACAAATATATCATCTGACTCCCGATGAGTGGTTTTCCTGATAGGCAGTAGTTTTTAGAATTTGATGTGTTGGAGAATCTTTCTGTTTTTTTTTTCTTTAAACTTGATTTTGAAATTTGACATGTACGCGGAAGTACATAAATCTTAAGACTGCTTGGTTGAATTTTTAAGACAAAATTTTTTGGGGGGAGCAATTTTAGGTTCACAGCAAGATTGAGGGCAAGTACAGAGGTTTCCTCTGTGCCTGCCCCCACATATGCACAGCCCCCCATCGTCCACAGCCCCCACTGGAGTGGGGCCTTGGTTATAATCGGTGAACCTTCACTGATCCGGAGAGCCATCCCAAGTCTTAACAGCATGCTCACTCTTGGTGTTGTATGTTCTGTGGATGTGGACAAACGTATGATGACATGTATCCGTCATTATGGTACCATTTGGAGTATTTTGACTGCTCTGAAACTCCTCTTGTGTTGGAGGAATTTTTTTCACAATGAAAATACCCATATAATCAACATTCAGATTAAGAAACAACTTTGTTACAGCCACCTCACCATGGGTAACTGCTCATTTGATTTCCAGCTCCACAGGTTCATTTTTTTCTGTTTTTGTACTATGTATGACTGGACTCGTACAATAGGTGCTTTGTATAGGTGCTCTTTTGAGTCTTTTCTGTCATTCTTTTCATTTACTGAGATATTTGTGTTATTTATTTTACTGCCTGTGGTTGAAGTCTGTTTATTCTCATTGCTGTGAACCTCAGAAAATTTGTCTGCCCTTTTCTCTTTATCTCTTAAGAAATATTAAAGACTTATGTGGTGCTCTGGGCAGAATATAATTACTAGGCAGTTATAAAATCTGCTGTCCTCTTCTGTGATAGTGTAAGATCAGTCCCGGAAGCTTGGTCAGAGATTTTGGAAACTAATAGAGGACAGGAATATTTGACAGCACCGATAATTATTGCTACATATGCATGTGTTGTGGGGATCAGTTGACTCAACTCTAAATAGCAGCAGCAGTTTTGTCAGGGTAAAGTTAGGTTTTTAATTGTTTTGCTGTTAGATCAGCTCATGGCATCAGCAACAAAAATCCAAACTCTTCTTCACTGGCCCCTAAGACAGTCTGATGTTTCCCTCCTTTTTCTTGGAAAGTTGTGACTTTGAGTTTGCTGTCTCCCAGGAAGCACCATGGTGGTCGTGATCCCCAGGCTGCTGCGAGGCTCTGTGGGCGCCATCTGCACTCAGGCGGCTCCGCTGCGATTGACACCCAGTGCTTTGCGCCACCTCACTAGGAGCAGGTGAGTGGTCACCTTCAGTGTCGTTTGCGGTGGATTTTCAAAGAGCCTGGACCTGCTGAAGACGGTGGGAGGCAGGTCGTAGCATCTTTCTGAACTGTGCCTGCTGTCAGTGGGTCGTAAGCTTTGGTTAGTTTATAGATTCCTATGGGCTGTTCTCTAGGATCCATAATGTTATATTGTATCCTGGACAGCCAGTTATATTGTGTACTGGATGGCGTTCCTTTCCACTCACAGGTACTGGATAGTCACGATAATTAATACTGTAATTAATTTTTAGGAGGGTAATACTTAAGTAACCTAATTTTACTTTCTATTAAAGTGTAATGAAATCCAAAAGGAGACCTGATCACTTGGAGAGAACCGCAGATGTCGTTCGCCAGGAGGTTTGTATCTCGGGCCAGGGCAGGTTCTCCTAGCTTGCAGTCTGCACACGGTTAGGCCCGGCTTACCACGGCGGCTTTAGATGAGCTTGAATCCCTTTGAGGGACAGTCCGGGCAGGTTTGTTATATTTCTCTCCAGAACTTCTCCAAATGTGACATAGGACAACTGATTTGAAAAGACGATAGCCGAATACTCCAGTCATTCCCTTGAAACTCAGAATGGATGGATTTGTTTCTGATGAAGGGAGTGTTGTAGCAACGGAGGGAACTGACCTCACAGGCATAAGGTTTAGGGTGCTATTTTAGGAAGAGATCTTCCTTTAGAGCCTCAATTTTATGAGTAGCTTGCCTTTTCTTTCTCTTTTTGGCACCATGTCTCAAAGTCCTTGTTCTTATCCCTACTTTAGAACACCTTCTTATTTCATCAAAAGGGAGAAAGTACTAACATCTGAGAAAGGAAGGTGAGTGAGCTCTCATTACCTTCCCATGTGCAGAATTTTTCCTCCACATTCAGACCATGGAAGGGCTAATCCACCAACCCGAAGGGGTGTCACGGGCTGGAAAGTAAAGGATCCTCACCCTTTACCTCCGTGAGTAACCCCATTTTCTTTTAAAAACATAAATTAGATATTTGATTTTTTTTTGAATGATTCTTCAAATACTTGGTTTGTGTTTAGCTTAGTTTTATAAGTATTTTTAACAGTTAAAAAACTATGTATTTTATATAAAGAAGGATTATCCACTTCTATAAACATGGTCAGAAATTATATTGTTGCTGTAGTTTAGTTTTTAGTATTAATAATAGAATTTAATGTAAGAGAGCATTATTTAGGCTCCACTTTTCAAGCTTATTCTACTTTCAGAAAATTGCTTTGGGACCAAGAGTGGTGTATTTGTGGATTCAGCTTTAAGCCCGTGTGTTTTTGAGGAGTCTGTGTAAAAGTAGTTCAGCATAATAGATTTATGGATGTGTAGGAAAATATGCTTTTCCCACTGATGATAAATCTGAAAGTACTTTTTTTGGTTTGTTCAACACACAAAAGTGCTGATTCTGTAAATGTGGTATTTGTTAGAATTCCTTTTTGAAAAGTGAAATCTTGCCAGTTTTGAAGAAAAAGCAGTTTATTTAGCAGGCTTGGACTGTACTTTTTTCTTTTGTATTTTGAGGCAGGTAGAATTAGAGTTGAGTTTGGCAGCCTTTCCTTTAAGGGGCCAGATAGTGAGTGTTTTAGGCTTCCAGGGCCAAGCTTAGTTACAACTACAAAACTGCCTTTGTCGTGTGAGGATGGCCCTAGGCAGCATGTGGGCAGATTGGTGGGGCTGTTTGCCAGTGAGATGGTATTTACCAGAACACCCGGATTTGGCCTGTGGTTTGATTGTATTTTGCCAATCCCTCAGTTAGAGTAGCAATTCAAAATTTGCCAGGACAAAACTATGGAGACTTGTGAGAGGTTATTTTGAGCCAAGTTGAAGAAAACTTGACAGAAAGTCAGTGTAAGCTCTGTTAGCGTGAACAGCTGAGGGTTTTCACGCCTGGAAGTCAGAGATTTGTGGGGTAACTCCAGTTGTGGCATCGCTTCGGGGGAGGCGGGGGCGGGTTTTTTCCAGCGGCCACTCCTCTCCTGTTTCTCGTTTCCATTCCTCCACCACAGAAGGAGAGCAGGAGCTGGGGGCGGGGGCTGGGTGAAGCTTGGGGGCGTCGGGAGCCGTGACCTCTGCAGTGTGAGGTGACCGCCACGGTGTGAGGTGACCGCCGCCGTGTGAGGCGACCTCGCGGTGTGAGGTGACATTGTGACGTGACCTCCGCGGTGTGAGGTGACCGCCGCCGTGTGAGGTAACTGCCACCGTGTGAGGTGACCGCCATGGTGTGAGGTGACCAGGGCCTCACCCAGAGGGCACATTCCCCCGCCCCTCCCTTGCCGTAGAGCAGGCCCTCAGCTTGGACGCAAGGGCACTGCCGGCTCCTCAGGTCTGGCTGGATCACGTCCGCGTTCCCTCATCTGCCGGCCCTGCCGTGTGGCGAGAGCGCTTCACAGACGTCCCCACATGTCACTTCCCGTCAGCTCCAGCCCGGGAGGCAGCCCAAGGGTCTCTTGGCCCCTGCCTCTTCAGCAGAGGGGACAGAGCCTGGAACCAGAGGGGAGCGCCACGTCTCTGATTCCTGGTCCCTAGGACCCTGCGTCCTGAACGGGGCGCTCACCCCACCGGGAGGGTCCTTTCTGGACTCGCAGGGTTCCCTTTGCAGGATCCCTGAACGACCATCCTGTGACATTAACACCTCTTACCTGGGCCCTGTAGAGTCCTGCTGATGCTGGGAACTGAGCTCTGAACTCGGGCTCACGTTTTTTCCTTTTAAGGATCCAGTATAAGCAGTCTGGATAACCTTAGAGATGTCAAGGAGATCAGAGTAGAGATACTGCAAGGCAATAAGGATTATTCAGGCAAGACTAAGCTTTCACCCCAGGAGTCACTCACTCCCTGCTCGGCCTCTATGGAGGACTGGCTTTCTGAGCAAGACATACTCTTTTCATCAATTACTGGGAGATTTTGGTAATGAAAGAATTTTAAACTTACTAATCCTTATGTTTTCTTTGAGAAATATACCAGATGCTAGGCTAGGTCCTGGGGCTGCAGTGTTGAAAACGATAGATAAGGTTCCTAATCTCAGATTCTCAGTGGTCAGAAGAAACTGATTCTGTGCACCTGATTAATTCTAGTGCACTAATCCTTTTGCTCCCTCCCTCTCTTTTTTTCTTTCTTTTTAAAAAAATTAAGTTTATTTTTATCAAAGTGTGATTGATTGACAGTATCATGTTGGTTTCAGGTGCCCAGCACAGCGGTCAGTTATACACATGCACACTTACATGTGTGTGTGTCTTTCCAGGTTCTTCACTCACAAGTTATTACAAAATACTGAGTTTAGTTCCCTGTGCTATACAGTAGGCCCTTGTTGATTATCTATTTTATATATAGTAGTATGTGTGTCTTAATCCCTGACTCCTAACTTATTCCTACCCCTCTCCCTTTTGTCTCTATTTTGTAAATAAGTTCATTTGTATCATTTTTTTAGATTCCGCATATAACTGATACCATATGATACTTGTCTTTTTCTCTCTCTGGCTTCAGTTCATATTATAATCTCTAGGTCCATCCATGTTGCTTTAAATGGCATGTTTCATTCTTCTTTATGGCTGAGTAATATACCATTATATACATACATATATATATATATATACACACACACACACACACTCACATACATACATACATATGTATTATATATATACGTACCACATTTTCTTTGTCCATTCATCTGTCAATGGACATTTAGGTTGCTTCCTTGTCTTAACTGCTGTAACCATTGGGTTGCATGACGAGGGATCAAACCTGTGTCCCTTGTATTAAAAGGCAGATTACCATTGGACCACCAGAGAAGTCCCTCGTAATTTTGATTTGCATTTCTCTAATAATGAGCATTGTTGAGCATCTCTTCATGTGTTTATTGGCCATCTGTATATCTTCTTTGGAGAAGTGTCTATTTAGATCTTCTGCCCAGTTTTTGATTGGGTGGTTTGATTTTTGATTTAAGCTGTGTAGTCTATTTGTATATTTTGAAGATTAATCCTTTGTTGGTTGCATTGTTTACAAATTTTTCTCCCATTCTGTAGTTGTCTTTTCATTTTATTTATGGTTTCCTTTGCTTTCCAAAAGCTTTTAAGTTTAATTAGGCCCCATTTGTTTATTTTTGTTTTTATTTCTATTACTCTAGGAGATGGATCCAATAGGATACTGCTATAATTTATGTCAGAGTGTCCTGCATATATTTTCCTCTAGGAGTTTTCTAGTATCCAGACTTGCTTTTAAGTCTCTGATTCACTTTGAGTTTATATTGGTCTGTAGTGTTAGGGAACATTCTAATTTTATTTTTTTTACATGTAGATGTCCAGTTTTTCAAGCACCACTTATTGAAGAGACCATCTTTCTCCATTGTGTGTTTTTGCCTCCATCATAGATTAATTGACTATAGGTCTATGGGTTTATTTCTAGGCTTTCTATCCTGTCTGTTGATTTATATGTTTGTTTTTATGCCAGTACCCTACTCTTGATGACTGTAACTTTGTAGTATAGTCTGAAATCATGAGTCTGATTCCTACAGCTATACTTTACTTCCTCCAGATTGTTTTGGCTCTTCAGGATCTTTTGTATTTCCATACAAATTAAAACATTTTTGGTTCTAGTTTTATGAAAAATGCCTTTGATAATTTGATAGGGTTTTCATTGAATCTATAGATTGCATTGGTTAGTATAGTCATTTTGACAATATTGATTTTTCCAATCCAAGAACATGGTATATCTTTCCATCTGTTTGTGTCATCTTTGATTTCTTTCATCAGCATCTCATAGTTTTCAGAGTACAAGTCTTTTATCTCCTAAGGTAGGTTTATTCCTAGGTATTTTATTCTTTTTGATGTGATAGTGAATGTGGTTGTTTCCTTTCTCTTTCTGATCTTTCATTGTTAGTGTGTAGGAATGCAGCAGATTTCTTGTGTTAATTTTCTATCCTACAGCTTGACTTAATCACTGATGAACTCTAGAAGTTTTCTGGTAGCATCTTTAGGATTTTCTATGTATGGTATAATGTCATCTGCAAACAGCAACAGTTTTACTTCTTTTCCAATATGGATTCTGCCCCAGCCTTTTTTTCTCTGATTGCAGTGACTGGGACTTGCAGAAGTTTGTTGAATAAAAGTGGCAAGAGTGGACATCTTTGTGTTATTCCTGATTTTAGAGGAAATGCTTTCAGCTTTTCACTGTTGAGTATGATATTAGTTGTGGGTTTGTCATATATGACTTATTATGTTGAGGTGGGTTCCCTCTAAGCCCACTTTCTGGAGAGTTTTTAATCATAAATGGATGTTTAATTTTATCAAAAGCTTTTTCTGCATTTATTGAAATCCTGTGGTTTTTGTTCTCCAGTTTGTTAATGTGTTATGTCACACTGATTGATTAGTGGATATTAACACATTATTGATTGGGGAATTTTTGCAGAAATTAATGCTTGTAGCCAGTGATTTGTTATGTAAGTGAATATTGAAACATGGTGGTCAATAACATTTGGGTAACAAAAGACGTATAAGTATGTCCCTTGTCAATGATGTGTTAAAAAATTCTTGCATCCTTGGGATAAATCCCACTTGGTCAGGGTGTGTGATTCTTTTAATGTATTGCTAGATTCAGTTTGCTAGTATTTTGTTGAGGATTTTTGCATGTATGTTCATCAGTGATGTTGGCCTGTAATTTTCTTCTTTTTGTGGTATTTGTGTCTGGTTTTGAAATCAGGGTGATGGTGGCCTTATAGAATGAGTTTGGAAGTATTCCTTCCATTGCAATTATTTTGGAATAGTTTCAGAAGGAAAAAGTTAACTCTTTTCTAAGTGTTTGATAGAATTTGCCTGTGAAGCCATCTGTTCCTGGAGTTTACTTTGTTGGGAGTTTTTAAATCACAGTTTCAATTTCAGTACTCGTAATTGGTTTGTTCATATTTTCTCTCCCTTCCTGGTTCATTCTTGGGAGATTGTACCTTTCTAAGGATTGGTCCATTTCTTCCAGGTTGTCCATTTTATTGGCATATAGTTTTTTTGTAGTAGTCTCTTATGGTCCTTTGTATTTCTGTGATGTCAGTAGTAACTTCTTTTACATTTCTAATTTTACTGATTTAGGCCCTCTTCCTTTTTTTCTTGATGAGTCTTGCTAAAGGTTTATCAATTCTGTTTATCTTTTCAGGAAATCAGCTTTTAGTTTCATTCATCTTTTTATTTTCTTTATCTCTATTTCATTTCTGCGCCAATCTTTATGACTTCTTTCTTTCTACTAACTTTGGGTTTTGTTTGTTCTTTTTCTAGTTGCTTTAGATGTAAGGTTAGATTGTTATTTGTGAGTTGTCTCATTCCTTAGGTAAGCTTGTATTGCTATAAACTTACCTCTTAGAACTGCTCTTGCTGCATCCCATAGGTTTTGTACGGCTGTGTTTTCATTTGTTCTTAGGTATTTTTTAATCTCTTTGATATCTTCAGTGATTCATTGGTTGGTTAGTAGCTTACTGTTTAGCCTCCATATGTTTATTGCAGTTTTTTTCCCCTGTAATTGATTTCTAATCTCATAATGTTGTGGTTGGAAAAATTACTTGATATGATTTCAGTTCTCTTAAATTTACTGAGGCTTGCTTTGTGGCCTCTCATGTGAGCTGTCCTGGAGAGTGAGAGTGTTCCATGTACATTTGAACCTTGCTACTTTCAGATGGAATGCTCTATAAATATCACTTAAGTCCATCTGATCTAATGTGTCATTTAAGATCTGTGTTCTTTTATTCTGTCTGGATGATCTGTCCATTGATGTAACTATTATGGCGTTACTGTCAGTTCTCACTTTTTGTCTGTTAACATTGGCCTCATATACTGAGGTGCTTCCTGTGCTGGGCACACATGTTTACAATTGTTCCATCTTCTTCTTGGATTGATTCTTTGATCATCTTCAAAGTGGACACACTTTGATCAGAGATCAGCGTGTCTTTCTTTATTTCTTGTAACAGTCTTTATTTTAAAGTCCATTTTCTCTGATACAAGTATTGCTACTCCTGCTTTCCTTTGATCTCTATTTGCATAGACTGTCTCTTTTCATCCCCTCACTTTCAGTCTGTGTGTGTCACTAGATTTGAAGTAAGCCTCTTGTAGACATCATATATATGAGTCTTGTTTTTGTATCATTCAGCCAGTCTGAGTTTTTGATTGAAGCATTTAATTCATTTACATATAAGATAATTATCACTTATATATGTTCTTACAGTCTCCTACATATGAATGAGTTGTATTCTGGGAGTGCGTTTGTAAGTCCAGTTTGTTTGTAAGTTCAACAGAGTTAACCTAGGCATCCAGCTTTTACAGATAACTTTTACAGAGATGTGAACTCACGTGATTGGACATGTGAATGCATGTTGCATGTTTGAAAGTTAACAAATTGAAGGTTCCTATGTAGGGGACTTACTGCCATTTTGTCAATTGTTTTGGATCTGTTTTTGTAGGTATTTTTTTCTTCCTTTGCTGCTCTTTTTGTTCTTCTGTGATATGATGACTATCTTTAATGTTGTGTTTGGATTCCCTTTTCTTTTTTGTGTATATACCTATTATAGATCTTTCACTTGTGGTTATCGGGTTTTGATATAGCAGTCTGTATGTGTATATATATGATGGTTTTAAGTTGCTGGTCTCTTAATTTCAAATGCATTTCAAGTGCTGTGTGCTTGTACTCACCTCATGATTACTGGTTTTGAGGTGACTCATATTTGTGTGTGGATTTTTTACTCTCTTTACTGTATGTTTGTCTTCACCAGTGAGCCTTCCCATTTCATCATTCTCTTGTTTTTAGTTGTGGCCTTTCCTTTTCCACTTAGAGAAGTTCCTTTAGTATTTGTTGTAAAGCCAGTCTGGTGGTGCTGAATTCTTTTAGCTTTTGCTTGTCTGTAGAGCTTTTGATTTCTTCGTCAGCTCTAAAGGAGAGCCTTGCTGGGGGTGTTCTTGGTTGTAGGTTTTTCTCTGTCATCACTTCGAATATTGTGTATCATGCCGCCCTCTTCTGGCCTGCAGAGGTTTTGTTTTGATTTTGTTGTGCTTTGATACCAAGTTGGAGGCTACTTGGGGCTTCCCTGGTGGCTCAGACGGTAAAGAATCTGCCTGCAGTGTGGGAGACCCAGGTTCAATCCCTGGGTCTGGAACGTCTCCTGGAGAAGGAAATGGCAATCCACTCCAGTATTCTTCCTTGGGAATTCCATGGACAGAGGAACCTGGCGGCTGCAATCCATGGGGTTGCAAAGAGTCAGACATGACTTAGTCCTGGAAGAGATGATGGTGGCTTAGAGCAGGGTGGTAGGGATTGGGGTGGGGCTGATGGGATTCACAGGTGGGGTGGGGGGTCCACATAGATAGAAGAGGACAGGAGAGCCAGAGACTTGTAGCTTTAGGGTTTGGATAATCGGGGAAGATGATGGTGGGGGCTCATACTTGTTAAAACAGAGAACAAGTTTAGAGGAGGGAATAAAGGGCTCTGTTTGAGGATAGCCTTGGGGGGAGGTGGCAGGTGGATGGAGTTACAGGTTAGATGAGATTAGCCATGAGCTTTGTCAGCTCATGTCAGCTGTTGAATCTACATGGAAATTCATCATGCTGTTTTTACTGGTTTTGTATGTGCTTGAAATTTTCCATAGTGACAAAGAAAGAAATGTTGAGAGATAAAAGCGTTCTATGTCCGCTTATGTTGCTTGAGTTGGAAACTGAGGTCGGCAGTTGAATGTATGAGTTTGGAGTTCGCTGCTGGAGATAACCGTGTAAGCCACGTGGAGAGGAGGGGGCGGGCTTGCGGGACTGCCTATGATGCGCCCACATCTCGCAGTCAAGTGGAAGAGGACTAGCCAGTGGAGGAAACGGGGCGGGAGGGTGATGAGCAGGTGTGGGTGAAGCCAGGGGGAGGAGCGCTTCTGGGAGGGCGCAGGCAGCCACATGGATCCCGAGAGGCCAGCGCCAGGCATCGTGCAGTGGGTGGCGGGGCTGGAGTGACCACCTTCCATGCATCGCTGAGTGTGAATGCCTGCCAGACTGGAGGGGAGTCGAGTGGGAAATAAGAAAGTGGAGCCAGGACCGTGGACTGCTCTTCAGTTTTTTATGTGGATGGGAGCAGAGACATGGGGTAACAGCTTGATGAAGGGAGAGGCTTGTCTTGTGTATTGTATTTTGAGAGGAAGCAGAGCATAGTAGTCAAGTGCCTGGATTCAAATCTCAGCTTTGTCACTTAGCAGCTCTGGGACCTCAGTTTTCTCACATGCAAAGCGGGGATGTTAGTGATACTCACTCCTTAGGGCTGTTGTGACAATAGAATCAATTACTGTGCATGCAGTGCCCAGTGAGCTCTGTCTGTGGGCGTTCACCGGCGTCTCCTCCTGTGGCGGGAGACCCTGGTGTGCATGTTGTCATGGAGACAAGCGAGAAGAGGGTGATGCCCGAGAGAGGGAAGGCTTGAGGGGCAGAGGGCACACTCAGTCCGGGTGGGTGGCTGAGTCTTTGGGAGGAGCGGGGAGAGTGTGTGGTCACACCAGGCTGCGGTGCTGACGGCTCAGCCACTGAAGAGGTCATACAGGTGGCAGGATGTGCGCTCCTTCCTCGTCAGTGATTTACTTCCGTAAAAACCTTCTCGTCATCGGATTCCCACTCATCAGGTTGCTCTACGGCCACAATTGAAATCATGTCTCTGGGCCTTGGTGTCCTTATGTGTAAGATGACACACTATCCTTGGTAATGACTAAATTTTCCTTTAGTCCTGCAATGCTCTGTGCCCCGATTGTGTTTTTTGTTTCAGGTTGTCTCTAGTCCTAACTTGGTCTAAATTTTTAAGCCAGCAAAAGAATGAATGGGTGTGGACGGGGGTAGGCAGCCGGGTTTCCTAGAGAAAGGCCCATTTCCTGCAGAGACTCCTGTAGCAGCAGGAACCTCAAAATACCATCCACAAAACCTCAGTTAGTGTGATGGCATTTCCTTTTAGGTGCTGACTCCGTCAAAGCATGAGAAATGTGTGCTACTGAGAGCTGGCAAATGTATTGTTATATTGAATAGTAGAAGAGTTATTTTATGGAAAACTTCATTTCCTGCCATGTGTTTTACCTTAGGACGTGGCCAGTTGAGGTTTCAGTTACGAAATCTTCTGATTCATTGAGCATGAGAACAAGTACAAATGTTAAAACATGTAGTTTCTCCATCGTGTTTTGCCTTTTCACTAAAAGTAGAGAAAGAGTAGCATATAACCAGAGCCATGATGACAGATCTTAATTACATGAAATCATTTTCAGAATAAAAATGATGTGGCCTTCAAAAAGATTTTGCTAATGTTTTTCACTCTACATCGCCAGAAATCTGTATATAGTGAACAGTATTTGTATTAAGAAAATGAAATATTAAGAGGGAGACATGTCTTTAAAAATCCAGGATTGTGCAAGGTAGTTTGCATTTTTGCCTAGATTATTTAGACTAATAGCCACAGGAATGTTGCCTTTTGTAGTAATACAAGTAGGCAAAAAGCACCTGGGAACATTTTCATGAAGGCTCTCCAAATGAAAAGTGGACCTTTTCAATAGGAGGTGTAACTTCTTTCTCTTCTTCATTGAATTCTTTATTTGGACTTTGGCAGACAGTTGTTGATGGTATTTTACATGGTCTAGCGTTTGCTGACCAAGCAAGCTTGCGTTTCAGCTCAGTTCTCTGCACTTTCCCCCACCCCCCTCCCCCCCATGTCTATGAATGTCACTTCCCTGCCACCAGGTGACTCTTTGGCATGTGTTTAAAGCTTGCACTTACCTAGATTTTAATGAATCTGACAGAAGCCCATTTAACTGTTATGGTGAAATAATCGAGCTTTTGGCTGTGTTTTCACAGATTATTATACTGAAAGAAAATAATGAAACCAAATGTTTCTTTTTTGTAAACCTAAAAAAAAAACTTGAGAATATTAATGTAACGGAGAGTCCCCTGATGATCGTGTTACTTGCCTTTGTAATAAGATGTTTAGAGTATGTGACTAGAGTATGTGAGTAGAGTCCTATCCCACGAAAAAAGTCCCTGTCTTCCGTGCCGTCTTCTATGTTTTGAATATGAACTAGGCCAGGCTTTCTTTAATGGTCTCCCATCTCCTTTCTTTCTTTCTGTTTTGACCATAAAAAGCTCCTGAATTTCTACTAACCTTTGTTTTAGAAACCAGTTTTAGGTCACTGATTGCAGCCATGAAATTAAAAGACGCTTACTCCTTGGAAGGAAGGTTATGACCCTCCTAGACAGCATATTTAAAAGCAGAGACATTACTTTGCCAACAAAGGTCCGTCCAGTCAAGGCTATGGTTTTTCCAATGGTCATGTATGGATGTGAGAGTTGGACGGTGAAGAAAGCTGAGCGCCAAAGAATTGATGCTTTTGAACTGTGGTGTTGGAGAAAGACTCTTGAGAGTCCTTTGGACTGCAAGGAGATCCAACCAGTCCATCCTAAAGGAGATCAGTCCTGGGTGTTCATTGGAAGGACTGATGTTGAAGCTGAAACTCCAGTACTTTGGCCACCTGATGTGAAGAGTTGACTCACTGGAAAAGACCCTGATGCTGGGAAGGATTGAGGGCAGGAGGAGAAGGGGATGACAGAGGATGAGATGGCTGGATGGCATCACCGATTCGATGGACATAGGTTTGGGTAGACTCTGGGAGTTGGTGATGGACAGGGAGGCCTGGCGTGCTACAGTTCATGGGGTCGCAAAGAGTCAGACATGACTGAGCGACTGAACTGAACTAAGAGTTTTGATCCATTCTGCAAATATTGACTGAATCTTAACTATGTGTTTAGCCCTGTGGTTAAGGTAGGCAGTTGATCTAGATGTCCATTCTATCTCTTCCTGCCTGCAGGAGGCTTGTGGTCTGCGTGTGGAAAAGATGTGTTCATGAATATTTCTATTTACATAAAATGCTAAGTTAGGTTGAGAGGCTGGAGAGTGGAGGGAGGACCTGTGCAGTGCCCGGGGTGTGGGTGGGAGGGTGTCAGACAGGACTGAGGGCCCCCCATGCCCTCAGCAGGGCTTTGAAAGGTAGGCAGGTGTCAGGTGACCTTGAGGGCTGGCAGGCTGTCTGGTTGGGCTGGTACACCAAGAGGGGCTCGAGCTGGTGGGCGTTGCCCAGGCCTCTTAGCATTCTGTTTGCAGTTGAGTGTTAGGGAGCCCTTAGGAGTTTGGAGCGGGAGAGTGACCCACCAAGGTCCAACAGCCTATTGGCTGTTTTGAGGGCAATAAGAGGAAGGCTGAGGCAGAAATTTGTGCGAGAAGAGTGGGGCTCCTGGCTCAGGGTGGTGGTGGGTGAGCGAGGGGAGGAGATGGCATGAGGGGAGCTCATAGAGCTGGCTCCAGCATCAGGGATGAGCCCAACTGTGTGTGCCTGTGCCTGGTGTGGGGTTGACATGCTGAGTCCTGGGTGGACCCAGAACGGAAGCCCCAGCGGCGGGAGGCGGCTGCTTTTGCAAGCCCCTGGGGGAGGTACAGCCTTCTCCACCTCGGCCCCGCCGGGGCCAGTCCCCAGGATCCAGAAGGGTTGTGGAAGGAAGGAGTGTGGCGGGTTTAGTCATGCATGTCAGTGACTTTGCCGTCAGGACAGAGCTCTCAGGCTGTCAAGAGCCAGGCAGGCCTGGTGTGACTCTGGACTCAGCCATGCCCGAGTGATCGTGAGCACGTTACTGAACCTTTCTGTTTCCTCTTCTGCACAATGGAGGGTAACAGTTGTGTCTCTTGGGGTGGAATGTGGTTATCCGTATCAGCTGAGTGAATTAAGGTACGTTAACATGTACCCCAGAACCTGGAGTGCACCTGTGCTAGATACCTCTCAGATGTTGGCTGTCGTCACAGAGAGTGTGGCTGTGAGCCGACAGTTGGCAGAAAAGGAATGCTGAGTTGGGGTGAGGGGACAGTAGCTTTGGGAGTGCTTGAGGGCCTTGGCCCCAAGGTGGAGAGCAAGCCGGGGTGAGGCTTCTGGTGAGGAGTGGGAGGAGGAGCAAAGAAGGGGCAGGGGGACCAGGTCAGGAAGGCGGGGGGGGGGCCGGGTATCGGGGGAGTTCAGTGTCCCATGTCCCAGGCAAGGAGGAGGCCTCAGGATGTGGAGAGGAAGTTGGCAGCATCCGATTCGGAGAGATCAGGGAGGTTGAGAACTGAGACTGGGAGTTGAGTTTGGTTGTTGGAGAAGATGCCCACTAGCCCTGGGGCAAGTCATGGGAGGGGGGATGTCACGGGAGGGGGGACATCACGGGAGGGCAGCAGCCAGGTGATCGTGGGCACCGAGAGCATCCCGGGAGCAGGGAAGGTTCTGTTGGATGAGAGTATCGGTAGATTCCGGGGTTAAAAGCTGGATTTCTAAAATAAAGACAGTATGGCTTTAAGTTGGTTCTAGCAAAATAACGTGTAGGCTGTGGTTCCAAGACCACCATGCTGTCCGTGAGAACCGCCTCCTGGGTTTGGGTGCTCGGTCTTCGAGGCCCTGTGTGGCGGCAGCAATGACGTGACCTGTGCAGTGGTGCAGGGATCAAGTGTAAGATTGCCTTGTAATAAGAGATACATACTGGTAGGCTTGTTACCGTTAATGTAGTAAGATACAGTAAACGCTTACTGAGCACTTACTGAGGGGCAGCAGTGTTACTCACACAGGCTTTGCATGAGTTGCATGTTGAAGCCTCCTGCCAGCTCTGTGAGGGACGAACGCTGTTCCTCTCACCAGGCTGAGTGAGGGGCTGGGCTCACTCGTGTGCCGGGGCTCACACCGCGGGTCCGTGGTGGAGCCAGGCTGCGGTAGCCTGCACTGTGGCTGTGGGACCCGTGCTGCAAACAGCCGTCCTCTGCTGCTTCCTCTTGTCGGCTGAATTGTTACGGACGGGCCGTTGGCATCGGGTATCATGTCTGATGAATCGGGGGTCTGGGGGGCAGGCTGGGTGTGGGGAAGGCTGGTGGGAGCTGAGTGAGGCAGTGTTCCAGGCAGGGTGGGCGGGGCTGGGATCACAGAGGCACAGGTCGGGGCTCCACAGGGCAGAGCTACCCCGCTTGCTCTCGGGTAGACGAGAGAGGGCCGGTGAGTGCTGAGAAAGGTCCTCAGTGGCAGGGATTTTACAGGAGCATGAGAAAGCCAGCACGTTTTCAGAGGTGTTTTGCAGTGAGGGAGATCACCAGCATCTGGAGAACTTTCCTGTGGAATTTTAGGAATTGTCTCCCACTGCTTGTTTGACTAGACTTGGTCCTACTGGAGAAAAGGGGCTGGATGAGCTCACATTCGTTGAAGGGACTGATGCTGAAGCTGAAGCTCCAATACTTTGGCCACCTGATGTGAAGAGTCGACTCATTAGAAAAGACCCTGATGCTGGCAAAGATTGAGGGCAGGAGGAGAAGGGGACGAGAGAGGATGAGATGGTTGGATGGCATCACCAACTCGATGGACGTGAGTTTGAGTAAGCTCCAGGAGTTGGTGATGGACAGGGAGGCCTGGCGTGCTGCAGTTCATGGGGTCGCAAAGAGTCGGACACAACTGAGCGACTGAACTGAAACAGGCTCACATTAGCAGAGGCGGCCCCCTGACCTTGACAGAGCCCCGGGACGCCCCCTGGTGGAGCTGAGAAGGTAACACAGGCAGAAAGGCTATGTTTGGACACCTGCTGCTGATGGGATTTGCTGCCAGAAGTGGAGCGGCAATCTTAGGAGGCGGGGAGAGTCTTACTGTCTTCTCTCTGCTGTGGTGAAAAAGTCCCAGCTCTGGGAGGAGGAGAAGAGACCCAAAGGCGGAAGAAACGAGGAGTGTCGGAAGTAGAACCATGTGGAGCTTGAGGAACGTGGGGTATGGATGACACTGAACTGAAGAGGGCCTGACTCAGGCCTGTTTAGAATTTTCTGAAAATCAGACATGTCATTTAAAACAGTGCTTCTCCAACGACCTGTAGCAAAAGTCTGTTTTTGTTGCTGTTTGAAGGTTGTGAACTGTTTATATCTTGTAAAATACAATAAAAATGAACTGGAAAAGATGAAGAAAGCAAAGACACAGGAAGTACACATCCAATTTGTTGTCTGTTGTCAGAGTCAGCAGAAACACAGTTTACTCTTCGAGATTTGCTAAACAAAAAGTTTCTAAGTGTTTGCTTTTCATGTCTGAAGTCAGCTTGACTTGGACTTTGGCAGGCTCAGAACAAACACAGGCTTGCGGCTGAGCGTGGCGCTCATTAACGTGCTTGCCCCAGAGTAGTCGGGCGGCAGGCAGGGCCTCACGGGGCTGGGGGGTGGGGGGCGCTCTTTCCAGAGCCCCCAGCCCGGTGCTGGCACACGCTGCACACTCAGCAAGTACGCGCCTGTTAAACAGTCCCCTTAAGAGACAGTTTTTATACGCAGAATAAAATTCAGTGAGTAGGATAGCAAGTCTCCCAAAGTAGTTGAAATTCGTTCATCTGGTAGTAGGCAGAATTCTGAAGCAAAGTATGCTCTACCTTGTTTTGCAATTTTTGAAAACCACATCTTTGTAGATTAAAAAAAAAAATGTAGTTACTAGAAAGCCAGTTTGTTTCTGAGTTGAGCGCCCCTAACCTCAGCCAGCATCGTCTTTTGGTTCCAGGTCGTTTCTGCAGCCAAGGTGTGTGGAGTGGCCAGCGAGTCCCCTTCGGTGAAGAGGCTCCACCTGCTCGTTGCCGATAAAGACTTTTCTTTTAAGGCCGGCCAGTGGTAAGTGGCTCTTCTGTGTCCTCAGCGTGAGTGGTCAAGGTGCCATCAGATGCCAGAGCTGCTTTTTCCTTCTAGAAAGGACTTCTGTGACTACTTTTTCTCCTGGGGAAGAAGAATTCTAGGGCGTCTCCCTTCAGCCTGATACTCTTCCTGGCATGGAGAACCTGATTCCTTTCCTAGCCTCAGGGCCCCGCTTGGTTCTGAGCCTTGGAGCCTCTCAGCGTAGATGAAAGTTGCTTCCTTGAGTTTTCCGGAGGGAGACAGAGCGGCTAGTCGTAGTCCAGAGCGGCTAGTCGTAGTCCAGACCCCGTAACTCTGACAGTGATTCTCTTCTGCAGGACTGGCTGCCGACAGAATGCACTGCAGTCGTCCCCTCTGCTTCACTTACGTGTTGCTGTGGGTGGATACATTTTAAAAAAATCAGCCTTTATGTCAAATGCCTAGTAAATGCATGAGTCTGAAACTGGTTATGGCAACCAGTCTCCTCACAGAAGTGCCCGCCGTCTCGCCTGAATTCTGCAACCCTCACACCTTGTCTGGGTTGAGTTGAAATATCTTGCTTACTTTGTTATCAGAACATCCCCCCAATCAGACCCAGCCCGCATCACTCTCATGACTGAGGGCTGGTCATTGTGCTGATGGGAGCAGCCCAGCTGTCCAGTGTTCCCGCGAGGGGCCTCACTGAGTGGCTCTGGAAGTTGGATCGTAAACGCAACCCGCATTTCCTTAGGAAAGGTGTGTTTGGGTGTCTGTTTCCTTTATTTAAATCCAGCATTCATTTCTAAATGAGTTTCTGGCATGTCAATCTTGGTCGTCTTTCTTAGGAGCCACTTGACTAATTTTGGCAGTCCATCTGGAAATGTGGTTTTGTTAGGAGGAGGATGTGTGATAATAGCAAGAGTTAGCAGGCTTGTGTTAATAGTTTGCTTTGAATTTAGAACCAGAAAACAAGATGCTGATTGCAATAATTTGCGCTTGTGAAGCAATTTACTGCAATCTTTGCACATGTTCAGTGATACATATTAAGTGTATTTGGGCTGTTTCGAGGGTGGGGGCGGTTGGCAACATTTTTACCCTTCAAAACTAGTTTAGCAGTTATTGCCTTGAAAAGTGCAAACTTCAATTATGAGGCTCTGTCTTTCAACGTTTCCCTTCTGGGGAGGTGTCTGTGTTCTGTGCACAGCGTTCTCTGTGTGCCTTCCGCTTGGAATGGTGCCGACTCTTGACCCCGGTGTCCCGATTAGAGAAAGCCTGTGCTGGGTTACCCTGCTGCTCCCGTGGTGTGCATGTGAGTGTGGTAGCACGTGCAAACTGTAGTTATCTCGTGAGAAGACGGCATTGCCTAGCGCTCTGCACAGATTAGGGTCTCCCCGTGCGCCTTGGTGGAAGACTCCTCAGGGCGGGTGGCACATAGGCAGTGTCACTGAATGGGTCTGGTAAGCCCGTCCGTGTGGGCGCTGGTTCAGTGCGTGCCGGGCAGAGGGCCGGCGTGGGGCGGGGGTCAGCCCCAGCTGGTCCGTGTTCCCTGCCAGGCGAGTCCGTCACTTGTCCCTGGCGCCCAGACCACTTCTGTAAAAGGCTGCTGCCTTAATACCGCCTCTCCGCACGGCTCTGGACGCTGTGAGCCCTTTGGCTGTGTGAGGTGATGGGCACCGCTCCGTCGGCCCTGTTGCCGGGATGGCCCTCTCGGCCCTTACCCCACGTGGCACTTGGGGGGTGGGAGGGAGAGTGGATGTGGCTGCCGTGCGCTTGCGGGGTCAGGGTGGTCGGAGTGAGAGCAGCTGGAGGTGAAGGGGAGGGCTCCCGCTGGGCCGTGATCCACGATCCACATCCCTAGACTCGTGAGCGGTGGCCCCCACTGACGCCTGCCAAACTCCGAGGGGAGGCGCAGAGCTGCCTCTGAGTGCGCAAGTGCATGCTTTGCGGCCTTGGGCCCTGACCCCCGGGTGGACACTCCAGCCTGGACCAGGGATGGTCTCCCGGGGCTGTTCGCTGCTGCGGTGCGTTCTTCCTGACCCTCTGGAGGAGACTGCTTCCTGTACTGGGAGACCACTCTCAGAGCTCACGCCATCCCATCCAGAGAGAAAGGCCGAAAGGGAAAATTCTTCTGACCCGTTTCCCGCACGAGCAGGGCTGACCCTTCGGGGCTTCTCCCACCAGGATCTCATGGCTTAGCACGCTGCTCCCTGGGGAGTCCTGCGCTGGACCTTGCTCAGCACTCCCCCCGACAGAGGAGGGGAAGGATGGAGCTGGGCGTGGCCCTAGTGGTCTCCCCTCACCCGTGAGTGCGCGGGGCTGCCATGTTCAGCGCCCCCTGTGCCGGTGCTGTGGGCGGGTCTGTCCCGGGGGCTGTGTCATGGTCCCAGTCTGCCGCTCTGCCTTTCCACCTGCTGGCTCTGCCTTCCCACCTGCCGCTCTCCCTTTCCACCTGCTGGCTCTGCGAGGTGGGCGGCTTCCTTTTTGCTCTGGGCTTCGGTTTCCATGTCCTTGAAGAGGAAAGACTAACACGTCGGTGCTGTAGGATGTGTCAGGCATTTGGCACAGTGCCTGATGTTTCCTTTATGCATGTTTTTGGTGTCTGTTGTAGCCAGTGCTTTGCTCAGGCCTTCAGAGAGCACCTGTGCTGGTGAGGTCCTCTGAGGAGATCTGTGAGGTCCCGGGGACAGACTGAGCGCCTCGCCGGCCTCCTGTGCACTGAGGCCGCTGTGGGGAGAGCAGCCGGCCTGTGAGGAGTGGGCAGGCGCACGCCGCCGGTGCTCGCCGCCGCCCGGGCTGTGTGCACAGCACACCGGGGAGCAGGCGGCGCGTTTCTGAGTGGGGCAAGCTGTGTCTCTGACTTCATATGAGATAGCAGGATTTCATGCTTGAAAGTGCTCCAGGTAATGAGGTGAGAGGAGCCAGGTTAGAGAACTAGGACTCTCCCCCGCCTGCCAGCAGGGCAGCTGCACTGCGGACGTAAACACTACTGCATCGGCCGACTCACAGGACCACGTGGGGGAGGTGCCGTGTTCCTGGGAGTCTTTGTACAGATGGTGTCCTCCTCCGCTGCCTGTCTGATGAGCAGTGTCTTTCAAGACTCCTCTGTGAAGTCTTTCCTGATTCCTCCATCCCTGGTGTAATTAACTTCTTTTTCCTCCCCTCCCCATGCCCCACCCACCCCCAAGCAGATTAAAAAAAATAATAAAATGCAGTAGCTTTATTAGTATTTTCCTGATAAAATCGGGATCACATGTTGGAGCTAAGTAGAAACCTGTACTAAGTACAGTACTTCCAGACCCATCTCAAGTGATGAACGTTCTCTCCCGCTGAATTTTTTCATAGCCCTGCTGCTGCTTTGCTGACTATACTAGTGCGCAGTCATGTCTGACTCTCCGCGACCCTTTGAACTGTGGCCCACCAGGCTTCTCTGTCCATGGCATTCTCCAGGCAGGAATACTGGAGTGGGTTGCCATTTCCTTCTCCAGGGGGTCTTCCCAACCCAGGGATTGGGTCAGACCCAAGGAGTCTCCTGTGTCCCCTTTATTTCAGGCAGATTCTTTACCTGCTGAGCCGTCAGGTTAATCTTCCTCCCATTAGGGAGGTTTGTGAGGGCGGGAACCAAGACAGACTTAAATCTTTACCGCCAGCACCAGCCTCCGTGCCTGTACATGGTCAGCAGATGCTGTCCGTCGTGTGTGCGGAGGAGGGCAGCTGAGAGCTGGGATCTCGGTGAAGCATGGTCACTCGGCTGTGGCTCGTGTGCCTGCTGTGTGCTGGGCCCCGGGGCGGGACAGGGCTGCCAGGTGTCACCTTAGACATGGATATGCGTGCTTCGCTGCAGAACGAGGCCCTTTCTCTCTGCTCTTCATGTACTCACTGTGAAGGACGTCATTTTTAACAGGGTGTGTGCGTGTGTCTGTGTGTGTGTGTGTGCGTGTGTGTGCAAAACTTTTTCTTTCTTGGAAAGATGTTTTACTAAATATGTATTGTGCATCTTTTCTTAAGCCTATTTAGATGAGGTTCTTCTGTAGCATTTCATGAAGGAGTCCTTTTTCCTAAAGATGGAGGGTTTCCAGAGTTACTAGAGAAGAGGGATTCCCTGTCAGTTACCTGAGAAAAAGTTCTTTATCATCATCAAGCAGCAGAGGGTGCTATAGTTTAGGAAATAAAGCAACAAAAATAGCTCAGAGATTATTTTTTTTAAACACAGACCCTTTGGAAATGCCATTCACCTCTTCTCTGAAAGCATATAGCAGCAGTGTTAGTAAGTGTTAACTATAGTCTTTTAAAATTTGTATCTTGTCTGAAATGGAAAGGAAATTAAAGTGTTCATGGGAAAGAAGGAAGTAAATACAGGCGGAAATAACCTGGGGACCTTTTCTGGTGCACTTCCTGCCCAGAACTTGTTTTCTAAGGCTATAAAAAATGACCAGATACCTAAGGCCGGAGTTGAGAAGAGATCAGCTTCTAAGGCCATAGATCAGATCAGGAGAGGACGGGGGCGGGGGATGAGACTGTCGCCTTTTTTATTACACTGTCTGTCCTTGGCTGGCTGAGGAGCAGCTCTGATGGGTACATGAGTTTCCTGGATGTGGGGTTGGGAGTTCCCTGTGGTTCTCAGTTTCTAGTAGATTTCTCTTTCCTTTGTATGTCACTTGATTTATTGCATTTCCTAGCACCCTCACCCAAAAAAAGTTTGTGGCCTGCCATTATTGATGGCTTGAAACTCACAAGAGTTCTGCACTCTAGGAGAGTGCTTAGAAGCAAAGAAGGCAACTTGAGATTGTCAGAATTTAGGAGGCTGCATCACCTATTTAATTGAACTGGTCAAATGCCAGCAAGAGAGTTTTTGTTGCCTTCTTTTTCACATTTAAGAAACTTTTATCAAGATAAACGTATCATAAAATTCACCCATTTAAAGGGTACAGTTCAGTGATTTCTAGTATATTCACAGAATTGAATTCACAATATATTCTAGAATTGTATAGTGATCAGCCAGTCAACTTTCAGAACATTCTCATCATCCCAGAAAGAAACTCTGCCCTGAATATCATTCACCCCCCATCCTCACCCTTAGGCAACCACTGTTCTAGTTTCTGTCTTTTATGGATTTTCCTATTCTGGACATTTTGTGTCAGTGGAATTATGTAGTATGTGGTCTTTTTTTGTGACCAGCTTCTTTCACTTCTTTGACTTCCCTGGTGGCTCAGACGGTAGAGTCTGCCTGCAGTGCAGGAGTCCCTGGGTGGGGAAGATCTCCTGGAGAAGCAAATGGCACCCTGCTCCAGTACTCTTGCCTGGAAAATCCCATGGACAGAGGAGCCTGGCAGGCTACAGTCCATGGGGTTGCAGAGTCAGACACGACTGAGCGACTTCACTTCTTTCACTTAACGAGTCTGTGTGTGGCATGTATCAGTATTTCATTCCATCCTGTGAATGTACCGCCTTTGTTTATGTATTCATCAGTTGGTGAACATTTAGGTTGTTTTGGAACTTTAGGCTGTTATCAATAATGCTGCTGTGAACATTCATGTGCCTATTTTTAAGTGGATATATGTTTTCTTTTTTCTTTAGTATATACCTCAGAGTAGAACTGCTGGTCACATCTTAACATTTTCAGGCACTGCCAAATTGTTCTTTAAAGTAGCAAGGCCATTTTACATTCCCATCAGCAGTGTATAAAGGTTCCAATTTATCCAGATCCTCACTAACACTTGCCATTGTCTTTTTGATCAGCCATCCATCCAGGTGAGTGTGACGGGATGGTTCATTGTGATTTTGATTCCCATTTCCCTAATAACAGATGAGGTTGAGCGTTTTCTCATATACTTATTATCCATTTATGTATCTTCTTTGGAGAAATGCTTGTCCAGATCCTTTGCCCACTTTTAAAATGTGATTTTATTTATTTTTTTGGTTGTGCTGGGTCTTTGTTGCTGCGTGGACTTCTCTCTAGTTTTGGGGAGCAGGAGCTCCTAGCTGTGGTGCATGCGTTTCTTGTTTGCCCAGGCTTCTCTTGTTGTGGAGCGCGGGCTCCAGGGTGTGTGGGCTCAGGAGCTCTGGCTCCCAGGCCCAAAGTTGTGACACACAGGCTTAGTTGCTCCTTGGCCTGTGGGATCTTCCCAGACCAACGTCTCCTGCACTGGCAGGCAGATCCGTTACCACGGAGCAGCCAGGGAGGCCTCCTTTGCCCATTCTTTGAATTTTCTTTTTATTACTATATTCTGTATACAAATTACTTGTTAGATACATGATTCACAAATATTTTCTCCCATTCCAAGGGTCATCTTTTAACTGTCTTGATGGTGTGTACTACACATGAGTGTATGGCATAGAGTTTTTCGTTTCATTCAGTCTAGTTTCTCCAGCTTTTCTTTGACCTCTGTGTTTTAGTGTTGTTTCTACATAGCTGGCCATGAAGTTACCCCTGTGTAAGTCTGAGTTTATAATCTTAGTGTTTATGTTTAGGTCTGTGGTCTAACTGGGGTTAACGTTTGTAACTTTATTCTCTGGTTCCTGTTCAGTTGTCCTAGCGCTTTTTTTTTTAATGGAAGTGTAGTTGATTTTCAGTGTTGTATTAGTTTCTTGTGTACAGCAAAGTGATTCGGTTATATATATATGTGTGTGTGTGCTATTACTCTTTTTCAGATTCTTTTTCCTTTATAGATTATTATAAAACCATCACCACTTACTGAAAAGACTCTTCTTTTGCATTAAATTGTGTTGGTAGCTTTGTTGAAAATCAGTTGACCAAAAATAAACTAAGTTTATTTTTTGATTCTCAGTCTTTTGCCATTGATACCTATGCCTGTCCTAACACCAGTATCAGTGTCTTCATTATTGTGATTTAAAATAATTTTGAAATCAGAAGGTGTGAATCCTCCAAATTTATTCTTCTTTTTAAAAATTATTTATATGATTCTAGGTTCCTTGAATTTCATATCAGTTTATGATCAACTTATCAAAGAAACCAGCTAGGGTTTGATAGGTATTGTATTAAATCTATAGATCAATTTGGGAACTATTGCCATCTTAACAGTATTAAGTCTTCCAGCCCATGAATATAAGAAGCCTTTCTGTTTATTTAGATCTTCTTTCTGTTTATTTAGATCTCTTTGATTTTTTTTAATAATGTAGTTTTTAGTGTACAAGTCTTACACTTGTTTTGTGAAGTTTATTGCCAATTATTTTATTACTTTATTATAAGTAGGACTGTTTTTCTTAATTTCACATTTAGATTGTTAATTGCTAGTGGGTAGAAATACAGTTGGTTTTTATTATTAATTTTATATTATGTACCTTTATTTGAAGTTATTTTTTAGTTCTCATATATTTATAGTAAATTCATTAGGATTTTCTATATATAATATTATGTCATCTGCAACTTCTTTCTCTTCAGTCTGGATGCCTCTTATTTCATTTTCTTGCTTAATTGCCTTGGCTAGAATGTCTAGTACAGTGTTGAGCAGAATTGGTCAGAGCAGACATTTTTGTCTTATTTCTCTTCTTAGGTGGGGAATTTTAAGCCTTTCAGGGTTAAATATGATTAGATACTTTGTAATTTTCTTTATCAGGCTGAAGAAATTACCATTTATTCCTGCTTTGTTGCATATATTTATTTTGTAAGGGTGTTGAATTTTGTCAAATGCCATTTTTGCATCTGTTGAGATGATCACATGGATTTTGTCCTTTAATGTGTTAAGTGGTTTAATTCATTGATGATTTTCATATGTTGAACCAATGTTCCTGTGGATTTTGCATCTGCCTTCATAAGGGATGTTGAGCTGTAGTTTATTTTCTTGTGATAGCTTTGGCTTTGGTATTAGAATAATACTGACATGATAGAGTGAATTGGAAAGTGTTTTTTTCTGTTTTGGGGGGAAGTATTTGTGAAAGATAAGCATTAATTCTTCTTCAAATGTTTAACAGAGTTCACCTCTGCTGCCATCTGGACTTATCCTTGTGGGAAATTTTTAAATTACACTAATTCAGTCCATTTATTATGGATCTGTTCAGATTTTCTGTTTCTTCTAGAGTCCAGTTTGGCAGTTTGTGTTTTTCTAGGAATGCATCTATTTTATCTGAGTTAGCCAGATTTTTGTCTTACAGTTATTCATAGGATTCCTTTATAATCTTTTTTATTTTTTTGGTAAAGTTGGTGATAATATCCCATCTTTCATTCTTGATTTTAGTAATTTTATTTTTTCTCCTTTTTTCTTAGTCATTCTAGCTAAAAGCTTGTCAGTTTTGTTTACCTTGTTACCCACTGTAAAGCGTTAATGATAGTCAATTTATTTGCCTTTCCTTTTAGGGTTGATTTCTTTATCCCAGGAGTCTCTGTGGTTGGTGGGTTCTCAATATGCTCCAGCCCTAGACTGCTGGAACAAGAGAGAATGATAGAACTGGCAGTGAAACATACAAACCACCCTCCTGCTCTCTGGATTCACAATCAGGTGAGCAAATCTCTGTTTAAACTTGGAGATCTGGGATCTGTGTCTCACAAAATTCAGCTCACTTAATCCACCTAAGGAACCTAGACTTGGGTGCAAAGGGTCCACACTTGCAAAGAGCTCCCTTCCAGCCAGAATTCAGGTTCCAGAAGGGGTACAGGTGCAGCATGTTTGTTTATTTATTTATTACTTTTTGGTCTTGCCACGTGGCGTGTGGGCTCCTAGCTCCCTGATGAGGGAAAGAACATGCACCCCATGCAGTGGAAGGGTGGAGTCTTAACCCTGGGACCACCAGGGAAGTCCCCAAGAAGCGGAATCATTCTGATGCACTAAAGGATGATGCAAAGATACCCTGGAATCTGGAAATTCCTTCTGGGTCAGCAAACAGTATTCAGTTGAATCCTACTTTAGACTTAAAGCATTTTACTTTATATGTAAGGTTTTGAAAATTGGCTCTCTGGGTGTCTTGTCAGTGGTGATTCTATAAATCAGATTATTTTGTCCTCACTGTCCTAAATGAAGGGAATTAAGCTACCATTCTTTCATTATTTGGGGGGAAAATGATCTCTGATTACATACTTTTCCTGCCCAGACCTGAGCACTGCTAAACCCGTGGTGTGGTTGCCTCTCCATTTCAGTCTCTGGGAAGCTCTGCACTCATGACTCTGTGGAGTCTGCATTTGCCGCTAATAACTCACGGTTCACCGTGGGGCTCAGCACGGCCCTATGCGGCTCCACACACCTGCTAGAATTCTCATAATAAAGAGTGAGCTCAGAAAAGATCTGTCTTCTTGCTTTTTGATCCTTGTCTTTTTTTTTTTTACTGCCATCCCCTTCATTTCTGGAGTGTGCCTTCTTTACTTACCAACAGTCTACATCCCATCCCAGGCACTTTCTTCTCCTCTCTACCAGAAAGGAGAATGGGTGTGTGCCTACTCAGTCCTTAAGTCTTGTCTGACTCTTTGCGACCCTGTGGACTGTAGCCCACCCACCAGGCTCCCCTGTCCATGGGATTTTCCAGGCAAGAATGCTAGAGTAGGTTGCCATTTCCTCCTTCATGGCATCTGTCTGACCCAAGGACTGCACCTGGATATCCTGCATTAGCAGGCGGATTCTTTACTACTGAGCCACCTGGGATCACAAAACAGAGTGTGCTGTACCGCAAATATTGTAGATACAGACAAACTGATTTTGAAATTTATATGGAAGAGAAAAGAAACAAGGATGGTGAAAGCAGTTTTGAAAAAGAAGCCTAAAGTATGAGGAATCATATTGCTCAAATTTAAGATTAAAATAAGGCTACAATAATCAGTACAGTGTAGTATTGGTGAAGGAATAAGCATACAGATCAAAGGGACAAATTAAAGTGTTCAGAAATAGACTGACACATACAACCTTTTGAACTTTGACAAAGGTGCTAAAGAGATTCAACGGAGAAGCAGTGACATTTTCAACAAACAATGCTGAGTAGTTGTCTCTCCATATGCAAAAATAAAACAGAGAGCCCTGACCTAAATCTCACACGTTATATTCAAAATTAAAATATGTTGTAGGTCTAAGGTCTAAAATGTAAAACTATAAAGGTTTTAGAAGACATAGGAAATATTCTTAACAGCAGCATAGGCATAGTTCTTAGACATGACACAGAAAGAGAGATCCATAAAAGGGAAGATTTATATATCAGATTTAATCAAAACTAAAAATTTTTTTTCCTGCAAAATACACTATTAACAGAAATTTTAATAACAAGCCACAGCCTATGAGAAAGTGTTTGCAATTTAGATAGCCAACAAAGGACTTGTATCCACAATATATGAAGAACTCAAAAGGCAGCAAAAAGGAAGCAAACCTAATTTTTAAATGGACAAAGGATTGAACAGACACTTTGCTAAAAAGGATATAAAAATGACAAATAAGGAGTGAAACGACAGTCCGCATCACTCATCATTAGGGAAATGCAGGTTAAAACCATACCTAGTGGGATACATCTGCAGACCTATTAGAACATCTCAGATTTAAAGTGTCGACCATAGCAAGTGATGCCAGTGACGTGGAGCAACTGGAACTCTTATGTTGCTTATGGTGTCAGCAGGAATGCAAGGGCTACAGCCGTTCTGGAAATTATTTCTGCAGTTTCATATGAAATTAGACACACTTCACCACAGTACCTAGCAGTATGACTCCTGGGTGTTCATTCTAGAGAAACAAAAGAATTGTTCATACAGAAATCTGAATGTGAATGTTTATAGTGGTTCTAATCATAGTCCTCAAAAACCGGAAACAATCCAAACATCCCTCAGCAGGTGAGTGGGTGAAGGAACTGTGATACATTCATATAATGTACAGGCAGACCTTGTTTTACTGTGTTTCACCTTACTACACTTTATAGATAATTGTGTTCTTCTATAATTGAATGTTTGTGGCAACCCTGTGCTGTTAGATGGTTGTTAGTATTTTTTTTTTAGCAATAAAGGTTTCTTTATATGAAGAAAATTTTTTATTGTAATTTACAATATTAGTTTCAGATGTACAGCAGTGACCAGCTATTCATATATGCATATAAATTCTTTTTCAGATACTTTTCCATTATAGGTTGTTATGAGATACTGAACATAGTTCCCTGTGCTATATAGTAGGTCCTTGTTGTTCACTGTCTTCATTATAGGTGCATGTATGTTAATCCCAAACTCCTAATGTATGTTTTCCCCTTTGGTAACCATGAGTTTTTTTTACTGCCATCCCCTTCATTTCTGTTTTGTAAATATGTTTTTTTGGTATCATCTTTTAGACTTCATATGTGATATATGGTATTTGTCTTTCTCTGTCTGACTTACTTCACTTAATATGACAATCTCCAAGTCCATCCATGTAGCTTCAAATGGCATTATTTCATTCTTTTTTATGGCTGAGTAGTAGTCCATTGCATTTGTGTACTCCATTTTCTTTATCCATTCATCTGTTGATGGACAGTTAAGTTGTTGCCATGTCTTGGCAATTGTGAATACTGCTGCTATGAACATAGCGGTGCATGTATCTTTTAAAATTCCAGTTTTCTCTAGATATGCCCAGGAGTGGGATTGTGGGATCATATGGTAACTCTATTCTTAGTTTTTTAAGGAACTTCCATGCTGTTCTCCATAGTGGCTGTTATCAGTTTATATTCCCACAACACCCTCTTCAGTATTTCTTATTTGTAGACTTTCTGGTGATGGTCATTCTGACTGGAGTGAGGTGAGGTGGTTCCTCATTGTAGCTTTGATTTGCATTTCTCCAGTAGTCAGTGATATGGAGCATCTTTTCATGTGCCTGTTGGCCATTTGTACATCTCTCTGGAGAAATGTCTGTTTAGGCCTTCTGCCTGTGTTTTAATTGTTTTTTTCTTCTTTTTTTGTATTAAGCTGTATGATCTGTTTGTATATTTTGGAAATTAAACCCTTGTTGGTTGCAGCATTTGCAAATACTTTCCTATAGTCTTTTTGTTTATGTTTTCCTTTGCTATGCAAAGGAAAGCTCTTAAGTTTAATTAGGTCCCATTTTTCTATTTTTGTTTTTTATTCCCATTACTCTAGGAGATATATCTAAGAAAATATTGCTGTGATTTCTGTCAAAGAGTAGCCTATATTTTCCTCTAGTTTTATAGTATCTGGTCTTGACATTTAGGTTATTTAATCCATTTTGAGGTTTTATTTTTCTGTATGGTGTTAGAGAATGTTCTTATTTCATTCTTTTACATACAGCTGTCCAGTTTTCCCAGCACCACTTTAGTAAAGAGACTGTCTTTCCTCCACTGTGTATTTTTGCCTCCTTTGTCATCGATTAAGTGGCCATAAGTGAGTGGATTTATTTCAGGGCTTTCTGACCTTTTCTTTTGATCTATCTGTCTATGCTAGTACAAAACTGTTGATTGCTATATCTTTGTATTAATTTTTTTTTTTTAAGACATATTGCTATTGCACACTTAAAAGACTGAAGTATAGTGTAAGCGTAACTTTTATGCTTACTGGGAAACCTCACAACGGCTGTGATCTGCCACGCGGCCCAGTGATAAGGAACCTGCCTGCCAGTGCAGGAGATGCAGGTTTGACCCCTGAGTCAGGAAGATCCCCTGGAGAAGGGAATGGCAGCCCACTCCAATATTCTGGCCTGGGAAAATTCCATGGACAGGGGAGCCCACGGGGTCACAGAGTCAGAGATGACTGAGCACGCACAGGCAAGCACACTTGACTTCAGTACTTGATGGCAGTGGTCTGGAACCGAATCTGCAGCATTTCCCAGCAGTAAAAACAGATCGGCTGTCGATGCACACAGCAGCGTGGGTGAATCTCAGGGGCGTTATGTGCGTGAAAGAAGCCAGTCTCATTTATGCTACAGTCTGGAAGACAGAAATACGGCTGTAGAAACAGATCAGTGCTTGATGGGCTAGAGTGGGGAAGGGTGGGAGCAGAAAGGGATAGCAAAGTGGGGTTTGGGGTGCCAACAGGACTGTTCAGTATCTTGCTTTTGGTGGTAGTTGTGCTTCTCTATGTTTGTGTTAAAATTCATTGAACTGTGTAACAAAAAAAAAAAAAAAAACTGTTACTGGAAGATAATTTTAAAAACTAAAAGATTTCTAGACCTACAGCAGCATTAAAAATATATTCTTAGGTTTTACATGGCACGTTGTGTCAGTTTAGACACATTTCCAGCTGCTTGCCTTAGCGTTTCCATTGTAAATGTATCCTGTCACATTTTTACCCTGTGACCTTCTGTGTCCTTCCTTTGGTGTGGCCTGGGCTACCTCATTCCTTTTTAGATTCCCTTTGGATTTTCCCCTATACTATCTCCAGGTTGTATCCTGAGCTGTTAACACACGCCCCAGGGGCGGGAGCTCAGTGTTAAAGGAGCTCAGCCACCCCCGCCTGGCCCGCAGTACCACGGTCCCCTCCAGCCGTTGGCCGCCCACGTGACCTGGACCTGGTCCTGGTCCATAGCTCCTTGCTTGGTTTCATGGCTCATTGACACTTCAGTGAAGGAACTAAGAGGCTGCAGAAAATCTCCAAGTGGCATTGCTTGAATGCACATCCCAATTGTGGTGCCTGCTGCACTCTGCCCAGTGGGAGTTTCAGGCAGCCTTTATGAAGTCAGGTTTTTCTTGGAACTGTTCTCAGGTGGCTGTTTTCCTCCTGAGAATTTGTCTTTATTAAGCTATTAGAGTGGACAATAGAGGCGTGTGAGTGTCTGGGTGGCAGCAGGCTGCTCTGCTGGGACGTGGAATAAAGTGCCATAAATGTCTTCCTCTATTTTATCTACTTTGGCTCAAGCTCCTGGCAGGGTGAAGGGTTCTAGACAGCTATTGTGTGCTGGGCTCCAGTTGCTGTGAAGAAGTTGTTTATTTCACAAGTAGAAAATCTATACCCAGATTAGATACATTGCCGTGTAATTGGAGGTAATGTCCCTTTACACGCTTCCATTTTATACTCTACAGTACCTTTAAGTCTCGTGTTCCTGCTACCCTGGCGGTTTTTATTGATCAACAAAAGACAAAGATGGCTTTTGATTCCTTCCAGATGCTAGCAAATTAGCAGATAGATCTCCTGAAGATCATCTTGTCACTAAGGAGACGACAGGCTTCTTGAGTATTATCTTTCCCTGGGGCACATTTTCTTGCCAACTTTAGGGTTGAAAATACTCTGGTTTCTAAAAACAATAACCTAAAGGCTTTGCTTGTTGTCATCACTAACCACGCTGAAGGTGACCGTTGGATAGAATGTCTTCTCTCCCATTTCTTAGCCTCTTCCACTCTTCAATTCTTACAGATAAAGAGAAATATATAGGCAAGCAAGAAGGGGAGGGGTGTTAGAGAGGGATTACCACCACTGTTGTCATGAGGTCGAGCCCCTGCAGGTTTCTGCTTTCGAGACTTGTAAGGAAAAGGAACGTTTTAAAAGCACATGGTAGCCAGTGTCTCAGTTCCTAGATTTTAGTTATTCCTAATGGAATGTGCCCTTGCTGCTAATTTCTTCTGTCAAAAATGAAAACCCACTTACCATCCTTCATGTAAAAATCTCCCATATATTTAAAATAGTTAAGAATAGTTAAGTTCAGTTACCACCCCCACCACCCCCACCCCCCACTCAGAGGGAGAATTTCCATTCATTTAGCAGTTCTTGACCAAATGATTTTCATTTTTTCTTAGATTTTTTTTTTCTAAATTTTAACTCTTTGAGTGATAGAGCCCCAAATTAAATTCATATCAAAAAGTACTTACTGCGTACATGTCGGGCAGGGTGCTGGGTGAGTGCTCAGGGTTGGTCTTCAGAATCCTTAGGAGGGAGTCCACTCAGTTGATTTGATCAGGAATGCTCCTAACATAGGTTTCCTGATTCCTTTGGTGACAGGAGAGAAGGAGGCAGGCGCCTCTGTGTGTCTTCTTCTGTTACAGCCCCGTGACCAGAACACCCTCCACGTGGCACTTGCTGCTGGGGGCCTCCCCGTGGTGTCGTGCGATGCCCACCGCACCCCGGGGGCAGTGAGCAGGCCTGGGGCAGGGGCCCATTGTCCAGGTGCGGAAGCAGAGGCTCTGAGGAGCGCACGGGCTTGCTGACTCCTAGGGGCTCTGAATAAGATTCAGCCTTCTGACCCCTCGGTCAACATGTTTTTCTCCAAACTAGGGGTTCTCAACACTGCCAGATCCAGTGCCCCCTTCTATTTCCGAAATGAAATTCAGAGTTCATGTAATCAAGTACATTAAAAAAAAAAAAATCGTCAGTTCAGTCACTCAGTCGTGTCCAACTCTTTGCGACCCCATGAACCGCAGCACACCAGGCCTCCCTGTCCAACAGGGAGCCCACCATGGAGCAACTCCCAGAGTCCATCTAAACCCATGTCCATTGAGTCGGTGATGCCATCCAACCATCTCATCCTCTGTCGTCCCTTCTCCTCCTGCCGTCAATCTTTCCCAGCATCAGGGTCTTTTCCAATGAGTCAGATCTTCCCATCAGGTGGCCAAAGTATTGGAGTTCCAGCTTCAGCATCAGTCCTTCCAATGAACACCCAGGAATGATCTCCTTTAGGATGGACTGGTTGGATCTCCTTGCAGTCCAAGAGACTCTCAAGAGTCTTCAGCACCACAGTTCAAAAGCATCAATTTTTCGGTGCTCAGCTTTCTTTATAGTTCAACTCTCACATCCATACATGACTACTGGAAAAACCATAGCCTTGACTAGATGGACCTTTGTTGGCGAAGTAATCGCTCTGTTTTTTAATATGCTGTCTGTAATACAAAGTATAATACAAAGGAGAAGCAAAGGAAAGTGATCCATAATCAGACTGTGCTTAAGCATAGAAATGGTGAGTGACGTGGAAGTCACTCAGTCATGTCTGACTCTTTGTGACCCCATGGACTATACAGTATATGGGATTCTCCAGGCCAGAATACTGGAGTGGGCAGCCTTTCTTTTCTCGGGGGGATCTTCCCAACCCAGGAATTGAACCCAAGTCTCCTGCATTGCAGGGGGATTCTTTACCAGTGGAGCCACAAGGGAAGCCCAGGAAATGGTGGGGCATGCCTAAACTAGAAGGTAGCATGAGGCAGTCAGTCAGGTTTCTGCTTCTCAGCATAGGATCACCACGTGTGAATACACATCTGCAAATGCAGATGGCGCACAGCCGTCGCCCGGCGACAGGACCACCCATGCGTGCTGCACACTCAGGTGTGGTTTTCTAGAACAGTGAACATGCTTGGTAAAGTTCTGGACACAACGCCATACAGTCTACATGGCGGTAACATTCTGGAAAGTTCAGGTGATGTTCAGTCAGTTCAGTTCAGTTGCTCAGTCATGTCCGACTCTTTGCGACCCCATGAATCGCAGCATGCCAGGCCTCCCTGTCCATCACCAACTCCTGGAGTCCACCCAAACCCATGCCCATCGAGTCGGTGATGCCACCTAGCCATGTCGTCCTCTGTCGTCCCCTTCTCCTCCTGCCCTCAATCCCTCCCAGCATCAGGGTCTTTTCCAATGAGTCAACTTTTCACATGAGGTGGCCAAAGTATTGGAGTTTCAGCTTCAGCATCAGTCCTTCCAGTGAACACCCAGGACTGATCTTTAGGATGGACTGGTTGGATCTCCTTGCAGTCCAAGGAACTCTCAAGAGTCTTCTCCAACACCACAGTTCAAAAGCAGGTGACGTTAGATCCATGCAAATATAAAATGAATTAAGGTCTAGTCTCAGATCCTTGTGAACTGGTTTCACCTCCATGAACATCCCGTGGATCGTTCAGAAAGACATCATGCAGGGCAGCCCCTGTGTGTTGCAGATTAGACCGACTCTCTGACATTTGTTGTATCTGCTGATTTCCGTGGTGCCAGAGGGCTGGCATCAAACTACCAGCAGAAACTGGCCCACGGAACTCCTGCCGGTTTAGCCGTCTGCTTAGTAGGAGCAGCTTTGGGACACCCCTGACTCCACATCCGGCGTCTCGGGCCCCGCCCTCTAAATGCCAGCTGGGTCCCTCAGATTCCGGTTACAGCCTCCAGAATGCCGCCCTTGGGGCAGCGTGCCCCCCTGGAGAGCCAGCGCATGCAGCCCCGTCAGTCACCTTGCTTTAGGTGTCCTTACTCAGAAGCAGCCCCTTGGCCTGCAGGGGTGGGAGTGGTCCTCACCTCCTGCTTCCAGGCTGTCCCCTGGGCCCAGGGCCTCTCTGCACAAGCCAGCTAGTTCATCACCGGGAAGTCATCACGTGGCAGAGTCACTGAGGCGGGCCTCCTTGTCTGCATCCGGCATGGCTGTGCTGCCTGCATCATGAAGGTGGACGCGCAAACGGCCTGGGGAACGCACGAGTGGAATTGGTTTACGGCCCCACAGCAGCTGTGAGTGAGTGAAGATGGCCTAGAAACCGATAGACGTGCCGGGGGCAGACGCTCAGCCTTACTACGGGCGAGCGTTTGGTGTCAGGCCTTTGCCACAGAGGACTGAAGGCTCTTCTCTGTCCCCTGCAGTGCACCCTGGACTCCGAGGTGGCTCTGAGAGTCGGGGGGCAGTTCTTCTTCGACCCACAGCCCTCGGACGCCTCCAGAAACCTCGTGTTGATCGCAGGAGGCGTCGGGATTAACCCCCTGCTTTCCATCCTGCGGCACGCGGCCGATCTCTACAGAGAACGGGCGAGCAAGGGGCAGGGGTATGAGATGGGGACAGTCAGACTGCTCTACAGCGCGAAAGACACCAGCGAGCTCCTGTTCAAGGTAGGGAGCAGTGTGTGTCTTGATTAGCTGGGCGTGAGCAGGCTCGTGGCCTGGGCCTGCCTTCTCTCCATCGCTCTTCTCTGCAACAGTTCAAGCCAGAGGCTTGAAAGGCTGAGCCCTGTTCAAGTGAGAATTAACCAAAGCATCCTATCCTGCCCAAAACTATTAAAAAAGCTAGTGCTAAGGAGCCTCCCAGTGCAGTCACAGAAGAGGGCGGGTCTGGTGGGCTTGAGTCTGGAGGTGGGTGAGCAGAAAATTCAGCCTGCCTCTGGGGCTCTCCAGAGGGTCAGGAGGCCTGCGAGTGGGCCTGGGTGCCCCAGGAGTAGGTGAGACCCAGCTCAGTATGTGAAACCCCCATCGGTGCATCTGCAGGAACCAAGTCGATCTGACAGGAGAAGGCTTTTGCTCTGGGTTGCTTTGCAGCTGCAAGGACGAACAAAAGAACAGAAGCAGTTAAAAGACGCAACTGTGGTCAGTGAAACTGCTGCTTAATTGCCCACGCCTGAGAGAAAAGAAAAAAGCAAAAACTCCTGGAGAGTTAGTAATATGCTTGTTAGCATATTCAGATTTCAATTAAAGGCAAATAGCCCCCCGCACTCAGATTGCTCTGGCCTGCCCGGCTGCAAACAATGCCTCTCTAAGTGGAGAGCCGAGCAGCGGACGTGTGCAGAATTGTCAGTGGAGCTTCGGCGTCCGGGGGGTGCACATCTGTTTTGATTTTTTAAAATTGTCGTGTGACCAAATACGTTTGACATTCCAGAAAAATATCCTCGATCTAGTAAATGAATTTCCTGAGAAGATTGCATGCAGTTTGCATGTTACAAAACAGACTACACAAATCAGTGCAGACCTCAGACCATACATCACGGGTGAGTCTCCTAAAAGGTATTTTGACGGTCTCCATGCCATTACTGTGTGGACGTACCAATTGGTTGAGTGTAAATGCTTTATTGTTGGGAGTTGCTGGCTGGGAATGTCACTACCTGGGGGATTGAGAGATGATTCATCATGGAAACATAAGGAGAGATTAGTTGTGTTCACTTATTATATACAGATCTCCTGCTGCCTATATTAAAAATTTATTTTCTGCATTTTTTTAGGGGACCTTTGCGTCATTGCTGTAATATGCATACAGAGAATTTATCCTCCAGCTTTGACTGAATCAGTTCCATTTGCCATTAATAGTCATTTAAATTTCTCGTGGTTTCCCCTCCTGGAAGGATTTCTCACAAAGCAGTTTAGTTACTTTGCTGAAGGCAGTTTTGAATCTGTCCCAAAGACCAGCATGCTGCCCGGCCCTGTCTGGAGAGCGCGTGGTGACCAGCTGCGCACGTTGCTCGCTGTGGCTTCAGGAAGCCTGGAGACACGCTCTCTGCTGGGGTCCAGGGTGGATGACTTGGGGCGCGACCTCTGGGCCCAGTTATTGAAAATAAACTCTGTTGCCAAGCTGTGGTCGGTCCTTCCCCCTTTCAGTACAAACACATCTGGCTTAACTTGGTGTTTATTCTGTGCTTTTGGCAGAAGGAAGAATAACGGAGAAGGAGATAAGGGATTACATTTCGAAAGAGACCTTGTTCTACATTTGTGGTCCACCTCCCATGACAGACTTCTTTTCCAAGGAGCTAGAGAGCAGCCGCGTCCCCAGAGAGCACATCTGCTTTGAGAAGTGGTGGTAGGGGCGGGCGGGGCTGGGAGAAGGAGGCAGACAGAGGTCCCCGAGGCCTGACACTCAGGATGCTCTGTGGTTCGGGCCCATGATTTACCTCTGCCCACTCTTACTTTTTAAGGCTGTGGACTCTGCCCAGTTGGAGAAACAAGAAAAATCAGCTGACAGACTTAAATGATAAACTTGTTGCAAAAACTTCGTTAATTAAACTGATTTTTACTACATTGACTTTCTCTTATGAATAACTGATTATCTCATGGTGTACCTTGAATTGGTCAATACATATTTTATTTCCCCTTAAGGGAAAAAAAAGACACATCCACATCCTTCAACCATGTGAAAATACAGGTTTTGTGTGTGAAATGTAGGTTCTTTAAATTATTTGACAGCCACCTATGTATCTTTTGTTGAATAAACTTAAATTAATTTCATTTGAAATTGTTTCTGTTTAATGTCTTAGTTTACTTTCTTGTGGCCTGCAGCCTCCTTTGTTCAGACTGTTAAAGTTGGGTTTGGAAATAGAAAGCTGTTAGGAAAACTGCTTTAGGGTATTGAATGTCCAGCATATTTGCTTTGTGTTAATGAATATCCGAAGTATGTATCCTGATTGAGTTTCTTCTCAGATGAAACCTTTTCTGAGGCCCGTGTCTTGGCTGTCTGTCTCAGCGCCCACGTGGGAGGTGGCTTCTCTTTCAGGACCAAGGCGACACTGAGTCCTCTGTAATTCTGCCCTCAATGGCTGGGCTTGACGGGCTGTGGAAGTGTGCTCAGGATTGATCAGGGGGTGCAGAGCTGATTCCAAGTCCTGCTGCTCGGCCTCGTATTTCATTCTCTGGCCAGGGTTGTTCCTGGCTCCGCGGCTTCTTGCATACCTGTTGAGTGGCTGAAAGAAAGCAGCCACCATTTAAGCTCTTGCTAAGCCTGGGGTCAGGAAGCGGTCCCCAGAGTGTGTGGAGAGAGTGGAGGGCCTTATTCAAGGCTGCTCTGGGGGAACCACTAGAAAGACTGTACTCCTTATCTTTGTGTAGATTTTTAAAAATCTGAGAGAATTCCCCAGGCTTAGGGCAGACGTTCTTTTCTGTGACAAGGACCGCGCGGCTGGCTTCTTGGAGAACCTCATGAGGCGTGTGCGGTCTGGGAAGAGAGGCAGACCAGTGCTGGAGGTGCAGGGACCATGGGGAGTTCAGTCCTCAGCTGAGGAGAGAGGGCAGGGGCCTTTCTCCTCTCCAGGCAGGTCTCGGGGACTCTAGGGCGTAAACACATTATTGACCTGTGGGGCCTCGTGATGGCTGGCATCACCGCGCTAGCTTCGACTAGGATGTTTTGAATGTTGTTATGTTTTTAGCAGAGATCGTTGGTCACCTATTTCCATCCCAGATTTGATTTCACTAGGAGCAAAGAAGAACTAAAAAGCGTCTTAATGAAAGTGAAAGAGGAGAGTGAAAAAGTTGGCTTAAAGTTCAATGTTCAGAAAACTAAGATCATGGCATCCAGTCCCATCACTTCATGGCAAATAGATGGGGAAACAGTGGCTGACTTTATTTTGGGGGGCTCCAAAATCACTGCAGATGTTGACTGCAGCCATGAAATAAAAAGACGCTTACTCCTTGGAAGGAAGGTTATGACCAACATAGACAGCATATTAAACAGCAGAGACGGACGCTAGGACACTTCCTGTTTCCTAGTAACAATAGGAAGTGTCCGCGGAGCTGGGCGATAGACGGCTGGTTTGTGCCAGCTGCGCCCTTTTTCCTCTACCTCTCTCCTTTTCCCCCTCTCCTTTCCCTCTTTCCCTCCTCTTCCACTTCCTTGAGCCTTTGCAGAGTGTGCGTGTGTGGGAGGGCGAGAGCCCCCGCACAACCACCCTTTGGGGCGCGCGGCTGCAGTTAGGGTGAGGGTCCCATTGCGCAGGCGCACTCCCGTTCGCGGTCCCCAACGGACGCACCCGCGGCGGGAACGAGAAGGGGCCACCGGTGTGAGGTAGGGGTCCTAAGAGAAAACTGGCTGAGGAGATGAATGAGGCGAGAGGACCTCTTTGGTAGTTGATTCGGAGAGGAGACTCGAGCGAAGGGGCTTTGTGAGAAGTGAGAATTCTGGGAGCAGGTTCAGCAAGGAGGTTTAAAGTCGGAGATAGGAGTTGTATTGGGGCCCCCAGGGAGGTAAGAGTCCGAGTCAAGAGAAGGCCAAGGTGATGTAGGAGGCATGGGAGCCTGCTATGGAGTAAGGGCTTTGGAAGGAAGATTGAGTGAATGGGCTTCCTCGTGTGTCAACTGGAATAATAGAGGCAGTGCAATGAGTTGTGAGAACTAGGTGACACAATGAATTTTCTTTATTTAGCACAGGGCCTAGCACATGGTAATGCTTAGGTAGCACGGGTGGCTGTTGTCATCAATATTAGGAGAGAAGGTAGAGGGAAAAACGAGAAGAGATGGAGGGAGAAAAGTGATGAATAATGGGAAAGAAAAAGGTAAGGGGCGAAGTACCAGAAAGGAGATGGAATTTCCAAGAAGGAAGATGGTTTGGAATCCGGGGAACCCAAGAGAGTCTTTCAGAAAGGAGATTTTGTGACCCTGAAAGGAATAGGGCAGAAGGGGGAACAAATCAGCCCTTTTCCCTGTAGGAGGCCTCTAACCTCACCTCTCAGGTCCTAGGCTGTCTATTGGAGAAAGGCTGCTTTTTCAGTGTGTCTCTATGAGAGTTGCTCAGTTTTGTCCGACTTTGTGACTCCACGGACGGTAGCCAACCATGCTTCTCTGCATGGGATTCTTCAGGCAGGAATACTGGAGTGGGTTGCCATTCTCTTCTCCAGGGATCTTCCTGACCTAGGAATTGAACCTGGGTCTCCTGCATTGCAGGCAGATTCTTTACTGTCTGAGCCACCAGGGAAGCCCCTTTCAGTGCCTCTAAGCTACTCTATTTAGCTGAGGAGTGAAAGATGGAGGATTGGACTTATCTTATTGAAGGTCCTAGGAGAGGTACAAGTTTCCTTTTAAGATGTCACGTAAGATAGGTTGTTTGTTTCAAAATTATAGAGAGCAGAGGGTTAGGGACAGTAAGATTTTTGGGACTTGATCTGAAGACAGGATAGTATGTTTGTGATTAGAGATGGGATGCAGTCCTTTAGATGTTAGTTTCCTTATATGTACTTCTAGACATGACTTAGGCCTAGGAGAGTTTCCATATTTGGGGAGCCTGTATTCAGAGAAATTTTAAATGGTATTTCCAGAATAGATCAAGTAGAGAGCAGGTCCCTGGGCATTGCTACTTGGGGGTAACTGTGACCTCTGGTGAACTTGTTGCTCATAAAATCAAGAGGCAAAGTTAATTCAAGCCTTCCTTCTGACCACTGCCCCCTTTTCCTAGGCCTTGGACAAGAAAATTAAAAAAATAAATAAATAAATAAACAGCAGAGACATTACTTTGCCAACAAAGGTCCATCTAGTCAAGTCTGTGGTTTTTCCAGTGGTCATGTATGGATGTGAGTTGGACTATAAAGAAAGCTGAGCGCCAAAGAATGGATGCTTTTGAACTGTGGTGTTCTTGAGAGTCCCTTGGACTGCAAGGAGATCCAACGAGTCCATCCTAAAGGAGATCAGTCCTGAATATTCATTGGAAGGACTGATGTTGAAGCTGAAACTCCAAATACTTTGGCCACCTGATGTGAAGAGCTGACTCATTGGAAAAGACCCTGATGCTGGGAGGGATTGAGGGCAGGAGGAGAAGGGGACGACAGTGGATGAGATGGTTGGATGGCATCACTGACTCAATGGACATGAGTTTGAGTAAACCTTGGGAGTTGGTGATGGACAGGGAGGCCTGGTGTGCTGCGATTCATGGGGTCCCAAAGAGTCGGACACAACTGAGCAACTGAACTGAACTGAGGAGCAAAGGGGGACTTGTGACCCGATGGGAACGTCAGGGTCCGTTCAGGGTGGTGGTCGGCACTGTTCAGAGGTGGAGGGCACACGGGGAGCTCTGGCTCCTTGGAGCCCTGAGTCAGGAGGCCCCGAGTGTCCAGGCCGTGGGCTGGGCCCGAGGGCCGCGCAGTCAGGAGGCTGAGAGCGGGTGAGGGAGGGGCGGGGATAGGGGCGGCGCGCTCCGCCCCGGCCCTGGTGGCCCCAGGAGGAGACGCCCAGTGCAGGGGGCCGCCCCGGGCCTTTTTGTGCCTGCCCAGGGTGCTGGGGCGTCTGCAGCGCGGCCTGGGGCACGCTGTCAGAGAACAAGGGCCGCCCGCCCTGGGGCGCCCAGCTCTGCCCGACCCCTGCCCGCGACAGCTTACGGCGAGCCGCGGCGCTGGATTCGTGGTCTCCGAAGACTCACCTCCGGGACCAGAGGCCGTCTCATTCACGAGAGCCTTGGTTAGATGTTCATTGAAAGTGAAAGTGACAGATAAAGCTGCTGACACGGACATCAGAAGGAGGTAGAAAGAGTACCCACCCCCACTGTTAGCATTGGATACTTCTCAGCTGACTGCTGAGAATAGAGAAAAAGAATACCTTGAGGTGTAAGAGCTCCCCCAGACCCTCCCCCAAGGCAGACATCCTGAGATAACAGTCGGAGACTAGCCAGGGAGAACAGGTCCTGGGCTGTGTCATCAGGGGAACAAGTCTTGAGAAACAGGTCCCCAGGCAAGATTTGCTACAATTACAGCCGTTAACAAAGAGCCTGAGAAAAGCAATTCCATGAGTAAGACCTTGTGCGGTATGATCCTTAGCTCCTAAAGAAAGGCCAGCTCTCGGGCAAGACCCACCGCTGCACACAGCTTAAGGAAAACGTGAGCGAGAATGTTCTCCTCCTCCTGGAAGGGCCCCGGACTGCCCCCCCCCGCCCCTCCCCCCGAGTTAACTCTCACCAGCTGCTCGCTCCCTGGCACGGGCTGTAAACCCCTGCGGGGCCAGGTCGTGACCTTTGCCTGCAGGGCAGGTCCTTCCAGCTCAGTCCTTTCAGGCGATGAACACGGAATGGTGCTTCTGGTCTGCTGCTCAAGGATATCCGTTTGCCCTTGCCAGCCAGGGCAGTCAGGATCCCTCTGGGAGCTCCTAGCTCCGTCTCGGGGAAGTCCAGCCCACGTGGCTTGGAACTGATGGCGTGGTGGCTGAGAACGGCGGCTGGGGAGAGCCCTGAGCCAGACTGCTTGGGTTTGCATCTCAGCTCCGCCCTGCGCCGGGCAGGTAACCCAGAGCTCGTTGCTGACCTGCGTGATGCCCCGGGTTGTAATTACACAGGTGCGGGCACATAATTGTGCCACCTCCCTCGCAGGGCCATTCACGGGACTGAAGGTGATGGTCCACAGGGAGGACTCGGCAGGGCAGTGCGTGAACCCAGCCTGCTGTATCCTCTCGTGCCGCGCGACTCTGCATTTCCTTTTCCTGTTCAGGATGTGAGATGTGAGAGGCTGGACAGCCTGGGGTTCGTCCGCTGGTCTGGAGCCTGCCTGTGAGGAGGGCTCTGCCTTGTTCAGAGCTCTCCTGAGCGTGAGATAGGCACTTAGTAGATGCTTCTTACATGGGTGAGACGGCCTTCCCAGAGCTGGTGAACTGGGCACTGTTTTGTTTTATTTTAATTATTTATTGGCTACACCTGGAGAAGGCAGTGGCCACCTGCCTCGGTATTCTTGCCTGGAGAGTCCCACGGGCAGCAGAGCCTGGCGAACTACCATCCCTGGGGTCGCAAGGAGTCTGGCCACGACCCAGCGACTACCACACACACACACATTGGCATCACCAGGTCTTAGCTGGGCTTCCCTGGAGCCTCAGCGATAAAGAACCCAACCCCCCCCCCACTCCCCGCCTCAGTGCAGGAGACGTGAGCTTGATTCCTGGGTTGGAAAGATCCCCTGGAGAAGGAAATGGTAGAGACGCCAAGGTAGAGAAGGCAGTAGAATTAACTCTTATACATCCATCACCCACGTCATTGATTACCAGCATGCTCTGGTCTATTTTTTTTTTTTTGGTCTATTTTTATCTGTTCTCAATTTCTTGGGTTTTGATGTTCCAGGAGTATTTTGGAGCAAACCTAGAAATCATACCTGTAAATTCTTGAGCAGGTAATAGCCGTATCACCTCAACATGACCATAGAGCTATCATCATACCAGCACAAGTAACAATGACCGCTTACTAGCATCTGAGAGGTCACTGTTTTCCCTACATTGTTCTCCCCACATTGCCTCGAAGTCCACATCTCACAATTCGGTTGGCATCTCTTGTGAGCGTCTTTCAATCCACAGTCCCCTCTCCCCTCCCCACGCACACGTCCAGACACTTTGCTGAAGAAGCCGGGTCGTCTGTCCTGAGGACTTTCCCATGTTGTGAACCCAGCCCACGGTATCCTCTCGGTGTGGCCCTCTGTGCTGTATGTCACATAAACTGGGAAGTAGATCTGGAGCTTATTTATATTCAGACTCAAGATTTTTTTTTCTTTTGCAAGACCACCTCGTGAGTGGTGTTACGTATTTCTGTTGCATCCTGAGGTGGTACCTAATGTCTGTCCCGCTTTCAGTGTTTTTAAGATTGGTCGGTGGGTTCAGCTTTTGTCAGCCTGATTCCCCTCGACTATAAAGTTCTCTATCAGCCTTTCACCCAAGTTATCTTAGTAGCTGTTGATCTTTGTGTGCTATTTCATTAAGAACTAACTGCCCATTTCTATCATCTGGCCTGCATTTATTGCCCATGATTCTTCTACAAAGAACTTGCCCCCATCGACTTTGCCCTGAAATGAGTCTGAATTGGAAAGGCGGGATCAGCGCTCCATTCTTTCTCTTTGTTCACCAACTAACCTGTTACGAGTTGGTGTCCAAGCAACCTCCAAAGTGACCGATGAGGTTTTTTTAAGTCTCCCTGTGAACTCTTGGCTTTTTGTACATTTAATTGTTTGCATCCACTGTGCTCAAATTTTCAATGTTCAGCTTGTTTGGGGCTGCCTTGGCTGAGTTAGTGGCCCTCAGTAAGCTGTGGAGGGTTGATGAGGTTTGGCGCTTCTAGAGTTGCAGAAAGTGCTCGCATAGACAAGAAGAGAGTGGTGTCAACCCCATGTGAGCAAAGTTTCAAGCAGGACGGACCGGTCAGCTGTACCATGCTCAAAGTAACAGGAGAGAGGTTCTAATGAGCAGTCACTGATGCAGCAACTGGAAGGTCACCAGTGGTCGTGATAAGAGGGCCGTTACAAGGGAAACACTGGAGTGGGTTTGGGGAGGAAATTACAGCCAGTGAGTACTGATTATAATTGCAAAGAATTTCACTGTTAAGGGAAGGAAAAAGATAGGATGGTAACTGGAAAGGGAAATAGGGTCAAAAGAGCTCCTTTTTAAAAAGTTTACTGATCACAAACAGTTTTTTGCAGTATAGTGATTGTCCATGGGGCTGCAAAGAGTGGGACCCAACTGAGCGACTGAACTGATAGTTGATTTACAATGTATTTATTTTTGCAGTACAGCTAAGTGATTTGGTTATACATCTACATATTCTCTTTCATATTCTTTTCCATTATGGGTTATGACAGGATATTGAGTACAATTCCCTGTGCTGTCCAGTAGGACCTTGTTTTTTATCCATCCTATATATGAGCTTGTATCTGCTCAGCCTGGACTCCCAATCCATCCCCCCCACCCACCTGGCAACCGCCAAGTTGTGAGTCCATCTCTGTTCATAGGTATGTTCGCGTGTGTAGTATTTTATATTCCACATGTGATTGCACAAGTGATATATGGTATTTGTCTTTCTCTTTCTGACTTACTCTTTTTCATGAATGAGTAACGTTCCATTCTGTCTGCATACACGGCACCTTCTTCATCCACTCATCTGTTGATGGACATTCAGGTTGTTTTCATGTCTTGGCTATTGTAAATAGTGCTGCAGTGAACCCTGGGATGCATGGATCTTTCTGAATTATGATTTTCTCTGGATACATGCCCAGGAGTGGGGTTGCTGGATCATATGGTTAGTTCTAGTTTTAGTTTTTTGAGAAACCTCCACACTGTTCTCCACAGTGGCTGCACCAGTCTACATTCCCACCAACAGTGTAGGAGGGTTCCGTTTTCTCCAGACCTCCAGCATTTGTTATTTGTAGACTTTAGCCATTTTGACCAGTGTGAGAGCATCCCGCTGGGTGAGGTTTTTAAATCCCACTGGCGTCTCTGTTGTCAGGCGCCTAGAGAGGAGTATAGAGGGAGAGTGTGGTCTGATGGCAAGGGCGTGGTGCCAGGCATCTGGAGACCTGCCCGGCTTGCCCGGCTCTCTGACCTGCTGTCATCTGTCAAGCAGGTAGGACTGTCAACTGAAATCCCTTTCCGCTTTACCGTCCTACGGTTTCATGACGGAGAGCGGGCCTTAGGGGCCACGGGGAGTTGCGGTTGGCCATTCTGATGAGTGATGACCAAAGACTGTCTTTACTGTCTTCAGGCGCTTGATTAATTGTCACAGTGACTGTAGTTTGCATCTCCAGCATAAGACAAAATTGCCTTGGACTGAAGCAAGGGAAAAGTTTGGTTTGATGAAGAGGACTCTTGCACTCTGCCACTGATTAAATTCTGGAGTTGGGGCTCAAGAGAAATGGTGGGATCACCATTAATAAGAGAGAAGGCTGACAAACATTTGCCTACTGGGGCTTCAGGTGGGCTGGACTGAGACAGGGCTGAATTGATAGTTCCCCAGCTTCAAGAAAGAGAGGCTGTAGACTGCAACTTCGGCATTTCTTGGACCCAGAAACTGGCAAGCTTGCTGGTTGTCCTTTCTTCCAGGATGACTTCCTTGTTGTTTCTGTTGAAGAATTCATAAGACAGGGGAGGTACAGGCCTGAAGAGTCTCAGACACAGGGGTCCATTACACGGAGTGTTTTAATACTCACTCTGATAAGTGAAGGCTGTTCCTTATCATAACTGAGACTTTTATATTGTTTAGAGGCAGTAGAAAAATCCAAAGGCATATTGGGTTTAATGACTAGTGAGCAACATGTTTAACTACGGATGTGTAGGTTTTACTGCATTAGTTATAGGGTGAAAAACCTCTTTCACCAGTCAGCCAACATGGGGTCTGCGTTTTAAACCGTCTCTGGATTGAACGAACCCCTTTGCCCCGTTTCTGAGATACCGTGGCCAGCGTGGCTGTGATTGCCAGCATCCCTGTTGAATCATTTGGGAGAAAGAAGTTAGGCTCTGCCCCCAGACACAGGGTAAACAGTCGTACAAACACGTGCCTCACCCAGAGTCTCCCCGCCAACTGCCCCCCGATGCCCTGAAACGTCCTGACTCCCCAGAAGTTAAAAAGACATATTCCCTGGGTCTTAAGGAAAGGCTCGAGACTTGCATTTTAGTGACTTTGTGGAATAATGCTGGATGAGTGGTTCAAATCCTGCAAACGAACCCTCGAGAGAGGTTCTAGGGAAGTCCTTGACAACAGTATTGGTTCCTCTGAGGAAATGTCTGATGAGGACAGTGTTCCTGGGGCTTCCTGGTCTACTGGTTAAAACTCTGCCTCCCAGCGCAGGGGGTGCAGGTTTCATCCTTGGTTGGGGATCCGGGCTCCCACACAGCCAAAAGAGTCAAAACAGAAAACAGAAGTAACTTGTAACAAATTCAATAAAGACTTTAAAAATGGTCCACAATGAAAAAAAAAAAAATCTGAAAAAAAGGCAGTATTCTTGTTTCTGGTGTGACAGGTAGTTTCAGCACCTCTTCATTCTCCGGTCAGTTGCAGAATCTTCAGAGCCTGCTCTCAGATTCCTCCTCCTCACGGACATTTATGCAGCACCTGCTGTGTGCCAGCTGTTCTCCAAAAGCTCCGCATGTATTCATTTAACTCTCACACTGTCGTACCCGTATTACCCAGACCCCATGCCTGGGAAGTGGCCGTCAGGCTTCTATCCAGCAACACAGCCCCAGCATCCATGCCCCTCGTCTGGACCACCAGGCACACGGCCTCCCTGCAGACCACTCACCCGACCTCAGGGCTCACCTTTTCCACAGCCTGCCCAGCGCTCGCCTTCACGCCCTGCCGAGCTCCGCGGCCCAAGATAGCACAGTCCCTGCCCCGTGCAGCCGTTTGGGGTGTGCTGTGGGGCCCAGGGGAGCAGGGGGTTGGCTCCGTCTCCCCAGCACCCAGCACAGGGGGTAGGCGTTAAAGCCATAAGTCCGGAAGAGAGAGTGGTCTGAGCCTGCCCAGGTGAACGCGCAGGGGCTGGTCTTGCAGGGCTGGGGGCAGCCAGCACCCGCCAGGCGCGGGGCCCACAGCTTGGGGACCGTTCACTGTGGTCTGGCCGCAGAAGTGATGTTGGCAACAGAAACCTGTGGGGAACACCGCCTCGGAAAGCCAGTCTACGGCTTGGCGGGTCCTGTCATTGATCTGACGGGATCCCATCACTCTGGGGGCAGGTACAGGAAACCCAGACTCCCCACGTGGTGCCAGCCTCTCCGCAGCCTCTTCCAGGCCGCCTGTGCCCCCAGCCCCCTCCTCGCCCCCATACAGCCCCCCACAACGTCATCTTTAACCCTGACTGCGGCTCTCAGCCTGCTCGGGTGAGCCCAGCAGGACGGCCCCCAGGGCCTGCGTGACCCTGCCCCGGATGTGGGCGGTGAGCTTCACAACAACATTCCTGCCAGTGACGTCCCACTCTTCCCTTTGAGAGCTCATCCTCAACTAGGATGATCTGTGGTTTAGCGGGGCTGTGATTAATATGTTTAGATTACTGATCAAACAGGCTTCCTAAGAAGTGAATTAGAACGTCTCCTGCTGATGTCCTCTTGAAGCCGGTCCCCTCAAGCATGACTCTGAAGTATAATCCATTTAGAGGTTTGAAAAAACTCGACAACAACTGAGCTGATGTTCATTGTCTGGTTACTTACAGACCAGTAACAAATACACTGGAGGAGGAAATGGCAACCCACTCCAGTGTTCTTGCCTGGGAATCCCATGGACCAAGGAGCCTGACGGGCTACATTCGCAAGGTCTTCGAGTTGGACATGACTAATGAACAACAAATACGTTAGGACTATAAACATTGTCACAGAGCTTCTGTTGTGATGAGATGGCTGAGCGTCAGAACAACCTGCTAGGCTGCACAGTGCTGACATCAGGCCCCACGGTGGTTATTTGGGGCCCCCCTCTTCATCACTCAATCACCTCAAAACACCCTGCTCCTTCCAGGCCTGCTGTGACAGCTGCAGCCCTAGAGACTGATCTCCACACACACAAGCCTCTCACCAAATCCTCCAAGATTCACTGGTATCCTGGGGCCTTGGCAATGCCAAAGATGGCCTTGTCCCCCACTGGCAACCTTGGCAACGTAAAATTCCCTTCAGAAATCCCCATATTTACCAGGCGCATGCAGGAGGAAGGGAGTGGGATTTAGGGGTTTACTCACCTTTCATCAGAAATGGCTCATTTCACAAGGAACAAGCTGGGAGTCAGCTCATGGCCATCCTGTGACCACACGTCTCACCCTCAGCTGCACCAGAGAATTTGCAGGGGTGGGGGCGGGGTGGCGGTTTGCAAATCCCAAGGCCTGGCCACACCCCAGGGGCAGTCTCTGGGGTGGGACCCAGGTGTCAGAGATCTTTATTTTTTTGCTATACCACTTGTGGGATCTCATTTCCCCAATCAGGGACTGAACCCGTGCCCCCTGCATCAGAATCACAGCATCAACCACCAGGCCTCCAGGAAGTCCTGAGATTTTTAAGCTCGCCAGTGACTAAGGTGCTGCCAATCTGGGTCCTGCCCGAGGTAGACCAGATGGCAGCAGGAATGTGCCGCAGCCTGCTGAAACAAGACCTCCTTGTTCCCTGTGCTGGGGCCACGCTCCCTGAGGAGTTCCAATTAGCTACATTCACCTGTGACTATTTTTCCACAATTCTGCCCGCAGAGATGTCATTTAATTATCAAAAAACACACCCCACTCTGTGATCTAAGGCATCCACCTGAGGATGCAGCCAGCATCCTGTGCTTCTCAGAGCTGTAAGAATCGGTGTGGCTTTTGTCCCCGCCTGCTACTTTGGGAGCTTATTTTTCTAGCATCGCAATCCTCTAAGATATGAGCTAAGAGGTAATATTCTTACTAAATCAAAATACTGTGTAGGTATTTGTGAGTATAAGTGTGGAAAATGTCATTTTAAAATAATTAAAAAAACACATCTTCTTTAAAACTGTCTTTTATTTTAAAAACAATCTTAATAAAATACCTAGAAATAAACCTACATAAGGAGGCAAAAGATCTGTACTTGGAAACCTATAAGATACTGATGAAAGAAGTTGAAGATGACACAGGTGAAAAATGTGTTCTTGGATTGGAAGAATGAATATTGTCAAAATGACCATACGACCCAAGATAATCTACAGATTGAATGCAATTCCAGCAAATTACCAATGGCATTTTTCACAAAACTAGAAAAAAAGATTTTAAATTTGTATGGAAGCTTGTACACATATTCTTTTACTCTGTATAGTCAAAGCAATCTTGAGAAAGAAAAGCAGAGCTGGACAAACCAGGCTCTCTGACTTCAGACTATACTACAAAGCTACAGTCATCAAAACAGTGTGGTACTGGCACAAAAGCAATTATCAATGGGATGGGATGGAAATAAACCCATGCACCTATGGTCAATTAATCTATGTGAAAGGAGGCAAGAATATACAATGTAGAAAAGACAAGCTCATCAATAAGTGGTGCTGGGAAAACTGGACAGCTACATTTAAAAGAATGAAATTAGAACCTTGTCTAACACCATACACAGAAGTAAACTCAAAATGGATTAAAGACCTAAACACATAACCAGATACTACTAATATAAAACTAGAGGAAAATATAGGCTGGACACTCTGACATAAATCACAGCAAGACCTTTTTGGATCCATCTCCTAGTCAGAGATAGATAAAAATAAAGAAATGGGACCTAATGTAATGAAAAAGCTTTGCACAGCAAAGGAAACCATAAGTAAAACAAAAAGACAACCTACAGAATGGGTGAAGATACTTGCAAATGATGCTACCAACAAGGGATTAATTTCCAAAATACACACACAGCTCAATTAAAAAAAAACAAACAGCCCAGCTTAAAAAACAAACAAACAAAAAAAATGGGTTCAAGACCTAAATAGACAATTCTCCAAAAAAGACATAAAGATGGTTAAGAGGCACATGAAAAGATGCTCAACATTGTTAATTATTAGAGAAATGCAAATCAAAACTACAATGAGGTATCACCTCACACCTGTCAGGATGGCCATCATCAAAGTCAAGTAATAATAAATGCCAGAGAGGGTGTGGAACACCCTACACTGTTGGTGGGAATGTAAATTGGTGTAGCCACGATAGAGAGCAGTACGGAGGGCCCTTAGAAAACTAAAAGCAGAGCTACCATACAGTTCTGGAGTTCCATTCCTGGGCTCATATCCAGAGAAAACCAAATTCAAAATGATACATGTACCCAAGTGTTCACTGCAGCACTATTCACAATAGGCAAGACAGGAAGCAACCTAAACGTCCACTGGTAGATAAACGGATAAAGAAGATGTGGTACATATACACGATGGAATATTACTCAGCCATAAAAAGGGATGAAATAATGCCATTTGCAGCAACATGGATGGACCTAGAGATGATCATACTGTGTGAAGTAAGTCAGAGAAAAACAAGTATCATATGATACCGCTTATATGTGGAATCTTAAACAAAAATGATACAAATGAACTTACGTATGAAACAGTACAAATTAGGAGTTTGGGATTAACACATACACACCACTGTATATAAAAGAGATAACCAACAAGGATCTACTGTTTAGCACAGGGAGCTCTACTCCATACTTTGTAATCACCTATAAAAGAAAAGAATCTGATTGTATGTGTGTGTGTGGGTGTATAACTGAAATACAGACTATCTTCTCTTTGAACAGTCTTCATCCTTTATCGTAAGCTCTGGGGCTTAGGCTCGGAAGTTTGCTCATAAAAGGAAAATGTGCAATGTGACTGCGTTAGGATTTTCAATTCTGCCCTATTAAATTATATTTAAAATGTATTTGATTTTAGCAAATTTGCACACAGATAAAAAGATAAATAAAAATAAATAAAAATGTATCTGCACACAGATCAATTATTTGCACACTGAATAATTTACTTAAAAAGCTTGGAGGCATGCTGAGTAATCAACGTGGGGCTTTTTGTTTTAAAAAGGTACTGTCTCCCCCACCCTGGGGCAACGGGGGTGCCCTGACCGACCTGGTGGCCCTTGAATCCCGCTTTCATCTTCTTTGTACAAATGACACGAAAGCAGAGCGAGCTCAGCTGGCTCCTCCTGCTGCTGCCAGGAGTTAAGGGACTCAGGAAACAGGACCAGGGGACCAGGGGTCGGGGTGTCCGGACACCAGGCTAGGACTCTTCAGTGTGACATCAAGAAAGACTGGTACTCACAATGCACTGAACTCATAGGTGATTTATTGCTTTAAGTAACTAAACAAGAAAGAGGAGAGACAGGCTGCTGGGCACGTCAGTCGGCACTCTCTCTCCAGGCTTTGCAGCTGCATCTACTTAGAGCCTCCACAGTATTTTCTGGACGACATAAACACATCATAACACGCGTGGGAAGCGACCTGGCCAAGGACACGCTGATTACAGTAACACGCAACAGAGGCTCCCCACCAGTCAGCTGGCCCTGAAACAACAGAACGAAGGTGTGTTCCTAGGGTGTGCTGAAGACAAAACCTTAAATGTTTTTTTGGCATTAATACAAACACAGAATACTTTCACGGACATTCTGCTGAAGTGGGTACACGCACAGAATTGCCCCTGCGTTTCCAGATCACCAGTATCCATGGGAACACCTAGAGAAAAGCCAGGAGGCGAGGCACCTCCCCTCCCAATGTCACGTTCTTTGCCAAAGCAGCAGGGTCCAGGGGTTAGACAGAGGAAAGCAGTGGCCGGGCTCCAGGGCGTGTTACAAGCACCCAGCAGCTGCAGCGACAGCAGGGGCTGGACCCCCATCTCGGGGCGGGGGCTGGGGGCGGCGACCACGTCCGCCTTCGCTGGCAGCCAGGCAGGTCCCGGGGTTTGGCCTGAGGCTCCCTGGAGACCTTAGGTGGTGCAGCCCCTCCAGGAGCGGTAAGAGTCAGGGCTGGACTCCCAGGACACATTTCAAAAGGATGTGCAGAAACCAACGCTGCCGGGGACCCGGCCCTCCTCGGAGGGCTCATTAAGCTCACCACGAGGGGTCACGCCAAGCCAAAGGTAGCCCCCAGCCCGCCGGCCCCGCGAGACTCAGGGGCGCTCGGCTGCCGCGGGCCCCGGAGCCACCCCCGCGGAAACCCCCGCGCCGGCATCCTCTCCAGGCTCGGAGCCGGGGCGCCCCGCGCTGCCCCCCACCGGGGCCGGGCTGGGGCCCGCGGGGCCGTTCTGCACAGCCTCGCCCTCCACACACGGCCGTCCGTCCGGACACGGCTTCTCCGCGGGGCCCTCCGCCCAGCTGGGGGCCGCCCCTTCCGCGGAGGCCCAGTCCTCCCGCCCGGGCGCACGGCTCCCCGCGTCTCCCGCTCTGGGAAGCTGCTCTTCTGGGTTCTTCTCGCTTTCTTCGGCTTGCCGCTTGCCCCTGGCACGGAGTTTCCCTCTGGATTTCCTCGTCGGCCTGTTACGCATCTCGTCTCGGGAGAATCGCCACTGAAACTAGAGATTGGGGGAGAAGAGAGATAAATACATGCAGCTTCCGTGACCCCAGAGCATCCCTGGACACGAGCTCTGCGTTCACACCCACGTCTGGCAGCGAGACACACAAGGCCCGCTATTCCCCAACCACGGCCCAAACCTCGCACCCACTGGGAGCCGGCAGTTCCTGCCAAAGCAGGGACTCTAGGGGTGAATTTCCGGGGAGAGGGCCCCATACCAAAGGCCTGGCCTGGGAAGGGAGGTGCTGAAACCCTGTCATCTGGAGAAGCAGGAGGGGTGCAGGCACATGGGCCTACTCTTCCTCAGGGTATCACCCGGCTCAGAACCTGGGCACTCAGGTCCCCCTGCAGAACTGGCAGGCCGTGCCAGCCGCCAGCCGCACCCTGCTCTGCTAGAGAGCCCCCCCAAAGCCTTCACTCCCTTCCAGGCCAAGCAACGCCCAATGACCAGGCCACGTGGGGACAACGGCCCATCCTCCTGGTCCCCCCAGCACTGGTCAGGTCACTGCGGTCACCGTGAGGGAGCCCAGCATCTCCTTCAGCCACGCGCCCTTCCCCACGGGCGTTCCCACAGCACTCCCCCTGAAACCTCCTCCAAACCCACCGCAGCTGCCACTTCCCAGGGAGCCCCACGCTGCACTCCCTGTGGGCAGGGGAGTCCACAGAGCGGAGAGGCCTAAGGGCACAGTCAGCGCCAGGGCTGGACAAGGACGGGGTCACAGGGACGCCAAAGAGGGGGACTGCCCAGGGCGGAGTCCACCCAGCTCGGCCGCGTGCTAATCTATACGACGGGGGAGTTCCTCTAACTTAAATCGGGGCGGGTGACTCTATCTGCACCCAGTCAGATAATAAGGACTTTAGGTTTTTCAGGCCACGTGTTCTCTGTTGCAGCCTCTCCACTCTGCTATTGTAGCGCAAAAGCAGTCACAGGTAATAATACATAAAAGGTCATCACCGTGTTCCAATAAAACTTTATCGACAACATCAGGCAGTGGGCCGGCCCCTTTTGGACCGAGAGCTGCAGTGAGCCAAGCTCTGCCGTAGAAGGTGTTCACGTCCATTTGATGATGCGACAATCCACGTGACAGGCTTAGCGCTGCGTCCAGCACATGATGTACCAGGTGTATTCACCGTAACTGACGCTGCATGTCAGTTCAGAGCGTCAGGGACGCCGCCTGTCCTCCGTTCCGGCATCCCGGGGATACAGCAGGGAGTCTGGCGCGGAGAAGATGCTCAGAGCCCTTTGTGAGACAGATGACGCGGAGGACGCAGCGCCGGCCAAGCTGGCTACCCTGCGCATCAGGGGAAGCCGGTCCTGTAATTTTAAGTCAAAACACAGCCTGGGCTTTAGCAAGGAGGCGCGGGCGCATCCCCACATCAGGTCTGGCGGAGCTCCAGAAAGAGAGATTAATCTGGGAAGAAAAGAGGAGTAAAACGTCCAAGTCCTGCTGAGCCTGCTGACAAGAGGAGCCGCTCTGGAGGGAGGCGGTTTGGGAGCCTGCACACTAGGGAGAAATCCGGGCGCAGAGCTGGGGCAGACACGGAGGCGGGAGGAGCGGTGAAGGAAGGCGCAGACGTGGGTCCCTGTGTTCACAAGGGAGGCACGCGCTGTGCAAACGGCCTTCCCCTGCGCCCCGGAGCTCCGCCGGCGGGGTGGGGGGCGGTGTCCCCTCCGGAGACTCGGGTTTTACGGGGAAGGGAACTGGGGGGCCTCGACCCCGGGGGAGGGCGTCGGCCTCCCCACCCCCGGACACGCGGCTCCACTTGAAGTTGCACGTCTTTCTTTCCCTTCATTTCTTTCCACGTGAGTCGAAGCACACTGGTGTCACCAAACACGGACTTGGAGCTAAGCCCTTCTGCTACTGAAAGAGAAGCGAAAGGAGCCTTCCATCTGAATGACTTCTGGTGAGGCTCCACGCCGGCAGCTGTACCATCCAGGGAAAACCATTTCCTAAGGCTCTACCACCTCACAGATAAATCTGGGTGCTTTCCCAGGAAGAAGCAAAAATGTACCGCATAAATTCTTTAAAAATCTGCCACCTCCATGGCATTCTCAGCGGGAGAGGTCTACTTCCCCAAATAAGACATCTGCCTGGACACACTCAGGGCTCCGAGATGGAACACATCCTGGGGTGAGTGCGCCGACTCCTTTTGAACAAGACCAGCAAATCTGGATATTCCATCAACCAACAGGAAAAGCAGTGAAGTGTGTATGCTGAGGTTGTGTGTGTTACGCGCTCAGTCGTGTCCAACTCTTTGCAACTCCATGAACTGTAGCCCGCCAGACTCCTCGGTCCATGGGATTCTCCAGGCAAGAAGATTCTTCAGCCAAGACTGCAGCAGGCATCTTGGGGCCCCACGATCACCAGTGGGGGACTAGGACCTCTGACCTCAGCACGGACGCTGTGGCCTCCAGGGCCAGCCCTGCATGGCTCTTGGGTACCACACGGTCATCCTTCATTACCGCTGCCTTCTCGTGTGCTGCTGTTGCATTTTAATTCCAGCCCACATGAAGAGGTTTTTTTTTTTTTTAAATGGGTGTCTCCAAATAGTCAGATACTCCAAATACTCTCTTCATCTGCATGGTTTTACAAAAAGGCCAGTTAAGCTGGTCAATATACAGCGAGCTGAGAGCCAGCCAGCTCTCAGAGAAGTTGGAAGAAGTTGTACTTTTGTCAAAAAAAAAAAAACCTGGTGAGACCTCTTCGGCTGAAAGGCCCAAAGTAAGACAACACAGTGCTACAGGTAGTGTGGTGGCTAAGACCCCGGTTCAAACCCCGGTTCTGGCATTTGGTAGCTGTCTGTCGGCAAAGTAATAAAGGAAAACAATAGAATGGGAAAGACTAGAGACCTCTTCAAGAAAATTAGAGATACCAAGGGAACATTTCATGCAGAGATGGGCTCAATAAAGGACAGAAATGGGATGGACCTAACAGAAGCAGAAGATATTAAGAAGAGGTGGCAAGAATACACAGAAGAACTGTACAAAAAAGATCTTCATGACCCAGATAATCAGGATGGTGTGATCACTCACCTAGAGCCAGACATCCTGGAATGTGAAGTCAAGTGGGCCTTAGGAAGCATCACTACGAACAAAGCTAGTGGAGGTGATGGAATTCCAGTTGAGCTATTTAAAATCCTAAAAGATGATGCTGTGAAGGTGCTGCACTCAATATGCCAGGAAATTTGGAAAACTCAGCAGTGACCACAGGACTGGAAAAGGTCAGTTTTCATTCCAATCCCAAAGAAAGGCAATGCAAAGAATGCTCAAACTACCACAGAATTGCACTCATCTCACATGCTAGTAATGCGCAAGTCTCCAAGCCAGGCTTCAGCAATACGTGAACCGTGAACTTCCAGATGTTCAAGCTGGTTTTAGAAAAAGCAGAGGAACCAGAGATCAAATTGCCAACATCCGCTGGATCATCAAAAAAGAGAGTTCCAGAAAAAACATCTATTTCTGCTTTATTGACTATGCCAAAGCTTTTGACTGTGTGGATCACAATAAACTGTGGAAACTTCTGAAAGAGATGGGAATACCAGACCACCTGACCTGCCTCCTGAGAAACCTGTATGCAGGTCAGGAAGCAACAGTTAGAACTGGACACGGAACAACACACTGGTTCCAAATAGGAAAAGGAGTACGTCAAGGCTGTATATTGTCACCCTGCTTATTTAACTTATATGCAGAGTACATCATGAGAAACGTTGGGCTGGAGGAAGCACAAGCTGGAATCAAGATTGCTGGGAGAAATATCAATAATCTCAGATACGCAGATGACACCACCCTTATGGCAGAAAGTGAAGAGGAACTAAAAAGCCTCTTGATGAAAGTGAAAGAGTAGAGTGAAAAAGTTGGCTTAAAGCTCAACATTCAGAAAACTGAGATCATGGCATCTGGTCCCATCACTTCATGGCAGATAGATGGGGAAACAGTGGAAACAGCAGCTGACTTTATTTTTTCTGGGTTCCAGAGTCACTGCAGATGGTGACTGCGACAATGAACTTAAAAGACGCTTACTCCTTGGAAGGAAGGTTATGACCAACCTAGACAGCATATTAAAAAGCAGAGACATTACTTTGCCAACAAAGGTCTGTCTAGTCAAGGCTATGGTTTTTCCAGTAGTCATGTATGGATGTGAGATTTGGACTATAAAGAAAGCTGAGCACCGAAGAATTGATGCTTTTGAACTGTGTTGCTGGAAAGACTCTTGAGAGTCCCTTGGACTGCAAGGAGATCCAACCAGTCCATCCTAAAGAAGATCAGTCCTGGGTGTTCATTGGAAGGACTGATGTTGAAGCTGGAACTCCCATACTTTGGCCACCTGATGCAAAGAGCTGACTCATTTGAAAAGCCCCCGATACTGGGAAAGACTGAGGGCAGGAGGAGAGGGGAAGACAGAGGATGAGATGGTTGGATGGCATCACCGACTCGATGGACATGGGTTTGGGTGGACTCCGGGAGTTGGTGATGGACAGGGAGGCCTGGTGGGCTGCCGTTCATGGGGTCGCAAAGAGTCGGACACGACTGAGCAACTGAACTGAACTGACTGTCCTTAGGCAAGACAGGAATCTCCAGAAGAGCTGCCCTCGCCCCCGGGGCTGGGTGAACACCCCTGGGGACCCACTCACCCGCAGTGGATGTGAGTCACTCCTGGGAATCCCACTCACCCCGCGGTTGGGTGCAGGGGGCCCGCTGGCCCACTCACAGCGCCCCCTGCAGGCGGCTGGTGCACACGATCGTGCCCATCCCCCGGGGCCCAGAGTCCACCCTGGACCCTGGCTCTTTTTTCTTTCCTTTTTAAATTATTTATGCATTTATCTGGCTGAGCCGGGTCTCAGCCGTGGCACGCAGGATCTCTTAGCTGTGGAAGACCCTGGCGAGTCTCTAATGCGAACCCGATGTCCTCGCAAAGGCTGCTCTTGCTAAGTGAACAGCAGAGGCGTCCTGGCCGGGTCCGGATTCCCGCAGAGGATCACGCTGCACCGCCCTCCTGATACAACACCACGGAGGACACGGCGGGCTGGGCCTGCGGGGGGCGCTCTGCTCACTCTTTCCAGGCCCCGACCTGGGCTGCTGGGCAGAAGAGGATTTGGGACTGTCCATGCCGAGCTGGATGGGACTACTGCGACCCGTGTTTTTCTGTCCTTCGGAAAACTCTGCCAAGCCAAACGCCTTCAAGGACGGCACCATTCTGTCTGTCCTTAGATGGAGGGTGGTGATGTCACTGACTCCCCAAGCTCCTGGGGGTCCCCAGCCACCACAGCTCTTCCGGGGCCGCAGCCGGATCACCCGGAGGCTGCGGCTGGAGTCCTCCCCTTACTCCCTCTCCTTTGCAGGGAGCACTCTCACAAAGCAGGGAAGTAGACCTGGCTGAACCTCAGGCTCTCTAGAATCTAAAAGCTAAATGTTCTGAGTGTCCCATGCTGTGACAAGGTTTCCCGTCTCCCTGAATCCCCGAAGCAGTGCTCTCACTAGGAACTGTAGGCACCATTTTATGATGAGTCTGTAGTGGTTCAGACAGGTGAAGTAACTCTCCGAAGGTCACACAGCTAGAAAACAGCAGAGCTGAAATTGAAACACAGCTTTCTGTGACCCTACACTAATGTTCCATCTGCTTCTTCTTGGTGGGTAAAAGGTTTCAGACTCACATTCTGGAAGGAAGGGAGGACACGAAGACAGGGGAGATGCCATGCACCTTTGGAATAGCTCAGCCCGCCCATAAGTGCCTCAGCTTTCAGACTTCATGACATCAGGGCAGAATCTGCTAGGTCAAGGCTTGATGCATGAAACCAAGTGGTCAGCTAATGGAAGGACAGATTTAACTGCCATGAAAGATGCTTCTGTTTGTCTGATTAAAAACAAAACAAAACAAATATCTACAATGAACATACCCTGACAGGCCTATTTTTAAAAAATCAATAATGATAAATTTTGAATGGAGATCCACATGGTGAGCCTGGAAAGGGGTCCTAAACTATTCAGCCGAGACACTGGCTCTCAGACTTGCGTGGGCATTCAGGATCACCTAGGGGACGCCTTCAGACACAGGGCCCCCACCCTATCCCGGGGTTTCTGATCGGGGGGCCTGGGGAGGCCACAGAGACTGGCACTTCACACAAGCTCCTTGGTGATGCCGATTCTGCAGGTTCACGGGCCACAGTGTGAGAAACGCACAGCGAAGACCACCACCAGTTCACTGCGGGAAACGGCCTCCCCCCACCCCCCCACGCCCCCACCAGCCCCAGCCCGGCATCCGTGGGAGGGTCTCCTCCACCAGCCTCACTGGCAGGCTCCCCTCACTGCTGTGCTCGGGACAGTCACAGTCTTGAAGGAACAATAAAAGGACAATTGGCTGTGGGACCATGTGGGTCCCCTTAACGCAGGTGGCTTGCAGCAGTAAAAATTACAGAGCTACGAGGTCAGTGGTTGCTTGCATCCTTGGATTCAGGGGACCTCAGATATGGGAGGCTCACTCTGAATTACACTCGGATTAACCTCCGCGCTCTCCAAGGGTGGGTGGTCTGTATCTCAGACCCCGAGGCGGGATAGCTTGCCGTGGGGCGGCTCTGAGCAGAGGTCGGCGGCATCACACGCAGAGGCAGGCCGCCAGGCTGGAGGATGCATAGCGTCCTGAGCGGTTCCAAGGCGAGTCTCTGAAGACGACCAGCTGCTGCAGACGGAGCGGGGTGGACAGGCCTTCCCAGGCCAGGGCATGAGTGGGGTGAGGGTGTGCAGCCAGCGTAGAAACCGAGAAAACCCCGACTAGCCGTCTGTGCCTGAAATAAGTGCAGGAAAGGGAACGTTCTCTTTACAGCAGTGCACGCATGTCCAGAGTTCCACGTCAGCAGGGCTGGTGGATTTAATTCACACGTTTTAAAACCTGTCTGTATCTGCCTCCACTTCGGTAGTTTAGCTGAAGACAGATGTCTCCCGGGTTGCAGAAAGCACGTCTTACCTTCAAAGGAAGTTAATATTTGCTTTTAAAGCCACACTCACAGGTGAACAAAGAGGTTTCTTTCAAATACTGGAAAGTCCTGTTTGGAGAATTTTATCCACTTGGTTGATTAAAAGAGGACTAAATATGCCGCATCCTTGACGTCTGAATTTTGCACTCTTTTTCCTCAAACGTCAGTGCTAGACACACCACGCACGTCCTGGGTCCAGCAGTTTGATTGTTCATTCGCTGGTTCAACAAGTGTTTGCGGAGTACGAACTAAAAGCCAGGGGCTGGGCATACAGCAGTGAGAACAGAAAGGGTGTGATCTCACAGAGTGAATGTCCGATTCTCCTGGCGGAGGATAAGCTATTGATCACAAATAACTAGGAACAGAGAGGAGACAGGAACAGAGAGGAGAGGAACATGGCTCTTCCCGGGGAATCGCAGAAGAGCCTGTCTTGGTCTAAAGGGAGAGGACGCCGTCCTGAGACAATACAAAGGAAGAGAGCATCCCAGGTGCAGGGACCACCCAAAGGCCCTGTGGCAGCGAGGAGCCCAAGAGAGCCTGCAGGCCAGGGCACTGGGATGCAGAAGACAGGCGGGATGCAGAAGACCGGTGGGATGGGGCGGGGCAGGGTGCGGGGAGACCCCACAGGGCCATGTGGACCCCAGCAAAAGCTCCCACCTTTATCTTGAAAAACACAAAGCTTTAGAAGCATTATAAGTAGCCGGGTGACACGACTCTGCTTTTTTAGAAGATCACTTTGGTTCTGAGTGGAGAACACACTTGAAAGGGAGGCCTGTCCTCAGGAGATGAGGGTAGTCCAGGCAAGTGATGATGGGAGAGGGGGGTTCCAGGGGGTCAAGGACCTAAAACTAGACATGCCTTCAGGCCAGACTGGCGGTGGGGGAGGAGACGGAGGCCCCAGGTGAGCTCCAGGGGCGGGAGCCTGGGGCATCGGAAGGACTGGCCCTCTCGGTGGGGAAGACTCAGGGGTAGGCACAGGGGCCGTCTAGGTCTGGGGGTGCAGGAGATTCTCTAAGGAAGAGAAGTGGGGAGATGCAGAGCTCCCAAAGAGGCAGTGGGTGGGAAACGAGGTGGGCGCGGTGGGGCAGAGAGAGAACAAGGCGCTTCCCGGGCTGGAAGGCGTGGCTGGTGTGAGGGCGCCCGGGGTCTCCCGGGAGCCGGACAGCGAACCCTGGGCTTAGGAGCGGGGCCGGGCGCCGGGGCCGGTACAGGCCGGCCTCCGGGGGCCGCCCCGCGTCACAGCGAGGGCAGTGCCCACTGCCAGCCACCCCCGCGAGGCGCAGGGCTGAGCGAGCCTCCTTGAGGCGCAGGCCTTGAGGGCAGCGGGCTGCGGTGGACGCTTCTCCTGACCCGGCAGAGCCGGCGCCGCCCTCCGGACCCTCCCTGCCGAACGTTCACAGCGGCCCTGCGCCCCGTCCTGAATCCCGCCGCCCAGGTTTCCACCTGCCCTTCCCGCGGTGACGGTCCAGCGCGAACCAGAACCAGCCCCCGGCGGCCCTCAGGGTCCTGTGGAGGGGCGGCCCCAACCTGTTCAGGGCCTGGCACGCCTGCCCGGGTCCCCCGTTCCCAGCACGCGAGGAGGCCCGGTGGTGGTGCCCAGAGCCGGGTGGGGGCGTCCAGCGGGCTCTGCCCCATGGCGCGGGGCCGTGCCCGTCACAGGGACAGCGAGCTGGCCCCAGGGCACGCCCGCCTGGCCCCGCGGGGCCCCTGGGAGGAGCACCCTCGGGGGCAAAGCCTGGGGGTGTGCAGCCACTGCGGAGGGCCTGGGCTCAGCCTCAGGAAACACAGGGTGCACCCCCCCACACACACCGTCTCAGGGCAACTGCGCTTCCAGGAGGGTTTGAGTGACGTCCCCGGACGGGGGGGCATGGCCTGGCCCGAGGACTTGCTCCCCAGGGGCACCGCCCTGCGCCCACACCAGCCGCGGCCACTCAGCCCTGCAGGCCGGGCCCTTTGGGGAAGGTGTTCTGGCATATTCTCTCTGCCAGGATCTCCAAACTTCCAACGGCTGGAGGGATGGGGGCCAGGCCGGAGCTCTGGCCAGCTCACCGGGAGATGAAGACACAGAGGAGCCGGGCATGGGCCCCCCGACCAGGCTGCAGCTGCCTCCCCACGCCCCCCACTTCAGCCTCCAGAATGCGAACCCTGCCCACCCAAGCATCCTCGCAAGAGGCCCGGCCACACGGCCCCCAGCACCCCCAGCTGCAGGTGACGTGGCTCATTTTTGCCGAGGGGGGCTCAGGGGTCCCCCCGGGTTCCGCAGAGCTGGGCCCAGGGGAGACAGCAAGGTCACTCACCTTCGATTCCTTCTTCTTGACCTTCTGAGGTAGACACGGTCTCTGGAGAAAGACGACCTGCTTGGTGGACACGGTCCCCTCCCTGCAACACACACACGGGAGGCAAGGATGAGTCTGTTACACCCGGGGGCCCGGACCTCACACGGAGGCCTCCACCTCCAACTTCATCCAGGCCAGCCGCCCAGGGAGGGAAGGCAGCCGCCCCAGAGGGACAGGTCAGAGGTCATGAAGCCCCCCAACAGCATGCACCTTTGCTTCCCGGGGGCTGTCTGGCGGGCCCAACAGAAGCGGGCACCCCTGAAAGACAGTTTTGTGTCTGAAAACGCCCCTTCCGTGGTGTGAAATCACAGCTGGCATCTTGGCCAAATGATGACAAAGTGGCCTCAGTGAACACTGGACTGGGGTTGGCGGGGGCAAGGAGTGGGGGGCTCTTCCAAGTCTGTCTTTGGGGATGAGGCTGGGGGGGCGGGGTGGCCTGGTTGACCCGGGATGGGTGGCCAGTGAGGAGGCTCATGCTGGCTGTGTGTCCTCAGGTTTGTGATGGAGCCTCCCTGAGCCTCAGTTTCTTCATCTATAAAATGGGCACAAGATCTGTGCTTACCAAACCACAGGTAATTAGGAGGACTAGTTTGACAGTAAACCCAGAGGACGGACAGAAGGCCTTTCAGGGTTGGTAAGACTGGGATAAATCCCCAAAACAACGAACAATCCCACCTCCCAAGATGCTCTGAGGAATGGATGAGACTGTACATCTAGATGAGACTGTTCCCGGCCCGGGGCACACACTAGGTGCTAAGTTTCTCTTGCAAATGAGAATGCCTGGGCCCCCTCCACCCCGCGACAGGCTGGGCTGCCCACGTGGGGAGGGGGTGCCCGGGGCAGGGATGGTTAAGAATCTGAAATGCTGGGCCTGCCCTTCCTCAGGTGGAGAGCTGATGCCATAGGATTCCACGAGTCACGCACACGAAGAGCTAGTCGAACGGTGCAAGCGTTCGATAAGGTAACGCTGGTTATCGGTACCTGGTCGTCCTGACGACGGGGGTCGGCAGCACACAGGTGAGCTGCCAGCCGTAGGCAGCCAGCGAGTTCAGCAGGGGCACGTAGTCCGTCTGCACCTCGACACCCTGGGGAGAAAGGCCAGGTCAGGGCTGGGGCCGCCTCCGCTGACCTTGGCTCAGGGATGGGAGGGACCACCCGGCCACCAACCCAACAGAGCGGAAGGGGGCCCGCGCTCTGGAACAAAGATTCTGCAAGAGCCTGGGCCCAAAGGCCAGCGTGGGGTCTCCCTCCGCCCCCCCCACCTCCGGGCCTGCGCCATCGGGGGTCTTCCCCCCCCAGTCTCCCTCCACCCCCCCGTCCAGGTCTGCGCCATCGGGGGTCTCCCCCCACCCCCTCTGTCCAGGTCTGTGCCATCAGGGGTCTCCCTCCGCCCAGGTCTGCACCGTCGTGGGGTCTCCCTCTCGCCCGGGTCTGTGCCGTTTGAGCCGAGGGGTTAACGCGTTTGTTTTGTTTTACTCTCATTTGGACAAATCGCCTCCTCCGTGAGAGTCACTGAAGAAGCACAGTCACTTCGCCACCAGGACAGACCCAGGGCCCGTGACCACGCGCTGCTCAGGCGGGTTCAGAGCGTCTTGTGGGAGTTAACGTACATCTGAGCAAACATCGAGTCACTGCATCCAACCAGCGCGGTCACACACACACACACACACACACACACACACACGTGTGCGCGGGCACACAGGCGGGGAACTTCACCGCGTCACACATCCTGCCATAAAGGTGTAGATGAAACCTGTTTCACTTCCAGTCATGGAGGGAGGAGAGGAGGGGACTGACGCTTGTCTTTCAATTTAAAACCCAGTCCTGCTCCCATGGGGAGAGGACCCCACCGTGACGCCCCCACCTGGGACCCCCCACCTCTGACCCTGTACCCTGCTTTCTCAAGAGGCAGGTGGACTTCCGGGGGCAGCCCCACCCAGCCCTGCACCCTGACAGGTGTCCAGAGTCCCTGTGGCCGGGACAGCCGCAGGACCTGCTCAGGAGGACCGCAGGCCGGCGGAGGGGCGGAGGGGAGGGGCTCAGCCCTGCCGCTGGGTTCCCGTCCCAAAGACACCAGGGCGCGCGCACACACTCCCCCGAACACAAGACGGCCCACTGGCAGGGCCAGGAGGCTGGCCGGTCTGCGCAAAGGGGCCAGGGCCATCGTGGTGAGGGCGGGCTGCCTGGGGCTTGGGGGCTGGGGGACGCGGGCGGGCTGAGCCAGGAGGGGCTACCTGGGGGGACCCCAGCACGAGCAACACAGCCAGCACCGGGCAGAGGGCTGGCCTGCAGCGAGGGGGCCTCTGGGGACAGAACCGGGGGCCCGGAGAAAGAAGCGGGCGGGCAGCCCTGCTTCCCCAGGGGCCTCTAGATCTCCCGTCTCAGGAACCTGTCCCAGCGTGGCCACTGCAGCCAGCATCCCCGGGAGCCCCCACTGCACACAGGACGTCATGGCTCATGCCAGCGGCTCTCCCAGTGCGGTCCCATGAGCAGCCTCCCCCTGGAACCTGTTGCAGACAGAGTCTCGGGACCCACCCAGACCTGCACATCAGAAACTCTGGGGGTGAGCCCAGGGGGCTGCTTTTTCCTTCTTTTCTTCATGAAAGTGCTGCACGGGACCAGGGCATGCCGTCAGTCTTGTGGTTCAGACCCCGCACGTATCCCTGGTCAGGGAGCCAAAATCTCACATGCCGCGTGCTGGTGTGGCCAAAGGAAATCACAGAAGTGCTGCCAACTCACAGTATTCTGTTGTTTTCAGGTGTACACCACAGCGATCCAGTATTTTTACAGATTATACTCCACATAAGCCATGCCCGCCACATGCATGCTCAGTCGTGTCTGACTCTTGGCCACCACACTGGCTGCAGCCCACCAGGCTCCTCTATTCATGGGATTTCCCAGCAAGAATACTGGACTGGGGTGCCATTTCCTCCTCCAGAGGATCTTCCCGACCCAGGGATTGAACCCGTGCCTCTGGCATTGGCAGCTGGATTCGTTACCGCTGAGTCACTGGGGAAACTCTGTATAAAGTGATCCTAAAATGCGTATTCCGTGTGCTGCACATTACACCCCAGCATCTTGTTTATTTTATACACGGTAGGCTGTACCTCTTGATCCCCTCTACCTGCCTTGCCCCCCACCCCCGCTTCATTTTCTTCACTGGTAAGCACTAGCTTGTCCTCTGTGTCTGTGAGGCTGTTTCTGCTTTGCTACATTTATTCATTTTATTTCTTAGACTTCACATGTAACTGGAATCATAAAGCATCTCTTTCTCTGCCTTATTTTACTGATAAGCGTAATACTTCCTAGGTCCATCCATGTTGCTGCAAATGATATTATTTCATCCTTTTCTATGGTTGAGTAATATTCCACTGTGTGTGTATAGACATATAGTGCGTGTGTGTGTGTACACAAATACACCACTCTTTTTAATCCATTTATCTATTGACTTGGATTTCTTCTGTATTTTAGCAATTATAAATATTGCTGCTATGAACACTGACGTACATGTATCTTTTCTAATTAGTGTTTTCATTTCCTTTGGAAACACACCTAGGAGTGGATCATATGGCAGCTCTATTTTTTTTTTAAAAGAACACGTCTAATAGTTAAGATGCAACTTAGTCTGGAGAAGACTGCCTAGAGAATCAATTAGTTTTCTTCTGATGACAGAAAAGAGTCTGCAGTTTTGTGGCCAGAATCTGTCTGCTGTTAGCTGGAAGCTGAGCCCTCCCCTCATTCTCCACGAGGGGAGGAGAGGTCAGGGGGCTCTGAAAGGCTCAGCCCTGCACTGACATGGTGCGGGGGCAGCTGGATGGGGGAGGGAGGGAGGGGGGGAGGGAGGGCGGTACAAAAACCAACCGTGGAGGGGACGGGAAGGCCTGTTTTGGCCCCGACCCTGAAGCCCCCACGCAGGCCCCACCCCATTTCTGCCCCACCTCCAGGCACACGGGGCCCTCCCTGCCAGGCCCGCCTGGCCAGTACATCCCCGGCGCTGGGCAGGGCCCTCCCCGCCTGCTGAGGCCACTTTACCCTGAGAAGCTGGGCCCCCATCCCTGCATCCTGGATTGAAGGAGAAGGAAGAAAATGTGAAATCCACACTCGGGCTTTGAGAGGTTGTGATTACTCGGGTCTATCAAGAATAGCCTTCCCACTTTATCAAGCGCCGGTGACAGGCCCGCCACAATCAGACAGTCGCTATGGCAACCAGGACCAGGCCCAGTGGTGCTCACAAAGCCCAAGCGGTAGGATGGAGCCCTTTCATCGGCGCTGGGCCGGATTCGCTCCTCTGCGCCCAGCGTGGCCGGACAATGGGCACCCCGGGGGCAGCCTGGCCCGCCTGCCCAGACAGGGCTCCCGAGCTGCTCGGGCTTTGCTCTGCGCTCTTCTCCTCCTTCACCATCTTCAAGAGGAAGACGCAGGATTCCTCCCCAGCAGCTTTCCCCCTCAAGGTGGGGGATGCCAGCCAGAGGGCCCAGAACCATAAAGACCAAAAGGAAAACAGAAAAAACACAGCAAAACATGGCCCTGCTGAGACAGCCGAGGGTTCCGTCTCGGGTGCTGCCAGCCGGCGGTCACAGGACGGGTGGAAAAGGGAAATACGAACGGTCCGGGGGTGAGGGGGCTCACCCTGCCAGTCTCTGCCACACCCAGCCCTCTGGGCTGACATTGATTTAATTAACAGTTCATGCGGTTTTCCACAGGCACCTGTATCAAAGTCGGTTTGCATATTATCAATAGTCAGAAGATGACATTTCTAAAAACACGACACGGGCCCCATGCAGTCAGCGGAAGCAGCTTTCAAGTCCGTGCGCTAGGAAAGGGGGTCGGGCAGGCGTCGGATGGAAGGCTCTCTCTGATCTGCTTTTCCGTGACACTCCAGTGAGGAGGGACGCACACGCAGCACTCCAAAGCCAGCCCGCTGATCAAACGGAAAGACATTTCTGGGAACAGGAGCAAAAACTTTAATTAACTCCCCACTCTCCTGTGTGGATGCGGCATCTCCGATCACACCTGGAGTGTTAAAAAAAACGGGGCATGTCCTGTGGTTCTTCGACTTGCACAAAAGGGATTCGTTTGTATTTATGGCTCTTTTTCCTTTGTTCCCGACCATGCCTCCGGTGGCTACGAATCCACTAAAGAAAGGGACATCCAACGCAACCTTCCTTTGCCCTCCAAAACCAGGACAACATGCTCAGGGTTTATTAACAAACACTTGTGTCTTCTGATCCTTTCCAAGATCCCCTGCAGCAGGGAATATTAGGAGGTGACACCCTGGCCCAGTGAGAAAGTTTCTATACTGGTATCATCACCACACACCTCTCTTTTTCTTGTTTCCATTCTAGAAGGATCTGGGACAAAAGCAGCTTAAAAGACACTTTGCTCCTGACTTGGGACTGGAGATAAAGAAGGGAATTCAGTTTCCATGTCTGAAAAGTACGCAGGACCTCTGGGCTGGTCTCCTAGCAGCCTTGGGGGGTCCTTCCCCTCCATTCCCTGAGAGGACACGTGAAGTAACAGCCCACAAGAGGCTTTTGTAAACTGCTGCCAAAGCACTAATGCCCAACACTAATTGGCAAGCCACGTTTATATACCATTTCCTTACGTATCAACTGTAGGCATCTTTTGATTTCCTACCATGGGACATGAAGGCTTAGCGTTCCCGTTCACATTTCTTACTTTCTCTTTCTTGGTGCCCCCAGTGGTTTTAATGTAATTAAATCAAAAGTCTATGTCACTACAGCATTGCAAATATTGCTCGGTCAAGTAATGAAGTGTGACACCTTTTTAAAAAAATATAGTCCTTTATTTTTCCTGCGGCCTCAATTCTTTTCACCTGTCTGGTCATATAGGAACTCATCGCTAAAATTCACTCCACATGTTCCAACACCTCTTCTTCGTACCCACCAATAAATATCCCATGTGCCTAAATATTAATATATTAGTTCAGGGAGGCCTGGCGTGCTGCAGTCCATGGGGTTGCAAAGAGTCGAACACGACTGAGCGACTGAACTGAACTGAACTGAGAGAATCAATTCCTAGGTAGGTTGATAAGAAGTCCGGGGTCCCCAGGAAGGAGAGGCTGGGGCTTCTGAGGAGGAGAAAGGGGTCTGGAATTCTCAAGGAGGAGGAAAAGACAAACATAGGTTTTTTTTTTTTTTTTTTCTCTACATTCCTTAGTCACATAAAAAGCTTTTTCTTTAAGCCTGGAACTGATCATTACACAACAAACAACTCAGTTTAAACTCTGTACCAAGGATTATATAACAACAATGTATCCTGCTTGAGGGCAGTTTCTCCTTCCTGAACCCTTCTGACTAATCCTGGTATCTTAAAATGTGTATTATGGGAGTGGGTCTGGTAGGATCTTTCTATTGTTGAGTTCTAATCCTGTTATCCTAAAATGTAAATTGTAGGAGTGGGTCTGGTAAAATTGTCACAAACTTGAGACATTCTTTTGATTTACTGTAATAACTAATTTAAAAAGTGTATAGCTCCCTTGCTAACACTAGCGAGGGGGCACTCTCCGCCCCCCTTCTGATGTCTGTGTGACAGCTTCCTCTGTCCCTTTCTTACTTTCATAAAACTCTGCTACACAAAAGCTCTTGAGTGATCACGCCTGGTCCCTGGTCCCGAAGCTAAATCTTCTTTGGAGGTCACGAATCCGACATCGCTCACCATAAGCTATCAGTTCTGTTTTTTCCCATTTGGAGGCCTCATTTCTAGAATGTTTTGTGCCCTTGCTCCAACTGGCGTGGATGCTTCTCTGGCCCGGGTTCTCCCTCTGCTCTGTCTAGGGCGGATGTCTTCTCCTGGGTTTCCCCCTCGTTTTGCTGGAGCACGCCCTCTGGTGGCTCCCTAGGAAACAGTGACCTGGAAGTTATTTGCACCCCTGCATTCCTGCAAGTGTCCTTCTCTTCACCTTTAACTAACCGTTTAGGTCCAGAAGTCGAGGCTGTGATCACTTTCTATCAATAACCTTCCATCAATAACTTTCCAAACATCGCTCCACTAGCTTCTCTATGTCGGCACTGCTATTGTGATACCCATGTGATTACTCAGGCTTTGAGTGTACCCTGCGGTGCTGCGTTGTAAGATCTTAGGATGTTTTTCCCCATGAAGTTCCGGAATTCACAATATGCCTTCATGTGGGTGTTTTTCTTTTTTTTTTACTCAAAGGGCTGTACACTCAATAGCTTTGCCCTCAAACGATTACTGCCCTTCAGCTCTGAAAAGTATTCTTTTTTTCTTCTCTTTGATAATTTTGCTCTCCTCCATTTCTGTCTTTTTCTTTTTGGACTTCCTGTTAGTCAAAATGTAGGACTGATGTTGTAATTTTATGACCTTCCCCCCTGCTGTTTTCTTACTCTCTTCCCTGGTGGCTCAGATGGTAAAGAATCTGCCTGCAATGAGAGAGTCCCGGGTTCAATCCCTGGGTTGGGAAGATCCCCTGGAGAAGGAAATGGCAACCCACTCCAGTATTCTGGCCTGGATAATTTCATGGACAGAGGAGCCTGCTGGGCTGCAGTCCATGGGGTCACAAAGAGTCGGATTCGACTGAGTGACTTCACTTTCACTTTCTTTTTAATTTTACCTTCTTAAAGATGTCCTTTATTTCATTTTCCAGACCTTTTGTTATGTTTTAAAGTGCTCTGCTGTCCTATTTTCAGGTCCTGAAGCTCCTTCTTCTCTTTTGATCATTTCTTTTTTTATAGCATCTTGGTTTTCTTTCACGGATACGCATACTCTGTCTCTTGAAGTGGTTTCATCCGACCCTTGGATTGTGTCTATGAGGCAGAGGTGGGAGCCAGGAATCTCACCACACTGTGTGCAGACTTCACACCAATGCCTGCCTCCAGCTCTGCAGTTCATCCCACCATGCTGCAGGGACTTAAGCTTCCAAGGCCAGAGATTTCCTCACAACCCCTTCCTCTTCCAGGTGCCGCTTCCACCACTGTGCTGAACCAGTCAGCTTTTCTGCATGCACCTGCCATCTTCTAAAAATCTTTTCAAATCACATAGCTTCCTCTTTCTCTTCTTCAGTCTTTTTGTTCTTATGGGCATCCATCCATCCATCCACCCACCTACCTACATATCTGTGTCTCTGTTTATCCATCTATGTATCTGTCCATCCACCTGTCTGCATCTCTATGTATGTATGTACCTATCTATCTAACATCCATCCATCTATCCATCCACCTACCTACATATCTGTGTCTCTGTTTATCATCTCTCTGTGTATCTGTCCATCCACCTGTCTGCATCTCTATGTATGTATGTACCTATCTATCCATCCATCCACCTACCTACCTGCCTGTGTCTCTATCCATCTAGCTACTTACCCTCTACAGTCAGTTTTCACTATTTGTGGGAACTATGTACTACAATGGCATCACAAACACTAAATTAGCAGATACTGAACCAGTGCACCTGGGGAAACACAGGATTAGCATCCTGTGAGCCTTTGGTCAGATTTTTTCTACCTGATCAGTACATAACTTTGTTTAACAAGAGTTTCTGTTGAAAGACACCTTGGATTAGTATATATCGTGGATTCGTTACTACTGAACCTCCTGCCAGCAGCACTGTAACTCATTCATGAGCAGAGCTCCTAACACGTGCTCTGTGGGGGCCCCGTCAGCTTTCCTGCGCTTGGGAACGCAGGCGGCCCTGCAGCAGCACGACACGGTAAGGTCACCGACAAAGAGCAGGAGCCTGTGAGAGACGCGGCCCTAAGTGAGCTGCGAGCAGGACACCAGTGTGCAGTGTGAAAGCTGCTCAGCTGGGAACACGCTCGTCTGCAACATGATTGGGGTGCTGCAGGAGACTCGTGAGAGTCCCTTGGACTGCAAGGAGATCCAACCAGGCCACCCTAAAGGAGGTCAACCCTGAATATTCACTGGAAGGACTGACGCTGAAGCCAAAGCTCCAACGCCTCTGCTACCGGCTGCAAAGAACTGACTCATTGGAAAAAGACCCTGATGCTGGGAAGGATTCAAGGCAGGAGGAGAAGGGGACGACAGAGGATGAGAGGGTTGGATCGCATCACTGACTCAATGGACATGAGTTTGGGTAAACTTGGTGAAGGACAGGGAGGCCTGGCGTGCTGCGGTTCATGGGGTCGCAAAGAGTCGGACCCGACTGAGCGACTGATCAACAACAAAGCGTACACCTGCAAGTGGCTGTGGGAGCACCGAGGGTGCTGGTTCAGGGGTTACGAATAAGTGTTAGCCAACAGGATTTGCAAAAATGGAATCCATGAATAAGCAGGAGTGACTCTTACACACATCTATCCCTCAAACATTCTCTTAGTATCAGTTCACTGGGATTTTTCAGAAGAAATAGATGCCAGTGGCCAATCCCCCACATTCAATACAATTTTATTGTTTAAAATTTTAAAGGTCTACTGCAAGCCATTTCTAAATAGGTTAGAAGCCAGAAACCATAAAGTAAAAATAATAAATCTGGTGACATAAAAACTCCTTCACCATGACAAAAGGTAAGCTATGCAAAGTCAAAAGACAAATGACAAGATGGGAAAAGATTTGTAGCTCAAATTACAGTCAAAAAAGAGCTCCTAAAAACTGATGAGGAAAAAAAAATCCAATCCAGTAATCCAAATTTTAAGATGGGATGAAGGTGCAAAAAGAGCCAGAGAAAAGGAAATTCAAATGGTCATGAAGCAAAGGAAACTATGCCAAATTCACAGTAAGAGAAGTCCAAACCAAAACTGCCCTGAGATATCACAGTTTCACCTCTCATATTGGAAAAATCCAAAAGTTTAATGACTACTTAGCTGGCAAGGCTGGGGGGAGGCGGGTATCCTCACACAGGCTGGCAGGAGGGCGGATTCAACCTCAGCGAAAACAATCTGATGGCGTCTCTCTAAATTATAAATACATCTGCCCTTTGACCTATCAGTCTCACTTCTGGTAATGGATCCTATATATAAAAAATCACAAACGGACAAAGGTGTTTACTGGAGAACTGCTTGCAACAGCAGAACCCTGAGTGACACCTGTGTCCATGCATGTTGGGCTTGTTAAATAAATTATACTGTATCACGTGATGGCTTGGGGGGTGCGGTAATGGTTGCTTGTGTATTGAACCAATGCAAGGACCACAGCGAGAGGGAATGATTCCTGTGGCAGAAAGAATAACACCCACACACTCCCTCCCCACATCTCCACATCCTAAACCCTGGGGCCTGGGAAGAGGCTACGTTCTACGGCGCAGTCAAAGGGATCTGGCAGAGTGATGAAGTTATGAATCACCTGATGGGGAGATTTACAAGGGGGGTTCAGTGTAATCAAACGGGGCCTTAGGGACTTCCCTCGTGGTCCAGGGGTTAAGACTCTGCGCTTCCACTTCAGGGGTCGCTGGTTCAATCCCTGGTTGGCGAACTAAGATCCCACATGATGCCAAAAAATCAAAAAAGGAGGCGGGAGGCGGGTCAGAGTCAGGGAAAGAGAGGTGGGCAGGGAGCAGAGCGCTTGGCCACGAGCGAGTTGGCCTCTAGAAGTTGAAAGCGAGGAACAGACGGTCCCAGAAAGAAAGCTGCTCTGCCCACCCCTTGATTATAATCCCTTAAGACTCGCTTTGGATTTCTGGCCTCCAGAACTGTTGAGAGACTAAATCTGTGTTGTCTTAAGTCTGCAGTCACTTGTCATAGCGACACCGAAACACAGTCTAAAGCCAGGGAGAGGTCAGGGTGAAAATGAAGACTTGCAGGCTTTGGCCAACACCGGGCAGATGGCAACTCAGGAGGGGTGAGGGTGACTGAGGACTGGGTCTCCTGGGGCGGGCGGAGCAGAAGCTGATAAAAAAGCACTGAACTGGGAGGAACCGGGCCAGACGGCCGTCCAGGGTGGGAAATGCGTTTGAGAAGAAAGATCCAGGAACTCCTCTGGCAGTCGCATGGTGAAGACTCCGCGCTTGCACTGCAGTGGGGACGGGTTTCACCCCTGGTCGGGAACTAAGATCTCATGCCACGCAGGCAAAGGAAGGGAAGGGAGATCCCCAGCCTCGACTGCCTTGAGAACGGAAGCACCGTGGAGGCTGAAAAACCAGCTCGGGGCGGTCCTGCGGGAAACTCCCCGCGTCCTTCAGCGTCCCCAGGGGCAAGGCTCTCCTGGGTACCACTGTTCCCCGAGGAAGCTCTGCATCCAGTCCGTCTGGCTCTGTGCCAGGCATCAGGGAAGCAAAGCTGCACCAGCCTCTTCCGCTGCTGCAGGCAATCCTGGTCCAGGGGGTGGGGAGGACAGACACACGGCCCCTCCCCAGAGGGGAGCCGCCGGGGTGTGCTGAGGAAGGAGGGCGGAAGGCCCCGCTCTCTGGGGAAGGCCTGACCCCTCTGAGCCAGCGGCAGCTGCAGCGGGCCTGCCTCCCTGGCCCCCGTCCCTCCCGAGGCCTCTCCTGGGACCACGGCTGGCAGGGACCACCTCTTCTGCCAGCCGATGCTGGGGCTGGCTGGAGATGCTGTTTCCCTCTTTGTTTTACACACAATGCCCCAGAAACAACATTTTGCTGATATGTAATTAGGCCAACATAATAGAGTCTAAGAAAGCCGTCGGTCTCATTTTCGACAACTTTGGCTTTCATAACGTTCAAAGAGAATACGTTAAAAAAAAAAAAAAGAAAGAAAGCCTAGTTCTCAGATGCGGAAAAGGGGGCAGATGAAATAAATGCATGCGATGTGCAGAAGGCTTCCTTCCTGGGACTCCCTACCCACCCCTGCCGGTTCGCTCACATCTTACCCTGATTTTCTCTACCATGCAAGAAAAACAGTAAACTCGGTAGCCCTTTGAGAGCCCAACAGAATAGCAATAATGACTGTCATTATTATTTGAGACACATTGTTTGCAAAGAATGGCCTCAATGATTACTTGCCTGCCTCGAGGCCTCTTGACAAGGTAAATGAGCAGCAACTCCCATAGAGTCCACTTCTCCACCCCTTGAATCCAGGCCGGGCTTGGGACGTGCTCTGACCAACAGCAGATGGTAGGCGTGACCTCACGCTGCTCTCAGCCTGGGCCACGAGGGAGCTTGCTGCTCCTACCTGCTCTCAGGGGACTGGGGACAAGCCCAGGCTGGCCTGCGGGAGGACAGGAGCCCCGCGACCCAGGCAACCGGCAGACGGGAGAGATGCCATCCTGAGCCAGCGGAGTGGGCGGAGGACCCTCCAGCGATGCAGAAGCAGAGTGAGGTTAGAGAAGCTCAGGGCAGGTGAGCAGGAACCCCCAGCGGACCTGCGCGCTCATGGCAACAGTAAACGCTGCTCATCTCAACTCGCCAAGCTTTGGGACGCCTCATCCCACAGCAGGAGCGAACACAGATCACGATCATTTGAGAAAGAGCCAATTCCCCAGGGCAGACCTCTGGGAGGAACATCAGAGGGAAAGTCACCTCATCGGACAATGTGCACGAGAGGAGAGACGGTGACTGCTACCGCTGAGTGGAGCCGGGCTGGCTAACATCTCACCTCCCTCAGAGCCGGCAGCACCTCGCCCTCATCTCCTCCGTGGCAGACGCACGGGGACCCAGCCTGGCACGGCGGCCCCCCAGTCTCACTGGTGACAAGCGACCGTGAGGCTGGGCACCGCCGCCAGCAAGCTCTGGGAGGGAGAGATAAACACGCACGCAGGCAGGCGCGCCCGCTCAAGATGCTGTCGGCCGCCTCCCAAAGCACCACGTGCGCCAGGCTGGCAGGCAGCCTGAACCTGCCCGGCAAGATAGCCCTCTCCTGGATTCCAGGCCGGGCAGGCGATGCGGTCCTGGGGCGGGCGGCGTGGGGCGAGGGGCTAGGGGCTGCACACGCCCACCAGAGCTGCCTGCCAGGCAGAGTGAGAACCAGGTCAGGTGCGTGACGACCAGGGCTCCCCGATTACACTGGAGATCCACCCAGTCCCTCCTAAAGGGAATCAGTCCTGAATATCCATTGCAAGGACTGATGCTGAAGTTCCAATACTTTGGCCACCTGATGCAAAGGGCTAACTCATTGGAAAAGACCGTGATGCTGGGAAAGATTGAAGGCAGGAGGAGAAGGGGACGACAGAGGATGAGATGGTTGGATGGCATCACTGACTCAATGGGCATGTGTTTGGGTAAACTCCGGGAGTTGGTGATGGACAGGGAGGCCTGGCGTGCTGCGGTCTGTGGGGTCGCAAAGAGTCGGACACGACTGAGCGACTGAACTGAAATGAATGAGGCTGGACGGGTCAAGGCTGAGGGGGCAGGGCCAGGGCAGACCCTGACCGTCAGTGGGCAGGTGCTCCTGGCTCTCCGAGGGCAAACACGCAGCTCAAAGCCGTCACACCCCGCGGGCAGCTCCGCAGGGCCTGCGTCCTCCAGGAGCGGACATTTCACACACACACACACACACACACACACACACACACACAGAGACCATGTCAAGGGTGAGCGCATCCTCTCCGGCACACACACACACACACACACACACACACACACACACACACACACACACACACACACACACACACAGAGACCATGTCAAGGGTGAGCGCATCCTCTCCGGCACACACACACACACACACACACACACACACACACACACACAGAGACCATGTCAAGGGTGAGCGCATCCTCTCCGGCACACACACACACACACACACACACACACACACACACACACACACACACACACACACACACACACACACACAGAGACCATGTCAAGGGTGAGCGCATCCTCTCCGGCACACACACACACACACACACACACACACACACACACACACACACACACACACACACACAGAGACCATGTCAAGGGTGAGCGCATCCTCTCCGGCACACACACACACACACACACACACACACACACACACACACACACACACACACACACACACACACACACACACACACACACAGAGACCATGTCAAGGGTGAGCGCATCCTCTCCGGCACACACACACACACACACACACACACACACACACACACACACACACACACACACACACACACACACACACACACACACACACACACACACACACACAGAGACCATGTCAAGGGTGAGCGCATCCTCTCCGGCAGGCAGACTTGGAAACAGCTTTGTTTGATAACAATTAGACAAGAAACGTTTTCTCCATTCGGGACTCGCCAAGTCCCTTCCACTTGCTGGGAGGAGTGAGAGGAAACTGGGCTTTCTGGGAGTAACTGGGATTTGTCACTGTGTCTTTAGACATGAGGTGAACGAGGGATCGCTTTTAAATCCTGCTTATTTTTCCACCGTATCTACAACCCAGAAAAGAGAGGATTTAAAAACAGCTTTCCCAAAGTATACAATGAAAAGGGATTTATTTTGGAGTTGGCGGGGGTTGGGGGGGGAGGGAAGTGTGTCAGCTAAAACGCTCGAAAACTACATCCAAGTTATCACCAGTTCTCATTCCTGACTGCTTCCCAATAATCACAAACGCCGGCCCAGAGGATGTCCCTGAGCAAAGGTTGGTTCAAAACCTGAGCAGAGGAGGAGATGGAAGTTAAGGGCTACGCAACTGTCGCCGGGCGGCCAGCAGCATCAGAGCTGAAAAGCACAGTCACTCCGAAAAGAAGTTTCACCGTGCAACATTCAACACAATGCATTTCTCTCCCTGACTTTCTCCATCTGGGAAATTCAAGGGCCCACTTCGGCATTCAGTCAATGTCCTCGCTGGTCAATAGTTTCTCGGTGGTGACCCAACTGTCAGTCTCTTGTTGTCATGGTTACCAGGATGCTAACTGGACCCCGTCTTCTTATAGTCCCCTCTCCCTTAAGCCTAATTGTGTTGCACAGATCCTCAGCGTGTCCTCTGAGGACCCTGCTCCTGCTAGGGGGGCATCTTCTAGGGCTTCCAAGGGGCTGGGAGATGCTGGCGGGAATATCCAGCCTTCAGGACATGTCAGAGCCCTGACTGTCAGCTCCCCGGTCTCCGGAGTCCTTCAGTTCCCTCTGGTTTCCTGATCCACTGCGGCCTGGAGACACATGCAGCAGAGGCTGTCACAGGTGCCCCGCTGGGTTTCCACCAGCATCTGGGTTGTGACCCATGAGGGGAGGAGCTGACTAAGAGAACCAAGGTCAAGAAAATAAACATGGTGTCAGAGAGACTGGCCAACTTTGCCTGGGGTCCTGGAGGAAATCCCCCACTATCCTCTGTCTCCTAACACTTCATCATGTTGATCAGTACTTAACACCAATGAGTTTATCGACATATCACTATCTCCTTTCCTGGAACGCATTCTCTACAAAGGCAAGGGGTTTATCTTATTCCTGATGGATCCCAGGCAACTAGGGAATTGTCTGTCACAGAATGGGTGAGTGAATGAACGAATGCACCTTTCCTAGCATTTCTGGGGTAGATTCTGCCACCACTGTCCTATATGCTCAAAATCTTGTCAAAATTGCTGTAAATCACATCCAACACTAACGAGACAGGAATTTGCCTTTAAAAATGGGAGTTAATCTGCCAGGGTGTTGTGATACCAACCTTCTGACCTTTTCGTGAACAGAAGCTGGAAGTGTATTCATGCATGAAAATTAAATGCAAAATCACGTTGGTCATCAACCACTAAGGCCACTGGATGCTTTAGCAAAGACTGGTAAATTATTAAACTGACCACACACAGATCCACCCTGCCCAGCCTCTGTGCCACTCACTGCACTGTTGCAGATGGTCCTACCAGGAGATAAGAGTCTAAGGGTCTATGACTCTGTCTCTTGAATCTTAGCTTAGTTTTGAGACTTTCTTTGGAAATGAATAGGATATTAACAAATGAAAGAAGTAAGCTAGCACCCTGGGGCTCTTGGGGGACCCTGTGACTGCCCTCCTGGGAAGAAGCCCAGGCTAGCCTACTAGACGTTAAGACCCACAGGGCCCCGTGGGCCCAGCCAACAGCCAGCCAACTGTCTGACACACGAGTGAGGCCACCTGGATCCTCCCATCACCTGATTCAGAGCCCAGGACAGGTCCGCTAAGCTGCTCCAAAGCAGAGGAACTGCTCAGAGGATGCAAAGAGTCATGAGTTGAATAAAAGGTTATCTGAAGAATACTCTATGGCACACATTTTACTCATTTGTTAATTGATGGGCATTTGGAGTGTCTCTACTTTTTGGATATTGTGAATAATGCTGCCATGAAGATTCATGTATAGGGTTTTATGCAGACCTACATTTTCAATTTCTCTTGAATATATGTCTTGGAGTAGAATAGCAGGTCGGTCATATGGTAACGATGCTGAACATTTTAAGGAACTCTCCACGCATCACTTTTGCAATAAGAAAAAAGGTATAAAACGTGGCCTCATTAGACTAGCTTCTGAGCCTTCTTGTCTAATTTGCCAAATGATCCCCCTTTCCACTGAGTTGAAGAGGATGTTTAAGAATTTTTCCTCAAAGAGGCCACTGACTTAAAAGCAGTAGTTGACCCATGCATCCTAGGTTATTAAAGCTGGAAGGGACCAGGGTGGTTCTCTGTCCAGTGGTTCCTGGTTGGATTTTTAACATGCAGACCCCTAATCTCCACCTCCAGACCTCCCGAGTCTGAGCTGCCAGGGCTGGCGCCTGGGAATGTGCATTTGTATCAAGTCCCCAGGTGATTCAGGAAGGCCACCTCCATCACCCCTGAGAGTTGGTACCTGGGTCGGCAGCGGCATGCCGCAGCCACCTTCTCTGGCAGGTGACTCCACCAGAGTTCCCCAAGAGGACCCAGCTTTCCCCTTGCAGGCAAGGAAAACAGAGCCTGACCCCTTATCAGAGGTTTGCCCTTCAAAGACGCGGAATCAGCTTCCTGACTCCCCGTGTTTCTTCCTCCTCCAACATAAACACGCCCACATGTTTTCAACCATTTCCAGGCATGTCCCCCATCTCTACCCATACCACCCCCCCTCCCCCAGTCTGTCTGTGGTTCTTGTCAAACACAGCAGTGTGGTGGGCATAACCCTCCCAGTCAGCCAAGATCACAATGCAGACCAGAGGATAAGAACCTCCCGTGTGCATTTCACAACATGGTCAGTTATCTTTTAAACACAGCAGTAACCTCAGGTTGTTCTGTATCCATCCAACCAGTGTTGGATGAGAAGCTGTAACACAAAAGGAATTAATTTGGATCCAGGGAACATGAACATTCGAAATAGCTAGTTCCTGACTCGAGGAGTTTGCAGAGCAATTAAAAAATAACTCTATGCCGTACGATCCATCAATCCCACTCCTGGGCATACATCCGGACAAAACTATAATTTGAAAAGATACGTGCATCCCAATGTTCACAACGGAACTATTTACAATAACCAAGACATGGAAGCAACTTAAATGTCCACCCACAGATGAATGGATAAGGAAGATATGGCATATATGCATATACATATATGCCACATCTTCATATATATAGGTATATAGATAGATAGATATAGTCGAATACTGCTCAGCCATAAAAAAATAATGAAATAATGCCATTTTCAGCTCACAATTTATCTGAGAAACTTAGGAAAAGCAAATGAAAAATTAGAAAATGGATGGATCTAGAAATTACCATACTAAGGGAAGTAAGGCTTCTGAGAAAGAAATGTGTATGATATCACTTATATGTGGAATCTAAGATATGACAGAAATGAACTTATCTATGAAGCAGAAACAGACTCACAGACACAGAGACCAGATTTGTGCTTCCAATCCGGGGCAAAGTGGAGGTAGGATCAGGGGCGGAATGGATTAGGAGCTGGAATTAGCAGATGCAAACTATTACATAAAGAGAATAGGTACACAACAAGGTCCTACTGTGTACCACAGAGAACTATGATAAACATCCTGTGATCAGTTCTAATGAGATGGATGAAACTGGAGCCCCTTATACAGAGTGAAGTAAGCCAGAAAGATAAAGAACATTACAGCATACTAACACATATATATGGAATTTAGAAAGACGGTAACGATAACCCTATATGCAAAACAGAAGTACAGAACAGACTTCTGAACTCTGTGGGAGAAGGTGAGGGTGGGATGTTTCGAAAGAACAGCATGTATATTATCTATGGTGAAACAGATCACCAGCCCAGGTGGGATGCATGAGACAAGTGCTTGGGCCTGGTGCACTGGGAAGACCCAGAGGAATCGGGTGGAGAGGGAGGTGGGAGGGGGGATCGGGATGGGGAATACGTGTAACTCTATGGCTGATTCATATCAATGTATGACAAAACCCACTGAAATGTTGTGAAGTAATTAGCCTCCAACTAATAAAAAATAAATAAATAAATAAATAAATTACTACCGCACAAAACATAATGGAAGAGAGTATTTGAAACGAATGCATATATACACGTAACTGAATCGCTTTGCTGTACATGTGAAACCAATGCAATATTATAAATCAGCTACACTTCAAAGGAACACATATTTTTACAAAATTACGTAACTCTAAAGGAAGGTGGAACACGGTAAGTGCCAAAAGGAAGGGAATGCAAATCCAGCCCAGGACATCACAGGTGACGTCCCAAAGAGGAGCAGCTGGAAGGGCAAAGATCACAGAGGTGGAGACTGGGGTGCAGACGGGACTCGGCAGAAGGCAGGAGAGGATACAGATGGAGGGACAAGTAAGCAGGTGTGATCTGGAGAACCCCGCTGGGTCCCAGTTCAGAGCCCTGGAGTACTGGCGGGGAGTGGCAGGCAGACTCTTCACCTGCATAAAACTTAGTCACTAGGACTGCTTTCAAAGCAGGTATTCTCCATTCTGTATTATTGATTTTTTTTTGCACTTAAATACAATTGATTTTTTTCATACTTAAATGTATCCTATTGCATTTTATTGAACTGGTTTTGACCTAACATTGATAAACTAGTAGATGATGAGACTGGAAGGAGTTTAAGAAGTCAGGAAACCCTACTCAAAAAAGAAGCTGGACTAGAGAAGTAGTTCTCAAGGTTTTTGCTTTTGTTTGTTTCTTTTTTTTTTTTTAAGAAGTAGTGAAAGAGTTTCCACAAAGACCAATGAAATCTAATCTGGAAGCCCAATATGGAGAAGCAGATAGATGCAGAAAAAGCAGCTCTGGGTCCCACTGCTATGGGTAGGTTATCCAGAATCATGCCCACCCCTCACTCTCAAGGATTCCCTCAATTCTTCCCCCCAACTCCATACACAACTTAAATTTTTTTTTGTGGAGTCCAAGAGCATCTCATTTGAAAAGATCCTGATGCTGGGAAAGATTGAGGGCAGGAGGAGAAGGGGACGACAGAGGATGAGATGGTTGGATGGCATCACCGACTCAATGGACGTGAGTTTGAGTAAACTCCAGGAGTTGGTGATGGACAGGGAGGCCTGGCGTGCTGCGGTTCATGGGGTCACAAAGAGTCTGACACGACTGAGCAACTGAACTGAACTGAAGTGAAGAACACCTCAGTTCTTTGGATGCTGATGGCCACCCTGTATGCTCCACGGCCTCCCAGAGGTCCCCACCTTCTACACAAGAGACGGACCAAGATGTGGAAAAGGGCAGGAAGCACAGAAGGGCAACACAGGGCCCATGAAGGAAGCCCTCCACCCAGTTACAGGTGTTCTTACAGAGGGCAGCCCCTCACCCCATTCACTCCCTTCATAGACCCTTCCTTTTTATTTGGTTTTCCTAAAATTCTCGGCCAACTGGACTTAAAAAGAACAAATTCCAAGGAGCAGTGATTAATGGTCACTTAGAAGAATACTTGCCTACCTTCTATTCTCATCAACTTCATGTACTAAATTCTTAGAGAAGCATTTGTCCTGTCCTCATCTGTGGCTCCCAGGCTGTCTGTGCATTTAAAACGTTCTCAGAGGGGCCACGTGGAGTGTGTGAGAAAGAGTGCAGGCAGTCCTCAGAGCAAAGACCAACCCTCGGCTGGCAGCCGGCAAGGGAGCAAGGCCCCCAGTCCTATAACCACCAGGAGCTGGATTTGGCCAACAACCTGGATGAGCCTGGGAGCAGATCCTTCCACCAGAGCCTCCGGTAAGAACCACAGCAAGGGTCACAGCCCTGCCACCCCCTGATTTCAAACTTATGAGACCCGAAGGAGCAGACCCAGTTGAGTTCACCTGGACTTCTGACCTCCAGAAACTATACGACAATAAAGTGCGTGTGTGTGTGTGTGTGTGTGTGTGTGTTTAAAGATCTTCTAGAATCATCTCCCACCCTTCTAATTCCAAACACATCAAGAAAGCCTAAAGATAAAGCCTTTCTTTATTTTCACATTGAGGGTTGCCTCCTTTTTGTCATTCTGTGGAACGCATGGATGGTTTAAAGCATACCACTTTCAAACAATGCGCTTGTCCCGTGATTCTGAAAATGGGGTGATTTCTTTCCCTCTCCTTTCCACTGCACCCAGACTCTAAATTTGCTGTGTCCTGGGATCTTCACCAGACCACACACTTGCCCCTCCGCTCTCATCAGCCTTCAAAGGTTCCTGGTGACTTAGGGCCTCTCACCACCCCTCAGGAAGCTTGACAAGGAAGAGAAGTTATTTACGGGCATGGAAAGGGGGTAGCATTCATTTTTAATGGCTGCACTTCTTCCCCTCGGTTAAAGAAATCAATCCTTCTGCCTGGATTTCCTCCATTCATCACGTTTCACAGTGGCTGACACACAGTAGGAACTCAATATTTATTTGTTGAATACATTTTTAAAAACTCTAACTGAGTGTATAACTAAAATTTGAGCAGGAAGTGAAGTATGGGAATCAGAGAGACAGGGCCATCTAGTTTATGGAAGAAAAAAGTGCAGACAGAGAGTAAAAATCAAATTCTTCCTTTCATCTCCCCGGTCTGCGAGCCGTCACCAAGTCCAAGATTAACTGTCTTCTTTAAAATACTCCTGGGGCATCCCTGCCTTCTGCTCCCACTCAGCGGCAAACTATTGGCTTCCAAACCCAATAGCCCAGGTCCCCAGCCCCTCCCCAGCCCCAGCTTATCACGGTCTTGAGAGCGACATGCATCTGGGACCCAACCCTGGCCAACAGGACCCAAGGGAAACTCTGCTTGGGAGTTCCTGGGAAAGGTCTTGCTTGCTAATAAAAAAGGGCGCATGGCAGGAAATGCCCTGTTCTTCCCCTTCGTCGTCATGTTCCCATGAGACGCTGGGATCTGCTGCAGCTGCCTGGGGGTCGGGGTCGTGAGAGGAGACCTGGCAGACATGTCAAGGACCAGGACGCAGGAGGTGACAGTACCCATGTCCCTGGTGATGTCCCCAAGCTGCTGAAAAAGCTGACTCTGCAGCCAGCGCCTTGCTCCAGACTTCCTGCCCAGGCAAACGCGCTGACAGACCCCGACAGTCCGGGCCACGGCCAGGCGGACATTCGGCACAGACCGTGGGAAGCATCCTGAGGGATGCTCGCAAAGAATACCCCTACTCTCTCACCTGGGGACCTCTCCCCCAGGCTCCTGCCTGCCTTCCCCTTTCCAGTCCGTTTCTCCAAACACACATCACTTCAAGGCCAACAGGCTGGACGTGGGGCTCTCTGATGAGAGATTCCCTCCTTGTCCCTTTCAGCCCACAAGCCCAGCACTTGCCTGGACCACAGAGCCGCCGGCAGACTCCCTTCCCACACAGACCCACCGTCAAGTACACATCCCAGGGCTCCTTTGGAGGTATGTCTGTGGGTGCCATACCCATTTCCCAGGGCTGCGCTAACAAGTGCCCACAACCTCAGTGGCTTACAGCAACAGATACGGATTGTCTCCCAGTTTTGGAGGCCAGACGTTCACGGTCAGCATCAGCGCTCCGAAGCAAGGGGTCAGCCAGGCAATGCCCCCTCTGGAGGCTCTACCGGCGAACCGTTTCCTGTTTCTCCCCTCTGCCGGTGGCCGGCTCCTTCCTGGGCCTGCGGCTGCGTCCCTATGAGCTTCAAGGCCAGCATATCAAATCTCTGAGCTCTGTCTTCACATCCCCTGACCCTCCTTCCCAATAAGAACCGTGAGATTGCTCTTACAACCCAGCATTGTTATGCCCGATGTCCGAATCCCCGAGCGGGAAGAGAGAAGGCCTCCAAGACAATGCAACTTGCAAAAAGGGAAGTTTATTGCTGACTCGAGTCAGGGCTCCTGCCGCATCCAACGCAGTGGTGCGGGGTCAGAGAGCCCCGAGCCCAAGCTGTTACACAAATTTATAGGGTGTGGTAGTTGGTTTAAGCAGATTGCAAAGCAATTTCATTGGTCAAAACTTGCGCGCGCACGGGACTTTCCCAGGGGTTTCTGCCCCGTTCCTAATTGGCAAACAGCGGTCAGTGTTAAGCGAAAGCTGATCCAAGTGGCCTGATAATCTTACCACCCAGAAGTAGGAAGGCCTACTCCTAATCTAAGCTGCCTGCCATGGTATTACTTCTGCTCGCCTCACAGCATATAATCTAGAATCATCATCCACCCCAAGATCCTTAACTTTGATCACATCGGCAAAGACCCTATTTCCAAATAAGGTTAATTCCTCCCCCTTGGGGATGGACCACCCCGGGTTTCATACCCCTCCCCCTTGGGGATGGACCACCGCAGGGGCATCTGAAGCTCCAGGCACTTATAGTTCCCCCTGCCCGAGCCCCAGGCTCGGTACCCAGTGGCAGGGGGCAGCGAAGACACAGAGGAAGTGAAAGAAGCAAGCGATACAGGATCCAGAGGACGGCCGGCAGCGTCCGCTGCGTCTCCGAACGGTGACCAGAACGAGCAGACGTGCCTCTCCTCCGCTCCGCCCCGCGTCCCAGCGGCAGGAAGCCCCTCCTAACGCCCCCGGCTCATCCACATCCTAACCATGGCCACCTCGCCGGAGCCCACGGGGCCCAGGGGCCTTGGTCAGTCTCGGCCCTGCCCGTGAACGTCTTGTCCGCAGGCCACCCGCCAGCACGGAACGCCCTGCTGCGTATTGCAGGAAGTCTGCGTCCTGCCTGGAGGCTCGCCACAGGCCGGGGCCTCTACATTCCCGTCCCAGGACAGCAAACAGCCGGCCACTCACTCTGACCCTCTGGGGCTTCCCGATTCCCTGAGGGCTCTCCGTTTTGTGCCCACGAATCCCCTTCACCCTAAATTATTTTTACTCCTACGTAATCCTCCACCGAGGGACGGCCGCATCTCGGGGAACTGGAGGGCTGGCATTAATCCAAGCCCCCATCGTCTCTGCATGTTGTCGCTGCTACAATCCACACAACACTCATGACCTCCCAGCCAGGTTGCTGCTGACCAGGAGGAGGCAGAGGAAAACATCTGTCTGGAAAGAATTAAAGAGGATCACATGGCCATGCTGGGCTCCATCCTCCCAGCACAGGGTCCGAGTCAGGGCAGGACTCAGGACTCAGACCTTGGGACCTGCCTGGTGGTCCAGTAGTTAGGACTCTGTGCTTGCATTGCCAAGGGCCTGGGTTTGATCCCTGGTTGGGAAGGTGAGATGTCACAAGCCTCTCGGCGCAGGCAAAAAAAAAAAGTCAGGACTCAATGACCTAAGAGTGGCCTTTAAAATATGATCTCCATCGCTTGGGAAAGAGAACAATTAACCTAGAGAACACACACTGTTCAGACTAAGCTGTCTTCCACCAAGTCTCTTACAGCCAAAGAGCACTGTAAGCCCTTTCCACGGACAAGAAGAAGGATTTCAAAAGTTCGGCGAAGTTCAATATGACCCCACGGCTAGAAGTGCTCCATGGGAGGCTGGCTCCAGGTGGACATGTGGCTCCCGAGCAAAAGCTGGAAGCAGCTAAGAAAATGGTGAGTCTGTGGAGATGTGATTCACAAGGGTGGAAGGGATGTACCCGGCCCCCCAGAGAGGCAGAGTGAGGCAACGCCAACACAGGAGGAAGAAGGTCAAGTCTTAAATGAGATCGGGTACATTTGATTACCTACATATATACACACTGTTCAGTCGCTAAGTCGTGTTTGCCTCTTTGCAACCCCGTGGACCGCAGTACACCAGGCTTCCCTGTCCTTCACTTTCTCCCGGAGTTTGCTCAAATTCATGTCCATCGAGTTGGTGATGCCATCCAACCATCTCGTCCTCTGTCGTCCCCTTCTCCTCCTGCCATCAATCTTTCCCAGCATCAGGGTCTTTTCCAATGAGTTAGCTCTTTGCATCAGGTGGCCCAAGTATCGGAGCTTCAGCTTTAGCATCATATTCAGGCACATACCCTGAATATAGCAGGATATTCAGGGTTGATTTCCTTTAGGTTTGACTGGTTTGATCTCCTTGCTGTCCAAAGGACTCTCAAAGAGTCTTCTCCAACACCACAGTTCAAAAGCATCAATTCTTTGGTGCTCAGCTTTCTTTATGGTCCATCTCTTACATGACTACTGGAAAAACCACAGTTTTGACTATTCAGACCTTTGTTAGCAAAACGATGTCTCTGCTTTTTAATATGCTATCTAGGTTTGTCATAGCTAATATATATATACACATGCACACACCTTTCAAAACTATGTTCAACCCCAATGTTTATAGCAGCACAATTTACACTGGGCAAGACATGGAAGCAACTTAAATGTCCATAGACAGAAGAATGGATAAAGACAATGTGGGACATACATACAACGGGATACTCGCTGTTTAGTCACTAAACTGTGTCAGACTCTTTTGCAACCCCATGGACTGTATCCGCCAGGCTCCTCTGTCCATGGGATTTCCCAGAGAAGGATACTGGAGTGGGTTGGCACATCCTTCCCCAGGAGATCTTCCCAACCTAGGGACTGAACTTGCATCTCCTGCATGGGCAGGTGTATTCTTTACCACTGAGTCATCACGGAAGCCCAATGGAATACTACTCAGCCATAAAGAAGAATGAAATCATGCTGTTTGCAGTTACATAAATGGACATAAAAATTATTATATCAAGTGAAGTCAGACAATGACAAGTATCATATGATATCACTTATATGTGGAACCTAAAAAATGGTACAAATGAAGCCATTTACAAAACAGAAATATATTCACAGACATAGAAAACAAACTTATGGCTACCATACGGAAGAAGGAGAGAGGGAAAAGTTAGGAGTTTGGAATTAGCAGATGCACATTACTGTATATAAAACAGATAAGCAACAAGGTCCTACTCCATAGCACAGGGAACTATATTCAGTATCTTGTAGTGACTTACAGTGGAAAAGAATCTGAAAAAGAATATAACATATATAATTGAACCACTTTACTATATATCTGAAACCCTGTAAATCTACTTGAATAAAAAAATTCTGTTCAAAACAAGAAGCTGTATAAGAAAAAATACATGTAAGACAATGAAAAGTGTAATTACTCAATTCCTATTTTACTTTCTTTTCCACAAGGAGAAAATAAATACACCTAAAGCCTCAGGTGTATAAAGTGGTTCAATAAATACACCTAAATACATCTTAGCCACTTCCCTGGTGGCTGAGACGGTAAGGAGTCTGCCTGCAATGCAGGAGACCCAAGTTCAATCTCTGGGTTGGGAAGATCCCCTGGAGAAGGAAATGACAACCCACTCCAGGATTCTTGCCTGGAAAATCCCATGGACAGAGGAGCCTGGCGGGCTACAGTCCATGGGGTTGCAAAGAGTCAAACATGACTGAGCGACTTCACTCTCTCTCTCAAAGTCTCAGAGAAGAAAAGCTACGGGGATATGGAACCAGCTATCTTCTGAAAACAAGTTTTTGATTCCTCAAGTGAATGAATAATTCTATACATAAAAATTAAACCATTACGGGTAAAGCCGCCTTCTGCCCTTCCATTCCAAGTCATATGTAACCACGCTCACCAGCTTGATGGTGGTCCTTCCAGGCCTTTCTCTGCACTTGCATACTCCCACAGAATATGCATCACATTATTTTGTGAAGCTTTTTTCCCCGTTAAAGGTATCACATTGGTGAGGGTATCTCTGTATTGGTCAGGGTTCTCCTGAGAGACAGAACCAATAGAACAGGTAGAGAACACAGACAGACTTTAGGACAGACAGATGAGACAGAGAGAGATAGATTGATTTAGAGGAATTGGCTTGTGCAACTGGGAGGCTGGCAAGTCCAGCTCTGCAGGGTAGGCCTGCTCCTGAGGTCCTCAACTGACTGGATGAGGTCTACTCACAGTATGGAGGGTTCATCACCTACTTAGAGTCTACTCCTCCGAACAATAATCGTACACCTCCACTGCAACATCTGCACTGGTGTTTGACCGAACCACTGGGTAGCCCAGCCTGACCAGGGTGTCACATAAAAGTAACCATTGCAGTTAACCTGCAACTTGTCTCCCCAGCGAACATGTCCTGGAGTTCCTTCCATGTCAGTCTGTACAGAATGACCGCACGCGCAGCAAGGAGGCACCATCCACTATTTAACCATTCCCCTACTGATGGACACGCACCTTACTTCCTTTTTCCCATTACTACTAAAGATGCTGAAACTGTGTCCTGGTATCTATCTGCCTTCTGGTGAACAAATGCAGAGATGGACGTGACGTGTGGATGTCACAAATCATGGGTAGGAGTGGGCGTTGAAAACTTTTCATAGAGGTTGGCAACCTGCCTTCCAAAGCAACCTCAGTTTTTTCAAAGATGAATTTACAATTCATCAAGCCAAGAAGAATTCCATTTTAAGGAAACAGTGCTGAGCACACTGGCATGTCACTATCAAAGGTGGAAGTGAGGAACTTGATCAAAGGGAAAGCCAGGAGGCTAGACGTCTCATTTACCCAGCCACCGGTAGACTCCTCTGAGCTGCGGTTTGCCCTGGGTGGGACGCAGTGGAACTGCCGCCTGGGAGGGCAGGCCTGGTCCTTCCTCGGCAGTCATCGTCCACGGGAAAATCTCCTGTATCACAGAAACAAGGCCGAGATCTGCTGTTGTTGGCACTAAAGGCTATGATCTCAGAACCAAAATAATTATCTTGGAGAAACTGTGGCAGTGAAAAAAAAAAGCCAGATGGTTTTAAAAGGACAAATATTGGCGTCTTTGTTGAAGCAGAAGGTGGTGAATTCTAGATACTGCAGACATTGCTGTTACTGTCTGGCAAATCCCAGTGCGGACAGTCAGAGGGATGGTTGGGAGCCCATGGAATCAGGAGATGGGCCCCCAGGAGCCCGCAGAAGTCCATGAAGAACAGGGGGACGTACAGGGTGGGGTGGAGGGTAGCCCAGAGTGGTTCCAGTTATAGAAATGCCTCGTATCAAGCCTCTCCTGGGTCCTTCAGGGACAAGATGGGGACTGCTGGGTGGAATGACAGGGCTGTCTTAAACCTCTGCAGAGGGGGCTGGGGTCGCCTGAGGGCCTGAAGAGGTTCCCGCAGCACGCCAAAGGGCTGAGGCCTCCATTCAGTCTGCCTGAGTCCAGGCAGCGGGGAGCAACTTGACACAAGAAAGGCTCAGAGAAGCCAGAGCTGGGAAGATCCCCCAGATGTAGGATGATACGATCCTGATCACAAATGTCTCAGCAGGCTGGAAAAAAGGGCAGAAACCAAAGGGAGGAGATGCTGTGGAGGCAATTCAACAGCAAATGGAATGTACAGGTAGAGGGGGGAGAGACCCCTGACGACAGCAACTCCTGGGATGAAACCTATGGGGGTTCAGAGGCTCTAATAGGGGAGTTCCAGTGGTCACAGACGGATGTGAGAGCTGGACCATAAAGAAAGCTAAGCACCAAAGAATTGATGCTTTTGAACTGTGGTGTTGGAGAAGACTCTTGAGTGTCCCTTGGACTGCAAGGAGATCCAACCAGTCCATCCTAAAGGAGATCCATCCTGGGTGTTCATTGGAAGGACTGATGCTAAAGCTGAAACTCCAATACTTTGGCCACCTGATGCGAAGAGCTGACTCACTGGAAAAAGACTCTGATGCTGGGAGGGATTGGGGGCAGGAGGAGAAGGGGATGACAGAGGATGAGGTGGCTGGATGGCATCACCAACTCAATGGACATAAGTCTGAGTAAACTCCGGGAGGTGGTGATGGACAGGGAGGCCTGGCGTGCTGCAGTCCATGGGGTTGCAAAGAGTCGGACATGACTGAGCGACTGAACTGAACTGAACTGACCTGACCCGAACGGGGGACCCAGAAGCCCATCCCGTCTCCAGCTGCACGAGAAGCCCAGGAGGCAGGCTGCTCTCCACGAGGCCCTTCAGATCCCGGGATGCTGCACAGGTGAGCACTTCCAGGTGAGTCTTCTGTGTTCCCACACCCGTTCAGGTCAGTCAGATCCGTTACCACAGCTCCATGTCTTAATTTAAATTATTTAGAGTAGATAGGAAGTGCAACGGGAAGTTGTTTCTAGGAAAACCAGGTAGAACACTTTGAAGCGATCTGACAAAGGACAGTTGCTTAAAAAATAACAGCTGTCGTCACTGTCGGGGGATGGGTGGGGCGGGTAGGTGGGAAGGCAGGGGTGGAGCTGGAAAAGACCAGGAAAAAATCATGGAAACAGAAGGATTCTGCAGTCAGAGCCCTTTGCTGTACTTTAAAGACAGTGTCACTGGCTCTGGGGTACAGCACACTTCGGTTTATAAAACAAGGATGAAGCAGAATTCTAACCAGCAGACCCAAAACTCAAAAAGACTGGCACATGGATGTGTACTTACATATTTTATACTCAACTGTATAAGATGTGAATATGATTTTTTTTAAAAATTGCATTAAAGTAGAGCTGATTTACAATGTTGTGCTAATTTCTGCTGTCTGGCAAAGTGATACATATATATAATATATATTCTTTTTCATATTCTTTTCCCTTGTGGTTTATCACAGGATATTGAATATAATTCCCTGTGCTATATGTAGGATCTTGCTGCGTATCCATCCTATATATACTAGTTTGCGTCTGCAATCCCAAACTCCCAATCCTTCCCCCTGAATGTGATATTCTTTGGCTCCTTTGCATTGATTTTTTCAATTAACCCCCCAGCTCCCATAGCAACTGCGTCAGCTCTAGGTGTTCTCCCTACTGTGTTATGTTTAGTTCTGGTGGCAAGTTTCACAAGAAGCGCGAAGACACTGCGGGAGAGAGGGCCGTGCCTGGAGGAGGCGCCACGGCTCCCGAGCGCCGGGTCCCGCGGCTCTGAGGGGCGGGCAGGCTGAGGGACGGGATACAGGGAAGACCACCCTCGTCTCTGCCTCTTACCTCTTTGTCTGTGCACCGTCTCCCTTTCCTTTCGAAGAGTTACCCTCTCTGCTCACACTCTAGACTGTAAATTACGTAGGCTCAAAGAACATAAACAAAACACACATTATAAATGCCCTATGGATGGACTTTCATCCCATTCACAACTGCCTTTAATCTTAGGCCGTAGGAGACAAATGCAATCATTATATTGGCCTTTGACTCCACAAGTTCCCTAGTCCAGCCTCCTCTGGGATTTTAGGACAAGGTTAACACAACAGGCAGAGGATCTTTCTAACTGATGATCTCAGGTGAATGAAGAAAGCAAGCCCTATTTACTCACTGCAGACATTCACCACTTTTAAATCCATTATCTCTTTTCATTCTCATCGACTTCGAGAGGTGGTTACTGGTGTCTTCATTTGCACAAGTGAAAAATGGAAAAGCAGACAGGGGGTGGTTTCCTTTTCACACTCAGACGGCGGGAAGTAAAAGAGCAGGATGCCTACCTGGGCGAGATTCTAGAATCCACATTCTCTTTGCAACCTACTACAGTGAGTTTCCCTGGTGGCTCAGTCGGCAAAGCGTTTGCCTACAATGTGGGAGACCTGGGTTCAATCCCTGGGTCGGGAAGATCTCCTGGAGAAGGAAATGGCAACCCACTCCAGTATTCTTGCCTGGAAAATCCCATGGACAGAGGAGCCTGGCGGGCTACAGTCCATGGGGTCTCAAAGAGTCAGACATGACTGAGCGACTTCACTCACTCACTCACACTGCCTGCAGAGCTGTGAAGAGCCAGGTAGGTTTTCTTATGAAAGTGTGCGTGCATGCGTGTGTGTGCGTGCATGCGTGTGTGTGCATGTGTGTGTGTGTGTGTGTGTGTGTGTGTATGTGCAGAGGGAGAGAGACAGGATGGCCAGGAAGACGTGGCAGAATTAGAAAGGCGTGTCTGCACCCAGAGTTTGAGGAATCAGCGTGTCCAGGAGTAAAGGGCCAGATAAGGACAAGCCAGTCCCAGCTCTGAGACGAGAAAGAGCTGCTCAGAGGTCTTTTGCGGTTAGAGCCCTGGGAGCTTCCCCAGGACAGCGGCTGCCAGACAAGCAGGGCCAACCATGAGCCAAGAGGGCCCTGCCCAGGCTTGAATGGAAGGGTCCTCCCCAGAGGCCGAAAGGGTGGGGAGGAGAGGAAGGGGCTGGGCCTGGAGGATCCGGTCCGGGGTCTGGACGGTACCCGCACATGTGTGCAGGGCAGGAGCCATCTGGGGGCTGCGGCGAGGGTCTGACGGAGCTCTTCCGACCTCTGGGTCAGAGGCAAGTCCACTCGGACTGGACCCTGCTGGGCTGCGCCGTAACACCTGCACACACGTGGCTCCTGCAAGCGGGGGCTGATGCTCACGGCGGGCGCAAGTGGGGAGCTCGGGGCGAGAGTCTGGATGTCTGTCTTAAAAAGCTCTCTAGGGGATTCTGATACAAGCTCAGTTTTGAGAAACACTGGTCTACCCTTTGGCGCAATTCAAGAAGCAACTCCTGGGTGCCTTGGAAAACAAAGGTGAACATCCACTGACAGATGAATGGATAAAGAAGATGTGGCATGTACATACAGTGGAATATTACCCAGCCATAACAAACATGAAATAATGCCATTTGCAGCAATGCGGGTGGACGTAGAGATCATCGTACTAACTAAAGTAAGCCAAAGACAATGTGGTATCACTTACATGTGGAACCTTTAAAAAGCTAGGAATAAATTTATATACAAAACAAAAACAGACCCACAGACATAGAAAACAGACATGGTTACCAAAGGGGAGACAAGAGGGATAAATGAGGGGTTTGGGACTAACAAGGACCAACTGTGAGGAACATATATTCTCTATGTCTATAAAGGAAAAGAATATGAAAAATATATATAAAGTATACAGAATATATATGTACATAAAACTGAATCACTTTGCTATACACCTAAAACTAACATGACATTGTAAATCAACTATACTTCAATAAAAAAAATAGTAATAATTTTAAAAATTGACAAGGGGGAAGAAAAGACAACCTTGTCCTTACTTGAGTTTATAACCATATCCCCCTCCGGCAGATATTTCAGACTGTAGGCATTCCCTCCAGTTACACATCAAGGTCACATTTTGAAATTTCAGTACTGTAAACACTGAAGAAGGACAAATCCTTGGGGTGCTTTTCCGATCACCCGTTGCATCAAATACCACATTACCACAGACATCTGGAGAAAGGAGCGTCTGTACCATTCTTTCAGACATTGATTCTTTAGAACTGAGTGATCTTCAGAATCACTTTGATGGCTTATTAAAACTCCAATGGCGGGACGTCCCTGATGGTCCAGTAGCTAAGACTCCATGCTCCCAAAGCAGGGGACTGCATTCAATCCCTGGTCAGGGAACTAGATCCTACATCCCACAGCTAAGACCTGGTTTGCATGCATGCTAAGTCACTTCACTTGTGCCCGACTCTGTGCGACCCCATGGACTGTAGCCCGCCAGGCTCCTCTGTCCATGGCTTTCTCCAGGCAAGAAGACTGGAGTGGCTTGCCACGCTCTCCTCCACGGGATCTTCCCAGACCTTGAACTCAGGTCTCCCACATTGCGGGCAGATTCTTTACCATCTGAGCCACCAGGGAAGCCCAAGAGTACTGGTAGCCTATCCCTTCTCCAGCGGATTTTCCCGACTCAGGAATCGAACCAGAGTCTCCTGCATTGCAGGCGGATTCTTTACCTGCTGAGCTACCAGGGAACCCCACCCCACCCTCTGCAAAAAAATAAAAAAACAACCCACCAACAACAAAACACAATTGGGCCCACCCCCAGGGCTTCAGATTCGCTGGGTCCAGGGTGGGGCCCGAGTATCTGCATTTCTAGCACCTCGTCAAGGGTTGCTGCCGCTGCTGACCCCAGGACCACACTCTGAGAACCACTTTCGTAGACAGTTCTGGATCACTGCCATCTAGCCATCTTTCCTGAGGAAACCGCAAAGTCCGCCTTTAATAGCCACTTGAATGTGCGGAGAACAAGGGATTTGACGCGGGTCCCCACGACCCTACCGACAATCACGCATGTGCAAAATCACACCCGTGTTTCTGGGGTAGCCACGCCTCACTCGCTGACACAGCCCCCGTGTCCCATTGCTGTAGCCCGTGGGGGTGGGTGGCCAGCTCGGGCCGTCTGGGTGGTCCCGCTCCGTCCCACAGCCTGCACCCACCCCCGGAGGCGGACTGGGTGAATGGACTGCCGTCTCACAGCTGAGGAAGTCTAGGGTCCCCACAGAGGGGTGGGGGGACATGAACTGCCCACACTGGACTCTGCAGCCTCAAGAGTCTCACTTCCTTGGCACCCTGTTTGCAGTCAGGCGCATGGAGGCCCACGGGGACCCAGGTCAGGTGGGGTCCCTGGTGGAGCTGGGCGGCAGACCAGGTCACCACCCACCTCCTCACCTCCCTCTCTACCTACGTCCACGGGACTCTTGGTCCCCAACCTGACTGGCCTGGTTGCTGCAATGCTGGAATTCCTGTTTCTGATCATCACAGCTTTTCCGTGAACTCTGTTCTGCCACGCCTGTAAGCAGTTACTGCCCATCCTGGCTCAGAGGCAGGCTGCCCCCAGCAGCTCTGCTCAGAACGGCCGCAGGCTTCAAGGCTGGGAGCAGTGGTGCCCGGGGCTGGCCGCCAGCTGGCACAGGGGTGGCAGATCCCCGTGCCCTCACTCTGCACAGAGAGCCGCTTCCTCGTCCATATTACTCTGGCATAGGCGGTCCTGTCTGGTGGGGCCCTCCCGAGCCCACTGACCCTGTGCTCCCAAGGTGACTTGAGAGCATGCAGACAGCAGTCCACTAGCTTCAATCACCCCAGATGCTGGGTGCACAAGAGACAGGTCTAAAAAGTCCACGGTTTCGCAACTTACAAATCCAAACCAGCAAACCTCAGAAATGTACCAGCTCTTCCCAAATCCCAGCAGAACACAGCTTGGGGAATTCCTCTGCCCATAGCCCAGATCTGGTGGCCTTTCAGGTCAATATGCCAAAGCCATCCTGCAGCACTTAATGGGCCAGGGACTTAACCGCCCGATGCCTCGGTTTCCTCATCTGTATAGTGGAAGCCATCACAGCACTCACCCATAGACTCACTGTGAAGGTTAAAAGCACAGGCGCATGTACACTTGTTCTGGTGTATAAATTTCTGTGGCCCCCTGTCAGATCGGGGCCAGAGGGTTGTGCTCCAATGCTGATGACACTCTCATTATCACGGGGCCCACAAACCACACGTCTACCTCACTTATGTCACTTGGACCTTTCCGATGAGTGAAGAAGAATCTGTTCTACCCAGTGGTTGGGCACACACGATGTTTTCTACCGAAGGGGAAAAGTGGGGGTCTCTCTCCCACCTTGGGGGGCACAGGAGGGTCCCCAAGAACAACAGGGGTCCTAGGGGTGTCCAGAGGTCCACCTGCTGTTCAGGGGCAGCCTCACTCAGAGGAGCGAGCGGATAAAACCACCACGGTCCAAACAAAAAAGTATCGCGGCCAAACCCCACACTTACGTCCAGAACCGTCCATTGTTCGACTACAATAGCATCGTAGCCCTGCGTGTTTCTGCTGTCTTCTGTGGAAACAGCTTCAAAGATGAAGACTCCATCTGTCAAGTCGTGCAAGGAATCTGTGGAGAAAGAAAAAGCGGGGTGGGGGGGGGTGTAAACCGTCTGTGGCAGAAGCCTCACAAGCAGCGAAAATGTTCACTGCATTCATTAATAATCCCAATCAGAACATCTTTTCAGCATGTTAATTAAAGAAGGCACACACAGTCGTAGAGTCTAGCCCCATCAGAATGAACGAGACTCATTTACCTCGCGGTTTTGAATAATATCCTTGATTTTATGAGCCCAAATCTCATTGTTAGCAATCACCATTTGATTTCACGCGTTTACCTTCCTTTTCACGCTCCAGCATCAGGAAGCACTGGGGAGAATGAATTCGGGGGGAAAACGCAGTCGTTCAGGGACAATTTTTAGGAGAAAACTATACAGAGGGGAGAGAGATTGTTTGGAAGGGGGGCTGGGTGTAACACAGCAGCTCTGGGCTTGCAGGCCAGATCCACAGGTGCTGGTTCCTTGACAACTGTGTGATGTGCGTGCCGAACACAGGACGCTCTTGTCAGGAGGTGAAATTTGGGGAAAGGGGGACTTTTTCCAAATGTTTTCCCAAGGAAAACGTTTCCTTGGGCGTATCAATGGTAAGATTCTGAGTTCTGTACAATTCATCAAACCTACATCATGCGTACGACACGATTCAGAACAGCCTCAGGCAATGAGAGTGTCAAGAAAAATACACCCAGGGTCCTTGCCCCTGCAGAAGAACTTCGAGGAGGTGAATTTAGTAAATGGCTCCTAAATGCCCTGGATCTACTTAGATGAAGAGCTGTGTGGAATAGAGGAATGGACTCAGAAGCAGGTGGTTGGGCCCATGCTGTGCTGGAAAAGGAAAATGACCCTTTCAGGGGCCTGTCCTCTTATCTGTGAGGGGGGAGTAGGGACACAGCGTTCCTGCCGGTCAGTACTGTACAAATCTGCTCCGTCACATCCTCCTGGACTGAACTCCGTCCCAAACCCCACTCCCAACTCAGATGTTGACGCTCTGACCTCTAAAGTGACTATATTTGGAGACAGATCTTTTCCGGGGGAAGTTAAGGTTCAGTGATGTCATAAGGGTAGGCCCTAGTCCAACAGGACTGGAGTCCTCAGAAGACGAGGAAGAGACTCCAGAGCGCCCCCCAGCCCCCCAGCCTTGTGAGAGGATGGGCTATAGGAGGACACAGAGGTTGCTGTCTGCAAGTCAGGAAAGGAGACCTCACCAGAAACACAACTTGCCAGCCCCCTGACCACGGGTGTGCAGCTCCTGATCCATGAGAAAATAAACGTCTATTGCTCAGGCCCCGCAGTCCATGGAGTTTGGTTACAGCAACAGACATAAAAGATGTTTAATGGTATAAAGGGCAGTTCACACAAGAATGTGATCTTGTCTTCATCCAGAAGGGAAGGGGGCAGATACAGAAAGCCCCAGTCACAGTGGAGTTCAGGAACTGCCTGCACTGTCCAGCAGTCACAAGCAGACAGACAGACGGACACACACAGGGACCTTCAGCACCTGACTTCCAACAGATCTCACAAGCAAAACCAAAAAAGCCATCAGGATGAGAAACATGCATCTTATTTGCAACAACAAAATAAGGAACAAATAGATGGCTCTGCTTACCACTCTTTATTGTATAGAGAAAGCTTCCAGCACTGAAGGGAATTTTAACTGCACAACCTTTCCAGAGAACAACTTAGCAAGGTCTCAAAAGCCTGAAAGAGAAAAGTCCATCCTCTTTCACCCCAGAGACCCTGCCTCCTTCAGTCTATTCTGAGCACCTACTACGTGCCACGTGCCCTTGAGGTTATGGGTGATAAATGAAGACCCTGCCCTCATGAAGCTTTCCCCTGCCCTGGGGCAGGGAGACGATGACATAGTGTGCGAGGAGGTAAATGCTATGAGAATATAAAGTGGGTTAGGGGAGGAGGCGTGTGGAGTTGGAGGTAACCATGTGGCTGTTTCTGAGCGAAATGCTCAAGAGTAGGACCCTCCACTTTGAGTAGAGATATGAACTGCAAGCAAGCTGCATGGGAACACGGGCTTTGAGAGTTCAAGGGAGAAGACATAGCAGAACAGGACTGCAGAGGGGCTGAGGGGCCACCGAGGGCCAGATGAGCAGCAGAATCGTGAGAAGAAAGTCAAGACCAAGTCAACTTAGGGCTGGGGAGGAGCCCAGCCCACCAGGGGCTGACCCAGGTGACTTGCTTGGCCAGTCAGCAGATGGGATGCAAGCGGGGACTTGCGAAACATGGGCAGGGCTGAACTTGATCTCACGTCTCTGCCACCACTTTGAGAGGACGTGCCCCAGCTTGCCTGCCCCAGTGGAGCACAGCCTAGATCCGCTGACCCTCAGACCTGAGAGCCGGCCCAGCTGCCTCAATGAAGCTGCTCCAGCCAATGTGCAAATATGGAAGCTTTGGAGTGGTTTGTTACACAGCATTATCGTGGCAATAACTGACCGTTACAAGGCTCGATCAAAACTTAAGACATTCGAGGCCAGGAATACCTGGGGGATATTCCTGATTATTCCAGAGTGAGAGAGGGGCCCGATCAACTCAACAAACCACGGCTCTCTGGGGAATTCCTGGAGCATAGTAGCCTCATATTATTCCTACCTGACAAAACAATACTCCATTTCCAGTAAGATCCCTGTGGGTTAATCAGTACCACGCTCTGCTTTTAATTTTATTTTCTAAACTGATAGTCTGTTATCAACTAGCCTTAGCAAAAGCACTAACCTTATTTCTCTCATTTGCTCTGCTGAAAAGTTCCTTCCAAGTCCAGTGCCCTTCTAAGACACCTTTTACTAAGGTAAGCAAGGAAGAATAGAACTACTCTTTGGCTGAACCATATTGTTAGTCTTTTGGGGTCCAGGACAAGCATGGGCAATAGTGTAGCTCACTTTTAAAGTTTTGGGCAACACAGGTCCAGCGGAAGACCCTGCCACTGTAGGGACACCCTATGGAACCCTTGTAAATAAAGCTTTCCCAAGCCCTGACCTGGGGATGCTTGGGACCAGAAGATACTCACCGATCCTTCAGTATTATATCAACATAGCACACATGCCTACAAGTCTTCTACAAAATATATTAAACCCAATTTTCAAAGTCTCCACCTACAGATCTCCTCACCAGTAAGCCTGCAAGTCCTTTAAATGTGCCCAGCTCCCTCTGAGTACTAGAATGCCCAGCGTGACACAGCTGAGGTCCCCAGGGGGACAGGGACTTGCTCTCCTAACCCCTGCCTGGCCTCCCCTCCTCCACCCACAGGGAGGAGGGCTGTGTGGTCCAGGCTTGGGGGCAGGAAGCAGGAACCAATCGGGTCCTTGTTCACCATCCTCCTCATTCAGTGCCACCTCCTGCCTCTCAGCCCACTGCTCTGCTCTGAATCCAGAGTACTGATTCACCCACTTAACTACCCAGCACGTTCAGAGTGGCTGTCAAAATCTGGTCATCTGTAACAGCAAAAAAGTCAATGAACCACAGAGAGCAGACAGCCGGGCTTTTAAAGAGCCCCTTGTTTTGATGGCATTATCCACCGCCCGTCTCTCTATCACCTTCTCAGCTCAGCCTCGCTGTCGTGAGCTCCGAGATGGGATTAAAAGGTCGCTCTCAGAGCGAGGCTCCCCCTGCAAAAAGGTTACTCACCCTCCATCGATGGAAAACACTCCATTATCACTGCATTTTTTATTAAAGTAAAGATGCTTCCCTACTGTGCACAGGAAGCTGTTTGCCCTGGCATTGTATAAATATTTGATGCTGGTCTTTGGGCAAAAGGCCGCCTTAACTTTCCAAGCTTATGATATACAAGAAGAGTGTGGGAAAAGGAGACTCGCCCTGTTCCCCCAAGAGGTAAATGCTGTGAGAAAACTGCTCACCCTCTGCAGCCTCTGGGACATGAAGACCCTGTCAAGCAAGCGATCCTTCAGCCCACCCTGGGTGCTGGTCCTCTGCCAAGGCCAGCCTGAAATGCACACGTCATGACAACTGGCCGATATATGGTCTACTAGAAGATGTCACTGTTTTCCTTTTATTGGGTTGGCCCAAAAGTTCATTTGCTCTGTCTGTAACATCTTATGGAAAAACCTGAACAAACTTTAGAGCCAACCCAATAATATGCTGAGACGGTGTAAATTACCCATACTGGCATCACTGGCATCCCAGATGTACTTGGGCCCCTGGCATCCCTTCTCCCTACCAGCATGGCAGTCATGGCACCACCCTGGTTCCAGGAGTGGCCTATACCAACTGCTCAGCCCTACCTGCCTGGGTTATACGGATACGCAACCCCATTGCAAATGGAATCAACCCGTCTGGGCAATGGTGCGTGCCACTCCTGATTCACACCACAGGGTATCTGCCTCTCCTGCTTCTCCAGCCCTCACTGCTGCTCTCAACCTGCCTGCCTTCCCTCCCTGCAGTCCCTGTTGGAAGCGGTGAATAAGCCAGAGGAGGTGGAGCCCCGCTTCAGTGCCGGTAAGGGTCAGACTCAAAGTTGTGTCATTTACCTGACCAAATGACCGGATGGGAAGCAAGTGCCCTGATTTGGTGCATGCTGACTAGGAGGCCCTCTGCCAGGCGCATTCATGGCGTCTCGGTGAATCTTCTCCCCAGTTCTGCAAGGCTTATATTTCCCTCTAAGTGGTGAGAACATGGAAGGAAGCTACAGGACTGAAGTCATATGTCCACGTTCAAGTGCACACAAGGGCCAATCTTGAGCCGAAAGTAGTTTGTTTGATTCCAAAGCCTTTGTTCTTTCAAGAGCTGACAGACACTTAATTCTGCTACCACAAGGATGTGCCAGGGCTATGGTCCAGGCGGTGGTGGGCAATGGAGAGCCTCAGAGCCTGATCTCATGGAGCAGGCGTGCTCTGACCATGAGGCTGTGCTCCCGCCTTCGTATTCTGGGTGCATCCCAGTGGAGTTGCAGTGAGATGGCCTGACAACTTCTGCTGGGGACCAAATCTGTGCAGAGGCCATCCTTTCCCGCAGCAGGCAAAGAAAGACCAAGAACATGCTTGTAAATGGATAAACTGTAACTATCAACACAAGGGATAGCACACAGCAGTGAGAAAAAATGATTCGAATGATGTGTAAAAATGGGGATGAATCTCACAAAGAGAATGATGGAAAGAAGCCAAACACAAGAAGGGCAGGCTCCACCCATACAAAGTTCATGCCTATCCGCGATGCTTCCAACCAGCACTGCCGTCGCCCTTGGGGAGAGGCACTACGAGGCCGTGAGAGAGTCTCTGATGGGTTGGGATGTTCTGTTTGTTGATCTGGGGCTGGTCACACAGGTGCACTCACCTTGGGAAAACCCGCTGAGCTCAGAATCTGTGTAGGTGTCTGTATGTGGGTTATACTGCAGGAAAAAGTTTACTTAAAGACATGCCATGGATAGAGGAGAAAATGCATTCATAGTCTAAGTGAAATCTTAGTGAAACCCTTTGCTCTATTCAGCAGCTCTTCTGAAATAGAAGCCACGCCTGCAAACATGGAGCCAACATGCCTGGAGCCTGTGGCTGGCCAAGGGAGTGGCCGTGAATGCGCTGCAACCTCACCCTCCCTGCTCTCCCAGTCCACAGGACCCTGGGGAGGCACATCCCAACACCGGCTCTCCTCAGCACCCAGAATTACTGAGTAGCATCTGAAAACCTTTATTGGTTGCTTTCTGCATACAGAGCACAGATTATAGACATTGGGACGCTAAGAAGCATAGGAAGCAGGCCCTGCCCAAGGATTTGCAAACATGTCTGCCTCCAGCCTGGACGGGAGAGGGGTTTGGGGGAGAATGGTTCCTGTCTATGTATGGCTGAGTCCCTTCGCTTTTCACCTGAACCTATCACAGCACTGTTCATCAGCTATACTCCAATGCAAAACAAAAAGGTAAAAAAAATATGTCTGCCTACAATATGTGTCCCCATGTATGTTTTACTTGGAATATGCACATGTTTTTTACATATGTATTTTGCAAATATAAGGCAATCTGGCTTATTCTAGGCATCAAAAATGTGGTCTAAATACCAAATGTTATTTGGATGACATGAAGCTGGGGCATCAGTCTTAAGGAAAACCTACTCTCTGAAGAGGCCGGGAAGGCGGGGCGTCCAGGTACCACACGTCACCTGATGTGACACAGCTCATCAAACACGACAGCATCCGGAATGTATCCTAGTCCTAAGTGCTTAATCTACCAAGGTCTTAGAACTACATTCCAGTTTATAGGCAATAAAGGCAGGAGAAATAAGATACGACCATGAGGCACTGGCTGGACAAATCTAGAATGCAGGACACTCTAAGAGGCTAGGTTAATCTGAAGCAGGCAGGGTCCGGAAGAACAACCCTTTCAGGTCAAAGAGAATTGAGGATGTGGTCACCGTATGTGGTGCTTGCGGCTGGACTGGAATCTGGTTTGAACAACGTGCTGCAAAGGACATTTTAGAAATGATGGAAGATAAGTACATATAGGCTACACAGATATGCTGCTGCCAGAGGCACAAGTCCAGGTGAGGGTGAGGGTGGGGAGAGGAAGCTGAGGACAGAGTGAGGGTCAGAGGGTCAGAGAGGAGAAAGGGGAGGGCTGGGATATGGCCACAGGCAAGGCCAAGGGGAGTGCAAGATGGGCAAAGGAGGGGAGGGCAAGAGGGACGCAGAGCAAGCCCAGGGCCAGGGGGACAAAGGGAGGCGACTGCGGGGCAAGGACATCGGTGGTGGTCCCTCCCCGAGCGAGAGCAGCCCCTCCCCGTCATGGCGGCCCCTCCCCCAGCAAGGGCGGCCCCGCCCCCACTGATGGCGGCAGGGACTCGGCAGGCCTGGGAGCCCTTGGTGGGAAACAAGTTCTGAGTGGGTCTCCCTACCCCAGACTTCTAGTGTGGATCACAACAAACTGGAAAATTCTGAAGGAGGTGGGAATACCAGACCACCTGACCTGCCTCTTGAGAAATCTGTATACAAGTCAAGAAGCAACAGTTAGAACTGGACATGGAACAACAGACTGGTTCCAAATAGGAAAAGGAGTACATCAAGGCTGTATATTGTCACCCTGCTTATTCAACTTATATGCAGAGTACATCATGAGAAACGCTGGGCTGGAGGAAGCACAAGCTGGAATCAAGATTGCTGGGAGAAATATCAATAACCTCAGATATGCAGATGACACCACCCTTATGGCAGAAAGTGAAGAGGAACTAAAAAGCTTCTTGATGAAAGTGAAAGAGGAGAGTGAAAAAGTTGGCTTAAAGCTCAACATTCAGAAAACTGAGATCGTGGCATCTGGTAGCATCACTTCATGGCAAATAGATGGGGAAACAGTGGAAACTGTGGCTGACTTTATTTTTGGGGGCTCCAAAATCACAGCAGATGGTGATTGCAGCCATGAAATTAAAAGACGCTTACTCTTTGGAAGAAAAGTTATGGCCAACCTAGACAGCATATTAAAAAGCAGAGACATTACTTTGTCAACAAAGGTCCGTCTAGTCAAGGCTGTGGTTTTTCCAGTAGTTGTGTACGGATGTGAGAGTTGGACTATAAAGGAAGCTGAGCACTGAAGAATTGATGCTTTTGAACTGTGGTGTTGGAAAAGACTCTTGAGAGTCCCTTGGACTGCAAGGAGATCAACCAGTCCATCTTAAAGGAGATCAGTCCTGGGTGTTTGTTGGAATGACTGAGCTGAAGCTGAAACGCCAATACTTTGACCACCTGATGCAAAGAACTGACTCACTTGAAAAGACCCTGATGCTGGGAAAGATTGAAGGCGGGAGGAGAAGGGGACGACAGAGGATGAGATGGTTGGATGGCATCACCGACTTGATGGACATGAGTTTGAGTAAAGTCCAGGAGTTGCTGATGGGCAGGGAGGCCTGGCGTGCTGCGATCCATGGGGTTGCAAAGAGTCTGACACGACTGAGTGAGTGAACTGAACTGAGCTGGATTCTTTCAGCCGAACATCACCTAATTTATGGGACAAAGTTCTCAGGCATTTTATAACTTTGTGGAAAATATTTCGAAGCACAAATATCCAGTTCAGAAGACTGGGGCTTTTTTTCCCAGATGGCGAACAGCTTAAAGATGTGCTCCTGGCTCTGCCAGGTTTATTTGTAAGGATGCTAATTATCCTACTAGAAATAGGTTCCTTTTCTAATGATGATTAGCTTGCTTTTTTCTTCTTTTTTTTCAAATTCTGGGAAAAGAACGTATTTCTTCCCTGGCCAACGGAAAGCCTCGGCTTTTCCAGAGCAGAAACTCCCTCACCCAGTAAGTTCTGCTCCCAGGTCACCCCCCACCCACCCCATCAGAAACATCAGGAAGAAAGCCTGTTGGAATGCTGAGTGGGTTTAGATTCATTTTCATGTGAGGAGTCTGCAGGCATTCCCGGGACAAGGACACGTAGTCAGGGGAGCTGGACTCGAGGAGGGCAGCCCTGCTGTGGAGACACCGCGGGCTCAGCGCAAGCCTTCCCGCTCATGTGCCAGAGGAAATGTCATGTTCTGTCTTCAAGGCGGGAAGGCTGGATTTCATGCAGCTGAAGCCAAGGGAGGCTAAAACGGCGTTTCCAAACACACAAGTCAGATGTGAAGAAAGACTGCATGTGCTGTCTGTGTTTCTGGACTCAAGGTTGGAGAATGAGGGGAGGGGAGGAGTGGAAGTGAGAACGCAGCCTAGACGGCTGAAGCGCAACAGCCAGACGGACCGTGAAGGGCTGCAGAGACTTTCGTGTTCACAGTGTCTTCTCTCAGGGCTTGGCTCGGCCCTGACAGGCAAAGGGCCAAAGAGAGAACTTCAGCTCTGAAGCCCCAGTTCCCCCAAGGGTGGAGCAGGACCAGCGGCAGCCTGGGCAGCTCCTGGCCCCCACGCCTCCCTGCTCATCTTTAAGATGCTAGTACAACTAACCGTTGGTTTCCCAGGCAGAGACTTAAAACCACGCGTAGCCACAGAGCGCCTCTCTGGGACCAGGAGGAGCTAAAAAGGAGCCGTCACTGCATGCCCGGAGAGGCGTGACGGGGTGTCCCTGAGGAAGCAAGAGGCAAAGGGTTCCCGCCGGGCCCTCCAACGCCGGTGAACGAGGTGGTAACCATCTGCCCTGAGTTCGTGCCCTGGGGCCGGATGGTGCGTCTCCAACCAGCCAGCACAGCCCCCAGCTTGCAGGAACTCTGCTGGCGCCCAGGGAAGGGCTCCTGGCACTCAGGGAGTTTACTGACCTTGTCGACAGGGAACGGAACTGGCTCTTCCTTAGCTGTATTAATGAAAGATACTCTAGGGCTTCCCTGGTGGTCCAGCAGTTAAGAATCCACCCTGCCAAGGCAGGGGGTACAGGTTCGATCCCTGGTCTGGGGAAATTCCACATGCTGTGGGGCAACTAAGCCTGTGAACCACAACGACTGAAGCCCACAATGACTGAAGCCCACGTGCCACAACTGAGGCCCGCGTGCCACAAGAACTGAGGCCCGCACACCCTGGAGCCCATGCTCTGTAACAAGAGAAGCCCACACATCCAGAGAAGCCCAACTAGAGAGGAGCCCCTGCCTGTTGCAACTAGAGAAAGCCTGCATGCAGCAACGAAGACCCCGCACAACGAAAACAAATACAGTTATTTAAAAAAGAAAGAAAATACGCTTTAGGATTGCACTGTCCAATACACTAGCTGAGAGCCACTTATGGCTACTGAAATGGAAATTAATAAAAAATTAAGTAAATTAAAAATTGAGTTTCTCAGTCTTACCTGCCACATCTCCAGTGGTCAGGGGCCACTAGTGGCTGGTGGCACAGACACAGAACATCTTCACCCACACGGCAAGTCCCACCAGCCCATTCATCTCCTATCCTATGTCCTGCTTCCATCCACAAGTGGGCGTGGCCCACGATGCTATGCAGTGCCTGCTGCTACTGCGTGGACTCGTTACCATTAGATATTGCTATTTAGATAGTGACAAAGGACTTGCATTGGACAAGACTGGCTTGTACTCTACAACGTTCTTAAGGTTTTGGATGACTGCACGCATGGACACTCAGAATTAAGACTGATGCCTCTTCCAAGGATGTCTGCTAGCAGGTTAAGGACTGCCAGTAATACAGAATCCAATCTCTGTTCCTGACTCTGCTACTTTTTAGAGAGAAAACTGCTCAACGTCAGTGCCCCCTGCCAGGTTTCACTGGGATCAACGGATACGTGTTACTTTACGTTTCACTTGCTCAAGAATCCTGCTGACTGGCAGCCCTCAGGATCCACATGTGCTGGCAGGTTGGCCCCACGCCCCAAATGGTCTCTGGCTTTCGATGCACCCTAGCGACTCAACCCACCTTCGCGTTAGCTTGAAAACTCCTTCTTTGCTTGACACACTTACCCATTTGGGGCAAGCTTTCTCTCCGCCTCAGAGGAGCTGACGCCAATAGTGCTGCCTGAGCAGCTAACCCCCAGAGAGAACCCATTACCGGCAGGGCCGCCGGGTGCCGTGAGACCTGGGAGCAGCGTGCATCCCGACAAAGTTTACAGAAACCCAGCTGTTTCATTCACTCCTCTGCTGTTAATTCCAAGGTGCTGCTACTGTTACTTCAAACTGTAATGGTGTCTACAAACAATTTGCACTTTCAGAGCGGCAGGATCCTAGGGGGTAATTAACAAAGCCCAGGAATAATCTCTTTAAAAGCCTTTAAAAGCAACCTCGATGGAGGCCACCATGATGAAACGAAACTGCTCCTCCCCTTCTCCGTGGTGTTAGCGTAGAGCTGGCTGCCTCCTGGAAGGGCTGGGCGAACGTGGGTGTGGGCTTTGCAGCGACTCCAGATGTGTGAACTGAAATCAAACCCACAGAACTTTCTGAATGGGGCGGGGGGGGCTCTGAAGGCGGGCTGAGATAACAGGTGTGAGAAGCAGGGTTCAGGAGGGCCACTTGATGGTGGGGTGGGGGATGTGTCCTTACCGTGGACCAAGCCAAGCCAGGAGACCGCGTTCACCAGGACGCCGCCCTTCCGGAAGTGGTCGCTCATGTGCTCCAGCCAGTTGGCGTCCAGACCACTGACCGTCCGGCCGTTCTTGGAGACCCGGAGAGGAATGCTGACGGGGTAGTACTGCCGGCACTTCTGATGGCTCTTCGGTTTGTTGAAAAGGGCGAAGATCTCCATTTCTGCGGGGATTCACAAAGAGAACGGGGAGACAGGAGGTCAAACGGTGACAAACTGCCTTATGGGGCCGGATGCGATCTGACAGGAACCTGCAGACATGGAGTCAAAGGCCAGCGTTCTCCAAGGCTGCCTGTTGCCTAACAAGAAAACCCAGGAGCATGTCAGGGAGCCTCGAAAGCGACACGGGCCTCGAAGGCCGAGTTCTACGGGGACTGCCAACAGAACACCGGCACTTGTCATCCGCACCCATGAGGATGAAGTCCTCAGCCACTGCAGCCATGGACCTTCAACACCCCCTGAGAGGCATTCAGAGTGAAGATCAGGAAAGGGGTATTCTGTGCTCTGTGAAAAACTGGCAGGTTAAGCCTTTAGAGAGATATCTTTTTTTTTTTTTTAAGAGAGATATCTTTAAGAGAACATTTTATGAGCCGAATTCTTGCATCTCCTCCAATCGAGAAAAGGACTAAAATCATTACTGGTGACATCTGCTCCTTGTGGCTAGCAGCAAGCCTCCACCAAAACGTGTGCCTGACCACACATATCCCCTTCACTGAAACCATATGTAACACTGACCTCTCCCCCTACCTCTCTGGAGCCATTTTTCAGGGCTACCGGAAATGCTGTCTCCCAGGCTAAGTCCCCAGTAAAACTTAGCTTGCAACTCTCACGCTGTGCATTTTTTAGTCAACAGGACTTAGTCCTGAATATGACACATGATGAACGGCTGTTAGCTAGGATTAGTTGGTATGGTTTAGGTGTTTGAAAGGACATAGTAGACATTTCTAGAGATCCATTCAAAGGTGTATTTTAGAAGAAAAAGCAGACATGTTTTGGGGTAAGAGCTGATCTTTTTTTTTTTTTTTTTTAAAGGAAATGCACAGAGGCATGAAAAAACAAAAATACTGCCGTAATTCCAGGAACTCTGCACCTCCCTGAATTCACTATTTATAAACTGCAGTGGTGTTTCCTGGGGCTGAGCGCATAATACTTAATCAAGTGCATCAAAAATACATCATTGAAATGTAAAAATAAATACGTTCCAGTAAGTGAGGGTTCCTGCCTGGAGTGGTAAGGCTGCTCCAACAAGCCACATCGGCCCTGACAGTGAGGCGCAGCTTCCTGGGCCTTCCTTTATGGCTGGGCTCTTTACAAACTGATGCTCCCTGCCACCCGGCGGCTGACCCTTGCCTCCCGCCCTACGTGCGGCCGGCCACGAGCGAGCAGCCTCAGCCTCCGGAAGCAAATACCTGGAGTTTCAATCGAAGGCTGAAGGTCTATTTTTGCGTTACTCATTTAGTCGGGCAATCAAGAGTTCACCCCGCTTGAGAAGCTTTGCTTACACAGGCTACTCAGGAACATGCTTTGGTTTCCAAAAGTATCTACTCAGATAATAAGAAAATCCCCACCCTTCTTCCAAAGAAATATTCTAAAGGTCATAAACAATGGCTGACATTAGCAAAAAAGACAAGGGACACCCACACACTCCCTGTAGGAGACACCTTGCCTGGACCCCACATTCTGGGACACTGCATCCCCTGTTTATTTCCCAGTTTTCCAGTCTCCAAATACATTACCCTTGAAAATGGGCCCACTTTCCTTTATCTAGAAAAGTCTGCTTAAACAGGAAACGATGCTTCTCAACAATAAGGGAAACCATTACCATTTGCCACAAACAGGAGCAAGTGGTGAGGAACTTTCACACCAAAAACGTTTCTCCACGTAGCATCTCAAGTTATCTCACAGGACAACTGTATTTTGGGACAAAGGGAGTCTTTCCACAGCCCCACCTGAGTGAGCGCCAGCAGAGACCTCAGGGAGCAATTCCGGGCCAAAGACTTTGCTGTCAGCAACAGTGTAGCCGTCAGGCAGGCCATTTCGAGCAATCCAGGGGCTAGAATCAATGAGGAAGGAGGGGACCCCGTCTTCACAAACGGCCGCCCGGCTCTCCAACAACCAATGCTGGCCTGTCCCTCATCCCCACCCCAAATTATTTCCTTGGTCCACTTCCCTGACTCAGGAAGCCATGGAAAAGGCAGTCGGCATGTGCTTTCAGGGGAGAAATTAGCTCCTGGTATATGGAGCTAGCAATCCCCCGACTATTTTGTGAATTTCAAATACAAGCGTTAGCCATGGCATCATGCTGAGAAAGGTTTGTAAAGGAAGAGAATCAAGCAAGGGGATTAGGGCTGGGGGGTGGGACAGGAAGTGCCCTTTTCCAGTCTGAGGAGTCGGGGGTTCAAGTAAGAGCTGCAGCTGCTAAAAGGGAAGAGTGGGAAGCAGGCTTTAGGGAGGGCTTGACTAAGCTTCGGGGTGCAAGCTGTTTCTCTGGGGAGTCATCCCAGACAATAAGAGTGGGGGAGCAGGGATAAGAAACAAGGGGGAGACGAAAGCCAAGGCAGGCTTCCACAAGCAGGTTCCTGGGGACCGGAGATGCCGCGTGTTGCCCTATGAGGGGCAAGGAAGGCGGGCATCTGTCCTCAGGGATTGAGGCCATTCCTGGGGCATTAATGCCTGGGGCACCTGCCCATTATTCCAGAGAACACCGCAGGCAGAGGCTAGGGAAGCTGTCCTCAGGTGACCCCCACGGTGGGCCAAAGCATCCATCACCGCACTCGGTGACGATCAAGCAAGCCCAAGGGCACGCAAACTAAGAAGAAAAAGAAACCACAGCCTCCGCAAGGGGAACTGAGAAGCGGCCCAACACCTGATCACACAGAAAGGACCCCCAGTCACACGGCAAGACAGAACCATGACTTTCCCACACGCATAACGAAACAGAAAAGGGGAAGGCCGAAGGAGAAGGCGGGTGCAGGCCCGGGGCTGCCAAGACAGAGCCTGCAGACCCGGCCGGCGGCAGGGTGCTGCCAGCGCGCCCAGCTCTCCATCTGGGTCCTCCCGGTGGAGCGGGGCCAGAGCCAGAGACAGAAATAAAACTTTTCGGGAAGGAAAAGGGGAAAGCTATTGGAATCAACAGCCTCCAAAGCATGAGAAGAAACCTGCTTGCAGATGCCCAGCCCTGCAGTAAACTCTGTCCCGCCGGCTCCCCGGTCACGGTCTTCACCCGGAAACCAGCCAAGAGAAACTGTCCCCAGACGACACCCTTTGATGCTTTAATGTTCTAGCTCTCCAGTACACATCCTCACGGGAGCGGTCACCAGGGATTCCACAAAGAAGACCAAGTGTGTTTACATTTTCTCAGCTGCTCCGTTGACTCTGCCCTGACCCCAGCTGGAAGATTTTTGCAGACACGGGACAGAGTCCCCAAGGAGGGGAAGGCGTTGTTGCTGAGAATGTTCCGAGGATGGCTGCGGGCCGGGCCTGGCAGGGCACCCAAGCAGCTTCCAGACAGTTCTGTCTTGTATTTCTATTTCTGTCTCATCTCCTCTGACCCCCTTGCACACAGGGGCGGGGAGCCTGGTCTGGTGCCATCTAGACCCTCGGTGTCCAGAAAAAGCGGCAGTCTAGAAAACACGTCCGGGGCTGCATTTGCGTTTCGCTGGACTGACCTCAGCCAGAGAAGCGCAAGCAGCCGGGGCGGGGGGCACGGGGTGCCCGCAGCTGGGGTCAGCCAGCCAGGCCTTGTCAGGCTCCCCAGGAAAGAGCAGGAAGAAGGCAGACACGCAGGTCCGAGGCGGGTGCCGGGCAGTAGGGACGTAGGCACGGGGACGGACGCCTGCAGTCTGTCTGCAGCTGGGGCCCCCGGGAGATGGTGACCCGCAGGTTGAGCTGCCGCGGTCCTAGCACCCCGGGGGACCTCCAGGCGGCAGGAGGGAGGGGGGCTCAGAGTCGGGCTGAAAGCACGAGCTCCCCGGGCTGGACGGGGAGAAGGAGCCGGCTGGCACGTCAGCCGGGGTGGAGGGACAAGTGGGCACCAGACTCGGCCTGGGAGCCAGGCTGGGCGGGGGCCCTGGTCAGCTGAGGTCACCGCAGGAAGGCTGGGGCCAAAGGTTACGCTGGGAGGACGGGGTGGTGGGCACCACAGCGCGAGAGGGAGGAGGGGCCTCGGGCCCAGCCAGGTGCTGGGGGCGGGGAGACGCCGCTTCCAGTGTGGGTGCAGCGTGGGGCACCTCCGGGTCTGGGGTAGGTCGGCTCGCCAGGAAGAGTGTGGGACCCACCGTCTGGACAGCAGTTGCGGGACGCGAGTGTGTCAGTGAGGGTCGTCACTGCCACCATCTCCTGCGATGCCCACCTCCACGGGGAAACCGTGTCCCTTCTACGCCCTGGAAGCCTTCAATGGATTCCCCAGAATCACAAGCCGGCAAGTGGCAAAGCCAATTCAGTTGAGTCGTTCAGTTGTGTCTGACTCTTTGTGGCCCCATGGACTGCAGCACGCCAGATCTCCCTGTCCATCACCAACTCCCGGAGCTTCTCAGACTCATGTCCATTGACTAGTGATGCCATCCAACCATCTCATCCTCTGTCGTCCCCTTCTCCTCCCGCCATCAATCTTTCCCAGCATCAGGATCTTCTCCAATGAGTCAGCTCTTCGCATCAAGTGGCCAAAGGATTGGAGTTTCAGCTTCAACATCAAGACTCTTCCAAATCTCCCAACCCCGGGCTGTTTCCCAAACCTCACGAGAGGCCGGTTTCCTCAGCAGAAAGAGCGGGAGCTGACGCCCGTGGGCGGGCGGGGGAGGTGCTCAGCGGCTGCTGTAAACAGACTGAGTGCAAACCGCCAGGCCAACGGTGGCAGGCGGGGGGCGCACGGACCCCAGGGCAGAGCTGTCCGGGGGGCTCCGGGAGGGGAGGACCAGGTCCGGTAAGGGAGGGCAGACTCGGGGGGCGTCCCCCCAGAAGGAGTTGCCTGCCAGGAGGCTTGCTCACAGAAGGCCCTGGAGGACACAGAGATCCGGCTCAGGCTTCTGCATTCTGGACATTTCAAGTGAGCTGGTGCAGGTAGGAAGGGCAACTCGGGGACGACGCTGCCTTATAACTCGGGTGACAGAGAGAACAAGCTGAATCTGCATGAACCAGGGCAGCCCCCTCGTTTCTCCTACTAACGCTGCAGCACCCAAGACCAGACAGGGATGCCAGAGGCCAGATGAGAAGGCCGGGGAACACCTATCCAGAGACGCCGCTCTAAGCTTCACGAGCCCAGGCCTTGCCCCCTGGCCTGCTTACAGTCAATGAAGGAAGCTGCCCCCCTCCACCCCTGCACAGAAATGGACCGGGAACCCAGCTCCGGGGTGGGCCGGCTCTTCCCAGGGGCCCTGCGTCCACGCGCGGCCGGGAACGAGGCAGGTGTGGAGGGAGGCCCGCCCAGCGGACGTTGAACCAACAGGACGCTCCCCGGACGACCAGAGCCCGGGTGGACATGGGGAGCGAACCCCTGGACCTGAGGGCCCCCGCAGCCCGGGGGTGGGGGGCCGCCCGGACGGACAGAGCCCCCCAGCGCCTATACAGCAGATGAATTAAAGGCGGAGCGGCAGGGGGAGCAGGGAGACGCCCTTCCAATCTTTTTTAATTGTCTTGCTGTGATTGCCTATTTAAACCCACCTGGCAGGAAGCAGAGTTAAAGCACTTGGCCCTCCTTAGGGGGCCCTGAGAGGAGGGGGGCTGAGAGCGGGGAGGGGGCGCTGGGGGATGCCCTGGAACAGGAAAACAACCAGGACAGAAGCTGGGCTGAGCTGAGGGCCGGGCCAGCTGACCAGCGGGGACAGCGTCCCTGGCCAGCCTTCGAGGGGGCGGAAACTATGCTCAACTGATGCTCAAGTCAAACTCACTCAGTCGTGTCCAACTCTGCAACCCCATGGACTATACAGTCCATGAGATTCTCCAGGCCAGAAGACTGGAGTGGGTAGCCTCGCCCTCCTCCAGGGAATCTTCCAAACCCAGGGACTGAACCCAGGTCTCCTGCATTGCAGCCGGATTCTTTACCAGCTAAGCCCCCAGGGAAGCACTAACGCTCAAACTATGAGATAAAGTGTAACTCTATGAGGGCGCACAGGCCACCTCCTCTATCTGTGACACAGGCGTAGTAAGAGCATCTTCTGTCAAAGCTACTGTGACGCATGGTCACCCAGGCAAGCTGAGAACCGGCTACCGGAGGGCTGTCACCATGATGACCATCCTCTGTCTGTCCCCTGGAGGCCAAGCCTGGGCACCAGTACCCGCTGTGTGTTCACGGGCTGGTGAGAAAGAGCCAAAGATTTATTTATTCCACTGGAAGAGACATAAGGGCCACAGTGAGCTACCGAAGTCTCGGAGAGCTGTGGCCTCCTACAAGAAGAGCTGAGAGCAGGTGCATGAGCAGACGACAGACAGACAGACAGCCGCCTACCAAGCAGGACTGGGGGTTGGGGGCACCGTCACCCCTCACAGCTGCAGTTCTCACATGCGCTCAGGCTGACCGCCTCCAGACGCACCTGAACCGTGCATCCCTCAGAAGGTTCTGGTTTTCCGGTAGAGAGCAGGGGCTTGAGGAAATGAGGTGCAGGCCAAGACACTTGGGTGTTGCGGGGGGGGCCTCTGTGCGCCCAGCAATGGGGGAAGGGCCTGAGGGAAGGAACAGTCACATACAGCAGGGGGGTCCTGGGGGGATGTCCTGGGACAAGTTACTTAGCCCCAGGGGGCAGGTGGTCTGGAGGGAGTCCTGGAGGAAGGTGCACTCCAGAACAGGGAAAGTCTGAAACTCCTGAGGGGCCCTTCAGTATCGACGGCCTCCTTTCCCAAAGCCAGGGCTCCGTGCAGAGCTGGCGGCAATGGTCAGGATGATGGGGCCTGCACCCCAGTGGTAAGGGCTCCTACTTCGGAATGCTTTAAGTGGACATCTCATCTGGCATGCATGCTCTGTTGCTCAGTCATGCCCAGCTCTCTGCAATCCCATGGACTGTAGCCCACCAGGCTCCTTAGTCCCTGAGATTCTCCAGGCAAGGGTACTGGAGTGGGTTGCCATGCCCTCCTCCAGGGGATCTTCCTGACCCAGGGATCAAGCCCTCATCTCCTTCATTGTACGCAGATTCTTTACCATCTGAGCCACCACAAATCAAGGCCCTGATGAAACACTAGCCCTAATCTCTCTGAGAAGTGAGGTGGCTACCATCTCCCCTTCTAAGTCATCCTTGCAGACAAGCCCCAGAATTAACCATCCCACAATTCTCTTTTCGGGATCTACAACATAACAAGAAAAGCTCTTTTACCCTCTCTTTTTTTCTGGCTGCGCCGTGTGGCATGCGGCATCTTAGTTCCCTGACCAAGGATTGAACCTGTGAGCCCTGCAGTGGAAGTGCAGAGTCTTAACCACTCGACCTCTAGGGAAGTCCCTCACACTTTTCTATTCTCAAAGCATAAGCAGTTTCTCCTCATTTATAAGAAGCTAACCTCAAGAATTAGTACATAAATAATAACATTAACCAGGGGATTCCCTCATAGCTCAGTTGGTAAAGAATCTGCCTGCAATGCAGGAGACCTGGGTTCGATTTCTGGGTGGGGAAGATCCCCTGGAGGAGGACATGGCAAGTCACTGCAGTATTCTTGCCTGGAGAATCTCATGGATGGAGGGCCAGTCCATGGGACTGCAAGAGTCAGACACAACTTGGCAACTAAACCACCACCACCAATAACATTAACCAGGGAGATGATCCAGAAAGGCCTAAAGAGAAAGTCTTCCTAAGACCTGGGCTTCCTTCCATCCGTCTTGTCACTCGTCACCTTCCAAAGGGTAGACAGCTCATACAAGGGCCTGGCTTCCAGGAAACGGCAGGACATGAGATTTCTTGGAGCAGGAAAGTGAAACAGAATCACACGGAAACGAAGAGAAACGTCACTATCTGCAGTCTGAGGGCCTCAATAAACCCTGATCGGCTGTCTGAGCATCACACAGGAAGGACCAGGTGGGGAGCCGGCCTGGGCTCACCCAGCAGATCTGTTTCCAGCTTGGGCGACGGATGGGCCCTCTGAACCTCAGTCTGCTCAGCTGTAAACGGGGTGACGATGCAAAGCGGCCATCCACATCACAGGAAGAAGGAAGCATTTGTTAACACTGGCTGCCAGCCTCCTTCCTGCATCATTATTTGAAATCTCCAACCTAAAGTCCGTGCCCCAGCGGCCGTTAAACACCGTGACTCAGAACACTCGCTTCCCGGCGGCCTCTCCCTGGCCACGTGTGTTCCACGGTGCTGGTCTGTCCACGAGACAGACCCCCCGAAGCCTGGCTGTTTACAGCCACAAGGGCTGAATCACCAGCTTCCTGCACACCTTGTCCTCAGCTGGTGCTCTGGATTTCCTTCTTTAGGCAGAAATTCAAAACAAGAGGACCAGACGTGGAAGGTGCTTTCTGCACTGGTGCCCAGCCATCACCACGCTTCCTGGGGTCACACGGGGTCATTTGGGGGCAATGCGTGGGCGTGGGGGAGAAAACACCTTACATTCTAGAACCTGCTGCACATGTGACATTCTGGAGCTGCAACAAGTCAGCATCACGTGGTCTGCCCACCTCCACCCCCAGAAGGCACAGCCTCAGGAAGGAAAAGAGTCAGGAGGCCCGGAAAACTGCCTGACAGCTTCTCCCGTTTGATGGACTGCCATCTCTACGCTCCGATTCCATTCATTTTTCCTAAAAGGCCCCTGGCGATTACTGAAAAGCTAGCAGCCGCACTCCAAGTGGCTCAGAGTCCCGGCGCTGACATACTTACTGGCAGCGGGCGGCTCTCCAGGCCCTTCCGATGGCAGATCAGCATCTGGTCCCTCCCGACTCCCTCGAGCAGGAGACCCTGCACCGTCCCCCTCTCCCGGGAGCAAGCTGGGCTGCTGGGCGGCGGGCGTCTCCCCTCGGGGGTCCTGGCCAGGCTCTGGGCTTCCGTCGGTCCCCGCTGCAGCGTCTGCAGCCCCCAGCTCCTCCGCAGCCCCACGACCACCAGGCTCCTGTGTCGCGTCCTGGGCATCTGCTGAGGGGCAGCCGCCCGTCGGGCTCCCAGGGCAGCGGTACTGAGGCACGACCCCGACGAACTTCAGGCCGCGACTCGCAGCCTCCTGGATCTGCGAGGCAAACCAAACCAAGGGAAACGGGTAAACTGGATGTTCTATCAGAGCAGGGGCACACGCGGCACCTCAGGGAGGCCTCGGGGGTGTTTCCGGGTGTGTGTGTGTGTGTGTGGCTGCAGCACACGGAAAATGGGATCTTAGTTCTCTGACACTGAAGCTGAAACTCCAGTCCTTTGGCCACCTGATGCGAAGAACTGGCTCATTTGAAAAGACCCTGATGCTGGGAAGGACTGAAGGCAGGAGGAGAAGAGGACGACAGATGAGATGGTTGGATGGCATTACTGACTCGACAGACATGGGTCTGAGTAAACTCCGGTAGCTGGTGATGGGCAGGGAGGCCTGGCGTCCATGGGGTCGCAAAGAGTCGGACACGACTGAGCGACTGAACTGAGTTCTCCAAGCAGGGATCGAACCCACACCCAATTGCACTGAGTCTTAACCAATGGAGCACCGGGGAAGTCTGGATGTTCCTGTTTGAACGTGAAATCTCTCAAGCTGGCCAAGGCTCCACCTCCTCAGGGCGGTGCCCACACCCCAACTCTGGCCTGACTGGGGACAGACAGCATGGGACTTGTTTTCTTAAACTGTAAAAAAAATAAAGCATTTGACTGTGAAGGGCTGGGATGGCCTCTCTGTGAAACACTATGTTAGTCCCAATTAGTAATTTTTTTTTTTTCTAAGAAGCTGAAAAAAGGTTCTATAAAGGATGAGCTGGAACAAAAAGAGGCTGAAAGAGGAAGCTCATTTTGGTAAGAGTTTATTTTTTTGTGTGATTTTTTTTTTCTGATGAATCACCTACTTCCTGCTAATCAGGCTACTGTATAACTCAATACATTTATATAACCACATACTAACTACCAAATGACATTTTATGACCCAAAGAGCTTCCTCTCTGAAACAACTGCTCTGGCAGAGAAGGGCAAAGGTGGCAGGAATCACCCGCGTGCAAAAGCTGATGGCACTCCCCGAGAGAGGGGACCTCTGAGGACAGCAGCCCATGGGGAAGCAAGGATGCCCAAAGGCCATGCCCAGGCCGTGGGCACTGCACAGGCAGACCCACGGCTCTCCACCCCCCATCCAGTCCAGGTAACAGGTGGCACCTTCTCACCTCTTGAGCCTCAAGACGGGGGACACATGGCTGCAAGAGTTTTGGGCCACGTGAACCCTCCCCTCCCTAAAAAAGCAACCCCGTCCCCCCCACAGGCAACTGAATGTAACTGTCATAAGTGAAAGACAAACAGAAAGTCAAAGCTAAACAAAAGCAGAGCCGGCCAAAATTTGAAGACAGGCTCTAGGGGACTTGTTGGGCAAGGGTGCTCAAGTCTCTTTACAAATGCAGCAGGAGGGGGAGACTTCGGAGCCCTGGGAGGCTCAGTCACCAACCCCCGAGTGGATGACCTCCGAAAGCCGGCAGGCGTCAGCAGCAACCCGCTCCTGTCTTTTGAGAAGGAGTAAGAAACACCAGCACGAGCACCTCTCCAAAGGAGAAGCAAGCCTCAGCCGCCCTCTGCGGATGACCCACCCGAACTTAAGGCAGAAGGTCGTTTTAGTTCAGCCCTGGCTGTTCTGGAACATGATCTGGAGCAGTGATACAAAAGTACAGCCCAGTTCAGTTCAGTTCAGTCGCTTAGTCGTGTCCAACTCTTTGCGACCCCATGGACTGCAGCACGCCAGGCCTCCCTGTCCATCACCAACTCCCGGAGTTTACTCAAACTCATGTCCATTGAGTCGGTGATGCCATCCAACCGTCTCATCCTCTGTTGTCCCCTTCTCCTCCCACCTTCGGTCTTTCCCAGCATCACGGTCTTTTCAAATGAGTCAGTTCTTCGCACCAGGTGGCCAAAGGATTGGAGTTTCAGCTTCAGCATCAGTCCTTCCAAAGTCTAGCCTGTGCTAGATATAATGATTACCAAGGATCTACTATGTGTCAAACCCTGCACCATGCATTTTATATCAACGGTTTGGCTTAATCCTCCAACGACCCTACATGGTATCACGACCTTCATTTCAGATGAGGATACTGAAGCCCAGAGACATTAAAGTCATAAGGCGAGCTGTGGGCAGTCAGGTTTGGCTCAGGTCCAAGCTCATTCTCTTAAGTACAAGGCCAAGTGGACACATGTCAAAGCATCAAGTTCTCGGATATGCACGTGTCCACACAAGTGCCCACGGCTGGCGCAATTCACACTTCAAACGTTTTTTTAAAAAAAACCTTGAAGTCATCATTTCCATTCTGAAAATTCATTTTTTACCCTTTAATCTGTGATATCTACCTATTTTTAGAAACTGTGTTAGAAAGCTTCTAAAAGAAGACACAGGCCATAAACTTTTTAAAAAGAGAACAATGAGGAGGTAATTGTACCAAACAGCCTGAGGTTGAGGGAGGCTAAGCGCCGAGGTTCCTGGCAGCACAGGCAAAAGAGAAACGCAATGGATTAACTCATGGTCAATAAGAGAGAAGCATAATTTGCTAGTGATTTGTCTAACATATAGTAGGTGATCAATAAGGATCTGTTGAATGAATGAGTGAATGAACACATTAAATACTGAGTGGATCTGTGTCTCTTCTTCCAGAACGACTCCTGGAAGGTAGGGATGGAGACTGATTGATTTTTCAGCTCTAGAATCCAACAAACTAACAAACATTTATTAAGTTCCTACAGTGGCTCAAAACAGCATCACACTTAGGTGCTCGGGCTACAAAATAGGAGTCTTAACTGTCAAAAGATTCAGCTGATTATGGTAAAAATATTTTAAAAATAATTATACTACTGTAGCACAATAATGTCTATGTTATGATGATAAAAAATAAAGATTCTAAACTTTTAAAACACAGCATTATGATAGCTTTATGTGTAATTTTTCAAAATTTATCTAACAAGCATACATATTACCTTTACAACTGAAAATAAGTACACATTTCAGAAAATTTTCATAGAGAAGCTAAGTGCAGTAATGGATATAAAGGTGTAGAAACTGATTATTTCTGCCTGAATGGGACACGGAGACCTTTCTCACAGAAGGTCAGGGCTATTACAAATGAAATAGGGTAACACAGCTCGAGGAGGCGAAGGCCACGGCAGAGCTGGAGTGTGTGAGCCGCCCCTACAACACTCAGATTCAAATTTTTCCCCAAATATCATGCTAAACAAAACCTATTTGGGGACTCAACCTGCCGGAGGCTTTGAAGGATGAATAGGAGTTCACCAGATAGATGAAAGAAAGGGATAGGGCAGTGCAGGTAAGATGGATCATCATGGTCAAAGGCCTGATGGTGTGCAACAGTCTGGGTATTGAAGAAATTTCTAGAAATATTTCTGGAACATGACATGAGAAGCCAGGAGCGCCCAGAAATGAGGCTGGACCAGAAATCACAAGGGCCATAGCATGGATATCACCAAATAACAAGACAACAAAGGCTCAGACTTCACTCAGCAGCAACAGGTCTCTAACTTACCCAACATAGCAACTCTGGAGAGCAGATGGTGCCCGGGGGGTGGGGGTGGGGGTGGGGTGGGTAGTGTCCAAGGGCAAAGCACAGATTTCTTTGAATGTTCATCTTTTATCTTAGACATTAATGAAAGTGCTGTATCCTATACCTGGCATTGTTTAATAATCAAAACTCTTAAAAAGATGCTCAGGGTAAATGGTAAAGACACTCCCTCTCCCCATGGCAAACCTTCCAGGGAACATGTATTTCAAGAATATGCAACATCCTTGTGCACACATCTTTGCAGTTCTGTTTACCTCCTTGGGGTGGATTCCTGAAAGTGGAATGGACGGGCCAAGGGATATCAGCTCTTCAAAGGCTGGGTGCAGGCTGCCAAATTGTTTCCCAGAAAGGGTGAGCAGTCTTTTTTAACCAGAAAACCCACATTTAGATTTTATAAAGATCAATATTTGGCCAGACCCTAGGGGCTGTGACACCTTTGATTGCTCTAGAGGTGTCAAACCAAACTCTATTTGTTACTCATTCACTCATTCCTTCATTTATAACCTTCGTTAAGCAAGTCTCACAAACCTCAGAAAGGCAGGCATGAGACAGTGTTCATCAGGGTTCACTTCTGACCACCAGCTCTCCTCACCCCCATGGGAACCTCCTCAGATTTAGGAGATACTCACTCAGATTTAGCCACTAGTCATGTGTTCATTACTCCCAAGTTTGGACTACCCAGCCCTGCCTTTCCTCTGGGGCTCAGACCTCCATGGCCAATGATCACAGCTGATGGGTCCACCATGGGTCTCAAACTGGGGTCAAGGTGCCTCTTCTTCGGTTCCTTCCTTTCTGTAACCTGTGTATCCACTCACCATGTCCTGCCAGACCATCCTGCGATGTTTCTGGAGTCCCACGCCCGTCCTCCAGACATCCAGGTCACTTTACTTTCAGGGACTTGCCAGATGCTACTGGACACCACCATGACATCAAGCTATGGCAGGTCTTCAAGAGCATGGAATCGAATCCATACAGAAGATCAAACCCTGAATATTCAAGCCACCTTGGGGAAGGAGTTCCCCACAGACTGTCACACACAAGCCCAAGTAATTTCTCTAACAACTGCAATTAGATCATGGCAAAGCCTGGATCCGACTCTTGAGTATCTTAATGCACATCAGTGCTCCTAAATGACAGAACTCCATCACATTATACAACCCAAACTGTCCCAAGATGCCCACTCAATACAAGATTTAACTGAAATACACCTCATCCACCTTTTCATCACATCGGCTGCATTTAAGAACAATCCCACCCCCAACACTTAAAAGAGTAATAACTGCTGGTTTAAGCACCAAAAATTAAACAAGACGGTTTTCAACTGACCCAAGACTTCGTTCAACTCTGATGAGTAAGAACAAATGGCAATAATTACATTCTCCTGACGTAAAACCAGACATAATAATGTGAAAAAAGGTTTCTTATTTCTTTGGTTTCTTTTTTCTATTGAAAAAAATTTGTTTCTATAAAAAGTCTCAATGCATCAGAAAATGATGTCATCTTTGGTTATATATTTCAAGAATCATTTTTACTAAAAGTAACAACATGATGTTGGGATAGTCCCTGAAAATCTAGGACATGTTGTCTGTTATTCTACTTTCAAAATGAATGCCATGCAGCTGCTGCTGAGTGTAAATACATACTATCTTGTCTTAAACACACACTTGTTTAGAGTACATTTAGCAATGAGGGTAAAACCAGTCAGGGGGAAATGGGGTCCTGATTGGGTTTGGTAAAAAGGAAGCCATATGTAATAGAGGAAAGGCAGCAGAAAAGACTCCTGATAACAGGTCAGCAGGACTTGAGTACCCACCGGCCACATGAGATGGCACAGGCGAAGGGCCAGAGACAGTCTAGGACCGTTCAGTCTGAATCTAATGAAGACGGTATCATGGTTCACTGTATGTGTCACCCTGCAAAAAACTACAGCGACTAACTGTCAACACTAGCCCAGATACTGCTGTGAAGATACTTTTAGATGCAGTTGACATCTACAGTCCACTGGCTTTCAGTAAAGCAAGTCACCCTCTCTAATGGGGACAGGCCTCTGGCAATCAGGTGAAGGCCTTCCTTAAAAGCAAAGAGCAAGGTTTTCCAAAGAAGAAGTGTCGGAGCCATCGAGAGAAACCCCACCCGTGACAAGGTCTGGGTTCAAGGAACTGGCATGCAAAGGCGTCCGGACCTCCGGGGGTTTCTCGGGATCGCCCCTCCATCTACTCCCAGGCCTTTGTCCTTTCATCTTCTGATGCTTGGCGTTCTTCTATGTTCCCTAAAAACTATTCTGACTCTCACCTAAAATCCCTCCTTGAAAGCTTTGCATGGCAGCAGCACAGCCCCTGGGGGCACATGGGTCCCAATAAACAGGCCTATCTATCCCATAAGCAAAAGTAGATAGAGTCCATTATGAGATTGAGAAGATTCCTTAGGGTGTGATCAGGAGGGAATTATGAGACCTCAGACCCTTAGGATTACATACCAGAGCTAAGACCTTGGGGACTGAGCTTCCCAAGATAAGGTTTGTAGACAGCTTTTCACAGTTGACTAGCTGCTGCCATTGAATTGTTTAAAAGTTATGTGTAGGTATTGACTGTTCTGGAAAGTTATTTATGATGTAACCCATGATTATGCACCTGGTACAATCTTATCATTCCCCCCTCCTTAAGCCTCTTTAAAGGATTATTGGTTTTAGGGTATATAAGCACTGATGTAAAAGAATAAAGTAGTCTTGATCCTGCACTCAACCAAGACTCGCTTTCTTTTCTTCGCCGACACTGCTCATCCGAAGGGAACCCCTGGACTCCGCTGGGGCTGGACCCCGGCAAAGAAGGAATTCTGCCTCCAGACAACCTGCCCGAGTTTTCGGCCTTCAGAGTTGAGACTGAGACATCACTCTTACCCAAAACCTCTAGTCTACCACATGGCCCTGGAGGTTTGGGACTGCTCAGCTCCCACAGTCACTTGGGCCAGTAATGAAAGTCCATCTCAATCTCAGTCTCCTACTACAGACAGACAGACGGATAGATAACACTATGAGCTGTTTCTCTGGAGAAACGTCACACAGGAGAAGGGCAGATGAAGCGAATGAGGGGAAGAGAACTGCAGCAGCAGGTTGATGGATCATCTCCAAACCTAAACAGGCCGAGCGGGAAAGGAAGGGCTTCTTAAGAGGTCCCCAAAGGCAGGGAGAGAAGTGGGCCCTGAACAGGAGCAAAGAAAAGGACTCAGTCTGGTGACGATCAAAGGTCCCAGAGGACAGGCTGAGGTGCACAAGAAGGTGGACCACACTTACTCTTGCCCAGGTGAGAGAAGTCTCCCGGCCATGTTTGACGGTAAAGGAATTCAATCTTTAACTGGCAGATTTAATGTCTATACACAATTTCTAACTTTCAGATGAACTTAGTGGAATCCCTATAACTAACATGCTAACTAAGGCTGGGAATCACAAACGTACTGACTTTTTGAAAATACAAAGATGCGTCATCCAATCTGATAGTAGCCACTAGCCAAGTGTGACTATTAATATTTAAATTTAAATTACTTCAAATAAAATAAAATTAAAAGAGGGAGGTGGGAGGGGGGATCAGGATGGGGAATACGTGTAAATCTATTGCTGATTCATGTCAATGTATGACAAAACCCACTGAAAAAATAAATTAAAAAAAAAAAAACAAATGAAAAAAAAAAAAATTCAATTCCTCAGTCACACCAGCCACATTGCAAGCGTTTGACGGCCCCAGTGGCTGGTGACTGCCCTACTGAATGCAAATATAGAATGTCTGGTGCAAATACAGAATACTTCCATCATCACAGACAGTCCTACTGGACACTGCCCATACAGAGCATAATAAACCATATAAAATACCAGGCAACAGAAGCAGGGTTTTCAACAGTGCCTGCACAGGCATATATATAACACAGGGTAAAGACCAAGACTCACACATAAAAACATCCCAAATGGACCCTAAACTGGACCACTGACCACTCTGACCCCCCTCTGTCACTCAGCGGCCACCATTCTGTGGGAGCTGACATTTTTAAAGTCTCTGGGGACCCGTGACATATACAAAGGGAACCTACAAACAGAGGCATGAACCATATGTCAAGAACAGACACAAAAAAGCCGTTCTGGTTGCACAGTTACACATGAGTCTTTACGGTGAATATTTTATCACACGCACACACACACACACACACACAGCCCTTCTCATCTTCTGTCGCCTGAGCTCTGGTACAGCTTTCCGAAAATGGAGGTTCAAAAATAACACAGGCTTTAGCTCAAGTCTGAAGCGGCCTTTAGCTCTGACGTGTTAACATGTAGCTTCAGGAACTGAAACTTTTACCAAGTGCTGCTGTGTATTCAGCTCCGTCATGAGGCCACACGGAAAGATCGCACAGCCCTTCTGGGGTTGTGGTTTTCTCCTTCAGTGACTGAGAGGTCTCAGAATGAGCCTGAGACGAGGAGTCTGAGGCTTAAATCTCTGGACTCAGCCCTGCCACTCCCTTGGCTATGTCACTGGTCGACCCAGTTGATTTATCTGAGCCTGTTTCCTAACCTGTAAAATGGGGATAATACTAAGGATTAATTCACTCACTAATTACTTACTCAGTATCTTACTGAGTAAGATATTACTTATTCAGTTACTTACTATGTGTTGAGCACGAGGTCCTGGGGAAGCAAACAGGCACGATCCTTGACCTCCTGGATTCAATAATTTTTGGTCTCAGTCTAGGGGCAACTCAGAGACTCTGAAGAGTCCATCTGATCCCCTTCTCAACCTGCCTGCGCTTAGTCTGAAGGACCACTGCTTCCTAACTCTTAAGTCCCTGGCAGGGCTAAAGTTGGGAGAAGAGGTTCGATTCTCCTCAGCTACTAGCAGTGATCTGGTGGGACACTTGAGAAATGATGGAATAACCTAGAAAACCGTAAACTCCCTTAAAGACAAAAGGAAGACATAAGAGTCCAGCGCTGGGACAGAAGCAGAGAAAAGATTCATCCTCTGGTGGCACTGTTCAGGGCAAGTATTTCTGACAAAAGGAGTTTTATTGGCCTTCATTATCTTTATTAACTGGCTGGGTGCTTTCACTTACATTGTGCCTAGCATTTCACTGTTCACTGAAAATGTCATTCCTGGGAAATCAGTAGACCCAAGAGGGAATATGCTGTTGAGCTCTCAACTCTCAAAAATCTTCAACTAGCTCTTTTTTAAAAAAAAAGAAAAAATTATTTATTTACTTATTTGGCTGTGCTGGGTCTTAGTTGCAGCATGTGGGATATAGTTCCCTGACTGAGGATCAAACCTGGGCCCCCTGCACTGGGACTGTGGAGTCTTAGCCTCTGGACCACCAGGGAAGTCTCTTTAACTAGCTCTAAATGCCCTGTGAAAACCAACCCACCAGAAGATCCCAACCTGATGTCAAAAGTCTAAATCAGAGATGGAAAGGGACCAAGGAAAGGCCTATCTCTGGGGAAGGATCTAACAGTGACCCAAGTGGCCAGCAGGGTACAGCCAGAGTAGAATCTCAGGACCAGCATGTCCACCACCGTCAGGAAAATGGTTCCAGGTTTTCTCCCTACGTCTTTTAAAAAAATTTGTTAGCATTCTTCTTCTTTCTCTGGTAGGACCAATTTTCTCCATGGGGCAGAAAATATGGCCATTTCCAACTTCTGAGTTTCTCTGCTCGTGGCTTAGCCATTGGAGATAGACTATCTAAATGTCCCGGGTCCACACAAGTAAAAGATCTCACGGAAGGGCTCTGATTGGCTCAGCTTGGGTCAGGTGTTCATTTCGGGGCCAATCAGCTCTGGCCAGCGTTAGGGTGGCTCCTGCAGAAATCACACAGCTGGACTGTGGGAACAAAGCCACTTTCAGAAGAAAAGGAATCTCAGGGCAGAAAAAAATAGGCAATGTCTGTCATGTAGATACATCATCTCATGGGAAATAAAATTTGAAATTTGCTCAGTACCCACCATTACTTCATGGCAAATAGATGGGGGAAGAGTGGAAACAGTGACAGACTTTATTTTTTTGGGCTCCAAAATCACTGCAGATGGTGACTGTGGCCATGAAATTAAAAGACACTTACTCCTTGGAAGGAAAGTTATAACCAACCTAGACAGCATATTAAAAAGCAGAGACATTACTTTGCCAACAAAGGTCCATAGTCAAGGCTATGGTTTTTCCAGTGGTCATGTATGGATGTGAGAGTTAGACTGTGAAGAAAGCTGAGCGCTGAAGAATTGATGCTTTTGAACTGTGGTGCTGGAGAAGACTCTTGAGAGTCCCTTGGACTGCAAGGAGATCCAACCAGTCCATCCTAAAGGAGATCAGTCCTGGGTGTTCATTGGAAGGACTGATGCTGAAGCTGAAACTCCAATCCTTTGTCCACCTGATGTGAAGAACTGACTCCTTGGAAAAGACCCTGATGCTGGGAAAGACTGAGGGAAGGAGGAGAAGGGTTCGACAGAGGATGAGGTGGCTGGATGGCATCACCGACTCGATGGACATGAGTTTGAGTAAACTCCGGGAGTTGGTGATGGACAGGGAGGCCTGGCGTGCTGCAGTCCATGGGGTCGCAAAGAGTCAGACACGACTGAGCGACTGAACTGACTGACTGACTGACCCACATGTATGAGTGAAGAAGAGAATATAAGGCAACTGATATTTAAACCAGACGAAACTGAGCAAGTTAAGACCATACCGATCACAATAATGTTGATACATTTTGATCAAAGTGGACCCCGGGCCAGCACTCTAGGTTATTTTGTCTGCGTGGACACAGCATTTGTCTCCTTCTCTTGGGCTATGTTCTTCTCAGCTCTGTTCTAGATTTCTTTTCTCAGCTTTATTGCAGAATAACTGAAGATTGTTTTCTAAGAGTACTTTCTGGAGTCAGTGTCCAAACCTGAGCTCTCCCCTTCCCAGAGTAGTCTACCATGGCAGGGGCATCCAGATCAGGAGGGCAGGGACTGGGGCAGACGGGGTCCCCTCTGGCAGAGCTGCACGGGCCCTGCAAAGCCCTGATCTCCCCCGACGTCTACCCATAAGCAGCATTTTGCATGCATGAGCTCAGACCAGGATCTCAGAGCAAAAGCAAAGACGTTGGCATCATCCAGGCAGGAACACTGAGGGACCTCCAAGTCACAGGACCTCAGGAGGGTCTGCATCTCTTGCCTCGGCTACAAGACCCCCAACTCAGGCTTCCACAGGCATGGGCATGCGCACAAAGACAACGGAGCCATCAAATCCCCAAAATCTCACGTTAGCAAGCATTTAAATAGACTTTCATCAGAGTCGCATGGGAAAGTCAAAGGATATGCACCAGACTTTGCCGCTTGCCAGTTGTGTGGCTGCCAGAGTCCACGGCTGGTAAAATGACCTGACCCGCAGGTGGAATGTGTGCACACAGGCATGGTCTGGGGGACGGAATCCAAGAAGGAACAAGGCCAGCAAAGTGAAGAGGTAAGAAAGGGCGCTCAGTGAGGCGGGGCAGGACAAACATCCTGCACCAAAAAGCCGTCATCACAGTAGCTTCCGTTTACGGAGCGCTCACCCTGCGCCCAAAGCTGTTGCAAGGGCTTTACGTGGATTACCTCCTTTCATCCTTAGGTAATGATGACGCGTACACACAGCCATGTGTAAAGCAGACGGCTAGTGGGAGGTGAGCACAGGGACTCAGCTCAGTACTCTGCGACCGCCTAGAGGGGTGGGAAGGGGGTGGAGTGGGAAGGTCCCAGAGGGAGTGGAAATGTGCGTGTGTGTGTGGTGCGTGCTGTCACTTCAGTCGTGTCCGACTCTGCAATCCTATGCACTGTACCCATCAGGCTCCTCTGTCCATGGGATTCTCCAGGCAAGAATACTGGAGAGGGTTGCCATGCCGTCCTCCATCTTCCTGACCCAGGGATCGAACCTGAGTCTCCTGCATTACAGGTGGATTCTTTACCACTGAGTCCCCAGGGAAGCCCTATATATACTAACACAACATTGTAAAGCAATTGTACTCCAATAAAATTTTTTAAAAAACAGATTTAAAAAAATATATTCTCATGTTGCAGATTAGGAAACAGACACAGACAGGCTGCCCAGCTTGCCGAAGGGCACACAGCTAGAAAATCGCAGGGAGGATTCAAACCTAGTCAACCTGGCTTCAGGCTCCATATTCCCACCTCTTACACTGCTCAGCATGTGTCTGCAACAGGACGCCCTACCCTTTAAGCCATATTGTGAAAATCAGGGCAAGATCTTCAAGAGTACTGAGTCTCTAGAGTCTGGGTTTTTACCCTGTAGGCAATGAGATGCCATCACCATTTCTGGCCCAGGGACGTAATCAGGCCTTTCCCAAGGAGGACCGATGTTTCCGCAGGATGTGGTACGGATGGGGAGGGGGCTGGGGGGGAGAGGCAGAGAGAGGAATGGGGCCCAGAAGTCACTGCAGAGCTCGTGGGAGAGGTCAGAAGAGGCTACACTTGCCGTGGGAAAGGACGGACAGGGAGATGGAGACCCAGAGCAGAGATGGCAGTACTGACTACGAGGTGACATACCACGAGATGCGATGGGATGCGATGTGTCAAATCATCGGTGACCTACTGTCCAAACTTTTGAACAGTCTGACACTTTTGAAAGCAAAAGGTATGCTGTGACAAGAGGCATGAGCCAGAACTGTCCAAGCAAACCCAGACAGACACAGGGTCACCTGTATCTCAGTAATTCTCATCAAGGTTAAAAACAAACAAACAAAAAAATGCCTCCAAGCTGGGCATTCCACTGGGCCTTCTTTCCCCAGGCACTGCCCAAGATAAGATAGTGCATTTCCAGAAAAGCAAAGAAAGAACCAGCTGGAATCTAGAATCCTGGATCGGCTGACACTGACAACCCCAACTTTATTCTTTGGTAACAGCAGTGGCCCTGGAATTATTAGCTTGGGACAAAGAACCTCAAGGGCTTATCAACCCTCCTGGGAATGTTCTGGACAACCAGTTTGAGAGTCTTCATGGAACTCAAATCTCAGCAACACAGCTAAGCGAGTGAGGCAAAAGAACCTGAGTCTAAAGACGTTTAACCAGGAGCAGATGTTTTCCTTCACAGTACGCTGCTGTTTTAACATCAAGAATTCGTGACTTTTCCCCATCATTCCCTGATTTACACAGGCTTCCAAAGCATTCATGAAGGGCCCTTGAACAAAATATTGAGATGGTGTGGTGGGACCGATGCTGTCCCAGGTTTAACCCTTGGTTAAAAACCCTTTTCGGTCACCATGACTCCAGACCAACAAAAATATAAGTCAGTCTGAATGGCATTTGAAACTCCCATGGTTAACAGAACAGTGAAACTAAGTACTTGGGGATGGTTTTCATTACAATGCTAAAGAAATGAATGTTTTGTTGTTCTTTTCGTAAATACCCTGAAGAACCCTGGGATGGCTTTTCTAGAAGATGAAAATGATCTGAGAGTTTCAGATCTCATGAAGATATGTGATCTCTTTGAGTAACAAATAGGGTTTGTTTTTTTTAAGGGGCTGATTTTCCATTTACAACTGTTGAGGATTACACTTAAAGATGATTTCCAACACCCAATAACCTTCATATTAAATACTCAACTCCTTAAAAAAATAAATAAATAAATAAATAAATAAATACTCAACTCCTTATTTCCACTTCCTGCCTTCATATTTTTTAATTCTATGAGCCCTAAATGATCTCAAAGTTCTCTCCTAGTAGAATGAACTGTAAATGAACACAGATGTCTGAATTCACATCTGTGGCAGGCTATATGTTCCAAACATCTCTCTCACCCCCCCATGACCTGCTAGAACCTTGTCACTCCCCCGTCAAGAGGCAGAGTCTATCTCCATCTCCTTGGACCAGTATCGCTCTCCACCAGTGAGTAAAGTTAAAAGGATGCTATGTGACTTTTGAGGCCTGGTCATAAAATTTCCAAGAACTTCCACCTTGTTTTTTGGGAAGAACTCAGCCATATGTTTTGAGGAAACCCAAGTCGTCTATGGAGAGGCCTGTAGCCTAGCAACTACTTGCCAGTGGTGTGAGTGCACCATCTTGAAAGTGGATTCCCCAGCCACTGACCAGTAGGTACCAGGCAGAGCAGAGATTAGCAGCCTTGCCAAGTCCTGTCCAAGGTGCACATCTGTGAGCAAAGCGAATGAATGTGGCTGTAAGCCACTAGGTTTTGAGGTGGTGGTTACACAGCAATAGACATCCTCTTAAAATACAGTAATCCTCACTAATTCATACCCATGGGAGGACAGCAGACTGCAGTAATTTCTTAAAGTAAAATCCACAGTCCTTTATAAAGCAGGCGGTTAGGAGCATTTGCAAACATGCAGAAACGTAAACAAGGATAACACAAAGTCTTCCAAGGCGTGGGCCTCCAGGGATCCGCTTTAATAAAGAGGTAAGAGCCGTTTGTAATTAGCCTCTCTGTTTGTGATGATCCATCTGAACGGCTGGCACAAGCAGGTCGGGGGTTGGGGGCAGGCGGGGGGGTGGGGTGGCAAGCGTGGCCCCTGCAGCGCGCCTTACATTATTAACTGGCTGAGCAAAACTGCAGGCATAGGGAGGCCTGGTTCTTGTTTATTACAAGATACAAACACGCAGCCCATGAATTAGTGATGATGTTTCACTACTTAGGAACCACACAGAACGCTGCCCACATTCCCAGGCCCCATCAGACTCGGAAAAAGTCACAGGGAAACCCTGTTCTTGAGGCTTTGGAAAAAAATCCATCTGTATTCTTAAGGCATCCTAAAGAGACTCGTTCCTTGCCCTCTGGGGAGTGTCTCAGAAGTTGGAGTGGCAACTGCATCTCGCATTTAAAGCGCGAAGTCTTTGAAATGAAGTTTATATGCCAACTGAACAATGAAAAGTTCCATCAAAAGCTAACTTTACTTTTTACCAGCAATATATTTAAACACTTGCTTTTAATGCTTTTCCATCTCTTCAGGTATATTTCTTTTGACATCTACTCCTTGTATCCACCACATCCCAATCTTTTTCTCTTGGAAAGAGTTTTCTTCATAAAACTTGTTTTACCTCCTTCAATTCAGTAACATCCTTATCACCCCACCAGTAACATGCTTACTATCCCCATCCATAACATGTACACTGCCACCAATAATGCCCCTACTTAAAGGAAAAGTGTTACGTGTGTACATGGAACATAATCCAACCATTAAAAAGAACAAACCTGCCATTTGCAGCAACCTGGATGAACCTGGAGGGCATCATGCTAAGTGAAATAAGCCAGACAAAGAAAAGCAAATATCCCTGACATGTGGAATCTGAAAAAGTCAGACTCACAGAAACACAGAGTAGAATGCTGGTCACATGGGACTGGGGAGGCGGGGGAGGGGAAACGTTTGTCTCCGTTACATAGAGAAGAAAAACAAGAATCTGAGAAAATACTGTGTGCCACCAACATGTCCCTGATTCATTCAGCAACAGGTTTGCTTTACTGGAGTCGGGAGAAAATTCTGGAACCAGACTTTTAAGTTCCAGATTTCTCCTGGAGGCAGCTCATCAGGTTCAGGAATTGGGTACTTAGCATGCAAAGTGCCTCTTCCTCCCCAAGCCAGCCTCAGCACCGCTGACGGGTCCTAAGGGGACCCAGCTCTCTGAGGGGGAATTTTCCCAAAGACAGAGGAGGAGAAAAACGTACATGGGCTATAAACCTGTCACGCCGGCTCTCGAAGCCCTCCGAAAAGATTCCACACAATCTCAAGCAATAAAACTGAAACCTTCCAGCTGGGGGGAAAGAAATCGCCTGCCGGGATAAAGTCCCAGCCCTCAGATGAGATGTCCCACCCTCCACGTGCCTCGAGGTTTGTCCAAATTCCCACACTTGTGATCCGTGCTGGATTGCACACAAATCCGGCAGACAGGAGGTTGCGCTGTGCAAGGCGGCTCGGCACCTCCCAGCAACCCAGATGGGGAAGTTCAGCCCGCCGGCGACCATGTGTGTCACTGACACTGCATGATCAGCGCTCACACCAGGGCCCCTCCCAGAAAACAGACTTTGCATGCCACGCGTGTCACTTTAGAGACTTCTGTGGCAAGAACAGCCAATTCCGTATTTGTAAACAGGCCCGGCGGGAAGAAGGCCGGCAAGTCAGTGACACTGTAACCCTCCCAAGTCACTCTGAGGGAGGGCTGGCTCAACACACTTCAAGCACCCCCAAAGCGAGGGATAGGAAGCCGAAAACACGCGCACGTTCATTTCCTCGGCATCCTGCCTCACGTCCGAAACCGCCTGCTCGAGCTCCTGCTTCGTCGCTCAGTCGTGTCCGACTCTTTGCGACTCAAGGACTGTAGCCCGCCAGGCTCCTCTGTCCATGGGAGTGTCCAGGCAAGAGTACTGGAATGGGTTGCCATGACCTCCTCCAGGGGATCTTCCCAATCCCGGGATCGAACCTGCGTCTCCTGTGTTGCAGGCAGATTATTTATGACTAAGCCACCAAGAAAGCCCCGGAAAGCATCTCTCTATATACAATTCTAACACCTTTCAAAGCCTCGGGAATCCAAGGCTTTCACTCTGTCATTCCATAAATATCCGTTGAGCATCTATTCTATGACCCATACTCTTCATGGCATGGAAAAAAGAGAGACAGGAAGTAATACAATAATTCAGTAAAAATGGCAAAGTATCTTAGGAGGTGAAAGAGATACCAGAGAAATAGAGTAGAATGAAGGGAATCCCTCCGGTGGGGAGGGAGGCGCTATGGTCCTCTTCTAACAGATGCACACTCGAAAGTGAGAGTGAAAGTCACTCAGTCGTGTCTTATTCTTTGCGACCCCATGGACTACGCAGTCCATGGAATTCTCCAGGCCAGGAGTGAGCAGCCTTTCCCTTCTCCAGGAGATCTTCCCAACCCAGGGATTGAAAGAAGGTCTCCTGCATTGCAGGTGGATTCTTTACCGGCTGAGCCACAAGGGAAGCCCAAGAATACTGGAGTGAATAGCCTATCCCTTCTCCAGCGGATCTTCCCAACCCAGGAATTGAACCAGGGTCTCCTGCATTGCAGGCGGATTCTTTACCAACTGAGCTATCAGGGATACACACTACTCTAAAGAAAATAGATATAGTATGTGAACTGAGAATTTCCAAATGTTCAAGTTGGATTTAGAAAAGGCAGAGGAACCAGAGATCAAACTGCCAATATCCGTTGGATCATTGAAAAAGCAAGAGAGTTCCAGAAAAACATCTATTTCTGCTTTATTGACTATGCGGATCACGACAAACTGTAGAGAATTCTTTAAGAGATGGGAATACCAGACCACCTGACCTGCCTCCTGAGAAATCAGTACTCAGGTCAAGAAGCAACAGTTAGAACTGGACATGGAACAACAGACTGGTTCCAAATAGGAAAAGGAGTACATCAAAGCTGTGTATTGTCACCCTGCTTATTTAACTTATATGCAGAGTACATCATGAGAAACGCTGGGCTGGAAGAAGCACAAGCTGGAATCAAGATTGCTGGGAGAAATATCAATAACCTCAGATATGCAGATGACACCACCCTTATAGCAGAAAGTGAAGAGGAACTAAAGAGCCTCTTGATGAAAGTGAAAGAGGAGAGTGAAAAAGTTAGCTTAAAACTTAACATTGAAAAAACTAAGATCATGGCATCGGGTCCCATCACTTCATGGCAAATGGATGAGGACACAATGGAAACAGTGAGAGACTTTATTTTTTTGGGCTCCAGAATCACTACAGATGGTGACTGCAGCCATGAAATTAAAAGATGCCTGTTCCTTGGAAGAAAAGCTATGACCAACCTAGACAGCATACTAAAAAACAGAGACATTTCTTTGCCAACAAAGGTCCATCTACTCAAAGCTATAGTTTTTCCAGTAGTCATGTATTGACGTGAAAGTTGAACTATAAAGAAAGCTGAGTGCCGAAAAATTGATGCTTCTGAACTGTATTGCTGGAAAGACTCTTGAGAGTCCCTTGGACAGCAAAGAGACCAAAGCAGTCAATCCTAAAGGAAATCAGTCCTGAATATTCATTGGAAGGCGTGATGCTGAAGTTGAAACTCTAATACTTGGCCACCTGATGTGAAGAGCTGACTCCTTGGAAAAGACCCTGATGCTGGGAAAGATTGAGGGCAGGAGGAGAAGGGGATGACAGAGGATGAGATGGTTATGGCATCACCGACTCAATGGACATGAGTTTGGGTGGACTCCGGGAGTTGGTGATGGAGAGGGAGGCCGAGTGTGCTGCAGTCCATGGGTCGCAGAGAGTCGGACATGACTGTGTGACTGAACTGAACTGACCTGAAGGATCTACTGTAGAGCACGTGAAACTCTACTCAATATCTTGCATAAGCTATAGGGAAAAGAATCTGAAAAGCACATGTGTGTGTGTAACTGAATCACTCGGCTATACACGTGAAAGTAACAAAACACTGTAAATCAACTACACTTCAATTAACAACAAATAAAATGATGGTCAGGGGGCTGAGAAGGTGAACTTGAACAGAGATTGGAAGGAAAGGAAGGAGTCAGCCAAGCAGGTATCTAGCAGGAAAAGAGGTCCATAAAAGCAACGTCCCTTTCCAAGAGTTAGACCAGATTCAATAACCACAACTCGATGGTCCAATTCACAGCGAGCCAAAAGGGAAAATACACAGTCCACAGTGAGTCACATGCTGCATCTCCTGGATGCAACTTGGGGAGTCCCTGGGTTTTACTCCCCAAGAGTCACTTCTCAGAAGAGAGGGAATTACTTATACATTCACAGACTTTTACAAAGTCTCTCACAACACAACGACTCTGTCACTTTATTTTGAACAACAAATACTGACTGGGGAGTAGCACAATAGTTCAAGCTGGTTGGGGGCATTTACTGAAGTCATCTGATGGACTTGATGAAATACGTTGAGGGACTTGAGGGAAATACGTTCAACAACAACTTTAAGTAATTCCTACAGCATTAAAAAAAAATGTGAGGAGCTGTGCTAAGCATGCTTCTTAAAGATCACTTTTCAAAGCAATGCAAAGAATTCTATACACAAGTGCAAATGAACTATTGGGACACGGACAAATCTCACAGAGTGTTGAGCAAAAGATGTGATTTATAAAGGCTACTCTTATATCAAGTCCAAAACGAAGCAAAGTAACCTTCGGTGTTAAAAGCTAGACAGAGCTACCTTTGGGGAGGAGAGGGAGGGGAGTGATGGGAGTTCCCATGGGAGGCCCCTAAGCTTTTCGCTCTCTTGACCTGCGTGCTGGTTACCCAGGTGCATACATTTAGTGTACATTCACTGAGCTGTCCACTTACCATTTATGCTTCCTCCTGTATTTGTTCTTATTTCTTATATTTGTTATTTTTAATAAAGAGACTTAAAACAGAGAAACCCAGATTAAACAGCTGCATTCCAGAGATTTCTCATTCATTTATGAGCTAGATAAGAAAAAGCAACCATCCTCATGTTAAAAGGATGGGCTCTTAGGACTTAGATTGTTCTTGAATTTGAAAAGGGCCGAATTCCACATGATTTGGTTGAAAGTAAAAATGATGAGCTTGAAACTTGTGTCAGAAGCTCCCAGAAGTCCCTCTGGCGATGACAGAGACACTGAGAGCAAAGATGCATGAAAAGTGTGTGAAAAATACTGTTTCACGAAATGTAAAGATGGGGAAAGTGGAAATGTTAGTCGCTCCGTCGTGTCCCACTCTTTGCAACCCCATGGACTGTAGCCCGCCAGGCTCCTCTGTGCACGGGATTCTCCAGGCAAGAACGTTGGACTGGGTTGCCGAGCCCTTCTCCAGGGGATCTTCCTGACCCATGGATCATATCCAAGTCTCCTGCATTGCAGGCGGATTCTTTACCATCCAAGCTATGGACCAGTTCAGAGACGACTGAGCGACTAACACTTTCGTAAGACACGGGGGTGGCAGAGTACTATTCCCAAATTTATGTATTTTTAGATAATATAAAATATGCATGAAAACTAAAATAATAATTAATATTCTAAAAGGAAATTTAATTATTTCAAATATATTCCTCAAACGTTATATAGTAATGACCCAACTTACTTTCTTTGGATCTTTCCATGAGCAAAATTTTCTTCAGTTATCTAATAAACACTTCTTCTCCTTGGGGCTGATGAGACTCATGATTGCAAATATTATGTGTCAATTTAAAAAACATGGAGAACGGAAAGCTGTTTAAATAAATGAGCCCTTCAAACGATGCTGTCCTAGATAGTACCCACCAGCCACACCTGGCCTTTGAACATGGGCAATGTGGCTGGTGTGACTAAGGAGCCGAATTCTTAATTTTATTGAATTTTAATGAACTTAAATTTAAAAACTTAAGCTATATAAACTACTTTTCTGCTAAACACAACTTTATTTTGTAGGCCATTTCACTTCACTGAAAATTTAGCATCCAAATTGAGACATGATATAAGTGTAAAATATATACCACATTCCAGTTTTATTTTGTTTCTTTAAAGAACATAAAGCGTCCCATTGGATGCTGAAAACACAGTATTACGGATATACTGAGCTAAACTAAATATATTACTAAAATTAATTTCACCTTTGTTTTTACTTTTTTAACAGGGCTACTAGAAAATTCGAAAGTGAAAGTGCTATTTGCTCAGTTGTGTCCGACTCTTTGCTATGCCACGCACTATAGCCCGCGAGGCTCCTCTGTCCATGGGATTCTCCAGGCGAGAGTACTGGAAAGTGAAAGTGAAGTCGATCAGTTGTGTCCGACTCTTTGCAACCACATGGACTGTAGCCTACCAGGCTTCTCTGTCCATGGGATTTTCCAGGCCAGAGTACCAGAATGGGTTGCCATTTCCTTCAGTGGGTAGCTAGTCCCTTCTCCAGGGGATCTTCCTGACCCAGGGATCGAACCTGCATCTCCCACATTGCTGGCAGATTCTTTACCGTCTGAGCCCACCAGGGAAGCCCAAATGATGCAGGGGGCTCAAATTATATTTCTACTGGCCAGCACAGCTAAGGAATAAAATGCCAGTTCTTAAACAAATGTGACTGAAGTCTAGCTGATTTACAATGTTGTGTTAATTTCTGCGGTACAGCAAAGTGATCCAGTTTTACATATATTCTTGTTCATATTCTGTTCCACCGTGGTTTATCACAGGATACTGAGTATAGGTCCCTGTGGTGTTCCGTAGGACCTTGTTGCTTATCCATTCTATATATAATAACTTGAAAATGCCACTTTTGATAAACACTATAGGGGAGAGATAAAAGAACGAAAATCAAAGCTGGAAAAACCAATATACTTGAAGATCTGATGCACAACTATGATAGAAGAAGTCCAGAGGGGTGGGGTGAGGGCAGGGAGAAGGCAGAAAAGGGGAGGAAAAAGTCCAAAGACCAAAGTCAGATAAGCGGGGACCAACCCAGAGGGCAGAGCAAACGCCGTCTACAATCCCACAGCTGTCAGCAGACCCCAGGACCCAGTGTGTGCTGATCAGGTGTTAGAAGGTTGCTGTGTCTGTTATTAAAGAATGAGAAGGATGACAGAGGCACCAAGCGTGTGTCTTTCTGGGGGAACAGAAGACAGAAGGGGAGTGCTTCATTGCCCAGATTCAAATCTCCCCTCCGCTGGAGGTCTGGACGGGGATTAGCAAAAAGTTCCACCAAGAGTCTAGGAGGAAAGACTTATTTTAGTAGAACAAAAGAAAATACAGTCATGTACTCCACTCTTGTGGCCTTCAGTGAACTGAAGTTCAGTTCAGTTGCTCAGTCGTGTCCGATTCTTTGTGACCCCATGGACCACAGCACACCTGGCCTCTCTGTCCATCACCAACTCCCGGAATCCACCCAAACTCGTGTCCATTGAGTCGGTGATGCCATCCAACCATCTCATCCTCTGTCGTCCGCTTCTCCTCCTGCCCTCAATCTTTCCCAGCATCAGGGTCTTTTCCAAGGAGTCAGCTCTTCACATCAGGTGGACAAAGTATTGAAGTTTCAGCTTCAGCATCAGTCCTTCCAATGAACACCCAGGACTGATCTCCTTTAGGATGGACTGGTTGGATCTCCTTGCAGTCCAAGGGACTCTCAAGAGTCTTCTCCAACACCACAGTTCAAAAGCACCAATTCTTCGGCGCTCAGCTTTCTTTATAGTTCAACTCTCACATCCATACATGACTACTGGAAAAGCCATAGCCTTGACTAGATAGATGGACCTTTGCTGACAAAGTAATGTCTCTGCTTTTTATGCTGTCTAGGTTGGTCATAACTTTCCTTCCAAGGAGTAAGCGTCTTTTAATGTCATGGCTGCAGTCACCATCTGCCATGATTTTGGAGTCCAGAAAAATAAAGTCTGACACTGTTTCCACTGTTTCCCCATCTATTTCCCATGAAGTGATGGGACCAGATGCCACGATCTCAGTTTTCTGAATGTTGAGCTTTAAGCCAACTTTTTCACTCTCCTCTTTCACTTTCATCAAGAGGCTCTTTAGTTCTTCTTCACTTTCTGCTATAAGGGTGGTATCATCTGCATATCTGAGGTTATTGATATTTCTCCCAGCAATCTTGATTACAGCTTGTGCTTCCTCCAGCCCAGCGTTTCTCATGACGTACTCTGCATCTAAGTTAAATAAGCAGGGTGACAATATACAGCCTTGACGTACTCCTTTTCCTAGTTGGAACCAGTCTGTTGTTCCATGTTCAGTTCTAACTGTTGCTTCCTGACCTGCATACAGGTTTCTCAAGAGGCAGGTCAGGTGGTCTGGTATGTCCATCTCTTTCAGAATTTTCTACAGTGGTCTTAGGACAGTTCTATGCAAAGGAGACAATTAGTATTAGGAGTCACTGTAAAAAGAGAGGAGACCACACCTGCCACCTGCTGACCACCTATAACCACCCATTAACCATCCATTCCATGGTCTGTAAGTGCTCCATGAGTTCCTTGTTGACTTGGAACAGTTTTGCCAGCATGCACCATGATATAAGGAGGTATTTGGGGAGAAAGAGAAGCAAGGGTAAAGTTCTTAAATGACCTTTGAGAAATACCCAATTAAGCTAAGTAAGCAGGTTAAGCTAAGTATTGCAGACCTTGTCAGAGCCTTGACTCTTCCTAAGGAGCATCAGAACCCGCAGGAGGGCTTACACCAGGCCTGTTTCCCAAACCCTCTGGACTGAAGAACCTCTTTTTCCAATGGATGTTGCAGGAGGAGCATGCATCAAGAAGTGATGGCCTAGCAGGAAGTTGCTCAGATCTTCAGTGTTTTTGGTCCCCCCCACCAGCCCAGAGGAACAGGGCCGTCTGTTGTAAGCATGGTTCAGAGGCACTGGAAGCCCACACCTGGTGGTCATCCCAACCTGTCTATCGCAGACTCCCTCTGGGACCTGTTTCGGCAGCTATGGGAGCCAGGCTTCACCTGCAGGAGCCCCCGGGCTGGCCTCCCAGCCCCCTAACACCTAACACAGGGTGTCCCACGTGCTGCTCAGCTCACCTCGGACCTGCCTTCCCTCTATCACCTGCGACTTCATCAACTTTTCTCTACCTCTCAGCTTTTACAGATGCTCAAACCACCTATTAGAAACAACCTAACAAGAATATCTTAGAGCTGGGCCCTATCTTGACCACTCTTTCTCTCCTTCCAAACTTACTCTTTTTGGCTATGTGCTTAGTCGCTCAGTCATGTCCGACTCTTTGCAACCCCATGGACTGTAGCCTTCCAGGCTCCTCTGTCCATGGACTTCTCCAGGCCAATATACTGGAGTGGGTTGCCATGCCCTCTTCCAGGGGATCTTCCCCACCCAGGGATTGAACCCAAGTCTCCCGCTTAGCAGGCAGATTCTTAACAGTCTGAGCCACAAGGGAAGCCCCCTTTTCGGTGGGGGGGGCTGTTATTTTATTTTTATGTATTTATTTTTTGGCCACACCCCTCAGGAAGTGGGATCCTTGCTCCCTGACCGGGGATCGCAGCTGCGCCCCCTGCGTTGGAAGTGAAGAGTCTTAGGCACTGGACTGCCAGGGAGGTCCTCTAAACTTACTTGTAAACCCACGGCAGAGGGGCCTCTGCCTGGTGCATCCTTCAGAACTGCTCGTGTACGATTTAGGAGTGGCCTCCAGTGGCCGGAGCCCGTGGGCCGGCCCCCGAAGTGAGTTCCAACGGGACCCCTCTCCTGCCGCTGCGGTGCCCCCGGTCCCTTCCCTTCCTGCCCCTGCTTCTTCTAAAAGCTCCTTTTCCTTCTCCTCTGGCTCCTCCCCGGAGCTCTCCCCTCTTTCCTCTGCCAAGACGAGCGAACTCGCACCGCACAACTGTCTGCTGCCAGCCTGAGTCGAGACGGGAACAGGAAACCAGAGGGAGCGTCAAGACCCTTCTCCAGCTCCTCACCGCCGCTGCATCCCACAGAGGCGTCGCGCGTCAACAGACTGGAGAAAACCGAACACAGAAAGAAAACCCGGCCCTCCACCACAGAGGATCCGAGAAATCCTGGGCCAGGATCTTCTTGTAGTTCTTTGACGGATCTACCTCCTCACATGGAGAAACCAAGAGACTTCCCAATCAGAAAATCAAAACCCTCACCCACGTCTCTAAAGTAAAGCCAACCCACCAGCCAGCCATGCCACAGGAAACCTCAGGAGATCCTGGCTCTGTCTCCTCCACGAGGTAGCTGTGCGCTGAGGTGGCAAGGTGCGGGCCCACGGGAGGGGGGCACGTGCCCCCGGATGACCCCCCGAACCGCTTCCCCCGTGACTCACCTGCCCTTGGTTGGCCAGATCCCCGTTTGCCGCCTTTTCCCGAGCTCCAGCTGCCTTCTGGAACGTTCCCATGAGGGTCCCGGGCTCCCCGGCCCCTCAGCGGCCGCACACCCATCGCCAACCTTGTTGCCTCCTGTCCCGAACGGCTCCTTGGGGCCGCGTGGCCCTCATCATCACGGAAGACCCCCCCCAAGACCTCTCCAGTCACCTAGCATCACGTCAGCCTCCACCCCTTCTACGACACAGAGTCTCGATGATACAGCTCTGCTGCCCGCTTCACATTGGTTTGATCGCATGACAAATACGCACTATGTTTTGGAGACACAATGGTGAACAGGACACCCCGTCCCCGGCCAACCTCCCTCCACGCCGAGGGTACCCTCGTGGCTCGAACCACACACCCCATCCTGCCAAGGCAGCCTTCGAAAAACGTCATGATTCCCCAGGTTTCAGAGCAGGTAGGGGAACGGTGAGGACACGGCAGCTTTTTAACATAATTTCCCTTTCACTCTGGGTCGGCATCTCGCACTAATTAAAATTAGATGCCGCGCAGCACTTGGAGAAATGAAGCCTGGAATACTCAACAATCACTCAGAAGAAACGGTGAGTCACTTAGATACCACAGGCGAAGTTTCATAGTCCCGGGGATCTGGCATACCACGCTTCATTAAAAGGAACCACTGAGATCTGAAGCGTCTGTCGACTTCTCTAGAACAAGACGGAAGTAGCACATTCGCCAAAGGACAACGCCTGCAGTTTAATCCAGGTCCCTGGTTCCCCACCCCCAGGGCCCCCCACCCCCTGGGTTCTGACCCCGAGGTGCCCCCTGCTCCCTGGTTTCCGACCTTGAGGTGTGCCCCCCAGGACCTGGCAGGGCCCGCCTCCCTTTCCCCCGTGTCGAGGTTCTAAAGGCTCCGTGGTTCAGTGAGAACCAACACCCTGTTCTGAGCATCAATCACTAGATCCTGCAGGTTCATCATAAAAGGAGTGAATCTGGGAAAGAGAGGCGGAAGCTGAGGCCTAGGGGTGAGGCCCTGACATCTGGTGGGGGTCAAGGGCAGGGGTGAGACTGTTTCCCCAAGGTAGCCAAGCATAGAACCCCAGCCTTGCCCGAGGAGACGCCCTCAAGTTGCTCCAAAGTCTATCCCCATGTACCAGACACAGGGACACCCAGCTGCCCCCAAGTCCACCCCCACTCGGGGCTCAGACGGCACCCTCTCGGGCCCCAAGGGCTCCCCAGAGGAGGCAGCAGGGCCCAGGGCTTGCAGTGCGGCCCCTGGACCAGACTGAGTCCCAGCCCACTCCTTTTTGGGGTAACTCCAAGCAAACTATGCCTTTGTTTCTTTCCCATAAGGTGGGGACAGGCCTTCAGACAGAAGAGACGGGAACTGAGAGCGTGCTGGTCACAGCCCTTCAGCACGGGGTCTGCATCTGGGGGCTTCCCTCTGCGGAGTCAAGCCTCAGGTAAAACTCAGTCAACCTACAGACACATAGGTAGACGCCAGCAGCACGGAATGCAGAGACCGTTTCCTCTTTCCCCCTTATTCCATCCCCAGGGGAGTCCCTGCTCCTGGGCCCGAGCCTCCAGGCCCTTCCTGCACCTTCAGAGCAAGGACCGCCCTCCCCACCCCACCCCACACTGGGCAGTGAGCAGGGTCCCTTCCCCATAACCAAGAGCACCACGCACAGAACAGGCTTCTTCCCCCCTGTCCATCCTACACTCTGGCCAGGCCGGTCGTGGCCCGTTTTCAGCCTTGAGCCTTCCTTCCACACCTCCGTCCACACCAGCAACAGCATTGTCCACCTGGCCGCTCCCCTCTGCAAGCGTTCCTCACTCACCACTCAGAGCCGTCGTCAATCCCAGCCCCCAGGCCCCCGGCTGGAGCCCCGAACACCCCGCACTCCCCACCACAGACGATAACCAGGCTCATCTCTGCAGTCCCAGCTTGAGACGAAGCCCCGCCCTCTCCAGCTCCATCAAGAAAGGAGACATCCCTGCCAGTGTGGCCCCTGGGATGCAAATACCATGCAACCCAAGCTAGAAACTATGCACAACGACTCTGCAACATTTCAAGTGCTTTCCAAACACCCAGGCACTTTCCCAGGAAGCCCCGAAGAATGCAAAGTCCTCTGAAGATGAAGCCGTGGGCGCCTCGTTCTACATCACCCCATCTGCTCTACAATCCTCGGGGAACTCAAGGACAGGGAGTCCCCGAAGGGTCCCGCAGACCCGCCCGCCACACAGAACAGGCCCCGGGATGACCTGGCGAGCTGAGCCCTGGTTTCAAAGGAAGGAGGCAGCGCTGACGCTCTCCCAGCTCCACAGCCCTGTCTCTCAAGCACTTGGTTCTAGGACTTGGAAAACACATTTTCTCCAAGTCTGCCCATAAATCTGCATCTTAAATGTTCTGCGGTCCATAATAAATAATTCACATAAGGGGCCGGTTGCATGGAGCACAGCGGAATACGAGAGGAAGAACACAACCCTGTAGCCCAGATTTAATTCCATCAGCCAAAGTGCCCAGAACGCCATTAGGCCACACGGAAAGGAAGAGTCATCTTTACACCTGCTCGCTTCACCCCCTGTGCAAAATCGTGGCGAGGGGGGCTGTGAATCCTGGCACCTTCAGCTCATTTCACACGACGCAGGTACAAATGGCTTTATTTGCCCTAATTGTGGAAAATAATGAGCTGTCCTTCACCTCCCTCTATCTATGTCCTCTATCCAAAGGTGCTGCTCATTTACAATGGAAAAACAATACTGAGGCATTGTTCTTAAAGAAAAAATTCGAGTCGTTCTGAGTTTAATCCTACTGTGCGGAGAAGGAGATGAGCTTCTCCTGGGTGATGGCACAGCGACAAAAATGAGTTAATTACCATCTCATCGCAAGATGGATCTACTTGTCATGAGAACAGAAGCCATTATTTCACACAAAATAATGACCCAGATAAAAAGGAACGGCTGTAGGCAGTAGCCGCCAGAGACACAGCTTCATCTTGGCCTAAGTGAATGGCAATTAACAAGTGTCTTCAGTGTGTGTGTGTGTGTGTGTGTGTGTGTGTGTGTGTGTGTGTGTGTGTGTGTGTGTGTGTGTGTGTGTGTGTGTGTGTGTGTGTGTGTGTGTGTGTGTGTGTGTGTGTGTGTGTGTACCAAGCCATTCATCAAATATTTACTGAAAACACACAAATACTTTTTTTTTTTTACTACCTTTCTTCCCAGGGAACTCCTGTGGTCTTCCTCCCGTGTGATGACAGACAAATTTCACGCCCGTGTGAAATCCTGCCATCAGATGGAACAGCTGTTGGCCCCGCAGAGAGCCCCCACGCCCGTCTCTTTGCTGCACCAGAGGCGGTGTTTTCCTGAGAAATCACGTCCAGCAACATGAAACAGGAGCAGAAGGTGGGGCCCAGTCCCATCGTCTCGTCCTGCTCCTCCTGGTTGCCATGGTCACAGGCCTAAAAACCAGAGCCGCAGCCGCTACCGACAGCAAGATGGGCCGGACCCTCCCGGGGGAGCCCCTAGCCACAGACGGGGCAGGGACAGTCGGCGAGGCCACCTCCACACCTGGCAGTCCAGGGTGGGCTGGGGGCTTCCCCTCACTGTGCTGACCACGACCCCGGACTGCGTCTCCATTGAGAGAAACAGGGGCCAGGGACTCCGGGACACAGCTGGAGACCAGTTACGGGAAACCTCATGCCTCCCAAGCGTGCACGTTGGTCCAGTCTGCCTGAACCCGGGCAGGTTTATTTGAAAAAACCAGGGGTACTGGGAAGGCAGGGGCATGATGGCCCAGTGGGCTTCGAGAGTGTATCATCTGCAAAGTGTTAAAAAAGAAGGGTACGGAGATTGTCACACTAAGTGAGGTCAGACAGACAGACAAGACATCATACGACATCACTTACATGTGGAATCTAGAGAAAGATACAGACGAGCTTATTTCCAACACAGAAAGAGACCCTCAGACACAGAAAACAAACTTAGGGCTACCAGAGGGGAAAGCGGGGAGAAGGGGAGGGATAACTTAGGATTTGGGGATTAACATATACACACGACTATATATAAAATACCTAAACAATAAGGGCCTACTGTGTAGCACAGGGAACTATACTGAATTTTTTGTAAAAACCTGTAAGGGAAAAGAATCTGAAAAAGAATATATAGACATATACATACACGTATGTAAGTAAGTATATATATGTATAACCGAATCACTGCATTGTACACCTGAAACTAACATGATATGGCAAATCAACTATACTTCATTAAAAAAATAAATTAAAAAAATTTTACATGCTAATAACAGAATTCTTATGAAAACACAGAAGGAGCAGGAGTCAATGACTGATCTAACTGAATACTGATCAAACCAGGAGATACTGTTCCCCACACGCAGTCAGTTGGAGGGGACAGAACGGTGGGACGAAAGTAAAAATTAAGCCACGAGTAGCCGACGTCTTCCGGGGCATACCAGTCATAACTCTGAGGTTCTATCCTGTTGGACAGATGCCCACCTGCGGGCACTAGAGACACATGGCAGCTGGGTGCCCGCCCGCCACAATGCTCGGCAGCTGGTATGGCCATGAGGCAGAGGGTCCGTCCTGCAAGGGTCTGGCTGGGTTGAGACAAAAGTGCCAAACCACGCGTTTTTAAAAGAGCCTGTTGTATGGTATGGCCAGAACGTATGCCCCATCCTACCAACTTGCCCTCAAATACTCTTAAGCATCTGAGTCCTCATTACAAAACCATTTCCACAACCGTTTTTCCCCAGGACTCAGATGATGGGGAAATTCCACCTCTAGAAGGTCCCCACCAAGTTTATGAGGACAAATCATTCACAGCAAATCCAAAGAAGATGGCTCTATTTATACGGACATCTCCCAGAGTTACAAAAGCACCCGTGTTCTCAGGCTTATGCACGTGTGAACAAAAACTGCTCTTCCTCCCATTTCTTAAGTAATGATCAAAATTCTAAGCAGAGCAGAAGAAATTTTCCATTGTCCAAGTAAAATTACCCAAATGTCTGACCAAAGAGGTCATCTGATTCCTGGGCTGTAGGTCTTGGCTCCCACCACACCTGAGTGATGATTCCCTGGGCTTGAGGAGCCTGAACACTCAACAAGGCTGAAGGGAGGGAGGCAGGGAGTGACCCCCCCGAATAAAAAACCCAGAGTCACTGGCTGTGGAAAGGAACCACCCAATCCTTTCCCTCTTCTGCCGAACTCTCCACGACTCTCGCTGCTTTCACAGCTGAGTCCTAGCCTGTCCTCCCACCTCTCACGGCCCCTTTCTTGCAGAAGGCCCCGATCTTCCTTTCATTCTGCTCTGACCCTCACACCAGCTGCTCGCGTTGCTGGGAGGCCCCCTGCCAGCCTCGCCCCGCTTCCCGCCCCGCCCCAGCCCTCTGCAGCCCCATCAGACCTCATCCTGCCCTCTCCACCTGACGCACTGCCCTGACCCCACACCACTCTGGGTCTCTGCCGCTTCCCTGCTGCTCAGGCTCATCACTCGTATTCAGAAGGGCTTCCCCCCTTGTGAGGACGTGAGGGCAGAAACCATGACAATTTTATCCTCTGCATCCCAGCACACCGTACCATTTCTGGCCCAATGCTGACCGACTACGATATTTACTAATAAATTCACTAGTTGACTAATTCACTAATTCACCAATCAACTGGCAGACAGATGGGGAAATGAGAGAAACAATGACAGACTATCTTTCTGGGCTCCAAAATCACTGCAGATCGCGACTGCAGCCATGAAATTAAAAGACGCTTGCTCCTGGACAGCGTATTACAAAGCAGACACATTACTTGGCCGACAAAGGTCCATCTAGTCAAAGCTATGGTTTTTCCAGTAGTCGTGTATGGATGTGAGACCACAGAGAAGGCTGAGCCCCGAAGAACTGATGCTTTTGATTGAACCGTGGTATTGGAGAAGACTCTTGAGAGTCCCTTGGAGTACAAGGAGATCAAACCAGTCCATCCTAAAGGAGATCAGTCCTGAATATTCATTGGAGAGACTGATGCTGAAGCTGAAACTCCAATACTTTGGCCATGTGATGCAAAGAACTGACTCACTGGAAAAGACCCTGAACCTGATGCTGGGAAAGATTGAGGGCAGGAGGAGAAGGGGACGACAGAGGATGAGATGGTTGGATGGCATCACCGACTCAATGGACATGAGTTTGAGGAAACTCCGGGTGTTGGTGATGAACAGGGAGGCATGGTGTGCTGTGGTTCATGGGGTCGCAGAAAGTCAGACATGACTGAGCGACTGAACATCAACAACAATTGACTAATTGTATCTCAAACAAATCCTAATCCCCTCAACAGGATGGGGAACTGCCAATCATCTTGGAAGACTGGGTAGGGAGGAGAAGGTGAGCATTAAGCGATGAACTTTACCCCAGTTTGGGCAAGGACATTCCTCCTATGTAGATGTCAGCATACGGAAACTGAGTGCACCCTGCAATTAAGCAGGAAACCTCACACGGCCCAAACAGAAGTGCAAAACCAGACACGATTCTGGGCAGGAAATGAAGCCCCTGCAACGAGGCAGTTTTCCCCAGGATGATCGCACGCTCGTGGTTGCTGGACGGTGGCACGTTCCTGCTCACTCTAGGGACGGAAGGAGGCTCGTGGCAGTGAAGACCCACAGGGCGAGCGGGAGCTGGGAGCTGGGGGCTCACACCGCCCTGAGGATTTGAAGGGCTTCCTGGTCATGGGGCCAGCAGGCCTGCCAGCTATTAATACCACTCCAGCCTTAAAAAGGCAGGGTCTGGCATCCTGGGGGGCAGGAAGCCACCTTGCTTCAGGGTCAGGGGCAGCCTGAGCAGGAAGGGGCGGCCCCTGCGAGGCCTCCCGAAGCCCCAGGTTAGAGCAGGCCCGGGACCGAGGCCCACCCGCAGTTCACCCGGGCAAACGCCCAGCCAACCCACCCCACGGTCCATCGACTGCAGCACTGACCTTCTTAATGAACTCTGGGAGGATTTTCTGGTCCGTCAGGTGGTCTAGGGAAGAACAGCAATCTAATTCCAAGATGTAGCCTTCATTGTGAAGATCAGCGTTCTGAGATCTGAAAAGAGAAATACATACACACATCAAGATTTTGCACTATATATATATATATATATATATATATATATATATATGTATTTCTTAAAAATCACTGGGATGTTCAATGAAATCCTAATTTTTTCCCTTCAACGAATCACCGAAAAGGCAGTTTCCAAAAAATAACTGATGGTAAAAAACTCAAATAATATAGAGGGAGAGGGGTCTACATCACGGAAAAACCTCTATGACGAAAACGCATCATTATGGAACGACGAGTTCAGTACAGCCTGGCTTGTCTGTTAAACAAGCACACATGCACTCATGCGCACTCACACACACGCATTCATGCACTCACACACATTCACACGCACTCACACTCACACACACTCACATGCATTCACGCACTCACATGCAGTCATGCACTCACACACACTCATGCACTCACATGCACTCACTCACACGCACTCACACACTCACGCACTCATGCACTCACATGCACTCACGCACACTCACGCACTCACACACACTCACACACACTCACATGCACTCACGTGCACTCACACACTGTCTCACTCACACGCACTCACGCACTCACACACGCACACTCACATGCACTCACGCACACTCACGCACTCACACGCACCCTCACTCACGCACACTCCAGTCACGTTTGTTTCCCGTTGCTGGCTTCCGCCCGCAGGGCACAGAAACAGAACCACTAAGATGCAGGCGAACCCACACCCGCGGACAGCAGTGACCCTGGAGGACGCGGATGGCCTGGGAGGGAGCTGGGTGTGGACGCCACTGGCGACCCAAAAGGACTCTGGCTGGATCGCTAATTTTTTCACTTTTTTTTGGAAGAGAAAATATTCATGTGTCACTCAGAAATTTTAAAAATAATTTGGAAAAGATTTTTTAAAGAGTTCAACCCCTCCAGAGGGCAATCTGGCAAAATCTATCAAAACTAAAAATGCATTAAAGAAAGACTATAAGGCGTGCGGGGAGGGTTGTAAATTAGTAAATTAGGAGTTTGGGATTAACATATACACATCTATATAACAGATAACCAACAAGGACCTACTGCACAGCACAGAGAACTCGACTCAACATCTTGCAATAATCCACAGAGGAAAAGAATCTGAAAAAGAACACGTATGTATGTATACACATATACACATGTCTGACTCTTTGTAACCCTCTGGACTGTAGCCCACCAGGCCCCTCTGTCTATGGGGATTCTCCAGGCAAGAATACTGGAGGCGGTTGCCAGGCCCTCCTCCAGGGGATCTTCCCAACCCAGGGATTGAACTCAGGTCTCCCACGTTGCAGGCAGATCCTCTATGCCTGAGCCACCAGCGAAGCCCATACTATGCACACACACACATATATGCACACACACACATATATGCACACACAGCCCGTGTGTAACGGGCTGTCAGGGCAGCAATGTGGGCCGCGTGAGCCGCCTAGTCTCTGCCACCGGGGCTGAGCTTGCTCTGTGCAGGACAGGCGATGGGGCGGGCAGGTCTGCGTGACTTTGCTTTTCTTCTGGGAAACGTTCCGGCTTCGTGTTCTTTCCTGGTTCTCTCCTCCCAAAGCCCTCTCACTGAGAACACTCTTGGCTCTCCATGGCTCTGACAGGTGGGGGGCCAGGCACCGGGGCCTCAGACTGGCCTCCCTGGGTGCAGTGGATGTGGGGGGCTGCAGCCAGCCTCCTCCCAGAGCGGGTCTTCTCCGGAAGCCCCCCGTATCCTTAGCGGAAGGGCCCAGAGAAGTCCTCAGCTCAGGAGGCCAGGGCGACACATGGGGCCACCTCACAGAAAAGAAAAGGGCACTTTGTACATGCATGACACATACATGTACGGCTGTGTACCACAAATGAGTCTCCCATGTGCATGCATGTGCAATAAAGAATATATATATATATAGCTGAATCACCTTGCTATACACCTGAAACTAACGTGATGCTGTAAATCAACCACACTTCAATTCAGAAAAACAGAGAGACTCCAAGGCGACTGAAGCAGGCATCTGAGGGCAAGAGCGGACGTGAAGGCTGCCTGCGGCAAACACCTTCAGCCCTGCATCAAGACAGAGGCAGCCACATGCCCTGCGGACGGCAGGCTGCTTCCCTGTCCCCACCACTCACACACACACGTGACCCAACACTCGGCACACTCAGCAGCAAGCGGCCACCAGAGGGAAACCCCATCACTCACGCCGCTCCTTTGAGGGACCCCAGGATGACACTCAGGGGCGAGGGACTCCTGGGAGCCACGTGGTGGTCAGAAATGGAAGTGGACTGGTGGGCCCAGCGGGACAGCAGACCACAGGAAGTGGACGGCAGCCACAGGTCCACGGACTGGGCCCTCTCCTCGGGGGGAGCAGGACTGGGAGACCAGGGCCAGGCTCCCCAGGGCTCACGCCACGTGCATAGCGCCTCTCCAAGGCCAAGGGCAGGGCAGGGCCCTCCTCGCCCACTCAGGAGGGTCCCTACCACGGAGGGGCTGTGGCCGCCCCGTGAGAGCCGGGGTACCCCGACAGGCACCTCCACGCTGAACTCCTGCGACACACATAACCCACAAGCAAACGATTTCTGCATGCCTATTGGCTACACTATTTTAAGACGAGTTTCTAGGAGTCTTACATATCATTCAAAGCGATTTATGCTGCCATGAACAATTAAACTCAGGACCTCCCTGGTGGCTGAGTGGATTCTGCCTGCCAATGCAGGAGACACGGGATCGATCCCTAGTCTGGGAAGATCCCACGTGCCTCAGAGCAACTAAACCGATGAGTTACAACTACTGAGTCCATGCCCCAGAGCCCGGGAGCCTCAAGTCCTGAGCCCACGTGTGGCAACTACTGAAGTCCGCGAGCCCTAGAAGCCACGCTCCACAAGAGGAGCCCCTGCACTGTGCCTGGAGAGCAGCCCCGCCCTCCACAGCCAGAGAAACGCAACCCCAGAGAAGCCCATGCAGCGACAAAGACCCAGCATGGCCACAAATAGATAAATGATTAAAAAAAAATAAAACCAAAATTTTAAAAACTCTAAATTCAAAAGTGGAAAAGTTAAAGAGGATTTGGATTTCCCCACATGTGCAACTGTGATTAGGTAAGCAAGTGTCAATAACTTATTTTGATTTTAATTTCCCCATTAACAAATCCTTTTGGGGGACAGACTGAGAGTCGTACTTCTGATACATAAAACAATCAGATGATTCCAAACTGGCTACGCTGGAATAAACTAATTATGAAAGAATCAACCAATTCTGAACCCCCTCCCTTCTCACCTTAAAACTTCACCAGAGGTTAGATTCATGTTCCTTTTTCCCCCCGTGTTCTTCTCCCCAGGGTTATTCTCACTGTGCTCTGAACAAAAGACAGGCTAAGAGGAACTAAAGCAGAAGATTCCAGACTTTTAAAAGAGAAGACTTGGTCAACACACCGTCATGTGCATCCTGTGGGGGTCTCAGACAACAAAGACAGGAATCGGAGAAGGAAAGTCCTTGGATGTGAGATTCCAGTTGCTGTCACATGGGGACATCAGCTGGTACAAGAATATTTACAAATACCCACTGACATTTTAAATGACTAGAGTGGAAAACAGTGATCACTGAACATAAGTCAAATAGGCGTTTCTCTTAAGGTGACATCCATATGGCCAACAGGTACATGAAAAGATACTCAACATCACTAATTATTAGTTAGTTTAGTTGCTCAGTCGTGTCCGACTCTTTGCGACCCCATGGACTGCAGCACACCAGGCCACCTTGTCCATCACCAACTGCTGGAGTTTACCCAAACCCACGGCCATTGAGTCGGTGATGCTATCCAACCATCTCAACCTCTGTTGTCCCCTTCTCCTCCTGCCTTCAATCTTTCCCAGCATCAGGGTCTTTTCAAATGAGTCAACTCTTCCCATCAGGTGGCCAAAGTATTGAAGTTGCAGCTTCAGCATCAGTCCTTCCAATGAACACCCAGGACTGATCTCCTTTAGGATGGACTGGTTGGATCTCCTTGCAGTCCAAGGGACTCTCAAGAGTCTTTTCCAACACCACAGTTCAAAAGCATCAATTCCCCGGTGCTCAGCTTTCTTTATAGTCCAACTCTCACATCCATACATGATTACTGGAAAAACCATAGCCTTCACTAGATGGACCTTTGCTGACAAAGTAATGTCTCTGCTTTTTAATATGCTGTCCAGGTTGGTCATAACTTTTCTTCCAAGGAGTAAGCATCTTTTAATTTCATGACTGCAATCATGATCTGCAGTGACTTTGGAGCCCCCCAAAATAAAGCCAGCCACTGTTTCCACTGTTTCCCCATCTATTTGCCATGAAGTGATGGGACCAGATGCCATGATCTTAGTTTTCTGAATGTTGAGCTTTAAGCCAACTTTTTCACTCTCCTCTTTCACTTTCATCAAGAAGCTCTTCAGTTCTGCTTCACTTTCTGCCATAAGGGTGGTGTCATAGGGATTATCATATTTGGTAAAGTAAATTAGACAAAGATAAATATTGTTACTATCGCTCATGTGTGAAATATTAAAAAATCATACAAACGATCTTCCTTAGAAAACAGAGACAGCCTCACAAACAAGGAACTATAGTTACCAAAGGGGAAAGCAAGGGATAGAATGAGGAGGGATAAACTAGCAGTTTGTGATTAACAGACACATACTACTGTATACAAAATGTAAATATTCAATATTTTGTTCTAATCTAGAAGGGAAAAGAATCTAAGGAAATAACTAAATCACTTTGGTGCCTGTTGGAACCAACACAACATTGTAAATCAACTAGGATAAAAAGAGTCTTCCAGTGAGAAAGCAAAAAAACAAGAAAGTCAACATTGTTTCCAGTTTGTAGAACAGCCACAGAATGAAAGGAGGGAAGCTGGGTCCCTCTTTCAGCAACTCAGGGCCCAGTCCCAGGGAATATTCATTCGTACAGGCTCTACTAGCTACCAGTTTTTGTTCTGGAACAAGAGTACTCTGAGGAGGAAGGCAGCTCTGGTTCATTTCATCAGAGCCTTAACTCAGTTACATCTGAACTGAAAGAAGCACAAAAGAGGGACGAAAGTCGGCACTGTTACAAATATTCTAGATGAAAGATGAAAACTCCCATCTTGGTCTTTGGTCACTTGAAGCAAATCCATGCATTTCAGAGGAGTAGGGGAGTAGCTCAGAGGCCCCCCGCCCCTGCCTTGAGGAATAACTCCACAGTTTAAATGAAAGGGTCGGAACTCTGAAGCGTGGCTGCAGGGCAGGGGAGGTGGCAAGGGCCCTTGAGGGCTCTGAGGAACGATGCTGGCTACCCCGGCTCTCAAGTCACACTTGGGGAGGTGCCGGCCCGAGACAGGTGTGTGCTCAGTCATGCCCGACTCTCTGCGACCCCAGGGACTGCAGCTCGCCAGGCTCCTCTGTCCCTGGGGTTCTCCAGGCAAGGATACTGGAGTGGGGTGCCATGCCCTCCTCCAGGGCATCTTCCCGACCCAGGGATGGAGCCTGCATCTCTCGCGTCTCCTGCATTGGCAGGCGGACTCTTTGCTGCCATGCCACCTGGGAAGCCCGCATGGGCAGCAGAGTCCCCCTCCTTGCCACCAGTCCTATGAAAATGAGCATCAAATCCACAAAAGTGTGACGTTTGCCTACAGCGCTGGCAGCGGGCACTTCTGGGCTCCTTCTGGGGGTCAGGCGGGAGGGGGGGCAGTAACCTGGTTGCCTGAGTGAATGTGCCTTAAGGTGACCCCAGTGACCCCCCCTTCTGGCATTCATGCCTTCCTACAATCCCTCCAAGTGGGCAGGACCTGTGGCTTGTTTCTAATAAACAGAGCTAGGCAAAGGGACGGAAGTTCCCTCCCGTGATGACGTGACATTGTACAACTCCATCTTAGCAGTGGTGAGCCACACACCGCTTGTGCTGGCTGCCGGGCAGTGAGAGTGCCGTGTGGGCAACAAACAGCCAGCACGAAGCAGGCATCTCGGCCCTAGGAGATGAAATTCTGCCCACCACCAGAGGGAGCCTGGACACACAGCCTTCCCCAGCCAAGCCCCTGATGAGACCGCAGCCCCAGCCCACACCTCTGCGGCAGCCCCACGAGGCCCACGGCCAAGAACCCAGAACAGCTGGAGAAACTGAGGTCATCAATGCATGCTGTCTGAGCCACTAGGCTGGTGGTGACTTATCACAGAGCAAAGAAAACTCACTCAGTGGCCGAGCGGGAAGACACAGCAGCTTCGTGCTCAGACCAGGCCTCCTCCTGGGGGGCCAAGTCTAGGCCCCAAGATCCAGCCAGACACCTGAGAACAGCCTCTGCCAGGTGATGAGGGCCTCAAGTCTCAGAGGACAAGGACCACCCTAGCATCAAGAAGCAGACACGCCCTAGAAGTGGGTCCAGGAACCACGGGCTGGCCCCCAAGGGACCCCAGCATGGCAGAGGGGGTGTCCTGCATTCAGCTGAGTTGCTAAGAATCCAGGAGCCATGGGCTGGCCTCCAAGGGACCCCAGCATGGCGGAGGGGGGGTCCTGCATTCAGCTGAGTTGCTAAGAATCCAGGAAGCATGGGCTGGCCCCCAAGGGACCCCAGCACGGCAGAGGGGGTGTCCTGCACTCAGCTGAGTTCCTAAGAATCCCAAAGATGCATCACTGGCTCAGCAGCATCTGCCTCCCTCCCGTGTGGGAGGAGAACTCTACCTACATTCCCCAAAGGCCACGTCCTTGTGTTGTCCTGGAAAAGGCTACTGGAAACCACCAAACTTCCCCCTAGACTGATGCCCCGATTCAGGCTTCCACTTCCCAAAGGGACAGAAAGATCTGGGTCTAAACAGTAAGAAAAAAGCGGGACCCAGGCTGCATTTCTGGAGATGCAGGATTAACTACCAGCCAAAGCCTCTCTGCGGCTTCCCTTGTGGCTCGCTGGTAAAGAATCTGCCTGCAATGCGGGAGACCTGAGTTCCATCCGTGGTTGGGGAGATCCCATGGAGAAGGGAAAGGCAACCCACTCCAGTATTCTGGAGGATCCCATGGACCCTATAGGCCATGGGGTCGCAAACAGTTGGACATGACTGAGCGACTTTCACCTCACTTCACTTCAAAGCCTCTCTTATCTGGAAATTACCACCAAATACGCTGAGATTAAATGTGGACACTCACAGAAGAGCATTGCTAACAAAGAAATATACCTCCCCACCTCCCTCCACCCCTCCCCTCCACAATTTCCTCTAGGTTTATTAGAGGCTACAGTACTTAAAGCTAATTGGAGGTGGGTCATCTCCCAGAGGTGTGCCTTTGGAGAATTGATTTAAACGTTTTATGGTTAGTCTCTATCACTGTTCAACGAGTAGCCATCTCTTGGCATCCCTGTAAAGATTAAATAAGACAAAAACACGTCCAGCCCTGGGCACAAGGCAAGGCTAGAAGTCTGGGCTTCTCACACATGAGCAGCTGCCGATCTACTCCTATCATCTGCATTCCTGGCCTTTACCATGGTTCCTGATTACTTATGCACACAATGAATACCGACCACGCTACGACCGTGTGGCAGCCACTCTTCTTTAGCACAGACCAACAGACAAGGGAGACGGAACCTCTGCCCCCACTGAGCTCACAGTCGGGTGGAAGGGGACAGGCAGTTAATAAGAAATACACATGAGCACCTACAGTATGTCCCGCAGTGGCAAGCACTAGAGAATAAAGAAACAGCAAAGTAAGGAGAATCGGGGGGTGGGTTGGGTTATGCAGTTTCTATGAGGGGCTCAGGGCAGTCTCCTTGAGAAGGCGGCACCTGGATAAAGGTCTCTGGGAGGTGAGGCAGTTGACCGTGCTGACAGCCGGGAAACAAGCTTCCAGGCAGAGGACCGGCCAGTGCAAAGGCCCTGGGGTGAGATGGTACGAAAAGGCCTTGCGGCTGCAGCTCAGCAAACAAGGGACAGAAGAGGAAGAAGAGACAAGATCAGACAGCCAGTGAGGAGCCCGAGAGCACAGACCTCACAGGCCACAGTGACGACAGCGGCGTTTACTCAGAACGACAGGGGAAGTCCTTGGAGGATGTTGAACAGAGAAGTGATATGATCTGATTTATTCTAAAAGGATCCTTCTGGGGACTTCCCCACGGGTCTAGTGACTGAGACTCCACGTTCCCCATGCAGGGGGCCTGGGTTCAATCCCTGGTTAAGGAATTAGGGCCCATATGCCACAACTAAGAGTTTGCATGCTGCAAGTAAATATCCCGAGTGCCTTAACTAGGACCCGGTTCAGCCAAATAAATGAATGAATAAAAATAAATATTACAAAAAAGGATCCTTCTGGCTTCAGAGGGCACTAAGAGACGAACCCAGTGATCCAGGTGGGAGGTGATGGCGGTCCAAAGTGGGCTGGTAGCAGTGTGACAATGGTGGGAAGTGCTAGATTCTGGGTAAATTTTCAAGGTGGAATCTTCAGGACTTCCTTATGAACAGTTTGTGTGAAAGCAAGCAAGCACGTGAGGATGACTCCAAGGGTTTCTGCCCCAGCGGCAGAGAATGGATGATGCAGCCAGGACTGTGATGAGGCAGGAAGGCTGCGGGAGCAGTGTCCCAGGAAGAATTTGGTTTGCCACGTCCCGAACTTGACACATCCAGCAGACAGCCAAGCCGAGATGTCTAGTAGAGAACTGAACTCATGTTCGAGTCTGGATTTCAAGAGACAGGGCTAGGGAGGTCAATTTGCAAGTTAGCCACTTCCGGATGCTAGTCAAAGCACAAGACTGGATGAGATCTTAATTAAGAGAGGGAGGGGAATCAGGACTGAGCCTGGGGACCCTCCACCCTGAAGAAGTTGGGAAGGAAAGAAGAGAAAGCAGCCAAGGAGACAAAGAAAGAGCAACCACAGAGGAAGAGAGAGAACTGAGAGAACATACTGCCTGGGATCAAGTCAAGGAGGCACATCCAGGGGAGGGGAGGAGCCACCGGGTTCACGGCTTCATTAACATATTTACCACATCCTCTTCAATTGACTTATCCTCTTTAAAGCCCAAGAGAGAAACTAGATTTGATACACCCTATGGCAAAAAGGCTTTGCCAAGAAATCTGTTCACCTTTAATATATGACTATCCTGTTAAATGGGCTGATGGTGAAATTAATCTAAGACATGGGTTCCAAATATCTTGGCTTTTTGAAAAAAAAAAACACCATTCTTGTGCTGTTGGGTCATTTCTCAGAACCAGCCTGGAGGGAACATTAACTAAACAGGGCCTCTGATCCATGTCGTGTCCTGGGGCCCCAACTAAACACACTGCAGAGTTGGGAGGGGGTTATTTCCAGCCACTCCAAAGGGAGTTTCTGAAAGGAAGAGGGAATAAAAACATATAGAGCATAGAGGGCTTCCCTGGTGGCTCAGATGGGAAAGAATCTGCCCGAAATGCAGGAGACCCGGGTTCCATCCCCGGGTCGGGAAGATCCCCTGCAGAAGAAAATGGCAAACCGCTCCGGTATTCTTGCCTGGAAAATCCCATGGACAGAGGAGCCTGGCGGGCTACATTCCCGGGGGTCAGAGATAGTCGGATACAACTGAGCGCGCGCATGCGCGTGCACACACACAGCACAGATGTAAGGTCCTGAAAGTCAAGAATGAATGAGACAAGACGAGTTCAGATTCTCAGAGCACAGCAGGAAAGCGTCAACAAGGCACCATAAATCCAGCACCCCCAACCACTTAAGACAGGAGAAGCAACTAAGACTTCACAGCCCTGCTGAGTTTTTGCTTTTTAAATCCTTAAAATCACAACTAAATGCTGTGGTATCCTGGACAGGGGCCCACAACCAGAAAAGGACATTAACAGAAAAACCGATGAAATCCAAATAAAATCCACGCTTTAGTTACCAGCAGCGTACCGATGTCAATTTCCTAGTTTTGACAAATGTACCTCAGTGATGTAAGATATTAATGATGGCAGGAAACTCAGTGAAGGGTATAAGGGAATTCTCTTTAATTTCTTTGAAACTGTTCTCTTAAGCCTGAAATTATTCCAAATAGTAATTTACTTTTTTTCAAAAAAGGAAGAAAGCCATCAGCTATGCTGGGGGTGAGGACCCTTGTTTGTTTTGATTCTGCAATGTTTATTTTTAAAGTCAGTGTTTCTTGTCCTAAATTGCACCTAGGCCCCTGCCTGGCCATCCTTTCCATATAAGGAGCTCCTCGAGGGACTTCCCTGAGGTTAAGAGGCTAAGACTCTACTCCCAACATGAGGGCCCAGGTTTGATCCCTGGTCGAGGAACAAGACCCCACAGGCCACAGCGAAAAGAATCTGATCCTGCAAGTGAGGCCCAGCACAGCCAAATAAATACATAAAGTTTTTTTAAGATGCTCCTCAAATCACAAGAAGACACTGAGTGAAACAACTGGGTCTGAGGGAAAAGGAAGAATAATCTTCCTTGATGTGCTCTGACTTTAGACACGGGAGCAAGTCAGCAGGCAAACACCAGGCTCAGTGACTCAGACGGCGTGTCCCCTCGGGCAGGCGTTCCCCGCACCCCCCCGGCCGCACCCAACGTCGGGCTCACCTCGGGAGCTCGCACAGACTGTGGTTTATCTGGTGTGAGGTGCAGCCTGGGCCACGGGGCTCTGCAAACACCCCAGTGATGCTGGCGGGCAGCCAGCGCGGGAACTGACGGCCTGTGTTCCAGCCGCCCCTTTCCTGGAGGCTTTCCTTGGCGACAACGGAACGAATCCGTAGGAAAGAGGAAACGCAGAAAGAGGGACCTGGAGAGACCAGCCGTGTCCACTCCAGTCTGCTCAGAAGACCAAGCTCCCAGAAAAAGGACCCGACCTTGAGGAAATATATGAATGCATAATGCTATCTGTGCCTCTTTCCATTAGAAAAACTCAAAAATACTTTCCACTCATTGCTGTCCGTACTCTTCTTATTTTTTACTGTGGCAGAACACACATAAAACACTGACCATTTCTGCCATTTCTCAGGAACATTCAGTGCCATTAAGTTCGTTCACAATGCTGGGCAGCTGTCACCACGATCATTTCCAGAACTTTCTCATCACCCCAAACTGCATAAACGGGACTTGGGCCAACACTGAACATGGCCATGTAAGAAAATTCGTATAAATGCTAGTCAAACAAACCCGTGAAACCAGATTCGGACACTGAGTGTGTGTGTGCAGACCTTTCCTAAAGGTAAGGCAGGGCGGCAAAGAATCATCTACACGCTGATGGAGCCCCTGAGAGGTGAACCCAGTAGGGTTGTTTGAAACCATGTAAACGATAACTCACTCCGCGAGACGCTGCCCTCACACACAGACGCAGGCTCACTCACAGCACCGCCATCACAACTGCCGTGGCCGTTCCCCGGGGAGGGTCAGAAGGTCACACCACAGACGATGAGTGCAAGACGGTATTTTTTTGACCAGAGTGCATAATCTAATCGCTTTGTTCTCACATAAAGGATAGAGAATCGGTCTTCACGTCCGCCAAGAAACATGCTCCCTCCTGCCTTTCTGCACACACAGGGTCCAGCCTGGCTCCCTTCCACATCACCATTTCTGGGAGCAACATGGCTGCAGACGAACTTGACCGGCCAGGGAAAGCCCCAGTGCCCGGGTGAGGTCAGCGGCCAGGCCGAGCCACCACGGTCCCACTGAGGAGCCGGCCAGGATGGCGGAAAAGCTCCATGAGGCGGGCAACTCAAGCCAAGCCATCACTCAAAACTCCAGGCCAGCGCTGCCAGATCTTCTAATTCTTCTAAAGAGGCTACTATGTTGTGTTTTTATGTTGGCCACAAATGTCCAATTTTGGCTCTAAGCAATGTTTATAAATAGCACGTAAGCCAACGTCCTTGGGATTGACTCTGACCTCTTGGCCACCAGGCCCTGACCCCTGGGATCCATACACAGGGCCCCGCTGTGAGTCACGGAGGCTGGAGGCCAGGCGAAAGATAAGAAGGAACAGACTGTCTCACGGGCTCAGCATCGGGACCGCTGACCCAGAAACCCAAGCCCGGCGTTTCACCCCTAGGGATGACCCGGCCGACTCTTCCCTGCCCCACTCCCCGCGACCGGGATCAGGACTTGACTCCGACCTGCCTGATCTCACGGCGGCGGGGAAAGAACCCTTTTCTGTTCATGATTGCAACACTTCTGAGTGCTTTAAACATTCAACATGATCATGGGCAAAAGGGTTAATCCTCAAGTTATTCCCATGAAATGCCAAGCAGTAAGCTGAATACCTATTTTGGTCTCACGGACAGATCTGAAATCAGGCCACTAAAAAGCAGATGCCCGTCAAAAAACTGTTGTAAACTATCCGTTTCAACAATAAACATGTTAATAAAATCTATCATACACACGTCTTTTAAATAATAAACATGTAATAGATCTCACTCCAACTCATTAATCCCTTAGACAGCTTCCAAGACCATGAGCTGAAGCGTCATCTTCTTTTTCCCAGGACAGAAAGCACAGTTTGAACTTGAGTTATGAAAAGAAATGAGGGAGAATGTACAGTTCATCAATAGGGCTATTTTTGCCTCTTTTAGGAACAGTCATAAAGAAATGGTGACAAACACAAACTTAGATCACTAGGCACTTCTCCAATGAGGGAAAAAAAAAGCATTAAATGTCAGTTGACAGAAACAAATTCTCTATCTCTGGGAACAGGAAGGAATTTTAAACTATTTCCCTCAAGGCAATGCTAGGTTCAAGTAAAATGATCAGAATGGTGTTCTCGTGTGTGTGTGTGTGTGTGTGTATTTTTAAGGAGTAATAGGGAGGAAAATGAACTACAGATCAGAAAAAGATCTATGAGTGAAAGAAAAAGAAAGCTTCTTCTAGCTTCATGAGCTTATGTAAAATTAATGACAATAAAGACATCTGCTCATTTATCGTCTCTTTCTTCATCGTCTGCTTGACCACTGACCACATGTAGGGCTGGAGTTAGGTCCCACTCTCAGGAAACTTACAGTCCAGCATTTTGCTTAGTGAAATGTCAGACAGGGAAAGACAAATACTGCATGTTATCAGTTAAATGTGGAATCTACAAAACAAAACAAATTAGTCAATATGACAAAGTAGAAACAGACTCAGAGGGAGAAGAAACTAGTGGTTAACCGTGGGGGGAGGGGAATGGGGAGGGGAGACTTGGGGGAGGGGTTTCAGAGACAAATTATTGTGCATAAAATAAGCTATAAGAATAAACTGTACAACATGGGGAACATAGCCAACATTTTACAATAACTATAAACGGTGTGTAATCCTTAAAAATTGTGAGTCACTATGTTGTACACTGGAACTTATATAATTCTGTAAATCAACCACACTTCGATCATTTAAAAAGGAAACTTAGCGTCTACAGGCATCTATCTACCCAATACTGCTATTTATTCTAACCATAGAGAAAAGTACAGTCACTCAGTCATGTCCAACTCTTTGTGACCCCATGGACTGTAGCCTGCCAGGCTTCTCTGTCCATGGGATTTTTCAGGCAAGAATACTGGAGTGGGTTGGCATTTCCTTCTCCAACCATAGAGAAGAGCTATGAAAGTTCAGTTGCTTCTAGAGTCAGGGATCAGGGAAAGTTTTAAAAAGCCAGGAGCATGTCAGCTGAGTCTCTGAAGCTGTGTGAACATTAGTCATGAGACCATGGGTAAAAAGACATTCCAGGCACTGAGAACGGAAGTCAGTAAGGATCTAGATGAAAAAAAAGCATGAGTTACATGATGGAAATAATAAATAGGTCAATCTGGTAAAAGATACAGGAAGGCAAGGTTTGTTTATTATAATTCAGCTGGATCAGTAAACAGAAGCCTGACAAATGAACGGGTGAATCTGCTGTTGGAACGGATGAGATGAGGGCTCTGTAGTGCTGGCTGGAGCAGAAAGGGAGAAAGGCGGATGGAAAGAACCGGAGGGGGTTGCAACAGGACAGGCCTGGCCTTCAATTTGAGGAAAAGAGGAGTCATGAATCATCTTAGACTAAAGAAGATAGGAAAGTACAGATTCTAAGAAGATTAAGCAAGCATCATTGGGTACGATGGAGGAGGAGGTGAAAGAATATTTTAGGAGAGCAGAAATGAGAGCTAAGATCTTTTTGCAGAAGGAGTGACTGGATGGGAGAGAGATGAAGAGGTATTTCTTATCTCTGCAGTTGGTGGTGGCTGGGGTCGGAGGAGGGGGACAGACTGCCGCTCCCCAAAGATGCTCTAGTTCAACAGGGAAAAGAGTACTGACAATTCCCATGAACTCCTCTTTGCAAAATGAACCAAATCTACAAAAGAAAAAAAAAAAAAAAAGGCTGCTGGAGCCCACAGTTTTTTCTAACAGGGACGCTTGAGAAAGGCTTGCAGGGGCTTCCCGCCACCCAGTGCTTGAGACCCTGTGCTTCCACCGCAGCGGTGCCAGTCCCATCCCTGCTTGGGGAGCGAAGGTCCTGCCTGCCGCAGACTGAGAAGGGGGGCCAGGAAACACGTAAGTAAACAAATAAACTTAAACCTACCTTATTGAAAAACAAGAAATACTTGAGGAAGAAAAAAGCCAAGTGAACAAACCCAAGTGAATTTTTCAATAAAGCACCTCATTATGGAGTTTATCAGGGGAGTGCTGAAGTAGAAGGGAAAGAAAGAACTCCTCAGGGGGTCACTGCCCTGCCTTCTCCCTTCTTTTTTCACCAACAGACATGCACCCCAGCTGCGGATACAGGTTTGGTATCCCCAGGAACACCTCAGAAAGGATGGGGGGAGGGGTGCAAGTGGTACCCTAACCACACGCTCTCCCAGGGAGCTGTGCGCTTCCAGTGGGTGCAAGGCATCTTGGGTGCCTAACCAGACAAGCCTGCTATTTATTCTACAGAAACCTTGCCACATCCTGCCTTGCTCTGCGTGTTCTCTGGTTGATAAGCCATCAGCGAGCGCAAGACATAAAGAGTTCACCTTTAACCTTAAAGGCAAGGAAAAAAGCTAACAAACAAGCTCTACTCCAGGGGTCCCTGTATAACGTTGCTGCGAAAGAAATTCAATTTCCACCGCACTGGACGACAGCTAAGAGAACCCCCACTGCACGAAATGGGACTTGGGGCAGAGTCCTACTTTCTCACGAACTCTGCAAGGCTCCTCCCTGGCTTTGAAAGATATGGAAATGATGAACAGTAGTACTGATGCATCAATATTATTTTTATAATGCATATTTATTACTTAACATAACACTGAATAAAGGCAGGCAGGTCTGCTCGGTACTGATTGGCTCAGAAAAGTCACAATATCTGCAAACAAAAATAACAGTCGCAGCTCCACACATGAATGCCCTTCCTAAGACTCTCACAGGCCACGTCCGGTGAAGCAACAGGAAGTCTCTTTTTCATTTACAGATAATGCTCACATCCCAGATCAAGTTTGCTTATGGTTTCCTTATTTTCTGGGTCTTCCTGCTGGCACCCTTTAACCTGCTGAGTTACACAGGGCACGTGCTCCATCTCTGAGCTACCAGTAGCAACCCACACGCTGCTGCTGAGCATCTAAAATGTGGCCAGTGCCACTGAGGAAATGAGCGTTTAGTTTTATTTAACTTTAGTTGATATACGTGGCGGTGCGTGCGTGCGTGTGTGGGTGCTAGTGGCTCCCTAAGAGGAAAGTACAGTTTATCGCCTTTCTCAGACTTTGATGTGTATAGAGACCCCTGGGATCCTGTTAAAATGCAGATTCGGAGTCAGCCGCTCTGGGTCGGGCTGGATCCGCATTTCTAAGGAACTCCCAGGAGATACTGTGCATGCAGCACCACGCAGACTCAAAACTGCTTCCGGAACCACTGGTGTGACCCGGAAACTTCACCAATCGGCGGTCTCCAAAGCTTTTTAATCACACAATCCATCAGTAACAGTCTCCTGAGTACTATAGTACCAGCATCTTAAGTATGTTAGAAAACAATACACACAGCACTCAACATTTAGAAGATGAGACACAGATGAAATGAGCAGTATTTAAAAAGTATAATCACGATACATGTGAAGTCACTCAATCGTGTCTTATTCTTTGTTACCCCCCAGCTCCTCTGTCCATGGGATTCTCCAGTCCAGAACACTGGAGTGAGTTGCCATTTCCTTCTTCCCACCCAGGGATCGAACCCAGGTCTCCTGCATTGCAGGCAGACTCTTTACTGTTTGAACCCACCAGGGAATCCTATAATCACAATAGGTTACTGTTTATTAATAATTAATATTCCAAGGCATAATATACACTGGAAATGAGATTCACTGCTAACAATAGTGGAAGTAAATCCACATTGCAAAATGTCATCTTGAAGTTAAAATTTCTTTGGTCACCTTCTATCAGATCGAAGTAGGTAGGCATTGGCTTTTTTTATGTCACTAAGAAAGCTCTTATACCCAGTGAAGAGAAGGGTCAATGTGGCGGTTTCGTGTGTCTGTGTGTGTGAAAGAGAATTTCACATTTACATTACTGGTATTCTGTATTCTCCTCAATCTGCAATCACTTAACAGGAATTTTTAACCATGTATATATGTCATGAGAGCTAACTTAGTTAAAACTACAAAAAAGAATCCACAAATCCACTTTTCCAGGTTCTCAATTGAAACAGCTCCCTGAACCCAGGCCCCTCCAGGAATCCACAACCTGCTTTGCGAGGACAGGGCCCCTCTGAGGTCTGCACCCAGCCAGGCCACTACCTGCAACCTGAATGCTAAACATTGATGTTACTAATGCATAATGCCTCTCCTCATTTTCAATATAGATAAGCATAAGTCTCAGTGATCTTTTAACATGGGTGTCCACCTTTGGTAATGACTGGTCTAAACTGTGTAGAATTTTCAGAACAATCAGAAAGCTCTAAAATAAAAAATTAACTTCTGACAATAATACTGAACGCCATGGTCTTAAAGTGGGCTTCCCTTGTAGCTCAGACAGTAAAGAATCTGGCTATAGTGTGGGAGACCCAGATTCAATCCCTAGGATGGGAAGATCCCCTGGAGAAGGGAATGGCAACCCACTCCAGTATTCTTGCCTGGAGAATTCCATGGACAGAGGAGGCTGGTTCGCTATAGTCCATGGGGTTGCAAAGAGCTGGACACAACTGAGCAACTACGCTTACACTTATGGTCTTAAAAACACAAGGGAGAAATTCTCCTCAGATTAGTATGTAAATGAAATTACAATTTCAACAGGGTTTACTAGGAACTGAAGGAAACAACCATAGACTATATATGGAAAAATCAATATGCAAAAGTTGCCAAGATCCTGCAGGAGAAGAAGAGTGCCTGACTAGATATTAATACACACTACAAATTTATTGTAATCAAAAGAGCATGGTGTTAGCACAAAAATCAATCAACAGATCAAAGGAACAATAGAGAATCAGGAGTAAATTAGGGTATATGCAGAAATCCAACCTATGATAAAGGCGGCATTTCATTCCATGGCTAAGTTAGGTTAGCACAATCAATGCTGTTGACAAAAGGACAAGGAAATACAGTTAAGACTCTCCACCTCATGCCCTTACACTAATCCAGGGGTTCTCAATGGGGGTAGTTTTGTGGGTCAGGGACATTTGGTAACGTCTGGAAACATTTCTGATCATCATAACTACAAGGGCAGGAAGGGAGGTGTTTGCTACCGACGCCCAGTGGGTAGAGGTGGGCATGATGCCAAATACCCTACATCTCACAGGATGGCTTCTGGCCCAGAAGGTCAACGGCTGAAAAGCTATGAAGGTTGAAAAATCCTACCCTAACCCTAATGGTTATAAAGTTAAAGTGTTAGATGCAGAAAGATCCTGGGGGGGGGTCTCGGCTCCTCCATGCCATCAGAAGGGTGACTGTGACAGTCACCATTCTGAGCACTGTTTTCTACATCTTGGATTCCCAGAGGAAAGACAAGGCATATCACAAAGCAAAGAGAAAGGACTCTGGCTCTGGCAATAAATACATGATCAGCGTCATGGCCAATAAATGGCAAATCACGTTAAGAAGTGCCTTTGAATCTAAGATATGACACAAGGGAACTTCTCTACGAAACAGAACAGGCTCACAGACACAGGGAACAGACCTGTGGTTGCCGGGGGGACGGGGCAGCAGAAGGATAAGTCGGGAGCCTGGGATTATCAGAGGCAAACATATTATATACAGGATGGATAAACAACAAGATCCTGCTTAGAGCACAGAGAACTATACTCAATATCCTGGGATAAAACCACCATGGCAAAGAATATGAAAAAGAATGTATATACATAAAATACATATATGTATAGCTGAATCACTTTACTGTGTAGCAAAATTTAATACAACATGTGAATCAATGACATTTGAATAAAATAATTTTTAAAAAAGTGCCTGCAAACATATATGGGAGAAGGCAATGGCACCCCACTCCAGTATTCTTGCCTGGAAAATCCCATGGACGGAGGAGCCTGGTGGGCTGCAGTCCATGGGGTCGCAAAGAGTCTGACACAATTGAGCGACTTCACTTTCACTTTTCGCTTTCATGCACTGGAGGAGGAAAGGGCAACCCACTCCAGTGTTCCTGCCTGGAGAATCCCAGGGATGGGGGAGCCTGGTGGGCTGCCGCCTATGGGGTCGCACAGAGTTGGACTCGACTGAAGCGACTTAGCAGCAGCAGCAAACGTATATAAATGTTCTTCACAATAAAAGTGGGCTTTTTGTTCCTGTTTGTTAAGATCGAGGTTGCCTGGCAGAGCAATTCTGGGGACTTAACCTGTAGAAGCTGAGGATGAAAATCATGAAAACTTCGACAAATAGGGTCTGTTATAAATCCCCCCAGAGCACAGAGTGCTTTCACTTCATTCTCTCTTACCTTACAAGGGTCACTGCCTTAGAAACACAGACACGTAGATTCATGCTGCTTTTGCTTTTAGGGCACAGAGGGAAACAAGGTGCTGATGGCCTTAGACCCATCCCCGGTACAGCGCCGTTCAATGCAGAAACTGACAAGGCCCGGGCAGTCTGCTGAATGGAGGCATCTGAGGGTCTCCCGATGGTTCACAGCAGCAGCCCGTGTCCTGAAACCAGCATGGGGGTGACCAGGCTTGTGGTTCCACCACCTGGACAGGTACTGTACAGCCCAGAGGAATCTGGGGATTCTCAGAGGACCCTCCTATAAGCTCTGGGTCCTTAAACCAAACAGGATGTGTTTCTGAGCCATGAGCCCCAAGACAGGCTGTGAGCCCCACCTCCACCAACCCTCCCGCTCACCCAGCCTGCACTCCGGTCCTCAGAGGTCATCAGTGACTTCTCCAGCCTCATCTTCTTAGGACATAAAATAGAAGTGAGGGATAACGCAAGACTTCCTCTATTTTTTAGCTATAAAATAGAGTCTAAAACCTCTGCTGAATGCATGAGTGTTTTCCACAAACAAGGACAACAAAAACAACCCTCATGAGGACGTGGTGAGACTAGATTGTAACACTTAACACACACAGGAATGAAGGGAAAGCACTCCCAGGCCCTCGGAAACAGGTGTGATGTGAATACCAGTTACTAATTTGGTTTTTAAAGTCTCTGTAGCCATTTCAAGTTTCATCTCATGGTGGCTGAATAGGAAGCAATGAAATGATGTACTCCACTAAATCACATTACAGCATTTACCTCTTTATAAAATGGTTCCATTTTTCCACCATTTAAAACATTACAGAAAACAGCTTGGATAGATCATAGAGGTAATCATTACATCACAATCTCAAGAATGTTGCCATCACTAATAATGCACTTATGTGGATCTGGGAGTTATTTCTCACCTGCTGCTGCATTCATGGCTAAAAATGCAAAACTAAACGAGTACTAGCCTTTTCCAGGCCCCAACACGTGTAAGGCCCACGGTATCCTTCTTAGCTGGAGCAATACACACCATCTAAGTTACTACTAACTAACAAGCAAGACTAAAGACAAAAAAAAAAAGACTTTGCCAGGAAGACACTCTGAGTTCCTAAATTTAATATGGAATAAGCATACAAAGACAAAAACCCAACATCTGAATAAAACTGTTGCACCAAATCACCCACACTGTGTTCACAAGGCACCCAGCCACAGAACACAGCTTCCTAGAGTCCACTGTAATTTAAAGGTTGTGTGCGCATGTGGGAGGGGAGGACTTCTCTCTACTTTATTCTAAAACAAACACAGGCATGTCACAGTACTGCCGAATTGGCACAGGGTATACGATCAACAGGAATTTTCAAAGAAACGGAGTTGCTTGTGCTATTTGTGTTTTGGGTACCTTGCTTGCCATTCTCCGCCATTCCAAACGACTTCCGAGAAACACTGGAAACCGCTAGTATGCTAATTGTCTCTCAGAGGAGGCAAAAAAATAAATATCGTAGAACACGTGGGGAAAGACACAGGCAATCCAGGACAGCGATCAGACAGTTTTATCCCAACCTGGGATAAAATCCGACATGTGGAGAGACAGAAGAAGAATAAGCAGGCAAGCCAGTTAGGGGTGTGGATTGGGGGGGGAACCTCTCTTTCCCCAAGAGAGTGTGGCTATATGCCGACATATTAGATTGGAAAGTGCAAACACAGTAATTAACAGTGAATCCTGAAACTTCCACACGCCGGAGAAGGGTGTCAGCCTGGAGTGAGAGGAGGAAACAGGAGGAATACATTAAGGAGGTTTGCGGAGCGGCCGGACAGCTCTGTGGGGAGCAAGGCAGCAGCCCCCGAGAACTAATCAAGTTCCCGACACCTCAGGAAGCTAGAGAAAGCTGATGAGGATGCTCCCACGCCAGCAATGGGGGGCCGGGGGGGAGCACTGTGAGCAAAGAGCGGGGTCCTTCCCAAATCGGAATCCCAAACGATGACCTCCGCACCAAACAAAGACCTCCTCCCCCCACCAGAGTTAGGAGAAGAACTCCGAGTCCCCCTTCCTGCATTTCTGCTCTCTGGGAATAAACCAGCTGCTGTGGTACCCCCCCCACAGCAGTACGTGTCAATCACCCCCAGCCCAGCGCTACGCACCCTCCCCACGTGTGATTCTGACAGTCAGACGCTCCAGGCTGAAGCCCAGCTCGCGTGTGAGCGTTTTCTAGGGCGCCTCCCAAAAGGCACCCTTCCCTCCTGTGTATTCCATTTCATTATGAAACCTCTTTCTAGAAGCCCTGTAATTCTCCCAAGAGTCAGAGTAATTGGTAGAAATTAGACACGAAGAGACACAGGGCCACTTAAAGAGGACGCTGTCGGCTGTAATTTTTAAAAGAATTTTCTGTTCTGTCCCAACAGGATTCTGTACTTTCCCAATTCTGCCCTTTTCAAAAGCCAATGAAAACGTTCACGTTTTCTTGTGGGCTACGAACAAAGGCCACCACTGGGCTGCAGCCTGCAGGCCGGCAAGGCCAGCGCTTGCCTGCCTTTAAGACCTTACGGCCAAAGACAGACCACAGAGGGGGCCACGGAGACAGAAATGGCTTCATGGGTGCAGGGCGGGGGGGGGGCTCATCCGTCTGCAGCAGAGTCCTGGAGGAAACCCCACCACGTGCGGCTGAAGGCAGGCAGCACGAGGGGTGAGGCTCTGCACCCAGGGCCAGGGAGGGGGTTGCCAGTCAGGGGAGCATCACGGCAGACGGCCTGAACTTGGTTACCAGGGGAACCGGCAGTGGGGCGGGAGCCTCGCTGCCCCTCTGAGGGAGACCATCACGGCCCCGGGCAGAGGTTAGGGTGTGGAAAGGTCAGTCCCGTGAGGCAGGCACGGGTCAGGAAGGGGAGAACCGCATCCTGAGGGCCTGCTCCTATAGCGACGGAAGGCAACTGTACTCCACTTAAGGTCTGCAAAGACTGCCCTTCCTTTGAAGGCCACGCTTCGGTTGTTTTTTAAAAACAAACAAAAAAAGTGTGAAAAATAACATATACATACCTTTGTGGCAAACCACTGCTATTTGGGCAATAAAAGGATCTTGTGTGTGTGTGTCTGTGTGTCTGTATGTGGTTCCATTATTTGGGGTCCACGCTGTGTGGCTATGTTAACAAGATGCACTTCTGGTACCGGTTAAATATGTAAACCAAAGACAAATTCATCTTTCAGTGAACTTATGGTTGTTCAGTGAAAGATAGAAGCATGGTTTTATTCCACTTGATTCAGAAAAATTCTACTGGGGCCAAACCTACTCAGCACCTGGCACTCTAGTAAGTAAACAAAGAGAATCCAACGACGAAAGAAGACAGCCAGGAGGAGGGGCGGCGGGCAGACGTATGAAAAAGAGTAATAAAGGACTTGGAAGGGTGATGACTGCTGAGTGTGAAAGAACACGCAACTCCAAGGGTGAGCAATGAGCCCCCCCCGCCCCGACACACAGAAATCTTCAAGGCAGCGACAAGGCAGCCAGCGGGGTGGGTCAGGGACACACGATGTTATTTAGAAAGAGTCAGGCAACAGTTTAAAAGGAGAAGTTTTCACATAAGAATCCAGACTTCTGGCTTTCCTGCAGAAAGCTGCAAGATCTGGAACTCTGGGCAACAACGGAGCAGAGTTAGGCTCGGGCTCACCCAGGGGTCCCCATGCAAGGAGCCGGGCCCCTGTAGGCACCGGCAATTTTAAGCCCTGTCTTGGAACAAAGGCAGAGTCGTCAAGATTTTAGAGTCCTGACCCAAGAAGGGGAAGCAAGGAGGAAAGCTGAACGCTCTTGAGGCTTGCTTTCCTAGAAACAAAATAGCAAAAAGCCCAAAGGACTGTCTCTGTCTGCAACTCCTGACACTCGGCGGCCAGAGCTGGCTCCATCCCGCTTGTCTGCTGCTCACAAGTACTTGGGAGAACGGCCTGCTGGTGGGGTTGGACAGGAGAGCCTCCCCAGGCTCCACGCACACGGGCGGTGTGGAAGACAGCAGCTCCGCACAGCTCTCGGCGAGCCACTCAGGAGTCACTCAGTCATGTTCGCCTCTTTTGGGACCCCATGGACTGTACAGTACATGGAATTCTCCAGGCCAGAATACTGGAGTGGGTAGTCTTTCCCTTCCCCAGGGGGTCTTCCCAACCCAGGTATCGAAACCAGGTCTGCCGCATTGCAGGCGGATTCTTTACCAGCTGAGCCACAAGGCAAGTCCTGGTGAGTCACCAAGTCCCTCCTAAGTACCGCTGGAAGCCTCTGGTCAGACGGTCAGCAGCAGGGGCTCCGTGAGCATCCCAGGAGTGGGCAGGTCCTCACCCCAGCCTCCCTGAGCTCCCCCGCAGACTGCCCCCAGCTCGGACTTCTCTCCTGGCTCCTGGCTGCCCAGGGGACACCTCCCAGCGGGTGTGTGTCCAGCAACAGCCACAAATAGGATGCAACCAACTGATGTGTTCATCTCCTCCCGGGAAGGATGCGCTCCATTTCCCAACCAGGTCCCCTCCACCCTCCTCCCGGTTCTGGGTGTCCCCCAGCTTCTGCAGGCTTCACTACTGGCTCTGCTTCGGCTGGCTGCGCCCCAGGCCTGCAGGGTATCCCGGGATACCTGAGGAGCTCCCGGACAATAGCTCCCAGATGCAGGGGCAGGAGAACCAGCGCCCCCGCCTCCCGTGGACTCACCACTCCCCAGAGGCCCAGCCACGCTCACCAGCTCCTGTCCCTTCCCTGCCTGGGTCCCCATCCCAGAGGGACTCCTCCTGGAAGCACTGCCTTAATTGCCACTTGCACGCGGAGCCCCCTCTGGGGTCTGCAGCTGGGAAACCCCACCAGACACGGCCCCTCCCCTGCCAACCGCGCCCTCCCAGCTCCTCCTCCAGCCACCCGCAGCCAAGGGCGCACTCAGATGAAGCAGGCGCTCAGGGCCAAGGGCTTACTCAGAGGAAGCGGGCGCTCAGGGCCAGTGCTCTGGGACCACCCTGAGGGATGGGGTGGGGAGGGAGGTGGGAGGGGGTTCGTGAAGGGGACACGTGTGCACCCGTGGCTGATCCACGTCGATGGATGGCCAAAAACACCAAAATATTGTAAAGGAATCGGCCTCCGATTAAAATACATTAATTAATTACAAAGAAAGAAAGCTCACTCAGACTTCAATTCTTCCTCTCCCTCCAGGCTGTCCCTTTCTCCCTAAATGTTAAATCCAGTATTTCCTCCTATGGGACACGAACCCTCACCTTAGCACGACCGACTTTAACCACCCATCACCTCCCACCATCACGGGCGCTCTGCTCTCTCAGCCCCCATTTTCTTCCCCTTCCAGGCTTCCCCTCCTTCAGACTTTTGAAAGCGCAGCACGTCTAGTGGCTGTGCCTCTAAAACAAAACAAAGACACTGCAGTGGATCCCCACTGACCGCAGCATGAAGTTCGAATTCCTTAGCCCGGCCTCCAGAGGCCCCCTGCCCAGGCCCCACGTTTCCCTGCAGACCTCGTATTCCAGTCACCCCTCATCATCAACCCCCGGGGTCCGCTTCTCCAGGCTCCCCCAGACCCCCGAAGGCCCTTCCCAGCACTGGGGCCCCTGCTCCAATCTGCCCATCCGTCCAGACCCAGAGCACGCGGGAGCCACGGGGCCTCCTTTGCTAAAACCCTTGTGTTAACAAATTCCAGGGCAGAGGTAAGAAATCAAGACCCACAGATGGAGCTGGGCACCCACACAACTGGCATGGAGACTTTCATCCTCCTAGCAGAGAAGATTCTTGAGAGCTGGGAGCTCTGCTAGAGTTTTCCCTGCACATTCACCTTAGGAAAATCTAACCGAAAGGGCAGAAACATTTACCACTTAAAACAGTGCCGGTTATTCCAGCCAACAGGCAGGTGTGCTTCAGAGAGGACCTGAGCAGGAGTGGGGGCGGGGAGAGGCGGCTCCCCCATCTCAGTTCCCACAAACGCCCCTCTGGGCGTGAGCATCTCACCACCCTGGGTGTGACCCAATGCTCACCATAAACCCAAACCAACTGATTTTCTCCCCACGGGGCTCACTGCTGGAAACACCAAAACGATCTAGTCCTGACGGGAAACTTGCCTCGTTGGGCAGAGAGATGCTACAGGATTACATTTCATGGGCAATTAAAGAGATTTTCAAGGGCAGCTTTGATTATATGCGTTTTTCACCCTCCGCCGGGGCTTCAGAATCCCACCCCCGCATTAGCTGCGGCTCCTCTGCGTGCCCCGCTCCGTGGCCCGAAGCCAGAAGGCAGCTGATGAAAGTCGAGAGGGCACACGTGTCCCACTTCCCCGCACCATATAAGGCGTTATTCCAGGGGACCCGGACCCAAATGGCTTCAACCCATTAGCGATGAAAAAAACACATGGATGACACCCTGAACTAGTTCCGCGTGTGAAAAACGACAGTTCAATGGCTGAAAGACGGCGCAGCACAAGGCAATTCTGTACTTAACGTCCACAGCCATGAAACGACCTAGAATTAAACCCACACGCACGAAACCTCAGGGTGACATTTTAATAACTGACTGCCCTCAGCCATCAAGTTTTGAGATCTTTGGCAACTTGTTCGGAGGAAAACTGCCCGGGAAAAAATGAAGGACAACTTAAAATGTACTTCAAAATCAAACTGAATGCAACTATATTGTCTGTTACAGACCACCCACTGTTCCCAAGAAAGAGCTGGGAGAAGGAAGTGCAGATGCTTACTTATCAGGGATCTCATAGTCAGCTACTCCTCCTCAAGTCACTTTCCAAAGTCACTGACAGACTCAATTCAACACACTCAGGATCAGAACAACTGAGTCAGATGTGTGGTTTGACCCGTCATCTTCAAATGAAATGGCAGTTATCAAAATCTTCAGAAGAAACGATCATACAGTTTTTCATGGATTGAAGTTATACTTGTCAAAGTGGCAGAGGGCTTGGAGGAACATTACTGCACTACGCTTTGGGAACAACTAATAATACAGTTCATGGGGTTCTAAAAGATGCTTGCTCCTAGCAAGAAAAGCTATGACTAACCTAGACAGCATATTAAAAAGCAGAGACATTACTTTGCCAACAAAGGTCCATCTAGTCAAAGCTATGGCTTTTCCAGTAGTCATGTATGGATGTGAGAGTTGGATTATAAAGAAAGCTGAGCGCCGAAGAATCATGCTTTTGAACTGTGGTGTTGGAGAAGACTCTTGAGAGACCCTTGGACTGCACGGAGATCCAACCAGTCCATCCTAAAGGAGATCAGTCCTGGGTGTTCATTGGAAGGACTGATGTTGAAGCTGAAACTCCAATACTTTGGCCACATGGTGTAAATAGCCGACTCACTGGAACAGACTCTGAAGCGGGGAAAGATTGAAGGCAAGAGGAGAAGGGGATGACAGAGGATGAGATGGTTGGATGGCATCACTGACTCAACAGACATGAGTTTGGGTAAATTCCTGGAGTTGGTGATGGACAGGGAGGCCTGGTGTGCTGCAGTCCATGGGGTAGCGAAGAGTTGGACACGACTGAGCGACTGAACTGAATAATACAGTTAGGCTGTCAATGATGCTCTCAATTTGCTCAAACCTCACCTGAAAATATTTCATTATAAGTCTTAAATAAACTCTTCCCTCTTCATTCATATTACTATCCAAAAGAAATATTTCCTCCTGAAACATTTCTGTAGTTTTCTTTCTAGCAGGAGGTGACTTCCCCCTTTTCCAAACCCCCATGCATGAGGGGCATCTTATTTTCTCAGTTAAACTGCAGGCACCTGGAAGGCTTCCCTGGTGGCTCAGACGATAAAAAATCCACCTGCAATGAGGGAGACCTGGGTTCGATCCCTGGGTTGGGAAGATCCCCTGGAGAAGGGAAAGGATACCCACTCCAGTATTCTTGCCTGGAGAATCCCATGGACAGAGGAGCCTGGTGGGCTACAGTCCATGGGATCGCAAAGAGTCAGACATGACTGAGCGAGCAGGCACACACATACCTGGCTAGCAGGTCTCACATGCGGCTGACTTCTGCATCTGCATCCTCCCCTTTCTCACCAAGCAAAGTCCCTTCTATGATACCCTGCAGAGAGCAGAAGCTAAATGCTTGCAAATGAATCCATGAGGGAGTGAATGGGTGAATGCAAGCTTGAATGGTTCTGGTTTTTTTTTCCCCCTGTCTTACTGCAGATTCCAAAGGCCAGTTATTTGCTACAAACTTTATGTTCACCTTTCAACACATTAGGGCTTCCCTTGTGGCTCAGCTGGTAAAGAATCCGCCTGCAACTTGGGAGACCTGGGTTCAATCCCTGGGTTCAGGAAGATCCCCCAGAGAAGAGAAAGGCTTCCCACTCCACTATTCTACCCTAGAGAATTCCATGTAGTCCATGGGGTCACAAAGAGTCAGATATGACTGAGCGACTTTCACTTCAACACATTAAAGTTGATATTCCAAGTAGTCATATCATGATGATTCTTGCCAACAAAGTTGATTTAAGCAGAGAGTAATCTAGAAAGTTTACACACACTCTTTCAATGAAGTCCACTTGGAAAATATTAGGCATTCACCTGCTCTTTGAGAGCTTATAATTTCATTGATCTGCATCTATAGCCGTCAGGACTTTGGCAGACTTGGTGAAAAAATACCATTAACTGCCCATATTAAAAATTAATTACATAAGATCTACTTTGCTTCATTTTTACTACTTAAACTCCCAACTGATATGGAAAATGTGCAGCTGGGTTTTGTTTATTTTTCATAGCATGGGGTCTTTTTCCTCATGATGCAAAAACATGGAGTTATTGCATTTGCTAGGGCAGAAAATGCCTAGCCTTTAAAATAGTATAATGACTGCTTCCCACCAATACGAAGTGGAAGTAGGGGAAATTCTCTGGGTCATGTTTTCCAGGAGAATGGCAAATTACCATGGCTGTTACCGAACCTGGCAAATTACCAAGCTTCTGCAACTTCCTTTAAAGGGGGAGGAGCACTTGCAAAGATCTGGCACCAAGATATCCAAGCAATTCTCTCTCTGTATCTGCTTATTAAGGAGCTGAAGTGTTCATTAAAGCCACCCAGGCAGGTGGTCCAGACACTCCGGACTGGAGTGAACTCACACCAAGGAGCACACCAACTCTTTTTTGAAAATCTTCCGTGTCTCCTTCTTAATAGCTTGACCCATTTTCTCTTCTGAAAAGTAAGCGCATTAGCTCAGGGCCTGCCCTCAAGAGGAGGAAAGAACTCCTACCGAATGCCCAGCTTTACTACTGGCTGGTAACGAACTGCTCACAAAGAGAGATCATTTATTTCTTATTCTTACAGAGCAGCCTTCTTGCCCACCTCATCCAGTCACACTAAAATTTAGAGCTGGCTCCGATCTTGCAAATCATTTAGTACAAACCCCACATCGTACCCGCTAGAAAATGGGGGCTCAGAAAAATCTACTGATGTGTCCTGCACACAATACCTCCTACGAGGAGCCGAGTGCAGCGCGGAACACAGTTGCTCTGACCAGGAACCCAGGGCTCTTTCTCCCCTTTTCTGGGGCCCAATACTCTCCAGGGAGTCAGGAGGTGTTGACGAGTGTCAGGTATGGAGCCAGGCGAGGAGGAGTCAGGTCCTCAGGCCCCAGCTACTCTAAGTGTGGTCCACAGACCAAGAGCATCCGCACCACCTGGGTGCGTGTTAGAGATGGGCCCCAGGCCCCACCCCAGGCCTTCTGACTCACACTCTGCATCTGAACAGTATCTGTGGGAGACTCACGGGAAAGGCGTCCAAGTTTGAGAAGTGCTGCTGCATAGCAGAGGGGAAAAAAAAAAAGCAGACACCTTCACATTAGAAACAAGTCCATTTCTGATCTGCTGACTTCATGGCAAGTCCCGTATGAGCAGTACCTGTGGCAGAATTACAGGGAGGGGCAGTCCTGTGTCCTGACCGAAGTGGACTTGTCCCCTTCACACATCAAGACCAACGCAATGGCCCAAGGATCAGAAACCCTGGAGCCCAGTGAATGCCTTAGGTAACCAGGAAGACACAAGATAAGTTGCTCTTATTTTGTCTCTTTTCTGAAATTCTGATACGGAGAAAAGGTAGAGCATTAAAATTACCACCTCATCTAAAATTCAAAGATGCCCCCTTCCGCTTTTTTCATGAAGAGGTCAGCCACAGGAATCCTGGGTGCGGGGACGCAGCAGGCGCCTCACGTCAGGGCTAAGAGCCTGGCAGGGTGCTGGCTGCCGTCTCTGCCTCCTTGATAGCTACCTCCAGGCCTGAGCCTCAGCTTCCGCATATGCAAACTGTACCTGCCTCACTGGTACCTGAGAACAGGTACTACTTCATAGACTGACTGTGAGGATGCTCGATGCTTACAAAGCCTGGCACAGAGTGAGCGCCCAATGAATGCGACCTACTGTTACCATGCACGCCCTGTGTGTCAGAGGGCCTTAAAACCACTAGGGCTCCCAGAACAATTCCATCTTGTGACTGACCAGATATTGACCCACTGCCATTCAACACGAAGCAAGCAACACGCAAAAAGAGCAGATGTTGAGACACGTTTCGCTCTGCAGAAACCACGGTAATTCTGGGCAGGAGCAGAGGCGGACGTCCCCTTTCACTTCAGATTCTAACACACACTGACACAGGGCTCCATCAGCTGTGAGAAGCTGAAGAACTCTGCTGGCCAGGAAAGAGGGGTGGGTCTCTGTCACACAGCCTCTGGTCTCCCAGCTGGCCCTCCTGAGATCACCAGCCAAACGTCTGCTCAGCAGGCAAAGCAAGAGAGAAAGACGGACAGCTGTCCTACTGTTTCTTTTTTAAAAACACAGCACAAGCTGTCACTCCCCGCCTAATAACTGGCCAAAAGTCAGATCCGATCTCCTTTGCCAAGCTTTTCATTTTTACTTTCACGAAAGCAGCAGAAGTATAATGCGTTTTCGAGCCCATCTTCACTGTTTTGATTTATTCATTTTAAACTGAAGTAAAGTTGATTTACAATGTTGTATTAGTGTCAAGCCTACAGCAGTTTTACATATACACGTATACATAGATTCTTTGTATATTCTTTCTCAGATTTCTTCCTTTATAAGTAATTATAAAATCTTCAGTAGAGTTCCCTGTGCTATACAGTAGGCCCTTGTTGGCTGTCTATTTTATATGTGAAAGTGAAAGTGCCAGTCGCTCAGTAGTGGCTGACTCTTTGTGACCCCATGGACTGTAGCCCACCGGGCTCCTCTGTCCATGGAATTCTCCAGGCGAGAAGTCTGGAGTGGGTTGCCATGCCTGACCGAGGGATCAAACCCAGGGTCCTGCATTGCAGGCAGATTCTTTACTGTTACAGCAATGCAGGAAGCCATATTTTATATACAGAAGTATGTACATGTTAACCCTAAACTCCTAACTTATCCCTCCGTGCCCCTTCATCATTTTTTTAAAAGCACTTAAAATTCATACAGCTCCTTTTGAAAAAAAAATCTCCACCTCTTCATTTCCTAATTAGACCCAATAAGAGTATAAGAGCAAGCATTACTGGACAAGCCATATTGAAAAACATCGGTCCGAGTCTTGAAAATCCAAATCAAGACCAAATCAATCACAGCATTTAATTCAAGTGAATTTTGTGTTTCCTCCCAAGGGACTGATAGAATGTACTGACAGAATGTTCAAGTATTTTTAGAGTTTGGGGGAAGACATAAAATTTGCATACAGCCTTTAACCAAAATTAGTGTGTTCTCCAGCCATGCTTTTCAGATTAACAGTATTATACTTTTACTAGCTGCTTCATTTTGGGAGTACACATCCTCAAGGAGACACTTTTCTAGCTGAGTGTAATCCAGTAAATTAAAAGGAGAAAAGGCTGTAAAATGAATTCTCTACTTATGTCTCCTGGTGTGGACAGCTGCAGGACACTATGAAACTCTTCAGTTGTCTAATGTTTGGCCTTAACCCATCAGAGGGCAGAGGCCCTGGAAACAGAGGTAAACTCTAAACAGACACGTGTGGGGCTTAGTCACTTAGTTGTGTCTGACTCTTTGCAACCCCATGGACTGTAGCCCACCAGGCTTCTCTGTCCATGGGATTCTCCAGGCAAGAATACTGGAGTGGGCTGCCATGCCCTCCTCCAGGGGATCTTCCAGATCCAGGCATTGAACCTGGGTCTCCCACATTGCAGGCAGATTCTTTACTGTCTCAGGCACTAGGGCAGCCGCCCAAACACACACGCCCCCACCCTAACCCTTTCCCATCCCCTCCTCCATCCAACGCACTCCCAAGCACCTGGTGATGCTATGGTGAGCACCCTCCCTCAGGGGCCTTACCTGTCGGTCTTCTTGATCAAGATGGCCCTGAAGATGTGCTCAAGGGGCGTCTTCTCCCTCTCGGCGGTCGGCTGCACGAAGGGGTGCAGGGCCGCCAGCGAGAAGCCCTGCTGGTACAGCTCCAGCAGCTGGGCGGGCAGGTCGAGGAGGGAGGCCAGCCTCACGGCAGAGGCCCTCGGGAGCTCAGCTGCAGGAAAGAGAGGGGGGAGGCCCATCAGAGACCCACCGATCTGGCCACCCTGCCCCACCCACACCCCGTGCCACTCAGCCCAGCAGAAAATCTCCAGGTCACCTCCCACTCAAGAGCCTGTCCCCTTCTCAACTACCATCTTCAGGGAAACCTACAAACAGCTGGTTCATTTCAAACTCACCCATAGGCACTGACTACTGGATAGTTTCAATCTAGAGCCTTACTCCTTGGAAGAAAACCTATGACCAACCTAGACAGCATATTAAAAAGCAGAGACATTTCTTTGCCAACAAAGGTCCGTCTAGTCAAGGCTATGGCTCTTCCAGTGGTTGTGTGTGGATGTGAGAGTTGGACTGTGAGGAAAGCTGAGCTCCGAAGAATTGGTGCTTTTGAACTGTGTTGTTGGAGAAGACTCTTGAGAGTCCCTTGGACTGCAAGGAGATCCAACCAGTCCATCCTAAAGGAAATCAATCCTGAATATTCATTGGAAGGACTGATGTTGAAGCTGAAACTCCAATACTTTGGCCACCTGATGCGAAGAGCTGACTCACTGGAAAAGACCCTGATGCTGGGAAACATTGAAGGTGCGAGGAGAAGGGGACGACAGAGGATGAGATGGTTGGATGGCATCACCGACTCAGTGGGCATGAGTTTGAGTAAATTCCAGGAGTTGGTGATGGACAGGGAGGCCTGGCGTGCTGCAGTCCATGGGGTCGCAAAGAGTCGGACACGACTGAGTGACTGAACTGAACTGAATCTAGAGCCAAACTTCCCAGAGATCACACTGGAAAAGTCACTTCCACCCCCTCAAAACATAAGAAAGAAGGAAAAGAAGGAGGAGGAGGATCAGAAGACGATGACAGCTGCATACAAATATAAAACTGCTGTGTAGCAAAAAGCAGGAGCAAAACAAAGTCCAAAGACAAACTGGAACAACACTGATAAGCCACTTAATATAAAGGGGTTATTTCCTTAATCTGAAAAACAAACAATAAAAAAAGGAAAGAAAAGAAAAATGGGCAAAGGTAATTGTCTAAAAAGCATAAAAGGGTAATCACTATTTGAAAGGACACTCAAATTAACTCAAGATTGGAGTTCTGCATATCAAAATAAGTGTTTTTCACCTACTGAATGATTTTAAAGTCTTTTTGAGAAGGGCAGACAACATTCAAAAGTTAACAGATTCAAGTGAAAAGTGTACATCCCTGCCCAATCCCCATGACTTAGATTTTTTTTTTCTCTAGAGACAATCAATACTATCCATTTTTTGGTATACATGTTAACAATCGCTAAATTTGTACACAAGTAAATAAGTTTACGTATCTCATTTTTTTACACAAACGGTAGAATAATGTTTACAATCCAACTTTTTATCCATTTTTATCAACTGTGCTAGCCGCTCAGTCCTGCCTGACTCTTTGTGACCCCAAGGACTGTAGCCCGCCAGGCTCCTCTGTCCACGGGGATTCTCCAGGAAAGAACACTGGAGTGGGCTGCCATGCCCTCCTCCAGGGGACCTTCCCGACCCAGGGATCAGAGCTGCATCTCCTACGTCTCCTGCTTTTGTAGGGGGGTCCCTGACCATTAGTGCCACCTGGGAAGCCCATTTCTTTCCCCCGTGCCCTGGCTATTGTCACAGTGAAAAAATGATTCCTAGAAGGTGGTAATTTATATTTCTCTTGTTATGTAATTTGTACTTTAACATTAAACATTTCACGTTTAAATGCTATTTATGTTGTCTTTTCTGTTAATTCATAATTTTTGCCTAGTTGTCAACTGGGTTATTGATCTATTGGTTTGTAATTCTTAATATATTAAGAAATCCAGTTCTTATATATGATAACAGTTGCAAATACCTCTCAATTCGTTTGTCTTTTGACTTTGCATAACATGAGTTTTGCCATGAAGAATTTTTTTTAATGAAGTTGAATTTGTCAATCTTGCCTTCAGGAGCTTCTAAGTTTTAGGTCACAGAACAAACCTGTATTATAAAACAATTCTCTGCTGAATTCCTACAGTAATATTTCATTTCTTACATGTGAATCTTTGCTCCATTAGGAATTTGTGAAATATGAATTCAACGTTTCCCATCCACTCCCAGTTTATCCATTTTTTCCTGATTTGAGATGTTGTCTTTATCATATATTATATTCCTAAGTATATTTAAATCTATACCTGTGATCCATTAATCTATTCTAATAATTTTTATATTATGTTTTATATAAATGTTATACACGTTTTAAAAATTTTATATTATGTTTTAAACTCTGGTCACATTATTTTCTGAATTTTCCTATCTCCCTGTTTGTTTTCTGAATCTTTCTGTTTATTTGTTTTTCCAAGTGGTCTTTAAAATAAGCTCATCAAATTACCCCTCAAAAAAAATCTTGCTGCTATTTTTATCAGATCATGTTCACATTACAGCTGACAGAGAATGGACTTTCTTCTTTTTATTCATTTTTAATTGAAAAACAGTTAATTTACAACATTTTGTTAGTTTCAGGTGTATAGAAAAGTGATTCAGTTATACATATCTCTATATATCTGTTCTTTTTCAAATTCTGTCTCATTACAGGTTATTACACGATCCTGAATACAGTTCCCTGTGCCGCAGAGTAGGTCCCTGTTGATGTATTTTACATATAGCAGTTTGATATATTAATCTCAAATTCCTATCACTCTCCCCTCAGACTATTTGATTTTCTTTTTAATCCATAGGAATTGGAAATTGAAGCCAACCAATATTTTACAGAAAGTTAACAATGTCAACATCCCGAGAATGGATATTTTCATCATGCTACAAGTTTCCATCCAAGAACCCGGCATGACTTTCATTTATTCAAGACTTTTTGGGGGTCCCTCAGATGCATATTACAATTTTTTTTCACATAGATACCGCATAGTTATGAAGTCTCTTCTAGTTATTTTATATTTTATTGCTATTTGAATAGATTTTTTTCCTCCTTTTCATTCTGTGATATTCATCGTGGGCAAGAATGTTGGGGAAACAGTCTCGCTCATCGTGGCTGATGGGAGAACCTGTGTGGAGGGTCATGTGGTATCTGCCTTCAATCTTAAAAGTGCATTCACCCTTCGTCCAACAGCCTCACCACTGGGTATGATGCCTATGCTGGACACATAAATGTGTCTCAAGATGCACGGGCAAAGATGTTCACCACGGGATTACTGCAGAAACTAAGAGCCAAAGCACTCTTCATTGTAGGGTGAGCTCAACACTGGGGACACCCCAGTGATGAATCCTATGAGCCGTTAAGAGGATTACATGCTAATGAAAATGTGTCCGAGATCCATGACTAAGTTAAGAGACAAGGGGTCTAGCAGTATTTATCACAGGATACTAACATATAAAAAAATGGGAGAATAGATAGAGATGAATAAAAATCTCTTTTTCTGGAAGAAACCACAAAAGCATCAATATTGGAGAGACTGGAGTAGGGAGGGGAGGATGGAAAGGTAGATTTTACTTTATTTTGTACTTTCAACACTATTACCATCCACAGCAATTGTTTGGGTGGAGGGCTGAGGAGACATTTTAATTTTCTTCTTTATACATAAAAATATTATTTAAAAATTTTATGAATTTTAAAAAATAATGTGTTACTTTAAAAACAGAATAAAGATGAAATCTAAGGGTACTTAAGAATGCACTTAAAGTCAGACACTATAGTTCTCATTCCACACATCACACACGAAATTTATAGGAAAAGAAAATCTACAGCAATGGTTTATGCTAAAGCAAATGACCGTCATCCTGGAGAAACTGCCATGATGACACTAACAAAGATAAGGCTGATGGAGAGAGCTGGAAAGAATGCAATGTTTCCCTTTAAGAGTAGTTCTAGATACGCTGTCAGATTTATTAAAAAAAACAGAACAAAACAAGACTTGAAGGTAAGTCTGGAAAGAATGTGCTCCCAGGCACAGAAACCTAGTGGGCCAAGGGTGCCCCTGCCCGGGACCCTAGCTTTGGAGCAGGGTTCGTGTACGCCCGCCCCTCTGTGCGGCAACAGAGGCTGCACCCAGAGTCACTACAAATGGAGACTCTCAAGCCTCACCCCAGACCTACTGCATCAGAACTGGAGCCTCATACATCTTCCCTGGTGGCCCAGCTGGTGAAGAATCCTGCAATGCAGGAGACCTGGGTTCTATCCCTGGCTTGGGAAGATCTCCTGGAGAAGGAGACGGCCACCCACTCCTGTAGTCTTGCTTGGAAATTCATAGACACAGGAGCCTGGTGGGCTACAGTCCATGGGGTTGCAAAGAGTTGGATACGACTGAGTCCCTAACTCAGTCACTCAGGGGTTGCAAAGAGTTGGACTCACTGAGTGACTAACACTTTCACTTTTTTTTTCCCCCATGTATTCACAATCCCTTCAGGACATTGAAGCCTAAGTCCAATACTGTGCCCACCTGATGTGAAGAGTTGGCTCACTGGAAAAGACACTGATGCTGGGAAAGACTGAAGGCAAAAGGAGAAGGAGGTGGCAGAGGATGAGAGGGTTAGACAGCATCACCAATTCAATGGACATGGATCTGAGCAAACTCAGGGAGACAGTGCAGGACAGAGGAGCCTGGCGTGCTGCAGTTCATGGAGTCGCAAAGAGTCAGACATGACTCAGTAGCTGAACAACAGGAGTGATATTCCAGATAGTTTCCCTTTGGCGTTCCTCCACGGGACAGAGACCCTTTGGGTCTGAGGGCACACACCCCCCTGTGACCCTGTGACTCGCGCTCCAACCCCACACAGCCGAGACCCTGGCAGTCCCTGCCCCTGGAAGCCACAGGCCCCCTCCCCAATCTACGCACACCCCAGGCCCAGGGCGGCAGAGAAACCAGCAGAGAGCAGGTGAGGAGACACTGCTGCAGGTGCAAAATTCAAGGGGAGCCAAAAACTCAGCAACCAAGACAAATCAACATTGAATGCAATATGCTAAAAAGTGAAAGTTAATGCCCGCAGTCCACCCTGAACACACTATCAGAAACGTTAATAAAGATAGGATCAGTATTATCGATTTTCCTTTTGCCTCAAGCTCCAATACAGCTCGGGAGGGTACTGTTCTGGATCGCCTCTTTCTAAAACACGTTGCCTCGCCTGCCTCACCCGAGTGCCGGCCCAGTTCCGCCTCTCTCGCATTCTTGTCTGGGGCCCTGCAAACGACGGGAGTGGGCCTGCGTATAGGGAAGCAGGGGTGTGTTTCCCCCGCTGTCAGATGACGAAGCAACAGAAGCGTGCGTGTGACACACAGACATTGCGTGTTTCATTTAAAAAACCTGAATGGACTTTTGGCTGGAGTAAGCCTTCCTGGATGGTAGCACCTCGGAAGAAGTCATGTCGGACTCTCTGCAACCCCGTGGACCGTAGCCCGCCAGGCTCCTCTGTCCATGGGATTCTCCAGGCAAGGATACTGGAGTGGGCTGCCATTTCCTCCTCCAAAGGGATCTTCCCAACCCAGGAATCGAAGTGGGGTCTCCCACATTGCAGGCAGATTCTTCACCTTCTGAGCCACCTTTCTGGAGGGTAATTTTATAATAACCATCAAACCTAAAAATACCATACAGCAAGGAGACCACCCTCCTCTTTGAAGAAACTGTACATAAAGAGCATCTGTGAGTCATCCAAGATGAGACCTTAAAGTCAGGCTCTACAGGTTGGTATTTGGTAAATGTTTCAAGTATCTCAGACTCTTTCTGCAATGATAAAGTAAGCCTGTACCAAAATGTTAATAATATGTATGTGTTTCCTCTTACACATCATCCTATAATTAAAAAATAAATAAATAAAAGCAGTTGATGCACTTAGAAGCCTTGGGATGCTAGGATCAGCTACGTTCCTCACTGGCCTCAACCCCAGACGTGTGAATGGTCAGTTTCTGCTTATAAAACAGAGATTACTTCTATCACAGAATCAATGTAAGAATCACATGGGATGACGCACATGTAATTGATGAAGCTCAAAACGGCCGAGCCCAGTAGCGTGGGGAGCGGTGGACAGACAGCTGGCCATGGGGCCTGGTTGGCTGCAGACGTTGAGGACGGTTCAGCCCTGGGACCCTGAACCTCCCCACCCCCCCACACCCCTTCATCTCCACCCTCCGAACCAGGGCACTAAAAATATTAGTCAATCAACCACTTTACAGCTAAATGCCTCCTGAATAAAACATAACACCTTTAAAATTTTTATCTCCAAATCTAAAGATGCATCTCCTGTCAAAACTCAGGGATTTTATGGTTTTAATTTTTGGTATGCATGCTGTCAAAGTAAGTTGATCTTCATGGTTAAAAAACAAATAAAAATGAATCTAAACCATCTTATGGCAATAAAAAAAGGCCCTATTGTAAATACGGTTAAAGGCCTTAATTCCATGTTTCTTTTTGAACCTTAACCTTAAAAAAAAAAAAAAAAAAGCCCTGTTCCTATAAAGTGACCAATTCCCCAATATTATTTCTGGGAAAATAAATGAAAGACTGACTTATGTGTTTGGATGAACATACCAAACATGGCCTCTTGGTCTATTTTTCTCACCCCTCCCACCAGAATAACCTCTCCACTATTTTTGTTTTGTAATATTTGCCTGATTTCGTTTACAAATTACATAACCTCGGGCGACTCATGTAATTCCCATCCTGTCTCTTGGGTTCTTCCTTTTGAAAACAAAGACCCCTGACAGGCCATTCCTTTCAGAGTGTCCAACTTTCAAATGCAACGATATCATTATTTCAAGCTGGAGACTAAGCTGTAAGTTTCTAACTAGAAAGTGACATTGGAGAATAGAATAAATATTTCCAATGTGAACTGAAAGGGTCCTCCCGACCAGAGCCAAAAGGAGAAGGAACAACCACATGGGCGGGCGGGCAGGTGGAGAGACGGAAAGATGGGGGAAAAGAACCTGTCGCTGGTGTGGCCGGGTGAAACTCACCACTGAAGGTCTTCCCTGGTGGCCTGGTGGTTAAGGGTCCATGGGCCCATGCAGGGGACACGGGCTCCATCCCTGCTCTGGGAAGATCCCCCATACGTCGGAGCAACTAAGCCCGCATGTCCCAACTACCGAGCCTGCGCCCTCCAGCAAAACCCTAACCCTAACCCTAACCAGCTGCGACCACCGAAACCCAAGCACCCCAGAGCTGGCGCTCTGCAACACGCCGAGTCACTGCAACAAGAAGCCACGCACCACAACGCCAGAGGAGCCCTGCTTGCCACCCCTGGAGGAGGCCCACGCACAGCCACGGAGACTCAGCACAGCCCGAGATATGGGGATGCACTTATCCAAAAACCTCACTGCTGAAGGAGAGAGCCCCGATGGGACCGTCTTGGCCAGTGTGACTCTCCGGGCTAGGGCCCGACACCCACTCGAAGGTCAGACTTTCCTCCCCACTTTCTAAACTGCCCTGTTTCACAGACTTCACCAACAGCGATCGGTCTGCAAGCCGGGGTCCCATGCTCGGGAAGCCAACTCCATGCCACATGGGGCATCGTCCCGCCGCCGTGCAAAAGCCCAGTTCTCCAGCCCGAGCAGGGGCTGGGTCTCATCCTGTTACCTGCAGTGGGCCTGGGACAGACCCAAGGCCAGGATCTGAGGCCCCCAGGGCCCAATGGATAGGGTAAGCAAGAGACAGAGCTAGGGATGGACAAGGAGGTGGAAGTCCCACCTCACCAGGAGAGGGAATCCCACCTGTCCTCCCAGTCAGATTGTTACCAAGGGGTTCGGGGGGTCCAATGGTGCCAGAACTTGTCTAATTCTTACCCCCAAGAACTCAAAATTCTTGACCTTTGTAGAAACTCTCCTAATACTCAGCTTTGGCAAGTAAGTCCCATTTCATTTTCAAACCCACACAGCTTGCCTGGTGGCTCAAACGGTAAAGGATCTCCATGCAAGGCAGGAGACCCAGGTTCAATCCCTGGGTTGGGAGCATCCCCCGGAGAAGTAAATGGTCACCCACTCCAGTATTCTTGCCTGGAGATTTCCAGGGATAGAGGAGCCTGGTGAGCTACAGGCCACGGGGTCACATAGAGTCAGACAAGACTGAGTGACTAACACACATGGCCCAGAGCCAAGACCTGGTAGGTTGTGGAGGCTGGCTGGGGCACTTGATGAACATAGGAGGACAGATGCCCCCTCCTCCTTCTCATCCCAAACGGTGACACTGCCGAGGGGTGACCACGGGTCCAATCCCTGGGTCAGGAAGATCCCCTGGAGAAGGAAATGGCAATCCACTCCAGTACTCTTGCCTGGAAAATCCCATGGACAGAGGAGCCTGGTAGGCTACAGGCATGGGGTCGCAAAGAGTCGGACACGACTGAGCGACTTCACTTTTATCTTATAGGTTATTACAAAGTATTGAGTATACTTCCCTGTGCTATATAGTAGGTCCTTGTTGGTAAGCTATTTTATATGTAGTAGTGTGTATATGTTAATCCCCAATTCCTCCCTTTTCTATACTGATGTAGATGTGAACAAAGAGATTAGGACCATATAACTACATTTCAAATCCCTTGGAAACCTTTGCTTTGTCCTCATTCAATTACCAATAAGAGGCTTTTTTAAAAATCAAAACTGCTGGAAAGGTATTTTGGGTAACATGAGAGTCCAAAGGTCTTTTGAAATACTGTTTTGCTCTTCAGTGTTTAGAACATAATTCCGTATGAATAAATACACCATTATTCCAGAAGTTTTTTTCTTTTTTTTTTTTTAAAGAAAGGAATGAAACAGGGGGAAAAGCATAATCCACAAAACCACATATTTCTTAACACTCCTGGGATAAAGTAGATTGCTTTCGCTATGACTATGTTTGTTTAACAAAAACATTCTGCAGCCCCACTGACTCCCTGGAAACGAGGCCTTTCAGACATCTGCAGAAGAGCCAAAGCGATGTTGCTGCTGCTTCAAATTTCCTTATGGGGAAGGAAAGATCCCCTGGAGGAGGACGGCCACCCACTCCAGTGTTCTTGCCTGGAGAATCCCACGGACAGAGGAGCCTGGCGGGCTACAGTCCATGGGGTCGCAAAGAGTTGAACACGACTGAAGTGACTCAGCACACACACACACACACACACACCAGCTTCCAACACAAGAAAGAAAGCGTGTGCACAATGACCAATGACCTCACATCTGACTTAAGTCTCCGCAGCAGGCCAGCCACGCCCAGCTGCAACAGCCCCCACGATCGTGCCCGGCGATCTTTGTGCTTTAACCCGATTACTCCAAGTCTGACTTTGCTTTTCTAATTACATCCACTAATGGATCTGTCAGTATCTGTCAGTATCAGGAGCCCAACGAGAGACAGACACCATCTCCGGAGGGTCAGCACCCGCTCAGGTGAGGCTGATAAGGATACTGTTCAACCAAATCCTTTTTTTCCCTCTAAGTTCCTTGAAGGCCACCATTTCTGTAATATTAATCTGCCTGGCTTCGCAGTAGAACCAATTCAGCAAAACACAAAAGTCAATTAATGCTCGATGCGGGGTTTTTCACACATTTGCGTTTTAAGACAAGGTTTGCAGTCCATGTCTTTGGTATCATTTCTAAATCTGGGGCATCAAACGTCCATCTTAGGGTCTTCAAATTCAAAGTTTTGTCAACTTTTTATCAACAAATTCGTGTTTCTGAAACAAAGCAAAACAAAAAGAAACACACACTCCAGACTCAGAAGACCACACCATCAAAACACTATTTATTCTTTTATGTTCTGTTAATTGGACTGAAATCCACTTAACATAAAGTCATTCATTTAAAGTGAAAGAGTCGGGGCATTTACATATATTTACAATGTTATACGACCATCGCCTGTATCTAGTTCTGAAATGAGGCAACTGCAAGTCCATTAAGCACTTATTCACCATTCCTCTCTCCCCTGGCCCCAGGCAATCAGCAACCTGCTTTCCTAAAACACAGTTCTTAACACCTTAACTACATCACAGATAAACTCAAGAGGGAAATCTCAGTAGGACTAAAAGCACTTCTTCAAGCTTTCAGGAACCTAGGCTTCTACAGGTCAAGCAGCAATAACTGACAGAACAACAGATGCGCATCCAAGGAGTTCTGAGATGGGGTCACCAGTCCACAAGTGGTGACAAATCCCCCATGCGGGAGGCATGGATTCGACCCCTGGTCCGGGAGGATCCCACAGACCACAGGAGCAGCCTGGATGGGAGGGGAGTTTGGGGGAGAATGGATACATGTTTACGTATGGCTGAGTCCCTTTGCTCTCCACTTAAACATTGCTAATCGCCTATACTCCAATATAAAATAAATAATTAAAAACAAAACAATACCAGGCACGGTGCAGCTTAGATCTCACAGTGGGGGTGCTCATATATCAAAAGCAACCAGCTAGACGCTGAACCCACAGTATTAATAAAATATTTCACACACTTAAATGTACTTTGTATAGAGAAGACACAAAGGATTACCAAGTCTTCAAACTTTTAACCAAACTCATTCACACCAGACCCAAAAACAGCTTAGCATGAGTCAGAAGGAACCTAATTATCAGTATTTTATGCCCCTTTTCCTAATTGAGCGTGATAACTCTATAGCTGACACTCCTGGAAGTCCTCTTTTGATTCTGAGACTACAATAAACTGATTGCATCAAAGACCAGCCTCTAATGAATATGTACAAACAATATGGAAATGAAACTATTTAGAATGTAAATGAGACCCTATATGGATTTCTATGATAGAAGTCTCAAGACCTGGTATAAAAGTAATCAGCACAGAAAATCTTCAAGGCTGAAAATGTGGCTGGTCTGAATTGAATGTGCCACACGTGTAAAATGTCCATGAGATTTCAATGACTTAGCATGAAAATAAGAATGCAAGACACCTAGGCTAAGAAGTTGTTTTTTACTGCTAACATACTGAAATGACAATATTTGGAATATATGAGGATTAAATAAAATATATTAAAGTGAATCTCACCTGTTTCTACCTGTTTTAAATGTGGCTACTGGAAAATGTAAACTTACATATTGAGCTCACATATGAGCGGGATGGCACTGCCCTTATAATTACTTATTAAGCATTTGCTTAACATTTATCACTGTTTCAATTAAACAAATTATTCATTTAATCTTTTTCTGTCCTTCCCAATAAATAAGTTCTGCCAGGCAAGAGTTCTGCCAGGCAAGGCTGGGTTTGTTCGCCAACAAGCTGGCCTGGAGAAGGCTCATTAACAGTCATCACTAAATGAAGAATTCCTCCACTGGCTGATCCGGTCACCACCCCCGTCATGACCACACCAGACTTTTTCTACCAAAGGAAGGCCAAGGCAAACTGCCCCCTGCAGCCACTCGGAGGTGCCGCACACTCTGGGCTCCAAGTAAATTAGCCAAGATGATACCAAGATGACATGAGTTTGAGCAAACTCCAGGAGACAGTGAAGGACAGAGAAACCTGGCGTGCTGCAGCTCATGGGATCCCAAAGAGTCGGACACGACTGATTAACTGAACAACCACAAACACGATGAAAGAAACCATAATAAGTCCTAAAAAACCATCACCCAGGGTAAAACCCAGAGGGAGTTTATTTTTTTCTTAATCATGGTAAAACATACATAAAAATTTACCACTGTAACCCTATTTCAGTGTACAGTTCAACAGTTCCAAGTACACTAACGCTGCTGCGTGACCATCACCACCGGGCCTCTCCAGGAAACCTTCTCTCAACCAACAGCGCCGGCTGCAGCCGCCCCTCAGCCGCCCGAGCAGAGAGGACTGAGCCTCCATCCCCCAGCCCTGTTTCCTCTGCCCGCTCCAGCAGGAGCAGGAGATGCAAGAGCAGCAGGGAGAAAAAAAGAAGCTGCTCTGACTCACAGGAATTCCCAAACATGAAAAACCCACCACTGGGAAAGAACCAAAGGTTGAGCGACAACAGAAGCAAAGGAAGAATGCAAGAATCTCACTTTGCAGACGTGGCCGAAAGACGGCACCGAGACTCAGCATCCTAGTCGCAAGCAGGATAAAATGGGGGGGGGAGGAGAAATTTCCCAAAAAGCGTGGTGCCCCAGGGGCATAAGTGCACTTCAGTTTGGCATTTCCATGGGACATAAGAGCATATTACTATTTCTTTTTATCCTGAGTCATTACCATAATGGGACTCCACTCTGCAACAGGGCTTTATGTTAATATGTCAATGAAGTCTTTACTTAGGAGAGTTTTTTTTTCCTTACATTTCAGCATATAATAATATAAAATAATACACTATGGAAACTGTCAAAAAGCATAAAAATTCTCCAGGCACACAGACTAGTTTTGAGAGTTTATGACAGTTAGGGACCTCCCCGGTGGCCCAGAGGTTAAGGCTTCACACTTGCAGTACAGGGGACGTGTGTCTGATCCCTGGTTGGGGAACTAAGATCCCGCCCGCCACGGGGCAAAAAATAAATAAAAATCAATACACTAAAGGTGAACTTTCCTACAAACGGTGCCACAACAACAGACGCTCCGTACAGAAATGTCTAAAATTCAGTCACTACACAAATAAAGTTGTAGAGTCATTCCTGGAATAGATTCATAAAGACAGGAAGTAAATGATGGTTTCCAGGGTTTGGGGAAGGGAAGAACGGGGAACTGGTGTTTAACAGATATAGGATTTCAGTTGAGGAAGATAAGATCTGGAGATGGATGGTGGTGATGGTTGCCCAACAATTCGAATGTACTTAATGACACTGTACACAGAAAAATAGATCAAAGGGTCAAGTTTTATGTTAGCTGTGTGCGTTACCAAAACTTTCCTGGTGGCTCAGACGGTAAAGCGTCTTCTTGCAACGTGGGAGACCTGGGTTCGACCCCTGGGTCGGGAAGATCCCCTGGAGGAAATGGCAACCCACTGCAGTACTCTTGCCTGGAAAACTCCATGGACCGAGGAGCATGGCAGGCTACAGTCCATGGGGTCGCAAAGAGTCAGACACGAATGAGCAACTTTACCAAAATTTGGAAAAAATAGGATGTCAGTACTTCAGTCATGAAAAAAAAGAAGAGTTTATGACAGAATAAGTCCCATTCTCTCTCTGCAGGCTTAGTACCACGTCTACCCTCAAAGGAAGCCCACTTGTGGTTTCAAAGGCACTGTTCCCAGACACACCAGCGATGCACACCAGTGGGTCCCCCCTCTTGCTGCAGTGGAGACACACAGTCAGCAGCGCAGTCAATAAACCACTTGCAAGATTTACCAAAGTACCATATATGCGAACGCCTTTTAATAAATAAAATTCTTATGTATATGACATCACAAAAGATTCAACAGCACTCAGATGAGGATAGGACCAGACAGCTCCCAAGCTCTAAAAAAGGCGTCACACCTGCATTTTCAGCTTTGCATGAACAATTACCGCATTCACGTGCAAACTCCCAAATTGGTGCATGGAAATAGAAAATCGTACACATGGGCCCCACTCACCAATTTGCATGCAAAATTGTCATCAGCATTCTCTGGTTTATTTTTTGCCATGTAAGATATGGGCTGGGGGCAGTCAATGATGCCTCAGGAGACTGATTTTTAGGAGGCATTTTGGTTCCCACTATTAAAAAGGGGGGTCCCTGATGATGTCTGGGTCTACACACGCATATAAAATCCTTCCCAGCTGCCTTCTCACGCATTTCAGTGGAAGAGCGGAAAAGCCTGAGAATGAGAAGTAGAATAATGGGTAACGGATATAGAACAAGTAATAGAACAAAGAAGAAACATGGCAAAAAATCGTGTTTTCACCCAGAAAAACGCCATCTATCAATGACAGTTTGCGTAAGAAGAGAAAGATGGATATTAACCAGGCAGGAAAAGGACTTCCCTGATTCAGCCAATGTTATTTATTGAAATGGACCAGGAAGCATGGCCTTTGAGACTGCCAGTGAGGCCCTGACAGGCATCTCTGTGCTCATAAGGCATCTTAAAAGTTTTCTCTAACATTCCTTCCCTCCCTTGCCACTTTCCTTTTTCATCTGACATGCAGCTAGTGTGAACTGAGATACACTGGAAGTGTGAGAAATACACACGATTTCAAAGACTTTGTGGAAAAAAGAAAAAGAATGTAAAATATCTCAGAGTGTTTTACTGATCACATGCTGAATTGATAATATTCCGAATATACTGGGTTAAATAAAATACAATGTTAAAATTGATTTACCTATTTTAATTTTTTTTAATGTCGCTACCAGAAAATTTTAAAATAGACTCATGGCTCACCTTATATTTCTATCAGACAAGGTCTGTTCTAGAACCTTTTGTTTTAAATTTAGTTACTTAAATTTTTTATTTTAAACTTATTTCAATCCAAAAAACATTATCCCTCCTCTACTTGTATTTTAAATAAGATCCATGGCTCACATTATATTTCTATTGGATAGATTTGTTCTAGAACCTTTTGTTTTAATTATTTAAGCTGATTTCAGTCAAAAAAAGAAAAACATGATCCTGTCTCTACTTTCATTAAGCTGCCGATTTAGCTCCTTACTAAGCATCCCGTTAGCCACAGACATCAGTACAGTCACTTCTCTTCCAAAAATAAACCTGTAACACAGAGAAATGGGGCAAAGCTGCTGAAATATTTACAGTGTGGGATCAGTGAGTCATCTGTCTTCAAGTATATTAAATCTTTTCTTCTTACTCGTTGTCACTACTCCAAATTGGAGCGGAAAAGCAAAACTTCTTACAGTCTTCACATCTGATAGTGAAAGGAGCTCAGTCGTGTCCAACTCTGTGATTCCGTGGAACTCTTCAGGCCAGAATACTGGAGTGGGTAGCCTTTCCCTTCTCCAGGGGATCTTCTCAACCCAGGGATCGAACCCAGGTCTCCCGCATTGCAGGGGGATTCTTTACCAGCTGAGCCACAAGGGAAGCCCCAGAATACTGGAGTGGATAGTCTATCCCTTCTCCTGCAGATCTTCCTGATCCAGGAATCAAACCAGGGTCTCCTGCATCGCAGGCAGATTCTTCACCAACTGAGCTATCAGGGAAGCCCTCACATCTGACGTTTGGTCCCTGAGCCCTTAAATATTCGCTCTTGGGGAATTCCTAGTAACACCATCACACCAGCTCCTAAGGTGTTCACCTCTCTGGAGCAGGTGGGTTCGCAAACTTTTTCTGCCCTTACTCTGTCTGCAGCCCACACACCCTCCTGAGTCTCACCCCGCCGGGCAGCGAACCTCAAAGTGAGCATCTCTCCTGCAAAGCACTGCTCTGGCAAAACTGGAAATAGCCTCGGAGGCTGCCAGCCAGCCAGCATCACGGCTGAGATTATTCACATCAGAAATACCAATAGATCCCTACAGTCTGTTTTGTTAAGTCCATGCAAGTGCTCTGGACTGGACTTTTCTGGGTGATTTATGTTACATTCCAGAAACGTGAATTCTCCCTCACTCACTTAACACATCGCTGCGGGTCACACTCCTATTTAACAGAGCCGCCTCCCTTCCTGGGCTTCCGTCTGGCTCCTTTGGGAGTGGGATGAGAACTTCATGACGTTCAGTTCCCATATACCAGTAAAAAGGGAGTATCATTAGTACTTCGTTATCACTACAGATCAGTGTCTTAACTCTAAACAACGTAGGCAGAAAGAGAACAGACACCTGCAACTGAATTACAGGGTGGAAAGCTGGTGATGTCTCCAAGCTGGCGAAGGCAGAGATGGGTGGTGCAGTGACCGAGGATGCATTTGCGTGGTACCGTGAAAAGACCCGTGGTGTGTATGCAGTCCAGGGGTCTTTTAGAGTCCTGATTCTGCTGTTAGCTCTGTGTCCTCAGCCAGATCCCTGAGGATATCACGTAACGATCTGTAAAGCAAAGGGACTGTGGTTTGGGCAATTAGGGAGACTTCATGGCGGCGCTCACAGTAAAGAACCTGTCTGCCAATGCAAGAGATTAACAGCCCCCCCGGAGGAGGGCATGGCAACCCACTCCAGTATTCCTGCCTGGAAAATCCCGTGGACAGAGGAGGGCTACGGTCCCCGGGGTCGCCAAAGAGTCGGACACAACTTAGCGACTAACCAACAGCAGCATGTATATACACCTGAAAGATGAGTCCCTGGACAAACCAACTTTTTTGATTTACTGACCAATTATGGACTCAACAGTGATAATGAGGGAGTGGCCAAGCGATTCAGTAAGACGGGAACAGAAAATACCCCAGGGGAGAGAGACAGCTGTGAGTGAGGAACTCAGCTGAAGTCAGGCTGAGGACAAGTCAGCTGTCATCTGGCCAGCCTGCGGCCTGTCCTTCCCCAGCTATCAAAACCTTTCCCACTGGGTATTTTACAATTTAAACACTACTTTTAACCTGCTTTTCTGAGAACAGTTTCAAAGGATTTTTTTTAGCTGAAAGAGCCCTTAAAGATGATGATGATGATGACGAGACAATGACAGAAGTTATTTCAGAAATAATGCTAACAGCGATGATAACAATGACACTAACTTCCTCTGATCATACATTTCATGCCAGACATTGTCTCATGTATTCCACACGAATCCTCATTTAATTACCAAACCACCCCTGAGGGATGCATTATTACCATCTCCACTTTAAAAATGAGAAGACTCTGGATCAGAGAGGTTGAGTAACTTTCCCCAGGTTGTACAGCTGGTAAGTGGTGGCCTAAGATTCAAACTCAGGCATTCAAAGCCAAAGCCTTTAACCTTGATACTATGAAGTTTCTCTAACTGTCCAAGCCACCCCTCATTTTACAGATCGTAACATGATGCCCCCAAGGTATTAAACAACTGGCTTATAGACATAGCTAGCAGCAGAATCAAGACTCTGCGAGACCCCTGGACCACACACCACGGCTCTCCCGCTACACCACAGAAGTGTGGCGGGCGCAGCAGGATTAGAACAAAAGGCTCCAGGAAACCGATGGGCACTGTCTCCTGCTTCTGCACAACTGTGGCTCCCTTCCCAGGCTCCGCAGTTTGTTTCTGATCCAGCAATAGCCAACTGCTTGGATCACTGTTTTCCTTGAAAGGCTGAGCACAACAAAGCCTTTCCTTGAAATGCAACGTTGATTTCTTCAATGAATTTGGCAGTGTAATCATGATAGAAAAAAAAAAAGTACAGCGTGGATGTGTGCACCACGTTCAGAGCCAGGAAATCTACAATTTGGGAACCAGAAAAATAAGAATAGCTACCTAGTGCTTATAAATAACCATCAGAAACCAGACTTGCCTCATTTCAGGGTATGGCAAGCAAAAATAAAGCAACTGTTTAAAAAAGCAAATCCAGTTGGCAAAGTTAAATTTTCACAGTGACATTCGAAGTGAGGACTTATTTATAAAGTGAGGACTGATGGAATTCAGGTGAGCAAACGCAAATAACACGTTGCTGACCTTCTCCATGTCCCTGGACTCCTGCCCACAGTGCAGAAGGGGAGGCACAGGACAAAGGTCAAGGCCGGGGAGTGACAGGTGCCTTGGTGGACCTCTACAGAGTCTGACCCGTATCTGGTTTGAGCATCTCCTGGTACTGGGGGGACAGGACAAGTGTCACTGTAACAAAGTTTCTTCATTCACCTCCACTCTCCTTGTGTCATTATTAACACATTCCCAAACACCCATGTTCACATATCTTTACAGGTTCAAGATTTGACAGGAATTCCCAAATTGCCCTATGCATCAGTCTGACCACTCAGTCCAATCTATGCCTGTTTCCCTATGTTACTCGTCCAATAGGTGAAAATTATTGTGTTGCTTTGTTCTGAATTTCTATAATTGATAGTAAGTTTAGAATCTTTATATATAATGTACAGTTATATACGTCTGATTCTTCAGTTAACAATCCTGCTGCCCATCTTTCTATAACTCAGCTTATCTTTTTCTTACCGATTGTAGTAAGATTTTCTCTATGATGTTGTTATTGTTGCTAAGTTGTATCTGACTCTTTGTGACCCCATGGACTGTAGCACACCAGGCTCCTCTTTCCTCCACTATCTCCCAGAGTTTGCTCAAATTCATGTCCACTGAGTCAGTGATTCTATCTAACCATCTCATCCTCTGTCATCCCCTTCTTCTCTTGCCCTCAATCTTTCCCAACATCAGGGTCTTTTCCAATGAGTCAGTTCTTTGCATCGGGTGGCCAAAGTACTGGAACTTCAGCTTCAGCATCAGTCCTTCCAATGAATATTCAGGGTTGATTTCTTTAGGATGGACTGGTTGGATCTCCTTGCAGTCCAAGGGACTCTCAAGAGTCTTCAGCACCACAATTCGAAAGCATCAATTCTTCGGTGCTCAGCCTTCTTTATGATCCAACCTCTCACATCCGTACATGACTCCTGGGAAAACCATAGCTTTGACTAGATGGTCCTTAGTTGGCAAAGTGATATCTCTGCTTTTTAAGATGGATACTAGTCCTTCGTCTGATATGCATATAGGCATACCTCTTTTTACTGTGCTTCGCAGACACTACGTTTTTTACAAATTGAAGGTGTGTGGCAACCCCATATTGTCAGATGAGCATTAGCCCTTTTTTGACAGAAAAGTTTGTTTTTTTGTTTTGTTTTGTTTTTGCTTCGCTCTCCAGCTTGCAGGATCTTAGTCCCCCAACCAGGGATCTAACCAGGGCGTACAGCAGTGAAAACTCTGTCTTAACCACTGTACTGCCAGGGGATTCTCAGCAATAAAGTACTTTTTAATTAAGAAATGTATATTGTTTTTAAATACAATGCTTTTTGCACAATTAACAGACTCAGTTCAGTTCAGTTCAGTCACTCAGTCGTGTCCGACTCTTTGCGACCCCATGAATCGCAGCACGCCAGGCCTCCCTGTCCATCACCAACTCCCGGAGTTTACTCAAACTCATGTCCATTGGGTCAGTGATGCCATCCAGCCATCTCATCCTCTGTTGTCCCCTTCTCCTCCTGCCCCCAATCCCTCCCAGCATCAGGGTTTTTTCCAATGAGTCAACTCTTTGCATGAGGTGGCCAAAGTATTGGGGTCTCAGCTTCAGCATCAGTCCTTCCAATGAGAACCCAGGACTGATCTCCTTTAGGATGGACTGGTTGGATCTCCTTGCAGTCCAAGGGACTCTCAAGAGTCTTCTCCAACACCACAGTTCAAAACCATCAATTCTTCGGCACTCAGCTTTCTTCACCGTCCAACTCTCACATCCATACATGACCACTGGAAAAACCATACCATTGACTAGACGGACCTTTGTTGGTAAAGTAATGTCTCTGCTTTTTAACATGCTGTCTAGGTTGGTCATAACTTTCCTTCCAAGGAGTAGGCATCTTTTAATTTCATGGCTGCAATCACTATCTGCAGTGATTTTGCAGCCCAAAAAAATAAAGTCTGACACTGTTTCCACTGTCTCCCCATCTATTTCCCATGAAGTGATGGGACCAGATGCCATGATCTTAGTTTTCTGCATGTTGAGCTTTAAGCCAACTTTTTCACTCTCCTCTTTCACTTTCATCAAGAGGCTTTTTAGTTCCTCTTCACTTTCTGCCATAAGGGTGGTGTCACCTGCATATCTGAGGTTATTGATATTTCTCCTGGCAATCTCGATTCCAGCTTGTGCTTCTTCAATCATAACTTTTATACACACCGGGAAAACAAAACGTTTGTGTGACTTGCTTTACTGTGGTGTCTGGAACTGAACTGCAATTTCTCTGAGGTATGCTTGTACTGCAATTTTGTCTTTTTTTTAACATTGAAGTTTTAAAAGTGTACGTGATAAAAATTTCTGAAACTCTGAGGATTCTGGGTTACATGGCATCCCTTCTAAATGCAAAGCCTGGGCTCCTATAAAACCCCACTTAGAGTTAAAAGTGGCACCACTAACCCCTAAGATAAGTGAGTGCTTTGAACTGGGTTTCCGCTATGGTGCCAAGTAGCGCATGGCCCCAAAACAGTCCTGCACTCCTATGCTGAGGGCCAGGAATAGAGGGTGTCTGAACAGGGTCGAGAGCCCCAAAAGAGGATGAATTAAACATCCAGGAGCCCTCTTTCTTGTAAAGCTACTGAGATAATCTTATCTGCCAGGTCAAATCTATATAACTTTAGATTGCAGATTCCTTGTGTTAATGCCTAATAAAATATTTTTCTTGACAATTCAAAAAACACACATGCTTTTGGAACTTTATAGAGTTCCAACTCTAACAGAAAAAGACTCTGGTTTTGCAAAAAGGGAAACTGAAGCTTCTCCTCCCAGAGCTCCCCTATTTGGGACTGCTGAAGATAGTTACAACAGAGTCAGGGTCTCCAATACCGGAGGGCCACCACTGCCAGTGTCCCTGTGACCCCCGCCCCCAACCGGCCCGGAGGAATCACACACCGAAGCACGCCTCGTCCGTGCCGCCGCTGCAGGCACCATTACCTTCCTGACGATTCCACGTGGCCCACACTCCTAAGTCTCCATCTGAAGCTGGTTCAGAAAAATCCCCCTGGCAAGTCCCACAGGCGATCGAAACTTACCATGTTCAAAACAAACCCGTTCACGGCCCCTGCACCTGCCCTGCCTCCCGCGCCTCCGCACGCTTTGCAACATCACAGCCAAGGGAGACACGGCCCGAAACCGGAAACGCACGGACGCTTCCTCCGCCTCTCGCTCTTCTCGGCATCCAACCGGCCCTGTCTCCTGCCAAGCCTCCTGTGAACTCTCCGTTATGAGGTTCCTTCCTTTGCACGGCCACCGCCTCAGCTTTCCTGCTCTCCAGGCTGCCTGCGGGCTGCCCTCCGTCTACATTGACAATCCGGCTAAAGTGTAGGCTTGCACGCTCCCCCGCCCCCGCCGGCCCCAAACCCAGGGCCCCACCCTTCGGTCCAGTGGTTCTCAGGAGGGATGGCTGTCTCCGAGGGAACATTTTAGAGATGGGGGTACTCTTAGTTACCACAGGGATGGGGGACTCATCACCACTTTGGGGGGAGCCCAGGCCAGCTGGACGGCTAGGATGCACAGGGTAGACACTAAGGACTCTCCCGACCGCTGCACAATTTTTGAAAATCCTACTGGACAGTCTTCTTTTATTTATTTTTTAAATAATAGAATAACCCAGAGTATGTGCTTTATTCTTTTGTACATCAAAAATATACATTTATAAAAATTTACTTCTATTTAATTTTTATTCCAGTAGTTTTGCTTTTCAATGTTGTGCTGATTTCTGCTATACAGGAAAGTGCATCAGTTATATGTGCACAATACAGCCCCTCCTTTTGGGGTGTCCTTCCCACTTCGGTCACCCCAGAGCACGCAGGAGAGCTCCCCGAACCCTACAGCAGGTTCTCACTACTTACCTGTTCTATACACCTATGTGCACTCATGTGCACGTAAATCCCCATCTCCCAGCTCATCGCACCTCTTCTCCCCCTTTGGTGTTCCTACCTTTCTTTTCTATGTCTGTGTCTCTATTTCTGTTTTGCAAATAAGATCATCTATACTACTGGACATTCTTTGTAGAGGAAAAGCCTGGCTCTAATTATCGAAGCCTAGAATTTCACTCCGCATAGAAACAAAAGTAAGCTCATGAAGTTTATGGTACACTGAACCTTCCAGGAAGTAGTCCTGAGTACCTCAAGGGTGAAAGTGAAAGTCACTCAGTCGTGTCCAACTCTGCAACCCCATGGACTGTCCATGGAATTCTCCAGACCAGAATACTGCAATGGGTAGCCTTTCCCTTCTCCGGGGGATCTTCCCAGCCCAGGGATCGCACCCAGGTCTCCCACATTGCAGGCAAATTCTTTAGCAGCTGAGCCACCAGGGAAGCCCCAGAATAATGGAGTGGGTAGCCTATCCCTTCTCCAGCAGATCTTCCCCACCCAGGGATCAAACTCAGGTCTCCCGCATTGCAGGCGGATTCTTTACCAGCTGAGCTGTCAGGGACGCTGCCTCCTGGGTGGTCAAGGCCTATTTCCCGGCCCGGGGGTGGGGTAGATCCCCAGGCCCCTCACCATGCACCAGGTCAGACCTGCATCTCAACAGCGAGGGCCACCGGCTTCCCTGGCTCCCTCTGTTCGAGGAGGATTCTGTATGACGCTTCAGGAGTCGTGTTCTGGAAAGGACTGTGGGGCCAAGGCTGAGCTCACAGGAAACAGTTCCTGGTCAATGGGGATGGGTGACATCTGCAGTGGCAGAACCGGAATCCATGCAGGTGGACAAGGCCCAGCCTCCCGCCCTTCCCCTCCCCCGTCCCATCTGCCCGGAGAATCCGCCCTCATGGCTCTCTCTAGAAGATGCTTCCTCAGCCTCCCCCCACGGCCCGTCTCCCTCCAGACCCCACCTGGCGCCCCCGCAGCTGCTAGGGCGTCTCCCAAGAGGCCTGGACCTCATCCTGCCCATTCGGTCCCCTCAACCATCTCCCGTCTGCCCAGCTACCAAGCAGAACTCAACAGTACTCAGCAGACAGATACGCAATGAACAGGACGCAGCGAACACATCCGTCACTGCGACGGACAAATGGATGAGCCCGCCTCTTCCCCGGCACCACGCGGCCTCCCGAGACCCGGGGCCTCCGGAGATGAGGTGAGCCTGGCTGACAGACCGAGGCTGGTGGGCACAGTCCCGCCCCAGGACCAGCCTGGTCTGGGCGTGTGATGGAGGCTCCAGGCTGGGACCGGGTACCACCGGGCTTGGGGAGCAGGCGCAGACACGCCCACGGGGGCCACTCCTGTGGCTCGGTTCGGTTCGGTTCGGTTTGGCTGTTTGGTCACCCAGGTTTGTTCGGCTGCTGAGAGGCCGTGAGGTGAACTTGCCCTGTGATGATTTCCTGCCAGTGTCACTTGGAGGAAGGATGTTGTTTTTAGGGGGTGGGGGACGCTGAAGAGGCGTATTTGGCTAAAGAACACCATTTGTTCGCCTGGGCTCTGCGTGTGGGTGTGAAGGTGGTGGTTCTCAAATCCACCGGGAAGAGTCTCCACACACAGGTCAGGGGCGGGAAAATAAACACCCCAGGATGACAAGCGTGCAAATTAACCCTGGAACCAGGCGAGAAGCCAGGAATGGCGGACAGGAAACTGAAGCTGACGGCACGTCAGGGCGAGGAAAATTCTGAGCAAGGGAGCATTCCGCCCCAAAGTTTTATTAGGAGACGGCATTCACACCAAGCATTCATGGTCCCCAAAGTCCAATCTGTTAGCACCGGGGCAGGAGCTGTCCACTGTGTTCAAAGGCCCAGTGACACTGAAAATTTAGGACCTGAGAGGTCTTCTCGCCTCTGAGTTCACTCCCCAGCTCTCAGATAATCAGCTAATAGAGCCCAAATAATCTAATCACGAAGTAATAAATGCACATGGCAAAAACACAACGGATAGTCCTACTCAACAGAATTAGACATCAGCTGTTCTGTCGAGATGCTAATGAAACATCAATCTGTGAGAATGCCATGCCAAGGAGAAGAAAGACAAATTGGGCTCCTCCACTCCTCATGGAAATTAGAAGATTCTAAACTAATCAATTAGCTCCACATCCCCACTATCTCCACTCCGTCTCTGCATTATTATTCCTCTTCATGAAATTTCCTGGGAATCCACTTACTATTCTTACGATCGCAGATATCAAATGAAAATCAAGCCCTCTGCGGAACAGGAGAGAAACTTCCCATTGTAATGTAAGATGAGCTGATTAAGGGCACTTAATCTACGAGCAGCTAATTCTCAAAGCCTCCAAGTGGAGTGGAGGAGAGGTCAGGAAGGAGGGATGCCGCTTAGTTTTGATCACGCAGAAAAATGGGTTCTGGCGCTCAGCAGGCTGCCCTGTTAACAATTACAGTAACGAGGGTCATGCGCACTGCAAGTTAGAAAGAGGACCCAATCTTCAGAGAACCAAGAGAAAAAGAACACCCTTCCTTTTAGGAAATATGTTGCTCAGGGCTTAGGGATTCTCCTAAAAGATGCAGGCAGCTCAAAGGGAAGAATGGTTTTGTCTTCCGAAGAGAAATTTCACTTTGCCGAACTGCTTACACCCTGGAAAAGGACTGCAGACCTAGATTTGGAATAAGTTTATTATAAGAAGCAATAACCAACCTCCACTGAGAAAAAAGGAAATCTAAGAAAAAAGGAATCTTTTTCAGTCTTAAAAATTCTGGGAGGGACTTCCCAGGTGTTCCAGTGGTTAAGAATTTGCCTTCTAATGCAGGGTACCCAGGTTTGATCCCTGGTCAGGGAACTAAAATCTCCCACACGCGTCAGGGAGCTAAACCCACGCAATGCAACAAAAGAAAGCCGTGCACCTCAGAGCAAACCCAGCATAGCCAAAAAAAAAATTGTGTTTTTAAATTCTGGGAGATTCCCTAAGAGTTTTTGTTTATATGAATTATATCTAGTGATATTTATAATATTAGAAAAATTCAAAAACAAGAGTATCTGAGCACACATGAATTAGTGATGATGTCATTACACATCACGTAACCTTTAGAAAATTCCACCATGGGCTCGTAAAAGAGTAAGAGTGGAAAAGAAGGCAAAAGTGGGGGAAAAAAATAGTATTATTTTGAAAACTGCTCTGTCCTCAGGGACTCCCAGGGACCACACTCTGAGACCTGCTGGGCTCTGGCTGATGCAGAGATGACAACAGCTTCGAGAGTCACTTCTGCCATAAAATCTAAACACCCCCTGTGTTCAACACGTCCATAAAATGCTTACAAGCTAACAGATGCCAGCACTAGGAGAACTTCAGAAAGTATGTGTGCAACTTTCGATGACAAGAGAACGGGCTCTTGAGTCTCCTACAGCTCACCACGTTTGATTTATGGCCTCTGCTGATACAGACGACTTGCTGCTTCCACACAGGGCTGGGCAATGTCTTCACTAAGGGACGGGCCTGCCTGGGTAAATGCGATCCCATCAACAAATACCTTATTCAATCCAGTCATTCCCAGAGGCGGGTGACCCTAGTGGTCAAAGGTGCAGCCTCTACAGTGGGATATCCTGGGTTTGAATCCTGGCTCGGCCACTTGCTGGCTGGTGTTGGGTGAGTTACTTAACCTCTCAATGCCTTCGCTTCCCCAAATATAAAAAGGGCCAATAACAGTATTTACCTCTCAGGATATTTACAGAAATCAAGAGGGTTAGCCACCTAAGACATAGTAAGTACTTCATAAACATCAGCTGTTAGTGTACTTTCTTTGACAATATACAAGGTACCCCAAAAGTCTCAATGCAGTTTTAAGCTCAAACTTTAGAAGTACAAGAAACACAAACTTATCAAACAAGTTGTTGAATTCTGTGAATTTTAAATAATAAAATTTCCATTTCTTGTTTCAGTTCCTCTGACTGAAAATGGAGAATGCTACCTGAAACAAAAATTTAACTACAACTGTCATTGTGAGGTGGGGAATAAGATGAATATATAAATGATCCTTACAAAAAGATTTTTTTTTATCATTAAGACATGTTAATTTAATAGACATTTATTGAGCACCTACAATAGAACAGGAAAGACTATAGAGATTTCTTCAAGAGAATTAGAGATACCAAGGGAAGATTTCATGCAAAGATGGGCACAATAAAGGACAAAATGGTATGGACTTAACAGAAGCAGAAGATATTAAGAAGAGGTGGCAAGAATACACAGAAGAACTGTACAAAAAAGATCTTCACAACCCAGATAATCATGATGGTGTGATCACTCACCTAGAGCCAGACATCCTGGAATGTGAAGTCAAGTGGGCCTTAGGAAGCATGAACAAAGCTAGTGGAGGTGATGGAATTCCAGTTGAGCTATTTCAAATCCTAAAAGATGATGCTGTGAGAGTGTTGCACTCAATATGCCAGAAAATATGGAAAACTCAGCAGTGGCCACAGGACTGGAAAAGGTCAGTTTTTCACTCCAGGCCCAAAGAAAGGCAATGCCAAAGAATGCTCAAACTACTGCACAATTGCACTCATCTCACACGCTAACAAAGTAATGCTCAAAATTCTCCAAGCCAGGCTTCAGCAATACATGAACCATGAACTTCCAGATGTTCAAGCTGGATTTAGAAAAGGCAGAGGAACCAGAGATCAAACTGCCAACATCCCTTGGATCATCAAAAAAGCAAGAGAGTTCCAGAAAAACATCTATTTCTGCTTTATTGACTACGCCAGAGCCTTTGACTGTGTGGATCACAGCAAACTGTGGAAAATTCTTCAAGAGATGGGAATACCAGACCACCTTACCTGCCTCCTGAGAAATCTGTATGCAGGTCAAGAAGCAACAGTTAGAACTGGACATGGAACAGCAGACTGGTTCCAAATAGGAAAAGGAGTACGTCAAGGCTATATCTTGTCGCCCTGCTTATTTAACTTATATGTAGAGTACATCATGAGAAATGCTGAGCTGGGTGAAGCACAAGCTGGAATCAAGATTACCAGAAGAAATATCAATAACCTCAGATATGCAGATGACACCACACTTATGGCAGAAAGCAAAGAAGAACTAAAGAGCTTCTTGATGAAAGTGAAAGAGGAGAGTGAAAAAGTTGGCTTACAGCTCAATATTCAGAAAACTAAGATCATGGCATCTGGTCCCATCACTTCACGGCAAATAGTTGGGCAAACAGTGAAAACAGTGACAGACTTTATTTTCTTGGGCTCCAAAATCACTGCAGATGGTGATTGCAGCCATGAAATTAAAAGATGCTTGCTCCTTCAAAGCAAAGTTATGACCAACCTAGACAGCATGTTAAAAAGCAGAGACATTACTTTGCCAACAAAGGTCCGTCTAGTCAAAGCTATGGTTTTTCCAGTGGTCATGTATGGATGTGAGAGTTGGAGTATAAACAAAGCTGAGTGTGGAAGAATTGATGCTTTTGAACAGTGGTGTTGGAGAAGACTCTTGAGAGTCTCTTGGACTGCAAGGAGATCCAACCAGTCCATCCTAAAGGAAATCAATCTGATTATTCATTGAAGGGACAGATGTTGAAGCTAAAACTCCAATACTCTGGCCACCTGATGCGAAGAACTGATTCATTTGAAAAGACCCTGATGCTGGGAAAGATTGAGGGCAGGAGGAGAAGGGGACAACAGAGGATGAGATGGTTGGATGGCATCACTGACTCGATGGACATGAGTTTGAGTAAACTCCGGGAGTTGGTGATGGACAGGGAGGCCTGGCGTGCTGCGGTCCATGGGGTCACAAAGAGTTGGACACGACTGAGCGACTGAACCAAACTGAACTGAACTGAGCACTTTACTATGTGTCAGGTTTGTACTAGGTGCCAAGGAGATAAAAAGAAACCAGACAAGGTGTCTAGCCTATGCAGTCTAGCGGGCTAGAAGTGGATCAACAGGGCATGTCTGTGGTACTAGCACGGTCCAGTTAAGCTCAGGCTGGGTCCTGGGACCTCAGGTCGTAGTGTCCTTAGCCTCTTGAGGGCAGAGGAAAGGTGACAATATTGTCCTTGCTGACATTTGGAAAACATCTTCCTACCAGAGAAGTCAATTCTTCCCCTCATGTCATTAATTCTGTTCATTTGCAAGAAGCCTGTCTGTCTATAGCTTTCTATTGCACCAGCTCTTCAGTACAGATCTTTATTGAGCTTTTCCGTCTTTGTAAATCATAAACTGTCCTTTCAACATCCACAATGAGAAGCATTCGACCCATACGTTCTATTTACATAGCACAGTAACAGCCTCTTATTTAGATGTCAAATTTCAGCAACTAAAAACTCAAATGCATACAAAACAAACCCAAAGCACAAAGAAGTCAAAATAATTCTCAAAACCATAGCCACGTTCCATAAACTTCAGCCCCTTTTGAAGAGTGTCTCAAGCTATAGTTACTCTTATTTTATACACATAGAGAGCTTGTTCATCTTTTTTTTCTACCAGATTAAAAGTATAAAAATCTGAAGAGTAAATAAAAAATATGATACTCGCCTTTAGGAATTCTCTAAAGTTACAAACCAGTACACCCTGGTTTTTGCTGAATGAAATTAGTCTTAATAGAACCAAAAAGTGCTAAGTGATGTTCACAAAGTATTTCAGACGTCTAAACTCAGACATGAAAAGTCCTTTGCCATAGTGAAAGACAATTTTTCATTTCCCATATGTCAAAAGACTAAAAACCAAACTCAAATCTACACTCAAAATTTTCTTAAAAATTCTAGTTTTACTAGAATTCACTTACTTAACTAGCTATCACTCATATCTTTAAGGACCTAGTCAGTATCATCATGATATAGAAAAAGATTAAAAATGAACATGTTATTGTAGAATGTTGACCATGACTATTTGTTTAAATGTTAGAAAAAAGTAAACTCTCATATTTATATACATTATGTTTATCTTTTTTGTGTCTATAACTTGGAGCTATTTGACATTTGCAGACCAAAACAAAAAACTAAGAAAATTAAATGTGATATTTTCTTCTCAGATAACCAAAACCAAGATGCTTTTGAAAGCATGAATTTTTCAGGTGATTGGCTGATTTCAACAATGCATGTGGACATAGCTTTGGTTTGAATTTTTCTGAGGCTTAACAGTGATCCAGATCCACATGAATATCAGACACAATCCGATAAGTAGTATGCAAAATATACACTGGGCTTCCCAGGTGGCTCTGTGGTAAAGAATCCACCTGCCAATGCAGGAGACCCAGGTTCCATCCCTGGGTCAGGAAGGTCTCCTGGAGGAGGAAATGGCAATGCAGTCCAGTATTCTTGCCTGGGAAATCCCATGGACAGAGAAGCAAGCCTGACAGACTACAGTCCCTGGGGTCTCAAAGAGTGGGATACGATTGAGCACACATGCAATGCAAAATAATACACACTGCAGAAGGCAAAAATTATGTGGAATTTTCTCACCCAGTAAAATACCAAAACTGTCTCAATTCCCCTTTTGCAATGTGATTTTTTTTTCTATTATGTGTATTTTTATATTTGCAGGTTTATTGGAGGCTAGTGGTGAGTTGCACATGGACAGATTTAAGTAACCATATTTGGTTTTCTAGAAACCGTCTTCTCCTTTCTCCTTCCCCCAAGGCCCATCATGTTATAAATAAACCCACAGCCCAGAGAGAAGACCTCAGGAAGCCCAGGTGGACATCGCGTCAGAATGTGCTGAGCCCATTTTGTCTGAAAAGCCCTCTTAACCGCCTGACCGCACCTGGGCAAGCAAATTGAAGCAGGAAACAGAATATTCGGATCAGCGGGGTCAACCACCCACACCACCAGCCGGGACCGGAGCCGCACATTTCAATCAGAGGTGGGGTGGGGAATATTTCATCTTAACTGACTTCCTAGTTCTCATCTTTCCCAGTTTTCATCTTCCCAGTTTTCTTCTTTTTTGCTAAGGTAGAAGTATCACAACAGAGACCTGTTACGCAAAAAGAGACATGAACCATGAGCCTCCTTTTCCAAGCCAAAGTTCAGAGTGGAAGGTCTGAAACCAGGAAGAATCTTTTAGACCCTGATGACGTCAGAACCTCTGAGCGCCGTCTCTGCAGCTGTGACGTGATCCACTCACTCCCCCTCCACCTGCTCCCCTACGCCCAGAAATTCACCTTCGTAAGGCAGCCCCTACCCTCGATTGGCCAGACTTCTGAAACAAAACAACAGGCAAAGGAGGATCAGCCCGAGAGTCAAATGGAGAGATCTCAGAAGACAGCAGTCATTCTGGAAAGGGAGATGGAAAAGCCCATGGAGGCCCCTGAGGCAGGGGCCAGTGCCAGGCTCAGGAAAGATGGAGAGAAACGTACGTGCCTCAACAGCGAAGGGCTTCCCTGGTGGCTCAGTCAGTGAAGGATCTGCCTGCAATGCAGGAGACCTGGGTTCGATCCCTGGGTCAGGAAGACACCCTGGACGAGAGTATGGCAACCCACGCCCGTATTGTTGCCTGGAGAATCCCATGGACAGAGGAGCCTGGTGGGCTACAGTCCATGGGATTGCAGAGAGTCAGACATGACTGAGCGACTAACACTTTACTTTCACTTTTCTTTCAACATCAAAACCACAACACAGACCTCGTTAGGCAAAGATTAGGTCGCTGCTAACAAACCTAACCTAATTTTCCTCTGACCATCTTCGACAAGGAATAATCTCTGCTACATTCAAATACAGACTTTCTGGTAGGGGATGGGGTTCAGTGAAAATCCTCTTATAAAGAGGGGTCAATCTCAAATAGACTCGAAGGTGGCTTGCCTTGGAGGCAAATACTTCTTTAAAACTTACACAAATTATCAGCAATAATCAAACTTTAAAATACCCCTCTATATTTTCATTTTTAATTAAAACATATACATGCAGCTCCACACCTGTATATAAACACGTACACATATATGTATGTATGTCTCACTAGGAAAGCCAAGCTAAGTACTGGAGTTTGTCTGTAATAATCTAATGTGCTATAACCCAATGGCCAGACCAGAGACAGTAACAGACGATTCAAGAGAAAGAATAGGGCCCTTTCAGGCAATTACACAATTACACACGATGACCATGTTTACATTATCAAAGGGAGGCAGACCCAATTACCTAGCTACTTCAAATTAATAACACCATTTTCCTCCATTATCTGGCAGGCAGGGTCTAAATAATGAGAGTCATTACCTCAAATTTACTCAGACGGTATAGGTTTGGCCAGTGAATCCAGAGGTAGTTTTTCCTTCCAGAACGCCTCCACCATCAGCAAATAGCACAGTGCGCAGCAGTAAGCCCACGCCAGCCTTGTCTGTAAGCAGTGTAAGCAAACTGCCTCCATTGCCTGGCAGATTAACACGTTACTCTCATCACTGTTTTTTTTTTTTTTTTTCTTGAGTGCACAGTGCAGCTTGTGAGATCTTTGTTCCCCGACCAGGGATCGAACCCATGCCCCCTGCATTAGGAGTGTGGCGTCGTAACCACTGGGCTACCAGGGAAGTCCCAGGGAGTCATATTCTTAATAATCCAGGCTTGAAGGTTTTTTTTTTTCCCCTGACAAAAACTCACAGGGCCATAGAACTTTAGGGCCCAAAGTCTAAAAGCCAGCTGCCGGTAGCAGTCCGACCAGAAACCAGGGAGGGCGCACCAAAGCCCAGATGCTGGCATCCAGTCCTGGCTCTACCTCTCATGGGCTGCACGGTGACCTCGGCCAGTGCTGAGCTCTCCGGACCTAAGAGTTTTCATCCGGACGAAGGTGGGAATCATGGCATGTGTCTTAGGTGTTTGAGAAAAATGAGAGGACACGTGTGATGCACTTAGTGTAGCTCCAGGCACATCCTGCCTTTTAAAAGATGCATGGAGATTGTAACACGGAAACATACACGACCATGTGTAAGATAGACAGCCAGTGGGAATCTGCTGTCTGACTCAGGGAACCCAAACCGGGATCGGTAACAACCTGGAGGGGTGGGATGGGGAGGGAGGCGGGAGGGAGGCTCAAGATGGAGGGGACACATGAATACACATGGCTGGTTCATGTCGATGTTTGGTGGAAACCAGCACAATATTGTAAAGCAATTATCCTTCAATTAAAAGTAAATACATTTTAAAAAATTACTGAAGTATGGTTGATTTACCATGTTGGGGTAGTTCCCAGTGTCCAGTAATGTGATTCAGTTTTATATATATATATATATACACACACACACATATACACATGCATATACATATTTTTCATGTTCTTTTCCATTATGGTTTATCACAGGACATTGAATATACTTCCCTCTGCTCTACAGTAGGACCTTGTTGTCTGTCCATTCTCCATATAATAGTCTGCATCTGTTAATCCCAAACTCCCGAGCCATTCCTCCCCATTCCCTCGGCAAACACAAATCCGTTCTCTACGTCTGTGAATCCGTTTCTGGTCTGTAAGTTCCTTTGTGTCACATTTTAGATTCCACATTAAGTGGTATCATACGGTATGTGTCTTTCCCTTTCTGACTTACTTTGCTTAGTATGACAATCTCTAGATCCATCCACATTGCTGAAAATGGCATTGGTTTGGTTTAGTCGCTCAGTCGTGTCCGACTCTTGCAACCCTGGGGGCTGTAGCCTGCCAGGCTCCTCTGTCCACGGGATTTCCCAGGCAAGAATACTTGAGTGGCAAATAGATAAATATGAGGTAAACACATGAACATGAGGCTGCGATACTCTCACCCACTGGTAACAGAAATCTAAAGTGCCAGCGTGTTCTGTGCTTATAATAACATCTTCATCCATTCAGCACTATGTGTTCTGTCTTTATTATGCTTGGAGTTGGCATAGCTTCTTGACTTTCTGAGCTGATACGGCTCATAAGTGTGGGGGAAATTCTTAGCCGTTCTCTCTTCAAATACTGCTTCTGTCCCATCTGTCCCTGTCTTCTCCCGAGACTCCAATTACACATATCTTAGACTTTCTCATCGTGACCCACTTATCTCTTTTCTGTTTGTTCCACTGTTAACTCTCTGCACTTCAGTTTGAACAATTTCCGTTAACCTTTTCCCAATCCACTCTTCCTTGTCTTCTGCCACATATGATCTTCTGTGATTCCGCATTCTGTCGAGAGCTTTTATTTCAGGCGCTTTTCCACAGATAGATTCTTTATAGATTTTTTTGATCCTTTGATTCCACTTGATTCATTACAGATTCCAATTCTCTTAAGAAATTTTCCATCTTTTCCCCTTTTCTCCATTAAAACCTTTTATCTTGAGCATATGAATCATAGTTTTTTGTAAACTTATTTTTTTCGCTAAATCACATCAGTTAATTCTGGTTCACCTGTGAGTCTGTTTCTGTTATCTGTTTTTTTAGTCACAAAGGCATGACAACTTCTGACTGATACCAGCATCTGGTACTAAAAGTTAAAGGGACTTGTGATGAGGGTGCCTCCTCAGGAGACAGCTGTCCTTCCCTCGCGCTGAGCAGATGGAGCAGAGGTGGGGGGCCTGGCGCCCTGATCTGGAGAGAGCTGGTCCCCCTCTCTGAGGACCCAGCTCTCAGCTGGATGGCTCCTGCATCCTCCAATCTCCCCAAACGGGCCCTGCGCCCCAGTCTTTACCTCAGCCCCTTCCCCCCTCCCAAGCCCTCACTGTCTCAACACCTCTCAGAGGCCTTTAAACAGAATGCCTTTTAAAAAGTACTTCATACGGCTTTTCTTTGGTTGTCGGGATCACTAGTTTGCCCCAAACTACTCAGTCTCACCCAGAAACAGAAAACCCTCCCTTAAATTTCTCAAAGTGCTTTCATTACAACATTTAACCTTCCCCTTGTAAACCTATCTTTCGGTGTCCTATCTTTTTGCCTTTTCATACTGTTCATGGGGTTCTTGAGGCAAGAATACTGACGTGGTTTGCCATTCCCTTCTCCAGTGGACCACAATCGGTCAGACTTCTCCACCATGACCCGTCCATCTTGGGTGGCCCCACACAGCGTGGCTTAGTTTCATTGAGTTAGACAAGGCTGTGGTCAACATTACTTTGCCAACAAAGGTCCATCTAGTCAAGGCTATGGTTTTTCCAGTAGTCATGTATGGATGTGAGAGTTGGACCATAAAGAAAGCTGAGCGCTGAAGAATTGATGCTTTTGAACTGTGGTGTTGGAGAAGACACTTGAGAGTCCCTTGGACAGCAAGGAGAGCCAACCAGTCCATCCTAAAGGAGATCAGTCCTGGGTGTTCATTGGAAGGACTGATGCTGAAGCTAAAACTCCAATACTTTGGCCACCTGATGCGAAGAGCTGACTGAACTGAACTGAACTTATAAACCCATAAGAAAAAAAGGGAGCAATGTTTGTTACATGGATATCTGAAACCAGAGGTTGGCGAACCACGGCCCGCAGGTCAGGCCGAGTGCGTGGCCAGGTCTGCACACAGTCATGACTGTTCACATACTGCGGGGGGCTGCTTTTGCATTTGGCAGCCCTGCAAGGGCAGAGTTGAATAGCTGTGAGAGAGACCATACTGCCCTCCAAACCCGAACTACATGTCTTCCCCTTCACAGAAAAAGTTTGTCAGCCTATTTTATACGGGTCCAGGGAACTTTGGAGAAGGAAATGGCAACCCACTCCAGCATTCTTGCCTGGGAAATGCCATGGACAGAGGAACCTGGCTGCCTACAGTCTAAAGGGTCGCAAAGAGTCAGACGTGGCCGAGCACAGCACGGAGCACGCAGGGAACGGGCGTTGGTTTTGCGACTTACAAGCCAGCTTCAGAGAGAAGACCGCATCCAAGGGACCTGGTTTCTAGTCCAGCTGCCTCCCCATTAGTCACAAGTTGCTTCCTATCACAGTGATTTATTATAATCATTTTTAAAGACAAACACAACAACGAGAGAGTGATGATTTTCAACCAGATAGTCCCAATATGGTAAAAGAAGGAGTCCCGGCAAACACAGGGAAGGACTCATCTATCTTTGGAATATTTGGGGAATTTCAGCCGTCACCTTGGAAATCTGCTGAAACAAATAACGGGTGACAAGTAGTCAAGGATGCCACTCTAAGGTAGGAAAGTCTTTTTTTATTGTTGCTGTTCAGAAAATAAACATGTAAGGCAGAACAATGAAAGGAATCCTGATGAGTGTGTTCAATCCGTATCCATTTGATTGCTGAGAGCTTTCATCAAGGCACTCCCTGAGCAGAGGAAAAAATATCCCTAACAGAGGATGGCAACTCAGAAGGACACAAACACATGCACGCACGCAATATGTGACTAAACAAAACACAGCGGAAAAAATCCGATGCCGTTTCAAACTTAAGGCCTTAAAAGAAAGGCCATCTTCCTTTTCCCCTCCTTTGCTTAATACAAGTACATGGTAATTCGCTTCTTGTTAATAAATTGTACAATCTAATGAGTGGTGCAATTTAGCACCCCACATCAATTGCGGATGCTAAAAATTTCGGATCATAAGATCTCCAAAATTATCTCACACACACAACACACACTACACACCTACATGCACATACACCTACACATATACACCTACACACATATACCTACATACCTACACATATATACCTACACACACCCCCACACATACCTATACATGTACACACACACACACACACCCATACATATACACACATGCACACACACCCCTACACATATACACCTACACACACCCACACACATACCTATACACGTACACACCTACATGCACATATGCCTACACATATACACCTACACACATATACCTACATACCTACATGTATATACCTACACACACCCCCACACATACCTATACATGTACACACCTACATGCACATACACCTACACATATACACCTACACACATATACCTACATACCTACATGTATATACCTACACACACCCACACACATACCTATACACATACATACACATACACCCCCACACATACCTATACACATACATGTGCACACACCCACACGCACCCCTATACACATACACACCCACACACACCTATATACATACCTACACATGTACACACACATACATACCCCCCCACATACCTATACATATACACACACATACACACACCCCTACACATATGCACCTACACACACCCACACACATACCTATACACGTACACACCTACATGCACATACACCTACACACATATACCTACATACCTACAGGTATATACCTACACACACCCCACACATACCTATACATGTACACACACACCCCCCCCCATACATATACACACAGGCACATACCCACACACATACCTATACACGTACACACACACACACACCTACACACATACCTACACATGTACACACACATACACACACACCCCTACACATATGCACCTACACACACCCACACATATACCTATACACGTACACGCATACACATACCCCCACACATACACACACCCACACACACACACACCCCCACACATATGCGTGCACACACACACCCCTATACACATACACACAGCCCCACACATACATACACCCATACATACACACACACCCACACATACGCGCGCACACACACATGCCTATACACACACACCCCCTGACGGGCACAGTTAGCCTGTTCTGTTTCACTGCATCTTGTGCAGAAGCCTGAGCTGAGCTTGTCTCCATCCTGCCAACTATGAAGCCCAGTTTTCCCAGGAAGAACACACGTAGGGCTCCAGAGTGCAAAGCCCAGGGTAAGCGCGGAGAAAGATGAATACATCAAAGTAATGGAATCACGGCCTCACAAAAAAGCATCAACTCCTCTTTGTGGTGAGGAAGGCGGACGCAGTGAAGGGAAGGGCCCTCAAGGCCACGCTGACAGCCCCCCAAATTCTCCCGGTGCTTCGACTGAGCCCGAGACACACAGGCGAGGGCAGGACCCACCCGCATTTCCCGGGCAAGCTCAGCGCCCCGCGACCCTCACGCCCTGGGCCCTTCAGTGGCTGCCCTGCGCCAGGCCCGCAGGCCCAGCCCCAAGGGCAGCGTCCGTGGGGCTCCACAACCCTGGGACTCCCCCAAATGCACCTTCCAGCCTCTCCTCCTTGCCCCTCCGCTTCTGCAATAAAGAGTCCCTTTAAAGCACACCATCCCGCCTTCCCAACCTGCAAAGCAATGAAGCGCTACTCGAGGAACACATTCCTCCTTCTGACTTTGCCACGAAAAATTATTTTATTCTAAAGATGTACTTTGCCAACAAACATCCATCTAGTCAAAGCTATGGTTTTCCTAGTGGTCATGTATAGATGTGAGAGTTGGACCATAAAGAAAGCTGAGCACTGAAGAATTGATGCTTTTGAACTGTGGTGTTGGAGAAGACTCTTGAGAACCCCTTGGACTGCAAGGAGATCCAACCAGTCCATCCTAAAGGAGATCAGTCCTGGGTGTTCATTGGAAGGACTGATGCTGAAGCTGAAACTCCAATACTTGGGCCACCTGATGGGAAGAGCTGACTCATTTGAAAGACTCTGATGCTGGGAAAGATTGAGGGCAGGAGGAGAAGGGGACGACAGAGGATGAGATGGTTGGATGGTATCACCAACTTGATGGACATGAGTTTGAGTAAACTCCAGGAGTTGGTGATGGACAGGGAGGCCTGGCGTGCTGCAGTCCATGGGGTTGCAAAAAGGCGGACTCGACTGAGCAACTGAACTGAACTGAACTGGTAGATGTACTAGCAATAAAAAGCCTTACAGTCATTCACTTAGGAAAACAGAAGTACTGAATCACAAAATCTGAAGAGACCCCTGACATCATCGACTCTCATTTTCCCAGTCGGTGGTTCAGGAAGCCCACGGTAGAATGCAGTGGAATATCCCTCTCTCCTCACTGATAAACTCCATCAAGAGAGCAGTTTCAGGACTTCCTGGCAGTCCAGCGATGAAGACTCTGCACACTCCCACTCCAGGGGCAGTATGTTCGATCTCTGGTTGGGGAAGGAAGATCCCACAGGCCGTGTGGTGCAGCCAAAAAAATAAGAATTTTTTTTACAAGAAGGCAGCTTCTCGGGGACCAGTGGTCCCCTCGTGTCCTTCAGAGCCAGACCTCAAGGCCAGTTCTGATTTTCAACTAAACGCCGACCTTCTCTCTAGAGGGGAGGATGTGCGCTGGTCACAGCAAAGAGTGGGGCGGACGTGCAGGAAGAGGCTGTAAAGCTCCTTGGCCCCGGTCCCCTCGTCTCCTGAGGTCAGCAACGGCCGCCTGCGAACTGCCCTGTGGGGAAGGAGGCTGGGAGAAGCAGGCTCACTCCTAAAACCCCAAATTAATTCCTCAGCAGACCATCCGCATGCATGATCACCATCTTTTCTTCATAAACCAGGCCCTTCATAAATCAAACCTCTTCATAAACTCAGAGACCAGAGCGTTCAGCAGGCGCTCACTCGAAACATGGGGAAACGTCCATACGGAGACCCCAGGCCCTGGAAGGGCAGCCGGCTGAGACGTATTTCTCCACCACACTGGGCCATGCCTCAGCACGCTTCCCGCTTTCCAGAAATCCTGTCAGCGTAGTTTATGTGGCTCACACCTCATTCCCTTTCAGGCGACAAGGCTTTTTATCTTTTTCATTTGGAAACTTATTTTTGCGACTTTCCAAACCTGCGCTGCTAACTTCTGAGGCACCGGGGTCTGTCCGGAGTTCTTGTGGACTAGCAGGGCTCCTTTTCTGCTGACTGTCTCCACCCCATGGCTGTGGAATGCAGCCCTTACCCCCCATCACAGTCTTTTGTCTTCCCCGTTAAGACCTTTGCAGATGTTTTTCGTATGTCTACTATCTTTCGACTAGATGTTCAATGTCAGAGTCTGCCAAGCAGAGCAATGGGGTGGAGAAAAAGGCTGAGGCATTGCTTCACTAAACCTAGAGCATGGAGCTGCAAAACAAAACAAAACTTAACTTTGAACAAAGATAAGGCTAAAATAAGATCTCGGATTGAAAATGGTAAGGAAACTGGGATGAGCTGAGGCCAATTCCAGCTGAGCCAATTTTTACCAGTCGTAAAAGATGACTTAGGCCCCAACGCCCCAGGACAATGGACCAATTAAATCTTTATAAGGGAGACAGTGAATGCCACAAAATCAGACCCAGCCAGAAAGGGGCACACGCGCTTCCCCTTCCTGCAGCTGGCCCGCGAGGGCAGCATGTGGCCATCCCTCCCCGGGAGGGAGGCCGGCCCGTCCTCCCCTGCACGGCCGGCCTGAACCAGATCCGATAGCAGGCCCCCAGGGGGGGCGGTTTCCTTTGGCCACAGGCCCCTCACGGTCCTTGAGTTTTGCCTACTCCAGGTCTAAGTAAGTAATAGAGTAACAGGGTCCCTACGCCACAGGTGCCCACCCAGATGCATGTAAAAAAATAAATAAAATCTGTTCAGCAAAGTGGCCAAGGGCACAACTCCCGGAGTTAGGTACCTGGGCCCAAGTCCCTAGCAGTTTTCCCATCTGTAAAATGGGCATGATCATAGTACAAGCCTGCTGGAGTGTTATGAGGAATAAAGCAGTCAATATAAGTGAAAGGCTTCAACCGGGGCCTGGCATGTAGTAAAATGCCGACCGAGCTGCCGGTGGCTGCTGGGATGCTGTTGGTAAGTATTCCACAACAGTGTCTATCACCTAGACAGCATATTAAAAAGCAGAGACATTACTTTGCCAACAAAGGTCCGTCTAGTCAAGGCTATGGTTTTTCCAGTGGTCATGTATGGATGTGACAGTTGGACCATAAAGAAAGCTGGGCAATGAAGAATTGATGCTTTTGAACTGTGGTGTTGGAGAAGACTCTTGAGAGTCCCTAGGACTGCAAGAAGATCCAACCAGTCCATCCTAAAGGAGATCAGTCCTGGGTGTTCATTGGAAGGACTGATGCTGAAGCTGAAACTCCAATACTTTGGTCACCTGATGCGAAGAGCTGACTCATTTGAAAAGACCCTGATGCTGGGAAAGATTGAGGGCAGGAGGAGAAGGGGACGACAAAGAAAGAGATGGTTGGATGGCATCACCGACTTGATGGACATGGGTTTGGGTGGACTCCGGGAGTTGGTGATGGACAGGGAGGCCTGGCGTGCTAAGGTTCATGGGGTCCCAAAGAGTTGGACACGTCTGAGCGACTGAACTGAGCTGAACTGATGGTTTTTATTAGGCTTTCACAATGGCAGGAGCTGCCAGCAGCAGCCAGGTGCAGTTATCGGGACAGGATAAACACTGGGCACCAGTCATGGGAACAGTAGGACATGCCAGAGCTGAGAGGCCTTAGAAAGGCAGGCCTACAGCCCTCAGCACAAGCCTGGGCCAGGGACGGAGAGTGGGGGGACAGGGGAACAGAGGGGAGCTCAGCACAGACACCCAGGTCCGGGCCCCCGAGACTTCCAGGGAGAAAGACCCTGGGCCCTGCAGACGCCTGCTCACCTTGAATAGGACGTTTCCCTTCTCCCTGCCTCCCACATCAGCTTCCCTGGTAGCTCAGAGGGTAAAGCGTCTGCCTGCAATGCAGGAGGTCTGGGTTCAATCCCTGGGCCGGGAAGACCCCTTGGAGAAGGAAATGGCAACCCACTCCAGTATTCTTGCTTGGAGAATCCCATGGACAGAAGAGCCTGGTGGGCTACAGTCCATGGGGTCACAAGAGTCAGACACGACTAAGTGACTTTCTTTCTTTCTTTCCTCCCATAATACCAATGCCTGGACGCAGAGCCAAGGCCAGCCCCACGGGAGATGGGGATTTGAATCACAGAAGACAGCCCAAGGACCCCTCCTGTCCACTCAGAGATACCTCCTGAAGGTCTGCTCTGTACTAGGCCCTCCGGCTACGGCATCTCATTTCACCCTGGTGGAGACCCCTTGTCGCTGAGGGCTCAGAGAGGTGAGGTCATGGAGTTAGCAGCAAGCAGCATGAACTGTAATCATGAACTGGATCAATCAGAGACCCCAAAGCATGCCCCATCCAGCACACACCGGAGCTCTGGCCCTCCACAGATGATCAATTTATCAGAATCAGCAGGAAGCCCTCATGTGTCTTTCCAATGACACTGAAGCAGAAAGGGAAATTTCCCCTGGACAACTGCTGAGCCAGTCCTCGTGAGGACAGAGGTGGGTGAGACAGGTCCACAGCCCCAGAAACTTGTGTTCAGTCCTTACTAACAAGCTCTGAGGTGGATTCCTCAGTGCTTCATCTGTCCAGCTGTAAAATGTGAATATTGATATTTGTCCTTCCAACTCTACTTCTGTATACAGGCTGAGGAAGCCCCTAGTGGAACAAGTCTCCCACAAACGATAACTAAACACAGGACAAAACCAAAAGAAGAAAGAAAATCTATCTGAGGGCTCTGGAGAGTGAGCCAAGGCAGGTAGGTACTGAAGCAGAGTTGATGCTTGGAGGAAAGCTGGTACACGGAGTTCCTATTACTTACAGCTCTTGGCCAAGGTCAATTCCCGGTCTATGCCACAGGGGCATCTAAAACCCAGAAACTCAGTTTTACTGGCTTGGAGAAACTGAAGACAGAATCCTGGGGTGCTTCTGCTGCTGGACTATGAAGGGGGAAATCCCAGAGAGGGAGCCAGAGAGAGGACGTCTCAAATTCTGAGTATAAACTGTGTCCACATCTCCGATTGACCCCTGGACCACGCATGCACGAAGCACTCTCCAAACAGCCCCGTCAAGTCTGGAAGGACAGAGCCCTGAAAGCCCCCACCTCAGAAGCAGAGTTCATAGCTGGAGTCCAATCAAGTAAACCGCAGGCTGAAACAGACAGAAAAACCAATCCTCACCAGACGAACATAGCAGAATCTACAGTCTCCGTGATGTAACAGGTACAATGTCCAGGACACCATCCAGAATTATTCCAAAATCAAGTGAATATGTGGCTCACACTCAAGAAACAAAAAGCCACTCAGAGAAAACTCAACCCACACTCACCTGGAAGTTAGACAAGAATTTTAAAGCAGCTCCTTTAGAACTATACTCAGTACCCGTCCAACCAAGGTCAAAGAGTTGTTCAAAGCTGAAGTAAGGTCAGGTAAAAAAAGGAGCTTTGAAAAGTTTCACATATGCTCTACCTGACATAAGAATTTAGGTGGCCTCCGCTTCTCACGTTTCCAGAAACCATACATTAAAAGAAACCATTTTAATATACATAACTTTTTTTCAAAGAACAAGTTATACTCAAGGACTGAATTTATGATCAAAATCTTGTTTTTAAATAAATCACAAAGACAAATAATCATCAGTTCAGTTCAGTCGCTCAGTCGTGTCCAACTCTTTGCGACCCCATGAATCTCAGCACGCCAGGCCTCCCTGTCCATCACCAACTCCCAGAGTCCACCCAAACCCATGTCCATCGAGTCGGTGATGCCATCCAACCATCTCATCCTCTGTCATCCCCTTCTCCTGCCTTCAATCTTTCCCAACATCAGGGTCTTTTCCAATGAGTCAGTTCTTCACATCAGTTCAGTTCAGTCGCTCAATCTTGTCCGACTCTCTGCAACCCCATGGATTGCAGCACACCAGGCTTCCCTGTCCACCACCAACTCCCAGAGCTTGCTGAAACTCATGTCCGTCGAGTCGGTATTGGAGTTTCAGGAGTTTCAGCTTCAGCATCAGCCCTTCCAATGAATATTCAGGAGTGATTTCCTTTAGGACTGACTGGTTTGATTTCCTTGCAGTCCAAGGGACTCTCAAGAGTCTTGAGACTCTTCAGAACACAAATAATAATGTGTTATGATAAATCAAAGCCTGTAATGCCCAGATACCACCAAAAATCTTTTTTTTTTTTCCCACACATCTTTTTAGAAAACAAAATTGAGCCAGGTGGCAGAGCCTGTTTTGTGCAGAAGGAAGGGGCAGTGTGCACAGGGTTATCACTGTGGGCTTAAGAAGCCACACAGCCTGGGCTCAAATGTCAGCCTCACAACATAGAAGCTGGGTCTCCCTCCACGAGTCACGGAGCCTCTTTGCACCTCAGTTTCCTACTGGAAACTGTTGATCATCATAGTATCAGCCTCACAGGATTCGGGTGATAATTCACATTCAGGGCCTGTGTGGCTCAGAGTCAAGTGCTCAGTAAACAGGAGTTGCGAGAGGGGAGGTGACCTGACGAGTCTGCCCAGGAGCTGGGAGTAACTCCTGGATCCGAGCTCCCGTTTCCAACCACTTCTTCACAAACGTTCTTCAAACGGGCACAAACACACCGTAAATGGGTTATTCCAAGTTCCTGAAGAACTCCAAAATGTGAAAAATACACAGAAAGCCAACCCTGCCATGTCACATATTTGATCCAAAAATTAAATCTAAAAGTACAATGTTTGACTTTTAAACATCCTCTTTTTCTTCCTTTGAATTTGAAAGGTCTTCAGATGTGGTTTAGAAGGAAACCATCCTTTCAAAAAGGTGATCCTGGGGAATCTATATGAATGTCTTTTAAATTTTTCATTAGGATAAAGTGGATTTACAATGTTGTGTTAGTTTCTGATGCACAGCAAAGTGATTCAGCTATACCTATACCCATCCTTTTTCGTATTCTTTCCCTTCATGGTTTATTGTTGCTGTTGTTGTTCAGTCTCTAAATAAGTCAGGTCTGATGATTCTGCAACCGCATGGACTGTAGCCCACCAGACTCCTCTGTCCATGGGATTTCCCAGGTAGGAATACTGGGGTGGGCTGCCATTTCCTCCTCCAGGGGATCTTCCCGACCCAGGGATCAAACTCACATCTCTTGCACTGGCAGGCCGTTCTTTACCACTGAGCCAGCAGGGACGCCCTCATGGTTTATTACAGGATACTGAAGAGAGTTCCCTGTGCCATCCAGCACAACCTTACTGCTTCTCTGCTTCACATACGGCAGTTTGAGAGTGCCTTCCTCCCAGCCCTCTTCTCCAGGGCCACCCAGAGCCTCAGAACTCATCTCACACGCGACAGCCCAGCACGTCTCTGCAGGGACCCCGCCTCAGAGAATCGGCCCAGCATGTCTCTGCAGGGACCCCAGCCTCAGAGAGTCTGCCCAGCACGTGTCTGCAGGGACCCCAACCTCAGGGAGTCCGCCCAACACGTCTCTGCCAGGACCCCAACCTCAGAGAGTCAGCCCAGCATGTCTCTGCAGGGACCCAGCCTCAGAGTCGGCCCAGCACATCTCTGCAGGGACCCCAAGCTCAAAGGGATGGCCCAGCACGTGTCTGCAGGACCCCAGCCTCAGAGAGTTGGCCCAGCACGTCTCTGCGAGGACCCCAGCCTCAGAGAGTCTGCCCAGCATGTCTCTGCAGGGACCCCAGCCTCAGAGAGTTGGCCTAGCACGTCTCTGCAGGGACCCCAGCCTCAGAACTCGCCTCACGGGTGACGGCCCACCATATCTCTGCTAGGACCCCACTGCAGACTCTGGTCTGAGCAGAGCAAGGACTGCCTGCTCATAGTTCCTGCACTCACTGTTTTTCTCTTCTTTTCCTTCCCATTTTCCTAACAGCTGACACAGCATTAAGAAGTTTAAGCTGTAAAAAAAAAAACTGCCTAGGAATTGAGGAGGGGAAGTCACTTTTATTTTTTTGCCTGCCATAACCAATATTATCACTGTTTATGAAACTCAAGATTTTGCCTTAAAAAAAGAAAACCAACAAATGTTGGGACAGGGAGCCACAGAGAGAAGTGATATCCTTCCCCACAGAGACCTCCGTCTCCCTGTGAGCAAGAAATGAAAACCAGGAATTCACTACACACTGGCCGCAAGGAAGCAGTGGAGAAGGTCTACGTGGGCGGGTTCAAGCCAGAGCCAGGAGCCTACTCCTCACCCTCATCTCGTGAGAAGAAGTCACAGCCTTAAAAATTCCTCAGCACAAGTGCCCAGGCAACTGACGCCAGAAAGAGGAGGGGGAGAACCCAGAGGAACCCAAAGCTTCCAGGAACTCCTGACAAGGCTAGAGGAACCCAAAGTTCCAGGAACTTCTGATAAGGCTACGGTGGGAGGCGCAAAGGGGACTTGGCTGGAAGGTTCTGGAACTGCAAGGACCTCAGAAACCTCCCTCCCTCCTAAATGGCCAAAATCACCATCGGCCACGAACATCTTTATCTATAACACCCGCTTCCCATCACCTGTGTGCACATGCACACATAATAACTTGAAACACAGTTCCCCAGTCAGACCCTTCAGCCGAGCTAGTTCAACACTGCTGGCCAGAGTCAAAGACCTCAGCTCCCAAACTGGCCATGAGCCGTGATGCTGAGGCACCCAGCGTCCCGTGGGACACCAGACTTCCAAAGGTCGGCCACCTGCGTATCACACCTGCTGATAAAGTAAGACTCAAGCGGCTAAGGACCCAACAACTGCCTGAGATGAGGTCCACAGAGGCGCTCCGTTTTCCTGCAAGCTCTCCACTCAGTCAGGCATCACGCATCTCTCCCACCCAGAGGCTTCTCCCTCAGAGGAGGTGCTTCTCGTCAGATGCCTGCGGTCCTCGAGGCCTGGAGCTGGACCACACCCCCGCGGCTCTGCCTTGCAGAGTCCCACCCTAGGTGGCCAACCCCTGCCTGCCACCATCCTACAGGCGAAGGGGTCCCTGGACAGGGGTCAGCAAGGACAGACAGCCTCGTTTTGCAGAGAAGGGAAGCAAGGTCAAAGAATCATTTCAATCACTTCCATTCCTGGGCAGCAACCCCTGCTGGGCTCTCCTGGACACTGTTCTTAACGGACTCTACACTGATGTGATGAAAATGGCCACCGTCTTCTGAGCCTTGACCATGGCGCTACCCGAGGCCCTGGGGAATACGCTGGCATTTTACAGATACGAAACCGAGACTCTGAGGGGCTAAGAACCTCACTCAGGTCACAGAGCAAATGAGAGACAGCTCTCCACCAGCTCTGCAGCCTCACGCCCAGATCTGTGCTCCCCCAAAAGCCCATGCTTTTAAATCACTCCACCAGGGTGACTCCCCGACATCCAGGCTGATGGACTGATAAACAGCCTCTGATTAATCAGTTAATGCTGCTGCTATTTGCCCCCTTTTCTCCCAGATAAACACAGGCTGATCCTGGGGCTGTGAGAAAGAGGCCAGCACACCCTCAGAAAGGCAGCCAGCCCTGCGGCGCTGAGCGACGCCGGCCTGGACATCGACGGGTGTCTGATGGCCTCGTCAAAGCACTCAATGAGAAGTGAGGGAAGAAATAGGCTTCCATCCAATGCCGTTTTTAAACCACCAATTCACCATGCAGGGCCGTGTTATCAAAAGAACCTCAGCCACACTGTGTTTGCAAAATCCTATACATTGTTAAAACACACACACACACCATGTATTGGTCCAGCATTCCCTGCGGAGCCAGGTGGGAGACATCCAGGCAAGCTGGAGTTCTTTCCTGCAGGACGAGGACTGTAAACTGAATCAGCTCTATTTCTAGCAACCACCGGTGGAGCCAGGATGGTGCCTTGCCTCTTTTAAACCCAGTATATACAGATGGGGAATTGGTGCTTCCTGGTCCCACAGCTTCTATCTGCTGGTGTTGAGGTCGGGGTTCCCAAGAGAGAAAAACTGCCACCAGACCACACAGCCCTGGCATCACTGAGCCGGAAGTTGACAGCACCCCTTGGCCGTTCTGGATGACCAACGCCACAGAAACCAGAGGCCAAGAAGTGGCCCCTGTAGTGACTGGGGTGAGCGATCCTGATTTTCAAGGGGAAACTGGATGCCATCAAAAATGGAACCCAGGGGAGTCTCTGGAGCTTCTCTTGTCTAGGAGTACATATTAATGGAAAACTAAAGCAGTTGGGGAGATGGGGGGAGGGGAGGAGCAGTAAGAATTCTGATTCCTAGATTACCCCAGCAGGCAAATAACCCCAGCCAGGTGAGGTGTTGGCCGAATGCAAAGCCAAGTCCCCGCAGTCATGGCGGCAATGCTGACTTCTCCCCCGGTTCCCCCAGTCGCAGCTGAATATGCCCTATCCTGCAGACTGAACCAGAAAAATAATCCCCATCACCCAGAGGAGGACATGTGCCCCTGGGGCCTTGTGGCTCCTCTTTCACACGAAAGAGCAAGCTGGATCACTTGTGTGAAGCATAGTTGTCACTTGTTAGGTAGAAATGGAGCTGTTCTATCATTATGTTGAGTTAAAAGTGGAGAAGGACGTGTGAACGTGGAAAACGCAAAGGGGTGGACTGTGTTGGTCATTTCATCGCTGCCTCTCAGTTCCCAAACTCCCTTCAAGACCCCAATCTTTGCTGTGAACTAAAAGTCTGCAAACAGCATTCCTCCTCTGCCGGCCAACTTCCTATCAAGTCTGCGGGGGAGGCTCTAGGTGGACACTGGACAGCAGGCGAGGGGAGAAGGGACCTCCGTCTTCTGCTCGTGACGCCTCATCCTGGGGGCGGCAGCCGGCTCCAGCCTCCCACCTGGCGTCTCTCCCTACTCCCCGAAGTAGCCTCATGGAGCTCAGCAGTAGGTGCTGAAGATGGCGCAGCTAATGAGATACGAACAGCCACGATCCTCCAGGCACTTAAAACCCAGCAAGAAGAAGCCGCTGAACAAAGCAGGCACTGTAATCGCTGCCGCCAGGACGTCCAGGCTCCTCGGAGAGCGCATCACAGGAGGTCCGGGGACGGATGTCAGTGGCGTGGCTACACCCTGGGACTGCTGGCTACCTGCTCAGATACACATGAATATTGGCACCAGAGCACACTCAGAGCCACAGCTCCGACTGTGTTACCTGCCCAGAGCCAACACGCCCTTCAGGGAGGCTGCTGTACATTCAAGAGACTTAAATTATTCTGCAACCCTGGAATTCTTACATTAATCATTCATTCATTCATTCAACAGTGCACTCATCAGGAAGGCTTAGCAACGAGTAAAGGCATGCTGTTGGGGAGCCTACATTAGTGGGGGGCCCCCACAAGTAACAACAAACATACAAAACTATGACTTCAGATGACGGCAAGTTGCTTGGAGGAGGTAAGTGGGTGATGGAGGCTCCAAGTGAACGGGGTGAACAGAGGGACCATTTCAGGCAGGAAGGTGAGAGAAGGTCCCCCTGAGGAGAAGGCATTTAGAAGAGACTGGGGTGAAGAGAAGTGATGAGCCCCAAGACATGCAAGCCAGCCTTCCAGCAGAAAGCTCCAGAACACCACCAACATACGGGAGCCATGAACCGAGGTGGTCCATCACGGGGGAAGCGGTCCTCTCCTCTCCTTTCCAGCAAACCCCCCGAAGTCAGACCCAGTTCAGTGGCTGCGTCCACATGCCCACATCAGCCTGCGGTTATTCCTCCTTACTTTCAATTTACATCGCAAGCTGGAGAGAAATGAATTACATCCCCGTGGGCTTCTCCGTTCCATACAATTAAGAAAAGCTATTTCTTAGTCACAAGGCGGATGACGACACCAAGATTTCCCATTTTCTCTCTGCAGGGAGGCTGTCATCACTCAATATTAATTGATCCTACTTTCATCCATAAAGCCAGAGTTGAAACAAATTTTTGGTCACAAAAATGGCAACTATTACATTATAAAAGTAAATTATTAATGGCGTCTCCATTAAAGCACACCCGTCTTCCGAAGGCATCAGCTGCTTTAGCACTTCTGGTGTTTCTTTAATGGGGTAAAAATGAGCAAATTATTATATTCCTTCCTGACAGTGGATAAACTGCCAGCGCTAAGGTTGCCAGAGATTTCCCCCATTTCATCACAACCAGGAGCTCACAGAAAGGGCGTGATAGAACCCTGGGTTCCCCGCAGGAGAGCGCGTCCATCGAATGCAATTTCATTTTCCTGCTAGAGGGCAGAGAAAGTGAAAACAGCAAGAAGGCACGATCGACCCAGACACTGAGGAGGGCGAGTCTCATTTATATATTTTTCTGTCTTTTCCGAGGCGAAATTTTGGTATTTATTTTTAGAGCAGGGATGAAGGAAGACAGAAGAAAGGAAAGGAGGGAGGCATGAAGGAGGAAGCAGGGAAGAGGGGAAGAAGAGAGGAAAGAGAAGAGGAAAGGAGGGAAAATCACGTTGGAGCCACCATTAAGCAGCCTGCCCTGGACCAGGGACCTGTGGGAACAGTGATGCTCATTACAACTGACTGGCAGGCGTGGCCATTGGGGGGCCAGATGCCGGTATGAGTGAGGAAGAGTTCTCAAGCTCATGGCTCTAGAAACCCAAGTCTTCCAACTCCTCCTGGTCATGAATTTCTGCAGGTGCTAGGGCCCTGTGGAAGGGTAAACACAGGGCATCTGCATTTCATCAACAGGCTAAGATGTCACAAATCCTGCCTTTCACAGCTGGAAGCCGGGCTTAGCGACTGATTTACATACAGGCCAAAGAATAACCGTGGCAAAGCAGAAAGCTTTTCTAAAACACAGAATTTAGTCTCGAGAAAAGACGCACTCCACTCAGCAAGGCCTACGATGTAAAATTAGAGATGCTATGGACACAGCTCACGGCATCAAAGACAAGACAAGGATGGAAAAGCAAGCGGTGGTCCTCTGCTTTTGGACTGGAAGATCACCCAGGGTAGGGATCGTCCCTGCTGACGGCTGTCATTTAAGGGACTCGAGCACCCCTCCCCCAGGGGCTAGGTGTCGGCTGCCCCTTCCCCTGGAAAACTGCCCTCAGTCCAAGGATAGGCACCTAAGAGTCTGGAAGAGTCACAAAAGCTATTCAAGTGGCCCCTCTTTCTACTCATCGTGGCAGAAAGAGTGGACTATGTCTGTTAAAACCCACCCACATGGAGAAGGAAATGGCAACCCACTCCAGTATTCTTGCCTGAAGAATCCCATGAACAGGGGAACCTATAAAAAAGAAAAAAAAAAAAAAACCCACCCACAGTCTTCAAAGTAGTTTTCCTAGAATATAGAAGCTAGAAGCCCAAAAATACATGCCCCCTTTACAGATGATGACCCTGTAACAGAGAGGTTAAGTGACTTTCTCAAAGTCACATAGCTATTCGGCGGCAGAATCAGAATTTGAAGTCTGGCTCAAGAGTCTGCACCCTCAACTACTCACAACACTGCCTCTCATAGAGAAGCAAGACCTCTTTAAAAAAAAAAATACTATCTGTTTCTTTATTTATTTTTGGCCGTGCTGAGTCTGCAAGGCTGCATATGGACTTTCTCCAGTTGCTCTGAGTGGGGTCTACTCTTCGTTGTGGTGGGTGGGCTACCCATCGCAGTGGCTTCTCTTGTTTCAGAGCACAGGCTCTTGAGCACACAGGCTTAGCTGTCTGACTCTGGGACCCCATGGACTGCAGCCCTCCAGGCTCCTCCGGCCACGGAATTTGGAGTGCAAATTTTAAGGCAAGAATATTGGACTGGGTGGCCATTCCCTCCTCCAGGGGATCTTCTTGACTCAGGAAACGAACCCGGATCTCTCTCACTGCAGGCGGATTCTCTACCTTCTGAGGCACCAGGGAAGCCCAATACGCAGAAAAGTTGAGTTTAAAGTTGTTTGCACCTTCATTAACTTGGCTGTCAACACCAAGCTCTGCCCAGGACTCTACGATTCCGCCCCAGTTCCCAGCACACAACCTTGGCTAGTCCACCTCTCTGGGGGCACTGGCCCCCATCACCTGACTTAGCCACCTCTGGCTTCTCACTTACAGCAAAGAAAGTTAAGGCTCTTGGACAAAAGCTGTCTTGGATTTTAGCTATTTTAGTCTAAGCCATTTGTATGAAGTCCATGGTAATAAATCACCAGGTAGAAAAAAAGAGCAAGTTTCTGCTCTAATTTACAGTTTCCAGATTGGCAGAAAACAGTGGTTTTAGACAAGCAAAGCTGGGCCACTGGCCTAGAGGATAAAGCACAGATCAGGCAAACGCCGGCGCCCTCCTCCCGCCCGTCAGCTCTCCAGCACCATCTCAGCCCAGGCTGTTGGAGGAACCAGCAGTGCCGCTTCTCCAAGGTTTATCTCACTCTAGACCAACACACCGTGTCTCATCAAGAGAGCCACGGCGGTCTGGAAGCCTGCAGCATGCCCCCAGAGCATGCTGGGTGCTTCTTTTAAGCCCCCCAAAGTTCAGTCTGTGGGCACAAACAACCCTGATGAGTCCTCCAGCCCCAGGAAGTTGGTATGACTTGAGCCACTAATCCAGGGGTTTTTTCCAAGCGGGGGGGAGGGGGCGAGACAAGGGTTCCCGCCTGGTCTAAGATTTCCAGGGCTCTCCTGCTCCCACCCAAGAGGAGACAAGTCTCCAGCCATCAGCCATGCAGGGCCCACCAGGTCAAAGACATATCATGGGAAATCAAGGACGATGCTTTCCCGGGATAACACACAGACTCTGTTAAGGCTGTGGCCCCAGTGGACTTGTTTCTGGATATGGGAAAATGGGCACCAGGCTGGGGCATCAATAAGGTTGAATTGGACAGGGAGGGTTCAGACGCTGGTTCCTATGATAGGAGGCCTCGCCATCTTGTTCACTCGTGCAGGCCCAGCCTGGAGCCAGAGAAAGGGCAGGTAATCAATAAATATCCAATGAATTCATGTTGTTGAATAACCCTGTCAGACAGGGCTGCCTTCTCCATTAAAGAAAGTCCACCCACCAAGTATGCCAGCTCCCTAAGGAACAGATCACCATCAAAGGCAACACACATTCCATATGGCTCCATACCGTCCTTACGCTTAACAAGCAACTCAGAATCTACACCCAAGATGCCCAACTGAAATAACCCCCTTCCTCTTTTAGGAGGGCCCAATAAGGCTGTCAAAAGAAGGTATCCTCCTCCGTATGAATCATGTATATGCACCTGAAAAGCATGTTTATGCAACAGAATAGAAATAAACCCCAGCGGCTGATGACTCAAGCAAGTACCAACTGCCTACCTCATTTTTATTTATCAGGAGATCTGACCTATAAACAAAGAACAGCTTAAGACATGTCTGAAACACAGAACTGAGAAAATGACTCTCCAGAATTAACGACAGTGACAAGTGACCTGACGGCAGAATCACCTACACTTTCACACTATTTGAAAATACTTCATAGATAAAATTCAACAGGCCACCTTTCTTCCGAAGCACGCGTGAAATCTGGTCCAAGCATTGTCTAAAGCATTTCTATAAAAATTATTTGAAGCAATATAGCTAATAACCATAATTAACAGGATGCATAGCACATAAACTTATTTTCTGTTCTGTTTTAACCAAAGGAGATAAAAATTATTATCATGACCACAGTGCCATTTTTATGACTCCCTACAGAAAAAGAATTTGATTTTGCTTTGACACATCACGGTCATCACCAAGGAATTTCATTTTACTGAAGGCAGGCTTAAGTTGCTGGAATTTACTGCTTGTACACACACACACACACACACACACACACACACACACACACATACACACAGACCTCTGAGCCCATTTTCACACATGACTGAGTGCTGATTCCTGGTATGGATACAGAGACACTGGGGAAACAGCAAGAAGAGTTTTTACATTAAGAAAGGAATTCAAAGAATGCCCTCTTCCCTCTTAAATCTTACTACCTCCATTAGTGAATATCTAACAATAACATTAATACTAACAGCAGGCTTGGTTGCATTCTCAAAAGCAACAACCATACAGAAGATGAATGTAGTAGCTGTGCTCAGAAAAGCTTGAAGCCACGTCACACATATTATCTCATTTATCTTTAAAAATCCCTGAAGACTCCGTACAAGTGTATTCATCTACGGTGAGACAGGTTTTATGGGAGCCGATTTCCTTACCAATTCTTCGTATCTTCTGTTTAAAGACAGATCTGTGTTTAGCGCGCCTCCCCACCAGAACCTCAGCTCCTAACTCATGCAACTGACTTCCTTTCATGAGTCTCAAAAACAACAACAACAAAATGCAACCAACTCTTAGCAATTATAGAGACTAAAAACAAAAATGAAACATATGCAGGAAATCAAAGAAATTCACAGGCCCCAACAATTGCCATTGCCCAAGCTGAAATTGAGTAAATATAGACACGCCACCCCCACCCCCTCACCATGAAAACTCCGCCATGCAATTTATTAATGAACAGTGAAAGGAAGCAGAAGCTGAAAAGTGGGACAGGAGAAACCGTTTAATCTAATAGTCTGGAAATTACATCGGAAGGAACAGATGGTTTCACAGAAGTCAAAGCAACCCAGAGGCGCAGGGAGCGATTTTCTAGGAAAGAAAAATGTTTCCCTACCTACTGCCCGTACTATTTTCAGCAAAGGAGGAGTCTATATTCAGCACAGGACAAGTTCCGAGCCTGGCCCGCTGACAAAACCAGGACTGCGTGGCAGCCTTCCACACGCACCCGCTTCACACTTGGCCTCCAAACCTGAGCTGGAGGTCAAACAGCCCGATTTAACACCAGCAACATACGGAAGGCCACGCTCTGCTGCAGCGGGTCAGGCACTGACATTCGCAATCTTGGCAAACGCGAACACCGGTGGTTCTCAGCGGGTCATGGGCAGCGTGATCTTGACGTGGTTGCCCATCCCCAGGTCTTGAGGGCCCCGGGCAGCAGGGAGACTGGCGCTTTGGCACGGAATCGCCCTGGGCCTGAGCCTCCCTGCCCATACCGGGACTGAAAGGCACCGCCAGGGCTGTTACCAGTTACTTGAGACGAAGACGATGAAGACGATGAAGACCCACGTGGCGTCACACTCAGCGGCTATTTTCACCCCCACTGCCTATAAGTCACCAAGCCACGTGAGCACGCTCTCCCTAGAGCAGGACCCGCCCGGCACAGGCAGAGCCCTGGCTGCTGGGGTCTTGGGGGTCACAGATCGGGGCCTGCCGAGCCTCAGGGCTGGGCCCAGGAGGCCTGCCCAACAGCCAGCTCTGCTTACAAGCAAAGCATTCGTCTGAGCTCCGATGCCTGCCCCACCACGTATGTGCTGTGTGGCCGTGGGCATGCTGGATAACCTCTCTGAGCCCCATTTCCTCATCTCCCAAGTCAGGATGCCCTGAGGATGAACTCAGCCCAGGCATGGTGCGTGACTCACTGGCAGTCGTCACCGCTGTTACTGCTACCAACAGTAATAATACCCTTATCATCACAGGAAGCTCCTGTCCACACCTCATCACCTACGGACAACCTCAGCCAACCACGGAGGGCACAGACGCAGCCAGGCCTTCTGACACAGAGATTCAGGGCTGTGGCAGGAGGACCCTCCCCTCAGGGATGAGCTTCACGTCTGGGAGATACGAAAAGCCATCCCCCCAACAGACAAGGGACCCCTGCCTTATGCCACAGCCTCAAGAGCAGCTTCTCTTTACCCTCCTTCCTGGCTTCTGACATTTTACTTCAAGATCTGTTTGTTTGTTTTCCCTGAAAAAAAAAAACACACACCATCAACATCAGAGCCTCCATGTTCGGTTCTGCGGAAGAGCAGCAAATGTTACAGATGAATTTGTTATGTTCTAAAGCTGCAGGTATCATATTTAGAGCGGTAATAAATACCTCGTTATGGATGGCAAAATAAACACTTCAGGGCACTCGAGGCTCCAGGAAAGGAACCCCATGGCGAAAGCCACTTTAAACTGAGACTCCTCCTGTAATGCAAATAACCCCCCATCCCCCAGGGCTCTTCCTTCCTTCCCTGAGCTGAAGGCTTCCCTGAAAAAGGGGGGCTCACGCGTGCAGCGCAGGCAACGGCAGTCAGGGGTCAGACGGCCAGGCGGCCAGGCCTCCCGGGCAGCACCCGGACCCACTCCACTCAAGCTCAGTCCATGAGCTCCGGTCTGTGCTGTCGCCTCTGGGTCATTTCTCATTTTATTTTTCTACTTATGTATAGCTGATGTACAGTATCATGTTAGTTTTAGGTATTCAGCATAGTGATTCAGTTGTATATACATACATGCATATGTATGTATGTGTGTGTATATATATACATATACTTTTTCAGATTCTTTTCCCTTACAGGTTATGACAAAATATTGAGTATAGTCCCCTGTCCACACAAGTAGGTCTTTGTTGTTATTTGTTTTACACACAGTAGTGTGGACATGTTCATCCCAAATTACCAATTCATCCCCCCCCAACCCCCGCCACGCTCTTTCACCTTTGGTGACCGGAAGTTCGTCTTGTCTGTGAGTCTCTTTGTTTTGTAAGTAAGTTTATTTGTGTCCTTTTCTTTCTTAAGATTCCACATACCAGTGATATCATATGACATTTGTCTTTGGCTGGCTTACTTCACTTAGTATGATCATTTCAGGGTCCATCCACATTGCTGCAAATGGCATTATTTCATTCTTTTCCTGGCTGAGTAGTATTCCTGTGTGTGTGTGTGTGTGTGAGTGTGAGACATCTTTAACCATCTATCTGTCGACAGACACCTTAAGTTGCTCTCCCATCTTGGTTACTGTCAATAGTGCTGCCATGAACAAAGAGGTGCATGTATCTTTCAGAATTAAAGCTTTCCCTGAATATATGCCCAGGATCGAGGTTATCTCTATGGGTCTGGTCACACTGGCAAGGGTGGGAAAGGAGTAGAAACGGGGTGCAGGGGACAGAGATAGTAGAGACCTAACCAAAGCAAAGGCTTCTAGAAAAAGACCAGGAGGAGGCTGGACCACGTGACCCCTGAGGCCCAAGTACATCTTACAAACCTGCCAAGGTCCAGTGTTTCCAGCTAGACGTGATGAGCTGTGTAAATGAAAACCAAGGTCTGCTTAGATGTTGTGGGTATAACTGGGCCCCTAATATGCCCAGCATGTTCTGGTCAAGCCACAGTACACTGACTGTCCCCCCACTGGCCTACGCTCCCCCTCCACCCTGGATAAGCCAGAAGGGCACAGACACTCAGGAGTCAAGGCCCCTGGTCCAAGAATGGTCCGCAGACCCCAGACCACTGGCAACACATCTGTTAGCCAGCACAAAATTGTTCCCTAGGCCCCCACCTCTTGCTTCTTGGAAGAAAAGTTATGACCAACCTAGATAGGTTATTAAAAAGCACAGACATTACTTTGCCAACAAAGGTCCATCTAGTCAAAGCTATGGTTTTTTCAGTGGTCATGTATGAATGTGAGAGTTGGACTGAGAAGAAAGCTGAGCACCGAAGAATTGATGCTTTTGAACTGTGGTGTTGGAGAAGACTCTTGAGAGTCCCTTGGACTGCAAGGAGGTCCAACCAATCCATCCTAAAGGATATCAGTCCTGGGTGCTCATTGGAAGGACTGATGCTAAAGCTGAAACTCCAATACTTTGACCACCTCATGCGAATAGTTGACTCATTGGAAAAGACCCTGACGCTGGGAAAGATTGAAGGTGGGAGGAGAAGGGGACGACAGAGGATGAGATGGCTGGATGGCATCACCAACTTGATGGGCATGAGTTTGAGTAAACTCCGGGAATTGGTGATGGACAGGGAAGCCGGGCGTGCTGCGATTCATGGGGTCGCAAAGAGTCGGACACGCCTGAGCGACTGGACTGAGACCCACCTCTCACTCCTCGGCCTTCAGCTGAGCCCAGCAACCTCCCTGCAAACACTCATTTCCAACCACACAGCCTCTCATCCCCAAACCCACGCGCTCCCATCCGCCTGCACCGCGGCCGGTCACCCCCGAGGGCTGACTTCTCAGGGAAGAGGTGGAGCTTTTCCAGCACTGTGAAGGAGGGCAGGGACCCCGGGGGGCCTTGAGGCTGTGTGTGGGTGGGGGGGAGTGCTCCACATGTGGATGGTTCACACCGAGGCAGAGGGGCGAAATGTGAGGTCCACCTCAGGACCAGTGAGATGGTGCCCGGAGTCTGCTCAGAGAGGAGGAAGCCAGGTTAGAAGCACTGGCTTTCATGACGGCCAACCCCTGAAGTCTGCGAGGGGCCCTGGGGAGGCTGGGTTTCGGTGGCAACGGAGATGTGGGGACTCAGGCCAGCAGAACGACTGCGGCTGCTGGGGGGAACCGACTGCCCATGGGCCAGTCCAGTGGGTTCCGAGGTGGTCCCCGCAGCAGAAATGGCAAACGGCAGCATCGCCTGGGAACTTGCGAGAGGTGCAAAATCCTGGGCCTCTCCCCAGACGTCCGGATGACAAACGCCACGGACTGGGGCTCCGTAATCTGAACCCACAAGCCCACCGCTGATTCTGTCATTGCTAAAGTTGGAGAACTGTTTGTGCCGTTTCCAAGCTACACCACGTCTCCTGCTCGGCACTCTGGGGAAAGAACCCAGGCTTCAGGGAACTGGAGGTGACCTGCAGGAATTACAAACCTCTCTGAGGGCTGAAGGGAAACAAAATCTCAGGACAGGTGGCCTACCTGATGGTGACCAGCTGGGATACCCAGGCTGGGAAAGACCGCCTGGCACTTCACCAATGCCGCCCACTCACCCTCCACCACGGCTGCCCACGGCTTCACCCACAGTCTCAAAAAGCACCAAGGCCTGGCTGCTTCTCCCAAGACGGACTTCAGGGGCCCAGGGTGCAGCCTGGCATGGGAACCTTTTAACCAAAGTTGGAGAATCACTGTGTTCCACTGGCAGCATTTTCATTTGAGGAGTATGGCCTGTCCTTCCAAATATATGGCAAGCTACTTCAAGGAAATAAAATCTGAACTGGTCATGATATATAGTTATGTATGCAAACATTTACTAAACTTTATTTCATACTTTAAAAAGTCACACCAGTATCATTTCTCTCGTCCTTCTCCACTCAGATCAAAGAAACTCGCAGCCCACTTGGTCTTGGAAGGTTCTCAGCGTGGTCCCCAGATGAGTGGTATCAGCATCACCTGGGAACTTGTGACAACACCATTCCCAGGCTTGGCCCCAGACCTAATGAATCAGAAATTCTGAGGCCCAGGAGTCTGCGTTTCAAAGGGCTTTTCAGGTGACTCTGACTCACTATCAAGTTAGCGAACCATGCCTTTAGTGAAATGATTCGTTCTTAAGGCCTGGAGTCTTTCTCTGGAGGTTAACATCATGTTTGATGACATTTTAGAATTTTCTTATCACGTCCCTTGACAACCCATGAAATCCGACAGGCTAGCAGCACCAAGATTTATGACAAGTCACTCAGTACCCAGGGTCTTGGCCCCAAAACACTTTAACCTGTTAGTTTTTAGACTTTAAAGTAAACTGTGATCCATCTTTTTAGGCGAAATCTCTATCCCAGTTGGGAGGAGAGATTAAAAGAACAACTTAAAGAGACAATGATTATCAGCTGCTTCTGCAGTCGTGCTTAGGGTAAGGTTACCCAGACTGGAAGTGAAATAAAAATTGGACCCTTACATGATTCATTGCACAATACACATGTTTTGAATAATGAATGTGACCCTGTGTTATTCTCATGACCACCCAAAATTTATCCACAGGGCTTAAGGCTGAAATGCTGGCAGTCAAAATGCAAGTATGAGCCTGGTCAGCATAAATGTTGAAGCAAAAAACCCCAAAGGTCAGCTCTTCAAGACCTCTGAGACCGGAAACCCACAAAGACGGGAATTTTAGAAATGTGGCAATGTGAACTGATCCTAGAAGTTGTAACGTGTGCCATGGGAATGTTTTACAAGCAGGAATTTAAGCGGAGAAACAGGAGACGAGCTTGAAGAAGACGTGCGGTGGAGCACGAGGTGCTTCTCAGCGTTTTCACGGTGAAACCCTTCAGTTTAGCCAAAACCACCACAGCGTGCAGGCGATGCAGGAATCAAAAGCAGACCAAAGCGAAGGCTCTGCTGCTCGGTAAGACGATGGAATTGGCTACAAACACCCAGCAGCTTGGTGGCCTAGGGCAACGACCCCATACTCAAGACCTCAATTTGTCCTCCTATATCCTGGAGGAAACTTCACCTACCTCGTAAGACTGTTGTTACTTCGTTTAAAATTGATTAACACACACTAGGTGCTGAATTGGGCTTCCCAGGTGGCACAGCGGTAAAAGAATCAGGCTGCCAATGTAGGAGACACTGGTTCCATCTCTGGGAAGATCCCCCTGGAGGAGAAAATGGCAACCCATTCCAGTATTCTTGCCTGGGAAGTCCGCTGGACAGAGGAGCCTGGCGGGCTACAATCCATGGGGTTGCAAAGAGTCGGATGAGATTGAGCACACACACACAGGTACTGAATACACAGCATCTGTAATTATCACACGTAAAAAAGTGAATCTGCTGCTGCTGCTGCTGCTAGGTCACTTCAGTCGTGTCCGACTCTGTGCGACCCCACGGACCGTATCCGCCAGGCTCCTCCGTCCATGGGATTTCCCAGGCAAGAATACTGGAGCAGGTTGCCATTTCCTCCTCCAGGGGATCTTCCCGACTCAAGGATCAAACCTCCTGCGTCTCCCCCTTTGGCAGGTGGATTCTTCACCACTGAGCTGGGAAAGCCCCACCACCCCTCATGTATTGTTTGAAATGTCAAATAGTATAGCTACTCTGGAGAGCAGTTGCGCAGCTTCTCATAGAGGTAAACGATACACTTACCACACCACCCGGAAATCCCACCCCTCCTATTTACACAGCAGGAAAGAAAACAGGTCCACACAAGGCTTGTCCACAGACGTTCACAGCAGCTTATTTGAGACCAGCCCCAAAGTGGAAACAGCCCAAGTATTCAACAGGAAATGACTAGAAACACTGGGCACATCCAAACAACGGAATACTACCCAGAAACAGAAGGGAATGAGCTCTCGATTCGTACAACGGCATGGATGAATCCCCGAAGAATTACACCGAGTTAAGGAAGTCAGACACCAAAGCCTGCACGCTGTATGACGACAGTGCTACACTATTCTGGAAGGAGCAGGTGAATCTACAGTGACCGAAGGCCAATCAGTGGCGGTCCGGGATAGGGAACCCTCGGGGGCGGTGTGATTATGTGGTGGTAATCACAAGGGTGTGTCAGTTACCAAAACTCAGCAAGCCATGCACCTCACATAGGTGCATTTTACTGCAGGTAAGTTAGACCCCAGTGAAGTTCTTTTTTAGACTGAGGCATCATTCAAGAGGTCTGAGCGCTCTCTTTCATGCAGTAGAAAGGTCCTATGTGAGGGGGGTTCGAATATTGGATTCTGGTCCCACTTAGTACTACTACCTGTCAAGGCAATCTCCTCGTCTGAAGAAGAGAGAGAGAGAGGGCCTTCCCTCTGGCTCTCAGGCTCCTTGCGGGCATTATCTGAAAACACTTTAGTTGCCGAGCAGCACAGGCATCTCTCGTTGCGGTGCATGGGCCCAGGTGTGGTATGTAGGATCTGAGCTCCCGATCCGAGTTAGAACCTGGGCCCCCCGGCGTTGGGAGCGTGGAGTCTTCTCCACTGGACCACCAGGGACAACCACACGCTGCAACAGAGACCCAGCCCACGCAAAATAAATAATAGACAAACTGCTTTTAAAAAAGGAAACGCTGTGTTGACATGCACACCGTCATGTGTGAAATAGACGGCTGGTGGGCAGCCGCTGTGTGCACAGGGGACTCAGCTCAGTCCTCTGTGATGACCCAGGGGGTGGGATGGCGGGAGGGAGGCGCAAGAGGGAGGGAGATGTGTAAGAATACGGCTGATTCACGCTGCGTACAGCTGAAACTAACAGCATTGTAAAGCAACTCTATTCGAATTTTAAAAATAGTCAATGCTTTAAAGCAGAATCAGAGCATCGCGCTGTGCCCCCATGCCAGACGTCCAGGTGCCCAGCTAAGCCACCTCCGCCCCCCTACCCCCCACCCCCTCACCAGCCAGTCAGGCCCCGGGGCCACCCGCTGACTTCTCTCAACCCACCCACCCTCTAGTCCCGACAGCCACTCCATTCGCTGAGGTCCCCTTCACTCCCTGCTCAAGACCGCAACGGCTTCAAAATGTTCTCCTCTCCCCCAGTTTTACCGCTTCCATCCCTTCTTTCTAAACCCACAGCAAGCTTTCCAGAACACAAATCTGATCATGTCACCTACCCTAGCCCCACCTTAACAGCCTTGAGAGCTCTTGAGAGAGCCTAGACTCCTCAGTCCAAGACCTAAGACCTTCAGTCATCTGGCCCCAAAAAGGACACAAGCCAATCAACTTGAACCACCCACGGCTTCTCAAATATGCAGTGTTGTCTGTATGCTCTGTCCCCTTTGCCTGAAAAGATCACCTGTTCCCAGCCTCATTCCCCACCTTATTGTTCAGTTGCTCAGTCGTGTCCGATTCTTTGTGACCCCATGGACCACAGCACACCTGGCCTCTCTGTCCTTCACCAACTCCCGGAGCTCACTCAAACTCATGTCCATCGAGTTGGTGATGCCATCCAACCACCTCATCCTCTGTCATCCCCTTCTCCTCCTGCCCTCAATCTTTCTGAGCATCAGGGTCTTTTCCAATGAGTCAGGTCTTCACATCAGGTGGCCAAGGTATTGTAGTTTCAGCTTCAGCATCAGTCCTTCCAGTTAATATTCAGGACTGATTTCCTTTAGGATGGACTGGTTGATCTTGCAGTCCAAGCAACTCTCAAGAGCCTTCTCCAGCACCACAGCATTCTCCACCTGGCTAACTCCAAATCCCCCTGCAAGCCTCAAACCTTCCTTGACACACACATCCTCCAACAAGGGAACCTTTCACCACATTCCCTCCATCACCAGCACCCTAGTCACGTGGTTATTCATCTGGAAGATGCTGAAGCAATGGAGACCGCAGGCTAGACCCGTGGTATGGACTGAATGGTGTCCCTTTGAAATCCAAATGCTGAAGCCCAGCTCCCAGGGCGAGAGTATTGAGGGTAAGGCAGTAACTAAGGTGACATGTACTGGGGCTTCCCAGGCGGCTCAATGGTGAAGAATCCGCCTGTTAACGCACGCGCCACGGGAGACATGGGTTCAATCCCTGGGTCAGGAAGTTCCCCTGGAGAAAAACAAATGGCAACGCACTCCAGTATTCTTGCCTGGAAAACCCCATGGACAGAGGAGACTGGTGAGCTACAGTCCTTGAGGTTGCAAAGAATTAGACACGACTGAGCTGGCCAGGACACAAGTAACTAAGGAAATGAGGTCATAAGCATGGACTCTGTTCCCATAAGACCAACGTCCTTCTAAGAAGAGACAGGAAGGGGTCGCTCTGTCTCACTCAGGTGTGAAGACGCGGCAGGAAGGCGGCTGTCCACAGGCCAGGAAGACAGTTCCCACCAGAACGCCCCATCGTGGGGGCCCCCCCATCATGGACTTTCAGCCTCCAAATCCGTGATTAAAAATAAACATCACCTGGAGCACTTTGCTGCAGCAGCCCAGCTGACTGTGACCTGGGCGGGTGGGCACCTCCTGTCTGGTTCACCCTCACGTGCTCCGGACAGAACACCTGGGTCCGGTCCACACTCGGTAAATGTGTGTGACATCGATGAACTGTCATCCTGCGGCCCCTAGTGAAGCCAGGAGCAAGCTTTCATAACACCAACAGTACGTTAACCTGATTAGGGATGCAGAGTCAGACCTGGAATCGAGTCTTCCCCCATCGAAAACCGACTGGGAGAGCACTGCCCACAGTGGGCACATCCTCTGCCTACAACGCCCAGTATGGTGGCCACGAGCCGCATGCGTCTGCTGAGCATGTGACGGGTGCCAGGGGTGGCAGAGCAACGGATTTTTACTTCGGTTCATGTTTTATCGTATCTTTCATTCATCTGTATTCATACATTTATTTCATTCAATGTTAATTATTATACCAAACAGCCGCGTGGCTGGCGGCTCCTGTCCTGGACAGCGCGGGGCCAGACAGTCAGGCAAGGGTCATGCCCGAGGCATCACTGTCGCCCTATGGGCCGCAGACTGTGCCAACTGCTCCTGTGACAAACACCACGGATTCCCACAGGTAGCTTTTGAGTGGTGTCAGTGGCCTGGCATCGAGAAGCTGGCAAGCCGCACGCATAAAAGGGCTAACGAGGCACCGTGCCACAGGAATCGTGATGCTTTATGGGCCTCCACCTGCGAGGAGACCCGTCCAAGGGCAGGTTCAGCCCTCGGTGACCAGAGTTAATTGAAAATTGAAGGCCCAATCAAATCACCCAGAGCTGAGATTTTTGGCAGCCTATGCGCTTTGCGGTGAGTTTCCTGCTGCTTTTCGCCTCCATCAGCGCTACAAGCGAGGTTGCAAGTTCCACAATCATCCACAGAAGCACCAGGCTCTGAGTGAGGGGCAGAAAAACCAGGGTGGACTCTGATCTTGAAAGTGCGTGTTCTCTGGTTTTTTAAAGGGTGTGGGGTCCCCTTCCTAAGGCAGCAGGTGGAAGTGGACAACACCCTATCCCCAGCTTGGAATATGTGAGTCGGACGAGCATCTTCTCTATGAAAAAATAAACACATCAAGTGCTCCTCAAAAACCTCCTATGGCAACCCCACACGGAAGAGGAACAGCTCAGCCCTCTGCTTGGCAACACAAGCTTTATGGCAAGAACGTGCCGACTGCTGTTCACGCCTGTTCATCTGGGACCTTGCAGCTTATACGGCACCAGAGCTAGGATGCCCAAGAGACCCACATTCAGTTTCTGCCCTGATCACTTCCCAGCACCGCATCTTTAGAAAACGTACTTGACCTCTCTGAACGTCCATTTCCTCTTCTGCCAAAAATAAAAAATAAAAACAAGTGTACCCATACACCTCCCTAGGTTACAGCGGTGATAAAACCACCAAAGCAGCCCACAAAGACAACTGTTCATAGCAACTTAATTCGTAAGAACGCCAAACTGAAAATGACCCAGATGTCCATCAACAGGTGAAGAGAAAAATACACTGTGGTCAATCCACACGCTGGAAGATCACTCAGCGACGGAACAGAAATGAACCACTGGAACACCATACAACATAAATGATCTCAAAATAAGGAAACAGAGTGGAAAAATCCAATTTCACAATTTCTTTTATAGAAAATTCTAGAAAAATGAAATCAGTGATAGAAAGCATATCGTCAGGGGACAGAGGGCTGGACTAAAGGAGGAGGAGGACACTTGGGGGACAATGAAGATGCCCCACGTCTTGATGAGGTGACGGTTTCCTGAGTCTGGACATTTTAAAGACGTGCAGTGTGGTGTGCTAAAGTTACATGTCAGCAAAGTTGAAAAGGGTTTAAAACACGAGATCAGGGGTCGAAGGCCCCATCGTAGGACCTGGCACATAGAAGTCTCCGTTACAGAGCAGTGGCAGACAACCCCATGAGACTTTCTGGAAAAGGACCTTGACAGGCGGCCTGGAAAGGCATCAGCAGATGTAAGCCCCGCCCTGCAGGCTTCCTGGAGCCCAACTATCCAGAATGGCTATCTGTTGTCGGCCAGAAGGCGCGAGCCAGAAGGATGAACAGAAAGGTGGGCAAGGCTTAGTCTCTGCCCTGAAGCAAACACACAGAGTTTAACATACGATGGAATAAAAGGATCGTAAAGACAGTGGGGACGAGCAACCCCTATGCAGAAAAGTGTGATTCTGACGGGACGGGTGTCCAGAAGGAAGGATTTCAGGAAGGACTTCAGGGTGGGATGCTGGCAACAGGGGAGGCGGCGGGGCAGGGCCTGTGCAGAGGGTGGTCCGACGGCGCCAGAACACGGAGGCTGGGCGGGGGGGGGGGGGGGGGGCGGGTCCTAGTGGGGACAGCGGGCAAGGCTGAGGGCCCCGGCACGTGATCCTGCAGAGATGAGGGAGGGGGCCCGCACAGTCTGGGCAGCAGCGGGAGCCCCCCTGTCATCACCCAGGGAACCAGCTAAAGGGCTCAGTGTGGCGGGATTTGAGCTGCACACCCACAGGTCCCACCCAGGGGGCAAGGTGCCAATCTACTAAGGGTCCCGACACCCATATCTCTCATCTCAGCCATTCCTGAGGAAATAATCAGAAACGCATCCAGAGATGTACGTACAATGCTGCTGATCACAACATTATTTAGAAGAGCCCAAAGCCCAAAATAACTTAAACGTCCATAAAGGGGAGCCCAAAATAAATTATGGCACCCTAACTGATTCAAGCACTTAGGGCCACTGAACCATATTTTAGGAACACGTGAGGCCACAGCAGGTGCCTCACTGTAAGCTGCATAAAAGCAGAACACAAAAATATACACTGAGGATTCATTCAACATGATTACTATGTGCCGGGCACTGTTCTAAATACTGACGATATAGCAGAGAAGAAATAGACACAGTCCTGCTCCTGTTAGAAGGGATTCCACTTGCTAATAAAGGAAGGCAGACGACAAACAAGGAAATGGATTACGAGTGAAATATAGAGCACGTGGATGGCAGGGTTCCCCAGGAGGATAACCAAGAGAGGAAGGGGGTGGGGAGTCGGGGGAGGCAGACATTTTAAACAGGGGGTCAGGGAGGTTTCACAGAGAAGGGGGTTGAGGGTTTGAGCCCAGAGTGTATCTGGGAGGAGTTCCAGGCAGAGGCAACAGGCAGTGCAAAGGCCCTGAGGAGGCCGGGGCCGGGGAGGGTTGCTGAGAAACAGCAAGGCCGAAGCGGCAGAACACGCAGGACAGACAGCGGGAGGATGAGGCAGAGGGAAGCTGGTGCCCCAGGGCCGGGAGCCACAGCAGGGATGTGATCCGAGGGCAGGGGGAAAGGAGAGAAGCAGGGAGACCAGCGAGGGTCGCTCCGGGGTTTTCCTAACTTTTTCAGTGGATACATCCCCATTTTATAATCAGACAACAAAACGTGATCCAACCGCAGACAGCCGTGTAGGTGCTGCGCCTGGGGCACAGGGCAGCCCGGAAACAGGCCAGCAGGTCGGGAAGGTAGTTCAGGCGATGAGCCAAGAATCAGGGGGTGCAGGGGTCGGGGGTGGGGAGGCACCTGCTATGTTCCTGGAAGTGATCACCATGAAAAGCAAAACGTCACTCCTCTTGGTGATGAAAGGAATAAAACCACGATGCACAAAACTATGAAAAAGAGGAAAAGAACTGCCCCCTCGTCTCAGCACCCTAACAATCCGTGTTTAACACCTTGCTATGTTTCCTTTTGGTCTTTTCTCCTGCACACACTCTGGCCTTTCCTTCACCCCTCTACCAGGCTCAGCACGTCGAAAGCACTCAAGTGCTCACTGAGCAAATACTGGTTGATGAAATGCTCCGAATGCTTTCGGGTTCATATCTGTTCACGTTGCGTCAGCGACATCACAAGCATTTTCGGAAGACGCTTTAAGAGGCTTGGAAACTGTGGGTGAGGAAGGGAAGGCGTGGTTCACAGTGAGTGAGGTGTCGGGTCTGGCTGCTGAGGACGGGGGTGGCGGTATTCATCAGAGGTGCCGGCAGGAAGCAGTGGGCTGGGACAGCCAGGGGTCTGTCTGGGGGGCTGTGAGGGGTGCTCAGGCCGCCCCTAGAGAGGCCCAGCCGCCCAGCCGCCCACCCCGCCCGGGGCTCAGGGAGCGGCATTAGCCCCGGATGGAGGTGGTCAGGCAGCGGCGGGGAGGTGGGGAGTGGTCAGTGGGGCCAGCCGCCCACCTGGGGCCGGACGCGTGCCCCCTGCTGCCCCCAGGGCTGCCCTGCCAGCGCCCGCTGCTCAGACGCAGGTCCACAGCGGAGCCAGGACTCAAACCCACCCCTAGGAGGGCTCTAGCCACAAATTCTCCTCTCTTATCATGGTCACAGGGAGGAGAAAGTCCGTCTTCAGATGCCTGTGTCAGCAAGTGCCCACTGAGGGTTCCCCACTTCAAGGGACCTCCCCCCCTACAAGGAAGAAAGCCCTGGTCCCTCTTCCAAAAGCCTAATTTACATGCTTCCACCTTGCGGGCACGGCCTGTCGAGTTCTTCCATGGGGACGAGAGACACCAGGACGGGCCACGCGATTTCCCTGCAGCACCACCCGCATCTCCGCATCCAGCCGGCGCTCGGCAAATGCTCCAGATGGGAACGCTGAGCCTCACTCATCAGTCACCCCGGGGCCTCTGGGATGCAGGGCCAAGCGTGATGGACAAGGGGCAGGGGGAGCTGGGAGGACGGACAGACGGCCACGAGCAGACACAGCCGCCACCTCCTTCGCCCGGCCTGCCATGAAACGCTCCGCGAGCGGGTAGACCCATGGTAGGCCCATTCAACGCTCCCCCGGGTACCAGTTGGCCCACCTGGTTTTAATTCGTTACCATTTAAATCAGTTGCTAGTTTGCAGAAAGTGAGAGATTTTTACCCAGACATCTGGCTTCCTGAGAGCAGTCCCTTCTTGACAAAACCCCCTGTCAGTCGGCCCCCAACCCGGCCCCCAGACTCCCACCCCCCAACCCATCCCCCCAGACCCCCCAGGCGCCCCCAAGTCCCTCAGCCTGTTCCCCCAGGCCCCCTAGCCTGTCCCCAGGCCCCTTAGCCTGCCCCCCAAGCCCATCCCCCCTAGGCCCCCCAGGGCCCCCAGCCTGTCCCCCCAAGACCCCCCGACCCCCAAGCCTGTCCCCAGGCCCCCAGGCCCCCCGAGCCCGCCGGGCCGAGCGCCCAGGCTCACCGGCACTCAGCGTGGTGAACTCCAGGAAGCGGTACTCATAGGACACATCTATCTTGGTCTCCACTTGGGGCCTCTTCAATGTCGAGTAGATATTTCCAGGTCGTCGGTCGTCACGTTTCTCCAGCTTGTTCAACCCGCACCCCATCTCAGCAGCTGCCAGCAGAAGGAGAGAAAGAGAATGATCTCTGTTCTGAGACGCTGTCCTTACACACCGTCGTGTGCAAGACCGTCACGTCCCGGAAGCCCACATAAAGGACCCCGGGCTGGCTGAAATCCATGACCTGCACCCCGGAGGCTCTCTGCTCAGGCTGGCTTCTCTGGCTGGCAAGCCTGGGGTTCTGAACTGACACCTCAAACATGCCTGTTTTATATCATTTCTCTCCCCATCTGAGGAAAACAACGCCTCGGAGTGCCTCAATCCCGCTCTACTCTGTATGCGTGATCTTAAAAAAGGAGATCTAAAAAGCAACACCCCGCATGACGGTGTTGGCCCATCTGAAAAAGAGACAAGATGGTCCATCACTTCGCGGCAGTCTCTAAAAGGGGATAAGAAGTTGTTACAATTTCCAAAGCCCTTTCCACCCTCCACAGTAACTATTTAGACAGATTTCACATTTTTACAGGCCTTGTCTAAAAGTTGTTTACTCTCTCTGAGACCAAACCACAAGAACCCAGGGGTTCTTCCAGACTCTGAGAGTCATTTCAGACCAAAATGAAAACTGGCTGAACACGAACAGCAGGGCAGGAGAATCTGGAAGCAGAAACCCACGTGTGTCACAGCAAAGATCCGCAGCTACGGTTTGGATGCAAAAGGAGGAGATGTTGAAACGGAGCGCACACAAGGGCGGACTGGGCATCCGGCCTTCCGGGGGCTGAAAAACAGTGACCGTTCTGTTTCTTTAGGCAGAACGGCATCCACGAAACGGCTCTGCGTCCACTCCCCAGACTTCAGCGGCGACTTCAGTTACCCCTGGTGACCAAGCCTGGCCAATCTGTCCCTCCTCCCTGGAGCACTGTTGCTGTCATCGGGACACGTTTCACAAAAACACAAACTGGTCACGACTATCACAAACACAAATGCGGCGGCCACTTCCTCTCAGAGATAAGGGTCTCCCTGGGCTCAGGCCATTCGCAAGGTACCCAGCTTCCTACAGCAACTTGGGCAGGTCTGGAAAAATAAGACGAACCTCACAAAAGCAACTTAGCTGGGGAGGGATGATGGGGCTGGCGGAGCAACCAGCAGGCAATACTTGTCAGTAATTAAAAAAAGCCTGGGAGGATGGATGAGAACAGGAAGGCTTACTTATGCCTTAATAAGGGAACATTAGTGTCCAAAGGGCCAGAGCAGACATGATTTATGTGCCATCTGCATGAACTGATTACTTGTAAAATACTCTGCAGTTCTGCTGATAGAATAGCTGATATGCACCGAGGCTGTATATTTAACTGCTAGAAAGCAAGTCGACGGGCATCCGCTGGGGCAATGCAGAAGTGGACAGGGAGGCCCCTAAGTGCTGGGGAACAGGTAAGCTGGGCAGATAAGCGCTATCACCCCCAGAACAGAGTTGGAAACACCTGAAGTCTTACCAGTCACTCACTCACCTTCCTTCCTACAAAAGCCTGAATGTTTGGGGGCCTCCAAGAAAGTAAAAAAAAACAAAAAGGCACTTCCCAACTGGTGCTAATGGTAATAACCTGCCTGCCAATGGAAAGACGTAAGAGACGTGGGTTCGATCCCTGGGTCGGGAAGAATCCACGGAGAAGAACATGGCAGCCCGTGCCAGTTTTCTTGCCTGGAGAATCTCATGGACAGAGGAGCCTGGTGAGCTATGATCCACAGGGTTGCAAAGAGTCAGACACATCTGAAGCGACTTAACACACAGGCAAGAGACAAAGAAACCTTTCCTCAAAAGTCTTTCCATTCTTGCTATCCTACCAGGTAAATTCTAGCACTAGAGATTCCTTCCTTTGAGAACACGCTGCCTCAGCAGCCTCTGAAACCACCATTACGTTCTCCCCGGGAAGGACATCAAACCAAGCTCCTGGTAGACCCTAACACTTCAGTATGATTTAATTTCTTTTCTCCAGGACAGGTTCCTGACAGCATGAAAAAAAAGGAGGAGAGGATTATCAGGATGAGTCAAGATAGACAAATCTGACATTGAGGGGAGGGGGGTGCCAGAAACTATTAGAAAAAGTCCCATTTCACAAGCTGTGAATTTTCAGCTTCAATCATACCATCCAAACTTAAGCCCCCAAGTTCCCCCGGAAGGGCACTGTGCTGGACTCACAGGATGCGATGAGCCTCTGGGCAAATGAAGCGCCTATGTGATCAGACACTGGACCAGCCAGGAGCAGAACTGTAGCTTCAGTGAATCCTCGAGGTCACAAATTCTAGGCATTCATTTCTTTGGGGGCACAGGCAACCCCAGTTAAGCAACTGCTTCTAAAGCACAGTTCTCTCTGGGAAGGGAGACCCTGCCAAGCCACCGCCATCAAAAGTGCACAGTGTGAATTTGTTCCTCTGACGCAGTCGTGTTAGAGCCCTTCCTTGCCGGCTCCTGGCGTTGCTGCTTTCCTCCCAGCTCCTTCCTGTGTCCTCCCACTCACCCGACCCCTGTCAAAATAGGAAAGACTTGGACAGCGCCCCACAAATGGCTACTACAGTCCCTACTGTGCTGAAGCAAGTCATGAAACCTAGCTTACGGAAAGAAGGAGAATGAAGACGTGGCAGCACCTTACGTGATCATCCACGTTTGGTAGATTTCACTATTTACCATGCGAGGTCCCCTTGCACTAGAACCTCACAGGGAGCTGGGCCAAGGCTGGCTCTGGGCCTCGCGGGGCAGTGAGGCTGCAGGAGGAGGGAGGAGAAGGGCAGAGCCCTGCCGGATTCGGGCGGACGGGGTCCGCGGGGCTGCACGCGAGGGTCTCAGCCAGAGTCTGTCTCCCTCGGGGCTCAAGGTCTCCGGCAGGACAGAAGGTAAATGGGGTGACTCTTTTCACATCTGGCCCTTCCGACATTCCTGCCATCGAGAGATGGGGCTTCCGTCACCTCCCCTGAATCCGGGCTCGTGACTGCTTGCCACTGGTGCTGTCCGTCAGTCACCCAGTCATGTCCGACTCTTTGTGACCCCACAGACTGCAGCACACCAGGCTTCCCTGTCCATCACTACCTCTCAGAGTTTGCTCAGATTCACGTCCATTCAGTCCGTGACGCCATCCAACCATCTCATCCTCTGTCATCCCCTTCTCCTCCCACCTTCAATCTTTCCCAGCATGAGTCTCCTTTCCAATGAGTTGGTTCTTTGCATCCGGTGGCCAAAGTACTGAAGCTTCAGCATCAGTCCTTTCAGTGAACATTCAGGGTTGCTTTCCTTTAGGATGGACTGGTTGCATCTCCTTGCAGTTGGCTTGCCATTTGTTGTTGTTGTTCAGGCACCAAGTCAAGTCCAACTCTTTGGGACCCCATGGACTGCAGCACACCCGACCTCCCTGTCCCTCACCATCTCCTGGAGTTTGCCCAAGTTCATGTCCATTGAATTGGTGATGCCATCCAGCCATCTCCTACTCTGATGTCCTCTTCTCCTCCTGCCTTCAATCTTTCCCAGCATCAGGGTCTTTTCAAATGAGCCAACTGTTCACATCAGGTGGCCAAAGTATTGGAGCTTCAGCATCAGTCCTTCCAATGGACATCCAGGGCTGATTTCCTTTAGGATGGACTGGTTGGATATCCTTGCAGTCTGCTTGCCATAGAAAGTGTCAAATGATGCAGTACCAGCTTCTGGACCCAAATCTTAAGAAACTGGGAACATCCATTGCCCGACTCTTAGGAAACTTGCTCTTGGAACCCAGCCACCATGCCAGGAGGAAGCTCAAGCAGCCTTGAAGAGAGGCCCATGTGGGGAGGAACCCATAGCCAGCACCAACTTGCAGGCCAGGGAGCCACCCTGGAAGGCGAGCCTCTGCCTCAGTCAAGCTGCTGAAACCACGGAGCAGAAATGAGCTGTTTCCCCTAAGACCTGTCAGATCAGCAGGTTCCTGAGCAAAATATGCCACTGTGGCTGTCTCAGGCCTCTCAGTTTGGGTATGATGCGTCAGGCCAGAGGTAACCTATACATGAGTCTGGGCCAAACGATCCTGGCCAGCCGCCTCCAGGGCCGAGCGCTGATCTGCAGTCACGAGCCTGCTTCAGTCACTCATGCCGGGAGGACATCTGGAGTCTCTCCAGTCTGGGTCAATGCTAAACAAAGTGGCTGCAGACATGCATGGAGAAGTTCTTCTGTGGACAGAAGCTTCCATTTCTCTAGGGTGCTATCTAGGTGAGTGACCACACCATCGTGGTTATCCAGGTCATCGAGGCCTGTTTTGTATAGTCCCTCTGTGTATTCTTGCCACCTCTTCTTAATCTCTTCTGCTTCTTTTAGGTCCTTACAGTTTCTGTCCTTTATCATGCCCATCCTTGCATGAAATATTCCCTTGATACCTCCACTTTTCTTGAAGAGATCTCCAGTCTTTCCCATTCTGTTGTTTTCCTCTATTTCTTTTTCATTTAAGAAGGCCTTCTTATCTCTCCTTGTTATTCTCTGAAACTTTGCATTCAGGTGGGTATACCATCCCCTTTCTCTTTTGCCTTTCCTTTCTCTTCTTTCCCCAGCTATGTGTAAAGCCTCCTCAGACAACCATTTTGCCTTCTTGTGTGATGGTGTGGTCACTCACCTACAGCCAGACACCCTGGGATGTGAAGCAAAGCAGGCCTTGGGAAGCATTGCTACAAACAAAGCTAGTGGAGGTGATGGAATTCCAGCTGAGCTATTTCAAATCCTAAAAGATGATGCTGTTAAAATGTTGCACTCAATATGCCAGCACATTTGGAAAACTCAGCAGTGGCCATAGGACTATAAAAGGTCGGTTTTCATCCCAATCCCAAAGAAAGGCAACCCCAAAGAATGTTCCAACTACTGTAAAAATTGCGCTTATTTCACATGCTGCTCAGTCACTTCAGTCATGTCAGACTCTGTGCAATCCCAGGGACTATAGCCTACCAGGCTCCTCTGTCCATGGGGATTCTCCAGAAAAGAATACTGGAGTGGGTTGCCATGCCCTCCTCCAAGGGATCTTCCCAATGCAGGGATCAAACCCAGGTCTCTTGCATTGCAGGTGGATTCTTTACCATCTGAGCCACCAAGGAAGGCCTCACACACTTGCACACACTCAAAATCCTTCAAGCTAGGCTTCAACAGCACATGAACTGAGGACCTCCAGATGCACAAGCTGTGTTTTGAAGAGACAGAGGAACCAGAGATCAAATTGACAACATTTACTGGATCATGCAGAATGCAAGAGAGTTCCAGAAAAACATCTACTTCTGCTTCACTGACTATGCTAAAACCTCTGGCTGTGTAGGTCATAATCAACTATGGAAAATTACTAAAGAGATGGGAGTACCAAACCACCTTACCTGTACGTGGGTCAAGAAGCAAAAGTTAGAACTAGACATGGAACAATGGACTGGTTCACAGCTGGGAAAGGAGTATGTCAAAGCTATATATTGTCACCCTGCTTATTTAACTTCCATGCAGAGTACATCATGTGAGATGCTCGGCTGGATGAATCACAAGCTGGAATCAAGACTGCTGGGAGGAAATATCAACAACCTCATGTATGCAGACGATACCACTCTAATGGCACCAAGAAAACCCATCCAAGAGGTCTTCAAAGGCAGAAGAAAGAGAAAGCCTTTCCCCACTCCTACGGTTATACAGCGAGGAAAGAGACAAAATATCCTTCCATATATAGGTGTTAGTATGCTGTAAGGTTCTTTATCTTTCTGGCTTACTTCACTCGGTATAATGGGCTCTAGTTTCATCCATCTCATTAGCCTCTAACAAAAATAAATGAAAAAAAATATCCTTCCAGTTCTCTACTAGAAACTGGCTGAACGTCATTAGGAACTGGATGCTAACTGGGGAGGAGAGTAAGATAATCACCAGGGGTTCTGAGACCCAACTGCAAAGACAGGACGTTAGACACTGCAAATGACCCAGAAGCAAAGACCCTTCAACTGTGACATTCTGGAAAAGCGACTCTTTCTGAATCAAGCCCAGAAGGAAGTGTGTCTTTGGTGTTTATGGGGACCAGCTTCGTCCAGGAATTGTCAGCTCCATGAGGGAGAGAATTTATGTTTCAAGTTCACCCATTCATTCATTCAATGCAAACTTATTATAACCTGCTTTGAGTCCTGCCCTGAATTAGGAAACATAAAAATGGAAAGATCAGGTCATAGGCTCAAGGGGACCAGAGGTAAAGGAGGAGACAGAAAATGAAGGGATGCACATGATACGGGGAGGCTGGTTGTTCTAGAAGTCTGGGTGGGGCGCAGGGCGTTCAGAGAAAACCACTGTGAAATCAAACAGATGGCACGTCCCCAGAGACCTGCTTCCAGAAAAAAACGCATCAGCAACAGGACACAATATCCTGTGCCATTTTACTTCTTTATTTATTTGTTGAGTTTTTTTTTTAACGTGAACCACTTCCAAAGCCCTCATCAAATTTGCTACAACACTGATTCCATTTCTATGCCCTGGCTTCTTGGTGACAAGGCATGCAGGATCCCAGCTTCCCAACTAGGGACTGAACTTGCACTGACCTCACTGGAAGGCGAAGTCTCAATCGCGGGACCGCCACAGAAGTTCCACTGTGTCATTTCAAATGTTAGAAATTTTTATTTTTGAAGTATTTCTAATTTGTTTTTTAAATACCTCCCCAGATGCCCATGAAAGCCGCTCAGTCATGTCCGACTCTTGGAGACCCCATAGACGATACAGTCCATGGAATTCTCCAGGCCAGAATACTGGAGTGGGTAGCCTTTCCCTTCTCCAGGGGATCTTCCCAACCCAGGGATGGAACAGGGGTCTCCTGCATTGCAGGCGGATTCTTTACCAACTGAGCTATCAGGGAAGCCCAGATGCCCACACAACACTGGAAAATCACTTCGAAAAGGATCACTTTCTGAAAAGATTATTTTTCAGCTGGGATTAAAAAAAAAACAAACCTCAGTTTAAAGTTCATTTTTACTACCAACTAGCATGCATGTATTTCAATAATGGGGGCAATAAATGTAGTTATATTTTCAAATACAAATTAGTTTCATTAAGAGTGAGCTTTCATTTACCACATTTGCTGCTAATCTGAGGCAGACTGTAAAGCTAATTTTAACAACTGCCAACAGCTCATGACAAGCGACCAGAGATGGTGCAATTATATGCAATGATGCCGGATCAGCTGGCAAACTCATTCTTTATTTCTTCACTCAAATCCTACATTTGATGACTCGAGCGTGTTTATTACATCATTCAGGCACCCAAAGCAAGAACTGATGATCCAAATTAAGAAGTTTTTACATGATGAGAACATTTCTCTTCACTCAGAAATGTATGAAAATTTGAAAACCCAACCAGCTATTTGGATGCTGTCAAATCTTGATATCCTACAAACTGTCTACGAGAGAAACCCAAGCAAAACTGAAACGGACCCACTGACAGTGTGCCTGACTTGATGCCAAGGAAAAGAACAATCTGTATGAAAGGGACTATTTTACAGTGCTGTTTTTTAGTGTCTATGTGTGCATCTGCATATGAAAATCCATGTGTTTTTGTTTTTTTTTCCTTAACTGACAGGACAGGGACCACAGCATTCACAGAACTTTCGTCTGGGTCTGAGGTGATGGGAGGCATTCACTTTATAGCTTTTCGTATTTTTCAAGTTTTCCGTGTTGGACGGGCATTCCTGTTCTAGTTGAAGACATCAGGTGTATCACAGCCAGCCTCCAAGATGGGCCTCAGTAGTTCTCCTGCTCACCAGGGGACACCCCCGCACTCAATGGGGCTGGCCGGTGCGGCCATCGGGAAGCAGCAGGAGGGCACGCGTGCCTGGGGGAAGCCCGCTGCCATTCTGGGTGCTTGCGCTCAGCCGCCGAGTCACGTCTGACTCTGCGACCCCACGGACTGTAGCCCGCCAGGCTCCTCTGTCCATGGGACATCCCAGGAAAGAGTACAGGAGTGGGGTGCCATGTCCTCCTCCAGGGCATCTTCCCCACCCAGGGATCGAACCCACATCTCCTGCAGTGCAGGGGAGTTCTTCACCACTGAGCCCCCGGGGAAGCCCCGCCATATGGGGAAGACACGCTATTAACCGCATAGAGAAGCCCCCGGGCGGGCACTGAGGCCACCACCCAACAGCCACGACAAACCCAATACCCAAGTGTCAGCAGCGCTCAGCAGCCTTCAGGCCAGCCGGCGTCCTGGCCAGAACCTCAGGAGAGGCCCCCCGGTCAGAACCACCCAGCTCAGCCGCCTCTGGATTCCTGACTCACAGGAGCCCCGAGAAACGAGAAACGTTCACTGCTGTTTCCAGTTGCCAAGTTTGGGGGTAAAATGTTACACAGCAAAAGATAAGGGGAAAAAAAAAAGATGAAAAAAAAAAAAAAAGAAAGAAAGATAAGAGGGGTATTTATCAAAAGAAAACACCCGGCGGAGACGGATCCAGACTTCCTTTCTGCTCTCCAACGAGTGTCCACCACAACCACACTTAGCTGAAAACAGCCCCCCTCTCAAGAGGCCGCCACTCAAAGTGCGGTCCTCAGACCAGCAGCGCCGCCACCCGTGGGAACGGCCCACCCAGGCCTGCCGTCCAAGTCCACACTGCCACGTGTGGTTCAGCAACGTCTACACCACAGGAAAGCTCCAGAGACCCTGGACCACGGAGGTGGCTCTTCATCTTGGCTGCCCACTGGATCACTGACGGCTGTTGGGAGGGTCCAGACGCCCAGGCCGTTCGGATGGGCCAAGCATCCCTTCTTAAGACTGACAGGAACTGAGATCCAGGGTTAAGCACCGACGCCCTCAGAGCAAACCCCGTCCCTTCCTGCTCCTTACCTCTCCAGCCTCCCAACACCCGGGCCTCCCGGGCCCTGAGTCTGAAGCGCGTAGCCAGGGGCTGGAGACCGCAGTCTAGAGGAGGGGGGTTCTGCAGACCTCCTAGGGGTTTCACCCCCGTTTCTCCTGAACCTCTTGGGACCTCATGTCCTACCTCTCCAGCCTGTCTGCTTTCCTCCTGCACAAGTGCACCCCAAATTTCTACCCTGGTCTCCTTCTGTCCTTCTCTCTCTTCAAACTGCTTTCACTATTAACCCCTGCAAACACATGGATCAGGATGAAAAAATGAGACATCTCTGCACCCACTATCGCGATTTAACAAATGCTTGCATTTTATTTGTTCTCAGATCTTATTTTTGCAGAAATACTTTTGGGGTGCAGCCTTCATGCCAGTCCCTTTGTCCCATATCTTGCAGTCCCTGCTCCTCACGCCTGAGCACATTACATATAATACCCAGAACAATACAGGGCAAAGGCCCTGATGCTTTTCAGGTCACGGCGTGTACGACCCCCAGTGTCCATGTATGTTTTTTCACAGCACCCCCAGGCTGCGAAGTTTGATTAATTAAGTAGTTGGGTCCAAACAAATAATTACATCCAAACAACTTAGCAGTCTTTGGAAAGAATAGACTACATAAACTGAAAGAAAAAAATCTTTCACTGCACCTTTCAGTCAGCATTATTGCTTACTTCTGGGACGTGTGCACTGGGCAACTTCTCAAACCTCAGACACACTAGACAGCCCCACCCCACCCCTCCACCATCTCCTGTTCCACAACGATCGTAGCAACCACCCCAAATCCAGCTTCGCAAAGAGATGACATCATCAAAAGGAAGTGGTGCCCTTTGATGTTGGTACTGTGAACCACCTCCGGCTGGCAATGAAAGACATCCAACAAGCTTGCTGCAGTTCTCAGCACAGAGTCTGGGGCCCTCCAGTATAGGACTGGACGTGTCGCTCAAGAAAGTTCCCTAACTACCTCCTCTCCCCTTAGCTGTCAGACCCCCTCTCAACCTGACTGCTTTTCAACTCCAGCTCACAGGCCCACCTACCCATTTCAACATCTCCCCCTAGAACTTTCTTTCCCGGCACTTCCAGAAGGATATGCCCCAAACAGGACTCAATGTCCTGCCCCCAAAGCCAGCTCTTCCTCCTGGGTTTCTTGTGTGTGTATACATGTGTTTCCACATATAGACATCTACAGACAGAAGTTGGGGCAGAGTTGTTTTAGAGGACTTGTCTTTGGACTTGGAGGCTGGCAAGTCTGAAATCTACAGAGTAGACCAGGAGGCCAAAGACCCAGGGAACAGGGGATGGAGCAGCCCTGAGCCCCAGAGGCTGAAGGCCCATCCTCGGAGATTTCGGTCAGTCCCTGAACTGGCCGGACGATGCCCACTCATACTGTGGAGACTGGTCTGCTTTTACTGATTCAAATGTCAATCACATCTTTAAAAAATACTGCAGGGCAACACCTAGACTGCTACTTGACCAAAACCTGGGCACCGTTGTGTAGCCAACTTGATACGTAAAATAACCATCACACACTTCTTCACTGAGCACTTATTACATGCAAGGCACTATTCATGTAGCTCAGATGGTCATGAATCCACCTGCAATGCAGGAGACCCAGTTTGACCCCTGGGTCGGGAAGATCCTCTGGAGAAGGGAATGGCAACCCACTCCAGTATTCTGGCCTGGAGAATCCCATGGACAGAGGAGCCTGGTGGGCTATAGTCCATGGGATCGCAAAGAGTCACACACGACTCACGACTCAGCGACTAACAGAACAATCTAATACACGGTTCCTAACGCTGGGGATACCGAGGTGAAACAGGGACAAAAAACCAAACAAGAACCTCGCCAGCCTTACAGACCTTACTTTCAGGAGCAGAGAAACAGACGTTAGACACAAAAATAATGAATGAAGTTCAAGCTTAAAAGAATGTCGCATAAAGACAAGGAAGGCAGGGATTTAAAAAAAAAAAAACAAAAAAACAAGGTGATGAGGGCAGGCCTCCCGCAGAAGGTGACAATGAGCAGAATTCGAGGAAGGGGAGCCCTGGGAGAAGTGGGTGGACACAGCCTTCACGGCGGCCTCACGTGCAAACAGGCTGGGGTCTCCAGGACCTGCCGGGAGGCAGGGCGGCCTGGGCAGCAGTGGACTCCCGGGAGGCGCGAGCTGGTGGTCGTGGACAAGACGCCCCCTAGCTGCCTCAAGGCAGGTGGGAAGCCGCGGAGGGTTCTGAGCCCAGGGGAAGGCGGAAACCAAGTGTTGACCAGGGATGAGGAGCAGTCAAATTCTGGATATGTCTGGGAAGTAGCCAGTGGGATTTCTCGTGGGTGTGGAGACGGAGCATCCAAGACACCTCCAGGGTGTGCGCTCTCAGCATCTTGCAGCGGCACCTCTCTTGCTGGATGGAGCCAAGGGAGGAGGGAGTCTGTTCTGGCTGCACTAACTCCAGCCAAGGGCAGCAGGGTGAGCAGTGGGATGGATTTGTCCGGGGCTGAGCCCCGACGCTCCTGGGACTGCCCCGTCTTCCCACGGGAGCACCAACCTCCCGAGGGCAGCCGCTGCCTTGTCCCGAGAACGGCTACCCCAGGGCCCTGCCCCAACAGGTGCACGAGAAACATGACTCACAGTCTTCAAGAGCAGCGAGGATGCCTGCCATCTGGAAAAGGAGGGAGACGGGGCTTGGGAATACCTGCCCATTGCTGCCAAGTCCACCTTTCTGAAAGCACAGCACAGGCGCTGGGCGAGGCTCGAGTCAGACCGCCTGGATTCAGGTCCCAGGGCCCAACTTCTTAGTTGAGGGACCTCAAGGAAGCTGTTTAACCTCAGGGATCTCAATCATAAAGTGGGGGAGGGCTGCAGAATCCACTGGCATGGTGAGGATTAAATACGTTAACAACTGTGAGGCCCTAGGCGGCAAGAGTGCTGCGATTCATGGGGTCGCAAAGAGTCGGACATGACTGAGCGACTGAACTGAACTGAGGCGGCAAGAATACACAGAAGAACTGTACAAAAAAGATCTTCATGTCCCAGATAATCACGATGGTGTGATCACTCACCTAGAGCCAGACATCCTGGAATGTGAAGTCAAGTTGGCCTTAGAAAGCATCACTGCAAACAAAGCTAGTGGAGGTGATGGAATTCCAGCTGAGCTATTGTAAATCCTGAAAGATGATGCTGTGAAAGTGCTGCGCTCATTATGCCAGCAAATTTGGAAAACTCAGCAGTGGCCACAGGACTGGAAAAGGTCAGTTTTCATTCCAATCCCAAAGAAAGGCAATCCCAAAGAATGTTCAAACTGCAGCACAATTGCACGCATCTCACATGCTAGTAAAGTTCAAAATTCTCCAAGCCAGGCTTCAGCAATATGTGCACAAGCTGGAATCAAGATTGCCGGGAGAAATATCAATAACCTCAGATATGCAGATGACACCACCCTTATGACAGAAAGTGAAGAGGAACTAAAAAGCCTCTTGATGAAAGTGAAAGAGGAGAGTGAAAAAGTTGGCTTAAAGCTCAACATTCAGAAAACTAAGATCATGGCATCTTGGTCCCATCACTTCATGGGAAATAGATGGGGAAACAGTGGAAACAATGTCAGACTTTATTTTGGGGGGCTCCAAAATCACTGCAGATGGTGACTGCAGCCATGAAATTAAAAGACGCTTACTCCTTGGAAGGAAAGTTATGACCAACCTAGATAGCATATTAAAAAGCAGAGACATTACTTTGCCAACAAAGGTCTGTTTAGTCAAGGCTATGGTTTTTCCAGTGGTCATGTATGGATGTGAGACTTGGACTGTGAAGAAAGCTGAGCACTGAAGAATTGATGGTTTTGAACTGTGGTGTTGGAGAAGACTCTTGAGTGTCCCTTGGACTGCAAGGAGATCCAACCAGTTCATCCTAAAGGAGATCAGTCCTGGGTGTTCATTGGAAGGACTGATGCTGAAGCTGAAACTCCAATACTCTGGCCACCTGATGCGAAGAGTTGACTCATTGGAAAAGACCCTGATGCTGGGAGGGATTGGGGGCAGGAGGAGAAGGGGATGACAGAGGATGAGATGGTTGGATGGCATCACCAACTCGATGGACATGAGTTTGAGTAAACTCCGGGAGTTGTTGATGGACAGGGAGGCCCCGTGTGCTGCGATTCATGGGGTCGCAAAGAGTCGGACATGACTGAGCAACTGAATTGAACTGAACTGAGGCATCTAGAAACAACTGTCTGAATGTTAATCGTTATTAGTTGTTATCCAATAATTAGTTGCTACTAGTTGTTATCATGGATATTACTTGTTATCCATGATAAAGATCCCTGTCAACCTGCCATAATTAAACCACTCTGAAAGGATGCTTATAAAGTGTCCCAAGACACTGGAAAAAATCCCCAAAGACCTCTCCAAATTAAAGAAGTATTTAAATGGATAGTCTGATTCCCTGTACTCTGCCTTCTCAAAATTTTGTAAAACACGATATGATCACGTTCTCTTAACCAGAGTCTGCGATTAACCTAATTTCTTCTCATTCACCTTTACAGATAAGGTCTATTACAAAAATTTCTCCAAATCTGAAGAATTTGGGAGTTACTCCATAAAACTTGAAGGCTTCCACAGAAGAATTTCCCTGGGGGTGAAATACAAAGTAGGGAATTTTAACACACACACACACACACAAACCCACCTGCACAAACACACACACACACACACAAACGGAAGCTGATAATCCTTTGCAAAGAATAAACACTGCCCATTCGCGGGGTCCACCTAGGGAACAACACAGTTTAGGGACAGTTTAGTTTTAAAAGCCCAAGAACCACAGTCAGTGAAGTGCCTCTGGCTTCCTGGTTGAACAGTGTGAAAACAACCAACGCAGCTTCATAAAGCGGCATGAGACTTGGGGAACATTGGACAAGATGGGCACTCATAGCTGATGGCCCAGCCCTGGAGGGTCTGGGTCTCCTGCTGACACCCAGGGGCTGGTGCCCACTCCTCTGAACCCAGCCTGAGTGATGGACACCCCTAAGGGGGACAGCCAGGCCCCCTCCCCATCACCCCACACCACCAGCTACAACCTGCGGCCCCTCCAGCACCCATTAACCGACGGGGGCAGGCCTGACCCAGAAGAACCCCCACACAGAGCCCTCAGGTACCCCAGAGGGCATCTCCTCCACCTCAGGCCTGGCAGGCAGCCATCACACGTAGAATGTGACCTGATTTTCTAGCTCTTTGGTCCTGGCCCTGCTGAGAACGCTTTTTCTTCATGAATTCGGCCCAGGTAGGGAGTAAGTAACACAAATGCATATTTAAAAGCAGAACAGAATTCTTCTTTGGAGAGCAAGGAATTAACAGGGCTTCAAGCAGTGGCCATCACTTGCCCGCTGTACTGATCTTTTCAGAGAAAGTCTCTTGGTAAAATACACAATGATAATAACGTAAGCCCCTCTGGCTAACCCCTCTGGGGGCCCAGGAGAAAAGGGAAGCTCAAAATTTATGTCAAAAACTGAATGTGAATGGGAGGAAAGATCTCATACACACACACACACACACACACACACACACACACAAACCTTTAAAAGGTAAACATAAAAGAAATGTCTGGCTAAATTTATCTCTTTGTCAGTGAAAAATAGCCTAAGCTTTAGCCAAGAGTGTTGCCAATTCTTACCCGAGGGACAAAAGGGAACCGCTCACTCCAGAGCCGCGCCATCGAACCAAACTTTCAGCAAGGCTGGAAATATTCCACATCTCCTCTGTCCAGTACGGTAGCAAATAACCACATGTGGCTCCAGAGCCCTTGAAAGGTGGCCGGTGGGACTGTGGAACTGCACTTTTCATTTTATTTCATTGTTATTCCTTGATATTCAGATGTAAATAGCCGCCTGTAGACCATCGCTACAGCACTGGGTGGCTCAGTGACAGACACTCCAACTAAACATCTGGCAATGTCTTTCTTTTCCCACAATAAATTATAATCAGATAACTAATAATACCTTAAACCGGCATCAAAACAAGTACCTCCATTCAGGCCCCAGGTGCGCCAAAAGAAACAGACAAAAGACTTGAGGAAGCGGGTTCAGGGTGTCGTTTCTTGCAACTTCGTCCCCACTCTAGTTTACATTCTATTCTACAAGGGCTTCCTGCGTTTGGAAACCTATGCGTGTAGACAGAATCTGCATCTGTGAAACCAGAACGTCAGAGTCCCTTTCCTCAATGTCGAGGAAAAATGAAAATGTGAACTTGGGACAAGTTCTTTAACCTCACTGAGCTTCAGTTTCCTCACAGCCGAAGTGCAGATAAGATTAGCACCCACCTCTCATGAGAGTTGGATTCGAAGTGGGCACCTGGCCCGGGGAGCTGTAATTAGTATTCTGTTAATAACAACAGTAAAATCTATAATAAAATAAGGACCGTGCTACTTAGAATGGAAGTTTACCGTTGGCAAAGTTTGCCTAATAGTCTGAACCTGTTTCCCAGGCGGGAGGAAAGTGACTTCCAGTCAAAACACATCTTGGGGTCCTGACATCTTGGCGATCCCTGTCAACCTCCAGAGAGTAATCACCCAGATGGGTACCATGAGGGTTATTCACGGCCTCTGCCCTGTGGCAGGCACTGTACTAGGCTGGCAGAAGAGGGCAACAGTCCCCAAACATAGTCCAATGTCTCACGATCTCTTACACGCCCGCTGACCCCACTGACGCACCTTGGCGAGATGTAAAGGCTTCTTCCTGGGGCCCACGCCAGCAGGATGCTCCACTGCTGGATCTGCGAAGACCAAGTTTCGTTAAGGGCTGAATTCGAGAGGAGACCTGAGAGGGAACGGCCCGTTCTCTCGGCCAGGACAAGAAGAATAGCGCTGACAGGCCGCGTTTCTCACTGACAGGCCGAATCACTCTAACAGAAAAGCGGTGTTCTCGGAGCCTTCAAAAAGTCAAATCTGACCTGTCTCAAAGAGCAAACAAAATGCCTTTCAACAGCCAGCTGCCCCAGTCAGAGAAATCCAGCAGGAATCTACACCAGATTCCCAGCAACCAGACCAACGCACCAGAAATCCCCCAGGAGTTTCAAAGCAGAAGTTTAGTGGAATTCTGCGAGGTTGGGGGGGGAGGTTATTTTCCTTTATTTAGAAAGTACTCAATCTTCTTTCACAACCAAGGGGACGTTCCCCTACAGAAATCCCTTCTCTGAAGACCTCTAAAAATAAAATATGTGTCTGATCATCCACAATAAGTTAAGGATAAACCCATTTACCTGCAGAGTTAGGGATTTCCCTTAGCTCCTCCATCTACAAAAACAACACGCTCCAGACTGTCTCTAGTGGTCCCGATTTTTGGCACCTTTTGACCCCAGAAGAACCCTGGTCAACCATGTTCTTGACTCTGAGCTCCCTGGGAAATGAGCTGTGGTATCTGGAATCTCACATATGTATTCCTTGCTGATGGGAGTGTAAAATGGTCTAATCACGTTGGGAGAAAGTTCGGCAATTTCTTATAAAGTTCACATACATCTCTTTTATGACCCAGCAATTTCACTCCATTTACCCACGAAACATGAAGCACATGTCCCTAGGAAGACTTATAAACAAATATTCACAGCAGCTTCATTCCCAAAACCTGGGAATAACTCTTGTGTCCATTAACAGGGGAATACATAAACCGTGGTATAAACTGATCCTGGACTATAACCCAGTAATTTAAAAAAAAGACGAAATTACTGATACATAAAACATGAGTGAATCTCAAAAACATGCTGAGTTTAGGAAGCTTTACACAGTATTGTGGATTTCTACAATAACTGAAGTTCAAGAACAGGATAAAGTAGCTTTGAGTGATTGTTAAAAAAATGTTGGGGCCACAGACTGACTGGGAATGGGGATGCAGGAACTTCCTGGGGGCGAGGGCAACATTCTCTACCTTGATTACAGATGCGGGTTATACGGGTGTAGGCATCTGTCAAAACATGATGCAAATGCTACCCTCAAGATCTGTGCATTTCACTATATGTAGATAGGTATGTATGTATAAATTCACCATATGTATAAATTTCACCTTAAGAAAGTCATGAACATATATTGAACTCTAACAAAACTTTTAGAGGTGACCCGTACCAATGTTTGAAATTTAATTTAAAATGCATAAAACAGTAAGTAGGAAAAAAAAAAAACAGTAAGTAGAACTGATGGATGGACAGAGGATGAATGGATGGACAGATGTATAATAAAGCCAATAAAGTAATGCAAAATTACAGCCTCTAGATATGGCTGTTTGGGTGGTAACTGTTCTTGCAACTTTTCTGTATTTTTTAGAAGGAGATAGACATTGGATGAGCCCCAGGACCATCTCCCTAGCCCACCAACTCAGTAATCTAGCAAGACACCCATGCCCACCAAACCAGGGGCCCACATAATTTCAGTTCTGCTGAAAAGTTAAGGTTGGAAGAATGCAAGTAGCTTTACAGGAACTCACATCACTCATGCCAAAGATTTTCTGCCTGTTTCCCTACAGACAAAGCAATTATTTGAATGGAAGCCAAAAATTCCTGCTCCAGAGGGAGAAAAAGGACTCACTGACTTGTATTCCCAATTTACTCTCTTTTGCTTCCTGCACCAGATCAATTAGCTAACTGCACAACACCCCCCTTTCCATTTGCCCCACGGTCCAAGCAGCCAAAAGACAAACAAAGAAAAACCAACCCAGCGACAGAGGGATGAGGGGCTGCCTCTCAGACCAGAAACCCCACTGCAGGCAAAAAAGGAAGCAGAGCTCCCTCTGAGGTTAAAGTGATTTCACTGAGGTTAGCACACACAGGCACGGAGGAGTCCCAAACAGCTTGCTGCTTTAACCCCTCTGCGGGGTTTGGTGACATCAGGGGTCACTTGAACTTGGTAGGGAATTCAGCCTTCAGAGGTACCCGGGGTTGAGGACACGTGGAGTGCAGCGCACACCCTCCCCACAGGCGCAGAGGTCGCTGACACCACACCCGCCTTCCTTCCTGGCCAGGGCCTCACTTATCCTGAGATGACACCCTATGGCCCGACCGTGCCCAGCATCTGAAAACAGCTGTACCACCAGTTACAAGAAGAGACTGTTGCTGGAAGCCAGGGCAGTCACTCAAACACAGGGACCCGTGCCAGACTGTTGGGTTTTTTTTTTAACTTTTTGTTTTGAAAACCCCTAACAAACTCGGTGACACCACCCAGCGTCCCCGGGGACCACCCGCAGCCACACAGGGGAGCCAGGAGGCAGCGCCCCGGGTTACAGCCCGGCGGCCTCCACGCGGCCCTCGCTGCCAAAGCAGCGACCGTGCAGGTGAAGGGCACCCGGCCGGGGAGGGGGGTGGGCATGCCCGCCAGCGGGGCTTCCTGAAATAAACACCGCCGCCGCCACCCTGCCCTGACCCGGGTCCACCCTGGGGCCTAAGAAAGCTGCGAGGACGAGGGAAGAAATCCCTTACGGAAGACGAGACAGCAGTTCTCGGTGCCGGGAATTCCCGGGAGTCTCAGCGCCTCCGGGGGCCGCGCGGCCGGCAGCCCCGCCCGGGGACGGACGCGCCTCGGGGGCGCACGCACCCCGCCCTAGCTCCCTGCCGCCTCGAGCCCTCCTGAAGCCGGATTCCGGGGCCAGCGCCCGCCCGCCCTTCGCAGAGGGCGCCGTGCAGTGTCCCAGACCCACCTGTAGCCTCGAAACCTCTCCTCCGCTTCCTCCTCGGGCGCCCCGGGGCCGGCGGAGCCCACTACCCCCCACAGACCGCTCTGGGGGTGCCTCTCCCCCTAGCGCGCCAGGGCTGATTTCTTTCTTTTTCAGAAAAGTTGGCCCAAGATCGCCGCGTCCCACGGAGCCGGCCCCCGGCCCCATCCAACCCGAGCCCGGGCGCAGAGGACGAGGGGGCCCCAGCGCGCCCGAGCAGCACGCCCAGGCCCCCGCAACCTGCAGGGAGGCGCCCCGCGCGGGGCTCTCCCCGCCCGCCGGGATCCCCGCGCCGCTGCACCCACCTCCGCCCCGAGTCCCGCAGGCGCCCACCTACCGCTTGGGGCCAGCCGGCGAGAGGGCGCGCGCTGGGGCTCCCGGAGACAGCGTGTTCCGTCCCGGGAGGAAAGTTTGTGCCATGGAGAGGGGGCGGCGCGGGGGAAGGCGTGGGCGACGAGGGGTGGGCGCGGGGCGGGCGGCGAGGCGGGCCCGCGCGTCCGTCCCCCCGGCGAGCGGTGCGTGCGTCCTGCCCGAGAGCCCGCGGCCGCCGCGCTCCCGCTCGCGGCTCCCAGAGCCCGGCGCGCTCCGCCCGCAGCCCCGACGCGCCCCCGTCGCCGCCGCGCGTCCGCCGCCTATACTTCCTCTTCCTCTGAACTCACGGGCAACAGACGCCGCGCGGCATCTTCGGGGGAGCCGCCGGCGCACCCCGCGCCCACCGAGCGCTCCCAGTCCGCGCCCCAGCGCCGGTGCCCCCACCACGCCCCGCGCCCCGCACCGCGCCCCCGCGATCCGCGTCCCGCGCCAACCGCGCCCCCGCGCCCGCCCCGCGCCCCCGCGATCCGCGCGCTACCCACGGGCCCCGGAGCCACAGACCCTCGCCGCGCCTCCGCAGCGAGCCCCGTGGCTCCCCCGCCCCCCTTTCCGACCCCTGGTAACCGAGGTCACGAGGTCAGGAGCACGCGTGGGGGGTGCAGAGCCCGCCCCCCCTCCTCGCTCCGGACCGGGTGTTGGAGGGCGCTGGGCGCCGAGGTGCAGCGGGGCGGGGAGGAAGGTTGAGACCCTCCCGCCTACTACCCATGCCGCAGGTGGGCCCTTCCCCGGGCGCTTGAGTTATTTACTGGGCATTTAGTGCCTAGGAAGCCGGCTAGTGCCACTGTCCGCTTGCCGCCCTTTCGCCCACCTAGTGCAGGTGCCCAGAAGGTGTGAGAAAATCTAGGGAACCAACTTCAGGCCGCCCGAGGAGGCGGTTGGATGCATAAAACGTCAGGCTGCGTTAGTGAAGCCGAGATGGGAGGCAGTGAGCCCGTTGTCTTTGTTCGTGGAGCGTTTTAAACAAAGCAGAATTAAAAACGCCAGGGTTACTACCAGGGCCCTAGAGCCAGGGTTCAGGTGGGCCTTGGGCCTCCATCCTTATTTGCCTTCTGTGTGATGTGGGTAAGTGACTCACCGGCTCTGAGCCTGTTTTCTCCTTTGTTAGGTAGCACTTTCTCGTGGGTTTTAGAAGTAAAGTGTTTAGGAAAGCACCCTATAGCTTAGCTGTTACCCTCTTGTTATATGGGGGCTGCAGTAAGACAGCCCTTCAGTTCAGTTCTGGCGCTCAATCGCGTCCAACTCTTCGCAACCGGGTGCAACCGGGTGGACTGCAGCAAGCCAGGCCTCCCTGTCCATCACCAACTGACATAATCTGATTAATTGTCTACATTTTCTGATTGGGCAAAGAGGGGGCTTTAAGCGTTGGAGCCCACAGGATGGAGGGCCAGTGTAGGCCCCAGAGTGTTTTAATGGTGTCCTTCTGGTGCTAATAACACCCCCCGGGGTAAGGAAGCCCTATTTTGTTTTCAGGGATTCCTGTAAACAGTGTCTCACAGCCTTTCCCTCTCGTTTGCTTTTCCCTAGCCACCCCGGTTCTGTGTTCCCGCCACCCCCCATTTGGCGTGTTTTTTTTTCCCTTGCCCTTTCCACGCCTGCTGGTTGTTGTGCTCACTACCACCCCCTCCAGGCTCTCCCACTCTCCCCCACCTGACTTGCCATCTGGGAGAAAACGGGATCAGACGACAGCCCAGGTCCAGATTCAGGCAGTATCATTTGGGAATGTGTGTCCTCTGGCCGCAGTGATGGTTTTTGAACACCCACCTTCGAGGCCAAAATGAGGAATCTTTGTTATTTATATGCCCGGGGCCTAGAGTTATTGCAAGGCAGGGTCCGTCTGAAATCTTTCTGGTCCTTACATGGGAGAAAGAAAACAACATTTCTAGGTGTTAACCAGTAGTTCAGAGCAAACACGGAGTATTTAAAAGATAAAGGGAAAAAAGGGGAATGCAGCATAACTTGATGTGTTTGGGGGAGAAAGTTGATTTCTTTTAAGCAAATCATTTCCACTCTGTACAATTTTTGCATGTATTTTTTTTTTTAACACTAGGTCCTTGGGGTTAATAAGTTACTCTGTTTTTCATTTTCTTCCACTCAACCTTTTCCTGACTACTGACAGTGTGTAAATGTCTTAAATGATCTTGTTTCCCTGATTGGACCTGCATTTTTTTTCAGGGTTTTCTAGAACTCACCTTTCCCCCTAGATATTCTGATGCTTCTCTTTGGTACACAGCAGGTGTTTAATCCACATACATGGAGCAAATGTACACAGCAGGTATTTAATCCACATACATGGAGTGAGTGGGTGAGTCATTCATATCCAGACCTTTTTCAGCCCTGTGTAACATACACTGATCAAGTGACCTGGAGTATGATGCTTCTCTTTCACCTGGAATAGCCAATGAGGGGACGAGGTTGAGTTCGTTTGTATTGTGTAGAGGTCAGCCTTGATTTTCCTCTTGACTGCCATGGACTGGCCAGCCAAGGGATGTACCCTGGGCAGCTAGGCCTCACCTCTGACTGACCTCATCCACCCAGCATCAACCCCAAAGATGCTGGAGCTGTATCCTGGTGGGTTACCTTGGCAACCTCACAGTGTCATCTGTTAGAATGTCCTAGGGCGGCAGCTTTTAATTCTATCACAGCGGTCTCATCGGGGGTCATGTAATGGTGCTGTTTTTCCTCTGCTCACACTTCCTTCCCCTATGATTTAACACTAAGTATTCAAGGAGGGAGCCGAACACAGGGAAAACCAAGCTATTACAGCCCGACAGGTCGCAGATGGCCCCAGCGCTGGGATCCTGAGCGTTTGCAGTCGATAAAGCGCAGGCCCCAAGTTAATGGGGAAACTGGTTCTCCTCACACCCGCTGTGGAAAGGAGAGGAGTTAAGCGAGCCTAGGCAAGCGTAAGAAGCAGTCGTGGCCAGACTGTGCAATTCCTGTAAAAGCTTGGTTCCCGGAGCCCCCCCCGCTGGAGCAATTCTCTCCCTCAGCCTCAGCAGTATGACCCCACTCTGGAGATGATTAAGGCCATGGGTACCAGCCACCGGAGCACTTGTGATGCATTGCAGCTCCACTGAGCCTTGCTGAGAGGGAAAATCCCAGCTAACCTTCAGTCCTGCCCACCTCCTTTCCTCCCCCACCCCACCCCCAGCCCGTGATTTCTCCCCCACCCCCCACTGCACGCATCCCCTCTCAACCAACTTCGCTTAAAAACCCTCAGTTCCCATCCTTCTGTGGAGAGCAACAGCAACTTCTGCAGAAAGGAGAGCCATCAGAAGCTACAGAGCCTGAAGAGTTACTGACCTAATTGTTCATTTGCAGGACCACCAAAACCAGATCTTCTCCAGGGCAGCTGAACAGCAACCTTTCAGGGCTGACAGGAGAGATAAGCATAAACTTATATATGCCTGGAGGTGCAGGGATTATTCATCTTTATCATCACTGTTAGTATTTTAAGTGGGTTTGCAGCCACAGTGAGATCACAGTTTGGTTGGCTGCTCCATACTGAATGGCTGCAGAAAGCTGGCCCCGCCTAGGGCAATGCGCCTTCACATAAGGAGTTTCTCTACGGCGCACCAGAGCCAGTGGTTTTCACAGGAGCCCCCTCCCCTGTGTTCACTGCGCTGGGCACACGCTTGCAGACACACCCCAACCCAGTCCATGGCACCCCTGGGCCCTGCGGAGCAGGGCCCCTTCAGGCCGGCGTCCAGACGTGCCCTGCAGCCGCTTAGCCACGTGGGAGTGTGCACTGGGGCGGGGTGGGGAGCTTGTCAGGATGTTTTGTATGTTTGCATTGATGGCCAAGGCCGGGGACTTTTGTCCAAAGTGTAGTCAAACTATTACTTTGCAAATGCCACCCGCAGACACCACCAGTTTCAGGAAATGTTTGAATGATTGCCAAATGTTCCATTCACCCCAGTATTTAAAAAAAAAAAAAAAGATTGTTATTCTGCCCCTGCATCCACTCCTCCTTTTATCTCTGAATTCCCAATCTGTCAGACAGGCAGTTCAGGGAAGCAGGGGCCCTCCTGTGGCTGAGATAGAACTTGCTCTCTGGAGCAAGGAGCAGCGCGAGACTCAATGCAGGAATATAGTGTGAGGCTCACTGCTACTGCTGGCCCTTAGCAAGAGCCACGCCTCTGCACTGGTCATTCCACTGGTGGGACACACCTATTTACTTGCATTTGGGAACAAACTTTATTACCAGAGATAGAAATATATCAGTTCAGTTGCTCAGTCCTGTCTGACTCTTTGCGACCCCGTGGACTGCAGCACACCAGGCCTCCTTGTCCATCACCAACTCCCGGAGCTTCTCAAACTCATGTCCATCAAGTTGGTGATGCCATCCAATCATTTCATCCTCTGTTGAAATGTATATATATACATTTCACATATATATATTATATATATTTCATATATTCATATATGTATATATATATATATATGGAAATATGTAGGAAGTCTGTATGTTCCACAGATGTAAGAAAATAAAGGAGATTGTGGAAATAGCTCATTAAATAAATGATGTAATATTTTGATATATTAATTGATTTGATTTCCCTTTCCCCACTGTATTTCTTTTTTGAAAACCTTTCCCCCTTTTTCTTTTTTCTTTTTAAATTGAAGTATAGTTGCTTTATAATGTCATGTTAGTTTCAGATGTATGGCAGTAATTCCGTTATTATATATGTTTATATTCTTTTTCAGGTTTTTTTCCCCTTAGGTTATAAGAAGACACTGAGGATAGCTATTTATCTAGTTTACATATGGTAATGTGTACATATTCATCCCAACCCCCTGATTTTATCCCTTCCCATCCTCTCTCCCCCTTGATGGCCATAAATCTGTTCTTTGTGTCTGTGAGCCTGTTTCTGTTTTGTAGGTAAGTTCCTTGTATCTTGTTTTTAGATTCCATGTGTAAGCGATATCATTATGATATTTGTCTTTCTCTGTCTGACTTACTTCACTTAGTATGATAATCTCTAGGCCCATCCATATTGCTGAAAATGCCAACATTTCATTCTTTTTATGGCTGGGTAATACTGCATTGGGCTGCACTGTATCTCTTGTTACGCTTTACCAACCTTATTCTTACTGATTTAGACAGCTAGAAAGACAGTGAGTGTTAGTCACTCACCCGAGTCCAACTCTTTGTGACCCCATGGACTGTAGCCCACCAGGCTCCTCTGTCCGTGGAACTCTTAAGGCAAGAATACTGGAGTGGGTAGCCATTCCCTCCTCCAGGGGATCTTCTCAACCCAGGGATTGAACCTGGGTCTCCTGCATTGCAGGTGGATTCTTCACTGTCTCAGCCACCAGAGAAGCTCAGAGAAAGCGTCATTGGCCACCAAGGAAAGTTATCATGAAAACACCAGGAAAAAAAAGCCAGAGTATTGGGTTTGGGGTTTCCAAAGTCAAGGTCCAAACATGAAATGAAAAACTCTGCAAAAATATGAAACCAGATGGAACCATTGTCCCCATCATATTTCCTTTACTTCCCCACTACCCACCACCATCCCCCACCCCCCATGTACACACACACACACGCCTTCCAGGAACAGATTGAAGTTGTCAGGCTGGGGCACAGGGAGCAGAAATCGAAGGGCTGTGTCCATAGGGTGCAATCTGTAGGACTCATGGACCGATCGGAGTCAGAAATCAGAAACCCAGCTCCTCCACTCAAAGGAGAATCATCCATCCATAACCACTTGAGAACCCTGTATACAACTGGACAACAATCCGTAGAACTAGACATTTGGCAGTGAACTTCCATCAACAGCCAGGGCGCAACTTGGAGCAAGTTCAATCTTGAGTTCAGTTCAATCCTCACCTGAAGGCCTATGATGCTGTAAAGCCCTTGAGATGGAGAGTGGGGCTCCGCCTGCCCCACCCCTGTGGGGAGTTAGGAGATCCAAGAGTGTGAAAATGCGCCTGCTAGCTTCCCATCAGACTTGTACTTCGATGGACCTGAGTGGACCAGTTCAGGGTCTCCCTTACAAGCAGGACTATGATCACCATCAGTGCGGTTCCCCAAACATTTCTGGTCCTCTTCTGCGCTCGTGGTGGAATTGCTTTTCCCGGCTCCTTGAGGCTGGGAGAGGCTATTTGGCTAGTTCTGGTCGATGAGTTGTGAGCAGAGGTGACGTATGTCACTCCACAGCAATTACTTAATTGTTAGGACGAGACTTTCCAGAGCTCTCGCCTGCCTTCCTCTCACGGGCCACTGGCAACGTTCCGTATGGTGGCTGCTCCTCAGTCTAGTCCACAAATGGACTACAAGTCCTTTGTTTCTACAGCACAGTATCCTAATTATTACCTATTAGAATCCATCAGATTCTCTGGAAGCCATCATGAGTATATGTGGGAGCTAAAAGAACAAAGGAGGAATCCAATTAGAGGACTGTTTCCTACATTAACCTGGAATCCTGGTAATTCTCAAGATTTCCAGCTGGAGAAGTCCATGTTGAAAAAGCAATAAGAGCTCTTCTTTGCTTGTTCATTTAATGTTAAAGCACTTATTGAGATCCTAGTATGTGCCAACACTAGGCTAGGATACAGTAGGGAAGGAACAGGGCCTGTTGTCAGAAAGCTTTCAGTCTAGCAACATTCAACAGTTAATTGAAAATGAAAGTAGAGCCCAGAGCAGTTGAGAGATTGGCCCAAGGTAGTAGTTTAAATAAACGGTGCACTGGGAGTTAAACTTAGGCTTTTTTAATCCAAATTTTGTGCTATCTTCATTATCCCAAATGACTTTAAAATAACAGCATCTGTATTGCTTCACGTCTGCTTGATAGAGCAGGTGAGATTTAATTCTAGGCTGCCTTACCTTATGCCTCCCTCCTAATGTTTGCTGAGATCTGAAATTTTTTAAATAAATACCACTTTTTATTGCATAATTAGTACCTAGCACAAAGCCTAACAAATAATAGGCACTCTCAAATGGTTTTTTTTTGTGTGTGTGAAGCATGTTTAAATGAATAAATAAACTAAGAAGGCTTAAATACTTAAAACTATTGATTTAAATATCAGATACACTCAGTCTCACATGTACTAAACCACCACCAAGCATAGGTGTCATTCCTGATATGGAGGAATAATGTTTTATGAAATACTGATGCTCTTTTCAATCCCAATACTTCCTGTTATCTCTTCCCTATTTATACATATTTGTATTTTTATATATCTATATATAGATGCTGTATAATATGGGCTTCCCAGGTGTCTCAGAGGTAAAGAATTCCCCTGCCAAGCAGGAGACACATGAGACATGGATTTGATCCCTGGGTTGGGGAGATCCCCTGGAGAAGGAAACGGCAACCCAGTCCAGTTTTCCTGCCTGAAAAATCCCATGCACAGAGGAGCCTGGCAGATACAGTCCATAGGATCACAAAGAGCTGGACATGACTGGGCAACTGAGGACACACACTGTATAATGTATATATTATAAGGCATCTATAGCCAGGGAATGGTGGTTTTACCAAAGTGGCAAAGAAAAGCTTTTGAGGTCTTGAAAATTTTGACTTCTAAGTTTCAGTTATCCAAAGCGACTCAAAATTTAGGGGAAAAAAATTTAGGCAGAAAAAAACCTTCCCAGCTTCTCAAACTATATAGCATAACCCTAGGCTGCAGGCAGGGACAAAAATGTGAGGAGAAGTGGGAATGAATGGACATTGTAAATCCCTGAGAAATGGAGACCAAATGTCCTGCCCCTGCAGTTTACTTGGGATCCATGGCGGCTCAGACAGTAAAGAATCCGCTTATAATTCAGGAGACCAGGTTTGATCCCTGGGTTGAGAAGATCCCCAGGAGAAGGGAATGGCTACCAACCCCAGTATTCTTCATGGGAATTTCATGGACAGAGGAACTTGACGGGCTACAGTCACGGGGTCACAAAGAGTCAGACAGGACTTAGCAATTTTCACTTTCACTTTTCACAGTTTATTCAAAAGGAAGGCAGCAAATTCTACTCCAGCATGGTGTAGTAGCTTGTACTGAACCAACTCTCCTATAGAAACTCTAAATAAACTCAAAAAGTAACTCTGCGGAGGCAGTAGAAAGCAACTGAAAATAGGCAGAATCACCCATGGGTGGGTTTCCATTCTTTTCTTGCTTTTCACCGGAGGCCAGGCCCCCCTACAAGGCAGCCAAAACTTGGACAGACACCCACTCTTAACCAGCTAAGGAATCAGAGGACAGAGTTCAGAGTGATCAGAGTAGCTGGAATGTGAGAGGCAGAATCGCAGAAGTAAGAGAGCAACAGGTTCAGTTCAGTTCAGTCCCTCAGTCGTGTCTGATTCTCTGTGACCCCATGGACTGCAGCACGCCAGGCCTCTCTGTCCATCACCAGTCGGAGTTTACTCAGACTCATGTCCATCGAGTTGGTGATGCCATCCAACCATCTCATCTTCTGTCATCCCCTTCTCCTCCTGCCCCCAATCCTCCCAGCATCAGGGTCTTTTCCAATGAGTCAACTCTTCGCATGAGGTGGCCAAAGTATTGGAGTTTCAGCTTCAGCATCAGTCCTTCCAGTGAACACCCAGGACTGATCTCCTTTAGGATGGACTGGTTGGATCTCCTTGCAATCCAAGGAACTCTCAAGAGTCTTCTCCAACACCACAGTTCAAAAGTATCAACTCTTCGGCACTCAACTTTCTTTATAGTCGAACGCTCACATCCATACATGACCACTGGAAAAACCATAGCCTTGACTAGATGGACCTTTGTTGGCAAAGTAATGTCTCTGCTTTTTAATATGTTATCTAGGTTGGTCATAACTTTCCTTCCAAGCAGCAAGCATCTTTTAATTTCATGGCTGCAGTCACCATCTGCAGTGATTTTGGAGTCCCCCAAAATAAAGTCTCTCACTGTTTCCACTGTTTCCCCATCTATTTCCCATGAAGTGATGGGACCAGATGCCATGATCTTAGCTTTCTGGATGCTGAGTTTTAAGCCAACTTTTTCACTCTCTCTTTCACTTTCATCAAGAGGCTCTTTAGGTCTTCTTCACTTTCTGCCATAAGGGTGGTGTCATCTGCATATCTGAGGTTATTGATATTTCTCCCGGCAATCTTGATTCCAGCTTGTGCTTCATCCAGCCCAGCGTTTCTCATGATGTACTCTGCCACAGATTGGGGAGCAGCAAACTGTGCATAACTCCTGGCTGACCCCTAAACAAGACTCCAAGCAGTACTCATTGCAAAGGTGACTGAGTTTGGAATTTCAGTTCAGCAAAGTTAACTGCTTGCTAACATTTAAAAAAATAATAATATTCTTGAGAGTAATATAGCAGAATCCAGAGTCTTGACAATGTATCATTCACAAAGGTCCACAATACAATCCAAAACTACTGGACATTTTTAGAAAAGGAAAACGTATCCATATCCAAGATGAAAGTTAATCAATGAAGACCAACCCAAAGATGAGCCCCGTGTTGAAGTAAGATGTGAAAGCAGCTTATAACTATCAGTGTGGGTGTGGCATGCTCCGTCACACAGCTATGTCCGACTTTTTGCAATCCATGGACCATAGCCCACCAGGCCCCTCTGTCCTTGCAATTTCCCAGGCAAGGCTACTGAGCTGGGTTGCCATTTCCTACTCTAGGGGATCTTCCTTACCCAGGGATCAAACCTGTGTCTCCTGCATTGGCTGGTAGATTCTTCATCACTGTGCCACCCGGGAAGCCCCATTACAAGTATACCACAGCTATTATAACTATATAAAGGAAAATATGGTTGCAATGAAGGAACGAATAGGAACTCTCAGCAAAGAAACAGAAACTACAAAAAAGAACCAAATGAAAATTCTAAAGCTGAATATCTGAAATAAAAATGGTGGGTGGTGTAATAGAAACCTGAGTTGTGTTTGGCAGAACTCCAGTACTGCCAAAGCTCCTTCCCCAGCTTGAGCTCAGGGTGATGGCCTGCATGGTATGTCTGGGCGGATGGATCTGAGGAAAACCATGAACATACCATTCTGTGAAAGAAACAGAATGACTCTGAGACCCAAGGGAAGCACCAAAGTGATTGAAAAGCCCCACAAAGATTGCTTCAGTGAGTGAAGGCACAGAGCAGCAAAAATGCTTCTATGTACTAAAAGAATTTGAGAGACCCGGACCAACAGAAGCAACAAATCTTAGGTATAATACAGCAGTTGTGCTAAGTTGCCTCAGTCGTGTCCGACTCTTTTCAACACTATGGACCGTAGCCTGCCAGGCTCCTCTGTCCGTGGGATTCTCCAAGCAAGAATACTGGAGTGAGTTGCCGTGTCCTCCTCCAGGGGATCTTCCTGATCCATGTATTGAACCCAAGTCTCTTAGGTCTCCTGTATTGGCAGGTGGGTTCTTTACCACTAGCACCGCCTGGGAAGCCCTAATACAGCAGAGAGCAGTACAAAACAATAGGCAACTGGAGGATGTGAAAACATCCCAACAGAAGCCATTCTGGAAGTAGATGACACGGACCAGGTTTACTAACCCTGCTCAGGCTTTGGCACAATGTGAGCCCCCCAGGACCCCTGTGCAAGTCTAGGGAGCTGAGCCAATTCTGAAACTGATTGGGAATAAATTTCCACCACGTCTGCCCCCAGAAATGTTGTTATAGAAGCTCAAGTTTTATTTTAGCATATCTGAATGCCTACTATGATAGTAGAAGTGTGTGTGATATGGAGGGGGGATTAGACACTTGAAGGCTGACACTGATGATTAGCAAACAAACATAAGGTCCTCCTCTGACTTCTCCCTCTGCTGTATAGAGAGAAACACTTAACCATTAGCATATGGCTCAGGCTGTATGCTGTGAAGCACAGCTTCTCAAGATGTATGCTTTTTAGAAAACATTTCCAAATAGGATTTCTTTTAAAGGGGTTTCCTTCAAGAGGTTTTGTTAACAGAAATTTAAGTGCCTTGCCTGACACGTAGCCATTTATTCCTCTCCCATTTCCCCAACCGCACAAGGGGTCTCCTGGTTCTTAACTAGTCATTTCTCCATTTCCTGGCATTCTCTGGCTTATGAAATCATATGATGAGTGAATAACTGAATGAATAGGATAAACAGATGAATACCATTTGTCTGAGTCTATCTAGGCTGCTGTAATTAAATACCATAGATCTGGTAGCTTATAAACAACACTGGTTTCTCATGGTTCAGGGAGTGAGAAGTCCTTGATCGTTCCCCACCCCCCCACAAAATTCACTGTCTGATGAGGGGCACTTTCTAAAAACCCACCTTCTTAATATATCCTCGCATGGTGGAAATGATCAGGGAGCTCCCTGGGGCCTCTTTTATAAGGGCATTAATCCCATTCATGAGGGCTCCACCTTCATGACCTAATCACCTCCCAAAGTCCCCACCTTCTATTACCATCATCTTGGGGGTTAGGGTTTCAGCATAGGAATTTTGAGTGGATGCACAGCTTCAGACCACAGCTCCATTCATTCCAGGAGCTGGCATGTACTTCTGTGTTAGATTAACAATGTTTCTTGAAAAGCCCTTGTTTTTACTCCTGATAATTCATTCTGTTTTCACTGTCCCTTTTGGAAACACATGTAGAGGGTTTAAATGCCCAGTCTCCTGCTTCTTACTGTCTGTTGTCTCTGTACTAAGCGGAGATGGGAGTTTTGGAACAGAGCTCTCTATTAGTCACCACTGAACCTATTTTCTCAGCCCTAGCACTTCCAAGACCAAGTATTGGAAGTCAGGTTGACAGCCCTGGCACTTTGGGCTGAGAGCATGAGAGGCTTTTCAACAGGTGTAAATCCTGGTTTTGGTCTGCAACCTCAGTTAAGCAACAGCTGGCCAGCAATAAGCCAGCATCAGACATCTGCCTTCTTGTCCAAGCATTAGTTTCTGTGCTAATGCTATTATTAAGGAATTATCAAATTTTACAGGTGTTATCACCTGTAAACACCTAAAAACACAGCTAGTAAAGTCACACAGACAAGACCTCAGTGGTCAAGACACAACAGGCAAGGTCTTGGTCTCACCTGTCCACTCCTCTCAAGACCATTATAGAGATCTGATCATCTTAGGGAGGGAAAATGGCTCCTACAGCCCCCTCTGCTCTATCTTTGCTCTAAATGCCAGTTAGAGGTTCTAGCCAAGAATCTTTAAGTAAACATTGTACATCATTGCAAGGGTGCCAGGCAGGGTTCCTGTTGCATGCCAGAGACCTGGGCTCTGATGACCTCAAGTGAAAAGAAAATCAGGAAAAGGCTTTGGGGCAGCTCACAGAGCCCATCGGAGCCCCGAGGAACCAGGCCTGAGCAGTGTAGCTAGTTGTATTTCCCCAAGGCGGCCCACAACAATACCTCCTGCCTCTTGTTCTCTTCCAGAACCTTGCCATTCCCCCATCAAACGAGGGGTCTAATTTCCCTCCGCTTACTCTGAGCAATTGATGACACATTAGTAACCAGTCGAGTGTGGCATAGGTGGAGCCCTGTGACTTCGATAGGTAGAAGCTCAGTTCCCTCACAAACCACGAAGCCCCCAGGCAAGTCGTGCAATTGCGGAGAGGCTCTGAGAGCACAGAAAGTGAGGAGGGGACGCCCAGCCGGGCCCAGGCCACTCCAGGCCCTCACTGCACACCCCCAGGACCACCCACCTGTGACTGTGCCTCTTCAGTCACAAAAGTCATGATGAAAACTGAACACTATTTTGTCACAGGTTTGGGGGTTATTTGTTATGTAGCAGTAGATAACCAAAACAGTCAGGGGCAAAGGGGTATAAGAAAAGGATCAGAAACGAGACCCTCTCACCAGATTTTTCCTCCACCTCCTTCTAGACTTTATGCTGCCAAGTTCCTGGTGCTGTAGAAATATATGCGAAAATGGGCAATGAGTGAATGGAAATCTTAGAATTTCAATGGCATATGGATTGTTTTCTTAAGTGTAACGTTAATAACCTGAAGGAAACCACGTCCCCCCGCCACAGTTTCCTCATCACCCTCATGCCTTCCCGCGTCTTTCCCTACTACAAAACACAACTCAGCCAAAGATGTCAGGTGGTGTTTTGTCTGGGGAGGCACTCATTTTTTTGTGACTCTACATTCTTTTTAAAGTGAAAGTCGCTCAGTTGTGTCCAACTCTTTGTGACCCCATGGACCATACAATCAATGGAATTCCCCTGGCTAGAATACTGGAGTGGGTAGCCTTTCCCTTCTCCAGGGGATCTTCCCAATCCAGGGATCAAACCCAGGTCTCCTGCATTCCAGGCAGATTCCTTACCAGCTGAGCCACAAGGAAAGCCCATTTTCTTTTTAAAACTGAAGCTACATTTTTTAGATGCTCATTTTCCTATTTTAACAACATTGGTTAGAATATGCAAGAAAACGATCAATAAGCTTTTAAAACACACACATGCATACCTTGTGAGACTTGCATATTGTTTCATTCAACCTGCAGATCATTTGAATAGACAGCCCTTTGGCTCACAAAGGGACAATGACAATAAGCACTCTTGTTACTTTTTGAGAACTTCTAGCTTACCTCACCCACGAGTTCTTATTTTTAGTTCTTATTATAACACTCGAAAGAAACTTTCATTAGCATTTTTACTTAAGCAAAACCGAGACAGAATGAACAGCTGTTTCAGGATGTTCAAACCTTGACGTCTGGGAGTTTCCCAGAAAAAGCATTATTAATATTACAAGTGAAATGTCTTCAGAAGGGAAAATACAGCCCCTGACTCATCTGCCTGACCACACAATGAGTAGCGCATCATCTATTCCTGAAACATAAACCCTCCTGGGTGTTGGAATGACAATGATAACCCACAAATGACAGCGTTGTCCCATTTCCAGATGGTAGAATCCTGGAGAGCCACAGCTTTTCCAGGCATGCTTGCCAGGGGGACTACCAACAGATGTTGCCAGAACTTGGTTTGTCTGAACTGCCCAACAGGACCAGGGAGGATCAGGCCATCACGCACACTTGGATAAAGGCCAAGGACTGAGATGTCTCAGGGCTCCTGACTCTGTCACCGAACAACGAACCACACCCAAATGCTGATGCTCCGCTGGAATCACAGGGTAATATTTTCACCATACTCTGTCACTCAAAACGATCGCATGTGCACTCAGATTCAAGAGGAGGGACATAGACCACCACCCCCTCCGCCCACAATGAGGTAAGTTGAGTTGTAAGAAGAACATGTGAAGTGAGAGATATTGTGGTCATCATCTTTGGAAATTACAAGTTGCCAGAGGGCTCCAAAATCACTGCAGATGGTGACTGCAGCCATGAAATTAAAAGATGATTGCTCCTTGGAAGAAAAGCTATGACAAACCTAGACAGCATATTAAAAAGCAGAGACATTACTTTGCCAACAAAGGTCCATCTAGCCAAAGCTATGGTTTTTCCAGTGGTCATATATGGATGTGAGAGTTGGACTATAAAGAAAGCTGAGCACTGGAGAATTGATGCTTTTGAACTGTGGTGTTGGAGAAGATCTTGAGAGTCTCTTGGACTGCAAGGAGATCCAACCAGTCCATCCTGAAGGAGATCAGTCCTGGGTGTTCATTGGAAGGACTGATGCTGAAGCTGAAGCTCCGATACTAGGGCCACCTGATGCGACAAATTGACTCATTGGAAAAGACCCTGATGCTGGGAAAGATTGAAGGCAGGAGGAGAAGGGGACGACAGAGGATGAGATGGTTGGATGGCATTACAGACTCAATGGACATGGGTTTGGGTGGACACCGGGAGTTGGTGATGGACAGGGAGGCCTGGCGTGCTGTGGTTCATGGGGTCGCAAAGAGTCGGACACAACTGAGTGACTGAACTGAACTGGACTGAGAGACCAGGTTCTTTAGGAGCAGAGCTGGAAATAAGGATTCTTGTGCAATCACTTATGAAGGAACAGGGAAGGAGACACCAGGTAAGACGTGGTTTCGCATGAGCTCTAGCCTCTGCCTCGTCTCGGGAGGAGCTCTGGAGCCGACATTGCTCTGTACCGTCTGGCCCACACTGAAGCGAAGAAGCACACCCACTCCAGTCACCTGCTAGCTCAAAGAAGTTGCGGCTGTGGGGTTGTAACTCCCAGGAACCTCAGCAAGGATCAGCTCCAGCTGCCCAAGGGCACTTCTCAGGTAAGGATTGCCATGGGAGACGTTAGTAGAAGAATCACTAGGAATCTGAACAAGGTGTAAGGGCCTCTGAGGGCATATTCAGCGGCTAACGTCTATCGGGACCAGCAGGACAAGCCTGAGTCTCAAGTAAGTCCAGGAGGTCCACCCTTAGGATGGGAGATGCTAAAGGGTTGAGTGGGAGGTGCATTCATGCCACATTCATGGTGTGGAATCCAAACAGGATTTGGGGACCTGCTCAGAAGACATGCAGATTTCAGGGTAGGAAATCTACTTAAATTGGCTTAGGCTAAAAAGAAAAGGTTTTGGATGATGAAATGAGAAAGTCAGTAGAAAGTGCCGTTCCAGGCTGGATCTGGGACTCCGAGATATTTTCAAGATGTGGCTCTCTGTCTTTCCATTCTTCCTGCCTTTTTTGGGTTGTCTTCTCAGGAGATGTGTCCTATCTGGTGACATGATGGCTGCCAATAATGCCAGGCCCATAGCCTCTCCTCTCAGTAACCTTTGTGGGGAAAGGGCTTTTCTTTATCAATCATTCTTACAACAAAATCATTAGCTTTGAGGAGCCCGACTTGGTTCATGTGGGCATCCTGAACTAATTACCGTGGCCAAGGTGATATGATGCTCTGACTGGTCAGCCTGAGTCACATGCTCGCCCTTGAGCAAAAGATGGCATTAATTTCCCTGGAAGCACAAGGATCAGAAATAAAGGAGGGGCAGTGCTACAGGAAGACCAGGCGACAGGTGGTAGAAGAAGAGGATTAGACAAAACTGGGAAATACCCTCCACAGAGGAAATTAAAGAGCACATGGAGAGCCCAGGAGGTGCAGTTGGTAAAGAATCCACCTGCCAGTGCAGGAGATGCAAGAGACTAGTTTAATCCCTGGGTTGGGAAGATCCCCTGGAGAAGGAAATGGCAACCCACTCCAGTATTCTTGCCGGGAGAATTCCGTGGACAGAGGAGCCTGGTGGGCTACAGTCCATGGGGTCGCAAGGAGTCAGACAAAACTGAGCACAATTGGAGAATCCAGTCACTGGTGAGCTAGGACCAGGTTAAATGATCATGAGAGGTCCTTAGACCTCATTTAGAGTCAGATGTCCTTCAGCCTAGGTTTCATCTGATTCCTCTCTCCAGGGACAATCTTGATTACAGGATTTGGAGCCAGAGTCATGAACATGAAGGTTTAATCACCCGGGAGAGGCTTTGTGGCTCCAGCTTCAGGACTGAAGAAACTTGAAAGCAGGAGGCCAAAAAGTCTTTACAATTTTTCAGAGAAACCAGAGATTCTAAGTGACCACACTAACTTTTAAAAACTGTTAACTGTAGCTTTTGTTTGATCAAATATCGCATAAAGATTAGAGGTTTGAAAAATAAAATCTGTGAAGAAAGTAAAAAAAATTGGTGTTAATTAACCAGGGAAAACAAAGGAAATACATGCATGCACACACCACACACACACACACACACACACACACACACACACACACACATCACAGAGATTGAAGTGTATTTTTAATTAAGTTGTCTTCCTTATTTAAAAAGATGGTAACTAGCCATTCTTGAGCTCTACTGAGGATGAGATAAAAAGCAAATGGGCTTAATTGCAGCATTGGGGAATTAAGCATGATAAGGAATTCTTTGTTCAACACTGGCCTAAATTTTAAGCTCTATTTAATTGTAAGCTTCCTCTGGGTAAAAGAACTGTGTCTTCTTCATCTCCCCCAAAGGTTGAAAGGGTGAATAACTGAAAAAAAGAGTAAAACAAAGAGATATATAGACCTATACCAGATTCTACAACTTCTAAGATTTTATTTATGGCTACCAAGGAATGTCATTTATCCATTTTATCAGTTAGGAATATTTTGGTTGCAAGTATCCAAAAACGTGACTTTAGTGTTTTAAACAAATAGGGGATTGTTTCTCTTACTTAACAAAAAGTCTCAAGGCAACAGCTTGCTGGCTCTGGTTTGCAGCTTATAATTCTTTTGGCCTTTACCTCATATTTCCAAGAAGGCTGCCACAACTCCAAGTATTACACCCATCTTCCATAAGAAAAAAGGATGGAGGAAGAAACAACACCTATCTGGGGAAAGTGTGTGCTTTTCCAAGACTCACAGAGTAAACACAAACTTGTGTCTTATTGATCAGAATTATATACCTTGGCCATCTCCAGCTAAAAAGTAGCTAGAGGTAAAGGCTTGAGAATGGGAGTTAGATCAACCTGATCCATTGTGTTGCATTATTTTTACAAATACATACCTGTGAGAACGGTGTGGACAAGTAAATATTCGTTCCAAGCAAGGAGTTCATTCCTGCAATTTAGGCAGCCCACTTGTCTCTCATACACCATCTCAACTTTCTAAGTCAACTAGCCATTCACATTTGGCTCTTTATCTTAGTGTGTGCCCAGGAGAAAGATATCCTGGCCACAGGTGTGTAGGCACATGACCTGGGCCCAGCCATTTATCATAACCCTACCACCTGGCCCCAGTGATTGGTCTACAGTTTAGAGGGGTCATGTGACCCGAGCAGGACCAATCAGACTTATTCCCTAGGATTGTTTATTTAGAGGTAGAGAAAAAGAAGTCATCATTTTTGGTGAAAGAGCTGGAAACAGGCTGCTGGCAAACATCTTCCCCAAAAAGAGAAAGTACATCTTTAGAAGGAGAAAAGGATGCCTCAACCATACAGCGATGCACGCAGAGTTTGGAACTCCTGTGAGAGCAAGACTACAACCTTCAGTCTCTGACTCTATTTGTAAGTGGGTTTCCACTTATGTTAGTCATAGATCTTCTTTTTCTTCAAACTATCTTAGTTGGATTTCCCTACACTGTACCTGAGATTCTTGATTAAGAGGTTAGACAAACACCCAACAAGGTAAATGCCATTTATTTGGAATTAAGAAGTTTACCGAAGGGAAATGAGAGAAATCTTCATTTACTTATATTGAGCTTAGGAGATTTTTAAAAGCACTTAGAAATATCATGTATGCAAATACACTGCTATTAAACAATTATGGTTTCTGTAACTATCTCCTCAGTTTTCTTTAGAGGCCGTTTAAAGACCTCTCAGGTGAGCTGTGTGTACTATCTGCCCCTCTTCTCTGATTACTTTATATGTTGGAAAATACTTGGAAGGGACCTTAGGATAACAGCCTGGTCAGATGGGAATGGACTGAAACAGGATTTAGATGTCTGAGTTCCCACCTGTGCTGTGTGGTCTAGTAAAATTCCTTGGCCTCCCTGAGCTTGTTTGTCTGTTCAACCAAAGACACGAACTAAGGCCTTCTGAGGCCCACTTTGCCTCTCCTGCTCTGTCGGTGTGACCACTGAGCCTGACACCTGATTTTACCCATAGACCCAGGGGCTTGCCCAGGCCCTACAGCAAAGACATAGTCTAGAACCAGGACCTCCCAACTCCCAGACTGTCCTCAAAGTCAGACCAGCCTTCTTGCCAGCTATGAAAGGGTGGCAGGGGCTGATGGGCGATGGGCATGACTTTCACTTGTTGGAGAGTACCTGACTGTTGAACTCTGTCTTGCCAAGCATGCGGAATGAGGTGCAGGTCACAGCTGGGTCCCCAGGTGAGCCATGGCCCAGGGGCCACACCAGTGACAGGCCACTGTCCTGCAAATGCATGCACTTTGCACAGAAAAGCCTAAATACATCCTGGGGGCATTTGGGGGAATAACGGGAAAAGCCTGTAGGTGCTCACCACTCCTGAGTGGGGCTCTGAGTACAAGAAGCAGCTGTGTACAAAATTATCATCTGAGTGGGAGTCAGAGGCCAAGGGGTGGGGCTCAGCCCCCCTCCCTCTCCCCTCATCCCACCAACAAGGACAGCGTGGTGAGGAATCCTCGGAGCGGATGTGAGCTGGGTCAGTCTCTTTCCACGGTCATGTCTAGGGAGAGAAATATAGGTGCTCCGGGGTGATTAAAAATATAAGAGGGAGGAGGCATTTAGAAGTTAGACAGGTTTGGAAAGTCCTACACATTCAGTGACATTGATGATGCAGATGCAGTCTTTAACATCCTTAACTCCTGTGAGCCTGCACGCGGGCTGAGACCACCCCGGGAGATTTTCTTCCAGTGAGTCAGCTGTCGGCTCTGAGCTGTCGTATCAGTTTGCCTAGGAAATCCCTTTAGAAAGGAGCACTTTGGTGGAGAAATGTGTCCTGGAGCAATGCTGAACGAGATGATGCCAGGAGATCAGAGTTTTCTAAACATTTTGGACCACGACTCACCACCGTTAAGAAACACATTTCACCCCCGATCTGCTACAAACACACCTGTCTGTAAAAACAACATTCAGGACGCAATACTGGACCTTTCTTTCTGTGATGGATCCTGAGTCTTACACCTTGCTCTGTTCTATCTGTTTAATCGGTTCCTTTTTTTCTTAGGGCTTCCCTGATAGTTTAGTTGGTAGAGAATCCACCTGCAATGCGGGAGACCCTGGTTCAATTCCTGGGTTGCGAAGATCTGCTGGAGAAGGGAGAAGCTACCCACCCCAGTATTCTTGGGTTTCCCTTATGGCTCAGCTGGTAAAGAATCCACCTGCAATGCGGAAGATCTGGGTTCAACCCCAGGGTTGGGAAGATCCCCTGGAGAAGGGAAAGGCTACCCACTCCAGTATTCTGGCCTGGAGAATTCCATGGTATAGTCCATGGGATCGCAAAAAGTCAGACTGAGTGACTTTCAATTTTTTTTCTTAAATGGTGGTTGAGACTCACTCAGCTGACTTGCAATGGCTTAGTTTAGAAAACGGTGCTTCTCATCCTTTGCGTGGCTAAAATTGAGGGTCTAGAACTTTGCTTCCTCCGTGTACTGCTTTCCTATTCTGGAAAAGGCAAAAACTACAGGAAGCACACCGGCCAATCCTCCCCGCTTCAGGAAGCTGATCATGGAGGCGAGGCACGGAGGTCAGGAAACTGACCTGCAACACAGAGCAACGTAAGTCGGCCCAGGGCCCCGTCCCGCCCCGGCGGTCAGCGCGGGGCCCCTGTCCTATCCCCCGGCGGTCAGCGCGGGGCCCCGTCCCGCCCCCGGCAGTCACGCTGTGATGGGGGCTGAGCCCGAGCTGCCTCCCTTCGTCACACGTGCATTCCCTCCCGCTCCGGGAGCTTGGACCTTCTAGGAAGCAGACGCCAAGACAGGGTGCGCTTTGCACAGGTTTTTATCAGCGGACATTCCCGCAGGAGAGATGGACTGGGAAGGACTTGGAGAGCGGCCCGTGGGGAGCCGGTCAGACCACGGGGCGGGAGGCAGGGTAGGAATACTGGGTGGGAGCGTGCGAGGCTGCTCTGGGGTCCACAGGTTTGGCTGCTTCTGTGAGAGAGTCCTTGAGAAAAAGCAGGCCACGCGGGGGTCCCAAGTTCCCTCAGGAGCAGGACTGCCTCCGGGTCCTGCTGTGCTCCGTTCCGGGCCGCGGGGCGGCCTCCACACCAACCTGGAGCTGGGCCTCCAGCTCAGGGCAGAGCGACGGGGCCCTGGGCATCTGTGCTCCCGGTGCCTGGAGGGGCAGCTGGGTACACCCTCGGGGCTGCCGCCCCCTCCTTCTCCTTCCTTCAGTGAATGATAAGTGGTCTCTGCTCCCAGCCAGCTACTGTGCTGGGGTCTGGAGAGACGTGGTGAGCCAAACCTCCTGACCCTGGCTCCTGGAACCCACAGTCTGATGGAGCCACATATGTGAGGAAAGAATTCCGCCAGACATGCAGAATAACCACCGTCAGAAATGCTCCCGAGTGGAGGACCCTGGAACATTCCAGAACATTCGCTCAGATCCTGTCTCAGTCACTCCCTGCTGCCACCCCCCCAGAGGCAACCACTGTTCTGTTTTTCTTTTCCGCCACAGATTAATTTTGCCACAAATATGTGGAATCATACATTATGTACTTTTTGGGGGCTGGCTTCTTTTCACTCAGCACAATGGTTTGGGATTCATCCCTGTGGCTATGGACATGAGCTGCTCCTTCCTTTTGATTGCTGAGCAGTGTGCCTTTGTAAGAACAGGCAGACTTTGTTTATCCACTCTTTTGTTGAAGGACTGGGCTATCTCCAGTTTGTGGCTATCCTGAAGAAATTGTTAAGTACTTGCTTTTTACTATTACAGAAAATGTCCTGAACTTGAAACCTCAATAAAAATCTCCAACTAAGCCTGATAGTCTTCTGGATAGAAAAATAAAAGAGCTATCCCTTGAGGTGGGTGTGCCAGATGCCAAGGAGTCTGTGGAGAGGTTTTCCTTCCATCGGTCCTTCCATTACACCCTCACAGTCTTGTCTTCTGGAGTAGAACTGAGGCTTAGAGTGGGAACTGATTCGCTCAAGTCCTAGTAGCTCATACGGGGCAGACCTTACTCACCTTTTGGAATACAGCATGAATATCAATAATGACTTCAAGGCTGAGAAAAGATGACTGTGGTGCTTTACTTTTTCAGTTATCACACTTTATTGTGACACTGACATTTTTATTTGCCTTCTATGATGGGCCTTAATTACCTTAAGGGAAAGCAGAGAGCCAAGGATTACAGCATTAGGAAGAAAGAGGATTCCTTACTAACAAATCTTCAAGAACAACAGGGAATTTAAAAAATTACAAAATTAAAAAATTAATCTTTCCTACAACAAAATTACAAAATTTATAAAAGAATAAGAGCTCCAAAAGATACGTGTTTGATTGGCCCTTTGTTCATAATAAGCTGATATGACCACGTTGGAATGTTTTAAAGGGATGTTTAATAGCGAACCTGTGAAGGAAGGAAAGAAAGATTTACAATTGGTGTTTGTCCAGTGTACCCTGAGTGCTAGGAAGATCCTCTGCTGGATAACTTACCTACGTTTAACTCATTTTATCCTCCCAGTGACCTCAATACCCATTCTCACCTTCTTTCTTAGTAATGGAACTCCTGACTTTTAGCTAGATAAGTGGCCTCACAGGAGGAAAACATTTCTCAGCTTCTTTTGCAACTAGATTTGGCATTTGCTGAGTTCTGACCAGTGGGATATAAATGGAAAGGGCATGTGTAACTTCCAGGAAGAGAGTGACCTTAAAGGGAGTGACCTTTGCTCCTTCCTCCTTCCAGATTAATGGAAGCAGATATAATGGCTGGAGATAGAGAAGCCATTTAGAACTATGAGGTAGAAGAAATGTGGTGGGGATGGCAGAACAAATATGAAGAAAGCCTGGGTATTTGATTTCCAGGGAACCAGCATATGAGTCCTGGACTGTACATCTCTAGAGTTTGTTTATATGAGAGAAACACACACTTCTTTTGCTAAAGCTACTGTTAGTCTGCGTTTTCTAGCATTCTAACTGAATATAATTCTAAAATAGGAAATGTTGCTCTCCCCATTTTACAGATGAACAGACTGAGTCTCCAGTTTACACAGCTGAGATTCACGCTGGTTCCTTGAGAATGATGCCTCACCCTTGAGGTTGGTTGATTGCCTGACTCCCAAAGCTGATAACATAGAGATGCCAAAAATATCCTCTTTGGGTTTCACTCACTGGAGCCAGGACCTGTGCCCACAAATACACGCAGCAGGCCACACCTTCCTTAACGGTTAGCCCTGGAGAAGCTTCCAATCACTGTGGGGGTGAGGCTGGATCTCTAAGAGCAACAGACCTGGGCATGTGATTCTGAGAAGGTCCCTTAATATCGCAAAGCTCATTTCTTCTAAGATGGAGATGATGGTAACTGTTTCTGTGACAGAGTCACTGGGAGGGCTAAGTGAGTGGATATGCTGTCTGCCACTAACTAAGCTATCAATAAATTCTGGCTTTTATTATTAGTTCCTGGGGCTGGGCTGAAATCACATGCTAAGTATTTCTTTTTCCATATCTCCCTTTCTTCCATTTTGGGGCTGTCAGTTCAAACACTATCAGCTCAGTTCAGTTGCTCAGTCGTGTCTGACTCTTTGCGACCCCTTGGACTGCAGCACACCAGGCCTCCCTGTCCATCACCAACTCCTGAAGCTTGCTTAACCTCATGTCCATCAAGTCGGTGATGCCATCCAACCATCTCATCCTCTGTTGTCCCCTTCTCCTCTCGCCTTCAATCTTTCCTAGCATCAGAGTCTTTTCCAATGAGTCAGCTCTTCCCATCAGGTGGTCAAAGTACTGGAGTTTCAGCTTCAGCATCAGTTCTTCCAGTGAGTGTTCAGGACTGATTTCCTTTAGGACTGACTGGTTGGATCTCCTTGCTGTATAAGGGACTCTGAAGAGTTTTCTCTAGCACCACAGTTCAAAAGCATCAATTCTTTGGTGCTCAGCTTTCTTTATGGTCCAACTCTCACATCCATACATGACTACTAGAAAAACCATAGCTTTGACTAGATGGACCTTTGTTGGTATTGTCTCTGCTTTTTAATATGCTATCTAGATCGGTCATAGCTTTTCTTCCAAGCAGCAAGCATCTTTTAATTTCATGGCTACAGTCACCATCTGCAGTGATTTTGGAGCTCCAAAAAAAAGTCTGTCATTGTTTTCATTGTTACCCCATCTATTTGCCATGAAGTGATGGGACCAAATGCCACGATCTTAGTTTTCTGAATGTTGAGTTTTAAACCAACTTTTTCATTATCCTCTTTCACTTTCATCAAGAGGCTCTTTAGTTCCTTTTCACTTTCTGCCATAAGGGTGGTGTCATCTGTGTATCTGAGGTTATTGATATTTCTCCCAACAATCTTGATTCCAGCTTGTGCTTCATCCAACCCAGCATTTCAAATGATGTACTCTGCATATAAGTTAAATACTATAATAGCTGTTAATATGTTACCAGAAAAAGTGAATTTATTATGGAATAGCCAGAGTAATTGCAATTCAGGATGGGAGAAATATGTCAGACCATAGGCAAATCCAGAAAACCAGGAACGGGAACCTGCTTTTGGGAGTTGGCAGAACTGTGATAACCAAAGAGCCCATTGGAAGAGCTGGGGTTCCAAAGTATGGAGACTTCTCCATTGGTTGAGCTGCTACAGTCCCCAATCGGCTGGACTGCCCTGGGACAGAAGAAAGTTTTCTTCCTGCTGGATAGTAAGAAGTACCTTCCTGATGGAGTCCTAGATCTAAACCTCTTCCTGTTTGGAGTAATTGATGATGCATGGTGGGGCAGGAGAGCTCCCCTTATGGGCCTGGCTGACTCCAACTTTAGCTGAGTTTCTTTAATCAGTTCCACAGGGTCAATCCTCAAACAAGATTAAACAAACATGCCTTTTCTCCTTGCAGACTGAGTTCCCCACCCTCCACTAACCCCCACCCACGCAAATCTCTCATACAATCTATGCACTTTAGACTCAGCCAGCACTGAAACACACAGGTTGCCAAACCCCAGCTGTGGACCCAAGTTATCGAGCACAAGGCAGTTTTAGCAAGAAATTTGGTCTTCCTAAAATCAGAGCTTGTACTTACTACATTTCCAATGCTCATTCTCAAAGAAGTTGCCTCCAAGAAACCCAAATAAACCATAAGGCATCAAAACTTGTCTTTGGAACCACCCCGGAAGTCACACACACTCTCAGAGGTGCCTGCGGAATGCATATCCTCTAGCAGGGTGATACCAGCCTAACTTCTCTGTCTGGGTGCTGTTCCTCGTGACCCCTGCTCTCTGATGAGTGAATCCTTCTGATGTGATAATGAATACTGCAGGGATAATTACACTGGTTCCCCACCTGTAGGACATGAGGCTTTGGCAGTTAGGGGCACACAGTTTGTGCAAGGAGACCCTCAAATCCATCTGCCTGCTTTACTGTCCATAAACTCAATCTCTTAGGTGTCTCCCACAGGGTTATACCACTATTATTCAGATGTATACATGTCCTATTGTGATGAATAATATTTAACTTAAAAGAATTGTATAAGCATTAGGTAACCAATGCAAGGAAGAAAGGGAAAGATATACCCAACTGAATTCAGAGTTCCAGAGAATAGCAAGGAGAGATAAGAAGGCCTTCTTACATGAACAATGCAAAGAAACAGAGGAAAACAATGCAAAAGACTAGCGATCTCTTCAAGAAAATTGGAGATATGCAAGGATGGGCAAAATAAAGGACAGAAGTGGTAAGGCTCTAACACAAGCAGAAGAGGTTAAGAAAAGGTGGCAAGAATATATAGAAGAACTATACAAAAAGGTCTTAATGATCCGGATTACCACGATGGTGTGGTCACTCACCTAGAGTCGTACATCATAGAGTATGAAGTCAAGTGGGCCTTAGAAGCATCACTATGAATAAAGCTGGTGGAGGTGATGGAATTCCAACTGAGCTATTTAAAATCCTAAAAGATGATGCTGTGAAAGTGCTGCACTCAATATGCCAGCAAATTTGGAAAACAGCAGTGGCCACAGAACTAGGAAAGGCCAGTTTTCATTCCAATTCCAAAGAAGGTCAAAGCCAAAGAATGTTCCAGCTACTGTACAGTTGTACTCATTTCACATGCTAGCAAGTTTATGCTGAGCCTTCAGCAGTACATGAATCAAGAACTTCCAGATGTAAAAGTGAGTTTAGAAAAGGCAGAGGAATCAGAGATCAAATTGCAGACATTCATTAGATCATGGAAGACAAGAGAATTCTAGAAAAACATTGACTTCTGCTTCATTGACTAGGATAAAGCCTTTGACTGTGTGGATCACAAAAAACTGTGGAAAATTCTTAAAGTGATGGGAGTATCAGACCACCTAATCTGTTTCCTGAGAAGCCTGTATGTGGGTCACGAAGAAACAGTTATTCTAAATTGGGAAAGGAATATGATAAGGCTGTATATTCAGGCTGCTTATTTAACTTATATTCAGAGTACATCATGCAAAATGCTGGGCTGGATGAATCACAAGCCAGAATCAAGACTGCTGGGAGAAATATCAACAACCTCAGATATTCAGATGATACCACTCTAATCGCAGAAAATGAAGAGGAACTGAAGAGCCTCTTGATGAAGGTGAAAGAGGAGAGTGAAAAAAGTCAATATTCAAAAAACTAAGATCATGGCATCCAGTCCCATCATTTCATGGCAAATAGGGAAAAAGTTTAAGCAGTGACAAATTTTCTTTTCTTGGGCTCCAATATCACTGCAGATGGTGACTGTAGCCATGAAATTAAAAGATGCTTGCTCCTTGGAAGGAAAGCTATGACAAACCTAGACAGCATATTAAAAAGCAAAGACATCACTTTGCCAACAAATATCCATCTAGTCAAAGCCATGGTTTTTCCAGTAGTCATGTATGGATGTGAGAGTTGGACCATAAAAAAGGGTGAGTGCCAAAGAATTGATACATTAGAATTGTGGTTCTGGAGAAGATTCCCGAGAGTCCCTTGGACTGCAAGTAGATCAAACCATTCAATCCTAAAGGAATTCAACCCTGAATATTCATTGGAGGGACGGATGGTGGAACTGAAGCTCCAATACTTTGGCCACCTGATGCGAAGAAACGACTCATTGGAAAAGATTCTAATACTGGGAAAGATTGAAGGAAAAAGGAGAAGGGGGCAACAGAGGATGAGATAAATATCTCAATGGACATAAATTTGAGCAAACTCCAATAGATAGTGAAGGACACGGAAGCCTGGAGTGCTGCAGTCCATGGGGTCACAAAGAGTTGGACACCACTTAGTGACTGAACAACAACAATCAATCAATAGATGCTAAATACACACCTACTATCACATGAGAACTGAACCCCTAGCTTAATGGTACTCAACAAAAACTTTCAGAAAGAGCCCCATAGCTAGTGATTCTCATGGTGGAGTTTCAGACACAGAAGCAGCTCAGGAGATGAATAAGTGAAGGCTACCAGTCTATCTGGTCACCTTCAAATCACATTGAGATGGGAGCTCAGCTCATGTGCAGTGTGGCTTTATTGAGAAACACAAATCCATGGACTTGAACTGGGGCAGCTATGCCCAGGCAGCATAGCACACACCCCCTTCTTCACTCTCCTGATGTGGAAAAGAGGGTGAGATCCACATGCATCACACACCCAGTACATGGAAATCATAACCACAAGCAGTAAGGAAAGAAAGCAAAAGGACTGGGCCTAGCAGTGGGAAAGTGTGCAGATGAGTTACTGACCGTTGTCTCAGCCAAGGACATCTGATTGCAAGCAACAGACATTGACTCTGGACTAATGAGATCAGAAAAGAAGTATCAGATGAAAAGCTGAAGAATCCAGCTTTAGAAAGACTAGAAGGAAGCTCCTGGGAACTGATACTTTAGGAAAGCTCCAACCAGTTTCCATCCATGAGGTATTTTACCAAGATTGGGATTCTTTCGGAAGTGCACAGGCTTGGCTAGAAGAGAGCAGGAGACCATGAGTAGTAGCGTCCCCCTAATCCCTACCAAGACTGAGGAAGGCACGACCCTCAACACGAAAACCAGAGACAAAGTGGAAGGATGCTGAGCACAGAGGAAATGTCTACTTTCTTTCCAAGACTCCATCTCTTCCTCTTTGATGTGGAATAGATGGACTACACTGTGAAACACAGACCCTTGTGTGGTTCCCAGGAAGGGCGTAACCTGTGATAGTCTCCAAATCTTTCCTCCAGAAAATAAAGGTGTTGTCACTGTCTCGCTAAAGAATGTACCCCCAGCTCAGATGGAAGAATTTTCATGGCCAATCCCGCCATTTTGGAGATTTCCTGAACCTCAAGTTACAGCAGACAGTGATGCACCTTGATCCATCACTTCTCGCCAGAGGAATAAAAAACAGTTTTACATGAGTCCTTTCTTGTAGGCCAACTGGGGCTGATATTGAGGAAGCCACTCAATGGCTGATGCATCTGAAGTCCCGGACTATGAGAGTTGTTCATTTCTGGCATTAAGTGTCTGCCTCTGGCTCCCTCATTATGAGCATTCTTATAATGTATGCTCACCTAGGAAGTTGCTAAACAATCTAATCCCCAAATCTTGTTTTATTTACATAAATATTGTTTTATTTCCCACTGATGTACACACACACGTGCGCGCGTGCGCGCACACACACACACAGAGATCCATTTCTCTTAAAAAAATAAGTGACGCTAGGTCAAAGATACATTTTGCCCACATATTTTGCAACTTTGGGGATTGCCTATTCCAGTTTGGATGTGGGCACTTCCCAGGCACTTCCTGATGGATGGGTTTTGGCTGTTTTCTCTACTTTTTCTTGGCTCTAATTTTTGCCAACTTAAACATTTTTGCTTAGTTTCAACATCTTTTTTCCATTGAATGAATTATTTCTATTGCTTCACCATTTCAGGGTTTTTTCCCCTTCTCAAAAGTATGAAATTTGACAGAAATAATTTACTGATAAAGAGTTATTGAAAAATGAAGTCATTGCAAGTTATGAAATTTAAAAATCCAACTCTGGTGAATCTGTTTGCAATAATGACCCTTTCATCTTTCAGCACTTTTTAATGCTAAAAACAAAGTGATAATGTTGGCCTTCTCAGTCGGTTAAGGATTTTTTCACCCTAAGAACAATGAGAAGACACTGAATGATATTTGACAGATGATAAAATGACCGGATTTGTGTGTTTAGCAGATTTTGCTAGCTATTGAAAATGGATTGGAAATTGGGAGTGAAAGGTGAGAAGAGAGGCAGTGAAAGCAGATCAATTCAGTTCAGTCGCTAAGTCGTGTCCGACTCTTTGCGACCCCATGAATCGCAGCACACCAGGCCTCCCTGTCCATCACCAATTCCTGGAGTCTACCCAAACCCATATCCATTGTGTCGGTGATGCCATCCAACCATCTCATCCTCTGTCGTCCCCTTCTCCTCCGGCCCTCAATCTTTTCCAGCATCAGGGTCTTTTCCAATGAGTCAGTTCTTTGCATCAGGTGGCCAAAGTATTGGAGCTTCAGCTTCAGCATCAGTCCTTCCAGTGAACACCCAGGACTGATCTGCTTTAGGATGGACTGGTTGGATCTCCTTGCAGTCCAAGGGACTCTCAAGAGTCTGCTCCAACAGATAAAAGGTGTTAATATGGGCGGAAGGCAGCAGCAGCCTGAACCAAATGGCGACAGTGGAGTTGGAGAGAAGCAGGTGACCAGGGAAGTGATCAAACTAGGTGATCAGCAGAGACAAAGCTGAATCAAACATTAAGAAGGTAAGGTAAATGGGAATTCCCTGGTGGTCCAGGGGTTAAGATTCTCTCTTCTAATACAAGGGGTGTGGGATCAATCCCTGGTCTGGGAACCAAGATCCCACATGCCACCAGGTACAGCCAAAAAAAATTTTTTTTAAAAAGTAAGATAAAAAATTCCATACACAGAAAGGCAAGATTACATTCCTAATTACTGACTCTCCTTCAGAACAAATATCACAGACCAAACATAGTCATTGGTGTCACATCCATTTCTTTTGAAAATAAGAAGATCAACCTTCAAAGACCTAAATTCTAAATAATTTTAATGATAAAGGTAATTTAGAATAGACAATGTTGAATAACTAGCCTCTCCAAAGTTTCAAGAAAAATCCATCCTCCCCATTCTCCACTATAAACGCACTTGAAATTGAACAGCAGGAATATTTAGAAAGAAACATTCTCTTTATGTTTTTTCTCCCAAGATGGATGGTGTTCTTACTCAGAGTCTTAAGTGTCAGAATAAAGAACGCCCATGAGGTTTTAGTAAAGTGAGATAAACATTCTCAGAAGCACGATTGTGGCTTAAAAAAAAAAATCAACACTTTTCCATAAAGGAGTACTCCTTTGGGAAGAGAAAGTTTTCTTTATGATTTTTGCAGCCACACACAGATGAAGAATATGAAAAAGGCATAATATATCAATTATGGAAACATGGCTACATTTTAAGAGCCCACAGGCTTTTTCCAGATACATCTTAAATCTTCAACTCAGGAATTCCCAATCAAGAGAGGATTGAGTGCTCTTGTTTCTAAAATCACTCTGATTTCCTTCTTGTTAAACACTTAACATCAATAACACAGTCGATTGGCTTGGAAAGTGTTTGTGGATCAAAAACTCTTTGGAAAAGGGCATGGTAGCAGGCCATCTGTACTTTTTTTTTTTTTTTTTACAAAGAACTGACTCCTGGTCAGGGAACTAGATCCCACATGCCGCAGCTAAGGAGTTCACAGGCCATAAGGTACACCTCAAGACCCCGCATGACACAATGTAGATAGATGATCCCAGGTGTTGCAACTAAGAACCTGAGCAGCAAATAAATAAACAACAAAAAAACAAACCTGACTCTGGGTGTCTTGGACAGAGTAGGCTGTGATTGGAAGGATGCTGGGGCTGGCTGATGTGACGGTAGGTTAGGGCCCCAGAACCAAGGGGGTTATGAAAAGCACAGGGTCCCAGGAATGACCTGCACACCCCTCCTTAGCCTGTGAAGCACCAAGGCCACTGCTGCCCCATGGTTTTCAGGCTTCAGAGCCTGGAAGGGCCACTGAGCCCAAGTTCCTACCCCAAGGCCCCACAAGACGGAAGACCCCTCAAAGGAGGCAGTCCCAGAGGGGCGTGGATGCCAGACAGCCTCTGTCTGGTCCAGGTGCCCCTCTAGGGTCACCTCTCAGATCATTCTTTCCTAGGTTCCTTGGATCTGACGAATTTACCCCAAACTGTTATAAAATCAGATCTTACTAATTTGTTATTATAAGAACCCATATGGGGCGGGGGCAGGGGGGTTGCAGTGGGGATTAACAACGACACTGACAAAGACATGAAAGATTTCTAATAAATAAAACTATCAATAAAATGGAAGATTGCTTATCTACTTAGAGGCTTCCCTGGTGGCTCAGATGGTAAAGAGTCTGCCTGCAATGCAGGAGACCTGGGTTTGATCCCCAGGTCAGGAAAAATCCCATGGAGAAGGAAACTGCAACCCACTCCTGTATTCTTGGACTTCCCTGATAGCTCAGTTGGTAAAGAATCCTCCCTCAATGTGGGAGACCCAGGTTTGATCCCTGGGTTGGGAAGATCCCCTGGAGATGGGAAAGGCTACCCACTGCAGTATACTGGCCTGAAGAATTCCATGGGCTGTATAGTCCACAGGGTCTCCAACAGTCGGACATGACTGAGCGACTTTCACTTCACTTTCCAGTATTCTTGCCTGGGAAATCCTGAAGAGTCAGACACGACTGAGTGACTAACATCTTCAGTTTGACACTAAGACTGTTTAACTATTTAAGAGAATTCAGTGTTTTGGAACCCTGATGAATTTATTGGTAGTCATATCACATATCAATAACCTCAGATATGCAGATGATACCACCCTTATGGCAAAAAGTGAAGAGGAACTAAAAAGCCTCTTGATGAAAGTAAAAGAGGAGAGTGAAAAAGTTGGCTTAAAGTTCAACATTCAGAAAACTAAGATCATGGCATCTGGTCCCATCACTTCATGGGAAATAGATGGGGAAACATTGGAAACAGTGTCAGACTTTATTTTTTGGGGCTCCTAAATCACTGCAGATGGTGACTGCAGCCATGAAATTAAAAGATGCTTGCTCCTTGGAAGGAAAGTTATGACCAACCTAGACAGCGTATTAAAAAGCAGAGACATTACTTTGCCAACAAAGGTCCGTCTAGTCAAGGCTATGGTTTTTCCAGTAGTCATGTATGGATGTGAGAGTTGGACTATAAAGAAAGCTGAGCTCAGAAGAATTGATGCTTTTGAACTGTGGTGTTGGAGAAGACTCTTGAGAGTCCCTTGGACTGCAAGGAGATCCACCCAGCCCATCCTAAAGGAGATCAGTCCTGGGTGTTCACTGGAAGGACTGATGCTGAAGCTGAAACTCCAATACTTTGGCCACCTCATGCGAAGAGTTGACTCATTGGAAAAGACCCTAATGCTGGGAAGGATTGGGGGCAGGAGGAGAAGGGGACGACAGAGGATGAGATGGCTGGATGGCATCACTGACTCGAAGGACATGGGTTTGGGGGGACTCCGGGAGTTGGTGATGGACAGGGAGGCCTGGGGTGCTGTGATTCATGGGGAGTGATTCATGATTCGCAAGGAGTCGGACACGACTGAGCGACTGAACTGAACTGAACATACCACATAAGTAGATAAGCTATTGGGGCTGGAGTAACTGATTCTTTGTATGTTAAAACCGAGCCTGTAAATGGCAGCACTTACCTGCTTTTGAGCAAATAAAGCTTGGTTTAAAAAACAAAACAAAACGCTGGGCTTCTTGACCAGTATTTCCAGCTGAGTGGCTCCTCCCCAGCACAGGTGGTTACCTGCTGGACACGGAGCGGCAACCTGACACACTGCTTCCCCCAGCACCTCATGGCGGCGCTTTCCTCGCTGAAAGGCACGCCCTCTCCTGAGCCTGTCCACAAAGCCTTCTATTCTGAGTCTGGAAACAGGACCACAGGGGAGATGGAGAACTATGAGCTGATCCCCTCAAGCCGCGTCAAGTTGCCCTAGCCCCGTGAGGAGGAGGTCGGGGACCCGACGCTGACTGCGGCCCAGAGGAGGGCTGAGCCCGAGAAGGCGTCGGCGCTGGGCCTCCCGCTGAACGTGCAGGCCTGCAAGGTGGGCTCGCCGCAGCCAGGCACTACAGGGGCTTGCTGCGCCCCTAAACGCTCCCTCCTGCTCCCTGGAGCCCAGATCCTCCTGCTGGAAGAAGACATGGTCCTCTACCTACTGTCCGAGCTCGCCTCAGAGCCGCCTCAGAGGGGCTGGTACTGGCTACAAGATGGCCGCCGCCCCCGGGGCCTCGGCCGCGTGCTCGTGAGCTACCAGATGCATCCGCCGGCCGTCACCCCTGGTGTTTGACGGTGTGCAGGGCCACCACCCCGGGGACCACGTCACCCTGGACCACTGAGGGGAGGCGCCGGGTGGCCCGGCCAGAGGCGGTCAGGGCCGTGAGGTCCGGTGTTTGTCTCCAGGGCCGAGAGCCCAGCGAGGCCCATCTCGCTGTTGGCCCATCAGTGGGAGGCCTTGTGTGGCCAGGAGCGGCCCCGTGGAGCTCACAGCGGAGGCTCGCCTGGGTGGCAGCTGGTCCTTTCTGCCCGCAGTGTCTGGCCCAGTGTCCGCCCAGGGCCGGGAAGCCTTTGCTGTTCTCAAAATGTTTTCTCTTTCAGTACCTTCTTTTGACTGTCCTCCCAGAGAATGTGAACATGGGCGTTCAGTTGGCTCTTTCTAATCTTGGGGGTGAAGGCGCCAGCCCCCCCCCCCCCCCCCCCCCCCCCCCGCAGACCTGTTGCCCGCCCCCCTACTGCTGTGTGGCGGGGTGCACCAGTGTCCTGTCTTCTGTCCTGGGTCTGCTGTTAACGTGTGCGCCCTGGGTCTGCGTTACTCTTTCACGGGTCCTCTGCCGAGATGTCAAGTCTAGTCTTGTCATTGCTGTCACGGTGGGCACTGGCTGCTCATCACCAAGCTGGCAGTGAAATGCACATTGAAAGTGCCCACCCCACGCAGTTTTCCAGCGGGGAGGCCTCTCCTGGTTCAGACAAGTGGGAGAGCCCCCTGGGGGCGGGCAGCCCACCCAGGCCTCGGGGCTGAGAGGGCTCGGAGCAGGGGACCTAGAACTGCCAGCATCAAGTGTGATTCCTGTTGTCTCTTTTCTCTATTTCAGTAAAGACAAGTTACACACACACACACACACACACACACACACACACACACACACACACAGAGGAAAACCTCGATTATTTAACCGGTGAAGTTGCTCAGTCATGTCCGACTCTTTGCGATCCCATGGACTGTAGCCCACCAAGCTCCTCCATCCATGGAATTTTCCAGGCAAGAGTACTGGAGTGGGTTTCCATTTCCTTCCCTGGGGATCTTCCCAACCCAGGGATCGAACCTGGGTCTCCCACATTGTAGACAGATGACTTACCATCTGAGCCACCAGGTAAGTCTGAGAAGTTAACACATTTCCCTAAAAAATCCAAACTATCTGGTACTGCCATGTATGCACTGAGGTACACAATTTGAGAACCACTGCCTTAGAGACTTGTCCTTGTCCCCCTGGCCATATGAGTCATGCACTGCACCTATATATGGCTTCTTCTGGAGGGGCAACGCCCTCCAACCTCTCTGGCAATGGCTTCCAGATTCCTCATATGACACTTCATCCTAAGGGTCACACCAGGAGTGAGTGCTGATGAGTTTCCTGGCACTGTCCTTGCTGCCGTTCCTCTGCTGCGGGGACCAAGCTTCCCCACCTGCCTGCCTTCCCCTGGTAAGAAGCCTACAGCAAAACTGACCCCGTTTACAAATTCATAGTGTCGATTTCTAGGGGCCTGCTTACACTCTAAAATGACCTGCATCCTCTGTCCCCTCCTCATGTGTGACGCAGAGAAGATTGTCAGCTGGACTGAATTATAAGGAGAGAATGAGTCCTCTCCGCTTCACCTGTGCTCCATCCAAAACAGGAAACAATGTATATGTCGGAAATGGCAGGTTGTGGAGGAGAATCCATTCTAATTAGAGCCGAAATGTCTTGGAAAGACATCCCGGGCTCTCCGGGAGAAGGAGATCGGAGCCACTGGGCATCCCAAGAACTGCTTGGTGTTGGTATGAGCTGTGCAGCCCCTGAACAAGGGAGGTGGTGTGGGGGTGCAAGTCCAATGTCTTTGCTTGACTGTGACTGAACTTGATTTCCGTTTCATTCCCCACCCCCTGCTGGGTGATGGAAAGGAAATTGCATCCAGTTCTGGGATTCCTATGACATCACACTGAACGAGATGTAATTACAGCTATTTGATCATTTCTAAACAAAAAAATGGCGATTGTGTATGGTTCTAGTGTTTTTTGGTTCCCAGGGCTGTCTCTACACTCCAGGGGCTCACACGGCGACAAAGCATGCGGGGAAGGGTCCAAGTCACTGTGGGGACCATAGGCAGGGGCCGCCTGGTCCCCGGCCAGTGTGCACTCTGCCAGGCCCCTGAGATGGCCTCGCTGGCCTAGGCTGTCCATCCCTGATCCATGCAGAGCTCCGTCTCCAAGGCTGATGAGAGGTTTGTGGTCCCCCATGCCCCTTGGGTACATGTGAAATATATGTGCCAAGCCCCCTTACTCAGCAGGATGTATGAACACCCAGACTCTCCTGGACCCTGAGCCCTTCTCTTTGTCTTTCTCGATGGCTCAGCGGGTAAAGAATCTGCCTGCAACGCAGGAGATGCAGGTTCGATCCCTGGGTTGGAAGAGGAGGAAATGGCAACCCACTCCAATATACTTGCCTGGAGAATCCCAAGGCCAGAGGAGCCTGGGGGGCTCCAGGCTACACTATAGTCTTGCAAAGACTAAAGCATAACTGAGCGTAAGCCGTGAGCAAGCCTCTTTCCTCCCTGATTTCTGCAATCTCAGTTATCCTTCCAAGCTTCTTGTTTCTGGCATAAACTTAGGGCTTTCATTCTTTAGAGCTCCAATTCAGTTTCCTGTTGGGGATGGTGCCCACACCCGCTGCACTGAAGCAGGGAGTATTAACCAGTGGACTGCCAGGAAGTCCCAGAGAGTTCTGCTTTTTAAGCTCCGATATCCCTAATGCCCTGGTGTGGGAGACAGAAAACATCTGTGTCTACTTTTATTTCTGAGCATCCCTCCTCTGAGCCAGCAGGTGCGCCCAGGGCAGTCTGAGCAAGAGGATGCCCTCGGGGGAAATAATCACATGTTTGTGCGGATGTATGTACCCTGCTGGGTGCCTAGCCCCCTCATGCCTTGCCTTATCCGGGCGCACAGAAAAATCCCTGTCGGTGGGTCAGGAGACTCTGAGCAAGAGTCTGGATTCACATTCCCAAGCTGTGCATCCCTGGGCAAGTCGCTCAGCCTCTCTCTGAACATCAGTTTCCTCAGGCCCTCGGAGTCAGAAAACCTACCGCCAACAGACCCAGAGCTCATACTCTGTCAAAGATATTTACCCAGAGGGAAAAAGTTCTTTGCAGATTCTTTGAAAATGGACCTCCTTCCTGGTGCATTAGGAGTTAACAAGACTGGAAGTAAATATACACACGTAAATTATATCAAATGTAAATAGAATTTATATAAAATAAATATATGTGTTTACTCCAGCACTGTTATATTTGAAACCATCTGTTTGTCCTTTTTTCTCCCTCCTTCATCCCCACTGACCAACCCGAATGAAAGCAGATTTTGTGGCTGGACTCCTGCCTCTTTGGATTGCAGGTGTGGTGAGATGCCTGCTTTCCCACTGGGCTGCATTCCTGTTTATTCCTGCGAACGCATGGTCTCTAAAACTGGCAACGACTTTCTCTTTGTTATGTTTACCTTCCTTTCGGAGGCCAGCCCATACTCCTGGGTGGATTCATTTCCCATTGAATTACCAAAATAGGGCAAAATCTGATAGGACAGCCAGCGTGGAAGAAAGCCTGCTTCCCAGGCCCTCACACGAGGGGCCGTCCCCCGAGCAGCGGGCCAGGGGCTGAGGGCTGGAAGCGGACGTCCTGCCCCGCCAGCACCTCCCCACCCCACCCCGGGGCCGAGGCATTGTCCTCTGTGCTCTCACGGCCGGACTAGGTGGGGCGGTCAGGGTAGTGTGGCTGGAAGGAGCCCCCGAGCAGAAATAGCCCAGCTTCCACTCCGAATGCCCACCTGACGCCCCCATCTTAGGGCGCCTCTGCCCGTGGTCCTTTTAAAGAGGAAATACTCCAGGAATGGGCTGAAACATGGCGCAGGTTTAAACCACGGGCTCTGCACACCCCACCTCTGCGGAGACAGGAAGCGCTGAGCTCTAGTAACTGAGCATCCGTAAGGGGCCCTGAGGACACGCAGCTTCGCCCAGGCCCGGCCTGAGGACGCGGGAGGGAGGGATGGCCAGAACAGACATTTCTCTGGGTCCCAGAGAGGATGCCTCAGTGATGGGCCGGCTTCAGGCTGACCCCTCATCCTGAATGTGGCCCTGTTTCTGACCTCGATGTCCTAAGACCCTCCACTTCCCAAAGATGTGAGTCTGGAGAAATCCCTTCACCTCTATCTAAACCTTTCTCCATCTCTAAAGTGAAAATAATAAACCCATCCACCCGAGAGCTGTTTTGAAGGTTCAGTGAGATAAAACGTGTGTCTAACAGTTTTATGATTTGTAAAACACCATGTGAATAAAGAGTGTTTTCTGATTCATCTTAGGATCCTTTGGAGGAGATCTTAAATTCTTTACCTTCAGCCTCTCTGAAATCAGGAATCCTGGACACAAGGTCAACTACCCTCTGCTTGAATCCTTCCTGTGTTGGGAAACTCCCTACCTTTCTCTAACAAGAAATTCACTCCCACAAGCTTTCTGAGTAAAGCTGGTTTTTTGTGAAACCGCAGTCAGCTCACAGAAGTTCCAGAGTCATTGCAGAACGATCATCATGTAGATTCAGTGACCAGTTCAGTTCAGTTCAGTTGCTCAGTTGTGTCCGACTCTGCGACCCCATGGACTGCAGCACGCCAGGCCTCCGTGTCCATCACCAACTCCCGGAATCTGCTCAAACTCATGTCCATTGAGTCAGTGATGCCATCCAACCATCTCATCCTCTGTCATCCCCTTCTCCTGATTCAGTGACCAGGTGCTTACAGAGATGCGTCTCAGATTCCAAAGTGAATGGCTTTCATCTGCCTTTTAGGAGGTTAAGTGTGTGCGTTTTTGTTTTCATTATCAGAAATACATTAAAATGGGTTGGGGGCAGGGTGTAGAAAGATGAAAGGAAAATTCACGAAGTCCCAGGCAGTAAACCCACCGTCTGAACATGGAGTAAAATGGTCTGTCCTGAGATTACTTCACTTCAGTCACTTGGAAAGCCTGCCTGAGACACTTTGGTAGAAAGCTGTGTCCATTTCTCTTTAGCCAGGACAGTTCGATGGCACTTAAAAAATCAGGGAGAGCCCTAACATAAATTGCTGCTATGAGGTGCTGCCCAGGACACCAGTGTGTTCCCAAAGTCAAGAGCTTTGTTGAGCTAAGGTTTCAGCACAAAGGTAAATCAGCTTTTTCTTTGGGATTTAGGATTTGGCAAGCATGTGAAATTAAGCACCACTTTGGGGGATTTTTATGTAGGGAGACTAGGATTTTATGAGTGTTGGGGCTTACAGTTTAAATCTGTAATCACTGTGAACACGCCAAGGTCAGGCTATAGGCACACGTGCCCCTGTGATCCACAGAGGGAAACAGAGGCAGGAGAGAAGTTGGAGGACGGGGTTTTGCAAATAGCTGTGCAACAGAATTTCAAAATCTCCTGTATGCACTGCATGCGTGGCCTAAAAGGAATCAAAGAGAAGGCTTAGGAGAAATCTCAAGAGTGTGGGATCTCCAGGAAAGGAAATATCACTGACCTTAAGCTTCACAGAGGCTAATGGGAATTCTGCAGAAGCTGTTGGTCACCAACCCAGTAGCCATTTCCTAGTCCTTGGTTAACAGATAGGGACTTCCCTGGTGGTCCAGTGGTTATGACTTTGCCTTCCAATGCAGGAAGTGTGGGCTTGATCCCTGGTTGGGGAGCTGAGATCTCATATGTCTCGTGACGAAAAAACCAAAAGATAAAACAAAAGCAGCATTATAACAAATTCAATAAAGATGTTAAAAATGGTCCATATTAAAAAAGAAAATCTTAAAAAGAAACCCCAGAAAACTGATTCTGCTCAGGAATTGAGCAGCAAGTGGTTCTGGGAGGGTGGCCCAGTGGGGGTGTCAGGGTGCAAATCTCGATTCGTCCCAGTCCCAAACTGTAGCTCTGTACAGCTTGTCAGTGACTGGTTGAAGATGGGGCATGTGACACAATTCTGACCAATGAGAAGTTGGCCAGAAAGACTGCTAGGAAGGTTTTGCTCATTTCTTAAAGAAGAAGAAATCCAAGAGGCCTTCTGTTTTTGGCATTTGGATGTTTCTGGGAAAGAATGTGATGTTTGGAGCTGTTGTAGCCATTTTCTGACCATGAGGGAACAATCTGAAAGTAAAAGCAGCAATCGTAGGATGATTAGAAGATAGAAAAATAGATAGACAAAAAAGATAGCAAAATCCTGATTCCTGAATACTGTTTCACTCCTAACCCAATCAATGCTGGTATCGCTCCCTAAAAACTTATTATTATACAAGAACTTATTATCATGCAACTTAATACTATGCAAGATTCAAATTCTTTTCTTTCAATTTATTTTACTGAAGTATAGCTAATTTACAATGTGCTAATTTCTGCTGTATACAAAGTGATTCAGTTATACATACTCTATGTACAATATATTTTTTCTATTCTTCTCCACTATTTTATCACAAGATGCTGAATATAGTTCTCAGGATCAAATTCTAACCTTACCAGTTGTGTGAATTTAAACTTCTCTGAACCACTTATTAATATTTCTGAATTGTGAAGTGGGGATACTAATTGGAGTACCTACCCTATCACTTCAGTTCAGTCACTCAGTCGTGTCCGACTCTTTACAACCCCATGGGCTGCAGCACACCAGGCCTCCCTGTCCATCACCAACTCCAGGAGCTTGCTCAAACTCATGTCCATCGAGTCAGTGTTGCCATCCAACCATCTCATCCTCTGTTGACCCTTTCTCCTCCAGCTTTCAGTCTTTCCTAGCATCAGGGTCTTTTCCAGTGAGTCAGTTCTTCACATCAGGTGCCCAAAGTATTGGAGCTTCAGCTTCAGCATCAGTCCTTCCAATGAACACTCAGGACTGATCTCCTTTAGGATGAACTGGTTGGATCTCCTTGCAGTCCAAGGGACTCTCAAGAGTCTTCTCCAACATCACAGTTTCTCACATCCATACATGACTACTGGAAAAACTATAGGTTTGACAAGAGGGACCTTTGTTGGCAAAGTAATGTCTCCGCTTTTTAACATGCTGTCTAGGTTCATCATAGCTTTTCGTCTAAGCAGCAAGCAACTTTTCATTTCATGGCTGCAGTCACCACCTGCAGTGATTTTGGAGCCCAAGAAATTAAAATCTGTCACTGTTTCCATTGTTTCCCCATCTATTTGCCATGAAGTGATGGGACCAGATACCATGATCTTAGTTTTCTGAATGTTGAGTTTTAAGCCAGCTTTTTCATTTTCTTCTTTCAGTTTCATCAAGGGGCTCTTTAGTTCCTCTTCACTTTCTGCCATAAGGGTGTCATCTGCATATCTGAGGTTATTGATATTTCTTCTGTCAATCTTGATTCCAGCTTGTGCTTCATCCAGCCCAGCATTTCTCATGATGTACTCTGCATATAAGTTAAATAAGCAGGGTGACAATATATAGACTTGACATACTCCTTATCCTATTTGGAACCAGTCTGTTGTTCCATGTCCAGTTTTAACTGTTGCTTTCTGACCTGCATACAAATTTCTCAGGAGGCAGGTAAGGTGGCCTGGTATTCCCATCTCTTGAAGAATTTTCCAGTTTGTTGTGATCCACACAAAGGCTTTGGTGTAGTCAATAAAGCAGAAGTAGATGTTTTTCTGGAATTCTCTTACTTTTTCTATGATCCAACAGAGATTGACAATTTGATCTCTGGTTCCTCTGCCTTTTCTAAATCCAGCTTGAACATCTGGAAGTTCTTAGTTCATGTATTGCTGAAGCCTGGCTTGGAGAATTTTGAGCATTATTTTGCTAGCATGTGAGATAAATACAATTGTGCAATAGTTTGAACATTCTTTGGCATTTCCCTTCTTTGGGATTGGAATGAAAACTGACCTCTCCAGTCCTGTGGTCACTTCTGAGTTTTCCAAGTTTGCTGACATATTGAATGCAGCACTTTCACAGCATCATCTTTTAGGATTTGAAATAGCTCAACTGGAATTCTGTCACCTCCACTAGCTTTGTTCGTAGTGATGCTTCCTAAGGCCCACTTGACTTCATCCAGGATATCTGGAATGTCTAGTTACCTAGAATGTGTCTAGGTGAGTGATCACACCATCATTGTTATCTGGGTCGTTAAAATCTTTTTTTAATAGTTCTGTGTATTCTTGCCGCCTCTTCTTAATATCTTCTGCTTCTGTTATGTCCGTATCTTTCCTGTCCTTTATTGAGCCCATCTTTGCATGAAATGTTCCCTTGGTATCTCTAATTTTCTTGAAGATATCTCTAGTCTTTCCCATTCTATTGTTTTCCTCTATTTCTTTGCATTGATTGCTGAGGAAGGCTTTTTTTTTTTATCTCTCCTTGCTGTTCTTTGAAACTCTGCATTCAGATGAGTATATCTTTCCTTTTCTCCTTTGCCTTTAGCTTTTTCTCAGCTATTTGTAAGTCCTCTTCAATCAACCGTTTTGCCTTTTTGCACTTTTTTTTTCCTTGGGGATGGTCTTGATCACTGTCTCCTGTATAATGTCACGAACCTCCATCATAGTTCTTCAGGCACTCTGTCTAACAGATCTAATCCCTTGAATCTGTTTGTCACTTCCACTGTATAATCATAAGGGATTTGATTTAGGTCATACCTGAATGGTCTAGTGGTTTTCCCTACTTTCTTCAATTTAATTTTGCAAGCTGAATTTTGCAATAAGGAGTTCATGATCTGAGCCACAGTCAGCTTCCAGACTTGTTTTTGCTGACTGCATAGCGTTTTTTCCATCTTTGGCTTCAAATAAGGTAATTAATCTGATTTTGGTGTTGACCATCTGATGATGTCCATGTGTAGAGTCGTTTTGTGTGTTGTTGGAAGAGGGTGTGTGCTATGACCAGTGCGTTCTCTCGACAAACCTCTGTTACTCTTTGCCTTGTTTCATTTTGTACTCCAAGGCTAAACTTGCCTGTTACTCCAGATATCTGTTAACTTTGTACTTTTGCATTCTAGTTCCTGATGATGAAAAGGACATCTTTTTTTTGGTGTTGCTTCTAGGAGGTCTTGTAGGTCCTCTTAGAACCGTTCAGCTTCAGCTTCTTCCACATTACTGGTTGGGTCATAGACTTGAATTACTGTGATGTTCAATGGTTTGCCTCCGAATCGAACAGAAATCATTTTGTCATTTTTGAGATTGCACCCAAGTACTGCGTTTCAGACTCTTTTGTTGACTATGTGGGCTACTCCATTTCTTCTAAGGGATTCTTGCCCACAGTAGTAGATATAATGGTCATCTGAATTAAATTCACCCATTCTAGTCCATTTTAGCTCACTGATTCCTAAAATGTCAATGTTCACTCTTGCCATCTCCTGCTTGACCACTTCCAATTTACCTTGATTCATGAACCTAACATTCCAGGTTCCTACGCAATATTGTTCTTACAGCATCAGACTTTACTTTCATCACCAGTCACATCTACACCTGGGCGTGTTTTTTCATTTTGGCTCCATCTCCTCATTAGTGTTGTTAAAATTAAAAAAATTAATACATGGAAAATGTTAGAGCAATACCTGGCATATAGTAACCACTCAAACATTTAAAAATTTTCTATCATTTAAGTCATTTTATGTTGAATCTTTCAGCTTTTTATTTTGAAAGTGTTTTGTATAAAATGGCAACTTTCAATTAGCTGTTTTTCCTGTCAAAAAGCTAGGAAACAACAAAAAGATAAACAAGTCCTTACAAAATGGACATGGATTTCAACAGACATTTCTCCAAAGAAGATAGAGAATAGCCCATAAACACATGAAAAAATGTTCAGCGTCATTAGTCATTAAGGAAATGCAAGCTAAAACGACAATGAGATACCACCTCAATACCCACTAAGATGGTCATTTAAAAATTATGACCAGCATTGGTGAGGATGTGGAGAAACTGGCGTTTGTACATTACTGGTGGGAGTGCAAAATGGCTCAGCTGCTGTGGAAACCAGTTTCGAGATCCTCAAAGAGTGACTACAGAGTTAGTGTGTGAGCTGCCATCCCTGTCCCGGTGCTCACCCAGAGGAACTGAAGGCAGGGCTCACGCAAGCCCCGGGACACACATGCTCACAGCAGCACTTTTCACAAAAGGTGCGAATGTCCAAATGTCCACCCAGAGTGAGTGGATAAACACGAGGCATGCATACAATGGAATAGTGTTCAATCATACATACTGGAAAATGGGATGAGGTGAATATCACATTCACAGAAGCAACAAAATGATACTATATGTGGGACCAAATACAACAGAAACATACAACCTGGACAGAAAGAAAGCTGAGTAGTGCAGAGAAACACCATGCCTCTGAATGAGAAGGCTCAAGGCTGCTAAGATACAACCTAGTTCCCAATTAACCTGCATGTTTAATAGGACTTTACTTTTTTAACTTGCCAAATTGAGTTCTAAATTCCACTGGAGGAATCTGTTCGTGAGGAATTAACATAATATTTTAAAATTAAAGGGGACAAGCCCTACCCTATGGTAAGACATATTTCCAAGCACTATAATTTAGGAAATTTATCAATGTAGGAATGAAGAAGTAGATTACGAGACCAGAAATCTAGAAATGAGAATTTATCATATACTAGATTGCTTCCCAGGTGGCACCAGTGGTAAACAAACTGCCTGCCAATGCAGGAAATGCAGAAGACTCAGGTTCGATCCCTGGGTCAGGAAGATCCCCTGGAGGAAGAAATGACAAGCCACTGCAGTATTCTTGCCTGGAAAATCCCACAAAGGGCCTGGCAGACTATACAGTCCGTGGGGTCGCAAAAGAGCCAGACACAACTGAACAAATGAGCACACACCTGAGACAGCCAATGGAAAAAAGTAGGAGAAAGATAGACTAATTGCATCATCTGGGAACATGTGGATGAAAACTAACATGCAGAAATAAATTCAAAGGGATTAACTGTTCACATGGAGAGAGGAGACCACAATAGAACTAGGAGAAAATGCAAGCATGCATTTACACCATATTTGGATGGGGAAGGCCTGGCTAAGCATGACTCCAGGGCAGAGATTACTAAAAAAAAAATTGCTAGATACATTTGACTGTATATAAGAAATGAAAAGACAAATGAAAAGTTGGGGAGATAATTGCAATATGCATGATAGTAAGGAATTAATCTCTAAAATATGTAAAGAGCCCTTATAAGTCAATAACAAAATAGTAATACCTTAACAGAAAAATAGAACAAACATATGAACAAAAAATTATTAGAGTTTATTCATGGGTACTGAAGTATTTCATATGATCTAAGGGAAGACTGTGAAAATGGGTCATGTGTTCAACAAGCATTTCTTGAGGAGTCCTTGCCAAGTGTTCAGTTTCCAGTGAGCTAAGGTGCAGTCCTACCTTCTTGGATGCAACAGGTTATGCTGCTGTAATGAATTAATCTCAATGGCTTAACACACAAAGAAAGTATTTATCCATCTTATTTCATGTCCAATACAGTCAATGATGCCTTCCCTGGTGGTAAAAACATTCTTCCTGTAATGCAGGAGACCTGGGTTCAATCCCTGGGTCAGGAAGATCCCCTGGAGAAGGGAATGGCAACCCACTCCAGTATTCTTGCCTGGAGAATCCCATGGACAGAGGAGCCTGGCAGGCCACAGTTCATGGGGTCACAAAGAGTCAGGCATGACTAAGCAACTAATATTTTCACTTTCACTCACAGCCAATGAAGGGAGCTTTGCTTCCTATTCCCCCCATTAATCAAAAAATTCCAATACCCAAATACACCATTCAACAACTATAATATTTGGTTTTCTAGGCAAGGCCTCCCTTTCACATTTGATGATCTTGAGTGTGCTAAGTCGCTCAGTCACGTCCGACTCTTTGTGATCCCATGGGCTGTAGCCCACCAGGCTCCTCTGTCCATGGGATTCTTTAGGCAAGAATACTGGAGTGGGTAGCCATTCCCTTCTCCAGGGTTGATGATCTTAGTACATCTTCAAAAGGCCCAGACTGTTAACAGATACTTAAGCTGCATATTGGAATTGTGTCTGCACTCATTCTTTTTAATAATGAAGCTGCATAACAGGGAGGAAGAGCTAACTTTAGAGGTATTGATTCCAGCTTCCTTGCCAGGGTGAAATACAAAAGAACAAACGCTTATTGGTTTAAGAATAGCTTTCATCATCAAATATGCTAGTGGTTAAAACTGATCTGGCTGCTCTGAAGTTCCTCACACTGTCTTACATTTTGCAAAAAAGAAAAAAAGGGGGGAGCAGGTGAGCGGGGGGGAAGGCCCTCTGGGCGGAAGCAGGTCGTCCCTGCTGGGCCTGAACCCACGGGTTAACGTCTCAGAGCCCAGCTCCAGCCACCCTCTGTCGTTCTCCTCTCTAGGGCTTTCAGCCACGCTTGTCAGGAAAGAAAAGGTGCTTGTTTTCTTCCTCATTGTACAGAGCAGCTGAGCAGTGTCTGCATGACTTCTTGAACAAAGAATGTGGTTCAGACCTTCTTATTGCTTACTTACTTCATTTAAAATTTAACAGATGTCAGTTGTGACACATAAACACTTTCTCCCCAGGCGATGGATTAAGGCAAATTTCATTTTACGCCTGGCACGAAAGACACGCTCTATTTTGTGCTGAAAGACCTTTTTTTCTTTTTTTTTTTTGAAGAAAGGAAAAACCATTCTGGCTTAAAATTCAGTTAATAATGGAAGAAAACCAATTTCCACAAAGGCATTGTCCTGGAAAGCTTTATTGGCTTCGGGCGCCACCTAATGGGCGCATGGAAGATTACACAGGGCTGTCCCACCGGCTTGCACCCAAGGTGCAGTGAACACAAAAGCAGCGTGTCGCGGCAAATACGGTTCATGCAGATTTCTGTGCCAGGTGAGACGTTGCCTTCAAGTTTTACGTCTGTCTCCAATTAGTTACAGAGCCTTGGGTGAGCCCCTCAACCTCTCTGAACCCCAGGTGTGTGTGCTAAGTCGCTTCAGTCGTGTTCCACTCTTGGCGACCTCATGGACTGTAGCCCGCCAGGCTCCTCTGTCCGTGGGATTCTCCAGGCAGGAATACTGCAGTGGGTTGCCATGCCTTCCCCCAGGGGATCTTCCCAACCCAGGGATGGAACCCTAGTCTCTTGTATCTCCTGCATCGGCAGGGGCAATCTTTATCACCAGCACCACCGGGGAAGCCCCTGAACCTCAGGATCACTACCTAAATGGAGGTTCTCCAAGCCTTCTTTGTTGGATTGTTGGGAGGGTGTGTTTGCAAGCAACTGTAAACCTAGCCTCTCAGATTCAGTTGATAACCTGTTGTGATGTCATAAAATCATTAGGCCCTACTTATTTTGTGTTCCTCCTTTTGATAGAGATACGGCTTCAGAGGTACACTTCTCATCAACATGAAAAATAATAACCGTGAGGGTGAACAGCAGGGGCTTGCTGCCCTTGAGGTTGGGGAAGTGACGGAAATTGTGGAGACGGTGGCAACCTGGATGTGTCTGGTCTCAGGGAGTGGCCAGAAGGAACTGTGGGACTCGGGGGCCAGATTTCCCTCTTCGCCAAAAGAAGTCAACCACCTGCGTGGAGATGCCGCTCTGTAAACTGACCCACATTTTAAAACGGTGCAGGGGCTAAAGAAGTGGTACATAGGGACTGGATTCAGCCGGTGGATCTCCAATCGCAATCTCTGCGGTTCATTTTCATAGATGTGGGAGAAGACAGGGATCCCGGGTCTGGGGGAGCGGGCGGTGAACGTCCAGAGACAGGAGCAGGGTTGGGGGTCTGATGGCACCACCGCGCTGGCCGAGGTGAGAGGCACCGCCCGGCAGAGGCCCGGGTAAGCCTTGCCCGGATATAACTGCCCATTCCTGCTCTCCCGCACATCCTTCCTCTTCCCTGGGACGACTCTCCCTGGAGCCTCCCGCCTCCCTGATGGGACCCCTCAGAGTCGGGCGGTCACTGGCGGCCTCGGGAAGCGCCCCAGGCCCAAGTCAGAGCTGCAGATAACGTCACTCGCACTGTGACCCTGGCGGGCACCTCCAGCTCTCGGGGTCTCTGTTTCCTGAGCTGTAAAGTGTGGGAGGGGAAAACCTTGCTTCTCAGGATGATGCCTGGGTCATGTGATACGACATGTGAGGCAGTGCTTTGCAAACTTGAAAGGGCTGAACATTACTTGGTTATTTTAAGACTATGCCATCTACACATCCCGGTGTTCACAGCAGCATTATTTACAATTGCCAAAATACGGAAGCAACCTAAATGTCCATCAATGATGAATGGATAAAGAGGATGTGACTGATAGATATACATATCAATATATCTGAGCATTGTGGCTGAGACTGTAAAGAGTTTGCCTGCAATGCATGAGACCTAGGTTCGATCCCCCAGAGAAAGGAATGGCAACCCACTCCAGTGTTCTTGCCTGGAGAATTCCATGGACAGAGGAGCCTGGGGTCCATGCGGTCACAAAGAGTTGGACACAACCTAGCAACTAACAGTTTCACTTTTTTCGCGTATATATTTTGTAATAACTGTAAGTGGAAAGTAACATTTAAAAATTTTTAATGAAAAAATCATGCCACTTACTTTGTTCAGTTCTTAAATGCTGGAAGTGCAGCATTAAAAATCATTCATTCATTCACCAAATATTTATGGAACAACTATTGTGTGTCTGGCATTTCTAAGCAATGACTAAGACAGACATTTGGATCTTCCCGTTGTGGAATGCAAATTCGGGAGAAGTATGGGGGCAGAGAATAAGAAAATGGAGCAAGAAGAAAGAGGGGAAGAAGAAGGGAGGCAGGGGGAAAGGGAATGAAAGAGGGATGGGGAAGAGAAGAAGGAAGGACAGAAGAGGCTTGAAATCAGCCACAGTAAGAGTGCTCACACCACTTACAGACTGCAAGCAGGGCCCTTCCCAAGGGCTGATTGTTAAACCTTTACATCAGGTATTGACAAAAGAGATAAAATAGAACAGGACAGAGGCCCAAAAAGAGACCCACACATATACGGACACTGATTTTCCCCCCAAAGGTATGGAGAAACGATGGTTTTTTCAACAGATGGTGCTGTAAAGATTTGGATATTCAAATTAAACAATAATAATCCACACTTTACATCATTTATAAAAATGAACTGAAAATGGGTTAAGCGTAAAACCTAAAATGTTAAAACTTCTAGAAGAAAATCTTTATGACCTTGGGCAGGCAAAGATTTCTTAGCTATGACACCAAAACTACAATTCAAAAAAGGACAAATTGGATTTCATCAAAATTTAAAACTTCTGGTCTTCAGATGACACAATTAAGAAAATGAGAAAACAAGATAGAGATTGGAAAAAATATTTATTTGCACAGAATATATTGGACAAGAAACTTACACCCAGAGAAAAGAACTCTCAAAATTCAGTAATTAAAAAAACAAGTGATTCAATAAAACAATGACCAAGTGATTTGTGTACTTCTACAAAGAAGTCCTGTGGTTGATAGATAAACGCAAGGAAAGATGTCCAAACTCATTAGCCGTGAGGGAAATGCAAGTTAAAACCACAACACATCTGTTTTAAAAGCAAAATCAAAAGGACTGACTATGCCAAGTGTCGGCAAAGATGTGCAGAAGCTGGAACTCTCCCACACTGCTGGTGGGCGTGCAAAATGGAGAACAGTTTGGCAGTGACAGTGTCAAACATCCACCTAGCACATGATCCAGTCATTGCATATGCCCAGGTTTCCATGTGAGAAATGAAAATGCATGTCCATACAAAGACTTACACAGAAATGTTTATAAGAACAGTTAACACTGGGTTTAAAAGTCCTAAACCGGAAACAACCCAAATGTTGATCAATAGGTGAACAGAAGAAATTCTGATATATGATGAAATACTATTCGACAATAAAAAAGAATATACAACAACATGGATGAATGTCAAAATAATTGTGTGATATCATTTTGAAAATAAATTTGCTTGAATGTATATTTTGGCAAAACTTTGAAAAGAAAAATAAGTGAATCCATGGATACCAAGAATCAATGCACTTAATTAAATGTGAAAGATAATACAAGAAAGACATTAAGATATTTAGAAGAAGTGGCAAGAATACACAGAACTATACAAAAAAGATCTTCATGACCCAGATAACCACAATGCTGTGATCACTCACCTAGAGCCAGACATCCTGGAATGCGAAGTCAAGTGGGCCTTAGGAAGCATCACTATGAACAAAGCTAGTGGAGGTGACAGAATTCCAGTTGAGCTATTTCAAATCCTAAAAGATGATTCTGTGAAAGTGCTGCAACTCAATATGCCAGCAAATTTGGAAAACTCAGCAGTGGCCACAGGACTGGAAAAGGTCAGTTTTCATTCCAATCCCAAAGAAAGGCAATGCCAAAGAATGTTCAAACTACCACACAATTGCACTCATTTCACATATTAGCAAAGTAACGCTCAAAATTCTCCAAGTGAGGCTTCAATAGTACATGAACCATGAACTTCCAGACATTCAAGCTGGATTTAGAAAAGACAGAGGAACCAGAGATCAAATTGCCAACATGTGTTGGATCATAGAAAAAGCAAGAGAGTTCCAGAAAAATATCTACTCCTGCTTTATTGAGTATGCCAAAACCTTTAGTCAAAGGCTGTTGTGGACCACAACAGACTATAAAATTCTTCAAGAGATGGGAATACCAGACCACCTTACCTGACTCCTGAACAATCTGTATGCAGGTCAAGAAGCAACAGTTAGATCCAGACATGGAATAAGGGACTGGTTCCAAATTGGGAAAGGAGTATGTCAAGGGTGTATATTGACACCCTGCTTATTTAACTTATATGCAGAGTACATCATGCGAAATGCCGGGCTGGATGAAGCACAAGCTGGGATCAAGATTGCCAGGAGAAATACCAATAACCTCAGATATGCAGATGACACCCTTATGGCAGAAAGTGAAGAGGAACTAAAGAGCCTCTTGATGAAAGTGAAAGAGGAGAGTGAAGAAGTTGGCTTAAAACTCAACATTCAAAAATCTAAGGTCATGGCATCACTAAGGTCTCATCACTTCATGGCAAATAGATGGGAAACAATGGAAACAGCGACAGACTATTTTCTTGGGCTCCAAAATCACTGCAGACAGTGACTGCAGCCATGAGAGAAAAGCTATGATGAACCTAGACAGCATGTTAAAAAGCAGAGACATCACTTTGCCAACAAAGGTCCGTCTAGTCAAAGCTGTGGTTTTTCCAATGGTCATGTATGGATGTGACAGCTGGACTATAAAGAAAGCTGAGCGCTGAAGAATGGATGCTTTTGAACTGTGGTGTTGGAGAAGACTCTTGAGTGTTCCTTGGACTGCAAGGAGACCCAACCAGTTCATCCTAAAGGAGATCAGTCCTGGGTGTTCATTGGAAGGACTGATGCTGAAACTGAAACTCCAGTACTTTGGCCACCTAATGTGAAGAGCTGACTCATTGGAAAAGACCCTAATGCTGGGAAAGATTGAGGGGAGGAGGAGAAAGGGACGACAGAGGATGAGATGGTTGGATGGCATCACCGACTCAATGGACATGAGTTTGAGTAAACTCCAGGAGGTGGTGATGGACAGGGAGGCCTGGCGTGGTGTGGTTCATGGGATCACAAAGAGTTGGACATGACTGAGCAACTGAACTCAACTGAATTCAAGAAACCCCTGGGTGATTCCAAAGAAGGTAGGAAAACAGTTAAATTTAAACAAAAAAGTAAAAAATGCTTGAAAAAATCTTTATTTAAAGATGTATTAATTGATAGTAACAAGGATCACGTGGATGCAGAAGTCTTTATTTACAATGATACATAAAATCCTCTGAAAACGTAAGTGTTCTTTAGTTCATTTGGGAGTATAGTCTGAACTGATGGAAAGCAACATATTATAATCTGTATTGTGATAGTTTGCATGTGTAGCTGTATGTTTTAATAAATATTAATATTTTAAATATGAAGTTATCTTCCAAAAATTTTAATAATTATGTGGAATGAAAGAAGCCAGAAAAAAAGAGTACATAATATACTATTCATTAATATAAACCTCTGGAAAGCGCAAACCACCTATAGGACAGCAAGCAGCTCAGCAGTTGCCTTGAGAGAGCATATGTAGGGAGTGATCACAGAGGCACATGTGCAGACTTCTGGGGGTGACAGACGTCCACTGGGGTGACTGTGGTGATAGCTTCATAGGCTGATGCATATGTCACAAGCTGTCCACTAAATAGGTCCTATTCATTTTGTGTCAGCTACACCTCAAAGTGCTGTTAAAAAAAGAGATGAGGGCACATTGATTCAATAATTAAGAGCCTGAAGGAAGGAAGGGGTTGTTAAGATTTTGCTCATAGCTGCAGAATAAAATAGAGTCAAATGGGGAAGGACTTCCTTGTTCAACCCAATTAAATGTCAGCAAAAACGAGTACCAGGTCACACATCTGCCATTTGGACAATGGATTTGTACAGTGTAGTGGCCTACATGTTAAGCTACTATGCAGCTGTTATTTAAAAAACCATTGTAATCAATAAGGACCTGTTGTATATAGCACAGGGGACTCTACTCAATAGTCTGTAATAACCTACATGGGAAAGGAATCTGAGAAAGAATGGATATATGTATATGTTTAACTGAATCACGTTGTTGTATACCTGAAACTAACCCCACACTGTGAACCAACTACAGTCTAACATAAAATAAAAATTACATTAAAAATCATCATGAAAATGTTTATTATCTAATCCACAGTGAACAAAGAAGACTGAAAGATTGTGACTAACCCTTTGATTATGTGTGCATTTTTGTTAAGAACCACAAAAAACATGGAAAATAGAGTTTTGTGTTGAGGTGGTGGGACTATGGAGAACAAAAAATAGGAGGGGAAATACATTTTTAAAACACTAATTTTAAATCCATGGCTTAAGGCCATCCCCTCCTAATTATTTTTCTAGAAAGATAAAAAACTAAACAGAGGATTTATAGAGCAAAACTCAGGACTTTTTTGGGAACTTGAATTGGCCCCATCAGAAAGGAACCCTTAGGTGCTGATTTTAAAAGAAGGTTTTCCTGGGAATTCCCTGGACTTGGCGCTTTCACTGCCAAGGGCCCAGGTTAGATACCTGGTCATGAAACTAAGATCCTGCAAGTCTTTTGGTGTGGGCAAAGAAATAAAAGTAAATAAATAAAAGGTTTCCTTGAGAATGATGTCATCTGACAGTGACGGCAACTGTCATTAAAACCAAAAGGCCAGACTGAAGTGTGATCAGAGTAAACCTCGCCACGTCACTGACTCATTACTAAAACTCTTCCATTGAAAAATGTATTTTTGTAGAGTGTGGTGGGACCTGAGACCAGGCATCACAGATCTGTAAATCTACTGTTGAAGCTTCTCAAAAGGATTTCTGGTCTCCTGAGCGCTAGGGCAAGGCCCATCAGGGAAGCAATGCAACTCCCTCCACGGGGAACCTGTGTTTATGTCATTCCTGAGCCCCAGGCCCCTCCCCGTGTCTACTGAAAATTATATGAACTACTGCTCACAGGGGCCCTTGGATTTATCCCACATGCCCTGTTGCATACCTATTTGTGGCAGGCTTTGCACACGAGGCATCCAGTGTGAAGTAAAACAGTGCCTACCCTGGAATTTACAAGGGAACATGGGCAATTCAGCTGCTACAAAACTGCAAGCCGCATGCAACTCTGGGCTTAGTGCTATCTTTGTAACATCACTTTTTTATTTGAATTCTTCTGCTTTTACATTCTCCTTGTAGTAAATTCAAACAATTCAGGAAACAACAAAGAAGAAAATAAAAACTCCCTGAAATAAGCATCACTAGCGTTGGTGAACATCCTTCCTGTGATGCTCTCACATATTAGATACATGCGACTTATACTTTAAACGTTGATTTTTAATCTGCCTTTTGTAAGTAGCCATGTGCAGTGGATCTCCTGACAGGCTCGTGTATGTCATCTTCTGTTAATGTGACGTTAGCTGTTATCACTATCACTACATGAAGTCACAATGCCTTGGCTTTTCATAAAGGTCTGCAGAATTGAACTCAAGACTTCTTTTCACCAACTTCAGTGTATCTTGTAGTAAGGTCTGTCTTTGTCCCAGGTTGTTAGGAACCCTGACCTTGGACTCAAAAGACCTTGGTTCTGGTGCCAACCCTGTCTTAACTCTGGGCAATCACTTAAACCTCCCTAAGTTCCAATTTTTCCTTTCTGTAAAACAAGAGCAGTAAGTATTTGTCCCATTGGCCTTTTTTCGTTCAGTAAAGAAGCCCCGGAGCCTTCGCACTAGCTTTGCCTCTACCAGAAGCTGTGCTGGAAACAGAGACCGCAAACCACTCCTTGACTCCAGGATTCCATAGGCCAGTGGGGAAGAGGGGTAGAGAAAAGGAATTACAAAGCACCTTGTCAAGGGCTACTTCTACCCAGGTATCCTGATGGTTTGTTCTCAACCCGGCATCCGGAGTGACCCTTTAAAAGCCTCAGTTAAATCGTATCGCTGCTCTACATTGCTGAAAAGCACTTCGGTGGCCCTGACCCTCAGGAGCCTCTGTGACCCGTCCCCCATCACCAGTGTGTCCTCACCCAACTGCTCCCATGCCTGCCTCCACCCCAGCCACTCGGGCGCGCTTGCCGTGGCTCACACCTCCAGGCATGCTCACCCCCAGGTCTCTACACTGGCTGACCCTGCATCTCAAATGCTCTCTCCAAGATAGCAACAGGGCTTCCTCGTTGACTTCTTGGAAGTCTGCTCTACTGTGACTTCCTGAGTAGGGTCTCTTCTGACCTTCCTATTGATAGATGAAAGCTTACAGTGTTCAGCCAGATTCGTGGTCCGCAAAGGAGAAGATTCAACTCCAGCACCAAAGACAGTCTCAGTCACTCAGAGCTTTGTGTAGTAGACATTTTATTAAAGCGATAGTGACAGAGAAAAGCTTCTGACATAGACATCAGAAAGGGGTAGAAAGATTACCCACTTTGCTAGTTTTAGTTCAGTTCAGTTGCTCAGTCATGTCCGACTCTTTGCGACCCCATGGACTGCAGCACACCAGGCCTCCCTGTCCGTCACCAACTCCCGGAGCTTATTCAAACTCATGTCCATCAAGTCGGTGATGCCATCCAACCATCTCATCCTCTGTCGTCCCTTTCTCCTCCTGCCCTCAATTTTTCCCAGCATCAGGGTCTTTTCCAATGAGTCAGCTCTTTGCATCAGGTGGCCAAAGTACTGGAGTTTCAGCTTCAACATCAGTCCTTCCAATGAACACCCAGGACTGATATCCTTCAGGATGGACTGGTTGGATCTCCTTGCAGTCCAAGGGACTCTCAAGAGTCTTCTCCAGCACCACAGTTCAAAAGCATCAATTCTTCTGAGCTCAGCTTTCTTTATAGTCCAACTCTCACATCCATACATGACTACTGGAAAAACCATAGCTTTGACTAGATGGATCTCTGTAAGCAAAGTAATGTCTCTGCTTTTTAATAAACTGTCTAGGTTTGTCATAGCTTTTCTTCCAAGGAGCAAGTATCTTTTAATTTCAAGGCTGCAGTCACCATCTGCAGTGACTCTGGAGCCCAAGAAAATAAAGTCTGTCACTGTTTCCATTGTTTCCCCATCTATATGCCATGAAGTGATGGGACCAGATGCCATGATCTTAGTTTTTTGAATGTTGAGTTTTAAGCCAGCTTTTTCACTCTCCTCTTGCACTTTCATCAAGAGGATCTTTATTCTTCTTCACTTTTTGTGGCTTAGCTGGTAAAGAGTCTGCCTGTGATGTGGGAGACCTGGGTTCAATCCCTGGGTTGGGAAGATGCCTGGAGAAGGGAAAGGCTATCCACTGCAGTATTCTGTCATAGACAATTTGCAAAGAGTCGGACACAACTGAGCAACTTTCAACTTCATCAAAGGCTCTTTAGTTCCTCTTCACTTTCTGCCATAAGTGTGGTGACATCTGCATATCTGAGGCTACTGGTATATCTCCTGGCAATCTTAATTTCAGCTTGAGCTTCATCCGGCCTGGCATTTCGCATGATGTACTCTGCATAGAAGTTAAAGAGAGATCATTCTGCCATTTTTGAGGCTGCTCCTAAGCACTGCACTTCAGGCTCTTTTGCTGACAATGAAGTCTACTCTATTTCTTTTAAAGGATTCTTACCCACAGTAGAGATATAATGGTCATCTGAATTAAATTTGCCCATTTCTGTCCATTTTAGTTCACGAATTCCTAAATGTCTATGCTCACTCTCGCCATCTCATGTTTGACCACTTCCAGTTTACCTGGATTCACGGGACTATCATTCCAGGTTCCTATGGGATACTGTCTAACAGCACTGGACTTTGCTTCCATCACCAGTCACATCCACAACTGGGTGTTGTTTTTGCTTTGGCTCCATCTCTTTATTCTTTCTGGAGTTATTTCTCCACTGATCTCCAGTAGGATATTGGGGACCTACCAACCTGGGGAGTTCATCTTTCAGTATCCTATCTTTTTGCCTTTTCATACTGTTCATGGGGCTCTCAAGGCAAGAACACTGAAGTGGTTTACCATTCCCTTCTCCAACGAACCACGTTTTGTCAGACCTCTCCACCATGACCCATCCGTCTTGGGTAGCCCCACACGGCATGGCTTAGTTTCATGGAGTTAGACAAGCTGTGGTCCGTGTGATCAGACTGGCTGGTTTTCTGTGACTGTGGTTTCAGTCTGTCTGTCCTCCGATGGAGAAGGACAAGAGGCCTATCCTTTCTTCTGGCTCCTGGTGAGCACAAGGTTTCACCTGTGCCCTCCAAGAGTCTGTTTCCCGGTCCTGTGGAAGTTTTGTAATCAAATCCCACTGGCCTCCAAAGTCAAATTGCCTGAGGATTCTTAGTCCCTTTGCTGGATCCCCGGGTTGGGAAATCTGTCGTGGGCCCCAGAACTTTCGTTAACAGTGCGAGAATTTCTTTGGTGTAATTGTTCTGCTCAGTGGCTCTAGGGTACAGCTAATGGTGACCTCCTTCAAGAGGGCTCATGCCACACGCTGTGTGTCCCAGGTCTGCTGCAGCCAGAGCCCCTGTCCCCGCAGCAGGCCCTTGCTGACCCGTGTCCCCTCAGGAGACACTCAGACACTTCAAAGGCAGTTCTGGTTCAGTCTCCGTGGCGTCTCTGGGTCCTGGTACGCAGAAGCTTTTGTTTGAGCCCTCCAAGCGTCTCTGGCGGGTATGGGGTTTGATTCTAAACGTGATTTCGCCCCTCCCATTGTCTTGTTGGGGCCTCTCCTTTGCCCTTGGACGTGGGTTATTTTTTTTTGGTGGGATCCAATATTCTGCTGTCGACGGTTGTTCAGCAGCGAGTTGCAATTTTGGAGTCATCACAGAAGATGGGTGCACGTCCTTCTACTCCGCCATCCTGAATGTTCTCTACTAGCTTTAGGCAGGGAATTACATACTTTTGTACTAGCTGCTGACAATAGAAAATATTACCTCAAGGCTGTGAACATTTTGCCCAGACCCTCATCTGTAACATGCATCCTGGGATGACATCAGCATATCAGCCAGAAGGAACAGGTTAACCCAGAGCTCAAGGCTGTGGAAGTTTTACCCAGACCTTCTCCCATAACATACATTCTGAGCTCAAAAAAAGCATGTCCTTGAATAACAGATACTATTGCCTACGTGTCTAAGGCAAAAGAATGTGAAAAGGCAGAATGCTCACCGACTCCTTTTTGACCTGCTGAAGTTAAGTCTCTCACTACTGTGGATGGGGAATGTTGCCTGCCGTGTAAGTGCATGCTGTCGCCTCAGTCATGTCTGACTTTTTGAAACCCTAGGGACCGTAGCCTGCCAGGCTCCTCTGTCCATAGGATTCTCTAGACGAGAAGACTGGAGTGGGTGGCCATCCCTTCTCCAGGGGATCTTCCCAACCGAAGGATCAAACCCGTCTCCACTGAATCCCACTGCAGGCAGGTTCTTTACCACTAGTGCCATATCAGTAAACAAAGGATGTCGGGGCCATTGAGCTGGCAGCCGCCCCTGCTGTGTGCCCCGAGAGGATTCAGGATGGAGAGAAACAGGCTACCGGCCCTCGATAACTGAGGTGCATAACAAAGGAGTCATTCTAATCAGCCCAGACTCTGGCATCTTCCCACACACAGAAAAGAAAGCCCAATTCATTGACTTGAGACATCTGGTTTTAATTAACAGTAATCTTGTGAGGTTCCAACTACCTGGGCTTTGTTACAAAAACTCCTGTATATCCTGGCTCCTTCCTCACCTCTTGAAAACAGTCCCTCAGAGCTATCTGAGAGGTGTTCTTCTGGGCTTAGGTCCTCAGTTTTGTCTGTCAGATAAAACATAATTCTCAACTTTTAGGTTGTGCATTTTTTCAGCCAACACTGTTTAAAATTGAAACCCCATCTCTGCTGCAGCATCCTAGGTCTTCCTAATCACTCTGCTTCATGACTGCTTCTAACATTCTTCAGTTTATTCTGCCTATTGCCTTCCTCCCTCACTGGAATGTAATCACTGCAAGGGCAGAAAAATGTTTGACATAGTAGATTCCAAGTAAATGTTTGTTGAAATAACTGGACATAGCTGAACAGAGAATTGGAGAGAAGAGGGCCGCTCCATAACACAAGTCCAGGGTCACCATTTACGCTGTAGTCTATGTGAGTGACATCTTCAAAAACTGCAGTGCACAGGTTCCACAGCTATTTGTAGCGACCCTAACAACAACCACGTTATTATATTGCCAGAGTATATATTACTAAATAAAAATATTTTTCTGATAATAAAAACATATATATAAAACATAAAGAAGAAAAAAATCATCCCCAAACCTTCAACCTCGAGATATTATCTTATCATTTGTTGATCATCCTTCTAGACCCTTCTCTATGCCAGTGTGGCTTGCTCAGTCGTGTCTGACTCTTTGCGACCCTATGAACTGTAGCCCACTGTCCATGGAATTCTCCAGGCAAGAACACTGGAGCAGGTTGCCATTTCCTTCTCCAGGAAATCTTCCCAACTCAGGGGTTGAACCCACGTCTCTTGTGTCTCCCGCACTGACAAATGGATTGTTGGCCACTGCGCCACCTGGAAATCTGTACCTATTTGCTCATACAACCCTTTGTCTTACATAAGTGGCATCACAATGACAAAATCTGTAGTTTTTTAAACCACTAAGTATATTACGATGAACTCTCCATGTCAATAAATGCAAATCTGTATTGTCTCTTTAAACCAGGAGTCTGTAAATTAAGACCCATAAACCAAATCTACCCTTTTCAAAATAATTATAATTAGAGTTTAACTGGAACACAGCCACGTCCATTCCTTTACATATTGTCTCTGGCTGCTTTCAGGCTACAATGGCAGAGCCGATTATTTGTGACAGAAACCACGCAGCCCATGAAGTCTGCAATATTTACCATCCTTTTTTTTTATTTTGGCTGCACCATGCAGCATGCAGATCTTAGTTCCCCAGGGATTGAACCCAGGCCCCTTGCAGGGGAAGCACCGATCCTTAACCACTGGATCACCAGGGAAGTCCCCTTACTATCTGTTCTTTAACAGAGGAACGTGTTAATCTTTGCTTTGTGGCTGAGTATTAAATAGTATGAAAATACCCTGAATGAATCACTGCCCTACAGGTACACATTTAGTCTGCGGCCAATTTTTGTTGATGAACAGGTTTCTACCTACGTCTTGGGACAGGGGTGCAGTGTTTCAGCTCAAGATATCTCCCAGCAGTGGATGGGCTGTGTAAGGGGCCACGTGCACTTGGAAAGGATGCACATAATTAAAAGGGGGAGAATGGCTCTGCTGTTTACACCAGCACTGAAACACGGGTCCTCTTACCTCATCCACCTCTGTGCTGTTCTATTGTCTTCACGTAGCTTGGTCGTGTTTCGTTGACTCAAGTGAAATTGGTTCCTTTTTAAGAAGTTCAATGTGTATAAATTCAGGGGAATAGGAGTTTCTGTCCAATTCAGGCCAGTGGCTTGTGAGCCAGGAGAGTGTGTGGCCAGGCAGCCCCGAAGAGAAGAGACCAGAGATCTGTTGGGGGGCGGTGAGTGAAGGCTGACCTCAGAGAGAGCGGCCCAGAGCTGAAGCAGGGTGCTTGGGCTCTGGCCTTGGAGCTGCCCTTGTTGACCATGATGTTTCCACTACGTATTTAAAAACAATTTTTTTAATTGAAGTATAGTTGATTTATAATATTGTGTTAGTTTCAAATGTACAGTAAAGTGAATCAGTTATATATTTACGTTTTTAGATTTTTTTCCCATATAGGTCTTTACAGAGTATTGAGTACAGTTCCCTGAGCTTTACAATAGGTTCTTAATAGTTATCTATTTTATATATAGTACTGCATATATAGGAGAAGGCAATGGCACCCACTCCAGTACTCTTGCCTGGAAAATCCCACGGACAGAGGAGCCTGGCAGGCTGCAGTCCATGGGGTCGGTAAGAGTCGGACACGATTGAGCGACTTCACTTTCACTTTTCACTTTCATGCATTGGAGAAGGAAATGGCAACCCACTCCAGTGTTCTTGCCCGGAGAATCCCAGGGACGGAGGAGCCTGGTGGGCTGCCATCTATGGGGTCTCACAGAGTCTGACACAACTGAAACGACTTAGCAGCAGCAGCAGCAGTGCATATATATCAATTCCAGTCTCCCGATTTCTCTCGCCCTCATCTTTCCCTCCGGTAATCATGTTTGTTTTCTACATCTGTGGCTCTATTTCTGGTTTGTAAATAAGTTCATTTGTACCTTTCTAAGGTTCCACATGCAAGTGATATCATCTATTTGTCTTTCTCTGTCAGATTTACTTCACTCAGCATGATCATCTCTAGATCTATCCATGTTGCTGCAAATGGCATTACTTCAGTCTTTTTGTGGCTGGGCGATATTCCATTGCATATGTGTACCATATCTTCTTTATCCATTCATCTGCTGACGGACATTTAGGTTGCTTCCATGTCTTGGCTAGTGTAAATAGTGCTGCAATGAATGCTGGGGTGCCTTACCTTTCTGAACTAAAGCTTTCTCTGAAAAAATAAAAAAACGCTTTGAATACCATATGACCCAGCAATTCCACTCCACTCTGTATTTTTGATCCAGTAACTGAGAGTTTGGTCACGCATGCACTGCGATGGCCCTTCCTCTGCTTCTCTGCACCCATATCTCTGTCTTACTGAATGACCCCACATTTTCTCACTAATTATGTAGGAAATTAATACAATCAATTTTCATTTAATTTCTGTCATCTGGTAGAAATAATCAACACAGAATAAAACTGACAACAAATAAAACTGTACATGGCAAAAATATGCTACTGACTAAGACGGGACAGCAGGGTTACATTTTCTTCACGAAACTCAGATACACAAAACTTGACCTTGGGGAAACTTGGCTTTGGAAAAGCGAAACAAACATCACAATGGTTGAAACTAAATGAGGAAAGATTAATGTGGTTCAAGAAACTATTCTCAAAAACACAAGAGATAACACAAGTGGGCAAGATGAGGAGCAAAGGGAACCCTGGTGTGCTATTGGTGGGAATGCAAATTGGTGCAGCCACTCAGGGGAAATAGCACGGAAGTTCCTCAAAGAACTAAGATCTTCCATGTGATTTAACGATTTCACTTTCTGAAATGAAATAGGTATCTTAAACATACCTGCACTTCCATGATCACGGCAGCCTTATTTATAGTACAAGGTATGGAAACAAATTAAGTGTACATGGATTCATGAATGAATAAGAACCATGTGGGGCACATGTACATATACACACTCAACTGAATACTATTCAAGTATAAAAAAGGAGAAAATTCTACCATTTGCAACAATATGGACAAACCTAGAGGACATTATACTAAGTGAAAGAAGCCAGACACGAGAAGACAAACACTGTATAATCTCAGATATGGAGTCTAGAAAAGCCAAACTCATAGTAGCAGAGAGGAGACTGGTAGTTGCCAGGGGTTGGGGATCAGAGAAAATGGGGAGATTTTCAGTTTTAAGATGAGTAAGTTCTGGAGATCTAATGTATAGCATGATGACTAGAGTTAATCATACGGTACTATATGTCTGAAATATGCTAAGAGAATAGGTCTTAACTGTTCTAACCACACACACACACACACACACACACAAAGTTACTATGATGGATGTGCTAATGAACTTGATTATGGTAATCACTTCACAATATTATGTATGCTTAAAAAATCATGTTACACAACCCAAAAATATACAAATTTTGTTAGTTGTACAATTTTGTCAGTTAACAAAGCTGGAAAAAATTGATAATGTGTTCAATTTGTGTAGAAAAACAACGCACATAGGAAAAGGAGCCAATAAGGATCTATTGTATAACACAGGGAACTATATTCAATACTTTGCGATAACCTATCAATGGGAAAGAATCTTGGATAGATATATATATATGCATAACTGAACCACTTTGCTATATACTTGAATCTAACAACATTGTGAATCAACTGTACTTCCATAAAAATATTTTTAAAAGAATGGAATTTTCCATGGCTGGAAAAAAAGAACAATTGTAATGAAAAGAAATTTCAATGAAATAAACAGAGCAAGTATTGAAAATGGTTTCATTCCATTGTATAGAATATCAATCAAGGGATGAAATTGGCTTAAGATTGTTCTGGAAAATATCTGCCTGATGAAAATTTATCCATGTTAGAGATGAGATTTCTTTAGATCCAAAGCTAGATTAATAAATTTCTATTTTTTGTCAGAATTTTTTCACTAGCTATTTTGCCACAAGGCTTCTGGGGTCTCTGAAACCAGGCCACAAAGAAAAGGAAAATGGAATCTATTTTCTATTAGTTTCTCTGTGCAGAATCTGTTTTGCAAGTTATGGGCAATTTTACAATCCTGACACTGACCTCGACCCTGGAAGATAAAACAATTCTGCATAGACTCTGCCTTAGTTTTATAACTCATTCTAACAGTTCCACGGAGGCAGACCTTGGTGCATCCCTTCAAAATCTCTTTATAGTCTAAGTTTAACATCAAATAAGACAATATTTTACTATTTAATGACCCAGTTTTAACATGTGAGCTTTGCTCGGTCTACATGCCATCTTACCTTCACCTGCTTACTATATTTCTTTACCAGGTTTTTGGTGACAATTTTATAATATCATGCCAATTTGTCTTATTTTTCTAAGAATATTCTGTTCATTGTTTTCTATATTAAATAAACAGGGAAAGAAATAAGATACAAAGATCAGAAGCCAGCCATGATGCTGTGTGCAGGCACCAGTGCGATTACCAGGATAAAATATGTCCATTTTATATTTATTGTTCAACCCCTGCCACATCATATAAAGACATTGCTCTAGTGGTTGGAACTGCACGCTTCCACTGAGGGGTGCACGGGTTTGATCCCTGCTCATGGAACTAGGATCCCACATGCTGAGCAGTGCGGTAAAAAAAACCCCAAAAAACAAAAAACATGGTCCCCAAAGTTAAATATGTACGTAAGAAAGTACCAGTATGTAAGGAGGCAGGGAAGGAAAAGTACAAAACCAAAAAGCAGGATCTCGACATTACGAAGCACCCCATTGCCTACTCCTACCACCATCAGGACTAAACGTAGGCCAGAGCTGCAAAATTCCATGGTCAGTAAGAAACCAAACTCTGAAATGACTGTGGTCATAACATGTGAAATTGGTTTCCTTAGGAGAGGGAAAAAAAAACCAAAAACTTGACACCAAATATCTTGAGGGCAGGCAGGAGTGTGGTATTGTCTCTGTATTTTTAATGCTCAGTAAAGAGCTGAAACAGTTCTTTTGGGGTAGATGAGGGGATGAATGGGGAAAAGAAAACCATGAATGCGTAAGTAAAAATACCTGCCCTTATTTAAACATTTGGAATCTATCTAGTCTGGCTTGGCAGTTTTCAACCTTGGCTGCACATTCCAAACATTTAGGGAGTTGTTTTTTGACTTTTTTTTTCATTTTTTTTTGCCACACTGAACAGCATGTGGGATCTTAGATCCCCAACTAGGGATCAAACCCATGTCCTCTGCACCAGAAGTGCAGAGTCTTAACCACTGGACCATGAGGGAAGCCCCTTTTTCTTAATTTTTTTAATTGATTTATTATATACAGAAAAGTATATGTATTCGGGGGGGCTTTTAAAAACTGCTATGCACGGCAGTGGTTAAAATCAAGAACACTGACAATACCTCGCGTTGTGAACAAAACAGATCAAGTGAGCAGTCACAGATGTTGCTAGTGCAGATGCAAATAATACAACTATCTTGAGAAACAGCTTGGAAGTTTCTTATAAAATGTTACACAGATACTTAGCATATGAACAGAAATTCCATTTCTAGGTGTTTCCCCAAGAGAATGAAAATACATATCCACACAAAATCTTTACATGAATGTTGACAGAAGCCTTATTCATAACCATCCATAAACTGGAAACAGCCCAGCTATCCATCAACAACAGGTGAGGAGACAAAGCGTGGTGCCTCTACACAATGAAATACTAATTAGCGGGAAAAAAAGAATGAACCACTGAAACATGTAGTGACGAGATGACTCTCCTAAACACGACGCCATCCAAGAAAGCAGACTGCTCAATCCCTTTTACACGAAATTCTACTGCTTACGGAGTCCCAACCACAGTGCCCAGTCAGGTCAGTGGTCACCTGGGGATGGGACAGGGGCGTTTGGGGATGACAGAAATGCTCTACACTTGATTAGTGCTTACAGGGGGACCTACATTTGCCAAAGCTCTATCTGTTCAGCTAAAATAGGTGCAGTTTATTCTTCGCTAATTACACTGCAAAAAAGTTGATTTAAAAGAAAACTGCTGGGCTTCTCTGGTGGCTCAGTGGTAAAGAATATGCCTGCCAGTGTAGGAGACGTTCCATCTCTGATTAGAGAAGTTCCCACATGCTGTGGAGCTGACTATTGAACTACTGAGCCCGCGGGTCGCTGAGCCCGTGGGTCACACTCCTAAACTACTGAAGCTTATACCCCTTCGAGCCTGAGCTCCACAGCAAGAGAAGCCTCCAGAAGGAGAAGCCTGCACACAGCAACGAGAGGACGGCCCCGCTCGCCACGACTGGAGAAAAGCCTGTTCAGCGATGAAGACCCAGCACAGCCAAAGCTAAATAAATAAAAAATTAAAAACAAGGAAACTATTGCAAGACAATAAAATGGTAAGCAAAAAAAGGGAAGACATTGTCTCCAGGCAGTCAGAAGTGCAGCTGAAGCAGATGCCCACATTTAAGTTTATAAGAAACTTTAAACAATATAGTAGCACAAATGTGACAGGAGACATGATGATGCTACCTGACCCTTGTGTTTCTGGAAAACAGTCTCGAAGTTTCCCTACAAATTTAAAATGAACCTCTCATGGCCCCAGCTGATCCCAGGTGTTCACAGAAAAGAAAGAAAATCATATGTCCATACAAAGACTTGTATACAGATGTTCAAAGCAGCTTTATTGTTAAGAGCCCCAAATAGGAAACAATCCAAGTATCCATCAACAGAAGAATGGATACACAAATTGTGGTAAATTTATATCATGGAATTGTTGTTTAGTCACTAAGTTGTGTCTTGACTCTTTCACGACCCCATGAACTGTAGCCCACCAGGCTCCTCTGTCCATGAGAGTCTCCAGGCAAGAATACTGGAGTGGGTTTCCATGCCCTCCTCCAGGGGATCTTCCTGACCCAGTGATCAAACCTCCATCTCAGACTGGCAGGTGGATTCTTTACCACTAAGCCACCTGGGAAGCCTCACATTATGGAATACAACACAGCAACAAAAAGGAAGAAGCTACTGATACATGCAACACCAGGGTTGAATCTAAAAATAATCATGCTGAAAGAAGCCAGATGCAAAAGAATACTCTGTATAATTCCATTATATAGAATTCTAGAAAGTGTAAAACAAATCTATGGTGATAAAAAGCAAGCTAGTAGTTGGGGGCCCGTGGAGAATGAGTTACAAAGAGGTGATGGCAATGCTACTTGTCTTGATTGCTGTGATGGGGGGTGGGGCGGTGTACGCTTGTGACTATGTCAAAACTCATCAAATTGTTCACCTTAAATATATGTAACTTAATGCACACTAATTATACAACTTTAATACCGCTGTTGAAAGAAAGAAAGAGAAAGGAAGGAAGGAAGGGGGAAGAATGGAAAGAAAGAAAAGGAAAAACAAAATCAATGGAACAAAATAGCACAGAAAAAGATCAAAAAAGGGTGGTCAACTAGTTTTTAACAAAGGTGGCAAAGGCAATGTAAAGGAGCAAAGCTGGTCTTTTCAACAAATGATGCTGGAACAACTGGACATCCACATGTATATAAAAAAAGAACCTATACACCCTTCACAAAAATTAACTCAAAATGGATCACATATCTAAATGTAGAATGCAAAACTAGAAAAACCCTAAAAGATGACATAGGAGAAAACCTAGATGGCCCTGGGTATGGTGACGACTTTTTATATGCAACATCATGACCCATGAAAGAAATAATCAATAAGTTAGACTTTGTTAAAATTAAAAGCATCTGCTCTGCAAAAGATACTTTCAAGGAAATGAGAAGACACGTCACAGACTTGTAGAGCCTATTCTCTAAAGGTACATCTGAAATATCCTGGAGGAGAAAGTAAAAATAAAAGGTAATTCTGATAAACAACTGTTTCCCACAAATATGAAGAACTCTTAAAACTCAATAAGAAAACAACTCAATTAAAAAAAATGTGCCAAAGACCTTAACAGACACTTCTCCAAAGAAAATACATGGATGGCAAAAGAGTATATGAAAAGGTGCTCCACGTCATGTGTCATCCAGGAAACGCAAACTAAAACAACAGTAAGATAACAGTGCACACTTGTCGGAAGGACCGGGATCCGCAATGCTGACACCACCACGTGCTGGTGCGGGAATGCAAAACGGTGCAGCCGCTCTGGAAGGCAGTTCGGCGGTCTCGTAGAAAACTGAACCTATGCTTACCATGTGACTCAGCAACTGCACTCTGGGTATTTATCTGAGCGGTTTGAAAACTTCCCCGTGCACGGAAACCTGCACACAGATGCTTAGAGTGGCTTTATTGTCAAAACTTGTTAAGTGACCAAGATGCTTTTAGTGGTGCAAGGATAAACCACGGTACATCTAGACAGCAGGATATTATTCATCAGTGCTAAAAAGAAATACACTATCAAGACATAAAAAGACATGAAGGAAAGAAGTGCGTGTCAGTAAGTGAAAGAAGCCAGTCTGCAAAGACTACACACTGTAAGATTCCAATTATGTGAAATTCCAGAAAAGCCAAAACTCTGCAGAGAGAAAGAACAGTGGTTGCCAGGGGTTGGGAGTGGGGGTAAGGTTGGAGGCATAAACAGGCAGAGAACAGATTTATAGGCCAGTGAAAATGCTCTATATGGTGGAGTTATGTCATACATTTATCCAAACCTATAGAACGCACAATACCAAGAGTGCACCCTGAAGTAAGCCATGGATTTGGGGTGATTCTGACGTGTCAGTGCAGGTTCATCAGTTGTAACAACCGTCACATTCTGTCGGGGGATGGTGAGAATGGGGAAGGCTGTGTATGTGTGGGGTCGGGGGTATATGAGAAATCTGTGTACCTTCCCCTCAGTTTTGCTATGAACCTAAAACTCCTCTAAAAAAAATATGAAGTCTTTAAATAAATAAAATCCCCCCAAAAGTGAAATAATTTAAAAGCATCTAAAAACACGTGAGAAGAAACAAATGAGTTAGTGGATAATTAAACCAAAATTCAATTTACTGGCTAACTCTTGTTAAGGAGAAAAAGGCTATGGTCAGGGAAGGCATATAGGGAATTTTTAAATTAATAGAATATTTTATTTTTTGAGGGAATTGCTGTTTATTGGTAGATATTTCTTAAGCTAATTAGGGTATTTATTATTCTTTAAAGGTATACTTATTCCTACACTCAACATGAATTATGGGTGAATTTTTAAAAACACACACACATAAACACAATTTGGATTTCATTATGCTCAAAACTGTTTCTGGAACTTGATTTTTTAACATATTATTTCCAATATTGAAGTTACTAGTAATCTTGTTAAGGATGAGACATATTAGTTCATTCCAAGGAAGGAACGAGAAACAACAGGCTATTATTTCAGCTCAGTTCAGTCACTCAGTCATGTCCAACTCTTCGCAACCCCATGGACTGCAGCACGCCAGGCCTCTCTGTCCATCACCAACTCCTGGAGTCTACCCAAACTCACGTCCATTGTGTCGGTGATGCCATCCAACCATCTCATCCTCTGTCATCCCCTTCTCTTCCTGCCTTCAATCTTTCCCAGCATCAGGGTCTTTTCAAATGAGTCAGTTCTTCGCATCAGGTGGCCAAAGTATTGGGGAGTTTCAGCTTCAGCATCAGTCCTTCCAATGAACATTCAGGACTGATTTCCTTTAGGATGGACTGGTTTGATCTCCTTGCAGTCCAAGGGACTCTCAAAGAGTTAAGGCCATATTTTTTTAAACTTCAGTTATGTGTTACTAAAATTGGCCAAGTGGACCAAAGACATCAGTCCTTCCTCCAGGAAGCACACACGGTATCTCGGCCTCCAGAGTCCACTCTGCCCTCTCCTCGCTGAGGCCAGTCCCTCACCCTGACATACACCTGGCCTCAACGTTCAGCTTTCTCCTGGTCACTCTCACCATTCACTTTTGGTCCCAAGTCTTGACTTTCAGACTTCATTCGGTTCACTCTTCTGCCTATTCATGAGTCACCCCTGGACAACCGGCACTCCTGGGCACAGGCTTGGTAGGGAAAGATGAAGCCAATAAAATTTCTTATGAAGGACTCAGAATGGACCCGACAGAGCTGTTCTCCAAATTCAGCTATCCTCCAACTAGAAGTAGCCTGAGATGCTACTGAGCTATCCCCACCTGGGGCAATACTTCTCAAAGTGAATGTCACAGAGATCAATCCCAAGCAACTTTCACAAACATGCATGTTACTGACCCCACCTGTGTCTACAGAGTAAGTATATCTGAGCCTGGGGCCCAGGAGTCTGAATCTCTGAAGAGCACACTGGGTGATGGTTTCAATGTCCTCTGACATCCTACGAGGCTGATCTAATCATGGATAAAACCTTGCATGGCAGTATATAGGTTTTTCATCAAAGACAGACATATCACCAACCAAAATAATGAGCTGCAACCACGCCACATTCAGGAAAAAAGTGCAGTTGAACTTTACTCAATGTTGTTGTTCAGACACTAAGTTGTGTCCAACTCTTTGTGACCCCATGGACTGCAGCACGCCAGGTTTCCCTGTCCTTCACTGTCTATCTTCACTCTCTCAAATTCATGTCTATTGTGCCAACGATGCCATCCAACCATCGCATCCTCTGTTGCCCCCTCCTCTTCCTGCCCTCAATAGCAGTTATGCTATTTTAATATTGCTCAAACTTTACTGACACTCTGAAGGAGGTCTAGCTTAGGTAAAAATGAAGAGAAAATGGTCTCTGTATTTTAAATCACTCCTCCTATTCTCACTGGTCCAGTCAGATTTATTCTAGGGGATGGGTATAGGTTGGTAATAATGAACTATGTTCAACATGTGTGCATGGCAGAGGGGACTAGCCCACTGGAAACAGCTGATTTGGCTTTTCCAGCACCTATAGTTGCGTGTCTGCCCTGACTTTCTTCTACAGTAAACAGCTTCACCCAATGGTGAACTAGAATATAGTGTATCTCTATTTATTTCATTCTGGGGAAAGACAATATATAACTACAGCCTTAACGCGTTTTTGCTAGTGTTTTTGTATTAAAAAAAAAAAGAACTGATTAAGGCTTAATACCTTCAACTTCCTGAACTGCTTGAAATGTTACTATCGCTTCAAATTTATAAAGAGCTTTCATGATCCCAACATCCCAGTAATGCAAGCACTTGTTCTACTGTTAAGGACCTAGCGAACTGGGATCTAGGATTTCATTATGTGAGAAAAGGCATATTCTTAGCACACAGCCTTAATAGAGGTGAATATAAGATACAAAGCCCCCATGTGTCTTGGGAAAATGAACTGGAGACTCAACTGGAAAGCTTTTCAGACCAGTTAAAAACATAAAATATAGCCACCACAGAGAGCTAATTGTACAGTGGTAGCTTCAGTTTCTCTATTGAGACAATTTTTTTTTTTTGCATTTTCGTGATATTTGCCCACAGCTATAGCCATATTCGACAGATGTTTTTAATTCTAAATGTAATGCAGAATTACCTATCATTTCTTTGCTATGCAGACTGAATATTCTGTATGAGCATTCAAAAACGCATGTTTATAGTTTCAACTTCTTATGTTTATTGTGTTCTACTACCAAATGTACCATCTACAGATGGAAAACTCAGAGTCTTTGATGATGGGTGGTGAGGAATTGCTCAAAAATATTCAGTTACACACAGAGAAACATATTACACATAACATTGGGAAGAGCTAGATTACACAGTTATCAAAATATGTACAGGAGCAATCTTCATCTAGAAGTGTTCTGAGGATTCCAAATGATCATACTCAACAGCTGGGCCTATCTGTAAGACTCGGTCAATGCAAAGCTTTTCTCTGTCTTACAGTCTCCCACCCTCTCTAGTGTTTCTTCGTGAAAGCAGAGTGGCATGCTGCTGCTCCTTATTACCCCCAACCAACCAATGAAAGGAGGTAAAACAATTAAGCAATGTGGCAGCCCAGTTTTATGAGTTTACCTTTAAAGACAACCAAGAGAATTTCAGAGAGGTGGGTACAAGGTTTTATAAACTAAACCCAATGACTTCCTTGCAATTCAAGGGTGCTAATCAATATTGAATAGTTATTCTGAACAATCACAAGGATAACATGTTCTTATTAGAAAAAAAAGAAAGTAGGCAGAATAAGTTTCTTACAGAGGTGACCAAACTTTATGGAGTTGATTTTTGCCATAATTTGCAACTTTAAAAAAAAAAAAAGCATGGTATAAAATTTTTTTCCATCCTAATGGCTTGGCTCTTTGTTGTGAATTTTCTGGTAATCCTTAACTGCAAATATGCTTAAATTATCAAGCATATTTAAAACAACAGTTTTAAGATACATACACAGTCTAGTTTTAGGGTCCCAAAATGTTATAAACTAATTTAGCTTCGTTAGAACCAAATAAAGAATCAAAAAAGGAAATTATTTCCTCACAAAAATATCTCAGCTTCATAAGATAAAGCAACAAAACTACAATGTACCAAAATGTGCTTTTATAAACTTGGAAAGATTTAAGAAACTGAACAATATTTACACTTCTGAATTTCAAGGATCTCACTAAATCTTGTCACATACTACCCACCCAAATTGTCACCATTTTTTAAAGATAACATGAGATGAGTAAGCAGGTCAAAACACTTTTGGGAAAAAAGTTTCTTTATTTCTATTTATTCATTTATGCAAAGATAGTATCAGCATAGGTAATAGGAACACATTTTTAAGTTTAAAATTAATTCTCCATTTTGAAAGGTTCAGGATTTTGTCTCTACTTTCTACCTTACTCTTTTAAATACTTCAGTCCAACAAAATAGCAGACAAAATGTTTATTCCCTTTTTCTTAAGGGAATAAGGTCATATTGGAATAATTAGAATTGGCTCTTTAGAATTTAGGTATCTTTTATAGTAACCTGGAGATTTAATCACAGAATAATACATGTAAGAATGTTATAGCACACACACAAAAAAGTACAGAGAACTTTAAAAAGAACAAATTTCAGGGCACTTTGAAATTCTGAGGCATAAGAAAGCCCTCTTGGGTATCCTTAAAAGATTCTTCCCTTCAGATTCAGAATGAAAAATATTAGGAATGATAAGACAATGGGCACTGATGGCATGGCCCATGAAAGCTTCATTAGGACAGGGCTATATGGAGTTTCCACGTGTTAATGAAGGGACTGGCCCAAGAAAGAAAAGCCAGGAAGCTTCTCTAAACCCATGGCAGGTCAAATGATGCTGCTACAAGTGATTCCCTTAGAAAGGGATTATCCCACTGCTACCCTTTCCAAGGCTTAACTCTCACACTGCTTATACAACTACTTCTTTCCTTCACATCACCTGTTCCAGGAGCAAACCTCCTGCAAGAACGCTGGAGACTGGAAAGGCAAGACCGTGGGTACAGCAAAGGGGCTCTGGATCTCTGGTTATCTGTCACGATTTGCAATGTCTAACGAGGAGCCTACCTAATCTAAAAATGGATTGTTAACTAACTCAAGTGTATTTTGGGGATATGCTTATTACTAAACATCTTTTGTGGTTTAGAAACATCAAAACTGCTCTGACTCTCCTGGACATAGTTTACTTAAAAAAAAAAAGAAACATAACAGGCTAAAAAACAAAATAAAAATATTTCTGTTCTTTAACAAATAATATTTTAATGTTTCTTATAAAAACAATTCCTTTCAGATACTCTGATTAACTTTTAAGTGACATAAAGTTTCAGCCTTCTTTAATACCAATATTTTGCACAATTTAAGATACAGCCATTGAGTTTAGCATTTCAAGGGGAAAAAAAGTAAAAGAAAAAAGGAGAATGGTAATTCAACTAAGAAGTTTATGTACCTAGAAAAGTTAAGTTTGTTTTAGATTCTTTTTAAAAAAAATTGGTCCAGAATTTTAGTTATCCTAATTACCATCCCAATCGGATATCTCTATGTGTGGATTCCAGATAAAAGAGAAAGTATTTTGAAGTAATAAATATAAGACCCACTGATTGGACTGTTTGTATAGAATCTGTTTTACTGGGTTTAGATAAGGAAAACTTCAATAAAGCTAACTATATATTGAGTTTCACTGATTAAAAATACAGTTTTAAAAACTCTGCTTTTGTGGTAAATTTCTAGATAAATCATAAAAGCACAATATTGCAGATATTGTACTGTTCATAGGTACTTGTTGGAGAAGTGAAGTGCTTGTATTTAAACCATCAAAATTCTGACCTTTCAAAATAGGTTTTCTAAAACAATTTTTTTTTTTGAAAAATCAGCATTTGTTTTTAAACTCTTAAAATGTCAAGTAAAAATCCTTACAGATATATCTTAAAGTTATTTTCAGTCTCAATTATTTTTTCACTTTTAACTATATATTCAACACAGAACCAGTTTCTAAGTAAATGTCTAATGAAAAGCTTTCAACGTAAAATAAAACTAGGCAATCTAATATAACCTACATATAAAGTCTGAGTGTGATTTATCAAAATTCAGAATTAAATTTCTATAATAGTGGAAAACTTTCAGTCTCTTACTATTCAAAACCTGTGACTTCCTATGAGACTAGAAAGTTAGCAGAAAGGATCAAACAGACTTAAGCACTGCCCGACTTCTTCTAAAGTGATGAACTCTTTTATCCTAGAAAAGACAGAAATAGTCCATTTTAATTTCACTGAAAATTCCTATTACCATTATGACCTAAGAGACTTGAAAATTACTTAAAGAAAGCATTTTTTATATTTAAAACTATAAATAATGAGAGAAAAGTGATCCTTCTGTGAAAGCATTCCTGAACTTTCAGATAACAAATGTACCAATGATCAGTTTTATTCAACAATTCAGTTAAAAAACAAAGCTTGGTGACTCAGAAAACGAGGACTTAGAAATCAACACAGTTTTCTAATATGCAGATTCTTATTAATTCATGACTCTGCACTGATGTCCCAAAGAGAGCAGGTGAAAAACATGAAATTTCAACAGTCGTATTTTTACTAAAATACATCTAACAGAAATCACGGCTTCTCAATGATGGCTTGAGAACAGCACTCCATTTCAATCTGAAACCCTATGCTTTTAGGTTAAAAGATACAGGTTTTGGCATCTTTAAAGGCATATCCTTAAGCTATAAAGAAGATATGTAATTTTTAAGGAAATGAATAGAAAAATTAAAGTATATGCAAAAATTTCCTTTCACTTTGTTGCCAGCAGATGTGCAGATAGAAGAAATGAGGCCTTACAAAGAGGCATGGAGCTGAGAACCAGTAATAACATAATAAAAGTATTTTCTCCTCTATGCTTTTAGCTTAATTGTGCCCTTTTCCTAGGAATTAAATTCTGCTATCATATAAAGGGTAGCTTCTGGAAATTATGTAACGTGTTAACAGGGTAATATCCTATTTAGATTAAAGTCCAGAAAAGTGGTCACAAATTCAAGTATTTTAAAAAATCAGATAGGGTATGAAAGATTATGAAGGGGCTGGAATTAAGAGTGGGATTTATCATGGAACGAGGGTATATCCTGCGCTGTGTGAGTGCTCAGTTGTGTCCGACTCTTTGCGACGACGTGGACTGTAGCCCACCTGGCTCCTGTGTCCACTGGATTTGCCAGGCAAGAATAACTGGAGTGGGCTGCCATTTCCTTCTCCATATCCTGCCTTAGTGCATTTAAATTCAATTAAAACAACAATAACAACATTTAGCTAATCAAAATAAACAGGTCTAGATGTTAGACAACTTCTAACTCTTAGCTCAGAGGAGCAGAAAACTTTGGAAGGTTCAAAGGTAGACTTTTGCTTAATACCAGGTAAAAAATCAAGTTTAAAGACTCGCTGGTTAAACATTTTCTGCTTTACAAACAAATCCGGTATTACTGCCTATTTAACCTTCAGAACCCTGGGCAAAGTAAGCTGTCACACAGCCCCCAATTCTTTCCTTTTAAATTTACTATCTATGTACAGTGAAAAACAAGAAAACAAAAGTCAACTTTAAATGACTAAGTCTACTCCCTATTGAGAAGATGGCTAAGAACTCAATTGTGCTACAGCTCTAGTCTTTTGTATTAAAGGAAGCCCTAAGTACTTCTTCTGAAAATACTTAAGTTTTATCCTATTTCCATTCATTGATGGAAAAAAGCTATTCTCCTTTCCCTGTTTTAAGATACAAAGCAACGGTTTAAAATTTCCCTTTGGATGTAAAATGCTGCATTTTGGAAAAATTCTGGCAGCTCCTTGAAAAGTTAAACACCGCTACTATTTAACTCAGCAATTTCATTCTTAGGTATATACCCAAGAGAAATAAAAACGTATGTCGACACAAAAATTAGTACACAAATGTTCATACCATTACTCATCAGGGCCTCAAAGGGGAAAACAACTCAAATGTCTATCAAGTAAGTGATGAATTGATAAACACAAACTGGCAGATCCATAAACAAACAGAAAATGAAGAACTAATACATGCTGTAATATTGATGAGCCTCAAAAATATTTCAGTCGGTGGAAGTCAGTCACAAAAGGTATTGTGACTCTATTGACATGAAACATTCAGAACAAGCAAATTCTTAAACAGAGAAGAGAGGTGGCCTAAGGCTAGAGACCTGGGGAGAATAGAGAGTGAGTAATGGGGAGGGAGCGTTATTCTGGAGGTGATTAAAACACTCTAAAATTTACTGTACTTATGACCGTACAACTCTGTGCATGTCCTATGAAGCATTAACTTGTACACTTTAAATGGGTGAATTGCGGGGCATGAAAATTGTATCTCAGTAAGACTGCTGTAAAAAAACAACAAAAAACTTCCCTTTACTAATAATAAGCACAATACTCTTCTTTTGGTGAGGTAACAAGTTTCTTTCCATATTCAGAGACTGAGAACTAAAGGGATCCTAGAGACTCCTCATTTCAGAATTGTAAAAACTAGAGCCTTAGTAAGAATTAAGTTATTTGTCCAAGATGATAGCACTAGGATCAGAAACTATAGACACTTTCTTAAATTCAAACACCCACATTCTCCTCCACTTTAGCAACCCTGAAACAACTTTTGTTTCTTTCTACTCAGCTCTTTTTACTACTTCACTTACATCTTCCACAAAGGTTTAAGTGCATCATCTGAGTATTCAATTCTTTCTTCTTCTTAGTCCAATATCCACGTACTCTAAGTTTTGTTTTCTGTATTTAAAATTTTCTTTTCCTATTTAGTCAAGACAATATTTTCTTTCAAGAACCCTTTGAATTACAGTGTTATTGTTGTTGTTTAGTCCCTAAATCATGTGCTTCTGCTAAAGATTTCTTCCCTACGGGTAACCTACACTATACCAAGCAAGATTTAAGCAGATACACTGCTACTTAAAACTCACTCTCGGGTTACAGTCAAAAGCCAAGAGTTCAATTATATGCTCTATGTAAGCTCAGTATATATATATGTATACCACAGGAAAAAAAGATGCTATATGGGTGACAAGTGTGCTTTTTATCCTCCATATTATTCTTCTCATACCTTGAAGTAGTCATCCTGAGTGACAAGGGAGTTTCTCAGTCTATTCTCTGGATTAAACAGACAAGACACCACCGTCTGTATGCTTCTGTCCACAGATTTCTGAAACACAGAAGTTTTCAGTAGACTATTCACTCTTTTACTCACTGGTAACAAGCTTTTGGAAAAGCTGAATGAATACATATACTTATTTCTAAAGAATTCTTCTGCAATTTTTAAATTTTTACCATGTCATGTAGTATGTAACTTTTATACCAAATTTAAGAATTATTTCAGAAACTTAGTGATAGAGTACTGGTTTAGAAAGCTCAATTAGTCAAGCTTTAAGATAGCTGTTTTTAAGTCTCTTTAATTTTTCCTGTTAGATGGGAAATAGTCTCAATATTTCAAGAAACATTTATTCAGGTTAAACTCTGATAATATAACTGCAAGTTATTTTGGTGTTTCTTTTTCAAATTTTAAGTTGTATAACAAATCTGGGATTATTTTCACTGCACAGCTCAGTCATTTTAAAAATTTTCCATTGAGAAATACATGAAGGAAGTACACATACTCCAATGGAAACTGTTTACTGTTATGGGAATTGTTCAGTGTTATGCATATTCCAATCAGATCAATTACTTTTCACATCTTCACCCATTCAAAAAACATAAAATTCAAGGATGAGAGTATTATTATTACAGGGATTTGCTCTAAAATGATAAAAAAGAAATACCTCTATTTAAGTATTTCAATTACTAATGAGTCCACCACTTTTGAGAACTGCCACCAGATATGTTATGGTGAGGTACCATAAATAATTGTATATTATTATTTATCTAAGTAAATGTTTAAATTGGTAAAAGACAGGCAGATACAAGTCATACTAATCCCTCTTTTGAAGAGTAGGATTCTTAACTACCCATTGGACTCTGTCAAACCATGTTAATATTTATTAAACTATGGTTAAAAAACAAACCAAAAAAACCCAATGAAAATGGAAGAAAGGGAAGGACAATTGAATCAGTAACTGGTTTGCAGGTACCTAGAATTTCATTTACTTTTATGTAAACTGTGAGGCTTTTAAGTCAATAACTCAAGCTCTATATTACATTTAAATCTGAGCAAAGATATCTGTTTATCAAAGCGCTATTATTAAAACTTGCAAAAAGCACATATAGAAATATAAACATTAATGAACAAAATTCAATGTTTGCCTTTTGTGGGCCATTTCCAGAGGATGGAGTAGCTTCATGAACTGAGCATTCACTTGGCAAAACTTCAGCTCCTGTATCAACTTCATTACAGTGGTAGTTAATGGTTGTATAAGCCTACATTGCAAAGGATAAAAGTGTAATTAAAGAGACGTACATTAGATACTCTTCAAAATAGTGAGCTTGTACTGAAAGTTTAAATGTGCATTGTTCTGAAGTTCAATTACATTATTTCAGAAACTATTTTAAACTAAATAGTTGAAATGCAATATGGGAGTCTTATATTTTGAAATGTCAACATAATCAGAAGGAGAATTTCTCTAAGGAACTTTAACATGTAGTATGGGAATGGAAAGAGAATTTCCCAGTGCCTCAAAATTTTTGCTCATATTATGTCCTTCAAATATCCAATCCTGATGAAAGACAGAAGGTAACAAAGGCTCAGATATTTTAGAGGTAGCTTCCTCTTTTGTTTTATTCATTTTCTTATATAACAGTGTTAAGAGGAAAACATTTTTGCTTCTCTCAACAGATTTTTTTTTGGCTAGAAAACTCGAGGCAGATTCAATATTAATTATAAATCCTTGGAGTTAGAAATAGCACAGGTTATTAGTACTACCTTTCTTGGTGACATATTCTATCAGTAAGTAACTGAGCACCATTGTACGCAGGGCAGCCATTGCTTATGTACATACAAAATAATCTGAGAAACAAAAAGCATAGTTTCTCCTATGGGAGTATATATATATATATAGATAGATAGATATAGATATAGATATACACACACACACACATGAGTTACAAAGAAATGTAATACATAAAGTAAAAGGGCATTTAAAATATTTCTAGGCATACTTGATATCACAAAGGTCTAAAAATATGTAACAGTAAAATACTTTTAAAATACAGAATAGGAAGTACATGCTTGGCTACTTCACCTTACCGGAGGAATAACATAACTCCTTTGTTCCCCAGCAGGCCACTGTGGTGGCATCTTAAAAAAAAAAAAGGAAATAACACTTAAATAAACATTCCTTTACACTGTCACAAGGACCTGAAATAGACAATGCTGAGGTGCCGGTGCTGGCTTCCTTGAGCTTGTTATAACAAAAGAAAATGGAAGAGAAAAGTACTTTGTGATATGTATGATTTTATTGTTACTTTCATATATAAACTCCATCTTTTTCTCAATTTTCTGGAGTTGGTTTTCAGGAAAACTCAAGAGACAGTAGCTCTTTGAAATTATTACCATAGTCAGTGTCACAGATATGGTCCTATCTACAGACAGAAATTCTAGTAGCCAGCTAAAATAAACATTATCAAACGTAACTGGAATTCAGTGTTCTAAGAACTGAGTAATCATTTTATCTCAATCTATGCCTCTATAAAGACTCCTAAGAGTCGGCCTGTATGTTTTAGCTATTAGACAGCAAAGATGAAGACTACAAGTTGAAATACAGAAGAGGACACCAAAATGTTTAAGACAGTACAAGAGAAAGCTTGCCAAGCTCATTTCTGTCAAAATATTACTCTCTTATTCTAAATAATAGAGAAGCCCTAATTCTAGACTAATTCTGTTTTTCTTAAATTTTAGGCACACTCAACTACTTTAAATGACAAACTATTAGGAAAATTTACATAAAGGCCTAAATAATATTCCAAAATAAATAATTTTGATCCCTATTAAATTACCTGATAATTATAAACAGGCAGCTGATATCCAGTGATAACCTGAACTGGTGAACTTGGATAAGGAGGATAAGCCTGAAAACAAAGTTTACAGAATGAATGAATGAATAACGTACATTTTTAAAAATCACAGAGTATCATTCCCAATGCAATAAAAACATGAAAATAAGGAAATCTTCATTTTTTTATATCCAATCCAAAATGCTATCTGAGTGACAGCTTTCATGAAGAAGTAAGTATTCTGTGTCAAATGTTAGCCTTTTGGGCTGGGAGAAGGAAGAGATAAATAAAGGAAGTGACTAATTTTGCAAGCCCACGTTTATCTTTTTTGTATATTTATTCCCACCCAGAAGTTCTTTCTTAATCATGATGAAGCTCTATTAGAATAGTTTTCCATATTAGCATTATATTAATACATGTGCTTTTTTTGTAAGAATATTTTTAGGCAGTTTTGTATTCCTTTGACAGCATTTTGGGGTAACATGGAAAACTCCCCACAGACATTCTGGCTCTTTCTGTGTTTTGCTTCTAAAAGTTAAGGGCAATGTACAACCCCAAACTGGAAAAGAGATACTACAATGTATTATATATTTCAATAAATATTTACTGACTGAAAATATCTAGGTAGTACCATACAAAAATATACCATAATAGGTAGTAATACCTCATGGTAAATTTTATGAACAAGTAGGGCTTTTTTTCTGTGTGTTTTTTTTTTTAAGAAAAGATATACACCATGGAATATTACTCAGCCGTTAAAAAGAATTCATTTGAACCAGTCCTAATAAGATGGATGAAACTGGAGCCCCTTATACAGAGTGAAGTAAGCCAGAAAGATAAAGAACATTACAGCATACTAACACATATATATGGAATTTAGAAAGATGGTAACGATAACCCTATATGCAAAACAGAAAAAGAGACACAGAAATACAGAACAGACTTTTGAACTCTGTGGGAGAAGGTGAGGGTGGGATGTTTCAAAAGAACAGCATGTATACTATCTATGGTGAAACAGATCACCAGCCCAGGTGGGATGCATGAGACAAGTGCTCGGGCCTGGTACACTGGGAAGACCCAGAGGAATCGGGTGGAGAGGGAGGTGGGAGGGGGGATCGGGATGGGGAATAAGTGTAAATCTATGGCTGATTCATATCAATGTATGACAAAACGCACTGAAATGTTGTGAAGTAATTAGCCTCCAACTAATAAAAAAATTAAAAAAAAAAAAAAAAAAGAAAAGATATATTCTATACCTCAGGCAGATGAAAAATGCAAACAAATGAGAGACACTGCAGAGCCTTTTCACTATTATTTTCTTTCCCTAAGAATAAAATGTCTTTTGAACTGAAGAAGGTAAACCGAGGGAGGAATAAAATAAATGTTATTTATTATCAATAGGAGACATGTACTCCAAATTTCACTTCAAATATCAAATCAAGACAAGACAAATTATATGCCAGAAACTCATAGAACTTACAAATATAATTAAATCATCAGAAATTTATCCATGTTAGAACCATAATACATCTAGAAATCAACAATCTGTATGAAGAGGCACCTGGAAATCATTACAAATAAAGACTAGTTGACTCTAGGAAAGAATAAACCAGGTAAACACATGAAGAAAACTGTCTTTAAGCATTTTAGGAATTATTTGGGGGAAAAATAGAGAAGAGATATATTCTATGTGGCCACAGTGATCAGTTCTCAGATAAAGACTTACGAACTATATAGAAGCAGATTCAAGCTTTAAGTAACACCAAGGGAACATTTCATGCAAAGATGGGCAAAATAAAGGACAGAAACGCCAAGGACTTACCAGAAGTAGAAGAGATTCAGAAGGGGTGGCAAGAATACACAGAAGAACTGTACAACAAAGGTCTTAATGAACCAGATAACCACGAGGATGTGGTCACTCACCTAGAGCCAGACATCCTGGAGTGTGAAGTCAAGTGGGCCTTAGGAAGCATCACTACAAACAAAGCTAGTGGAGGTGATGAATTTCCAGCTGGGCTATTTCAAATCCTAAAAGATGATGCTGTTAAAGTGTTGCACTCAGTATACCAGAAAATTTGGAAAGCTCAGCAGTGGCCACAGGACTGAAAAAGGTTAGTTTCCATTTCAATCCCAAAGAAGGGCAATGCCAAGGAATGTTTGAATTACCATACAATTGAGCTTGTTTCACATGCTAGCAAGATAATGCTCAAAATCCTTCAAGTTAGGGTTCAACAGCATGTAAACCAAGAAATTCCAGATGTACAAGCTGGATTTAGAAAAGGCAGAGGAACCAGAGGTCAAATTGCTAACATCTTTTGGATCATAGAGAAAGCAAGAGAATTCCAAGAAAAACAACTACTTCTGCTTCATTGACTACACTAAAGCCTTTGAAAGTATGGATCACAAAAAATTATGCAAAATTCTTCAAAACATGGGAATGCTAGACCACCTTACCTGCCTCCTGAGAAACCTGTATGCAGCTCAGGAAGCAACAGTTAGAACCAGACAAAGAACAATGGACTAGTTCAAAATTGAGAAAGGAGTACTGTAAGGCTGTACATGGTAACCCTGATAAATAAACTTCTATGCAGAGTACATCATCCTAAATGCTGGGCTGGATGAATCACAAGCTGGAATGAAGATTGCTGGAAGAATTATCACCAACCTCAGATATGCAGATGATACCATCTTACTGGCAGAAAGCAAAGAACTAAAAAGCCCCCTGATGAAGGTGAAAGAGGCAAGTGGAAAAACTGGCTTAGAACTCAACATTCAAAAAACTAAGATCCTGGCATCTGCTCCCATCACTTAAAGGCAAATAGAAGAAAATGGAAACAGTGGTAGACTTTATTTTCTTGGGCTCCAAAATCACTGTGGACGGTGAATGCAGCCATGACATTAAAAGATGCTTGCTCCTTGGAAGAAAAATTATGACAAACTTAGACAGCATATTAAAAAGCGGAGACATCACTTTGCTGACAAAGGTCTGTATAATCAAAGCTATGGTTTTTCCAGTAGTCATGTATGGATGTGAGAGTTGGACCATAAAGTGTGAGCACTTAAGAACTGATGCTTTTGAACTGTGGTGCTGGAGAAGACTCTTGAGAGTCTCCTGGACAGTAAAGACATCAAACCAGTCAATCCTAAAGGAAATCAACCCTGATTATTCATTGAAGGACTGATATTGAAGCAGAAGCTCCAATATGACCACCTGATGCAAAGAGCCAACTCACTGGAAAAGACCCTGATGCTGGGAAAGATTGAGGATGGGAGGAGAAGGGGACAACAGAGAATGAAATGGTTGGATGGTACACTGAAGTAATGGATGTGTGTTTGAGAAAACTCCAGGAGATACTGAAGGACAGGGAAGCCTGGCATCCTGCAGTCCATGGGGTTGCAAAGAGTTGGACAGGACTTAGCAACTGAACAATAACAAGAACAAGCAACACCAAGAATGACATTTCTCACAAGATGTCCCATCATTCAAAAGTATTCAAACAGCGCTAGGATTGTCACCTATAATGGAAATTGTTGACATGATTCCACAGAGGGTAAGAACTAAGACTGGCTTAACTTTTAAGGTGCTCCCATCAATAGTAAGATCTCTAATATTACACACACACCAAGAAAAATAAAAAAGGAACGCAGTACTTCTTACCTGAACATACTGAGTTATAGGATTCATCATGGTCGGAGGCTGCATGTAAGTTTCAGTGTTTGGATTACTCCAGACACTCTGAAACTGTGGTGGAGGAGGAGGATTAAAAACCAAAGGACGTGGCTGCATATGATAAGCACCTTTTTAAAGAGTAAAAAGAAAACAAAGCCTATTTTCAGTTCTCTGAAAAGCCATACATGTGTCAACAAGAACAATTCCTTTCTTTACTCACATAAATTTTGTTTCCTGATTGCAGGGCCCAGTTTCAGCTTTTTACCATGGAAATTTATCTGTGACTGAAAATAAAACAGTATCAAAACTAGAATTAATGTCCAAGTCTTTACTTCCAAGACTTTGATAAATACCCAAGTTCTCTAAAGTTACTACTATCAGATAAGATCAGTGGTAAGAATATACCAAATCAAAACTTATCAGCATGAAACCACCTTACTTACCTTCACTCTAATCAAATTTTGAGAAGTTATGAAATTTGATTAAAAAAAAAAAAAACCTTTATTCTGTCTCTAATCTTTCCTATCTCTAGTTCATGAAGCTGGATGCTCAATCAAAAATACAGAGGTTCTGATAAGTTATATAAATTATTCCAAGCCTGAATTTCAAACAGGAAATATATTTATTTCTATATCTTATAAAAGAATGAATATATATTCAGGACGCAAACAATACTAAACACCACATCCATAACGTAATAGACATTTTTTCCAAAAGATGATTACTTACTTCTACTATCTTCTGCACATCCACGTCATTATAAAATGAAACAAATCCATAGCTAGAAAGTCAGATAGATGAAGTATAAAATCACCACCGTATCAGTACATACTTTAAAACTAGTGTTCTATAACTGACTAAATAATGAAAAAGGATAAAAAATATACTGAGATAAATAACTAAGATGTACATGATAGATTCTCTATAAATACTACTGTTTTACTTTCCTACCCTGATCTACAGATCTGTGTCAGAATTCACAAAGATTAAGGCAGTGTAGGAACTTAACAAAAAAAATTCATACCTATGAATCTGAGTTTAACTTATTATCTATGGCAAAATCATTAAAATTTAAGATACTGTGAAACGTACAAAGAAAAAAATTCTTTGATAAAACTGACTAATCCTCTTATGTGAAATGAAGACAAGAAATATTTAAATACAAACACTAGGCAAATGATTAAATAAAAGAGCTGTCAGCAAAACTTATCCTCTACATGAAAGAAGTTACAAAGTAATAAATTTCATTTACACAAATGTTAGAATACCAGTTTTCAATTTTTCTTTTCTGAAATTCTATACATGCTATAGTTCAGGTATTTATTATAATTTATATTGAACATATGTTTTACTCACCCTTTGGACACACCAGTTCGATCCGTGATTATCTTCACTTCTTTTACTGAACCATATCTAGCAAAGAAACTTCTAATTTCTGTTTCATCCATCTATGCAGAAGAATTTGATTTTTAAAAGTAAAAATTCAACATTAAAAAATTTCAATTATACCATAAAGAAGATTTGGTGATGTGGAAATATCTCCTCCAAGTATCCCCAAACTACGTATCTATATCAAAGATATTTTTAGCCCCTAAAGGTTACACATAAAAACAATTCCAAACCTGCATGAAGTACTTAAAAAAAAAAAAGTCTTATGTTTGCAACAGTACCCAAATTCCACTATTCACAAAATACTTTCAATAAATGAAAACATGAATACATTACCCTAACATCAATTCCACCAACAAAAACAGTGTTCGGCATGATTTTGCCTTCTGGTAAAACATAGCCTTGGCTGGTGGTAGCTGAAGAAGACTGGGTGCTGGCCTCTCTGGAGATGGTTGAGTTTGGAGTCTCAGGATTTGCAGCAGACTGTAATTTGAAAAGCAGATGTCATCACTAGATTCGCAGGCTAAAATGATAGATGCTATGAAATATAATTTGTTTTTAAGGCTGCATATTGTCACCCTGCCCGTTTAACTTCTACGCAGAGTACATCATGCAAAATGCTGGGCTGGATGAATCACAAGCTGGAATCAAAGACTGTTGGGAGAAATATCACCAGCCTCAGATATGCACATGACACCACCCTAACGGAAGAAAGTGAAGAGGAACTAAAGAGCCTCTTGATGAAGGTGAAAGAGGAGAGCGAAAAAGCTAGCTTGAAACTCAACATTCAAAAAACTAAGACCCTGGCATCTGATCCCATCACTTAATGGCAAACAGACAGGGAAAAATGGAAACAGCGACAGACTTTATTTTCTTGGGCTCCAAAATCACTGTGGATGGTGACTGTAGCCATGAAGTTAAAAGACGCTTGCTCCTTGGAAGAAAAGCTATGACAAACCTAGACAGTGTATTAAAAAGCAGACACATCACTTTGCTGACAAAGGTCCACTGCTGTGGTTTTTCCAATAGTTATGAATGGATGTTAGAGTTGGACCATAAAGAACACTGAGCGCCGAAGAATTGATGCTTCTGAGAGGTGGTGCTGGAGAAGACTCTTGCGAGTCCCTTGGACATCAAGGAGATCCAACCAGTCAATCTTAAAGAAAACCAACCCTGGTATTCATTGGAAAGAAAACCAACCAAATCTTAAAGAAAACCAACCCTGGTATTCATTGGAAAGACTGAGGCTGAAGCTACAAAACCCTGGTCACCTCATGTGAAGAGCCAACTCACTGGAAAAACCCTGACCCTGGGAAACACTGAAGGCAAAAGGATAAGAGCGTGGCAGAGGATGAGATAGTTGGATGGCATCACTGATTCAATGGACATGAGTTTAAGCAAACTCAGGGAGACAGTAAAGGACAGGGAACCCTGGCATGCTGCAGTCCGTGTGGTCACAGAGAGTCAGACAGGACTGAGTGACTGAACAACAATAACAGTTAAGTACAAAAGAATGCAAAATAAAGATGAAGCTATTATACCTTAGCTTATGAAGGAAAACAGGAACAAGGACAAAAGAAACTGATAGATATTTTTCAAAGTATTAGCAGAATGTTATTGAAATTAAAATAATGGAAATTAAGAGTTCCTATTTTGTTAGATGCCAAAAATTATGATAAATTTAAGATTTCTACAAACTGCTATAGAGATGAAATAAAAATTGCTGAATTACCAAACTGGAGTATTTGGGCTTTTCTCTATTAATTCATGCTCATACTAATGTTCTAACATACTTTGTGTTCCTATCTGAATATCTCCTAACTCTTTCCTTTAACTATGTTACAGTGATGTTTCATGACAATGAAGTCAGAGAGAATAAAAACTATTTTAAAGCTTTTCCATTTTAAAATGTTTTATAACTTTTTTCTAAATGGGACTATGTTACGTTAAGTCATATACCTTGAACTATAGAGAAATTTGACTAGATTTTTTTCCATGATAGAAAATTTACTAATCTCTTTCAATTAACTCACATTCAAACACCCAAGGCAGTTCTAAAATTCTTAAAGACTTTCTCTTCAATTTCCCCTTCATTTGTGGATGAATTTTCAATATCTTTTTATTTGATAAACTTTATGGATAAACCACAATGGATAGATGTATTTCAGTTGAGAGGTATAGTATTTGCCCAGGAAACTGCTGGAGTAAAAAGGGTTATGATAATACATTGATTCTCAACCTGGGGAAGATTTTGTGCCCCTGGGGCACTTTTTGGTTTTCTCAACTGAGGGGTGTACCTGGTAGAGGAAAACAACAGAATGGCAAAGACTAGAGATCTCTTCAAGAAAACCGGAAATACCAAGGGAACATTTCATGCAAAGATGGGCACAATAAAGGGCAAAAACAGTAAGTAAGGACCTAACAGAAGCAGAACTGATTCAGAAGAGGTGGCAAGAATACACAGAAGAACTGTACAAAAAAGTCTTAATGACCTGGAGAACCACAATGGTGTGGTCACTAACCTAGAGCCAGACATCCTGGAGTGTAAAGTCAGGTGGGCTTTAGGACGCATTACTACAAACAAAGCTAGTGGAGGTGGTGGTATTCCAGCTGAGCTATTTCAAATCATATGAGATGATGCTGTTAAAGTGCTGCACTCAGTAGGCCAGCAAATCTGGAAAACTCAGAAGTGGCCACAGCACTGGAAAAGGTCAGTTTTCATTACAATCCCAAAGATGAATAATGCCAAAGAATGTTCAAACCAACATACAATTGTGCTTGTTTCACATAAGGAAGATTATGTTAAAAATCCTTCAGGCTAGATTTCAACAAAACATGAACCGTGAACTTCCAGATGTTTAAGCTGGATTTAGAAAAGGCAGAGGCACCAGAGATCAAACTGCTAACATCTTTCGGATCATAGAGAAAGCAAGAGAATTCCAGAAAAACAACTACTTCTGATTCATTAACTATGCTAAAGACTTTGACTGTGTGAATCACAACAAACCGGAAAATTCTTCAAAAGATAGGAATACCAGACCACCTTACCCGCCTCCTGAGAAACCTGTATGCAGGTCAAGATGCAACAGTTAGAACCGGACATGGAACAACAGACTGGTTCAAATTTGGGAAAGGAGTATGGCAAGGCTGTATATTGTAACCCTGATTATTTAACTTCTATAAGTTAAACTTCTATAAGTTTCACTCTGAAGTGAAAGTGAAGTCGCTCAGTCGTGTCCAACTCTTTGCGACCCCACGGACTGACTATAGCCTCCAGGCTCCTCTGTCCATGGGATTTTCCAGTTAAGAATACTGGAGTGGGTTGCCATTTCCTTATGCCGGGATGGATGAATCACAAACTGCAATTAAGACTGCTGGGAGAAATATCACCCTCAGATACACAGATGACACCACCCTAATGGCAGAAAATGAAGAGGAACTAAAGAGTTTCTTGATGACGGTGAAAGGGGAGAGTGAAAAAGTTGGCTTAAAACTCAGCATTCAAAAAATTAAGATCATGGCATCTGGTCCCATCACTTCATGGCAAACAGATGGGGGAAAATGGAAACAGTGACAGGCTTTATTTTCTTGAGCTCCAGAATCACTCTGGACAGTAACTGCAGCCATGAAGTTAAAGGTAGCCTGCTCCTTCAAAGAAAAGCTATGACAAACCTAGCCAATATATTAAAAAGGAGAGGCATCACTTTACCAACAAAGGTCTATATAGTCAAAGCTATGGTTTTTCCAGTAATCACGTACGGATGTGAGAGCTGGACCATAAAGAAGGCTGAGTGCCGAAGAATTGATGCTTTTGAACTGTGGTGTTGGAGAAGACTCTTGAGAGACCCTTAGACTGCAAGGAGATCCAACCAGTCCATCCTAAAGGAGGTCAGTCCTGGGTGTTCATTAGAAGGACGGATGCTGAAGCTGAAACTCCAATACTTTGGCCACCTCATGTGAAGAGTTGACTCATTGGGAAAGACCCTGATGCTGGGAGGGATTGGGGGCAGGAGGAGAAGGGGATGACAGAGGATGAGATGGTTGGATGGCATCATTGACTCGATGGACATGGGTCTGAGCAGACTCTGGGAGTTGGTGTTGGACAAGGAGGCCTGTCGTGCTGCGATTCACGGGGTCGCAAAGAGTCGGACACGACTGAGTGACTGAACTGAACTGACAGTTGAAAAACCCGGTGATGTTGTTGCCAGAATTGAAGAGTAAAGTTCTAAATCTCATGTTCTGTTTACAAAGTAAAATGGATATTTGAGACAACAGTAATCTGAGAAAAAGAAAAATCCATTAGATGCTATAGACAGTATCCTTTGGGTTGTACAAATTGAGATATTAAGTATAAAATTCATCTAATCATTTCACTATGGTCAGGTCTTAAAGAAGGCACCATTCTGTCCATCTTATTAGCCAGCAGATGGTGCTAAAAGCTAAACTAAGGAACATACTCCTTTTAAGAGGCCTAAACAACAGGGATTTTAAAACTTTGCCTGTGTGTGTATTTCTATACAATTATTAACTTATATATGAGCTTCCTAGATGGCTCAGTGGGTAAAGAATCCACCTGCAGGAGACGTGGGTTTGATTCCTGGGTGGGGAAGATCCCCTGGAGTAGGGCATGGCAACCTATTCCAGTATTCTTGCCTGGAGAATCCCATGGACAGAGGAGCCTGGCAGGCTACAGTCCATTGGGTCACAAAGAGTTGGACACAACTAAAGCAACTTAGCATTATCAGCACAATTTATGCATACAAATCCACAACCAATAGATAATCTTTCATTACTTTTAAACTATTGCCAAAAATACTCTACAAATGAATTCTTGTTTTTGTTCAGCTGCTAAGTTGTGTCTGATTATTTGCTACTCCATGGACTGCAGTACGCCCAGCTTCCGTGTCCTTCACTATCTCCTGAATTTTGCTCAAACTCATGTCCACTGAGCTAGTGATGCTATTTTAGTTTAAAGCTAAAAGTTTGGTGTTAAAGAATTAATCATAACTAATCAATAGCATGCAGAAAATAAATTACATGTAAATTAGATGACAGAAGTAATTATTTTTCTTAATTACACCTTCACCTGAGTTGATGGGTTCTAAAATGAGTAATTCTGGAATATTAAGTAGGGGTGAACTTGGAGGCCATTATATACACAATTCTCATCACTACTATTTTCAGTAATGGAGTCCCTTTTATATTTGAATGAGCAAGTGACAAAGATAACTAAAAGCTGGAAATAAAACTTATCATCACTAAAGCATCTGGGATGTCAGCTCTTTGACAACATTTCATTCAACTATTAATGTCTACATGCAAGCAAACTGAAATCTATGTATACTGACTAGGTCAAACTAACAGTCTCTAATTTGCAGTCATCAGTGTTACATCACAGAAGGAAGTAGTTATTAAAGAGAAAAGGAAATTCTATTAAGGATACTGTACATGAAAATCAGAATAAAGCCTTTTAAGTAAATTCAAGAGTAAACTCTCAGGGGAGGGGGGTGGAATCCAAACAATAAACATACAATCCTGGGAAAACTAAGCAAGGAAAACGCAAGAATACAAAAAATACACATTAGTCTTGAAAAAATGGGATATGACTACTATCCCAAAACCTGGTTAAGATGGTCCACTCCTGCACCCAACACAGAGATGGGAAAGTCTAGCAGCATACAAAAAAATATACAATTAAGAACAGTTTATTGTAAATTCAAGTATGGTCATTAGGAAATCTGTTACTGTAATTCACCACAGAAAAATCATTTGATAAAATACAGTATTTCTTAATTAAAAAAAAAAACTCAAGTAAAATGAAAGAATCTTATTTTCTATCAGTCTAATTCTAGATTATCATTAAGTTCAAAGTAAAACATGACAGTAATTTATGCTGAAACTAGAAATAAGGGTCTCTCCTTATCATCACTATAAATTTTTTTCATTATATATGACATGTAAACATTAATATAGAGTTCTTATAAATCACCATGAAAAGACAAATACAAATAGAAAGGTGGATCAAGAATGGAAAAAAGAAAAATGGAAAACGTTAATGACAAACTTTAACTTCACTAATGATAAAAAAAAAGTACATCAACACAAGTGGAATATTTTCCAATTAGACTGGCAACTTTAAAACATATACTACCTTTTACTGGGAAGTGCATGGAAAGCGGGTCATATTACACACCATCAGTGGGAATATATACTAGTATATCCTTTACCAAGAGTTACTAGGAAAAAATTATCATAGTTCAAAACTGTTAAAATATGGTCATAACGCTTTCAACCAGTGACTCTACTCCTGGCAATTTATTTCAAGCTATTAATAGAATAAACAGGCCAAAACATTTTCACAAAGATACCCATTACTGTATTGTTTTAATGTACACAAATTATTCATTATAAAGGAATTAAGTAAAATAAGTAATGGTAATATTTATGTATACAATTTTTGGTAAAGTAAGCAATTATATATTCAAAATTATTTTAAATTTCTCTTTGGAATAAGGCCCACTATATTAAGTGAAAGATACAGGTTGTAATATAATATTACAAAGTACTGTACAATTTTTATAAAATATACCTATTTGCTATCCATACAGGAAAGCAATCTTGAAGGACATACATCAAAGCTTCAGAGTGGTTTACATACCTAGTTTAAGATGGACCTCTACTTCCTTACACTGATTACTTTCTAATGAGTTAATATGCTACTTTTATATAAGTAAAAAATCAAAAAACATATGCATTTCTTCCCTCGCCCTCTTAAAAAAAGAGGACAAAACTGTAAACATTCACAGTAACTCAGCTTATTAAGTAATTACTGATGTGGATAAGTACAAGACACGATTATTACAAACAGTTGCATACACTTGTAAACTTTTAAACTTTGTGAGTACTAATAAATTGTATATGAAATTTCTCCCTTTACTTCTAAAAATAGTGTATACTAGTGTATGTTACACTACAGACGATACTACACTACAGTATTTGATGCTATGGACATCATCCGAGGCTTGATAATTGGTTAAAAGTGTTCTCAAGAGTTGCCCCTTGAGGTGGTAAGTCAACTCTAATGCATTTAACAAAACGCTCACAAATGTCACCCAACAGACCACGTTAATACTTGAGGGACGCTCTGTTGGAAGGTTTCTGGTTTAATGGAAAGTATTTCCCAAGTTAAAAATTCCTCGACCTTTCCACTCCACGACCGCTCCGAGGCGAGGGCAGCGCCAACCTCATGAGGAGATGATGGCGTCCCTACCTGAGGTCGCTGCAGCGGCTGCCACCGCACACGCACGAGGTCACCCCAGGGGCTCGGGCTTGCCGGCGCCCGCAACCTCCCGCATGGACACACTCCCACAGGCCCCCAGACCCCGGCCCCAGCCTCGCTCCGGCCCGTGGGGCCCCCGCCTCCAGAGGCCTCTCGGTGCCCCCCGCCCCCTGGCGTCCCGCCCGCGTGCGCCTCGCCAGGCCCGACGCCATCTCGCGGAGGCCAGGCCGCCCGTCTGCCTCGGTAAGCGCGGGAAACGAGACTTCTAGGGTGGCGTGGGAGCGCGGGCCCCGCTCGGAGTATGGCCGGCGGACTGCCAGGCGCCCCTCCATACCCCGGCAGCTGCCGCCCGAAGGCCACAGGCCTTGCACGTGCTGGGCAGCGGGCCCCAGCGCTCCGACAGCCCGGCCTCATCCCCTCCGCCCGCCCTCGGTGCCGCGGAGGCCGCGCCAGACCGCCTAGTCCGCCCTCAGACTGGGTCCCCAGGACAGTCAAGCCCAGCAGCCCCGCTCTGGGTCCCACCCCACGCCCCCTTCAGCGTCCTGGCCACCCCAAGGAGCTCCCTTGGGCCTCCTCCACTCACCATGATGGCGACAGCCAGTGTTCCCTCCGATGGGCTCGAGGATGAAGCAGAGGCTGGCTTCGGGCACCGCCCTCGGAGCTGCTGTTGGGTCTGCTCGTGCCCGCTGCCCGGCCGGACTGGGCAGAGGGAGCGGCAGCAGACCGGGCAGAGAGTCAGAGGCGGGTGGCGAGGCCGAGGGGCGCCGGAGGACTGAGGCGTGGCCAGCGGGGCACCGGGAGGTGGCTCCTGCGCAAGGTGCCCGGGGCTCGTCGGAGAGACGCCTCAGCCAATGGGCGGCCGCGCTGCCCCCCCCCCCCCCCCGCAGCGGGGGCGGGGGCGGGGGCGGGGGTGGGGGTGGGGGTGGGTGGGAGGCTCTCGGAGCATGACTGCGCAGGCCGAGGGTACGCAGGGGGCGCGTGAAGGCGGTCATCCCACCCTCCCACAAGCGCCGCCCCCAGATGAGGAGGCTGGCCGACCCACCGAAAGCCCTGTTACCCCGAAAGTGCTGTGGAGGCACGCCTGAACTAAGTAGACACACCCACATATACATTAAAGTGAAAAACAAACTTGAATATGTCCAGGCGCTAGTTTCAAAATGGCGTCCTGAAGGCACAGGATTAGCCCGATCATGGTCACCCCTACCCTCGCCACCAAAATCGATGGAAACGCCAACAGAAATAGAAAATAGAAGTACGGATATGGAGAACAGGCACGGAGGCGTCAAAAGTACAAAAACTTGGGCGAATTCCTTTTGACTCTGAGGAAGATGGGGTTGGATTGGAAGAAACACCAGCTAGGGCAGGCCAGCTTGGCGTTCAAGATGTTCCTTCTTTGAAGAAACAGTCTTCGAGGCCTGCGGTTGCCAGAAACCCAAGGTGTAGGAGGGAACAAAACAGTCAAACATTCCTTTGTTTGGGGAGTTCACATTGTGAGGGGGAGAATTTTCCTTCTAGGCCTCACAGAAGGAAGCCAGGCCTGACTAGAGAGTTCTAAAACCTTCTCAAGGTCAGAGAAACAAGGCCTAGAGCAAGGGTGAACTGCAGGGCAGCTGGGGCAGCAAAGCACAGAACGTTGGAAACTACTCCCAGCACGCTGTGTCCACAAGGAGTACCCGTGGCTTTTATCCTCAGATCTCACTTCTGTACCGATGAGAAACAAGAAAATGTTATTTTTTTCAGTAACCAGAAAACTGGCCACAAACACCTAACATCACTGGATAGTATAATAATTAACCTTATTTTGAATGTGCTGCTAAACTCATAAAAATGAAGGCAAATACCAAGATGCCAGAAATCAAATAAACTGAAAATCAGAGCAGTGACTTGTTGAACTGATTGTTCTCTGACCGTTGTTGGTATGAGGGCTGGGGTGTATAGTGATTAATCTGCTGCTTTGCCCTGAACCTTCCTGGTTTTGGAACTGAAAAACCGCTACATCCTTGGAAACCAGGTCAGAGGCGGACGAGAACAGCTGTGTCATCTTAGGTGTGGGCAAAACGTTGGTCTTTGTAACTTGAGGCCTGAAAGTGCAGGGGCAGAGGTAAGGGTGTGGAGTGGCGCAGGGTGGGCGCTGGTCCGAGTACACTACAAAAGGCCTTGGCCATGAGACATCAACTCAGGAAAGGGGCAGACTAGGGCAAATGGAAAACACCCAGGAGACAAGCCGGTGTCCTCTTTCTGGATGAAAATGAAAATTCTTTAACTGATGAAATTTAAAAATCCTAAGCTTGCATTTCATGAGTTTGGAGTTTATAGCACTTGGGCTGGTGTTGGGATTTCAAAACCTACAAATTAATTCCTCTTAACCTTTGCCTCCTCCCGGCAAAAAGTTCCCAGACAAGGTGCAACTGGAATGCCTGGCAAAAACAAACAAAACCAACCTGTAGGGATGCTTCCATAAAAGGGTGAAAGGGATTCTCAGAATAAAAGAACCCTTTAAAGTTAAGCTCAGAATGAAAAATTATACTATCTACCATGAATAAGAATGGCAGACAATGAAGACTAAAATGTCAAGAAATTGCAAAAGAAATTTCTTTTGGAGTGTGTGTGTGTGTGCGTGTGCGCGCGCACGCATGTGTGTGCACGCACCTATGTGAGTGCATGCACTTGGGCATGTGTCTTTTTCTCTATTTGGAGTCATTCACCTTGTATATTGTAAGGTGATTTTTCTACCGTTTTATAGCTTGTAAACAAAGTCTCAAGCCACTAAATATCTTTACTTACATCCTGAATAATTCAAAGGTCTTAGGATGTTTTAACTTGGCACACCCCTACTAATTTAGAAGCTATTATTAATCCCTACTTTAGTTCTATCCTGTTTTCCTTCTGTAAATTAGACATCTTTTTTTTTCTAGACCCATCTGCATGTGTAAAAATAGTTTGATTACCATTTCTTTGCATATCTCAGATCTTGTTTCTGCGTGGTTTTCCTTTTGCCTGAAGTAAATTCTATAGAATTTCCTTTAATAAGTGTGATATGTGGCAAACTCAAGTTTTTCACCCGAAACACGTTTATTTTGCCCTTGTTCATTTAAGATAATTCTACCGGATATGTAATACTAGGTTAGCCACTGTCTTTTTCCTCAGAATACTGAACATATTGTTCTGTTATCTTCTGGTTTCTGTTGCTGGAGAAATCTGCTGTCAATCTAATTGCTGTTTTTCTTAGGTGTTCTGAAATTTCACAATGATGTGGCAAGGTGAAGAGTTTTAAAAATTTCTCCTCAGGAGTTTTTGGACTGTCTGGAATTGTAGATTAACTTTCAAGGATTCTAAAAATTTTCACCCATTTTCTTGTCAAAGATTAACTGGTTAGGGAATTTCACTTATTTTTCATATTCCATAAGCAATTCTTAACGGTTATTTTTGTTTAGCTCATGACTTTTCAAAGGTTGATCATATTTTCTTAAAACCTTATAAAATCTCCATGTAATATAGAGAAAAACAGTTGTGATTTAAGATCAAGATTGACTGTAACTATTTCAGAGTGCTAAGATTGATAGTATAATTCACATAAATTCAGAAATAAATCTCTGTATTGCTTCCTGTCCTCCAGAGACGGATAGGGAAGAGAGAAGAAAAAAGACCAATAAAATTTTTCTGCCAGTTCTTTTGTGCTCCCAAAGCCCATGACTTTGGATAGAAAGCTTAAAATTAGCAGTATAAACACTCTCATTCATTTGCAAACCGTTTTCATAATTTAAGTTGTATCTGCTAAGAATCTCTATTTCATTATTTACCTATTTTTTAAAAATACTGACTTGTCCTAAAGAAAAATATTTATGAAATTATGTTTATTGTGTTAGTTACATCTTTTGGCAATGCATGTTAAAATATAGAACTGTTAACATTCCTAACAATATTGTCCATGGATCACTTTAGATCACACTCTCCCAGGGCAACAGGAAAATCCTGGATTAGGAGAACTCTATCCAGTCTTTGGATTTACAGAGTTAGGTCTCAGGAACTAGAGGGTGGAGTGTCAAATTGTTCTGCATAATAAATAAGAATTATTCAGTTTGAAGGGGGAACCAAGCAAGACTGGAAAAGTGGCAACCTGGGCTTTTGGAAAAAAGAAATAACCTTGCAAAGTGACAAACAGCTGGAACCTGCAGTGAAAGATGGTATCTGAGGTCACTGCAATCATCTGGAGCTTTAAAAGTTTGCATTACGAGGCCTTCCCTCAGACCAGTTAAGTCAGCTGAGGATGACACCCAGATGTTGTTTTTTTTTTTTTTAATGTTTCTCAAGTGACTCTAATATGCAACTAAATTTGAAAATCATTGGTATAAAGCTTTGCTACTCAAAGTATGGTCCTCAGACCAGCAGCATTGCTGTGCAATCTCAGGCACCACCTACACTTACTGAATCAGAATCTGCACCTTGACAAGATCTCCAGATGACTCACAAACAAAACGTTCAGGAAGTACACACATAGAGAATGTTTGCCATAAACAACCTACATTCTTAGATCTAAGAATCCCTCACTTTATAGGGAGAGACTGCTTTTCCAGCCTCTCTTGTCACTGCACCTGGGCCTGTGACCTGAAGAACACCAATGAGATTCATCCACCCTAGGGGACTAAAGATGCCACAAAGCAGAGCCTGCAGAGAATACTTTCTGGAAGGGTGGCCACAGCAGCAGTAAGCCCTTCATCAGTTAGAGCATCAGTGTCCGCTGCGGTCAGTTGTGCAAGCTGTGAGGCTGTTCAGTGCCCAGAGGTAGTGTCTGAAGCATCTTCACTGTACTAGTTGTCCAGCATGGTTCTACGTGTCGTCCCTGGAGACACAGATTTCCAACCTGACTCTTCAGTCCTTTTTGAGATTCCTTTCCTGTTTAAATAAGCCAAAAGTACTGTGGTTATTGCTTGCAACAAGAAACCTTGACTGAATTAGGTGGTGAGTGAGGTCACCCAAAATTCTCCACGCCAGGCCTCAGCAATACGTGAACTGTGAACTTCCAGATGTTCAAGCTGGTTTTAGAAAAGGCAGAAGAACCAGAGATCAAATTGCCAACATCCACTGGATCATCGAAAAAGCAAGAGAGTTCCAGAAAAACATCTGCTTATGCTTTATTGACTATGCCAAAGCCTTTGACTGTGTGGATCACAATAAACTGTGGAAAATTTTGAAAGAGATGGGGGTACCAGACCACCTGACCTGCCTCTTGAGAAACCTGTATCCAGGTCAGGAAGCAACAGTTAGAACTGGACATGGAACAACAGACTGGTGGCAAATAGGAAAAGGAGTACGTCAAGGCTGTATATTGTCACCCTGCTTATTTAACTTATATGCAGAGTACATCATGAGAAACGCTGGGCTGGATGAAGCACAAGCTGGAATCAAGATTGCCAGCAGAAATATCAATAACCTCAGATATGCAGATGACATCACCCTTATGACAGAAAGTGAAGAAGAACTAAAAAGCCTCTTAATGAAAGTGAAAGAGGAGAGTGAAGATGTTGGCTTAAAGCACAACATTCAGAAAAGTAAGATCATGGCATCCGGTCCCATCACTTCATGGCAAATAGATGGGGAAACAGTGGAAACAGTGTCAGACTTTATTTTGGGGGGCTCCAAAATCACTGCAGATGGTGATTGCAGCCATGAAATTAAAAGATGCTTACTCCTTGGAAGGAAAATCTAGAAAGCATATTAAAAAGCAGAGACATCACTTTGCCAACAAAGGTCCCTCTAGTCAAGGCTATGGTTTTACCAGTGGTCATGTATGGATGTGAGAGTTGGACCATAAAGAAGGCTGAGTGCACAAAAATTGATGCTTTTGAACTGTGGTGTTGAAGAAGACTCATGAGAGTCCCTTGGACTGCAAGGAGATCCAACCAGTCCATCCTAAATGAGATCAGTCCTGGGTGTTCATTGGAAGGACTGATGCTGAAGCTGAAACTCCAATACTTTGGTCACCTGATGCAAAGAGCTGACTCATTTGAAAAGACCCTGATACTGGGAAAGATTGAGGGCAGGAGGAGAAGGGGATGACAGAGGAGTTGGTTGGATGGCATCACCGACTCGATGGACGTGAGTTTGGGTGGACTCCGGGAGTTGGTGATGGACAGGGAGGCCTGGCGTGCTGCAGTTCATGGGGCTGCAAGGAGTCAGACACGCCTGAACGACTGAGCTGAACTGAACTGAGGTCACCCAAAGTACTTTTAAGAAGAGGGTTAACAGCTAAAAGATTTATGGCTCTTTGCTCGGACTCCATAACATGATGCCCCTCTATTGCTTCAAACCTTTAGTAAGGTTCTGCTACATACATAAAGGCTTTGTGCCAGTGGCATTTTGTGAGGGTTGTCAAGAGAGGGTCTTTTTTCCTGCTCTGGAGTAACATAGTATAGATAGGGATGGCACAGTCTGCAACAAGACAATCCACAGATGAAATAATTCAGTAGGAACTAAAGCTTGGAGTCAGAAGTGACCTGGAAACCATAAGTCATGCACTCAGCATTCCCAGAGAGACAGGAAGAGTCACTTGTGCTATTCCAGCTGCACACTAGCGTTTGAGCCAGTGTATGATAACTTCGCTTCTGTGGGGCCTGCATTCCCAAGGCCAGCAGAGCACAAACCTCCTGAGGGCGCTGTGCATGCTTGCAGAGATGTCTCTCCAGTGAGCCGTGTTGCTTAAGGCCTGCTTTTTCACCTTTTACCCTGGTACCTGCATCACGTTTTTCATTCAACTCTTAACCTTGTAAGCAGTTTGCCTGAATTTGGTTGTTGATCTGAACCAAGCTGGGCTAATCTTCACAGGGGCTTCATAAGACCTGCCCAAACAGATAATCATGAAACTGATTGACTTATTCAAAATAACAACGATAACAAAAACCCCTGCTGCTAATACGGTGCTTACCACGTACCATTTAACCATTTAACTACATAACTATTCTAACCATTTTACTTCCGTTAGGTCATCCAGTCTTTATAATAATAATAGGTACTTTTATTATCATCCCAATTTTGTAGAGAAGGAGACAGAGGCACAGAGAGGTCAAATTGCTTGCCCAAGATTGCACAGCTGGAAAATACCAGAGAGGCAGTTTTAATCCAGTCTGGCTTCCGAGTCTGAGTTCTTAACCATTATGCTGTTTTAGCAAACTCCGTGGAAGAAGAAAGGGCTAATATAGTGGAACAAATTAAATCCCTAGTTTCCATGAGAGCGGCCAAGGAAGGAAGGCTGGGAGGCTTTTCTTATTTAAAAAAAAAAAAAAAAGAAAAGAGTGTTTAGTCTGATCAGTATTTCTGATATAGTCACATTAAAAAATAGGGCCAGGACCAAGACTTCAGACATATGAGCAAAATGAAGGAAACCCCTCCGAATCTACCCTTAAACCAACCTAACCAGTGAATTGCTCCAACACAATTGGCCCCTGAGGAGGCTACCTGATGAACAGAAGTTTCCCTCTGAATTTTGCCTGTTGGAAAGTCTTCCAGTCCTTTCCCCAAGTGTTGGGGTCACATCTAAACTGTTCAACAGCCTCGTCTTCAGGCTGGGCTCTCACTGCTGGCTCCCTACTCACGCTTGTACTCCTCCCAATTGCTTTGAAACTGTGTTTTTTGGAGTGAAGAGGCATCACTGAGCAGAAGTTTGCGAATCAGAGAGGCAGAAGCTGTTTCACACTGTGAAGGAGCGAGGAGAAAAGGCTGGTGGAACTCGCTCAGATCCCTTTCCTCTGCCCTAGTCACCCTCACCTTCATGTCTGTAGTTTTGCTCTTTCCACATTGAAATGTTTTATTTTCCTTATGCATTTTTGATACCTCAAGAATGCATTCCCCTCTCTAAAGAAATTAAAAATATTAAGGGTAAAGTTTAAATCCCCTCTGACCACCAGCTCTGCATCCCAGATCCCTCCGCACAGGTAACCACTGTTGGCAGTTTGGTATGAATCCTTGCAGACTTTTTTCTAGGCTTTCTCTTTTGGATACTTATATGTGGTGTTTGTGGCTTGTATTTATAGAAAGTCCTTGTGCTAAGGGAAAATATGTACTCCTTTTAGTATACTTGTTAAAATATGTACTATGGATACTTATGCTAGATATACTATATATAGTTAATATAGCACATGCTGTTTGTTGTTCAGTTGTTAAGTTATGTCCAACTCTGTGACCCCAGGGACTGCAGCATGCCAGGCTTCCCTGTCCTTCACTATCTCCTGGAGCTTACTCAAATTCATGTCCATCGAGTTGGTGATGCTATCTAACCATCTCATTCTCTGTCACCTCCTTCTCCTTTTGCCTTCAATCTTTCCCAGCATCAGGGTCTTTTCCAATGAGTCAGCTCTTCACATCAGATGGCCAAAGTACTGGGGCTTCAGCTTCAGCATCAGTCCTTCCAATGAATGTTCACGGTTGATTTCTTTTAGGATTGACTATCTCCTTGCTGTCCAAGGACTCTCAAGAGTTTTCTCCAGCACCACAGTTCAAAAGCATCAATTCTTCAGTGCTCAGCCTTCTTTATGGTCCAGCTCTCACATCCATACATGATTACTGGAAAAACCATAGCTTTGACTATGCAGACCTTTGTCAGCAAACTGATGTCTCTGCTTTTTAACACACTGTAGATTATATATATTTATATTTAATACTTTGTTGTATGTTTTTAACATAAATGATATCATACTGTATGCATCTTGAAACTTGGTTTTCTTCCTTTAACAATATGATTAAGAGACTTCTAATATCAGTATCTAATACCTTTTAACTGGCATAATTTTGCATAATATGGATATGTCATAGTTACTTAGCTATTCCCTGTTAAAGGGACCTTTAGGTTGTTTTCACTTTTTCATTGCTACAAATATAGACAGCGAGCCTGTCTAATTAGAGCCACGTGAGTGTTTTTCTGCAGTGAATACCAAAAAGTGTAACTATTGGGTCACGGGATATGCACTTTCAAATTTTGGTAGACGGCAGGAAGCTGCCCTTTAAGTGCTGTACCATTATATACCAGTTTACAGCTGTGAGTTTGTGTATTCACTTACCTAATATTGATATTATTACACTTGAATTTGCCAGCCCAATAGGCAAGAAACAGCATCTCATTTTCATTTTACTTTTCATTTCCCTGATTGCTGGTGGAATCGAGTCTCTTTTTGCTGTCTGTTGACTGTTCAGTTTCTTCTTCCGGCCTGTTCTTAGCCTTTGGCCACTTTTGAGTTGCTTGTCTTTTGTATATTGTCTCATGGGAGTCTGACTTCCTCAGCCCCTTTGGCAAAGGGTGCGGTGCGGTGGTATTGGTACCTCTCTAAAGTTCTAATCCAAGGTGATGAATTGCTTACCTTCATTATCAAGAATTTCTTTCCCTAACTTGAAAAGATGTAAGCCACAAATGAGAGGAAAGGAAATCTCTGGTGTAAAGATCAACTGTTGAACCTTTGAACATCAACCCATTCCTAGACATCCTCCTAAAAAACCAACAAGAACTCTTTTAAATCAAACAGCCCCTCACTGTCAAAGAAAGTGCCTAAAAACTCAGAGAAATCTGCTCAGGGCAACAATGCTAAGATCCAACAACTTTTGAAGTTCTGTTCTTGCTGTTGATCCCCTCTGTTTAGAGAGAGAATACCTGTAGAGAAAAGAGGTGAGACTTGAGATGAATAAATACAACATTCACAGGACCAGCATTTAGAGCCTAGCAGGATGGGCTCAGAAAACAACTTGATGAACACAAATAAAAATTAATCTCTGATCACCCTAAAAAGGAGAAGCTGTTTCCTTTTCCCTACTAAGGATTTTTCCTGTGTTCTCTGTGGAACTGACTGAAATGAATCTGTCTTTAATTTAATCTGTTTTTAGAACTATTGTGGCTTCCCTTCTGGTAAACATTTTGTATTTTATAGCTGCTGCTAGCATTTCAGCCAGCCTGGACAAGGAAAAGGAAGTGAAAGGTCAAAAGGACAGAACACAAGTTGAAGGAAAATCAGAAAATAAAGAAAAGACATAGTAAAGAAGAGAATACACATACTTCAAAAAAAGAAGAAAGAAAGATAGTTGAGGGAAGCATTCTTTTGTCATTTTCCATATCTGGAAAATATGTTCTGTCAACAAGTTCTGTCTGTTATCCTTTATCAGTTCAGTTCAGTTCAGTTGCTCAGTCATGTCCAACTCTTTGTGACCCCATGAACCGCAGCACGCCAGGCCTCCCTGTCCATCACCAACTCCCAAGGTCCACCCAAACCCATGTCCATATAATCAATGATGCCATCCACCCATCTCATCCTCTGTCGTCCCCTTCTCCTCCTGCCCTCAATCTTTCCCAGCATCAGGGTCTTTTCAAATCAGTCAGCTCTTCGCATCAGGTGGCCAAAGTATTGGAGTTTCACCTTCAACATCAGTCCTTCCAATGAATACCCAGGACTTTTTGATTCTCTAACAGAGCTTCCTTTCTGTTCATACCACTTTCTTTTAGACTATAGGACATACCCTGGGTTAAAATAAAAGCCAGGTCATATTCTCTTCTTCTTGTGCCTGGATGATCCCGATACCTCTGTGACTGGGATCCACGTCACCTAAATCTGCATCGGACACTGCTGTCAGAGTATCGCTCTCTCGCTCTGCTCACAAGCCTTCCAGCATTTCCTGGTTCTAGCTTCATCATATTAAATTTTACCTTTCAGCCTGACTCTTAGTTGCCTTTACTATGTGATCTCACCGGCATTGCTCTAACCAGACTGTCTTGCCGACATTCCCTTCTCATTCTGCCTTTTGTGTTCCTGCCTTTTAGAACACCGTTCCAGCTGGGCATTTCCTTCCTGAATTCTGTCTGTTCTTGAAGGACAGTCAAGTCTCCCCTTCTCTGTGAAATCTTCTGTCTATTCCACCTTTATCTTCCCCTCTCATTGACGTTTCAGAGCCCAGGTTGTGTAATGTGCAGTATTTGGTGGCAACACCTCTGAACGTGGGGAAAAAGTATAGTAAGTCTTTGGATTTGCATCGGGTTTGCATTGTCTCCAGCACTTCGTGGTGAGGAGGGATGGCAAAGCTGTTCACCCTCTCTGGAGCTCTGGTTTCTTGCCTGTAAATGGGGGAAATGCTGTTTGACCTTAGAGAGTCAGTGGAAGAAGAAGGTAGGTGGAAAGATAGGTGTCTGGTACTTAACATCACACTGGGCCCACAAAGAAGACACCCCAGATAAGGCAATATGTTGCTTCCTGTTACCATCCCCTTCTGAGAGAACCTCTTCTCACTGCAGCTCCAGACTGATGCCTACTGTTTTGGATGCTTTTTGGATACAGGTTTAAAAAAAGTGCCTGGTAAAAAGTGATTAAGTAAAACTAATTAAGGAAAAACACCTGATAAATGTAACGTCTGGGGGTAAGCAATGCCAGCTCTGGTATTGAGGCTCATTATGTCAGGGCTCTGAATCAGTACCTCTGAGTCACTTTGGTTAGTACTAGAAAGCATGACTTATCCTCATGGAAGGAAGAAAAGAAATCTCTTTTTACATCTCTCTTTTATTTGGGAAGAAAATCTTTCCTAGTAGACTTCCTTTTATACCTTGTTGGCCAGAACTCTGTGATGTATGCACTTCCACCTCAAAGGGAGTCTGGGTAAGTGTGTCTCTGGCCAAAGGGAAATGCATTTATAGTAATCAGCCTGAACTAGTCATGATTCTTCCTCTGGGTTCAGGCACATTCCCGCTTGATACCAGAAGGGGGCTAGTGGGTGGCTATAATGTGGGTGTCAACCATGACTGCCCTCTGGGCAACTTGAGATGCCAACTGGGTTCTTCCAGCCATGACCGGTTGTATCAGAATGAACATTGACTTAACCTGGGTCAATCAGGTTCTCTCCCATTAGAATATGAGTTAAGAGCTCAGGAGTCAGTAGTTCCTGATTCCAGCGCCTGACATTCTGTGATAGAGCTCACATCTTTCCAGTAAGTCTCCTTCAGGGGGTTTCTGTTGCTTGAAATCAGAGAGCCTGATTGAGCCTGAGACTCACTTAAATGGCCTCAATTAATAATCACTAAGATAATAACTATTATGATATTAAATGCCCTATTTTGTGTTTTAATGCTTTCATGCATGTTTGTCTCATTTTGCACATCCCTCAAGGCAGAAATCAGCTGTGTACTTATTTCCCGTAGTATTGGCCACAAAGAATGAAGAGTTCCCTTAATACTTTTTGAATAACTGTTTGAATGGTTGGTTGCTACTCTTTTCTAGTTAATATTTTTAAGACTTCCAGAAGTAGATAAAAATAAAAACATGGTGATATATTATCTATCAGATTAGCAAAATGCAGTTCCAGATTGCTGGTTTGATAATTTAAAAGATAGCAAATTGACAAAAGAACAAAGAGACATAAACCAATATAAAAACAGTTGTATTATGGTCTAACAGGTAGTATTATGGATTTATTATCATCATACTAATCTTTCAAATTTTCTACATAGGCCATGAAATTACTTTCAGAATTTGAAAAGAAATAAGTTCATAAGAGGCAATCAGGGAAAAATGTATTTGGCCACTTAGTACAAGTTCCTTAATTTCCTTCTTTTTTCTAAGGGTATGCTACAAATAAACTTTAACATTAGAGACACTTTGGCCTTCATAGAACTGTGTTAAATTTGAATTTTGACTTTTAAGTCCAGAATAATATTAATGTCAGGCTTCCCAGGTGGCTCAGTGGGTAAAGAATCTGCCTTCAATGCAGGAGACACAGGAGATGAGGGTTTGACCCCTGAGTTGGAAAGATCCCCTGGGGGTTGACATGGCAGCACACTCCAATACTCTTGCCTGGAGAATTCCATGGATAGAGGAGCCTGGCAGGCTGTAGTCTGTAGGATTGCAAAGAGTCGGGCATGACTGAAGTGACTGAGCATGCGTCCATGCAATGTTAATCTCATAGGAAAGTTTAACCCAATTTTAAGCACACATGATACCAAATCACAAGTTTTCCCTTAAGGAACTTTAAAAAAAGGTCTATTTAATTGAAAACAATTTAAAAAATGAACAAAAGATTGCTTGGCTATATTTTAAGCCTAAAATCATTTGAGTTTTCTTGACATCTCACTATTGTTTAAAAGGAATGCTACTTTGTTAACAGATCATCCAAATGTTTAATGGGCATTTCTGCAAAAGCCTGACAAGTAAAAACAAGATTTCTTCAGAATCCAGTATCACAAAAGCTTTTGTTTCAAGCTACAAATTAGACAAATCTGTTTTTCTCCTAACACTCTGAACATTTTATATCAAACAGCCCCAGTGAAAAGTATATATCCATGTCTTCAAAAAACAGAATTAATACTAAAATTCTTTCTGTTTGTAAAGAGAGCTGGATCCAACAGGTTCCAGATGTCAGGACTGGACCACAGATGTATCCACAATAACAATGAGGGGAGTACATTTTTTTGTTGTTTTGATTCCAAGTAGAAACAGTCTCCACTTATGAATTCACATTAGGGCGGCGAAAAACCATACTCTTGTTCTCAGTAAATGCTATTGTTTCAGCAAAGCGCTTCAAGACATGATGTTATATCAGGCCCACACCTTCCTATCACAGCATTGGCAGCAGATACACAGACTCCTCATCTTTAACAATCCGCCGCTGTTGATGTTTCAAGGATCATCAGGGGCCAGTGTTCACCCAGGCTACCTTCAGACATGCAGAGAAAAGGTGGCTTCTGTAAATTTAACTTTCTTCTATGGGGTCCCCAGGAGTAACAGGGACAGAGGAGGGTGTGAATGAGGCGGAGCGAGCTCCTGTGGGTAACATTTCTGTTTCTCTTAGCAGTCCCCTTTAGGGTGAACTCATTTCATTTGGGTCTTGGGATCAGATTTCTTTCCAGGGAAGCTTTCTTTCCTTCCCATTTCTCTCAAAAATGGCAGCTGGTAGATGGAGATTTTCTGAGGCCTCTTGTTGGATGGGGGAGAAGGGCCTCTGATCCAGGCTGGTTCCTCACTGGTTGGAGCTGTAGAGTGGGGGTCTGGGGGGGGGGGGTGTGGGGGAGGGCTCTCTGTGCCGATGACCCCTGGGGGGCCTGCCTGGGTCCCTGGACATGGGTAACTCCCTAGCTTTATGGCCTGATACTCCTGTAGGGGTGGGTCTGGGCAGCACCCACCCTGAAACCATGCTGCGAGCCTCACCACAGCCCACATTATAAAGCACAGCAAGTGTATGGGGGCTGGGGGCACTTGGGGCTGGCCCAGCCCTAGACCTTGCCCAGCCCAGCCCGGCCCCATCACTCTGCGTGCCCACCAGCTTACCGCTCAGCCTGGGGCTTTCCCTCCCTTCTTCCGGTATATCCCGGCCCTCTGGGGCTTTGACCTCGAGTGGGGTGGCAGGATACACAGGTCTCACAGCCCGTGCTCCCCTTTCTTCTCCCCACAGGGCTCCTGAGCAACCGGGGGAAACTTTTCTCCGTCTTGCCAGTTTTCAGAGGCTCTGTCGCCCTTTCCTGCAGAGGCAATGGGAGTGGAGGAGAGCCAGATCACCCATGAAGGGAACATGAAAATACAGAGGAAGCGTTTACATAGTCTAACTATTCCTTGAGTGTATCTCGGTCAGGCTTGTCTAGAGTATATGCACAAAACAACAGTGGCATAAATAAGATTGAAGTTGCCTTTTTCATCATATAAACACCTGGAGGTGGGGAGTCCAGGGCAGATATGGCTCCAGGAAGTCCCCCTTGACTCAGGGTTGCTTGGGTCTGGGAAGTCCGCCATGTGTGACATCTAGTCTCAAGGGCACCTTGTGGTCCGAGATAGAGGCTCCAGTTCCATCCATCATGTCTGCACTCTGGCCAGAGAAGAGAGAGAAGAGAAGATAAGGAGCAACAGGTGAATGCCAGCCAGCTTGGAAAGAAGCTTGCAGAGGTCCCTGTGGGACGTGCTGAAGCACTGTCTGTGCTGTCTTCAGCACGACCATCAGCGTATTTGTTGTAGGCCACCTGGAAGTTCAAAGGGGCATGCTGCTGCTGCAGGAATTAGGTGAGGACAGACATACCGCAGATGATGCTGTTACATGGAACCGATGGAACACTCAGATTTAATTGTGTATGTAGATTTGTGTTTGAGACTGAAATATGAGTCCATTTCTTCTTTCTCTATATTTTCCTGCATCTCACTAAATCGAAAGAATAACACTGTCATACATGTTTGACATGATTATATTTGACTTTGCCTTTCCTTCTTAACCTTTGTTTACTATTGGCTTTAACACACAGACTGTTTGAATTTGCAGGTTCTATTTGTCCAACCCATTTTTGAAAGTGTGGTACTACTTTTACAAATAAATTGTTATACAACTTGTAACTCTACTAGATAAGACACAGCAAATTATTTTAAAGCAATTTTTTTATTTAGGGAAGAACCACTTAAAATGGTCTTCCTTCCTTATCTAACTGGAGATTCCCACTTCTCTAGGGAAACAGTACAAAGAAATTCTTTTCTGCCCTGTTAATATCAGGCCTTTAACATGGGCTATATTGGTACACATTAGGGAGTCAAATCATGAGGAGTTAAACTGAGAATAAGATATTTAAGTGTGATCAGGTACAATTAGTATTTTAAAAATTAGTAGCCTCATATAAAGAAAAAAGGAGTTTTTTTCTGAGGAAAAATGAGCTTGAACCAAGAATAGAATTAAAAATACAAGGACAGTGAAAAATCAGATCAGATTAATATTAACTAGTGTCTCTAATGTATAATAGAAAGCAAGCGTCTATTTCTTTGTATAATTTTGATCACCTAAGATTAATATGGTTACACACCTGGATGAAAACCAGCTGGCATTAGGGTATTTACCAAGGGAGGACTACAGAGGTATCAAACAAGGAAGCTGGGATAGCTACCACTCCCAAGAGTACAATCATGAGGTTTCACAGGAGATATGTGTAATCTAATCAGATACCTCATTTGAGCACAGAAGTAGGTGGCATTGTGGGGATTGGACAGACCAGACCAAGAGTAGTATAACTAGCTGAAACCCCACAAAAGAAGGATCATGGCAGACACTGTAGGCTGGCTGACTCAAACTCAACCTCTAACCCCCATCTCCCTTACCTGTCTCAATTGCAAAGGTGGTAAAAGCTGAAATGTTTCTTTTCTATCCTCTATTATGGTGAGTGGAACACACGACATACTTCGGGTCAGTGAGATTCAGGCAGAAAGTCTTGAGGGGGCAGCCCTGACTGTGTCACCTCCTGAAGAAAAGGCACAGCCTCCTGAAGAGAAGCCCCTTGCCCATCATTCTTTCTCTTTTCCTTCCACACAGTCATGAGGCTTGGAGGGGTAGCAGCCATCTGAGGACTGTGAACTGATAAGCGCGACGTGAAAATCATCATTAAAGACAGTGGTGGTTTAGTCAGTAAGTCGTGTCCAACTCCTGTGACCCCATACACTGCAGCCCGCCAGGTTCCTCTGTCCATGGGATTCTCCAGGCAAGAACACTGGAGTGGTTTCCCATTTCCTTCTCCAGGTTATTAAAGATGGAGGAGTAGAAAAAGAGAAAATGCCTGGGTCTCTGATAGCATCATGGAACTTCAGTACTAGCTCTGCTTAACTTAGAAGAAGGTCGTGTTAAATAAAAAAACCAACATACTCCCTTGAACACCTAGTCATTTAAGTCACCAGTTGAGGGGGTGGGGGTGGGGGAGGGTTCTGTTATTTGCCTACTTCCTGCCTGCCTAACCTGCTTGCCAAAGCAGGAGACATGAGTTTGATCCCTGGGTCAGGAAGATCCCTTGGAAGAGGAAATGGAACTCACTCCAGTATCTTTCCCTGGGAAATCTCATGGACAGAGGAGCCTGGAGAGCTGAAGTCCATAGAGTTGCAGAGAGTCAGACACAACTGAGTGACTGAACACATACACACACTGTTATTTGCAAGTGAATGCCATCTTAATTCTTGCCTGGAGAATCCCCACAGACAGAGGAGCCTGGTGGGCTCTGGTCCATAGGGTCTCAAAGAGTCGGACACAACTGAAGTGACTTACCATGCACGCAATGTTAACTAATATAGCAATCAGAGAAACGGAGGGCTTTAGATTTAAGATAATAAACAAAAGCGTGCATGTTTGAGAGAACTTGTTGAGTCATTTCAATGTATTATTAATACATCCCCTGCTGACTTTAGTTGATTGATTGTATGGTTTTATATCCAAGATGTGGTACTTTATTTAATATAACGAGTCAACATCAGTGTATGGAGGAAATCTTGAGCAGAGAAAATCGGTGGCTCAGCCTTCTGGGGCCCTCCACGACTTGGCCTGGGGTTGAAGCTCGCCATGTGGCCCCCTCCTGAGATGGCTCCCCTGCCCTTGATGTTGCCTCTGGGTAGGAAGTAGAACAGGGAGGCAGCAGAGCACTGTGCTCCCTGCCAAGGAAGGAAGCTGAGGGCATTCTCAGAGGGAAGAGTCTGAGACCCCGACTACTACTGTGTGAGGTTCAAAGTCAGAGGAAGATGATGCAATGGAATGGGGTGGCTTTGACCAGGAGATGTGATCCCAGTACGGAAGGACCCGAATAATCTCAAAGACGGAGGGGAGGAGAAGGTACCACTGGGTGACTTAGGACCCACACATGGTTCCGTATCTTATGGGGCTTTCTGGCTCCGGTCCTGTAGTTGACTCACTTACTGCTCACCAAAATTCAGGGCTCCTCATTGTGGTGCCCCTCCAAACAAGAGGTGCATCCCCACCTCATGAATTCGGCTGTGGCTCTGAGACTTGACTTGCTTTGGCCAATGACATATAGGAGGGAGTGATGTGTGTTACTTCTGGGCGAGGCAAAGAGCCAGTGTCTGGTTCAGCCCGCTGTGTCTCTCCGTCTGTGCAGTGTCCCAGAGAGGACCTGCTGTCCTGGGAATCCTGGAGTGAGGATGAGGCAGGACAGAGCTGCGGCAGGCCACGTGGGTGGATAGCGACATGAGAAATAAAACTTTGCTATTGTAAGCCAACTCATGTTTGGGGTCTTTTGTTTCTGCAACATACCTAGCTATCCTGACTCCTCAGTTGGGACAGCTGAAGACATCTAAAGCTCAAGATAGAGCCTTAGTGTGGCTGAATGCTCTGGGTGGCCTCATCTCCAAAACAGGGTGCTCTAGAGGGCTAAGTTTGTGCCAGGTGGGGGAAAACTCACAGGATACTAGTCAATGTCCTTTCATCTTAAATGTCTAAGAAAAACATCCAGTCTGTGGTGGTTCTTAGTTTCATGGGATAATTTATCATTAAGAAATGGTATGGCATTTCTGAGCTCCCTGCTATGTGGGATAACATCATTATGAAAATCAGTTCCTTTTGGGGGGCTTTTCACCTCCTCCTTCCCCCAACCCAGGTAGCCAGACGTGGGTCACCCTCTCCTCTGGGTGGACAGAGGCCCCCAAGACAAGAAAATACATACTTTATTTCTTGAATTCAACATGTGCTGGCAAAAGGTAGACAATTGCTAAGATGGTGAAGAGCAGGATACTTTTAAAGAACCCTGGGGATGGAAGAAATACATTGGGAAGGATTTGGAGGAAGCACTCGAGTGGGGTGCAGCGTACCTGGGAGAGACCATGAGTTCCCACCAGAATGAGTACGGCATGTCTTCCACCCCAGGAGGCCCTCTCAAAGCCAAGTACAGGCCTGTCCGTGCCTCCTGTTGCGGTCCAGAGAGGAGGGCACCATGCTCTTCAAGCCTCTGGCAAAAGTGACGGCCCTCTGTGTTCTGAGATCTTGTTCAGGGCCCCCTCTCCATCTCATCACAGGAGGATGACAGCCAGGATGTTCAGGAGCCCGCTGGCATGCAGAGTCGGGTGGATCCTAGTCGAGGGTGGTGGTGGTCATGGGGGCTTGAAGAAAAAGCTCCTGCCTAAACTAACAACTGGGTCTAAAACAGACCCTATAAAAGTCTTCCCGCATGCCCTTGCTCCCCAGGAGGTCACCCGGCCTGATGCATGGATGCAGGATGTTTAGTCTGCATTTTGCTGTGAAAAGAAGTGAGTATTAGTTGCTCAGTCATGTCTGACCCTTTGAGACCACGTGGACTAAGCCCGCCAGGCTCCTCTGTCCATGGAATTCTCCAGACAAGAATACTGGAGTGAGTTGCTATTCCCTCATCCAGAGGATCTTCCTGACCCAGGGATTAAACCCAGGTCTCCCACATTGCAGGCAGATTCTTTCCTATCTGAGCCACCCTGGAAGCCCCATTTTGCTGAAAGAACACCCACATCTATGTAATGCATTTTGTCATAAAAATAATTTTTCATCTTAAAATTGTAATTTGACCCAAGATAATTAAAAACATACTTTCATGTAAAGGCTCGTATAGGAATGCTTCTAGCAGTATTATTCATAAGACCCCAAAGTGAAAACTACCCAAATGTCCATCAACTAATGAATGGATAAACAAAATGTGATAATTCTTATTCTCCATACATTGGAATATTATTCATTCATGGAAAGGAATAAAGTACTGATTCATGCTACAACATGGATGAACCTTGAAAACGTTAGGCCAAGTGAAGGAGCCAGACAGAAGACCACATCTTGTATAATTTCATTTGTAAGAAATATCCAGAAAGAGCAAATACATAGAGACAAAAATTAACTAGTGGTGGCTAGGAGCTGGGGGGAGAGGGACGTGCTGAGTGGCTACTCATGGGGATGGGGTTTTTTGTGGGGTGATAAAAATATTCTAAAATTAGTCAGGATGGTGGCATGACTTGTGAATATATTAAAAACCACTTTAAGAGATTGTGGCAATTATGTTTCAATAAAAAATAATTTGTAATAATAGTTCTCAGTTAATGTAAAAATATACTATATTTTTATATTACCTTGCTCTCTGTGGATCTGAGATTGAAAATAGAACATTTTAAACCAAAAGCAGGCTCAGTGGTTAGCAAATTGTGTCAGTCTAAAACAAGCACAAAGTAAATCCTTCAAAGTGAAAATGAAAAATCGCAGACTTTGTTTTCTAAAAAAAAGAAGGAAGTGAGCTATTCAGGATGAAATAATTGAAGTTTGGAGAAGTCTGTTTCAGTAACCCCCAAATACAGCAGAGCACACTGATCATATTGTTCTTCATTTTCTGGAAAAGGTGATCTTTTTTCAGATCATAATGTAGTAAAGACAAAAGTTAAGAACATACTAGGTATTATCCTTGATCAGCAACAGTATTTCTGATACTGAGCAGGTACTCAAGTTTTAAAAAGTCACAAAATATTATTCTTATAAAAAATTTTGATGAAATATATTTTAAAAAGTAAAATAAATGATTTTGATGTTCATTCTTAACATAAAAGTGATTAACTTTTGGTTTTATTGACTAAGACAAGTCAAATTCTGATCTTTGGCTCAATTAACTGATCTTTGTGTTCTAAATTTTGCTAATCTGGGTATGCATGAACACTAATTAGTCTCCTGTCAATAAATCACACCTTCAAAGTGTGCTGTGGTGAAGCAGGTTTGGGAGATGCTCTAGGGCATAGTTCTCCGCACACCTTTACACCAGAAAGTTATATTTAGGAATGTGTTAGGTAACGCTTGGAGGAGGGAATGGCAACCCACTCCAGTATTCTTGCCTCGAGAATTCCATGGACAGAGGAGCCTGGTGGGTTACAGTCCATAGAGCTGCAGAGTCAGATGCAACTGAGTGACTTTCACTTCCTAGCACTAGGTGATGTTACAGGAGTGAATGATCCCCAAATCTCAAAGTATATTTTTAAAAAGTTGATTTTGAGCTCACATTCCAGATCTTAGGTGAGTCAGTGGGAGCCTCAGCTCACCGCAGCTTGACAGTGGTGAGTCTCCACATTCATGTCCACAAGTTCCTTGGAAGACATTCGAGTGTTCTGTGTGGGCAGTTACATACACTGCCCAGAAGAATGTATGTCTTTTTTACTCACATTTCATTGACCAAAACCAATTACATGACCACACCTAATATCACTGGGGTCAGGGAGCTGCAATCTTTTTGTGTGTTGCAAGGGAGAGAAGCCGGCTATTGAGCAGCCCTAATAGCCACCCTCTAGTCTGGCCACTGTCCAACAGAAGGATAATACAAGCCCAAATGTAACTTCCAGTTTATTAAACAACATTAAAAGAAAAAGACTTCCCTGGTGGTCCAGTGGTTAAGAATACACCTGCCAATGCAGGGGACATGGGTTCGATCCCTGGTTCAGTAAGATCCATGCTGCAGGGCAACTATCACCGTGTACCACAGCTCTGATGCCCACGCTCAAGAGCCCGACATCCACAATAAGAGAAGTCACCATGATGAGAAACTCACATGCAACTAAAGAGTAGCCCCCACTTCAGCTGCAACTAGACAAAGTTCACGTGCAGCAGTGAAGACCCAGCACAGCCAAAGAGAAATAAAAAATGAAATAAATTTAAAAAGAGAAAAAGGCAGGTGAAATTATTTTTAATAATGTACTTTATCCATGGAATTCTCCAGGCAAGAGTACTGGAGTGGGTTGCTATTTCCAACTGCAGGGGATCTTCCTGACCTAGGGATCGAACCTGTGTCTTCTGTGTCTCCTGCATTGGCAGGCAGATTCTTTACCACTGAGCCACCTGGGAAGCCCTAATAATGTACTTTATTTAAACCAATTTACCTAAAATATTATCATTTCAACCTGTAACCACAATAAGTTATTGAGAAATTTTATTATTTCTTGGACCTACGTCTTTGAAGTCTGTCTTCACTTACAGCCTAGCTCAACTCTTATTAACCCTATTTTAGATGCTCCATAACCACATGTGGCTTCCATATTGACAGTGTATCACCAGTGTTATGGCTCAGGAACATAGCTTTAAACACTACCACAAGCGTGAAATTTCCTTGAAGAGACTTGTTTTAAATCTTTAGAATTTAATTTTAAAAATAGCATGTATATTTTCATATAAAAACAATGTGTTAATGAATTATTATTGCATGAAAATTGCTCAGGAGCATGGGCCATGGTAACCCCCTTGCTCTCTGTTTCTTGCCAGCATGTTACTTTCTTTCTTTTTAAACTTTTAAAAAATTTTTTCCCAATTATTTTTATTAGTTGGAGGCTAATTACAATATTGTAGTGGTTTTTGCCATACACTGACATGAATCAGCCATGGATTTACATGTGTTCCCCATCCTGAACCCCCCCTCCCACCTCCCTCCCCATCGCATCCCTCTGGGTCTTCCCAGTGCACCAGCCCTGAGCACTTGTCTCATGCATCCAACCTGGACTGGCGATCTGTTTCACCCTTGATAGTATACATGTTTCAATGCTGTTCTCTCAGATCATCCCACCCTCACCTTGTCCCACAGAGTCCAAAAGTCTGCTCTGTACATCTGTGTCTCTTCTTCTGTCTTGCATATAGGGTTATAGTTACCATCTTTTTAAATTCCATATATATGCGTTAGTATACTGTATTGGTGTTTATCTTTCTGGCTTACTTCACTCTGTATAATGGGCTCCAGTTTTATCCATCTCATTACAACTGATTCAAATGTATTCTTTTTAATGGCTGAGTAATATTTCATTGTGTCTAATTAAACTTAAAAGCTTTTGCACAACAAAGGAAACTATAAGCAAGGTGAAAAGACAGCCTTCAGAATGGGAGGAAATAATAGCAAATGAAGAAACAGACAAAGGATTAACCTCAAAAATATACAAGCAACTCCTGTAGCTCAATTCCAGAAAAATAAATGACCCAATCAAAAAATGGGCCAAAGATCTAAACAGACATTTCTCCAAAGAAGACATACAGATGGCTAACAAACACATGAAAAGATGCTCAACATCACTCATCATCAGAGAAATGCAAATCAAAACCACAATGAGGTACCATTACATGCCAGTCAGAATGGCTGCTATCCAAAAGTCTACAAGCGATAAATGCTGGAGAGGGTGTGGAGAAAAGGGAACCCTCTTACACTGTTGGTGGGAATGCAAACTAGTACAGCCACTATGGAGAACAGGGTGGAGATTCCTTAAAAAACTGGAAATAGAACTGCCATACAACCCAGCAGTCCCACTGCTGGGCATACACACCGAGGAAACCAGAACTGAAAGAGACACATGCACCCCAATGTTCATCACAGCACTGTTTATAATAGCCAGGACATGGAAGCAACCTCGATGCCCATCAGCAGACGAATGGGTAAGGAAGCTGTGGTACACATACACCAGCATGTTACTTTCAACCCCAGAGGGACTAGACCAGGACCTGGAGATTCCTCATCCAGGTTCGGGGAACACGGACTCGCTGGAGTCCACTCGTGTGGACTCTCTGAGCTCAGTCTCCTCATCTGTAAGACGGCCTGTTTAAGTGAAATCATCGAGAAAGCATTTTTTAAAACAAGATTTATGTATTTGCTTATTAATTTTTGGCTGTGCCGGGCGGGTCTTGCTGCCCGTGGGCTTTCTGCAGTTGCAGCGATTGGGGCTACTCTTCATTGCCGTGTGCAGGCCTCTCGTTGTCAAGGTTTCCCTTGGGGCAGAGCATAGGCTGCAGGCGCGTGGGCTCCAGGAGTTGCCGTGCGTGGGCTCACGAGTTTTAGCGCGTGGGCATAGTTGCTCCACAGCATGTGGGATCCAGGGATGGGACCCGTGTCCACTGCATCAGCAGATAAATTCTCAGTGCTAGACCGCAAAAGAAGCCCTTGAAAACACTTTTTCAAACCTCAAAGTCTAATATTCTAGTTAGGATAACACAAACTATCGTGACAAGGACTGAATTTTCTTTCTTTCTTTTTTTTAAGAAAAAGTGGCCTTGGGGAATTCCCCTGACAGTCCACGGGTTGCCAGGACTCCATGCTTTCACTGCCAAGGAGGGCAAGTGTTCGATCTCTGGTCGGGGAGCGAAGATCCTGCGAGATGCACAGCACAGCCCCCCCCCCCCCCAAAAAATTTTTTTTTAATTAAAAATAAAGAAGGAAAAAGGAAAAGAGAGAAAAATTGGCCTTTTGTATACTAGCTTGTAGAGTAACCCGTTTGGGGCTCCTTTCCTGAAAGAGGAAATGGCCATGTTCTTTCTACCTCCAGTGGTTATCCATCTAAACTTTATCATTACTGAGCAGCTCTCGGGAAAAGCTAATCCTGCAGCCCCCGGGCTGTGTGGCTTCTGAGCCTTGCCTTAGGTTTAGGGATCTGAAATCAAGACCTTGCTGACAGCAGGTGCCCGTAACAAATTCCCTCGTCTGGCTCTGCCCCTAGAGTCCCACTGGGCATTCCAGCTCACGGCTGGGAGAAAGTCCAGGGTCCATAACCGATTAATGATCCACAGGGGTTTTGGAGGCCCAGGTAATTATTTGAACAGTAAAGGGGAGGGGAGCGAAACCTTCCTGCTTTGCCGGCAGGCAATGAACTAGGCTGAGGACAGAGGGGCCTGCACTCCCCAGGACCCCTGGGCTGTGCTGACCTCGGGTTCACTGTGGAGGGACCGCAGTGCAGGGGGAGAAGGCTGGAACCAGGCACGGGCTTTGGGTCCCAGCTGCAAGTCCCAGCTGCGGCACCAGACTGTGTCTTCCTGCGGTCTACTCCCAGCTCACTCACGAGGAACATTCCAGTTCCTCTTATTATTCCCATCTCTTCTCAGACAGGTCACCAGGGCTAATGAGCAGAGTTCATGTACTGTCACACACATCTCTGGGAATAAAGGATTTAGAATCACGTGACTACTGAATACAACTCATTAGTTGCATGCCAGGCAAAACGGTTTATTTAGAAATGTTAATAATGGTTCTTCATCATATGGGATTGAAGGCAGACAGTATTTTCTAGTGTCCTCAAGCCTATGTAAAAGTATACATCGTTTTTATGAGAATCTCTAAACTGTTGGGTCCCCTATTGTTCAAGGAGGTAAGAAATCAGGAACTGAAAAACTTCCTGCTTAAAGAATATTTGGACTCCAGAATGTGGGCTGGGACATTGATTCCGGATGGCTTATGCAGAAACTAACGTTCAACAGTTTTCTTACCCCTTTGGGCTTAAATTCATACTCAAGATGAGTTTTCCCTTAAGAACTAGCCCTCGTGCTTTAAAACACATGATTAAGGACCAAAGAGGGTGCCGCTCAGGTTTCCTTCCAACTGAGACATCTTATCAGTAAATTCCTGCATTCCTGAGTCAGTTTCCAGCCGGCAGGACAAAATGAGAATTCGTGTGAGTTCAGGTGAGGTGAAGTGAGGCTGTTTACTTGAAAAACACCCGTGCCTTGGTTCTGTTACAGCTGGGTGTTTATTTCTGGCTCTGTCTGCCCGCAGTCCTGTTGAGCGGGCGGGCGCCGCGCTGAGCCTTTGCTGCGAGCCGACCCACCCTCCCTCTGGCTCCACAACCTCAGACGGTCTCACAGGGGCTGCGTCCAGCCCTCCTTCGCCGGAAGAGGGCTGACGTCGTGGAGGGGACTTCCGGGCTTCGAGCTCCTTCTCGGGCCGTCGCGGGCTCCTGACCCGCAGCTGCCTCTCCTGCGTGTCTCCCCGCTGGCCTCGCCTGCACACTATGCACGTCTCACACCTGCGGCCGTCCGAGCGCTTCCTCACACCAACGCCGCCCCTCGACGTCCTCTCGGACCGAGCTCATCCTCCGCTCCCTTTTCGCTTGCTTGCTAGATGACTCTTCCCTTGTTCCTCAAGACCCGCCTGAGGCTCTTCTAAGATCCCCCGCTCCCACCTCCACCGCCCTTGTCAGAGGCAGCTGCCACCTCCTCTGTTCTTTCAAGGCAGACCCGTTGTCTTTCTCTCCCTAGCACAGCACTTCTTACAGGGTTTTAATAAAGGAAGGGGCGCTGGGGGTATTCAGGATATGCCACCCCCAAACATGGCACCTTGGTGTGTTGAATATTTTAAGCTGAAGGAATATGAGAACTCTTTGACTTTCCCCTGAAGAAGGTCGTAAGACCCTCATGTGAGAGGTGTCCTCCATATACCTGGGAGAAACGAAGATCTTTATCTCCAAGACGGGAACTCTCAGAGGAATCCGACAAAGCAGGTCTTACTAAGTTTCCCCCAGTTTACAACTCTTAGCTCCCTACTCTTAGCACAGTACTGGCTCCAATTTCTTTGAGCTGGACAAAGTAACAGGCAACTTTAAACTGTATAGATGGAGTTGAGACAGCCTAACCGTGGCTCATGTATTTGCTCAGGAACAGGTATTGAGTCCCTCTGAGAGTTGAGGTTATGCGAGTGAGCCGCTGAGTGTGGTGGAGAGGACAGATGCAAGTTGAAATCATGACTCTGATTTTAACTTTAAGCCTTTCTGCAGTTACCCTTTCTGCAGAAGAGTGATTAACAGTGCCAAGGCATAGGATTATTGAGAAGATGAAATGAGATGATGCCTGTGAAATAGCTGCCATCCATGACACATTGCAGACACGTTATAACTGCCTGTGCCCACCTTTAGCTGGATGTTGGTGGTTTCATGTCTGCTCTAGGCCAGCTTCCAAGAAGTGAGCCTGAAATGGGAATTCTCGTGAAAGTGCTTTATTGAGGAAATGTACTTCAGGAGAAACCTATAAGGGAGGGTGTGCAGGCGGATAAGACAGGGGAAGAAGCCACGCAGGGACATGGACTCAGCAGCCTTGGCCTGACTTGTGGCAGCTCTGTAGCATCCACAGCTCCACCGTCTCTCCCCATTGAGACAAGGGGGTTGGCTCTTTGCAGTTCATATCATGCAGTTAGCTGTCGGCTGCCCTGGTTGGACTGGGGGAGTCACTTCCAGAGACAAGGAGATCCTGCCAGCTGAGGTCTGTTCTCAGGACAAGGGAGGCATCTGTGAGCTATTTGCAGTCAACCCTCAGGGAAGCTGGGGCATGGGTGCATGGGCCCGGCAGAGGGCATCTGGGCAGTGTACCACAGCATGTCCTACAACAGAGCCAAAATAGACAGATTGTATTTGAACTAGGCCTTAATAAAGGAGATGGAAATGTGTATAAAGAGACAAAGGAAAAGTCTTCACTGATTTCCAGTTGGGAGAGCATCACTGCCCAAGACTTGGGAGGGAAACTGCGGTTCTTTCCTTTGGTGTGTGAGATCCCTCGCTGGGCGCTGGATAAGACCCTGGTGAGTACGTGATGAGCATCCCATTTGGCTCGAGTTTGGATAACGTGAATGGGGAAGGGAAGTAAGGATGGAAAAGTCAACCAAGAGTGGGCTGGACAGGGTGTGTTTGGGGTCCCAGGAGACGCACAAGGTAAGACTGGACAACACATGAGGAAGCTGTGCCGTGGGACACATATTCATCCAAGGGCCAGGCCGTGGGAGGAGAAGGAGTCATCAGCCCTGGGAAGGGCAAATTCTGGAAGGCCTTCATGACCTCTGAGCCACATAAAGCTCGAGAGGGACCATGCCTTTGGCAGAAGCAGAAGAGGTGAAGACCTTGTCCCCAGGAGACTGGGTGAGCAAGTACACAGATACGACGAGTGCTGGGGACCCCAGAACCCGCTTCATTCTGTTCCCACGGGCAGTCAGGCTGGAAGGGGCCTTGACAGGTGGACAGAGTGGATCGGCTTCCTACATCTGCACTAATGGACCAGTGCAGGTGCTCAGGCAAGAGCAGGCACTCTAAACGTGGTGCTTAAGGTTTTTGATCTTTGAACAAATACCTGGGGAGACTTTAGCTTTTACCTGATTACTCCTAATATTAACATGTTACATAGACACAGCACTATTATCCATACCAAATTAGCATGAGTAAAATATTATTATATAATCGACAGGCATTATTCAGATGTTTCCAGTTTCCCTACGAATGTCCTTTGCACTGTGTCAGGACCCAACCCAGGACCCCACGGGGCGTATAATGGTCATGTCCCCATGGTCTCCTCTGATCTGTGACAGTTGCTTAGTCTCTGTCCTTCATAACTGTGACACGTTGGAACAGTCCAGGCCAGTGGTCACTTATTTGGTGGAATGGCCCTCCCATTTGGGCTTGTCTGATGTTTTCTCATGGTACAGTGGCTGACTTTATTTTTCTGGGCTCCAAAATCACTGCAGATGGTGATTGAAGCAATGAAATTAAAAGATGCTTACTCCTCGGAAGGAAAGTTATGACCAACCTAGACAGCATATTAAAAAGCAGAGACATCACTTTGTCAACAAAGGTCCATCTAGTCAAGGCTATGGTTTTTCCAGTGGTCATGTATGGATGTGAGTTAGACTATAAAGAAAGCTGAGCACCGAAGAATTGATGCTTTTGAACTGTGGTGTTGGAGGAGACTCTTGAGAGTCCCTTGGACTGCAAGGAGATCAAACCAGTCCATCCTAAAGGAACCAGTCCTGGGTGTTCATTGGAAGGACTGATGTTGAAGCTGAAACTCCAATACTTTGACCACCTGATGTGAAGAGCTGACTCATTTGAAAAGACCCTGATGCTGGGAAAGATTGAGGGCAGGAGGAGATGGGGACGACAGAGAATGAGCTGGTTGGATGGCATCACCGACTCAATGGACATGGGTTTGGGTGGACTCCAGGAGTTGGTGATGGACAGGGAGGCCTGGTGTGCTGCGGTTCATGGGGTCACAAAGAGTCGGACATAACTGAGTGACTGAACTGAACTGAATTGATGTTTTCTCTTGGTTGCACTGAGGTTATGACTTTTTGATAAGAGCACCACAAAAGCGATGATGTGCTTTTCTCAGTGCATCTTATCAGGGGGTACATGATGTTGATATGTCTTATTACTGGCGATGTTAATTTTGATCACGTGGCCAAAGTAGCTCTGCCAGGCTTCTCCACTGCTGAGTTACTATTAGGGAAAGAAAATGTGTTAAATTAGAGTTCATGGGATCTTATTGGGTTCTCACGTGTCAAATCTGATTATCTGTTCCCTTTTAGAATGGGCTGTTCATTCATTCAGTTATTGTGTACTCACTGTGTGACCGGTTCCATGTTGGATCCCACTGTGAACCCAACAGACACGACCCCTGCCTTGAGGACCCTGGAGGAAACTTTAAGCAGAATATTGCCAGATGGAGTGGAAGCATGTGACAAAGGGTTGTACTATCCTCTGAGGAGGGGAAATGTGGTGATCTGGGGAAGATGGTTATGCTGAGACCTCGGGGCCAGTAAGAATTTTCCAGAAGAAGGGTTAACTCTTTGGATGGAGCCCCCCATTTCCTTTTGAGCTCTAATTTTTAATTGGGTTAATTTATATCATTAGAAAGCAATGAGATTGAGAAGGCAGTATTTTGCAGGATCTATGGTGACCAATAACAGATCATTTATTTGTCAAGTTTTATAATATTCTTTGTTTAAGAAAGATATTCTGAATGGAGAAAGTACATATAAAAATATTTGGGATGAAATATTTAAATATTCAAATTTTAAAAAATAAGAATTGAGACTATCTTCTTTGTAGCAAAATATACTATGAGTTTACCAGGTACCTCAGTGTCTATAGAGAGAATATTTTCTCAATTAAAAATGGTATGGTTTATAGCAAAGGATCATTGAAGGTGTCAGCAGTTTCAAAATTATTAACCACAGGATGCACCTTTAAGGAAGACTTCAGGTTATCTTATGAAAAGAGTAAGACTACCTTGAAAAATATCAATGGTAGTAGTAGACTTAGCTAAGAAACTTATCAAAGTAAATGAATATATGTCAAGAGTAACTGTTCTATTATATTTCCTGTCCTGGTTATATTTTAAAACTCAAATAATCACTATAAAGAAGTTTTAAATTTGCTGTAATGTACAAAATATATGATGCACTTATTTGGGGGAAGTAATGTTATTTTTGAAAATAGTTTTTGAGTAAAAACTCTTTTATAATAAATCTATTAATATAGTGAAATCAAATGGTCACTTTAAAATATTTCAAAAAATTACCTAATATGAATTCTTTCCACATCCCTTTTACACACAAAAGCTATAAATTCTGTGATCGCTTTACCCACGACCCCAGCCAGCAAATCTAGTACTAGTGGCCTACGAAGGGACACAGGCTCTTCTCTCCCTGGAAGGCAGGACGGGGCTATGAATCCTCATTTCTCATCTTGTCATCCACCTTTTTCTTGCCCCTGTCACCTTCCTCATGAGGCTCCATAAATTGACACTTACTTTGTGTCAGAAGCACTTTAAATGGGTCAGCTCATCTCATTCTTAGGTATGGTATTGTTAAGTCACTCCTTAGTGGCTCAGTGGGTAGAGAGTCTGCCCACAATGCAGGAGACCTGGGTTTGATCCCTGGGTAGGGAAGATCCCCTCGGGAAGAGAATGACTACCTACCCCAATATTCTTGCCTGGAGAATTCCATGGACAGAGGAGCCTGGTGGGCTACAGTCCATGGGGTCACAGAGAGTCAGATGTGGCTGAGTGACTCACTTTCATAGTATTGTTATTATCCCCATTTTACAGATGAAGAAACTGAGGCTCAATTTAGGTTAAATTTGCCTGCCAAATGCCCAGATTTCCAGTAACTTCTCTCACCCTTTCTTTTTTTTACTTTACTTTTAATTTTTCTATGTAGTTGTTATATAATATTATATAAGTTATAGGTGTTCAACATAGTGATTAATAATTTTTAAAGGTTGTATCCCATTTATAGTTACTATAGAATATTGGTTACATTCCCCATGTTTACACTATATCCCTGAAGCTTAATTTATGTCTAATAGTTTGAACTTCTTAATGTCCTACCCATATATCGCCCCATCCCCTTTCCCATTTGTTTGCTATATCTGTGAGTCTGCTTCTGATATATTCTCTTGTTTTGTTATATTCACTAGTTTGTTATTTTTTTATATTCTACATATAAGTGACATCATACAGTATTGTATTTCTCTGTTTGATTTATTTCACTTAGCATAGTGAAGTGAAAGTCACTCAGTCATGTCCAACTCTTTGTGACCCTGTGGACTGCAGCCTGCTAGGCTCCTCTGTCCATGGAGTTCTCTAGGCAAGAATACTGGAGTGGGTTGCCATTTCCTTCTCTAATCACTCAGCCTATTGCCCTCCAAATCCATCCATGTTGCTGCAAATGGCAAAAGTTCATTTTTTTGGTTGAGTAGTATTTCATTGTGTGTGTGTGTACATACCACATCTTATTATCCATTCATCTGTTGGTGGACACTTAAGTAGCTTCCATATCTTGGCAATTGTAAATAATATTGCTCTGAACATTGGGGTGTGTATATCTTTTAGAACTGGTGCTTTTGCTTTCTTTCAGATATATACCCAGGAGTGGAATTGCTGAGTCATATATGATAGTTCTATTTTTATGTTTTAAGAAGCCTCTGTACTGCTTTCTATAATGGCTGCACCAATTTACATTCTCACCAACGGTATACACAGGTTTCCTTCTCTCCATATCCTGGACAGCATTTTTTATCTCTTGTACTCTTAATAATAGCCATTCCAACAGGTGTGAGATGATATCTTTTGGTGGTTTTGTATTTCTCTGATGATTAGTGATATTGAGCATCTTTTTATGTGTCTGTTGACTGTTTATATGTCTTCTTTGGAAACACAAATATTCAGTTTTTTTGCCCATTTTTAAATTGGGTTGTTTGGTTTTGTTTTTTATTATGTTGAATTGTATAAGCTACTTATATCTTTTGGATATTAATCTCTTATTGGTCATTTGCAAGTATTTTCTCCTATTAAATAGGTTGTCTTTCTGTTTTGTTGAAGATTTCTTTTGCTGTCCAAAAGCTTTTAGGTTTAGTTAGGTCTCATTTGTATATTTTTTGCTTTTATTTTCTTTACTTTAGGAGACAGGCCCCTACCCGCCCCCCCCCAAAAAAAAAAATTACTGCAGTTTATATCAAAGCATGTTCTGCCTGTTTTACTCTAGGAGTTTTATAGTATCCAGTCTTACATTTCACTGGAGAAGGGAATGACAGACCACTTCTGTATTCTTTCTTTGAGAACCCCATGAACAGTATAAAAAGGCAAAAAGATGACACTGGAAGATGAGCCCCCCATGTCAGTAGGTGTCCAATATGCTGGCGAAGAGCAGAGAAACAGCTCCAGAAAGAATTAAGAGGCTGAGCCAAAGTAGAAATGATGCCCAATTTTGGTGGGCATCTGGTGGTGAAGGTAGAGACCAGTGATATAAAGAACAATATTGCATAGGAACCTGGAATGGTAGGTCTATGAGTCAAGGTAAATTGAATGTGCTAAAAGAGGAGATGGCAAGAGTGAACATCAACATTTTAGGAATCAGTGAACTAAAAAGGAAAAAAAAAAACAACAACAATAAAAATTAGTGAAAGAAAGGGAAGCCTGGCATGCTACAGTGCAGCTCAGTTCAATTCAGTTGCTCAGTCATGCCCGACTCTTTGCGACCCCATGGACTGCAGCACACCAGGCTTCCCTGTCCATCACCAAATTCTGGCTGGAGCTTTCTCAAACTCATGCTCACTGAGTCGGCGATACCATCCAACCATCTCATCCTCTGTCATCCCCTTCTCCTCCCGCCTTCAATCTTTCCCAGCATCAGGATCTTTCCAATGAGTCAGTTCTTCCCATCAGATGGCCAAAGTATTGGAGTTTCAGCTTCAGCATCAGTCCTTCCAATGAATATTCAGAGTTGATTTCCTTTAGGACTGACTGCTTTGATCTTACAGTCCAAGAGACTCTTAGGAGTCTTCTTGAACACCACAGTTCAAAAGCATCAATTCTTCAGTGCTCAGCATTCTTTATGATCCAACTCTCTCATCCATACATGACTATTGGGAAAACCACAGCCTTTGACTAGACGGACTTTTGTCAGCCAAGTAATGTCTCTACTTTTTAGTGTAGTGTCTAGGTTGGTCATAGCTTTTCTTCCAAGGAGGAGTTCAGTTGAGTTCAGTCGCTCAGTCATGTCCGACTCTTTGCAACCCCGTGAACGGCAGCACGCCAGGCCTCCCTGTCTATCACCAACTCCTGGAGTTTACCCAAACTCATGTCCATTGAGTTGGTGATGCCATCCAACCATCTCCTCCACTCTCGTCCCCTTCTCCTCCTGCCCTCAATCTTTTCCAGCATCAGGATCTTTTCAAATGAGTCAGCTCTTCGTATCAGGTGGCCAAAGTATTGGAGTTTCAGCTTCAACATCAGTCCTTCCAATGAACACCCAGGACTGATCTCCTTTAGGATGGACTGGTTGGCTCTCCTTGCAGTCCAAGGGACTCTCAAGAGTCTTATCTAACACCACAGTTCAAAAGCATCAATTTTTTGGCGCTCAGCTTTCTTTATAGTCCAACTCTCACATCTGTACCTTACTACTGGAAAATCCAAGGAGCAAGCATCTTTTAATTTCATGGCCACAGTCACCATCTGCAGTGATTTCTTGGAGCCCAAGAAAATAAAGTCTGTCACTGTTTTCACTGTTTTCCCATCTATTTGCCATGAAGTGATGGGACCAGATACCATGATCTTAGTTATCTGAATGTTGAGTTTTAAGCCAGATTTTTCACTCTCCTCTTTCACTTTCATCAAGAGGCTCTCCAGTTCCTCTTCACTTTCTGCCATAAGGGTGGTGTCATCTGAATATCTGAGGTTATTGATATTTCTCCTGGCAATCTTGATTCCAGCTTGTGCTTCATCCAGCCTGGCATTTTGCATAATGTACTCTGCATAGAAGTTAAATAAGCAGAGAGAGAATATACAGCCTTGATGTACTCCTTTCCCAATTTGGGATCAGTTTTTTGTCCCATGTCCAGTTCTAACTGTTGCTTCTGGACCTGCATACAGATTTCTCAGGAGGTAGGTAAGGTAGTCTGGTATTCCCATCCCTTGAAGAATTTTCCAGAGGTTTGTTGTGATCCACACAGTCAAAGGCTTTGGTGTAGTCAACACTACAGTATATGGCGTCTCAAAGAGTCAGACATGACTTAGCAATTGAACAAGGACAACTTACATTTAGGTCTTTAATCCATTTTGAGTTTATTTTTGCATATGGTTTTAAAGAATGTTCTAATTTCATCCTTTTACATGTAGCTATCCAGTTTTCTCAGCACCACTTATTGAAGAGACTGCCTTTTCTCCATTTATAGGGTTACCTCCTTGGCTATAGATTAACTTACCATAAGAGCATGGGTTTATTTCTGGGCTCGCTATTCTGTTCAGTTGATCTGTATGTCTGATTTTGTGCCAGTACCATGCTGTTTTGATTATGGGAGCTTTGTCTGAAGTCTAGGAATCTCTCACCTTCTTTCTTAATCTGAGTACCCACACTTCTTACTTGTGCCAGAAACAAATCAATACCACCCATCATATGAGCAATGAATGGAAGGAGATAGAGTGGGCAGTAGCCAGGGAGAATAGTTCTTATGTTTGTGTACAGGCTTTATCACACTTTATTAGTGTCTTGTTAAAGTTGAGTAAAACTCTCAAGAGCAGGGTGGGAATACTGCTGAATTTGGTGTCAGAAGATCTGGTTTTCTAGTTCCTCAGGCTTCCAGTTCCTCAACAACGAGATGAGCATACTATCTGTTTTCTGTACCTACTACAGTTGTTTTAACCACCAAATTAAAGTGTCTATTAAAGTATATTATAAACTACAAAGTACTCTAGAGATGTTAACTACTTTTATATAAGTCATCATGGAACAAGGCCATGCATTTGTACTATTTTTTGAAGTTTATTAAAAATTATTATTATATATCATTTTATTGACTCTCTCAATAACCCTATAGCTTAGGTATAATTATCTCCACTTTACAAATCAGGAACTAAAGCTCAGAGAAATTTAATGCCTGCCTGTACCAGTCAGCTCAGGCTGTCATAACAAAATGCCATAGACTAGGTGGCTTAAACAACAAATTTATTTTCTCACACTTCTGAAGGCTGTAAGTCTGAGATAAAGGTGTCTGCGTGGTTAAGTTCTGGCGAGGTTCTCTCTGGCTTGCAGATAACAGATGTCTTTCTGTGTGTGTCCTTATGTGGCAGAGACAGAAGGAAGTGGAAGGAAAGGAGAGAGAAAGCTAGAGCAAGATTTCTGGTGTATTCTATAAGGGCACTAATCCTTTATAAGGAATTATAAGGGCCCCACCTTCATGACCTCATCTAAACCCCATCTAACATAAGCCCCATCTCCAAATATCATCACACTGGGGTTAGGGCTTCCATATAGGAATCTGGGGGTCCATAACACTCCTTCTCCATTTCTTAGTCATGGAGCTCACAAGTGGCAATGCCAGAAATTAAATCCAAGTTTTCCAACTCCAAACCTTGAATTCTTTCCATAAAACCAGAGGCATTTCACATAGTTTTGAAACTAATTCCATCAGGACTTTTTACCTATTACATCATAAGATACTTCTTATGACAGATTCCCTTTAAATGAAGATTATGGTGTTTCCCTGTTCACTTAGTCTGGCTCTTATGGAAATTGAATTTGAGAACATTTCTTCCCTAGTAGTAGATACACCCATTTGAATGCAGAGTTCCAAATAATAGCAAGGAGAGATAAGAAAGCCTTCCTCAGTGATCAATGCAAAGAAATAGAGGAAAACAATAGAATGGGGATGACTAGAGATCTCTTCAAAAAACTTAGAGATACCAAGGGAACATTTGATGCAAAGATGGGCACAATAAAGGACAGAAATGGTATGGACCTAACAGAAGCAGAAGATATTAAGAAGAGGTGGAAAGAATACACAGAAGAACTATACAAAAAAAGATCTTCATGACCCAGATAACCACAATGGTGTGATCACTCACATAGAGCCAGACATTCTGGAATGCAAAGTCAAGTGGGCACAGAAAAAGCTAGTGGAGGTGATGGAATTCTAGTTGAGCTATTTCAAATCCTAAAAGATGATGCTGTGAAAGTGCAGCAGTCAATATGCCAGCAAATGTGGAAAACTCAGCAGTGGCCACAGGACTGGAAAAGGTCAGGTTTCATTCCAATCCCAAAGAGCAGAAATGCCAAAGAATGTTCAAACTACCACACAGTTCCACTCATCTCACACACTAGCAAAGTAATGCTCAAAATTCTCCAAGCTGGGCTTCAACAGTATGTGAACCATGAACTTCCAGAAGTTCAAGCTGGATTTAGAAAAGGCTGAACCAGAGATCAGAGATCAAATTGCCAACATCTGTTGGATCATAGAAAAAGCAAGAGAGTTCCAGAAAAGCATCTACTTCTGCTTTATTGACCATGTCAAAGCCTTTGACTGTGTAGATCACAACAAACTGTGGAAAATTCTTAAAAAGATGGGAATACCAGACCACCTGACCTACCTCCTGAGAAATCTGTGTGCAGGTCAAGAAGCAACAGTCAGAACTGGACATGGAACAACAGACTGGCTCCAAATCGGGAAAGGAGTATGTCAAGGCTGTATATTGTCACCCTGCTTATTTAACTTCTATGCAGAGTACATCATGCAAAATGCCAGGCTGGATGAAGCACAAGTTGGAATCAAGATTGCCAGGAGAAATATCAATAACTTCAGGTATGCAGATGACACCACCCTTATGGCAGAAAGTGAAGAGGAACTGAAGAGCCTCTTGATGAAAGTGAAAGAGGAGAGTGAAAAATCTGGCTTAAAACTCAACATTCAGATAACTAACATCATGATATCTGGTCCCATCACTTCATGGCAAATAGATGGGAAACAATGGAAACAGTGAGAGACTTTATTTTTGGGGCTCCAAAATCTCTGCAGATGGTGACTGTGCCCATGAAATTAAAAGATGCTTGCTCCTTAGAAGAAAAGCTATGACCAACCTAGACAGCATACTAAAAAGCAGAGACATTAGTTTGCTGACAAAAGTCCATCTAGTCAAGGCTATGGTTTTCCCAGTAGTCATGTTTGGATGTGAGAGTTGGACTATAAAGAAAGCCGAGCGCCAAAAAATTGATGCTTTTAAACTGTGGTGTTGGAGAAGGCTCTTGAGAGTCCCTTGAACAGCAAGGAGATCAAACCAGTCAGTCCTAAATGAAATCAACTCTGAATATTCATTGGAAGGACTGCTGCTGAAGCTGAAACATTAATACTTTGGCCACCTGATGCAAAGAACTGACTCATTGGAAAAGACATTGATCCTGAGAAAGATTGAAGGTGGTAGGAGAAGGGGATGGCAAAGGATGAGATGGTTGGATGGCATCACCGATTCAATGGACATGAGTTTGAGTAAACTCTGGGAGTTGGTGATGTACAGGGAAGTCTGGCATGCTGCAGTTCGTGAGGTCACAATGTGTTGGAAACAACTGAGTGACTGAACTGAACTGAACTCCCTAATGTGGGTGGTCTTCATCCTATCAGTTGAGGGTCTGGATAGAATAAAAAGGCTGAGTAAGAGAAAATGTCTTCTACTTGACTGACTTAGAGCTGAGACACTGGTCTACTCCTGTGTTCATACCTGGGCTGAAATACAGATTTTCTTAGATCTCCAGCTTGGCAGCTTTCAGACTGGAACTACATAACTGGCTCTCCTGGTTCTGCAGCTTGCTGAGGACAAATCCTGGGACTTGTCAGACTTCATGATCACATGAACCAATTCCTTATTTACTATCTATCTATCTAACTCTCTATCCATCCACCCACATATCCAACTAGGTCTGTTTCTCTGGAGAACCCTAATATAACTCTTTCATATATATCCTATGGTGGCTTTATAAAATGTCAAGTTGACAGTGCTGGACTACATTTTCCAGAATTTTCTTCCCCAGATATTTAAGGAGGGGCCAAAATACATTCTTTCCAAGATTTGGAAACAGTGGCCATGTTGCTTTTATGTGGAGGGGGTGGAACTGGGGGCTTTTGTGGGGGGTGGGGGGTGAGTGCAGAGGTCCAAGTTGATGTTGTAGATCACGTGCTTTTCTGCTATAGGAGGGACCCCCTGATTGGTTTGGAGCCCCAGCTCGGCCTGCAGAGTTTCTACCTGCCCCTGGAGCTCTTTGACTTTCCTGACATGTGAACTAAGTGCGTGGTGGGCTCTGTGACCAAAGGCGTGGGGGTGGTAAGGGGGTAGGCCCTGATGAAGAACCACTTTATTATCTCCCTATTCTCTTCCCAAAAACCTGCTGTGGCTTCCGGTTCTAACACCAGACACGGAGCCTCACAGAGACTGCGTAACCAGATCCACAAATTGCAGAAGGTCATACCCCTAAATGAAGTCCTTATTATTTCTCTCTCTCCTGGTGTTCAGCTTTTCTGACAAATCTCACTGGTTGATTAGTGGCGGAATCTTCTTGAACCCCTTGGACGCCTTCCCTCCTTTTCCTCATCCGCTTATACAGACAACCGCCCACGCCAACTCCTTCCTTCTCCTCCACCCCAGTGAGGAAACATGGCCTTGAAAGGTGGAGAGTCAGCTTCATAACAGGTCTGCCGCACAGAATCTAGATGTAGCCCTGCTGTGGGAACATGTCAGCCCTGACCTCTGTCCTGACCTATGTTAGTTGAGTCCTCCAGGAAGCAGACCCTCAGGAGAAATTAGGAGCACAGAGGTTTATTGAGTTAGCAGGTGCTGACTCCAAGGAGCTGGCTGAGCTGAGGCAGGCTGTGCAGAGTCTTGCTGGGCTGGAAAGCCACAGCAGAATTTACTGCTTTGTTGAGAATCTGAGTCTAGAGAGAATAGTCACAGGTTTTGTTTTGAAAGCCTTCAAGCACCTTCTGATTATTTATTTTTCCAAAATATTTTTTGTACAGAGGTGTGTATTTGAGAGACTTGCCTGGTGGTGCAGTGGTAAAGAATCCACCTGCCAGTGTAGGGGACGTAGGTTCGGTTCCTGCTCTGGGACGATTCCACATCCCACGGTGCCACCAAGCCCGTGCACTACAGCTGCTGAGGCTGTGCTCCAGGGCCCGGGAGCCGCAACTCCTGAGCTTTCCCGCTGCAACTACTTGAGCCTGGGCCCCAGAGCCTGTGCTCTGCGACGGGAGGAGCTGCAGAAATGAGAAGCCCACTCACTGCGGTGAGAAACCAACGCCGCTGTCCACAACTAGAAAAAGCCCGTGCAACAGCGAGGACCTAGCATGGCCAAAGTGAATACATTTTAAAAAATTAAATAAATAAAATAAAGGTATCTCAAAAGCAGGGAAGCTTTTTTTTTTTTAAAAAAAATGAAAGATATTGTATATTTGAACCAATAAAAATTATTTACTGTTCACCTCTTCTCTAGTTCCAAAAAGCCTAGAATGTTTTATACAGCAAAATAGAGATTATCAGGAGTGAGGATTAAAGTCTTCATTTCCTGGTAGACAGATTAAAAAAAATTCTCCTTGAAAAATTGGTGAGAGTAAGATTGTGCTATGATAAAGTGAAGCCTCTTCATTTTTTAATACGTTGTGAGCCTGCACTGTGTCTGATGTTGGAGCTTAAAATAGAGCAGAAGAAACATACACTGCACAATAATCACACGGTCACGTCTATAAAGAAACAGTATTGAGTTCTAGAAGAGGCCAAATATAGATGGCAGGGCTGGGGAGGGGAACTTTTACTTAGGCGGTGGTGACTCTGATGAGAAGTAGATGGAAGAGAGTTATAAGCAGGGATGAGAAAGAACTTGGCCCACTCAAAGAAAAAAAAATTTGCAAGAACCCCAGAGTGGCTGGAACATGTTGAACAAGGAGGAGGGAGCAGGGAGATGATGCTGCAGAGGAGGGAAGGGGTCGGGTTGCTCCAGGACTTGTAGGCCAACCACAAGCCTTCAGGCAGAGTCATCGGAAAGCTGGGAGTTAGGAAACGGCCCTGCAGAGAAAGTACGAGAAGGCAGCAAGCCCGGGGGCTCGTGTGACAGTCCAGAGGAGTCCAGAGGAGGGGTGACAAGGCCCAACAAGAAAGGCAGGAGATGAGGTGTTTCGCTGACGGGGTCGGAGACCTCATCAGGGAGTAGGCGGACCTATCTGAGCTTGGTCTGCAAGGTAAGAGATTCATGACAGGAAGACTCCTGGCTTTAGCTACCCAGCGCGTGGAGGGCCAGCGAGGGATGTGTGCGCTTCACGTCCTTGCTGCCGTCACAGGACACCGACACCAGGAGAGCTGGAAAAATGAGCACTCTTGCTGCCTCCCAGGCTGCAGTCCTCATCTTGCCCCAAATAAAACTTAACTCACAGCTCTCAAGATGTACATCTTTTTTCAGTCGACAGTTATGGCAACTGACGGAGCGACCCAGAGTGGACTTCCTTCCTTCAACTGGGCTCCACGAGGACCCGGAGCTTTGGTACCAGTAGCGGCCCCTTGAGCCCATCTGCCTCCTCAGGGAGTGCAGACAAATTTGAGTAAGGCTTTCCTGGTCCTTGGGTTTCCCTGGTGGCTCAGCTGGTAAAGAATCCACCTGCAATGTGGGAGTCCTGGGTTTGATCCCTGAGTCGGGAAGATGCCCTGGAGAAAGGAAAGACTACCCACTCCAGTATTCTGGCCTGGAGAATCCCATGGACTGTATCGTCCATGGGGTCACAAAGAGTTGGACACAACTGAGCGACTTTCACTTCACTTCATCCAAACTCAGTACTGAACCACTCACTCTACAAAATGGCACCTTATGATGTGGATAGAATATAAAAAATAATGGGGGAACCATTTGTTCTTTTTCTTTGCTGACTTTTGAGGGGTTGGTTCTATTCAATGAGCATTTAAAAATTTCGATTTAGGCTTTATCTGTCAGTTGTGGTTTCTCAGCACTAATCCAAAGATGGACTTTAGTAAAAAGTCAGTTTTGAAAGGTAGACACCTGAAAAGTGAGCTTCAGGTGAATCTGGTTCCAGGGAATGTGGGCAAGTGGCATTCGCCACACTGGGGCACCTCTTTCCCGTGGGCCTCCGTGATATGCTTCCCCGCAGGGTGTGCAGTTCCCTTATCCAGTTCCTGTTATCCCAAAGAGGGAAATAAGAGTGTCCAGAAGAAAATGGAACCGTGGATGGGCCTTCTAGCTAAAGAAAAAGGAAAGTAAAGGCATGGCCAAGTTGTTCCGGTGCTACAACCCCAGAACAAGGTGAAATTGCACACACCACCATTTTGTACAAGTTTTGTAAAATGACTCAACAGCAAATGGTCTGTTCCACAAGGTTTGCTCTCTGGTCCTACGGTTGGGCCCATTTGCCCAATGTTCATGCTAGAGGCACCGGTGGGAAAAATGAAGTATCACCAAAGAGTAAAGAGGCTGGGACAACATCTCTTAACCGTCCCCTGAGTTGGGGTAAGGATTGTTCCTTACTCCAAGTCCTAAACTAGCATTTCCCACACGTGACTCACAGATCACCTGCATTAGAATCATCCCTAGGGGCTTCTTACAAACGTTTGTTATGTTAGTTGGGTTCTCCAGGAAGCAGTTCCTAGGGAGGAATTAGGAGCACAGAGGTTTATTGAGCAGCAATGCCTGCGAGGGGCAGAAAGAAGAAGCTGTGGCACTGAGCATGGAGCCTTCACACCCCAGTGCTTGCCTGGCACCTGGGAATGTGAGAGAAGGAAGCGGAATTGGGCAGAGAATGATGAGAGCATGACACAGGTCCGCCAAGTCTCAGCCAAGCCAGTGGGAAGCTTCAGCGCAAAGACCTCCCGAGAGAGCCCCACAATGGGCAGGAGCAACCACATCCTAGACCCTCACCAAGCCACACTGCTGTGGCTCAGAAATGAGGGTGGATCCTGCAGGTGCCAGCTCCTCAAGGCCGTCTTCTGACTGTGCTCCTCGCAGCTGAAAGGCAGTATTTTTCTTGGTAGGAATCGGAGGGGCTCTTCTCTATGGCTCCACAGCCGGTGTCCCCTGCCCACCCTGGGGCTCCTGCATTGGAATCTCTGAAGGGCTCCGGTCATAACAAGCTGGCCAGGTCATTCCAATGCCCCCTGAGGTTTGAGAAGCTCCGTGAATCTGCATACATTCAGTTGGCTATGGTGTTGCTTGATGTCACAGTTCACCCCAAGGTTCACCTAGGTGTACCTATTAGACATGCTTTTGGTTAAAAACAGCAGAGCACCCGACAAGCAGAGGCTTAAGCAAAAAGATATAAAAGTCTTCCACAAAACAGAAAGTCTGAAAGTAGGTAGCTTCAGGATTTGGTCCAAAGGCTCAGTAGCATCATCAAAGATGGGCTCTTTGTGCCTTTCTGCTCTGCCATCCTCGTGGTGAGGGCTTCCTTTCTTACGTCTGTCAACTCCCAATCACTAATTGCTGTCCCAGACATCTGGAGACTCAGAGCAGAAAAGGTCAAAGAGAGCATTCGTTCGACCAGAGGGCAAAATCCTCCCCAGCTGTGCCCAGCTAACGTCATCACATCCAGTAACTCTGTCACTCAGCCATGTGTAGGTGCAAAGTGATGAAAAAAGTGAGTTTCTAGAATTGCCAGAACTGGCTTAGACCCTTATAATTCCACTCCTGGAGGTAGGGACACACATCCCAAACAAAACAGAATTGTATTAGCATGAAAGAGATGGAGAGAGGAGAATGGCTTTTGCAGGTAATGATAGTATTTACTACAATTCCTTTAAATAAAAAAAAAAATAAGAGTGATGTGCTTAGGTGTATAATCGGCTGAAATTCCCTGAATTTTTTTTAACAGTCCAACTTCTCACTGAGAATGATCTTTTTAAAACAAGCCGCACGTTCATTCACACCCAACTAATATTTTCTAGCAGTTATTATGTACCAAGCATTGGGCATAGAGCAGTGAAAAAAAATAGACCATATCTGATTCTCCTGGTACTTAGATGCTAGTGAATGCAGACGATGTACAAAGTAAACACATTCTATAGTCTTTTTTGAAGACTATAAATCCAATGGGAAAAAATTCAGGTGGGGAAGCAGAATAGGGAGGGGTGAGGGCCTGTGGTTTTGAGTGACTAGGAAGATTTCCTTGGGGGAAATGGCTTTAACAGGAGAACACATCATACAAGCATGTGAGGTGGGGGGCGAGGCAGAAGCAGGGGTCCAGGCAGAGGGAACAGCAGACCCGAAGCCCAGCAAGGAGGCCAGTGTGGGTGCAGGGGAGAGTGCAATCAGAGGACGTGGAGGTGAGTGAGAGCCGGAGCATCTGGCGCCACGAATGCCCCTTAAGTGGGCTTCTCTGGTGGTTCAGCTGGCAAAGAATCCACCTGCAATGTGGGAGACCTGAGTTCGACCCCCAGGTTGGGAAGATCCCCTGGAGGAGAGCATGGCAACCCACTCCAGTGTTCTTGCCTGGAGAATCCCATGGACAGAGGATCCTTGTGGGCTACGGTCCAGGGGGTCGCAGAGAGTCGGACATGACTGAGCATAGCACAGCAGATGCCCTTTAAGGACCTTGGCTTTTATTCTGAATAAAATGAGTGACCACGGAGGAGACAGGAGACACTCTTTGACTTGGGTTTTGCAGGGATTACTCTGGCTGCTGTGTCGCAATGGTGGGGCCAGGGTGGAAGCAGGAAGAACAGTTAGGAGGTTCATAAAATGACTCTGTCCAGATTATGGTGGCTTGGACCAGGATGCCAGCAGTGGAGCTGGAGAGAATTCCACAGAGCCTGGACATAAATTGAAAGCCACATCAAGGGTCTGAGGTAGTCGGGATGTGGATAGGAAAAGGAGGGGAGCTGAGAAGGACCACAAGCATTGCAACTGCACATTGACTAAGCAACAAGGGGATGGATCAGCTGTTCACTGAAATACGAAACACTGCAGGGAGATCAGGTTTTGAGGAGATTGTTGGCTGGTTTTGAACATGGTTGGTTTGGGGATGTCTGTCAGACCCATAAGGGCCCTTGTCCAGGATGTGCTGGCTCTGAGTGTAGGGCCCCGGGGAATGTTGGGTTTGGAAATACACGTTTGAGCATCAACACTATATAGATATATTTAAAGCCGTGAGAGTGGCTGAGCTCATTCGGAAGGCAGTATGGATAGAAAAGACATGAGGTACTTTAATCCAGGTGGAATTAGCAAAGGAGACTGAAAAGCGGCCAATAAAGTAGGTGGAGAATAAGAAGAGCCTTGGCGGCCAAGTGAGGAAAGTGCTTCAAGGGCAATGAAACAATTAATATGCAAAGTAAGACAGAGACTAAAAAGGGACCCTTGGATTTGCCAGCATGGTGGTCATTCGATGACCTCAACAAGGACAGCTGAGATTAGGGGCTGGGGTCAAAAGTTTGACTGCGGAAGGTTAAGGAAGAATTGCTAGAGAGGGTTGAACACAGCAAATCAGGTAACTCTCCTGAGGAGTTTTGCCCTAAGGGGTAAAAGAGGAATGGGATTGTAGCTGGAAGGGTCAGTGGGGTCAAGAGAGAGTTCTTTTGCTGTTTGCTTTTAGGATCAGAGAAATCGGGCATGCGTTTGTGCTACTGGGAAGGATGGGGTAGGGGGCCAGGATACAGATGCAAGAGGAGGTGCTGGCCTTGGATAGATCGGAACATTGGGAGGGAAGGCGGAGGACATGGGGACCCAGGCTTAGATGTGATGACAGGGGTCTCCCGAAGGTCTCTTCCAATCGCTTCTGTTTTCTCAGTGAGAAAGGTCATTAGCTGAAAGTGTTGATGGGGGAGGCTGGGCCGAGAGTTGAAGGACAAGAAGTGTGAAATTGTCATGCAGGAGAACGAATGGGCCTGGGAGTTCTCCTACATCGGTGGGCAGCATGACAGTCCTACTGGTAGTGTCTGTCCTCTGGCCAGATCTGTAGCCACATGGATGCAGGCGCAGAGCAGGCAGAGCACTGAATTCAATTCTACTCCCTGAGGTTTTGCCAGGTAAGAACAGTGAAGCAAGAGATGGGGACAAGGGCATGACAAGTGTATGAAAGACACAATTTTAATAGTTGATTGTGGAATTCTGGCGGAGAAAAGTCGGAAATGATGCTATGAAGCAAGGTGACAGAAAGTTCCAAGTTGTAGGAACAATGGATTTTAGGTCCCAGAGCATAGAAGGATTCCTGGAGTTAGGATATGTGGTAGAGAGAACAGTACCCCCATCTGCCCCAACCCAAGATGCCCACATCCTGATCCCTGGAACCTGGCACAAGGGGATTAAGGTTGCAGATAGAATTAAGGTTGCTAATTAGATTATCTTAAAATAGGAAGATTATCTGAATTAGATAGATCAGGTTGCTAATTAGATTATCTTAAAATAGGAAGACTGTCTGAATGGGGCCAATGTAAGCACAGGGTCCTTAAAAATGGAAACAGGTAGTAGACGAGCTAGGGCAGATACGAGTGGAGAAGGTCAGGGAGACATGACTTAAGAAGGACCCGACTTGCTTGCTGGCTTTGAAGGTGGCAGAAGGTGGACATGAGCCAAAGACTGCAGGTGAATTCTAGAAGCTGGAAAAGACCAGGAAGTGGCCCCCACCCAGAGCCCACAGTAAGGAACACAGCTCCGGCATGTCTTGATTTGGGCCTGGGGTGACCCATCGAAGTCCTCACTGTCATTCATCTCTTCTTAGAGATGTGGAAATAATACTCCATCTGTAGTTAATAGCACTGAGAAATATCACACCCTCCAGCGTCGCTGCCCCTACTATGGGCCTTCCCAGCAGGGCTCCCCAGCACTTTATAATTACACGTTAATGAAAAACAGAGTCCCTCCTCGTTTTTATTTTGCATTTCATTTCCAGAGTAATTTGATGTGTGTGTGGAGAAGGGCGGGTGTGAGGAAATGTAAACAGTGCTCGTTTATTACAGCTTTAATTTAGACCAGATCTCTCCCTAATCCAATTCTGAGTAGCACAGTTTATACCAGTGAGCAGTAAACACTAATAAAGATCAGCTGCGGGAAAGGGGAGGGCCGCATCTTCTGCTGGGTATGCCTGCTAGTGAAAAAGACAAACAGAAACTTCCAATGCATTCACAATTTGCCACATCGTTTTGACCTACACAGAGAACCCATGACAAAATTTTGGTTTTAACCAATTTGTTCTGTGAGGCGTGTTCTTCCAGTTGTTGGCTTGACTGTCTTACCTCCGACTACATACCCAGGGCTATATGTATAAAGTCAAGTATACCCTTGACTTTATCGCTTCCATATAAGCCCTACAAAATCTCAGGTGCACTGTCTGAATGTCCAGCTCCTTCCCTCTAGTATCCTATGTTACTGTTCTGCGGTGCTCTGGCTTAAACAAAAGTACTAGGAGAGGAGAGAGTGGCCACACAGTGTACTGCTCAGGCTCCGGGGTCAGGCAGACAGCATCTCTGTCCACAGATGAACTTTGAGAGGGTCCATTTCTCTGTCTGTGTGATGAAAGTAGGAAGAGTTGAACCAGCCTCACTGACTTATTGTGAGAACTTGATGAGCATACTGATTTTAAAAATTAATTTCCATACTCTCTTTCCCCCAACCCTGGCCATCTTGGGTTTAACTCACAACTTTTCATGGACCTAAAATTTGACTCTCAAGTCACTTCTTTCTATAATAGTTTCCCTTTTTTTTTTCTTTTTTAAGATTTATTTATTTATTTATTTTTATTAGTTGGAAGCTAATTACTTCACAACATTTCAGTGGGTTTTGTCATACATTGATATGAATCAGCCATAGAGTTACACGCATTCCCCATCCCGATCCCCCCTCCCACCTCCCTCTCCACCCGATTCCTCTGGGTCTTCCCAGTGCACCAGGCCCGAGCACTTGTCTCATGCATCCCACCTGGGCTGGTGATCTGTTTCACCATAGATAATGTACATGCTGTTCTTTTGAAACATCCCACCCTCACCTTCTCCCACAGAGTTCAAAAGTCTGTTCTGTACTTCTGTGTCTCTTTTTCTGTTTTGCATATAGGGTTATCGTTACCATCTTTCTAAATTCCATATATATGTGTTAGTATGCTGTAATGTTCTTTATCTTTCTGGCTTACTTCACTCTGTATAATGGGCTCCAGTTTTATCCATCTCATTAGAACTGATTCAAATGAATTCTTTTTAATGGCTGAGTAATATTCCATGGTGTATATGTACCACAGCTTCCTTATCCATTCGTCTGCTGATGGGCATCGAGGTTGCTTCCATGTCCTGGCTATTATAAACAGTGCTGCGATGAACACTGGGGTGCACGTGTCTCTTTCAGATCTGGTTTCCTCAGTGTGTATGCCCAGAAGTGGGATTGCTGGGTCATATGGCAGTTCTATTTCCAGTTTTTTAAGGAATCTCCACACTGTTTTCCATAGCGGCTGTACTAGTTTGCATTCCCACCAACAGTGTAAGAGGGTTCCCTTTTCTCCACAGCCTCTCCAGCATTTATTGCTTGTAGACTTTTGGATAGCAGCCATTCTGACTGGCGTGTAATGGTACCTCATTGTGGTTTTGATTTGCATTTCTCTAATAATGAGTGATGTTGAGCATCTTTTCATGTGTTTGTTAGCCATCTGTATGTCTTCTTTGGAGATATGTCTGTTTAGTTCTTTGGCCCATTTTTTGATTGGGTCATTTATTTTTCTTGAATTGAGCTTCAGGAGTTGCTTGTGTATTTTTGAGGTTAATCCTTTGTCTGTTTCTTCATTTGCTATTATTTTCTCCCAATCTGACGGCTGTCTTTTCACCTTACTTATAGTTTCCTTTGTAGTGCAAAAGCTTTTAAGTTTCATTAGGTACTTTCCCAAATTGTTAATACAGAGGAAATAGTCAAAGTACTAAATAGTTAGGGTACGGGAAATAGTTTAACATACAGAAATCACATGCATTTCTTTTCACTGGCAATGAAATACTAGAAAGGGAATGTAAAAAAGACTTTTAAAATCACACCAAAAAAAATTTGCTAATAAGCCTGACCAAGGAGGTGAAAGACTTATGTGCTAAGAACTATAAAATATGAATAAAGGAAATTCAACCTGATTCAAAGAAATGGAGATATCATGTGATTTCTGGACTGGAAAAATTAGTATTGTTAAAAGAGCCATGCTACCAAAAGCAATCTACAGATTTACTGTGATTCCTATCAAATTACCCAAATAACATTTTTCACAGAGCTAGAACAAATAATCCTAAAATGCATAGGAACCATTAAAGACCCAGAATTGCCAAAGCAATGCTGAGGAAAAAGAACAAAGCAGGAAGCATAACCCTCCCAGACTTCAAACAATACAGCAAAACTACAGTAATCAAAATGGCATGCCATTGGCACAAAAACAGATACCTAGATCAATGGAACAGAACAGAGAACCCAGAAGTAAACCCACACACTGATGGGAAATTAATCTTCAAAAAAGGAGGCCCAAACATACAATGGGGAAAAGACAGTCTGTTCAGCAAGTGGTTTTATGAAAGCACATAAATTCATAAAGTTAGAACACACCCTCACACTATGCACAAAACTAAACCCAAAACAAAGACTTAAACCTGAGACAAGACATCATAAAATTCCTAGAGGAGAATGTAAGTAAAACATTCTCTGACATAAATCATATCAATGTTTTCTTGGGCAATAGAAATAGAAGAAAAAATAAACAAATGGGACCTAATCAAACTTTGCACAGCAAAGGAAACCATTAACAAAATGAGAAGACAACCTACACAATGGAAGAAAGTATTTGCAAACTATGTGACCAACAAGGGCTTAATATCCAAAATATACAAACAGCTCATACATCTCAACAACAAAGAAAACCCCAACCCAATCAAAAAATGGACAGAGTACCTAAATAGACATTTCTCCAAAGAAAACATTCGGATGGCCAACAGGCACATGAAAAGAGGTTCAGCATCACTAATTATTAGAGAAATATGCATCAAAACTACAATGAGGTATTGCCTCACACCAGTCAGAATGGCCATCATTAAAAAGTCTACAAATGAGCTTCTCTGAAGGCCCAGTGGCTAAGACTCTGAGCTTCCAATGCAGAAGGTACAGGTTCAATCCCTGGTCGGGGAACTAAGATCCCACATGCTGTGTGGTATAGCCAAAAATAAATAAATAAAAAAGTTTTTTAAAGTCTACAAATAACAAATGCTTAAGAGGCTGTGGAGAAAAGGGAAAACCTTCCTACACTGTTTGTGGGAGTGTAAGTTGGTATAGCCACAATGGAAAATGGTACAAATTGAGGGTCCTCAAGGAGCTATAGAATTGTCATGTGATCCACCAACCCCACTCGTGGCCATATATCTGGGCAAAACTGTCTGACAAAAACAGTATATTCAAACAGTATAATGGAAAAAAACAGTATAACATGCACCCCTATGTCCATAACAACACTAGTCACAATAGCCAAGACATGGGAACAACCTAAATATCTATTGGCAGATGAATGCATAAAGATGTGGTACATATATACAGTGGAATACTACTCAGCCATAAAAAGAATGAAATAATTCCATTTGCAGCAACATGATGATTAGACCTAGAGATTATCATAAAGTGAAGGAAGAAAGAGAAAGACAAATTCCATTTGATACCACTTAAGCGTGAAATCTAAAATATGACACAAATGAATTTATCTACAAAACAGAGACAGACTCACAGACATAGAGAACAGACCTGTGGTTGTCAAAGGGGAGGACTCACAGGGAAGGGATGGACTGGGAGTTTTGGATTAGCAGGTACAAACTAGTATATACAGAGTGGATGAACAACAAGGTCTTACTGTGCAGCACAGGGAACTGGATTCAATATCCTGTGATAAACCATAATGAAAAAGAGTATGAAAAAAGAATGTGCATAAATGGATAAATGAATCACTTTGCGGTACAGCAGAAATTTGGAGAAGGATATGGCAACCCACTCCAGTATTCTTCTCGCCTGGAAGGTCCCGTCGACAGATGAGCCTGTTGGGCTACAGTCCACAGGGTCGAAAAGAGTTGGACATGACCGAGTACACACACCCACGGCAGAAATTATCACAACATTGTAAATCAACTATACTTCAAAATAATAAAAAGAGGAGATATTGATTTTCTTTATAATTATATAATGAGAGAAGATATATTTTCCTCAAAGAGCTTATAAAGATTCTTTAAAGACGGAGCTGCAGTTTCCAATAAGGTAGCCGCAAGTGGCTCTTTAGATTTAAATCAATTACAATTGTTCTTTTAATTAAAAATTCATTTCCTTACTTGTGCTAGCCACATTTCAAGGGCTCAATAACCACATGTGGCTACTGATTACTACACCGGGCAGTGAAGAATGCAGAATATCCATCACAGTTCTGTTGTCTCCTTGCTAACAGGCTTAAATCAGTGTTCAATAAATCCAAGATAGAAAGTCAAAGAGATGGGGACACCATATTGAAAGACAGGGTGGGAAGATAAAGAGAAATTTCATCGAGTTCATAAACTTGTGAAGAACTGGTCCAGCATTCTGCTGTAATAAAACCACTATAAACACGAACAAAACTGCCCAGAAATGGTCTGCGGAGGGTGTGAGAAGGAAAGCGTAATGGATACTTTTAAGCTTTTGACAGTTTTACTGAAGTACGTTATTTTGCATAGCACAGATACCCCTGTTCATCACAGATTTGTTGAGTGTCTACCCTGTGTCAAGCGAGGCGGGGAGCAAGCCGTGTGGATACCTGCAGGAGAGGGTCTGGGGCTGTGTAATAGGTCGGCCAGGATGAGGACTGGGAACACGGAGGCAGGGAATAGGCTGGAGAGAGAGGGTGGGAGTAAACTGATTGACTGGAGAAGGTACTCTCAGAAGCCTTGAAGCAGATGAGGAAGAGGGTCTGCTAGAGCACAAGTCTTGGGGCCAGGGTGCGCTGGAGCATCCAAGAGGCAGAGAGAGGAAAGGGGTTGGAGGAGCAGAGACCGGGCTGAGAGGTGATAGGGACGGGAGGATCATGTTTCATTTATAGGGCACAGTTAGTCCTGGGCGCTAGTGGGTGTGAAATAGGGAGTCATCAGAGAGTTTTCACAGCAAGACCGCTGGATCTGACTTAGGTTTAAAAGAGTCTTCTGGACCACGTTGAGAGGGTGGTGGCTTAGACCAGAGAAGTAATGGTGAGACGTGGTGCTTTCTGGATAAACTTTAAGGTGGAGCCAACATGACTGGTTGATGAATTGGATGTGTGGTCTGAGAGAAAATAGAGTAATCAAGATGACTCTAAAATTTTCGACCTGAGTAACTTCAAAGGTGGAATTGCTGTCAAGTGTTGTCGAAGGCTATAGGTGGAGCAAGGGTTTTCTGTTTTGTTGGTGAAGGGAGGATAAAAAATCCAGGCATGGATGAAAGCAATCTAAATGTCCTTTGAATGGATAAAGATGTGGTACTTACATACAATGGAATATTAGCAATAAAAAAGAATGAAATAATGCTATATACAGCAACATAAGCGGACATAGAAATTATCATACTAAGTGAAGTCAGAAAGAGAAAGATGTATCATACGATGTCACTTATATGTGGGATCTTAAAAGAAGATACACATGAACTCATGTGCAAAAGAAATAGACTCATAGACATAGAAGACAAAGCAGAGGCAATCACAAGGTGGGGAGGGATAAATTAGGAGTTGGGGATTAAAATCTACACACTACTATATAAAAAATAGATGAACAACAAGAACCTACTGTATATATCTGTTCTTTTTTCATATTCTTTTCCATTATATGAAAAAAGAACAGATAAATAATGAATCACTTTGCCAAACACCTGAGGCTAACACAACATTGTTAATCAACTACATTTCAATAAAAATTTTTTAAAAAATTCAGTTTTGGACAAGTTGAGTTTGAGATCTTTAAGTGGACACTTTGGATATAGACCCAAAGTGCTTCCCTGATAGCTCAGTTGGTAAAGAATCTGCCTACGATGCAGGAGACCCCAGTTCAATTCCTGGGTCAGGAAGATCCTCTGGAGAAGGGATAGGCTACTCACTCCAATATTCTTGGGTTTCCCTTGTGGCTCAGCTGGTGACGAATCCACCTGCAATGCGGGAGACCCGGGTTCAATCCCTGGGTTAGGAAAATCCATTGGAGAAGGGAAAGGCTACCCACTCCAGTATTCTGGCCTAGTGAATTCCATGGACTATATAGCCCATGAGGTCTCTAAGAGTTGGACACGACTGAGTGACTTTCACTTTCACTTTGGATATAGATGGTTGATAGGAATGTGAAAATCCCTTTAAAAAATCAAGTGTTTGGAAATAGAATAAGATAAAATTTGACAGGCTAGGAATTGGATTAGTAACCATAGAATCAGATAAATCTAATCATTATAAATTATCCACATTACTCATTAACAAAGAAATACATGAAGGCTATTAGTTGGATCCTTTCCTCCAACATGCATGCAGTTTGTTTGAGAGCAAGTGGGGAGATTAGGACAGAGTTGCACTCCCTGCTTTTATGTGAACCTTGAATTTTATTAAGATCTGTTTAAAGCAGCATACACATGCATCAACACCTATAGATCCAACAGTGTCTATATCTGCCTCATTCAGTCAGACTGCCTTGAGCCACATGCCCCTCAAGGAGCACTTGAAATATGACTGGCCCAGTTGAGATGGGTAGATACACATCTGAGGTCAGAGATTACTATGAAAAAAAAGAATGCAGAATAATTCATTAATAATCTTCAAAATATTGACTTATGTGTTAGGATGTTTTGGGTATATTGTTTTAAATAAAATGCATTATTAAAATCATGTACCTATTACTGGGTTATTTCTTTTTCTACCTTTTAAAAAATGACTACTAGAAAATTTGATGTGGTCTCCATTATATCTCTTGGACAACATTAGTCTAAAGTACATCTCTTAGGGTTTAAATTTTTTTTAAAACAAACGGCTTTTCTTAGGAAGAAAGAACAGGCGTACCTGGATATGCCTGCAGTTTGTGATGCTTTTTCCCTTGTGAAGAAGAGAACGCAGAAATCATTAGTGACACGGGCTGTATCCTCCTGGAGGCTCTGAAACCAGTCCTGTACAAAACCTGTATTACAAGGTCTTAAATTGCTATTCTCCCTGCACCCCGCCCCCTGCAACTAGCAGATGAAAAGCGGTGATTACGTCCACATTGTCTGACTCCTGTTGGTTGTGACTTAAGAACTGGTTTCAGGCGACTCAGCCCCGTGCTGCCCTCCCTGAATAGATACTGAAGGCTGGGCCAGGCCCTCAGCTCTGCGGTTGGCTTGACACCTCCCTGCCAGCTCAGAATTGCAAGATGAGAAGAAAGAGAACCCCCGGGGAGTGTGGGGGGCACCCCTGCTGTTCTCTCAAAGGCCTTCTAAGAAAGGACTTCACAGAAAATCAATTGCTATCACTTAAGACCCTTTCTTTACTCCCTATACTCCATTGTAGGCTTATTTTTTTCTTAGAAGGGGGACAAAGCGACCTGTGAAAAAATTGTATTGCTTCCTGTGGGGCATCTTTGAAAGCAAGTTTATGAATTCCTAATATGCATTCCTATTAGTCAGGAGTCTCAAAGAGAAGAAGGTGTCAATAAAAATCATCCACTAGGACAGACAGCGGGTTTTTGAGACAGGGAGAATGGGCATTGTTGGAACAGAATGGTCTGGGCTCAGGAGAGACAAGAGAATTGAAGGGAAGGAAAAGCATGGAGGTAAGGCCCAAAGCTCTCTCCCCACCCCATGAAGGCTGCGAATAAGGCTGCAAATAAGGCCCTTTCAGGCCTCAGCTTCCCTGTGGCTTGAGCCTTTCATTCAAACCAGAGCAGATTTCTGCTGGAAAGACCAGCTCCCCATTAGTTCATGAATTTCCTTCTTTTTGCTCTCTCTGCCCCTAATGCTCTGTATTTTTATTTTTATTTATTTTTATTAGTTGGAAGCTAATTACTTTACAATATTGTAGTGGTTTTTGCCATACATTGACATGAATCAGCCATGGATTTACATGTGTTCCCCATCCTGAACCCCCCTCCCACCTCCCTCCCCATCGCATCCCTCTGGGTCTTCCCAGTGCACCAGGCCCGAGCACTTGTCTCATGCATCCAACCTGGACTGGCGATCTGTTTCACACTTGATAATATACATGTTTCAACGTATATTATCAGATGATCCCACCCTTGCCTTCTCCCATAGAGTCCAAAAGTCTGTTCTATACATCTGTGTCTCTTTTTCTGTCTTGCATATAGGGTTATTGTTACCATCTTCCTAAATTCCATATATATGCATTAATATACTGTATTTGTTGCAGGAAGGGGGACCCCTTCCAGGGCCCGAAACTGGGCTCTTGTCTAACACTCGGAAATGAATTGTCCGAGGAGACACATGCTGACAAAGCAAGAGATTTTATTGGGAAAGGGCACCCGGGTGGAGAGCAGTAGGTAAGGGAACCCAGGAGAACTGCTCTGCCGCATGGCTCGCAGTCTTGGGTTTTATGGTGATGGGATTAGTTTCCGGGTGGTCTTTGGCCAATCATTCTAATTCAGAGTCTTTCCTGGTGGCGCACGCATCGCTCAGCCAAGATGGATGCTAGCAAGAGGGATTCTGGGAAGTGGACGGACAGGTAGTGTCTCCTCTCGATCTTTCCCGAACTCTTCCGATCTTTCCCGAACTCTTCCGGCTGGTGGTGGCCTATTAGTTCCGTATTCCTTATCAGGATCTCCTGCCATAAAACAACTCATGCAAATGGTTACTATGGTGCCTGGCCAGGGTGGGCGGTTTCAATCAGTGTGCTTCCCCTAACATATTGGTGTTTATCTTTCTGGCTTACTTCAGTCTGTATAATGGGCTCCAGTTTTATCCATCTCATTAGAACTGATTCAAATGTATTCTTTTTAATGGCTGAGTAATATTCCATGGTGTATATGTACCACAGCTTTCTTATCCATTCGTCTGCTGATGAGCATCTAGGTTGCTTCCATGTCCTGGCTATGATAAACAGTGCTGCGATGAACATTGGGGTGCACGTGTCTCTTTCAGTTCTGGTTTCCTCGGTGTATATGCCCAGAGGTGGGATTGCTGGGTCATATGGCAGTTCTATTTCCAGTTTTTTAAGGAATCTCCACCCTGTTCTCCATAGCGGCTGTACTAGTTTGCATTCCCACCAACAGTGTAAGAGGGTTCCCTTTTCTCCACACCCTCTCCAGCATTTATTGCTTGTAGACTTTTGGATAGCAGCCATCCTGACTGGCGTGTAATGGTACCTCATTGAGGTTTTGATTTGCATTTCTCTGATAATGAATGATGTTGAGCATCTTTTCATGTGTTTGTTAGCCATCTGTATGTCTTCTTTGGAGATATGTCTGTTTAGTTCTTTGGCCCATTTTTTGATTGGGTCATTTATTTTTCTTGAATTGAGCTTCAGGAGTTGCTTGTATATTTTTGAGGTTAATCCTTTGTCTGTTTCTTCATTTGCTGTTATTTTCTCCCATTCTGAGGGCTGTCTTTTCACCTTGTTTATAGTTTCCTTTGTAGTGCAAAAGCTTTTAAGTTTCATTAGGTCCCATTTGTTTATTTTTGTTTTTATTTCCAATATTCTGGGAGGTGGGTCATAGAGGATCTTGGTGTGATTTATGTCAGAGTATTTTGCCTATGTTCTCCTCTAGGAGTTTTATATTTTCTGGTCTTACACTTAGATCTTTAATCCATTTTGAGTTTATTTTTGTGTATGGTGTTAGAAAGTGTTCTAGTTTCATTCTTTTACAAGTGGTTGACCAGTTTTCCCAGCACCACTTGTTAAAGAGGTTGTCTTTTTTCCATTGTATATCCTTGCCTCCTTTGTCTAAGATAAGGTGTCCATAGGTACATGTATTTATCTCTGGGCTTTCTATTTTGTTCCATTGATCTATATTTCTGTCTGTGTGCCAGTATCATACTGTCTTGATGACTGTGGCTTTGTAGTAGAGCCTGAAGTCAGGCAGGTTGATTCCTCCAGTTCCATTCTTCTTTCTCAAGATTGCTTTGGCTATTCGAGGTTTTTTGTATTTCCATACAAATTGTGAAATTATTTGTTCTAGTTCTGTGAAGAATACCGTTGGTAGCTTGATAGGGATTGCATTGAATCTATAGATTACTTTGGGTAGTATAGTCATTTTCACAATATTGATTCTTCCAATCCATGAACATGGTATATTTCTCCATCTATTTGTGTCCTCTCTGATTTCGTTCATCAGTGTTTTATAGTTTTCTATATATAGGTCTTTTGTTTCTTTAGGTAGATATACTCTTAAGTATTTTATTCTTTTTGTTGCAATGATGAATGTTATTGTTTCCTTAATTTCTCTTTCTGTTTTCTCATTGTTAGTGTATAGGAATGAAAGGGATTTCTGTGTGTTAATTTTATATCCTGCAACTTTACTACATTCATTGATTAGCTCTAGTAATTTTCTGGTAGAGTCTTTAGGGTTTTCTATGTAGAGGATCATGTCATCTGCAAACAGTGAGAGTTTTACTTCTTTTCCTATCTGGATTCCTTTTACTTCTTTTTCTACTCTGATTGCTGTGACCAACACTTCCAAAACTATGTTGAATAGTAGTGGTGAGAGTGGGCACTGTTGTCTTGTTCCTGACTTTAGGGGAAATGCTTTCAATTTTTCACCATAGAGGATAATGTTTGCTGTGGGTTTGTCATATATAGCTTTTATTATGTTGAGGTGTGTTCCTTCTATTCCTGCTTTCTGGAGAGTTTGTATCATAAATGGATGTTGAATTTTGTCAAAGGCTTTTTCTGCATCTATTGAGATAATCATATGGTTTTTAATCTTTCAACTTGTTAATGTGGTGTATTACATTGATTGATTTGTGGATATTAAAGAATCCTTGCATTCCTGGGATAAAGCCCACTTGGTCATGATGTATGATCTTTTAATATGTTGTTGGATTCTGTTTGCTAGAATTTTGTTAAGGATTTTTGCATCTATGTTCATCAGTGATATTGGCCTGTAGTTTTCTTTTTTTGTGGCATCTTTGTCTGGTTTTGGTATTAGGGTGATGGTGGCCTCATAGAATGAGTTTGGAAGTTTACCTTCTTCTGCAATTTCCTGGAAGAGTTTGAGTAAGATAGGTGTTAGCTCTTCTCTAAATTTTTGGTAAAATTCAGCTGTGAAGCCGTCTGGTCCTGGGCTTTTGTTTGCTGGAAGATTTCTGATTATAGTTTCAATTTCCGTGCTTGTGATGGGTCTGTTAAGATCTTCTATTTCTTCCTGGTTCAGTTTTGGAAAGTCATGCTTTTCTAAGAATTTGTCCACTTCTTCCAAGTTGTGTATTTTATTGGCATAGAGCTGCTGGTAGTAGTCTCTTATGATCCTTTGTATTTCAGTGTTGTCTGTTGTGATCTCTCCATTTTCATTTCTAATTTTGTTGATTTGGTTCTTCTCCCTTTGTTTCTTGATGAGTCTGGCTAACGGTTTGTCGATTTTGTTTATCTTTTCAAAAAACCAGCTTTTAGCTTTGTTGATTTTTGCTATGGTCTCTTTTGTTTCTTTTGCATTTATTTCTGTCCTACTTAAGGTAATGAAAGAGAATAACCTACAACCTAGATTACTGTACCCAGCAAAGATCTCATTCAGATATGATGGAGAATTCAAAAGCTTTACAGACAAGCAAAAGCTGAGAGAATTCAGCACCACCAAACCAGCTCTTCTACAAATGCTAAAGGATCTTCTCTAGACAGGAAACACAGAAAGGTTGTATAAACGTGAACCCAAAACAACGAAGTAAATGGCAACAGGACCATACTTATCAATAATTACCTTAAATGTAAATAGGTTGAATGCCCCAACCAAAAGACAAAGACTGGCTGACTGGATACAAAAGCAAGACCCCTATATATGCTGTCTACAAGAGACCCACCTCAAAACAAGGGACACATACAGACTGAAAGTGAAGGGCTGGAAAAAAATATTTCACGCAAACGGAGACCAAAAGAAAGCAGGAGTCGCAATACTCATTTCAGATAAAATAGACTTTAAAATAAAGGCTGTGAAAAGAGACAAAGAAGGACACTCCATAATGATCAAAGGATCAATCCAAGAAGAAGATATAACAATTATAAATATATATGCACCCAACATAGGAGCACTGCAATATGTAAGGCAAATGCTAACAAGTATGAAAGGGGAAATTAACAATAACACAATAATAGTGGGAGACTTTAATATCCCACTCACACCTATGGATAGATCAACTAAACGGAAAATTAACAAGGAAACACATTTATTTCTGCCCTAATTTTTAAGATTTCTTTCCTTCTACTAACCGTGGGGTTCTTCATTTCTTCCTTCTCTAGTTGCTTTTAAATGACACAATGGACCAGCTAGACCTAATTGATATCTATAGGACATTTCACCCCAAAACAATCAATTTCACCTTTTTCTCAAGTGCACATGGAACCTTCTCCAGAATAGATCACATCCTGGGCCATAAATCTAGTCTTGGAAAATTCAAAAAAATTGAAATCATTCCAGTCATCTTTTCTGATCACAATGCAGTAAGATTAGATCTCAATTACAGGAAAAAAAAACTATTAAAAATTCAAACATATGGAGGCTAAGTAACATGCTTCTGAATAACCAAACAATCATAGAAGAAATCAAAATATGCATAGAAATGAATGAAAATGAAAACACAACAACCCAAAACTATGGGACACTGTAAAAGCAGTGCTAAGGGGAAGGTTCACAGCATTACAGGCTTACCTCAAGAAACAAGAAAAAAGTCAAATAAATAACCTAACTCTACACCTAAAGCAACTAGAGAAGGAAGAAATGAAGAACCCCAGGGTTAGTAGAAGGAAAGAAATCTTAAAAATTAGGGCAGAAATAAATGTATTTTTAAATCAACATCTTAAAGTACGTCAGCTACTTTTACCCCAGGGTGCTGTGTGGTTAAGCCTGTGGGTTCCTGAGGCAGACCAACCTGTGTGACCTCAGCGAGCAGCCCCACTCCCTAGCCTCCTTCCTCCTCTAAGTGAGAGCTCTGCTGATGGCCTCTGAAGACCTTGGGGGGCTGTGGGAAGGGAGGAGGTAGCACTTGTGTGGTGGGGTGAGGGTCTGGCACACGGGCAGTGCTCAGAAGTGTTAGCTATCAGTCAGTTCAGTTCAGTCACTTAGTCGTGTCTGACTCTTTGCGACCCCATGGACTGAAGCACGCCAGGCCTCCCTGTCCATCACCAACTCCCAGAGTTTACTCAAACTCATGTCCATCGAGTCAGCGATGCCATCCAACCACCTCATCCTCTGTCATCCCCTTCTCCTCCTGCCTTCAATCTTTACCAGCATCAGGGTCTTTTCAAATGAGTCAGCTCTTCATATCAGGTGGCCAAACTATTGGAGTTTCAGCTTCAACATCAGTCCTTCCATTGAATAATCAGGACTGATTTCATTTAGGATTGATTAGTTTGATCTCCTTGCTATCCAAGGGACTCTCCAAAGTTTTCTCCAACACCACAGTTCAAAAGCATCAATTCTTTGGCACTCAGCTTTCTTTATAGGCAAACTCTCACATCCATACATGACCACTGGAAAAACCATAGCCTTGACTACACGGAGTTTTGTTGGCAAAATAATGTCTCTGCTTTTTAATACACCATCTAGGTTGGTCATAACTTTCCTTCCAAGGAGCAAATGTCTTTTAATTTCATGGCTGCAATCACCATCTGCAGTGATTTTTGGAGCCCCCCCCCCCAAATGAAGTGAGCCACTGTTTCCACTGTTTCCCCATCTATTTGCCATGAAGTGATGGGACCAGATGCCATGATCTTAATTTTCTGAATGCTGAGTTTGAAGCCAACTTTTTCACTCTCCTCTTTCATTTTCATCAAGAGGCCCTTTAGTTCCTCTTCACTTTCTGCCATAAGGGTGGTGTCATCTGCATATCTGAGGTTATTGATATTTCTCCCTGCAATCTTGATTCCAGCTTGTGCTTCATCCAGTCCAGCATTTCTCATGATGTACTCTGCATATAAGTTAAATAAGCAGGCTGACAATATACAGCCTTGATGTACTCCTTTCCCTATTTGGAACCAGTCTGTTGTTCCATGTCCAGTTCTAACTGTTGCTTCCTGACCTGCATACAGGTTCCTCAAAAGGCAGGTCAGGTGGTCTGGTATTCCCGTCTCTTTAAGAATTTTCCAGAGTTTGTTGTGGTCCCCACAGTCAAAGGTTTTGGTATAGTCAATAAAGCAGAAATAGATATTTTCTGGAACTCTCTTGCTTTTTCAATGATCCAACAAATGTTGGCAATTTGACCTCTGGTTCCTCTGTCTTTTCTAAATCCAGCTTGAACTTCTGGAAGTTCATGGTTCATGTACTGTTGAATAGCTATTATTACAATTCTAAAAATCAGGTACCATTTTAAGGAATAAACTGTCAAATAAGCATGTCTGTAGTTAACAGACATCAGAATGTCACAATGACTTATTTTGGCATAGGGCACTCAGCAGTCTATATCAGATAGCTTGGCTAATAGGCATGAGGACCAACAAATGGATCATTGCTTAGATGTGGATAATCAAGAACAGGAACAGTGTGCTTCTTAATACACACACACACACACACACACACACACACACACACACACCCCACACACACATGATCCCCTTCCCCCACTAAGATAGCAAGGATGAATAAAATCAATGATTCCTAACATTTTTATATAGTATAAATGTAGCTGGCTGCTGCTGCTTGGATTTAAAAGTCAATCCCCCTATGGAGCCAGGTATGAGGGAGAGCTGTCCAGGCATCCACTCAGAATAGGCCCTCTCTGTGATGAATACTCCTCTGTAAAAGTGCTTTCTAGGACTGTTAGAGGGATTAAAGGGTTTGTGCATATAAACCCGAGCTCAGTGGCTGGCATGCATTACCCATTATTCCTAATATTCTGGCCATTAGAAACCCTTGACTGATTGTAACTGGTGCTTTCAGCTGCTTAGTCTCAAGAGCATCTTTGGTGTTGGATCACAGTCCTGACCTGTCCGCAAATCACCCAGGAAACCTTGGGTCTAAAGATTTCATAAAATCTATGCCTTCTTCAAGGCTCCCAGAGTGTTTGTACCACGGGGAACCCGAGAACATTTCCTGAAGCTCCAACCCAGGCCCCTGGAGCTCTAGCTATTTGAGGTCCCAGAGCCTGTCCTTCCAAAATCAGGCCAAGAACAAGTAGAACCCGTTACAGTTCGCCCATTAAAACCTTTGCTGCAACTTTCCAGGGACCCTCCTTGTCGTTGTGCAATATTTTAGCAGGAAGTCTGCAGCACGGCCCCCTGGAACACTGCCAGGCGCCAGTCTTCAGCTTTGACTGGACCACTGTGGGCAAGGGAGAGGGGGGCTCTTCCTTCCTGTGGGCCCCTGTGCGGAGCAAGCTGGGCTGGAACAGGAGGCCCAGACGGGCTGGGAGGACTGCAGGCCATTCTGTGGCAGCAGGCAGCAGGGCGAGAGTGATGGTTGGACCAGGTGTGGTCCAGAGGAGCCGAAGAGCACGCGTGTGAGCCCTAAACTTAAAGCACCCCGCTCTCCGCACAAGAGATGCCGCAAGCTGAAATGGCTGAGTCTGAAGCTAGGCGGCCCTGGCGTGTGTCTATTTCACTCTCGCTGCGGCACATGCTTCCTTCTGGGGTTAGAGAGGTTAAGAGTGGGCAGTGGGGAGGAAGGAAAGCAAGGGGAGCAAGACAAACTAGAATAGTGATGCCCATTGATTGAGGTGTCTGCGGGAGGAACCAATGCACAAAGCACTTCCTGTGTATTTTCCCACTCTGTCTGGGGCAGGAGCGTGGCTATCCCCATTACTCAGATGAAAGAAAAGCATCTCCCTGAGCTTAAGGCCCTAGGCTGGAGAGCCAGGATTCAAACCAAAGCCAGGCCGCCTCCAAAGCTACAATGAACCCCACTCACCCACCAGTTCTTAGTCCCTTAACCCATGCAGAGAAGTGGAAATATGTCCATTCAAATCCAGCAAAAGGAAACAAAAAATCTAGGGGGAGCTAGGCAGAGGAGGTGGAGAAGGCAATGGCACCCCACTCCAGTACTCTTGCCTGGAAAATCCCATAGACGGAGGAGCCTGGTGGGCTGCAGTCCATGGGGTCGTGAAGAGTTGGACATGACTGAGTGACTTCACTTTCACTTTTCACTTTTATGCATTGGAGAAGGAAATGGCAACCCACTCCAGTGTTTTTGTCTGGAGAATCCCAGGGATGGGGTCGCACAGAGTCTGACACGACTGAAGTGACTTAGCAGTAGCAGCAGGCAGAGGAGGAGAAAGGAGCAGGTATCTTGCTTAGCAGAAAAGTTTACCGAGAGGTTGAAGAAAGTTCCAGAGAGTAGGTGCAGTAGAATACAGCTCACGGCTCTCCCTCTGAGAAATGAGGGGGTCTCTCAAGTCATCCTGAGGCACTCCTGCTAGGAGAAAGGAGAATGGGGGCGGAGGGCAGCAATCCCCTGGATTCCTGAGACCAGAGCCTGCGGGCACTGATGGATTCTACAGTCATACCAGCTGCAATTGATGAGTCTGGGGTGAAACAGGAGCCCGACACAGCCAGATCTCTTTCTCAATAAAGTTATAGTCTCCTCGAAGGATAGGGCAGGCACGTGACACAACTCAGGAAAGACACTTAGAGAAAGTCAGACCAGGGGTTGTCGGCATTAATGCGAGAGGGAAGTCATTTCAGATGGGTTTACAAGGAAAAACTTCATGGGTGATGATGTGATGTCTGAAGAATGGGTGGAATCTTGACCCAAGGACCTGGAGGCATCCCAGTCAGAGAACAGGATGAGGAGCTGGAAAGTATGGAGGGTGCATAAGGAGAACCGTCAGCAGTGTGGTTTGGCTCGACCATTGGTGAGGGGAGCAAAGTGGGAAGCAGTGGCAGAGAGATGGATTAGGCTGAAGCTGGAGGACCTTGTAGGTCACTTTGTTTAGAGGCAGTGGAGACTCACTGAAAACACTTGAGTGAGGGATTCCACGGTAAGTCCTTGCAGAGGAGGATCGCTTCTGGTCTTCCTAGTCTTTTGCTGTGCTGGGCAGACTGAGGGAGAAGGTGAGGAGGACCATGGAGGAGGCTTCTGCAGCAGTTCTGGACAGGAGGCAGCGCGGGCCTACCCTGGGACATGTCTCCTGCCCTCCTTTTTCTCAAGCACAGCTTATGTAACAACCATAATTACATGGCCCCTGGACAGTCAGGTCGTCACTGTTCCGACTGAAAGCTCCGTGAGGCCAGCACTGGGGCTCTGTCCGGGTGCTGTGCTTCCAGAGACCAGTGCAGTTCCTAGCATGTGGGGGGTATTTTTACCTCTTAGTGGATGAATGAATATGAGATGGTAACTTAGGGCAGGGTGTAAGATAGGATTCAGGCACTGATATATGAGGCATATAATTGGCTGGATATGAAAACTGATTGTCTGTGCAAGGGAAAAGACAAGGCCAAGAGATAGAACCCATACATTTTTCCTGGGAATAAACCCAGTAATACAGACAAAGGAAGAAAAGGGAACTTGATGGGAGTATATTCAGTCTTAAAATCAACATGCTAGAGGATCTACCAGGTGTAAAAGTCAAGCAGGCATTTGGAAACACAAGTCTGGAAGCCAGGATAGAAACGAGGGCTACAAGAAGGGGTGGGAGACACAGGACTGCTCCCCCAGGGTCCTGCTATCCTTCCCTGCTGGCCACAGCAGTGCTGGATGTCTGACTTCCTACCCCTCTGAAGTCAGGTGTGGCAGTGTAACAGGATTAGCCAATGAAATCCGAGTCAGATAAGTGCCTTACTTCTGGGTGGAAGCCTGTGAGAGCTGGTGTGAGCTTCACCAGCAGCATTCTGAATGGTACAGGTGTCTTAGACCAGGTCCTGAAGTGGGCTCAAGGACAGCACCCTGCCAGCCTGCAGCGGACATGGTGCAAACGAAGTAAATCTTTAGCTGATGTTTGAGCCACTGAGACTCGGGTGCTGTTTGTTACAGCAGTGTAACTTGGTCTGTCCTGACAGATACAAGAATCACATACTCAAGGAGGTCATCTGGACGGTTCAGCATTTATTTATGAGTGCTTTCTCTCCAGGCGTTGGATTGAGTGCTGGGGTTACCATGGTGAGCAAGACAGACATGGTCCCCAGCAGGAGAGAGTGTCGAGAAAGCGAAGAGGAAAGAGAGCAGGAGGAGGGTGAGGGGCGCTCCCGTCAGGGAACCAGAGGAGAACGCAGATGGTACAAGGCTCCAGGCAGGTCCTAGGAGCAGGAGCCATGGGAGGGCAGCCTGGGCCCTGCCTAGGACCCTCAGGGGAACGGGAAGGGCGGGAAGAAGTGGGCTTGCGTCTCTGGGTGCGGCCCTACACCAGCTGCATCAGCACCACTGGGAAATGCAGACCTTCTGAGTTGGGGCTGGGCCCAGCAGTCTGGTTTACCAAGCCCCCTCCCCAGCTGATTCTGACGCTCACTTAAGTTTAAGAACCACACTCTGGTGCTGCTCTCCTGAGAGCCCCTGATGAAGTTCCTCAAAAGAGCCGTCAAGGGAATTCCCTGGTGGTCCAGTGGTTTGGGAGGAGGAAATGGCAACCCAGTCCAGGGTTCTTGCCTGGAGAAGCCTGTGGACAGGGGGGCCTGGTAGGCTGCAGTCCATGGGGTCGCAAAGAGTCAGGCATGACCGAGTGACCAAACAGCAACCAGTGGATCGGACTCTGAGCTCTCACTGCCTGGGGCCTGGGTTCAGTCCCTGGTCAGGAAACTAAGACTCCTACCAGCTGAGCGGCACGGCCAAAACCAGATAGTTGTCAAGAGAGTCAGGAAGTGCCTCTGCGGCCAGCAGGAAGCCTAGCTGTGCTCCCTTCTCACGGCTGCTGTGAGAATTACTGTGAGTAGTGAAGCCGGGGGTCATCTGAGAGGACAGGACTCCAGAGAGGGGACAGGGAGCGTGAGGATGCTTTGCTCCAGTTCCTTTTAGCGAGGAACAGCTGGGAAAATGGGCTTCCCTCGGGAGCTCAGACCACACATGAGGCCGGGAGTCCTTCTGCTTGGAAGCGTCTGCCCCCGTCCTGCATTCAGGGGGGAGGGTGTCAGCCCCACGGGAGAATTCTGGGGACAGAAGCGGGAGGGGCCTGCAGTGTGATGGGCACTGCGGGGCTTGCCCCTCTCAGGATCTCATTTAATCTTCGTAACGACTCCAGGCAGATGCATTGTCCTCACACCTTGTGGGGCTCTCCTGGTGGCTCAGATGCTAAAGAATCCGCCTCCAATGCAGGAGGCCTGGGTTCAGTCTCCCAGTTGGGAAGATCCCCTGGAGAAGGGCATGGCAACCCCCTCCAGTATCCTAGCCTGGAGAATCCCACGGGCAGAGGAGCCTTGTGGGGTCCCAGAGAGTCGGACATGACTGAACGACTAACACTTTCATACCTTGTGGATGAGGAAATGAGGCTTAGTGAGGGTAAGGAACTGGCCTGTGGGGGTCACCAGTCTGGGTGATTTGATAGTCATCACACGTCCAACTCCACTCATCTCTGGATCTGTCAGCCTCTGGGTATCCACATGCCCTGGGTGGGAGCTAAGCTGCATTCTGGAGGATGTGAAGGTTTAGCAAAGGACAGAGAATATGGAAGAACATTGGAGATACAAATTAGAGGCCTGGGAAGCAGCAAGTTTTGTATGAAGCCTGTCAGTGTTAAATATACCAGTGTGTGCTGAACACAGCTCACGAGGAAGCATGTGTGTGGTAAGGTGGTGATAGTTAGGAAGGTGCTGGATCACATAGGATATACATGCCTTAACCTACGCTTGGGGAAAGTGGATACTGGATGACCAGTAATACTTCTAAATAGTGCAGAGGGTCTGTTACCTGCAGGAAATCAGTTCCTTCTTTCTTTCCAAATCTCACTTTATGTCGCCTATACCAATTTAAAAATGGACTTAATACTTCAATTAGTTGATCTTCTATGGATAAAAGTCCATAGTAAAGATATCGTGATAAAATCAACAAGAAGAAGGAAATGCCATAAAAAGTAATTCTTCAAAGAGGTGACTGCTGTCATTTATTGAAAGCTTAGTATAAGCCAGGTAACACTAAGTGTAGGCAATTTATATGCTATATTTCATTTATTCTGTATACCAACCCTATGAGGTGGACAGTGGTTTCCATATGTTACAGATAGGAATGTGAAACTCGGAGAGGTTAAGTCACGGACTAAACCATCCAGTTAGTTGATGGCAAGGAGTCAAAGCATCCAGGCTCTGAACCCCTGGGCTTTTTGTCTCTGGTGATCCGTGAAAGTCACAACCTGTGGGTCGGCAGTTGGCAGGGTCACGAGGAAGGCGGCTCCCTGGTGTGACGGGGCTGGAGAATGCTGACCCTGGAAGCCCTTCTGCTTCTTTTTACCTGCACCTTAGGTCTGATCAACCTACGAGGTATGACCCCAGGGTCACCTCTCATGACTTTTTAATTACGTGATGGTGGCAACTTGACAAAAATGCAAGCCCTCGTAATTACCAAAGGGTAATTTTCATCAATGGGGCTAAATATCAGAATGGAATAGTCTTCAAATTTGAAAGTCTCTTCAGTGCCCTGAGTTTTCCTGGGTAATGTCATCCTCTCAGTCTAATCTGGCGTTGCCCAAGAAAAGCAGGACTTTGCTGAGAGGGACAAGCTGAAGTCTCATTTCAGTGGAGAATGTTGCAAAAATGGAAAGCATACGCCAGTGTCACAGCGTTTCCACATTTGTTGGTTGTACTTCTGTATTCTTGCTCTTTCTCCTCCATCACCGGGGAAAACATTCTTCCCTCTTGTCCTATGCAGGGCCATCTCATCTACACCCAGTCCCTGGCGTCTCCTCTGACCCCTTAAGGATGGGGTAGTTAGGATGGGCTAAGTTATGCTGTGGTAACAAACAGCTCCCCCAAAATTAGTGCTTTAAAACAACAAAGGTTGTTTGTGACGTCGTTCACTACAGGTCAGCAGAGACCTTTGCTCTGCGTCATTGATTTTCAAGGCTGTGAGCTGATGGACACTCCTCCACTGAGAACTCCACCAGTTACTGTCAACATGCGGGGGGGCGGGGGGGAAGAATGTGGAGAATGATTTCCTAGCTCATAAGGTCCCCCACATGTCACTTCCACTCACGTGTCCACACCTGACTTCAAGGTGGGGGACATATCCTACCATCCGCCAGAAGGAGGAGAACCAGCAACATCAGTGAATAGCACACACCTCAAGTACTAATTAAACTATTTTTTTTTTTCAAACAAAAAGATAAAATTATGTTCAAGATGAATTCTAGTTACCAGTGACCGGGTTTTCTCATTTCATTACATATAGACTATGAAATGGCCAAGATGGGGTATGCTTTTTTCTTTCTTTCAGAAGCGTCCTGGGCATGCAGGGAAGGAAACAATGGGAGCCAGAGGCTGTGCCAGAAACATCCCTAATGCTGGCAACCAGGCAGCCAGGTAAGTGTTTTGCATTCCGTTTCCTGCTGAGGAAGCCGAGGGGCAGAGAGGGCAAGTGTGTAGTGAAGGCTTAACCTTATACAAAGAGGGCTGCTGGCAGTCTCAGCTCCCGGCAAAATGGGGGTGGCTTGAAAACACTGCATGCCCTGAGTGCCTCAGATCTTTGTTTTTGATACCCCAAGCAACATTTTGCACCTCAGAACTCTTTTTCTCTCTCAAAAACCACAGCTTTTGCAAATGAAAACCTTTGCTTTTCTGTCATGAATTTCAAAGGCCTGCTTCAGTTCAGTTCGGTTCAGTTGCTCAGTTGTGTCCAACTCTTTGAGACCTCATGGAGTGCAGCACGCCAGGCCTCCCTGTCCATCACCAATTCCCCGAGCTTGCTCAAACTCGTGTCCATCGAGTCGGTGATGCCATCCAACCATCTCAAAGGCCTGCTTAGAAATCCAAACAGCCCAGAATTGGACTGGAAATTCTCTGCAGCCTCTCTCCTCAGGAGGAAACCCACAGGCCTCAGCCTGCCCTCACCAGGCCGTGATGGTGATGTAGAGTAAGAAGGTGTCTACTGGAAAAAAATTACACAACTTAAAAGCTGTGTCTTACATTTTGTTTGGTGGGCAAAACGGAGAGCTTAAGCCCGGGACACAGCCTCTCAGACAAGGCCTGCTCTAAAGAGGTAAGGGAAGAACCAGGACACATAGGCATTTTTGCAACAAAGACCAGGTAGTCAGAACATCAGAAGATCGCTGCTAGTTAAAGAAAAGCAGACATCACAGGTTAATGAATTTAGCACTTTTCTATGAATATGGGAGGGCTTCCCTGCTGACTCAGTGGTAAAGAATCCACCCACCAAGCAGGAGATGTGGGGTCAATCCCTGGGGTCGGAAAGATCCCCTGGAGAAGGGAATGTCACCCACTCCTTGCCTGGAGAATCCCATGGACAGAGGAGCCTGGAGGGCTACAGACCATGGGGTGGCAGAGTCGGATAACGTAGGGACTAAACACCACCATGTGTATGGGAAGACGCGAGAGTCTGGGCTTATTGCAGTCATTCCTTTGATGTGCAGGTCAGCTCTCTGGGGCCGGATCCTGTTTTTTCTATCTCCTCAGGTGCGTCTTTGGGGGTGGCTGCAGCAGCTGACTGCTAGATGGCGGGCATCCTGTTTGCATCCCAAGTTTCCTCAGGGCTCCCCACTGAGGCAGCTGTAACATCCTTTGTTTGATACAGCCGGCTATATTTTTCCACTGACAGAAGTCATCATGGGGTATGGGAAACAGCAGCTAATGTATGAACGTATGACCACCCCACCCCGACACTGGTATCAGAGAACTTTCCAGAGAAGCCGATCCTTCCCATATCCTCCCCACAACAGCTTCTTCAGCTATCGAGAGACACAAAAAGGCAGACTTCTAACTCAAGAAGTCACAGCAGCAGATTTTCTCCTGATTTCTCTCCCCACTGGATGAAAAGGCCCCCAGACACCGCTTGTTTTCTTCATTGCCCAATAGTATTCCCCATGAAAATGGGAATTTTCTCATAAAGATAGGGGTGGAATCTAGTTCTTCTCAAAGGTCACATCAGTTTCTGTCTCCCTCCGCCCCTCTGCTTTTTTTCCATTGAAGTCAGGATAGTGATCAGTTTTCTGACTTAAGAACTTATAAGCTGGTTCATGGCAAACCCGAATTTAGCATTCCATGGGTTACATACCTTTATCCTCAGGCTAGCAGACCCAGCTAATTACCACTTATTGCTGTTGATGTGAAGGTTAAGACTTCAGCCTCTGCAGGCTCTGATTACCTTTCAGCGTTCAGGCCCTTTCTAAAATACAAGCACCAGCGGGACCTCGCATTGGAAATAGGCAGAAACAAATAACACAGAAATTCAAAGCCTTTGTGAGGGAAGAGGCAAGGAGAAGACGTGTTGTTTCTGAAAGTTAAATAACAGAAATTTTGGAAAAATCATTATAACTACCTATTTGTTTGCTTTTCCAAAACATGCTATTTTTTTTTAAATTTCAAACACAGAGAAAAGTTGAAAGAATTTTAAGTTAGCACCCATTGACCCACCCCCTAAATTCTACCACTAACATTTTGGGGTCCTGGTTTCATCACACATCTCAGTGTCTCTCCGCCCCTCCCCCTGCCCAGGACACCTGTCTTTCACTGTGGAAGCATCTCTGTCTTCAAAGCCAGCACCATAACGTCTTCAGATCTCTCTGATCTCTGTTTCTGTCCTCACATCTTCTCTGACTCCTGCCGTCCTGCCTTCCCCTTATGTGTGCTAAGTCGCCTCAGTCCTGTTTGACTCTTTGCAACCCCATGGATTGTGGCCACCCAGGCTCCTCTGTCCATGGGATTCTCCAGGCAAGAACACTGGAGTGGGTTGCCACTCCCTCCTCCAGCGGATCTTTCTGACCCAGGGATTGAACCTGGGTCTCCTGCACTGGAGGCAGATTCTTTACCCTCTGAGCCACCAGGGAAGCCCGGAAGCAGGGGGTTGGATACAGTTCAGTTCAAAGCAGTAACATATTTATGGGTTTTGAGCATTGTGACCGTGACATTTTCAGAGAGGGGAGCTTTATTCTACCACAGGCAAGCATAACTTTTATGATTTTTAGCACTCTCTAAAGACTTACAGTCAAGTGAAAATTAGGAAGTCAATATGTAGATAGAGGCAAATGTTGATACAAGAAGAAAAGACAAAGGACCGAGCCTCGGGGCAGGGTTGGAGGTCTGCGAGATGAGCAGGAACCAGTGAAGAAGCCGCAGGAGGAACAGCCAGCAGACGTGGGATTCCAGATGGTCAGCTGGACACCACCGCTGCCAGTGGGGCAGAGAGATCGGGGTGAGACTTGACCACAGGTGGGGCTTAGCAAAGTGGAGATCACTGGGTATCCTGCCAGGTGGTGTGGTAGTGGGGATGCCCTCTACCCCCTTTTAAGGACACTCCCCTTAAAAAGAAGGGGGGTGTCTGGCTGGAGTGGCTTCAGGAGAGAGAGAGAGGACCTGGAGTAGGTACAGAAGTGGGTACAGAGGAGAGGAAAAGTGAAAGTGAAGTTGTTCAGTCGTGTCCGACTCTTGCAACCCCATGGACTGTAGCCCGCCAGGCTCCTCTGTTCATGGGATTTTCCGGGCAAGAATAATGGAGTGGGGTTGCCATTTCCTCCTCCAGGGGATCTTCCCAGCCCAGGGATCGAACCTGGGTCTCCCGCACAGCAGGTGGATGGATTCTTTACCGTCTGAGCCCCAGGGAACCTGACAGAGGAGAGGAGAACACATCAAATACCTTTCTAAAAAGGAATCCTGGTAAAAGAGTAGAGAAAAACATCCCATCATCATTTTGATTAATTTACAAATGTTGACCATCTCCTTTCCCGCGCTCTAGCAGGTGGAGGAACAGAGGAAGGATAACAGAAGCATCTGCCATGCTTGTGGGACGCTCCTCCGACCACGCGGCCCAGCAGAGCGGCCCCAATGGTGTCTCCTCAGCACAGACATCCTGAATCCTGACCGTGCTGCTCACACGCTTCCCTTCTTCCTTCCTCCTCCTCTTACTTTCTTCTTTCATCTTATTTTTCACTTATTTACTTATTTTTCCCTCTTTCATTCCACAAACACATAAGCCACCACATCTTTGAACCTGGATCTACAAGAGGGTGGCGTGAATTAGCCAAAATGAAATTCTTTCCCTTTTTAGATAAAATTTTCCATCTTGTCTCCTCCTACACATGAAGATGGAAACATCCGTAAATCTCAAAACAGGTTGATTTTATCTGCCAAAAGAACAGTCCCTGACTTAATCACAGGCTTCCCTCTGTTTTACATGGAAATGTCCTTATTATATAGTTTTTAAAAGACATTTTTAGAGAACAGAAGCTGGGAAGGCAATAGGCAAATAATTTATATGATGAATTTCATTCAGCTAAAAAGATAATCCATTCTCTTTTCATTGTTAAAACTGCCCTCAGAGAATTCCCCAGCGGTCTAGTGGTTAGGACTCTGCACTCTCACAGCAGGGGACACGGGTTCAATCCCTGGTCTGGGAATCAAGATCCCACAAACTGTGCCACATGACCTAATAAGGAAAGAAAGAAAGACGGGACTAACCAAAAACTTAACAAACAAAATAAGAAAAAGCAAAACTGCCCTCAGGAATGAATGGGAAAATTTCATGAATGTTTCCACTTTGTTTCCAAGGTTTCACATTTCTGAATTTAATTCTTTCTGGAGTGTTCCAAACCCCAGAATCTTCCTTCTCCCCATTCGTAAGCCCACACCCTTCGTTCTTTCTTTACATTTCACCGTGTCTCCTCCTTGGCATCCTCATGATTTCTCTGCCCCAGGGTGGCTGGCGTCAGTGATGATACACACGCCCGTGAAGCCTGCTACGTATTCTTCTCTTAACCATCCCATCTCCACTTATTCTTTCCTTGCTGTTCAATCTGTGATTAGAACAATCTCATTCTTGTTTGCTAGGATATTTTCTCACATCTTACAATTTCCCCTCAGAGACTTAAGACTTAAAATAGACACTGAAAACTTGCTGGTTCAAAGAAAGGACAAAGAAAGAATTTTTTTACAACCTTACCTTGATGTTTACCTGGCCAAATATTAAATCTTACGAACCCCTGGGGCATTGTATTCTGGTCTGGATGCCACATCTTGAGAAGGACAGCGATGAATTAAAATATGCCCATTCTTGTTAATCAGGAGTTTGAAAGCCATGACATGAGGAATTATTGAAGGCTCTTGGGATGTTTTGTTTAGAAAAAAATCTTGGGTGGGGATGGGGTGTGGATAGACAGAGGTGCCAGGTCAAGAGACAGTTGGGCTGGGATGCGGTTGGCCACTACAGGCCAAACCGGGAGGCTGTCCCAGGGGGGTCCTGGAATGAGGGAAGGGCAGTGCTTGGGGAGGCACGCAAAGGAACGCCGGGTGTCATTAAGCTTGGCCATCCACAGGAAGATGTCTCTCACCCACTCCCCACACCCACCAGGCCGTGGCTTTTGCTACTTCTCCCAGTTAGACCTCAGAAGTGGAGGTGGCCCATGGTTTCAAAGGACTGAAGATAAACCCAGCCAAAACTCATGGGGCAATTTAAGAAAACAAGTACTGTGAGAGAATAATCACAAACAGAACAATCTGGAGCAGCGTGAGGAGACCTACTGACAGACGTGAATGGGAATCTTTAGTTCAGTTCAGTTCAGTCACTCAGTCATGTCTGACTCTTTGCAACCCCATGGACTGCAGCACGCCAGGCTTCCCTATCTGTCACCAACTCCCGGAGTTTGCTCAAACTCATGTCCACTGAGTCGGTGATGCCATCCAACCATCTCACCCTCTGTCATCCCCTTCTCCTCCTGCCCTCAATCTTTTCCAGTGATCAGGGTCTTTTCAAATGAGTCAGTTCTTCCTTCTAAGTAAGACACTGAAAGTATAAAACAAGAATTGGTGGTTTTGAAGGAAAGTCAACCAAAGATACTGGATATACAAAATATAATTGTCAAAATAAAGACTGGGTTGAAGAAATTAAAAAGTGAAAGTGTTAGTTGCTCAATCATGTCTGACTCTTTGTGACCCCATGGACTATAACCCTCAAGGCTCCTCTGTCCGTGGAATTCTCCAGGCAAGAATACTGGAGTGGGTAGCCATTCAGGGGATCTTCCTGACCCAGGGATCGAACCCAGGTCCCTGCATTGCACACAGATTCTTTACTCTCTGAGCCACCAGGGAAGCCCTGAAGAACTGAATAGAAACCAAATGAATAGACTCTAGTTAACCATTCTGTGCAAGAGAGCTCACTGTATGTATGGACATCATAGCCTGGAGGGGAAGATGGATTATTTCTCAATAGTCTCTGGAAAACTGGCTCGCTACATGGGGAAGACTAAGATGAGATCTATACCTTGTCCTATAAACAACAACAACAAAAATTTTTTTGGCAGGGAAACGTCAAATATGAAAAGGAAAGCTATACATCTATTAGAATAAAGGGTGGAATATTTCTTGTGACATCAGAATGGAGAAAGATTTCTTAAGATGCCAAAAAGCGAAAACCATAAAGTAGACAGCTGATGCAGTTAATGGCAACCAAATTAAAGATTTCTGATACGATAAACAAAGTGAACAGACAGGCGATAGATGGAGATGACAAAGTGGTAATAACTGACACAGAAATATTTAGAAAATCCATTGAACTCCTGGAAATCAGATAAAGAAAAGGATGTTGTAGCTATATCCTGCCCACCCCACTGTGCCCTCCTCTGGCTTTACCAGCAGCTGTGACAGACAGCTGGTTCCCACCTCCATGTGGGGACCTCTCTCTCTGGGTCCGAATGTTCTTTCAGGCACCATGGGAGATGTTCAACTTAGGTGCAGTGCAAACTGGAAGGGCTGATGGCTGACTCTGCCTACAGGTGGCCCTCAGCCAATGAGGATGAGGGGTAGAGTACAAATAGCCCAGTTTCTCCATTTGTTTATGGGACAGTGTTGGCAATTATCCAGTGTGGTTCCTCAGAGGGTCCCCAGAAGGATGGAGCCTCAGGTGCCCACAGCAGCAACTTTCTCATTCCCACTGTTGTTTGTTTTGATTTTCTTTTTCCTTGTCTCCCCGTTGGCTCAGAGGGTAAACCGTTTGCCTGCAATGTGGGAGACCCGGGTTCAATCCCTGGGTCAGGAAGATACCCTGGAGAAGGCAATGGCAACCCACTCCAGTACTCTTGCCTGGAGAATCCCATGGATGGAGGAACCTGGTAGGCTACAGTCCATGGGATGGCAAAGAGTCGGACACGACTGAGCGAATTCACTTTCTTTCACGTTTCCTTGTCTCACCATCTTTACTCCCTCGCTTGAATAAATGACTTGCACTCAAGTCTTTGAGGGTCTTCTTTCAGGGGAACCCAAATTAGGACAAATATGATAAGCATTTCATAGAAGGGGAAATAAGAAAGGCTCCAAGCATGAGATGAGATGCTCAACTTCAGGAATCAGAGAAATGAAAACTGTAGAGGGCACTACCAGACTACCTTCAAACCTTTGGCAAATGTTAAAACTGGAAACAAGATTTAATGATTCCTGGCTGGAATCAAGATTCCCGGGAGAAATATCAATAACCTCAGATATGCAGATGACACCACCCTTATGGCAGAAAGCGAAGAGGAACTAAAGAGCCTCTTGATGAAATTGAAAGAGGAGAGTGAAAAAGTTGACTTAAAGCTCAACAATCAGAAAAGTAAGATCATGGCATCTGGTCCCATCACTTCATGGCAAATAGATGGGGAAACAATGGAAGCAGTGACAGACTTTATTTTCTTGGGCTCCAAAATCACTGCAGATGGTGACTGCAGCCACGAAATTAAAAGATTCTTGCTCCTTGGGAGAAAAGCAAGGACAAACCTAAACAGCATATTAAAAAAGCGGAGACATCACTTTGCCAACAAAGGTCTATATAGTCAAAGCCATGGTTTTTCTAGTAGTCATGTATGGATGTGAGAGTTGGACCATAAAGAAGGTTGAGTGCCAAATAATTGATGCTTTTGAGCTGTGGTGTTGGAGGATACTCTTGAGAGTTCCTATCACCAAGATCAAACTGGTTAATCCTAAAGGAAATCAACCTTGAATATTCATTGGAAGGACTGACGCTGAAGCGGAAGCTCCAATATTTTGGCCACCTGATGCGAAGAGCTGACTCATTGGAAAAGACCCTGATGCTGGGAAAGATTGAAGGCAGGAGGAGAAGGGGACGACAGAGAATGAGGTGACTGGATGGCATCACTGACTGAATGGACATGAGTTTGAGTAAACTCCGGGAGTTGGCGATGGACAGGGAAGCCTGGCGTGCTGCATGTAGTCCATGGGGTTGCAAAGAGTCAGACACAGTTGAGAGACTGAACTAACCAACTCTGGATTTCATAAAGTGCTTCTGAGAATGTGAAGAATGAATGAGCAGGGATGCAGGCATTCTGGAGAGTGAGTCACGGTGTCCTGGAGGTTTGTGTACCTGCAAACCCTACAGCCTCACAAATACTCTCCTCTGCATGGGCCCCGCGGGGGCTCTCACACCCCCAACCCACTTGCCCTACGAATCAGTCTGCAGTGCTCCTGCTAATCCTGTGACATTCCCTAACTCCATTTCTGTCCTTTTTAATTTCTCTCCTCTAATACCCTCTTTTCCTTCCTCACATTCCACTGATGACCTCACTTCTTACTGAACCAAGAAAACAGAAGTGAACAGAAAACATTTCCATGCACTCCTATCATCGAATCTATCTTCTGATCCTATGCCTTCCTCCCTTCTGATCCTGACTCCGCCCATCTCTTTGGCCTCCTCCAGAACCTGGATCGTTCCCTCTTTCTTTTGCATCATCCGCTTTTCCCTCTCTGTTGGGTCATTCACATCAGAAAGCCGTCGAAGCCCGCATGAAGGTATGAGTCCTGTAGGAGGACTTCTTACAAGAAGGAGAGGAAGATGAGGAGAAGGAGAGAGAGAGGAGAAAGGAGGGAAAAAAATAAAGAAAACTTCCCTCTTTCATACATTCCCCTCTATACTATTCTCCACTTTTATCTTCTCCTCTAGAGCAAATTTTCTCCAAAGCGTTGCCTATAATTCGCAGCCTTCCTCTTGACCGGGCTCACAGCGTCTTCTGACTCAGCTGATGGTTTCCTGCTTCTCGAGCCCCGTCTTCATTGCCCCAGGGACAGATTCCTCGTGCTTGGTTCTTCTGACTCATGGGCGCTCCTTCTCACTTTCCCTCGCTGTTTCCTAATGGCCTTTCCAGACTCCGTGTGTTTGTAGCCTGTTATCTTTTCAGTCTATGCTCACTTCCTAGGGAATCCTGGCTTTAAAGATCATACACACCAGAATGACTTCCCAAGTTTAGCTCCAGCACAGACCTTGATCCCAAACTCCAGAAGCCATCTACCTACTTGACAGCTCCGCTTGGATGTCTGATAAGCATGTCAGGTGTAAAGTGCTCAAAACCAGATTATTGCTCTACCCCTGAAACCTGTTCCCCTCTGTCTTCTTCCTCTTAGTAAACGGTGACTCGAGTCAGAACTCTCAGGGTCATCCTTGATTCTTTTCCTCCTTCTCACGCCCCAGATCCAAGTCACTTGCAAATCTTATTTGCTCCACCTTCTAAATGTGCTGTGGCATCCCCACCCCTCCCCCTTACCCACCACCCCACCTGAGCACCATGGTCTCCTTCCAGGACCCCTGTGATGGGTTTCTAACTGTCCCCCTCTTACCCTCACTCCACTCCAGTCTATTCTCCACCCAGCTGCTGGGGCGTCTTTCTAAGGTCAGTGAGATCTTGCTACTCTTTTCCTCAAGACCCTCCCCACTCACTCAGACTGGAAGCTGGAGTCCTTTCCATGGCCCTAGGACTCCATCTGCTTTGACTCTGGCCTCCCCAGGTGACCTCATCACTGATGATCCTCCCCTTGATCATTCTGCGTCAGCTGCACCCACTGCTATCCCCGGAGCAGCCCTGCACAAGGTCACCTCAGGGCCTTTGCACTTGCTGTTCCTTCTGCCCGAATGCTCCTTCTCCACATGTCAGCACTGCCTACTCCCTCACTTCATTCATGCCTCTGCCAAATTCCTCTTTTTCCTGAATTAGTCTCTTCTTTGCACTTATCATAACCTAGCATTATTTATTTGTCTATTATTATTTCCTACAAAAAGAAGGGGAAGGATTCTGTCTATTTTTGTTCATGCCAGATACCCAGAACCTACTAGTATACCTACTAGTATGGAGTATAGAGTAGACACCTGATGAATACATGTTGAATAAAGGAATAAACAGGCAAACAAACTGAGAACTAGAAGATTTTCATCCCAGAATTTTTCATAACAACAAAAAACTTGAAACAACCTCACTGACCTTCAGTGAGAAAATGGAGCAGTAAAATGCAGTTTAAGCAAAAAAAAAAAAAAAGAAGTGGAATATTATTCAGATGCTACAAGGAATAAAAGATATAATAGAAAGATCTGTATATCAAGTGGATAGATCTTAAAGAGAAATTGTTAGGGTGGAAAAGCAAGAAGCAGGGTGAGGCATAATATAATGATGTGTGAATACTGGGATTGGAATAGAGGATAGAACAGAAACTTTTTAAGAAAAACAAACAAATAATAAAATCCAATAAGATAGAATAAGGGCTCTTCCTTTGACCAGTGATGGTAGTATGTTATAAACTGAGGATTTTGTTCAGTTCAGTTGTATGAGAGAGAGAGAGAAAAAAAAAATGAGTTGTCCCTGGGCAGTATTTGCTTACCCGGGGCCATATTCCTCGGGCTCCAGGTAAGACCAGTGGGACCTGATCAGATCAGAGAAGGCTTCGTGGAAGCGAAATATCATGTCCTCTGAAGGATGGAAATGATATAAACAGAAGTAAGAGGACTTTCCAGGGGGACAGAAAGATATGACCAAAATCCCAGAAGGAGGATAGCTGAAGTTACGGGGACAGAACCTGACAAACTTAGCAGATGGTTCATGAGGTTGGGGGATGTGGTAGAACTGGAAAGATAAAATTAAAAATATCCACTAAGATCAGATGGTAGAATGCATTGGATAGAGTTCAGGAATTTAGACTTGATTCTTATACTGATTATATTAATAATTTCTGACATTTACAGATAGTTAGTATATGTCAAAACCTTTTCATAAATGCTTTATGTCTTATTTCACTTAATTTTCACAGCAACTCTGTACCTTGTGTGTGTATTTTCAGCGGCTCAGTCATGTCTGACACTTTGTGACCCCATGGACTGTAGCCCACCAGGCTCCTCCGTCCATGGAATTTTTCAGGCAAGTGTACGGGAGTGGGTTGCCATTCCCTTCTCCAGGGGGTCTTCCCAACCCAGGGACTGAACCCAGGTCTCTTGCGTCTCCTGCATTGGCAGGTGGGTTCTTTACCACTGTGCCCCCTGGGAAGCCCCTCTATGGCATAGGCTGTAATGTTATCTTTATGCTAACGATGAGAGAAATAAGACAAAGAAAGGTCAGGTAACGCGCCCAGGGTCACACAACTGTGCAAGCCAGGGTTTGAATGCACGTAGTCTGATTCCAGACCTCTCACTTTAAACAAATGGCTTTTGTTGGAATATAGCTGACATACAATGTTGTGTTAGTTTCACGTGTCCAGCAAAGTGCCTCAGTTACATGTGCACATACATCCGCTCTTTTTCAGATTCTTTTCCCAGATGCAGAGTGTTGAGCAGAGTCCCCTTAGCTAAGCTCTACAGCAGTCCTTACTAGTCACCTACTTTATGGATAGTAGTGTGTATATTGGAGGAGGGCATGGCAACCCTCTGCAGTATTCTTGCCTGGAGAATCCCATGGACAGAGGAGCCTGGTGGGCTGCAGTCCACAGGGTCGCAAAGAGCTGGACACAACTGAGCGACTAAGCCCAGCACAGTGTGTATACGTCAATTCCAGCTTCCCCTTTATCCCTCCCCGCCGTCCCCCTCGGTAATCATGTTTGTTCTACCTGTCACCTTTAACCGCTGCACTAAATCTCCTTCAGTGAGCAATGTGATGGACATGGGATTTTGGCCGGGTGGGCTGCCAGACATGTGCAGAATGGCTTGCCAGGGGCAGAGGCTGAGTGTCAGCAGTCTGCGAGGAGGGGATTGTGCTAATGTCAGTACGAACAGACAGGGAACCCAATAGTATGTTGCCAGCGAAATGAGACAGAAAGGTGCCGGTGGGGTAGCCAGTCAGGCCACAAGTTTGTGTTGTTGCCCTACTGTGTGCTAGGCTGGGCTCGGCTCAGCTCTGGGCTCAGTGTGGTGGAAAAGATGGACACAGGTAATTACATAACACAAGTGGTTAACTAGATGTTCAGGGTGCTGCCAGGTGAGGAATGTAGGGGCCCAGCCTAAGAAGGAGGGGCACCGGTGTTCTTCGTATGGGTGGGGGTGGTTGAGGGGTGCTCACTCCCGTGCAGTGGAAAACCCATGTATAACTTACAGTCAGCCCACTCCAAGAGCAGGTCCTCTGTATCCACAGGTCTGCATCCTCAGATTCAGCCAACTGTGGACGATGTAGTATGATAGTATTTACCACTGAAAAAATCCACATATAAGAGGACCTGTGCATTTTAAACCCACGCTGTTCAAGAGTCAACTATATAGCTCTTCTTACTAAAGAAAAAAAGTTATGCATGAAGTAGTCTTAGTATTTCATAACCTTGAAAACATAATATTGAAAAACTGTTACTGTTTTCAAATGTCTCTCCATAACCCAAAGATAGAATATTTACCCTTAGAAAGACAGATGCCCTTTTCAACTTAGTCATCTTTTATCTGAAAAAGGAAGCGTTCTGATGGTCATCTAATTGGCAGATGTAACAAGAATTACCAGAGATAATCTGTCCCTGGGATGCCCAACCATACAGAAGTGTAGGGTCTGTGTTTGTGGATAATGAATGTGTTTTCAAAGTTTGAGAAGTCAGCATGAGTAGACATTTTTAACTGGAAGGTCAAAGGTACGGATATCAAGAAAACCCATCTCCAGTCAGGGTTTGCCCAAAGTGTGGCACTTTTTTTGAATATATATATTCATGTGAAACATATTGTGTCTTATTTGAATCCCTTAGACACCGTTTTACTCATAAAGTGTAAATGCACTGCTATCAGAATGACTGTGATATCTGATACTGATGTAGACACTTATCTTCTGTTTCTGAATGCAGGGATGCCTGTGAAATGTGTCTTAGAAAGTTGTGCTTAAACAATATATTAATAAAGCTGCTGCTGCTGCTAAGTCGCTTCAGTTGTGTCCAACTCTGTGCGACCCCATAGACGGCTGGGCTCCCCCGTCCCTGTGATTCTCCAGGCAAGAACACTGGAGTGGGTTGCCATTTCCTTCTCCAATGCATGAAAGGGAAAAGTGAAAGTGAAGTCACTCGGTCGTGTCTGACTCTTTGCGACCCCATGGACTGTAGCCCACCAGGCTCCTCCCTCCATGGGATTCTCCAGGCAAGAATACTGGAGTGGGGTGCCATTGCCTTCTCCAGGGGATCTTCCTGACCTAGGGATCAAACCCCAGTCTCCTGCAATGCAGGCAGATTCTTTACCATCTGAGCCACCAGGGAAGCACAGAAGTGCTAAGAAGAAACCTGAGCCCAGTAAGTGGGGAGAGGTGAGACAGGGTGGGGTTCTCCCTGTGGACTGGTGGGAGGGGAGGGTTCTCGGCTAGAGGACCTCTGAGCGGAGACCAGAGGAAGCGAGGGCGTGAGCAGGAGGTGCAGAGGCCTGCGAAGCGGGAGTGCCCTTGACTCGTCTAAGGGTGAGCTAGGAGCCCCCGGGGCTGGGGCAGGCTGAGCGGGCAGGAGAGCCAGCGGGCGGGGCGAGGGCCACAGGTCACGGGGGGCCTGGCAGGCCGGGGCGGGGGCTCTGTGCCCCCGGGAGGGCAGTGCACAGGTGAGCCACACGGTTTGACTTTAGCTTCTGAAGGATCCCCCGGCTTCTGTGTGGAAGCTGGGAGCCGGTGGGGAGACTCTGGGCTCAGCTGATGGGAAGAGCTCAGGTCGGGGGGCGGGGAGCTGAGGTTCTGGGGGTGCAGCGAAGTCACATTCTGCATGCATTTCAAACGGAGATCAGACTGCCTTCTCTGGACCCCTCCATCAAGGTGGGTCAGATCCCCTTGTCATATTTTCTTATCGAGTCATCGAGCTGGCATTCATCCCGTTGGTATTTCTGTAGTCTCTGTGATTATGTAGAGGACAACATTTGGAACTCTTCACGTAGGCTTTCTGCCTCAGGGAGAGAGCACCTCTGAAGAAAAAGCAGTCTTCTCTTGGACTTTGAGATTTACTTGTTTATTTATTTTCTTCCTTTTTTTAAAAAAATTGAAGTATATTTGATTGACAATGTTAGGTTAGTTTCAGGTGTACAACTATACAGTGATTCAACTATACACATACGTGTGTGTGTGAAGGAGGAAACAGAACAGGTGCCATCTTGAAAGCAGGACTCCATCTTGGGCCGGACTGTGGGCTTTGAGCTCCATGCCCAGTGTCTGTGGAAACGACATACCAACTGGAAAACCAGGCGCCCAGAAAGAAGAGCCCCAGGGCTCATGCCTAGACTCTCCACAGCCTAAAAGAATACCCTATTATCTGTGTAACCAAATAGAATCATACATTCTATCATGCTTATTGGGGTATGACCACAGGCCTATTGATAACTGTCCACTTTTAACTACCTAGGTGAAAGGCATAGGAATCTCCGGTTAACTTTGATTGTATCTTTCTTTTCCTTTGTCCAGACTAGTTTCAGGGAATTTGGGGAGGTGGGTTTGGGCACGTGTACTTAGGGTATGTAAGGTTTTCACAAAAACTGGTCGAGGTCCTTGGCTAAGAGGAGACTCTGCCTTTGGCCCGCTGGTGTAATAAACTGCACTCCACTATCTGCATTGTCCTGCTGAGTGAGTTTGTTTCCCGGAACGCGTGGCTACAACACACACACACACACACACACACACACACACACACACACACACACACACATATAGGGGCTTCCCTGGTGGTTCAGTGGTAAAGAATCTGCCTCAATGGAGGAGGGCATGGCAACCCACTCCAGTATTCTTGCCTGGAGAATCCCACGGACAGAGGAGCCTGGAGAACTACAGTTCATAGGGTCACGTAGTCGGACATGATTGAAGTACCTAAGCAGCAGCAGCATATATATTTATCTATTCTTTTTCAGATTACTTTCCCTTATAGGCTATGACAGAATATTGAGTAGAATTCCCTATGCTATACAATAGCTACCCAGTCCTGGTTTGTCTGTTTTATACATAGTATTGTATATATGTTAATTCCAAATTCCTAATTTATCTCTCCCCCTCCCTTTCCCCTTTGGTAACCGGAAATTTGTTTTCTATGTGTTGGTCAATTTCTGTTTCATAAGTAAGTTCCTTTTTTCTTTTTTTTGATTGAGATGTAAAGCTTAGGCCCTTCCTGGAAGAGCCTAGCAAAGGCAATAGGTTTGGAAGAATAACAAGGCCTCCCACCTTCCAAACAAGCTGGGACTGCCCAGGGTGGCAAGCTTGTGGGTGAGGAGAGAAGTGGGGAGGTGTGATGGGCTAGGTGGGCCTCTTAGACCAGGCTGGTGCCCATTTCCTGCTGAACCAAGACCTGGGGCAAGGGAGGGGGCAGACTCTGCATTTGGAAACTTGGCCCGGGGCAAGATCACGAGGCCTTTTGGCCTCACCATGGCCTGGCTGGGCCTGGGAGCAGCATGGGATCCTATTTGTCTACAGTGTGATGGAGATGTTCTTCATCTCTGTAACATGAAAAGCCGCTAGCCACGTGTGGCTTTTGAGCCCTTGAAATGTAGCCAGTGTGACTGAGGAACTGAATTCTTGATTTTTAAAGGATTTTGATTAAATTTGTCAACTTCTTAAACTTCTGATTTTATGCTTTAGTATAGTTGATTAACAACGTTGTGTTAATTTCAGGTGGACTGCAAAGTGATTCAGTTATACATGCATGTGTATCTATTCTTTTTTCAAATTCTTTTCCTGTTTAGGTTGTTACATAATGTTGAGCAGAGATCCCTGTGCTATCCAGTTGGTCCTTGTTGGTTATCCATTTTAAATATAGCTGTGTGTACATGTCAATTCCAAACTCCCTAACTATCCTTTCCCCTGATGCTTCCCCGAGGTAACCCTAAGTTCTTTCTCTAAGTCTATAAACCTGTTTCTGTTTTTAAAATAAATTGTTTCTTGTTTTACAGAAAATTCCACATATAAGTGATATCATACAATATCTGCTTTCTCTGTCCAACTTCACTCAGTATGACAGTGTCTAGGTCCATTCATGTTGCTGCAAATGATATTATTTCATTATTTTTGATGACTGAGTAGTGTTCCATTGTACACGTGTACCACATCTTCCTTATTCATTCATCTGTCAATGACATTTAGGTGGCTTCCTTGTCTTGGCTATTGTAAACAGTCCTGCAATGAATGTGGGGGTCCATGTATCCTTTTGTTTTTGTTTTGTTTTTTTTCTTTTTTTTTTTATTAGTTGGAGGCCAATCACTTCACAACATTTCAGTGGGTTTTGTCAATTTGAATCACGTTTTTCTCCAGATATATGCCCAGGAGTGAGATTATAGGATCATATGGTAACTCTATTTTTTGTTTTCTTAAGGAATCTCCATACTATTCTCCATAGTGGTTGGACCATTTACATTCCCACCCACACTGTCAGAGGGTTCCCTTCTCTCCACCCCCTCCAGCATTTATTGTTTGTAGATTGTTTTAATGATGGCCATTCTGACCCATGTGAGGTGACTGAAACAGGAAGAAATGGGAAATATGAGCAGGCCAATCACAAGTACTGAAGTTGAAACCGTGATTTAAAAATCCCAACAAAAGTCCAGGATCAAATGACTTCACAGGCAAATCCTAGGAAACATTTAGAGAAGAGTTAACACCCCTCCTTCTGAAACTGTTCATTAAATTGCAGAGGAAGGAACACTCTCAAACCCATTCTTATGAGGACATCACCACCCTGATACCAAAACCAATATCAGGACAATATCACTGATGAACACAGACACAAAAAGCCTCAGAATCCTGGCACTCTGAGTCAAACCACACATTAAAAGGATCAACTCATTTGAACTGAAACGTGTGGTCACTGGTCACTGCACTGTTCTACTGGGGTAGAGCGTCCCCAGATGGGATGGAGAAGTAGGAGATTTAGGCAGCTCTGCTGTCCGCTGGGGCCCTGTATTCCCCATATGGGAACTGTGGGTGGTCCCTCTGTGCCCAAGAAGTCCCTGGAGGACACTGACAGCTGAGCCCAGAGAAGCCCGTGGTCAAGAACATGAGGCCTGGATGCGATAAGTATTTCTCCATAGAAACTAGTGTGGAAAGATGATGGCTGAGACAAGATGCCCATATCCATCAACATCTTTAACCCCCGTATGACCACCCTTCCCTCCATGTGTCTTAGAAATAACCACAGGGGAAAACAGGAGACCTACATGAATGAAATTAAGAGGCCTGGCCAAAGGAAGTCTCAATTAAAAATTAAAGTTAAGTTATGAAGACTATGAAGAGACATATCTTGCACACTTCAGTTTGTAAGTATGGCTCAGATGGTCCGCCTGCAATGCGGGAGAACTGGGTTCACTCCCTGGGTCAGAAAGATCCCCTGGAGAAGGAAATGGCAACCCACTCTGTTACTCTTGCCTGGAAAATCCCATGGATGGAGCAGCCTGGTAGGCTATAGTCAACAGGGTCGAAAAGAGTCGGACACGACTGAACAACTTCACTTTCTTTCTTTTCAGTTTGCAAACTGAATATAATTATAACAGATATATAGCTAGAGCCCGTTCTATATATCTATGTGCTACATAATTAATGACTATCTGCTCAACCGAATGGTAAGCTCCATCAGAGCAGGTGTATGGGTAAAGGAATGTTTTCAGCTATGAGTCAAAGGAAATAGGAACTTCCGAGGTAGCTCAGCTGGTAAAGAATCTGCCTGCAATGCAGGAAACCCTGGTTCAATTCCTGGGTCAGGAAGATCCCCCTGGAGAAGGGATAGGCTACCCACTCCAATATTTTTGGGCTTCCCTGGTGACTCAAAAGTAAAGAGTCCACCTGCAATGTGGCAGACCTAGATTTGATCCCTGGGTTGGGAAGATCCCCTGGAGGAGGGCATGGCAACCCACTCCAGTATTCTCGCCTGGAAAATCCCCATGGACAGAGGAGCCTGGTGAGCTACTGTCCGTGGAGTTGCAAAGAGTCAGACTTGATTGAGTGATTAAGCACAGCACAGCAAAAGGAAGTAACACTAAACGTGAAGAATCTGAGGTTTGTGTTTTTCACATACGAGGTTCAGTAGTGGGTAGTTGCTAATATTGGCTCAGTGACAACAGGGATGGTGTCACTGTTATCTTCCCTCATGGGTACCACTGTTGCAGTCATCATACTTGCATTCAAGGCAGAAAGAAAGGAAAGGTGTGACTCAAGCTGTATCGGTCCTGTCTCCCCTTTTCAGGAAAGTCACAGCTTCTCCAGAAGTCCTCCAGCAGACGTTCCTTCATAGCTGATTGGCTAGACCTACCTCATGCCACCTTGCTGCAGAGGGAGGCTGGGGCAGGAGATGGGAAGAGAATTGTCTCCTCAGAGACCAACAGTGATTCATCAGAAGTGACTGGTTACCTTGCTGCCCTGAACTAAACCTGGGGTGATGTCAGCAGGGAAGAAAAGAGTCACTAAAAGTGTAAGTGAACCAGGATAACAACTGGGCTTCTATGTCCTGTACTCAGCACTACGCACACCTTGAAAGTGAATTCAGTTCTAAAGCAGCATTTAAGGTGGAAATTGCATACAGTTAAAACCACCCTGGAACACTTCCTTGCGAGTCTGTTGTGTTGGAGGCCAACATGCCATCTCTTTACAAGCTCACACTGTCATTTTTACCCCAACATTGAAAAAGATCACTGTTTCAGCAGATGAGCTAACTCGTTTGAACTGGGGATTTGAAGAATTGGATCTTGAATAATAGATCACATTGAGTGCAGCAAGGTTCTTTTACTGGGAGAGGCGCAGGGAACCCCTCATCTCAAGCTCATTAAATAAACTGGTGGGCAGAAACGTCCTCACTGTTTAAACAGTCACCCACACTCTCTGAAGTCTACGGTGTAAAGAAGTGGTTAGGAGCCTGACCTCTGGAGCCAGACCGCCCAGGTTGGAAGGCCTGCTCCATCCCTGACTAGTTGGCACTGTGACCTTGGGCAAATTATTTACTTTCTTTCTGGCTCAGTTTTCCAGCTGTGAAATGGGGATAATAGTGGCAACAAACTTGAAGAAGTTGTGGTGAGACTTCAATGAGTTAATACAGGTAAAGCCTGTGAGTGGCCAGCCCTTGATAAGTGCGGTAGAAGAGTTAGCTGTTATGATTGTTGTTACTCCATAGCTGTACTAACTCCTGTTAAATGCATGGAGGAGCTACTCCCAGGCAAAAGGTGTTCAATATGTAGTTGTTGGATTGATAGATAAATTCTGATATTTAGAGTATTTATATGTCAGGTGAAATATTCAAACAGCATTCATCCCTAGCACTATCACCTTAGATGTTTGGTACTCTTGTTAGGGGAAGCACACGGACTGAAACCGCCCACCCTGGCCAGGCGCCATAGTAACCATTTGCATGAGTTGTTTTACGACAGGATGTCCTGGTAAGGAACAGGGAACTAATAAGCCTCCACCAACCAGAGGAGTTCGGGAAAGGTCAAAAGGAGACACCACCTGTCTGACCACCTCCCAGAATCCTCTCTGGCATCCATCTTGGCTGAACAAGGCGTGCACCGCCAGGAAGGACTCTGAGCCAGGATGATTGGCTAAGAACAACCCGGAAACTAATCCCATCACCATAAAACCCGAGACTGCTAGCCATGTGAGAGAACAGTTCTCCTGGGTTCCCTTACCCTCTGGCTCTCCGCCTGGGCACCCTTTCCCAATCTCTTGCTTTGTCAGCACATGTGTCTCCTCAGAAATTCATTTCCAAGTGTTAGACAAGAGTCCAGTTTTGGGCCCTGGAAGGCGTTCGCTTTCCTACAACACTTTTGAACCTTAATTGCCTTGTCTTAGGTGAAGAAATGCAGAGAAACACCCCAGGTTGGAGGAAGAGCTTCCTGTGATGAAAGTGAAAGTGTTAGTTGCTCAGTCCCATCCAACTTTTTGTGACGCCATGGACTGTAGCCCAACAGGCTTCTCTGTCCATGGAATTCTCTAGCAAGAATATTGGAGTGGGTAGCCATTCCTTTCTCCAGAGGATCTTCCCAATCCAGAGATTAAACCCAGTTCTCCTGAATTACAGGCTGATTCTTTACTGTCAGAGTCACCAAGGAAGCCCTTCCTTGATGGGAGATATTTAAAAGAAAACTGAATCCTATCCTTGATAATGCAAATATTCATCCCAGGGTGGTCTGAGTGAGTACCCAGGGATTTGAATAATTTAACCCCTTCATACCTTCACCAAATGAGAGTTGGACTAAGTGTTTTGCAGTGGGTCCTTGAGATGTTAATTCCTGTCCTTAAATAAACTTGGGAAACCTAAGGTCAAGTTAAACAGATTCCTGCTGTCTTTTTTCTCCTTGTGGCATTTCTCAGAACCTTTGGAGCTCATTTGTGTTGCAATTCTGAACAAATATGTAGAATGACATATTTTCCAAAGTTGTTTGAGGACAGAATTTCTTTTTATCCCTTGTTGGGGGACATTTGCAAGACTATTGTTCTATAAATGCTGGATGCCTCCAAGGTTCTTCCCACCCATGTTTTATGAAAGTCAGAAGTTGCTTTTAACTATGTAATTATATATATTAAACTGTATAGTTGAATCTCTAAATGGTGATTGGTAAATGTTCACGTTCTATTGTTTTCCTCTATTTCTTTGCATTGATTGCTGAGGAAGGCTTTCTTGTCTCTCCTTGCTATTCTTTGGAACTCTGCATTCAAATGGGAATATCTTTCCTTTTCTCCTTTGCTTTTCACTTCCCTTCTTTTCACAGCTATTTGTAAGGCCTCCTCAGACAGCCATTTTGCTTTTTTGCATTTCTTTTTCTTGAGGATGGTCTTGATTCCTGTCTCCTGTACAATGTCATGAACCTCTGTCCATAGTTCATCAGGCACTCTGTCTATCAGATCTAGTCCCTTAAATCTATTTCTCACTTCCACTGTATAGTCATAAGGGATTTGATTTAGTTTATACCTGAATGGTCTAGTGGTTTTCTCCACTTTCTTCAATTTCAGTCTGTATTTGGCAATAAGGAGTTCATGATCCAAGCCACAGTCAGCTCCCTGTCTTTTTTTTTTTTTTTTTTTGCTGGCTGTATAGAGCTTCTCCATCTTTGGCTGCAAAGACTATAATCAATCTGATTTTGGTGTCGACTGTCTGGTGATGTCCATGTGTAGAGTCTTCTCTCGTGTTGTTGGAAGAGGGTGTTTGCTATGACCAATGCATTCTTTTGGCAGAACTCTATTAGCCTTTGCCATGCTTCATTCCGTACTCCAAGGCCAAATTTGCCTGTTACTCCAGGTGTTTCTTGACTTCATATGTTTGCATTCCAGTCCCCTATAATGAAAAGGATATCTTTTTTGGGGTTAGTTCTAGAAAGTCTTGTAGGTCTTGGTATTAGAGATACCAAGGGAACATTTCATGCAAAGATGGGCAAAATAAAGGACAGAAATGGTAGGGACCTAACAGAAACAAATGATATTAAGAAGAGGTGGCAAGAATACACAGAAGAACTGTACAAAAAACATCTTCATGACCCAGATAATCACGATGGTGTGATCACTCACCTAGAGCCAGACATCCTGGAATGTGAAGTCAAGTGGGCCTTAGGAATCATCACTATGAACAAAGCTAGTGGAGGTGATGGAATTCCAGTTGAGCTATTTCAAATCCTGAAAGATGATGCTGTGAAAGTGCTGCACTCAGTATGCCGGCAAATTTGGAAAACTCAGCAGTGGTCACAGGACTGGAAAATGTCAGTTTTCATTCCAATCCCTAAGAAAGGCAATCCCAAAGAATTCTCAAACTACCACACAATTGCACTCATCTCACACGCTAGTAAAGTAATGCTCAAAATTCTCCAAGCCACAGGCTTCAGCAATACGTGGACTGTGAACTTCCAGATGTTCAAGCTGGTTTTAGAAAAGGCAGAGGAACCAGAGATCAAATTGCCAACATCCCATGGATCATCAAAAAAGCAAGAGAGTTCCAGAAAAACATCTATTTCTGCTTTATTGACTATGCCAAAGCCTTTGACTGTGTGGATCACAATAAACTGTGGAAAATTCTGAAAGAGATAGGCATACCAGACCACCTGACCTGCCTTTTGAGGAACCTATATGCAGGTCAGGAAGCAACAGTTAAAACTGGACATGGAAAAACAGACTGGTTCCAAATAGGAAAAGGATACATCAAGGCTGTGTATTGTCACCCTGCTTATTTAACTTATATTCAGAGTACATCATGAGAAATGCTGGGCTGGAAGAAGCACAAGCTGGAATCAAGACTGCCGGGAGAAATATCAATAACCTCAGATATGCAGATGACACCACCCTTATGGCAGAAAGTGAAGAGGAACTAAAGAGCCTCTTGATGAAAGTGAAAGAGGAGAGTGAAAAAGTTGACTTATAGCTCAACATTCAGAAAACTAAGATCATGGCATCTGGTCCCATCACTTCATGGGAAATAGATGGGGAAACAGTGGAAACAGTGGCTCACTTCATTTTTCTGGGCTCCAAAAATCACTGCAGATGGTGATTGCAGCCATGAAATTAAAAGATGCTTACTCCTTGGAAGGAAAATTATGACCAACCTAGACAGCATATTAAAAAGCAGAGATGTTACTTTGCCAACAAAGGTCCATCTAGTCAAGGCTATGGTTTTTCCAGTGGTCATGTATGGATGTGAGAGTTGGACTGTAAAGAAAGCACCGAAGAATTGATGCTTTTGAACTGTGGTGTTGGAGAAGATTCTTGAGAGTCTCTTGGACTGCAAGGAGATCCAAACAGTCCATCTTGAAAAAGATCAGTCCTGGGTGTTCATTGGAAGGACTGATGCTGAAGCTGAAACTCCAATACTTTGGCCACCTCATGCGAAGAGCTGACTCATTGGAAAAGACCCTGATGCTGGGAAAGATTGAGGGCAGGAGGAGAAGGGGATGACAGAGGATGAGATGGTTGGATGGCATCACCGACTCGATGGACATGGGTTTGGGTGGACTCTGGGATGGAGTGGGAGGTGATGGACAGCGAGGCCTGGCGTGCTGCGGTTCATGGGGTCGCAAAGAGTTGGACTCGACTTAGCAACTGAACTGAACTGAACTGAAATGTCCACCACAGGGTGGGGTTCTCGCCTTGGCCTGTAGTTGGAATCACTTGGGGGGATTTAAAAAGTACTGCACCTCAGGCTACATCCCCAGGGATTCTAACCCAGTTGGTCTGGGTGCCACTTGGGCATTAACTTTAACATCTGAGACTCCCCAGGTGATTCTAGTGTACAGCCATGGTTGAGAACCACTGGGCTAGGAGAAGTTTCCCCAGCTGGGATAGGTGATAGCCACGGTTAGAAATGCAAAGCCCATAAAGTTCAAATGGGAAAAGAAGACCTAAAGCAAGAGATGTGGTGAGGATGATGATTAAGACCCTGGAGAGCCTGGGGGAAAGTCATATGAGAGCAGAGACCAGCTGAAAGGTGATGAAGGATTGTGCGACCCTATTGGGTGGGAGCTATGTACATACTGTCCTTAAGACTGCCACCAGGGACGCTGACACACCCCTAAAGGCTATGGACAAACACAGATAAAAATCTCAGAAACCAAAGCAAATAGCTTGGCTTGAATTGATGAAAGCAGACCATGTTAGCCAGAATATCACCAACTTCAAGATCAAGGTCACGCTCAGGAGACTTCCCTTAGGCAGAACTCCAAGTCTTAAAAAAAGCAGTCTTTGGACTGCAGACGAATTGAGCATTTCATGAGAGGTCCTGTTTGTAGCTCGTGTCAGCTGAAGCCAGTGTGCCCTGAGTTTCTTCCCACTGCAGTGAGATGTGTGGGCCAGGAAACCCTCTCATGATTTCTAGAGGTGCTGCCTGCTGGCCTCCACTGGACCCAGTGGGAAGGAGGAAGAAGCCAGGGGCAAGGGGACTAGGGATCTCTTGAAGGATGGTGCAGCTATACGACAAGCCCAGCAGGAGAAAACCGACCACCCAAGCCTACCGCCACAGGACCAGGGCAGGTCAGCCCTGCCAGACTCGCTTTGCTGCGAGGAGGTGCATCTGGCGGGGACGTCACAGCCCCACGTGCTTCTAGGCCAAGGCGGACAAACCTGTGCCAGCTGCCCTACACCGACCGCGCCGGCAAGCGTGGCAGGCATCACTAATCAATTGCGGCACACTTTCACGATGAGCTTGGGCATGGCCTCGGGGCACTTTGCAACACAGAAGTGCCCAACAGCTGCCACCAGGTAATCAGAGGCAGCACTCAGTTCCCACCCCAGGCCTGGGCTTTGCTCTGCTCGGAGCAATGGGGGTGACAGCACTGTGCAGGCGACGAGGTCCTGCTCATTCCGTCACTCTGATATTTGAAAAGACGGAAAAGGTAGAAGTCTGTGCCTGGCACTGGGGTGAGACACTGGGGATGCAACAGCGAATAAAACAGTCATGGCCCCTACACGGTAAATAAATAAATCTAAACATACAAAAGGGACGACAGAGGATGGGATGGTTGGATGGCATCACCGACTCAGTGGCCATGAGTTTGGGTAGACTCCGGGAGTTGGTGATGGACAGGGAGGCCTGGTGTGCTGTGGTCCATGGGGTCACCAAGAGTCAGACACGACTGAGTGACTGAATTGAACTGAACTGAAACATACAAATACAAATTTCTAGTGAACGCTATTGAAGGTTTGGAAGACTAACAATTAACACACTGCCCTTCATCACCAGCCCCTTCTCCCCTTGGTTTAGAAATTTTAAGAGGCATAGAAGGAAACATAGATAAAAATATCATCTTCATGGCTAAGAAGCTATGACAGAGGTATGGCCAAGTGCGCTTGTTTATGCCCTGAATTGCACTTATCACCCCTCTTCCCAAAACCTCAGGCTGCGAGGGCTAACCCTGTCTCATCAGGCCTAACTTGCAGGTGTAGAGGTCTAGACCAGCCACCTCTACGGGTGGAGGGACTGGCCAGCCAGGTGTTCCTTCTCCCAAACCCACAATCAGAGGAGCTGCTGCTCCCTGGGCAGGGACAGGGCAGGCGGTTGGGAGTGTTCCCCTAGTAGTGGTCCCCTTACTTGGAAACCTGAGACAGGAGAAATAATTGATTCTCCGCGCCCCCCTCCCCCCAATACAGACAAGGGCTACAGTAGGAAAAGCAAAGGAATCAATGAGTACAGGAGGATTGCTCAGTTAGAATCTGGATACTAGGAAGGCTCCTTTGAGTGGGACTCTAAAAACGAGCCCCCAAGCAGTTTGGATCCAGAACCCAAAATATTTACCTTCAGAGACTAGATCCTGCGGGGCTTAATGTTAAGGAGCTGGGTTTTTTCTTAAGAGCAAACACACATATTGAAGAGTTTAGGCAGGAGATTGACAGATCAGTTTAGCATTTTCAAAAGCTTATTCTGCCAGCCAAGAGGATTGGAGGCAGATAAGAGACAGGGTTGCCAAAATTAGTAAATAAAATTACAAGATGCCCAGTTGAGTCTTAAATTCAAATTGGCAACAAATAAGTATGTCCCAAATATCATATGGGACATGAGTGAGTGAGTGAGTGAGTGAAAGTTGCTTAGTCGTGTCCAACTCTTTGTGACCCCATTGACCATACAGTCGATGGAGTTCTCCTGGTCAGAATACTGGAGTGGGAAGCCTTTCCCTCCTCCAGGGGATTTTCCCAACCCAGGGATGGAACCCAGGTCTCCTGCATTGCAGGCGGATTCTTTACTGTCTGATCCACTAGGGAAACCCAAGAATACTGGAGTGGGTAGCCTATCCCTTCTCCAGTGGATCTCACTTATACTTAAAAAAAAATTGTTGTTTATCTGAAATTAGTGCTTATCTGTTGGCCCGCATTTAACTGGGTGTTGCGTGTGTTATAGTGATGGGGTGGATACCCATCCTGTTGGGGAGGTGGACTCCTGGTGATGGGTTGATGCAGTGAATGGGAGCTACAGTCTGGGGTCAAGGCTGACTCAGACTCCAGGGGAGCCTTGGGATGGACAGAGGTGTCAATACAGTCGATGTCTCAGAGTGGGATTAACGATAGCTTTGACATTCTGCTACTCTTGTAAAGCTGTGTGCCCTCTGTAGCCACGTACTATAACATTTATCTCTTTATTAACCTATTTCAATATAAGCTAGTATGGGAGCTGGGACACGGGAGAAGGGCCCTGGGCACTGCCAAAGGAGAGTGACAAAAACGCTGTTCCGTCCAACCATCATGGGCCTGGGGAGCACAGCACATCACTGAAGAAATGGTCATAAAAGCCTCGAAACTCAGAAGACAATGGAATTTGTCTGCAGACAAGAGGGTTACTCTGTTCTGGTCTTCTGACTGTGTGACTCTGGACAAGTCCCTTCATGATTCCTCTATTATGCAAGTTGTGATGTAAATATAGCCTGTCTTATTACGTGGCTGTTGTGAATGTTTTGTGAATTACAGATATGAACAATATTTGAATGATATTCAGATTCTGTTACGAACAGCATGTTTGCATCCTATGAAGATTTGTATGTTGAAGCCTTAACCCCCAGGGTGATGGTATTTGGAGACGAGGCCTTTGAGAAGTAGTTAGGGTTAGATTAAGTCATGAGGATGGGGCCCTCATGATGAGATCGGCAGCCTTAGAAGAAGAGAAATCTCGCAGTGTGTCTCTGTCTGCCTTCACACATGAACACTGGAAAGGCCACGTGAGGACACTGTGCGTGGCTTGCAAGCCAGGAAGAGTTCTCACCAGAACCTGACCCCGCTGCCCGCCGACCTCTGCCAGGCTTCCAGCCTACAGAACCGTGAGAAATACATGTCTGTTGTTTAAGTCACCCAGTCTATTCACCAATGTCTTTCCATGCTGATGAAAACAGGTGCTATTAATTTTACAAAAGTAATTAGGTACAAGTGAGCAAGAAATTAACAGCGAAGCAACATCTCCTGCTATTTTTAGTCTGCCAGTGAACGTGCTAAATCTGTCAGCCAGGATGCCTCTCACCTGCGGCCTCGGGTCTCGAGTTTCAGGGTGAAATATATGTGTGTATTGCCTTGCCTTCTCCTTTTCCCAAACACACACCTTAAGGGCCGCTTTGAGAAGGAGATGTCACAAAGGGTACAAGTGTGTGAGGAAGAAGAAAGGGAGCTTGGTTGCTAGGAAACCAGGGAACCAGTTTAGTTCAACAGCCGCTAGGCGTTTAAGGGCTGTGTGAATTGTGCTGACTACATGCATGTGAGCATGGGGCTGGGGAGGGGGGCACTTCTCTTTTAGCACAAACTAGAAAACTGGGGCAGGGGGAGGCTTCCCAGGTGGCCCTAGTGGTGAAGAACCCTCCTGCCGGTGCAGGAGACAGAAGAGATATGGATTTGATCCCTGGGTCGGGAAGATCCCCTGGAGGAGGGCATGGCAACCCACTCCAGTATCTTGCCTGGAGAACCCCACGGACAGAGGAGCCCGGTGGGCTATGGACACGCCTGAAGTGACTTAGCATGCATTCACACAGAAAACTGAAGCATCCAGCGCTCCAGTCAGAAATCAGGTGTAAAAAGATGCTGGACAGTGTAAGGCTTCCTGTGACTAGAGACAGAAGTCCAGTTCCAACAAAGGGAATTTATTAGATAATTGGGTGGTCCAGGGCTGGATCTGGCTTCAGGGAGGGCTGGATCCAGTGACTGGACTGAAGTCGTTAGCTCACTCTCCGTATCCCTCTGTGCAGTGGGCTCATTCTCCTATTTTTCTGTCCCTAAAGGGGGACAGGGCTCTCTGCTTGTGGTAGGGAAGGGGTAATCTGGCTTCGGGGAAGTCCAGGTTCCTCTCTTTCAGGGAGCTACCTTCAGCAAAGAAAGATCTTCTCTTTCCCATGATCCATGTGTGAAATCCCATGCAAGGAATCGGATTAGCTCTGCTTCAATCAGAGGCTCTCCCATTGGACTGATGACTATGGCCGGAGGAACAGAATATTCTGATTTACAACCCCACCAGAACCATACAGAATAGAGAAAGGCAGTTTCCCCAAAGAAATATGGAATCTGTTACAAGAAATTGAGGAAATGGAAGTAGGCAGATCAAGCTGATGTCCACCACATTACTTGAAAAGACATCCATGAGTTTGCTGTGACTTTTATCCATTTGGGAACTTTGGGAGGGAGGTCCCGGAGGGAGGGGATATGTGTACACGTGTAGCTGATTCACTTCATCGTATAGCAGAAGCTAACACAACATCATAAAGCAACTATACTCCAATCATAAAATAAGGTACTCAAGCAGCCATGGAGAGGTCCTCGTGGTGAGCAACAAGGCCTCCAACCGACAACCAGCAACATCTTGCCATGTGTATAAATCAGCAGCCTTAGAAATAAAACCCCCAGCCCTGCTCAAACCTTCAGACGACTGGACTCTGGCTGACGTCCTGATAGCACTCCTGTGAGAAATCCTGAGCCAGAATCCTTAAGCCACTTCCAAACTCCCGAATCTGAGAAACTAGGAGATAGTGGCTGTTTGTTCTTTGAAGCTACTAAATTGTGGTGTAATTTGTTGCATAGAAATAAACACAATACTACTGCTACTGCTGTTGCTAAGTCACTTCAGTCGTGTCTGACTCTGTGCGACCCCATAGACGGCAGCCCACCAGGCTCCCCCGTCCCTGGGATTCTCCAGGCAAGAACACTGGAGTGGGTTGCCATTTCCTTCTCCAATGTGTGAAAGTGAAAAGTGAAAGTGAAGTCGCTCAGTCGTGTCTGACTCTTAGCAATCCCATAGACTGCAGCCTACCAGACTCCTCCGTCCATGGGATTTTCCAGGCAAGAGTACTGGAGTGGGGTGCCATTGCCTTCCCTGAAACACAGTACTACAAGGTAAAAAAAAATAGGTACAGAGATTAAGTGGTAAAATGTATATTTATACAGCATAATACTAAATAGGCTTCCCAGGTGGCACTAGTGGTAAAGAACCCACCTGCCAATGCCGGAGACAGAAGAGACATGTGTTCAATGCCTGGGTTGGGAAGATCCCCTGGAGGAGGACGTGGCAACCCACTCCAGTGTTCTTGCCTGGGAAATCCCATGGACGGAGGAGCCTGGTGGGCTGAAGTCCATGGAGTCGCAAAGACTTGACTGAAGGACTGAAGGGACTTAGCACGCATGCATATACACACACACACACATATATACTAAATAACAAGAAAAAAGGAGGTACAGTTATATTTACTGACTTAAGAATGTGGCTTTGATCTATGTTAAGAGAAAAAGCAGATTGTAAAATGGTTGTAAATGTAAATTTAATAATCATAACAGCATGTAAAATGTAGGATTTTTGTAAAAAATGAATATTTAGAGAAATAACCCTATTGACATCTGCCCCAAATTGCTACCAGTGGCTCTCTTATGGGCAGTTGCTACTGAATTCTTTTTTGTTATCAACTCTGAAGGTATGACATTTACATGAACATGTATTATTTTTATATTAAAAAAAATAAATATGGACATTTAAAAATGAATAACTTTGTTGAGATATAACCCACATATCATAAATGTATCCTTTTGAAGTATACAATTCAGTGTTTTTTTTTAGTATATTCAGTTCAGTTCAGTTCAGTTCAGCCGCTCAGTTGTGTCCGACTCTTTGCAACCCCGTGAATCGCAGCACGCCAGGCCTCCCTGTCCATCACCACCTCCCAGAGTTTACTCAAACTCATGCCCATCGAGTCGGTGATGCCATCCAGCCATCTCATCCTCTGTCATCCCCTTCTCCTCCTGCCCCCAATCCCTCCCAGCATCAGGGTCTTTTCCAATGAGTCAACTCTTCGCATGAGGTGGCCAGTTGTACAAATATCACCACTATCTAATTTCAGCGCAATTCTGTCACATCAAAAAGAAACTCTAAAGCTGTTAGCAGTCACTACCCATTCTCCCTTCCCCCACAGCATGTGGAAAACACTAATTCACTCCCTGTTCCTATATATTGCCTATTCTGGGTTATTTCCTACAAAAGGAATCAATAATGTATGGCCTTTTCTATCTGACTTCTTTTGTTAGAATAGTGTTTCCGAGGTTCACCCATGTGGTGGCATGGATCAGTATTTCTTTCTTTATTGCTGATTAACATTCAATTACGTGAATGAACCACATTGTTTTTTACCCATTCATCAATTGGTGGTTATTTCGATTCATTCTACTTTTGGCTATTATGAGTAATGCTACTATGAACTTTTGTGTAGAGGTGTTTGTACAGACGTGTTTTCAGTTCTCTTGGGTACGTACCTTGGAGTGGAGTGACTGGGTCATATGGTAATTCAGTGTTTAACTTTTTGAGGAACTGCCAAAAAGTTTCTCAACAGCAGCTATGCCATTTTGCTTCCCCACCAGTAGTGTGTAAGGGTCACAGTTTCTCCTCAGCCTGGTCACACCCATTTCCTATCCTTTAAAATTTTAGTCATCTTCATGGGACTACGGTGGTATTTAGCTGTGGCTCTGATTTGTATTTCTCTAATGATTAATGATGTTGAACATCTGTTTGTGAAATATTTGCCAATTTTAATGTCTTCTTTGGAGAAATATTCCTCGAAATCCTTTGCCCATGAAAAAAATGGGTTATTCATCTCTTTATTGTGGAGTTGCAAGAGTCCTTTGTACATATTTGCAAATATTTTCTCTCATTCTATGGGTTGTCTTTTAATCACATGCTTGATAGTATCCTTTGATACACATTAGAAGATTTTAATTTTTGTGAAATCCATTTTATCTATTTTTTCTTTTGTTACTTACGCTTTTAGTGTCATATCTAAAAAACCAATGCTAAAACCAAGATCATAGCGATATATATTTTCTTCTAAGGGTTTTATAATTTTGAGTGCTTACATTTAGCTCCTTCATCTATTTTGAGTTAAGTTTTGTATATGGTATGAGGTAAGAATCCAACTTCTTTTTTTGCATGTGGGTCCAGTTGTCCCATTTTTTGAAAACATAGTTCTGGTGGTTGCTTAATATTCATAATATGTTACTGTTTGGTTACTCATTCCTTCTTTGCCTTGTGATGTTCTAGATATACATACAATTTACTCCTTGCTCACATCTTTCTTTAGAAAATCTATCCAGCTCATTTTATTGTTATTGTTGTTCAGTCGCTAAGTCATGGTGGACCCTTCGTGACACCATGGGCTGCAGCACACCAGGCTTCCCTGTTCTTCACTATCTCCCGGAGTTTGCTCAGATTTAATGTCCATTGAGTCAGTGACGCTATGTAACCATCTCATCCTCTGTCACCCCCCTTCTCCTCCTGCCCTCAATTTTCCCAACATCAGGGTCTTTTTCCAGTGAGTTGGCTCTTTGCATCAGGTGGCCAAAGTATTGGAGCTTCAGCATCAGTCCTTTCAATGAATGAATATTCAGAGTTGATTTCCTTTAGGATTGTCTGGTTTGATCTCCTTGCGGTCCAAGGGACTCTCAAGAGTCTTCTCCAAAACCACAGTTTAAAGGCAACAGTACTTCTGTGCTCAGCCTTCTTTATGGTCCAACTCTCACATCCATACATGAGTACTGGAAAAACCATCGCTTTGACTACACAAACCTTTGTTGACAAAGTGATGTCTCTGCTTTTTAATATGCTGTCTAGGTTTGTCATACCTTTCCTTTCAAGGAGCAAGCGTCTTTTAATTTCAAGGCTGCAGTCACCATCTGTGGTGATTTTGGAACCCAAGAAGAGAAAATATGTCACTGCTTCCACTTTTTCCCTGTCTATTTGTCATGAAGTGATGGGACCAGATGCCATGATCTTAATTTTTTGAATGTTGAGTTTTAAGCCAGATTTTTCACTCTTCTCTTTCACCCTCATCAAGAGGCTCTTTAATTCCTCTTTGCTTTCTACCATTAGAGTGGTATCAGCTCATAGCCACAGAAAAAGCAACTGCTAGAGATCTCATAATCAGTGCCTTTGGACATGATTGGACCACAGGTAGATAGTCAAAGCTGATCCTATCAGATCTTTCCTTTAGGAATTTAACATTGGGGATACTAAAACTATGCGAGTCAAATTTGTGGAAATGAGTTTAAAGGTAATACAAATGATAAGGATTGAGGTTACAATGATGAAGTCTGTATGAAGTGGACAGAAGTTGGCCATAAAAACAGTGAGCAATTGTGTAGGCATATTTAAAACTGAGACTTTGAGAGAACTGTGGTTCTCTCTTGAGAGATTTGTGGTTGGGTAACTAGTTTTATGAAGCCTGTAAGATTCTCCCCTTCCTTTCAGTTCAGTTCAGTTGCTCAGTCATGTCTGACTCTTTGTGACCCCATGGACTGCAGCACACCAGGCCTCCCTGTCTATCACCAACTCGCGGAGCTTGCTCAAACTCACGTCCATTGAGTCAGTGATGCCATCCAACCATCTCATCCTCTGTTGTCCCCTTCTCCTCCTGCCTTCAATCCCTCCCAGCATCAGGGTCTTTTCCAATGAGTCAGTTCTTCACATCAGGTGGCCAGTATTAGAGTTTCAGCTTCAACGTCAGTCCTTGCAATGAACACCCAGGACTGATTTCCTCTAGGAAGGACTGGTTGGATCTCCTTGAGTCCAAGGGGCTCTCTTTCCTTTACTCCCTTCCTTTACTTCCTCTATTTTCTGGAATTGATTTGAATGGATGTCTGTTCTTTTGCAAACAAACTTTCCCTAAGACAGGCCTTTTATTAGTTAGGAATCTTGATTTGCAAGAGATAAAACACTCAACTGGGTTAAGCCAATAAAGGGCTTTTATTGGTTCCTATACCCAGAAAGCCTACTGTGTAGCCTGATCTTGGGATTCAAAAATGTCATCTAGAACTGGTTCTCTCTCTGTTTTAGGTCTACCTTGTGGAGTGTTCATTTAATTCCCAACCTCTTAGGAACTCTCATCTCTGATCATCTCTGACTATCAACAGTCCCCAAAGGAAGAAAGCACTCTTTCCTGTCACTCCTGTGCAAGTCTGGGATCTACTGATGGTGACCACGATGTGTGAGTCATGTCCATCCCTCGACCAACCCCAGGGGGATCTGCTGCTGGGTCTGAGAATATCCACTCCTGGCGTGGGGGAAACCTCACTGGAGCCACACTGATTGGAAATGACGAGGAGGTTTTCATAAAGGAAATTCTGCATTCTTTTATGAAATAAAAGTGGGAATGGTTTCTGAGTAGACGAAGTGAAAAGCAGAAGACCACCTCAGGCACTTAAATGAATTCTAATGTTTCTTTACTACTTACGTGAGCATCCTCATACACAAATATTTGTTGATATCTCTCATTATTTCTTTAAGATATGGCTTCATTTCTGTTGCTGCATGACAAACCACCTCAAAACTTCATGGCTTGGGAAAGCAACAGTGATTGATTTCTCACTATTCTGTGGATTGACTGGACTCAGCTGGGATGTTCTGCTCCATGTGCTATAGTTGAAGTCACACTTGTGGCTGCATTCAGCTGAGAGCTTGACTGAGGCAGTATCATCAAAGACAGTCTCTCCATAAATTAGGAATTTGGGGATTAACTTATCTACACTACCATACGTAAAATAGATGACCAACAAGGACCTACTGTGGCAGGGGAACTGTACTAAATATTTTGTAATAACCTAATTTTCACTTTCATGCATTGGAGAAGGAAATGGCAACCCACTCCAGTGTTCTTGCCTGGAGAATCCCAGGAACGATGGAGCCTGGTGGGCTGCTGTCCATGGGGTCGCAAAGAGTCGAACACGACTGAAGTGACTTAGCAGGAGCAGCAGCATAAGGGAAAAGAATCTGAAAAAGACTATCACCTATCTATTTGAACCACTGTGCTATATAACTGAAGCTAATACCCCATTATAAATCAACTGCACATCAGTTAGAAAAGAAGAAGAAAAGGAAAGTGTCTCCTTTTCCAAGGTGACCTCTTATCATTCCATAGTGAAACCCGATCTCCTTTATAGCACGGTGGCTCACTCCCAAGAAGGAGAAATGTATGCGGCTGATAAATCCTAAGGCCTGAGCTTGGATGTCCCAGGATATCACTTCAGCTTCTTTCTCCAAGTCAGAGCAAGTCAGCCGGATTCAAGGGTAGACGAGATAAATATGCCCCTAGAAATAGAAATACTGGGTGAAAGATTATGTACATGTATGATTCATAATACAAAGTATCAAATTTTCCCCAGAAAGGTTGTACCAATGTATAACCACACCCACCCCAGGACTGTGTGAGAGCACGTATTTCACCATGGGAATGCCAACTCTTAGCAACTGCGTAGGTTTAAAAATAACCATGTGATTTATACAGATGTTGTGTCTGGAGCTCTAGCCCATACCTTGGACCACAGTGACAAGGGCCACATCATAGGGATGACAAGGCCCTGGCCTTGGAGAATCTTATGTGCCTTCATGGTGCTGAGCTGTTACACTAGCTTCAGTGGCTACCTCCAGACTTTTATTCAAGAGAGAAATAACCCAGCATCAAGTGGAATTACAGAATCCAAATTTTTAAATGTTGATACGGTCAAATTTTTCTCAGTTTTTTTTCTCACAAAAGTTTGAAAGTGCCATAAATCTTAAGATGTTTTCAAGTCTTAAGATGAAAAATAGCTATAGACAGAGTTGATTTATTATGCTGGATTTATCAATTTTGTACAAAGGGAAGACTGCTCTTACTGGGACTGGAAGGCACCCCCAAGGTTTAGAAATGGTCTTATTGGGTATTAGGTGGAGAACTATAGTTGACATTTACAAGGAACATGCCCTTGGAGTTTATCTGCTAACAACCCTCACTTCCAACTTACAGCTGAAGGTGAAACAGGAGGGTAGGGGGCAGGTCACCGCCTTTAAAAGAATGACATAGCCATAGGACATGACAAAGACTGGTTAGAACCTACTGGATCCAAGATGGCAGGAGACTTGATTTCCAGCAGGACTTGAGCCTCATTATTCACTCATTGTTTTACTCTAGCATCTAAATAAGACACCCGCCAGTGCCACGACAGTTCTGAGGCTGACCATAAAAGGCCAAAGTGTGGGTGGTGACCCAATTCCTAGAAATCCCTGCCCCTTCCTCAAAATATTTGGAACAACCCTCCCACTTACTCAGTTCAGTTCAGTTCAGTCGCTCAGTCGTGTCCGACTCTTTGTGACCCCATGGACTGCAGTACAACATCACCAACTCCCAGAGTTTACCCAAACTCATGTCCATTGAGTCAGTGATGCCATCCAACCATCTCATCCTCTGTTGTCCCCTTCTCCTCCCACCTTCAATCTTTCCCAGCATCAGGGTCTTTTCAAATGAGTCAGCTCTTCGCATCACGTGGCCAAAGTGTTGGAGTTTCAGCTTCAGCATCAGTCCTTCTCATGAATATTCAGGACTGATTTCCTTTAGGATGGACTGGTTGGATGTCTTTGCAGTCCAAGAGACTCTCAAGACTCTTCTCCAACACCCACCTATGAAACTACTCAGCCCCTAAAAACTAACCATGCCATATTTTGAGGCTCTCTCTCTCTCTCTCACCTTCTGAGATGGCCCACACTCTGTCTATGGAGTGTGTTTCTCTCTAAATAAATCCACTTCTTACCCACCACTTCATCTCCGAATTCTTTCACAACAAAGCAAGAACTTCAAATTCATGGGCAACAAAGACACTCTCTCCCACTGAGCTTCGTGGAGCCTGGCTTAACATTTGGATTGCAGTCTGGTTGTGACCTGGGTGCATGTCCTGTGTAAATCAGATCTTCAGCTGAAGATAAAAGGAGATAACACTCGTGTCTTGCAAAGATGGTATAAACAGTAAACAAGTGCCTATGTAATGTTTGCTTTACATGATTCCTGGCACAAAGGTGCTGAGAAATAGTCCTTTCCTTCCCTCTATTGCCTACTTACCCAAGACTCCATAGCACGTGGGTCTTCCATGGGTTTCCTCCTTCAGCTAGTGTGAATGGTCCAAAAGTACTGCTCACTGAAGTGTTTGGCTTTTCAACTCTTTTTTTTTCCCCCCATTTATTTTTATTAGTTGGAGGCTAATTACTTTACAATATTGTAGTGGTTTTTGCCATACATTGACATGAATCAGCCATGGATTTAATCATGGGGTCAGGTTTCTCTCCTGTAAAGTCTGCAGTGTTAACTCTTAAGTAAGATCTCAGCAACCTATGGTATGACTGGGGACTAGCTTTGGCCATGACAATGATAAAGCAGATTTTTATCAACAGGTGTTTGAAGCCCCATGTTGGGCTGTTTTCTTTGTTAATCCCTGCTTTCAGAGGAAGCAATGGTTTTTGCCTGTTTATTTTGCCTGAGTGGGCTCTGAGGTCAACAGAATCCTATTAATTATTCAATTGCACAAACACTTGGTTCCTCTAAAGTTTCCTGGTGTTCTGAGACTTTGTGCCTCAGAGTATTAGTTTAGGTGATTTCTGAATTGGAGCAGAGGCATTAAACAAGCTTGGGCTATGTGGTAGCTTTCTAAGTGCTTATAGTGTGATAGTTTTATCTCTATGAATTATCCATGCTCTTAACATCAGCTTTTCCTTAACTGTCTTCTTTGGTCATCTGCATTTTACTAGTGACCTGTAAATACTTCCTGTATTTCCAAGTTATAAATCGTTTTGGGGTAGGCATCAAGTTATTTGTGATTTTGTCCTCAATAACATCTAAGACAAATACTTTGTACATATCTGGGGCCAAATGATTAAGTGTATAAATGAAACAATGAATGAATAAGTAAACAAAAGTTTTGTTACAGTTTTATTTCTTACATTAAATATTCTGATAACTCGTAAAAGTCATAGAAATTTGTGAATTTAAGAGCTTGTAATCCTACCATGAAAGAAAGACTTTTCTTTTTTCAATATTTAAAATTTTATTTGTTATGTTTATTCTTTTTCAAATTCCTTTCCCATTTAGGTTATTACAGAATATTGAGCAGGGTTCCCTGTGCAATACAGAGGTCCTTGTTGGTTATCTATTTTAAATATCATCATGTGTACATGTCAACTCCAACCTTCAGCTTTGAGCAATGAGTTCTGTATCAGTTAAGAATAGGCTTGGCAGAGACTGGCAGGAAGTCTAAACAGAGCAGCCTGTATAGGTGTGTTATTCAGTGTACTCTTGTCTGACATAGTATAAGGCCAGACGCACCCAGCTATGAGCAGTGTGGCCTCTCGAGTGACAGGCCTCTGGGCTTCTTTCATCATGTGGCATGGCTATCCTCAGTGTGGGACTTCCAACTTCATGGTCCCTGGTGGCTGCTCAGCCTCCTGCCATCATGACAGCAATCCCACCTGAGAGAAGACCACACCCCTTCTTTAAAGACACTGACTTCCCGGAAGTTGCTTTTACCGCTTCTGCTTATATCTCATTGGTCAGAATTCAGTCACGTGAGAGTCTGATAAATAAGGTCTTTATTTTGGTCAACTATGTGTCTGGCTGAACTCTAGAGCTCTATCGCTAAATGGAGAAGGCTCGAACAGATATTGGGGGACACATAGGTTTCTTGGCCGCAATTCGCCACTGCTATTTGGATGAAGTATCAACTCACCATTCTAATCAGTGAGGCCCGTTCTGATCATCACTGCTTGGTCTCTGGCCTCCTCTCTGGTTAGTTATTTATACTGTTTCAGCTCTGTTTTCCTACTTTCACATTTTGAGAAGGACTGGGCTCCACTCCACCTCAGCACCTTTGCACATGCTCCCATAATTGGGATCTAGGAATCCTAGATGGGGTTTCTCTGTCCCCATGATACTGTCTCATAACATCTTGCACTAGCTGTTGGTAACTCTACCACAACTGCAGTTATAAATTATTTATATAATTGTTTTATATCCATCTCTCTTGCTAACCTGTAAGTCGTCTGAGCGCGAGGACTTTGTTCATGCTCTATTTATAGCACCTAGCAGCATTTGGCACAGATTAGGCACTTAATAGATCTTTTTAAAATAAATTCATAAACTTTCTAATGGAATCTTCTGATTTTACAGATGAGGTAACAGTTTAAACACAAATTGAGAAATCTAGATTTTAGTTTCTTTAATCAGTTGGTTAAAATGAAGGTTTCAGCTAATGTTGAAAAACTTCCTGAAATGTTCTGGCCTAATTTCTTGCCTTAGGAAGGACAATGCACCAAACAGTCTTTATTCTTCCTTTGATGGTCAGGGTCTTAGTGTGGCCAAGGGTCAGCACCATTGATAACCATTGATCAGTCCTGACTGAAAACCACAGATTCAGAATGAGAAAGAAACTGCCTGCGATCTGCTGACTCTGGGCTGCAAGCCTGAAAAGTTGCTTTCAACAAGTGTGCTCAACGTTCAATTCTCTTCATCTCAATCACCTCTTTCTCCCAAAAGTAGTGTGCCAAAAAATTCTAGTGATTGTGCTTCCCAGTTGATGGAGGATTTATTTTATGCAGGAATTCTCACCTTTGTTTTGAAGGAAAAAATAACTTTGTAAAAAGTGTCAGTTGCCTACTGGGGCTGTGCTTGACAGTCATGTATGAGTTCAACAATTCTTATTTTAAAACAGTGGAGGAAAATGGCATTATTTCTTGTCATCCTGATCTTTAAATATCAACTGCTAGAATCAACACAAAGGAGGGAGGCCAGGAAGAAGGAAGCTGATCTTTGGGGTGCCCTGAATCCTGGGGATGGCCCAGAATCTTCAGAGTGTCATGATTTAAGAAGTTGAGATGTTTTGAAAGCTGTGAGTCTCAGTTGTCCTGGGATACAGGACTTCGATAGATTGAGGAAACAGTCTTTTCCATTTGTCACAGGTTCCTCAAACTACAGTCTGTTTTTGGAGTTTGTCCAAGATTTTAATTTAATGCTGCATGTCTTTCATTCTTAAAAGTTTGTTGTTTTAACCTTTTCCTCTAATTCCCTGTAACTAAAAAAAATGGACATTTTTCTTCCTTGCATTTAAAATAACTCACCTCCTTTGCTCTGAGGTCAAAGGCCCCTTTCCTTCCCCCAGCTCATCACCGCCTTCCTCAAGGTTGACACCTCTCTCCTGTGAAATGTGGCATAATTAACAAATCGAGGAGCTAAAAGTAGGAGATGAAAGGGTGAGGAAGCAAAGTGTATGATGGTGACAAACGTTAATTTGAACAGAAGCCAGTTCTCTTCCCAAACTGTTCCCAAAATAATTTTTCTAGAGAGCTGTAGTCATCAAAGTCTAAACACAAACCAGGAGTAAAGGCTAAAATGTTACCCATTTAAAAATGCTGCTTCACAGTTATCTCAGCAATTAACACTTCAGATGGGGTTGTTTCCTTTAAAATATGCACCTACCTCTCTGAGTTAGGAGAATGCCTCTGGACCTAATCTTAGGAGCTCTGAGCGGGGGTGAATGGATGGGGATTTGGGCAGGGTAACTGTCAGTCACTGAGTGTTCTGGCTGCTTAATATTCAGGATGATATGATCAAGTAGGGATGCAATCAATCAAACGGGGCTTCAGCGGGGGGCAGAGGGAGGGGTGGGGGACGGCGTTTCCAGGGCACGGGTAGCAGGTGCCTGCTGTGTGTCTGCCCTGTGGGGAAATCTATTTTTGGCTTGGATGCCCATGAGGAACTGATGCTTCCTGTCACAGAAATGTTTAAGCAGCCCCTCCCTGCACCTCGGCTAAGTGGCAGATACCAGCCAAACGTAGGTGGCATGCTCAGCACCAAAGGGAGGGTCGTGCGGGGCTGCCATCTCGGGAGGGTAGGCAGAGGGAGGGACCCGGTATTTCTGGCAGGCAGAGCATATCAGGGAAATCAAACCCTCTCTAATGGTAACTCTGACGAAGACTCAGTCCTGCTTCTCGCCTAGAAATAGGGAGAGAATCAAGGCCAGTCCCGAGAGGGTGGGAGAGGAAGGCAGCACGGCACATCCAAGGGAAGACCAGCAGCCCTTGGCAAAGGACCTCTCGGGACCTCGAGGATTTGCTGAGGATTGGCGCTGGTCTGCGGACTCTTGGTTTACTGATCTGCAGTGTAAGAAACACAGAGATTTAGGGAAAAGCATTTAGAAAAGAGGATAAGACCTTGATAACTGCTGCAACATCTAACTGCGGTTCTGGACTCTTGTTTATCTTGTACCAGAGCGGCCTTTCTGTTTGGATTGGAGGCCACAAGACAACATGGGAGACATGCACCTAAGATCACTTAGGAGACAGAGAAAGCCCCGAGGAGTGGTGGGTATGTAGGAATGAGCCCAAGGGGACAGGGGAGGGCAGAAGAGACAACAGACTTGTCCCATTGAACTGGGCCGGGCCACTCTGAGCATTGTCAAATTGTCGCACTAAGACACATGGTGTGATAGATTAGTTTGCCAGTTTTAACCCCAAAGTGTATCAAATCAAGAACCCATTTTTCATCATAAGATAATCTGAATTTATTATTTAAATGGTTAAATGCTAAAATGGGTACAGATGAATTATGATGGGACAACAAAATTTATTTGAGTATCGTGGTGATTCTTGATATTAGTCACTTATACATATATTTCCAAGGAAGCATGTGTACAATTTTTGTAATTCTTTTATCATTAATACATTTGTCAGACAGCTATCTGAATCATGTGGCCCCGCTGGAATCGTTCTATGGCTTAGAATGGCCACAGCTGGGTGTGCCGAACCTTCTGGAGTATTTCTTTCAGCCGTGAGACTGAGTTCTCACCGGCTATGCTACAAATCTTTCCTCTACACTTGAAAGGCTTACATTTCTACCTCAACAAATTACAATCCATAAAAAAAAAACAAAAAACCACCTTCATTATCAAAATTTATAGCTTGTTCCTGGATTCTTTTAACTTATCTTGTACCAGAGCTATGTTGTTTGGGTGGAAGGCAATAAGAAAAACATGAAAATATACACCTAGACTACTCACACCCAATAGAAAGCTATCCATCTATGGAGGGGGGCTGTTGTCTGAATGGATGGATACTTATGAGTTAAACTAGGGACCAGTGTGGTGGAGCCCCGGGGAGCAGAGGCTGGGTAGGAAAAACATGTAAACACACCATCAGGAGTTACCGGTTTGAAACTCGCCTCTGCCTCTCAACCAGCTGAGTGATCTTGAGCAAGTCACTTAACCTCCCCATGCCTTAATTTTCTCATCTATAAAACGGGAAACAGGAGACGCTTTTCTGGTGTTTTTTTTTTTTTTCCTGTTTCTTTTTTATTTTTATTGTGCTGAAATACATGTAACATGACATTTATCATCTGAATCATTTTTAGGTGCACCATTCACTGGCATTAAGAACACTCACACTGTTGGCTGCTGCCACAATCATCTACCCACAGAACTCTTTTCCTTTTTTTTTTAATTGGAATATAACTGCTTGACAGTGTCGTGTTGGTTTCTGCTATACAACAACACGATCAGCCACCTGTGTGCACACACGCCTCGCTCTTGAACTTCCTCCCGCCCCGCCATTCAGCCCCCCTGGCCATCCCAGAGCGCCAAGCTGAGCCCCCTGTGTTACACAGAAGCCTCCCCAGCTGTCTATATACACACGTCAGTGCTACTCTCCCAACTCATCCTGCCCTCTCCTGACCCCCCTGTGCCCACAAGTCCATTCTCCATCTACATCTCTATTCCTGCCCTGCAAATAGGTTCAGTTCAGTGCAGTCGCTCAGGCGTGTCCCACTCTCTGCGACACCCTGGACCGCAGCACTCCCTGTCCATCACCAACTCCCTGAGGTTACTCAAACTCATGTCCATTGGGTCAGTGATGCCATCCAACCATCTCATCCTCTGTCATCCCCTTCTCCTCCTGCCCTCAATCTTTCCCAGCATCAGGGTCTTTTCAAATGAGTCAGCTCTCCGCATCAGGTGGCCAAAGTATTGGAGTTTCAGCTTCAGCATCAGTCCTTCCAATGAACACCCAGGACTGATCTCCTTTAGGATGGACTGGTTGGATCTCCTTGCAGTCCAAGGGACCCTCAAGAGTCTTCTCCAACACCACAAACAGGTTAATCAGTACCATTTTTCTAGATTCCATATAAATGCATTAATATAAAATATCTCTTTTTCTTTTTCTCTTTCTGACTTACTTCACTCTGCATGACAGGCTCTAGGTTCATCCACATCACTGCAACTGACTCAATTTTGTTCCTTTTAATGGCTGAGTAATAATCAATTGTGTATCTGTACTGCAACTTCTTTATCCGTTTTTTTTGGTCAATGGACATCTAGGTGGCTTCCATGTCATGGCTATTGTAAACAGTGCAGCATGAACATTGGGGTGCAAAACTCTCTTCATCTTGCAAAACTGAAACTCTGTACCTATTAAACAACAACACCCCACTTTTCTGGGTTCTGGTGTAGTCCAGACAACAGAGTGTATTGAGATTATGGATGGCGTGAGGACAGCAGAAAATGTAAAGGGCCAGACAGTAAATTCTTTGGCATTGTGAGACTGTGTCTGTTACAGCTATTCACCTCTGCTACTGTAGCATGAAAGAAACTGTGTCATAATATATAAATGAATGTCCTAATATAAGCTTATTGGTAACACTAGATAGTAGGCCAAATAGGCCCAAGGATCAAAGTTCATCGACCTTTGAACTAGAAGACTAGAGACTTGAATTTGAGTCCTGGCCCTGTTTATGCTGGCGTTTGGCCTCATCTAAACGATTTCTAGTTTTTCCATCTAGTTTTCCATCACTGTCAGACCCTCCCAGGGCTGTTCAGTCTCTGCCACGTGGAAGAGGGAGGCAGATAACAATGAACCTTGCAAGAGTGAAAGGATTTGAATGAACAGCATTTTGACTGAAAACAAAAATTATAGCAATACATAAGACGAAATACTACAGTGTAAGAACAATGTGAGTGAGGAAGAAGGTAGCATAATGCTTAAAAAGATGCAGCAAAGAGTTGCGTGACTTCTTCGGTGCCCCAGGAAATCAAACAGACTGCAGGCTGACTTCACCTGCCTGCCATCAGGAAATCCCCTGCAACCCAATGCCAGATGGTGGTCTGGCGCTCAGGGGCCTGACCTCCTGTCTCCCTGAGCACATGGGCAGAGCTGAGGGCCTACGTGGGAGGGGAGCTGCAGCAGATGTTATCACCGCCTGCCCCCAACCCCTCACTTCCTTTGTCTGCATGTGGGGCAGGCCAGAGATGCTGGCAGGTCACTTCTCAGGAGCTACCTCCAACCAGTGCGAGACGGGAGCAGGTGGGTCTGTGTCTCCTTGGCTGAGCCAACTCTGAGTTGTTTGCCCGGAGACTCGTGCAGGCTGGAGTCCGGTTCCCACAGTAGTCAACTCACCACCACCACGTCCTCTCCTGCTTTCATTCCTCGTCTGTCTTACTCCTGCCCTCCCTACAAGCATTTCCTAGGATCCTCTCTCTAATGAACTACTAGTGTCCAGTTTTTTGTCTTAGGGTCTGCCTCTTGGGAAACTCAAAAGAAGACAAAGGCACATGGATATGCAGGCATTCAGTTCAGTTCAGTTCAGTCACTCAGTCGCGTCCGACTCTTTGCGACCCCATGAATCGCAGCACGCCAGGCCTCCCCGTCCATTGCCAACTCCAGGAGTTTACTCAAACTCGTGTCCATCGAGTCAGTGATGCCATCCAACGATCTCGTCCTCTGTTGTCCTCTTCTCCTTCTGCCTTCAATCTTTCCCAGCATCAGGGTCTTTTCCAGTGAGTCAGTTCTTCACATCAGGTGGCCAAAGTATTGGAGTTTCAGCTTCAGCATCAGTCCTCCCAATGAATATTCAGGGCTGATTTCCTTTAGGATGGACTGGTTGGATCTCCTTGCAGTCCAAGGGACTCTCAAGAGTCTTCTCCAACACCACAGTTGAAATTAGGAGAGTCAAAGGCTGACACAGAGTTGCTGCAATAGTCAGGATCATAAGGGAGTTCCCTTCAGTCTGACCACCCTGGAGCACAGTCTTCTAGAAGAAATTCAGAATACTCATGTGTCAGGGAAAGTTTTAGGTGTGCAAAAGTCTCCATCTCTGTGCAAGAAAGCTAGTCGTCTACAACCACCAACATGAATAAAACACAGTCCTCACTGGCCAGGAGCTTGTCATTTGGTTCTTCCAGGACAGCAAAAAGATTATTCAGTGAATAGTCCTTTTTTTCAGTTTGAATAAAAAGGGATCTTCCATGGAGTCTTCACACTTGTTGATGCCTCAACCTGTGGTTCCAGGGGATGTCTCTCGGTTTCCAAAACTCTTTTAGCTTGTTTCTGGACTTTTGAACACGCTCTTCTTTCTGCCTGGAATACTCACCTTGTTTGTTGTACCTGGGTTCTACTCCCCAGTCCATTTCCTGTGGAGAACCTTCCCTGATCTTCCCTAGATCGAGATTTGTGTCTACTCTTATCATGTTCCTGCAGTGCCCTGTTCTTTTACCATCATTGCACGTATGAAATCGTATGGCTTGCTTATTTGGTTATGAGAGGTCAAGGTCACACTTATTTAAATCCTTACCTCCAGTGCTTAGCAGAGGGACTGGGGTGCTCAGTAAATATTTATTAAATAAATTAACAATACGCTTAAAAGGAGAAGGACCCATCCTAGGGCTCCCCAGTAGTTTATAGAACACTTGAAGGGAGAAGTAGATACAGAGGTGACCACTGATAAACGTCCAGGTTTCCTTGTCCGCCTCAACCAATCATCTTCAAAGGCTCTGGGCCAATGTTGGTCAGGACCAGACCAGCAAGCTCACACTTGGGTGGTTAGGGTTGGCAGCCTTCAGATATCCCATCTGTCCAGCCAGCAAACCGGTCAGCCAGCCATTCCCTCTATCTACCCATTCATCGAACAATTCTTGAATTCCTGTTCTCTTTCAGGTATTACGCTAATCACTGGGGACATGAAGAGATCTGATCCCTGCCCTTTAGAAGTTACACGTCAGTCCAATTGAGAAAATAAGTAAAAACTATTGCAATAAATGGATCAGTAGAGACAGTATTAACTGTTTGGAAAACTTGGCAGGAGGGGGTACCTTCTGCTGGTTGCCTTTGCCCCTGTTCTCCAACAACATATACTTTGTTCACAAATGTGGCTTCAGAAGTTGGAGTTACCTCTTCCCTGTGCCTAAATGCGTGGTTATGCTGTCACCTGCTTCCACATGGATTTATTTCTTCTTCTTCACTTTTCCTCATCTTTGCATGGAGCTAATTCCTTGAGGCCCAGAATCTAATGTATGACTGAAGGTTCTAGCAGGGTGGATGGTGTAATGGGCATTTATCTTGCCCTGAGAGGGGGTTCCAGCTGTGCCTCTGTTACTTCGAGTATAATTTCGCTTCCCGCAACAACTTTCAGCTACCTACCAATTCGTATTAAGCCTCTTATTGGGCCCGTAGAGTATGCAGTAATAATAACACATCCATCTGTGTAGTATTTTACACTTTTCTAAGAACTGCCTGAGTTCCCTGGTAGCTCAGATGGTAAAATGTCTGCTGCAATGTGGGAGACCCGAGTTCGATCCCTGAGTTGAGAAGATCCCCTGGATCTTCGTGTCACAAAGAGTTGGACACGACTGAGCGACTTCACTTTCGTTCACTTTAAGAACTGCATAGAATTTCAGGATTGAAAGGAGCATTCAAGGTCGTCATCTAGTCCAGCCACTCGTCTGATATCCAGGTGTCCTCTCTACAGCATATGCTGACGCCCACCTACTGCCTGCTAAGACAGCCCCTCCACTTCCCTGATCTGGAGCCACTCAGAGCTAGAAAGCAAACCTTTGTATAGTACATACCTACTTGCATGCATGCTCAATCGCTCAGTCGTGTCCGACTCTGTGACCCCATGGACTGTAGCCTGCCAGGCTCCTCTGTCCATGGAATTTTTTAGGCAAGAATACTAGAGTGGGCTGCCATTTCCTCCTCCAGGAGATGTTCCTGACCCAGGGATCAAACTCATGTCTCCTGCGTTTCCTGCTTTGGCAGGCAGATTCTTTACCAATGAGCCCCCTGGGAAGCCCAAATGCCTGCTTACTATGTGCCTGGAGTCCCAGTTCTCAGATTTAGTTCCCAACCCCCTTGATCTCATCTGTTCAACACCTTGTTCTTCACTTTACTCTCCCAGCCTCTTGCCTATCTCTTAACACCTCCTAACCCCATCCCTCCAGTTCAAACCATCTTTTAGACTCTTGTCTTCCTGGATAGGGGACCATGGTAGTACTTGGATAGGCCCCTCTTTGTAGTGGTTGCTATAACAAATTATGCCAAAGTATAGCAACATAAACATCATATATGCTTATGGATCCTCAGGGTCAGGAATTCAGACACCACTGACCTCTGGTCCATAATGTCCAGGGCCTTGGCTAAAAAGTCTAAAATGATGGGAAATTATCATCTCAAGTCTCATTCACTCACATGTGTACCAGTGGATGCTGGCTCTTGGCTGGGTAGACTTAAGTGGCTAGAAAATACTTAGAACATCTGCAGGTGGCCTTTCTCTTTTTTAAACTTTTATTGGAGTATAGTCGATTTACAATGTTGTGTTCATTTCAGGGGTACATCAAGGTAAATCAGGGATACATATACCCACTCTTTTAGATTCTTTCCCCGTATAGGGCATTACAGAGCACTGTATAGACCCCTGTACTATACAGTAGGTCCTTGTTAGTTAACGACTTTATTTGCAGGTGACCTTTCTATGTGGCTGCTTTCCCATGGCATGGTGACAGGGTTCCAGCGCCAGAGTGAAGAGAGGAAACAGGGAAAAAGAGACAGTCAGGCGGAAGAGTCATATTTCTGATGACCTATCCTTTTAAGTCACATGGGATTATTTTCACTACTGGTCAAGATAGTTACAGAGATCTGCCTGTATTCAAGGGGGGAGAACACAGGTTCCCATCCCTGGAGGGAGTGGCAATGCCATGATGTAAGAACACGTGGGATCAGATGTGCATTGGCATGACTGGCTTTGGAAAACACATCTTCCTGAGAGCTCAATGGCTGTCCTTCTGTGCCCTGCCCCCAGGGAATCCCTCTGACACAGACAGCATCATCCCTGGCTATACATTCTGTAGCCAGTATTCCTTTGTCATGAACAAAGCCTATTTCCCTGGAACTCTTACACTTAGATTTTAATTCTCTGTACTTGGGGCGGTCTATTAATTCCAGTGCTTTAAGAAATCTATTCAGTACCCCAACCTAGTGGGCCTTAGGAAGCATTACTGTGGACAAATCTTGTGGAGGAGATGGAATTCCAACTGAGCTATTTCAGATCCTAAAAGATGGTGCTGTTAAAGTATTCCGTTCAATATGCCAGCAAATTTGGAAAACTCAGCAGTGGCCACAGGACTGGAAAAGGTCAGTTTCATTTCAGTCCCAAAGAAAAGCAATGCCAAAGAATGTTCAAACTACCACACAACTACACTCATTTCACATGCTAGCAAGGCAGTGCTCAAAATCTTTCAAGCTAGGCTTCAACAGTATGTGAACCAAGAACTTCCAGATGTACAGGCTGGATTTAGAAAAGGCAGAGGAACCAGAGATCAAATTGCCAACATCTGTAGGATCAAAGAACAAGCAAGGGAATTCCAGAAAAATTTCTACTTCTGCTTCATTGACTATGCTAAAGTCTTTGGGTGGATCACAACAAACTGCGGAAAATTCTTCAAGAGATGGGAATACCAGACCACCTGACCTGTCTCCTGACAAATCTGCAGCAACAGTTAGAACCGGGCATGGAACAATGAACTGGTTCAAAATTATGAAAGGGTTGCATCAAGGCTGTATATTGTTACCCTGCTTATCTAACTTATATGCAGACTACATTGTGTGAATTTCTGGGCTGGATGAAGCTGAAGCTGGAATCAACATTGCTTAGAGAAATATCGGTAACTTCAGATGTGCAGATGTCCCATCACTTTGTGGCAAATAGATGGGGGAAAAATGGAAACAATGACAGACTTTATTTTCTTGGGCTTCAAAATCGCTGTTGAGGGTGACTGCAGCCATGAAATTAAAAGACGCTTGCTCCTTGGAAGAAAAGCTATGACAAATCTAGACAGCGTATTAAAATGCAGAGGCATCATTTTGCTGACAAAGGTCCATGTAGTCAAGGCATATGTACGGATGTCATGTATGGATGTGAGAGTTAGATCACAAAGAAGGTTGAGTGCCAAAGAATTGATGCTTTCAAACTCTGGTGCTGGAGAAGACTCTTGAGAATCTCATGGACAGCAAGGAGATCATACCAGTCAATCCTAAAGAAAATCAACCCAGAATATTGATTGGAAGGACTGAAGCTGAAGCTCTAATACTTTGGCCACCTGACGTGAAGAGCTGACTCATTGGAAAAGACCCTGATGTTGGGAAAGGTTGAAGGCAGAAGGAGAAGGAGATGACAGAGGATGAGATGTTTGGATGGCATCACCGATTCAATGGATGTGAATTTTGAGCAAACTCCAGGAGAGAGAGAAGGACAGGGAAGACTGGCATGCTACAGTTGCAAAGAATTGGACACAATTGAGCAACTGAACAACAACATTTAATCCTCCATGGACTTTTGGTCCCTTAGGCAAACCATTCCACATTTGGAGGTCTCAATCAATCTTGTATATTCTTCTCTGAAAAAGTTTAAGTTGTTTTTTTAACTCCTTTAAAGTATTGGCATCCCCAATCAATGAATATATACCCCAGATGTGATTTCTCCATTTCAGTTTAGAAGAAGAGCATCCCTGTTGATTGAGATCCTGACTCCATTTAATCAGCTTTTATTTTTCATAGTCACAGGGTAGTGTTGACTCATATTCAGCCTACAGGCAACTGAAACCCCCAAATAATTTCATATGTGTTGCTACTAATCTGTGATCCTCATTCTATTCTTGTGTTGGGCTTTAATAAGCCAAAGTTCAAACTGAAATTTTCTCTGTTCAACTTTATCTCATTATCTCATGGTTCCAGTCTGTTCCATCCTTATGGATATTGAGCATAATCACATTCAGCAACTTCAGAAAGCTGTTGCCTGAACTCTCTCCTTAAACCACAACCCACATGAGCACAAATCTCCTGCAAGAAGACAGTAGCGTACAGTGAAGGGAAGAAACTACTTTGACTGTCAAGGTCATGGTGACAGGAATGAGCTGAGTAGGTGGGCTGATCGTCTGACTGCATTTGCCTGGGCGAGTCCCAGAAAATCCTTCAGTCCTGCGAAAACCAGATGGTCGGTCACCCTGTGATTAGGATACTGCAGTCTTCTGCTCTCCAGTCTCCTCTTCAATGCTGCAGTGGAGTAAAAATGGCCACAGATTCTTTCACTCTCTTCCTATTGAGGAGTGAAGTCTATATTCCCTACCCTTGAACCCAGGCAGCTCTGTGACTATCTCGAATACTGGGGAAATGATGCTGTTCCTGTTTCCCAGCTCAGGCTTTAAGACACTGGAAGCTCCTACTTGCTGTCTCTTGGAACACTTTCTCCTGGAGCACTAAGCCAGCATGCAGGAAGCCCCAATACTCTGAGACACCGTGTGGAAAGGGTCACATGTGGCCACTCTCCTCAGCAGCTGGACACAGCATTCTTTCTATCATGTAAGTGAAACTGTCTTGGATCCTCCAGACCAGCTCAACTGAATACCCCCATTGAAATCACTAAGGGCTCTTCATTTCAGTTCAGTCGCTCAGTCGTGTCCGACTCTTTGCGATCCCATGGACTGCAGCATGCCAGGCCTCCCTGTCCATCACCAACTCCCAGAGCTGGCTCAAACTCATGTCCATGGAGTCGGTGATGCCATCCAACCATCTCATCCTCTGTTGTCCCCATCTTCTCCTGCCTTCAGTCTTCCCCAGCATCAGGGTCTTTTTCAATGAGTCAGCTCTTCCCATCAGGTAGCCAAAGTATTGTAGTTTCAGCTTCAACGTCAGTCCTTCCAATGAACACTCAAGACTCTTAGTTGGGGCCATGTCGAACAGGAGAATTGCCCTGCTAAATCCTATTCAAATTCTTGGCCCACAAAACCACAGGGCATAATAATGAATTGGTTATTTCCTCAAGATGCTACATTTTGGGGTAGTTCGTTATGCAGCTTTAGATATCTGAGGTGAATGTCGAAACTGAGCTGAATAAACCATCCTAATCTTATTCGTCACCAAAGTAAAAGCAGCCCATCTTCAAACAAGTGTTCCATGCAAGATCGATGCCACCCTTGCCTGGCATCAGCAGGCTTCTTCTGGACGGTCAGGCAGTGCAAGGTGGGCGAGGTGCTGACTGCAACCCCATGTGTCCATTCTCCTGGCCTCCCCTGGCCATGCCACGCTGGTCACTCCCTTCTCATTGAGTTGGCCCATCTCTGTGCCATATGCTCCGAAGGCTTCATCTTGGTGAGATTTCCATCTTCCATTTCAGTCTCTGGCATTTCGTTGGCAATAACAGGCTGCACCCCTGCAGGCTTCAGGCCCCACCAAGTGAGTTCTCATTGAGTCTCACACTTATCTAGAGCCGCAAACCCTTGACAGCTCCTTTCCAATTTGGCTCCATGATGGACGATCTAATTGATGGAACTGCAGATTCCTGGAGGGCCAGGGCTGTGTTTTAAGTGTCCCTCGGTCCCAGTAGCTTCTCTTTGGATGAGTGAAGGTATCCTCGCCACTCTGGCAGTGTCTGTTAGCTTTGGTCCTTCCCTTGTCTAATCTTTTCGCTTAAGCCCTTTAAGCGTCTCCTCATTTCTGGAGAGGTTAGGGCTTAAGAAACAGCAGAGTCTGCTGCTAGCAGGGGACTCTAAAATAAGAAAGGGGCAAAAGGATTCTGCCTCATTTTGAGACTCCTGAGCTTTCGGTTCTCACTGAGTAATTTGCTTCTGATTTTCTTTCTGGTTGGACTCTTTCAAGGTCCTTGAACAGTGGGGAAAAGGCAAGGGACACACGTGTTCACTTATGATACATTGGAGTGATGGGAAGCAATGGCAGGGATGTAAGGCTCACAGAGTTAGCTGACAGGTGTCCACCATTCAGGACTGAGCTCCCTAAAGAATGTCGGGTGTTGGAGCTATAAGGGGCTGATGAAGAAAAGGAGTGTAAGTACCCAGTGACATGCGTGATGATCAGATCCACCTCTAACCTCCCAGTCAAGGGCCCTCGACGCTGCACTATGTTCGAATAACGCAGGTGTCCAGGTCAAGGTGAGGGGACCACGTACCGCTGTCTCCCCCGTCTCTCTCCAACCCCCATGGAAATGGGGACGCAGAAGTTCCAGAGAAAATCAGCCCCCAGCAGCGTGGAGGGTGGGAGCCAGCGTATCATGTCCTGAGACTTAGGCATGACTGTCAGCTGGCAGAACAGGGCCCCACCACCATGTGGGAGAGACGAGGAAGCCGCCGCTGCGGGGAGGAAGACTGCGGCTCAGCGTGGAGCCCGGGAACGCTGGGCCCCGAGTCCCGTTCACAGGGGCGGCGTGATGGCCAGCGCTGGGGAGGGGGTGACTGGAAGGCGGCCTGGGGCAGGCTGTGCTGGTTCCCGCCCCACTTTACCCCCAGAGGCGTCCGGCCTCCCCTCGCCCACGTGTAGGACAGCAGCACGTGTTCGTCCCCGGCCAAACCTGGGGGCACGGTCCGCCACCCCGCCACGAGAACAGCCCGGGGAGGGAGCAGGCTCGCCCGCTGGAGGGCTGGAGGCCCAGAGCCGAGGCCCTGCATGCTGGTGCGTTCTTTCCCCATGTAAAGAAAATGAAGTAGCGCTGACTTACAATGTTGTGTTAACTACCGCAGCACAGCAGAGTGGCTCAGTTATACATACATACATATATATATATACATATATATATACACCTTCTTTTTCATATTGTTTCCCAGTATGGTTAATGACAGGATATTGAATATAGTTCCCCGTGCTCTACAGTTCAGACGTTGTTTATCCATCCTGCATATCCCAGTTCGCACTTGCTGATCCCAAATTCCCACTCCATCTCTCTCCCTTCTCCCCCCTCCTTGGAAGCCACGAGTCTGTTCTCTATGTCCTTGATTCTGTTTCTGCTTCATAGATGGGTCCACTGTGGTCACATTTTAGATTCTACATACAAGTGATATCATACGTTATTCGCCTTTCTCTTCCTGACTTACTTCAGTTAGTGTGATAACCTCTAGCTGCAGCCATGCTGCTGCAAAGGGCATCATTTTGCTCCTTGTATTACTGAGTAACATCCGCCGTATATACATGTACCACATCTGCCCACTCATCTGTTGATGGACACTTAGTTTGCCTCCATGCCTTGGTTATTGCAGATACTGCTGCTGTGAGCATTGGGGTGCATGTATCTTTTTGAATTAGAGTTTTGTCTGGGTAGGTGCCCAGGAGCAGGATTGCTGGGTCATATGGAAGCTCTATTTTTAGATTTCTCGGGATCCTCCATACTGTTTTTCACTGTGGCTGCACCGACTTTCACTCCCACCAACAGTGTGGGAGGACTCCCTTTCCCCACACCCTCTCCAGCAATTGTTACCTGCAGGCTCACTAACGATGGCTGTTCTGACCAGTGTGAGGGGGTCCCTCACTGACGCTGCCCTTTGGAGGAGGTTCTCAGACTGGCCAGCTCCTGGGCTCGCATCCGAGCTGCGTCCTCACAGGGCCTTTACTCGGTGCTCACCTCTCTGGTTTGTTTTTCTTTTCCTATAAGGACACTAGTCCTATTGGATTGGGGCCCTACCCTTAAGACTTCATTTTACCTTAATTACTGCTTTAAAGGCCCTATCTCCAAATGTAGTCACATTCTAAGGTCCTGGGGGTTATGGCTTCAACACATGAGTTTGGGGGGGGCGGCACATGAAGCCCATTAGACCCATTAGGTTGTCTGAGTAGACCGTGAGACAGCCACACACTGGAGTACCATGCAGCTGCAAAAAGAAAAAGTACGAGGAAGCTCCCTCTGAACTGATGTGTGGTAATATCCAAGCTGTATTCTTGACTGGTAAAGAGCAAAGTGCAAAATACTCTGTTATCTAGGGAAAATATGTATACATGCAATATAATCTTCAAATAGTCCCTGAAAATGGACTGTTTTCATACTGGATTAATGACCACTTCTAATACCTGTCTTTCACCTTTCAATTCAGTTCAGTCGCTCAGTCGTCTCAGACTCTTTGCAACCCCATGGACTGCAGCACGTCGGGCCTCCCTGTCCATCACCAACTCCTGGAGTTTACTCAAACTCATGTCCATTGAGTCAGTGATGCCATCCAACCATCTCATCGTCTGTCATCCCGTTCTCCTCCTGTCCCCAATCCCTCCCAGCATCAGGTATGAGTCAACTCTTCACATCAGGTGGCCAAAATATTGGAGTTTCAGCTTCAACATCAGTCCTTCCAATGAACACCCAGGACTGATCTCCTTCAGGATGGACTGGGTGGATCTCCTTGCAGTCCAAGGGACTCTCAAGAGTCTTCTCCAACACCACAGTTCAAAAGCATCAATTTTTTGGCGCTCACTCAGCTTTCTTCACAGTCCAACTCTCACATCCATACATGACCACTGGGGAAACCATAGCCTTGACTAGACGGACCTTTGTTGGCAAAGTAATGGCTCTGTTTTTTAATATGCTGTCTAGGTTGGTCATAACTTTCCTTCCAAGGAGTAAGCGTCTTTTAATTTCATGGCTGCAATCACCATCTGCAGTGATTTTGGAGCCCAAAAAAATAAAGTCAGCCACTGTTTCCACTGTTTCCCCATCTATTTGCCATGAAGTGATGGGACCAGATGCCATGATCTTAGTTTTCTGAATGTTGAGCTTTAAGCCAACTTTTTCACTCTCCTCTTTCACTAAGAGGCTTTTTAGTTCCTCTTCACTTTCTGCCATAAGGGTGGTGTCTGCATATCTGAGGTTATTGATATTTCTTCCAGCAATCTTCATTCCAGCTTGTGCTTCTTCCAGCCCAGCGTTTCTCATAATGTACTCTGCATATAAGTTAAATAAGCAGTTTAGCTATTCCTAATTACTGAATCAACTAATTTCCATACTTCCTGCAATTTAACTGAACTTTGATCAGTGGATCTTTTCAAAACTGAGTTAAATTCTAAATAACCAGGATTTTATTGATCTAATGATAGTTCTAATCAGTTGTCACTTTCACAAAATCACATGTACTGGTGTTTTTTTTTAAGGACTTGGGGATTAAATTTGATGGAGAATATTTTTAGGATTTAGGAATGCTTTAGGCTACAAGTAGCAGAAAACTCAATCATAAATTGCTTAAACAAATAGAGGTTTATTTTTCTCTATAGCAGATACTGCATATATCAGCAACTTAGGATAAGGCTTAAGGCAGACAAGCTCTTTCTGACTTTTTTTTCTATCCACTCAGTCATTCTTAAGCATGTTGCCTCATGGTTGCAAGGTGCCTGCTGCAGTTCCAGGCATCACATTTGCATTTAACTCACAAAAAAGGAAGCTAGGACAGTGAAAACAAAGCCTTCCTCAAATCCTACAGTAGGCTTTTCCTTACATGTCATTGGCTAGAACTAGTCATGTGGCAACTTTTAGCTGCACAAGATGAGTAATAAGGAAGCAGGATTGTCACAGTGGATTATATCAATCAAGATTGAGCACTTGTGGCCGGACACATCTACCCCTCTAACAAAGATGAAGTTTCATCAGTAAGGAAAAGGAACTAACATTTCTGCCATACTTCTAGAGAAGGGGTAAATGAGAGACCATTCTCTCAGTGAAAATCTTATGTTTATTTATCTCTACCTATCACCTTTAATCTGCTGTGTTTTAACTAGCCAGTGAGCCACTTCGAATTCCCCTTGCATCTGTCTTTCTGTACACATTCTGGGTACTCTCTTCCCACTCAGTCCTGTGGGAACTCTGTCTGCCCCGCTGACATCCACCGATTCTGCATATTTTTATTGAAAAGGTAATAATATATAGAAATAGGGGCAAAAAAAAAAAAACCCCTCAAATGTAACCAATGAAACAGCAAAAATAAAAAGCCCTCGCAAAACAAAGCATTGTGAGAGTGGCACTAAAATGAAAAATATGATTGGTGAAAGTTGTCTGCATCTGGGTTCTTAGCAAACTCTGGGACCAGAAATCAAATGCAAGCTGTTTATTTGAGAAATGATCCCAATAACGTTGGTAGGGGGATGGAAAGCAGGTGAGGAAGGGGATGGCTCTCATGAAAGCTACACATTAAGCCAGGGCTTCCACGTAACCAGAGCTTAATAGAACCTCCAGGAGTCAGCGAGGAACAGGCACCCCAGAGCTATCACAACCTGGGGCGGGGGGGAGGAAGCTGGGGTAATTATCCTTCTACTTTCACTTGTTGTTGACAAGTCTGCTGCAGGGCCTTGGGCATCGGTTCCCTGTACTCGGAGCCTCCTCGGTTTGGGCAGAGAGGGCCTTTAACCATCCAAGTCAGTGCTTCCTCAGGTAGTTGGAAGGCAAGCTTGTGCATGGCAACGGCAAGGCTGGGGTATGTGAGGAAGTCACTGACAGCAGCTGCTGTAGGTGTGCTGTTCTGTGGTTCTCGGATCCCACTGTTCTTGGAAATGATAGTAAAACTATAAGTGACTACTAAAAGGGGCAGAAAAGCAGAAGCGCTTGACTCATCTGGAAACTGAATCACTGAGCATTCGTTGGCTGCTACTTTGGTATCTTCAGAGTTTCCTAAGACCTCAGAAGTGGAGAATAGCATCAGTAACTCCCCAGAGTTAGGACACTGGTCCAGGGAGTGATTCTACAAAGACCCACTTGTGAAATTAGAGGAGAACCATGAGTTCAGCTAAGGTAAAGAGCACTGGCATTTAATTTACATGAAATAAGCACATTTTTATCTCTGGTGATCCATAGAAGACAGTGGTTGTTGACTAAAAAGCCAAAAGCTCTCTGCTACCCTATCCTGGGTTCAGTCCCCTAAGAGAGGTAAGATGTCTGGGAATCCTGGGATCACTAGGACTGAATTGGTCTGCCCCAGTGCATATTCTGTTTAATTACTCCACACCTTTGATTACTCAAATGGGGTGCAGGACTCAAGGAATGCAGTTTGATAAGGCATTGTGTTTCTTTTTAAAAAGCAACTGTATTGAAGTAATAGTTGATTTACAATATTGTGTTGATTTCTGCTCTACAGAAAACTCAGTTATACATGTATGTATACACATACATTCTTTTTCATATTTTCATTGTGATTTATCAGAGGATACTAAATGTGGTTCCTTATGTGATACACTAGGACCTTGTTGCTTATACATCCTACATACAGCAGTTTGTATCTACCTCCAAACTCCCAATCCTTCCCCCCAACCCACTCTTTGTAACCACAAGTCTGTTCCCCACGTCTATGAGTCTGTTTCATAGATATGTTCGTTTGTGTCATGTTTCAAATTCTACATGTAAGTGATGCCTGCATGCATGCTAAGTCACTTCAGTTGTGTCCGACTCTTTGCAACCTTAAGGACCAGAGCCTGCCAGGCTTCTCTGTCTATGGGATTCTCCAGGCAAGAATACTGGAGTGGGTTGCTGTGCCCTCCTGCAGGGGATCTTCCCAGCCCAGGAATCGAACCTGTGTGTCTTATGTCTCCTGCACTGGCAGGCGGGTTCTTTACCACTAACACCACCTGGGAAGCCCTGCCGACAAAGGTACATGCCTGCATGCTGTCACTTCGTCACATGTAAGTGATATCTCATGGTATTTGTCTTTCTCTTTCTGACTTACTTCATTTATTATGATAATCTCTAGGTCCATCCAGGGTCCTGCAAATGTCATTATTTCATTCTTTGTTCTGACTAATATTTCATTGTACATATGTATAGATCTTCCTTATTCATCTGTTGATGTTGTTTCCATGTCTTGGCTACTGTAAATAGTGCTGCTATGAACGCAGGGGTGCATGTATCTTTTCAAATTAGAGTTTTGTCTGGGTATATGCCCAGGAGTGGGATTGCTGGATCAAATGGCAACTCTATTTTTAGTTTTTTGAGGAACCTGATAGCCTTTTCCACAGTGGCCATACCAATTTACATTTCCCCTGACAATGTAGGAGGGTTCCTTTCTCTCACACCTTCTCAAGCACTTATTATTTGTAGACTTTTTAATGATGCCCATTCTGACTGGTGTGAGGTGGTTATTGTTGTGCAGTTGACAAGTTGTGTCCAACTCTTTGCCATCCCACAGACTATAGCACACCGGGTTACCCTGTCTTCCACTATCTCCCGGAGTTTGCTCAAATTTATGTCCATTGAATCAGAGGTGCTATTTAACCATCTCGTCCTCTGCCACCTCCTCACTGTGGTTTTGATTTGCAGTTCCCTGATAATCAGTGATGATGAGCACCTTCTCATGTGTATATCATTTCTTGAGTAGACCTTACTGTGCAATGAAGGAGCGTTTCACTCTTGACCTACTCTGCAGGCAGGGCTTTACCCAGGCTGTCCCCAGATGACATCCCAGGGATGCCTGCTGCCCTCTGCGAACCTGGGGCTCCAGAGACTCCGGATACCCACAGGCCTCCATGCCTCTGCCTCTTTGAGTTCCTGGTTCAGGCCTTTCCACATCCCCACCTGCTGGACTTTTGAGGCCTCTTCAGAGGTCATTTCATTTCCATAGCTTCCTTCTCCCACACTTCTTTCCCCATCTCTGATTTTGTGAAGCTTGAGTGTTCTTAAAAACAAAATTTGTGGCAGGACCAGGGCACAGGTCATTTATTTGCACAAGTAAAGGGGTAGAGATGGCGAGGTGGGGAGGTGTGGATACAGAACTAGGAGGGGGCTGGGGCCACTGGGGTCTGTCCTGCCGGAGCCCGTGAGGGGCTGTCCCTCGTGCCTTGGAGCTGGCCCACCATGCATTAAGGAGGCTGGATGTTCATCTGCTGACTCCACCCCTCCTTGGTTGAGGGTTGACTCTGGGGGCAGTTGGTCCCAGCACTTCCCAGTTGCCCCAGCACAGGTTCAGTGAGGCCCCCCTGGTGCCACAGGAAGCTCCTGCTCAAGCGTAGATGCAGAAGGGCTCGGGGCTTGAGGAGAGATGCCGCCATGTGCAGGGCAGATGTCCACCGTGGGCAGGTGGACCCATGGGCCCCGATCCACCACCTGGCAGCCCCCACTAACCCTGCCCATGCCGGGGTCCATGTGGCGCTCGGTGAATCCCTCTGTAGCAGCCGGAATTATTTGTTTTCTAGCATCTATGATCCCATTTTCTGTCTCTGCTTGACATTTCAACACTCAGAACAGCTCAAGCGGCAGGAACCATCATTATTTCCATTTAATAATGGGAAAAATGAGTCCCAGAGAGGTGAACCTGTTTCGTGTTCACTTGTCTCTGCCTCCAGACCGTGAGCCCCTGAAGGGCACAGCCTCTGTGCTACTGCTGTCTGGATACTCACCCCCAACACGCTGTCTGGCATATAGTAGGTGCTCAGTAAATGTCACTGGGATCAGACTATTCAGAAGACTCAAAGGCACAGTGGGAAGGGGAAAGGCATGCATGGCATTGAGCAATAGCATTTTGAGAACAGCTTCTCAGTAACCACCGAGGCTGGAGAGATCAGATTGTCCAAACCCAGTCTGTCAGGAAATAATCAGGAAGAAAGCAAGTCAGGTTGTGTGACCACTCACATGCCAACTGCCTGCTTTTCCTGGCCATGGGCTTTAGTCACTCGATTACACCTGCATCTTACACAAATAATTACAGATGGAATTAGTATTCTGTCCTTACCCTTTGATGCGATGCTAAGGGACTCTTTGGAACACAATTTTGTCTCTGCCCAGCAGATATCGAGAAGAGCCCCGAGTCCTTGTCACGGCATAAACAACACAGCGGGGGGAAAGCCTTGCTGCAGTTTCACTGAACAGATGGTCTGATGACGTCGGTGTCTCCAAATTACCTGCAGCCAAAGCAGATGGAAAAATTAACATCACAGCCCAAGCTTGACGGCAGGCAGGGAGCCACGGAGGACTTCAGGGGAGAAAAGCCACGTGGGATGCTTTCGTCGCTTTATTCTCAAGTTCCGCTGGGGATCTTGCCCCTGCACAAATTCCTCTGAGAAAATAGCAGGAATTATTTCAGCCAATGCCACAGACACCATCAAGGCAGGGTGCCACTGCCCCTGAAGGGTGAGATTGGGTCTGCAGAGAAGTCATTACATGTCTAAAAGTATCGTGCTAGTGAAAAGAAACAGCTCAGAGCTATAATTTAATACGATGGTCCTGGGAAAGAAAAACTCACCATGATGCTGCACATTTAGCCCTGGGCACGTTGCAGTTTGTGGGATTTTCACTCCGACTTGATCCAAGAGGCTGCATTATAATGAACATTTTCCCCTGGGACTGACTGCCCAGCCCTTTATCTCCGCCCATCTTATTTCCTTGTTTACCATCATGCTTTTTCCTGCCTGCCAGCGTCCAGGGCCTTTATTTCCTTTATGCAAAGTTGGATGCTGTGTGAAGTGATGCATTCCACCTCTAACTGTGGATCAGCCAATCTGGACTGGACTACCTCAAGTCCCAGACCCCAAACCTCAGTCGGAATCCCCAAGGAAGAAGCAGACCTCTGGGGTTTCCCACATTTGTCCAAGGACTCGCAAGTGACTGAGGACAAAACCAAGAACCCAAGAGCCAACTGGCCTTCACAGGTCTACAAACTCTCAGTGTCCCAAACTCACCTCTCTGTCTCTAGAGGTGCAGACCTGAAAACACCTGGTTTATATAATTTGAATTCAAAGGGAACTCAGGAAGACCTGAAAAGCAATTTTTGAATGTCCTTTTCTCCAACATTCCCCTTCAGTTCTCACAGCAGTCTAACTTGGTGCAAAGCTAGCTTGGTTTAAGTTCCAGGAACCAGACCCTGACGCCAGAATCTGACTTGGGTGGGGAGTAATCCCACAAAGCTAGGAGAGAGGAATTGGGGCAGGGAGGGGGTCACATGCCTCAGGGTACCCCGCCCGAGAAGCGAGAGAGCTGGGGTGCGTACCCTCCCACTCTCTCTATTTGGGAGCTGCTTCCAGCACTACTGACTTCTCCATTTGTCTGGAACTTCTGCCACTGGGGCCAGGGAGAGTCCTCAGAGGAGCATGACCGATTCTTGCAGCAGATGCGTCAGAATGAGTGCCCTGGGGGATACAGGTAGAGGGGCACAGCTCACGCTACAGTCATATCTGGGTTCAAACCAGAATCCACCCGCTTGCTGGATGACCTTGGACAAGTTAGCTTCCCTCTCTAATCCCCAGTTTCTTCCTCTGTGACATGGAGAACAATACCATCACAAGACACTGTGAGTTGTAAAGGAGATGTTGATGGTAATAATATTATTATTATTAAGCAGCTGAACTGCTTGGCACAGTGTTTGGCAAGGAGGCCCTTTATATATGGTTTTGTTGCCATTATTGTCTTTCCCTGTGTCACATACCTATGGGGAAAAAAAGAGAATTGAGAATCCCGTTGTGTTACAGCGGATTGGGACCTCGGCCAGCACTCAGGTCCACCTCTCGAAGAGGAAGCTAGAGGATGAGGAATGTGGCGGTTGCAGGGGGAAGAGCCCCCAGTCAGAGGCGGCACGGTGGGCAGCCTCACCAGGGCACCTGGCTCCACGCACAGGGATCATCCCACCTCCCTGGACCGTCTCCTTCAGAATTATGCAGACTGTGCATCCCGAAGGAAGAGTGAATCTTCACCACATCCTAGGATGGCAAAGAGTCTTCCCTTGTGGCTCAGATGGTAAAGAATCCACCTGCCAATGCCGGAGACTGGAGTTCCATCCCTGGGTTAGAAAGAGCCCCTGGAGAAGGAAACAGCAGCCCACTCCAGTATTCCTGCCTGGAGAGTCCCGTGGACAGAGGAGCCTGGTGGGCTGCAGTCCATGGGGTTTCAAAGGAGTTGGACATGATTGAGCGACTAAACAGCAACAAAGAAACAGGTTTCCCCTGGCCACTTTGATGCATTAGCAGTGGCTGTCCGTGGGGCTGTGCTGAGAAGGATTCTGATGACAGGATGCGTCAGGCCTTAGGTGTGACTGGTTATCAATGTCTGCCATAGGCCTGGGACCCTGGCCGTGGGGGCACTGACCCTGCTGGCACGGAAGTAACCGAGAAAGTTGAATGCTAGGCTTGGGAGTTGTCACCAAAGGAATGTGATAATTATTTTGTTTGTTTTGTCACAGTAATAATGCGCATTCATTGTAGAAAAACTCTAAGGATGTAAGTGAGAAAATTAAAATTGCTTCTAACGTACAGTGAAGAAGAGACGTGGTCCCTGAAACTGATTTGGAGTCTCCAAACTCAGGATTGGATGACCTGGGAGTGAGAAAGGAGGCTAAACACAGAGTTAATTGAGGGTTCATGTAGGAGGCAGGGCGTCCCCACACCCCATGCAGAACATCAGACAGCAGGGCGTTTAATCTCAGGACCACCCTCCCCACCCTCCCAAGAAAGTCAAAGGAAAAAAGTCAGATTTCCCCACACTGATTCGTAGATTCAATGCAACTCCAATCCAAATAAACCTTAACAGTTTTTTGGTTTTTTTTTTCATAGAGTCAGCTGGCTGAGTCTAAAAGTTATCTGGAAGGGTAAGGGGCCAACATAGTGAAGGCGTTTCTGAAGAAGGTGAATAAGCCGGCAGAGGGCTTCCCTTAGAGATAACCAGACTTACTATGCAGCTACTGTAATAAGATAGCGTGGGGCTGTGCCCACAGTAGGTACACTGACCGATGGACTGCAGTGGATCCCTACGGGTCTTCTGATGTGTGATCGGATCAGCTTGGTGGGGGGACCAGGAGGGACTCTGGAGTCAGCGGAGCTAAACACATCGCTGTCCACAGTATAAAGATAAAACTGGCCTCCACTCATCCCACACCCCAGGGTACCTCCAGGTGAATTCAAGTCTGTAATTACAGGAGCGAAACTTTCAACTTCTTAGCAAGAAATATAGGTTAATGTTTTCTCCTGACTTTCAGGGTAAGAAATGGTTTCTTAAATGGGACACGAGGAAGACAGCTCGGAGGACATTTCAGCCAGGCCTGGGGGAGCCTGGCCCAGAGCGACCCGTGTCCGGCCCTCCGTCCGCGTTCCCTCTCTGCCGGGCGCGGCCCCGAGAGAGCGCGGCCCCGGGAGAGCGCGGCCCCGGTAGGGACACGTGGTGAATCCCAGGCACGTGGCGGGTTCATCCCATGATTCTTTCCGCCGGGCGGCCTCAGTGGCCCATTCCCACGGCTGCCTCGTAGCAGGGCCAAGATGACCTGGCTTCACCTGAACTCTCCGATAAAATCCAATAAACTGTCCTGAGTCCATCCCTCTCCTGACCAAACTACCTTGATAGACAGATATACTAGGAAGGGTTTTGTTTTGTTTTTTTTTTCATGGAGTACAGAACCCTTTTAAACCCATTAAGCGGAAATGGCTCTTTACAGCATCTGAGGACCCATGCTGAAGCTGAAGCTCCAGTACTTGGGCCACCAGATGTGAAGAACTGACTCACTGGAAAAGACCCTGATGCTGGGAAAGATTGAGGGCAGGAGGAGAAGGGGACAACAGAGGATGAAATGGTTGGATGGCATCACCGACTCGATGGATATGAGTTTGAGCCAAGTTCTAGGAGTTGGTGATGGACAGGGAGGCCTGGTGTGCTGCAGTCCATGGGGTCAAAAAGAGTCGGACACAGCTGAGCGACTGCAATGAACTGAAGTAGAAATGCATTTATTCAAGGACATGGACGTAGCTCACGGAATGTCTAGGAGGACTAGAGAGTCTAATATGGGGTCACGCAGCCCCGACAGTCCCCAGATGACCCTGAGGATCGCTCCAGTGGAAATCAGAGTGGGCATAGATACCACAGGCCACACCACTGGTTTCTAGAATTTCCAGGCCTGCAGGCTCTGTCAGCTGGATCTATTCACCAGCAAGACTTCCAGGTGGTTCTGCTTCCTCTGTGGCACTGGCCTCACCTTGCCGTCTCCACGGGAGCCTCCGATGGGCGAAGCCCGGGTGCCTTGCCTGGATCTTGCTCAAAGGGAGGCTGTGAAGGCGATTTCTGCCTTATTTGTCACCACTGCATTTCTCCCTTTTTATATCTAAAAACCTCCATGTCAAGTTCAATCCACAAGTGTATAGATTATTTTTAATAACTACATTTATGCTGGTGACTTTTTATAACACTAGTACCGTTTGACTCCGTAAGTAAAAGAACTTTAAAATTCCAAGTCTGAATTATTTCGGGGAAAACAGATGACCCCAATCACAGCACCTGGGTTCTTGGCTCTTTCTGAATTTGTTCCTAGATCTGCATGTCCCTCGATTCCACCGTACTTTGGGGCACAAGCTCTTTGCTCACTGACTTGCTGCATGATTCCCCAGCAGACACTGGCTGCTTGACAAGGCTATTCTGCCTCGTGAAATGACTGGGAGATTTGTGAAGTGTGGAGGGTTGGGAGGGACAGTCCAGGAAGAAGTACACGAGGCTCGTTGAAAGGATGGTGTGGCAGACAGTGTTACGAGCAGAAAGTCACCCCATTCCCACATTCTTTGCAACGTGACTTTCCTCCCATCCAGAGATGGAGACCACACCCTCTTAAACTCAGCTGGCCCTGGAAGCCTCCTACCCTATGGGTGGGGATGTAAATCGGTGCAGCCATTATGGAGAGCAGTATGGAGGTTCCTCAAAAAACTAAAATTAGAGTTGCCGTATGATCCAGCAATCTGCATATATTCAGAGAAAACTCTAATTTGAAAGATATGTGCACCCAATGTTTATAACATCACTATTGACAATAGTCAAGACCTAGAAGCATCCTAAATGTTGATCGACAGATGAATGGGTAAAAACATGTGGTACATATACATGATGGAATATTACTCAACTGTAAACAAAGAATGAAATAATGCTGTTTGCAGCAACATGGATGGGCCTAGAGATTATCATACTAAGTAAAGTAAACCAAAGAAAGACAAATAGCATATGATATCACCTATATGTGGAATCTAAAATACAATACAAATGAACTTATTTACAAAACAGCAGCAGACTCACAGATTTAGAGAATAAACTTATGGTTACCAAAGGGGGCAGGCTGGGAGAGGGATAAGTTTGGAGTTTGGGATTAATAGATATGCACTATTAAATATAAAATAGGTAAGCAACAAGGACCTACTGTATAGCATAGGGCACTATATTCAATGTCTTATAATAACCTATAATTCTACACCTGAAACACTGTAGACCAACTATGTGTGTGAGTGTGTGCGTGTGTACATGCTAAGTCACTTTAGTCCTGTCCAACTCTTTGCAACCCCATGGACTGTAGCCCACCAGGTTCTTCTGTCCATGGGATTCTCCAGGCAAGAATACTGGAGTGAGTTGCCATTTCCTTCTCCAGGGGATCTTCCCGACCCAGGGATCGAACCTGCATCTCTAACGTCTCCTGCATTGGCAGGTGGGTTCTTTACCACTAGTGCCACCTGGGAAGCCCCCCAAATCAACAGCACTTCAACTAAAAAAAAAAAAAGAATAAAAATCCCAGTCTGGCCCCGTGACTTGCTCTGACCAGTGGAATGTGCTGGAAGGCATGTGTGTCACCCGCAGAGCCTGCACCTGAAGAGGCCTTGCAGCTCTTGCCTTTGCGCGTCTGGAGCCATGCCCTGGGGCCACTACGTCCGAGGGGAGCCAGATGAAAGGCCATGTGGGGACAGAGGCCAGCAGCCCAGGGTACCCACTGGGTCTGGTCCCCAGCTGACTTTCCATGAGTGAGCCCAGCAGAAACCATCCTGTCAATCCCCCCAGAATCATAAAAAATAATACATCCTTCTTATTTTGAGCCACTAAGTTTTGGTGTTGTTTTTCATGCTGCAATAGATGACAGAAATAGATAAAATCAAGGTCTTGAATGCACTCTGACGGTGGAAAAGCTAGGTAACAAGTGGATGGAGAGTTTATTTTTCTAACATTTAATGGGTATCTAGTGCACACCAGCCAACTTATGTATATGGCTTTGTTTCTGTCTGATTCTAAAGACCTTGATCCAGACCACACCACCACACTGCCACCCGCACCTTTTTTAAAAAAATTAATTTATTTGTTTGTTTTTTGGCTGTGCTGGGTCTTCGTTGCAGCATTCAGGCTTTCTCTAGTTGCGGGGAGCGAGGGCTGCTCTCCAGCTGTGGCGCACGGGCTTCTCACTGCGGTGGCCTCTCTTGGTGCGGAGCACGTGCTCCAGGCCCCCGGGCTTCAGTCCTTGTGGGGCACTGGCTTTGTTGTCCTGCCGCATGTGGAATCGTTCCAGACCAGGGATCGAACCTATATCCCCTGCATTGCCAGGCAGATTTTTACCCACTGTACCACTAGGCAAGTCTGCCACCAGCACTTAGAAGGAACCAAGACAAAATAACAAAGGATAAACAGAGACAGGGAAGTAACACCCAAGCTTTATAACTCCTACTTTCTGTGTTTATTTCCTAGTTAAAGATTACTTTCTGCAAGAAGGGAGGAACGATTCTTGAAACGATGACCTACGTTCCTATTCAGGCTTCTGTTTCAATACTTCCTTCCTTGAATTATTATTGTATAAAAGATGAATGTTCTGAGATTGACTTGGATTATAAGAGGTTTGAGAATGGGAAAATTCAAACAAACACACTTGTGAAAAATAAACAGAACTTGCATTGACTAATAATTCCTGTCAAGGCACAAAGCCTTCTAAAGCAATGACTGACATTCATTCATTCAACACAAACCTGTTGAGTAATTACTAAGTGCCAGGCATTGTGCCTATTAATAAGCCCAGTAATATTTGCAATGAGACAAATATGATGTTTTCTAGCATTCAAGTACTGTGTAGTCTAGTTACAAGAGAAAATTATACAAAAGCCCAACATCTGAATTTACTAATCATTTTTCCTAAATTAAAAACAAATCAATGAGCAAAAGAAAAAAAGTTGCTTTGAGTTGATTTTCTAATTAAAGTGATAGAGCTGCAAAAATTAAGATGCAATCTCCCATATGACCAAAGCCTATGCAGTGACACACCACACATTTGTTTCATTTACGGTAAATGCTGGCTGCTGTCTTAAGCTTGTGATCCAGAACTTGGTAGGAATTTATCTCTTCATGGAACCATAAAGAAGCTTCAAATTATAGATGACCCTAGAAGAAAATAATTCAGAATTTCCTGGAAGGCAACAAATTTCCCTCCACCTCTTGCTTTTGTTGCCTCTTGGATTGCACAGAAACTCTCTAGCTTAGAACTATGTCTGTGTTTGATGACTATCATTGTTTAAAGTAAGAACCATATTAGAAAATCACCTTCAGAGGAGTGTTTCACAGTAGTGGCGGGGCCGTTCTAGCCCAGACTGAGCGGGGCTGGACGTGTTCCTTGCCTTCTCTGTGTTCGGTTTACTTCTTTGTGAAGCGAGACCATTACATGAGGTAGTATCGAACGTCCTCCCTGGATGTACATGTGCGAGGTCCTTGAAGGAGCTCTTGCTGGTTGTTGGCTGATTTCTAGACCTCGAGGACAAAATTCCTCAGGAGTTTTCACATCAGTTTGATTGTACTTTTCTCTCTTGATGCTCACCTGGAATTTAGAAGATTTTTACATCAGAATTTCCTATACTGTTTTCCAGGTTAAGGCTTATAGGGTGTGTACAGGGTGAGTGTGTGTGTGTACCCAGTTGAAGGTGCAATATGAGAAGGGCACAGTTTACCATGATGAGACTGATGTTTACTAGGATTGGGGGATTTTGAGAAACTGCTGGCTTCCATGTTAGCCATCTGCTGGGCTTAGATAATCCACCAGCAATAAAACACTGGGCTCTCCATATGCTGCTCTCTGGCCCCGGGTGAAGAGGCAATGGGCTGGGAGTTCAGATGTCTATGTTCCAGTCCTGATTCCCGCCCAGCAAGTTGTGTGATGAACCCCCTCCTTGGTCCAAGCCTCAGCTTCTTCATCTGTACAATGGGCTGCACTCGACCATATTTACCTAGAATGTCTGGAACCTACTTAGGTACATCTAATGCTATTTTAGGAGTTTGGATAAACTGAGTTCAAAATAACACAATTAACCCCCAAATGATTTCAGCATGTACTATGCATGTGCTCCAGTATTCTTGCCTGGGACATCCCATGGACGGAGGAGCCTGGCAGGCTATAGTCCATGGGGTCATAAAGAGTCAGACATGACTTGGCAATTAACAGCAGCAATAACAAGTTAAAAGAGAAGTGAAGTCACTTTTGAAGAATCATCACATTGGCGCCTTGCCTATGAGACCTCAGCTGTATCCCTGAAGTCCCCAGTTATGCTCTGCACTGCCCTGACTAAACGCCAGCTCTGTCCCCTGTCACTTTTGTAGCTGCAAAAGCCACAACATCATCACGCATGCATGCCAAGTCGCTTCAGTGTGTCTGACTCTTTGCGACCTCATGGCCTGTAGCCCTCCAGCATCCTCTGTCCATGGGATTCTCCAGGCAAGAATGCTGGAGTGGGTTGCCATTTCCTCCTACTGGACACCATCATCATACCCTCAGAAAATACCTTCTACTGTTACAAGCAGAGGAGGAGCTGATGTGACTTAGAAGTTTCCTCTCTATGAGCTCACCTCCCAAGAGTGGGCATATGCACAATTTGTAGGGTACTGAGTTGAGCTGATCATATGAGACACATGGAGCCAGCTCTCCAAGGCTGGGTCCCCCAGCCTTGGCATTGGGGATATTTGGGGCTGGATAATTCTGGTTTTGGAAAATTTCCTGTGCGTTGTAGATATTTAGCAGCATCCCTGGATCCTACCCATTCCCTGCTAATAGCTCCCCTCCCTCCAGGTGTGACAACCAGAGATGTGTCCAGATTTTGCCAGGTGTCCATGGGGGCTAAATCAGCCTCCAAGGGGAGTGCTTCTGGATATATGTGTGTTTGTGGGCATGCTCAGCTGTGTCCATCTCTTTGTGACCCCATGGACTGTAGCCCACCAGGCTCCTCTGCCCGTGGGATTCTCCAGGCAAGAATACTGGAGTGAGTAGCCATTCCTCTCTCCAGCAGATCTTCCCCATCCAGGGATCAAACCTGCATCTCTTGCGTCTCCTGCTTGGCAGGCAGGTTCTTTACCGGCTGAGTCACTGGGAAAGCACCCTCTGGATACGTGGACTTCCACACTGTCAAAGGCAGTCTTGAGACAGAGAACTGTGTGCAGGTTGTTAATTTGGGAGGTCAACTCAAGAAGCAGTGTGAGAGATTGGGGGTGTCAGTCAGAAAGGGAGGAGCAGGTTACTGCTCTGGGCGGCGAGGGGTCAGGGTCTGTGGGAGCCTCCAGGTCTGAGCAAACGCACCAACAAGTGGGCCCATCGGGGAGCGGGGAAGTGCGTTATTTATCCTCCATCAAACTGTGCTCAGGCAGGGCTGCAGGGTAGCCTCCTATCCTGACTCAGCCCGTCCCCAGATTTTTCCCTTGATTCAGATCCCTTTTTGTCTTCCAATAGAAAGGCATATCTTTTTTTTTTTAATGCGTGATCAATACAAGTATTTGTTTTGAATAATTATATCTCCTGGATCCCCAGCTCTAGTGCAGATTGGCTAGGAAACCTCCAAAGTCCTCACCAGCGCTCACATTTGAGGACTCTACCTGGGAATCAAGGCCAACCCTGAGGAAGCTGAACAATAGATGGAAAGAGCACAGGCTGATGAGGCAGGGGGTGGGTGCAGAGGCACCCATCCTTTGTCTTGCAAATTGAACACGGAAACAATTGCAGGGGAACAGGTAAGGCTTCCCACAGTGTCAATTGTCAACTGAAGGCATCTTTGTAACCGCGACTCACTTCTGCGTTGACACTGCTGGGCTCTGCTGACAGCCTTCAAGAGATACCATCGAGACTTTGTCATATACATTGAACCATTTAGACAGAGCTGAGGCGACAGCAGAATGAACTTCAACTGGACCGTGGTGGGGTAGAGGGATAAATCCTCAGAAAATTAAGTCTGTGCCGATTCAACCTGCTTGCATCTCCTTCTCTCATAATCTACCTTAAACCTGTTACTGAACCATCTATCAGTTTGGGGAGTAAGGAAGACATGTTGGGAAAATCAAATTTTAGCATGAAAGAGAGAAATAACTGTCAATCATCTCAGCAAACGATGGACTGGTGAGTTCCCCCGCCCCCCCCGACCCCTAATGGCATTTGTTTTCTTAACATTATAGCTGTTTAGATCATCCCTTGTGAATCATGAGAGTGTATCACTTTCTGGCACGGAAAGTTTTGACATACAGCCACTGACTTGGCCACAGCTCTTGATTTTCCTCCAGGGAGTTCAAAGCACTTTCACTTACATGGTATCATCCTATTTAGCTTTGCAAAATGAGGCAAAAAAAGAGAAGGGGAGGTGGACGCCTACTGGTCTCTTTTTGACCAATGGGAATGTTAAAGTGCAGCAGATATGTTTGTACGTGGCATGGCCAAAGTAACCCAGAGAGTTCCGAGCAGGAGTCTTCCAGATCTTAGGGCTATCTACATTCCTCATTCTGGAACGGGACCCTGGCAACATTTTCTCTTTGCGAAACCTGCATGTTGGAAAATATGTCCAGAATTCTGAACAGAAAGCTTTATCAGTTTGGAAAATGCACCCCAGGCCAGATTCGAGGTCTGTGGCGGGATTCCTAGCCTGGCCAGAACAAAGAGCAGAGATGTTAACACCAGCTGAGGCTTTAAAAAAAAAAAATTAAGAAACAGAAAATAATCATTCCCTTTCCTGCCAAGAACGGCAGTGCAAAGATCTGCCAAACCCACCTTTCCTGAAAACCCATGATCTGCTTTTCAAGGGGAAGAGGAAAGTGCCAGGAATAGACAATGGTTCTGAAACACTGGCTGACTTTTGAATATTCATGACTATTCTAATGCAAATGAATATTTCAGATTGAGCTGTTTTGCAGAGGTGCTTTTGGAAATGTATACGCTTATGAAATCGGTTTTCTAGTTCTGCAGATTCTGAAGAACGACTTCCTTTGCTCATTTATAATTCTCCTTGGAGGTTTCCCAGGTGTCAGCCTTTGGCTGGTTTCTTTTCACCAGAAACTAGGGCTATGGTTTAGCCTTAACCCGCAAGGAAAAGCCCGGCTTTGTTTCCTGGGAGCCAGGTCCCTTTGATAGGCTCTTCTTGTTCTGCAGGCGGGCAAAGAGGCTTATCACACATCAGATTGTTTTTCCTTTGAGGTAACCTCAAACCAAAGCGCACTGTTCCCTGAAGAACACAGAGAGTAAGAACACGGTGCGGGTGCCTGGGGTGGCTCAGAGGGCCGGGAAGTCAGGAAGCTCTTCTGGATTTTGCTGACCTGGCCCCAGAAGGGGCTCAATCGGCAGGCGTCGGGTGAGGCATGTGGTCTGGCCACAGCAGCGGACTCTGAGGAAGACATGGAGACCCCGTGGGCTGAGGGAGACTTGGAGAGCTCCAAAGCGCAGTGAGTGTTCCGAACCCCCTCGGGGCAGCCTGGGACCTCCTGGCCCCTTCAGGCTGGAGGCTGGCAGTGACCGCTGCTCAGGCTCGGGAGGAAGACGGAGGGGACCGTGAAGGAGGTGCTCATGGCTGGAGGGAAGTAGTAGGTTGGTGTGAACCCGAGGTCAGCTTTGGAGGAGAGAGGGCAGGTCCTCGGCTCCATGCGAGGCCAATGACAGAAGCTGCCGGGAGCCTCCCATGTCTCTTGTAGGTGGTTTAGTCACTCAGTTGTGTCCGACTCTTGCGACTCCATGGACTGTAGCCTGCCAGGCTCCTCTGTCCATGGGAGTCTCCAGGCAAGAATACTGGAGTGGACTGCCATTTCCTTCTCCAGGGGATCTTCCCGACCCAGGAATCGAACCCGGGTCTCCTGCATTGCAGGCAGAACTTTACCCACTGAGCTCTCTTGTAGGTGGAGTGATACTCTGGGTTTTGGACCACTGCGGGGACAAGGCAGGGAAGCACTTGTCTAGGACGGCCGGGTCCCAGTGGAGGAGAGGCTGCTCTCTGCCAGGCCTCCGATCCACCTGGGCTCCTTGCACGGCTGCCAGCGGCCCTCCTGGAAGACCACGGGCACGGCTGAGGCATCACTCCTTGCAGAGCCCTTGGCTGTCCATCCTTGCCAGACAGCCTTCCTTTTTCCAATCCAGCCCCCTGTCCATAAACACTCCACAGGTCACTGTTTCTTTGTGCCCATGGAGAGGACCCCAACTCATGTTTATTCAGTGAGTACTGCCCTTACTATGGACTTCCCTTGTGGCTCAGCTGGTAAAGAATCTGCCCCCAGTGTGGGAAACCTGGGTTCGATCCCTGGGTTGGGAAGATCCCTTGGAGAAGGGTTAGGTACCCACTCCAGTATTCTGGCCTGGAGAATTCCACGGACTGTGTAGTCCATGGGGTTGCAAAGAGTTGGACACAACTGAGTGACTTTCACTTACTTGTCTAGTGACTATTTTGGGAGTGTGAACTCATTTTCTTTGAGGATTAGAGTCATATTTTACTTTGAATCTCTTCTTAACCCTCCCTCTCTTCCCACCTCAACCCTCAGCAGACAAACTGAGCACAGACTAAGTATCCACTCAATACTGCTGGTTTTTAGAGCCAGGGTGGCTCTGGTGAGGATGGAATATTGGTCCTGACAGCTCCCGCCCCCAGGGATGGAGACGGGGGAGAAAACCCCTTTGAAGCCCAGGCTCTGTTCAAGGACCGCAGCTCTATCTGAAGTAGGCCCTGAATGGACAACAAAGATATCAGCAATTCATATTTAAAAGGTAGAAAACACATTTATATAGTGTGCAGGGCTCATTCATTTGCTTCCAGATCAGGAAAGTTTCTATTCTATTAAAAAAAAAAAAGTTGTAAACGTCATCAAATGTCTCTGGTGAACTTTGGCAAGTTCCTTAACTTTCTTGAGCTTCGCTTTCCTCATCTACAAAGTGGAAATGATAACTAGCCTACCCACTAGGGTTTCTGGGAGGAAAAATTAGAGTATGTGTATAAACCATTTAGCCTAGCATGTAGAAAAGAGTAGTAATGATTGCAATTATATTTCCTATCATCGTTACTGTCCCATTAAACTAGTATGTCCTAGGGTCTAAGTGGATTGTTTGGTAGTACCTAAGATAATTATCAGTGGTACACTGATTGACTTTTGAAAAGCTTTAATGTGTGCTAGAAAAAGTATAATTTTATTATATTTATGATTTTATGGATATTGTTTCTATTTATCTATTTCTATATATTAATTACACACCACCCTTGACCTTTGTGGCTTCATACGATGGTGACTTTTGCCATTTATCTGGGTCTGTGAACTGGATCAGGCTCGGCCAGCTGGCCATGCCCGTCTGCACTCACACGTCTGGCATCTGCGCTGGGCTGGCTGGAGCAGCTGGGGCTCGGTCGGGAAGCTCTCTCCTTCTGCCTGTCTCAGCCAGGCAGCTGGACTTCTTTGCATGGTGGATCGGGGCTCCAGGTTTTCCAAAAGGACAAGTCCCACTGTGCAAGTGCCTGTTAAGACTCTGCTTACGTCCTACTAGCTAGGCTCCCATTGGCCCAAGCAAGTCACATGGCCAAGTCCAGAGTCGGTGTGGGTGGAACTGCACAAGGGTGTGAATCCTGGAAGGTGCAGTCCTCTGGGGTTCAGTCCCTGGGTTGGGAAGATCCCCTGGAGAAGGGAAAGGCTACCCACTCCAGGATTCTGGCCTGGAGACTGTATAGTCCATGAGGTCGCAAGGAGTCGGACACGAATGAACCACGTTCGCTTTTCACCCTAGTAAGAATGTACACCGGGATCTGAAGCAGCCTGGCTCCTGAATCTGGTCTAAATCATCAGGCAGACCTCCTCACGCAGAGTGTTTTAGTTATTTGTCTGCAAACTTAAGGAATTAGGTCAACAAGAATTCTTCTCCATTCATTGACTCTGTGGGCTCTGAATTCGGATCAATCACAGCACAGCGGTGTGCCCCTGGACTTCCCCATGCCCTCCTCCAGGGATCTTCCCAACTCAGGAATCAAACCCTGATTCTTATGTCTCTTGCATTGACAGGTGACTTCTTTACCACTAGCACCACCTGGGAAGCCGCCCCCATTATCAAGGCTCCCCTCCCCTCCCAGGGGTACATTTGTTATAACTGATGAATGTACACTGACACATCTTGAACACCCATAGACAGCAATTGACACTAGGGCTCCCTCACTGCAGTTCTATGGGTTTGGATGAATGAACAGTGACATGTATCCATCATTATGGTATTGTATGGAGCACGTTCACTGCCCCGTAAATCCTCCACGCACTGCCTCTTCATCCCTCTCTCCCACTAACCCCTGGCAGTCCCTGATCATCTTACTGTTTTCATAGCTTTTCCTCTTCCAGAACACCATATAGTTATGATCACAGGGTGCATGACCTTTTCAGGCTGGCTTCTTTTGGTTAGGAATTTGCATTTAAGTTTCCTCCCTGTCTTTCCATGGCTTGATACCTCATTTCTTTTTAGTGCTGAATAATCTTCCATTGTCCGGATGTACCACAGTTTATTTATCCTTCCAGCTACTGAAGGACCTCTTAGTTGCTTTCAAGTGTTGGCAATTACGAATAAAGCTTCTATAAACATCTGTGCAGGTTTCTGTGTGGACAGACATTTTCAACTCATTTGGGTCATTACCAAAGAGCATAACTGCTAGGCAGAATTTAAGGTTTTACAGTTAAAACAACATTCGGTAAAAAATATTAGATTGAGCCATATGAAATCTCTGATTTTGTAGATTGTGTCCAGATTTCGGTAGCTTTATATAGTTTAACCTAAATAGAATTCTGGAGTAGGAAATAGCAGCCCAATCCAGGATTCTTGCCTGGAGAATCCCATGGACAGAGGAGCCTGGTGGGCTACAGTCCATGGGGTCATAAAGAGTTGGACATGACTGAGTGACTTATACATAACCTAATATGTATAATAGAATATATAGTATAATATGAAGGTTTCTAAAATGACATGCTGATAACTGAAGTTTGGGAACTGTCTAATTGGAGTATTTTATCTTCTGGGGGTTTTCATTTCTTCGTGTCTTTGTTTGACCAAAACATGGAAGATGCTTATTTAGACCATTTGTTTTATTGTTGATGACAGAGGTGATCTGTAAATAGTTGATGTGAGCTACAGCTTGTCAGATGTCCATTGAATACATCCATTCATCAAAATTCCTTGGCCTAAGGGACCACACACTTCCAGGTTTATTGCAAATCAGGAACTCGGAGAGCTGGCAGAACTTTGATCTGTATAGGGAGAACGTCTTTGTTTTTTTTTTAATCCCAATAGCAAGAATATTTTCCACATTATTAGATATACCAACAGAAACCCCATCAGCTTGGTGGGATGTTAAGACCATTTTCTGGCAGGAGTTGGTGCAAGAAACTGGAAAATCATTGGATCATTTGAATTGAATCATTGAACATTGAATCACTGGAACATTTGGTGGAATGTACATCTGAGGAGGTTGTTCTCCAAAATAAACTGCCCAACAATTAGTGAGATTTTGTCTTGGGCTGGGTTCTGATGATGAATCAGAACTTCAGAGATATTGAAGATCTGATTTAGACACGTTGCAGAGTATTATTTTGTATTTAGTCTCTGCTAGATCAAAAAAATTTCCATCACCGCCCTGGTTGCTTTTCAGCCTGGCAGTCCACTGTAGTGGAAAGCTTGTAACCAAATTGGGCAACGTCACCCTGTGGACCTCCAATAAAATATTCCATTGTTGTTTGAAGGTTTGGAATTGGTAAAAATAATTTTAGAGCTCCTTTCTTTCATCTTGATTCTTTCTACGCAAGTGTTCCAAATGGAGTCAACACCAAATCCAAAAAACAAAACAAAAAACCTCAAGCTATTTTCCAATAGGATTTCCTGAAGGAATGCTTCAAAAGGTCTGGCTATGTCCATGATGGCTTAAGTCACATGCCTCCCTTAAGCCTCAATAATCGTAGTTGCCTCACACTCTCAGTAGCTTCTCAAGTTATTTTGGCTGCTCAACCCTGACCGTTAAATAGAAACTTGATGATAGAAGAGGGTTCATTATGTGTGCAAACGTATTTTCTTCAGCTAATCACTGAAAAGCAGACTTGAAGGTATTCAGAGGCCCAGAACAATACTGTCAAAGCTAATTCAATCCCTCACAGGTCAAGGTTTGTGACCACGGCTCTAGCCTTTGTCAGACAAACAAATGCATAGCACTTCTGTGTGCATCTTTTCTGCACATAAAAATCACACCTTAAAATAAGTGGGCATTGATTTCTCTTGCTCTGTCTGCATTAATCTTCAGCCCTTTCTCTGGGGATAATGCGGAAATAGTGTTGCTCTTCCCTGGCCAAGAACTCAAGCGCACTTCTTTCTGCTACAATGTTTTAATAAGCACGAGCTCAGATCACAAGCTTAGTACTCCATCGTGACAGGTTGAATTTTAATATCACATCATTTTTCTCTTATTTAGATGTCTCCAAATATCAGTGCATTCATTTAGGGATCATGTTTTCAGAAACATAAATTTATATTTGTTTTATATACAATTATTCTTAATTTTTCTTGTTCTTAATACAAGTTAAATAGAAATGACAGATATGATTCCTTTGGACCATCAGAATGGTCTTGGTTTAACACCTTCTTCATATGGAAGGATGTCTACATCCATACTTAACATAATGTAACCAAAGCAAGAATATGCAGAATAATAATAATGCTTCCTCAGAAATGGCACAATGCTTCCTCCCCCCCAATTAATGGCAAGTAGAACTAAAGTTGCCTAGTACAATGGTCTTCCTCTGTCATAGCTTTAACTAATGAATCTTGTAAACCTAGCAGAGAAAAATATCTGTAATTTCTTATCATAAGCATATAAGGTGAAGTGACCTTGCATGCTTGATTACCAATTAAAAGATGCAAATAAATAGTCACATCATGTTTCACAATGCCAGCCATCTGTTCTCAAACCCAGTGGATTCTTCTTCCCTACAAGACACAGTTAAGTGAAAGACAGTCTAAAGCAAATTGTAGGTTTTATAGCCAGTATCAGGTAAGAAAACACACCACATATATTGATATTTGAATGTTACTACTTGGAAATTATAGTATTGCTCTTCCAAAGTGATTGCAAAACATGCTTCGTTTAATACCCAGAAGTCATAAAGTAGGAAGTGAGGGTACTCCATGCTCATATCCACCTTAGACTCTTTGTCATTTGGCACGTATATATACATTTATTATCCTTTGGTGTCTCTTATGTGAATTTGCTTTTGACATAATTTTTAGCTTGATTTTCATCATATGCTTTTTAGTATTTTGTTTATTCATCTGGCTGCACCAGGTCTTTACTGCAGCATGCGGGATCTTTAGGTGAGGTGTGTGGACCCTTCGTTGTGGCATGCGGGCTCCAGTGCCCCGACCGGGGATGGAACCTGGGCCCCCTGCTTTGGAAGCATGGAGTCTTAGCCACTGGACCACCAGGGAAGTTCCTACGTGAATTTATTGTCCATTTCTTTTGCTCATTTGAAAAAATAAATTGTACTTTTTTTTCTTACTGATTATTAAGTGCTAAGTCGCTTCAGTCGTGTCCTGCTCTTTGCGACCCCATGGACTGTATTCCACCAGGCTCCTCTGGCCCTGGGGCTCTCCAGGCAAGAATACTGGAGTGGGTTGCCATTTCCTTCTCCAGGGGATCTTCCCAACCCAGGGATCGAACCCTGGTCTCTTACGTCCCCTGCACTGGGAGGCAGGTTCTTTATCACTAGCGCCACCTGGAAGCTGTTTATATGGAATACTTTGCTACGTTAGATTTGTAGGTAAGAGACAGACTGTCCTGAGCAGTAAACAAGCCTTGTGGAGACAGAAACAGGAATAGACCCTCTACTGAGCAGTACTTTTTATGCAAGGCACCCTATGGGTACCACTTTGATGGAGCAGTTTACCAATTCTTTTAGGGAATGCTCCACTGAAAGGCTGGGTACGGGGACTAATTTCACCCACATCTTGGCTCAGTTGTTCTGGGGAGCAATACGGTTTAGCATTGAATTTGTTCGCTAGTAGAAATTGCCAGCACGGTTGTACTTTACAAAAATACCGGCTCCCCCAATAAGGAAGCGGAGAACACATGGGCTGCATCCAGTGACCTCCTTCCAAAGAGTGCAGAATGGAAGGAGGGAAGTAACCTTGCTTCAGATAAGCAGAGCAAACACTGCCTCGGCCATGGGATCAAGGTTTACAACAGTGATAAGTGATGCTGACGAAGGCATCCTTGAGACACTGTGATGAGATGGGTGCTTTATTTCTGTGGTCTTCCTCCCCAAAATGGATAACCACAGTCTAACTGCGACCCCGGCCAAACTGAGGGCTATTCTACAGAGTATCTGATGGGTGCTCCTCAAAACTGTCATGGTCATCAAAAACAAGAAAACGAGATCAGTTGTCAGAGCCCAGAGGAGGCTATGGAAACACAGATGCTAAATGAAATGAGGTATCCTGCCTAGGATCCCAGAATAGAGAAAGGGTATAAGAAGAAACGAAGAAAATAAAAATAAAGCGTGGAGTTTAGTTAACAGTATTGAATCACTATGGGTTCATGAATCGTGACAAATGTACCATAATATTGGGTTGGCCAAAAAGTTCCTTTGGGTTTTTCCATGAGATGCTGCGGAAGACATGAAGGAACTTCTCGGTCAACCCAATAAGACAGTATGCCAATAATAGGGGGTTGGGTGCGGGGCATAGGGAACTCTCTGTACCATCCTTGTAAATTTCCTCTAAATCTAAAACTGAAGTTAAATGTTTGTTAAGAAAAAAACAATCATTTCTTCAGTGAAGCCATAAAATTCTCACCTGACTTAAGCTGGTTGTGACTATATCACCCTCAACCCTGAGCCTGAACCTTATTAGTCTAAAAGCATCTGGACTAAACAAAGTCTAACTTGCGGTGAGTTTTCAAGAAGGTTGATGTTGGCAGTCTCCAGGACTGCCTGACCGGATGGGTGGGAATACTGAGCCGTATTGGAAACCATAGCGATGACTCCATCAAACCATTTCATTTTACAGAAGAAACCGCAGCCCAGAGGGAAAGAGGCATTCCGGTCAGCTCCTGCAAATACCAAGTCGGAACCAAGTTCTGTTTCCTAACTCAGGGTTTGTTCTCCTATCACGTGCCTCTTCCTAAGTCTTTCTGCATAACTCAAAAGTCCCTCCAGTTACTGCCATTTTGGGGTTTTCCTGTTTTGTTCAAAGACTGATAGGAGCGCCACTAACCTAAACGTTATGGGCTTCCCCAGAGGGTGAGTGGTAAAGAATCCACCTGCAATGTAGGAGCTACAGGAGATGCATGTTCGATCCATAGGTCGGGAAGATCCCCTGGAGAAGGGCATGGCAACCCCCTCCAGTATTCTTGCCTGGAGAATCCCATGGACAGAGGAGCCTGGCAGGCTGCAGTCCATGGGTTCACAGAGTCGGACGCGACTGAGCAACTTAGCGTGCATCCTGAATATTGTATAAAAGTGAGACAACACAGGAAATCTGTGAGCAAGTTGAGTTACATCTGAATCCCACCTGCCTTATCATTTCTGGACCTCAGTCCTCAGGTACAAAATGGTTGCTATAATCCCCATCTCTCAGGTTAAATGAGATCCTGTGTATGAACCGAGTACAGAGTCTGGCTGTGGAGCGGAGGGGCCTCACAACTGAGTTTCCTTTCACAAGGACATAAGCTTGTATACACCAGTGGCTGCAGGCAGGATGTCATGGGCCCTTAAAGAACACAGATGAACTGGGTAGTAATTATATTCACGGGAGCTTTTCCTGACCGGGGCTTTCCCATAGAATCAGCCACTTGCACAGACCTTCTTTCTCACCACAAATTGGTCTCCCTTAGCGCCGAGGCTTGCTAATGGGGAGAGACTGCACTGTTATATGGCAAATTAGTTCATGGGTTCGAGGGACAGCCCCCTCCTGCAGGGGCCTGGGAGACAGCGGCCTGAATGCAGGTGTCATCATTAGGTTACTTTTTTTTTTTTAACTTCAGGCTGGGAGAAATGCAATCTGAAGCTTTGAAATGTTTATCTCTGCCTCTAAATATTACATTGAGACTGAACTGTCTCTTTTCCCCAAAGCTGACAAAAACTAAGATCTGCGTTACAGATGGCTTTAATAAGGATGCTCTGTCTTTCGTTTGCATTTTAAAGCCAAAGGCAGGTGGTGCTGTCTGTGAGTCCTCTGGGGGTGGGGGGTGCTGTCTTTGGTAGCCAGCCCCCAATACCCTCCCCTGTCACAGAGTCAAGCTCAGAAACGCAGTGAGACAAGCCTTCGTTGGATAGTTAGTCAGAATTTAACAGATTTTTCAAAAGGAATGACTTAGCGGCTTTCCTTGTGAAGTTCTTAGAGAAGGAGAACCCTTCTTCGTCTTAGTTTGGATTCTTGCTGCAGGCACTCTGAGGCAGGACTGGGGGGCAGGTGACCCCAGAGAGCAGAACTCAGGGAGGAGGGAGGCAAAGTGAGAAAGCCCAGGGAAAGGTGTGTGAAGGAGCCGCCTCATTTCTGCAGGTCTGTCTTTGGCGTCTCTCTAAGGAACCATGTCAAGCCCGTGTCACACACGTCTTAGATTTTTCCCCTGGGAGGACGCAGATGCTGGAGCTCTTCCTCACTGAATTCTGCCCTCCTGAAGGTTTGGAGGTTGCCTCCGGCAGCATCACCTCGCCATCGCGGCTTTGGGCTTTTGTGCACAGCTGTGTGTCCTTGACAGGCTCAGAGAAGGCAGACCAGAGGATCAGGGTTAATGCCCTTGATGTGAGTTTATAGGCATGGAACTGTCCACCATGGCTGCACTGGGTCAGAAGGAACGAGGGGCTTCAGCAGGCTGCATTTTGGCATCGACTACCACGGTACATTCTAGAACTGTGCTCTCCAATACTGTAACTACCTGCTACATTTAAATTAGTTAAAAATTCAGAGTCTCAGTCACGGTGGCCACATTTCAAGCTAAGCACTTGAGTTAGCAGTCTCATGTGGCCCGTGTCTATTGTACTGGATAGAGTAGACATAGAACATTTCTGTCATTGCAGAAGGTTTTGTTGAGCTGTTCTAGGAGATCATTGGCTGAGTGTCTTTAGTTCCGTAGGTCCCTGACAAACTAGTGTGAGCTGAATATCTAGTAGTCAGGATAGGCCAGGCTTTGCTGAAATAACAAATGACCTCCAAGCCTTCGTGGCTTCAGATAACAAAGGTTTACTTCTTACTCAAACTGTGGGATCCAGGTTGAGACAAAAAACCACCATGTCAATCGTGGAATGGATAACAGAGGAAAAGGGAGTGAGTCTTATACGAATAACTAATGGGCCAACCAGAAATGACCTGCTGTTCCCATGTATGAGTCATGGAATCCTACCACACTGTGACGGATTAGGAATTTCGAAGAGGAAAATTGGGTCTCAGCAAGTGGGTCTGTTGACTAGTTCTGCTTATACAGTCGCTTTCTCTTTTACTTCCTTGAGCATCTACTCAGCAGACATTTAAACATCTGCCAGGCATGCTGGTGAGCCTGGGGGTATAGAGCCTGGATAAAGGCAAGCTTCTTGCCTTATGGAGCTCACTTACCATTTGCTGGTAAATGGCCATTACAGAGCCGTTACAGCGAAGGGGTAAGTATCCTCGTAAGGAAAGAACAGGATGCTTCACTATCAGCAAAGCAAGCAGTTGCTATGCATATCGATGAGACTGCTAGAACTGTGACTGTCTGTCCAAATCGAGTCCTGACCGTCACGAAGACAGGGAAGTGAGGGTGTCTGTGCATCCCTCCCTCCCCTTCCATTCCCACAGTCAGTCCATTCCCGAATGAGACCCAAATGAGGTGTGGGCCCTGCCGAGTGGGGGCCATGACACCACAGCTTGGGCAGGGCGCGGAGGTCACGGGGACTTGCTCTGGGGACCTGCTGGCACCTCACAGCATCACCACGGTGCTGGGCGCCAGCCTTCCCAGCACAGAGCCGCAGCCGGGTAGCGGGCCTTCTGGACGTCCCCCCGAGGAAGTCAAACAGGACCAGCCAAGGGCCACCTGAGGGAGTGCCCTGGCCTAGAGGGTGGAGGAAGCAGGGAGCTGTGGCGGGGGGCGGGGGGGCCGCTTCCTGCCCTCCACTAGCTTCTCCATGGCTGTGGGCACCCTGCCCTTGGGCACTCACCTGCCTGTCCTCAGAGCAGGACGTGGGGCTAAACGTCCTAGCTCAGTTCCTGTCTTCCGGTTTAGAGGATGTCTACAAGGCACAAGGTCATTCAATTCTATTTTTTAAAATTCAGTTCAGCTCAATTGCCCAGTCGTGTCTGACTCTTTGCAACCCCATGGACTGCAGCACTCCAGACTTCCCTGTCCATCACCAACTCCCAGAGTTTACTCAAACTCATGTACATTGAGTCGGTGATGCCATCCAGCCAACTCATCCTCTGTCATCCCCTTCTCCTGCTGCCTTCAATCTTTCCCAGCATGAGGGTCTTTTCCAATGAGTCAGCTCTTCCCATCAGGTGGCCAAAGGATTGGAGTTTCAGCTTCAACATCAGTCCTTCCAATGAACACCCAGGACTGATCTCCTTTAGGATGGACTGGTTGGATCTCCTTGCAGTCCAACTTATTTATTTGGCTACCCTAGGTCTTAGTTGGGACATGTGGGATCTAGTTCCCTGATCAAGGGTCAAACCCAGGCCCCCTGCATTGGGAGCATGGAGTCTTACCCACTGGACCACCAGGGAAGTCTCTAAATTAAATGATGTATCTTTTTCTGTATTTTTTTCTGCATTTCAACCCATTCATTCAAAATAGACCTGCAAGGAGGCAACTCAGTGGTTAAGCACCTGGGCTCTGGGACCAGACTTCCTGGGTTTGCATCTCGGCTCTGCCACTGGACAAGTTACATAACGTTCTGTGCCTCAGTTTCCTTATCTGTAAAATGGGAATAAAAACTGTCCCTGCTTTGGAATGGAATATATGATAGATGGATACAGGTAGCTTATTCACTTCATTGTGCAGCAGAAGCTAACACGAAATTGTAAAGCAGCTATACCCCAATTAAAAAATAAATAAATAAGATAAATAAAACATATGACAAAATTTAAAAGTTAATAAATAAAAAGCAAACATAGGAAAATGGTCCCCACGTCACATGGCGGTTGTGAGAAGTGCGTTGGTTACTAGGCACACAGCGCAGAGCACGGGGCCAGGTGCTTGGTAAGCATGTGGATGAGTGGTCGGGTTAACCTTATGATTGTTCCTGAGTGCCTGCCCATGTGCTCAGCCACACACACTCTGGGTCGGGGCTGGGGAAGTGCACTGTCAAGCAGGGGACCCTGGCGGTGCTCGTGGCCTGGCTTCAGGTCTCTGATCCATCACTCACCAGCTGCAGGACGTTGGGTGAGTTAGGAAGCTCTCCAGGTTTCCCGGGTCAAGTGTGGATAAGGACTCAGCGGTTTTTGAGAGGACTTCAGCGTTCAGCCCTGAGGGACCCTCGACAGGACCCGGCCGTAGAGGTAACTGTAGGGAGAGGAGAAGAAATGGAGTGGATGTACGAGGAGGGAAGGCGAGTGTGTACTGGAGGACTATGTCTGAGAAGAGCCAGAGGGCAGCAAGAACAAGGGGCCTTGGGAAGGAAGAGGGGACGGACAATGTGGTCTCAGAAAGCTTCCTGTAGGAGGAGGTGTCATGGCAAATGGGCCTTAAGGGTGGATCAGGCAGGGAAGGAGGGAGGAAGCATTCCAGCTGGAGGAAGGGATGCCGGGCCCTGGACACCAACGTATCTTATTGGTTAGATGAGCAGCTCACTTGTTGAAGGGTTCTGAGCTGGAGGGTAACCTTTAGGTCACTGGGCTCGAAGACAAGCAATGAATTTGAGTCAGTTCTGGTGAGGTAGACAAACCTACAGCCTATTATACAGAGTGAAGTAAGTCATAAACAGAAAGACAAATATCATATGTTGATGCATAAATACGGAATCTAGAAAGACGGTACTGGTAAACGTACCTACAGGGCAGCAGCGGAGAGGCAGACATAGAGAACAGACTTTTGGACACAGTGGGCGAGAGAGAACGTGGGATGATTTGAGAGACGCGCAAGGAAACATATATATTGCCATATGTAAAATAGATAGCCCGTGGGAATTTGCTGTCTGACACAGGGAACCCACATCTGGTGCTCTGTGACAACCTAGATGGGTGGGATGGGGAGGGTGGTGGGAGAGGTGTACAAGAGGGAGTGGACATGTGTATACCTGCGACTGATTCATGTTGATGTGTGGCAGAAACCAGGACAATATTGTAAAGTAATTAGCCTCCAATTAAAAATAAAGTTAAACTTAAAAAGGGGAAGGTAACCGTACAGAGTGTTGGGGCCAAAAATGTATCTGCAATAGAGGAGACAAAAATAATATAATGACCTTTAAAGCACTTGCTATGTGCCTGGCACTATCCTAAGTGTGTTCATGGGTTAACTTTTTTTTTTTTTAATAGCCATCTGATTGGATGAGTACTCTTGTTATCTTCAAGTTACAGATGGCACAGAGAGGTTAAGACACTGCCGAAGGTCACACAGAAGGAAAGTCTAGATCCAGGATTCAAACCCAGACATCCTGGCTGTGTACTTTTTGAGATGCTTTGTGGGCATTTGGGAAGGAGTTGTTGTTCAGTCACTTAGTCGTGTCCAACTCTTTGCAGCCCCATGGACTGAAGCACGCCAGGCTTCTCTGTCCTTCACTATCTCCAGGAGTTTGCTCAAACTCATGTCCATTGAGTCGGTGATGCCATCCAGCTATCTCATCCTCTGTCATCCCCTTCTCCTCCTGCTCCCAATCCCTCCCAGCATCAGGGTCTTTTCCAATCAATTGGTTCTTTGCATCAGATGGTCAAAGTATTGCAGCTTTAGCTTCAGCATCAGTCCTTCCAATGAATACCCAGGACTGATCTCCTTTAGGATGGACTGATTGGATCTCCTTGCAGTCCAAGGGACTTTCAAAAGTCTTCTCCAACACCACAGTTCAAAAGCATCAATTCTTTGGCACTCAGCTTTCTTTATAGTCCAACTGTCACATCCATACATGACCACTGGAAAAACCATAGCTTTGACTATACTGACCTTTGTCAGCAAAGTGATATCCCTGGTTTTTAATACACTGTCTAGATTTGTCATAGGTTTTCTTCCAAAGAGCACATGTCCTTTAATCTCATGGCTTCAATCAACATTCAAGTGATTTTGGAGCCCAAGAAAATAAAGTCTGTCACTGTTTCCATTTTTTCCCCATCTATTAGCCATGAAGTGATGGGACTGCATGCTATGATCTTAGTTTTTTCAATGTTGAGTTTTAAGCCAGCTTTTTCTCTCTTCTCTTTCACTTTCATCAAGAGGCTGTCTAGCTCCTCTTCACTTTCTGCTATTTAGGGTGTTGCCATCTGCATATCTGAGGTTATTGATATTTCTCCCGGCAATCTTGATTCCAGCTTGTTTGCAGGAGGAACAATATACAGTACTTGAGAAATGATGCTGCTCCAAAAAGAGATAATGTAAGAGAGATTTAAAGAATAGCCAGAGTGTTTGTTGTGAGATGGGATGTCTAGGTCTCTGGAGCAGCAGAGAAAGAGGACCTATGAGTTAAGAAGAAAGAAAGTGAAGTCATTCAGTCGAGTCTGACTCTTTGTGACCCCATGGATTGTAGCCCACGAGGCTCCTCTGTCCATGGGATTTTCCAGGCAAGAATACCAGAGTGGGTTGCCGTTCCCTTTTCCAGGGGATCTTCCTGACCCAGGTCTCCCGCATTACAGGCAGACTCTTTACCATCTGAGCCACCAGGGAACCTTATGAGTGTAAGGGGGCAGGGAAATCAGGGCAGTTGAGGGATCTCCCAGGAAACAGCTTAAGATGTTCACACCCACGGAAGTGCAGAAAGGCAGGTGGCAGAGGGGTAGTACTTGTTAGGGGCTTACAGAGAGGAAGCAGGCTTTTGAAACAGTGTCCCTGACCACACAATCTAATAAAAGTTACGTTGTGCACATTCTCTGGGAAGGCAGGGTAGCTGGAATCAGGCGGGCTGGATGCTAGTCCATGGTCTGCCATCCTGGCTGTGGGACTTCGGGGGGCTCATCTACCCTCTCTGTGTCTCAGTCTCCCCTTTTGACAAACAGGGTTACTTACTTCATAGAGTCATATAAGGACCGGATCTTTTAGTTTATGGAGCGGGCTTGGGATAGTCGACACTCTGCAAGTATTGGGCTTCCCGGGTGGCTCAGTAGTAGAGAATCTGCCTGCCAGTGCAGGCAACTCGGGTTTGATCCCTGGGTCGGAAAGATCCCTGAAGACAGAAATGGCAACCCACTCCAGTATCCTTGCCTGGAGAATCCTATGGACAGAGGAGCCTGGTGGGCTCTAGTCTGCGGGATTGCAAAGAGTTGGACATGGTTGAGGGACCAAAACCACAACAACGATGCAAGTGTTGACTCTTATTATCGTTGTCATTATTGTTCCTGAAATCCCAGAAGCCTTGACAGCCTAGGACAGAGAAAAGGTCTGGGTGTGGCCAGTGGTCTAGGCCACTCTAGCCTGAGTCCCACAGTCTGGTGGCTTGAGTGCGAGATAGTCACGAGGCTCCTGTTTGGAAATGTGAGAAAACGAATCTCCCTTTGGTCAACGAACTTCCTCCTTTTTGTAGTGGCCGATTCTGGAATCTCCAGGGAAGTTTTCAGATTCACATTCCTATTGTGAGAACGAATGTGTGCAGCAGAGTGCTTACGAGTAAGATACCAAGGCCTGGGAAAACACAGAGGCTTATAAAAAGCACCAGAGGCATTTACAGAGGAACTCGGTGAATCCGTGCTTCTAACCACAGATGCTGCCACCCCCTCATCGAGGTTTCACTTGGTGTAAAAGCTTCCCCCCAAATTTCCCGTTTCAGGGCGGACATTCTATCACGTGAAAATCTTCCCCTTCCCCCTCCGCCCCCACCCCAACTCCGGGGCATTAGAGCTTCTACTCATGAAAACATCAAAGATAATGGGACAGGTAACCAACAGACATGCCTCCCTGATGGAGTGATGTCACACTGATTGCCTTTTCATTTAGAGAGCACTCTGCCTGTTTAAGATGTCACTCAATCAGTTGATAAGTGTTCACTGTATCAGTAGGACTTCTGAGTCAATCTGTCAGCATCTCAGATGGGAATTCCAGAGGCACCATCTTTAATGCGGGAGAGCCATGTGAGAGACCCGGGTCTATCAGCCTGGGTTGTTGGAACTGGTAAAATTTGGGGGTGTGGGAGAAGATGTACCCCTGAGTCTCTAGGGCACACCCCCACAGGCTTCTTCTACTCATTAAAGACTACTTGGATGTACAGATCCTTCTTATGAGAACGCATACCCAGGGAATCCCCTGGTGGTCCAGTGGCTAAGACGCTAAGGTCCAGTGGGGGGCCTGGGTTTGGTCCCTGGTCTGGGAGCTGAGGATCCCACATGCCGCAACTGAGACATGAGCGGCCAAATAAATAAATCAATTAAATCAAATATTAAAAAAAAAAAAAGACTGCATGCCTAGGGTATTCCCTGGTGGTTCAGTGGTTAGGACTCTGCGCTTTCACTGAGGGCCCAGATTCAGTCCCTGCTAAGGGAGCTAAGATCCTGCAAGCTGCACAGTGTGGCCAAAAATAAGTAAATAAAAATAAAAGTAGAGATTTAAAATTTTTTAAATTTAAAAATGTTTAAAAAATGCATGCCTATTCACCTTATGAGAATTCATGCTGGGGTATCTCCCACCACTGGGCTGGATCGGGACCTCCAGGGCTGCCTGAGTATCCTGAAGCCAGGGCAGAGGTGGGAAAGTGTTGTGGAGAAGGGCAGGCTCCAGCCCTTGTGACCCTCCACGCTGCCACTGAGAGGGGACCACTTGGGGAACTTTGTAAGTCAGTTTAGTTCAGTTCAGTCGCTCAGTCGTGTCCAACTCTTTGCCACCCCATGGACTGCAGCATGCCAGGCCTCCCTGTCCGTCACCAACTCCGAGTTTACCCAAACTCATGTCCATCGAGTCAGTGATGCCATCCAACCATCTTCTCCCACCTTCAATCTTTCCCAGCATCAGGGTCTTTTCCAGTGAGTCAGTTCTTCGCATCAGGTGGCCAAAGTATTGGAGTTTCAGCTTCAGCTTCAGCATCAGTCCTTCCAATGAATATTCAGGACTGATCTCCTTTAGGATGGACTGGTTGGATCTCCTTGCTGTCTAAGGGACTCTCAAGAGTTCTCCAACACCACAGTTCAAAAGCATCAATTCTTCAGTGCTCAGCTTTCTTTATAGTCCAACTCTCATATTCATACATGACCACTGGAATAACCATAGCCTTGACTAGATGGACCTTTGTTGACAAAGTAATGTCTCTGCTTTTTAATATGCTGTCTAGGTTGGTCATAGCTTTTCTTCCAAGTAGTAAACGTCTTTTAATTTCATGACTGGGCAACTTTGCAAATAGATTACAAAATACGGGCTTGAATGAAGGAGAGGATTTTGGTGTCTTTAAAAATCAGTCCCTAAAAAAAAATAAAAAAAGATAAAAATAAAAATCAGTCCCTTAGAGATGCAGCTGCAAGCTGAGGAATGGTAAGGATCAGAGGCCACCACCGTCCCCGGGACTGGGCAGGGATGTGTCTTCCCTAGATGTTCCAGAGGGAGAGTGGTTTTGCCCACACTTGATTTCGGACTTACGATAAAATTCTATTATTCCAACAGCCCCCAGATTAATCACTGGGAGGACCCTCGTTGACTTCATAAGCACTGATGTCTGAGGTTCTGCATCTTGGCTGCAGGTTGGAGTCCCCCAGGTAGACTTGACAAGTTCAGATGCTCAGGCATCCCTCATGACAGTTAAACCAGAATCTCTGCGGGTGAGACCCAAGCATCCACAATGCAGCCAACATACACGGCGCTTGCCGTATGCCTTAATGCATGTGTGAGTGCTAAATTGCTTCAGTCATGTCTGAATCTGTGTGACCCTATGGACTGCAGCCTGCCAGGCTCCTCTGTCCATGGGATTCTCCAGGCAAGAATACCGGAGTGGGTTGCCATTTCCTCCTCTAGGGGATCTTCCTGACCCAGGGATCCAACAGGAGTCTCCTGCGTCACCTGCCTTACAGGCAGATTCTTTACCACTGAGCCACCAGGGAAGCCTGTGCCTTCTGTGTATCCACACATTGAATCCTTGCGTCTCTCCTAGGAGAGAGGTGTGGATTCTGTTCCCGTTTTATGGATGAGAAGAGGCAGGCACAGCCAAGTCCCGTGCTCTCTGCAAGATCACGCGGCTGGTGATTCGCAGGATGTGGATTTGAACCCAGGCCATCTGGCTCCAGAGTCCACGCTCTTAGCCAGCAGGTTCATCTCCTCTTGTGACATGGGAAACATAAGTTCTTGGCAAGCCCTGTGCTGTCAAGTGGCCATGGAGCCAGGAATGGAGACCCTGTAACTACTTTCCGGGAAGCCAAGGAAAAGATCTTCCCAAGCCAGCCCACATTTATAATTAGTAATTCAAAATAATTTCTGCCAGAAAATGCAGACTTTCCCATTCCTCCCACAGACTCTCTAAGGGTGACATTTTTCAACCTTTCCTTTCTCTTCCCCATGTCCACCCCAAAATGTCGGGAGCTAGACTCCAGCCAGGATTAAGTGGAGAGGGGTTATAGTTTGTCGTTGGATCTTCTGTTTGTGGTCAAGGTCCAGTCCATTAGGCAGAAGTCTTACTGACATGTGTGCCTCGATGGAGACTTGTCATATGCTTATCTAGGTAGTCTGTTGTTACTGGTGGGGCCGAAGAACGGAAGAAACAGCATAGGATGGGAAGGCATACTCTATCTGGTCCCAGCTCCATCCCCAGACCAGCCCAGAGTTGACTCCAGGCGGCCAGCTTCACCCCCCCTTCAGGCATCTTTCGTAAAATGAAGAGAGTTGGATTCAATCTGAGGTCACATCTCAGTTCAGCCAAGAGACATGTTTTGTTTGGCCCTGACTTTCACATTTTTTTGAATTAATTGCCAACATTAAAAAATCGGAATAATTTACATCAAGTCTAGATTTCCAGCTTCTCCTGAATAACTGGAAGAGATGCTCTTGCCCTGCTGGTCCCCTAGGGAACTGCGGGCTGGCATTGAGAGCCGGCGCTCTCTTTAGACGGGGCTCTGGTCTGCAGGCTTCCCTGTCCCCCACTGGTCACTGTAGCTGTTTCCTTACCTTTTGGCCCCTGTGGGGACTAGAAATCAGGGGGTCTTCACAGTCTCCTCCAGAAGCTGAGACTCTGCCTCGACTCAGCATCTTAAAACCTGGAAGGCAAAGACAGAATCTCAGAGATTGAGGCTCAGTCAATATTTTCATGTAGAGCTAGGAACCATCCAAGTCAAACTAATAAACAGCAATGTTCTCCGAGAGATGCTTGCCTCTCACAGAGATGTTTTGTCTTCCCCCTTGACACATAACTTACAGTGTTCCACATCCTCCCGGTGCATTTTTATATTCTGGCTCATTTTTCGAAGGCAGAGACAAAACAAAAACCATAAAAGGGGATGAAGAAATTGCATGGCCAAGAGTAGAGATAATGGGATAATGCGTTCTCAGAAGGACAGTCTGAAACTGCAGAAGAACTACCTGTTCTTCAAAACAAGATAATCTGAAATAAATTCCAGGAAAATATGTCAGGTAGGTACTGAGTCTGCTGTTGTTTCCCACAGATCACATTCAATAAAACCCTCTTCTCCTGATGGGATATGAAGTTCTCAGCGAGCTGGGAGGTTTATTTAAGACATTTAAGATGACCACATAGTCACTGGAAATCACACATACATTTTTTAGATGTTGTTGACTCAGAGCTCTTCATGTGTGTATATGTGCTCAGTACCTCAGTGGTGTCTGACTCTTTGCAACCCTGTGGACTGTAGCCCACCAGGCTCCTCTGTCCGTGGGATTCTCTAGGCAAGAATACTGGAGGGGGCTGCCATTTCCTCCTCCAGGGGATCTTCCCAACCTAGGGACTGAACTCTGAACCCTCGTCTCCTGCATTGGCAGGAAGGTTCTTTACCACTGAGCCGCTTGGGAGCTCTTCATATGGGACATTAATAAAAATACAGCAGCTGGACGGTGATTCTTAGTCCCTCTGACTACTCAGTTTTCTTTTATGCATTTCCTTCATTTTTTACTGGCCTAATAATGCAAATAAAAGTAATATGAGCAAATATCAAAGAGTACAAAGATCTGAAGTGAGAAGTAAATGTCTCTTCTTTGTTGTTGTTTTTTAATTGTGGTAAAAATTTCACAACATAAAATTTACTATCTTTACTTTTAAGTGTTCAATTCAATAGTGTTAAGTGTACTTACATATTGTGTTTTCTTCATTATCTTAACCCCAGTGTTAACCACAGTTGTATTCTACGTCCTTTCAGAAAATTATACGCACATTCTTTATTATTAATACATTTTTTTTACATCTTTTAAAGTTTCTTCATCAGCATAGGTCAGTCTTGCTTGGTCTTTTTAATGACTGCCAAATATTCCATTTTAATGGATAATTGACTTAACTACTCATTATTGGATATCTAGGTTCTCTTGAGACTTTGGCTATTACTAAAAAGAAAATAATCCTATAAACAATGTCTTTGGCATACACAGTGGTGATTGGCTTATGTACAAGTGTATCCTGTGGCTAAATTCTCAGTAACCCACAAGCAGAGACATTTGTCTGGTTGACACTTCTCTATCTGAAAACAGATAAATGGTCATTTACACACCAATGCAGATGGTGACTGCAGCCATGAAATTAAAAGACGTTTACTCCTTGGAAGGAAAGTTATGACAAACCTAGACAGCATATTAAAAAGCAGAGCCATTGCTTTGCCAACAAAGGTCCCTCTAGTCAAGGCTATGGTTTTCCTAGTGGTCATGTATGGATGTGAGAGTTGGATTGTGAAGAAAGCTGAGCGCTGAAGAATTGATGCTTTTGAACTGTGGTGTTGGAGAAGACTCTTGAGAGTCCCTTGGACTGCAAGGAGATCCAACCAGTCCATCCTAAAGGAGATCAGTCCTGGGTGTTCATTGGAAGGACTGATGCTGAAGCTGAAACTCCAATACTTTGGCCACCTCATGCGAAGAGTTGACTCATTGGAAAAGACCCTGATGCTGGAAGGGATTGGGGGCAGGAGGAGAAGGGGACGACAGAGGATGAGGTGGTTGGATGGCATCACCGACTTGATGGATACGAGTTTGGGTGAACTCTGGGAGTTGGTGATGGACGGGGAGGCCTGGCGTGCTGAGGTTCATGGGGTCACAAAGAGTTGGACATGACTGAGCGACTGAGCTGAACTGAACCCACCAGGAGTTTTTAGACAGAGTAGAATCCTTATCATAAACTATAATGGCATAGAAAATAAACTGTAGCAATGACCTAGACTCTGAAATTGGATGACTAAGTCCAAATTTGGGCCCTGCCAGACTGACTGTAAGTGTTAGGTGCTCAGTTGTGTCCGACTCTTTGTGACCCCATGAACTTCTAATCTTCTAGAAGACTAGAGAAAACCCTAGTCTTCTCTGTCCATGGGATTTCCCAGGCAAGAATTCTGGAGTGGGTTGGCATTTCCTTCTCCAGGGGATCTTCCCGACCCAGGGATTGAACCTGCGTTTCCTGCAGCTCCCACATTGTAGGCAGATTCTTTACTGTCTGAGCCACCAGGGGAGTGTGACTGATTATTAAAGCCTTGGAAAATTTGCTCATAATATCACTCGCCTCAAATTGCTTTTCTGGAAAATGGGTTAATTAATAGTCATAGCTGTCTCTGAGAGTTGCTGAAGAACTAAATGCATAGTACATGATCCCTATCAAAAACTCCATGCATTAGTTATTGTTTTTAGGTCTCTTCTCTTAAATACAAAATTTAAGCCTGACATTTTAAATGTAATAGCTTACAAGAAATTTTCATTTTTAAGATTTTGAAATCCCATTGTATTTTATAATTCAATTGCCTGTTCAGTTCAGTCACTCAGTTGTGTCTGACTTTGCAACCCCATGGACTGCAGCACACCAGGCCTCCCTGTCCATCACCAACTCCCGGAGTTCACCCAAACTCATGTCCATTGAGTCAGTGATGTCATCCAACCATCTCATCCTCTGTCGTCCCCTTCTCTTCCCACTTTCAATCTTTCCCAGCCTTAGGGTCTTTTCCAATGAGTCGGTTCTTTGCATCAGGTGGCCAAAGTATTGGAGTTTCAGCTTCAGCATCAGTCCTTCCAATGAATATTCAGGACTGATTTCCTTTAGGATGGACTGGTTGGATCTCCTTGCAGTCCAAGAGACTCTCAAGAGTCTTCTCCAACACCACAGCTCAAAAGCATCAAATCTTCAGTGCTCAGCTTTCTTTATAGTCCAACTCTTACATCCATACATAACTATGGGGGAAACCATAGCTTTGACTAGATGGACGTTTGTTGGCAAAGTAATGTCTCTGCTTTTTAAAATGCTGTCTAGGTCGGTCATAGTTTTTCTTCCAAGGAGCAAATGTCTTTTAATTTCATGGCTGCAGTTACCATCTGCAGTGGTTTTGGAGCCCAAGAAAATAAAGTCTGTTATTGTTTCCCCATCTATTTGCCATGAAGTGATAGGACCAGATACCGTCATCTTAGTTTTCTGAATGTGGAGCTTTTAGCCAACTTTTTCACTCTCCTCTTTCACTTTCATCAAGAGGCTCTTTAGTTCTTCTTTGCTTTCTGCCATAAGTGTGGTGTCATCTGCATATCTGAGGTTATTGATATTTCTCCCGGCAATCTTGATTCCAGCTTGTGCTTCTTCCAGCCCAGCATTTCTCATGATGTACTCTGCATATAAGTTAAATACGCGGGGTGACAATAAACAGGTTTGACGTACTCCTTTCCTGATTTGGAACCAGTCTGTTGTCCCTGTCCAGTTCTAACTATTGCTTCTTGACCTGCATACAGGTTTCTCAGTTCAGTTCAGTCGCTCAGTCTCTCTTTTCGACCCCATCGACTGCAGTACGCCAGGCTTCCCTGTCCCTATGCCAAAGTATGGTTAAAATAGACAAAACCCATCAACATGTAAAAACTACCTTATGAAAGACCTTATCATCTGTATCCAATCAATTCTTGTTTTCCTCCATTTCCTTAAGGTTTCCCTTTCTTTGTTTTTTTTCTTACATTTGACATGGAAAATTGCACTTACTTTTCCTGACCTTATTCTAGGTCAGATAAAGCCAGAGCCTAGGGACAACCTTCAGAGAAAATAATTTTTTTGTTTGTTTGTTTTATATATGGCTGCACTGGGTCTTAGTTGTAGTGGTTGGAATCTAGTTCCCTGAATAGGGATTGACCCCAAGTCCTTGCATTGGGAGTACAGAGTCTTAGCCACCAGACCACCTGGGAAGACCTCCTAGAGAATAGTTCCTTATACATTCTAAATGTCTGCAAATATCTTCTGTTTTTGCTTGTAATCTTGACTTCACTTTGTCATGTTACCTGAAATGACTTATTTTCCTTTAATAAATGAAGCAGAGTCCAAAGGCCCCCTTCTCCCTTTGTTGCCCTGACCTGGGTCGGGGGAGGGATACAGCTTCACCCCCAGTCCATCTTCCTGGGTCACCGCTGGCTGCCTGCCTGGATATGAGGTCTCACTTGGCCTCCTGGAGCCCAAAGCATTCACTCTTGGCTCCAGACTAGCACTTCCTCTTTTTAACAGAGACCGGCTCTTCTCACCTCTCCATGGCTCTGATTAATCATCTTTTGTTAATCCTAATAAAAGATGGTTCCAGAGAAGCTACAGAAACACTGGCCGGCAAGAAGTTATTGGCAGGAAATGTGATAGGGAGGCGTGCATTCAGGTTCACGTGGAGTTTGTCCAGTGCAGTGGCTGTAGCAACTCTTGAATGAGTCTTTATCCTGGAGACTCTTACCTCCACGGGGTAACATTCAAAAGGCCCCTCAGCTCCTGGCGCTGCTCTGCGGCCACAAGAGGTCCCTGTGCCCTAGGTTGTCAGAGGCACGGTCCCTACAGTCAGGTAAGCAGTCAAGCATCTCGTAGACCCCCATCTTGGAGCCTGAGATGCAAGCTGATATGCTGGGAATAGTTACAGACGAAAAGGAACTTTGCTGTTCGGTGTTGCCTATAGTGACCCTGGAAGGGGTGCCCACCCTGGAACAGTGGCCCCAGCTGCCCTGACCTGCTCCCACTCAGCTGTGGTTAACTCCAGGGAGTGCTGGGTCTTGAGAGCAGGCTGAGGTCAGGAGGTCAGTTTCCTTTGGCGGACTCACCTTGAAAGCTAACAGAGTAGATAAACATTTATTGAGCACCTACTGTGTGCCAGGCTCTGTTCTAGAAGATCTGGGAAGGCAGTGAACAGAAAAGAGGAAGCGCCTACTTTCTAAGAGCTTATGTACCAGAAAGGGCAGTTATAAACAGACAGTATGTCTGGTAATGTTCCGCCCAGTGAAAAATAATAGAGGCAAGAAAAGTCAAGAATAACAGGAATGAGAACATGAAATAAAAGACATATTGGAAATTAATAAATAAAACTATTTGCAGATGACATCTTGCGCATAGAAAATCCTGCAGAATCCACTAAAACACGGTCAGAACTAATGAGGGTTTAGGAACGTTGCAGAATACAGGATCGACCAGATGACGCAAGACTCAAGAGTATTTGCATATACTTGCAATGAACAATCTGAAAAGGAAATTTAAAAACAATGCCATTTACAGTAGCATCAAATAGACTGGAATACTTAGGAGTAAATTTAACAAGGGCATTTCAAAACATATTCAAAGCATATTTGTCTCAGTGCCCAGGCTCTCTCTGGTCGCAGCACATGGGGGTCTCTTGTGGAGCGTGATTCCAGAGCACGTGGGCTCAATAACTGAGGTCTGCAGGCTTTAGTTGCCCTTCGATATGTGAGCACGCGGGCTCAGTAACTGAGATGTGCAGGAGTTAGTTTCCCTTTGGCACGTGAGCACGTGGGGTCTTAGTTCCCTGACCAGGGATCGAACCTGTGTTCCCTGCATTGGAAGGCAGAGTCTTAACCAACGGACAACCAGGGAAGTCCCTTGGAAAACTTAATATCGTTAAGAAGGCAATACTTACCAAATTTATCTATGACTCAGTGCAATCCCTGTCAGAACCCCAATTGGCTTCTTTGTAGAAATTTGCAAGCTGATCCTAAAGTTCACGTGAGTCCTGAATAGTCAAAATAATCTTTAGAAAGAAGAACAAAGTTGGGGGACTCACTTCCCAATTTCAAAACTTACTATAAAGCAACAGTAGTTAGACAGTTTGTGGTACTGGGTTAGGATAAACTTATAGGTCAGCTGGATAGGCATAGGAAAGAGAACGAATTTGAATATCTTCTTCCCACCATATACAAAAACTAACTCAAAATAGAGACTTAAAGGTAAAGCCACAGCTATACAACTTCCAGAAGAAAAGTAAAAGAGAAAATGAAGTCACTCAGTCGTGTCTGACTCTTTGCGACCTCATGGACTGTAGACTACCATGCTCCTCCATCCGTGGAGTTTTCCAGGCAGGAGTACTGGAGTGGGTTGCCATTTCCTTCTCCAGAGGATCTTCCCAACCCAGGGATCAAACCCGGGTATCCTGCATCGTAGGCAGATGCTTTACCATCTGAGCCACCAGGGAAGTCATAGGGGTAAATCTTCTTAATCTTGGATTTTGCATTGGATTCTTAGATATGGCACCCAAAACACAATCAACAAAAGAAAAAAAGACACATAAATTGTCCCTTATTAAAATTTAAAGCTTTTGGACTTTATTGCAAATTGAATATTTGTTAAGAGACTTAAGATCTAGAATATGTAAAGGACTCTTACAACTGAATGAGAAGAAGACAAATAACCCAGTGAAAAGATGAGCAGAGGCTCTGAATGGGCGTTTCTCCAAAAAATAGGCACAAGTGGAAAATAAGCACCTGAAAAGAGGCTCAGTACCCTTAGCCATAAGGGAAGCGCAAATCTTTTGATTTCCACATCTTTGGTTTTTCCACAAAGATATCCCACTTCGTACCCATCAGAATAGCCATCATCAGAAAGTCAGATAATAGTGTGTGGACCAGGGTTCTTGGCTTCCTTAATCAATAGAAATTATTAATAGTAAGAGGTCAGACAAGAAATTCAGGCAAGGCTTTGTTGGGGCCCCTGCTGCAGCAGGAGGGAGCAAGAGCAAGTCACAGGTTCCCTGCTCGTCCCCTAAGGGGAGCTGCAATATGAAACAGGACTACCTGAGCTTTCCAAGAGCAAGAAGCAAACACTTGTTGAATTAAAGCCAATGAGATTTCTCTTTGAGGGCAGCAGGTATTTTGACTCCAACCTATTATGCCTTTTTTCCCCCATTTTTCACAAGTACGGAGCTTCACAATACACACTACAGTGCTAGACTCTTTCAGTTCAGTTCAGTTCAGTTCAGTCGCTCAGTCGTGTCCGACTCTTTGCGACCCCATGGACTGCAGCACGCCAGGCTTCCCTGACCCTCACCACCTCCCGGAGTTTACCCAAACTCATGTTCATTGAGTCGGTGATGCCATCCAGCCATCTCATCCTCTGTCATCCCCTTCTCCTCCTGCCTTCAATCTTTCCCAGCATCAGGGTCTTTTCAAACGAGTCAGTTCTTCACATCATGTGGCCAAAGGATTGGAGCTTCAGCTTCAGCATCAGTCCTTCCAATGAGCATTCAGGACTGCTTTCCTTTGGGAGAAAATAGTTGGAAATTGACTGTTGCCTCTCGAGTTTAATTCTCCTTGCTGTTGTCTCCTTACCTAACAAGACAGTTTATGCTTTTTCGAATATTCTGATCACTTTGGGGATCATGATAGTAGAAGTGTGGGCACATTTCATAATTCCCAGAAGGCACTCAGTGAAGTTGGGCCAAAAGCCCTCCAGATATTAATGGAGGCAATCTATTCAAGTTCTAATAAATGGCACTAGACCTTCTCCCATAATTTTCCCAGTAATTGGAAGCAAAACTGTGAACAGTTCATTCAGTGGAGAAGAGCATTAGGCTGCTCTCTGGAAGCCATGAGCACTGACTGAGCTTTGCCTTAAATGTTCCTGCCTTTGCTCATTTTCTCTCTTAATTCTGCCCACTCAACCCTGTTCTCACTTTTTTGTTAGCTGGAAACTAGTCTGTGGGATCTAGAACTAAAATGGGGAGAGAGATGTTTAGGATAATCAGGATCATGTTTTATTTTTAACCCTAAGCCCACAATCCAACTCTTTTTTTTAACCCATCATATCCCGATTACAAGAAAACCCTTTGAAGATCCATAATAACAGCTCATTTTAGTTGGAAAATGAACATCCTGGCAGGCTGGAATTCCACTCCTGAGAGAATCTAAGAGCTGGACGTTAAACTTAGTGTCTACTCTTTACCCTGCACTGACTCAAATACTGTGTAAGTAAAAGCAAAGTGAAAGTGAAAGTCACTCAGCTGTGTCCGACTCTTTGCAACCCCAGGGACTGTATAGTCCATGGAATTCTCCAGGCCAGATCATGGAGTGGGTAGCCTTTCCCTTCTCCAGGGGATCTTCCCAACCCAGGGATCAAACCCAGGTCTCCCACATTGCAGGCAGATTCTTTACCAGCTGAGTCACAAGGGAAGCCCAAACACTGTGTAAGGGATTGAAAGAATACTAGTCTCTTAACATTTGGGGAAATTGGTCTGCCTTCCTTTTCTCATGAATAGCTCACTCTCTTAGTTCCTAAGGGACAGGTGACTAGGCGTGGAGACGGTGCTGGTCACCCCCAGATGGTTGCCTGGGCCCAGAGGGGAGCCCCCCGCTGCAGCAGCTCCCCACATGCCAGCGCTCTGCGGGGCTGCTTCCTCCCACACACCTTGGGGCTTCTCAGAGCTGTGGGTAGCCCATGCAAGTGAGGACTGCTGAAGCTTCAGCTTCATTAACTTCAAATGAAATCTACCACAGCTCTCAACACAAATCATAATCTTCCCATGGTCCAGAGAGTTAGCTCTTCTTAAGACCGTGCAGATCAAGAAATAAGGCCCACAGAGCAAAGTCCCTTTTCCAACATCCTACAGAGACCAGAGGCTAGATGAGCAGCTCTCAGCCCTGGTCCTTTCCTTAGGGGCAGGCAGTTCACAGATGTTGCTTTCATTGCTTCTGTCTCTCTGACCCGAGAGGCTTGGGCAGGGGGAGCAGTGGGATGCCTTAGCAGTTCCTCCTCTGAGCCTTGCTCCTGCCCTGACTTCCCATCCATCGAAGGGTGTCCACCTTCTCCACAGGCATATTTGTTTGTCCTTTATGAGTTCTCCCCGATCAGTGAGGTCCTTGGTGCAAAGCTCATCTCCTTTGCTCATATAGAACTGCTGGGGGTGACATGCCCCAGCCCCAGGCTGGACCATCACGCCCATCCCTGGGGCTTTGTCTGGGTCCTGGGGGCACTGTGATTTGGCCAATTACCCCCTCCCACCCCAGGGTAGGCTGAGGTGCTGTAGCCCATGCCGCACATCCCTGCCACAGTCTCCTCCACTCACTCATTCATTCATTCAATTCATGTTTTCGTGTTGCCAGCTTCGTGACCAACACAAATGGAGGAACGGCTGGGCGGGACTATTCTGTAGGGAACACAGAGCTGAGCCCCTGTGACGGTCAGTGCTCACCACCCTGACGAGGCCAGAGTTCCTAGATGCTCAGACACCAGTCTAAGTGTTGCTGGAGGTATTCTGTGGATGCGATCAAGTCCGTAATCAATTGCCTTTAAGTGAGGAGAATGTCCTCAATAACCTGGGTGGTCTTGGCTCTGGTGAAGAGTCTTGGAAGCAGAGCCGAGGTTTCCACCTGTGATTGCAGCTCTGGCTCGCGCCAGCCCCTCCTGACAGCCTCCCCTGTGGACCTCATCCCCTCCCACTGAGCCCTCTCCATCGCGGGAGCCAGTTCCTTGTGATGAGTCTCCTACTCCCTGTCTCCTCCTGTTTGGACTCTCTGCTACTGCTGCTATGTCACTTCAGTCGTGTCCGACTCTGTGCGACCCCACCCCTGGGATTCTCCAGGCAAGAACACTGGAGTGGGTTGCCATTTCCTTCTCCAATGCATAAAAGTGAAAGTGAAGTCGCTCAGTCAGGTCCGACTCTTCGAGACCCCATGGACTACAGCCCACCAGGCTCCTCCATCCATGGGATTTTCCAGGCAAGAGTACTGGAGTGGGGTGCCATTGCCTTCTCCGGTTTGGACTCTCTAGTTAACCTTAATATATGCACTTCAGTATCTCTGAATTAACCTGTTTCAGCTGTACTCACTTTCATCAGCCTTCAGCTTGCAGAGAAAGAGTTGCATCCAGGTGAGCTAAGCAACTTGGTCGGCCCCCTTGGTGATGCTACCCACTTGAGATCTCAGCTGGCAACTGCAGATCTCAGATTACAGGTGACTTCCAAGTTTCTGGGAATGGGTAGAACGTGGAGATGGAACTCAAAATGGAAAAATTAGATGTCAGTCCATGGTGGGCCCCTGGTGTGATGAACCATCAGGAGGCCAAAAGGCCTTGAATAGCACAGCCAGCCAAGTCATTACTCTCCATCAACGAAAAAAAAAAAAAAAAAACGGAGAAGGCCCACCTTACTTGCTTTCAGGGAACCAGCGCTTCTCCATTTTAGACTTTAAGGTGGTACAAGTTCATACCACTGAGACCCTCATGGAAACCACTGAGAATGGCCTTGTGAGTACCTGTTCTGGGCCCTAAAAGCTCAGGTTTCCATCCCTGGTGTAAACAGTCTGATGTGTAGGCTTTCCCAGGGTTCTTTCCAACACCAGCTTTCTCTGATCCTCTTTATTAACCAACAGCTTGCATGTGAATTAGAATGTTTTTCAGAGTAATAAAGTTTGGTCGTGGATTTGGACGGACTCTCCTCAGAGAAGCTGAACTGATAAAAAAAACCCAGCCTGATGAGTGTGTGTGTGTTGGGGGGTTGCAGCCTCCTAATATTTTGAAAGCCTGCCTCCTGAGAGACATGTGTACAATTCTGGAAATTCTTCAGAATCGGAAAGCTCTGCCAATTACTGTTGATCACAGTTTCCCCGTTTGCTTTTCGAGCACCAGATTGTGAGAGACACCTTCGCTGCTGAGAGAACACTGGTTTTTCTCAGCGTCTCAGTGAGCGCATCGTGACCTGAAACTTTGAGTATGTGAGTGTGGAAGCGCCTAGAAAAGGAAGACCTGTGTGAGGGAAAGGAAAAAGGCCGCCTCTCAATTTGGGTTGAGGTTAGTTTGATGGAGTAATTAATGAAAAGCGATCAAGAGAATGGATTAATTAATTCTCTTTCAAATCCTGCCGTGGAGGCGCATATCCAGGAAAGGAGGTCAGTGAACCTAAAATCAGGGGAAGAGCTGCCACAGAAGGTGGTTTTAAGCCTCCAAAGCCGCAGCAATCCCAGCGGGGCATAAATAATGCAGTTTCTAATCAAGCCGTCAGCCCCGAAGTCAGATTCTATCATCCCATGTTCTGTCTGTGCTTCAGAATGGCCAGGGGCCTGCAATCCATTTCCAGATGGAAAAATAACTTGTTCGTAGCTTTAGTATGACTCGTTCCCAAATCTATATGGACGGCGCGGTGAGGAACAAAATACGAATTATTTTTTAAAGCCTTATGAATTCCTTGTGGCTGGTATCAGTCCTTTGACCACCCGGAGTGTTCACACGGGGGGAGGCCTCTGCACTGCTCTTGACTTTGAACGACGGTCCCCCAAGCCCAGCTGTTGAAACGGCCGCGGTGGTCCTGCAGGCCTCGGCTCAGGTGGTACCCGCTCTGCAGAGGGAGATGGAGGAGCTCAGAGACACGGGGCTTCACCCAGCTGGCCCGCCCCCAGCTCCGTGGAGCCCCGCCAAGCCCACAGTTGCTGGTTCTGTCCCCACACTCCCCCGCCGCAGTTGTCAGCCGTGAAAGACGTGTCCAGCTGTCCCGGGTGAGAGGCGCTGGGACTGCCCCAGTGTGGCCTAAACCTTTAGTCAAGCACAGTCGCTTAGCTGGGCAGCAATTTAGTGAAAGCCTCTCTGGAGCTTAAACTCAGCTACTTTCTTTTTTCTGGTTCTTTATTCCACTTTATTCCTTTCTGGCTGGGCTGTGTTTGCATTTCCTTCAAAAGGCGCGGTTCCCATCTCATCCAGCAGAAATGTCAGTCTTGTTTCTAAAACTGTCCTTTTCTGCTCCCCTACCCTCATCTCTTATCTTTGGAAAATACGCGCATTTAGCCACGCAACACGTGGAGACCCTCTTTCCAGTGGTCTCTTTTAGAGTCAGCTGGTCCAGTTCTGAGTTCCCAGGACATGCCTATGCTCTACTGTGAAGTCTGACACATGTTTTGATACATTTTGTGAAACAGAATGGTGAGCCACTGCGAGTTTTTTTGGCCTGTTATTTTATTTTATTTTTTTTTGCATGGGAAAAACATGACACTGAATTTTGGATATGCTCTTCTATTTCTTGGACAAATTCTAGCAGTTGCTATCTGTCAGATCCAGGGGACTCCAAACACTGATAGGTGATGTTTTCAAAATGCCAACCTATGTATCTGGAAATGTCCTTTATTTCACAAGAGCACCCATGGTTTCTTGCTGCCGGTATTGGAATGATCGAGCATTGGACTTTATGTTTTTCCACTCTCACGTTTCCCTGAAACTAGCTCAGTACATTGAGCCGGTTCTGTTGCTGTCAGATGGATTTCCTGAATTGCTGGCATCAAGTACTTTGCTCCCTTTTCTGACACTCCGCTTCTATTTATAGCTGACAGATAATCGGAAGCCAGGGTCAAGGGCAGCTGTTGTTTGGTCAAGCCCAGCTGTTGAATGCTGATTGGCAACTGGCAAGGTGTGGCGACTGCCATCTGGTCATGCCAGGTCTGGATAGCACTGCCAGAGTTTATTCAATTCAGGCAGAAGCAGTTAACTCCAGCTTGCGTGCGGAAGCAAACCTAGTTAAGCGTTCTGTACACTCCAGGTAGTCAAATTGGTTCCCAAGTTTAGACACAGGTTGAAAATTAAAAACAGCATGGTCTGAAGTCATGGGGTCTGTGCAATACGCCTTGCCTCTCCCTCCTTATTAGGATTCAGAGACAGAAGGATGTGTTTCTCAATCCCTTCCTGACAAATAGCACTGGGTACTTTTAACAGAACATGAACAAGAAAACTGATTTCTGTAGCTCAGAGGGATGAATATTTTCATAGCTCCCCAAGTACTGGAAGCAAGAGAAATATTACCTCCATCATATGAATCAACACGGCATAATGGATTGGTACCTCCCAGAAATTAGGTCAGCCCTACGAGAAATCAGGCTATGAATACTTTAAATGTATGTTTCATAAATCCATGCTTCAGAGCTCAACTCATTGCTTTTAAGTGGTGGATTGTAGGTAACCCTGTTTATCGCATGTCCCAGCACTGTAGGGGTTGAAGGGCTGGTGGGGAAAATGCCTACTCTGGTGGTTAAAGCTTTGCTGGGATTGATATGCAGCACTCTTGGCTTTGCAGTCGTGAATGACTTTCACAGTGATCTCAGCCATCATTCATCAACAGGCACTGTGAGTGACAGACGTTGTACAGTGTGGGGGGAACCATCCCATACACCCCATGATCATTTTCTTCATCCAAGGACTGACAAAGCCAACTTCACCAACTTTCTGAGGGAGGGTTTAGAGTTGGATCCCCCTTTTCAGGATGGAAAACTGAGTCCTGGTAAGAATAAGTCGCTCTCTGAAGCCAGGATGACCCTTGACCTCAGCTTCCCTCTTGGAAGTGTAAGACCCAGGCAGGGGAGGTGCCAGAAATCCTCCCATCCTTCCTTTGGCAAGTTTTCAGGGAAATGGGACTTCTTGCCTGGAGACAGTCATTTTACTCGGAGGATAAAAAATCAAATTGCTTTGCTCACAAACGTTTTCTCTGAGGCTCTCCACATGTAAATTCTGCCCATTCTCATGTCCAAAGATATGTTTTTTAGAGACGCTATGCGGTTTGGTAGCTGAATGCCTCTGCTTTGGGGTCCATTTGGCCCAAGGTTGAATCTTTGCTCTGCCACTTCCTCTGTGAACTTTGACGACTTAACGTGTTTGAGCCGAGGTGTCCTCATCCGTGGAAAGGGGCTGGTGAGAGGCGGCGGTGTGAACTGGCAGCCCCCGCCTGAACAATGTGCTGCGTCATGTCATCACCCACTCGTAGGGATCAGCCAATCCCTGGGTGCCGGCGGGGAGCTGGTGTGTTACCTCTGGGTTCTGAGCCTGTCTGCGCCTGGCACGGGCTCCGATGATCACTTGGGACACGGACAGGATGACCCACCTGCAGACCATCCACCTATAGGATAGGATGACACAGACAGGATGACCTATCTGCTGACCATCCCCCTATAGGACAGGATGACCATTCACCTACCTGCTGGATGCAGGCGGTTGCTTAGACTCCCTGCCCATTGCCTACCCCTTCCTCTCCCGTGGCTCCTGGATGGAACCTGCATTACAGACCACTGTGTGGATGTGGAAAACAAACCTATGGCTTCCAAGGGGTGAGAGGAGAGGGATAAGTTAGGATTGGGGGACAGACATTTACACACGACTATATATAAAACAGATCACTAATATGGACCTACTGTATAGCGCAGTAGGAATTCTACTCAATACTCTGTAATAATCTATGTGCGAAAAGAAACTCTAAAGAGTGGATATTTGTGTATGGATAACTGATTCACTTTGCTGTATAACAGAAACTAACATAACATTGTAAGTCAGCTATACTCCAGTGAAAGCTGATCTTAAGACAGACCACTCTATGGGCATACACACTGACTGGGAAGTTGCCAAATGTTTACTAGTTGTGTGTTTCAAGTTAAAGACGCCTCTAACCAAATCCCAAATGGTCTCACGATTAGCCTGTCCAGCTGTGTATAGAAACAGATTGTTTCTGAGTTTTGACATGAGAAACTCCACACACAAAAAAATCCAAACGTTATGAGCAAACTTGATTGATAAACGATGTTTTACTGTGGAAGAGGCCATACAAATGGTTAATGAATATGAAAAAATGTTTCGCTTTCACTGGCAACTTTTCAAAATGCAATATCAAAGAGCAAAGAAATTGAATTTTCACCCATCAAATTGGCAGATTTAAAAACAAGAAAATTTACTGCTAGTGAGGGTGCAGAAAGACAGGTAATCCCACGCAAGGCTGGAAGGAAATTTAGTGCAATCACCAGAAAATTATTTGCTGATATATAATAAAAAGCCTTTGAGATACTCATGTCATCCAACGTAGTCATCCATTTTAAAGAGATAATGCTTCCTTAAAGTGAATAAAAAGTTATATTCAAAGATACCTGTACCAGTGCTACAATTTTAAATAGGAAGAATTAGAAATAAGCTCAGTACAATAAAAGGATGTTTAAATATGCTCCTTAGAATGAAATATTATGCTGGTATTGAAATGAGATTTTAGCAAGAATCTATGGCCAAACCACTATCTATGAAAAGTTTACATATGCAGGGTTACAGGCTAAGCACTCTGAATATACATTATCTCATGTAAACCTTATTATGACAGATCAGTAACCTCCTAACTTCCAACAATTTATCATCTCATTTAAACCTCTTGGACAAATGAAAAATGGGAAAAACAGTTAACATGAGGGAATACCTGTGATATTCTTTTTAAAAACGATTAGCATACAAAATTGCATGTAGGTTTAGTTCAACTCTTTGAATACAATAAGACCCACCTTCCTGTTGTGAGGAGGGGCCAGAACTCCAAACTGCATCAGCTGTACGGTCCCTGTGGTCCCCGAGCTCCTAAAGTGAAGGTGGGGCCTGGAAGGTGGATACCAGCTCATCCCTCGTCACCCTCTGTCCAAAATCACATTAGGCGAGGGCTGCAGATGTTTAGGGAAAAACTTACCAAAGTGTTAACACATCGTGAGATAGTCACTGTACTGTGGTATCTGGTTTTTCCACAGTGGGCGTAAGAACCTTCTGAGAGTTTTAAAGGTGGAAAAGCCATTTGCTTTACCACTTTTTAAAGGAAGGGGGCAGTTCCTTCTTTCCTCTAGTCCTTTCGTCCTGACGGCCAGTGACCGACAGGAAAGGGTCAAGGCGAAGCCCGGCGTCCGAGGGAAGCCAGAGGCGTGCCTCCGTCCAAGCCGCCGAGCGACCCATGTGATGCCTGCGGTGGCTTTGTGGTCACACATGTTACAAGCGGAGAAAAGAGCACAACGGCGTTGGCAAAGCCCTGGGTGTTACCCAACCCCGGGGTGCTACCAAGAATGCTCCGAGCAAAACAAAGCGCCAACTGCGTACAAAAGAAAGACATCCGTACGAGGGAAAGCGCCTTTTGCAGGCTCCCCAGGACCGCAGCGCTTCCCTGGAGGCAGGACGCGAGGCCAAGGGGACCTCTCCAGGAGCAGCAGGAGGCGGGCTCCGAGCCCCTCCTGCTGCTTGCGGGGCCCCCTGCTTGCAGCAGCCTCCACCTCTGAAGCGGTCCCCAAGGCAGGGTGTGCCCTCAGCGCCGGCACAAACCCCAGAGGCAGGGAGCGGCCGGCTTCCTGAGCGCGGGGACCCCGGCGGGGGGAGGCCTCGGGCCGCGCCCCACAGGAAGCACCCCGCTTTTGTTGAGGCTGCAGTGCCGAGGGCCCGCCCTTGTTTGCTGGGGCTTTCCTGCCGGGCTCTGTGGCAAGGTGGCTGAAAGCAGAAGGCTCCCCAGCCCCTGGCCGGGCTCCAGCCTAGAGGCTGAGGTTAGGCGGGGTCGGGGGAAGCCCCTCGCCCGTCCAGGAGGGGGCCCCTGGCGGCTGGGAGGGAGAGAGGCCAAGGACACGCTCCAGACGACGTCCAGGCTAGCCTTCCAAAGCATGGCCATTCAGAGCCGTTCACTCCTGTGTTCAGCAGGCGCCTGCTCAGTCCTATAGGCCCTGGAGCTGTGCTGGGCTGTCGCTCAGTCGTGTCTGACTCTGCGACCCCAGGGGCTGTAGTTTGCCAGCCTGCCCGTGGGGATTCTCCAGGCAATGATACTGGAGTGGGTCGCCATGCCCTCCTCCAGGGGATCTTCCCAACCCAGGGATGGAACCCAGGTCTCCCACATTGTAGGCGGATTCTTTACCAGCTCAGCCACCAGGGAGGCCCAAGAATACTGGAGTGGGGAGCCGATCCCTTCTCCAGGGGATGGGAATCAAACTGGGGTCTCCTGCACTGCAGGCGGATTCTTTACCAGCTGAGCTACCAGGGATGCCCATGGGCCCGCTGGGGCAACCAAGAGAATTAAGATACCATGGCTGCCCTCAGGAATCCAAGGAGGAGGCAGAGGCCGCAGCCTCAGTAACGGAGTGAAGACCAGGGGTCCACGGGCGCTCCCGGGCAGCTCAGGGGGCGAGGTGTGAGTGCATCTCGGACTCTGATAGGGCTGGGCACCACCTGGGCATCTCGCTAAGCTGACGTTCTTGTCCAGCAGGTCTGGAGGGGAGCCTGAGACGCTGCGTGTGTAACACGCCCCCAGGGGAGGCTGCTCCTTGTGGCCGGAGGCCCACGCCGTGAGGGGCAGAACCCTAGGAGAGGACCCCGAAGAAGTTCGGCAGGTGCAGACGTGGGACAGGGTGTTCCTGAGAGCCAGGACCCTCCAGGTGGGCCACTGGGGACTTGGGGGAGGTTGAATCGTCAGAGAGGCTGAGGCTTCATTGGAGGGCCTTGAAGTGGCCCTAGGCTTACCTTTTAATTCTATTAGGTTTTAGTTCATTCTGTAAGACTCGGTGTCACAGCCAATATTCTGAGAAATGCATTGCTGACCCTCCCCTGACATGGATCCTTCTGCTTAAGGGTCTTCTTCATAGGGATCCTTCCCTACTGTGGAGGTGCGAAGGCTCTCGGAGCAAGCCTGGTGGTGGATGGCCAGGCCCCGTGGCTGAACTCCTCCAGTCCTGGGCTCCAGCTAGGACTTCTCAGCTCCATGTCCTGTGTCTGGGACACGGGGCAGCTAGAGCTCATTGTATCTTGCGTTTGAAGGAAGGAATGACCATTAACACCTCAGCTGTGGCCCAGCAGGACAACAGCAGAGCAGGCACTGCAGTTAGAATCAGGTCAGTTCAGTTCCGTCGCTCAGACATGTCCAATTCTTCACGACCCCGTGAACCGCAGCACGCCAGGCCTCCCTGTCCATCACTGACTCCTGGAGTCCACCCAAACTCGCCCTGGGGCAAATCCTGGCTCTGCTCTGCGCCAGCTCCCTGGGTCGGGGCATACCCTGGGACCTCTCGGGCCTCTGTTTCCTCATCTGTGAAATGGGGATGGTAACAGGACCTGCCTCCAAGAGTTGTTGCGTGTCTTCTGTGATGTATATAAATTGCCTCCAGCTATTGTCAACCTTCAGTACATGTTATCTATTATTTTTGTTCAGAGCTGAAGTTGACATTTGCCATCTCGACCACATGTTTCTGCATTTTAAAAAATTTTTAGATGGATTTTTGTTGGAGTGTAGATAGCTGACTTACAATATTGTGTTAGTTTCTCTCGACCACTTTTTGATGGGTATATTTGGGGAGGATGGGCATATTTGTCTAACCTATGGCTTATGAGGGAGCATCATTTATTTTTGTCATGCCTGCCTTCCACTGACACGAATAATGACAGATATTTGTATTAACTTTTATAAAATTCTTCCTTGAACCTAAAACAGGAAAACACATGTAATGAAATAAACAGGGGTCTTGGCAGAATGCTTCAAGCGGGGCCCTTAGGTCGGAGCTGGTTTCTTGAGACCAGCCCTGCTCTGTCAGGCGGGAGGATTCAGTTGCACTAGCACATTCCCAGTGCTCAGCGGCCACACATGGCTCCTGGCTACCAAGCTGGAGAGCCCAGATACGTAGACGTAGAACCGTCCTCCAGACAGCACTGACATAGAGTGTAAGGTTTCTTTACATTAAGAGTTGAGACTAGGACTTCCCTGGTGGACTAGTGGTAAAGAATTGATCTGCCAGTGCAGGGGACACAGGTTTGATCCCTGGTCTGGAAAGATTCCACATGCTAAATGGCAACTAAGCCTCCTGCAACCTCAACTCCTAAGCCTGCATTCTAGAGCCCAGAAAACAAAGCAAGAGAAACCACAGCAACAAGAAGCCTGAGCACTGCAACTAGACAAAGTCCACGCACAGCAATGAAGACCCAGTGCAGCCAAAAATACATTAAAAAAAAAAAAAAGTTGCAGACTGTAATTGAGATACTCAGAGATGGCAAAATCCAGAAGTCACGCAATGAGGATGTTGCAGAATTGAGCACAAAAGTTAGGAAATGGTAAAGGGTACCTTTGCTTTTAGATGATAAAGTTTAACTCTACATTTTTTTTGTTCCACGGCTATTATTAAGTACCTAGACACTTACTCTTTGCAGAGCTCTAGACTGGCGGCTCTAGGGAGGATAGTAACGTCTGGCAGATGCAATCAGTGACCCCAAATTGCTTGCCATTGAGTTGGATGGATAGCAAGTATGTAGAATACTAAACAGCAAGGAGGAGTTTGAGGAGTGTGAGGAGTTTCAAGGAGGAGTGTGAGGAGTTTCAAGGAGGAGTGTGAGGAAGACCCAGTGAGAGGCTGTGAGAGCGGAGTGGATCTGAAAACAAGCTGTGATGCTTGACTTTCCCAGGACAGGAGACACAAGTAGAACTGAGTCAAAGAGGCAGAAAGGGGTGCGGCCTGGTGGGAAACAGGAAGCAGCTACTCTAGGTGAGATAGAAACAGTACTTGGCAGTCACACTGGAAATGTCTGGGGTCAGATCTTGGAAGGACTTGAGTAACAATGTAAGATGATTCAACTTTTTCCTACAGAGAGCAGGAGCCATGGGATGGTTGTGAGCAGGAGAGCATATTCCCACAGGTAGCATTTTGCCAAGGTGAGTCTGAACGTGAACGTGAAGTCGCTCAGTTGTGTCCGACTCTTTTCGACCCCCTTCGACCCTGTGGACTGTAGCCTACCAGGCTCCTCCATCCATGGGATTCTCCAGGCAAGGATACTGGAGTGGGTTACCATTTCCTTCTTCAGGGGAGCTTCCCGGCCCAGGGATCAAACCCGTGTCTCCCGTATTGCAGGCAGACGCTTTACCCTCTGAGTCACCAGGGAAGCCAGGTGAGTCTGGCAGGGGTTAAAAAAAACTGGACTGGAGGAACCCAGCCATCTCTGCTGGGACACCAGCCCAGAGGTTACAGGAAAAATCCAGGTAGGAAAGGAGAAGGACAAGAAATAGGTCAGTGCAAAGGGCAATGGAAAGAGAGGCAATAATGAGGAAGACAGGTTTTGACTGAACAGGGGGAAAAATAGCAGCAGAAGTGTAGACAAAGATGGCTTGCTTGTTTCAGATGTTTGGAGTTTAGGAAATATCTGTGGATTTGGAATTTGGAAGGGGACTCCTCCTAGATGTAGCTTCATCAGATCCCTTCACATAACCTCCTTTAACTGCTATGTAATGTCATTCTATGCATTGAGTATTTATCTAACTCTTGGCAGTGATTGCCTCTACCCAGCTTTACTTCCTCCCCCAGTGGCCCTAGTTTAAGTATTATGCGTGCTGTCGTATATACTCGACCATGTGTAAAACAGGTAGCCGGAGGGCAGCTGCTGTTGAGTACGGGGAGCTGAGCTCAGCACTCGGTGATGACCTTGAGAGGTGGGATGGGGGAGGGAGGCTCACAGGGGAGGTGATGTTGTTGTTTGTTGTTGTTTGTAAGTCGTGTCTGACTCTGAGACCCCGTGGGCTGCACACGAGGCTTCCCTGTCCTTCACTGTCTCCCAGAGTTTGCTCAAACTCATGTGCATTGATCCCCTGAGGCTCTGTGGTATAAAGAACCCGCCTGCAATGCAGGAGGGTGGTAGGAGCTGTGAGTTCCATTCCTGGGTCGGGAAGATCACCTGGAGAAGGAAATGTCATCTCACTCCAGTGTTCTTGCCTAGGAAATCCTATGGACAGAGGAGCCTGGTGGGCTACTGTCCATGGGGTTGCAAAAGAGTTGGACACGACTGAGCGACTAAACAACCTGTCCATCAAGTCAGTGATGCCACACAACCATCTCATCATCTATCACCCTCTTCTCTTTCCCTCAATCTTTCCCAGCATCAGGGTCTTTTCCAATGAGACAGCTCTTTGCATCAGGTGGCCAAAGTATTTATTGTAGCTTCAGCTTCAGCATCAGTCCTTCCAATGAATATTCAGGGTTGATTTCCTTTAGGATTGACTGGTTTGATCTCCGTGCTGTCCAAGGGACTCTGAAGAGTTTTCTCCAGCACCACAATTCAAAAGCAACAGTTCTAAGGGAGGGGATATATACATACATATGGCTGATTCACTTTGCTCTACATCAGAAACTAATGCAACATTGTAAAGCAATTATCCTCCAATTAAAAAAAAATTACCATGCATGGAAAAAGTGCCCAGTTAGTGAACAGCTGTTCCCCTGTTAACTGTAGAGCCAGGCCCTGTGATCTAAACCTACCCTTTACATATCCTGAGATAAAGAGAAGAAGGGATTGTTTGTTCACTTTAAAAACAAAAGTCCTGAGAAAACATTAGATTATTTTGGTGAATAGAGATGAATGTCTATAAAATGCCAATTGTTTGCAAAATGGAGGTGCAAATATCGACCTCAGAGAGTACTGAGGATTAAGCGAGGTGCATGCAAACTACCTAGCAAGTAGTAAGCCATCCATAAATGTTGCTTGATTGTAATCTGATGAGCTGAATGAGCACCGTGGGATCAGGAAACCCCATATATGATTTTATGGCCTCCACTATCTCTCCACTAGTGCATTCAATGGAGGCCATAAAATGAGGGAAGTTCCAATGTTATTCCAGATCACTCTGGGCAGAATTGTTAAAGGTCTTATTTGTTCCACAAGGCAGACGCCAGGGAGGGCCCAGCCCCAGGGGTAATTCTCAGGGCCGAGGGTTTCTGGCTCACCCCCCATCTGTTCCTGCTTCTTTTACTCTTTGGCAGTGGGGTCACTGTCTGGAGTGCTGGAAGGTAAGACGTATAACTATATTCGTGTGTGATACGGCTGGTTTACATCAGCAAGAGAAAATCAGAGTGGCTGCATCCAGATTCAGGGTGTCAGCTCCTGCCAGCGCCCACCGCAGGCTGGGCCAGGCACCCTGAGCCGGAGACCGCAGCCTCCACCTGGCGCTTCCATCTAGTTCTCCCTTCTGGGCAACACCCTGCAGATGACAGTCAGAAAAAGCTGTTTAATAGACCACCTTCAACTAGTCAGGGGCCCTCAGGGTATTCGTTTCACCTGGAGAGGAAGTCTAAACTTCACTGCTTGGCTTCCCTCCCACAGTCTCACCCACAATGTTGAGCCAACCATATTTTCTTCTTTTCCAAGTGCATCCTCAGCTCCGGTAAGGAGGCGGCATGCTACTTACTGAAAAACCCAATCCTTTCTTCCCTCCGTGCTTTGGCCACTGCCCTTATCCAGAACGACCTCACCCTTGCCTTCTGCTTTGCTAGATTTTACTCCTTGAAGACACAGTCAAGACCTACTTCCCCTACAAAGCCCCTTTCTGATGACTGCAGCCTGTAGGCACATCCCCTTTCTCTGACCTCCTACTGTTCTCGTTTATGGTGACACAACGTTGGCTCGTTTCATGTCTGCTGTCTCTTACATGTGTTTTCTGACCAGACTCAAGTCGGAGTTCATGTCTTGCCCTTCAGATAGCATCATCGAGATCGAAGTGAGAGCTCTGTGACATTCACAAACCCTACCTCTGATTCGGGCTTTTCCAAGTGACGTCTGAGAGACTTGAAGAAAAGATTCCTTAGAGAAAGCTTGAAATCCCCAGGTCCCAGCCATTGGAAGCCTGGCAACAAGCTGCCAGGTCGTGGTGAAGAGGAGCATTCTAGATTGGCTTGTCGTCACTCGTTGCTGTCTGAAAGCTCAGCCACTGGGGCAAACAGTCCTGGGATAATCCAGCCCTGCCCCACAGAAAAAGTAATTTGTTCCTTGAGGGAAACTTGGAAAGCACAGAAAAATATCAATAACATAGAAATCATCCCTAATCCTACCAGACAAAAAGAAGCATTGCTAACCTTCGTGTGCTTTCCAGACTTCCAGCCGAATGCACTCAGGTAGATAGTCTGTCCTAGTTGAGATCAGGCCATATGCTGAGTTGGGTAACCTACTCTTTTCACAGATAATTACACCACAATTGCTAACACTCCTCCTAAATATATTTATGAAGTTTCATCCCCCAGGAAGCAGACTCTGAGACGCGCGCTGGTATGCAGGGTATTTCTTAGGTACAGGCCTTGAAATCTGCAGCTGCAGAAAGGGAGAGAAGGAGGCAGGACGAGACAGACGGAGGAGCTGAACGTAGGTGGGCTCCCAACCCAGGTCTGGCCGCTCGCCCCTCGAAAGTTGATGCTCAAGAGACAAGCGTCGGTAGCTAAAGAGAGGTTCCTTCATTCAGGAAGCTGACCTGGGGAGAAGGTAGATTCATGTCCCAAAGCCTACCGCCAATCAGGGGTCAAGAGCTTTAAAAGGGGAGTTTCAGGGGTTAAGGGACAGGGCTGGGGGTGGGAATTACGCGCAGTCGTCTTGAAATTGATCCTGCAGTGGTCTGATCATGTCACCTTGATTGTTTGAAGTGCAGTTAATCTTCAGTTCCCAGGTTGGTTTGTTCCCATCTCCTGGAGTCCAGCTCTCGGAAGTGTGTAAGATAAAGCGGATTGTGTCACAGCTCCAGTCCGGTAACTTCTTCTACCGGGTGGAAGTTTGCGTATCTGTAAAGCCGCTTAAAGGACGTGACTCAGGATATTATCTGTGGCCCCTGAGAAGGAGCTAAAGACCTTTGCCTTTGTTGAATGACTCCTGTCACGCTGCTGTGTTCGGTTGCGTGACCCCAAGGACAGTAGCCCACCAGTCTCCTCTGTCCATGGGATTCTCGAGACAAAAATGCCGGAGTGGGTGGCCATGGCCTCCTCCAGGGGATCTTCCTGACCTGGGACCGAACCTGCCTCTCCTGTGTCTTTTGCATTGCAGGCAGATTCTTTGCCACTGAGCCACCAGAGGAGAAGCCCATTTAATGACTCAGCTATTATTATTTTGTCCTGTTTGCTTTTCTTTGCTTTTGCAGTTTTTCATTCTCTGATTGAATTTGTCCTTTGACTAACATTTTTCTACAGACAATAGGCAGGTGGAGGGCATGGGTGGGGTGGGGGAACTCTATCTTGGGAAGGCCCCACCCAGTCCTGCTCCATTACAGGCCACCAAAGGCCTCAGGGAACCCCATGGGGAGCTCTGGATCAGCAGTGGCCCTCCCCAGCTCTCCTGGGTTGGAGTGAGGGGGCTGGACCTTTGTATCCCCAGGGTGACTGCTCACTGGTTCTAGACTGCCCCAGAAAGTTCACATGATTCAGGCTAGGTAGAGATCTTTAGCTGAGGGAGTTTCAAGGAAGTTCAGAGCTGATGGCTGTCTCAGAGCAGTATCCCTAGAAGCTAGGAGAATAACTCCATCATCGCCAGAAAGGGCGGATATGGGCAATAGGTCAAAGTCTCTGCACTCATAGGACCATGCTTCATAGCCAAGAGTGACTTCCCAGGTGGCGCTAGTGGCAAAGAACCCGCAAGAGACCCAGGTTCAATCCCTGGGTGGGGAAGATCCTCTGGAGGAAGGCATGGCAAACCCACCCCAGTATTCTTGCCTAGAGAATCCCATGGACAGAGGAGCCTGGCGGGCTACAGTCCATAGAATTGCAGAGAGTCAGACAGGACCGAAGCGACTGACCGCATGCACACGCATGGCCAACAGGAATGATAGCTGAAACTGAGTACTGACCACACAACAGCAGTGTGTTCGGGGATCTCAGCCCACGACTATTCAGGGAGGTGATTATTACACGTATCCTCCTTACCAATGAAGACATCAGACAGCCAGCTACTCACTGAGTTCCACCACCGATAAGCTGGGGAGCCAGAATTTGAATCCTAAATCTTTGCTCTTTGGTTAAGTACATAAAGTATGCTTTCAGGTAAGAGCTTAAGTTTCCAGGCAGAAATCCTGCTACATGTTCATGTGATAAGTGGCGTGCCACGCTTCGTTTTCATCTTCATGGCGAACTATAAGGATGGGATTTTCAGAGATGGCAAAAACATTCTTAGCCCCCAGATTAGGAACACTTAAATAACTACAGGGGACACATCTTTCAAGGCTGTCAATAAAGAACGATGGACGGAGACTGTTCCCTTCGAAGTCTTTTATTCAAAACACAGAGCAGCATCTACATGTGGACGTGAAACCTTCCAATTTAACCTGCCTCTGTTTTTCTACCATGCACTTCAAGGATTGTATTTCCTGCACGTGAGGGTCATGTTAGGCTCATATGTGGCCCACCAGATCCTTTTAGCATATCATATCTAGTGTTATTTCCTAGTTTTGGAAGAACTATTCCAATTAAGGGATCATAAAAATTAACATTTAATTCTTTATGCTACTATAGATGTTAAAAATCTTTTGGTGAAATTCATCATTCGTTCTTAGCTTCATTCCACCATTTGACTAGGTTTTTCCACACGCCTACCCAGAGTTTTCATAATTTTTAAACGTCTTCCTGAAAAGAGAAAGACTTTACCAATTTTTTTTTAACCCCTCTATTTGCCATCCTGTAATCTACACATGCAGCTCTTTAGTCGAGATGAGTACCATTTCAGGGAGATGGCATTTATTTATTTGTCCCACTTAAGCATCAGCACAAAAATTAAAATGCAGGGTCAGTTATCGCTGGGGAGTGTTCTCAGCACTGTAATGTGGTTGCCAGGCAACCTGTGGGCGGGCGTTAGATAGAGGAAGGGAAAGCTCTCAGCCTGCACTTCAATAGCAGTATTGGCTTTCATTTCAAACGTGCTAAATAATAGGTCCATGCAATGCAATTCGCCTCTTTTAGCCCAATTTGCTTGCTTTTCTTCTTGAATGGAAAATTAATCTGGTTTAGTACCGGGTAACATTCGCAACCATACATTCTCTGCCAGGCACTAAAAGAAAAAAAAAAGTGTTTTCCACTTTGGGAAAGAAGGAAGGTCTGTTTTTTTCTTCATATTTCACAATCTTTCCTTCTTTCCTTCCTTCTTCCCTCCCTTCTTTTCTTTATCTTTCCCCATCTTTCTCTTTCGGTGAAGAAAACACAGGGTCCAGGCGATGGATTGATGAGTTCAGGGAAAAAAGAGCCCCAGACAGCACTTTGCTAGCTGTAAACACCCTCACGTCTTCTAGAAAGCCACGTTTAACAATTTCGATATGTTACCTTCTATTCTGGAGCTTCTTAAACACTCATAGACATCGGTGAGTCAAAACGCCTGCTGGTAGAGAGTACCTCAAGCGAAAGAGGCTGGTCCTGGGGTTAGAGGTAGGAGGGATCCCCAGGTCCTTAGGAGGAGAGGCAGCGATGACCCAGGCAGTAGGAGTGCTAGGGGATTTGGCCAGAGGGCGAAGGGCACTCCTTTCCTCCCGAAGCCCAGACCCTCCTCTGCTGGGCTAGGCTCACACGCAGGGCTAACACAGTGCTCACGGTGGGCCCGCCTCGCCCAGGGGTAAGTGCTCAGCAAACGTGTTGGCAACGCACACATGTGCGGAGCCCGGATGCAGGAAGAGCTGTCGGACAGCTGCGCTCCGTCATGGCGTTGTAGGGGAGCGTATTTTGGGCCTCATGTAATTTCCTGTCTCAGGGATGCAGAAAAGGAACTAGCAGCCAAGGCTGGCAAGCTGTTCCTGGCTGAATGCGAACCAGGCTTCAGCTCTGCATCCTCAAAAAACTCCTCTCCTGTGTTTTTTCTCCTTGGAGTAATTTAATTTTCATCTGTGTGCTCTGAAGTTTCAAGAGCTTTGAAGAGTGGGCTCAGGGTTGTCTTTGGAATGGCTCCTGCAGGATTCCCATGCTCTTGCGGGTTTTAAAAACTTGGCCCAGGCTAAGGAGGCCAAGATGCTATAACTTGAGGTTCTTCTTTGAAAGCACCTCTCCTCTCCTGTCTTTCCTTCTGTTGCTGTAAGTGGTTTAGATCCTGACTGTCCCAGGGGTGGGCACTGGTCCAGCCTGCTAACGGGGCTTCCTGCTGGAGACTCCTACCCACAGTCTGCCACTGTGTCCTCACAAACCTTTCCTTCCACAGGCCGCCATTTGCAGAAGCCTCTCCGGTTATTCGTCCTTTCTCTTGAGTACCACGATCACATCAGTTCTGTTCACAGTCACAGACCACAGAACTCCCAGGCCAGGGTGTCTTAGAACGGAGGCCAGGCCACCTTGGTGGTCTGCCAGGGTTTGCTCCAAGGTCTAGGGGTGCTCAGCGTTCCAGAAGCAGTGCCACATAACTTTTCGCTTGACCCGCTTACCCTCCACGGTGCTCATGCAGTTGGATTTGTGAACCCAACACAGTGTTTGACATTGATCTGGTCGTAGGCAGTCATGGGAGAGGCACAGTCAGGAACCAAAGAGAGAGAAGAAATGGAGGCAAAGAGAAGGTTAGACAGTCAAGGGAAAGCAGACAAGGAGAAAGAACCATCAGCAGAGGCATGGAGAAAGGATTGGAGATGAGAGAAACCGGTCAAAGGCCCCCAGAGAGGACTTGCTGATCAGTGCAAAAAAAAAAAAAAAATGCTTTCAGGTGACTAAGAGGTACCAGGCCACAGAATAAGGGAATGGAGGATACTGGGAGGACATGGAAGCCCAGAGCAGGAGAATGGGTGAGAGGCTTGTGGGTGAGAGGACACCACTTAGGGTCAGCAGGCATTGACCTGGGCAAGACAGATTGAAGGGACTGGGATCAATCACTGTTCCTCTCTCTCTTTCTTCTATTTCTGACATTATCTGTCCTTCTCCCCGTCTCTTGGATAGCTTATCTTCCTTTTTGTCTTTCTTGAATCAATCAATTGATCAATCGATCAACTTCTCTTCTCCCCCTTTTCCTCTCTTGTCTAAAAAAATGTTTTGCAAGTTACAGTTCTTGACTTATTAGTAAGTTATGAAGCTAGTGTTGCAGGTTACAACAAGCACTTTCAAAACACTGAAATAGGATAGAATATATAGAATAATGTACAATAAAATAGAAAACACTGCATCTTAGGGTAGGGATAAACTTTTGTGTTTAGTAAAGTTATATGTGTGGTGTGAATATCTGTGTGTAAAATTATTTTCATGTTGTATAGTGTAACCAAAAAGTTTGAAGGCCACTGGGTTATAATTTACAAATTATGTCTCTTTATTATTTGATATAGCTAATAATAAGAAATAAGATAATAAGATAACAATAAGATAATAATAATAAGAAGAAGATAATAGTAAGATAATAACAAGAAAGAAAATAATAATAAAGAAGAAATCTTTTTATTATTTGATATAGCTAATAATAAAAAGAAGATAATAGTAAGATAATAATAAGAAGAAGATAATAGTAAGATAATAATAAGAAATTAAATAATAATAAAGAAGAAATCTCTTTATTATTTGATATAGCTAATAATCTTTTTCTGATGAGTACTTTCAAGAAGATCATATTGATTAAGTTTTAATATTTATTTTTCTCAACTTCTATCCCCACCCCCAAGGTCAGGAATTTTTAAATTACTTTTTCCTAGAATTTTTTCTCTTTGTGGATTAGCAACCATGGAAAGGAAATGTGTTCTTCAGTTGAAAAACCTCATTAAACCCAGAATTCACATAAGTACCTGCTTCAGTTAAATTCCGCAGGCACTATTTATCTTCTGGATGCAAACCAGCCTGGTGGTTAGGTTCTTGGCTCAGAAAGGGTGAATTTCATTAACCACTCTTGGATGGCAGGCAACAGGGTGTCGAGCAGTGTAATTAATTAAATTTATGTTAAATACGGAGGGTTTTCTTAGGATGAGGGGAGAGATAGAGAACCCTCACTTCTTTGTTTTACGTGCCTCTGTCCTTGAATTCAAATCGGTCCCACTCATCAGAAGAAGGTGTGCACTTGACTTCTTGTTCACTGGCTCACGAGACAGGAGTGTTAACTGTATACACCTGTGGGGGTGAGTCCACCATCCTTTTTATCTTGACTGTATTACAAATCTTAAAAGCCGTACATACTTGTTGAATCAAAATCGAACCAGCGAAGGATATTAAAAGGAGAATCTCCAAGTGTTCTCCCATCTCCTCTAACCCCACAGCTCCCAGCTCAGGCCTCTTCAGAAGATGATGTTGAGGACTTGCCTCCTTCGAGATACAGGGCAACTTACTCAGACTTGACCATGGGTGAGTCTCCGGGGGTCTCGTTAATGCCAGTTCTGACTCAGCAAGCCGGGGCAGGGCTTGAGACTGCCCTCTTCTAACAAGCTGCAGGCCCAGGAACCACACCTTTCGTGGCCGTACTGTTCACTGTCCAACACAGCAACCACGCATCACTGTTTAAATTTTAAAATTTCTTAAAATTAAATAGAGTTAAAACTTCCATTTCCTCACTCGCAGCTGCCACATTTTGAAAGCACGCTTGTCATGCATGCTGTGGGCTACTGGGTTGGACAGCACGGATAAAGAACATTTTTTATCACAGCCAGTCCGCTTGGACAGCGTGTGCTTCGAGCTTTCCCTCGGTCAGTACTAACATCCTGCTTGCCGTGGTGTTAAAAAGATGTGAGCAGGGACTTCCTTGGTGGTCCAGTGGTTAAGACTCTGTGCTTCCAATGCAGGGGGCACAGTTTCCATCCCTGGTTGGGGAACTAAGATTCCCACATGCTCTATCGCAAAAAAAAAAAAAAAAAAGATGACCGAGTTTAGTGAGAATTCATTTTCCTCCGAACAGACATACAGTGAGTTTGAACAGAGAAAGCCGGATGCATGTGAAGCGTAGCCATTGTCTCCCTGTGAGCATCATGACACGCGCAGTTTTGGGCGGGACAGAGGTGGGGTGTGGCCACCTTTCCGCCGGCATCTCACGCAGACCACAGACCACAGACCGGTGGCTCTTTCAAGGTACCACTGGTCTCCCACCATCTAACCAGTCCGTCCATTAGCCCTGTGATGCAGGCCGACCTCCCTTCCTCATTCTTAACATCATATGGAAATGCTAGTCTCTTAGGACAGGGGAATGTATGACAGGCTATCACCGTGTAATTTCAATAGTGAAGATGTTGCAACATTTATAGTGTGTAATAATAGGTGCGGGGTAAAACAGGTCATGGCACTATCCAACCACTGAAAAATTTTTTCTAGGGATATTTAGTGATGTAGGCATATACTTAAATGAGAAATGAAAACTATGTGTCTCCAAAACTGTACCTTTTTTCTGAGGGATGGAACTGTGGGTGATTTTCATGTTCTTTATACTTTCCTATATTTTCCACACTATTTATGATAGACTTGTTAGTATTTTTTTCTCTTTACCCTTGAGTCTTTCACCATGTATTTTCTAACACCTAGGATACCCTCTTACACAACCACAGCAAAGTTACTGAAATCAGGAAACTTAACATTGATACTGAACCATTCATATTCATATTCAAATTTTTATCCTATCATGCCCCCCCATCTATCCAGGGTCAAAGCCAGAATTACATGGACTATATTACTTTTTAATTAGAAATACTAAACAACTTTTTCTTTTTTAAAAACTTTTTTATGTGAACCATTTTTAAGAAGTCTTTGTTGAATTTGTTACAATATTGCTTCCATTTTATGTTTTGGTTTTTTGGCCCCAAAGCATTTGGGATCTTAGCTCCCCCACCAGGGATGGAACTGCACCCACTGCATTAGAAGGCGACATCTTAACCATTGGAGCACCATGGAAGTCCCAACTTTTTTCTCTTTGAATCAGAAGACATTTGGTTGTAAACAAGTGTCAGGGGAAAGGAGAGAAAATATCCTCTTAGATGCTATCTCTGATTTCCCCTGTTCATATCATATATACTTCCTTTTGATCACTCTCAGTGTTTTTTTTTTTTTTTGCTGTTGCTTTATTTTTATTATATGCTTACATAGAGTAGGTGGCAAGGGACATGAAAGCCAGGTAAAATTTTTTGGTGCCCACTAAATAAAATGTTTATAGTAAGTGAAGGATGAAGATTGACTTATTCACTTATTCAATCACTCATTCATTCAGTAACGGTTGTTGGGTACCTACCATGGTTCACACAAAACACAGGCCTTGAAATAAAATGATTTAAATTTGTCACTTCAGAGCTCAAAATGTGTTGCCTATCTCCATGTCAGTAGAGCTGTCCACTGACCATCTTTGACCCATAACTGGCTATCTGTTGCCTATGGGAACACACACATAGACACACGCAGATATACACACATAGACACACACACACGCACACACACACACACACACACACACACAGAGCGGTCAGGAAGGTAATAGAATGAAAGCATTAGATCCCACAGTCTTAAGAAGATAGATATGATTTAAACACATGCAATGAAATCTTGATTAGGTGAGATCCTATGTCCTTATATGTGCCCAGACAGAAAGACTCATAGACTTTAATCAGTAGCTTCTGTGAAAGGAATGTTCTTGTTGTCTTTGAGTTACAGAGTATTGTACATTTTATTTTTAGAAAACATGTATGTTAAAACTTGGTATTAAATTATTGAGGCATGATTTGCTTGTCATTAAATGCACAGACTTAGTGAAAGTGAAAGTGAAGTCGCTCAGTCACGTCTGACTCTTTGCGACCCTGTGGACTGTAGCCGACCATGCTCCTCCATCCATGGGATTTTCCAGGCAAGAGTACTGGAGTGGGTTGCCATTTCCTTCTCCAAGGGATCTTCCCAACCCAGGGATCAGACCCAGGTTGCCCATGTTGTAGGCAGATGCTTTACCGTCTGAGCCACCAGGGAAGTCCTTGCACAGACTTAAAGTATGGTGTTTGATGAGGTGACCCACGTGTCCACCTGTTCTTCAGCACACACTCGTCGCGTCTGTCCCCATCCCCCAGTACAGGTCCATCCCACCTCTTGGCGTTCCACCCACCCCTGCTTCTTCCCCTCACCCCTCTCCTGTGCATCCACTGCGCTGACTTCAATCACTGTGAATATAAGTGTTGCCGGCTTTAGAATTTTATATAAATGGAATTATACAGTGTATATTCTTTTGCATCATTCACATAATGGTTTTGACATTTATCTACATTATTTATGTACCTTATTTATGATTTATGTAGATTTATCTGTATTATTGAGGTGTCAGTGTTTTTGCTCCTTTTAAATTACTGAGTAGTAATCCATACCACAATTTGTTCACTCGTCGGTGATGAACATCCGGGTTGCTTTCAGTCTGGGGCTGTTATGAACGAAGCTGTTAGGCACATCCACATATATTTCTTGTTTGTTTTTGGCGGCAGCGGGTCTTCGTGGCTGCACACGGTTTTTCTCCAGTTGTGGTGCATGGACTTCTCTTTGCAGCGGCTTCCCTTCCTGTGACACTCGGGCTCCAGGCAGGCACGGGTTTCAGTGCTTGTAGTGTGTGGGCTCAGCAGTTGTGACTCCTGGCCTTCGTTGTTGCACGGCAAGTGGAATCTTCCCAGACCAGGAATCAAACCCGCGTGCCCTGCATTGGCAGCAATTCTGAACCACTGGGCCACCTGGGAAGTCTCCACACACATTTATTGAGGTAGATACATGTTTTCATTTCTCTGGGATAGAGACCCAGAAGTTCAATGACTAAGTCATGGGATAGGTAAACATCTAACTATATAATAACCTACCAAATTACTTTTCCAAGCAGTCGTGGCATTTTACTTACCGACTGTCACTGTGGAAGAGTTTCCCTTTCTCTGCATCCTTATCAGCATTGGGAATTGTCAGTCTTTCTCCTTTTACCAGTTCTAGTGAGCATATGGGGCTTCCCAGGTGGCACAATGGTAAAGAACCCGCCTGCCAAAGCAGGAGACACAAGAGATGCAGGTTCCATCCCTGGGTCAGGAAGATCCCCTGGAGTAGGAACTGGCAACTGACTCCAAAATTCATGCCTGGAAAATTCCATGGACAGCGGAGCCTGGCGGGCTACGGTCCATGGGGTCGCAAAGAGTCGGACACGACTGAGCAGGGGCTATTGTTTGTTGTGGTGCTCGGGCTTTTCTGATCGTGGGGGCTTCTCTTGTTCCGGAGCACAGGCTCCAGTGGGTGCGGCTCACGGGCTGAGTTGCCCCCCGGCCGGTGGAATCTTCCCAGACCAGGGATCGAACCCTCATCTCCTGAGTTGGCAAGAGGACTCTTAACCATTGGCTCAGCAGGGAAGTCCTAAGTCCTATATATTTTTAACATGTAAGCTGCTTTTCCATCCCAGTATAGACTGAGTGGATCCGTCATGCAGAGGTGTAGTCTGCGGGTGTTTTGGCGTTTGGGCTGGTGTTCTGAAGGTATGCAGGCGTGGGAGGGTGGACGGGGCTGACTTGGAATTGCACAGACAAGAGGCGTGCGCTGCCTGCCGCACGCTGCCCGCCGCACGCGGGGCGCTGAGAGTCCTCAGAGAGTCCACCACGGTGCGGGCTCCCTGCGCGGCCATCTGAAACACTGTGGTCTCATCCCTTCTCCCTTCGCTCCATCCTGCCCCTCCTCTAAATCCTGCAAGCACCGGAGGAGAGGACCGAGGTTTTGAGGCAGAACCTGGGGATGGCGGTCTGGACGGAGCCTTCCTGCTGGTCTGCAGGCCCTCCCAGTGCCGCCAGTGGCTCTTTCTGTGGGGCCACAGGAGTGTGGGAGCGAGTGGGGGTATGTTTAAACTCTGCCCTGCAGCAAACCGGGGTTGGTGAGGTTGTATGTCCTGGTTAATTGAGTCCCTTGGACAGCAAGGAGATCCAACCAGTCTGTCCTAAAGGAGACCAGTCCTGAATATTCATTGAAAGGACTGATGCTGAAGCTGAAGCTCCAATACTTTGGCCACCTGATGCAAAGAGCTGAGTCATTGGAAAAGACCCTGATGCTGGGAAAGATTGAAGGCAGGAGAAGGGGACAACAGAGGATGAGATGGTTGGATGGCATCACCAACTCAATGGACATGAGTTTGAGTAATCTCTGGGAGTTGGTGATGGACAGGGAGGCCTGGAATGCTGCAGTCCATGGGTTGCAAAGAGTCGACATTGAGCGACTGAACTGAACTGATAACAAACCATTCTTGGTAAGCTTGTAAGTCCTGGTTAATTGCTTTGGTTACTTTACTCATGCTTAAAGTACTCACTGATTTTATTTAGAAAGGAAGAATGGTCCAAAGAAGGAGAGAATGCAGAATCTGAAGTCAAAGTCCTGGGTTGGGATACCACTTCTTTCATTTGCCCCGTGTGTACCCACAAGTGATAATCAAGTGGCACTCAGGGTTGTTGGGAGCATCAAGTAAGAGTACTCTGTGAACTGTGTGCTCAAATGATATTTGAAGTGCCTTTCCTTCGGTAGCCCCCACAGTTGCTGATATTCGGATCTGAGTCATTACTTAAATAGGCTCTGTTGAAATCAAGTGCATAATGGCTTGTCGTTGCTTAGGGATTCACTCTCTTTAAAAGCTCATCAGCAAACGTTTGCTTGCTGAATGATTCCCCTGTAGCCTTGAAATACATTAAAGCTTATTCTACAGAAGGATAGTTTCTAAAAACCTAGGTCATTGTCAATTTGTCATTTGCTAAGGGTTAATGCTTTTGCTGAGGAAGCATTGAAAATACAAAGGAGATAAAGGACTGGAAATTGTGTACCATTATCTATGACATGTAAACTAAAAACCAAAACTTTTCCCCAAAGGCTACAGAAATGCATTACGTCAAGCATTATAAAATACACATGATTCCATTTTCCCCTGGTATGAGCTAATTTCAATAAATATTTTGTTGATAATCATTTTTCCTCAACTATAATGGTGATGCAAACTCATAATAGAAAACTTGGACATACACGTTTAAGGTTGAGATGGAAATCCACTCATCTGCAATCTTTCACTCCAGGGGGAACTTTTAACATTTTAATGAGTGTTTTCCAATCATTTGTATACATGTATGTCTGTATTTTTTTAAAAATTTATAAACTATCTTTATATAATTTTGTATGTTGCTCTTCCCCCAGTTAACAGCATAAACAAATGCTGAGGTCAATGAATATTCTCAGAAAAAAATAATTTTGAAGTCTGCCTGATGTTTTATCCAAGCTTACCATATTTAAAAATATTTATGTATTTTTCCAAATTTTTCTTAAGTTTAATCTATTTAAATTAAATTTTATCTACTTAAATTTGTAAATGTTAAATTTGAGTTGCTGAAAGAAATTTTGAATCCTGTATAGGGGAAGCAAAGTAAAATACATACATTCAGACACACACATGAATTTTAAAGGTACACCATGCATTCTCAAGGGCTTCCCTGATAGCTCAGTTGGTAAAGAATTCACCTGCAATGCAGGAGACCCCAGTTCAATTCCTGGGTTGGGAAGATCCGCTGGAGAAGGATAGGCTACCCACTCCAGTATTCTCGGACTTCCCTTGTGGCTCAGCTGGTAAAGAATCTGCCTGCAATGCAGGAGACCTGGGTTTGATCCCTGAGTTGGGAAGATTCCCTGGAAAAGGGAAAGGCAACCCACTCCTGTATTCTGGCCTGGAGAATTCCATGAACTGTATATTCCATGGGGTTGCAAAGAGTTGGACATGACTGAGTGACTTTGACTTCACTTCATGCATTCTCAACAGGGATGATAGCACCCCAAAGGAGTAAAAATTAATTTTGTTGATGAAAAACCTACCCTTTTTATGGATAAAGCATAGATTATGTTACATATAGAGTGTAGTATTAAAATTCATGAGAGAGGGGGCAATTAGGGAAAAAATTGTCTTAAAAGGTTTATAGAGGGGTAATAATGAAAAAACAGGTGGAGAAACCCTGTTAGGGGGGCAACTTTGAAAATAGGCTGAGATAATCTAGTAGAGAATTGAATTCTACAGACAATTCGATTACTTTAAACCTAAGCTCAGATCAAAGAAATCAGTTTCCTTTCTAACATAAAGAGTCTTCTGATGTAGTACCATAAAATTCTACCTGGTTTTAGGCTGTCATTTCTTTTTGAGTACAGGATGCAAAGCAAAGAAAATATGCAAGTTAAATTAAGGTTGAAATTCCATATGTTTCAGTTACGTTACATAGTATCACTATACTAGGAAGCTAATCACTGTCAAAGAGAAAACTCATTTCTTCCACCTTAAAAAACCCAGAATTAATCATTTACCTCTTAAAAGAAAATATCAGTTTTTTTCTTTGTATTTTAATTTGAAAAACTTCAGTGGTTTTCCAAGAGTACGAATTTTCTCATACACAAGTCTAATAATTGAAAAGACATCATAACCACAAGAACAAAAGTGATAGCAAGATACATTGACTTAGGATTTTTTATAACAGCCTTTTAAAGATATAATTCAATATGATAAAATTCACTCCAGAACGTTCTCTCATGACTCAGTTACAAAAATTCAATGACTCCTTCCACTCAAATTCCTTACAGCAAAATATAGAGATTTAATGACTGTAGGTGCAGTTTTCTCCTGAGGAAGACCATATTCCTATTGTTTAACAGACTGGATATTATGCCTGTGTGGTCAGCTCACTGTCTGACTTTGCAGGAAAAATATATTGTTGTGGATGCATTGTGGTTTACTATAGAGATGTCCTACTTTCATCAATCATCCTTTCTGCTGATCTCAACTCCAGCCCTAGAAATGGGTATGTCCATAGGTTTTATTGGATTTTACAAAAATAATAAATTAAAATGAGTTAGCAGGTCTTGTTAGCTTTTCATTTGACACCTTTATTTAGGCAAATTATTGCATGTGGTCACCTAATTGTTAGTCACAGCAGGCCTAAAATGACAAAACTTGCTTGAAGTATGTTTACTAAAAGCTATTAAATTTCAGTTTTCAGCCTCCAACAGCATTTTGCAGAACAGGCATGGCGCACTTCTAGTACATCAGAACTAATCTGTAGCAAAACTGACTTCACTTCCAGATAAAAGGTAATTTTATTTAGTCCTTTTACTGGACAAGTGGTGAGAGCAAATGAATGAATAAGTCTAAAAGGAAATGCAAAGTGTAAGTAGTTCCTGCTTTAAGGAGTTAAGAGTCTAATTGGTCGATTTCTCTTACCTGTAGATAAATTAAGATAGTCCCAAAATAAGACTTTATTTTGGCAGAGACTATAAAAAGAAATAATTAAAAATGGGACTATGACTGGAAAAGGGGAAAGTCAGAAATAATTTAAGGTTATTTGTTATTACTGATAATTTACATCATTATAGAAGTCCAAGCCATGTAATAAGATAAGAAAAAAAATATATATATATATCAATTTTAAAAATAGAAATGTACCTATCTTTGAATATGGATAGAAAAATTACCTGAGAGAGTACTAGCTAGACTATGAAAAGCAGTTGTTTTGAGAAGTGGATCCATGAAGTGGAGAGGAGGCCGACCTTTGTTTGTTTTCCTCTCTATGTTTCAGGACAGATTAAATTGTCTATTTTACCACAAATATACATTGAAAGGTTGCATTTTAAGTTTAAAAAGTTAAGGAATTGGCAAAATCATGAAAAAGGATTCACTACAAGCCAGAAACTAAATTAGTTATCAAAACAGAAGTCCCATCAGAAGAGTATTAAGAGCTGGAGGATGGAGTCATAGGTTTGGAGAGCTGGTGAGCTGAGAGTGTGATGTGGTGAATAAAGCAGACACATGGAGAGAGCGACTGGGGAGCCATCTGACAGTGAGGCCTCATGTACATCATGAAATGTGGTATACCCATGGGATTAAAAAAAAAAACAAAACAAAACACTTTTTTTCTTTCCTGGAACCATTTGAAAGTAAGTTGCAAACATCATGACACTTCACCTTTCAATGTTTCGGTGAGTTTATAATCCACAATAACGGTCAAATCGTAGTAATAGCTATAGGTTTTACACTTCTTACTGTGTGCCTGGCCCTGGGATGAATGCTTTGCATTCATTAGCTTATTAATCCTTAAAATAATCTTTTGTGGAAGATTGCTCCTTTTTGTTGAGGAAGACCAAGATGAGATTCAAGCCTATCCCCAGTTGACTTCATATTCCATGTTTGAATATAAGATGGGCTATAGTTAAGGGCCAAGATGAGTGAAACAACATTCAGTTTCTATTGAACTTCAGAGGAGGGTACAATCATAGCAGACCAGAGTGGTTTAGAAATATTTCCCAGAAATAAATACCTTTGACCTAGACTGACAGGCACTTCTCTTTCTTTTACTATTGTTAGGGAGATATGTCCTAACAGCACTGACATTTGTAAATCCATTTTCCCTTTTTATTTCCAAAAGTAAAATTAACTGTATATAAACACTTATTTCTCATCAACTCTTCCTTATACATAACTGCAATGTCATACCCTCAAATAAAGGGTATTACAACATATGTTATATGAAATTTATCTTACTTTGATGGCATGAAGTATTTCCATGGTGGAAAATAATAGATTATGGTAAAAGGCATTTCTGTGAGTAGCTGCATAGAGAACTTTTAAATCATAGGAGCTGTCATAGCAGGTTTATCTTTAATGTATATAGAGATGCTTGTATGTATGCAAATATATCATCTAGAATGCACAAGATCAAAACTGTGAAACTAAACACAGTTCATAACTGAACAAAACAAGAGTAAGTTTGTGCTAAAACAACTTTGCTCTTTATATCTCCCATTGCAGCAACATTTAAAGAAGGATTATTTCCGAAAACTTGAGTCAGAAGTGAGGAATGAGTAATACTGTGCTTTGGACTTCATGAATGTTTTACTGCTGAAGGGACATTATCTAGCATTTTTCACCAGGGCAATGGGTTACAGCCTCATTCTTAGATGCCTAACCAGCTTATTTGGAAAAAGTTGAATATAATTTGAACAACCAAGGTATTGGCATCATCTGAATTTAGCACTGAGTTTTCTTTAGATGTCCTAATTTAATGAATAATTGCTTTAATCTCATTTTTACCTTGGTGGGGATGATTTCTGGGGGATCAGTGTTACAATTACCTTCAAATAGATCAACGGCTTTTTTAGAAAATAAAAAACAAGGTTAGATCGACTCATTCAAAGTCAAAATACACATGAAAATACATTAGTGTCATGACATTTCAACTTTCTTTGTGGATTTAAAAGCTCTATCATGATTAAAAGGTCAGTAAAAAACATGCATGAGACCCATGATGGGGTTGAATTTCATGTCTCTTAATTTGTACATTCCAGTGGGATTTGGAAGTCTCTAAATTTCATTCCTCTGTATATTCCTTGCCCTCACTCCCAGATTTCTCCCATTGAGTGTAACATTTTTTGGCTCCTATTATGAACGGACCAGAAACATTTCTAAAAGGCCTAAGACAGGGTTGAAGGTCCCTACTTTAAGCCAGTGGGGCCATGCTATTTTAGCTCCTCAGCCACTTTTTATGGAGCATCAGCTGCGGTTCCATCACTGAAATTGGAAAAGTGAGCACAGCTTATCTATTTCTCCCCAATATAACTCTTAGATCTTACGAATGAATCTTGTTTTTCCATTTGACAGACGCAAACTCTAGTACAGTGATCCTGGCATACACTCAACAATGGAAAGAACCATCAGAACCCTTCCAGAGGGAGCCCACATTTAAACTGTTAAAAGACTACAAGGTTTTTCACCTTGGAGTAAGAGACATACTCTAAACTGATTAAGGGGACAAGATTTAATCTGTAACCTAGCTATGCCATTTTGTTACAGGGAGGGATTAAATACCCAAAGACCTGTGTTTTTAGAGTAAAGGTAAGAGCAAAATGCAAAGCTTATGAAGGTTAACATGAAACAGGGGAGGAGGAATGCGCTCTGGCTTTAGGAAGGAACCGGGAATGAGTTAATGAATTATCTTTTTCTCTTCCTTATTGGTTCAAGATATGACTCATGTTATCAATATGAACTGAGCATGGGGTCAAGAATAAAGATAAGATTTTTGAAATATACTTTTGGAAAAAAAATCTAAGAAAATTGTCCCTAATTTGCTTCCCTAATCACTTTAGAACCTCCTCTTTAAAACAAATACTGAGCTTTAATGATAGACCATACACGAAGAAAAATGTATGATTTGGCTAGTTTTCCAATGGTATCAAGATAAGGAGATGATTGAACTTTTTATAGCAGATGTATTATAGCTTGTTGTGTTGGCATCTGGAAGGAAGCTGCTAGAGGAAAGTTATGAGCTGTTGGCCCAATTCTAGTCATCAATTTTGTCAGTAATTTATTCAAAGACATAAAGTTATCCCTTTTCTGGTATAAGAGTGGTACACATTACAAAACTGAGACAGAACTAGCTAACATAACACATATCAGAATTAAGATAGGACTTTGTTATGACAGGCAACAAATCTACAAATAGAACTTTATAGGAGAAATGCAAATTTCTGTTCTCAGGTTCAAAAATGTATTGTACACTCAAAGAGTGAAGATGTCCTTAAGAGATCTTAAGAGAAACATAACAATTCAGAGGGGAGTTATTATGCAGATGAAGGTTCTGAAAAAGTATTTTATATCCTTTTACTTTTTACTCATTCGTTTATTTACTTATGTATGCAGTTATCATATGGCAAGAGTAACACAGAATTCTTGGCCCTCAAAGGCTTACATTCTAATTGGTAATTAGATAATTGTTGATAATTATTGATAATTGCTGATAGTCACTGGTAATTGCTGAACAAGGTGGTGAATGGTGAAGGAGAGGGCTGGGAAGGTCTGCAGAAGCAGAGAAGGGAACAACTCTGCATTCCCTTCATGGAGGAGCTGAGCTTTCAACTGGATTTTGAGATTAAATAGGAGTTCATGGGAAAGACAGAACAGGCGGAGCAGAGAGAGGGGACGATGTGGATGAAGACGGGAGGATGTTTTGAGCATAGCGTGCACGTTAGATGTGGCGGGAGTTCAGGCCCAAAGCTTAGGCAGGAGCCCACCTTGAAAGGTCTTCTGTGCTGTTAGGGGTTGGGGTCTTGGATTCAGACAAATGGCAGTGCAGGGGGGGAGGTGGAGAGTGACCAGCAGACATGTGGGGTTTTCTTTTTTCATCTTTTTATTTATTTCTGGCTGCACGGAGTCTTCACTGTTGCGTAGTCTCTCCCTAGTGTGGTGAGCAGGGGCTGCTCCTCACTGTGTGAGCGTCTCATTGTGAGGCTTCCTCCGTTGCAGAGCGGAGGCTCTAGGGTGAGTGGGCTTCAGTAGCTGTGGTGCCTGGGCTAAGTTGCTCCAAGGCATGTGTGATCTTCCCGGAGCAGGGGTCGAACCTGTGTCTTCTGCATTGGCAGGCAGGTTCTTAACCACTGGACCACCAGGGATGTCCCAGGTTTGTGTTTTAAAAAGATGATTCTGGCCTTTAATATCATGGTTTTGGGGAGGGCAGTGGAGAGCCTGTTGGAGGCAACGTACAGCATAAGGCTAAGATCTGAACTAAGTCCAGGAGTAATAGAGGAAAGGACACAGGAGAAATACTAGGAAGATACTTAAAAGATAAAATCCTATGAGATACAGCCAAAAGTGAGCATGTTTAACCTGGAGGAGATGATAAGATGAGCAGATGTCTTCTGATCCCTGAAGGACTATGGCATCTGGCATTGCTCAAGACAGCAGAACTGGGATCAGTGGGTGGAGGTCGTGAGTAACAGTGGAAGCTATCCGACAATGGAAAGGGGTTCCTCTTTAGGTGGTGAGTTCTCTGTCCTTGGAGGTATGCAAGTCAAGCCACATTACCACCTGTCAGAGATGCTGCAGTAAGGACATCTCCAACTTTGGGAGACAGGTTATACCATATAATCCCTAATGTCTCTTTGAAGTCTAAAATTCCATGATTCTTTGATCTCAATAAAAAGTCAAGCCATCTAAATGAGTTCCAAGGGACACAGATTTATATCCTTCCTAAAGGAACTCTTGAAGCTCCCCTCCAAAATAGAGAAAGGGAAAACAAATTGGCTTTGAAGCCAAACAAAAACAAACTGACTCCTAGTGCTTTTTAAATCAAAGGCTTTGGGTTTGCTCTTGATATGGAGTGAAGATTTCTTATTCTGGATATCGGAAAATCCTCAAGGACTAGCATCATATATATATCTCATCTCTAGTCCTGTTCCCATGGTCCCGAGCCGAATGCCCAACACACAGCTGATGCTCAGCAAATGTTGATAAAGAAACGGAGTGGGTGACGTTGCGCAGCACCCAGATCTGCCTTCGGGGTTAAGGACCCATTTTCTCGGCTGCTGGGAGTATGGTCAGCAGACAGCCTGCAGCCCCCATCAGAATCTCACTTGGCTGGGAGGAGCGGCCTCCCCCAAGGCCATGCCCTCTTTCCGGGGCAGACACCATCTGGGAGTGGTCGGTGGGAGGGCGCAGGGCCTGGCCTCCCTGCGTGCCCACCCTGCCAGCTCTGCGGGGCACCTGCAGTGCGGAGTTCCCCGTGGGGCTGGCTGGGGCCTCGGTTGTGACTACAAGCTCAGCCCAACCCCTTCCTCTGCCCGGGCCGGCTACTTTCCTTCCTTTCTACGGGTGTCGATCCCAATAATACTCCTGATATACCCCCTGCGCACTAATCTCCATCTCAGAGTCCGTTTATCAGGGTATCCATCCCAGGCAACGACTGTGTGAATGTGATTCCATTTAGTGTTTGACAGAATTCTGTAGAACCCAGAATGAAGGGTCCTGGGCTGTCAACAGCTTGATAAATAATGCTCTCAGCTTCTTCCCCGTGGGCCTTTCTGTTTCGTTTGAGATGATGGGAATAAAGCCTTTTCCACCAATGGGCGCGGCCAGCCACCCTCCACCCCTTCCTCTCCAGTTTTCTTAGGTGTCTCACAGCTCTGACGGCTGTTTGATGTACGGGCCAAGGCCGAGCCTTCCGAGTGTGTGTTCATCGGGGGCTTGATTCACCGCTCTTTGGCCTTGGTGTGTTTCCGTCTGATTTCGGATCATCATTAATCTTCCTGGGAAAGCCTCCAGGGGCTGACGGTGGCCAGGCCTACGCACTGATACAAGCAGAATTATTCAGAAGTTCGTGTATCATCCCCTTTTCTGACACCCTGTATGCTCTTCAAGTCGCCACAGTACTTAGAGGGCGAAGGAGAAGATGGGAGGGGAAAGTCGTGATTGTCTGAGCTTCAGCAGAGGGGCCACGACTGGGCTGTTGGTGACATGACAGAAGGTCCTGAGGTCTGGTTCTGCAGCAGTTGGAGACCTAGGGCTGGAGGGAGACCCTTCACAGAGGGACTGGGGCCGTTCAACATCAGGAAAATCCCTCCTAACCGTGGGCCCGCCAGTCTGTTGTGTGTGAACATCAGAACCTCACAGGTGCCTTTGCTCTCTCTAGATGTCTCCTCTGTGGAGTCTCTTTCACCTGGACAGGACCTCAGACTTTGGGTCACGCTGGGAAGCTGGAACAGATAGATAAGAGTGGGGAATAGAACCACACCATAGTTGAGCAGACACACTCCAGAGCCAGGTTCAAATCCTGGTTCTACCACTTGCTACCTGGGTGATCTTGGACAAGTGACTTAAGTTCTCTGCACCTCAATTTTCTTATCTGTAAAATGAAAGTGATGGTAATAGGGTCTAATTCACAAGGTTGTTGTGGGGGTTATATGGGTTAATACATAGCTACTACTTAAAACACTCCCCTGTAGCTCAGCTGGCAAAGAATCTGCCCGCTGTGTGGGAGACCTGGGTTCGATCCCTGGGTTGGGAAGATCCCCTGGAGAAGGGAAAGGTTACCCACTCCAGTGTTCTGTCCTGGAGAATCCCATGGACTGGATAGTCTGACTCATGTGGCAAAGAGTCAGACATGACTGAGCACCTTTCATTTTCACTTAAAACAGTGCCTAGGACACAGTAAGCACTGTATGTGCTTTGAAAAATTAATAAAAATCTGTAGGAGTAACAAAATAACACATCAGGAGGAACATTTGGCCTGGAGATGGGGCCATAGGACCAGCTGCCTAAAGTCCAGAAGTCTCCACTGACAAATTCTGACCACAGACTATGCAACCACAAAGTAAAATGTGGGCCTAAATGCTCAGAAGCTCCTCTACTGGTTTTTCTTTGTTACAAAATATGCACTGAACACATAATTTGAGTGGCATGTTGGATGTGCAGAGCATACAGATGTCAGCAAAATGGCCAAATTTATGCAGTATTAAAACTGGACCCCAAGAGCTAAGAAATATAATGACAAAGGAAATATGAATTTTCATAGCCACCCAAAAGGCAAATATACAATGGTTAATTTTAGTGTCTCAAACTTGCTTAAATCAATATACCTTCTAGTCCTGTTAATGGGTGATTAAGTGTCATGGTGCAAACCACATACACATGAAGTGAATGAGTCCCAGCTGGTGAACATGACATGGAGAGCCATAGGAATATGTTTAATATGTGGATTCCTATAATGGCAGAATGTGAAGAGGAGCTAAAGGGCCTCCTGGTGAAAGTGAGGGAGCAGAGTGAGAAAGCTGGCTTAAAGCTCAACATTCGGAAAACTAAGATCATGGCATCTGGTCCCATCACTTCACAGCAAATAGATGGAGAAACAATGGAAACAGTGTCAGACTTTATTTTTTGGGGCTCCAAAATCACTGCAGATGGTAATTGCAGCCATTAAATTAAAAGACACTTATTCCTTGGAAGGAAAGTTATGACCAACCTAGACATATTAAAAAACATATTAAAAAGCAGAGACATTACTTTGCCAACAAAAGTCTGTCTAGTCAAGGCTATGGTTTTTCCAGTGGTCGTGTATGGATGTGAGAGTTGGACTATAAAGAATGCTGAGCGCTGAAGAATTGATGCTTCTGAACTGTGGTGTTGGAGAAGACTCTTGAGAGTCCCCTGGACTGCAAGGAGATCCAACCAGTCCATCCTAAAGCAGATCAGTCCTGGGTGTTCATTGGAAGGACTGATGCTAAAGCTGAAACTCCAATACTTTGGCCACCTGATGTGAAGAGTTGACTCATTGGAAAAGACCCTGATGCTGAGAGGGATTGGGGGGCAGGAGGAGAAGGGGACGACAGAGGATGAGATGGTTGGATGGCATCACCAACTCGATGGACATGGGTTTGGGTGGACTCCGGGAGTTGGTGATGGACAGGGAGGCCTGGCGTGCTGCGATTCATAGGGTTGCAAAGAGTCAGACATGACTGAATGACTGAACTGAACTGACACCTATAATGTTTTTAGACAAAAGAAAATGAAACACAAATTTCTCCGTTCTCAAGGCAGTATTTAAGCGTAAACCGAGAGTAACCTAACTCTTGGGGCTCTTAAGTGGTAAATATGTCAGGAATATATTTTTCCAAAAATGAATCCCCAAAGGATGGCTGTTTGTGTTATCTCCCTTTGCTGAGCAAAACATCTGTGATTTAAATTGTGAAAAATAGCAAGTACAATGAATACTGCTATTAATTGTTAAAAGTGGTGTGGTTATCAGTCACTACTAGCCACTACGCTCAGGAGTTTTTTGATGGATGTAGTTTTAAAACAGGAGGAAGGGGGCAGTTGGGTTTCTGTTAAAAGCAACTCTTGTGTGTTACATGTTCCAGATATGTTAAATACAAGACTTCCCTGGTGGCTCAGATGTTAAAGCATCTGCCTGCAATGTGGCAGACCTGGGTTCAATCCCTGGGTCGGGAAGATCCTCTGGAGAAGGTTATGACAACCCACTCCAGTACTTTTGCCTGGAAAATCCCATGGGCAGAGGAGCCTGGTAGGGCTACACTCCTTGGGGTTGCCAAGAGTCGGACACAACTGAGTGACTTCCTTTCACTTTCTTTTTTTACAGTCTTTGTTTGCCATGCATTCAAGTTAAGGTAAAATCAACACAAAAGAAATAGGTGAATGGATGTATAATACTGAGATTAAAATTAGTGGGTGCAGACTAAGTCACTTCAGTCGTGTCTGACTATTTGTGACCCTATGGACTGTAGCCTGCCAGGCTCCTCTCTCCATGGGATTCTCCAGGCAACAGTACTTCTCCAGGGAATCTTCCTGACCCAGGAATTGAACTCGGGTCTCCTGCATTACAGGCAGATTCTCCACCATCTGAGCCACCGGGGAAGCCCTTTAAAATTAGTATTAAAATATAAATAAAATGTCAAACATGTGTTAAAAAGAACAGTAACAAGCTGAGAGCCCTCTTAAGTCATTTGAGATATTCAGTTACTCTGACAGTAATAGTGGGGGCCTCCCTCCTCATAACAACTGTATTAAATACATCCTCAGTAGTGATAATATTTTTCTATTGAGAGTTAACGTGATTTTAACAGTTTCCCTATGAAAATTATCATTGATTTTGTTTTTCCCTTTTAAAAATTTTGAGTCATTCTTTCATTTCTTTTAGATCTAGACCAATTTCTGTAGCCTTTAAAAAGCTCCTGGAGTTTGGGCGTTGAGCTGAGCTGATAAGAGTCTAAGGAATGAAACAGCCCTGTTACTATGGGTTTTGGGTCTTAGTTTCCTCATCTATGAAGGAAGTGTTTCCCAAACTGAAATACACAGTGGCTTCATTGTGGTGTAAATTCTCTATCATGGGCTCTTGGTGGAGGTGGGGGCGGGGTAGGTGGAGGCGGGGGTACATTGCATTGGAATCTCCTTCTGAGGCAGGGTCGGGGTACAGAATTTGCCTTTGGTGAGCACATCTCTAGGATTCTGCTCGAGTCAATGTTTTCCTGAAAAAACTCTCCGTGAGGTTAGCTCTTTAGCTGCATCCCTTGCACTTCCTGTGGCCACACTGTCGAATACGGTAGCCAGTAGCCACATGTGGCTACTTAAATTTAAGTTAATTAAAATGAAATAAAAAATTCAGTTCCCCCCTCCCAATAGACAAATTTCCAGTGGACAAGCTGCACATGGCCAGTGGCTACTACATTGGGCAGTGCATGCGTAGACCACTTCCATTACTGTGGAAAGTTCAATCAGACAGTGTTGTTCCATAGTCCTAGTGTCTGGTTTTCTTTCAAAGGAAACCACTTGCTGTTTCAATAGCCAAATGAGTTAAACAACAGCAATGTTTTTGAAGTGTAATATACACACCCAAGAAGCTCATCCATTTTAAGTGAACAAGTCAATGATTTTTAGTAAATTTACCAGAGTTTCTTTTCTGAAGCAGAAAACACAGAAAATGATGAAAATGACAATTCTCCCAAGGATGGTACATAGCTAACACAATTCCAGATGACAAGCAAAAAAGTTAATCCATTATACGCTAGGAATGGATGTCTTAGGATCTTGGAGCTTAATTCTCTCCTGAAACTCCAGGTGAAAAAGACAAAGCTATTAATAATTTGGCAGCATTTCAAATTATATAAGAGAAATATAAATAAATACAGTTGAATGTCCCTAATTCAGACAGTGGTACAACTGTACTGTGTAACCAAATTTGGCAACTACTGTGGTTATGTTGCAATATAGCACAACCTTTCCCTTCCTTCCTTCATAAACAGAAATATCTTTCTGAGAAAAGGAGACCTTACATCCATCAAATATGATTAATGTAAAACTGCTTTGAATACACTGACACACTGCACTTTTTTGTCAGTATTAATATTGCATTCCTCATGATTCAGATATTTTCTTTGTTGTTGTGTAAACATTCTTTTTAACATACTTGTAAGGAACGTTGCATGTTGTTTTGTTTAGCATTTGTTTACTTCATGCAACCTTACAGTCTCATTTCCTTGGATATCAACAGTAGCTATAGATTGTTCTATACAGAGCATTTTATTTCATTGATTTCACACTGTTTTTTTACCCTGGCCCCTATTTAGTGCCATGTCAATATTTCCAGTGAATTGACCTTATAAGTAAGGCTACAATGATAATACCTGTTGCTTAGGTCTGAATATTTGTTCCTCCCCCTACCACCCTGCCAAATTCACAGGTGGAAATCCTGACACCCAGTGTGATACCGTTAGAAGGCAGGGCCTTTGGGAGGTGATTAAAGTGAACAGGGTGGGGCCCTCATGAATGGGGTTAGTGCCCTCATAAAAATATCCCACAAAGTTCCCTAGCCCCTTCCACCATGGGAGGACACAGCAAGAAGATGTTGGCTATGAATCAGGAGTTGGGTTCTCATTGGAGAGAGGCCATGATGGCACCCTGATCTTGGACCTCCGAGCCTGGAGAACTCAGAGAAGTAAATTTATGTTGTTTATTAGCTATCTGTATTTAATATTTTGTTATAGCAGCACAAATGGGATTAGAAACTTGTATTCATTTTTTCCTTCCAGGGCATTTATAAATATGTATGTTATTTATATGTATACATAAATATATATGTATATATAAATATGTATGTATATACAAGTATATAGTTTGTCAAAAATTACCATTATCTATGTTGTCTTATCCAAAATAGTAGCCATTAGCCACATGAAATATAGCTGGTCTGAACTGATATGTGCTTTAGATGTAAAATACACACTGGATCTTGAAGATTAATATGAACAAAAGAATGCAAAGGATATCATTAATAATTTTTATATTGCTTGTATGTTGAAATAATACTTTTGATATTCTGGATCCTATAAAACATTATTAAAATTAATTTCATCTGTCTCTTTGTACATTCAAAATGTGGCTATTAGAAATCTTAAATTACATATGTGGTTCACATTATATTAATATTTCTTTTGGATAGCACTGGTCTAATGCCTTTAAATTATTTCTGGATTTTCAATTTGTTTAATTAATTTTTGCAAATAGTTCAAAAGAATCCGAAATGCAGTACTTGGGTGCAGTCTCAAAAATGACAGAATGGTCTCTGCTGATTTTCAAGGCAAACCATTCAATATCACTGTAATCCAAGTCTGTGCCCCAACCACTAATGCCAAAGAAGCTGAAGTTGAACCATTCTATGAAGACTTACAAGACTGTCTAGAACTAACACCCAAAAAAGATGTCCTTTTCATTATAGGGGACTGGAATGCAGAAGTAGGAAGTCAAGAGTTACATGGAGTAACAGGCAAATTTGGCCTTGGAGTACAGAATGAAGCAGGGCACAGGCTAACAGAGTCTTGTCAATAGAACACATGGTTATAGCAAACACCGTCTTCCTTCAACACAAGGGACGAGGCTACTCATGGACATCGCCAGATGGTCAATACCAAAATCAGACTGATTGTATTCTTTGCAGCCAAAGATGGAGAAGCTCTATACAGTCAGCAAAAACAAGACCAGGAGCTGACTGTGGCTCAGATCATGAATTCCTTATTGCCTAATTCAGACTTAAATTGAAGAAAGTAGGGAAAACCACTAGACCATTCAGGTATGACCTAAATCAAATCCCTTATGATTATACAGAAGTGAGTAGAGTGAGAAGTAGATTAAAGGGACTAGATCTGATAGAGTGACTGATGAACTATGGATGGAGGTTTGTGACATTGTACAGGAGATAGGGATCAAGACCATCCCCAAGAAAAAGGAATGCAAAAAGGCAAAATGGCTGTCTGAGGAGGCCTTACAAATAGCTGAGAAAAGAAGAGAAGTGAAAGGCAAAGGAAGAAAGGAAAAATATGTCCGTTTGAATGCAGAGTTCCAAAGAATAGCAAGGAGAGATAAGAAAGGCTTCCTAAGTGATCAGGGCAAAGAAACAGAGGAAAACAATAGAATGGGAAAGACTAGAGATCTCTTCAAGAAAACTAGAGATACCAACGGAACATTTCATGCAAAGATGGGCACAGTAAAGGACAGAAAAAGTAAGGACCTAATAAGCAGAAGATATTAAGAAGAGGTGGCAAGAATACACAGGAGAACTATACAAAAAAGATCTTCATGACCCAGATAATCACAATGATATGGTCACTCACCTAGAGCCAGACATCCTGGAATGCGAAGTCAAGTGGGCCTTAGGAAGCATCACTACAAACAAAGTTGGTGGAGGTGATGGAATTCCAGTTGAGCTATTTCAAATCCTAAAAGATGATGCTGTGAAAGTGCTGCACTCAATATACCAGCAAATTTGGAAAATTCAGCAGTGGCCATAGAATTGGAAAAGGTCAATTTTCATTCTAATTCCAAAGAAAGGCATTGCCAAGGAATGTTCAAACTACTACAAAATTGTATTCATCTCACACTCTAGCAAAGTAATGCCCAAAATTCTCCAAGCAAGGCTTCAACAGTATGTGAACTGAGAACTTCCAGATGTTCAAGCTGGATTTAGAAGAGGCAGAGAAACCAGAGATCAAATTGCTAACATCCGTTGGATCATTGAAAAAATGAGTGAGGTCCAGAAAAACATCTATTTCTGCCTTATTGACATGCCAAAGCCTTTGACTGTGTGGATCACAACAAACTGTGGAAAATTCTGAAAGAGATGGGAATACCAGACCACCTTACCTGCCTTCTGAGAAATCTGTATGCAGGTAAAGAAGCAACAGTTAGAACCGGACATGTAACAACAGACTGGTTCTAAATTGGGAAAGGAGTACATCAAGCCTGTATATTGTCACCCTGCTTATTTAACTTATATGCAGAGTACATCATGAGAAATGCTGGGCTGGATGAAGCACAAGTTGGAATCAAGATTGCCGGGAGAAATCTCAATAACCTCAGATATGCAGATGACACCACCCTTATGGCAGAAAGTGAAGAAGAACTAAAGAGCCTCTTGATGAAAGTGAAAGAGAGTGAAAAAATTGGCTTAAAACTCAACATTCAGAAAACAAAGGTCATGGCATCCGGTCCCATCACTTCATGGCAAATAGGTGGGGTAACAATAGAAACAGTGACAGATTTTATTTTCTGGACTCCAAAATCACTGCAGGTGGGGACTGCAGCCATGAAATTAAAAGACGCTTGCTCCTTTTAAGCTATGACCAACCTAGACAGCACATCGAAAAGCAGAGACATTACTTTGCCAACAAAGGTCCATCTAGTCAATGCTATTGTTTTTCCAGTAGTCATGTATGGATGTGAGAGTTGGACTATAAAGAAAGCTGAGTGGTGGAGAATTGATGCTTTTGAACTGTGGTGTGGAGAAGACTCTTGAGAATCCCTTGGACTGCAAGGAGATCCAACCTGTCCATCCTAAATGAAATCGGTCCGAATATTCATTGGAAGGCCTGATGCTGAAGCTGAAACTCCAGTACTCTGGCCACCTGATGCGAAGGACTGACTCCTTGGAAAAGACCCTGATGCTGGGAGAGATTGAAGGCAGGAGGAGAAGGGGATGGCAGAGGATGAGATGGTTGGATGGCATCACTGACTCGATAGACATGAGTTTGAGCAAGCTCCGGGAGTTGGTGATGGACAGGGAGGCCTGGCTTGCTGCAGTCCATGGTCACACAGAGTCAGACACAACTAAGCGATTGAACTGAACTGAACTGAATAGTTCATACCTAATTCCCATGATTCTTATAATTATTTTAATAATTTAAAGCAACTTGAAATATAACATGAGGACAATGATACCGTTAGATAGTACTTGGTATTAATGATTTCTATGTTTACAGATGATGTGTTCCATAAATTTATAAAGTTCTATATATTTATATAATGAGAATTTTTACTTTATAGTTCATTAAACCTTTTCATTAGCTTAAAAATATTGTCATCTTTTCTAATTTTAGGCTTTGCAGGTGCCTCATTTCTGCTTTATTTATTATATATTTATTTTTCCATCTGTATTTTACAGACTTAAGCCAATTTATTCTGAGTTGACATCATTGACTTTTTTTCATTGTTTTAATAACTTGTTTATTTCTACTTTCTAAATATAGCTGCATTCACTTACCAAAACAGAATTTGAAATTTCATTTTTTCCTGTATTTGTATATGATTTTTTTCTTCTGGGATATAGCAAGCTAGCTTTTGTATTTGACTTTTGCTAAGATAGTAATCCACTGTGCTTATTTTGCTTATTTTTATGATTAATTTTTATTAAATATTTTGCTATAATATACCAACTTTGCATTCTTGGAATAAATCCTGCTTTTTCCATATTGGACAATTTTCAAACCTATTACATTTTGTTTGCTAAGATTTTGCATCTTTGTTTCATTAATGAGATTTTCCAGCCCTGCTAAGGCCCAACAAATTTACTTAGGAAATATTGTTCCCTACGGAAGCAAACCATACTTTAAAATATGTATTTGGGGAATAACTTAAGTAGCATAAGGGGTTATTTATTCTTCAAAAGGTAGAAAATTCTCCAGTTAGGTGTCAGGGTCATATATATCTCACTTTTCCTGATCATAGATCATGAATTAACAATATTTTCTATTCCTTGCTGCATATGTTTTTTGTTACATGTTTGTAAGAAATCATATGCACATGACTATTAAATCAATTAGCCGTAGACTTATAGCCAAGAGCAGTGTTCTTGACCTTTTTATTTTTACAGACTTAGTCGCACTCCTTATTTATTTGCTTTTACACAAAGATGTGTTATCGTAACAAAGAATGACAGCTGACATTAAGTGGAAATTTGCTCTACACCAGAAATGCAGTGGGTTCATTATCTTCTTTCCACCCTCACAGAAACTCCAGAAAGTAGACACTATGTTAAGCCTCACTTTATAGATGAGGAAGGTGAGGACTTGAGAGATGACATCTTTTTCCCAAGGTCACCCAGGCAGTTAAAATTAAACTGGAGCTCAAACCCAGGCTTGTTTGATTCCAAAGGCATGACCAGCATAAAACACAATGAAGCTTATGGTATGAATAAGCACAGAACTGGAGCACATTTGCACACCTTCACCCAGTCCTCCCCTTGGCTTGGTTTAGTGCGAAACCCAGCTGGTAAGTAAGAGTGTGAGAGAAATTAACACCCCCACTCTTTTTTGACCCGGTTACCCGAAGGTGAACTGGTGATGAATAAATGAATTACCCTTGCCCTCAGAAAATAAGCCTTCAAATCTCTGCATCGCTCAGTTTGATCAAAACTCCTAGGGTGGAAGATCCCTCTGCTGAGTCCAGGCCACAGAAGTGTAGGTCCCTCAGCCCTCACTCCCCTGCTTCAGATCATCCAAAGCATCTCGAATTTAAGGGCTGAGATGATGTTTTATTAACACAAGCCGGAGAGTCCAGCTTCCTCTTCCTCCATCCCCATGTATCCTCCACTGCCTCCATCTGAAGAAGGGGGACATATATTCTACGAATATCCTGAGTGCTTGTTAACAAAATTTTTAGCTATTTTAATTGTCTTCTCCCTGATTACACTAATTTGTAATTTCTCCTTTTCATTAGGCCAATGATTTATCAATTTTGTCCATTTTGTCAAAATGCAAACTCCTATTCTGTTGGTTTACTGTGATTATTCCTCCTTTATTTAAAAACTTCCTGTTGTGTTTTTTCTTTTCCTACTTTAGTTTGGTTCATTACCTTATTCTTTTTTAAAACCTCTTTAGGCACAGAATTAATTCGTGATGCTTCTATCCTCATTTTATTGTTAATATATATTTAAGGAGATACATTTTCTGAGCACATTTCTGTCAGCATCTTATTAATTGGAAGTATTTGTTGTGCTTATATGGTTGCTATGTTAAAAATATTTTTGCTGCTGTAGTTTTCCTCTATGTAATTTAATACAGGATTTAAAATTTTAATTTCCATTTGATTTGTTTCTGCAGAATTTTATTTTTCCTACTGAATTATAATTGTATTGTTATGTTGTGGTGTGAGAATATGGTTTCATAGATTTCATGCTATTGTTTTCTGCATTAACTAAGTTCATATTTCTGTCCCAGTATATGATTAATTTGTATGACTAGAAAGAATCTTTATGATCCCTTGCCCTGTGATTCAATACTTTCCCTATGTCTTTTAGCTCTACTTTATTCCTTATATTTTTCAGCTATAGTTTCTCTTTATCCACACACTGTTATATTCTTTTAGTCCTGAAATCTACAATTTCTATGAGTTTGTCCTTGTACTCAGCCAGCTTTGCCTTAGTCAAGGACTGGCTCCAAGGTCATTCCAACGCATGCAGTATTACAGGGTCCTACTCTCAGAGGGACACTGTACTTAGCTTAAAGCTCTGCTGCTACTGTTTTGAAACTCTTAGTAATTTCTGAGCAAAAGGTCTTGCATTTCCATTTTGCAATGGGCTGCTACAAATGATGTGGCCGGTCCTGCTTGTTCCTTATATCCTGAGACTTTGCGGAACTCATTTTTCTTAACGAGCTGCTTGCAGATGATTTGTTGGATTTCCTAGAAAAGCCATTCCATCATTTATATAAGAGCCTCTTCCAGGGCTTCCCTGCTGGCTCAGCTGGTAAAGAATCTGCCTGCAGTACGGGAAACCTGAGTTTGATCCCTGGGTTGGGAAGATCCCCCTGGGGAAGGGAAAGGCTACCCACTCCAGTATTCTGGCCTGGAGAATTCCACAGACTGTATAGTCCATGGGGTCGCAAAGAGTCAGCCACGAGTGAGTGACTTTCACTTCACTGCCAGCCAGGCAGCTTTGGACAAGCCCTCTGGTTAACTCTTGCCCACCGGCAGGGTGAAATCCCTGCTGAAAGTCCTCTTGCCTCCTTCACGTAACGTCGAGTGTTCTTTCGTTACTTCCAGAGGCGCTGGAGGAGCCTGCGGTCAGCTGTCCCCCCGATGAGCCTCAGCTCAGGCCTCAGCAGGACTTCTACCTCGAGCCGCAGCAGAAGCTGAAGTAAGCCGGGCCCCTCGCCTCGCCCCTTCCCGCAGCCGAGACCCCCAGCCTCCCTGCCTGTCACACAGAACGGCCAGGGCTTGCTCCCTCTTCTGCTCTTCGCTTGTCTGCCTTAGCTGCGCACATCGTCTGAGGGGCCCAGATTCGCTTCCCTTCCAACACGGCCGTTCTCGTGAGGGGCCATGGAGGTATACATCCTGGAGTCAGAACTGCCTCCGGGCAGGATGGGGTTAAAGCCAACTGGAGCACTCCTGAAAATCTTATCTTGGGATGGGCTTGTCTCTTATCTGTGGGCCTGAGGCAGTCACTTCACCTGTCTGAGCCTTCTTTACCTGCTTGCCTGCTAAGTCGCTTCAGCCATGTTTGACTCTGCGACCCTAAAGATGTAGCCTGCCAGGCTCCTCTGTCCAGTGAAATTCTCCAGAAAAGAATACCGGAGTGGGTTGCCATGCCCTTCTCCGGGGATCTTCCTGACCCGGGGATTGAACCTGAGTCTCTTAATGTCTCCTGCACTGGCAGGCGGTTCTTTACCACTAGTGTCACCTGGGAAGCCATATAAAGTGTTAGCTGCTCAGTCATATCTGACTCTTTGTGACCCCAAGGACTGCAGCCGGATTCTCCAGGCAAGAAGACTGGTGTGGGTTGTCATTTCCTCCTCCAGGGCATCTTCCCAACCCAGAGATGAAACTTGGGCCGCCTGCATTGCAGGTGGATGCTTTAACATCGGATGCACTAGGGAAGAGGAAATGATAGTAGCTCTGTATCAGCCTGTCTGTGACGGTGAGGGTTAGGGTTCAGTTCCCTTCAGTTCAGTCGCTCATTTGTGTCCGACTCTTTGCGACCCCATGAACCGCAGCACGCCAGGCCTCCCTGTCCATCACCAACTCCCGGAGTTCACCCAAACTCATGTCCATCGAATCGGTGATGCCATCCACCCATCTCATCCTCTGTCGTCCCCTTCTCCTCCTGCCTTCAGTCTTTCCCAGCACCAGGGTCTTTTCCAATAAGTCGGGTCTTTTCCAATGAGTCAGTTCTTCGCAGCACGTGGCCAAAGTATTGGAGTTTCAGCTTCAGCATCAGTCCTTCCAGTGAACCCTGCTCACAGAAATCCTACCTCCAGATCCTGGAGACAGAGTCTTGATGAAACAAATCCATAAAACTTGAATCCCCAAGCAGGTCCACCCCAGGGATCATTTATTCACCCCCGAAGGGCACATGTTTAGGCCTGGATTAGGGTTGAGAGGCTGCTTCTCAGATGTCCTGCTCTTCCCAAGATGCCCACGTGGCCTGCCCTGAGGCCTGAAATGATGCGCATTTGCCCAGGGACACTAGCCAATCGATATGTGTTCCATCCCTGCCCTCTACTCAGGCCAGAATCAAGCAGCACTCTCGAGCCAGCCCCATTAGGAACCCACCAATTCCACTAATGCTTTCTTTCATTTCAATGCATTGGAATAATCCCGTTTCCAACCCAGTAGCTGCATTCCTCATCCACCTTTCCAGATAGATAAATGGTTTCCCCAGTACAGTTACTGGTCGCTGGGCTAGCCTCTGTTTCCTCTTGACGAGATCACAATTTAGAAGGACACGATTTCTGTCCTCTCGTGGTTTTATGTTTCTTTCTCTTAAGAATCATTAGCTTGTGAGATGCGCTGGAAAGACTAAAGAGTTTTTACAACACACAGTGTGCTGACTGGCGGGTGAGTGGGCAGTCTCAGAATCCCCAAGCCAGCGTGATGTACGTTGAAGTCAGTTGTCAACATTGTTAAGGGGATGGAGTGTGTATATTCCAACAAATATCCATGTTTTGCAATTTAGTAGACACTTACTACATTCAAAGTGAAAATAAGGGGGGTCATCGACTGGGGTTCTGCAATGTAGGGGCATGGAAACTTTTACTGTTAAATGGTTTTCACACCCCAAACTCACCTTTTTGGGGACCAGTGAGAAGGGAAGTGCATTAAATATAGATGAGGCTGAGACTTCCTGTGTGTGCCGGAGAAATCTCGTGGGTCTAATTGACCTTTGGGGGAAATGACTTGTGAGCTCAAATTGCTCCTTTTGAATCAGCATTCCTGGCCTCCCTTGACACTTGTCAGCGTTGGTCTGCATCCATCCCAGGGGGCAGGTTGGGAGGTAGGGCAGCCGTTTTCTTCCCTGTGTGACCAAAGAGGATAATGAAATCCCTAAGGTTTAAAGGATTTGTCTTATGACAAACAGTGACCAAATGGCAAGGGTTCTGACTGGAGCTCCCAGCCAAAGCATCTCAGGTCCGGGGACTGAGTCACTCAGCCAGACTGCTTCCTAACACCCTGCCTTGGACAGAAGGTTTGAATTTCCCTGCAAGAGTGAGAACAGTAGACTGTTGGAACGAAATGTTTATACACCATTGCGGAGAAAGGGGCTTATGAAAGACTTAAGATTTAAGCTGTGTGTTCAAAAGGAAAAAGGAGGCAGAGCAGAGATGGTTGGGCTCATTTTTATGGCTGAAATGTCAGTGTAGATTAATTTGGTCTTTGCAGGGAGAATGGATGAATTAAAGAAAACAGAGATGATGGATCAGTGTGCAAAGTGTTTATGGAGGCAATAAGCCTGAGTTTGACACTGGAGAATATGGTGATAACATGTTTTATTTTGGATACAACCTAGAGTTAAAAACCCAAGGTACCCATTATTGGACCTGGAGATTGAAGGTGATTTAAAATGACTCCACCTACTCTAATTGTGTTAACATTGTACTCTACTAGACACTTTAATTTCCCCTGTTACATACAGAGCAAGACAGCATCAAAGAAGTTACTATGTCAGGGAAAGAACCATTTTATAATTCACCAAATGGAGAATCTTACCAGAGAAGAGACTGTCCTGGGATAAAGACAAACCAGGGAACGTAATTTAAACAGTAGGAAAAGTGGACAAATTAAATGCAACAATTGAACTCAGACTATGGGAATGCAAAGGCGTTCCATCTCAAGACATGAATGATAGAAAAATCACTTCTCTAGTCAGAAGTACGTAGCTTGGGAAAGAGAGCTGACACGTGACATTACATGCAATAGTAATTCCACTAAAATGAAGACAACCAAGAACGGGGGAAAAAAAAAACACAGCCAAAGAAACAAAAAAACCCAACATCTAATTGGACTTTTAAAAAAAGTTAAAAAAAATCTGTGACTAAATACCCAGAGTCAGCAGGTCAAAGGAGTCATTCATATGACCCTTTGCCTTCAGGCTAGAGTGGTCCGTACCATCCCGGTAGATGATTGCCTGCCCTGTTCTTAAGGTCCTTGTGCAAATGAGATTCCAGGGCCCTCCGGTGACGAGGACCCGCCCCTCGTGGCACAGAAGGATTTCCTCTCCGTGGAGCCGAAATCCCCGTGGCCCTGATGTATCCACTTCCTCTTGCTCTTGTGCTAGTCCCCGTTGAGTTCAAGGTCCTCTGTTTATATGATCACATGACGTGAAAGATCATTTAAGGCTCCCTCCCTTTAAGGGCTTAACAAAGGTTTGATAAGGCAAGAAGCATTTGCACAGCAGTTGGAGTCAAGGCGAGGGACTTGCATGGGTCTGAGTTTGGGGCCCTGGCTTCCCCAGAATGGCCTTCTGAACCCTGTTCAACAAGCCAGTCCATCGCTTCCTTGCAGCCTCAGTTCACTCAGGTCTTGCTCCCACCCCAAGCCCCCTCCGAGGTGTTACTGTGCACCCAGACCGATCACAAAACTGCGTGGGAGGCTCTCAATCTCTTTGCCCTTGCCCCAGATTCCTTCTCTGTTTTCTGAGTTTCGGGGGTGGTGTTGTGCGCCCTGAGCCCTGCGTCCACCTCCTGGGTAACGGGATTTACCCGCCTTTGCTCTCTCCCGTGGTCTCCACGTGTCTCTGCCGAAAAGGCCAAGGTGGCATCCGGCTAACTTTTTGCTTACGTGTATGAGAGAGGATGCTGTCTAGGGAAGCTGCCTTCTTTTGCCAGCCAACTTACACATCTTCACAGCAGCCTTCTGGAGATTTTTGTCTTCTCTCTGGGTTGTTACTACTAATGGTGGGAGTTTCTAACTCATTAAGAAGGGAACTGGGCAGTGTGCCAAGCTGGAGGGGGCCATGTTTTTGGTCTAGTCAGGTTTTGCTGCATCGCACCTCTCAGAGCTAGGTCAGGATTTTTACTGACCTATGGCAGGGCTGGGAGGGCTCCTTTAATTGATTCTTTGAGACTACTTTTAAAATTGGAACTGTAACACATGCACAAAGGGAAATAAACCTCCATCTGACCCCAAACTCTCAGTTGCCTCCCCTGATGGCACCAAGTACAGTCCTTTCCATAAAGTATACGTACGTTTAACAGACAAAAGCTTTGTGGATGCATTTATTTGTAATAGATAACATGGGGAAACAAGACTAAAAGTCAGAAGGCATAGAATAACACATAGTCAGCATATCCAAGGAAAGAGACCTCAAGGGACTTCCCTGGCAGGCCAGTGGTTAATTAAGGCTTTGCCTTCCAATGCAGAGGCTAAGGGTTCAACCCCTGGTTGGGAAGATGAGATTCCCACATGGCTTGCAGCCAAAAAAACTAAAATACAAACAACAGAAGCAATATTGTAAGAAATTTAATAAAGACTTTAAAAATGGTCCACATTTAAAAAAAATCTTTAATAGAAAAAGAGGCCTTATGAAGAAAGAAAAGATTTTATAAGGATATGAAGGACAAACATGGATTTTCAAAAAAGGTGTATTAAAATCAACAAATTTATTGAGGAGCTATTTATGTTCAGGTTCTGGAGTGGTACAGAAAGCCTAAAGGTGAATCCTATAGTGTGCTAAGTGCTTTAAGAGCCAAGAGGAGCAACATACTATGTCTTCTGGAGTCAGAAACATCTGAGCATAAGAGGAAACATTTGTGTTTCTTGAAGGATGCCTTTAAGTCTTGCAGTGGAGGGAGGGAAACAGGAATTCTAAACCTAGCAAATACGATGAGCAACAGAGGGTGAGCATGCACAGCTTTTTGGGGAAGTAGTCAGTGTGACTAGTTTGGAGGAGGCATATCTGGCTAGGATGTGATTCCAGAATGGAAGCCAGGGTCCAGGTTAATATGGGCCGTGAGCGCCTAAGGAGAATGAAGTTTGTCTTGAATTGGAACCTGTTGAAGACTTTCAGGTTGAGAAGTGGTCCCTCCAGGGACAATTCTGATAGTGGTTTGAGAACTAGATTGAAGCTGGGAGGGACTACAGCCGGGCAGGATTAGGAGGCTGCTGCGACAGTCCAAGCCAAGTGTGATGAGACCATAAACCAGGCCTTGCTCGTGGAAATGGTTTGAGAGACCGTTCTGGATTGATTTACACATTTACCTGTTCCTTAACAGTTAAGTGGACCAGGGGGATGCAAGGACTTGAGGCCCATTCTGAGTTACTCAGGAAGGCCGCTGTGTAGGTATGCTGGAGAAAGAAATACGGAGCATGGGAGAACAGGTGTGTGCAGTACGAGCTTAGGGACCTAAAGCTAAGGCATGTTGAGCATGACATTCCTGGGGCCAATCAGGCCCAGCATCTCAGCAGAGAAATAGTTTCTATGCTATAAGGAAAGTCAGCATCATCAACTGTTTCACAAAGGTCAGGAAAGCTGGAGATTTAAAAAGTAGCCATTGTGTTGGTTAATTAGGATGTCAGTTTTGACCTTTGGGAGGGCAGTTTCAGTAGAAGAGAAAGGAAGTCAATTACATAGACTGGTAACTGAAAACTTGGCAGGGAGTCATTCCTATTTAAATACATAAGGAAAGCAGCTAGTGGAGAGAGAAATGGATGACGACACGGGACCAAACAAGGCAGGAGAGACAGGACAGCAGCCCCGGTCGGGCCAGGTTTCAAAAAGAGAGAAGCAGCGTCTCGGCCTCGGGGTTTTAACCTTTCCTCCCAGAATCTGTGTCTTTGCCTCAGGGTTTCACCTTTCCTCCCAGAATCTCCTTACTGGTGCTGCAGCCGTCACACTGGCCATGGGGGTGGGGGAAGGCATGCCTCTTTCTTTTACCAACCATCTATCCCTGTATCCACGATGGTGAGCTGGGAGGAGGTATGATACCTAACCCCTCCTCACTGGTAGGTTGGGGGAGCCCACCACAAAGAGCCAAGCAAGATCCCTCTCCTTAGATCCCGCATTTCTGGCCTCAGGGGTTTCCCTGGGGGCACCCATGGAACTTGAGATACCAGACCTAAGAGCAGGTAGACCAGAAAGACGGAAGCATTTCCTCTTTGGTCTAAGAATGCCTTCCTATACCTTGATTCTTGTCCTTACCTGATGGACACTGAGACTGGCCACTCCTCCAGGGAAGACCCCACTCCAGCTTTCACCCAAAGGAGGGTTACCAAACCCTTCAGTACCCGCCACCCCTGCAAAAAAATAAAAAAGTCATATCAGAAGAGAGGAGTCCAATAATCATACAAGACATTCATAGCTCATTCTGACGTGATGTGAGGTTAGCTCAAGACATGGGGTGGTGGGTTAGGTAAGGATAAACGGGATGGAGGAAAAGTGAAACCAGTTTATTTCTTGACGGGTCTTACTGCCTCTGTAAAATCGGATTGTAGGACTACTGCTGAGATGGAGGGGCAGTGGGTGAGTGGGGATTTGGAGAGGAACAGCTTGGAAAATGGAAATTGGAGGCAGTTAGCAAAGAGGAACATACCACTTTCATAGCAGCAAAGGCCCCACTGAACCCAGAAATCAAACACCTGTCCAGTCAGCAGAACTTAGAATTTTTTTTTCCCTCCAGCAGAGTGGCAGCCGGGGGCAAGCAGAGGGAGAGTCATGCTTGGATTCATGCAAAGTGTAGAAGGGCCTGGGCTGCTGCTGAGAATGTGGTTCGAAGTCTTGGTCAGGAGGTAGAGACAGGAGTGCTGATGAACTTGAGAGAGTGATGGGTGGGGGAAGTACAGGTCTTGCTGAGGCTGGTAGGTGGCACATCTGGGGGAAGGAAGGGCAGAGCTGCTGGCTGGACCACGGGTTGTGTTTCCCTTTGGCTGTGCAGGGTCTTTGTTGCGGCCCAGGGGCTTGTCTGGTTGTGGAGCACAGGCTCGAGACCGAGCGGCATCTAGGCTTAGCTGCCCTGCAGCATGTGGGATCTAGTTCCTAGACCAGGGATCAAACCCACATCCAGTCTCTGCACTAGAAAGCAGATTCTTAATCACTGGACCACCAGCGAAGCCTCAGAGATGATGTGTTTCTGAGTTTCAGCTTTCAGAGACGAACTAGTTCTGGGGCTGGAATGTGCGAGTGGAAATGCAAAGGGGAGAAGGTTGGGAGCCATCCACCCCACACTGGGATGCAGCAAATGATGTGGTCATCAGACTTCCTCCACCCCTGAAAACAATCTGTGCTTGGAACTCAGATTAACAAGATCTAAACACACGCCAAATTTGGGAGGCTTTGCTACACTTTGCTTACCATGCAGTTAGCAGCTGGGCAGGAAAACATAAGCCTCTGTGTAGACCTTATGTGTGACCTTGTTTTGTGGGTGTCCTTAAGAGAAGGCACTAACCCAATATCAAGTTTTCTATTCTAGATTCCTGGTTTCTCTGAAAAGATTAGATGATCCGAGCGGCACTGGGTCATGATTTCCTCTTGGTAGCAATAAGAGTCCTCACCAGGGAATCTGAGTCCCCACGGCTCCATGATGCTGCATCTCACCTGGCTATCCACCCATCTTTCCTAGAGTTAGGAGGGAAGTGAAATATTTCCTAAAACCAAGGCACTTTTAAAAACTGGAAAACCAAAGATGAGTCAGGATTCCTCTGTATTTGACATGCAAATATGTCACTGCTGAAAACTATAAATTATGATGCTATTAGGAAACAAATCCTTCCAGCTTTACCTGTTATATTATCTACCTGGCTCCTACAAGCACTTGAGCGTGCAAGGATTCCTGTAATAAAATAACAGCGGAAATACAATCACACACATGAACGTTTACAAAAGCAGTGCAACAAGTGACAGTAACTTTTAGAGCAAATCATATGGTTTCTTTTGCTAATAAAATAATCTTATTGAATCTCCGGTAATTAATAGATTCCCTCAAAGTGCTACCTAACTCAATAGCCACTGAAAACAACTTAATGAATTCACGCAGTGGCTCCTCAGAGGCTGGAAATCGTTGATGTAATTCCCTGAGTGCCTAACTTCTTGGCAGCTATATACACATGTAGGATGGATCCAAGAAAAATGGGTGAAGGATCTTCGGTGTCAGAGGAGAGGAAGAATACAAAAATGAAAGTTGTTGGCAGGTCTAACTTGCCTCATGGGTGCCGAGGAAGAAAGGCAATTGCTACATATTTCTTGCTGAGGAGCATGAAAAAGTACACATAATCCCAACCCTTAGGACCATAATAGATTCAAATCAACATCTAGGATCAATTTAGGAAGCAAATAGGTAGCCAGCGTGGACCAGTACATTGATTTAATCTGGTGTTTCCTTAAAGCATTTTGGTCTTCTACTTTCCGCTGTAGTTAACGCTCACATTAAACATATGGGGAGCAGTCAAACATGAAGGCTAGAATTGTACTGCATCTTGAAAGAAATACAGAAATAAAATCGGATAGAGGTTTGAGAAATGGAAATTATCATCACACATTGGAAAAAAATAATCTGAAGGCCAAGTGTTCAGTGAGTCAGAAAAATTTAAAGTCGTAATGTTAGAGGCTGCGAACTGGAAACTAGATACAAATTCATAACCTACAAGGATATCAGTGACGGCAAGAAGTCAGTAACCAGCGTCAGGGTTATTTTGGGAGGCCGCAGGAAGGCTATTACGGACCAGGGAACCTGCAGTGCCCATGTTTGAGGCATCGGATTTAAGATACAAACAAACAACATCATGCCATTAAGGGTGACAACAATGATTAAAAGCCCAAGCAGATTGAAATCTGAAGAAAACTTAGGAGAGACAAATTGATGGCATGACAAAAAAAAAAAAACCATGAGATTTTTAGAGGTATATATTTACTTTAAACATTATGAACAAATGATTCATCAGCATCTTACCATTAATATACAGACAACAAATTGGCATAAACACCATATTCAGAATGAGCATTTTACTAATGTCTCGCCTATCTCTTCTTGCCCAACTCTGAAAAGTCATCAGAAGGGACCATTAGACGTATTTGCTGAGAGAGGACTATATTTTGGCTCCTTTTCCAGTTCGAACTTCTATGAATTTTACAATGCCATTAAAAACACTTCAGCAAGTATTTTGGCAAAATATTTACAATTTTTTTCAATAACACTGCTCATGGAGCAGGAGAAGTGGAAAGCAATCACTTAGTAACTGTGGAGAAACAAGCAGAAAGGAGGAGGAACAATTGCTTCCTGTGCTGCTTGGGATGAAAAAAAAAAAAATCAGAGTTTAGCTATTTAAAAAGCCTGCTGGGGGCTGAGCACTGTCCGTGTGATGGGAACACGCTGCTTCCCATGGCCACCCGGGAAGAATGGCACCTCCAGGCTGGCCGTGCGTGTGATGAAGAAGTACACCTCCAACACCTGCAGGCATGTGACCAACGGCTTGTGGAAGACAGCACTTAGGGGGATAAAGAGGAACCTGGCGCAGGCCTTGGACTTCTGGCATCATTCGGTACAGTCTGCCAAGATGCTTTGGGAAACGTTTTAATTTAAATGCCAAGTCTATTTCAATGACGTCTCCCTGGTTTGACCTGTTGGGAGTCCAGAGTGAGATGGATAGGTGTTCATTTTGGAAGCATCAGGAGAATCAGATGGTGGTTTTAGAAAGAGCACCCTGTAGATTTCAATCTATATGTCCCCCCTCACCCTAGGAAACTCGTAGTATGAGTTGCAAAGATATGACTCTCAAAGTATATTACTGGTGATTGATAAATGCAGGAAAAGGTTGGAAACATCTTCAGGTGTTTACTCAAAATATCAAAATTAGAAAGCTTTAGGGATAAAGGCCTAGCATTCTTCCTTTCCTCCTTACAGCATACTCACAGGCTATTATGACTACACATTTGATAAGACAGCTTCAGAACCTGATTTGAATTATTTGAATATATTTTTCCGCAAAAGTATCACAAGGCAGAAAAAAAAATGGACCCAAACTAGAAAAAAGGACAGAGAGAAAGAAAGAAAAGGGATAGGACTGAATAAAATATTCAAACATTGTTGTCCATTGATGTGATACTAGATGTTCACATATAGGCCCAGATTTGCAAGAGAGGGGTAAAAAAAGTCTGTCTGATAGGTTACGAAAACAGGAATCCAGAAGATCAGAAGAATCAGAACACCCCCAAGAATAACAGAAAGGTATCTGAAGTTGCTTCAGAGGCAGGGAAGAGGGTGTGTGTATGTATGGAAAGCTGTTTCCTCCTCAGAGGCGCCTTGGCAGTTGGCTACAACATCATGCTAATGAAAGCAAGGTCTTTAAGTTCACCCCCCAGCGGACCGGCAGTTTCTCCTTCGCGCCCTGCGGGAAGCGTGTTCCCGGAAAAGGAAACAGGCGCTGGAGAAGCGCTGGGGCGCGGGGAGAGGGCTGGAAGATGCGGGCAGGGCGTCTGGGGTGGAGAGGGGGGCGCCGAGCTGGGGATGTGGGTCGTGTCTGGCTCCAAGGGTGGACAGCAGAGGTGGAGGGGGGTGTTGGCGCGGGGCAGGGGGCAACAAAAAGAGACAACATCGGGGTGTTCACGCCGCTGACTCGACCTGAAATACTGGGGGAGGGAGGAGAAGGAAGGACCGGAGAAGCCTGCTTAGCCATCCAAGTAGGGTTCTTCTCCCAAAGCGGAGGCTGACCCCTGGCGCGGGCCGCGGAGGGCCGGACCAGCGGGCATCCCTGGCGGCCGGCTCAGGGAGGGCGCTGGGGGGGCTGACGATGTGACGAACCCCCGGGGGCCCGGGCCGGGCTCTGCCCGCGTCCCCGGCTTCTCGCCTCTCGCTGTCCCCTCCCCGGCCCCAGCGTCCTTGCCAAGGGTTGACCCCGCTCACAGATGCCCGGTTCAGGAGCCCGAGAGAACCGAGCCGGTTTCTGCACGTGCAGCGGGTCTGGCCGGCGGGGCAGCCCCGAGGAGAAGGCCCTGGGGCCTCGTCCCGCGCGCCGGGCTGAGCCGGCCCGTGGCCTGCGCGCTCGCGGCCCCTCGGGGCGCCGGCGGCTGACGGGCGGTTGCCAGAGCTCCGGAGGGGCCAGGGGCCTCCGTCGACCCTCGGACGCCCACCGTCGCCGTCTGCTGGGCAGCGAGGTCCCCACGGCTCGATGAGCCTGCCCGGCGGGAGAGGCCGCGACGGCGGCGACCTGGAGCGGGAGCCGGGCTGCCGCGGTGCGTCCGGGGAGGGTCGGGTCCCCGCGGCCCGCAGGGGGCGGCGCTGAGCCCCGAGGAGGCGGCGGGGCGGGCGGGTCTCGGGTGCCCTGCCCGCCCTGCGCTGACCCCGGGGTACGCGGCGGACCCGGCGCGCTTCAGCCTCCAGGGGTTGGGGTCCGGGGAGACCTCCCCGCCCGCCCGGGGCCGCGGGGGCCTTGGGAGGCGCCTCCGCGGGGCGGGGCACGTCGGGGCGCCCGCTGCTGCCCCGAGCCCTAGGGGGCCGCCCCGTCCCCCCTGGGCCGCGCGGCGTTCTTGGCGCCCGCGGCGGCGCGTGTGCCGGGCGTGTTTCCGTCCCCGGTGCCACTCCGGCTTGGGGCGCCTCGTCCCCCCAGGAAGGCGCCCCGTCCCCGGGGTGGGCGCCCCGTCTCCCGCGGTGGGTCCCGCGCGGTGGGTGCCCGGTGACCCCTCAGTGGGCGCCCCGTCCCCGGGTGGGCGCCCCGTCTCTAGGAGAGCTAATCGTCCCCTCGGTGGGCGCCCCGTACCCGCTGTGGGTGCCCGGTCCCCTGGAGGGCGCCCCGTCCCCCGGGGTGGGTCCGCGCGGTGGGTGCCCGGTGTTCCCCGCGGTGGGCGCCCCGTCCCCTGGAGGGCGCTCCGTCCCCGGGGTGGGTCCCGCGCGGTGGGCGCCCCGTCCCGGGACAGCGCCCCTTCCCCGGTCGGCCCGGGCCGCGCGCTCCCCGCGGCGCGTGTGCCGGGCGTGTCCCAGTGCCCCGGGCCGCCTGACCGCGTCTCTCTTCTCCCCCTGCAGGAACCTTCCGATAGTCCCGCCGCCGCGGCTCTGACCGCGCGCGAGGCGAGCCCGAAGCCGACAGCACATCGAAATTAAAAAAAAAAAAAAAAAAAAAGCGGAAGAAGCGGCCGAGGCGGCGGCGGGCGGAGCGGCAGAGGAGGGGCCGCGCGGCCCGGGCGGCGGGGACGCGGGGACGCGGGGACGCGGCTTTGTGCTGGCGGGTCGCGGGGCGCCCATGGCTGAGCGCGGCCGGGGGGCCGCCGGCGGGGCCCTGCCCTCCTCCCCGGGCCCGGTCCTGGCGGCCAAGGGCGCCCTGCGGGCCGGGGCCGGGGAGGGCGGAGGCGGCGGGCGGCCCGGGCCCGGGCGGGCGCGCTGTGACAGCGCCGGGGTCTCCAATGGAGACTGCAGCCTCGGCGCGCCCGGGGGCGAAGCCCGGGTCGGCCCCGCGCTCGCCGCGGCCCCCGGCCAGGCCGCCTGCCCGCTCCCCCGGGACAGCAAGCCGGGCGGCCTGCCCCGCCGGAGCAGCATCATCAAGGTAGGTGGGAGAGGGGCGCGCGTCGCCCGCCCCCCGCCATCCGGGGGTGGGGGTCCTTCCCCGGGCGGAAGGACTGGGGGCCCTGGAGGGGAGCCCCCAGCTCGCGGGAACCGGGGCTGCGCGGGCGGCGCTGTGGGCGGCGGAGCGGGGACCGGTGCGTATGGCATTTGGGGAGGATGGAGAGGGGTGCAGGGGAGCCGTGCTCCGTCCCCCGGGACTCGGGGCTGTCACCTCTGCAGGGCTCGCCTGCAGTGATGGCCGGGTACCTGCCCGGCAGGGCACCCTCTGCCAGCGGTAGCCTCGGCTGGTGGAACAGACCCCCTGCCGGGTCTCCATTGTATGTTAAAGACAGTTAACTGATCATGTGAAAACATTTTCTTAAGGATCGCAGGCAGCGAACAGAGATTATTCAGTACGGTTTTCTTCCCATGGGTCTGTAAGTTGCCTCTTGTCAACGGTGAGACTCAGAGGTGCAGAAATCCCTGGTCAACTCAGGAGAAATGGAGTTGGTTTCTGAAGGTCCAGGAACCTTTCAGCTTTCTTAGGGTCAGAAGCTCTAAGAGATTACAGTCCTGCAGGGTTTTAATCTTTTGGTTGCTGCAGCAGGCAGGCCTCCGGTTCTGTGGAAGTTCTTTTGGGCGGTTTGCTTGCTTTTGATATCTTTTTGCCTGGTGTTATTTAGCAGAAGGAAGTCAGCGTTTGGTGCCTCTTAAACTCCAGGAGTAATACTAGGAACTCCTGAGTTTGTGGTGGTTTCATTCTAACATTACATTCTGTTCTGCAATGTAAATATATTTCTCGTGACATGAAGTGAGTGGGGGGAAAAATGATCAATGAGCTGATCAAAGCAGAGCCTTTAGGCAGGACCAGCTCTTTCTGCTCAAGTTTGGAGCAAATATGAAAACGTTGCTTTCTGAAAACCGAGAGGTCACCGGGACAGTGAACACCAAAGCACCGTGATGGGGCTGCACCCACCCTTCCTGTGGGAAGGAGGGTGGGACGGGCCCCAGTAAAGAGAATTGGCACTCGGGGTGTTTGAAATTTAACTGGACCTACAGGAACCTTCTGAGGTGCTTGTAAGTGTCCGATGGTGCTATCAGCTTCTGTGCTTATCTGCTGAAATATAGCACCTTGCAACTCCATGTAACAGGCAGTTGTGAAACTGCTTTTCGCTTTGTCATCTGTTTGTCCAGTTTACCTCTGAGAAAGGGCACGGTTGAAGGGCTTAAAGGTCAAGTGCATGGACCATCTGCAGGAGGTGTTTAGAGTTGAACTAAGGAAAGCAAAGTAGATTTTTGCTGCACACCTACCTAGCTTTGGTGACTTATGTTTTCTTTTACTCCGTCACTCATGTTGCCATGGGAGTTGCTCTCAGCCATGCATGGTAATCAATCCCATTGACAGAGTTATGTGTCATATCTGTTTTTATTGGTTACTAGATAACTTGTGGTGATTTTGCTTTGTGGTGTTAATGAAGTCTGAGGTGGAAATTCCAGAGAAGGTGCAAGCTCATCTTGACTCCTCTGCCTCAATTTTTTGGAGGGCCTGTGTTTGCATTTAAAAAAAAAAAAAATCAGATTTTATTGGTGTCTGGCAGTGGGGTTCACAGTGTAACTTATTTAATTTTAACAGCATCTGTTTTAATTTTACATTCATGGGAGATTAGGAAGGATGGTTTGCCAACATTTGATATGTGGAATTGAGAACTTGTTGGTAGGTATCATTTCTTCATTGAAGATTCCAGAAGCACATGGGGAGCTGACTCAGAAATCAATGGAGTTTTGAAACTTACTCAGGTATCTTCATCATTTTTCTTCTTTCTAATGAAGGCGGGTGTTCCCTTGTTCTCAGGTGTATCCCTAGATACACATTGTGAGGAAGTTAGGGCTTCTGTATTTTGCTTCCTGAGTGAATGGAGAAATGGTAAGAAAGTATATGTTTTCTTTAAGTTCTTTTAATTTCTAAAATGGCTGGTTGGAATTTACCAGTCTTATCCTATTTATTGTCCTCTATCTTCCAAGATGACTCCTTTTTCTTGCCTCTATTTTCAATTTGCATTTTCTTAATGCCCTTTAAGACTGTGGAAGTAGTGTTGAAAGTTGTTCAAGCCTGGATTGGAGGGCAGGGGTATGCTATATTTAAATAGGTAATTACTCGGTATCTACTGCATTTCAGTTGGCATCTTGAAGGGTCCAGCTTTTAGAAATTTAGCGTGGCGTTTTCCTAAAGACACAGCAGCCAAATAGAATAAAGAGATGTTTTACTTTGATATCAAATTTCATAAAGCAGCAAATAGTGCCCAGATATTTTTGTCAGACGAATGGCAGAATTACATTTCACTTTTGTTAAACAAGTAATAAACAGCTTAGCAGGAACCCGTGTGAAGAAGCAGTGGTGATCTCTCCTTGGTTTCTTTTGAACGACGGGATGGATGCAGGCAGGTGATGAATGGAGAGGCGGTGACAGATTAGTGCCTGGTGAGAATGGGGCTTGAGAGAATGGCAGAAAGAGTGGGTGCTCACTCCCCAGCGGAGGCCGTGTGGGTGGGTGTGTTCATCGCAGTGCTGGGCTATGCCTGTTTCCTAGCTTCCATCTAGCTCCTTACAGTCTTGACCTTCCTCTTAGGTGGGGACCCCCAAATCAGAGAGAGGAATAACAGCGGAAATGGGATAAACAGTGGGCAGAGGAGGGGACTGTTGCTGAGTGCTGCACATATGCAGAAATCTGCTGAAAGCTGACCAGAATGGTATTCCTTATTTAAAATTATTTCTTTGGAACTCCATCTGTTTTGTAAATATGGTGTTGAGAAACAAATTGTTACAAAACTACATTTTCTGCCAAATAGATGCACAGATTCATACTGAGAGCTCCTTGCTTATGATAAGAGTGTTGGTGGAAATTCAGAGTGAGCAGCCTGGTGGAGGACCTTTCAAGTACCTTGTGAAGAAAAATAAATCGTGGAACTCATCACCAGACTTTTCTACTGTTCCTTAGCTGGTTGAAAATAATATTACACTTTTTTTTAGATTTTTTGCAAAGGTCCATTGCTAGATTTTTAGGGGAGAAGTCATTATATTTGTCATCTTAAGTAGTCTAGTAAACGAAAACATCACTTTCATTTTCTCTTTCCATATTTCATCACACCATTCACTACAATCCATGCTTTATTTTGAAACAGTTAATTTGGTTAATTGTTCAGATGGCTTTTTTTTTTTAAAAAACAAATAGCTCAATCTTTTAATTCTAGAGTTTGGTCTAAAATTATGAAGTGGCATATTAAGCCTTAGATTTTTAAGTTTTGAAATAAATGAAGTTTAAATGTCTACTAGTTTGGGTGGTTTACTTTAATCAAAATTAAATTAAACATTTTGGCTGGCACATCAAAAGGCATCAAATATTTGCATAAAGTAAAATTCACTCTTGCTACTGCCTAGTTCTATGCAGTGTGACCATCACACACGGTCATGTAACGACCACGACAACCAAGATCTGGAACAATTCTATCGCCTCACACAATTCTCCCAGTTTCTTTATAAGCCTTCTCCTCCCCCGTCCTCAGACCACAGCAGGTATTGATTAGGGTATTGGTAAAAATAAGTTGGAAATGTAGCCATTGTACTATTTAGGTGTTTAAAAGTGATGATAGCAGCCACTATTTACTAAACACTATTCATATGGGCAAAACACACGAGAAGTGTTTAGCTGGATTCTGTGGCCTGGTCTTGCTGCAACCATGGGGGCTGCAGGAAACCTGTGTCTGGGGGGTCGCTGCTTGCCCGCGGCGCTGGCGCTGACTGTTGGACTCCACGGGCATGGCTGCACATTACACTGGCGGCGTTCGCTATTTTGTGTAATTAGGGTGGTATTGGTTTGGGAAGACCAGACTTGATTTTTCCCCTTTAAATGTGGGGGAATCTGGAGGGGGAGAAAGAATGTCACTTTCTGCTGTCAGAAGAAGTTGACGGATAACACAGCCAGCCAGCTGTCCAGTCACCTGTTACGGTACTTGATCAGAGCCTCCAGTTTCACTGGGTCCAAAGGTTTGACCTTGTCCAAGGAGGCAGCTCTTAGTTTCCATAGTATCATTAGTTGTCCTTGTTAGAGTATCACGGTGTGTAGGAGAAACTTACACTAACTTTCCGCGAACATGGATTCCCTGCACCTTGATGCCCAGCCCCCAGCGTGGGAAGGCTTTTCACATCTATTATGCATATTTAAACAAAATATTTAAAATGTACCTTATGGTTTAAATAAACTAGACTCTCTGCAGGCAAAACCTGGGCTATATTTCTCCATTCTGCCTAGAAAGCCAGCACTCAAAAACCCTGTTTTCTGAATTTTATCTGAAAAAGTAATATCTCCAAATGACTTTAGACTTTTTTTTTTGTCTGAGTGGGGGCCCCCGGGAGCGGGAGAGACTGCTGGGGGAGACAGCACCTTCCAGCAAGCCCACGGGTGTGTCATGAACATTCAGCCCCCAGTAACCGAGCCACAAAGTGGGTTTGTCTGGATAGACAGGCCGCCTGGGTCGTTTAGGTCAGAACCATCTGATGGCCAATCAGCAAGCCTCCCCTGGCTCTGTGATGAGCCTGGCCCGGCTCTCTGGCTGCTGGGAGGCGGCGCGCTGGGCTCAGCCACTCACAGCCTTCTGCACGGTTCAGAGTTCAGTTTCAGAAGGCGTCAGGGGTGTTCCTTTTCAGACACTCAAAATTGCTTGCCCCCTTTGCTGCCTGCCTCCCTTGTCTCCCAGGTCGCCTCCAAACACTTGTGCTGGCCTCCTGGTGCTTTTCGCCAGGTCCAGAGACACAACCGACAGGAAACTGTCTGGTTTTTTTTAATTGCTGTTTTTGGCCTCTCAAGTGAGTTTCTTAGAATGCTCTCTCCCAGAATCTGTTCAGTTCCTTTTATAGTTCTCTGTGCTCTGCAAGGGGTCTAAACGAGACTGTTCTTTTTCGCTTTTGCTTTTGGTTTTTTTAATGCTCAAGTTCCTCATGCCTCAGGATTTGACAAAATAGGGCAGTGCTATCTGCAGCCCAAATGTGGGTATATGTGGAGTGTGAACATTCAGGTTTTCCCTTCAGACTCTTATTTTATACATTTGTGTCCAAGGAGAGATGCTCTGTTCCTTACTAATGCTAAATTTTGGCTGTTATTATTTGCTTGTCTACCAGACCTCCGGATGAGTTTAGCTATTTTCTTTTTATTTCAAATGAATGGATTCTGGAGTACAGGGCGTATTCAGATATTTTTACCAGTCAGCCTCAGGATCTAAAACTGTGCATATGGCCTGGCGAGCACTTTGCTGTGGATGATAACGGTGAATCGAGGGTGTGGTACCTGACTCCGACAAGTCAGAACCCCCAGAGGGGTGTCAGTAGGACCCACTTGCCTTGTGTCAGAATAATTCCATCCCTTAAGAGGCCTCAGAGCGTGGAGTGACTTGCACTGGGCTCCGGTGACAGCTGCGTGAACGGGCCAGTCTGCTGGCAGGATGCTGGGCACCCACCTGTCTCAAGGGGCAGAGCAGGGCGGCCGGCAGGCCTTGCTGACCTCTGGTGCAGGGTCACCTGGCAGGAGACTTAGGCCAGACCTGTTCCAGGTGGGAATCTCAGCTGGGCTGGACAGCAGACCACCTTTTATTGTGTTTCTCTTGATTGCGCTTCACAGGGAGCACACTTCTTACAGTTTGAAGGTTTCTGGCAGCCCCGTGTCCAGCAAGTCTCCCAGCGCCGTTTTTCCAACCACATTTGCTCATTGTGTGTCTCTGTGTCCCATTTTGGTAATTCTCACGGTATTTAAAAAAAATTCATTATTATTGTGTTTGCTGTGGTGATGGGTGATGAGTGATTTTTGATGTTGCTGTTGTAATTGTTTTGGGGCCTCCCACTCTGCGCCCATATTAGACACTGAACCTAATCCGCAAGTGTTGTGTGTGTGTTCTGTGTGTGGACTGTGGGGTGTGAGTGTGTTCTGACTCTTCTCTCTCCCTCCCCTTGGGTGTCCTTCTTCCCTGAGATACGACAATACTGACATTAGGCCGGTTAGTAGGCCTGCAGTGTCTGCTCAGGGTTCAGCTGAAAGGAAGAGTCACACATCTCTCACCCGAAATCAAAAGCTAGAAATGATTCAGCTTAGTGAGAAAGGCATATCAAAAAGCCCAGACAGGCCGACAGGTAAGCTGGGTGCAATAAGTTGTGAATGAATGCAAAGGAAAAGTTCTTGAAGGAAATTAAAAGGGCTGCCTCGGTGGACACATGAAGGCTAAAGTGAAACAGCCTTCTTGCTGGTATGGAGAAGGTCTGAGTGGTCTAGATAGAAGATCAAACCAGCCACCACATCTCCTTTATGCAGAGCCGCATCCAGAGAAGGATCCTAATGCTCTTCAATTCTGGGAAGGCTGAGAGAGGTGAGGAAGCTGCCGAGGAAAAGGTTGAAGCCCGCAGAGGTTGGTTCGTGAGGTTTGGGGAAAGACGCCATCTCTGAGACATCAGAGTATAAGGTGCAGTGGCAAGTGTGATTTGGGAGCTCCAGCAAGTTCTCCCAAAGATCCAGCTCCGGTCATTCATGCAGGTGGCTGCACCAAGCGACAGATTTTCAGTGTGGATGAAACAGCTTTGTATTAGAAGAAGATGTCATCTAGGACTGTCATCGCTAGAGAGGAGAAGTCATTGCTGGCTTCAGAGTTTCAAAGGACAGGCTGACTCTTATTAAGGGCGAATGCCGCTGGTGACTCTATGTTGAAGCCAATGCTCATTTACCATTCCTAAAATCCTGGGGCCCGTAAGAATGATGCTAAATCTACTCTGCCTGTAAATGGAACCACAAAGCTTGGATGACAGTACGTCCGCTTCTAACACGGTTTACTGAATATTTTAAGTCCATTGTTGAGACCTACTGCTCAGAAGAAAATACTCTTTTCTAAACATGACTGTTAATTGACAATGCATCTGGTTACCCAAGGGCTCTGGGGGAGATGTGCAGTGAGACTCATGTTCCACACTTGTCAACACAACATCCATTCTGCAGCCCGTAGACCAAGGAGTAACTTCAGCTCTCAAACCTTATTATTTACGAAAGGCATTTCCTAAGGTTATCGCTGCTGTAGAGAGTGATCCCTCTTGATGGATCTGGGCAAAGTCAACAGAAAACCTTCTGGAGAAGATTCACCATTCTAGATGTCATGAAGGACACTCATGATTCATGGGATTCATGGGTTCAAACACCAACATTAACAGGAGTTTGGAGGAAGTTGATTCCAACCCTCAGGGAAGACTTTGTGGGATTCAAGACTTCAGTGGAGAAAGGAATTGCAGATGTGGTGGAAGCAGCAAGAGAACTGGAATTAGAAATGGAGTCTGAATTGTTGAAATCTCATGATCAAACTTGAATGGATGAGGAGTTGCTTCTTATGGATGAGCAGAGAAAGTAGTTTCTTAAAATGGAATCTAGTCCCAGTCAAGATGCTGTGAAGGTTGTTGAAATGACAAAGGACTTAGAATATCACATAAACTTAGTTGATAAAGCAGCAACAGAGTTTGAGAAGAGTGACTGCAATTTTGAAAGCAGTTCTGTGTGGGTAAAATATTATCAAATAGTGTTGTATGCTACAGAGAAATTGTTGATGAAAGGGTCAATTGATGTGGCAGACTGCACTGTGTCTTATTTTAAGAAATTGCCACAGCCACCCTAGCCTTCAGCAGCCACCACTATGACCAGTCAACACCCATCAACACTGAGGCAAGACCCTCCACCAGCAAAAAGGTTACAACTCACTGAGGGCTCAGATGATGGTTAAGCTTTTGTTTTTAAACCAATAAAGTATTTTAAAATTAAGGTGTGTATATATTTTTTTTAGACACAATGCTTTTGCCCACTTAATAGTCTACAGTATAGTATAAACATAACTTCTGTATGCACTGGGAACCAAAAGATTCCTGTAACTCTCTTTATTGTGATGTTCACTTTATTGAGGTGGTCTGGAACAAACTCACAATATCTCCAAGGTATGCCTGTACCCTGGGGGTCTTGATCTGTCCTCAGGACACACATTGCATGTCCAGATTATTTGGGGGGCAGAATACTGGCGGGAAACTAGAGGGTGTGAAGTTTGGTGCTTGGATCAGATTCTGTCTCCCTCTCTTCCTTCCTGTTGGCCTTGGGCAAGATATTTGAGTCTGTGTGTCTACTTAATCCATCTCTAAAATAGAGATAAAGAAATTCCCCCCGAACTGTTGTCATGGAGATTAAATGAGATGATATATGTGAAATATTCAGAGCAGCTTGTGGCCAGTAATAAATACTCAATGAGCAGTCCCCCCATATGTTTGTTTTTCTGATTTTTAGTTTCTCTTGTTTAGAGTTGATCCTGAGATGTGCAAACTCGTTTGGCTTCGTTTGAAATGGAGATCACTAACACTGCCATCTCCATTTTGAAAGCTTTATATTTTGAGATAGAAAGAATGTACCCCAATAAACTTTGCAGACTTACCCCCAAGATGCTTCATGAGTGACTTTTGTTTCAGTGCCTTTGGAAATCTGATACATCATTATAATGGAGCACATACCTAAATAGCTCACGTTCAAAAGTCGGAGGGCACTGGACATTAGTTTCATTGAGCCAAGCACCTGTGTGTCTTGGTTTGCCCAGGACAGTCTGGTCTTTACACCTTTCATCCTGACAAAATTGGTAATAGTGCCTCCTTCCGCTCTCAAAGGGATCCCAGCCTGGATGATAAATAAGGTGGCCGCCCTATTTATCTGCTTCTCAGGAGCCCTTTGCAACAGCCTGTGTTAGGGCCTGAACCTAGCCTGCCCCGGCCTCTCTCTCAGCTCTAATTCCTCCCTAGGGCTTGGCTCAGCCCCCACCGCTCTAGATAGACTGTTTCTTTCTCTGCCTCCCCCCCCCCCCGCCCCCCGCCCTCTGCCTGTCTACTGATGCTTTATGTATGGGGCACCTCACCTAATTCACCTTGAGCTTATGAAGACACTTAGTTTAATGTCTTACGGAAAGCATGTGTTTAAGTATTTGTTTTTCAGCGAATGTGTGCACGGGTGAATAAGTGGGCAGAAATGACGTGACTTACCTTGGGAGTTTAATGATGTTGTTTAGATGTGGCTCCACCTGGTTTCGATGGGAATATAAAACTCCGTGGGCTGTGTATTTCAAAGAAGACATTTATTTCATGTACATAATTTTGGAAACAGGCGAATGGAATGGAAGTACCTTCATTTAAGTTGGGTCCAGAAATTTGGTTGGTTCCAGAACTATTCTGCAAGATATTAATATAAACGATCTGTTCCTTTTGTGCCCCTGAAATAAGAATAGATCTTTGAAATTTTCTTTGGACTTAATGTTCTGCTCACAAAGTTTAAAAAGCATGGCAGGAAAGCTTTACCGTTTGTTCAGGCATTTAAATACAGTTTTTGGTATTTGGTTTCGTTGATATTTTTGGTTTTTGTTGAAGAACTAAATTACTTAACTTTCATCGCCATTGTTATTGGATTGTTCAAAGATATTCATTGGAAGTGCTTGCCGTAAAGCATTAATAATAAAGAAGAAAATGCAGAAAGAATACAGCGTACTGACAGGCAGCGTTGCATAGGTAGCATTTGAATCCCTCAGCCTGCTGTGTCACATGATGTTAGACAGTCCACCTTTCACTGCCGCTCAAGCGCTGGGTCAAGATGAGATACCAGGACACTCACATTGTCTCACACAAGTCCCCCCGGCATCGGGCGGGGAGCGGCTGTTGGTCTCTTTACGGACAAGGAAGCCTGTTCCTCAAGCTGTGAGGATTTCCAGGCAAGACGATGAAGCCTGTGGGGCTGAGCCCACGCCCAGACCCCTGCGATGGACTTGGAAGCCCACGCCGTGGCTGCTTTCCCACCCTCTTTCGCCTTCCTCTTCTGTAACGTAGACTTGACTTTTCCCTTGTTTTCCTACTTGTCCAAGCTGTTTGGGTTCCTCGATCAGAGGCGTTTCTACCAGTCCTAAATACACGGCTGATTTTTAATCAAAAAAGCTGGACCTCTTGTGGCTGAATCTTGAGATGAAGCCAGCGTGGACTCACTAATATAGGGCCGTAGCCACAGTCCAGTCCTCCAGGCCTTAGGGTCATGTCTGACCTGAAAACTCTGCTCTCCTTTGATGGATTTCAAAGCTTTCTAGAAGGGCATCATTTCCTTTTTTTTTTTTTTTACAGATTTGACTTACATTTTTTAGGGTCCTGGAAGATAAAGCAGACAATAGTAACTATTTGTTTTTAGGTGAGTTTTTTTCTCTGGTAACATCTATCCCTACTATTGTTTTGGGATTGTCAAGTAATTATAAAATTATAGAATATGCCTTTAGCACCTTCCTTGCTGTGAATTCAGCATTCAGGCATCTTCTTGGAGTACACTGAATATACGGATTTGGGAATAGCGGATATTAACCACCCCAGAAAGTGAGCAGCTGGATTTAAAAGTTATTAATAATGTAGATCCATGGGATTTTTAGAGCGGAAAGAGATCATGTAAAATTCTTTTGTAGTTAGAGATACACAAGGCCATACTGATCAGTACATTTAGCTTCTAGCTATGGTTGAGTTCATTTATTTGCATATTAGCATAACAGAATTGGAAAAAAAAATTGTTATGTAATACTGCAGTATGTGAGTATTAATAGCACAAGATGTGGTCTTCCAAACAGCTATCTTTGAGAATTTGTTTTTTTTTGCTATAGATAGCTGCATGTGTACACATGCCGCACTTGTGCATGCATATACTCTGAAGACTCTGTTTATAAATAGTAAAGATTAAGAGCAAACCAAATAACATAGTGGTGGTTGGCATGCGTCCTGTCTCGTGAGAGACGGATGGGTAGCAGGTGTCTGGGCTCTAAATTGAAAACGCCCAGGCAGGGGGAGCCTGATTTTATGGAGGCTGGTGAGGCTTCTGTTGCTTTTGACCAATTAATGTGGCCACAGAGGGATAAGTGACCTCGTTTGCAGCTACCATTAGAATCACAAGCTCTGTGACTCTCTCCATATGGTTTCCTGCTACTTTTGATTCTTTATCTTCCTTCTAAGCTCTGATATCCTGTGGGCATAAGTAGATGTAATTTTTCTAACAGTTAAAATGGTTTAATGTTTGTTCTTGGAGGAAATACAGTGAGTTGCTTAGACTTTTATTTCTATTAATCCATGCTAATAGATTATATTAAATACAAATAGAATTATTCGGAGGTTTTCATATTGGAGCTAATAGAATTCCTCATGTAATATGGGTTTAAAGGATGTGTTTGTCTTGGGAGTTTTTGCTGCTTTGTTGAGATTTACAGGTTCTTTCAAGGCTTTCTCTGGCTTACGTATATTACCATAAATGTATTTTCTATAGTTTAAAATGGTATCGGAAGTTGAATTGCTATGTCATAGAATTATGTGCATATCCCGCTTCAATAAATATTATCCTGTGGTTTTCCTGACAAAATCAATTGACACACCTATCGGGTTATGTGAGTTCTAATTGCTCTAAATGCTTCCTAATTCCTGGCATTGTTAGTGGTTTTGTTGTTTTTAAATTGTACCTGTGATGGTTACGTAATGGTATCTCGCAGTGGCCTTTATTTTTTAAATAAATACGCTATATTTTAGAAGCTGTTTCTCAAAGGGATATTGCAGTAGAGTACTCATGTGTTTTTCTGAAGGGTTTCGACAGTTTTAGTTATTAGTTTTCGTTTTAATTTTTGTTGGCGTGTAGTTGCTCTGCAGTGGCATACAGCCGTGTTAAGTCGGTTACATGTGTATTACACGTGTATCCCCTCTTTTTTAGATTTCCTCCCCATGTGGGTCACCGCAGAGCCCTGAGTAGAGATCCCCGTGCTCTGCGCTGGTTCGCAGTGGTTGTCTGTTATCATGGTAGTGTGAATACGGCAGTTCCAATCTCCCGGTTCCTCCCACCCCCGTTTCCCGCCTTGGTATCCATGAATTTGTTCTCTACACCTGTGTCTCTGTCTCTGCTTTGCAAATAAGATCATTGATACCATTTTTCTAGATTCCATGTATAAGCGATTTTATACGACACTTGTTTTTCTCTCTGTTACTGTGTGACAATCTCTAGGTCTGTCTACAAATAGCACTATTCCGTTCCTTTTCATGGCTGAGTAATATTCCATTGTACATATGTGCCACATCTTCTCTACCCATTCCTCTGTTGGTGGACATTCAGGTTGCTTCCAAGTTTGCTGCTGTAAATAGCACTGCAGTGATCACTGGGGTGCATGTGTCTTTTGGAATGACGGTTTTCTCTGGGTGTGTGCCCAGGAGTGGGCTTGCTGGGTCATGTGGTGGTTCTAGTTTTAGTCTTTTTGAGGAACCTCCATCCTGCTCTCCATAGAGGCTGCACAATGTACATTCTCCCCAGTAGTGTAGGAGGCTTCCTTTTTCTCCACACCCCTTCTAGCATTGATGGTTTGTAGATTTTTTGATAATGGCCATTCTGACTGGTGTGAGGTGATACCTCCTTATAGTTTTGATTGTGTTCCTTTCTATAATAATGAGAGATGTTGAGTATTTTTTTGTGTGTTTGTTGGCCATCTGTGTGTCTGCTTTGGAGAACTGTCTGTTTAGGTCTTCCCCCCAGTTTTTTGCCTGGGTTATTTGTGTTTTTGATATTGAACTGTGTGAGCTGTTTGTGTATTTTGCAGATTAGTTCCTGTGGGATGCTTCGTTTGCGCATACTTTGTCCCATTTTGAGGGTTATGTTTTTGTTTACCGTTTCTTTTGCTGTGCAAAATCTTTTAAGTTTAATTAGATCCTATTTGTTTATATTTGTTTTAATTTTCATCACTCTAGGAGGTGGATCAAAAAAGATCTTTCTGTGATTTATGGCAAAAAGTCTTTTGCCTGTGTTTTCCTCTAAGGGTTTTATAGGGTCAGGTCTTCCATTTAGGTCTCTGATCCATTTTGAGTTAATTTTTGTTCACTGGCTTTTAGGTTGCATTTCCCTGATGACGAATGATGTTGAGCAACTTTTCAGATGTTTTCTTGGCCATTAGTATATTTTGTTTTGTAAAACGCCTATTCAAGTCTTTTGCACATATTAAAAAATTGGGTTTTTATATTAAAAAAATTGATTTGTGGGACTTCTTTACATTTTCTAGCTATGCCTTTTGTGTCATATGTATATTGAAAATTTCTTCTAGTGTGTGACATTTCTTTTCACTGTCTTAAGGGATACTTCTTAATGAATGTCAGTTGCTCCGTGTCTGACCCTTTGCAGTCCCATGGACTGTAGCCCACCAGGCTCCTCTGTCTGTGGAACTCTCCAGGCAAGAATACTGGAGTGGGTTGCCAGTCCCTCCTACAGGGGAATCTTACTGTCCAGGAATCGAACCTGGGCCTCCCACATTGCGGGCAGATTCTTTACCACCTGAGCCGCCACGGAAGCCGCTCTTAATGAATAATAGTTCTTAATTTTAGTGAAATCCAGTTTATCAGCATTTTCCTTTGTGGTTGTCATTTTTTTGTGTTCTGTTTAAGATATTTAAGACCATGAAGATATTCATTTATTTAAGTTCTAGAAATTTTATTTTTCAAATTTAGATCTCCAATCTATCTGAAATTTTTTTTTTTTTTTTTTTATGGTATGAGGTAGGGGTCAAGAGTTTTCTTTCTATGTAAGCATCCAATTAATTTAGCCAGCACCATCTATTTGAAAATACCAGTTTCCCCCATTGCATTGCATCAGCCCATTGTCATCTATCAAAAGACTTTCTATGTGTGGGTTTGTTCTGAGTCTATTTTGTTAGATTGGTTCTGTTTGCCTATTCTTTAGTTCATACCACACTATCTTTCTTACTAGGTGTATGCCCAACAGATAATTAGTCCATTTGGGTATCAAAGGACATGTGCAAGAATGTTTGTAGCAGCATTAACCATAATAGCCGCAAACTGGAACCAGCCCAAATGCTTGTCCTGTGAAATAAGCATATCACACAATGGAATACTATGAAGAAAGAGACAGACAGGGAGGGCAGAAAGAGCAGATGACTGCACTGTCACCCCTTGAGATAATGTTGAGGGAAAGAGGCCAGACACAAAAGGATGCATTTTGTATGATTCCATTTATGTAGAGTACAGAGACTGCCAGACTCATTTGCGGTGTGATAGGAGTCACAAGGCGTGCGTGCTCAGTCGTGTCCGACTCTTTGCAACACCATAGACTGTAGCCCGCCAGGCTCCTCTGTCCCTGGGATTTTTCAGGTAAGAGTACTGAGGTGGGTTGTCATTTCCTTCCCCAGGGAATCTTCCCGGTCCAGGGACTGAACTCTGCTTCGAACTCTTGTGTCTTCTGCCTTGGCAGGGGGGTTCTTTAACCCTGAGCTACCTGGAAAGCCTATAAGTCACAATAATGGTCCCATTTAAGGCTCACGACTGCCAGGCAGGGACCCCAGGGGGCTTCGGGCTGTCAGTTGTTTTGGTTGCTGGATCTGAGAGTGAAGGTTCCACTTTGTGAAAATCCGCTGAACTGTATATGCCTCTGAATTTTTCTGGGGGTTGGTTTTCTGCAAATCAACAAATAAGTTGATTTGCACAATTGTGAATATTGATCAAAGTCAAATACTTACAGGTTGCTTCACCCTGCACTGTTTAGGATGGTGCCTTTCATAGCCTCTGGCTGTCTTGTCAATAAACGTGGAAACCAGCTTTTGGCTGCAGAGGGTCACTCAGGCTGTGGTGTGACCTGGTGGAAGCCGGAGCTGCGTGATGCTGTGGAGGGCAGGTGGGGGCCGCTGAGAGACAGCGCTCGGGTGGGATCCTTTCCGAGCTGCGTTGGGAACAAACCAGGAGCCGGGCCTGGGGAAGCGGGGCAGCCGGCTGGTCACGGATGTCCTCCTGCACTGCCGTGATCACTGCGCGTAAGATCCGTGTAAGAGTTTTCTCGAGAGCACTTTTGGTCTCAGAAGCAGTGAACCAACAGAAACCAGTTATCCAAGGTCATAGGCGAAAGCGAGAGTTTGGGGTTGACCATCGAAGAGCAACCTACCTGGGGTCACAGGTGGTCAGCAGAGTTTTGGTTCTGCTGGTGTTTATTAATATCTTGTCCCATCGAAATGTTCCTTCAGGTCGGGAAAGCACAAGCTCTTCAAATGGGTCCCACTGGAATTCTTAGGACGCTGAATTAACCAGGATTCTAAAACATATTAATGTGCAGATCCACTCCAAACCAATTAAATCAGAATTCCCAGGGTTTTCCTGAGGCACCCTGGGAGATTTTAGAGTGTGGCCAGGGTTAAAAAATGCTGCATCCTTTCTCCTGTGTTGGGTCTTGGACCCTTTGGCTCTGTTAGGTACAAGCGAGCACGCAGCCCCAGAATCCTGCAGGTGACAGGTGGCTGGTGGTCCTGTGGCTGGTGGGGAGCAGGGGTCCAGCCTTCAGCTGCCTCAGCACAGCCTCTCTTTCAAGGAGTCAAGCTGCCTTTTTCCGAGGGAATATAGAACACACTGATGATACTTTGCTTCGTCAGAGCAAATCTGGAAAAAACCAACTTACACGTGAAAATGACTGTCTGCTCTGCGTGCTAATCACTGTACCCTAAGAACGTACTTTGGATCCAGATAAAGGCATAGGTTGCGTCAGTGCCAAAAAGACCCCTTCTTTGGAGCCTCAGTCTACCTGGACTGATCATCACAGTGCAGCTCCTGTCTCCCGGTCCATTTCTGAGCCCTTTGCCATCCCTTGCAAGAGGAGACCTCTGAGTACCTGGGCATTCTGCGTGATGGAAGAAGAACCTCCGCAGGAAGACTGTTTTTTGAAAGAACTCATTTGACTGAAGCATGGTCACTGTTTCTAGAGAGAGGCGACGGTTTGTTTCAAACTTTGCTGAAAGGAGGCCTCACGTTTCCTTTAACCACCTCAGGGGGCGACATAGTAAAATTGCTGTTTGCTCCTGGAAGATTGTACGTTGAGCCTTGAAGACAGCTGTCTGTCTTGGCGGGTAATTTCTGCTGGTGATGCTTCAGTGCACCCCACAGTGTTGGCCAAGAGTGGGGCTGGGTGACCTTTGGGTGAATGCCTCCTTTCTGAAGGCTGTAGCCTTTTCCTTGCGGTCAGGGGGAATGGCCACTGAACTCCCCAAACATCTGCAAACTCTCTCTTGTTGGCTGTAGAGCAGTGACGTGAAGACGTCAGTGTTAACGGATCTGTGGTCTTCATGACTTGATGACGCGCTATCTTTGGGACTTGACAGCTCTATCAGCCGACCACCACCCTTCACCCTGGTCCGTGTAGGTCAGTCTTTTCTCTCTTCCAAACTAACGTGCGTGGCTATTCCAGAAGAGAAGCTTGTGTTCCCTTGCCCTTGGTGGGCACTGAGGAAGAGATGCGATGTGAGAAGCCTGAGTCTTTGGAGACCCTCGCCTCTGGAGGGTCCACGGTCTGCGGCAGAGAAGTGTCCTCGAGCCTTCCTGACCGTGGCTGGGACCCACGTATGGCTGTCCAATTAGCACACCTCTGATCGTAGCTTTATTTACTCATTTGTAAATGGGAGGAAGAGTGGAAATGAGCTATAACCTTCTTTTGGGGAAAAAAGCCTACAGTCTTTCTGTGAAAGTTTAGAACTCCCTAATATTTATCAAGCTAAGAATTGCAGGGGTTTCCTTTCTTCCAGCGTAATTAACCAGATCTTACCCATCTTCTCTGTAAGGGGATAAAGTATTGTTTTTGTTTTTTTAAATCTTCCTTATTTGTTTCTGGCAGTGCTGGGTCTCCGTCACTGCCTGCGGACTTTTCTCTAGGGCTTTTGGCGAGCAGGGCCGCTCTGGTTGCAGTGCGGGGGTGACTTCTCTTGCTGCAGGCCCAGGCTGCTCACTGCGGTGACTTCTCTCACTGCGGAGCACAGGCTCGGGGCCCACGGGCTTCGGTAGTCGCCACATGTGGGTTCAGTAGTCGCGGCTCCCCAGTTCGAGAGCACAGATTCAGTAGTTGGGGCTCACGGGCTTAGCTGCTCCCCAGCACGTGGGATCTGACCAAGCCCACGTCCCCTGCATTGGCAGGCAGATTCTTTACCACTGAGTCATCAGGGAAGCCTAGCAAATAAGTGTTGAAGAGTATTTTAAAACCATTAAATGCCCCTTTTGCCCCCCTCCACCCCCCACCCCCAAGAATACCTGCCATTGATGAGTGGTACCCGCAGAGGTTTAGAAGCAGGAAGGTGGACCAACGTGAGGCAGGTGGGCAGGTGGCCCCGCCGGCCCCTCGCTCAGTGGAGAAGCATCCCACTACGTGGCCCCTCCCTGACCCTGGCGAGCTCATCCTGCGTCCTCTTCGCTGCTGGTTGGGCCAGACAGCAAGGCTCAAGTGAGGAGGCGGGTGGTGCAGACGAAGCCATCACCGAAGACACAGGCTGCGGTCAAGCTCCTGACCCGGGGCAGGGGTGGGGGGCCTGGCGACGCCCAGGCCTGCCGTTCCTGGGACCCCAGGGTCCGTGGGGTCCGCAGGTGATGCTCCAGAGGCGTGTGTCCACCCTCTTCCTCACCAGGCTGCAGACTGGGAAGGATGTCATTGTACAGCTCGGTTTGAAAAGATGCCATCCGGCTGGAGGCCCCCACCAGCCACGGTGAGGCCAGGGATGGGAGGCGGGGGGCTTGCAGGATCAGCGTCCTGGCCGGCCTGTCCCCCCACCCCAAGCCAGGGGCCCCCAAGGCTGTGCCCAGACAGCACCCTCCCAGGAGGCTGTGCTTTCCGGGCGGCAGAGAGGAGAAGAGAGGTGTGAGGGGAGGTGCGGTCAGCTCCGCGCGCTCTGCGCCCCTGGCTGTTGAGGTGACGCACTCCCCCACCCCGGCGGGGCTGCCCGGCCAGGGGCTGCAGCCACCGGGGCAGCATGGAGCCCTGCAGACGGCGCCCGCGGACAGACGGTGCCGGCTGTGCAGATGGCGCCTGCAGATGCTGGTACGGCCCCGGGCAGCACGGGCACTGCGAGAGCCCAGCGTCTGTCTGCCTGGCAGCAGGAGCCACGTCGTGGGCAGAGGACACGGTGAGCCCCGGCTTGGGCTCGTCTCCCTTATCTGAACAGAGCCGCTGGGGGCTCCTGTTTCACACCATCAACAGAAGAGCCTCAGGTAGGCGGGAGGCCGCGCTCCCTGGGTTTCTCTGCAAAGGCTCAGACCCAGGATGGAGACCCCAGTTCTGGTGCTCAGGGCACCGGTCTGTGGGCCCTGGGGCTGCAGATGGGGAGCCCGGGGCTCTGGTCTGGGGTTCGTGCCTCCGCTTGATAGGATGTTCCAGGCACCGAGATGACTCCACCGTGCCCTCTTTTGCACACGGGAGGTGTAGATTCTTGGCTGGCAGACGTCTTAGGGGTGTTGAGGACGCCTGGGTCAGTACTTTCTGAGTGACCGATGTGGTCAGTAAAACCCATACAGATCTCGAGAGGATCCCTTTATCTACACGATTCACTTGTTGCCGTCTCAGTGTTGGTTCAGTTCTTTGCTTGAGAAAGGTCTGTGCTGTTCCTGTTAGTTTACATGCCATTCATTCTCCATCCTAGAAATCCTAATGAAGGACTCTATTGTATTTTAAGGACTTCCCAGGTGGCGCTAGTGGCAAAGAACCCACCTGCCAGTGCAGGAGATGTGAGGGACACACAGGTTTGATCCCTGGGGTGGGAAGATCCCCTGGAGGAGGGCATGGCAACCCCCTCCAGTGTTCTTGCCTGGAGAGTCCCGTGGAGAGAGTCCCATAGGGTCGCAGCGTTGGACGTGACTGGAGTGACATGGCGCGCTGTACACCCCATTTCGAAGGTCGCATTTAACGTCTCGCCTCTCATCATCTGTAACTTACAGTGTTGTTTTCAATACTCCCAGTTCCATCTTATTTGCATACCATGTTTTGGTTTCATACTTTTGATGTGTTCCACTCTGGCTTTGGTTTGTGTACTATTTCAAGTGGAAACGTGTGACCCCAGGCTTGGCGCCTCACCCCACCTTGAGCACTCAGGGCTGGTGGGCTGGCCTGCAGAGTCATGCCCAGGACAGAGCTGGTGAGGTCTTACTCTCGAGAGTTGTGAAAGGGTCCACTATGACCCGAGCAGGGACTGTGATACTAAAGAAAACGACCTCCATTTTTTTTCTGGACAAAATAACAGTTCAGAGAGAATTTAGGAAGCCTCTTAAGATGGTAGCAATCATTTAAATGCAGTTATTTATATATCTTCAGTGTTTTTCAGTAGATTCAAAAAGACAAAACAATTTTTCACTAATGGAGTTAAATTACACTTTATTTTATTCTCGTAGGGAGTATCCCATTGAAGACAACGAATCTGAACTTTAGACTGTATTTTTGACTTTTAAGAAAATCAGTGAAATTCTCTGTATCTCACTATATTCTCAATACATTGAAATAAAGCTGTGTGTTAACCTACTCACTTCATGATTGTCCTCATGTTTGGAAATAACTTTAAAACTCGTAAAGCAAGATGTTATGGAAACATAAAATGGTGGTAATGGTACTTCATAATTAAAAACAAAACAAAACAGGAAAGGTCCTGTGTGAGCTCATAACACCTCACGTTTGCATAGGTCTTTTATCTCCACTAGGCACTGTTAACACCACCTCAGTTTGCACTCTCAACTCGCTTGTGTCCCTGTTTAACAGGTGGAAGAGCTGACCCACGTGTGCAAAGATCGCTCGCACGGGTCACGTGAAGCGTTAGCAGGATTGGGCTCTGACCCCAGGTCCCCGCCTCGCAGGCCGCCCGGGGACCTGCACATGTTGTGTGCCTGTCAGCTGGGATGGTGGCCCTGCCTTCCTCACCTGCTGGATTAACAGGACTCTAAACAGAACCAGGTCCTGGAATGGTGCTCTTCGGGAAGCTGCTCCCTGAGGTGGTAGACTGTCCAGCTGGTGGAAACACTGATGAGCACCCTTTCAGCTGTGAAGGGGCCTCGTGTTTAATGCCGTGAATGTCCTGTCTGCGCCCTGCTCATATATACTGCTTGGATAAGTCAACCGCTTCCCTGCTTCTGGTGATAAGGCCGAGCATCTGGACGTCCTTGAAGTTAGCAAAAAATATTTCTGCACTAAATTTGAGTGGGACCTACCAGTCATCCCAGGAAGGTGTAAGAGCATCTTCTCTGGCTGTTCAGAGGCCACCTGTTGCCTCCAGGACCACGTGGACGCTGTTGCCCACCCCTCCCCAAGACCAGAGACCCTGCAGGATGTGGGGGGTTGTGTGTGCCGCTGGGACGAGGCCACAGGCCAGCCGCCTCAGAGCTGGCGGGACGACCCCACCTGCCACCACCCACCTTTGCGGCCGACTCTGGGCTGGCGGCGGGCCCACCGATGAGCCTGTGTTGGCAGGACGAGCTGCGGGTGGCCATGCTCTCGCCTCCCCGCGCCCCTCCTTGGACGTGTCTTATCCCGTGCTTCTTAGGGACGCCCCCAGCCTCGGCCTTGGGACGCACCCGCCAGCCGGTCCCCCCTCCACTGTGCTGGGGGCTGCCTTCTCCCCGCACCAGCCGCCAGGTCCCAGCCTCTGCTCCGGTGTCTTTAACCCCAGCTCCTGCGCGTCTGTCTCCATGGTAACATAGACGCGCTCGGTTCCGAGCCCCTCCCTCTCCCACGTGGCCCCTGCCCCGTGGCCCCCCTCGGCCTCGACCCCTGGCCTTGCCCTCTGTGGCGGGTCCTCGGGGCCTGCTGGCGCTGGGCTTCCTGCCCCGTCCGGCCTCCTCCCGGCCCTGCCCGCAGCCACGCAGCGTTGCCAGGGGCCTCCCCGTGACGTCCCCGGCTCACCCCTGCCCTCCAGCCCCGGAGACACCTGTCGTCTCGACACCTGTCCCCATCGCCCCATCACCCGGCGGCTCACGCCCCACGGCCGCCCACACCTCCCCTCTGGAGCGCCTTAGCTTGGCGCGGTGCCCGCATCCATTCTTCCTTTGTGGTCAAGGAGTCAGTCTGGATGAAAGAGTTTTTTTTTAAGGAGTTGGAAGGAAGTTATAGCAAGCTCTTCTTTCCTAAGAAAAAATGCTTGCATTCACTTTTTTTTTTAAGAAATCGGTTCTGATATATGCTTAGTCGCTCAGTCGTGTCCAACTCTTTGCAACCCCATGGACTGAAGCCGGCCAGGCTCCTCTGTCCATGGGATTCTCCAGGCAAGAACACTGGAGTGGGTAGCTGCGCCCTCCCCCTGATATATATATCACTATTAAAGCTAAGTAACGGCAAGGTTTCTATAGCAAGAACACAGGCTGATTAAATTAAAATGGTTTGGCTCTAGTATAGCTTTCTAATTTTCATTCTGAAATGGTTTGGAGGGAATTGTTTGGGTATCTCGGTGTTCATCTGCCTCTCCCCTCAACTCCAGTTAATCTCTGAGAGTCTTTTATTGCTACTTGCCAGGCATTTGGTTCACTTAAGTTGGCAAAGCAAAATTTAATTGGCTTCTGGCTCAGAGACATTTGTCTCCTGAAGGAAAGGTGTTACAAGTCCGGACCGGGGCTATCTGTGACCCAGAGAGGAAGAAGCATTTTAAGCATTTTGAAAAGGAGAATCCACGGGCAGAAATTATTTTCCTTTAAGGTTTCAGTTTGGATTCTAACCGTCTTTAGATGAGGACAGCAGTTCTCGTTCTGTGATCCATGATTTGCTGTCATCTCATGGATTTCTTTCTCACTGAAACTTGCTTCTTTGAAAGGAATTATTACTACTAGTTTGTGTGTGTGTGTGTGTCAAAGATACCACTAGACCGTGCTGCTACCAGAGAGTATCAGGTGGGGCGGAGCACCCCTCTGCCTGGGCTGGGTGACCCCTGCAGGGGCCTCCAGGTTTGGAGCTGCCTTGGGCGCCCTTGACAGGCACGGCTTGCTGTGGGAAGCTGGGCACCTGCCTCCTCTGATGCTGGAAGACGCCGAGGGTAGCCAGTGCGTGGCCCTCCCGGCTTCGTCTCCTGTTCAGGACTCAGGGAACACTGGTTCTGGCGTGCGGGGCCTCCCCGCCTTCGTGCGGGCCAGCGGGCTGCGCAAGGCTGCTCAGCGGGCAGAGGCGCGGCAGGCTTGGGTGGGAAACGCCGCCCCGGCCCGGGAGCTGGGACGCTTTCGTCCCGGCGGGCCCTGTGGCCGCGCACAGGGCCGAGGACGGAAGCTGCCTCTGTCCGCAGGCCGCTGGTGTTTCTAGAATTTGGCAGCAGGCTTTGGCAGGACGGGTCTCTTCCGGCCATGCCTAAGTGAGCCCTCAAGCAAGCATCCTTCACCCCGGCCACCTTAGGTGTGCACCTTAGGTGTGCGTGGAGCATCAGAGAATTCGTCCTTGGTGATGGCTTTTCGGAGAGTGCTGTGGCCACGGAGGCCTCTGTGGTGCAGAACCGTGACGGGAAGCTCCCCGGAGCCCGTGCAGGGGGCAGTGCCTGGGCGTGGGGAGCTGGTCTGGCCTGGCCTCTGGGGAGGACGGTCCCCCGTGTCCTGGAGCCGGCAGGTCTCTCTGTGGCCCTGCCGGGCTTTGTCAGAGCCTGCCGGCTGGGACACCGGACACACACCGGAGGCCTGCGAAGCTGTGGGCTCGGCTGAGCCCGGCCCTGACTTTCCCTGCTAACCTTTTCAGAGGTCCTGAGCGAAGACTGCAGAGTTCCCCTGGTCAGCATGGAGGGCCAGTGTGAGCAGCGTGTGTGTGTGTCGGAACGCACGTTTAGTGGGAAAAAGGGGGGCACCTGTTCCCACTTGAGGGCTTTCCTGGTGAGCCAGCGTGCTTGGTGGGGACCCGCCCCTGGACTGAGGCATGTTCCCTGGTTGCGGGCTTTGGATGCCGCCGGCCGCCTGCGTCCTGGACGCTGCTAGAGCAGGCTCTTGGCATGCGGGAGCTCGCAGATTCCAGGAAGCTCCCCGGGATGCCTCTGAAGGTTGCTTTGGTTTTCTGGGGACGTGCGGACCGAGCCCTCTGGTTCGTGTGTGTGCGTGGTGTGTGTGCATGGCCCTGGCCGGGAGAGAGGTGGGGGCTCCTTGCCCCTCCGCCCCCGCCACTCCTGGCCTGCTGGGCTGAGGGTCTGCGGGCACCACGCACCTCCTATCATCACACGGAGGCTAGGAGTCAGGGCAGATTGACGGTCGGAGAACAGGACTCCATTTCAACTACAGTATCAGAGCAAAGGAGCTGCCTTTTTTCTGGAATTTTCTTTTAGAATGTGGTGTCCTTTCTGTTCTACAAGCACTGCTGCTGCTGCTGCTGCTACTGCTAAGTTGCTTCAGTCGTGTCCGACTCTGTATGACCCCCATAGACGGCAGCCTACCAGGCTCCCCCGTCCCTGGGATTCTCCAGGCAAGAACACTGGAGTGGGTTGCTATTCCCTTCTCCAATGCATGAAAGTGAAAAGGGAAAGTGAAGTCTGTCAGTTGTGTCCAACTCTTAGCGACCCCATGGACAGCAACCTACCAGGCTCCTCCCTCCATGGGATTTTCCAGGCAAGAGTACAAGCACTATTTAGATTTATTTCCATTTTCGTGAAAGCAACCCGTTAATTTTGTATTTAAAATGAGAATGAGAAATATTATTATTTACAAAATTTTAAAAAGTCTTCTATATGAAGAAAGTGAGTTTCCAATGATGCCATCAGTTGTATGCAGTGTTTTCAGAGGCATCGGAAATAAGAAAAAAACATTGATTCAGCCTGAGACTGCTGTTGCGGCTCCACTTACGGTCTAAGCCACGTCGGAGTACAGGCAGTGAGTGTATGGGGAACCTGTTCTGACCCCCACCCCAGCCTTTGAAGGAGATGGGAGGGGGTCCCTGCAAATGAAGGAATGGTTGCGATCATTGCTCACGACTTTCTGGGCCCAGCCAGGGCACCGCCAACCATCTTCTGCTCTGAGGAACACAGCCCAGGTCCTAGTGTCTGGGACAAGAGAGGCGAGTGTGTAGTTGGGCTGCGTGTTGACTGATGTGAACCCAGCTGCTTTCCCTTGTGTGGCTTCTTCCTCCACGGAAAGGGCTTCCCTGGGGGCTCAGCTGGTGAAGAACCCATGTGCCCATGCAGGAGATGCAAGAGACGTGGGCTCGATCCCTGGGATCCTCTGGGATCCCAGTTGGGAAGATCCTCTGGGATCCCCAGTTGGGAAGATCCTCTGGAGGAGGAAATGGCAACCTGCTCCAGTATTATTGCTTGGAAAATTCCAGGACGGGGAGTCTGGCAGGCTGCAGTCTGTGGGGTTGCAAAGGAGTTGGACACGACTGAGCACACGCAAATGTCTCCATGAAAAACAAAACAAAACAAAACTTTTTAAAATTATGTTTCGCGACTGTGTTGGTATAAAGACAAATCTATTCATGTTATATATGAAAACATGTTAAGGTTTCTTTTTATTCCTTCTAGTTTTAAAACCTTTTTTTTGGGGACTTCTTAGGAGTATGGATCTTAAGCATTGTGTCTAGTGTCCAGTGGATAAATTGGCCCTGATTCTGTTTGTAAAATAATGGATGAGGTGGAATATCCAAATAAATTTGTTCTTTTTACTTCCAATCTATTATTCTTAAGTAAAGTTGAGAGAAACAGTTGGTTGTATTGTGAATGTAAATTTTGGAAAGAAGGTTGCGTTAGGTGATACACAGCTTGCATCTTCAAGAAGCCATTGGTTGTATTGTGAATGTAAGTTTTGGAAGGAAGTTAGGTAATGTTAGGTAATGCGTAGCTTACATCTTCAGTCTAGGTTTGTTGTACTGCTCAAATTTGCAAAGGAGTTCATTTTCAAAACTGTAGCAAAATTTGAGTTTGAAAAATTTATTGTATTAATTTCAGTAATTAATATTCTACAGAATTTAGTAAGGTTTACTCTTTTGAGTACATTCAGTGGAAAATATTTTAAGCATTCTTTCTAGTTTATTTGATGAACATATAATACACTCTGTGTAATAAATTATTTTCTAAAATAAGTCAGCTCTATGTAGGAGCTTATATATGTCTCCCTGATTCTGAGATGTCTTCTATGAATTCTTTGAGTAAAAATCTACTTTAAATGATAACAAGCAATAGTTTGTGACTTGGAAATTTCAGAGTGTCCAGGAAAAGCGTGCTAAAAATAGCAGCTGTGTTTATTTACTCTCTACTCCACCCAGTCTAAAACACAGCCATGTGGTTGCAGACTTGGGGAAGGTCAGTGGTAACTTGGAGGGTGTTTTTTTCCTCTTTATTTCCCCTGTCGGAGAGTTGAAGGAAGAGATCATCCTTTTAAGCTGTGAATCCTGTTTCCTTCCTTTGGCGACTCAGATGAATTATTTTCATGTGCTGCTACCTAAAAATGACTTTGACTTTTACATTAGTTTAGTTTGGGGGTTCCTTATCTTCCTCCTTCCTATTTATAGTTTTAATCTAAGCTTTGTCCCATGAAAAGAAATTTTGAAATTGTGGGTTTTACTAACAATTATGTTTTTTAAAATTTGTCAGTTGATAGTTTTATGTTTGGCTGTGTTTTTCATGACAGTCTAAAAAGCTGGCTGCCGATTTGGTCATCGTGTTCAGCAGGGTCTAGAGGATGAGTTTGATTCTTGCACAGCCTTATCCCCAGGAAGGACACAGCCTCACGGGGGTGCGTGTTGACCAGACTAGCCTGTCACTCGAGTCACAAGCATCTTGGGGGAGACGTGCAAGACTTCATGCAGAGCCGTGACCAGCAGGAGGGCAGCCCAGCAGTGTCACACGTGTTCGTCATCAGGCGATTGAAAATGTACACCAGGGCCAGGACTTTTTTGCCCAAGTGCACTTGGCTTTGCCAGCTCTACCGCAGGGCGCAGGGTGGTGGTGATGCCAGCCCCCCCAGAGCGCTGCTTTGGAAGGAAGGCTTTTTACTTAGGCCGCGGCATCAGCTGGCTGGGGTGTGCGTCCAGGTGGGATCAACTACCAGTTTTAGTTCCCAAATCTCTAACTGCCTACATACAGTAAGGAGATCGGTGTTCCTGGACTTTGGGGAGAGTTAATTGAGGTCATACATGTAACACGCAGCCTTCCACAGGTTTTAGTGACTGCTTTTGTGCTGAGTCACGGAATAGCCAGGATCTAAACTTATCATTTCAGGGTCATGCCCTTTCAGATGGAATTTGACGGTTTTATTTACCTGCCTTCATAAGGCATGAAAGAAATGCGTATCAATTCACTTCTGTGTGTTTCAGTTCGGTTTATCTCAAACGCGTTTAATGACTTTTTACTGCATTTTTTATTCTAATGATATCTGTTAATTCCAAAGTTCTATTCCAGATAATGTTTAAGCAGATAAAAGTGAAAATTTATTTCTTGAGCTGACTCGTCACTATCTGGTTGTCCTTCCTGTTGTATATCTAACTCGCTCACCTGCTTTCACGGTTCTATTTTCTGTGGAAAATAGACACAAATAGAGAGGAGGGTGCAGTGAACCCCGTGTGGCCATCAGTCAGCCTCAGCAGTTACCAGCTAATGGCCAATCACGTTTCCTCTGTGCTCCTACCCACTTATCCCCCCATCCTGGGTTACTGTGAAGCAACCCCCAGATACCATGTTATGCATCAATATATTTATATAAGCTACATCTTTATTATACCAAAAGATTAACAATAGTTCCTTAGTATCATCAAATATCCAGTGTTCAGATAGTCAATTGCCTTTGAAAGTCACACCTTTAAAAATATATAATTTGTTTGGTTTAGGGTTCAGACCATGTCCCTCATATAGCAATTGGTGCCAGTGGACAGGGGACATGATGCCCCAGGATTAGCTGAGGTCTCTGGCCCTCAATACACAGAGCGGTTCGGGTGTGCGCAGGGCCCCAATCTGTCCACTAATTGGGGAGGATTTCCAGGCAGAGGGAACAGGGTGGGCACATCCGTGTGAGCGCTCCAGCATGGACATCTGGGAGAGGGGTGGGCGTTAGCTGTCCTGGAGGTGGGTGACCTCAGGGATGAGCTGCTGGGACTGAGACTGTGTCCCAGCTTGTGGTTTATCACACTTTTTTTTTTTTCAGTTCAGCTACAATTTATTTAATTTGACTATTTAAACAATTTACAAAGATATCATATATTTTTGATGGTGGGCTTAAAATAGCTTGTTTATTCAGATGAAGGTGAAATTAATAAAAATGTGATGATGACAGAGACTGTTGGAAATACACGTATATCAATTCAATGTTTATTTTCTGATAATGTCTAAATTATCAGAAATAATTTGTGATAGTTATGGTAATGTGTGATAAGCACTGCGGCATCTAAGTTAACTGGATATTTGGAGCAGAGCATGCTTCAGCCTTCTTTCTGCTTCTCCCTCGATTATAAAATTGCTGTGAGTAGCTGATGACATCCCAGAGGATGGACTGTAGTGATCCCTGAGCCCCAGCAGGATGCGAGAAGGGCTGGTGTTATCCACATGCTGAACTTGGGTGAAGAGATACTTTGCCAACTGAGGAGATCAGCATCTTTATGTTTCTAATACACATGAACAGTTGTTATCCACATTGATGTTCTTGGGCTGAGTTCTTGATGTGATAACTTAAAATGTCTACTTTTTTAACATATGGGTTTTTGTTGTTTCTTGATAGCAAGACCTGGGCTTGAATCCTGTCTCCCACTTACTGTCAGGCAGGTTATATAACTTCTCTCTGTGTAGCTTCATCATCTGTGAAAGGGGGAAATGATAGTAGTGCTTCCTTCAGAGGCGAGCTGTGCTGATCTAACGAGGCGGGTGTATTACAGCCCTTGGCGCAGGAGGTGGCACATAAAGCCATGTTTTATGTACATTATTCCTGTTCTTACCGCCCCTGTTTTCTTTTTTTGAATAAAGTTTATTGGAGCGCAGTCATGCCCATGCATTTTGTCTGTTGCTTCTTTTTTTGGGGGGGAGCTCACTGTGTGGCCAATGGGATCTTAGTTCCTTGACCAGGGCTCTGCCCGTGGCAGTGAACGTTCAAGGTCTTAACCACTGGACCACTGGGGAGTTCCCCGTCACCGTCTGCTCGTTAAGTATCTTTTGGAGTCTTGAGTTAAGGTGCGCTAAGTGGATCATGACTGAAGAGGAAACTTAGAAACAAGAATATTAACATTTGCATATCCTGGGGTTGAAATTTGTACCTTACAACTCAGATGTGCTTCTTTCATATTTTATAAATTCCTTTATGTTCTGTAAGCAATTTAACGTTGCTCTGGAGTCCCCATTCCTGTTCAGCAAAAGGCAGCAATATGTCAAAAATGTAGTGCATTGCAGGCAGACTCTTTGCCAGCTGAGCCACCAGGGAAGCCCCGTGTCAAAAATAATTCTGGTTTAAAGCCGCCTCTTTTGGGTTAAATGTTATCTCTTTTAGATGCTTAGGAAACTTAGAGTTCAGGGTAGTTTCTTCCCTCTGTAAGGGGCCTTCCCTTCCCATCTCTGAGAAGCAGTAGAATTGGTCTGATCATCGCTACCGTTACTTGGTCACAGCCTACCCATTCATCAGTACCGCACCCACACCGTCTGCCTTCCTGAGCATCCCCAGGATGCGCTGGCCTGGCTTCCCTCTGGAGGCAGTCCCTCATGGGCAGAGGACCTCCGCCCCGCTCCGCTGCTCGGCTCATTCGTAGAGTAGTTCTCCTCTCCTCCCCCAGGGAGTCAGGCCTCTGTCTACTGGGTCATCTCCACTGGCATCGGCTGTTCTGGGACTCACTTGTCCCCTGTTCTCTCGATGCTCTTCCCTGCTGGCTGCTGCCCGAGTTCTTCATCTCCCTCTGCAGCAGAACAGCTCGCAGACCTGCCTGCCCACTGGCTCTAGTGCCTGGCTCCCACTTCTTCCTGAGCTCCCTCCTTTCAAGCTCTTAGCCCCGCCGCTCCCCGGAGCTGCTCCGGTCAAGGCCACATCCCCAGGCTTCGGCCTCCCTTCACCACCGTCAGGAGTGTAGGACCCGGTCCCTCATCCCGCGTCTGGACACGCTCTCTTCGCTGGCATCCAGAGTTCCCACTGGCCCAGCGTTCCTCCTGCCTCGCTCATCAACTTCTTCCGTCCCCTTGGCGGATTCTTCTTCTCCAGCCTGGAAGGGTTGCAGTCATCTGAGTCTCTTTTTGTTCTTTCCTCTCTGTTGACGCTCCTCTGAGGAGCTCGTCCTGTCTCCTGGCCGTCAGGGCCCTCTCTGAGTCCATCACCCTCAGACTTCCCGCTGTTGCTCAGTGAATCTTCTGCACTTGGGCTTGTGTGTCCAGCTGCTGCTAGACGTCTCCACTGACCACGCCTCGACGCAGCTCTCCTGCTTCCCTTCCATCTACAGAGCCTATCCCTGTGACGGCCTTCTCATCCATCCCGTGGGGTCTCTCTGACTCCTCTCTCTCTCTCTCACCACGTCCAGTCTATCAACAAATCCTTTTGCCTCTATATTCAAAATATATCTAGAGTATAGAATATTATCCCCATTAGAGAGGAAGTCATAGGCGCAGCTCTGATTTTCACTGTTACTTTGCATTAACATATTTTTTGTTTTCTGTTTGCATCGTTTTTAAAAATGTCATAGCTTGATGGGAACATGGAGACACCATTTGGAACTAAAGGGCAGAAAAAGAATATTCCAAGTGTCTTTAGAATTCATTTCCTTTGTCTCCCTAATTCCAGGAAATTTAAATTTAATTCATATATTAGACTGTGTTTCCTTCTGAACAAATCCAGGTCTTCAAGAAACAGGAGTTGAGAGCCTCCTCCTCCCATGAGTTAATAAGCTGCAAGCATTACTTTTGCTGTGATGGAGCTGGGCTCTCAGCCTGAATGAACAGGGGAAACCTGTCTCTAGTGACTGTTTGGTGACCCTTGTGAGTAGTCTTCATGCCAAATGAAAATTACCATTTCTTTGTCCCTTTGCTGTCATAAAATAGCATATGGACGTCTTGCCTCATAGACAGCCTGCCCAATGGCTTGGTGTAACCATTAAATGGTTTTGGTTTTAAATATTTGATTTGGATTTGTGGGAGTATTTGTTTGTCGATTTTTAAACATATCCTTGTAGTATTTCAAAATTGTATCACAGCTGTGATTGGTCTTCAAACTCAGAAGCAAAAAACAGACATGGAAGAGTGACCATAGGTGGTTGTAAAATGGTGAATTTTAGTATTGATGTGTTTGGACATCAATGTTTTCATCAAAACAAAAAAGCATCCAGTATGATAAAATTGAAAGTCTATCTGGTACCTTTTACAAAGTATTACTTATTAGCGGTTTAACATTTGTATAGTAGTTTTCCTCCCAAGCTGTTTATTTCACAGATCTGAGATTGAAGGCAGGAGGAGAAGGGGATGACAGAGGATGAGATGGTTGGATGGCATCATCGACTTGATGGACCTGAGTTTGAGCCAGCTCCGGGAGTTGATGATGGACACGGTGGCCTGGTGTGCTGTGATTCATGGGGTCACAGAGAGTCAGACACGACTGAGCGACTGAACTGAACTGTCTGAGTTTGTTTCCCCTCATTAACGGCTCACAAGTTGTATACGTTTGCTTTGCTATTTTTCCTTGAAGGGAACTGAGACCTGTTCCAATGTACAAGGTGATGAACAGCATTGCTCAGAAAGCCAAAAATAGACTTGTGGGCTCCTGACGGAGACCAGGTGTGCTCCACTGAGTTATTCTGCTTTCTTTGTTTTAAAAAATGTTAATACATCGTACTGGGTAGCTAATGACTGAGGGGAATCTCTGGCAGAGTTATAAAAAGATACTTCCTTGCCAAACCAAGTCAACCATCCAAACAGACAGAACCCTTCTTGAGATGCTGCTGTGGGTGGGTGGGCCCCTCCTACTGGCTGACGTGTTCTTCTTGTCCTCGTGTCCATCCCGTCGTTTCTGATGCTGGTACCAGGCTCTTGTACCCGCATGCGTGGACCGTCAATGACTGATCCCCGTCCTCCTGCTGCTCTCCCTTCCTCTCGTGTCCCTTTCCAGATAGTTTCTGGACTGATGCTCCCACAGCGCTGCTTTGTGAATTTCTCACCGAACAGCTCTCTGGCCCCCTGTGCTTTAAGAAGGGAGCCTTGGCCTGCACTTTGGTTTTTAGGATGCCCCTCCCCGCATCTGTCCGTGGTGTTCCCCCCGGATCCCACCCTGCTTCTGGCCGATCCCCATTCTAGTCGGATGGGGCCTCGTAGACTTCGGTCCCTTTTCATCCCTTCAGTTTCTTCTTCTGTGTCCTATTCTGGAAGCACGCTTCCTCTTCTCTTGGTTAGCAAGCAGAGCCCTTGTCCAGGGGCACTTCTGGCTCACTGCGTGAACTTTGGTTGTAAGGCTGGCCCGTGTCTTTGATCCTCCAAGCCTCTGCTGCAGGCTTACTTCACTTAGAAAGTAGGGATGTGGTGTGGGATGAAAGCCTTAGAAAGCCTCAAGTGGGATGTGGTGTTCAATTTTTCTTAATCACACCGTCAGATTATTGTTGAGATTCTGTTATGACTAATAAGCATATAAATTAATATTTTAATGGTTAATTTGCTTTCTCATATGTTTACTTGAAATCGTATCATTTAAAATTTGGCTGTTAGGGGAAGCAAGTGTTTAAATTTAGTCAAAGATTTTATGAAATGTGAAGTGACTTTGCTTTGAGAATGGGAAATTAAATCTATGTAATGAATATGAATATGTAAGTTTTTGTGTATATATATATGAATATATATAAAACTTAGCTTTCATGAAGTCATTTTTATGACAGTGTATTGCTAAAAAAATCCTCATTATCATTTTTTTAATGGAATACTGTGGTGCTGGGTTTAGAGATTTATTTTGTGGAAATAAAAATAATCTGCCTGTAAATTTTGTTCCTATTAAAAAAAGCAAAAAAACCCCTCCATTTTAGATTATTGAAATCTAGAGACTACATTAGTGTTTTTCTTTTTTAAAATGTTTTCTTCAATACCCTATGATGTATGACTTGCAAGATTCCTCTGACAGCAGGAATCTCTAACAACCATAGTATGTATTACCATAATGTTTTAAATTTGGTTAACTACAAAATGCAATTCAGTTGCTAGTTCAGCTGCTCAGTCGTGTCCAACTCTGCGACCCCATGGACCGCAGCACGCCAGGCCTCCCTGTCCATCACCAACTCCCGGAGCTTACTCAGACTCATGTCCATGGAGTCGGTGATGCCATCCAACCATCTCATCCTCTTGTCATCTCCTTCTCCTGCCTTCAACCTTTCCCAGCATCAGGGTCTTTTCCAGTGAGTCAGTTCTTCGCATCAGGTGGGCAAAGTATTGGAGTTTCAGCTTCAGCATCAGTCCTTCCAATTCATCTTTTCCTTTCTTCTTATTTAATATGGAACTTTTGATGTATGCCATTCCTTATGAGAAATTGTTTCAATTGTGAGTGGAGAAAGTCATTGGAAGAGAGGTGACTCTAATATAGATCTTAATAAAATCTATAAAGTTTTCATGAGGATAATAAAAGTACATTTTGTATATGGAGAAATATATTTTAACAGTGAGGGGAGGAATTAGGGCAAATCATACTAATTCACCTGAATTTTATTGAACACTAATATTGTGTAGAAGAAAGATGAGGTTTCAAAAGATATATTAAGTTCACCCATTATTAAATGTAGTATATTGAATTTAATTGTGAGCTTATTGAAATATTAGTGTTCTTACATGATAAATTAAATTTGAATTTTCAAGTTTTTTCCCCATGGTGGTCTAATTTTACTGGGTTAAATATATGAGTATGGTTAAAATATGGGTGTCTGTATTTTTTTGCATAGAGTTTGATAAGTCTTAGTTTTTGTGAAATTACGTGATGGTAGAAATGAATGATTCAGAATTCTTACAGTTTGTTAGAGAGTCTTCCTGTTATATGGGATTCAGAGGATTTGTGTGGTTTAAAGATTTAAAGGTAAACTGAAAAATTATCCCCTCATATTGTAAAATAGTACTTTCAGTTTAGGGGAACAAAGCTTATAAAAGCTGTATTTGTGGATGTTAGAATACATCAGTTAAAACTTATCTCCTGTAGTATGGTAAAGAAAAAATAGCATAAACCAAATAGTGCATAATGAACATTCTTTTCTTTATGAGGTTAATGCCTTGATTCAAGGCCTACAAGTTACTTAACACTTCATGTAATCTCCGCATTATTCTCAACCTAGCTTTAAGGTGAGTATTCTGAGTAATGATGTCCATACATTCATTTTATGCTAACATTTAGCCAAAACCTGAAATAGAGAAAGTCAGCATGTATTTGCTGTGAGAATTGCTGGAATTTTTCAGTGAGGATTTCATGTTAGAGTTTTCCATGCTCCATAATTCATGGGTTTTTAAGGCATCGGAAACAGTTACTTCCCTGAAGTTTAAACATATTCTCTGGTTGTGTGGGTCGGTTTGTTTGCTGTTCTGACTAACATTTTTCCTTTAATTTCATGAATTTTTCCTCCTTTTATTCAGATAGTGTTTCACGTCTGTCATTAGGAAATTGCTTCTCGTTGATTTATTCTGTTTATGCTGTTTTTCCTTTTATGCTCGTCGTTTGAACTTGGGAAAGTGATTACTTCTGGAAAGGGTGTCTGGCATTGCTGGGCCAGGCTGTCGGGGAGGGACATGCCTGCCCTGTGCCCACCTGGGTACAACTCAGACCTGGGAGGGGCCAGAGAGAAGAGGGAGGTCACCCAGCCAGCCTCCTCTCAGCAGCAGCGGAAGCTACAAACAGCATGAGGAAAATCCAGGCCCAACCTGCTCGGACCTCAGGAAATGATTCACCAGCATCTACAATAGTCCCCTTATTTTTAATTAATTAAACCAAAGCATGCTTTGTAGGGCCCTATAATCTTGAAAAGCGTTCCATGTTTTGATCTGACTGATGGCTTGTTGCTTTTGTTTTGCATTTTTGCAGGTCATTAGTCTGTTTTAATACTGTGGCACCAGAATTAACAGAGGTGCCATTGACTCAAGAAACCTGTCTTACTCAGAAGAGACAAATTTGGGAAAGAACTGGAAATATAGATTATACAGCTCTTTCTAAGACAAGGAGTAACCCAGTGTTTTGCTTTTAAGCTAATTGTTTCTTGCATGTTTTCATCAAGAAAATATCCTACGTTTTGGGTTCTAGGTTTTGCTGGGGAGAACTCATTTTTCATCTCCTTCAGAGTATCTTTCCTGGGGCTTGAAAGTAAGAAAAATGGTCTGTAGGATGGAGAAATGGTCAAGAGGGAAGCAGTCTCTCCCTGGACTGTTTCTGATGGAAAAATGCATCCTACAGATCAACGTTTGAATTTGTCATACTGCAAAAACTCCAGTAGTAATTTCCCACCAAGAGTGTCTAGTGCGTTAAAGAGAAGAAAATGAATACCATCCCTATGAAAAGTCAGTGGCATTGTGGCATCGTAGGAACTCCATCAGAGCTTTTTATCTAGAGTGAGTATCCAAATGGTTGGTGATGACTGTTGGGAACTATTTTGGCACAAATTACCTAGAGAGACTTAAAGTGTAAGTATATTGTCAACAAGCGTTTTGACGGGTAAAAGGTAAGGACAGTTACCATGCTTTTCCCCACCTTTGGCGTCAGGGTCTGTCTGCTGATTATGTCCTGGACTCTCTTCTCTCTCTTGGTGACACCAGCCACGTGCTGCCCTGTCCTCAGAGGGCGAAGGGACGCTGTGTGTCCCGAGCCTGCCCCCTCTCCCCTTGCTGGGTTTCTTGGTCCCAGGAGCCCCTTGGTGACCCGAGTTTCCCCAGGCAGGTCCCTGGCAGGGCCTGCGGACCAAGATGCTGAGCTGGGCAGAGCTATAAAAGGCACTTCCTTCCCATGCCCGGCCTTTTCCTGGTACTCAGGCCTGTTCTGTCCTTCAGCATCCGGGTGTGCAGAGGGCACAGACCCTTCGGTGAAGGGCATGCATGCTCTGTGCACCCGTGGACGGCTCTTCCTTGCAGTTAGGGTTGGGTCTGAAGGGCCTTTTTGACTTCCTCGTCCGTTTGTCCGCCTTGCTAACAAATGTAGGAACGTGTCTTATAAGTCGCCTCAGCAGTAAGGTTGTGTTTCCAGGTGTTTTTTAGATTTCTGTCCTTTGGCCAGGACCCACCCTTCTGGTTAGCTGCAACTGTAGCTTGTAGCCCGCCTCAAGCTTCATGGCGTGGAGCAATAGCTGTCTTACTACGATCGTGGGTGCCCTGGGTCAGCAGATGGGACAGGACACGTCGGGGACGGCCCGTCTTTGCTGCCTGATGTCTGAGGCTGCATCTTGGGAAGATGTCAGTGGGGGGGCGACTCAGAATGGGGCAGGGGATGGAGGCCCCTGACGCGGTGCCCCTCCACATGGCGCATATGCACACCATGGGCGGTAAGGGCGGGCTGAGCTCAGCCAGGACTGTCCATGGAGCAGACAGCACGGCGGTCTCGGGGGTTGAACATCCCCCAGAGCAAGCCTTCCAGAAGAACCAGGTGGCAGCTGCTGTCTCAGGCGACCTCGCCTCGGATGTCACACTGAGTCACTTGTGCTGCTTGCTTTAGGTTACAAGTGAGTCATTGGCTGGCCGCGATGCGGGGAGCGGGGGTCAGGTCCCGCAGAATCAGAGCCTGGGGTACGAGGGACGTTGGCACCATCACTCTGGAGGCTGAGGCCAAAGGGGATGCTGCATCTTGATATCTTGAGTCTCTAATGCCAAATGTTTGTTTTCTTAGGCAGCTCATTCAAACATTTCGTCCTTTATTATTTAGTATTATGTAATATTTTCTGCGTAATATTTAGTATCATGCAGAAAAAAATTGGGATGATTGCTTGAATCGTCTTTCTATCTGTGTGTGTCTTAGAATCTGCCACACAACTTCTGTGTGAATGCAGGATCAGAGGAGGACTGCTCAACTTGGGTTTAATTCATACCTTTAATCTGAGAACCTGGAATAAGGTGATGAGATTATGCCAGGTTAGTACAAGGAGGGGCAAACTGTCACCATGAACTTTACAGTCAACAAGGCACTTAGACCAGGAGGATAGGAGAGAAATGTTAAAACGATGGACGTGTTTCTGTCTTTTTGGATGATGTGCAAAAACTCCCCTTCCGTCTAATGACTGTGCTCATTTTGAATACTGTGCAGAGACGCATGCTGGGGCTTCAGCCACGGCTGTGTGTTGTCTTAGTAGTGGAGGTTGTGGGCAGAATTGTGCTCCACGCGGCACAGAAGTACCATGGCTTTGTGTTGGAGGAAAGGGACTAAGCTAATGGAACAACCTGGCAACCTGCGTCACCTCAGCGGGTCTCCGTTTTGTCATCTGTAAAACGAGGGGTGGCCATCTCTTCTAGCTGCAGACAACTTTGACTTTATTATACTTACACAGCACTGGAATTAGGCAGCTATATGGCAGCTCAAAGTTAATATTAAATACAGAAATACAAGGGTCATTCGGTCAAGTTCCAGTTTACTCTTGGCTATGTATATGTATAGATAAACTTTTATTAGCAAGTCCCCAAAGTTTAATAGAAATACTGTGGGAAAACTCTGAATTAGATCAATTATTTAAAAAGATATGACATCATTCTTGCTTTTGAATACTTATGAATCATTATAGATATGAAATATTCTAGTTGAAAGTCTTGGTTTTACTCCTTTGAACAACACTCTGAATTCACTGATTTGGAGCCAGAATTTCAGTTCCTAAAGAAGAGTTTGGGCTTCCCTGGTGGTTCAGTTATAGTGAATCCACCTGCCAATGCAGAAGATGCAGGTTTGATCCCTGGGCTGGGAAGATCTCCCAGAGAAGGAAATGGCAACCACCTCCAGGATTCTTGCCTGAAAGATTCCTGAGCGACAGAGGAGCCCGGTGGGCTACAGTCCATGGGGTCGCAAAAGAGTCAGACATGACTTAGCGAACAGCAACGAAGAACAGTTAATAGGAACTAGTACAGTTGAGATTCTGGGCTTGTTTTGTCTTCCTGGGCTTTCACAGTGCCTTTATAGAAATACTAGTAACTACTTTGAAGTCTGGGCACTGCAGTGTCTTTATACTGTTTGATTATATGATTTCAGGAATTTGTCCATTTTGCCTAGATTTTCAGATGTGTTGACATAACGCTCATCACAGTCTCTCACCTTTTCACAGCCTCCAGTGTCTGTAGCTATGTCCTTCTTTTCTTTTCTCTTACTGTTCATTTGTTCTTTCTTTTTTCTTGGTCAGGCTTGCCCCTGGTTTACCAGTTTCATACGTTTTTTTCAAAAACCAACTTGTGGCTTTGTTGATCTTCGCTATTGCTCTGTTGTATCCCTTTTCTGTTTCATTAATTTCAGCTTTTATTTTCTATTACTTCCTTGATCCTATTGTTTCTTTTTCTTTATTTGGGTTTAAATAGAGAAAAAGAAACATTATTTTTGCTGTTTTTCTTACTTTTAAAGTTGTGTCTCTGGCTCTATAATATTTAGCCTTCCTTAGGGTATGAATTCTGTGCCTCATATAGCTGGCTTACAGAAAATGGATACATTTTATGACTGGCGTTTTTTGAAGTCTGGTGGGGAGGGCATCTGGATTCCCGGAAGGGCTTCCCCCAGGGTAAGGAGGAGTCACCCTGTGGAGCAGGCCGTGAATGTTGGGTCCAGGGGATCCTCATTGCAGCGATCATGTGAATGTGAACTTCAGAATGGTGTTTTCTGGAAGCTGTGGCATAAAATAAGCAAAGCAAATGAAAATTTGTTCAAATTATAAAATAACTCATACCATGTATAGCATCTGTCTACAATTTAATCACCAGAATATGCTCTTGCAAAACAGCCCAGGTTTTTTTTTTTCTTTTTTTTTTTCCCATCACGGCTTCTGAGGGTAAAAAAAAAAAAGAAAACAAAACAAAACCCAGTGAGGCAAAGAGCCTGTGTGTTTTTAAACACATTTTAAAAATGTGTCCATAATGTTTTGTTAGCGGTACTGTTTGTAGTTTTTATACTTTATTGTCTATGAAAAGTCTTCCCTATTGTAGCACAGAAATGTGACCAGAGACACTCGGATCGCTTGACTATGGACAGCACACTTCAGAAAGACTCTTTGTTCTCAAGGCTAGTGAGGGTAATTCTTCTTGGCTTTAGAATATCACTTAATTTTAAAAACTGTGTTTATTATTTAATAGATATGCTGTTAATCTTTGTTTTTCTTCTTTGATAGATAATATGACATGACATTGTGTTAACTTCATAACATAAGATGGTATACACCTTCATTGTATTATATTCCACATAAATATAAGTTTATTTTATTATGTAATATCTGATAAACTTCTATTTATTGAGAATCTAAACTGCTAGAAAGATCAATCCAAAATTTAGAAGCACGTATACAGATTAAAGATAGAGTGCAAGAGAGCAAGAAGGTGAGCACTTGATCCCAGCGAGTGGCTCCTGCAGTCTACTACGGCTGTTGGTGGGGCCAGCCCCGTGGAGGACATGCTCACACAGGCAGGATGGCAGCGCTTGCATGCGGTTTGTATTCATTTTAAAATGGATTTGCTTCTCGTTTAACCAAAAAATAGATTTACTTCTCATTTAACCAGAGGCCACCCGGTTTCTCAAATACTATGAAGAAATAGGAGTTTATGGTATTGATAACCATTGTATCATGACCACTGCTAATTGAGGATGTAGTGAATATTTTGAATATTAATTCCTCAGTATCAAATCACAGTCTATGAATATATTTTTAGTTATCCCACATTTATAATTTTCCTTTGTCCTTGCCACTTGGAAGAAATTTAGTATGTGGTATCTTTCATTAAAATATCAGTTATATCTCACTTCTAATTACAGTTTGATTAAGAATTTCATTCAGAAGGATAGAAAGATCAAAATCATGAAAAAGTGCTTAGCACTTTGACTTAAAATCGTCTTTGAGCATTACATCATTTGTTTGTAGCTCTAACTCATATGGTGAATTTTTCCAAGGGCAGGAGACCAGCTCCTCTGCTTTCTTATGTATGGGTTCTTATGTAGCAACAGATACCTGGTAGAGAGAGAGATGCTAGTCATCTATTTTAATTATATCTTCTAAAATGGACAGTTCCAGAATAAAGTTGCCTTTGTAGAGAATCTCTAACATAATTACCCACGTGGATTGTTTTTCATTTAATCATCTGTCTTTATCCAAAAAAAAAAAAAAAAAAGAAGGTTTTAAGTGCAGTAACTAAGGTCAAGTGACTGATGTATTAGAAAGATGATTTACATGCTTAATGGAAAATTGTGAATTGGTGACTCTTATACCCAGTCTTGGCAAGCTGATGAAATATCTAGCACGTGGTAAGACCATTGAACACATGAGCTGGGAACAACCTTTTGAGGAAAACAGCATCCAGATTTCCCTGAAAGGAGATCTTGTTTCACCAGGCTTTCAGAATTCTTCAAAAGCTGGGTCAGAACGTGGATGAGAAAAGCAGGAGATATGCTGCTGCCGGTATTTTAGAAAAATGTGAGGTAGAGGCATGGTTGGCTTTGAAAGAACAAGGGTCTAAGTTCCCAGAACATCACTCTTCATTTTTCTACACAAGTGCAAAAAGGTTTTCTAAAGACAGGTGCATGTCATTTTAGTGTGATCTTCACTATTACTCTTTTCTATTAATCAGGCAATCATGTATAAAGAATTGGATTATGAAAGGTCCAAATAAAAATATTGTCTCTTTAAGAAGAGACACAGGAAGTATTAAGATAGCTGGGTGGAAGAATCTCATCCAAGAAACTGGTAGTTATGGGAAAACGAAAGTTGAAGATGCTTTGATTTTGGTTGGTTGGTTGAGTTATGCACATTTTTAGCAGGACAAAAAAAGAGAAAGTTGCATGCAATTATTTAAAAAGGATGTGATACAACAAAAGCTATTTTTAATCTGTGGCAGGGTAGAGGAATTTTAAATTTCTTCATGTGTTTCTCATTGGATGGAACTTCCTTTGATAATGCATTATGTCTCTTAATTGTCATAAAAGGTAACTTTCTTTGTCAGAAGAAATCATTCCTAAGTTATCATAGTTCCACCAGATATAGCTATGAATGAGACCACATTTGGGAAACTAATCTTTGCGTGCATGTGTTGATAATATAATGTGTTTACCAGAGGGCTTAGAAACTATACTATTTGGTGCTATTGAAATATATCCTACTTGATCATGGAGTATGATTCATTCTACATGTTGTTGGGTTCAGTATGCTAATATGTTGTTGAGGATTTTTGCATCTATATTCATCAAAATTATTGGCCCGTAATTTTCTTTTTTTGCAGAGTCTCTGGTTTTGGCACCAAAGTTACAGTGGTGTCATAGAATAATTTAGGGAGTGTTGTCTCCTCTTTAGTCTTTTGGAAGAGTTTGAGAAGGATTGCGATAAGTTCTTTGTATATTTGGTAGAATTCCCCAGTGAAGCCTTCCAGTCCTGGAGTTTTGTTTGAGGCAGTTTTTGAAATTACAGATTCTGTTTCTCTTCTAGTGATCGGTCTGTTCGAATTATCTTTTTCTTCTTGAATCAGTTTTGACAGGTTGTGTCTAGAAACTTGTCCATTTCTTCTAGGTTGTCAAATTTTTTGGCATATAACTTCATAGCATTTTCTTATTTTTTTTTTTATATCTGTGGTATCAATTGTTATTTCTCTTCTTTCATTTCTTATTTTATTTATCTGGGTCCTATTTCTTTTATTCAAGAGATTTTCATATTTTGTATATAGTGTGAGGGAGCGTTCTAACTTCAATGATTTACATAAGCCTATCCAGCTTTCCCAATACCACTTGCCAAAAGACTATATTTTCTCCATTGTACTTGCCTCTCTTGTTGGAGATTAATTGGCTATGGGTGTGTGGGTTTATTTCTGGGCTCTCTATTCTGTTACATCAATGCATATGTCTGTTTTGGGGCCTTTACCATGCTGTTTTAATTACTGTAGCTTTGTAGTATTGAAGCCTGGGAGGATATACCTCTTGCTTTGTTTTTTCTTTTTTCTTAAGATTGCTTTGGCAATTCTGGGTCTCTTATGGTTCCATGTAAATTTTAGGATTCTTCATCTTAGTTTTATGAAAAATGTCATGGGTAATTTGATAGGGATCACGTTAAATCTGTAGATTGCTTTGGGTAGTATGACCATTTTAACTATATTCGTTCTTCCAATCCAAGAGAATGGGATAGCTTTGTTTCTTTAAATCTTCTTCAGTTTCCTTTATCAATAGTTTGTAGTTCTCAGTGTGTAGGTCTTTCACCTCCTTCAGTTCAGTGTAGTCACTCAGTCGTGTCTGACTCTTTGCAACCCCATGGACTGTAGCACACTAGGCTTCCCTGTCCATCACTAACTCCCAGAGCTTGCTCAAACTCACATCCATTGAGTCAGTGATGCCATTCAACCATCTCATCCTCTGTCGTCCCCTTATCCTCCTGCCTTCAATCTTTCCCAGCATCCAGGTCTTTTCTAGTGAGTCGGTTCTTTGCATCAGGTGGCCAAAGTATTGGAGCTTCAGCTTCAGCATCAGTCCTTCCAATGAATATTCACCTCCTTAGGTAGGTTTTTTCCTAGGTATTTTATTTTTTTGATGTGGTATTAAACAGAATTTTTTTCCTTTCTCTTTCTGATATTTCATTGTTAGTATAAAGAAATGCAACTGATTTCTGTATGTTAATCTTGTATCTTGCTACCTTGCTGAATTAAACGATCAGTTCTAAGAGGTTTTGTGCGAAGTCTTTAGGTTTTCTCTATAGAGTATCATGTTATCTGCATATAATAAAACAATTTTACCTCTTCCCTTTCAATTTGGATGCCTTTTATTTATTTTTTTCTTATCTGATTGTTGTGGCTAGGACTATGTTGAGGAGAAGTAGTGAGAGAGGGCATTCTCGTCTAGAATTTAGTGGGAAGGCTTTCAGCTTTTCACTATTGAGTATTATATTGGCTGTGGGTTGGTCATAAATGACTTTTATTATGTTGAGATATGTCCCCTCTATACCCACTTTGGTGAGAGTTTCTATCATGAATGGATGTTGAATTTTGTCAGATGCTTTTCTTCTCTGTTGAGATGACATGTGATTTTTTTTTGTCTTTTCTTTTGTTGATCAAGAGATTATCATGCTGAGTGGAGTCAGTCAGACAGAGACCAAAATTATATACTTAAATGTGGGATCTAAAAAATAATACAAAGGAGTTTATTTATAAAAGAGAATCAGACCTACAGACATAGAAAAGAAACTTATGGTTACCAAAGGGGTGAGGGATAAATTATGAGATTAACAGAAACCACTATATATAAAATAGATAAACAGATTTATTTAAAATAGGTTTACAGTATAGTGCAGGGAACAAAATTCAGTAGCTTGTAATAGTCTATAATGTAAAAGAATCTGAAAAAATATGTGTATAATTGAATCGTTTTGCTGTATATCTGAACTAACACAGTATTATAAATCAATTATACTTCAGTTGAAAAAAATAAACATATCCTACAGGTATATTTCTGTCAATAGAAAAATCATAGTTGGCAACAGGCAAATGAAACATTCCATCTTTGAATGGACACAGTATCTTTTCTTAACCCATGGTAATTGAAATGAAAATATTATATTTTAGGGAAAAGTAGTCTTTTAGAGACAGCTAAATATGCTATCTTAAAATGGATTAAAATACAGGGTTTAGTTGAAGACAATATCTTTCTCATCCTTCCACCATCATAGCATCCATTAATGCTTTGGACAGACAGAAAGCTTCTGAAAGCAAAATTTTGCATATAGAACCCTGATTTCTCTATTGAGACCTGCCATAAAGGTAGAAAAGAGTTCACTGGAGAAAACAGTAACCCTTTCATAATAATAAATGAATAATAAATATTTTATACTAAATAATATATAATTTCATAATAATTATAATTATTTCATAATAAATGTTTAATACATAGCATCATTTTCTAACAGTGAATTTAAATGATTACTAAGGATAGTGAAATATTGCAGGTGCTCGGAGTCAGCTCCCTTTCTGCCCCCTCTTCAAGCAGTGATTGAAGTGTAGCTCGTGTTAGACGTCTCTGCTGGTCACGACCGCCCACCCTGGTGGTCCGGCGGTCGTGGGTGGGGGTCTGCAGGACGGTGGTCCGGCAGTCGTGGACAGGGGTCTGGTCTGCAGGACGGTGGTCTGGCGGTCGTGGGCGGGGGTCTGCAGGACGGTGGTCTGGGGGTCGTGGGCGGGGGTCTGCAGGACGGTGGTCTGGTGGTCCTGGGCGGGGGTCTGCAGGACGGTGGTCCGGGGGTCGTGGGCGGGGGTCTGCAGGATGGTGGTCCAGCGGTCGTGGGCGGGGGTCTGCAGGAAGCAGGGGCAGTCCGGCTCTGAGGAGTGGGGGGACCCCAGACCTAGCAGCTGGCGGCCGCCCCAGGGGCTGGCGGGCAGGGCCCAGGGGCGGGTGAGAGAGGCGGGGCGGGCGGACGGAGGCCAGGCTGTCCGTCCGTCGGCTTCTCTCGCTTCCTACCCGGAGGGTCTTCCCCCTGGAGTCCGGCAGACGGGCCGCCCCGCACGCCTCTCGCTGGACTTGCGTCCACGAGGCAGAGTCTCCGTTAAACTCTTGCTCCTCCGGGTCAGAAACTCTCGGGGCGCAGGGCTCGGTTCAGTCATCTCCCACAGCCGCCGCCATTAATTGTGCCCTTAGGGAAACAAACTTCCGTTCTTATTTTTAATCAACTTGGGGGCACTTTCAGTCATTTGTTCCCGTAACTATTCCTCTCTCCCTTTCTTCTAGTTCTGGAATTCTTGTTCTGCGCGTGTTCTGTGACTGCTTGTCCCCGGAGTCTGGCAGTCACTGCTCACTTCCCTTCCCTTTCTTCCTTCTGCTCCTCAGAGGGGTCCATCTCTGTGGACCTGGCTTCAAGATGTGGGTTCTGTCTTCTGCCTGGTCCAATCTGATCGTGAGCCCCTCTAATAGGAATTTCAGCTCAGTGATAGTCCTTTGGAAATCCAGAATTTCTACTTGGCTCCTTGAAAAAAAATCATTTATATTTATTGATAATCTCTACTGGATGAGACATCACTCTCATGATTTCCTCTAGTTCTTTGTACGTGATTCTCTTAGCTCTTTGAGCATATTTAAAATCGTTGATTTAGTCTTTCTCTAGTAACTTCGATGTGAGACCTTCTCAGGGACAATTTCTAATTGCCTTTTCCCATCATATATATGGGCCATACTCCTGTATTTCTTTACATACTGTGTAATTATTTGTTGTTGAAAACTGGACATTTTTAATATTATAGCGTGGCAACTCTGGAAATAAGGTTCCACTCCCCAAGGCTTGTTGCTGCTTCTTGCGGTTGCTGCTGTTTGTTCAGTGACATTTCTGTACTAACTTGGTGAAATCTGTGTTCTTCGTCATGTGTGGCCATGGATGTCTCGGTTTTATTGGCTTAGTGGTCAGCTAGTGATGGGGCAGAAATTTGCAACTCTGTCTTAGCCTTTACTTCCTACTTGCATAGAACCTAAAGGTCAGCCAGAAGTGACAGTTTTGGGCTTTCAGGGGACTTTCCTGTGTACGTACTTAGCCCTATGCGTGCACGTAGCTGTCTAGATTCCCAGGAATATGTCTGGTCTTTTTAAAGTCTTCATTTGCCAAAGCATGTTATCCCCCAGCCGCCTCTCTTCTCAAGCTTTTTGATTCGCTGATTGTTTACTCAACTGTTATCCATGCACCCCCTCCACCAGCCCCCCAGGCAGCAGCAACAAATATATTTGCATTTAAGTGTTTTTGACAAAAGTCCTAAGGTATCTGCCTCAATGCTGGTAGAGTTTCAAGTTAGGAGAGATGAAGTCAAGCCCTTTGAGCTGAGCCAGACAACCAGATGAAAACCAACAACCAGTTCTTGGGAATAGACTCTGCTTTGCTTCCTCTGGTGGTGGTCTGCGTACTGGGAATGTGGGCAGCTCTCTGAATGCCCCCGGCCCCTGAGCTGGGGAGGAGAGGGTGGACCAGAGCTAGATGCGATACCACAGTGCTGACCTTTCCCCTTGAGATTGAGCTGGGTTTTTTTTTTTTTTTATTAAATGTTCCCTTGGTTTTGCAATCTTTTAGCTGTTCTCACAGTGCCGAAAGCGTTGTTCAGACCGTTTCGCCAGTTTATTTTTTGTGGAGGAACGAGCTTTTAGAGTTCCCTGCTCTGCCTGCCATGTTCACTTCTGTCCCCTTGCATCTGACCTTGGTTTTGTCGGCTGCTGTTAACCTCAGACTGGTGCTGCAGCCTCCAGCTCACTGCCCTTCTTGATGAGTCTATTTTATTGAAATATATGAGTGGATATACTCTTTACTGCTTATGTATTTTGCATGGCAGCATTTGCTTTTCTTAGTATATACTTTCCAGAACCGTCTAGAATCTATAAGCATGTCTAGATTAAGTTGATTATCCCAAGCTAATGTAATAATCATTTAAAGTATAATATCTTGTTTTAATAAAATAAGATTTCCTTGCATGACAGTGAATAACGTAAAGTTTAGAGAATTCTGTTACTATAAGATTCACCTTTCCTAGAATTTACCTAATTTTGAAATCAATCGTGTTTGGTGCACATTTTTAAAATAAATTATTTCTTTATTTATTTGGCTGCACTGGGTCTTAGTTGTGACATGTAGGATCTTTAATCTTGGTTGCAGTATGTGGGATCTAGTTCCTTGACCAGAGGTCAAACTTAGGCCCCTGCACTGGGAGCTTGGAGTCTTAGCCGCTGGACCATCAGGGAAGTAAGTCTCCAGTGTGCACTTTAAAGGTGTATTTTATCATTTGATTCATGATGCTCTTGCCCACTGGCCTGAGAACCCCTTGGTACAGAGACAATGTCTGTTTTCATTCATCTTTCTGCCCCTAGCAGTAGGCGTGGTGCCTGGCACATAGTAGGTGCTCAGGGGGCGCTTGTAGAATAAGTGAAGAGACACAGAGGCTGTTAGATGAAGACTGTGGGGTGTAGACTTGTACTGCTTGAATCATCTAAACCTTTAAATTGAGTTAAGTCGGATAACAGAGTGACAGGAAAGTCTCCTGGGTTTTAGCTTCAGTTTTTGTGGATTACTTAGGAAAAAACCAAACACCAGATTCTCTAGGACCCGTCTCTTTTAATCACTTCCAGTTGGACCTGTCAGGACAAACTTTTTTTTTCCTTGGTTTGAAATGAATACAAACTGTCCTTAGGTCATCTAACAGCTTGAACAAAGAGAGTGAAATCTAAACTAGAAACCCAGGATTTTAGCATTCCAGGCCTTGGAGCTGTCAGCTGTGAGCAAATCAACTTTTCCACAACCCACGCTCAACCTCAACTGTCTGTGCCCGTTGAGGCTCGTTGGCGTGAATGGTGGGTGGTACCTCTGCCCCCACGCCCACCCCTGCTCTGAAGGGCCACTGCTGTCTCCAGCTGTGGGGTGGAGCGTGGTTCACTGGTTGACCAGACTTGCTCAGTGTAAGTCAGGGACTGGGGGTAACCAGATATCTCTAGGTCAGAATTTCAGGTTTTATTCAACTGTATTTCATGTATTATATGAAACATATCTATAGAATTCAGGGCTTTAAAAAAAAAGTATAAAATGACCTAAAGTCATTATGGTTATTCACTATGTCCACTTAAAATTCCAAAATCCCACTAGTATACATATTTATCTTAGTTCAAGTTATAAACATGTGCTTTATTTTTCATTTTGTTTATTGTAATTATCCAATGTGCTTTTTCCTTATTGGGACGTGATTCACATAATTTCACCCTTTTAAAGTGTACAGTTTATCGATTCTTAGTATATTCACAGATGTGCAACCATCAGCGCTGTCTGATTCCAGAACATTTTCATCTCCGGAAAGAGAAACACCCTGCTCGTCAGTAGCCACTTCTGGCCCTGGCAACCGCTGGTTTACTTCCCGTCTCTTTGAACTTGCCTATTCTGGATTATTCATATAAATGGAATCATATGATATGTGGTTGTTTGCAACTGGCTTTTTTTTTTTTTTTTGCTTAATCACAGAGTGTTTTCAAGTTCCTCCATGTTATAGCAAGTGGTACCAGTACTTCATTATCTTTTTTATGGCTGGGTAATATTCTCTTGTATGGATTTGTCACCCTTTGTCCACTTGCTACTTGATGGACATGTGGGTTCTTTTCATCTCGTGGCTATTATGAATAATGCTGCTATGAACACTTGGGTGCAGTCTTCTTTGTGTGGGCAGTTATTTTCATTTTTCTTTGGCTGTATACCTAGATGTGGAATTGATGGCTCAGATTGTCACTCTGTGTTTAATTTTTTTGAGGAACCACCAGATGTTTTCCCAAGCAATCCTGCCTGCTTTCCAGTGACTGTTTCACGTTCACAAAACAAAGGAGTTCGCCATATTCGCTCTCAGTTCTATGAACTAAACATTCCAGGTGCTAATAATTTACAGGGAGCGTGTCTGCATAAAAACAGTTGAAATTATTTTCTTTTGATCACCCTCTTCTAGGACATCTAAAGGTTATTGCCATGCCCATGAGAATGGAATCTTTTGCTGATTCTTCATGATGACTAGTATTTCTTTTCTCAATATTTAAATAGTTATTAATTTATTTGGCTGCACCGGTCTCAGCTGCAACCTGCGAGATCTTCAGTCTTCATTGCAGCATGTGGGGTCTAGTTCCCTGACCAGGGATCAAACAGCCTCCTGCAGTGGGAGTGTAGAGTCTTAGCCACTGGACCACCAGGGAAGTCCCGGTGGCTGGCATTTCTGCTTGAGTGGCTTTAGATTGTTCACAAGCAAGCAAAACAAGGCCCATTACTCATAAAATCAAATACTCTAGAATCGGACAGAGGTGAAGGCTAGCTCTGCTGTTAGGCTCCTAGCAGTGTCACTCTGAGGACTGATTCCCTTTTGTGAACCTCAGTTTCCTCCTCTGTCAAATGGGATCGATAATAGTACCAACTTTCTGTAAGTCTTAGAATGAGATCATGTGTGAAAAACACTTGCCTGACACTTCCCACATTCTTAATAAATGTCAACCGTTGTTAACCTTATTATTACTATTATATCATTATTTAACTGCAAAGACTTTCTTTAGAAGAATAAGTTAAATAATACTTAAAAACACGTTTCTGACACTACTTGGAGATGAATCTTGCTTTATTGCTGCTGCTGCTGCTGCTGCTAAATCGCTTCAGTTGTGGCCGACTCTGTGCGACCCCATAGACGGCAGCCCACCAGGCTCCGCAGTCCCTGGGATTCTCCCATGATCATATTTTCATTCTAGCAAACAATTTATACTCAAAAACTTTCTAAGGTCAGAGGAGAATGGGGGGAGGGGAACAATTTAAATCCATTTGAAATTACTCTTTGGTAGTTAGTATTCATCTTATCCTTCAATGTATGTAAAATTAAGGCAATTTTTTTCCTTTCCTTCCTTCTTGAAGCAAATGAAGTTTAGACTCAAATTAATTGTTTTAGCTAAAATGAAATATTGAAATCATCCCTCCTTTTTGCACTACTTAGTTATTCTTTAAGAAAGAACAGGGTAAGTCCTTCACAGAATGTTTGCAAGACATTTGATTGCACAGTAGGTTGTCAGCAGTCACATTTCTCTTTGGTTTTGCTTTACTTGTAAGCAACCCAAAGTGATTTCTTTAGTTATTGCCATATCATGTAACGCTACTAGTACAGTGTAAATAAAATATTGACAAAATGCAAAAGTTATAAACATATGAAATAAACAGTTGAAAACAAAAATGAAAGTATCCAAGAACAGTTGGCAGACATTACAATAACACCGTGTTTGTCAGTTTGAAAGGAATGCCCCTTCACCCAGGCTGTGTGCATGACGGCCCGTTGTCTCCATCTGAAGGGCCGTGGTATGTTTCTGTGACTCTGTAGCATCAGCAGGTTCAGAGCCGGAAGGGGCCTTGATAAGAGACTGGTCTGGCTAAGGGGTCCTCAGCCCGGGCATCGCAAACATCTGGAGCTGGTAGGTCTTTGCGTGGGGGCGTCCTGTGCCTTGGGGCTGCTGAGCAGTGTCCCTAGTCTCTACCCGGAGATGTCAGGGGTCCCTCTCCCCCCACACCCTGTTAGTGACAGCTGAAGCTGCCTCCAGGCTTTGCCAGATGTCCTCTGGGGGCACCGTTGCCCCCCACTGAGAATCGTTCACCTAGTGCATGCCAAAGCACATACCCCTGGAGCACCACTCAGTCTGCAGGGGCTGAGATATCCCAGGAAAAGCTGCTGTGGTCAGAAGAGTTTGGAGACCCTCCTTTAAACCAGGGAAGATGGGAGAGCTATCAGCATGCTGTCTAACGCCAACGGGGGTGGGGGAGTGGGGGTGGGGGGGAGGTGGTTGGGGGGGGACACCGCATGTCTCAGTTCCTTTGACTCCAAGCCCTTTTAAGAGGGCAGCTTGTAGGAAGTGACACCCCGCCATGCCCCTGATTCATTGCTTCCATTTTCCAGGTGGGAACACTGAGGCCCAGGGAGGATGCCTGCCTGGCCAGAGGCGCCAAGGGCTCCGTGATAGTTAGCTGCACGATCGCTGAGTGAGCACTTGCCCAGTGCGAGGCCCTGGGGGACAGCGCTAGTCCTCGGGACAGGCTGCCGGAGACCTGGGGCGCGGCTGGTCGGGGCGGCACAGGAAGGGGCCCAATGCAGGTTGCGGGGGCGCTGAGGTCCCCGAGGCCGCCCCGAGCCTGAGCGTCGGTGGCGTTGCCAGAGGACCCGTGGGGGAGGCGAGCCATCAGCCTGGCTGGACGGACAGCGGTGATTCCCGTGGGTGGTAACAGGCCGGACACGGGTGAGGGCTCGTCCCAGGATGAGGAGCCCAGGATGGAGCTCCGGGGGCATCTGCGTGTAAGGGGACCGCGCCAGGAGCAGCCCAAAGGCAGACCAGAGGAGGGCGGGGAGACACGAAGATGGGCCGTCTGTCAGCCTCAGACTAGATCAAGTCCGCCCCTCGCAGAAGGTCTGTGCCCCCGAGGCGGAGGGGCACACAGTGTCAGCCTGGGGCGGTGGGAGGGAAAGCAGACGGGGCGGAGGCTCACGGGGCGGGGCCGTGTGTACACCTGTGGCTGATTCGGGGTGAGCTTGGACGGAAAACAGCGGAATTCTGTAAGCGGTTATCCTCCCCTCCGGCCCCCCTTCCCCCCGCGGCCGTGTCCAGTACCCTGGAGGTTGTGTGTGACCTTGGCAAACACCCATTTCAATGGGTGACATTTTGAGGGGGAGTGGGAGGTGGAAAAGTAAGAGACTAGAGTTCAGAAAATTTCTCAAGGTTATGGTGAGTAGTTTCGGGGGTTGTGGCCAGAGAGATGGATTGTGAAGTCAGGCCTAAAAGAAAAAAAAATGGGAGAGGCTTGAGCACATTTAAATGCTGGGGTTTGGGGTCCGTTGTCAGGACTTGCCTTGGGGCATTTAGATGGAGCTGAGGGTGAGGTGCGTCAGTCAGCTCAGTCCAGTCGCTCAGTCGTGTCTGACTCTCTGGGACCCCATGGACTGCAGCACGCCAGGCCTCCCTGTCCGTCACCAACTCCCAGAGTTTCCTCAGACTCATGTCCATCGAGTTGGTGATGCCATCCAACCATCTCACCCTCTGTCGTCCCCTTCTCCTCCTGCTCCCAATCTCTCCCAGCATCAGAGTCTTTTCCAATGAGTCAACTCTTCACATCAGGTGGCCAAAGTATTGGAGTTTCAGCTTCAGCATCAGTCCTTCCAATGAACACCCAGGACTGATCTCCTTTAGAATGGACTGGTTGGATCTCCTTGCAGTCCAAGGGACTCTCAAGAGTCTTCTCCAACACCACAGTTCAAAAGCATCAATTCTTCTGTGCTCAGCTTTCTTCACAGTCCAACTCTCACATCCATACATGACCACTGGAGAAACCATAGCCTTGACCAGATGGACAAAGGTGTGTAGGTTCCTGAAAATCACCGGTTTACTGTCCACACAGAGAGCCTTTCCTAATGCAGAGAAGGCTCCTGAGAAGACAGCAGGGATCAGAGCGCCCTGGTAAAGTCCTCACACACGTGGGGGCAGATTCACTGTCTAGTTTTGTCTTAACATGAGAAAAGAGCCTCCAGGAGAAAGGAGTCGCCCGGTCTGACCAAGTCACGCGGCGGCCATCCGCTGTGTCCTTCTGGCGCCTCCGTGCGTGGGAAGGACTTTTCCCCCACCATTTCCCCTCCCTTGCGTGGACGGTGCCGTGTTTTCTGACTGGGGGCCGCAGGCCCTTCCTCCCTCTGGGGGCCCTCTGTTCTGGGCAGGAGTTCTCACCACCCCTGAATCTTGCGGGACTGAAGAGGCGCGGTCCTCCCGAAACCTAAAGACTGGAGAACATTCTCTCCTTCCCAACACAGGAGCGTCTGGAGCCTTCCGGGGATGCTCCCTGCTAAGTCCCAAGGGAGCGAGGTGGCTGCAAGCCCTGCTCGGGTGGGGACCCTCCTGGGGGCCTACGGTTGCCCCATGTGACCCTGCCGAGGCCTCGCTTTGCGGTGGGGGTGCCTCCCGGGAGGTCACACACCCCAGACCTGGAGTCACCTGACCCTCAGCTCAGCCCGCGTTCTCCCAGCCGGAATGTGCCTGGCGTGTCTGCCCTTCCAGAACCCAGAACAGGCCCTTCTGAGGCCCTGCCCCCCATTTATTCCCTTTTCTAGTCTCAAAGGTCCTGTGGGGTGGAGGATGCCTTTGATGAATTCCCCATTTAACTTGGGGAAGCAGTCTCCTGGGTGCTCATTTTCGTCTCGCTCATTTTGCAGGCGGGCGAGCTCTCCCGAGTAGCTGGCACACCCCGATTTTCTGGCGCGTCCGCCGTGCGTGATGCCTGTGGCTGGGAGGCGGCAGCCTCCCCCCAACAGCGTTGGGGACAGCTGTGTTTGAAAGCCTCCTAATTGTTATTTATTCTGCCTGTAGATCTACAGCCCCACAAATGTGTGAGTAGGACTTGTGCGGGTCGTCTCTCTCTGTTTTGATCAGCGCTGCTATAAATAAGAGACCGTAGAGCACTGTTTTCCCAAACGCCAGGGCTTTCAGCGCAAGGCAGTGTTTTCTCATCTGACGCCGCCTCCTCTTGCCTCCATTCATTTCTAGGAGACTGAACCGAGAGTGCTAAACAAGAGATGCTTCTGTCCATCCACGAGGGACTTTCCCCAGATCTGAGACCCCTGTCACACCTCTCAGCCTGAGCTGCTTCTTTCCTTACTCCTCGTGGACTCTGTTACAGCACAGAGTTCACCATGTCCCAGACACTGTTCACAATTTTCTGCTTTGGCCTGCTTTTCCTCTAATAGTTCCTGTCTTATTAATGGCGTCTTTTTTTATGACCCAAGCAAGAAGCCTTGGAGCCACCTTTATCTCCTTTTTAAACGTTGCCTCCTGTGTTCATTTGATTACCCCATGTTCCGAGATGCTTCTCTGGACTTTTATTCCTCTATCAGTGCGGGTGGTAAGGTAGGGCCCTTATTCTTCCATTAATTCTTCTGCCTGACCTTCTCTTCCTCCTAGCCGGCTCTCACTCCTTTGCCAAATGTTACAACCTCAGCAGAGCCCTTCCTGCCCACCCCCCAGCCCGCAGCCTTTTCCCAGAAGCTGCATTCATTCCCTTAGGCTGGATTCCCCTTTAATTATTGGTCATTTTTTCTTTGCAGGTCTAGCTCTTCTGCTAGATTGGGAGATTTTTGAGGGCTGGGACCCTTTTGGTGCTTAGAAACTATGCCAGCACAGAAACTCATGGCTAAATTTAATTGACTTGAATTTAGACAAAGGTATATGAAATAGAAGAGGAACCACTGAATGATGCTTATTATTTCTTGTTTGGTCTCTTCTTAGTCTTATTTTTCTCTTCTCCATTTGCTTCTCTTACTTAGGAAAAAAAACCACATAAACGTTCCATTGCTATAAAAACAGTTTACATACAGATCTTCTATATCTGCAAATAGAATAACCTGGTTGAGATATCAGTTCTGTCAAAAGACAGTTTAGTTAGCATTTGTTGACATTAAGGAACAGAAAAGAAAATCTCACGAATAGCATTTGTAGAAGAAAGTCGTTGGTCTCAGAACCTGCGTGCCAGGGTTCCAGTCTTATTGCCACTTCCTGCCTGAGTGACCCTGCAAGGCCACCGTGTCTTTTAGGTTCAGCTTTCTTCTCTGCAAAATGACAATAGTAATACCTGCTGGACAACAGTGGGAATGTAAATTGGTATAACCTCTATGGAGAATAGTATGGGGGCTCCTTAAGAAACAGGATTATCATATATCCTAGCACTCCCTTTCCTGGCATAAATGTGGAAAAAGCCATAATCCAAAAGTGTACATGCAACCCAGTATTCACTGCAGCACTATTTACAATTCCCAAGACATGGAAGCAACCTATATGTCCATTTACGGATGAGTGGGTAAAGAAGACACATATATGTGTGTATATATATGTGTGTATATATAATGGAATATTACTCAGCCATAAAAAGAGGGAAATAATGCTATTTGCAGCGACATGGATGGACCTGGAGATGATCATGCTAAGTGAAGTAAGTCAGACAGAAAAAGACAAATGTCATATGATGTCACTCATATATGGAATCTGATTTTTTTAAAGAAAGATGTAAATGAACTTATTTACAAAACAGACACAGACTTACAGATATGGAAAACAAACTTACAGTCACCACAGAGGGGACATGGTGAGGAGGGGTAGATCAGGAGCTTGGGGTGAACACACGCATGCTGCTACATACAGATAACCAACAAGGAGCTGCTGTCCGGCACAGGCAGCCCTGCTCAGCGCTTCTTGACGACCTCAATGAGGGAAGCATCTGAAAAAGTGTGAATGCATGTATAGCTGAGTCACCCTGTTGTACATCCGAAACTCACCCAGCGTCGTAAACCAACTGTATTCCAATACAATGAAAATATCTCAGAAATGCCTACCTGATTTCAAGGATTCAGTGAGACTTGAGATATGAAAGCATCTTACTCAGTGTGAGACGTTGAGTAAGTTCTAACATAGAATAAACTCTCGCTTAATTTTTAGTTTAATCAGAACTCACATACATTCGTTAGGACTGGATTTGATGATCATCCTACTAGTTATTTATGTAGTGTCAACTCTATGCATATGTGATGTCTCGAGGACTAAGTTTTGAAAATTTGTCTTTAGGTCAGGTTAGTGACATCTTTTTTGGTAATAACGACTTAGGATTTCCACTGGCGATGTCATAAGACAACTGAAGTGAATTTTTTTTGTCTCATTTAAGAATTCCCAGGATACTCACTATTCCCTCCCATGTTTGGGTGATATTGTATTAATGGCATCCTTTTTAAAATCTCAGTAATTAAATTTAGCAGTGTCGTTTTCGAGGAATTTATTTTCATGTTGGTGTGAAGACAAGAAGCAAGGTGCTTGGTGGTATCATTGTTTTGCTTGGGGTTTCTGCTGTATTTTCTCCCCATTGGAGTCCTCTCTGGGGAGGGAGCCTTCTCTCCGTAGCCACGTGCTGGGTACGCAGAGAGAGCCTGATGCCTGGTGGGCACTGGGGTTTACGCAGGTAATGCAGAGCTTGTTTCTCCCTTGCACACGTCTTTAAGATGGAGGAGAAACACATCTGAGGCATGCACTGCAACTTAGCAGTTATAGATCGAGTCTGTAACCCGACGCTAACAGAAAGGAAGTCAGCTCACCCTGCCGTCCCGCTGTCTTGGGGGTGCCAAGGAAAAGGAAAAGTCTCTTTATTTTTCCTGTTCTTGTTTCATTTAGTCTCTGCATTCATATTTTCAGCAGTTTACCTGTTCATTTTTTAAAATTGTAACATGGGCTGTGAAAGCAGAAGTGGTAGGTAGCACTGCTTGGCCGACAAATTCAGAGCCCTGTTTTTCCTGCAAGGGCTCACTGAGAGGAGAGCCTACTGGGTCTCAGGGCCCCAGCGAGACGGGCGTCCCCAAGGCTGCCCGGTGCGGAGGCCGGGCCGCGGCTCCTCCCGGGGTGGTCAGAGGGCAGGGCTGGGAGAGGGGTCCGGGCGGACGGAGGGAGAGCCCGCGGCCATCCCCCGGGGCACCCTGCCGACACCAGGCCCTGGGGCTGCAGGGGCTCTGTTGGCGGAGAGGGGACTTGTGAAAGTCAGCCTCTGCGCTTCGCGTGTGAAAAGTTCTGTTGGACATTCGCACCTACTTCAGAGTCCCTTGGACTGCAGGGATCCAACCAGTCCATCCTAAAGAAAATCAGCCCTGAATATTCATTGGAAGGACTGATGCTGAAGCTGAAGCTCCAGTACTTTGGCCACCTGATGCGAAGAGCCAACTCACTGGAAAAGACCCTGATGCTGGGAAAGATTGAAGGCGGGAGGAGAAGGGGATGACAAAGGATGAGATGGTGGGATGGCATCACTGAATCAATGGACATGAGTTTGAGTGAACTCCGGGAGTTGGTGATGGACAGGGAGGCCTGGCGTGCTGCAGTCCGTGGGGTGGCAAAGACTCAGATACAACTGAGCAACTGAAAAACAACATATCTACTTAAATAAAGTCAGCATAAGCTATCACTGAGACATGCAGTAAGTTAACAAGGCTGGACAGTGACGCGTACACAGAGGACCGTCTTTCTCTCCATCCTGGCCCCTGCTGCCCAGCTGTGCCCCCCTGGGTGTGTTCTCTGGGAGACATTTGGTGTGTGACCCAGCACACGTACACACGTGTCCTCCCTTAGAAACACAGCAGGCTGTTCCAGCATCCTTCATCACGGTGCTCTTTTCCGCGTCACACTATTTTCTGATGTTTCCGAGTGAGTGTATGTGCGAAGACTTTCTCACTCCCGTAGCCTCCAGCCCTGTGCTGCGTGGACGGATGCTCGATTTAATCCATTTTCTCACGGGGAACCCTCGTTGCTTTTCCTCTTTGGTTATCACCAGAGGTGCTAGTAGGAAGGAACTATTTTTAAAACTCTCTCCCTAGTTCGTGAAAACTGTCCCGTGATACAGTGCACGCTCTTGATACGATTAGCACTTTGTCCTAGAGAAAGGCAGAGCAGGAACCAGGTGGGATCTCTGGTTCCAGAACAACAAACACAGTTGACGAAGCTTACAGGGTTTCGCCTTTGATGCAGATCCAAGAACCACACAGGTGCTCTGTCGGACGCACAGGGGGTGGCCCCTGTGCCCAGAGCTGCGTGCCCTCAGGCTGTGACTAAGGAGGGGTGAGCTGGCGGGCACACAGAGACGTCTGTGTCCTCCGAGGGCTGAGCAGTGGGCAGGGTGTCAAGCTACCTGCAGACCACGTGGCCCGCGGGGAAACCCTGCATTCCCACCCAGTGGGATCAGCGCAGTGACTGGACAGCCGCAAAGTGAACAGGCAGTGAGCATTGCTTGCTCCAATGTGGGAGGGGAGAGGGTCCCCGGAGGACGAGCCCGCGGCCCTGTGCCCCAGGATGCCCTGGAAGAGGACAGGTCAGCTAAGGGGTGGAACGGTGTGGGGATAGGAGAGGGAACATCATGGGCGTGGGGACCAGCCGGGCCCGTTGCCAGGCCTTCAGAGTGTGTTCTGGCGGGGTCACCAGGGGCCAGGAGAACCACAGCTCTTTGAAGGACCGAGGAGCTTGGACTTCAGGCTGTGGGGGCCCTCAGAAGGCTCTTTGCCAGGGCTGTGTGGTTGCCCGATGTGTGTTTTTAACATCTTCCAGCGGCCAGGGGAAGGGAGACTGACCTGGAAAGGGGCGGCTGGCATTGAGGGAGTGGTTGGCATCGTGTGAGTGAAGCTCGGCAGGCCCTGCCCGAGACTGCAGGTGGGAGGGCGGGCGTGGGGGGCCCATTAGACTGTGGGGTCAGCAAGGGGGCGGCCGGAGCAGGACGTGCTGAGACATAGCCCCTGGTGGCTTAGTTAGAATGGTGAGCAGTGCATTTAATACATGCATCTTAACCAGTGTCTGATGTTGTTTTTCTTGGGTAAACCCTGGAAGCAGAACTGCTGAGTCAAAGGAAACAATATTTTAAAATCAAATTATCTCCATGAGAGCTTTCCCTGTTTACAAGGCCAGCTAGCAATGAGGGCCTGCCTCCTTGGTGCTCAGTGGTAAAGAATCTGCCTGCTAACGCGGGAGACGAGGGTTCGATCCCTGGTCAGGAAGGTCCCGTGGAGGAGGAAATGGCAACCCCGTCTAGTATTCTTACCTGGAGAATCCCAGGGACACAGGAGCCTGGAGGGCTCCAGGCCAAGGGGTCGCAGAGAATCAGACGGGACTTGGTGACTAAAAACCAACAGGCAAGGAGGAAGCTGTGGGTCCCCTCCAGCCTTGGCCTCAGGAACAGTGTCCGCATCCTTCTGAACTGACCCTAGTTTCTAGGCAGAAAACACCTGTCTTTTCTTGGTTCCATTTGTGTTTCTGTGAGCACTGGCAAGACGGAAGGTTTTTCATGTTTATTTTTCCACCAACTGCATGTTCATGTTTTTTGCTTATTTTTGTCTTCAACCATCTATCCTCTCCTTTTTTATTTCTTCGGGTGCTGTAAATATGTAGTTGCTTCAGCTCTTCCTTTTTTGTATTTGTTGTGGTATATTATCCCTAGTTTGTCGTAGCATCCCACTAGGTTGTTATTATGCTTGCTTTTGTTTATATTGTTTTGTTGATGACGGACGTTTTTCTAAAGTGGAGTAAACTGTTATGTTCATGCTTTCTGTCTCTTTTTTCTTTGTTTTTGGCCATGTGGCCCATGGAATCTTAGTTTCCTGACCCGGGATTGAACCCAGACCTGGCAGTGAAAAGTCCAAGTCCTAACCTCTGGACCACCAGGAATTCCCATGCTTTCTGTCTTTAGTGCTGACAGAGGACTTCCTTGACCTTGGCTTATATAAGTAGTGGGATTTGTATAAACATTCATGTCTATGTTCACTTTTTACCTTTAAATCTTTAATCAGGATTTTTCTGGTGTAAGATGTGTTGTAGCAATCTACCTTTTTTAGTTCCCAATAGTTTAAAAAAAATTAAAAAAAAAAACCCAAAAACCACTTTTTCTAAAACCCAAAATCAGGACACACACCTACCCTAAAATAATATTTATGCAGTTTGTGAAGGAAAGCAGTCTCAGAGATGAGATGTAGAGGTATTTGAATTTCTAAGATATTATACATGGTTAAAAAACAATAGAATGTTTGAAGTCAGTCTATGGGAAAGTTCAGGTCGTAAATATTGCTCATGGTTTATGTGGTTGCAGCCTGCATTTCACTGAAAGCTTAAAGTTCCTTCCTCTTTGAAACATTAATTTAAACGTCGAAATGACTTTTCAAGTGGTTGGTGGCTCTAATCTTTACACAATCATGAGTTCCTTTCTATGCAGAATACTTGAGACAGCCCCTTATTTTGCCCATGGTAGAGGAAATCGGACGATGACCAAAGATTGGGGAATCTTAACCCACAGGGTTAAATGGAGCCTCCACAGAACTGCTTAGAAAAGAAAAGACTGGCTTAACACAGCCTTCAAAAAACTAAGATCATGGCATCCGATTCTATCACTTCATGGCAAATAGGGAATAATTGTAAAGTGACAAATTTTATTTTCTTGGGTTCCAAAACCAGTGAAGATGGTGACTGCAGCCATGAAATTAAAAGATGTTTGCTCCTTGGAAGAAAAGCTTTGACAAACCTAGACAGCCTGTTAAAAAGCAGAGATATCACTTTGCCGACAAAGGTCCATATAGTATAGTCAGAGCTATGGTTTTTCCAGTGGTCGTGTATGGATGTGAGAGCTGGACCATAAAGAAAGTTGAGTGCCAAAGAATTGATGCTTTTGAACTGTGGTGTTGGAAAAGACTCTTGAGAGTCCCTTGGACTGCAAGGAGATACAGCCAGTCCATCATAAAGGAAATCAGTCCTGAATATTCATTGGAAGGACTGATGCTGAAGCTGAAACTCCGGTACTTTGGCCACCTGATGTGAAGAGCTGACTCATTTGAAAAGACTCTGATGCTGGGAAAGATTGAGGCAGGAGGAGAAGGGGAAAACAGAGGATGAGATGGTTGGATGGCATCATTGACTCAATGGACATGATTCTGAGCAAGCTCCAGGAGATAGTGAAGGACAGGGAAGCCTGGCGTGCTGCAGTCCATGGGGTCGCAAAGAGTCAGACATGACTGAGCAACTGAACACCACCACCACCCCAACAGAACTGCAGAAGTCTCTGGAAATAAAATGCCACAGCCCCTTACATTTAACCATCTTGGCAGCGAGGCAAACATTTTCTGAACTTTTAGAAATAATTTAGGTGCCTAATGGAAGTCTAAATATTTAAATTTATTTTGTTTTTAAATTCTGGAGCTTGGTCGGTCTTTTTCCTAAGAGAGAGCACTGTCCTGGTCTGGCTGTGTAGGAGAGATTTTGAGACAAGTCTGAGGATGGGACTGTGTTGACATCTGCTTGGGGTGGGCTGTGCTGTCCACTTCAGCCTGTGCTCCTGGCTCCCCGGCGAAGCCTGGCTTCTTAGTGAACGCTCTCTGCAGGGGCCCGAGGTGGGCTTCCCTGGCTTTCAGGCCACCCAGAGTGCCATGTGTATCTGTTTGATAAACTCTGTGGTTTGTCTGTTCTCTGTGTTTTTCCCAACTTGCTGTAAAAAGAAGAAAGAAAAGCAAGCAAGCAAACATACTATGTTAAGTGTTTTTCATTTTGCTTGAGTTCATGGAAAATGTAATTGCATTTCTAAAACAACAAAAGATTGTTTCTCTGGGGAGATTGGGGGGCATTTAGTCTTTTTTTTTTTTTTTTTAAGGCTGTGAATATTGACTGTGAAAATGGATATATGATTTTCTGAGGACGTTTGTTTCAGCAGGCTAAGCAGTGTTTGTTCCCAGAGCAGGGCTGTAACTGCTGACGCTGGGGTGTCAGAGGCTGGGAGGGGCTGAGGTTGGGAGGCATCGTTTTGCTCCTTAGACACAGGTTTCTGTGTTGTCCAGGTGTCGGTCCTACCCGTTCATCTTACCTTTGCAGTTCGGGGTTTCCAGACTCAGCATCCTAGACAGTTGGGCTGGACGATTCTTTGTTCCGAGGGGCTGTCCTTTGCATCCTGGGATGTTTAGCAGCACCCCTGGGCCCTCCTCACTAGATGCCAGCGCTCCCCTGCCCTCCCAGCCCCGACAGTTAAAGAATGTCACCCTGTACCTTGTGATGTGGCGTCTCTGGGGCCTGTAATCCCCGTGTGAGCAGGTCAGCACGCAGGTTTGACTTTTCCATGGAGTGCTTTCAAGTCGAATGGTTATCTTCAGAGCAGTAAGGGGGTCCTGGGAGGCACCTTTCCGTAGCTTCACTGGAACTTCAGTGACCTTTTGCAGCCCTGAAATTAACTTCCTGAATGTGTTATATTGCAGATGAGGCCTGTGAGCTGAGGGTTGGGTGGAGGCTCTGGGCGGTTGTTTTCTAGAAACGCTGACCTGCTGCAGGCGTCCTTCGACTCCGGCCGAAGGTGGGAATCACACGGTGCTCCCATGGTTGTTAAACCTCATTCTTTACTGTGCTCGTGGCGTCAATCACGAGAGCAGGAGGCTCCTTTCCTGAAATACCTCCCTGCCCTTCTGGGATGTGCAGGGCGTTCAGGTTTTGGCCTTCTGTGGACGGCTGACCTACTCAGGTGAAACGTCCACCCGCCAGGGAAAATCTGGACAGTCAGCCACAGCCGGCAACAAGCCCGTGCCTGACTGTGTGTCTTAGGGACCGCAGGCTCCGCACTCAGTCAGGGTTCAGTGACCTGTGCTCTCCGCACGCGTGGTTCAGCTCCCCCCTCACTGTTGCCGATTTTTAAAGCTGCTTCCTTCTCAAACTCACACCGACAGGACCATGCCTATCAAACTAAAGGCAGAGAACCGTGTCGCAGGCGCAGCCTCTGAAAGAGAATGTTGTACTTGCATTAAGTTTGGATAATGAGTCATGCTTTTCTATTGGGTTTTTCTTAATAAAGCAATAATTACTTCATGAAAAATTGGTCTGAAAGGTGGCCATTGATGTGTAATTTTGTGTTTCACATTAAAATGTACTTGTCTTACATAATTTTTAGTATTTCTTTCAAGCATAACTGCCTACATAATGCAATTATATTAACTCATTGCTAAATGTATTTTTATTAATTATGTAACTGGAGTGAATTACAAATCTCTTGCCAAAAGCATTGCTTTGCTTACACTGAACAAGCAGTTAATCATGTTTGGATCTGTTTTTTTTTTTTTTTAGCAAAGTTTTGATGATGTTATAACGCTTCTTGATAATTAGAATAAGGTGAACTATTGCTGCATTGTGTAAGGTGCCCGTTAATGCTTTTTAAAGGACTATGGAATAATAATTAGAACTTAGAATTATAGTCAACTTTCAGTGATCACTTCAAGGATGACTGCTAACAGAGGGAAGAAGAGCTGTTGCAGAAAATAAGAAGCACTGGAAAGAAATACAGGAGACCTGGCCGTCCTCAGCCTCTCTCTCCAGACCTAATGTTTCATCTACGGCAGCAGTGGCCTGGCCTGTAGAAGGGGAACCGCAGCCTCAGATTAGAAATCCACTTTGGAGGACAGCATACTCGCCGGGTTTTTTTCTCCCGCCCAGCAGATTCTGATTGGCCCTTGTCAGAATACATTTCTGTATGGACCCCAGAAACAGGAACCCATTGTTTGTTCCCTATATAATGCAAAGGTAGCATATAGAAGCATTTACTGAGGCTGACCCCAGGGTTGGGTGTGGCTGGATGCCTCCTAGGAAACACGAGGAATAGGAGACGGCTTCCAGGCCCTTCTCCCTTTCCTTCTGTTAATGTCTCACCCAGGCATGAGTTTTCTCTGTTTGAGGATCCACATTCAGTTTATGGCTTTCAAGAAAGAGAGGCAGCTAACATCATCGCTCTAAAGATTAGAGAGGAAGAATCCAGAAATGTGAGGACCGTGTGTACAAGCGTTTGAGGGATGATATTAGCCCTGTCTCTAACTTATTCAATGTAAAAACTTGTCAGCAGCTAGCTATCTCTATAGTTTGTTTGAATCATCTGACCTTGTCTCTGTCTAAACATAGACATTTCAGGAATACAGCCAATCCATGCTTTCTGTTCTGGCCTCCTGAAAATCAACCAAAGCCCACATGTGCTTATGCAAATGGTAGAAGTGTGAGTCTGTGTGCAGACAGGACCTCGGGTGAACGGTGCTCACACACGCTTTCTGTTCATGTCTCCCTTTAGGGCAGTAGTCTCATAGCTTTGGAGTCTGGATAGATTCAAACTCCGAGTGTTTATAGTCTTCCAGAGTTTCTAGATCTGTTGATTGAGAAACAGATGGAAATCTTTAACCTGTGGATTTTTATTTTTCAGTGCTTATCTTAGAGAAGTCTGTTGGTTGAATTTATTTCAGATAAGGTCATGGGCTTGAGCTCTGCACCCAGGACTTAGCTTTGCAGATTCCACGATGGCATTGTACTGCCTCCAAAGAGATGGTGTCCAGGGGACCATGTTCAAAGAGGGCATCCTCTCAGCCCACAGACACCTGTGAGTGTCTGCTGTGTTGGGGCACACCAGTAGATAAGACGAAGCATAAACATGTGAGTAAATGAGAAAACCATCAGATAAGTGCCCACGCATTGTTAAAAGGGGGTGAAGCCATCAAATGATAGTTATTTCTGGAATGAAGTCAATAAAGATGGATTAGGCCTCAGCGGGACAAGAATGAACTGTAGAGCGTCCGAACGCACAAAGGCCCAGGATGTCATTGCATTCACACTGCACAGAGTATCGCGGACGGTTTACATTGGAGAGATGTTTTCATTATTTCCACCCTGCTTCCCTGCAAAGTGGCGTATTTCAGAATACCTCGGGAAAATGTTTGCTCGCAGACATTATAGAGGAACAAGGAACTGCAGGGCAGCGGGGAACTGACGGTACACCCGAGCCTGCAGGCAGTGGGTGGCACCTGAGTTCTTTGCTCTAAAGAAAAGGATTCGTGCTATTTAACCAAAAAATTGTGTATTTGATATGTGCAAAACCCCAAATGAGCAGGATTTGAGGGAAACCAGAGAGGATAGGAAAGGACTCAGTAAATGAGAGGGAACATCTGGATTCCTTTGCTGTGCGAAGGACCCAGGCACGCCCCCTCCCCCCAGCCTCAGGGGGGTCGGGGAAGGAGATAGCCCCTCCCCCAGGGCCACCGCTGCCAGCCCCGTGGTCCCCCTGACCTCACCTCACCTTCCAGGGCTTTCTCTGGACAGGCTTTCCTTGCAGCCGGCAAGCACGCCTGCCTTGCTCACACCGTGAACCAGCCCTTTCTGAGGGGCGGCAGGCCCTGTTTACTTTCCCTCCTTGTCACGTTTGTGACAAAAGGAGTCTGCTCTCTCTTCTCACAGCCTCTCTTCCTGTGTCCCCCACAGCTCGGTCATCTCGTGTTTGCTTTTGCAGAGGCTGCAGCCGAGTTCCACTCATTCAGTCCTCGTAATAAAATAGGCCTCGGGCTGAGGCCTGCACAGCTTTGAATACTGGCTCAGCACCCAGAAAATGTTCGAAACGCAGACTTGTCACTTGGTAGCTCAGATGGTAGAGAATCCGCCTGCCATGCAGGAGACCCGGCTTCAGTCCCTGGGTCGGGAAGATCCCCTGGAGGAGGCCATGGCAACCCACTCCAGTATCCTTGCCTGGAGAATCCCATGGACAGAGGAGCCTGGCGGGCTACGGTCCATGGGGTCACAAAGAGTCGGACATGGCTGAGCGACTAAGCTCACCTGGCTCACGGAAATTGTGTTTCTGTTTCCCCCGTGGATTGTGAGTCTGTTAAGAGCAAGACCTGTTCTTAACTTTTTAGCTGTGATGTTTCACAAAGTATGTCGTCAGATAAGAAGCTTGTCACATGGCATCCAATGATTCTCAAAGAAGCAAGGGTGACAGGAAATAGTGGAGCACCTGGGTTCCTAGGATGAAACCAACGGTTGTGTGAAGAGCTGCTTTTCTAAATCCAACTAGGTAACTGACCCTGGGCCCCTGTCCACAGACCAGTCATCCCTGGGTAGGAAGCCTCCCGTGAGAGCCCGCAGGGGAGATGCCGCGGCCCCTGGTCCACACGCCTGCAAGCAGACCCTCGGTGGTTTGGGGCGCGGGGGTCGGGGGCGGGGATGATGCGGCTCTTTGCTCTCTTTAGAGAAGCGCGATTCTTACCACATCAGGATGTGGAAGGGCTTCCCTGCCGCTGGGGTGCAGGAGGAGGAGAGGGCCGCCAGGTGGAAGGGTCCACAATCTTCCTGGTACGTGTTCCGCTGGTTGACCAGGAAGCCCGCCTGAGGAGCAGGGCGCACCCCCAACCCGGGGCCCCAGGGTCTCCAGGCTGCCCCCCTGCCTCCCCTGGTGCCCTTCATGACGTGGCAGGGCCCGGTCACTTTGCTGTAACAGGCACCGCCCCCCGCGTCCCTGCTATGTTGTCCTCTTCTCTTTCTCAGGGACCCTTGTCTTCCAAATTCCATATTTGTTTTCAGCGTTCTCACTGCTTCCTCTCCTGTTTTCAGTCCATGGGGTCGGACACGACTGAGGGACTTCACTCTCTTTTCTTTTCTCCTGTTTGCACTAGCTGTCTTCCTCCTTTGCCTTTTTTCATCCCCGTTTTATCCCATGCCTGCCCTCCACCTCCTCCAAAGCAAGGAATGAAAGGAACAGCCGTTCACAGAACTTGGGAAGGAGTGATGTTATCAGATGACAATCCAGAGGTCACCCGGGCACCTCCCCTTAAGGCGGGGAGAGGAGTTTGTGACAGTGTCGCGGGCCACGTGTTAAAAATGGCAGCGGTCCTGAGCGGCCGTGCCTTCCTTATCTTGCTCGTCCTGGCGCTTAGCAGGGCGTGTGCACAGAAGGATGAGCTCAGTGACGGGTGCCGGCCAGCGCGCCAGTCACTGAGTGTTAACCTGCACGAGGCTCTGATGGCTTTTGGGCCGCCTTGGCCCTGAGCGTTTCCCCTGATTTCTGGTTCACGCCCTTCGCTTCCTCCTTCTCTTAAATTGTGTCATTGGTGCTTTCCCTTATAATCCTCGGACGACTTTGACATAAATGGCCATCTTGACAGATGTGATATTTTAATAAAATACCAGCTGAGTAATATGTCCACTCTTGTTGAGGTCAGACACTTCATTTGGGGAGAGTTGATTCTCAGAGTCTGAGTGAGTGGTAAACTGTGAGCGGACACTCACCCTCTGTGCTAGCTGTCAGACGCCTCCCGTGACAAGTCGCCTCTGGGGGTTGCTTTGGGGGCAGTCAGAGCTGCCCTACAGAAGTGACTCCCAGGAGGCGTGGACACCAGCCTGTCCTGAGAGCCCTCGAGCTTGGGGGAACTTTGAACAACAATGTAGGAAAAGAGAAAAAACTTTCTCAGTTGCTGATATTAATAGCATTACTATTTTCCTGATTTTTACAAACAATGCATATTTACTATAGAAATCATAGTAGAGAAATTTACTAAAGAAAGTGAAAATAACCCAATTTCTTACTATCTCTTCTTTTTTGTGTATATTCATCTATGTTTTTATGTACACATAAAAAAGACAAACCCCAATGTAGCACAGATACGTGGGCTTCCCAGGTGGCATAGCAGTGAGAACCTGCCTGTCAATGCAGGAGATGTAGGAGTTGTGGATTCGACCCCTGAGTCGGGAAGATTCCCTGGAGAAGGAAATGCAACCCACTCCAGTTTCCTTGCCTGGAGAATCCCATGGGCCGAGGAGCCTGGCGTGCTGCAGTCCATGAGCAAAGAGTTGGTTGCAGAGAGTCGGACATGACTGAGTGACTGCACGCATACATGTAACACACACACACACACACACACACCTATCCATGTACCTGGTGTGTAGCTCATCCTTGTTAAATGGTTGCATGGTGTTTCATTGTAAGGTTATTCCATAATTTTCTAGCCAGCTACATTTATGTTGTTTCCATTATTTTTAGCATTATAAAATAGAGAACATTCGAATTAAAGTCTCTCCTGGGGAGCCTGAGTTGGACAAATGGTTCAACCACCTTTTGAATCTATGCTTGCTTCTCAAGTGTAGAGTTGAACTTCATGAGCCCTTGGGTGTCATACCTAAGGTTGGTTTTGATCATATTTATGGTTTCCTGCCCTCCCTTGCGGCTTTCTGTGGCAGAGGAGTGCAGACAGCGGTCAAGGGCACGCCTGCTGCACTCAGGGTGCTGGAACCCAAATCCCTTTTATTCACCTTACTGTCTGAGCAACTTAGTGTCACAAAGAGTTGGCAGAGGTATGGTGAAGTCTTAAGCCCCCCGTGCCTCAGACTGTGACTGTATTTGGAGGTAGGGTTTTAAAAGAGCTGTGAAGGTTAAGTGAGGTGACTGGTATGGGCTCCAATTTCAGTAGGACCAGTGTTCCCCATAAGGGGAGCTCACATGACCACAGAGTGGGTGCATGGTGTCCCTAGGACAAGGAGGGAGGACACGGGTCAGCACCTCGGCCTCAGCCCGCCAGCTCCCTGAGCCGTGAGAAAAGGGATCGGTGTTGTCTGAGCCCCGGCCTGCGGCGCTTGTTACGGGGGTCCCGGAAAACCCATGCAGCAGCCCTCCTCCTCCTGTGCCCCGACTCAGTCCATCAGAGACCCCCCTGCCCCCTCCAGAGCATGTCGACCGCTGACCGCTTGTCCCCTTCGCTGCCTTCACCGGAGTCCCCGCCCCCACGTCTCCAGCCTGGCTTGTCCCAGCAGCCGGAGGGTGTGGTCAGGCACATCCCAGCACTCATTTCCCTTACATTCAGCTCATGAAGAATCATGTCAAAGCTGTGGTTTCTCCAGTGGTCATGTATGGATGTGAGAGTTGGACTATAAAGAAAGCTGAGCGCTGAAGAATTGATGCTTTTGAATTGTGGTGTTGGAGAAGACTCTTGAGAGTCCCTTGGACTGCAAGGAGACCCAATCAGTCCATGCTAAAGGAGATCAGTCCTGGGTGTTCTTTGGAAGGACTGATGCTGAAGCTGAAACTCCTGTAGTTTGGCCACCTGATGGGAAGAATTGACTCATCGGAAAAGACCCTGATGCTAGGAAAGATTGAGGGCAGGAGGAGAAGGGGATGAGAGAGGATGAGATGGTTGGATGCCATCACCGACTCAATGGACATGGGTTTGGGTGGACTCTGGGAGGCCTGGTGTGCTGCAGTCCATGGGGTCACAAAGAGTCAGACACGACTGAGCAACTGAACTGAACTGAATGCAGAATCAGAGCTCAAATCCATGATGTGGTCCAGCAGTGATCTGGCCGCTGGTCACCTCCAGCCTTTCCTCCAGCGATTCTCCAGCTCCAGCTCCTCAGCACCCCGGGTTCCCACCCTCTGCTGGTCCCACCGAGGCACATCTGTGCGCCCCTCGGCCTGGAGCACCCCTCCTGCAGACGCCCGGGTGCACAGCTGCACCTCCTTAAAGTCTTGGCTCAGACGCCGTCTTCTCACTGAGGCTCTTACCAGCATTTGTCTGTCCCCACCCATGGCCTCCTGTTCCCTGTCTTGTTTTATTTTTCTCCATCATCCTTGTAATCATCTCACTGCTGTGTAGTGGGCTCCTGTTGTTAAGTATTGCGTGGTGGTTGTTGGCCGTCTCCTGGGTTCACCACGCAGAGGCTGTAACTGCGGGCACGGAGAACTCCTGGGTCCTGGGTCAGGGTACCCAGTGGGGCCTCCCACGAGCCGGGCACACAGTTGCTGAACATCTGCGTGCATCAGAGTGCTCACACAGACGAAGGCTTTCCGGCCCTGACCACAGCCTCGGACCCTGGGCGCGTGGTCCGGCTTCCTGCGTGGGGGGCCTTTCTGACTCGGGCCGTTTCCGCACCCCCCCCCCCCCCCGCCACCCCCACAGCCCTCCTCCCTCCCGCCCTCACCCTGGACCCCTGGGTTGGCAGGGGGGACAGTTGCTCCGCCAGTGGGCATCCCCGGGGAACAGGGGCCCCCCTGCAGGTCAGGACCCCTGCAGGCAGAGGGGCCTCTGGGGGGATGTAGCGATGGAGGGTGAAGCCGGGACGCAGCAGGGTTTGGGCAGAGGGTGAAGCAGGAGAGTGTGGGGTGGCGGGAGGTGGGGAGCCGAGCGGAGGCAGCCCAGGGCCCCGTGCCGGCCCCAGCTTCCCGGCTCTCGGTCCCGGGGGCCTTGGGTGGCTCAGCTAGGGGGAGTCTGGACCTCGCTCTTCTCTACCTGCCCTTGATTGAGGAAGAAGAGCAAAGAAAAAGCTCGAATCTTATTATTTTTTTTTTAATGAATTCAGCTTGTTTTTGTTTGGTTTACTTCCTAGATTTCAGAGTTCGTTCCTGGCTGAAAAGTTTTCTTTATCTGTTTGGCTGTGCAGGGTCTCTGTTGCCGCACGCAGGGTCTAGTTCTCGGAATCAGAGACCCCCTGCATGGGCAGCGTGGGGTCTTAGCCCCTGGGCCAGCAGGAAAGACCCTCCCCAATATTTGTGTGGCTGCATACATTATTTTAGCCACGCCGAGGGTCAGATAGGCCTTTCTGGGTTGCTCTGAGACCCTAAGCACTGTGTACCTTAGGGAAGAATGGATGAGGAGCTGCAGACAGATGCCTCCTCAGAAGCTCCAGGCGTCACTGTTGCTCGTCTGGCTTCTAAGTGGGGCCTGGGGTGGCCGTTTCCCTTTGATCCCGTAGTACAGGTAATCAGTCCCGTCGTAGGACACTGGATTTCACATTTCTTCTTAGGCTATAACTCTTAAAAAGAATTAATAGTGTTTCTTTTCCCTTCTGCCTCTTACTCAGATAATAATCTGGTAGAGCCTTTCTTTTATATCTTTTTCCCACATAAGAGGAGTACGTGAATGAACATTAAGATTCAAGATTTTTTCTTACCAGTCACCCTTGTTTGCGGTGGGAGCTCAGACAAAATGGCTGGAATAGCAGCAAATACAGTTTTCCTGAAACGGTCACCTTCAAGGGATTGGGCTGCTTACCAGTGAGTTCCTTAGGCGAAGGGATGGCGCCTCTGTCTCTGGAAGCTCACAGAGCAGATGAGGCTGACGGCATCACAGTTTGTACTGAGCCAGGCACGAGGCAGGGGCCGCCCGCAAAGTCTTCTGATGGCCTCATCTCACCTGTCTGGTGTCTTTGCCCTTTGGAAGGGCAATTCATCGCATCCATGGGGAAGAAGTGCTTTAAAAACCACGGTATCCTCTGCTTCTCAGTAGTTTTGACTCCTTTTATCATTGCAAATAATAATTATAAAAATTCACTCCCAGTTAGTGTGTGACGCATCTTTGCCACCAAAATGTTCCATTACTGTTGTGATTGGAAAGATTTAAACACCCTCCAGACCCCAGCCCCGCTACTGTGGTTCACTCCGTTCTCATCGGAAAATTCTAATCAGTAAATTAATTGCCAGTCAAGGGTATTTCTCCAGTTAGAAAAATTCATTGCTTAAAATGTAGCATTTAAGAGAAGGTTAATAGGAAAGCTAATTATGGTTAGTTTGATACCAATGATTGTTTCCTGTTCATTATTTTTTTTTAAATGGCTTATTTGATTCCTTAAGGACTACCTGTTTGGATGAATAAAGAAAAACATGTATTTAATTTTCCTGCTTTCTAAATCATCTAGCATACATTTATATAGAATTGTTCACCTTGTTTTTTTCTTTTTATAAAAATGGAAGCATCTTGGCCCTTCCCTGGTGGTCCAGTGGTTAAGACTCAATGCTAAAAAAAAAAAAAAAACAAAACTCAATGCTTCCAACACAGGGCACACAGGTTCAGTCCCTGGCTGGGAGTAAAGCTGCTTGTGTCGTGGAGCGAGACACAAAAAGAAGAAAAAAAGTAAATTAAGAAATAAAATAGTTTTAATTTTTTTAAAAAAGCATTTTGACTCATACATGAATGTTCATAGCAGCGTCATTCATAATACTCAAAAAGTGAAAACAACCCAAATATTCATTAGTTGGTGAATGGATAAATAAAATGGGTTCATCCATACCATGGAGTTGCTTAACAATAAGAGAAAAATGAAGTAGTGATACATGCTATATATAGATGAACATTGAAAACATTGTATGTTAAGTGAAAGAAGCCAGTTACAAAAGGCTGCATATTTGTGATTCCAGAGGGCACATCGCTTGGATTCTCAGCTGTTGCCATCTTTGAAAGCCTTGCATTTTTGTTTTGCACTGGACCCCCCAAATTATCTAGTTAGTCCTACTGATTTGTTACTTTAGGTTCAGGTCTTTAATTACTCTGGAATTTGTGTGTGTGTGTAGCTTGTGTGAAGAAGAAACTTTATTTTTTTTTTATTTTGTGCTTTTTGCAAATGGACAACCAGTTATTACAGCACTCTTTCTTGAGTAGTTAATCCTCTTCCCATGATTTAGAATACCACTTTTATTATTGTTCTTTTCTATGAATCTGGTCATCAATTCCTGCACAAATGCTGTTTTATTCACTTTATATTCACAATGGGATATATATATATATATATTTAGTAGTAGGGTAAGACGTGTTCTTTTTAAGATTGCCTTGTGCTTGCTTTGGTAGCACATATATTAAAATTGGAATGATACAGAGAAGATTGGCATGGTCCCTGTGCAACGATGACATGCAAATTTGTGAAGCATTTCATATTTTTCTTAACATTAAAAAAAAAGATTGCCTCAATTATCTTGTATGTTTATTCACTTGCTTTAATTATTTGTATCAGCATGTCAGATTCCTTACAAATTCCATTTAGTATTTTTTAAAGGATTTTATTAAATTTATAAATAATTTGATGGAAAGTTAAAGTCTCTCTGGGTTTCCCTTGTGGCTCAGCTGGTAAAGAATCTGCCTGCAATGCAGGAGACCTGGGTTTGATCCCTGGGTTGGGAAGATCCCCTGGAGAAGGGAAAGGCTATCCACTCCAGTATTCTGGCCTGGAGAATTCCATGGACTGTATCGTCCATGAGGTCCCAAAGAGTCGGACACGACTGAGTGACTTTCACTTTCACTTTCAAAGTCTCTGTACTATTGAGTCTTCCCACCCAGGGACAAGCTATGTCTCTGTTTTAATTCTTTATATCCTTTGGTAAAGTTTTATTTTCTCTACAACAGTCTTGTATGTCAGGCATTTTCAAATGGGCTTATTCCTAAGTTTTTCTAATTGATCATTGCTAATGTACACAAAGATAACAATTTCTATTTTTGATCTTGTGTTTGGCATCCTTGCTGGCCGGCATCTTTATAGATCTTGTGGTTTGCTTGTTGGTTCTCTTGGCTCTTCATGCAGACACTTTAAAAATCTGCAAATAAAGACTGTTGTGTGTCTTTTTTCACTCATGTGTAGATCTTACATGGGGGCACCCAGATGGCTCACTGGTAAAGAATCTGCACGCTAATCAGTTCCTAGGTAAGGAAGCTCCCCTGGAGGAGGAAATGGCAACCCATCCCAGTGTTATTGCCTGGGAATCCCATGGACAGAGGAGCCTGGTGTGCTGTAGTTCATGGGGTCACAAAGACATAGCAACTGAACAATAACAACAACATATGTTCTTCTTTTTCTTGAGATACTGCTTTGGCTAGTACAAGTCGTATTCTTCAATTGGGATACTTCCAGCATTTCATCATTAAATAAAAAATTTACCATTGGTTTTTCATAAATTTCTTTTTTCAGCCTAGGGAAAATTTCTGTTTCTGGTTTGTTAAGAGTCTTACCATGAATGTGTTTTGCATTTTATCAAATCTTTTCTCTGTAATAATTAACAAATCACCTGATTTTTCTCTTGTATTTTGTTAATACAGTAATTATCTTCATAGAATTTTCTCTTACAAAACCACCATTGTATTTCTGGAATAGATTCTGCCTGTTCTTGATAAATTGACTAACCAATATTTTATTTAGGGTTTTGAACCTTTGTTTGTAAGTGTGAGGGATCTGTTGTTTTTGTTCTGGGTTGTTATTGTCTGACTTGAGTATCAGGGTCATGTTAACCCATTCAGTACATGGAGCAGCCGTTCTCTCTCCCCGTAATTAATGATCCTGTCCAAAATGTCAAGAGTCCTGAATCTAAGAAAATTTCTGCTAGATTCAGAAGAGAAGCTGAGTGGCCTTCTGTTTTTCCCTTAAGTTCCTGAATAGTTTATATAACATAAAATTTACCTATTCCTTGAAAGTCTGGTATAATTCACCTAAAATGATCTGAGTTTGGTTCCTTTTCAAAGGGTAGATCTTTGACTACCTTTTTGATTTTTTCTAGAATACTGATCTCAATGGTTTTCTTCTTTCTGAGCTAATGGTAATAATAATATTTTCTTGGAAAATTGTTTTTTCATTTATTTTTAATTTATTCATATTAAATTGATTACATTTTTCTGGATTTAAAAAAATAATAGTTATGTTGTTGTTGTTCAGTCACTAAGTCATGTCCAACTTTTTGCAACCCCACAGACTGCAGCACTCCAGGCTTCCCTGTCCTTCACTATCTCCCAGAGTTTGCTCAGACTCATGGTCCATTGAGTCGGTGATGCCATCCAACCATCTCATCCTCTGTCGTCCCCTTCTCCTCCTGCACCCAATCTTTCCCAGCAAAAGTGTCTTTTCCACTGAGTTGCCTCTTCACATCAGGTGACCAAAGTATTGGAGCTTCAGCTTCAGCATCAGTCCTTCTAATAAATATTCAGGGTTGATTCCTTTAGGATGGACTGGTTCTATCTCCTTTCATAGTAGTTATAGTCTTTTTCTTTTTAAAACTCATTTTGACAAAGATTTGTTTCATTTGACCTTGAAAATTATCAAGTTTGGGGCTTCTTGATCAATTCTACTATTTTTTGTTCATTTTCTTTGAATTTTGGTTTCTCCTTCTTCATCTCTGTTATCTTTATTAACTGCCCCTTTCTATGTTTATTTTGTTTCTCTTTTTCTGGTTTTTTGAATTGAAAATTTAGGCCACTCAATTCTTTATTGAAGTATAGTTTATTTACAGTGTTGTATTAGTTTCTGGTGTATAGCAAAATGATACATATATATTTTTAAGTTATATATATATATATGTATGTATATATATATACACATACCCTTTTCAGATTTTTTATTATACTTTATCACATGATACTGAATATGGTTCCCTGTCTTAGGCAGTGAATTCTCACCGTTCAGCTGTGCTGCGTATAGTAGTGTGTATCTGTTAATCCCAAACTCCTCATTTGTCCCTCCGCCTTTCCCATTTGGTTATCTGTAAGTCTGTGGGTCTGTTTCTCTCTTGTATATGCATTCACCTGTATTATTTTGTAGATTCCACATACAAGAGGTTATCATACAGTATTTGTGTTTCCCTGTCTGGCCTCCTTCACTTAGGATGATGACCTCTGGGTCCATCCATGTCACTGCAAATGTCAGTATTTCGTTTTTTGTTATGGCTGGCTAGTATTCCTTTGTGTGCATGTGTGTGTGTATCATATCTTCTTTATCCCCTTATACATCCATCTGTGGATGGACATTTGTATCACTCCCCTGTCCTAGATACTGTAAATAGTGCTGCTATAAACATGTGTGTTTTTGAATTAGCGTTTTCTCTGGATATATGCCCAGGAGTGGGATTGCAGGATCATATGGTAGTTCTATTTTTATTTTTTTAGGGAACCTCCATACCGTTCTCTATACTAGCTGCACCAATTTACATTCCTACCAACAGTGTAGGAAGAGTCCCTCTTTCTCCACACCATCTCCAGCATGTCTTATTTGTAGACTTTTTGATGATGGCCATTCTGACTAGTGTGGGGTGGTACCTCACTGAAGTTTTGTTTTCCATTTCTCTAATAATTAGCAATGTTGAGCATCTTTTCACGTGCCTATTTTGGCCATTTATTATTTTCTAAACAGGGAGTTAAGACTAAATTTTCCTAAGTATTACTTTTCCAGCAGCTTGATGGTTTTATGGCTCATTTTTAAACAGTTCTGTTTTGATTTTTTTCCTCTAATCTGAAAGTTGTTTGCAAGCGTGTTTTAGAATTTCTACATGTATAGGATTCTTTTGGTTATACAAATTCTGTCAGATTATTTGGCCTGGATGTTTTCTGTGTTGAGAATGGTTTTGAGCGCTCCTTTGTGATCTAATTCAGAATCATTTCTGTGAAGATAATAAAGACCAACACTTGTAAATGCTTATTCAGATGCTCTTGTCCCTAGCTTTCTGTCTTGACTGATGGTTTCTGAGAAAACTATGATAAAAGTCTTTTCATGATTACTGCTTTGTGAATCATATACTGGTATTCAAAGTTATGAACAATTTTGCAAAAATAAAAATGGACACATTTATAAACATAAATTTTAGCCCAGCCATGGTGCCTGGCTTATGCTAAGGAAGTGAGTCATCACCTAGATAGACGGGGCTGGATTTCCACATGAAAACAACCTAAGGACTTAATAGCACAAAAATATTGTTCATTATCTTAAAACAAAGAAGCTGTTCTAGCCACTCTTAGGAATCTCTCTAACCTCACAGAATACTCAGAGGTGTAGTCCAGTAAATTTTTCTACATAATTTATAATAATGAAAAACCAGAAATAAAAATCCAATGGTAACTGTTAAATCATTTAAGACCTATTATGTGGGCTTTTAAAATCATATTATTTAAAAGACTATTAAGTAGATAATCAAGAAGGACCCTATGTATACCAAGGGAAGTCTATCAACACTCTGTAATAATCTATTTGGGGAAAGAATTCGAAGATGAATAGATACATGTATATGTGTGACTGAAAAAGATTCTGTACACCTACAATCCATACAGCATTGTAATCAATGTTACTCCAATAAAAAGTAGAAATCAGTTTAATTTAAAAAAGAAGGAGGGGACATATGTATACCTGTGGCCGATTCATGTTGATGTATGGCAGAGACCAACATAAGACTGTAAAGTAATTATCCTCCAATTAAAGATAAATAAATTAACCCCAAAAAAGAGTAGTGGAAAAAACTTTTTAAGATTATGGGGTTATAATTCCTGTTAATTTAACAAATCAGCATATAAAATAGTATATATTATGATCACCTTTTGAGAAAAACAATACAGGTACATTAAATATATGCCTAGAATAAAAACACTGTCTCTTAAATGATGATATAATTTCATTTTATTCTTTATATTTGACTGTTTTTTCAAAATTTTTCCAATGATGATTTATGTAATAATAAGATATGTACCTTTGGAAGCATCTTTTGTCACATAATTCGTTTTGTCTAGAAGGTATGTAACCCAGTATCAGATGAGTGCTAAAATTTAATAGTGAAATGCCTAGTTTTAAAGGCAGAAGTACTTCAAATGATTATGGCAGATTTAATCTAAAATATACTTAGTGAAGTTTAAAATAGTATCAAGTGGACAGAGTAGAAAGACTGATGCATTTTGTGTTGGTGAGTGCAGACAGGGAATAGGTGTTCCAATCTGCTGTTGGCTGCGGTGGTAGGCAACTTGTGATGGGCAGTTCAACAACATCTGTTAACATCCTGAGTATTTATAGTCCTGGACTCAAAAAGTTCTTTGCTATGAATTAGTTCTGCAGCAATTTTTATAAAAGTACTAAAAGATTTCACTGTTTATAATAGTGAAAAAAATTGAAGAAAAATATCCTAATATCCATCAGTATGTGCCTGCATGCTAAGTCACTTCAGTTGTGTCCAACTCTTTGTGACCCTATGGACTGTTGCCCGCCAGGCTCCTCTGTCCATGGGCTTCTCCAGGCAAGAATACTGGAGTGGGTTGCCATGCCCTCCTCCAGGGGATCTTTCTGACCCAGGGATTGAGTCTGTTACGTCTCCTGCATTGGCAGGTGGATTCTTTACCACTAGCGCTACCTGGGAAGCTCAACTGGCCAAATAGATTGTGTTTTATACAAGCAAGGGCTTACTATATAAGCCTCAAAAAAAATAGGGGAACTTTATGGAAAATGACGTAAAAAAATGTCAAAGATGCATTTTTAAGTGAATGAAAGAAGTTGCAAAACACTATGTATATAGTATAATCACAATTTTGTAAAGAATGGGATGTATATGTACACATTTACACACACACATATTTGCAAGCATCAAAATACTTTCCAAGAAATATGTATGAAATAGTTAACTTACCTGTGAGCAAAGGGCAGAACCTGGGTGACTTCAGGTATTAGTATAATTTTGGATTATTATAATTTTACAATAAACACGAATTACTTTAAGCACATTTTTTTTTTTTTTTTTTTTTTTTTTTTTAGATGTCAAGTTCAAGCATTTAATTTTCCACTGAAAGTTTACCAAAACAGCAAATCCAAAGTTAGGGAAAACAGCTACATAAGACGAGCTTAATTTAGATTAAATATGTTGAGGCGGACATACCCATACACAGTACAAACCCCAGGATGATTGAATAGAGACTATTACTGGGTCTCATTCTTCAGGAATAGAGCTTTTCTGGTACTGTTTGTTGCCAGAGGCTTCCTCCTTACTTAACCAAATTTTGCAAACTGTAAAGCATAAAGCAAGTTGGAATTTTCCCTCTCAAATATTTTTAAAGGAAAATACCCTTTATGTAGTCAAAAAGGGAAAGAACTTGCTATTAAATCTACTTGCCATGTCTGAACCATGTTACCCTGTCTGCACACCACCCCTTGGCTGTATCATCTCTTGACTGTACTAGCACCAGCCCCTCTAGGTCTGCTTGCCTCCCTCTAGGTTCTTCACAGGACAACCGTAATGAGATTCTGAAAAAGAAAATTTGATCCTGTCATAGGCTTCCTCCTTTAAAATTCTTCCAAGAGCTTTTCCTTGTTGTTGGGATAAAAACAAATATCCTTCAGGAGGCCAATAAGGCTTTGCAGCCTCTGGTTTCTGGACACTATTACAACTCCTACATGTCTTTTTAAGGGCCTCACAGGGCCTTCATATAAGCTGTTCCCTCTATAAGCTTATTAACTCCTACTAATCTTTCAGACCACTGCTGAAACACTTCAACAGAAAGACCTTCCCTGACCCCCAAACCAGGTCAGTTACCTGCTATATGTGTTTATTTCTCTTAAGTTCCTTTTCCTCAAAACCCTTACTACAGTTGTAATTTTAAATGCCTTCATGTGGTTATTTGAATGTCCATCTCTAACTAGATTATAAGCTCCGAAGATACAGAATAGTGGTTTTTGCTTATTTCTAGCAGCTAGCGTAATATTTTATAGCTACTAAATGAATAACATGATAAGCTACTGAATCAAAGTGCTACATAAAGCAAAATAATGAGAAAATAGCATTTGGTGAATATTTGGTGTACTTAATGAATTTTGATTTATTTTTATTTTGGTTGCTGCTCGCTGGCTTTCTCTAATTGTAGCGAGCAGGGGGCGGTACCCTCCAGGTGCAGTGGGAGGGCTTCTCACTGCGGTGTCTTCTGTTGCCGTGGGGCACAGGCTGCAGGCACGCGGACCTCAGTAGTCGTGGCACCTGGGCCCTGTTGCTCTGCAGCACGTGAGGTCTTCCTGGCCAGGGGTTGAATCTGCACCCCCTGTTTTGGTGGATGCATTCTTATCTCTTGTACCACCAGGGGAGTCCTCAGCAAATTTTGATAAAAAAGAAATTTTAAAAGGTAAAAAAAATGCTGTAATCAGATACTACTTCTGCATTTCTTTTCTGTGTTTGGTGGTGTACCCAGCAGTGTGATAAGCATATAAAATAGGATGACTGCCCTGGAAGAGCTTGACCTCAAATTCTCTTTTTCACATGTATACAGCAGTCACGTAATTACTTTTAATGGGTAGTCATATGATACTTCATTTGCTAGAAGTCACATAATTACAATTCAGTAATTTAATATTTTGATTTTAAAAATTGAGATATAATTGGCATATGACATGTTAGTTTCAGATGTACAATGCAATGACTCAGTATTCATATACATTGCAGAATGATCATCATAGTAAGTCATCTACAGCTATTTGCCACCATATATAACAATTTGAATTACTGGAGTGGGTTGCCATTTCCTTTCTCAGGGGATCCTCCCAACCCAGGGGTTGAAGCTGGGTCTCCTGCATTCAGGCGGATTCTTTACCTTCTGCGCCACCAGGGAAGATGGCCAACATTAACAGTTTGATAATCTCTGACTTCAGTGAACTAGTGCTGATTTCATGGATGTTTATCTTCTGTGAGTCAGGTAATTTCAAGGTGGATATTTAACTTGTCTGAGAAAGGGATTTATTAGTGCAGGCTTTTTTGAAAACTCTGTAGGAGTTCCTATACAACATAATAAACTTAGAATGTCTGCACCATTGTATTTTTCATAGTAGACTCAGAAGTATCTTTGTTATTTATGATGGGTCATGAGTAGCATGTAAAGTTAAAAAGATTAGTGCAAATATTTAGAGTTGGTTTTTCATGTTCATTTAGTGTACCTGGTGAACTTTAAAATATCCATTAATTATACAGTATTAAACTATAATTTTCACTAAGTGGACTTATATTTCTTGAGAAGTTCTGTTAGTTATCCCTTCCTTAAATGCCTAGCTACCATAAAATTTTAACTAGAAGCCAAGCTTTGAAAAGGAGCAATAAACCATTAATTGTAGGTTATTATGAAGCTGGATTTTAAAGCAGTGTTTATATAAATGTCCCATCAATACAGCTTCCATACGCTGCTTTATTTCTCCTTCTAGTTCTCATATATGTGCTTTGTGCACAGGAAATGTGGGTGCGATGTTGAAAATAAAACTGTAATAAAGCAAATTGTAAATAGAAGCAAAAGGAACAAAAAGTAATTTCGCCCGCAATGTACTGCCTGAAATTTAGTTGGGAAATTAAGTCATTATTTTCTTTAGCATCATTGGCAGATACTTGAAATCAGTGACATTTGGAATGACTGAGCTAAATTCCTGATCTGATGATTACGAAGACGAAAAAAATAGTTCATGGCCTGAAGCAGTGATGCCAAACTCTTTTCGTATGAAAAGTAAAGTCACTGTGGGTAATTTGGCAAGATTTCCACTTTTAAAATCATGCATTCCTTTTTGTCTTACTCTGTGGCACACCTGTTATCTCTAAGGTGGAAGTTTGTTTGGGGTAAGTATTTAATACTGTCGAGGATGCATGCCTGTGTCAGGAGCGATGGTGAAAGTGGGGTTTGGGAGCTGCCCGAGGTGGCGTCTGGTTCCCTGTAGCCTTGGGTAGACCTTTCTCCACACCGCCGCGCTCCTTTTGTTGGATTAGATCATCCCTTGCGTTCCGTTTTCCACTCCCAGAGCCTGACTTCGACGTGGAGCCTCTCAGGCACCTCGCCATCCCTGGCTCTGTATGTGACTGTCGCCTGTCCTCCCATCCAGCCGCAGAGAGGAGCTGCCGGCCTGCTCGAGCAATCCCCCTGCGCCCGGGGGCATTGCCCTCACCGCGAGCTCTCGCTGCTGGCTCGCCCACACCAGCTCCAGGCTCCTCTTCACCCCCCTCTGCCCCTGGCCCCACACCTCTCTGCATCCATCATAATATCTGTACCTTCTGACGTCTCTTCTCCTTTGCTCCTTTTTGCTCCGAAACACACAGGACGGGGGATCAGGCCCACTCTCTCCCGGCCTCCCCGAGCTGATTTTCGCTTCCACGGCCCACCATGCCACTTTTTTCTTCTGTCATGAAAAGCCCCAGGCTCATTATTTATTGCTCTGGCCTCCCCGCAGCACTGATGCTGCTGACGTGCCCCCCACGAGAACGCTCTTCCTCCCGGTTGTCCCCACGTTGTCCACGGCAGTTCATCTCCCGCCGTGATGGCTGGTTCCCCTGCTGGCGCTGCGGGTTGCTGCCCCTTCTCTGCTTGGTGCGGCGCGCTCATTACTGCTCTGCCCCTGGTCCACGCCCTCCCTTGGGGATGCTTCCCCCCAGAGAGTTCTCAGGGCAGAGGGACCCCTCGCACCCTGACGTGCTCTGGGCCCCCATCCGGCCCGGGGGCTCGCCCTCGCCCGGCTGACCGAGCTGCACCCGCCTGCGCTCTGCACTTCTCACTGGATGTTCCCCTCCAACGCCCTGTCCAGCTTGAGGACCCGTGCTTCTTTGGCTGAAAAGAATCATCTTCTCCAAGAAGCTAGTTAATTCGTAAACATCTTTGTTTCAGCAGAGCACTCTGATCATTCTCTCTGTGAAGGACACCACCTTAACCAGCGGCTTAGCGGAGAAGTGCAGCCGTCTCTGACATCAGCCCCTGCTGTTACCCTCCTGGGGGTCGTGAGCTGACCTGCCACAGGCCCCCAGCCCAGAGCCAGCCCAGCTCCATCTCACTGCGCCCTTAACTCCTCTCCAGGGTCACCACCGTCTGATGGCGCTTCCCGGACGCCCCCGGCGTCAAGCCGCTCATCATCCAGCCGTCCCTTCTTCACTGTGATTCTGCTCTTAGCTCTTTTTTTGAAGCCTTTCCATTTTATACGTCTTAAGTACATTTTAGTTGTATTTTCCCAACTGTGCTTTTAGCTTCTTGAGGGTAGAAATACATTTCATGCCCTCCCCTCTGGTGACTACTAATATACAAAGTGTCAGTAACTACTCACTTACTGAGTGACTCTTGGGCATCATAGTGTAGAACTTCAAGCAATCCAGCCATCTATAGTCGATGAAATACCAGAAGTTTCTGCTAGTTAACATGCTGGGGGCTTAACATTCTTGGGGTAAAGAACTGTTTTCTAGCTGGAATACTTGTCATCAGAGCATCTGCCTTCTTGTTTCAGGGGAGAGCCTGCCTTTTTGTCTTGGGGTCACCCTCTAAGGTTCACAAGAGAACCGCCCCCCCTGCTGTAGGTGCTGTAGTCACAGAAGGCGATGCCGGATGGGGCCTCAGCGGGAGTCTTGGCAGAACTTCCTCTCTCACAACTGAAGCCAGCAGAAGTTTAGCCTCTACCCCTTGCAGATGTCAGGGCTGGGGCTGGAAGCTGGTGTTCTCAGATCAGATCCAGAGCCCCTTCCGCTGCACGCCTGCGTGTGTTCCGCCCCTTCTTGCATTCGTGCAGCACACCGGTGTGTGCTGGTCCCTGCAGAGCAGATGAAATGCGACAGAGGACAAGCAGCGTCTGCCCGCCCAGACGGACGCCTGGACGGCCGTCACGTGGAGATGCTGCGGGACGGGCCATGGAGGAAACACCTTCTGTTCTCTGTTTTCATAAGGACGGGGTTTGAGGAGGCTTTAGGCCGAGGGACGGCACCAGGAGGAGGGGACGTCTGCAGATGTGGGTGCAGGGCGCCCCTTTGAAGGTGTGTGAGGAGGCGCGGTCCGAGCTCAGGCGGGGTGGTGGAGCCTCAGAGCGGACAGGGCCGGCCTCGCAGGGGCGCTGGAGCCCGGGGCTGTGTGCCCACCCAGCGCCTCTCGTCCCTGGTGCGGGCGGTGAGGCCTTGGCCGAGACGAGGGTGTGGAGAGTGGGTGAAGCTCCCTTGGGGCGCATGTGCTGACCCCGGGGCAGGAGGGGGCGGCGGGCGCAAGCCTGAGCAGCCCTCGCGGATGCCGCGGAGGACCCCCAACCGGTGGTCAGGGGTCTGCTGGGCGGGCGTCGGGCCTTCCGAGGCGGCCGTGTCGCGGTGCCCAGGGTCGGCTCCCGCGGGGAGGAACCCTGGGCGACAAGCGGTGAGCGGCGCTGCTGCAGGACTGGTCTGAAGTCTGCGGTCCTGGGCAGGCCCAGCCCGGGCAGACAGCAGCGGTGCTGACTGAGTAGGTCCTTCCCCCTTTGCAGCAGTTGATCCAGAAGGAATAGAAGAGTCGGCCGAAGGAGAGGAAGAGACGGGGTGTGAGTGAAGCCGTCATGTTTGGAAGGGATTTGCTCTGAACGGTGTGGCCAGTTGATTCGGCCCCCAAGTGGAGCCCGAGGCCAGCAGGGAAAGGCTCTAGACGGGGTCCGGTCAGGGCGCGGGGTCTCGCCTAGAGGGGGTCTGGTCAGGGCACGGCGTCTCCGCTAGAGGGGGCCAGGTCAGGGCGCGGGGTCTCCACTAGAGAGGGCCGGGTCAGGGCGCAGCGTCTCCGTTAAGCCGGGTCTGGTCAGGGCGCGGCGTCTCCCCTAGAAGGGGCCCGGTCAGGGTGCGGCATCTCCGCCCGTGAGGGCGCGCCCCCGTGGCGCGTGCCTGGGACCAGCGTTGGGTCCTCTGGGTGCAACCTGCTGTCCCCAGCAGCGCCGTCTAGGATCCTGCCTTCCCATGACCTTCGGCGTTGGATCATTCTTCAGTATGAATCGTTCAGCCAATTGATTTTAATGAGCTCACTGTAATAATTAGTGCAGAGAGTTAAAGGCGTGATCTACTCGTTGATATGTTCATAACCCTCACCCTGCCCTCTGGCGTTGCCTGCTACTGATCCCAGCCGACATTGTGAAGTTTCATGCAATGAAATGCACATGGGAAGAGAGCAAAAGCAATTAAAACTGCTTGGAAAAAAATAAAACCTGGAGCAATTAACACCTAAAGGATTTACTGGGACCTTTCTAAGTGGAAGAAACTGTGAAGAAGAGATCAGAAAAGCAATGCCTCAGAGCAAATATTAAAATCTCCTTCTTCTTGATTCCTAAAGATAATTGGATCTAGTGGTAAAAAGTAAAGAATGTATGTGTATGTGATCACACGTGTACATGTTTGTATGTACACACATTTAAGTTTTTGAGTCAGTATATCTTACCAGACTGAAAAAAGAAACAGGCCATCCTAGTCAGGAAGATGAAAAAATGGCCTAAGAGAAGGGAAAACTGTGTATTATTAGTTCACGGATAGATAATAAAATGGCAGGTTCAAATCCTGGGCCAGCAACCTGTATATACCTGAGCAAGTACAGCATGTCTGACTCTATGTTAAATTTATTTTTTTATTAATCATTTATTTGCCTTCTTGACTGAATTCTTTGAAAGTAGAGAGCAGTCTTATGTAACTCTGTGTCTCCAGCTGATTCTCATAAAATGAACCTGGATGCTGGGCTCCAAAGCCTGCATCACATACAGGGCAGGGGACGTGTTACTCCGTTTTATATTCCTAACGCCTAGCACTGTGCTCAAACGTAGTTAGTCAGTAAAAGTGTTTTGACATAAAGAACAAAAAAAGTTTTAATATTTAAATTTACTCAGATGTAGTGAATGAATGTTTTAACTGTATCAAGTGTTGGCAATTTTGGCATCTTGTACGTATTTTAAAATCATGTTTAAGATAATGAAAGGGGGTGGGATGAGTTTAGAGAGTGTTGTTTCTGGAAACACTGAGGACCCTACAGTGCATCAGGAAGAGTCTCGTGGGAGTGAGAAGCGGCCCAGCCCAGTTGCTCCGGCTGCTGACCGTGTTCCGCATGAGCTGGGCCCCTGAGGTTCTTATTTAGGGCCGAATCTCTGCCCCCGAGCTGGACATTTGGGGACAGTTTCTAGCACTCACCTAGTGTGTCTAGGAGCTTAGTGTCCAGTGGGAGAGACAGACACGCATTGTGGAATGAAACGATAAATATGATGATGACAGGTATGGAACCGGGGAGGTCCATGGGACTGAGAGAATATATAAGAGAAAGAAAGAAAGTCGCTCAGTTGTGTCCGACTCTTGCGACCCCGTGGGCTGTAGCCCACCAGGCTCCTCCATCCATGGGATTTTCCAGGCAAGAGTACTGGAGTGGGTTGCATTTCCTTCTCCAGGGGATCTTCCTGACCCAGGGATCGAACCCATGTCTCCCACATTGCAGACAGGCGCTTTACCGTCTGAGCCACCAAGAGTTGGACTTAATTCCAGAGATCCAGGAAGTGACCATTGTTTGGAAATCTGAAGACCAACCAGGAGTTAAGGACCAGGCAGAACGGGAGGAGAAGGAGGAGGTTAGCAGGCCGAGGAGGAGCACAGGCCAGGCCTGGTGGACTGCAGGTGGGAGGTGTCGGGGTGGGGGTGAGCCTGGACCCTGCCGGCCCGGGGCCTCTTTAAGGCGCGTCACCTCCGTCAGAGAGGGAGGGAAACGGCGAGGAGTCGCCAGCAGGCGGTGTCCAGACCGCCTCCCAGGGCCGCGGGGGCCGACAGAGTGACAGGGGCAGCGGGCAGGCCCTGCTGCCCGGAGGCAGAGTCGGCGTGCAGGGGAGGGCAGGGGGCGGCTTGGAGCTGGACCTCAAAGGTGACGTCGGCAGGAGTGCGTGGGTCCGAGACTCTCCTGGGCTTCCAGCCGGGGGGCGGGGTGGGGCGCGGCGTTCGCAGAGGGGCGGACGTCCTTGCAGGACCAGCTGGCCCCGGACTGGGGCTGAAGGGCCCTTAGACCACTGGGAAGAAGTGTCTGGAAGCAGCTGCACACGCAGGTCAACTGTGTGGCCTCGGGCACCGCGGCTCTCGTCCCCAGCCTTGGAAGCTGCGATTATGTCTCACTTCGCGTAACGCATAAAAGAGGCTTATGGAGCAGTCTTGAGAGCCGTCCTCCCGGGACCCCCGGTGCGTGGGGAGGGGGTGAGGGCGGGGTCTGCAGCGGGGCACCCGCCCGGCTCCCGGGGCCTTTGCCTCGGGAAGTCGGGCTGGTCAGGGGTCTGCGTGTAGAGGAGAATCAACCTGGGCTCTTAAGAACGCCGCCTCCCTCCACGTCTCCAGGGACAAAACGTCCTAGGCCTCAGGTCACACCAGGGCAGAGCGAGGGGGTGTGCTGGGTGGTCATGCAGGCTTTCACGGGGCTGTTGGAGGCAGGCCCCGGGGGTCCTGGCCGCCCCTGAGTAATGAGGGGGAAGGTCCCGGGGGTCCTGGCGGCGGCCCCTGAGTAACGACGGAAGACGGAGGCCGGGATTCGCTCCCTCCATCCAGGCATCGCCCAGATTTCAGCCCCTCGCTCGCAGCGCTTTCGGCTCCTTCGCAGTATCCCGTATGCAGGATGCCGGCTGCTCACTGGGAGCTTTCGTTGCAATCGTTTTGAACCCCGGTAAAGACCAGACTCGCAGGTCCCAGAGTCCAGCGGACGTGACTCTCTGGACTGTCCACACTGGTGGGAATATCCGAGAGGCCTCGGTGCGGGGGTTTGTCAGAGGGGCTTCTCCGCCGTGTGACACAGGCCTGTTCTGGAGTCCATGGAGCTTTCCCCAGCACTGGGGGCAGGCTGGCGGAGGATGTGCCCGTAACCCAGGGGCTGGAGACTGGCTGGGCGACGACCAGGCTGACCGCCGGGGAAGGGAAGCCCGTGAACGTGGGTGAGCCGGACAGGCTCTTGCAGGCACCACGCCCTGGGCTAGGGGCTGCAGGCTTCTTTCCAGACCCCACGCCAGAGGGCAAGCCACCGCCAGCCCCAGAGGGCGGGCTCTCCCGGGTCCAGGGCGGGGGGCGTAGCTGCTGCAGGTGGGATGGAGTGCGCGTGCCTCTCAGGGCCTCAGGCCTGTCCTAGAATGAGCTGGTGGGGGAGGCCCTTGGGGCCTCACTGCCCAGGTGATTCCCTCCCAGACAGAGTGGGAGGGGCCAGCTGGACCTCTCACACAGCTGGGGAGGAAGAGGGGGTTGTGAAAGAGGCCACGGTTGTGTTGGTGAGGGTTCCCCACAGAGCCTCGTGATGAAGGTGAAAGAGGAGGCTGAAAACGCTGGCTTAAAGGTCAACATTCAGAGACTAAGATCATGGCATCCGGTCCCATCACTTCATGGCAAACAGATGGGGAAACAGTGGAAACAGTGGCAAAGTTTATTTTCTTGGGCTCCAAAGTCACTGCAGATGGTGACTGCACCCATGAAATTAAAACATGTTTCCTCCTTGGAAGAAAAGCTCTGACAAACCTAGACAGTGTATTAAAAAGCAGAGATATCACTTTGCTGACAAAGGTCTGTATAGTCAAAGCTGTGTTTTTTCCAGTGGTCATGTATGGATGTGAGAGTTGGACCATAAAGAAAGCTGAGTGCTGAAGAATTGATGCTTTTGAACTGTGGTGTTGTAGAAGACTCTTGAGAGTCCCTTGGACCGCAAGGAGATACAACCAGTCAATCTTAAAGGAAATCAGTCCTAAATATTCAGTTGGAAGGACTGATGCTGAAGCTGAAACTCCAATACTTTGGCCATGTGATGCGAAGAGCTGACTCATTGGAAAAGACCCTGATGCTGTGAAGATTGAAGGCGGGAGGAGAAGGGGACAACAGAGGATGAGATGGTTGGATGGCATCACTGACTCAATGGACATGAGTTTGAGTAAACTCTGGGAGTTGGTGATGGACAGGGAGGCCTGGCATGCTGCAGTCCATGGGGTCGCAGAGTCCGACACAACTTAGTGATTGAACAATCCAGAGAAACAGGATCGTGAGGGCGTGTATGTAAGAGAGAGAGACAGAGAGAGAGAATGAGAGATGGATTTTAAGGAACTGGTTTGAGCGCTCATCCGGCTTGCCTGTTTGAAATTGTAGAACCGGCCAGCCACAGGCTGGAGACTCGGGAAGAGTTGATGTCTTGAATCTGATGTCAACTCTTCTACACTGCCACCTGGAGGCCGAATTCCTTGTTTTGGGGACACCTGTCTTTGCTCTTAAGGCCTCAACTGACCGATTGAGGCCCATCCACATGATGGGGCTAATCTGCTGAACTTCAAGTCAACTGACTGTAAGTGTCCGTCACAGCTGCACTAGCGTTTGACCAAAGCTGTTCTACCCAAGTGAACACATCCATTGACAGTCAGCGTGATGCTCAGGGAACACTGTCATCTCTCAAAGGAAGGAGGGTGGTTGAGAAACCGCTTCCCTTCCACACAGAGTGGAGGGTGGAGGAGAGGAGCGGGCTGCCCTTATTGGTGGGGTTTCCTTGTTCCCGTCTCCCGCTGCTCCTTGACCCTTGGATCTTCCATTGGCCTCACTGCAGCGGCACTGGGGGTGGGGGTGGCGATGGGGGCTGGCCTACCATAGATCACTTCTTCCTATCCATAAGAAGGCTCCTCTCACTGGTGGCAGGCAGAGTCCCAACCTCCCGGTCCCCGAGAGGCCGTGTAGAATCCGTGTTCGGGTGTCATGGTCACCCCGTGGCATCTGGTGCCTTGGTGCTCAGCCTCATCCATGATGGACGCCATTTATTCAAAAAGGTTTCACATCCTCCAAGCTCAAGATGTAAAACCACTGTACGAGGTCTTAGAATCGCCCCTGAATATGTATTTATTGAGTGAACAATTTCGTGTCACTTTGCGTTGTATGTATTTTCTTTCTTACCAGTTGGAGGGGAATGATTTCACACTGGTGTATCATGGAACACAGTCACGCGTAGTTCCTGAGATCACCTTTCTACCTAAGCGCTCCCTCTCGCCTCCCCCAGCCTTCACTCCAGCTACGCGAACCAGCTGCCCTCCACAGCCGCCCCAAGAGACTTTCCACTCTTACAGTGTTCCTTTCACCTGAAATGTTCTTTCTTGCCAGTTCTTTCCGGTTTTACCCTGTTCAGACCCATGATTAAGTAGACGTGAGCTCATAAGCCTCTCTGTATCCAGAGCATCACGGCTGCTTCATAGACCTCTCTCCCCACACTTATCATTTGGATTTGTTTTCTTTTTAAAAAGGTCCCCCTTTTCTTTTTCTTTTCTTTTATTTTTTTCCCTTTTTTCTTTTTAGTATTTAGTTGTATGGCTGCGCTGGGTCTTAGTGGCATGCGGGATCTTTGATCTTAGTTGTGGCCTGCAGGACCTTTTGCTGTGACCTACAAACCCTTAGTTGTGGCATCTGGAATCTAGTTCCCTGTGTTCATGCATGCTCAGTCGCTTCAGTCGTGTCCGACTCTTTGCGACCGTGTAGACTGTAGCCCGCCAGGCTCCTCTGTCCCTGGGATTCTCCAGGCAGGAACACTGGACTGGGTTGCCATGTCCTCCTCCGGGGGATCTTCCCGACCCAGGGATTGAACCACGTCTCCTGCATTGCAGGCGGAGTCTTTACTGCTGAGCCACCAGTCAGCCCTCTGGTTTCCTGACCAGGGATCAAACCCAGGCCCCCTGCATTGGGCGTGTGGAGCCTTAGCCACTGGACCACCAGGGAAGTCCCGTCCCTTTGGCGTTTCTTCCAGCCTCTGTGTTGAAAGCGGTGTCTTGTTCCATGTTGTTTGTTGTATCCCTGCTTGGTACCTGGCCGCCTTCAGGAGTGAATGAAGCAGAACTCACCGTGGCCTTTAGCGGTCCTTGCATTGTGTTTGACCCGTGTGTTAGAAATCTACCCGGCCAGTGTGCTCTTATGTTGAGCTGATTATCCAGTTCCTGGATGAGCTCAGACACTGCTTTTCTTCTTATATTTGGAATGGAGGGAGAGGAAGGAAGAAGGAATGAAGATCCTTCATTTTCTGTTGATAAGAAGCTTGTTATTCTTTAGTCACTAAGTCGTGTCTGACTCTTTGTGACCCCATGGACTGTAGCCCGCCAGGCTCCTCTGTCCACGGGATTTCCCAGGCAAGAGTACTGGAGTGGGTTGCCATTTCATTCTCCAAGGGATCTTCCCGACCCAGGGATCAGACTGGCATCTCCTGCTTGGCAGGCAAATTCTTTACCACCGAGCCACCTGGCAAGCCCTTGATAAGAAGGTAGTGAACCACAAACCCCCACTCATTTGAAGGTTTAAAATGAATGGCTGCAGGACAGTTTAAAACTTTGTGACTTTTATCAGGGGACCTCGTTTCCATGAACTCGCACAAATCAGTTCATGGTGCTCTGCCCTGGGGGCCGGGGGCAGCAAGCCGAAGCTTCATTTTTCCTATGACTCATGTTGAGCCGCCACTGGGAGCTCTCGGCCCAGCGGGATGAGAGGAGGCAGACAGGAGCAGCTCTGACCGGGGGGTGCAGGGGGCGACTGCCTTCCTTTGCCGCTCAGAGCCTTTGGGTGCAGCCTGGGTGTCACCTCCAAAGAGAGGAGAGTGTTCTCACAGTGGAGGAGCCCTGCGGCACGATGTTCCCGGGCTGTGACGACGTGAGGACAGCCTGACACGCTCAGTAGTCCTCTCACCGCAGAGACACTGGCGCGCTCACAGGCCGGACGACGTTGTGTGAGTGCAACAGGCCCAGAATCCTAGCAACAAGTGTAAATGTTGGAAACTGATTGAAAATGACTCTTTTCACATTGGGAAGTTTTGTTGGCAGAGAGCAGAGCAGATTGTGCCCTTTGCCAAAGCACGGGAAGACTCGTGTGCAGGCTTCTTTTGCTCAGCCCTCACTGTTCTGTTAGAACCATTCGCTGATGCAGGATGCTCACCCAAAGAGAGTAACCCCCTTGGCTGATGCAGGATGCTCGCCCAGAAAGAGTAACTGCCAAGAAAGCATGATTCGAAGCAATGATGAAGTCTCATTTTTGGAATGTTTACTATTTTCACAGTCTTCAGCAGTGTGTTGTTGCCTTGTTTATTTTGGGCTGGTATGCCTCTTGGACTATTATATGCCCAAGTAGGAGTTTATAAATTTGACTATTATTTCAGAATCACCTGATGATGTAACTTGTACACTATAGGAGGCACAAGCTACATTCCGTTTGTGGTTGAAAAGCCTAATTAAGTCTGAGACATGAACTCCTGTTTCTCTTAGTTTGTATCAATACGTTCCCTTCTCTCAGGAGGTTTTGCAAATATGAACTCTATTTGGTTTAAACTACAGCTTTGAAACAGTAAAACTTATCAAACCAATTTTAACTATAGTTGTTATGACTTGTATTTGTTGGAAATACATTTAAGTAGTATAATACTGATAATATGTAGATTAAGTAGCAAAAAACAAAAAAACAAAAAAAGCCTGTTCCCTCCCACCAGTTTACTTTCCATTTTAATTTAAGCAAATTTTGTAGCAGTTTTTTTTTTTTTTAATAATATACTTTGAAGTTTTAGATGGAAGGTTTGGAAAAAGAAAGCCAACAATAATCTCATGGGTAAAATTGTGACTCCATCTTCATTTTCACCTGGAGAGGGAAATGTCAGCCCAGTCCAGTGTTCTTGCCTGGAGAATTCCATGGACAGAGGAGCCTGGTGGGCTGCAGTCTATGGGATCACAGAGAGTTGGACATGACTGAGTGACTAACACACACACTTCATTTTCACTGTCTATGAAAAATGAGTAGTTTCAGTATTAGTGGGGCATCATGTGGAATTTTAAAAAAGGAATGAAGTGTTCTATAAGTTTGGTTATTTGATTCAGACGTGGGTATGTTTTCTGAAAGAGTTGTGTTTTGTTTGCTGCATGGCCAGAGACCATACTTGAACGTTAATTTAGTTGTGATTAACTTTTAAAGTTTCTCTTTCCTGAGTAGGAAAGTAATTGCTATCTACTTTATTTCCCAGTGCTTTTGATGCAAGAAACACGTGATGAGTAGCATCTTGAATTTAATTTCTGAAAGTTTTTCTTAGCAGGCACTTTTACTTGCTTCATTTTGTTGCGCGGTAAATATGAGTAACTCTGTGAATTGCCATTTGTAACTTTTCTGTCCCCAAAATTTAGTATCTCACTACAGCAGTTTATTCACTTCAGGTGTGTGGTGACATCTTGTCTTAAAGTCTCTTTAGATGTTCTGTTTTCTTTACTCCAAATTATCCTTTTATATTTTGTTGTAACCTTATGCCACTTCAGATGTGTAAGCAGACAGGGTGCACACTTCTAAAAGTATCTGGTTAACACTTCCATCCCTGGAAGGGGTGCAGAGGAACATCTGCTTTCATGTTCATTAGAAAGTTCCAGCCCAGAAGTTGCTGCTTGAGCCTCTGTGGATCGAGGGGGCTGCACCGCACGCTAGATCTCCCCTCAGTCTAAAACTGAGACCGGTTCCCCATCGGTGCCTTTCTGACTTCATCTGGCCTCTGGCCTCTTTTTCATTTAACCAGTTGATTGAGACTTCTGCAAGTTTTTAGGAACCGTTATCTACCCCCTGAGGATTCCGTGAGTGCTTCTGAGCCGCGGCGTGCACAGGGCTCGCCACTCCTGTTTCCTCTTCCTGGTTTGGGGTGGAGGGGGTGGTGCTTATCATCATGAATGCAGCAGTTGGGACCTACTGCATTTATCAAAACCCAGGAGTGTGGCCCAAAGTCAAGGCAGAAATGCACATTTCTGCAGAGGGTTCTCCAGCGTCTGGAACTGAAGAGCAGGTGTCAGAACCGGAGTCGGGGGCAGCCTGGCCAAGCCTGCCAGGGGTAATTTACTTGTTACCTGTGAGCCTCTTGGCGCAGGAAAAAGTGACTTCCTTTATCAATAAAGTTGATGCTTCTGCTTTAATGACAAGCTTTCTCCCCTTTCCTTTGCTCAGAGGACAGAAGCCACTCTAGGTTCCCTGTTCTCTTACTAGAAAATTGAAAAACTCAACTAAAAAGAAGAAAGCCATAGTGGAGGTTTCTAAAAATGAAATCCACCCTTCCTCATTCAATGAGAAAAATAAACTTCCTTTAATCTGTGAATATATTTTTAGTTCTGTCTTCACCCGTTTCTACATTTCTGTATTCTGTATAGATACTAATCTGATAACCTACCATTAGTGGGCCTTTTGAGTTTTTTCCATAGCAGTGGCATTTTTTTAAAATGTCTTAAAATGTTTTGTATTCATTTAAAGATGGCACCTCGGAGAAAGTGAAAGTGAAGTTGCTTATTCTTGTCCGACTCTTTGCTACCCCGTGGACTGTAGCCCACCAGGCTCCTCCGTCCATAGGATTCTCCAGGCGAGAATATTGGAGTAGGCTGCCATTTCCTTCTCCAGGGGATCTTCCTGACCCAGGGATCAAACCCAGGTCTCCCGCATTGCAGGCAGACACTTTAACCTCTGAGCCACCAGGCCATTCATTTAAAGATGGCACCCTGGAGGAGGGCATGGCAACCCACTCCAGTATTCTTGCCTGCAGAATCCCATGGGCAGAGGAGCCTGGTGGGCTATGGTCTATGGAGTCACGAAGAGTTGGACCTGACTGAAACGACTTAGCATATGCAAAGATGACGTGAAGCGTGTATTAAAGAACGTTTGAACAACAGTCCCTCTAGGTCTCACCTCTCCCATTCAGCTGTTTTCACTGGTCCACATTGCCTTCCAGGTGTCCCTGTGTCTCTGTAACAGCCTAGATGGTGTGAAAGGATGCTTTTTGTTTTGTTCAGGGTTTGACTTGTCCAGATCCGGTCTCTAATTCACCTCCTCTTCTTAGGATCTGCAACAAGCCCAGCCATGTTAAAAAGAACGACTGTGACTTGCAGTCATGGTTCAAAGCAGAGCTAAGTGACTCCCATGGAAATAAAATGGAATAGGAGCTTCAGTATCGTTAGGACTGTGCTCCAACCAAATGAGGTGGCCCTGATTGTCCACCACTGGCCACTCACTTTATCACACTAGTAGGGACTAACCTGAGATGATTTTAATAGGGAGAGAGAAATTCTCATTTTCTATACTTTATCCAGAAAAGCGTTCCAAAACGTTTATAAGATATTATTTGAGCACATTCTTATTTCTTAATTAACGTGAGGTATGTCGAAGGCGTCTATGGCATCTTCGTTGCATTTTCTAATGTAATGATCTTATACCTCATCTCAGGTCAGCAGCAGACGCCACTTCTTTTCCATATAAGACACTGAGTCAACATCTGAAAGCTGTTTATTTTCAACCATTTAGGTAAATTGTTATTTACAACCAAGACAGGAAATGGGATAATTCTCTGGTTTCTGCCAAAAGCCATTTTCTTATTTCTTTACATACTTACGTGTATGGAGAGAGTTTCTTTTCTAATAATAAGGCTCCATTGACAGGTGTTGAGACTTGTTTTTAAAAGAAATGAGTTGTATAAAGAACTGATTTGTTTTTCAAAATTATGATGTTTTTTGAAGAAGCAATAAAGGTCTAATAAGTCTAAGAATAAAAGTAACTTACAGTAGCTATTTTAACCGGCTCTTCCTTTCTATTTCACCTATTGATTTTGCTTAGTAGACTTGTAATTGGTTGTAAAGTTTGGAATTTGGGGGGAAAAAGGTTTTATTAAATAATACATCATTGCCCTGGGTTTTTTATTGTAAGGCTTTCCGTGTGGGTGGCAGTGTTAGAGTTTGCTGTTTCTGTGTGACTCCTTTCAGGATTTACCTCTTTGGATAAATCTACTTAGCTTCTGATCTCCTTACATTAGAACATGAGAGTAACTTCAATCCATAATTGACATGAAAAGTCAGAAAGAAGAGGAGGATGTCATCAGTAAGGGAAAAGCGGGGTATGATTTAAGAACCAGACCCACCCCTAGCAATTTCAGGCATAAAGAGATTATTGAAAGCAGCTAAGATGAATTGCTTTTGTGAAGCAGAGGGGCAGGTAAGTTCATTCCCGATTTTTGGACATAGGATTCTTGGCAAAGATAACTTTTCATAGAATGTCTTTAATTGCTTCTCTTCAGCAGAGCATGCAGGAACTTTGGCTGTAAGGGTTTCAGTTGTCTTCCCTGATAGCTCAGCTGGTAAAGAATCCGCCTGCAATGCAGGAGACTCCGGTTCGATTCCTCGGTCGGGAAGATCCCCTGGCGAAGGGAAGGGCTGCCCACTCCAGTATTCTGGCCTGGAGAATTCCATGGACTGTGTAGTCCATTGGGTCACAAAGAGTCAGAGGTGTCTGAGCAAGTTTGACTTTCAGGAAGCTTCTGTGGGCCTCTAGGCTGGGAACGGTGGCTGTCCTCCGGGTGCCCACAGCTCCCTGGGCGTGCCTCTATATCGCCTTCTCATCACAGGCTTCTGGACTGTTATTTCTGGCACCTCTCCTGTAAGGTTTTTGGTATTGATGCTTCCATCGGATCTGGCTCGTGATACTTTAATTGTTTGTTGAAGTAACTGAAAGCCAAAGTAGCCTTAAAAATACCTTTGACCAGCACACTCTTTCACTATCACACCCCTGAAAACGCTGAAGGGTGACCGCGAGGGAGACTTTGGGCCCAGGAGTTTCATCCAGTGTCCCTTGTCGCGTATTTCCTTGGGGAGCTGAGTCTTACATAGGCGCCGGTGCTGAATTTGCAGACTCCACACCTGGATGGTGTGAAAAGGCTTTTGGGTTGCTGGCTCTGCGTGGCAGCTGCTCCACAGGGGCGGGAAGGCACTTTCTGTGCCCGGAGAGGCAGCCCGGGGGGCTGCCTGGAGGTGGGGACGCGGCGCGGGGGGTGCGGGCCCTGCTCCAGCGGCAGCTCCTGAGGGCTCCGCGGAGGCAGCAGAGCCCCCAGCCACCCTGAGGGGCGGCGCTCAGTACTCCTGGTCGCCCCTCGGGGACGCCAGGCGGAGCTGACACCACGCGCGGCGTCCGTGAGTCTTGCAGGGGGTGGCCCGAGCGGGCGGCGGGGCCGGGACTCCGGGAACCCTGACCCCTGAAGCGGGGCGCGTCGGACCACGGGGACAGGCGGCGGGGTGCGGGGGGACCCGGGCAGGCCTCCGCCAGGCTGAGGAGATCAGTGAGCCCGCAGGTCAGAGAGAAGTCAGGGCAGCGGCGCGGAGCTGAACCGTGGTCGCGGCAGAGAACGGCCCTGGGGTCCTTCGCCGGAGCTGGAAGGCAGTCGCGTCCGCGTCTTGGAGCGGCTGTGGGCTTTGAACGAGGTGCCCGTCTGACTCCCCAGCTCTGGGCCGGGCGCTGTGGTGTCCCCCGCGTCCGTTCCTCCCTGACCCTGCGTCACCCCCAGGGGGACGGGCTCTGCCCTTCGGCGCTTGAGTTTGTACCTGAGGGCTGGTGGAACTGCTTTCACAGCTCCTGGGGCAGACCCGACAGGAACCTCACCATCGACCAAAAAGGGTCCTGTGTTAGGGACCCTTGGGCCAGGCCCCAAGCTGGGGACAGGACCTCAGGTTAGAATAGCCCTTTCTGCGTATAACTCTATATCGTTTGACTTGGCTATTTAAGATGTTCCTCTGTCTCTTTGCTTCAAAGCTGGAGTATCCATTTAGTTTGGAAAGCCTTGTGTTTCTAAGGGGGAATGGAAGGAAGGAGGCTGATGCTTGTGGGGCTTCTGAGAGCCGGATTCTTTCCCTTTCCCTCTGCTATCAAACTGGACTCACAGCAACCATGTGGAATGAATCGTTATCCTTGTGTAAGGGGTGGGAAATCACGGCCAAGGGAGGGCGAAGCTGGTATCTAAGGTCGTCAGCACCTACCAGGCAGAGCCAGAATGAGGACCCAGGTCTACAGGTGGTTAATGCCGATACTCTCTGTCTGAAATGCAGAAAGGCTCCCTGGAAGGAGAGATTTCAAAGACAGGACATCACCCCTTGGCACCAAGAGTGCCCGGGAGGCTGGGCTGCATGCTGTGGGTGACCCAGGACCCAGCCATGCTGGCTCAGGGCAGGCTCTTTGCAAAGATTTACCAGTGAACGAAAGTCACAAATTCAGGTACAGAACTAATGATTGCAGCAAGTGACAGGTTGTCAGCAATATGAAATCTGTCATCAGCATTGTCAAATTATGAAAAATATGTGACATTTATTAACAGAGGTCCCACTCAAGTGGCTATACAGCTCTTTAAAGATCTGTGTTTAGAATTGGACAATATGGGAAAAACTGACTCCGGATAGCATTCAGAAGATGCAAGCAGTTTTTCAGATGACTTACGGGGCACACACTGCCTCTGAAGAAAAGTAAACTGATAAGCCCAAAAATAATCTTTCAGAAAGTAATGATATGAATTTCAATTCATGGATTTGCCACTTCTTTTCCTTGGAGTTGAAATGGTCAAAAGTTGCCATCATGGGGAAAAGCGCTCTGAATCTGCATGTAAAGGGCAACACAAATAACTTTCAACCAGACTGAAAATTAAAATTGAATGTAACAATTGAAGAAGTACATATTCTTGCCAGTTCTTGGCCAGATAAATTAACCTATTAGCTGTGTGTTTTGTAAGAGTCTTGTAAAGGACTAGCTGAACCCTGGTGTTTTATTAGTAGCCATAGAACCATGGATTCATCAAGCCCGGGATCTGATGGAGATTAGGCGCGACGGAATGAATCAAGTTTGGTTAAATGAGGATTTTTCACCAAAGATGGAGAGCAGTGACTGGCCGTGGGACTGTTGCACTTGGAGCATCGCAGTTCCCCTTCCCCAAATCAAGGAGCTGGAACCCGAGAGCCCGGAAACTGAGAGGCTTTTCCTTTGAATCCACTTGGTCAAAGTGTATTTAGGACTTGCAAAACCAATCCCATCACAGTAAAGAAGTTTTTATTTTCTTTCTTTCCCAGAGAAAGCCCCCTTCCAAGTAAGTGTCTTTAGTACCGGTCGACTTTTCCCTAGAAGGTCATTTCACAGTTTTAATGAAGATACTAGGTGTTCAGGTAGTAGTGGTGGTAGTCACTGTATCCTGTCTGACTCTTTGCGACCCCATGGACTGTGGCCCGCCAGGCTCCTCTGCCCATGGGATTCTCCAGGCAAGGATACTGGAGTGGGTTGCCATGCCCTCCTCCAGGGGATCTTCCTGACCCGAGGATTGAACCCAGGTCTCCTGAACTGCAGGCAGATTCTTTATTGCAGGCAGATTCTTTACTGTCTGAGCTATAGGAAGCTATAGGGAAACCAGGTACTCTGCAGTTTACAAACTTCTGTTGAGGCTGCCCGTTTCCTTCTCCGGAGGAGGAGGGACGCATCTGGAGTTTGTGAGGAGGCTGCAGTCTGGGTCATCCTTCGTGGGATGGCCGTGTTAGTACCCAATGGGACCCCAGTCCCTTTGTGTGTGATTTCTCTACCACAGGTCAGAAGGAGCTGTCTTCTTCCTTTGGTCTGATCTGTATTGTAGTGCTATAAATAGTGCAATTCTGTGGCCTTCCAGGATGACAAATTATTTTAAAGTGGTTATCTTGACTGAGCAAGTTAATTTGTATCAACTAGGTGAAATGCAGCTGTAATTTGCATGTATTAAACCTCTAAGCCTCCAAGTGAAATATGCTTTTAGTAACCCCCAGGGGGAAAAATGCCATCACTGGTCACAAATTACCTGGTTGAAATCTTAGTTTTCAATTCCTTTTCAAGTCATGTCTGTGTCCTAGCACGCATCACAGCTTCTTACATAATATCAGACTGTGAGGTCATTTAAATAGTATTGGATAATTCATCGTGGTCACTTATTATGGAGATCCGATTAGGGCCATTTTTTATTTCTCTCTTCCCAAACACACCCCACCCCCATTTTTTTCTTTTGTTTGTTTGTTTTTGTTTTTTGGAGGCTAGTTAACCTCGCTTTTCTCCTTGTGTATAATGTGGCTTTGGGGGAGATATGAGGGTGAGTGAACGTTTTAGCAAGGATGTTCATTTGTAATTTTTAAAGTTTAAGACCCACAAAATGTTGTTCCAAGATGCCTGTGTTGGCTTTGCCTACCTTTATGAATGGCAGCCCTTCTTCCAGCCATTGATCCCGAGTTCTGTGATGACATTGGCTGCATGCTTCCTTTGGACAAAGCACCAGACTGGAAATGTTCAGAGGAGGTGAGGGGATGGGGGTTAAATGCAGCAGGGTCCTCTTATCAAGGGTACCCTAGTGGCTCAGTGGTAAAGAATCCGCCTGCAATGCAGGAGCCCTGGGTTTGATCCCTGGGTGGGGAAGATCCCCTGGAGGAGGGCACGGCAACCCACTCCAGTCTTCTTGCCTGGAGAACCCCAGGGACAGAGGAGCCTGGCGGGCTACAGTCCATAGTGTCGCAGAGAGTCGGACACGACTGAAGCGACTCGGCAGCAGTAGCAGCAGCCTCTCATCAAGGAGCTTGTCCCCTCGACCTGCCCTGTCTGATCTGAGGGCCCTGGAGGCCAGTGATCACAGTGCTGCGACCCGGTCTGTCAGAATTGAGCTGTTTTCTAGGTATGCGCCGTGCTGGGCTTCAGAGGATCAGGATGAAAAAAGAAGGCAAACGATTTTAATGTCTTTATCAGTTACATGTTGAAACGGTAGTATCTGGGGTTAAATAAAATGAATTGTTAAAAGTTTATTCATCTGGTTTTTTTGTGTGTGCATTTTTTAAGGTGGCTGCTAGAAAAATTTACATTACGTATGTGACTCTCATACTCTTTGGACACCACTAAGCTAGACAGCGGAGAAGGCAATGGCACCCCACTCCAGTACTCTTGCCTGGAAAATCCCATGGATGGAGGAGCCTGGTGGGCTGCGGTCCATGGGATCGCTAAGAGTCAACAGGACTGAGAGACTTCACTTTCACTTTTCACTTTCACACATTGGAGAAGGAAATGGCAACCCACTCCAGTGTTCTTGCCTGGAGAATCCCAGGGATGGGGGAGCCTGGTGGGCTGCCGTCTGTGGGATCACACAGAGTCGGACACGACTGAAGCGACTTAGCGGCAGCAGCAGCAAGCTAGAGAGAGTGTCTGTCTCCTTCCAGTGGTGTCACCAAGGGAGAGCCTGCGTCTGCCCAGAGATCACTCAGTGTTTTCCCCATAAACACCAGTGTTTGTAATCGCAGCAGACAATAGCAGTCAGAGTCTAACAGGATAGGAAATCAGAGCCTGTATTAATCATTAGCTCTTTAATTAGCCCATGATTATGTAAATATGTGGCACGATAGCACAATTTTTTCTTTCACAAGTGTGATTAAAAAAACAATGGTAGTAAAGACGAAACTAAGGTTCCTACGTGTTTAGAATCGACATAAAAGAACAGGAGTGGAAGAGGGGCGGGCAAGCCATCCACCAGCAATGCTGGCGGCGGGAAGTGAGGCCCGTCGTCCAGGAGGCCAGCTGTCTGGGGGGGATGCGGCGGAAGAGAAAGCGCTCATCAAACCCTCATAAACGTTCACTGCAGGAGAGAAGGCTGGTGATGCTAATGACGGCAGGAGTGCTGAGACCAGCCACGTGACTCCCACGTGACCTCTGGTGAGGGCCTCCAGGGCCTCTGCGGGCAGGTCTAGGCTGTGTGGGTGCCCTCAGCGGTGGTTCCGGGCAGCAGGCACGGTTGCCGTGGGCTGTGTTTCTCAGCCCAGGGGAGGGTCGCTGCACGGGAAGCTGCGGTGGGGAAGTCAGCCCCGGGCGTGGCGGCCACACGGCCTTGCCGTGTGCAGACACCGCAGCTACCTTTGGCCAACCCACTTCCCTCTTGTTACAGGAGAAAGAGGCGTTTGTGAGCCTGCAGAGAGCGCTTAGAAGGAAGCTTTGTGTAATTTGTACCCATTTAGGTTCACGAGTTTAATTTGGGGGTTCATTTCATGTGAGCTCCTTTTGCACTGACCAGTAATCCCAGTGATTAAGACTTGACGACCCATCGGGTGATGGAAGAGTCTTAGGAAAGTCAGCCTCCGCGGTACTTTCACATTTAGTACCAAGCCTTCCAAGCAATTAAGGACAGACAGGTAATTCTTTCCTAGGGCTTCCCTGGCGGCTCAGCTGTTAAAGAATCCGCCGGCAATGTGGGAGACCTGGGTTCAATCCCTGGGTTGTTAAGATGCCCTGGAGGAGGGCATGGCAACCCACTCCAGTATCCTTACCTGGAGAATCCCTTGGACAGAGGAGCCTGGTGGGCTACAGTCCATGGGGTCGCAAAGAATCGGACACGACCGAGCGACTAACACACACGCTATTCCTTTCCTCATTTTATAAAACTGGTGACAGGATTCAGGAGGCTTCCGGCCCCTGCCGAGGCCTCCAGCCGGTCCCCTGGGCTGTGGCCGCACTCAGCGGGCCTGGCGGAGCTGGGGGGCGCCCCCAGGAGAGCGGGGGACCGGCCACACAGCGTTGGGAGCGGACTGTGCTCTCGGAGCTACAGCTTCGAGTACCGAGACCCTCGGGGTCCCAACAGAGAAGCAGGACTCACCTTGAGTGTTTAGTCGGAGGGAACTGTGATAGTTGCTGGAAGAACCGCAGGCCCCCAAGGGGCACAGAGAGCCACCCAGAGGTCAGCAAGTGCGGAAAAGCACCCCGACCTGCAGGGAGACGGACGGGGCGGCTGGGTGCGGAGCTCTGGAGCCCTGGGGATGCAGAGTGGATGCCCCGCGGGGGCAGGGGGAGAGGGAAAGAGCCAGCTTCACCCCCCGCAGGCCTGTCGGAGCCTCCCAGCGCCGTCCAGCAGGCCCGCGGGTGGAGGGCCGGCTCTGCGCTGCGCAGGAGGAGGGGGCTGGGGGAGGAACCTTGCCATCTGTCTGGGCTAACATCCGACCTCTGAACTGGGATGGCAGGCCCCTGCCTCTGCGCGGAGGCTGCGGAGGGATCTTGTTTATGCGGAGGGATCTTGTTTACCACCGCCCCTTCCTTGGGCAGCGCTGGGTGCGGGTGGGCAGTCGGGACCGAGTGGCCCCCACACGCAGCTGGGTGACCGGGGCGGGGGGCGGGGGGGGGGGACTTCCATCCGGTCCTCTCTGACCCTTTCCCGGCTAGGGGTCATCCTAGTCGCCAGCCTCGCTTGATTCTCTTCATCCTTTTTGAAATGCGATCTTTGCCCAAACAATTCATAAAGAGCATCAGTTCACTAAACATCCACCGCACGACCTAACTCAAGGCCTGCCGCTGTTGTTCAGGGCTGGGGGGCTGCGAGAGCGGAGACAGCTGCGGGGGAACGGTGCAGACTGTGTGGAAGTTGCCTTCCGCGCATTCCTAATCCTGTCTTATTTTGAAAAGCCCTTGGTCTCAAGTTCTAGTCTTATTAAATTAAAAACTGCTTTATACGAATGCTTTTTAAAAGCACAACCAAATTACTTGAAAAACAGATAATTGGAATAAACGTGGCTCAGCTGAAGCTCCAGCTCTTTTCAGAGAATGCGATTTCTGTGTTGCCGTTATAATTTCCAGGAAACCCACGTGAACTTTACATCCTGTTGGGGGAGGAGGAGGAGATGCCTCAAATCAGATTAAAAAATGACCTTTCAGGTCAGCTAATTGCTAGGTGCCTTTCTCACACGCCATGAGCCGCAGACCTACTCAGCAGCAGTTCACATTTTTGAACTGGAAGAGGTGGGTTTTGAGGTGACGGGGGAGAGTCCTAGATGGTTGATGGTAACACTGGAGATAGGGATGATGTCATCTGCGTATAACACGTCGTGTCTGGATTTACAGTGAGAGCAACAGTGCACATTCATCGGGGGAGGGGGTGATTTGATTGCTGGAGGAGCTTCCTGGGGGTCGGTTGAGACAGTTGGAACAGCCCCGCCATCAGCCCCCTGACCCCGCCTCACACCGTCTCCGAAAACCCCTGCTCCCCCTCAAACATGCCCTTCTACCAACTGTGCCTGCTTCGTGAAGGGGCAAGGCTGCCCTGGCGTGGCCCCGCGCCTCCGCGTTCATTATGTCCGGCGGCGCGTCCCCCGTTTGTATCTCACTTCAGGCCTGGTTGTGGAAGAGGGGTGAGCTGAGAATGGGGACCCGCACAGCAGAGCCCCTGGGGGTCGTGCAAGAGCGGGGCTCTGCACAGCTAGGAACCGGGGTGCCGACTGTACCCCGCGATCACAGGGAGCCCCAGGCGGGAGCTGGGCGAGGACGCAGGGCGGCCAGGCAGGCAGGGGACGGGGCTGAGGGCCCACCCCCCAGCAGCACTACGGTTGTGGAGAATCGTAGCATCCTGGAGAAACCAAGAAGCCCCGCCCGGAGGATGGGCCCCCACCCCCAAAGGGACCCTGGCCGCACGTCCACGGATTCACGGCAGGCCTTCCCGGCTGGCCCAGTGGTTAAGAATCTGCCTGCCCAGCGCACGGGACAGGGATCTGACTTCTGCTCCCAGAAGATCCCACGGAGCAGCTAAGCCCGGTGCTTCAGCTACGGAAGCCCAAGTGCCCCAGAACTGGCGGTCCGCAACCGAAGCCCCTGCCATGAGGAGCCCACGCACCCCACTCACCGAAACCACGCGCAGCAGGGAAGACCCAGCGTAGCCCTCCCCCCCCCCCCAAAAAAAAACCACCCCGAAACAAGCAGCAAGGCCGAGCCGGACCCCACACAGGTAGAGCTGGTTCCCGGCCTGCCAGGGTGGATGCTCAGACTGGACGGGGCTGTGTCCAGACAGACCACCAGCGGCCTGCCTGCCAGTCACGACGGGACCACGCCTGAAGCTGAGAGTAGGCTTTGGTTCCGCCTGGATCTCCAGTGCCCGACACTTAGCGAGGATGCTGCACGGTACTCATAGGGTCATTTTCAAGGAGGGTAACCGTGGATTTCAGCTTGCCCAGGACAGGCCCTGTTGTGGTGGCATACTTATTTAGTTTTCAGGGGGTTTTTTTTCTTTTTAATTTTTACAGCGTTGTACTGGTTTCTGCCATACAGCAGTGGAAATCAGCCGTAATCACACACACATCCCCTTCCTGGAACCCCCCTCCCCTACCCGGAACCTCCAGGTCATCACAGACCCAGCTCCTGAAACTGCAGAGCAGCTTCTCACAGCTGTCCCCCTGACGCCTGATGGTGCCCATATGGCGATGCTACCTTCTCCTTCTCCTCCTGCAGCGTCCACCAGTCCACTCTCCACATCTGTGTGTCCATTCCTTCCTTGCAAATAGGTTCATCAATACCATTTTTCTAGATCCCATATATATGCATTAAAAACAGCTCCCACCATGGCCCAGAAATGCCCCGGTTTGATGTCACTGTGCCCTGGGGAAGTAGAGTCCAGAGCTGCCAGTGATCCTGGCTGTCCCTGGGGTCTGGGGGTGCTGGCCCTGCTGATCCTGACTGTCCCTGGGGTCTGGGTGCCGGCCCTGATGGTGGTCCTGGCTGTCCCTGGGGTCTGTGGTGCAGGCCTTGCTGGTGGTCCTGGCTGTCCCTGGGGTCTCTGGGTGCCGGCTCTGCTGGTCCTGGCTGTCCCTGGGGTCTGTGGTGCTGGCCCTGCTGGTGGTCCTGACTGTCCCTGGGGTCTGGGGGTGCCAGCCCTCCTGTGGGAGCCTTCCTCGGCCACTGCTTCGTTCCCCGGCACCCTCTCTCCAGAGTCTCTTGGGGCCTTGGTGACTCAGCGCAGGGCTGCAAAATGAACTGAAGGGTCCACCCTTCAGAAATCAAAGCACTGCTTAGAAGTGGAGGTAGTTGGTGTCACAGCCCAATTTTTGGAGTAAAGACTGTGTCTTACTTAAGAAGGGCTTTGGGGGATTAGTTTGCAAGTAGACCCAGAATAATGTCCACGGGGTGACAAGAGAGTCGGACATGACTGAGCACACAGACCCAGGACGAGTCCTCGTTTTTACTTCTGGATAACTTTAATGAAATAAAATACGGTATCATTAAATGTGGGCATTTTTAGCTTATGCTAGCAGAAATTCATATAAGGTCTACGCATGCCTGATAAATGCCTATATTTCATCCTCACACCAGAATTCTGAAGCATGTTAATAAAAAGCGCTTCTAGTTCCATATCTCAAAATGAAAGTCCGCAGCATTACCTTGTAAGATTGCTCGAGCTTCTTGGTCTTGTAATCAAGACAGTATGATGCAGAGACCTCTGTTAATAGTGTGTTCTGTGTGGTATTATTTAAAGCGTGAATCAGGTGCAAGAAGCTGCGTTTGGGGTGCATTTTGTACCTGCTGCGTGATTAATTGTGCACTTGGAATCTTGTCACGTCTCTTGGTACTTGGGGCTTTTAGCAGCGAGGGCTAGAAAGGGTGACACGAGATTTCACTGAAGCTTGAGACCGCTTTAGTCATTGGAGGCACAGGCCATTTAAAATGCATTAATGATGAGATTGTGCTGGGTTTTAAAACTGCTTTTCATTTCAGTTTGATGAGCTAATTAATTTGGAAGGGACTTGTGGTTTTAAAAGGGTCCTCGCTGATTCAGGGGAAATGGCAGGACCAGACCCTCTGCCATCCAAATTGGCATTGCTCTGTTTCCCAAATGCTCTGGATTAATCACTCGAGTCTTATGGATTCCTGCCAGGTAGGCATTGGCATTGCTATTGATTTCTTAACCCAAGTGTAGCTTTTCATTTAAAAGAATGGGCCTCACTTTGGGCGTGACAGAGAGCATGTGTATATTGTTGCTTCCCTCATACCTCAGTTGGTAAATCATCTGCCAGCCATGCAGGAGACCCAGCTTCGATTCCTGGGTCAGGAAGATCCCCTGGAGAAGGAAATGGCAACCCACTCCAGTATTCTTGCCTGGAGAATCCCATGGGCAGAGGAGCCTGGCGGACTACAGTCCACAGGATCGCAAGAGTCGGACACGACTGAGTGACTAAACCACCACCACCATTGTTGCTGAGTCAAGTTGATAGAAAGACAGGGAAGGTGTATTTGTGACATGTCAGCAGGTGTTTGCATTAGAAAATCTTGTATTTGCATACAACACCTCTATATAGAAAAGTGGTGAGTTGGAAATTGACTATAACTTAACATTTTTTCCAACAAATAAAGAACGTTAATAGTAATAATTTTTTAATAAAAACTTAACTGTGGTAATCATTGCATGATGTATGTAAGTGAAATCACTATGCTGAGCACCTTAAACTTTTACAGTGCTGGGGATGGAATTATAGCTCAATAAAACTGGAAGGGAAAAATCTGGATTATAACAAGTATATTATAACTTTTTGAGATAACTATAGCTGTTTAAAAAGTCATTTTAAAAGGATATAGCTTTCTCTCTGGTGTTTGAAATGATGAGCCTTTAGCAGTAATCTTTGAATTCCTTCATTCATTTGGGGGGGTTCATAAATATTTCAGTGTTTTATATCCTTTAGCTCAGTTATATTAGGCTGTGAAGGCAGAAATACCTACATGAATGGGCTGTTGGTTCTTAAAGTTGTGAAACAAATGAGGCCTCTTTTTATGTGTTGACCTTTTAAAACAGGTGGTGACTTGTCTTTGCACACACAGGAAAAGTAGAGTGGATTATCAGCTTGGTACCTATTGTTAGTTTTCTGTCTGTGGCTCTGAGATGTGTGCTCCGGGCAGCAGAGGTCCTCCCAGAGGAGGCCTGGAGTCCTCCCCAGGGCTGTGCTTCCTCTGTAGTGCTGCAGGCCTCTTGCCTGCCTCCCCTTATCCCCCCTTTCCCCAGGCCCCCTAGCTTCTTCAGACATCACAGGCTCTGTCCCATCTCCTGCCTTTGCATCTGCTATTCTTTCTGATTAAACTTCTCTTCCTTCACATTTCTATCAGGGTCCAACTCAGAGTCATCCCTGGGGTAAGCTGGTGAGGGTTCCATCTCCTCTTGCTTCCCTAAGGACTTTGCTCCTTCAGAGATCTGTTCCTGTCTCCTGCATCATAACTTTTCTCTTCTTTCCTGAACATATCCTTCAGCATGGAAACCTCTGAATAAAAAAAGAAACACATGCACTGTAACTACTAATTCCTTTCCCTGGCTCCTCCTCTGCAGAGGTGACTGCACTCACCGTCTGCATTCCTCATTAACTGCTGTCTCCAGCTCACTCTCGGAGGCCTTCTGGCCTCTGTTACTATCCCAAAACTGCTCTTGCCAGGGTCAACAAAGAGTTCTGTGCTTCCAGATCTCAAGCACATGCTACTAACTTAACCTTGAAGAATGCACTATAAAGGGGCTAGAGAGGTGAAAAGACATGGGACAGAGCAAAGAAGGTTGCGGAGCTGCGCCCAACTCTACCAGTGACACCATTAAATGCGAATGGATTATGTAATACACTCAAAGGCAGAGATTGTCAGAGTGGGTTTTTCTTTTAAGATGCAACTATATTCCGTCTATAGTTTTGATTCAAAGATAAAAATAGTTTGAAAGCAGCAGGATGGGAGAAAATGTATTATGCAAGCAGCAACTGTAAGAAAGCTGGAGAGGCTACGCTAATATTGAGCAAGCTTCACTTTCTTGACCTTAACCTCTCAGAAGCATCATTGACTATTCTCATATAGACACTTTACTTTTTGGCTGTTATAATACCACAGTATTCTGGCTGCTATTATACCTCCAGAATACTAGAAATTACATTTCTAGCTTCTGCTTTCTTGCCTCTTTTGCTAGTCCTTCTTTCTCTACCCAACCTAAATTATTAGAATGCATCAGATTAAATCCGAGGCCCTCTTTTCTGTCTCTCCTCCTTCACTAGGTAATCTCCTGGGGGCCATCAAGGTGCTCTGGCTTCTGTGTTTTTATCTGTAGGCTTGGCCTCTGTCCAGATTTCCAGATTCATATATTTAACCGCCTAATTGACATCTTCACTTGGATATCTAGCAGCATCTCAAACTTACCATATTCAAAATAAAACTACTGATTTCCCCCTGCAAAAAAACTACTCCTTAATCTTCCCCATCTAAATAAGTGGCGTTATCACACACCATTTAAGCAAGCCAGAAACTTGGCAGTTATCTGTGATTCCCCCATCTCACTCACGCGCTGTGTCAGTCCGTCAGCGAGTGACATCAGCTCTATCATTTAAGTCATCTTGATACTGTCTATCTCTCCCCAGCTCTGCCATCATCACTGCGGTCCCAGCTCCCGCCACACTTTGTCCGGGCTTCTGTGGTTGTCTTTTCACCATTAATATCTCCCTGTCTCCACTCTTCTTTCTCATCCACTCCCCACTGGGCACTGTTTTAAAAGAGTAAATCAGACCACGATGCTCTTCTTTAAGCAGCTGCCCTTAGGATGAAATCCAGATGCCTTCCTGTAAGATTCTGCAGGGTCTGGCCTCTGCCCCTCCCCGTGGTCCTTCAGGCTCGTCCAGCTGACTGCAGCCGCTCTCTGACCACCTTTCAGCGCGGGAGTGCTCAGGCCCGTGTGAGCCTCGGTGTCTCTGCACTTCTCACTGCTTCTCGAGGGCAGAGTGGAGTGAGTGCCAGAAGGCCAATCCACCGGCAGTTAGCGTGTTGGAGGGGTCTGTCCAGAAACCTGTCTGAGTGAAGAGCTGGAAGAAAGGGGAGGCATGGAGCCCCCAGCCCAGCTGGAGACTGGGGATCCTTGGAGAAGAGCTGTAGGGATTTTTGGCTGAGGGTTGCAGGTCAGGGAAGGGGCCTCCAAAGCCCTACAGGCCTTGAGCGTGGGACTCGTGGTTTATAGCAATAGTTGCTAGGTTGGGCAAGCATGGAAGGAAGTATTAGGACTTCAGTTTAATTTTGTGAATGTTTTGTACAAGTTTTGTACATGTTTTCCAGCATGTACAATCTGTTACTAGCTAGCACATGTATTTAATTTATAAATAAATAAACAAACAGTTTAGCGGGCTGGTCAATAATGAGATCATGTAAATGAAAAGCACTTTTTTTTTTTAAAAAAATAAGTGCTTTGAATTTGTGAAAATCTCCAAACAAAGAAAAGGCCAGAAGCAGATGACTTCACCGGTTCTACCAAATATTTGAAGAAGAATTGACACCAATCCTCAAACTCTTGCTTTGTATTTCTGTGTTATCAATTGTAACGTTGATTTCTGATTTTATTTATTTGAGTTCTCTCTCTTTTTTACTTGGCAAGTCTAGCTCAAGGTCTATTTGTTTATCTTAAAAAAAAAAATAAAACAGCTCTTAGTTTCATGGGTCTTCTCTGTTGTCTTTTAATCTCAGTTTCATTCATTTCTACTCTCATCCTTGCTGTTTCCTTCTACCAATGTCGCTTTTAGTCTGCTCTTCTTTTTCTAGTTCCTTGAGGTGTAAAGTTAGGTTGTTTATTTGTAATCTAGCCATTTGTCCTTATGAAGTGCCCTCTTAAAACTGATTTTGCTGCATCCCATAAATTTTGGTATGTTGTGTTTCCATTTTCATTTATCTCAGGTATTTTTTATTTCTTCTTTGACCCAATAGTTGTTCAGTGGCATATTGTTTAATCTCCACATGTTTGTACAGTTTTCCTGTAATTGATTTTTAGTTTTATACCATGGTGGTCAGAAAAGATACTTGATACGATTTCACTCTTAAATTTATTAAGACTTGTTTTGTGGCCTAGCATGTGATCTGTCCTGGAGAATGTTCCATGTGCATTTGAGAAGAATGTGTGTTCTGTTGCTTTTGGATGGAACGTATCTGTCAAGTCCATCTGGTCTCATGTGCCATTTAAGATCAATGTTTCCTTATTGATTTTCCATCTGGATGATCTAACCATTGATGAAAATGGGATATTAAAGTCCCTTACTATTATTCTATTGCTGTGTATTTCTCTCTTTTCGGTCTGTTGAAATTTACTTTCTATATTTAGGTGTTCCATCCGATGTTGGGTGCCTTCATATTTACAAGTGTCATATCCTCTTGTTGGATTGACCCCTTTATCACTGAGCTAAAGATTCATTAGAAGGTGTTACTGTTCTGACTGCTTGAATTGATCCAGCCAGGGGTTATAGAATATAAGATATGGCCCATTCCTGCAAAAAGTGTTCTTTGTATTTGAGTAGATAAGACTAACCCACATAATACAGTTGAAGATCTGACTATAATTAAGTGTCAAATTCTAAGGCAGAGACTGTAAATATATAATGAGTTTGGAGAAGAGACAACATTGAAGGCTGGACTACTGCAGACACATGAATGGCTTGGGACTGAAAAGAATATTTCGTGGAAAGCTGAGTTTCCCTTTCATATGAATTGTTCTATTTTTTCCCCTGATACTTGCCCCTCCCAACACATACACTAATTTCATATGCAAATAAACCACTGGGTTTAAAAAAAAAAAAAGCCCTTGAAAGAATGTTTTTTCTTTTTTCCCTTCAAGATAGAAAGAAAATAATAAACAAGAGGATGGCATAAAAATATTGGCAGTGAAGCAACTTTCCTTTAGACTTTTAATTTTAAAATAGCTATGGAATTATTAAAATCCCTGACTGAAAGATCTGCTGTTCTTTCTTTGTTGTGATGGATATAGCCCACAGAGTAGCTTTTCCTGAGTACAGATCTCTGTGGAAGCTTTCCTTCTGACTCTTGACTGCCCTGGACTGCCATCACTTTCTTTTCAATGCAGTGATGGATGTGAGGATTAAAAAAATGAGGAAAATGAATTCTTCCTCCTAAGCTACTCTGACATTGTGAAGAATCAGCACAATTTATGGGGAAAGCTGTGACTGAGAAGGTACTCACGTTAGTAGCTAAGAACTCACATTATGTGATTCAACTTGCATACCTTTTAAAATTCAGTATGATTTACCAGACAATTATTAACAATTAAGGTTATATAACCACATCTCAAAATAGCTCTGCAGTATAGGAAGTCAGCAGGCTTTATAATGTGCTAAATAAGGAATTATCATATACACAGTTGAGAAACACTGACAGATTTCACCTCAAAGTGGGCCACTCAAGCACCATTATTATAGATTATGAGTTAAAATTCATTAGTGTCAGTATTTTCGCTGGAATGTAAAGTAGCACATTGCTCACCCTTAAGTTTTTCATTACTGGAGAAAACCAATGAATTTTATTGCAGTTTACATTTGACACAGATATAGATGATGGTTTTATAAATTTACTTTGAATAAATAATTTGGTTGCAGGGAAAGTGTTTCACCAAAAGAATGTTGTCATGAAAGTATTATATTCCATTATGGTCCCCTGATTTTATAAATAAAACCCCAGTGTTTTAAAGGCAGGTGTAACCTATTGCTTTGAATGATTTGGAACCTTTAACCTGACCTGGAAAACTTCATTTTACAGGAACTGGGAATCTGTTTTCTTTACATGTAGTTGTTTTGAACACTGGGAGTACAAAGAAGAAGGAATCGTCTGAAAACATCTGATCAGAGGGTGCTTTGAGTAGTCACAGGATTATTTCTTAGATAAAACTATTATGGGGATCATTGCTTCAAAACTTTCAAAAGTGATTTTGCCTACTTACCAGTTTTGGCTGTGCCGGGTCCTTCGTGGCTGCATAACTTTCCCTAGCTGCGGCGAGCAGGGCCACTTTCTAGTTGGGGTGGTGGCTCCTCATTGCCGTGACTTCTCCTGCTGCAGGCTCACGGGCACGCTGGCTTTAGTAGCAGCGGCTCGTGGGCTCAGTGGTCGTGGCTCCCGGGCTCCAGCGCGCAGGCTCAGCAGTCGTGGCTCCCGGGCTCCAGCGCGCAGGCTCAGTGGTTGGGGTTCGCGGACTCCAGCGCGCAGACTCAGCAGTCGTGGCTCCCGGGCTCCGGCGTGCAGGCTCAGGAGTCGTGCTGCACGGGCTTAGGTGCTCTGCAGCCTGTGGGATCTTCCCGGATCAGGAATCGAACCCGTGTCTCCTGCGTTGGCAGGCAGATTCTTTACCACTGAGCCACCAGGGAAGCCCAACAGTTTTTATATCTGAATAGTTACACATGAGTTAAATAGTGTCGCTAAATTGATGGGATTTAAAATTAACAGGTGACTTTTAAGAAATGGCTTATTTCTTTGTTCTTTCTCGACAAGGACAATACAGCCTTCTGAAGCTTTTTTTTTTTTTTTTTTTTTGAGAGGGTATTTTGACAGGTTCTGGAGATATCGTGTGCATTACATCCATTTGGTCGTGCTGGAAAGTTCTATGGTAGCATTAAGTAGTGGCTTCAGTTAAACAAGGCCCAGAGAGAATGCTGTGCACCCTGTTTTTTTCTGGGATGGGGCTAACAGTCCATAAATCCTAGGGGATTAGAGTATTGCAGTGACACATTTATGATAGTGTTTCTTTTTATTCTTCTTTCATGAAGAAGTTCTTTCAGCCTGAAAAGTATTTATTCAGTTCAGTTCAGTCGCTCAGTCGTATCCGACTCTCTGCGACCCCTTGGACTGCAGCACACCATGCCTCCCTGTCCATCATCAACTCCAGGAGTCCACCCAAACCCATGTCCATCGAGTCGGTGATGCCATCCAACCATCTCATCCACTGTCGTCTGCTTCTCCTCCTGCCTTCAATCTTTCCCAGCATCAGGGTCTTTTCAAATGAGTCAGCTCTTCGCATCAGGTGGCCAAAGTATTGGAGTTTCAGCTTCAACATCAGTCCTTCCAGTGAACACCCAGGAGTGATCTCCTTTAGGATGGACTGGTTGGATCTCCTTGCAGTCCAACAGGGTGTAACATAGAGTATATAAAAATTCAGGGAGTCTTTAGAGAACTTTCCCAGTATGACCTCATTTTATCATTATAACAACCCTGTGAATCAGGGACTGTAAATAGCACATTGGGGTGTAGGCATTTTTTAATTCCTATTTTACAGGTGGGAAAACTGAGGGATGGAGAAGGTGCAATGCCAGCTCACATCTTGTGACCCATCATATTTCCATGAGTAATTCCTAAACTAGAAAGTCTATAGACTGCTGGATTATTTTGTTCTACCTTGGAATAAAGAAGACCATTTCACAGCTATAAATAAGAGGTCTTTTGTGACTGATTGACTTTGCTGTTTTTATTAGCAAAATTCCGTAAGTTGTATCCATAAATGATGTCGTTTTCTCTTTCCTGTCTCTTAGTCTGTCATTTCCCTTTTGGATAACCTTAAAATTACCTTTGCCAGGCTCCTCTGTCCATGGGATTCTCCAGGCAAGAATACTGGAGTGGGTTGCCATTTCCTTCTCCAGAGGATCTTCCCGACCCAGGGATCAAACCCAGGTCTCCCGCATTGCAGGCAGACACTTTAACCTCTGAGCCACCAGGGGAAGTCAAAATTACCTTTACAATCCTGTAAAACTCTTATCCTTTGCCTTTAACATTTAAGGTTGACATTCTTTCTTAGGAAATTATAAGTCTTTTTCTTCTAAAATTTATGTTAATGAAGCCAAGATTCTAAACTTATTAGAAGAAGTGAGATGGGTTTGCAAATTGCTTTCAGAATCCAGTCAGTTTCAGCCTTTGAAGCTCACCTATGACTCCTTACAGACCTACATTTTTGTTAGGGACACCTTCATCTGAGGAATTAGAGGGAAATTTAGGGACTACCGCCCTTTAAAAGAGAATCACTTTTCTCATCAGAGTATTCATTGTATGTAGCACATTTGCAAACAGGATCTAGTAGACAACCTGTGGTTAGATGTGAGTGGATCACCTATAATCCATTTGAACTGTAGTTCTTACCTCCATTCCTCTGTATTTCACTTTCTCTTTTACTCTGGCCACCTTAAACTTTTCTCTTTGTATTTATTTTTCAGCAAGTTGACTCCAGTAAGATAAGTCTAGGAGTGCGTGAATGTATGATCGTGCTTGAGTTTCTTGGATCTAATTTTGGAAAATTCTAGGGCATTATTTCTTCTTATGCTGTGTTCTCTCTCTTTTCCTGCTAGGACTCAATTTTCACATATGTTCTGCAACAACTCTGGGATGCGCTGTTTTACGTTTTTTACTTTTAAAATCTCTTTGTGTTTTATTTTGGATAATTTCTGTTGACACCTTTTCAAATTCACTGACTCTTTTCTTGGCTGTGTTCAGTCTGCTTATAAACCTATCAAAGGAATTCACCAGCTCTGATACTTAGAGTTTTAAAATAGCATTTCCATTGAACTGTTTTTTTATAATTTCCGTCTTTCTGCTGAAATAGCCCATTTTCATGAATAGCTCCTGAATATTGTCTACCCCCATTCTTTTGTATATTAATAATAGTTGTTTTAAAGTCCCTGTCTGAAAGATCTAGGTCACCTCTGAATCTGACTGTTCGTTGCTTTGTCTCTGTTAACAGTGGATTTTTTCCTTACCTTGTATGTGTGTGTCTGTGTGCTATAATTTTTACTGAATGCTAAACATCATCATCATGTTTAATGGAGACCGAGGTAAATAATATCTGCTCAGAAATGAACGTGCCTCTTCTTTTTGTAGGTCCTTATTGTTTGGGGAAGTTGAGTCACTCTAGTCAATAACTGATCTGGGCTTGTGTTTTAAGTTGCCGTTGTTACTTTGAGTGCCCCACTGGCTTCAAAGCCCTCCACCTGTGGGCCACGCCACCACGGGCACTGGCGTCCTGGGGGGTCACAAGAGGTTCCTGCTCTGCCATCGGCTTTCAGCGGCAGACGCCTGTGTCAGAAAGAGGTCTCTTTCCAGTGTCGCCCCTCCCCCAAGGTACACCGCTTACCACATGGGGCTTGGCTTCTGCCGGACTCAAGAGGACTTTCAGTCCCCCCGATCTAGTTTCAGTCTTAGGCAGCCCTGTGCACCTGGGGCTCAGGGCTGGGAACTTGTGGACATCCCATCCTGCTGCCCGAGTCAGCCAGGCTCCGCTGCACCGTGGTGCCTTTCCCCCTTTCGCTGGTGGAAGCAGAGTTCTGCTTTATTGCTGCAGGCTTCTGAATCCAAGGGGCTTCTGCCCTTCGCCGAGTGGCCCAGGGGGAGAGCGGGCTTGCCGAAGTTTCCACTGGCTTCAGGCTCTTGCTTCTGGATGGGAGCGGGGCTGGGGGTGTAGTTGAGCTCCATGGTGACCCCTTCTCCTGCTGCATTCCTGGGCCCTGGGGAGGTCTCCCTCCCGCTCTGCCCCCATCTTCCTTGGGAGCAGCCCATGAGGCTCCCCGGGCATGCCATCTCCCCCTGTGTCTGGGGCTCCCAGTTACCCAAGCTGATGCCGGGAGCAGCGCACACTTGGCCTTTAGGGTTTCCTTACCGTCCTAAGTGATTTCTCAGACACGCTTCCGTGACGGCCCCCTTCCTCCCCTGCTCTGCAAACTGTGAAACGACAGTGTCTGTGTCTTTCCTGTCCTCGGAGGGGCTTCTGCTCCTTGGCATTCAGAGCCCTTGTGACCTCGGCTCTCTGATGGGTATGAGAAAGGTGGTGACTATGTTGACAGTCTGGTTTGTTTATTGCCGAGTGGGAGCAACATTCCCTTTCGGCTTTCTGCCTCGGAAGCCACCATCAGAGCTGGACCCGCCTGCCGTGGGGACTCTCCGGACGCCCACTGGCTCCCAAGCCATCAGTAGGTCAGTGGGGGTGCATCCTTGGGCTGAGCAGCTTTCTGTCACTCACATCGAAGGGCCCCTCCATGTGAGCAGGAGGCAGCAGTTGACCGTACCTCGCTTTCCTTCAGGTCATTTTATTCTTTGTCGGTTCATCTGACGCGGTGAAATGACCTTCGGAGTGATTGGTTTTGCTCCAGATCTTTTCTTTTTTTCCCCCTTTTGCTCATCTTGGAGAACACATGAAAGTTTTAAGGATGTATGAGGAAACCTTGCAAGGTAACCCTGATGTGCCCAGCATGATGTATTCCTTCAACTCAGAGCTATTGTTATTGAGCTGCAGAAAGGTCAGGCCTTGCTGTGCCTGCTTATGGGGCTGCAAGTTGCTTCTGGGGTGTTTTGTTTTCTTAAAGATAGATGTTTCTTTAACTCAGTGTTTCTAAACTCTCTGTAATTCCCAGACTCCCTTCAATAAACATAAAGATCTCATACTTTTCTCTAATGTTACCTATAAATCAGATTAAATAACTGAACTCACACAAACCAGAAGAATAAATGGCTGCTCCATCCTCACGCTTCAACCCCTGTTCTGTTAGTACCCCACCCCCACACAAGAACCACCGCTCCTTCTGCCAGTGTGTGAATCTGGATGTTGATTCGTTGTTTTCTCCTGCTGTTTACTGAGAGATGCCCTGATAGCTCAGCTGGTAAAGAATCCGCCTGTGATGCAGGAGACCTGGGTTCAATTCCTGGGTCGGGAAGATCTGCTGGAGAAGGGATAGGCTACCCACTGCAGGATTCTTGGGCTTCCCTGGTGGGTCAGCTGGTAAAGAATCTGCCTGTAATGCTGAAGACCTGGGTTCCATCCCTGGGTTGGGAAGATCCCTTGAAGAAGGGAAAGGTTACCCACTCCAGTCTTCTGGCCTGGAGAATTCCATGGACTGTATAGTCCACGGGGTCGCAAAGAGTTGGACATGACTGAGTGACCTTCCCTCTCTCTCACAATCAAACAGAAAATGAAAAGATATCAGCTAGAAATACAGGAGGGAGACCTTCCTGGTGGTCCAGTGGTTGAGAACCTCCCTTGCGATGCAGGGGACGAAGGTTCGATCCTGGGCTGGGGAACTGGAATCCCACGTGCTGCGGAGCAGCTGGGCCTGCACACGGGTCTGGGTGGGAGCCCACAGGCTGCAGCTGCTGATGCCCAGGTGCTGTGGAGCTCTCGGACCACCGCTGAGCCCTGCCACAACTGGGGGGGTCTGCGCTCTGCAGTGAAAGATCCTCTCTGATGCAAAGAAGACACCACAGGCCACTGCTGAAACCGCCACGACTGGGGGGGGGGGGTCCCTGCTCTGCAGCGAAAGATCCTGCCTGATGCAAGGAAGACCTCACGTGCCACAGCTGAGACCCAACACACCCAAATACATCAGCAATTTTGAAAGGAAAAAAAGAAGGACATGCAAGAGGAATGCAGTGGGACTCGGGAGGCCTGTCCCTCCCAACCCGACAGCAGCTCCTGGTTCTTGAGGCCAGACTGTGGCTCCTTGGATGGGTGTCCCCTTCCCCAGGAGGTGCCTCGGTGCTCTCGTTGGAACCGAGCCCCTTGGGGCCGGCCAGAGAGTGAGGCCCATGTGTCTGTCTCTTCATTCCAAGATGAGAGTGTATGACGCTGCCCACACCAGTTACGGACTGCGCCCTCTGAAATACCCACTTAGTGCTCAGTTTAGAGGCGAAGAGGTAGTGACAGGCTTCTGTTACATAAAGTAGGCAGTCTTGTTAGAAGTAGGTATGTTTTTCCACTGGGCTCTGTGTGGCCACTTCCCTTTATAATGTTAAATATAAGTTCTCTAAAGGTTTTCATTCCTCCTGAGTTTGCTGCAGTGCGGAAGAGCTTGCCTATTGCCTCCTTCTATCTCACTGCTTTCACAAAATTACTCCTGGTCCTGAAGTGTTATTCTTGGTATGTGTGGGTTAAATGTATAAATGAATCTTTCAGCTTCTGTCCCACTCAGAATCTGTGATCCTTTATCGAGAATTGAGAATTTCAGGGTTGGTGCAGAGGTGGGTTCTTTCAGTAGCTGGTCATCGTCTACACGAGACCTCACTTTTGTGTTCCTTCTCTTGGAGTGAAGAAGTGCTGATGGAGTGGCAGAAATGCACCAGTGGACCAACTTTATTTACAGGCTGTGGTTGTCACCTCTCAGAAGCTCAGGTGACACATGCTTACAACATTCAGAGCCAGTTCTGAAACGTCACTTGTACTATTTTAAAAAGTATTTGGAGGCATTTCCATCTCAGCAGAAAAGTATGTCTTTTTACTCTGGTGTTAGGAGATTTAGTGCACATAAGTTGTTTGCGTTTAGTCTTCCTTTAGCTAAGAAACTGTAGGTGTAGCACATAGAGTTTCATCACTTTTTAATTTTAAATTTGAGCTCACTAACATTCGAAGGCAACATAGAAAATAGATTCCGATTCTGCTGCAGACGAGCCCCTTAGCTGAGGCACATGATCTCTGCTAAAAGTGAAAGCCAGCGGAAATAAGTACGAGCGGCACCAAGATTCTGGGACAATAAAGGCAAGGAAGACAATAGCGAAGATCAGAGAGACTACAAGCTGCTTCTTAGAAAAGATAAACAAAATTGATAAACCTTCAGGCAGACTCATCACGAAAAACAACGGAAAGCACTCAAATCAATGACACTGGAAATGAAAAAAGGAGGTTACAACTGACACCGCAGAAATACACAGGATCATGAGAGACGACTAGAAGCAGCTATAGGCCAGTAAAACAGACGAGCTGGAAGAAGTGGGTTCGTTCTTAGAAAGGTACAGTCTCCGGAGCAGGAAGAGACAGAAGATGTGAACAGACCAATCACGAGCACTGGCATGGAGAACGCCCGACAAACAGGAGATTCTGGGGCAGACTCAGGCAGGTGGCGGCCTGGGTCTCCTCCGAGAAGCCCAGTCCCCCTCTGTCTGCACGCCCTTCCTTTCTCGGGGCTCCTGGGGGCCGGCTTGCCCTCACGTCCTGCCGCCACTTCCAGCCAGGGATCCAGCTCCTGCCAGCTCCCCAGTCGGTCTCTAGGCACACACACCTCTCCTTTGATGCTTTCTCATAGCTATATCTGTCAGCGGGGAGGGAGAGATAACCCTGTGCATTCAGGCCTCCATGGGCTGTAGAGAGAATAGGGTGGTTCTTGGCAACAGCCGATGGAGGGGAAGGAGGGAGGCACAGTCTCAGGTTAGGGGAGTCCCTCCTGTCTCTGCCTTAGCCTGGACTGGGGGGGGCATCGTGTGCGTGTGCCAGGGTCAGAGCCCTGAACTCACTCAGCAAAGCCTGTGAGGAGCAGGGTCGTGTTTCTGCCGCCACGAGGATGCGGCTGAAGCCGCTGCTTGTCCTGCGGATGTGGGCGTGCAAGCACTCGTGAATGTTACTAACCTGCTTTGAAATTTGGCTTTTCCCTCTGAATAGCAAAGAGGTGTCTGGGTTCCAAATATGTTGTTGTAATAAATTAGAAAGTGGTGGTCCAGTATTAAATGATATGTTGAGAATGACAGAATAAAAGATTACAATGCTGAGAAAATGCTGTAGACATATTTCAGTGAATGAGTGGATCAGCACCTCCATTTATCTTTGTGATTTCTTTTTACTAGTGGCAGCTTTGAGAAATAATTTATAAAAATTATAAAGTTACTTAATTAGCATGTTGTCCTTATGAAAGTTGAAAGCGTGTTGCAGGTAAAGACAACCCTCATTCTGAAACTCATGCATTTGTTTCATGTCCTTATGCATGGCTGCTTATAAACTTAATTTCATGCCAACTTGCTTAAATAGATAGAATACAATCTAAATTTAAGGGATTGGAACAGCTATAGTACAGCATGCCTTATGGATACAATTACTGCAGTTTTAATGTCTTCTGCACTTTATTGTTCTGAGGATACAACTGTAAAAAAATACTCTGCCTTCCGGCTTTTCTATTTTGTCTTGGCATTCAGATCACAAAAGCCTCTCTGGTTCATTTTGAAACTTTGAGGGAAACGATACCTGTGTGATTTAAAGTTTAAGTTTAACTACCTTCTGCAAATTGCTTTTGGAAGTATAGGTAGTTGAAAAGTAAAAGTGGTTTTAAATTTCAGACTTAACGAATAGCTTAATCAGTTTTTAAAATGTAGAGGTTTTATTCAAAATAGATTCTCTCCAGAGCAGGAAAGTTAGAATGCCTTTGTATAATATTTTGCATGCTCTTTACTTTATTGCCATGAAAGTCATATAATCCCAACCTTGCTCTCTGTTTCTTATTTATGAATATAATGACTTACTGAAAATTGATCACTAATTTCACATACCTCCTGAGAGGCAGTATCAGGTTTTAGGTTTAAACTGTGAAAGATGTGGTGAGGCCATTTGAGCATTTTTTTTTTAAATAAAATAATAAAGATGTCTGTACAGGGTAAGAGCTTAAATACACAGATAGATGTGATGATCAGCTCTGGACACCCATTACATCATGCAGGAAAGTTGAGGAATGATACAAACTGCCGTAGATGTAGGTGCTGCCTGAAGTTCTCACTTGGTAGTGTTAACAGTCTGCTAATGTTAGGAGACTTGTTCTAAATACTCATCTGGCGCTTGGGAGCAGGCTTTAATAAATCGAACTCCAGAATTTTAGAAGCGCCGCCACCCGAACTCTGTCCTCCCACCCAGACTTAATATAATGGCAGAAGTAAAACCATATCTATTTGAAGTATTTAGGAGCGTGACTAATCTAATATGAGACTCTGAAGAGCCAGGAATTGCTGCTGGAACTCCAGGGTCTACTCATGTAACACATAATTTAATGGCTCATACCGAGTTTTCCAGATGCAGTCCAGACAGCTCAGTGAGTCCATGTGGTTAGGGAGTGGTTTTAAACTTTACTGTACATTCCCGTTTCCTAGAGTGATGCCTAAAATGTAAATGCCTGGGCATCAGCCCTTGGAGAGCTGGTTCCATGGGAATTCTGAGGCAAGTGGTCTTGTGAGAGCCTTTTGAGAAGCCTGGTTAGGAGAGGGGCATCCAGCCGGGTCTGCTGAGCGGCAGTGTAACCTGTGTGTGACGTGGGCCTGCACGGGCCTTAATGCCCTCTACGACCTTCTTAAACTCAGGTTCTGAACACCAAGTCCTGCTTGGTCATTTTCCCCCTGATCCCTGCAAACCATGTGGCCAATTCTGTATGCAAGCTTTTATTGTGCATTGCTTTTAAATCATGCCTCTTGACATTTACGGATTGCAATTATTCAATAATGATTTTTTTACCCGTCTGTATTAGGCTGTAAACACAGAGGCCACTTCTAAGCTTCAGAAGTGAATGAGCACCATGCATTACGGGACATACAATAGCAAATCCTAAGAGTATGAGTCTTCTCCCAAGGAAATTACGTTTCTATTGCTAGTCTGGAACACAGAAGCCTACCTTTGTGCACTTCTAATCCGCTGTGGCTTTTTCTCTCCTAGGATGGTACAAAACAGAAACGAGAGCGGAAAAAGACCGTCTCCTTCAGCAGCATGCCCACAGAGAAGAAGATCAGCAGTGCAAGTGACTGCATTAACTCCATGGTGGAGGGGTCTGAGCTCAAAAAGGTCCGCTCCAACTCTAGAATTTACCACAGGTATTTCTTGCTGGACGCTGACATGCAGAGCCTGAGGTGGGAACCATCCAAGAAGGATTCCGAGAAAGCCAAGATTGATATTAAGTCCATCAAGGAAGTGAGGACGGGGAAAAATACAGACATATTCCGCAGCAATGGCGTTTCCGACCAGATATCCGAAGACTGTGCGTTTTCCGTCATCTATGGAGAGAATTATGAGTCACTCGATTTGGTTGCCAACTCTGCAGATGTTGCAAACATCTGGGTCACGGGACTGCGGTACCTAATTTCTTATGGAAAACATACCCTTGACATGTTAGAAAGTAGCCAGGACAACATGAGGACTTCCTGGGTTTCACAGATGTTCAGTGAAACTGATGTAGATAGCCTGGGACATATAACTCTGTGCAGTGCCGTGCAGTGTATCAGGAATCTCAATCCTGGCTTAAAAACAAGCAAAATCGAGCTGAAGTTCAAAGAACTGCATAAATCCAAGGACAAAACTGGTACTGATGTCACAAAGGAGGAGTTTGTTGAGGTTTTCCATGAGCTTTGTACTAGACCTGAAATTTATTTCCTTTTAGTTCAGTTCTCAAGCAATAAAGAATTCCTTGATACCAAGGACCTGATGATGTTTCTGGAGGCAGAGCAGGGCGTGGCGCACATAAACGAGGAGATAAGCCTTGAGATTATCCACAAATACGAGCCATCCAGAGAGGGTCAGGAGAAGGGCTGGCTTTCCATAGACGGGTTCACTAACTACCTTATGTCACCCGACTGTTACATATTTGACCCAGAGCATAAGAAGGTCTGTCAGGACATGAAGCAGCCTCTGTCTCATTACTTTATAAATTCATCTCACAACACATACTTGATCGAGGATCAGTTCCGAGGCCCCTCTGATATCACAGGGTACATCCGAGCTCTTAAAATGGGTTGCCGGAGCGTGGAATTGGATGTCTGGGACGGGCCGGATAATGAGCCTGTGATTTACACGGGCCACACCATGACCTCTCAGATCGTCTTCCGCAGCGTCATCGACATCATCAACAAGTATGCCTTCTTCGCTTCCGAGTACCCGCTCATCCTGTGTTTGGAAAATCACTGTTCCATCAAACAACAGAAGGTCATGGTGCAGCACATGAAGAAGATTTTAGGAGACAAGCTGTACACAACATCACCCAACATCGAGGAATCTTACCTGCCGTCCCCAGACGTCCTGAAAGGGAAGATCCTCGTCAAAGCAAAGAAGCTGTCCTCCAGCTGCTCTGGGGTCGAGGGTGATGTCACTGACGAGGACGAGGGGGCGGAGATGTCCCAGAGGGTGGGCAAGGAGAACTCGGAGCCGCCCAACCACGTGCCTGCCAAGCGCTTCCAGCTCTGCAAAGAGCTGTCAGAGCTGGTGAGCATCTGCAAGTCCGTGCAGTTCAAGGAGTTCCAGGTGTCCTTCCAGGCTCAGAAGTACTGGGAGGTCTGCTCCTTCAACGAAGTGCTGGCCAGCAAGTATGCCAATGAGAACCCGGGCGACTTTGTCAATTACAACAAGCGCTTTCTGGCCCGGGTCTTCCCCAGTCCGATGAGGATTGACTCCAGCAACATGAACCCGCAGGATTTTTGGAAGTGCGGCTGTCAGATCGTGGCCATGAACTTCCAGACCCCGGGGCTGATGATGGACCTGAACGTGGGCTGGTTCCGGCAGAATGGGAACTGCGGCTACGTGCTGCGGCCGGCCATCATGCGGGAGGAGGTCTCCTTCTTCAGCGCCAACACCAAGGACTCGGTGCCGGGGGTCTCCCCACAGCTGCTCCACATCAAGGTCATCAGCGGGCAGAACTTCCCCAAGCCCAAAGGCTCGGGCGCCAAGGGCGACGTGGTGGACCCGTACGTGTACGTGGAGATCCACGGCATCCCGGCTGACTGCGCGGAGCAGAGGACAAGGACCGTGCACCAGAACGGGGACGCGCCCATCTTCGACGAGAGCTTCGAGTTCCAGGTCAACCTGCCCGAGCTGGCCATGGTGCGCTTCGTGGTCTTGGACGACGACTACATCGGCGACGAGTTCATCGGCCAGTATACCATCCCCTTCGAGTGCCTGCAGACGGGCTACCGCCACGTGCCACTGCAGTCGCTGACCGGGGAGATCTTGGCGCACGCCTCCCTGTTCGTGCACGTGGCCATCACCAACCGGAGAGGGGGCGGCAAGCCTCACAAGAGGGGCCTTTCGGTGCGGAAGGGAAAGAAGTCCAGGGAGTACGCGTCCCTGAGGACGCTGTGGATCAAAACTGTGGACGAGGTCTTCAAGAACGCCCAGCCCCCGATCCGGGACGCCACGGACCTCAGGGAGAACATGCAGGTAGGCCGGGCTCAGCCTCCATGGAGGCTCAGGAGGCTGTTAGAGGGTTTCAGCGAACAGCTGTGTATCTGACCTCAAGTACTTTGTGAATTCCAGTTACTTGTAAGAATGCTCACCCACTGATGTCATTTTGTTTTCCCCCATCATGGTAAATTTGCAAAAGGGCAGTTGGCCCTTCAACACGTTGATGACACTTGGGAATGAGCCTGCCTTGTTGCTGAGTCCATAGAAGGCCCTGGTCCCTGGTAGACCCTAAGCAACGGTGCCCATCTTTTCTAAAAGCGTAGGTGGGAATCTCTCCTGTTGCTGGGTATTCCTGAGCTGGAGCACTCAGACAGACCATCAAAATGAAAGGACACGGCCCCATCCTTTCTTGTGGGGTGGTCCTGCCGCGGGAATGGCAAGTCTGTAAACAGCCAGTGTCTGTCTGAGTGTTGAGCCTGCTCTTGACTCAAGCCCAGGAATCTAATTGTTTCAGTAAGAGACACATGACGCCTGTATTTATTAGACATCTAAGATAGTGACCACCTCTGGACCGCATAGCGACTAAAAGCAGTCAGTCAGGATTGTGTATGTAGTTAAGTATCGTCCACGTGTCTAGCAGGATACGCGGGCTGCCAGCGATGCAGAACAAGTCATGAGGGCTGCCACACACACACACACACACACATACATACCAGCCCCAGCACACAGACACACACACACCAGCCCCAGCACACAGACACACACACACAGACACACACACACACACCAGCCCAGCCTGTCCCAGTGTATGTCCATCCCAAAGATACGTGTGTATAAAGACATACATGTATATGTTTTAACTATTATGAGCAGAATGCCAGCAGCAAGTAAAACAAAAAGACCTGCCCGCAGCAGAGAAATGGTATCGTTTGTCTCAAAGCAAAAGCATAACAGAAATACAGAGGGTGTCTCCCTGTCTCCGAGGCTGCCATGGTCGTGGACCTCAGCTCCCGAGGCTGGTGCGGTCGTGGACCTCGGCTCCAAGCAGGCTGCAGCCACACCCGCGTGTGCGTGAAGCTGCGTGTGTCTGCACTGTGAGTGCGGTGTGCAGTCGGCACTGCGCCTGGGCCGCGGAGCCTGAGTGAGCAGGACCCCGCAGGTGCCTGTGGTTGGGGGGTGGGCACTGGGAAGGGGCTGCGGGCAGGGAGCGGGAGACGAAACGACCAGGACGACAGCAGGTGGAGAAGAAGTTAGGGGGCTCTGAGGGCCCCACAGTGCCCGCAGGAAGGACTGTCACGACCGTCAGCATCCAGGATGCTCAGCTTGATGACCGTATTTAAAGTAGCATTGATCAAACATTTCCATTTCAAACCGATGTGCTGCTCATCTCCAAGGACTGGGGCATTTGAGCGCAGAAGGCACAGGTCTGGGCGCCTCTACCCCTGCCCTCTGGGTGCCATCCTCAACCCAGGTCGGGACCCAGGCGCGCCCGGATCTCCCGTGTTTCGGTTAGAATGTGCCTGTTACGGCAGTGCAGGATCGAGAGTGTCGATCTTGTCCTGAACCGACTTCAGGTACCAGCCTGATCCCTTCGCCTGCCGGCTGCATGACCCCAGACGGACGGGAGAGGCCACAGCTGAGGCTCGGTCCCCTCGGGCCCAGTGTGGTGGTGGAGGGTCAGACGGGGCCACGTGAACATACATGCCTCCGAGCGGCACTCAGACGCCCGCTCACGGCCTTCCACAGTGCGGAAGGGCTTCCTTTCATGGGTATTTCCATGGCCCATCGCTAGTGATTAGAAATAAAGAAGGCAGGAGGAGGAGCAGTGGGACCCCTGGAGACGGGGCGATGGGCAGGGCAGGCCATGGTCCCCGGGTCTCCCGCCTGAAACTGCAGCTTCCCCGAAGTCCCTCTAGCTTTGGAACCAGTGGGTGTGAACAGGTGAGAGGGACTCGGGTTCCTGCCTGCCAGATGTTCCTCTCCTTTTTGGATGGCTGGCCTACTTGATACTTAGTTGAAGCCTGATTCCATTTTTTTCTCATCTTTTAGAAAGCAGAAGCCATTGTTTTGTTTATTTGCTTGTAATTGCATATCAACATTTGCACTGCTGTGAACTTTGATCTGAAAAGCAGCTTTGCCCTTCAAAAGAATTTAACTTGTTTGCCTTTTCTGCCCTTTGGATAAATTGGTGTTACAAATGCCTATGTCTGCGTTTACTTTGGAAAATAGCCCTTTTTCCCCAGGATAAAATAATCATTAACCACGTCTGTTGTAACACTAACTCATAACTGCCGAGCCAGTCAGGACCAGGATAACCAGGTGTGTCGAGGACAGCATCCCTGGGAAACTCAGCCCCTGGTGAATTACAGCGCGCCTTCTTTCTTCCCACTGAGCAGAACGCAGTGGTGTCCTTCAAGGAGCTGTGTGGCCTCTCCTCCGTGGCCAACCTCATGCAGTGCATGCTGGCTGTGTCTCCCCGCTTCCTGGGACCTGATAACACGCCCCTGGTGGTCCTGAACCTCAGCGAGCAGTACCCCACCATGGAGCTGCAGGGGATCGTGCCCGAGGTGCTGAAGAAGATTGTGACGACTTACGACATGGTGAGTGGCTCCTCCCACTTTCAGGGTGCCCCGGGGGAGAGGGGCGTCTTGGGCCAGTACCCCTGATGTGCTCAGGAGTTCTGGCTAAGGACTTACCTTTACCTGTGCTGGAAGCCTGACTCTCCCAACCTTGCTGCGTTTGAAAGACTTCAGAGTTTCGTTGTTGCTGTTTTAGAAAGCAGGATTCAGACACATGCCTCCATTGGATCAAATAGTAGTCAGCTTTTCAGGAATACATCTGAATTGCTTTCTAAAGCATACATGATTTTCGACACACATAGAGTAAGGATTTTTAAAAAATCTTTCCCTACAGTCAGCCATTGATTCACCCATATTTTGTTTTCATTTTTCAAACTGGCAGAGGTGAGAAAGTTAACTTTTTTTCTAAAATGCCTTTTAAATACCCTCAGAGGCAGGTGTTTCCACCATGTGCCTGGACCGTGCAATGCCCTCCCCCTTGACTGCAGCCCCCGCAGTGCCCATGATTGGTAATCAGCTAGCGTCAGTGAGGAATCCTCAGGACACCTAGAATGCTGCATTTTTGCACTTGAGGTCTGTCTTGCATTTTCTTAATCGCATCCCGCTCTCGCAGTCCTTTTTGATTGATTGTAACTCTGAAGGAGGTGTGGGCGGGTGAGCACCGCCCCTTGGAGCTCAGTGTAGCTGCAGCTATCTGAACCCCTGCATGTGCCAGCAGTGAGGGTTGAGGGTGGGGTGGGACACTCCCCTCCCAGATGGGCGAGGCTGCCACTTGTGCTCAGAGATCACAGGCCTCACCCACCCCACCTCCACCCTCGAAGTGGGCGTTCAGACCACAAGACAGGAGGCTGCTTCTGCTGTAGGCTGCTGTGGTCTGAGACGGATCGGGAGAGGCTGCGTGAAGTTTAACAGAAATGTTTGCTTGCTGTTCCATAAGTGGATCAGAAAGCAGCAACTCACAGGACTTGATACAATTTGAAGAAAAGACAAAAAGGCTTTCGATCAGCATTTCCCCACACCGTGTGCTGAGGAGCCTTGGTTTCTTAGGATGTTAATGTTTCCCCAGGGAGAAAGGATTCCGTGTTGAAATAATTTAGGGAAATACTGGTTTGAGTGAAATCAATCAGATGTCCTCTCTGCGGGACTCCGTCGGGCCCTTTGTTTGCTGGCAGTGGCCTTCCAAAGGCTGATGGGCGTAGCGTGCCCTGTTTCAGGCATTGAGTTGACCGTGGGGTACTATTTCCTAAAGCAAAAGTTTGGGAAGTATTTTTGTTTTTGATCTTCTTCACTTGACCTTATTCACTGAAGTCTTTGGGTGAATAAGCTTTGGAAGTGCAAATCAGAACAATGCAGTATTTTTTTTTCCTTTCCCCAGTTTTGTTGAGAAATAATTGACTCTCCTATGTAAGTGTAAGGTGTGCTGCCTGATGGTTTGATTCGCACATGTTGTGAAATGATTACAATGGGCTCAGCGAACATCCGTCTCCTCAAATAGATACAATTTTAAAAATAAAGAAGGGAAAAAAAACTTTTCTTGTGATGAGAGCTCTTAGTTTTCTCTCTTGACAAGTTTCCTGAGTATCAGTCATCTTGTACATTTCATTCCCAGGACGTCTTTGTCTTGTAGCTGGAAACGTCTGCCCTTTGACTGTTCTCCTCCGATTCTCAGTTCTCCACTTCTGGTAACCACAAGCCCCATCTCTTTTTCCATCAGTTTGTTTTTGTTTCTGTTTTACTTTCCACATATAAGAGAGATCATACAGCATTTGTCTTTCTCTGACTTATTTACACGTAGCATAATACCTTCAAGGTTCATCTGTGTTGTAGCAAATGGTAGGATTGCTTCATTTTTTTATGACTAATATATATATATAATACATGTGTATGCATATATATGTATGTCTCACAGCTCCTTTATCTATTGATAGACACTTAGGTTGTATCCATGTCTTGGCTGTTGTAAATAATGCTGCTGTGAACATGGGGTGCAGATATCTTTTTGAGTTAGTACTTTCATTTCCTTTGGATATGTTCCAAGAAGTGGAATTGCTGGATCCTATGGTAGTTCTATTTTTCATGCTTTGAGGATCTTCCTTGCCTTTTTCCCTAGGAAACTGTACCAATTTACATTCCCACCAATAATAAGAATGCAGTGTTTTAAACAGCTCATCAGTTCACTAGCTTAAGAAAAAAAGTGGCGTTTGAGGCCGATGCTTGCTATTTCCTGCTTTTTCCAGCTTAGAGTTCATGGTGACGTCAGATAAATAAGGACCGAACTGTGGACACTGCAGGCACGCTGCGGGGAGTGGCAGTCACCCCCAGACAGGAGGCTGGTGGGGCAGAAGTGTCTGTAGACTTCAGTGGGTCGGGGGTGGGGACGCTCTGTGCTGGGTGCTGGAGCGGCCACAGGCATGAACATATATGGCCCCTGTCCTCAGGGAGCCGTCCTGTCTGCTAGGATGGCAGTTGGAGAGAAAAGCATAAGAAGCTCATGCTGAGATTCCTTTGAGGGGAAAAGGGAAAGATAGGAAAAATGGAGAAGTCTAAAGAACCCTTCCATGCAGCGACTCAGGCTGCCTGGTTAGTTTTATGAGAAGCCCAAAGAAGTCGCTGATATCTGTAAATGCTTTTAAAACTTAAGCCACAAGTAGAATTGTTAGCTGCCTTGCAGATCTGTGTCGTTGACCAGCATCTAAGAGGACTTACCCGCTCGGGTGTCTCACGGGCCACACGGGACCGTTTCTTCCTGGTAACCTTTTGAACAGGACCTTCCTGAGAGTGGGCTGCGATGCCCCAGGGAGGCGAGAGCTGAGCCAGGGTTGGTACCAGGACCTGGTCCAGGCTGAGTGCAGAGCAGGAGGGATCCTGGTGAGGTTGACATAGCACCCACCGCGGTACTTGGAACAGGAGTTGCTCAGTGCCCCTTACTTCCCCACCCCACCCTCTCCCTGGGCTGGTGGATGAATACACGTATTATGTAATTCTAATTTGCTGGTGACTTTATAATTGTGTTGTTGCAGAAATGATAAGACAATTAGCTTGCTTGAATTTTTAAAGTTGTGCAATTAGTCTTACATAATGTTTAAATATCTGGGCTGTGTTATACCCCTAGTTTTAGTGATTTGTTCTATTTTTAATTCCACCTGGTAAACTAAGCCATAAAGTATCTAACTTAAATTAAAATTTTTATAATTTGCATTTAAAAATTGTCACATTGTTATAGCAACAGTATAGCTCTTATAATATTTTATAGTCCATTTATTGGTGACTTAATTACTTCTCACCTTGTGACAGTTAATTTATTAAAGCTACCTAAAGAACAGATGAAATATCCATGGGAAATGTAGTAAGGTCTTGGATAGCCTCTATTTTTGTAATGTTATATTGAGCTTAACCCAAAATTAGCCTTGGAAATAAGATCTTATTTCATTTTGCTGACTTCCCATTTATAGTCTGAGGACTCCAGATAAGATCTTATTTCCTTCTGTTGACTTCCCCTTTATAGTTTGAAGACTCCAAGTGCAGGTGTAGTTGGAGAAATGCTCCCTGCCCCCGCTGAGTCCTGCATTACTGTGCGTCTGTGCCCTGGAGGTGCCCCCAGTGAGGATGGGCTGGTGGTATCACCTGGGGCTGCTTGAATATGTACTTAAGCTCTCAAGATAGTGATCACTTTGCTGTGTGTAAACTCTCATGAATGAACTAGGGTGGCTGAAACGTCCCCATCTGTGAAAAAGGAGAGGCAGGGAAGGGGCTGACCATGCACTTGTGGGCAGTGTGGAGGTGGGAAGGAGGCACACAGCCTGCCTGCTCACCTCTGGTCCCAGCGTGATTATGAATAGCTCTCCCTTTAACCCTTACAGTTGTCCCTGTTTAGATAATCAGTTGTGTGATAACCCTGCCCATGGACCCCAGAGTGTTCTAAGGGCCCTTGTGATTCCCACCAACAGACAAGTCTTCAGAATGGTCCAGATCGTGTTTGTCTTACCCTATTTGTAGATCCTCCTTGGGTCCTGAAAGTGGCGAGGTTTGAGGCTGGGACCTCACTCGGGAAGGTGGGTGTCAAAGTCGCTCGGGAGCAGAGGAAGAAGTCAAGCTCAGACAGCTTCTTAAACCAGGCAGATGGGCTAGAAATAAGGAGGGGCTTGTCCGGAGAGTGGGAGCAGCCATGTGGTCACAGCAAGGGGGATTTTCTTCCTGGGAGGAGGTTACAGCTTAGTGGAAGAGAGTACGTGTATCCATAGATAGTGAGAGGAGAGATGCTAGATATTTTTAAATAGGTAAATAAATTATTTTGAAAAGACTCATTTGAAAAGACTCTGATGTTGGGAAAGATTGAAGGCTGGAGGAGAAGGGGATGACACTGGATGTGATGGTTGGATGGCATCACCGACTCAATGGACATGAGTTTGAATAAGCTCTGGGAGTTGGTGATGGACAGGGAGGCCTGGCGTGCTGCAGTCCATAGGGTCACAGAGAGTCAGACATGACTGAGTGACTGAACTGAAATAAATTATCTGGATGTTCGTGAGAGAGAAAGGTCAGTTTAAAGTTTAGGGCCTGGAAAGGCTTCAAGGAAACACTGGCCTTTGAGCTCGACCTTTACAAGTGAGTCAGACATCGGCAGGTGAAAGTAAGAAAGAAGACAGTTGCAGGCGGGTTCACAGGGTGAAACACGCTCAGGAATGGGAAGCACCTGTCCTGGGAAACTGACGCGTGGGCCGGGGGAGTTCCTGCACATGTTTGAGCAATCAGGGGCCATGCTCAGAGTCAGGATTTGGGGCTGTGAGAGGGCTGGGTGAGGGGGAGCTCAGAGGTCACCTGCCTTTATTGTGCAGATGAGAAAATGGAAACACAGGGGTGCATCCGGCTAACATCAGAACCAGCTTTAGGGCCCAGCTTGTCTCCTTGTCCAGTTTGTCCCCCATAGTCCAGATGAGGAAAATGAGCCGTGTGTGTGGTTTGTAGATGAATGATGAGTCTGCTCATAAAGCCCAAATAGCTCCAATAATCATGATCTGAAATGGTTCATGTGGGGCTCTTGAAGTCCCAGCTACCTTATTTCTGATTCTTGTTCCCTCATGAAGGCAGAGAACAATTCGTCTTGTGTACCTTGGTGTATTTTTTTTTTTTTAGTATTTATTTATTTTATTTTTGACTATCAGATTGCACCATTGGGGCTTCTCTCTAGTTGTGGCTCACAGCACATGGACTTAGTTGCCACATAGCATGTGGGATCTTAGTTCCCCAACCAGGGATTGAACCCAGGTCCCCTGCTTGGGAAGGTAGATTCTTAACCACTGCACCCCCAGAGAAGTCCCTTGGTGTATGTTAAAAGGCAGCTTCGATGAGCTTAAAATAAGGAGGACTGTGTTCAGTAGATTAAGTTCCACTCAAAGGAATCCAATGACAAGTATATCTTTTATATTCTTACTTCAGAAAACAGAAAATTTAAAGATTTTACTCAGTGCCTATGTAAATGAACTTGAATGCATCACCTGCTGAGAATTAAATATCATGGTTGAACTTGTTCTTTCGTGGGTTTAAAGGCTGGGTTGAAGAAGATCAGGATTATGTAACCTGAGTAAGAAACTCTGGTGAGCGCGTGGGTCCTCCATGATACCCAGCGCTCCTGGAATGGTCCCCCCAGGGTTTAGGACATCTCCCCTCTCCCATCGATGTGACTTCATTCATCACCATTTTATGCCAAAACGATGTTTACCATCCCTTTAATGTTGATGAAAGTACCGATTCAGCTCCCTAACTCTTATTGCTTATTTGTTTCAGATTCACCAACTACTTTCTGCTTAATTTTTTTTTTAATTGAGATCTGTACTAATACATAGAGACCAAGATGTCAGCATTCTTCCTCAACAGAAAACATTGGAAGTTTAAACATTTTGTGAAGAGTTACATGAAAAGAAAGTTCTCATTACAATTTTTTCATTGGTCTTTGAGGGCTGTATTCTGAGGGAAATAAACTGGATACAGAAAGGCAAGCCCTGTAGAATTCCACATATATGAGGTATCTAAAGTAGTCAAGTGCCTAAAATCATAGAGACTAGAATGGTCATTGTCAGGGTCTAGGAGGAGAGGGAAATGGGACATTATTAATTACCAGGCATGAAACTTTAGTTCCGTGAGATGGAAAAGCCATCTCACTGAAGACCTGTGTACCACCTGTGCCTCTGGTCAGCGGTAGTGTGTTATCCACGGAGCGAGTTAAGAGGGTAGAGCTCATGTTAAGTGTCCTCATCACACAAACATTTTTTAAAGAAAAAGATGTTTTTCCTGATTTTGCTGCCATGTTTCTGCACTCTGGAATATGCTTCAGTCATTGTTGTTAAACTGATGATGAAGTCCTGGGGAATGAGAGGAGAGAAGGGGAAAACGGAGAGGAGAGGACGCCCTGCTCTGTCAGAGACAGTGCGGTTGTTGACGCTCAGCAGTGGACTAGCAGGCTGCCATCTGCTCGGAGATACCCATGAATTCATTCCTGTCAGTGCAGTTCCTTTGTCTCCACTTTCTGTTTTAAGTTAATTTGTTTCTATCTTTTAAAGCTCTGCAAAAATCCTGATTTTAATTGCCTTCACGCTTAATTAAGAAAGCACTCTCTGGGGAATCCATTTATCCAGTAGAGAACAGTATTTTTTTAGTGTTTAAAAAAAAAAAAGAACAAGATGCTTTGTCTAAGAGCATGTTTGCTCACTGTGAATATTTTTACCTAAGTTATAAGTAGTCCCTTCTACCTCATGGCTTTGCATATTTCTTAGATAAAGCAAGGTCCTTTAAATAAAAGACGTGAAGAGTTTTTTCCTTACACAAACAAGCCACCATCAAGCGTGCTCTGCGGTGTGTTGTTGGTATGGTTTCCTGTATTTGGTCTGGCCACTGCCTGACGCAGGGAAGAGAGAAATCACACTTCATGATCGATGGAACGAGCCCATCTGGACCAAGCAGAGATGATCTGTAATAAGGTTACTATTGATCCCCTTCTCCTCTGTGGCTCCTTTTATCACACTTCTGCCTCAGAACTTGACATTAAAGCATCTTTTAATTGGTGGTGTCAACTCTCCCAACTTTTATAACTGTGGAAAAACAGAACATTATGCCTTAGGCTAAGACTCCACTAAAAAGAGGGTGGGGGGAAAGATTAGGGGAAAGGTGGATATACCCTGCTACCAGGGAAGAGCAGAAACCCGGAGGCTCTAGTTTAATTCAGAGGAGGAGGTCTAGCCACTGAGGCTTCCAGTTTCCAGAAGCAGTTTCTCTGGAATCATCAGAACCCTATGGCTGACCTCCTTCACAGCGATGGCCAAGCCCGCGGGAAGGGAAGATGTTTCAAGGTTGGACATGCGGATGGCATTCCCCATCCCATCCGATCAGACGCAGAGGCTGCCCTCAGCCTCCAGGAGCAGAGAGACCGAGAAGCCTCGAGAAGATGGCGCTTCACTGGGAGCGGATGGTGGTGATCGCACGACCGCGTCTCTCGTCCGCTTTTCTCGTTTCCAGCGTCTCCACCGAAACCCTCGACGGACGCCTATGTAGACGTGTTCCTAAACACACACATGCAGACCCCAGACACTCAGTGAGAGCGACTGGGGAAAAGGAGCCTTGTAGAGGCTGGCCGCTGCCTCAGAAGCGCCTTCCATGGCAGCAGCGTTTCCCGGTGTCGTGTGATGCCCAGCCCGTCCGTCCGGGAGGACAGACCTTTACGCACTCCCTCAGCTCGTAGACTGCTGTCTCCAGCCGGGAAGTGGTAAACAGGCCCGAGCGGCCCGGTGTTCCCGGCTGCACCGCAGGTCTGGCCTCCTGTTCCCTAGTGGCCCCGGGCAGTGGCCCCGTGTCGGCAGGCGAGACGCAGGAGCCTGCGGCTGGATTTCCTGTGAGCCAGCACCGGGTTGGCGGCTGCGGGACGGTGGCTGAGACCAAGCCCTGGAGGGGTCGCCTCTGGCTTCTCCATTAGCACCTTGCTGCTGCTTTTCAGAGACCAAACAAGCTTGTTTGTGTGTGTACTGGTTGCCCTGGGTCTTCATTGCTGCCTGAGGGTTTTCTCTAGTTGGGGCAAACAGGGGCTGTTCTCTAGGAGTGTGCAGGCTTCGCCTTGGGGCGGCCTCTCTTTTTGGGGAACACGGGCTCTGCGGCAGGCAGGCTTCAGTAGTTGTGGCCCATGGGCTTCGTTGCCCCAGGGCATGTGGGATCCTCCTGGACCAGGGATCGAACCCACGTCCCTGGCACTGGCAGGCAGATTCTTCACCACTGGACCACCAGAGAAGTCCCAGATTGCTAATTTCTTGAACACTTTATTTCACTGAATCTAGCCGGAAATGCATATAAAATATATCTGAGACCTGAAGCTCCAGAAAATGGAACTATTTTCAAGCGTTCGCGTTATGCAGAAGAACACTACGAGATTTTTGGTAAAATTAAGATCGCTGGAGCACAGTGGTCCTTTCACTTCATGTGAAGGAGCAGTTCCTGTGTCCGCATCAGATTCTCCTCTGAATACGGGATTTTGCTCTGGTACTGTGCCTTCAGCATTTATTCTTGGCAAATACATCCTCTTTTTGACAAGAAATAGGAGGAGACCAAAAAAGGAGGCTGAAGATGCCTCCTTACGTTTTTCTGCTGAGTACTTCCATCAGAGACCCACCGGGACCTCTCTCGAAGAGCCTGTGTCTCCAGAATCCCGCACGCCCTCGATCAGTAACAGACGTGGTTTTCTTGGCCTGGCGCCGGTGCGGCTGCAGCCTGTTGAGGCTGGGAAACGCGCGGGCCTCCTTACCCTGGTGTGTTCCCCCGGCTTTCTGCCGCCATTGGGCTCTGAGGAAACAGGACTGGATAAGCTTCCGGGGCGTCACTCCTTCAGGCCTTCGCGCCTCCTGCCTGTGCGGAGGAGGACGGCGGCCCACGCCCGCAGCTCCGAGCGAGGAGACGCGGCCTCCCCGGCCCTCTGAGGAGCAGACCGCGGTCCTCAGAGCGAGGGGACGCGGCCTCCCCGGCTCTCTGAGGGGCAGGCGGCCGTCCTCAGGGCGAGGGGACGCGGCCTCCCCGGCTCTCTGAGGGGCAGGCGCCATCCTCAGAGCGAGGGGACGCGGCCTCCCCGGCTCTCTGAGGGGCAGGCGGCCATCCGTCTGTTTAGCTCCCCTTGCTGAACCTGGGCCATCAGTTCACTGATCCGCTTTGGCGTGTCATCGCTCAGCCCCGCGGTTAAACTGCCGGGTCTCTCAGACTCTTGCCCGCAGCTCCTCTGAGAGGCGATGTTGGTTGGGGAGGAGCGGCGGCCAAGGCTCTGCCCGCTCTGAAGCCGGTCCTCCCGGGCGCACCACCCTGCGGTGCCCTTGGGGCTGGTCCCTGCGTCCCGGGGTCTCCTGGCTCCGTCCCGGGTCCGCAGGGCTCCAGAGGCAGCTCCCCGAGTCCCCGCGTCCAGCCCTGGGCAGTGGGAGGGCGTTTCCTCTCCTGTGAGGCTGGTGGTCTGGGATCCGCATGGGTTGTGCCTTGCAATGTTAGATTAATCTAGAAAAGAGTTTCTTCTTGACAAATCCTGACTTTCAATTCTGTCGTTTCGGTGGGAACACAAATGAAAATCTAATTTGGCCTTCAGAACAGAGAAGTGTCTCTGTTTTTACGAGATAGCTGTTTTTTTCTTGTTTTCTTTTCACCCAGCCTCTGAAACTCACTGTTTGAGTAGATGGAAAGCCCCCAGGGCAAATGATTTATAACCTATGGCAGTGCGTCTGGGAGAAAGACAGCCTGCGTTCTCCCCTTACACCTCCCCTGCGGTCCCCACGCGGCTCCAGCCACACACATCACCTCCTGGATGCCCAGAAAGACAGACCTCCCCAGGTAGCACCTGGAGGGAGACCCAGGTGTTGAGGCAGAGTTAGGAGTGCCAGCTTTAAGAACTTAGGGTTATGTGATGACCGTTAGGTCAAATGGAATCTGAATACTTTGCCGTTGTTAGGCCAGCAAGATTCTTCTTAGAGGGTCTTGGACTCGTCACCTCCTTTCCGTGTGTTGGGATTGATAAAGCACCTATGTTAAGCATAGAAATTGCCAAGAGAGGGGCAAAGAGGGGGAAGTAACTTTCAGGGCGTGTATCTCATGCGTATAGTCTGCTAGCACTTGAAGTTTTCCAGGATTAAAATTTGATTTGCTGTTGAAACATACATCAAGCCCCATGAATAATATATACAACCCTCCCTTAAAAGAGGGTGCTTTTTAAAGCTTCCAGAATTTGTTTGACATTTGATTTGCTATTGAAACATACATCAAATACCATGAATAATATGCAACCCTTCCTTGAAAGAGAGTGCTTTTTTTAAAGCTTCCAGAATCTGTGTGACGTCTTGAAGTTTGCGTTCACTGGGGTGGTGTCCGCAGCGTGTAGATCCTTTTCGAACCAGAAAAGTGTCGGTCAAGAAACAGGAGTGAATCGGCTTTCAGCGTGTGATAGTTTGTGTGTCTTTAGCAGCATGTGAGTTCTGAATCCTTTCAGATGCACACAAGTGAAGACTGGCCCACCGAGAACCTGCCCTTCAGGGCTCACTGATGTGTTCAGCCCACTTCCTCACCTCCACCCCGGTCCGGGAGCCTGCTGGCTTGCCACGGTCTTGGGCCCAGGAGGGAGCTCCATCTCTCTTTGACCCTCCAGCCTGTGCTGTGGAGGCCGAGGGGGCCGTGCCAGCCTTTTCTGGGCACTTCGAGAAGTCAGTGTGTTCCGTTCCTTCGCCATAAGCTTGCAGGGCCCTGGGACAGAACCCTTGGAGCACCCAGGGACCGCACCTTCCCTGTTCATCTTGGTCTTCCTGGGATGGTGGTTTCTGAGCAGCGGGGGAAGCTGGGGACATGAACCCCTGGTGATTCTTCATCCTAGCTGGGACGGTGGCTCGCTTTGCCAGCTGAGCCTGTGGTTAGCCCTGCCATCTGGCTCCATGCGGAATTCAGAACATTCTCCAGTCAGTTAAATGGGGACGTTTTGCCCAAATGGTTATTTTAACAGTGCTGACTACAACTAACCAGTAAGAGTCACACAGGTAAACTTTTTTTTTCAGAAGTATTTTTCTTCTGTCAAAAATTCATCAAAAAGATGAATGGTTTATATTTTGTTGTGCCCCATCACTGTCAGGTTGGAGTTGAGAAAGAAGATAAGTTTCAGTGATAACAGAATTTTGTGTAGCATCTCAATGTTCTGATATCATTGCCTGACTTTGCAAATGCAGGATCTGTTCATCAGATTGATGTGATTTATCGATATCCATTCTTGTGTAGTTTAGAACAGCAAATGCTTTTCCACTGAGAAGTTCGACAGTGTTGCAAGTCCCATTTGGAGTTGGAAAAATTGAAATTACTTAGACACAGGTAGAAAATGGTTAGTGGTTGTTCATGGATTAGTTTGTAAATGCAGTGATGAACTCCTCTGTTTTCATGGACACATACTCTTTGGATGTACAATCACATTTTAAAAGACAGCTCTCTAAGAAATGGGATAATTTGGAAGGAATCTGCTCCATGAATGTGAAGGTATCAAAATAACCAGTTCTATGAAAATCATATGTTTCAGATTGTTTCTTGAGTTGTTGACACTAACTGGGGTCACCTCAGACATCATTTGTTGGCAGCAAGATGTACTCATTTCTGAATGTTTTTCCTGTCTCTTAGGCCCCTGGTTATGACCTGAAAATTTTTTAAAAGGTGTTTTTCCACAATCTTCTGAATAATGAGGTAGCAGTAATTTTTCTCTGCAGCTAGATATTCTCCTGTCGATAACATTTGGTAGTTTGTATATTTTAAGCATATATTTTGTTGACATGTAACATTTGATTTGTAAATTTTAAGCATGTATTTTGTTGACATGTAACACTTGACCTCAGGTTTATAAGAGAACTGAAATCTAGCACCGCCTGTGGATTCATCACTTCTTGTTTCTGTGTAGAGGGCAGGGCTCACCCCACGCCTGTAGTTGGGTCGGGTCTGGTGGTGACTCCACACCACACACACCAACCACTGTGCCACCAGCACCGCAGGAGCCGTCCCCCGAGATTCTGTTTTAACAGCTCCTGGTTCTTGTTCTGTTCACTCATATTCCCCCAGATTGCAGGGAAATAATTAATGCCACTCACCCCACTAAAATAACCACCCTTGACACCAAAAATCTGATTTTATTTCCACACAAATTTATCAGGGATAAAAATAGCACTTCATAATGGTTTTAAAGTCTTTTCTAACTTAATTAAGGCATTTAAAATCCTGAACCATAAGAAAATTACTCTCCCAGCCAACTCAGTGGGTGGACAATGTAATGTGTTAGGAGTTAAGTTTAACTCTACAAGCTTAATTATCTATTAACTTAAAAATTACATGTTAAGTAGTTTAAAACATCTATTTTCCTACTGCGTTTAGTATTAGTCAAATCTTTAGGACTGTTACAGATTTTTAGGTGGAGATTTTTGTATTTTTTGTAGATCCTTTATCTACTTATGGAAATCTTTATTTCTTTCAAAATCAGTGTTGATTATTCTAGTTTTCTTTATAATTCCTGCACTCCTACATTGGAGAGAGCACATGGAGTGTGGTGCCTTCATTTACGTCATTGAAAGAGAGAAGGCGGAAATGAAGTCGTGTCCGGCTCTTTGCGACCCCGTGGACTGCAGCCTACCAGGCTCCTCTGTCCATGGAATTCTCCAGGCAAGAACACTGGAGTGGGTTGCCATTTCCTTCTCCAGAGGATCTTCCCAACCCAGGGATTGAACCCGGGTCTCCCGCTTTGTAGGCAGATGCTTTACTGTCTGAGTCACCAGAGAAGTCCAGGTGACATATAATTTATGTCACTATATGACACAAAATAGTTTTAGCTTTAAATAATCACTTACCTTGTGCCTAAAGCAAAAAAACAAAAACTAAACAAAACAAAACAAAAAAACCTTTGTGAGCAGTCTTGGCTATCTTGAGTATTTAGCTAAATGCAGCCAAGATGGTAGTAACTAAATTTTAGTTGATTTCCTAAAGTTAAGCTGTGAAAAGTCAACAATCTCAGATATGTGGATGATACCTCTCTAATGGCCGAAAGCCAAGAGCAACTAAAGAGCCTCTTGATGAGGGTGAAGGAGGAGAGTGAAAGAGCCGGCTTAAGACTAAATATTAAAAAGAACTAAGGTCATGGAATCTGGCCCCATTACTTCATGGCAAATATAAGGGGGGGATAGGTAGAAATAGTGACAGATTTCCTCTTCTTGGGCTCCAAAATCACTGTGGGTGGTGACTGCAGCCGTGACATCAGAAGGCGATTGATTGCTTCTTGACAGGAAAACTATGACAAACCTAGACAAGTGTGTTGAAAAGCAGAGACATTACTTTGCTGACAAAGGTCCATATAGTCAAGGCTACAGTCTTCCCAGTGATCACATACGGTTGTGAGAGCTGAACTGTAAAGAAGGCAGAGCACCAAAGAATTGATGCCTTCTAACTGTGGTGCTGGAGAAGACTTCTGAAGACTTCCTTCTGCAGTCCCTTGGACTGCCAGGAGATCAAACCAGTTCATCTTAAGGGAGATCAACCCTGAATACTTGTTGGAAGGACTGATGCTGAAGCTGAAGCTCCAGCATTTTGGTCACCGGATTCAAACAGCTGACTCATTGGAAAAGTCCCTGATGGTGGGAAACATTGAGGGCAGAAGGAGAAGAGGGCATCAGAGGATGAGATGGCTGGATGGCATCACTGATGCAATGGACATGAACTTGGGCAAACTTTGGGAGATGGTGACGGACAGGGAGGCCTGGCGTGTGCAGTCCGTGGGGTCACAAAGAGTCGGACACGACTGGGCGGCTGAACAACAACAACAAATTCTCTGTAACCAAATTTCTCCTTTATTTACATAAACCATGTTTATGTGTTTATCCTTTAAAAATACTAACTGCACTTGATTTTGCCTATTCTTTTCTAAAATGTGCATGTAGCCTGGCAAACTGTATTCTCTTTAATACTTAGTCCAGTATCACCACGTGAGACTCTTTTTTTAATCAGAGAATCACTGCTTTACCCTATTGGATTGTGTTAGTTTCTGCAGTGAAGTCAGGCAGCGGTCAGGCAGCGCTGCGCAGTGGGCGGGGCTGGTACCACCTGTTTGTGGACGGGCTCCAGGCTTCAAATGGTGTTTACATATTCAGTCCAGTTCAGTCGCTCAGTCATGTCTGACTCTTTGTGACCCCATGGACTGCAGCACGCCAGGCCTCCCTGTCCATCACCAACTCCTGAAGTTTACTCAAACTCAAGTCCATCGAGTTGGTGATGCCATCCAACCATCTCATCCTCTGTCGTCCCCTTCTCTTCCTGCCCTCAATCTTTCCCAGCATCAGGGTCTTTTCCAATGAGTCAGCTCTTCACATCAGGTGGCCAAAGTACTGGCGTTTCAGCTTCAGCATCAGTCCTTCCAATGAACACCCAGGACTGATCTCCTCTAGTATGGACTGGTTGGATCTCCTTGCAGTCCAAGGGACTCTCAAGGTCTTCTCTAATACCACAGTTCAAAAGCATCCATTCTTCAGTGCTCAGCTTTCTTCACAGTCCAACTCTCACGTCCATACATGACCACTGGAAAAACCATAGGTTTGAAAGATGGACCTTTGTTGGACCATTTAATTTACATATTAAATGGTTGAAAAATAAAAATTCATGACCTGTAAAAATCATATGAAATTGAAGCCTCGGTGTCCATAAGGAAATTCTGATAGAGCATGTCCATGACACCTCCTGTGTCTGCTTATACACGGTAACAGCAGAGTCATGTAAAGTATTTACTGCTTCTTTACAGGGAAAGTTTGCCAGCCCCTTAAAATGAGGATCAGGGGAAAAGTCCTTAGGGTATTTTGATGCACTGGTTTCCCTTTTCACTTTGAGCAGCTTAAATCATGAGTTTAAAGGTTTCCTTTCTTTTTCTTCTTCTTTTGTTTTAATCATGTTTTGAATGTTGATCCAAAGCACACCATTCTGCTTTGTCACCCCATAGAGGAGGGCACATGAGTTCTGTTCAGGACAAGACAGTGGGCCCTTGAAGCGGTAAGACTTGTCAGTGTCGGAATTAAAACATTAGAGGCTGGACTTGGAGAGGAAAGCGTGTGAAAATCCACATTTGCTCACAGTGCCTGCGAGGACAGCGTGCTGTTCCAGCAAAGAGTGGTGACGATCAGGCAGAATTTTGTGTTATAATCCAATAAAACGTGTAGCTAACTCTACTTTACACGTAGTTAGCAAGATGTTTAATCCCGATTGCACTGCTTGGTAATGAGGCTGGGAAAAGGAGTCGAGGACTGCGTTTCAGTGGTGCTCCTGTCTCAGTCAAATCCAGCCTCTCTCCTTCAATGAGAGGGGACCTGGTGGGGCGAGTGGGCTCTGCTTTCTTCTGAAAATGCCCGGCTTCCTCTCCCCTTCCCCTCGGGCAGGCGGGGAGGAGGACTTTCTCTCCAGTTATGAAATCTAGGCCTTGCTAAGCACATGCCATTGAAACCTGCTCCAGAACCCTTGCCTGGAGGATTCCATGGACCGAGGAGCCTGGTGGGCCACAGTCCACGGGGTTGCAAAGAGTCAGAGACGACTGAGCAACTAAACAACAGCTAGCCCCACCCGGAACTGAAGCGCACTCCAGACCCCGTGGCCTGAGGGGCAAGGGCGGCCTCTAGGGCCACCTGGCCTCCTTGCTTCTTTCTTAATCCTGCAATTCTAATCCTGCATCCATTGGTCCTGGTCCGAGTCCTTTTTGTCAGGTACCTCTTTCTCCCTTCCCCAGGTCTGGGTCTGAGTCTGGCAGTGACCACATGTGTCCTGCTCACCCCCAATCTAAGGTCAGAGCCTGCCGCAGGCACTCAAAACGTGCTTACAAATAACTGAAGGCGTGAAGGAAGAAAAACGCCCTGGGTCTGGAGGACACAGCGCCCAGGGGTCCTTCCTGCCCTCTGTCTACGTCCAGGGTGCCGGCATCTCCCCGAACTCGGCTGGTCCAGGCATTCACAGAACGCCCTTCTCGGGGGGGCCGGGCTTGGAGCTGGCAGGACCGCAGGGTGCAGGGGCCGCCCTCCTAGTCAGTAGCAGAGGGTCTGGCGGTGCCCATGCTGAGGTGGTCAGGGCCCCTGGGCTGGTCCGGGAAGAGGACGCGACCCAAGGCCCCCGGACCTCTCCAGAGACTGGGGGTCGGCGGGGGGGGGGCACGGCAGGGCCCGGGGCTGGAGGCCGGGAAGCAGCAGTGGCGTCCAGGTGCCTGCACCATGTACCTCGTGTTCACACCCTGAGTCTCCCCTGCCCGTTGCCAGAGGATGCGTGGTCCTTCCTGAAGTGCCCTGTTTAAGGAGGAGACACACAGGGCTGGGGAGTGGAGGGGTGAGGAGGGCAGCCGGACCCAGCGCAGGCCCCGGGACGGGAACGTGGCTCGTGTGTGCAGTTCTGTGATTTCCCAACGCGTCCTTGGATGACGAGCGCCTCATGAGCTCACAGGTGGCACAGGCTCCCGGCAGGCCGCGCCCGAAGCCCCTGGCACAGCATGTCCCCCATCTGACCGCCGCGATGCCTCGCCCCTTGCCCTGACGCCCGCTGGCTCCAGGAGGAAGCCTGGGCCCTGCACGCAGCATCGCAGACTGCAAGCCCCCCGTGACCAGTCCTGTCCAGCCCTTCTCTCCCAGGGGTTGTGCGCCAACTTCCCGGGCAACTGGCCCCTGGCAGGCGTGGGGTGTGGGTTTGGCCCAGGACATACCTTGGTGCATTCAGCTTCGTGAGTTCTTGCAGCCCCGGGCTGGTGTGCCTGGCGTGAATGCCTGTGCGCAACACCGTTGCCCAGAGACTGGCCCTTGGGGGAGGGAGGGGGAGCACTCCCACCCCGGGAAGCTGGTGAGTGGGGGCTGGGGGGCGTGCCCGGAGCTCGAGGGGTCCCTGCCCGGTGCTGACTCTCAGTGATTGGTGAGGTCGCACGTCAGCAGCCCAGAGCATGGGAAGCTCTCAGTGCTCGGCAATCAGTACCGGGTCAGTCTGTGTCTTCAAAGGCTAGAAGCGTGCAGCTCTTGATGCGCTGAGACCTCTCCGGTGTGAATGTTTTCCCATCACTCAAACCTCAGAGCACCAGCCTTGCCGTATATGGAGTCGGGGTTATTCTATTTCATAAAGGCAGGTTTAAAATTTTGAAGTGAAAAGCAGAAGGTTGGGTTTCCCACCACCTTGCTCAGGGAGTTGCCTCTCTACTCAGAAAGCAGAAGACGTGAGTTCTGTGGTCACCCCCGGGAAGGGCGCCTGGGTTTGTACCGTGAACACCGTAGTAGGCGGTCAAATGAATCTTGCCCTCCTCCTAGCTCTGCCATTCCAGAGAACTGTGGACTCTTTACAATGCTCAAAAAAGACTGCTCCTCCTTACGGAGAAGCCTCTGGTTGCTTTTCTCTGTTAACTAACATCTATACTTAGCTACCGCAGACCTGAGAGAAACTAATGACAACCTTACAGTAAGACTGTGATTGGATTACCGCCTGTTAATTAGGAGTTTCTAAATCACCTTGATCCCCTTGGAGAAAAGCCTTGATATAAGGAGATGGTAATAAAAGTGGCACTATTTTAATTCAAATTGTATCTTTTGAAATTTAATTAATTTCATAATAATAGTTTTAAATGAGCGTGTCGGAGCTCTAAACGGTCCTTGGTGACTTGAAACAGTTGTGTGGCATCCAGAAGTTCCTGATACAGGCTCCGGAAGTAGCCTGCTCACTGGGCAGCTGGCTTTAACAGGCCCGGTTCCCCTTTTCTCCTGCAGGGTGGCTTAAGCCAGGTTCTAAACCTTCTCATCCGTTGTTTGGAGATGCTTCCCCCGCATCCAGAACGCAGCTTCTGAGCCCACCAGCTTTAACACTTTGGGCACCGGGAAAATCCCACTGGGCCCCGCCCTCCTCTCCCCATTCCCAGGCATTCACTCAAGGCAGGAGTGAGTGGCTGGCCCCCAGGCCCCCCGCTGCCCACCCAGCCCAGTGGAGAGCAGCTGAGCCCTCACAGACTCATATTCCTTCCTGCTCTAGTGACCTCAGGGAATATATGAGCCCACGGGGCCCTCAAACTTCACGCTGCTACGTGTGGACTCTAGAAAGATGGTGCAGAGGAACCTACTTGCGGGGCAGGAGTCGAGACACAGGCAGAGAGAACAGACTTGGGGACCCAGTGGGAGAAGGACAGGGTGGGACGAATTGAGAGTAGCGTTGACATGTATACACGACCACGTGTGAAGCAGACAGCTGGGGGAAGCTGCTTACAGCACAGGGCGCTCAGCTCGGGGCTGTGACGACCTGGGGCTGGGATAACAGCGGCGGAGGACGGTCAAGAGGGAGGGGGCGTGTGTCTACCTGTGGCGGATTCACCATGATATGCAGCAGAAACTGCGCTACATCATGAAACGATGACCCTCCAGTATGTTTCTTGCTGAGATTACACGAGAGTGTCACGTAAGCACATCGCTGCCACAGCTGAGAAAGTCAGAGGAACTTTTTACAGTGTCCAGGGGCTACTGTGACCGAGGGCCCCCGGGGGACGATGGGGGTCTGTGTGCACCCTTGAGGTCACCATGTTGTGAAATGATTCATCACGTGCTGTAAAGGAGTCCGTTTATCGTGAGAATGTGGGATATGGCTTCCCACAGAAATCATGTGCAAAAATGACATGGAACGCCCTGAGCTCTCCCCTAAGGAGACTTCTGATCACATGAGGTTGGTCATAAAATGGAGACATAAGAGGGTTATTATCATCTGAGTGCATGCGAATGTGCTATATACATGCTCTCTACACAGAAAAGCCCAGGATGGCATATTATTCATGCACTGGTAGGAGTTATATACTTTTTCTGGATAGTTTTATAGTTGCATCAGGGTTCCTTTTTAGGGTTTAGGTTCTGTTTTGTTGCTCAATTTTCACCAGTTTTTGTTTTCGCCAAATATCATATCATGCAGAAGCAGTGCAAGATCAAAATTTTTTTGAACTTGTTGACACTCTGTGTACTTCTGAAACTAAAACTGTGCAGAAAATTTTAAACTTTGCCAACAATTTACGGTGGGATAAACATTTCAAATCTGTGCGTTGACTCTGTAACTGATCTCTTGATGTAGTGGAACTCTCGGCTTCCCAGAGCCCCTTTCTGTTTTCCCCTCTCTGTTCTGCTGTTCCCAGCTTCAGCCCCGAGCCCTGAAACCTGTTTAGGAACATGGGGGCTTCTAGTGATGCCAAGTCTCAATTAATCTGAAATGTGAGTGAACTCCTTCTGCATCAAAGTTTGGTTCTGGCGTTACCGTTTATTCACTTGTCTGCATAAAGTAAAACTTTCTTATCTGATTTGATGGATGGTTTCTGATAAGTCACCCTGTTGCATTCACTGTTTTAATTCCTCTAAACTCTGACTCTGTCATTTTATCTTTTTGTTTTGTTTTATTCCTCTATATGCCCCCCACCCCTTCGTTTCCTCTTTGTGGTGTTTTCCCTCATCTTTGCCCCTTTCTCCTCTCCTCCAGCCTACAAATGTGTATTACTAAGGACTTCTAGTGGCTAATGCTGGAAGTACCTCTCAGAAATACCCACAATGTAAACATGTGGTCCATCCCAGTGCACCAGGAGGCAGAGCCACTAGGAGAAAGAAAGAACCTCGGGCAATAAATTGGTTGTTTTGACTACATGATACTATTTATTTCCATGTTTTATACTAAGTCCAAATGGTTATCTTGGTGAGTATAGGCAAAACCTATATTTGCTGTTAAGTCACTGAGTCGTGTCGAACTTTGCAACCCCATGCACTGTAGCCCACCAGGCTCCTCTGTCCATGGGATTCTCCAGGCATGAATACTGGAGTGGGTTGCCATGCCCTCCTTCAGGGGATCTTCCCAACCCAGGGATCAAACCCAGGACTCCTGCATTGCAGGCAGATTCTTTACCGTCTGAGCCACAAGGGAAGCCCGAAACCTCTGTTACTCTGTGTATAATAAGCCTAATGTCTCTCTGCTTTTATGTTGACCTGGTAATTCACTTCAGGAACTGCAGTTTAATTAAAACTTGACGTTTAATCTGTGAGATGGAGCCGTCAGTGTATGGATACGGTAGTATAGTGCTTTGGCGTGAGAAGGGGTAGATAGAGTCATTGATGGTGGTATAGGGGAGGCTTTTCACCCTGTGGAAATTCAGCTAAATGCCTGCGGATGGGATGGGATGCCACTTACGGGGTTTGGCCTGAAATGTAGTACCTGAGGGATCCAGGCTGTAGCTCAGGCAAGAATTACGGGAGCGGCACAGCCCCAGCCCGAGGTGCGTGTGGCCCTAGCTCTGCAGTGACCTTCATGAGAGGTCAGAGCATGCTGAAAAGCCAGAGACTCCTTGGCTTCCTGAATATGGACCCTGGGTCACTCCTGACTCATAACTTGCTCCAGATTTGTTACAGCACTTGGCATCTCTTCTCTGGCAAGAAACGATTGTTAAGAGAGTTGAGCGCAGCGTGGAGGCAGGCTTCTGTGGCGCCAAGAGCACCCTTCAGTTGAACGCGGTAGATACTGAGAGTTTAACGCTGCTTCACAAGAAAACTGCATGGTTTTTTAAATGCTCTCCCTTTCATACTCAGTTATAACCCTTGTTTTGAAAGTGTAAATTTATTTGAATATGACAGTGGTACATTAGGGAACAGTGTTAACCTAACACAATTTTAACGAATTTGTTTTTACTTGTGCACTGTTTTGACCATGAGAACAGTAGTGGACACTCCACACCGCGTCTCAGTGAACTGAACGTGCACACGCGCCTCAGACACTCACCTGCTGCATCAGATCACCGCGCGTGTCCTGAGCCGCACCCCCACAGTCCCGTGCAGTTCAGTCGCTCAGTCGTGTCCGACTCTTTGCGACCCCATGGACCACAGCACGCCAGGCCTCCCTGTCCATCACCAACACCTGGAGTTTACTCAAACTCATGTCCATTGAGTCAGTGATGCCATCCAACCATCTCATCCTCTGTCATCCCCTTCTCCTCCTGCCCCCAATCCCTCCCAGCATCAGGGTCTTTTCCAATGAGTCAGCTCTTCGCATCAGGTGGCCAAAGTTTTGGAGTTTCAGCCTCAGCATCAGTCCTTCCAGTGAACACCCAGGACTGGTCTCCTTTAGGATGGACTGATTGGATCTCCTTGCAGTCCAAGAGACTCTCAAGAGTCTTCTCCAACACCACAGTTCAAAAGCATCAATTCTTCAGTGCTCAGCTTTCTTCACCATCCAAATCTCACATCTGCACATGACTACTGGAAAAACCATAGCCTTGACTAGACGGATGAAAGGTTGTTGCTGAACCATGAAAAGATGCCGGGATTCTTGGTCTCTGGAGGAGAAGAATTCAATCTGGGGCCACAGACGAGGCTTGATCGCTCAGAGCTTTTGTGTAATAAGGTTTTATTAAAGTATAAAGGAGACAGAGAAAGCTTCTGACATAGGCATCAGAAGGGGACAGAAAGAGTACCCCCTTGCTAGTGTTAGGAGTGGAGTTATATACTCTCTAATTAGTTATTACAGTGAATCAAAAGAATGTCTGAAGGTTGTAAAGACCTCACTAGACCTGCTCCCATAATTTACACCTTAAGATAACAGGATTAGCCAGAAGGTTTTTTTCAGAGACTGTCTTCAAGCAGGATACATTATTGTTATATAATCCTAAGGAATGTAGAGGGGAAAAAGATTTTCCTTTCTTCCTCCTTGAGAATTCCAGACTCCTCTCTCCTTGGGGACCCCTGGAATTCTTATCAATCTGCCTAGGAATTGACTCTCGCAGACCTTTGTTGGCAAAGTAATGTCTCTGCTTTTTAATATGCTGTCTAGGTTGGTCACAGCTTTCCTTCCCCCACATCTCAGTTCAAAGCTCTCGTCAGACCTCACACCCCTCCTCGTGCCCCTCACAGAAACTCACAAGCTTCAGTCCTTCCCCACCCGCTGCCACAGGAAGCTCTGGGTCTTTCTCAAGGTCGGGCACCATGTGCCACGCCTTGGGCCGTGTCTCTGCTTGGCATACGCAGCCCAGTGCAGCACGTGTATTCTGCTCTTGCCCTTTGTATCGCGTCACTGCAGAATGGCTGAGTGTCGCGCCCCAACCCTGCGTTCACCACACACCTTGTTTCTCCCGGTGCAGTGGTCCTCAGGAGCACGTCTGTCAGTTTATAGCACAGATGTTGGCGCCATGCCGGGACTGTCTGGAGTTACCCCACAGCTGTGTCCGGAGCTCCCGACACCTTGGACCTCTCAGAAACCCCCTTCCCAGCCCGGACATGTTCAGCGTCCTTGTTCTGCTCCTTCCCCCCCGACCCTGTCGCCCACGTCTCTTCCATTGGTTCCCTCTGCTTATTAATCTGCGCGGTTCTGGAGCGTTACCCTGATGTCTTCATTTATCTTTAAAATCCCCCCTCAGAGATGCGTTCATTTCAGCTGCTACCTCCGGGCAGAAAACTCCTGATTTTCCAGCCCCAGAACCAAGCTTTCCCAGTTTCCTGCTGCTGCTGCAGAACCTGAAAAGAGTCCTCCCAACACCCTCCCCCCTACAACCCCCGCCAGGTCACCACCAACTCCTGCAGCCAGCTGGGGCTGAACTCCACTTCCTGAGCATGAACTTCAGGGACGTGGAACTGCACCACTTTAAGAGCGCGTTGTAGGCCTGGAAGCGCTTTACAGCTGCTGGGCGCGGCCGGGTGACCGCCTGCAGGGTCGCCCTCTGGGTCTTCGCTCTTCCTTCTGGGCCCTGGGTGCGTCTGTTGCTGGCGCCGCCCTGTCCCTCCACAGCTCTCTCCAGCCCGCCTGTCTTTCCCACCGCCCCACCCCTTCCCTGCCCTTTGTTCACAGCCTGAAGTTCTACCTCGATCATAGCACATCTCAGCTTAGAATCATGATCCCATGTCCCTCCAGCCTGGCCCCTTTCTCGCCACGCCGCTTGCGTCCCTCTAAGGCAAGTAGAGTGTCTGCCGAGCCTGGTGATGCTGCAGGTGGGTCTCTGACCTGCCCACTCCCGTCATGCGCCCAGGGGCCCGTTTGCGGCAGCCTCCAGCCCTGTTCCTCTCTGCATCTCGGCTAACCATCCAGTAACACCTTCCATCTGCCAGAGTTCTTTCCCTTTCCTTTAAATTTTATTTTTTAATTGAAGTAGAGTTGACTTTTTTTTTTTTTTTTGCCTCTTCATACCGGCCGTGAGCAAGAATAGTGGAGTGGTTGCCATTTCCTTCTCCAGGGGACCACGTTTTGTCAGAACTCTTCAGCATGACCTGTCTGTCTTGGGTGGCCCTACACAGCATGGCCCATGGCTTCATTGAGTTACTCAAGCCCCTTTGACTCAATGGACATGAATATGAGCAAAGGTCAGGAGACAGGTTAGGACAGAGGAGCCTGGCCTGCTTCAGTCCGTGGGGTCGCAAAGAGTAGGACACAGCTTAGCAATGGAACAATAGCAACAGCATAGTTGATTTACAATGTTGTGTTAGTTTGAGGTGCTCAGCAAAGTGATCCAGTTATACATATATATATATATTCAGTTATACATTTATACACACTGTTTTAGATTCTCTTCCATTATAGGTTATTATAAGATGTTGAGTATAACTCCCTGTGCTACACAGTAGGTCCTTGATGGTTTTTTCTTTTATATATAATACTGTGTATGTGTTAATCTCAAATCCCTAATTTATCCTTCCCCACCCTTCCCCTTTGGTAACCGTAAGTTTGTTTTCCATGTCTGTGGGTCTATTTCTGTTGTGTATAGAAGTTCATTTGTATCATTTTTTTGATTCCACATATAAGTGATATCGTTTCATATTTGGCCTTGTCTGGCAGAGTTCCTTCTCTGGTTTTTCTGTTATAGAGGGTTTTTTCCCAATGGTTTTCTGTAATGTGCGTAGTGAAAACATGGAAGTCAAGTTTCATGGCGAAACTAGGGCAAGTCTCTTCAGAATCGGTTTGCTGTCTGGAAAGTGTTTTCGCAGTGAGCTCACTGGACGGGGCGATGAGCCGGGCCTTGAGTGGTCCCCCTGTGTGAGATGAGCCTGCCGCTGGGCAGAGAACCCACAGCCACATGAATTTTGTGCCCCGGCTCAAATGTGTGATTTTCATATTATTTTCAAGTATTAAAAAGCCACGTTGTAATTTCCAACAAGAACTTCATAAATGGTTTCTCTTTCATTAATTCAACCCCTTGATGTTTTGCTGTACTTAGAAGCTTTCGTGAAAGAACACGTTACCTCTGCATTTCAGTTTAGAAGTCCTGGGTTCCAGAGTTCCCTCATTTGACTTGAAAACTCTTTACCTGCACAGTAATATTTATTGGAAAGTGATAAAGACAAAAGTAGTGTTGTTAACTCAGAGAGGACATTACTTTCAAGAACACACACACACGCGGAAGCAGAAAGATTCCTGAGGGAGTTTCGTTCTCAGCAGTGGGCTGACTTGTCGGGCCGTGGAGCACAAGGGTGACGGTCCTCTCGTGACGCTGAGTGTAGAAACTGCCGCAGAGATAACCCAGGATGGGTGGGAAACACTGCTGTGGATCGAACTGGCTTGTCTTCTGCAGACCTTGGCCCTTGGTTCGTGCGTGCCGTGTGGTTAGCCGTCCCTGGGGTCCTGAGAGGGGGTCTGCTTGGTCCACGCCTCCCGGATCGTCCCTGAGCCGCTCCTGCCACTGGGGCGCCCTTTGTCCTCCGAGGGCAGCCTTGGGGCTCTGGGGTGTGGAGTGATGGGGCAGGGCGTGGATGGCGTATCTCTTGTACAAGCTCATTGACGAGTTTGCGAATGATGCCCAGCTGTTAACATTTGAGTCGGGGAGATACTTACCTGCTGTGTGTCACACAGTCACGGAGCCTGTGTCAAAGGAACCCCGCCCCCCCTCCCCCGCCCCGCCCTTTGCTGTCTGGCCATTCTCTTTCACAGCAGCCTTAGCCCTTCTCTGACTTCTCTGACTTTGTATCTTCACTGGAAACAGCTGCAGCGTCTGTGTCAGGGCGGGGCGGGTGCGGGAGGGCTCGAGAGGAAGCGTCTGCGATCTGAAACTGATGGACGGCTTGAGTGGAGGGGGACGTCTAGGACTCAGAAGATGTCAGCACTGTTGCCAAGAAGCTGCTGTCACCCAAGCACTTAACGTTACCAGCAAATTTCTTTTGTAATTACCAAAATCCGGGTCCCTGGGGGGGTGGGGTGAAAGGAGATTTGGTATCTTGTCTAAAATCTGACATAAAGTCCTCACCAAAAAACATAGATTTGCTTATTTTGAAAACAGAATGTTCTTATTTGATATGCGACTTGTAAACAGAAAATAAAGAAGTGGTCTACAGGAATACAGTAATATAAAATATATTAATTACTAATAGTTCTTCTTATACCATATCTTATACCATATCTGTAGAGACGTTTGTCTTACACTAACACGAGGAGCTAACTTTCAAAACATTTTTATGAAAGGCATTCCTGATTTATTCTCAATTTAATGTGAGGTTTAATTTTTACTCTGCCTTTAGTTGAAACTGCCTACTTTTCATCTGCTTAAGTCCTGTATTAAAACCTTATTTTGAAGTTGATTTATGAAGTGGGTTTCTGGGCTATGTTAAATCTATAGATTTTCCTAACACATTAGTTCCAGAAATTTAGGAGGTACTGGTAACTGGACACTAATGTGGAATCCACTGTGTTCAGTCCCTCGGTTGTGTCCGACTCTGTGACCCCATGGACCGTAGCCCCGCCAGGCTCCTCTGTCCACGGAACTCTCCAGGCAAGAAGACTGAAGTAGGTTACCCTTTCTTACTCCCAGGGATCTTCCCAATCTGGGAATCGAACTCACGTCTCTTGAGTCTCCTGCACTGGCAAGGGGAATTCTCTACCACTAGCGCCACCTGGGAAGCCCTTAACAACAGCAGTGTAGAAGCATCTTGTGCCTTGTAAACAATATGAGGTTCCATGTGGCAAGTCATTCGGGCTGGCAGCTGGATGTCTGATGTCTGCGCTGAGATTTAACACCTGTGCATTTAAGGAGTGTTGATGAATGTATTTGCATTAATGCAAATCATGGTTATAAAACCAGTCACTCTACCGGGCCTTGCATTATGGTGACATATTAATGTAATATATGCAGAGAAAATTAGATAACTGAAAGCAGTTTTTTCCTTCAACTCATGCCTTGATGTCATGCCCCATCTATCTGCTTTTGTCTAGCCGGAGACACTTATTCTGTTGATTTCACATTAAACATAAATGACTTCTGTTTTTTAATAATGAGTTGGTAAGTGGAGCCCAGAAAATTGTTTACCGTTGTCCTTAAGAAAATAGCTTCGAAAAGTGCTTTGTAGAAACGTTATTTAAACCACGCTCGTGGGCCCACGTCAGGACCGAGACGCTGTCCGTCCGTGTGTAGCCTGTCGGGAGCCCGAGCGTCCCCTGCCCCCGGCCGCTGTCCTGGTTGGAGTGCGCTCCCCTCTCGGGCAGCTCTGCTCGTGGTACCGTGGGCACCGTGGAGGCCCCGAGTCACGCGGGATACCTGTGCCCTGGTCCTTAGTTGCAGCCTTTGCCCGCACGCCAGGCCGTCTTGGGAAAGTGGCTTCAGTCTCGGGTCCTCCGAGTTCCCATCCGTGGAACCACCACCGCCCGCCTCCCGTGGGCCTGGCGAGATGGAGAGCGCCGGTAGGCCCCCGGGGCTGGGGAGGCGTGAACGCCCTCACTCTGACTCGCTGAGCGGGCACTCGGACCATCAGGAGTCGCCCCGCGCTGCAGCGTGGAGGACCCGGCGGAGGCTGGCCCTGCCTCGCGCTCAGGATGCCCCACGTGTCCCCTCCAGGCAGAGTTGTCAGCCAAGTGGGACCGAGACCTCGGCCTGCCGGGTGGGCAGGTGGGAAGGCCGGCCCGGCCCCAGGCCCTTCCGGAAGCCCAAGGCCCCAAGCGCTCCCTGGAAGGGCTCACCTCCCCCGCCCCCGCCCCCCCCCGGGGAGAAGGGACATAGATACCAGGAGCGTGCATGGACTCACGCCCTGGTCGGGGACTGTCAGCGTCATTATAAAGATATTCTGCAGCTGCAGAACGGGCCAGTCTGGCAGCTCCTCCTCCCCAGGGGGTGCTGAGTTCACTCCATGACACCGGGGGCAAGGGAGTCGCCCCCCGAGGCCTGGGGGTGTTTCTTCCCTCCCGTGTCTGGGCTCTGCTGACCGGTGACCCCATCTCCTGGGCTGGCCCCCTCGGAACCCCCGCTGCTCTGCGCCGCAGGTGGTGATGGACCTGCCCTGTCCCCTCCTGGTGCCTGCCTCCCTCCCCCAGGGAGTCGGCCGCCCCCGGGGTGTAGATGCTGCGTGTAGCTCAGGGGCCGCTCCGTCCCAGGTACTGGGAGGAGGACTTGGCGCTGAGCCGCCCCACGCCCTGCCCTGGCTCAGGGGTCTCGCTGTCAGCCTGGGAGCACGTGGGCGGCGGCCGGCGGGACCCCGGCTCCGGGCCTCCTGACCTTCATGCACGCTCAGCAGGGAGCTCAGGTCCCCCGCACACAGAGCTTCCGGGCCGGATCATCCCCAGGGCAGAGGAGGGGTCACAGACCCCAGGGCAGGGTGGTGTCTGTCTCCAGCTCCTAGAAGTGGAACGGGTGCTTCTGAAGCCCTGTTGTGTCTTTTGCACTTAAAAGGTGCAGCACCTTTGGCAATACCTGAAACTGGAAGACACTTCTAAGAATAATAATGTGACCTGTTGTTGCTCTGAGCCTTGTCACAGCAGGCGTTTCATACCAAGCTAGTATCAGCGAGCACAGGACAAGAAGGCCCGCCCCCAGAGGTGCCTGGCCCCCAGGTGGGTGGGGAGCCCCCTGGGACATTGCTCTCGGCAGGCTCCAGCCACAAGCCTCCCCTCCTCTGATCCCCGCACTGTTGTGAACCCTCATCAAGCCTTTCATTAAACTCAGCTTGCAGGTGGGAAATACATCGTCGCTCACCACATTTACATCTTGCGCTCGATGCCGAAGCTGAGGAACCCACATGAACCTGTGCCTGTCCTGCACCCCTGCTCCCCCAGTGCGGACCTCTGGTGACCGCCTTCCCCCACAGGTTGTCTGGAACCCCGATCTTCCCTCGGGGCTGTCACCGCTCCTGCATTGCCCACTTGTCTCAGGACCGGCTGCCTTTCGTTGCTTTTCCCCCTTGGTTTGAATGATGGGGGCATGATTGGCCAGTTCTTTGACGCTGAGCTGTGACAGCCAGCATCCTTGCTGGAAGGCGTCCTGGCTGCTTGGTGTCTCTTATTTGGCTCGACATCAAAGCTGAGAAAGGTTGCTGATGACGGTATGAACCTTTTCAGTATGCAAACTATGGAATGGTACGAGTGACTTTCCATCAGCATCGCCGAGTTCTGAACTATTCGTTTTTGTCACTGCCTGTTCCGTATGTCACGCGATAGAGTAGAATACTTTACAGGAATGACTCAGACCTTGAAGAGTGAATGTGGAAAGACTGAATTCCTAAGCGGGAGGCCTGCACGGGGCTGCAGACTTCCTGCAGACAGCGACCGAGTCCTTTAGGTCACCGGCCCCAGTGTGCGCCCTCATAGGAAGCCTCACAGACAATGAAGGAAGGCCTGAGTGAACACCTGCTTCGGCCTTCAAACTTCACAGTGTTTACTGTCATTTTCTTACAACAGTGGACGTTGATAAATGCTGTGTGACTCACTTTAAGAATCTGGTGTACTTCTTAAGAGGCGTGTTGATTATGCTTTATTTAAATAAGTACAACTAATAAAATATGGTGCTCTTCAAGTTATATAAATAATCCAACCTACATACATTTAGTTTCCATAAAATAATTACTGTGACAGCCAGTGATAAGTACTATAAAGAAAAACTAGGCAGAATTTAAGGAATGGAAAATGATGGAGTGGTGTTTGTTATATAAAGTAAAATGGTCATGCAACAGAGATGAGTAATATTATCATGTGAAATATTTGGACGTTTAAATACAAAAAGCTAATGATCAACAGGGACCTACTATAAAGCACAGAGAAGCCTACTCAGTATTCTGTAATAACATGTAGAAGAAAAGAATCAGAAGAAGAATGGATATATGTATAACCGAACCACTTAGCTGCAGACCTGAAACTAATACAGCATTGTAATCAGCTGTACTCCAATATTAAAATTAAATTTAAAAACATAAATACAAAAAGCGAGAGTCTACCCTTATGGCGAGGATCATAATTGTACCCGTTTGAATCATGAGAACTGAATCTGGCCATCCCATTTTCAGAGCAATTTCAGAGCCAAAAAGTTTACTTCAGACAGATCTTTTCCCAACACTTTGGTGAGTAAAATAATGGGTCACCTGTACCCTGTTCCTTTTGCTTAATTCAGGCATAGCTCCTAAAACAAGCACAAGCAGTCTGGAACAAGAACTCAACGCTGGATTTTTAAAATTAGTGATAGGCACGCTGAAAACACTGGTTTGGGTGATAGCGTTTGTGATGCATCACATAAAGGCTGTTTTTGATCCTCATTGGAAGTTTTAAACTCATTCTCAAACAGAGGCATCTTGGGTGAAGAGAGTGAGGCGTTTGGGTGCTGCAGCTTTCCATAAGGTGATGGAAGAGGTGGTGTTTAGAATGAAGAACGGATCGGAGGTGCACCCATGTTCACTTCTATCGTCATACTGAAAGGGACTTTGGTGCTGGCTCGAGGGTCACGTCCAGTGTGGCCACCTTGGGGAGACACTCCTCGAAGTCTGGTCTGAGGGCTTGTGTAGGGAGGCGTGGCTTGACCACTTTCCCCGTGAACCTGAGCAGGACGTCAGGTGGGGGGTTGTGTGGCCGGGGGAGGGCCGGGCCCCAGCAGGGACCCTCCTGCGTCCAGCTGTCCGTGTGACCGCCTGTCCGGGTGTTTCCCTTGCAGATGATCCAGTCCCTCAAGGCAGTGATCGAGAACGCAGACGCCGTGTATGAAAAGATTGTACACTGCCAGAAGGCAGGTGAGTGAGAATCTGTTTCTTTCGTTTAAAGTTTTTGTAGCATCATCTATTTTACCCCTAAGCCATTTCATCTTTTTGATACTATATTTAAAAGAAATCAGATATAAAAAGTGTTTTTTCATGGCTAAAGAAAATACTAATTCCTTGGTTCTCAAGGAATTCCTTGGTTCCTTGGTTCTGCATAACAGACTTACATGGAATGTGTGTGGGGGTGGAGCGTGGGGGGAGCATTTAAAACATATTGACATGGTCTGGGGCATGGCTTAAGGGTCCATAACCGTTAAAGGTTCCCAAGCATTCCTAACCTGCAGCTCAGATTGAGACCCCGAGCGTTCATCTGTTCCTCCTGCGTGTTCCCTGAGCGGCCACCCCCATGAGCCATGACTTCATAGCAGACGCAGGACAGGGGAGACTCCTGAGCAGGGAGTTACCCAGTTACCGCCTCTTGAAACTGTTAATGCACCGGCATTTCCACATGCTGATGGATTCTTCCATTTCACAACCAAATGTTACGCTGGATTATAAAATTCTGCTTACATAAACAACCATCTCATTAGTTTTAGCTATGATAAAACCCAAAAGGTCAAGTGTTCTGCATTAGTATACGAATAGGCAAAATGGACTTCTTTCAATTTTCAAATTTTAAGTGTCAATATGGAGAGTATTCATAATTCATAAATAAGGAAACTGTCCTTAATTTCATGGGGGTTTTAGTTGCTGTTCTTTCAAATCAAGAGACCGTGACTATTACCTGGCCTTAAAAAAAAGTCATCTCTTATCTCAGAAATGAACTCGTTTATAATAGATTAAAGGCAAAGATACGTGGAACAATTTCTCTTTTGGTGTTTTTGAAGAATATGCACATTAGACAAAAGTCCTCAACTTGTTAGCAAAGTATTGTTATATTAGCAAAGTAGTCTTTCTACATCTAGTCCTTTGTGAAACACAACCACAACTAGAGCAAGTAACAACAATTACCATATAATAATTACCATTTTTATCATGTTACTACCCTCCATAAAAATCATCAAATCTAAAGTTCTGACCAAACTTCTAAGTTCCTATGCATGGTCATTGCTGACTGGCCCACTTACTTTGCCAATATTATATATAAAAATTATTAATTCAATCATCTGTTCATCTAATAAATATGTTTTGAACTTGTACTGTGCATAGGGTACTTGTAAGACCTATTACATACCAAAATATTAAAAAATAGGCAAGATTTTTGTTTTCTAGAACCTTCAGATCAAACAGGAAGTATGCAAGTAAGCACGCACAGTCAAACAGATACAGTCCTTGGCGTGTGTGACTTGGGGCCCTGGACTTGGCTGGGGTGGCTGTGGGTATTAGTGGAATACCCACTAATGGAAAATGATGGAGTGGTGTTTGTTATATAAAGTAAAATGGTCATGCAACAGAGATGAGTAATATTAGTGGAATACTAATACACCAGGGTATTAGTGACCCTGGTGTATTAGTGGAAGGGGAGACACTGAGCTTTCAGTGGCGGTCACGGTGGCTGAGTGCGGAGGACCACTGAGCGCAGGCCCTGTTGGAAGGAGCAGGTCCGGGGTCGTTGGTCCAGCTGGGCTCTGTCGCCTCCCCTCCACTGTGTTTCCACGCAGACTCCAAGAGGCAGGGCCTCTGCTCCCTCCTGTCAGCCTGTCCCCGTCTCCCTGGAGAGCTTTCCTGATTCCAGGGCTTGGGTCATGGACCTGTTTCGTTCAGCCCCTCAGACGTGTCTGGTTCGGCCGACGAGCTTCTTGAGTCACTGCGTCTTCTGCTAACGTGTCCTGTCTTCCGAACGGGGCGGTGACCTCCTGCGCGCCAGGTTTGCAGGCCGGGTGACTCTCTGTTTCACCCATGACATCTAATATCTGTGCGGCAGAGTCGCTCAGAGAGAAACTGGCTAAATGTGACTTGGCTTTTATGAAGTATTGGATTCTATAAAATGCATGTGCTGCTATGAGAGTTGTAGACTGTTAGCATCTAAAACTGCATTTACTGGGGAAAAAGGAGCTGGTTATTCATTTAACAATTTGAGTTATTGGCATTTCTTTGCAGCTTTGTTGGCTTATGACATTTGATGATGTCTGGCATCGTGCAGCTTTATATCGTTTTTCTGTTTGATTTCAGTAAGGGATATATTTGCTCGTATTTAAAAAGCTGAGGAGTCTTGCCTGTTGAGGGTTTTGCTTTGGGTGGGGGTGCAGATAACCACTGTAATGTTCTGAGCTGCTCTGGGTTGAAAGCCCTTCAGAGTCACGTCCGATCGTCACTCGGTTTCACAATTACTGCCGGCCGCCTACACAGCCCTTCTGTTATCCCAAGTGCTTATTTTAGAGCCTCGGAAGCTTTGTTTCTCGTGTTTATAGTTATCGTAAGGCAGATCATTCTTAGTCATCTGAAGAGTTGCTAGTCAGTATTGGGCTCAAAAACATTTGCATAAGATTTTACTTTTGGTAAGTAATTATTCTTCTGCTTGCAGAGCTTTAATCTTGCAATGAGAAACAGAAGAAACAGGTCCCCAAAGTGCTAGAAGGGAGGATTGTTCTAGAAGTATTCCAGACTTTTAAACACAGATTTCTATTCTTACTATATAAACCTTCGTGTAAATATGTAAGTGAGAATAAAGAGTTGCACACCCACCTCTCATTCCATGTTAAAAACTGCACCCAGTTTGGACAGGTTCAGACTCCCCACTGTGTAACTGATGTTTCGGAGCTAGAAATGTCTCTCCTGATGCCGTCGTTGGGAATAGGGACTGAGGCCGAGGAACCGTGGGAAGGGAAGACCTGCAGCCAGCATTGGGCCGGAGACCTGCATGCCAAGCAGTGACCCAGAGGAGCCAAGGGAGCTGGTGGGGACAGCCAGGCGGCGACCACCAGGGCTCCTGAAGAGCCCGCTCTTCAAGGAAGAGAGTATGGCAGCGAGGACGTTTAGAGGATTTAAAGTGAAAGTGAAGTCGCTCAGTCGTGTCTGACTCTTTGCGACCTCATGGACTATAGCCTACCAGGCTCCTCCATCCATGGAATTCTCCAGGCAAGAGTCCTGGAGTGGGTTGCCATTTCCTTCTCCAGAGGATCTTCCCCAACCAGCGATCGAACCTGGGTCTCTTGCATTGCAAGCAGATGCTTTTACCACCTGAACCACGAGGATTAAAAAGAAATCTTAATAAGAAAACTATGTTCCTAAGAATGTGGAAGATCCAGTGAAGAGGCAAAGAGTGAGTGTGAAAGTCGCTCAGTTGTGTCTGATTCTTTGTGACCCCATCGACTGTACAGTCCCTGGAATTCTCCAGGCCAGAGTACTGAAGTGGGTATCCTTTCCCTTCTCCAGGGGATCTTCTCAACCCAGGGATCGAACCCAGGTCTCCCGCATTGCAGGTAGATTCTCTACCAGCTGAGCCACCAGGGAAGCCCAAAAATCCTGGGGTGGGTAGCCTATCCCTTCTCCAGTGGAGGCAAAGAGGACAATGCACCTGCTAAAAGATGCACCTGGGATGAAGGATGCAGGAAGTGAGAAGGCAGGCGTCAAGTGTAGCCATGAAACCCTTGACCCTAGAAAGCGGGGAGAAGCGCCCTTCTGAGATAATGCAGAGCTGCACTATGTAGGTGCCTTGTGGAGGGGAGGGGTGTCTTCCCCTGAAAAGGGGGGACACCAGCCCTGGGGAGGGCCAGAAGGAGGGGCCAGGGCAGGCAGGATGTGGAGCGTTTTCTCAGAGCCAGAGGCACCAGCAGCAGAGGCTGACTGAACGTTTGAATCACGGGGAGGGATGTGGGCTGTGTGAGTCCTGGCCGCCATGGAGTGCAGGACGGGTCTGAGTTGAGTAACAGCACACATCCTCCTCGTCTAGCAAGGGCTGTTCTCCCAGGAAGCAGCCAAGTGGGGGGTGTGGGTTAGGGACAAGCCTCCAGAGGGGACAGCGCTGTCAGAGTCCCCCAAGGTCTTTCTAAAAGCCTGTAAAAGCTGACAAAAGATTGACCAGACTCTTCCAGGAGAAACATCTTTTCCTCTTTCTAATATCTAGCTCTTTCTCTCCTTCAGTGGCTCCAAACCTGGCAGCCTGTGTTTGAATTTTAATTTTCTGTTTAGTCAGTTGAATCGATCTGTTTCATTAAAAAAATAGGAAGATGATCTAGAAGGAAGCCCAGCCTGCTCTGCTTCAGTGCACTGGATGTTTTTATCGGGTGAATTTAAATGGAAAATCATTTGTTCTCTGGAAAGAAAAAAGAAATCAATGACAAACTTCCTGTTCAGGATGGTGAATTAACACATGTGTTTAATCTCTGCCCCATTCTGAGCCTCATTAAAATGACAGTAGGGTTTTCTTTCTTTTCTTTTTTTAAAAAAACTTATAAGGACAAAGAAAAGGGGGGCAACAAAATTTTGGAAACTGAAAACCAGAGAACTGGCTCAGCTGAGCCTCCCCGAGAAAGCTGAGCCTGAAGCTGGTGGTGGCAGGGGGAGCCAGCCTGCAGTGTGGCTTCCGTGCCTTTGTGAGTTGGGAACGAGGTGGGGATAAGAGAGGACAGTTGTTGGAAAGCTGGATCCAGAAGCGATTAGATCCCAGTTGGCGGGGACGCCCCGTGTCCTGTCCACCCTGACGGTAGGGGAGGCTGAAAACAGCCAAATTCTCCTCCTTCATCTGAGCAGGTGGTGATGCCTGCTTCTCCCAGGCATTAATAGGTGATGCTTGGGAGAAAAGTCTCAACAGCATAAGCATGTTGCTTAGAATTACAGGGGGACTGCCCTCCTGTTCTGGTGGTTAAGGGTCCACCTGCCGGCGCAGGGGACTCGGGTTCAGCCCCTGGTCTGGGATGACTCCACGTGCCCCCGGGCAGCTAAGCCCACGGGCCACGACTGTGGGCATGTGGCAGAACTGTGAGTGTGTGTGCGCGCCCCGGAGCCCGAGAGCCACGCTCCTGAGGCCACGGCCCGCGCGCTCCAGGACACCAGAGGCCCCGGCAATGAGGAGCCACACACCGCCAACAGAGAGAGGTCCCCGCTCGTGCAGCTCGAGAAAAGCGTCATCACAATGAAGATCCAGCACAGCCAAAAATAAATGAACAAAATTAAAAAGAAGAAACATGGGCCTAAGCGCTCCAAAAGGACGCTCACTCAGCTAAAGGGGCTGAACGTGACTTCGTCTGGAGAGGGGACGGGGGACCACCCTCTGCTCTTTAAACAGCATGCGTGCATATGTCTAACAAGCATTAAGTCACTACTCAGGTTTAATTGAGTTTGCTAAATCTACGAAGGAGGAAAGGAGAGCGGGAGGGGCGGGAGCTGTGGCCAGAGTCCCTGACCTCGGTGGTCCTGGAACAGGCGTGGCCACCCCCCAGGCTTGGGAACGGGGGTGAGGCAGGCTTTGCCCCCGGGAAGCCCAGTGCAGAGGTGGGGTCCGCGCCTGCTGGGCAAGAGCCTGGCTCCTCGTCTGGTGGGACAGTCAGTTCCCTGCTGCCTGGGGATGTCTGTCAGGAAGAGGGCGACAGAGCTCCAAGTGAAAGAAAGCCCGGGACCCGCCCTCCCCCCGACCTGTTCAGGGGGTCCTCTGCTGGCAGGGGTGCAGTCACACGGAGTACAGTGGAGCGGAAGGCAGCTCGGAAGTAACAGAAGCTTTCTTCACCCTTCATTTCCATCCATTTAATGGACATTTTCCTGTAATGGGTTCTGCACCATCCCTGCTTCCTTAAATGTGGCTCCCAAAAGTCATCTGAACTTTTGATGACCCAGGGTCATCTTGAGAAGCATCTATTATTTGCAGTGGCTGATGCAGCCGTATCCCCAAGAGCCTTAAGTTCTGGGGGGGAGCCCTTAACCTGCGTGCTGGGGCTTCCCGCTGTGCCTGTTAGGACCCCATTCCCAGGGGTCCTGGCTCAGTTCCAGCTTTCCTCCCGCCTTCGCTCCCCACTGCTCCTGTAACTCCCGCTGCGTCTCCCCCGGCCCGCCTGACTCTTGTGCTCTTCCTGATTTGCCGCCTCTGCCCTGCTGGCCTCTCTCCTGTGGCCTGTGATAGATCCGTCTTACCTCGAGGCAGAGAGCACCCGACTGCACGGTCTGGGGTGAGCAGGCAGGACGCCCGGCAGACCCCCGTGAGCAGGACGGGGTTGCTCAGAGCCCTCTGTTGATCTGCAGACTCCTTGGAGTTCAGTGTGCTCGTAGGAGCCGGGGTTTCCGGAGAAGTGACCGGTCACCGTCCATCATTTGCTCTGCTCACATCCTTGGCTCACCCAACACAGCACGCGTACAATCGTCTGTACAGGTCATCCTGGAAACTTCACGGGTGTTCTGTTAACAGGGTCCCATAAGGGAAGCCCAGGAGCCTGGGACTCCCGTCTCAGTCTGTGTCAGGCGGTTTCCTAGCCCTGGTTCACGGGGAGTGGGAGGGTGGTCCCTGGGGAGCGGGAGGCCCGGGTCCTGGGCCCATGTGCCGTGTCCTGCTGTGTGCTGCGGGCTCAGTCACTCAACTTCTCTGGCTCCCTTTCCTCCTCCTAAGTGACAGTCTGCTTCCCTGGTGGCCCCAGGGCTTCTGAGATGCAGCGACCTCAGGTCAGTTGTGGAATGCCCTGATCACAGGCACTTAGGGGAGGAGACCGACAGGTGAGCCCCGCTGGGACACAGCTACATGACTGCAGCCCATTGGCGTGCTTCCAGGGGCAGCGCGTGCCTGACTCGGAAGGCGCAGAGTGAGCACTCCGAAGGTGAGGCACGGAAACCCTTAATGCCTAGCAGCCTTCCTCTCCTGCAGGAAGATGCTGTCCAAGCACTTTAATTAACTGGCAGTCGGTGGCTTCCCTGCTGGCTTAGCTGGTAAAGAATCCACCGCAATGTGGGACACCTGGGTTCCATCTCTGGGTCGGGAAGGTCCCCTGGAGAAGGGAAGGCTACCCACTCCAGTATTCTGGCCTGGAGAATTCCTTGGACTGTATAGTCCATGGGTTGGAAAAGAGTTGGACACAACTGAGCGACCTTCACTTCACAGTGAAACCACAGGCGCCAAGAAGTCGTGAGGACTCTGGGAGCCCAGAGCTCAGCCTGCAGTTGAGCCGGGAGGATGGCTCCTCTGGGAGCAAGGCTGATGGACGGGGAAATCCAGGGTGACTCTATCTGCAGGGGCAGTCGGGCCCAGGTCAGCAGAGGCCGAGACGCTGACGGGTGTGGGAGCGACAGGCCGGAGGAGACACCAATCTAGAAGGTTTAACCGAACGTCCACATACACGAAGCACCCTGATGGGCTGTACCGCATGGGAAGAGTTCTTATGGCAATGGCGAGGAGCACAGTGCAAAAAAACCAGAAACTGAGAAAAAACGCCGGCGAAACGTTACCCAGAGGCTGAAGTCTCTGATACACGAGGAACTCCTAAAGTCTGTCAGAAAAAGGCCAGCAATCACGATGTTTGTGTTCTCTGCAAAGAACAGGAATTCAGAAGACTCTAGAATGAAATGAAGATGTCCAGGCGCACCCGTAAACCATGAACACATGTGGCCGGCGGATGGACAGTTTGGAACACAGCGTCTAAACCCGGCCTTCTCAAAGCGGAAGTCGAGTAGTTGGCGATGGAAAATAAAGAAGCAGAGTAAATACAAGGCTCACAGTGTCCTGCAGTGATGAGTGTTCTGGGATCAGTGAGGCCAGAGGCACAGGGCGGGCCAGGCGGGGTTGGGGGCGGATGGCTCCTTTCAATCAGGTGGTCAGCCCAGACCTCAGGGAAGCAGTGAGCTCAGTGCAGGCCTGACTGCAGGTGGCGAGCAAGCGTTTCAAGCCTCTGGAAGGGGATTGCTTCAGGCAGAGGGGCTGTGAGCCGGGCCGGGGTGGCAGGACCAGGCTGCACTGGCCAGGCTGGTGTCGGGAGGCCGGCCCTGCTCTCAGAGAGGGTGCACCTCCTTGGTCAGGGAGGAGGCGTGGCCGCATCAGACACGTGGGGCGCGGGGAGGGGGTGATGCAGACGCCGGAGGGCCCCCTGGGAGGCTCTTTACCCACCCAGTCCCCCAGACCAGCACTGCGGTTTGACCTGGAGTGGTTGGGGCGATGCTGATGAAGAACGCTCACATGCTGGATACTCTGACGGTCACGCTCACAGGATTTTTTCATGGATCGGACGCAGGGCAGCAGGAAGGGAGGAGGGTGGGCCTAAAGGGTTCTTGGCTGGGTTCTCTTTACCAAGACGGGGAGGACCCTGGGGTAGAGGGCTGGAGGGGGGCGATCAGAGGTTTTAGGCGTGTCAAACTTAACAGGCCTGGTTGACTTCCAAGTCTAAACGTTGGAGAGCGGTCCTGAGTGGATGCAATGAATTTGGAAATCATAAGCGCAGAGGTGGTCTTCCAAGCTAGGAGACCAAGCTCATCGGAGAAGGGACGGTGAAAAGAGGACAGAGCCCCGGTCCTGAGCATGTGGATGTCGGAGACACAGGAGAGCAAGTGTGGGGCATCAGGGCACAGTCAGACGGGGACAGGAGGGCACTGAGCTTCCAGAGGATGAGCTGTTTCAGGGAGACGCCCGTGTTCCTGGCTCAGTGCCAGTCACATCAGAGACCTGAGTCCCAGAACACATAGATCACGACTGAGGGTGGGGCGCCCGGGCCGCTGAGAACTCTCCCGTGGTTAGGGGTGTGATCCCGTCCACACCGATGAGAGCCACCTGGCAGTACATTTCAGAATTACAAACCACGCACACTTTGAGCCAGCAGCTCTTGTTCAGTTTATGCTGTGGAGTTGGTCACATATTTGAGGAAGTACACATGTATAGAGTTTCCTTTGTAACATCGAGAACAGCCTCAACGTTACAACCTAAGTGTTCAGTAGGAGGGTTCTTGTTAAATACATTCGGACAGATCCATGTGATGAGACATTATGCACCCACTTCAAAAAAGTCGTATGTGTATATTTACCTGCATATTTATGTGTGTGTATGCACACACACACCATGTATACACATATATTAGGAAGATGCTATATATACATAAAGGTTTAAAAAAAGCATCAATATATGCGTATGTGTGTATAAATGTACATAGTTTTAAAAGGCAAGGCAGACCGTGTGTGCTATTTGCTGCTGCTGGCGGTGTGGTGGTTTAGTCGCTAAGTCGTGTCCGACTATTGCGACCCCGTGGACTGTAGACCGTCAGGCTCCTCTGTCCATGGGATTCTCCAGGCAAGGATGCTGGAGTGGGCTGGTGCCCTTTGCTAAGGTGTTTTAAAGGGGGGAGCTGGGAGACTGGAGCCCCGAGCGCTGCAGACGGCCCCACCCTCTGGACGAGGCCGTGGGAGACACTCCCGGGTTGTCCAGGGGAGGCGACAAGGAGGCCGGGGACACTCCATGTACCAGTCTATGCTTTTTAAATTATTGCGTCATGTGACTTTTATCTGGTCAAACATAAGAGGGGGAGAAGGAAAGGGAGCGGTGGCAGGGTGGGGTCCCCAGGGGCTCGTGTGGGCCTCCCACCCTGGTGGGGGGTGGGGGGGCTTCCCAGGGCATCCAGGCACGGGGTCCCCGGTGGGGAGGCTCATCTTGGGGGGTCACCGTGGGGAGGGGCCGTCTGGAGGGGCTGCCGTTTGCTCCTCCTCTGAGCCCCTGGCCAAGGTTTAGAGGGCGGCGTGGGGAGGGGCCCCACGGAGGGCTAGAGGGTCAGAGTGATGCCCGCGCCGCCGCACCTGGACCACCGCCCCCCCGGAGCCCTGGCTGCCGCATCCGCTCAGGAATCACCGAGTCCGGCGTCTCCACGCCTCTGTGGCGCCGCGCACGCTGGATGCACCCCGCTTAAGACCCCGGGGCTGGGGGCGCAGGGCGTGGGTTACAAAGACCGCACATCTGAGCAGGTTCTGCATGTGAATCAGGCGGAAAAAGTGATCCCTATTTTGTTCCCAGGGTACTTTGACATTGTGCCCCGAAATCACGTGGTACCTTTAAAACGTGATAAAATGAGGTGCCCGACAGTCTCGTGTTACATGGAATTCCATCTTCCAGGAAGTAGCTCACTGTACCTCATTTGGGAAATTTGAAACGTTAAAGTGATCGATGCATATCTCCCTACCCTACAATCCTGGCTTTTGTTTTCAGCACACACAAAAATATTTCTGCATTGGACCTGTGGGTGATAAAAGAGCTTTTTAGGACAGCAAAGTAAAGTTTTAGGTGAAAAAGTAATCTTTCAGTGTATACATTTGAGATCAATATGTCTGTTGTATTTTTTTAAAATTATAGTTGCTTCTGAAAATTATGAGCCATGCACTACATGGTATATTTTAGATTCAGATCATTTAGATTGGTATAGAAATTCTATCCAGAATGTTTGAAAGGTCATCTGCTTCATATTTGGCATGAATAAATGCCATTTGTTTTCTGCAAAGAGGAAATGCGGGCATGTTTCTGCCTGAGCCTCCCTTTCCTTCAAAGCAAAGCCTATTCTTCATATCTTAGGGTTGTATGTATCATGTATTTTACACTTTTTATTTTTATGACTGCTTGGTTTCCATCTAGGTTTATCCATGATGGGAAGCAGGAAACTTGATAGGAGTGGAAATTTCTCTTCACTCCATTATATGCAGTTGCACTCATATTCTTGGCTAAAGTAATTATGTATCATCTCAGAAGATTTACACTTCTTTATTAATTTTTTGAAAACATGATAATCTATCAGCATTGCATTTCATCTCTTGTCATTAAGCTTTAAGCCCCTCAAAACCAAAATATTTAAATTACAGTGTTTTGAAAGAATAATTGGCAAATTATGTGAAACTAACACCTCCTTCTATAAAAAAAACCTGAGCTGTTTAAATTTTTGAGAGATGATGTGAAAGAAGTAACAAATTTCCAAAATATGGTTTTATACATAAAAATCTATCTATCTTTGCATGGCCATACCAATTTTTAAAATTTAACATTGCAGCTATAATTGGGAAGGTCCCCCGTGGGCCGAGTGAGTGATCTCCTGTTTCATTCACATGGCCTGTGTGCTCCATTCCCTACAGAGCAGAATGAACTGGATTCTTGCAGGATCACTGCCTTTCCATCTGCTTTCTTTCTGCTGTTTGATGCTCCCCTGGTGGTTCAGGGGTAAAGAGTCCGCCTGCAGTGCAGGAGACACAGGTTCAAGCCTTGGTTGGGAAGATTCCCTGGAGAAGGGAGTGGCAACCCGCTCCAGTGTTCTTGCCTGGAGAATCCCATGGACAGAGGGGCCTGGGGGGCTACAGTCCATGTGATCCCAAGAGTCAGACACGACTGAGTGACTAAATCGCTACTACCGCTGCTGTTTGATGACCTGTTCTCAAGTTCATTACCACAAAGGAACATGAGCAGGTTTTCTTCTTGGTTAACATCCTTGAAGAAAAGTAACCCATGGGTTTCTTCTAGGAACCCCAACAAACTTGGGGTCACGGAGTCAGAGGAACCTAACCATAGCGTCTCTGGCACAGAACAGCCGAGGCTCAAAGACAGTCCTCTTGACAAAAGAACTGTCACAGCAGGCCCTGCTGGGTCTTTGCTGGGGATGTGGCTATTCTCTGCGTTTTGGACTTTTACCCGTTTTAGTCCATGTTCCCAAGCACGTCGTTGCATTTGTGTAATATGCCCACAGCCCTCAGACTTCCATGCATTTGAACATACTGTATGTTTTGACTGTTAAATGATGTAGCATGTTGAAATTGTATCACATCATGTTTATCAGAAGACTGTTTACGTAGTTAGTATTGGTGTTCACGTGAAGTGTGCTCAGACTAAACAGAGATTTCCATTTCTTTGACCAGAATTAGCTGTTGTCTCTTGTCTTACCTGCGGGGCAACGTTGAAGTAGAATCAAGGAATCCTGATTCCTTCGCCAGCCTTGTTGAATGGTTGTCCCAAATGTGACCTTCTGCCTTTAAGGAAAACATGGGCAAGAAGAACATGCTTCATCTGATGCCCTTATACTGCCATTTCGTTCAGATCAGACTAGGAAATGGGGCAGAGACATAGGAAACAGATACAGTTGTTAAACAACCAAGCCAGGCAAACAGCTCCCCGTGGCTCTAAAATGCTCAAATTTATGATGAAGATGTGTGGGCATTGTATTTGGAAAATACTTGCTGGGAAATAGAACTTACTCCTGCAAGAAAAACAGCATCTCTTCTTCCTCCCTCAGCATTGTTGGCCTGGTTTCTGTTTTGAGACCTGCATACCGGTCCACGGTGGGAAGCCCGCTTGCCTCTGCTGCTCCCCAAGGCCACCAGGCCATGAAAGCTAAGAACGACCTTCTTTCTATAAGAATATGAGATGGCTTTGGGCTTAAATCTGCTTAGAAACGTTGAAATACTGATTTTGCCGATGGTCGTCACAAAGAAATCTTTAATGAAATTCTACCTATTTTCAGAAGAAGGGAGGCTTTTCTTAACTAGGATTCATTGATAATAGACACGTGTTTTGACGTCAGGAAGCCCCCAGTGTCAGCCCCTTCCATCACAGGCGGAGCAGAGGTTGCACGAAAGCTGTCTTGGTCTTTGTCTCCCCACGGCACCAAGGGGAGCTGCAGCCATGGTCCTCTACCAGGCAAGGAGAGACTGGTTTGGGTGGTTTTGCTGCCCGTCTTCTTATCCTCCTTAGACCCGTAAAGGCTCCACTTAACAGCATTATTACAAGGCTGCCTGCCTGTGAGGGCTGCTTCGGGGCCCCACACCTGTGTAGACAGACCGTCCCTTCCCAGGGTGCAGGGCCTGTCACCCCACAGTGCCAGCAGCCTGGACAGACAAAAGGCACGCTGACAGTTGGTACGCTAGGGGCATGCAGAAACCCACACTTCGTGTCAGTACAGGGGGCTGCGTGCCTGCCCGTGGAGTGGATGGTGTGGTTCGTAAGAAGGCGGGTGCAGAACTAAGCTCCCTCAACTGGCCCAACGACCAGCACACAGGACTTGTTCTTGAAGAAGTAAGGGGGCCCAGGCGCCCTGAAACCCAGCTCATGCCCCAAAGCCCACAGCTGAGCGTCCTGGCTGCTCCCAGGCCCTGTCTTACAGGTCGCCTTTCTTTCATCAGAGTTCAGCATTCTTGTTACTCCACTGAGGACATGGTCAGAACTCCCTTTCTGCCTTGTTATGTAACGAAACTGCTAATGATTTCACGACCAGAATGAGGGCAGTCAGCTGCCAGAGGTGCCATTCACTCTCATTTTCTGTCTAGTCACTAGTGAAAATGCAGACTGGACGTCCTCAACTTTTCAGAAATTTAAGCTTTTCTGGTTGATTATTTTTTTAAATATTGAAAGATGAAACCATCTTTACATTGCCAGTTGCTTGTAATTTATTTTGTAAAGTCTCACATTGTAGTATGCACTCCTTGTATGAATCTTCCTAACATACTATGTTTTCCTCATGCAAAAATCCTAATTTGCAGCTGCACCTACTGAGTTTATTTTGGCATTGATTTTAAAAAAGCAGAAGTTATGCCTTCTCATGTCATTATTTTAATGCTCTTGCCCTCTTTACTACACTAATGCCTCTAAACTCAGCCATTGTATTCCAAAGCAAAGTTATGCAGATTTCTGCATAAAAGGATTGTCAGATAATATAGGCACTAGTTCCCTTACCCGGGCTTGCTTCCCATGCTTCTAGAAGTCTGCAGTTTTTTACAGTGTTCAGCATGTTTAAGTAATGGGTCTTCGTGGGGCTTAACACAGCCGATGGTTAAATGACCTGTACATGGTGTGTGATCAGTATTATTGCCTGCCCAATTAGTGTTAATACTTCAAGCATCAAAAATTACTGTCATTATCCAAATTGATGAGACCTTTTGTACCTCAGTATTATGAATATTGACTACCGAAATAGAGAACTATTATGAAAAGTCCACTTGTTAAAGAAATCCTAGATAATAGTTCAGTTTTACCTCTTCACATAAATATTCCTGCTTCATATTGGAGTTCTTTTTTACATACAAAAAAATGAAACTAGAAAACATTTAAAAAATCTTGTTCAATATAAAATAATTTGGAAATAAATATTTATGTAAGCTGGGCCAGTCATTTAAAAAAAATAGGATCTTGACTCTCGTGTGTCTGTCTGTCTCTCCGCTTACTCCTAACCCCACTGCCTTCAAACTATGACTAAAGAACAAGGAATTCTATCGATAAAATGAAACAACTTTAAAATGAAAACAACTTAGCTTCTTTGTGGTGGGGCAGGGGAAGGTGGTAACTTAGTCTTAAAAGTTTTTACTAATCTGATTTTCATCATCTACTTTAAAACTCTGCTCGTTAGACAAATGGTTTGACTTACAGGAGGAGAAGAGATGCTGCTCCTGTTTCTTTCTTTTTTTTTTTTTGCTCCTGTTTCTTAATAAGATGAGGACTTTTTCACGGGGCTCATGTTTCTTTGCTGAAAATAATTTGGGAAATAGGGAGAAAGGTACTTAGTGTCTAACCCAGACAGGTTTTCTGTACTCACTGTTGATGTGCAGACCTCTTGTGACATGTTAGAACAGATTTCCTGGTCATTTAATATCAAGAGAATAATAAATTTGCATCTTAGATGTGTAATCAGATTTCTTTGTTGTATATGCACTGACCCAGTTCCATGGCATAATCTCATTTCCTTGCGAACTGATTCAGTGCCTATCCCATACGCTCACAGTGTTCTACCTCACTGCATCATTATTGGACACACACAGACATCTCAAGAGTTCATGTTAAGGGCTGGGACTCTTGTTTTAGAGATACTGCATGACAGTTGGGAAACATTAGGCCTTTGGACTCAGACAAACTAGTATTCAAATTTTCCGGTTTTTATAAATGGTGTTTTATTTTTAATTGGAGGATAATTCCTTTACATCCTTGTGTTGGTTCCTGCCATACGTCAGCATGAGTCAACCACAGGAGTACATATACCTGCCCCCTATTGTACCCCCTGCCACCTCCCGGCCCTTCCCAACCCCTCTAGGTTGTCACGGAGCACCAGATTTGGGTTCCCCGCAACATACAGCGAATTCCCACTGGCTATCTGTTTCACTTGTGGTAATATATACATTTCCATGCTACTCGCTCAAATCATCCCACCCACCTCTTCCCTCACTGTGTCCAACGGTTTGGTTTTATGTCTGTGTCACCTTCGCTTCCCTGCAGATAGGATCAGCAGTACCATCTGTAGACTCCATACGTATGCGTTAATGTTTGATATTTGTCTTCCCCTTTCTGACTGCCTTCGCCTTGTGGAACAGGCTCTAGGCTCGTCCACCTCATCAGAACTGACTCACATGTATTCCTTCTTACAGATGAGCAGCATTCCCTTGTGTGTATGTTCCACAGCTTCTTTATCCAGTCACCTGTCGATGGGCATCTAGGTTGCTTCCACGTCCTAGCTACTGTAAACAGTGCTGCAATGTGATGAGCATGGGGGTACCTGTGTCCTTTTTGATTATGGTTTCTTTGGGGTGAATGCCCAGTAATGAGACTGTTGGGTCATATGGTAGTTTTGTTCCTAGTATTTTGAGAAATCTCCATACTGTTCTCCATAGCGGCTGTTTGAACTTACATTCCCACCAGCAGTGCAGAAGTGTTCCCTTTTCTCCACACCCTCTCCAGCATTTATTATTTGTAGTGTTCTTGATGATGCCCATTCTGACCGGTGTGAGGTGATAGCTCATTGTCGTTTGGTTTGCATTTCTCTAATAATAAGCAAAGGTGAGTATCTTTTCCTGCATTTATTAGCCATCTGTCTATCTCCTTTGGAGAAATGTCTGTTTAGGTCTTCTGCCCACTTTTCTACTGGGTTGTTTGGTTTCCTGATATTGAGCTGCTTGTATATTTTGGAGATTAATCCTTTGTCAGTTATTTCATTTGCTATTATTTTCTCCCATTTTGAGGGTGGTCATTTCCTGTTGTTTATAGTTTCCTTTGTTGTGAAATAGCCTTTAAGTTTAATTAGGTCCCATTTGTTTACTTTTGTTTTTATTTCCATTATTCTAGGAGGTGTGTCATAGAGGATCTTGCTATGATTTATGTCAAGGAGTATTCTGCCTGTGTTATTCTCTAATAGTTTTATTGTTTCTGGTCTCCTGTTTCAGTCTTTAATCCACTTTGAATTTTTTTTTGTGAATGGTATTAGGAAGTGGTCTAATGTCATTCTTTTTCATATAGCTGACCAGTTTTCCCAGCACCACTTATTGAAGAGACTGTCTTTTCTCCACTGTATATTTTTGCCTCCTTTGTCCCATATTTTTGCCTCCAAGTTACCCATAGGTGTGTGGATTTATCTCCAGGCTTTCTGTCTTGTTCCATTGGTCTAGATTTCTGTCTTTGTGCTAGTACCATACTGTCTTGACGACTGTAGCTTTTGTAGTATAGTCTGAAGTCAGGAACGTTGAATCCTCTAGCTTATTTGTCTTGAAGTTTTTACTAATCTGATTTTCATCATCTACTTTAAAACTCCATCAGTGTCTTGTAGTTTTCTGCATACAGGTCTTTCGTCTCTATAGGTAGATTTATTCCTAAGTATTTTATTCTTTTGTTGCAATGGTGAATGGGATTGTTTCCTTAATTTCTCTTTCTGGTTTTTCATTGTTAGTGTATAATAATGCAAGGGGTTTATGTGTATTAATTTTATATCCTGCAACTTTCCTGTATTCATGGATTAGCTCTAGTGATTTTCTGGTGGCATCTTTAGGGTTTTCTGTGTATCATGTCATCTGCAAACAGTGAGTATTTACTTCTTCTTTTCCAGTCTGGATTCCTTTTATTTGTTTTTCTTCTCTGCTGTGCCTAGGACTTCCAAAACTATATTGAATAATAATGTTGAGAGTGGGCACTCTTAACTTGTTTTTGATTTTAAAGGAAATGCTTTCAGTTTTCCCCATTGAGAATAATGTTTATTGTGGGTTTGTCATATATGGGCTTTACAATGTTGATATATGTTCCTTCTATGCCTGCTTTCTAGAGAGTTTTTTTTTTTTTTTATCATAAGTGGGTGTTGAATTTTGTCAAAAGCTTTCTCTGCATCTGTTGAGATGGTGATATGGTTTTTATCCTTCAGTTTGTTAATATGGTCTATCACATTGATTTGGTTTGTATATATTGAAGAATCCTTACATCCCTGGGATAAATCCCACTTGATCATGATGCATGATCTTTTCAACTTTTTGTTAGATTCTATTTGCTAGAATTTTGTTAAGGAGTTTTGCATCTATGTTCATCAGTAATATTGGCCTGTAATTTTCTCTTTTTGTGGCATCTTTGTCTGGTTTTGGTATCAGGGTGATAGTGACCTCATAGAATGAGTTTGGGAGTTTTCCTTCCTCTGAAACTTTCTGGTAGAGTTTGAGCAGGATAGGTATTAGCTCTTCACTCAACTTTTGGTAGAATTTTCTTTTGAAGTCATCTGGTCCTGGGCTTTTGTTTGTTGGAAGATTTTTCATTGCAATGTCAATTTCCATGTTTGTGGTTGGTCCGTTTATATTTTCTGTTTCTTCCTGGTTCAGTTTTGGGAGACTGTACCTTTCTAAGAATTTGCCCATTTCTTCCAGGTTTTCCATTTTATTGGCATATGTTGTTTATAGTAGTCTCTTATGATATTTCACATTTCTGGGGTGTCAGTTGTAACTTCTTTTGCATATCTAATTTCATTAATTTGAATCTTCCCGCTTTTTTCTTGATGAGTCTGGCTAATGGTTTGTCAGTTTTGTCTTTCCTCTCAAAGAACCAGCTTTTAGTTTGTTATTGTTGCCTCCATTGTTTTTCATTTACTTCTGCTCTGATCTTTAAGATTCTTTCCTTCTACTGACGTTGGAGTTTTTGTCCTTCTTTTCCCAGTTGCTTTAGGTGCAGGGTTAGGTGGTTGGTTTTCATCGTTTCTTGAGGTAGGCTTGTGTTGCGATAAATGTCCCTCTTAGCACTGCTTTCACTGCATCCCACATGTTTTAAGTTCTTGTGTTTCCGTTGTCATTTGTTTCTAGGCATATTTTGATTTCCTTCTTTATTTCTTCAGTGATCTGTTGGTTATTCAGAAGCATATTATTTAGCCTCCATGTATTTTTTATATATTTTTTTCCTGTAGTTGACATCTGATCTTACAACTTTGTGGTCAAAAAAGATTCTTGAAATAATTTAACTTTTTAAAATTTATCAAGACTTGTTTTGTGACCTAAGATGTGATCTGTCCTGGAGAATGTTCCTTGTGCACTTCAGAAAAAAAGTGAAATCTATTGTTTTTGATTGAAATGCCCTGTAGATATCAATTAGGCCCAACTGGTCTTTTCACAAGCTCTAAAGCTTGTGTTTCTTTATTAATTTCCTGTCTGTATACTCTGTCCATTGGTGTGAGTGAGGTATTAAAGTCCCCCACTATTATTGTGTTACTCTTGAGCTCCTCTTTAAAACTTGTTAGCATTTGCATTTATGTATTGAGGTGCTCCTATGATAGGTGCATGTATAACTGTTATATTTTCTTCTTGGATTGATCTCTTGATCATTATGTAGTGTCCTTCATTGTCTCTTGTAATGGCCTTTATTTTAAAGTCTTATTTTCTCTGATATGAGTATTGAGACTCCTACTTGCTTCTGATTTCATTTGCATGTAATATCTTTTTTCAGCCCCTCACTTTCAGCCTGTGTGTGTCCCTAGGTCTGAGATGTGTCTCTTACAACAGCATATATTGGGGTCTTGTTTTTGTATCCATTCAGCCAGTCTGTGTCTTTTGGTTGGAACATTTAGTCCATTTACATTTAAGGTAGTTATTGATAAGTATCATCCATTTGCCATTTACTCTGTTGTTTTAGGTTTGTTTTTGTAGGCGTTTTCTTATTCTTGTGTTTCCTGTCTAGAGAAGTTTCTTTACTTTTTTTGTAAGGCTGGTTTGGCAATGCTGAATTCTCTTAATTTTTTGCTTGTCTGTAAAGGTTTTGATTTCTCCCTTGAATCTGAACACGATCCTTGCTGGATGGAGTAATCTTGGCTCTAGGGTTTCCCTTTCGTCACTTTCAGTATATCTTGCACTCCCTTCTGGTCTGCAACGTTTCTGCTGAAAGACCAGCTGTTAGCCTTACAGAGAGCTCCTTGTAAGTTATTTGTTGTTTTTCCCTTGCTGCTTTTAATATTTGTTCTTTGCATTTAATTTCAGTTAGTTTGATTAACGTATATCTTGGCGTGTTTCTCCTTGAGTTCATCCTGTATGTGACCTGGGCTTCCTGGACTTGGGTGACTGTTTCCTTTCCCATTTTAGGGAAGTTTTCAGCGATAATCTCCTCAAATATTTTCTCATACTCTTTCTTCTTGTCCTCTTCTTCTGGGACCCCATGAGTCGAATGTTGGGGCACTTAATGTTGTCCCAGTGGTCTCCTGAGACTGTCCTCATTTCTTTTTATTCTTTTTTCTTTATTCTGCTCTATTTGAGTTATTTCCACCATTATCTTCCAGCCCATGTAGCCATTCTTCTGCTTCAGCTGTTCTGCCTTTGGTTCCCACTAATGTATTTTCCATCTCAGGTACTGTGTTGTTCATGACTGATTGTCTATTCTTTAAATCTTGCAGGTCCTTGGTAAACATTTCTTGTATCTTCCCGATCCGTGCCTCTAATCTTTCTATCTGTGTGTTCATTTTATTTCCAAGATTTTGAATCACCTTATCATCACTCTGAATTCTTTTTGCAGTACACAGCTTATTTCCTCCTGGTTTGTTTGGTCTTGTGGGTTTTTTACTATGCTCCTTCATCTGCTGCATGCTTCTCTGTCTTTCCACTTTGCTTAATTTACTGTGTTTGGGGTCTCCTGTCTGCAGGCTGGAAGGTTGTGGTAATTCCTCTTAACTGTGGTGTCCGCCCCCCATTGGTGGGGTTGGTCCAGGGTCTAGTGAGGGCTTCCTGGTTGGGGGAACTTGTGCTTGTATTCTGTTGGATGGAGCTGGATCTTGTCTCTTTGAAGGGCAGTCCAGTAGTATGTTTTGGGGTGCCTGTGGGCTTGGTATTGCTTTGGGCAGCCTTTCTGCAAATGGCAGGTTTGTATTCCTGTTATGCTAGAGGTTTGGTGTCAGGCATCTGGCACTGGAGCCTGCAGGACGTTGGGTGGAACTTGTTCTTGGTTTTCAGATGGAGGTCTTTGAGAAGGCCCTTTATGTTCCATGGGGTCTGGAGTTCTCTGGTGGTCCAAAGTCCTGGACTTGGGGCTCCCACCTTGGGGGTTTGAGCCCAACCCCTTACTATAGCACCGAGACTTCATAGGCTACACGGAAGTCATAACCCCAAGACTAAAGGTGAAACAGCATTCAACAGCTAAAGAAATTCGCACATTTACAAAGGGAAAAGAAGAGAGAAAAAAATGAGTAACAGCAGGAGTCAAGAAAGAAGAAAGCAATCAAGCCAATGATCAAACCCTTAAGGGAAATCGGATACTAAAAATTAGACTCTCAGAAGTGCAGAATGAAAAACAAAACATCAAAAACAAAATCTAAGGCGTGGAAAAAATTGCAGTGTAACTTAGCAGTACTAAGCAGTAAAATCAGGAAAATAAAGTGAATTTATTTTAAAATAAGGTGTTTTTTTTTTTTAAAGTGGAAAGGAGGCTATAAAAATAAAAATTAAAGGAGTAATAAAGAACAACATTATAACACTATGGGGAAAAAAGGGGAGGAATATATATAGAATGATATTGAGAAGAATGTCCGTGTGATTCCTCCATTTTCCTGCTCTGGCCAGTTTGCCTACTCAGACAGTCCTCCAATATTTTTAGGAAGGTCTCTGGATTTGCTGTGGGCAGTGTGGGGTCAGTTTAAAACTCAGATCCTGCCTTGCCCCAGCTTGTACCTACTCCCAAAGTCCAGTTGCCCCTAAAGCCCACAGTCTAACGCCAGTTCTGGGGAATTAGCATGCTGCCCCGCGACTGCATGGGCGACTTTCCCGTCTTCCCTGTGCTCACGCGGCCTCCTGCTGCTTTGCTGTGGCCCTGGGCCTGCTTCTGCTCACAGGCCTCTGTTCTCGGCCGAGACCTGGGGGGACTCAGTTGCCCTGGGGCGAGGGGAGTGTCTGGAACTTGCGGGCAGTCACCAGGCGGCCGCGCGCTTTCGCAGAGGAGCTGGCCCTGTGTTGGGGGACCCTTGGCAGGGCCAAGCCGCTTGGTCTACCAGGTAGATGCGCCTTTTGCCTTCGAGTACCCACCATTTCACAGCACCGAGGTTCCCAAGCACCCCCGTGACGCCACCTGTGGGGTTTCCCAGTGTGGAAACGTGTCCTCCTTCACGGCTCCCTGCCCGGGCGCAGGTCCCTGTCCTGAAATCTCTGTCTCCCATTCTGCCTCTGGTGAGGCCCATTCCGAGGACGCCAATTGGCCTTTCTGAAAGTCCGGGGTCTTCCTGCTGGCGTCCCCGAGCTGTCCTGTAGGAGCTGCCCCACATGCAGAGGATGCGCTTCTGATGTGATCTCCCCATCTTGAAAGTCTCCTCTGAATTCTTCTTTACTGTTTACTCAGGAAAGTTCCAGAGCCTCTCTCCAAGTTTCCCTTACAGGGTGTGTAAAGTGCTTGGTGAGTGGTCTTTTGTTTCCCTTGATCGTGTCTTCGGCCTGGACTTCGTGTATCACAGGAGCGCAGTGAACGGTACAGTCATGCTGTGTAAGTCAAAGTGAGATCCTTAAAATACGAAGTCAACAAGTGCTGCATATTAGCGAATTGGCAGCTTGTTAACAAAAATTAGTCTATAAGTTAATAATGTGAAAATTCTTTTAAGAAACAGATATATTATGTAGCAAACCAAGGAATGAAATACCTACCAGTGGAATGGATAGTCTTGGCTACTTTCTAAAATACAGGCTTTCCGATTTTTAACATAATTTTCCATTTGTCAACTCATCACTATTTGTGCCCACTTTTAAAGAACTTCATTATTAAATACACACACATGTACATACACTGACACAAATATACTTACACATAGTCACACACACATACTCAGTCACATGTACACACTCATAAACATGCACACACACTTGCACACACATGCTTAGTCACATGTACACACTCACGTGCACACACATACACACTCACACACAACCTAACCCTAACTTTTGGCCTCCTTTTGGACTTTTATTTGACTATAAAGGTATTTTAAGAAGGGGAAGATAAGGGTGAAATGTCTTATCTCACTTTGAAAATTTTTTACTTTTAATCGGAGGATAAATGCCTTACAGTAGTGTGCTGGTTTCTGCCACACATCGGCATGAATCAACCCTAGGTGTACACAGGTCCCCTCTCTCTTGAACCCCCCACCCACCTCCCTCCCGTCCCCCCAGGTTTTCCTGGAGCAGCAGGTCTGAGCGCCCAGTGTTCACAGCAGATTCCCGCGGGCTGTCTCCTTTCCGTGTGATAACGTGTACGCTTCATGCTGCTCTCATCTCCTCCCCCGCTGCCTGCAGGTCTGCCTGTATATCTGTGTTTCTGTTGCTGCCCTGCAAATAGGGCCATCAGTACCGTTTGTCTAGATTGCATATATACGTGTTAACATATGTTACTTGTTTTTCTCTTTCTGACTTACTTCACTCTTATAATAGGCTCTAGGTTCGTTCATCTCATTAGAACTGACTCAAATACCTTCCTTTTTATGGCTGAGTAATATTCCACTGTGTACGTGTACCACACTTCTTTATACACTCATCTGTCAATGGACATCTAGGTTGCTTCCGTGTCCTAGCTATTGTAAATAGTGCTGCAATGAATACTGGGGTACATGTGTATTTTTCAGTTATGGTTTTTTCAGGGAATATGCCAAGTAGTAGGATTGTTGGGTCATATGAGTTTTATTCTTAGTTTTTTTAAGGACTCTCCACACTGTTCTCCATAGTTGCTGTACTTTAATAGATGAGGGGAATACAAGTTTTTAGGCAGCTATACTTGTTTTCTTAAATGTTTCCCCATTTTATCTTTATCAGTATCACGTTTTTAATCATCTGGCCTGTGTTTCTTCCTTGAGTCCTCAGTGCTTCCCAAGGCAGCCTCTGGCTCTGTGTTCTGCTGACCCTCCTGCAGGCTGCCTCCGCGCAGTCTGGGTGGACGCTTGTCTGAGCTCAGCCTTGGTAACAGAGCGTTACTGCTCTGCCTGCTCTCCTGTCTCATCTCTTTTCTGTGTTCTGTCTGGACGTCCACCTTCCGAGCCTCAGTGGTGCTTCTAAGACCAAAATGGTTCCTGGCTTACTACCCGAAAGATGGATATTAAAGATTAATATCCTGAAATCCAGATGATGCCAAAGTATTAAAACTAAAGAACCATCATGGTCTTACTCTCAGGGCCTCATCTGGCCACGTTCTAGGAGGTGGATCTGAGTCGTCAAGGCGTGTGCCAGGGAGAACGTGTGTGTGTGTTTTGCTTTAGCAGAAATCCTGGACGTTAGAACGTAATTGCCACCTCGTCATGGTTATTACTTGTCTTTTTTCAGTGTGTTAAACCAAGCACACCCAGGGAAGGCTGGAAGCAGATATGGGGGATGTGGCCCTCTGTGCCAGGCTGCCGGCAGTGGGCTGGGCGGGGGGCGGTTAGTGACCAAGCCGGGACGTTGTCCAGAGAGAGGCCGAATTAAAGGAGAAGGGTCAGCGTGGGAGTGCCCTAGACAGTGTAATGACTTCTACTAATTACTGTTCCTTTTTTAAACCAATGAGTTTCTTAAGCTTTATTAGCATGACAGGAATTAGGGCCCTGGTTCCTATTAGGAGAGAGAAAATGGAGAAGAAGCAAGACTAGATTGGCAGGTTACTATATTTATCCTGTATGTCAGCTCTTGTTCACTGTTTAAAGACACTAAGGAATAAAGTTCCTGTCAATCACTATGTAAAGAACTGCTTTGAAATGATGTTGCATAGAAAGGCAGTTAGAAATCAGGGTGCCCACCTGAACAGGAGAAATGTACAAAAGAACAGGGGAAATGTCTTGTAAAAATGCTGGCTGCTCCAACATTAGTTGTAACAGCGAAAGATTGGGAGACCACGTCCATCAGTGAGGGCTGGTTAAACCAAAGGCAGCTCATCTCCCCAGTGTGGGGGGGCTCTGTAGGTGTCAGAGAAGGGTGAGAAGGGCTTGATACGTGGGCAGTGAGCGATCTCCACTGTGGCTGCTCAGAGGAAGGCCACAGAGCAGTGTGCACACTACGCTGCTTTTGTGCAAAAAATGGAGGTTTGTGGATACACGGACACCTCTGCTTAGATCTTCAAGGAGAAAGAAGACAATAAAAGATAAACTAAAAACTCATAAAAATGTACGGGGGAAGGGAGGAATTAGGGTAGAGGAATCCAGGAAGAAAGTAAGATTTACCTGAATGCACCTTGATACACAGTTTGGCTTAGGAATCATAAAAAAAATAAATTTATCCAAAAAAGCAAAAACACGTCCCACCCCCACATACACAATGGGATAAAAAGGAAACAAACGTACGTAATTGTACTTTGTTACAGACATAACCATGTAAAGAAAATAATTACCTTTACTGACCTTGGAACACTGTACTTTTATTGTACATTCTCAATGAGATGTACTCTGACCAAAAAAAAAAAAAAATGTAGAGTTTAAATTGTATTTAGCAGTCTTACTATTAGTTATGTTGATGTGGTTAATTAAGATTGCCTGCCAAAGAGATAAGTCTAAGATTTAAGAAAGTAGTGAAAACATTGTAACTGTAAATTTGAATTAGAGGTACAAGCAATTCCTGTTGCTTCCCTTAGAAAAAATATTCTTCCCTTAAAAAAAAAAGCCCACGTACCTAAGATCTGTTCACTAAAGAGCCTGGAAAACAGTGGGAACTCAGTAACGGTGAGCACTCCTGGCCCCCAGATTGTGGTCTTTGAGCACCATTCTCCACTGTAAGAATCCAGAGTATCCTTGGAGAAATGCCTGGTTCCAGGCCCAGGTGAGCAGTGTACTTGCTAACTCTAGAACGTCTTATGCCAGAAGCAAGGGACGTGTCAAAGGCTAATCAGTGACCTCAGGAGGACTTAGAAACGCACCTGCAGGGTTCCCATTGGCCAGCGATGGGATAACTGACTGCAAGTGAATATGTAAAAAAAACTCCATGAGTTTTAATGATATTAAATCAGGAAGAGGATGTCCCACCACTCCTGCGTTCATACTGTTTTGAATGGTGGTGAGGAATATGCACTGATTATGTGAATTATACAGAGGTAGGGTGCCCTTGGAGAAGGAAATGGCAACCCACTCCAGTGTTCTTGCCTGGAGAATCCCAGGGACGGGGGAGCCTGGTGGGCTGCCATCTATGTGGTCGCACAGAGTTGGACACGACTGAAGTGACTTAGCAGCAGCAGCAGGGTGCCCTGGCTTTCTCTCATCCTCTCTGCTCTGCTGCAGGCTTGGTCTGGGACCTTGGGCTGACTCTTACTGGGACAGGAAACACAGTGTTTTGTGCTGTTTTTCATCCTTAATTGCCAACATTGAGACCTCAGTTCAGTTCAGTCGCTCAGTCGTGTCCGACTCTTTGTGACCCCATGGACTGCAGCACGCCAGGCCTCCCTGTCCTTCACCATCTCCCCAGAGCTTACTCAAAATCATGTCCATCAAGTTGGTGATGCCATCCAACCATCTCATCCTCTGTCATCCCCTTCTCCTCCCGCCTTCAATCTTTCCCAGTATCAGGGTCTTTTCCAGTGAGTCAGTTCTTCGCATCAGGTGGCCAAAGTCTTGGAGTTTCAGCTTCAGCATCAGTCCTTCCAGTGAACACCCAGGACTGATCTCCTTAAGGATGGACTGGTTGGATCTCCTTGCAGTCCAAGGGACTCTCAAGAGTCTTCTCCACACCACAGTTCCAAAGCATCATTGAGACCTCAGTGGAGCTAAAATCAGCCTCCGAGATTCCAAAGCCTGGGCCTGGTCCACGGTCCCTCCCGCTCCCTCAGCCTCAGTCTCTGAACCTGGCTGAGTCTCTTCAGCGCCCCCACCTCTAGAGGAAGAATGCGGATGGTCACCTGTGCCCTGGGCAGCATCCCAGTCCACAGGCACGCACTTGGAGATGCTGTCTGCCTCATTGAGGCTGTGAATTGGCAGTGCTTCCCCTGCCGGAACTTTGTTATTTCATCCTCTGTGAAATCCCAGTGGAGACTGGAATCTTTCTAGCTACACCTAGAAAAATAAATATTGCTGGCCCATTACCGCAGATTGGGTGGGAGAGTAACATCCTTTGTCTTTCTGCTTCTTTCAGCCATGGAGTTCCATGAGCACCTGCACAGCATCGGCACCAAGGAAGGCCTGAAGGAACGCAAACTGCAAAAGGCGGTGGAGAGCTTTACCTGGAACATCACCATCCTAAAGGTACCTTCTGCGCCGTTTCTGACACTCCTGACTTTGCAGCCCTTTTCCGCATGCTTCTTCCCACTGGTTAGTGCCCACTTCCCTGCGCTCTGCGTCATCAGCCCATCAAGGCCGCAGCGCTCTCACAGAAGTCCAGTGAGGACTCTGCGTTTGGGAGAGCCTGCGGCACGGTCGCTGGGCAGGCAGCCACGTGAGTGGCTAGCACGTTGTGGGTCCTGCCAGGAAGGGAAAGGGCCTTGCGTTTCACCTTTGAAGTGCTGCAGACTTCATAGCTGCCAGTCGCTGCATGGGAAACAGCACCGATTACAGAGAAATGACTGGAATTGGAAGATTCTAGTTCCTCACATTTCATTCAATGCTTTAAAGTATAATCACAGCCTTAATATTAATACAATCCCAGAAAAAATATAGGAAAGAATTGTGGGGGGCGTACTTAAAAGAAGTATGTGAAGGGAATTGCCATTTGAAAGACATCTCCTTCCAAGGGAAAAAACACCCATAACTGTTTATCTGCTCCCTTCTTTCTTTCTTTTCTGTTCATCTCTCCCTGCCTTCCTCCATCCCTCCTTCCCTTCTCTCTGTTTCAGCATGACCACTTACAAATTAACTGTTATTATTTTTATGATGAAAGTAATGTATTTTCATTATAGAAAATGTCAAACTAGCATAACCAGAGGTAAACATAGTCTCACCATCCAGGGTCTTTTGCTGTGCATTCCCCCAGCCTCCTTCTCTGTGGTATATATAACATGTTGTTGTTTAGTTGCTCAGTCATGTCTGACTTTTGCAACCCCACAGACTGTAGCCCGCCAGGCTCCTCCGTCCCTGGGATTCTCCAGGCAAGAACACTGGAGTGGGTTGCCATGTCCTCCTCCAGGGGGTCTTCCCAACCCAGGGATCGAACCTGCATTTCCTGCATTGGCAAGCGGACTCTTTACCGCTGAGTCACCTGGGAAACCGTGCATGTCATATGACACGATTTTAAAAATACTGTTGTGTGTGCGCCTTGGGGCTTCTCTGGTGGCTCAGATGCCATGCAGGAGGTCGGCTTTCGATCCCTCGTTTGGGAAGGTCCCCTGGCGGAGGGCATGGATACCCACTCCAGTATCCTTGCCTGGAGACCCCCATGGACAGAGGGGCCTGGGGAGCTGCAGCCCACGGGGTCTCACGGAGCGGACGGGACCGAGCGACTCAGCAGCAGCAGCAGGTGCCTTGGAACTTTTTGTGTTTTGTCTTGATGATCTTTTCTTCATCTCAGTGTTTGGGACCTTGAATAATAATAGCACAGAAATATCATTTGTCTGGACCTTGGACAGCTCAGCGTAAAATTACTCTCTGGTTCCTCCCAGCTTTCTTCTCAGTTGAATTCAAAGCTGTAAAGATGTTATCACAGCTGCCTCTTTTAATTTTCCTGTCCCCCTTCAAGTTAAAGGATCCATCCTGCAGCAGACAACAGTTTTCTGATTTAATGAGAAGTCACCCTTCCCAAGCTAGCCAACTTGCACTTTCTTATCTTATGCTGCTACTCCTTTGTATAATTAAAGTCATTTTCTGAACTTCTTCAAATACTTCCCTTACCTACACATGTACTTTTTAAAAAATCTCTAGATCTTCTGCTTAGTATTTAACTCTGATCACTTGTAGTTCAGTAAAGAGCAGATAGAAAAATGTACAATGGAGAGGCATTTGGCTTTACAACTTGCTGGTACTCTATAAACTTCCTGCAAACCTCAGGGGAAAATAGCACCATAGTGTGTAGCCCTATGACAGGAACAAAGGCTCATTTGGCTTTTTTTTTTTTTTTTAAACAAGATCCCAGGGGATTCTTACGCACATTAGTTTGGGAAGCACTGGGCTAAGGACCCCTGGAGATGGAAGCCTGGTGCACACAGTTGTGAAAAGCAGCTGGCACAAAGTAATGGATCAGATTCTGGAAACGTGACATTGAACCAAATGGCTGCCCTGAGGAAACCATTTTCTTATGAATTATGTCCAGGAGAGAGAATTAAAACCTCAGACTTCTCTTCATATGGAAACAAATGCACAGGACAGGGTAATAGATTTTTGGAAGTCTCCAGGGTAGTATTGGCTCTAGGTGGTGTTTGCGTCTGGCAGAACCAGGCATGGAGTGCAGAATGGCTGCAGGGATCTGTGTGTCTTTTCTGTATGGCGGAGGGCCTTGTTCATGGCTGCGTATTTCACGGGGGTAAGCTCTCTTTGGACAGTCCAGTGCTCTCGGAGTTTTGGGCGTGGGTCTGGGTTGAGCCCCCAGCCTTCTCCTGGCAGGAGGGTGTGGGTCTCCTGGGTTCCTCTCCTCAGCTGTTCTTTGGGCTGAGCTGGTCCTCCTGGGCTGTGTGGTGGGCAGCAGGTGCCCTCGTGGGGGCACAGAGGCTTGGGGATGCCTCCAGACCTTCCCTCCAGACGTGCCGAGGAGCCCCAGAGCTGTGCGACCAGTTATGAGCTACCTGGGCGCCTAACGCACAGTTTCCCACGCCCCGCTGCAGACCTCCAGGGTCAGCATCTCAGGGGTGACCTTAGGACTGCCTGTCCGACAGGGTCCTCAGGGGATTAGGAAGCTCCCTGAGAAGCTGAGTGCCAGAGCAGAGGCACCAACTGCCTTCCAAGTCCCAGCATTCATCTGAACAATGTGGCAGGAAGGGCAGCCGGTGGTCACAGGATGAAGGACTTGCAGTGTGGGGATCGCGGATGTGACCTCTGGCCAGAAACAGCTTTCATCCAAGGGTGTCCAGCCCAGGTTTCATGAGTCTCTGCTGGCTTCGTTCACTTTTTCAGTTTTAAGGGTTACTTTAAAATGCAGACATAGATGAAGGAGAAATGTCACCTGTGATCCCACACCCAGAAGGACCCACTATTAACATCTTGGCATGTTGTTTTTAAGATTGAGCTATGTGTTTATTTTGGGTGCGCTGAGCCTTCTCTAGGCACAGCCAGGGAGGGCTGCTCTCCAGATCTGGCGAGGGCTCCTCCCCCCAGCAGTCTCTGTTGCTGAGCAGGGCTCAGCAGTGGTGGCCCACGGGCTTCGCTGTCCCACGGCAGGTCGGGTCTTCCCAGACCAGGGATTGAACCTGTGTCCCCGGCATTGGCAGGTGGATTCTTAACCATTGGCCTACAGGGAAGCCCAACATCTTGTCATATTTACTTCATTTTTTTTCTTTTGAATAAAAATCATTTGTTTTTGTGAACATGTCTTCATTATAAAGAACTTTTTTAATGTATAAAAGATAAGTTTTAAAATGACCTTAGATCTTCCATCTGAGAAATAATTGTTTTTAAATGTAAGTGACCTTATTCCAGGAACTGTTTTATATGCATATGGCTGGGTGAATAGAGATATATTTTATTGATTCTGAGTCATACTTTCATACTTTTTTCCATGTTTTTCACATCTTTGATATTTTTGTATATCATGGAGTGATTTTCTTCCTTGTGAAAGTTGCTCAGTCATGTCCGACTCTTTGCAACCCCATGGACCATACAGTCCATGGAATTCTCCAGGCCAGAATACTGGAGTGGGTAGCCTTTTCCTTCTCCAGAGGATCTTCCCAACCCAGGGATCGAACCCAGGTCTCCTGCATTGCAGGTGGATTCTTTACCAGCTGAGCCACAAGGGAATGTATGTCTTATAAGCATTAGTGTCTCAGATATTATGAAATAAGGTATATCAGTAGACAGGATCCTACTATAATTTCTCTATTTAATTTTTCAAGTACTAAATTTCACTTTGAAGTGAAGTGGTAGTCACTCAGTTGTATCTGACTCTTTGCCACCCCAGGGACTGCAGCCCTCCAGACTTTGTCCATGGGTTTCTCCAGGCAAGAATCCTGGAGTGGGTTGCCATGCCCTCCTCCAGGGGATCTCCCCAACCCAGGGATTGAACCCAGGTCTCCTGAATGCGGGTGGATTTTTTTGTCATCTGAGCCACAGGGAAAGTGAATGAATTGCTGAACAATTTTTACTCTAAAGGGTATTTATTTCCTATAAAATCCCTCTGAGGTTAAGAAAAAAGATTATGAACAATGTTAATTGGAGTCATTTTTGAAAACTATACATTTGGGTTTTTTGGGTTATACATTTGGATTCATTGGGATTTTTGAAATCTACACATTTCAAGTATAAGGTTTGTTGGTTGACCTTCTGCTATGAAAGATGAGAATATTAACACTTTCTACTATTTCTGGGTGGGAAGTTAGGCATGTTGTTATTTTTCCATTGTCCAGGTTTAAACATCACCTGTTGGTCCCAGGAGTGTGGTTCCCATGTTGCTCATTTACCAGCTCAATATTTAAGCTGGTTTGCTGTCACCAGCAGTCCAAGTCACCCATGCTTTCCTGTAGCCCAAGGGAACGGCCAAGAAAGGAGAAGTCTCAGCTGGTGTCAGAGACAGCCTTTGGGTGCTTGGACCCAGCTTTCTCAGGGCTTGTCCCTGTCCTGTTCCAGGGTTTCTGGTGATAACTGGGGAGAGGGTGTCATTTATTCCCACAGACTTCTGATTGCCTCTTTAATTCAGAAACCAGCCCTCAAGATCTCACACTCATTAGATAGCACCATTCTCTCTTTTTTGATGAGCTTTATTGAGGTATAATTTAATGTAAAATAAAATTCACCAGTTTTAACTGTGCAATTCAGGGATTTTTGACAAATGTGTATAGTCATGCAGCCTACCACAGTGATGACAGACCATCATCCCAGGGGTCCCCTTGTTCTCCTTTGTAGGAAACTCCTGTGCCTGGCCGCCTGCTGGTCTAATTTCTGTCCCTGTGGTTTCACCTGCTCCAGAATGTCACATACATGGAGACACATACTTTTGTGGCCAGTAACCTTTGTGCCTGGCCTCTTGCATTCAGCAGAACACTTCTGAGATTCATCCAAGTTGATGTTTCAGTAAGCTATTCCTTTTTACTGATAAATAGTATTCTATCTTCTGGGTGTACCACACTCCCTTCACTAGCGGAGGACATTTGGGTTACTTCTAGTTTTTTCATATTATGTATACAGCTGCAATGGACATTCACATACAGGTCTTTGTGTGAACATATAGTTTTGATTTTTTTGGATGAATACCTATGAGTAGAATTTCTCATTTGGTAATTGTGTGTCAGACTTTATAAGAAATTGCCAACTGCTTTATGAACCATCCCATAGAGAATTCCCCCCAGCAGTGTTACAAGAGTTGCAGTTACCCCACACCTTTGTAAACACTTGATATTGTCAATTTGGCAAGTCTAGTAAGTGTATAGAGTTTGAGCAACTTTTTGTTGGGTCTTCTTTTACATTTTTAAAGAGGTCACGATGGGTCTTAGTGTGGCTTTGTATTTTCTGCTTAGAGTTCTTCGAGATTTTTCTATATGTAGGTTTATAGTTTTCATCAAATTTGGAAAAATTTCAGCCATTGTTTCTTTAAACTTGTTTCCGTTTTGCCCTTTGTCTCCTCCTCCTGTGACTCCGTGTATGCATAGGTACTGCTCGATATTATCACACAAGTCACAGGTGCACTGCTCATTTGATTCAGGCCTTTCAGCTGTGTTTCTTTTTCAGTAGCTTCTGGTGTTGTGTCTTCAAGCGATATTGCTGTATCCTCCACAGCATCTAATCTGCCGTCGACCCTGTCCGGGGGGGGGTCTTTATTCCAGTTTTCCCACTTCTCTTTTTTGTGCTCATGGCTTCCTCTCCTCCTTGAACGTGTGTATCTCCAGTAGCTGCTGTGTCCCTCCGTCCTTCTCTGTTACCCTTGATGCCACCTCGCCTCCCTGAGCTCTGGAGACTTGCTGGGCTCTGTCTGGGAAGCTCCCCTTGCACTGACCTTGCGTCTGGACCTGCTCTCCCAGGGCTCCCGGTCTTGCACTTTCTAAAAATCATTGCTTTATACGTTGTGTCTTGTTTTCTAGTTCTGTGTCAGCCCCATCCCTGACTCTCCCGTGTCACCTCTTGCTTCCCTTCATCTCTTCTCCTTCATCAAACAAAAGTAAAAAGAGAAAGACACTCAGTTTGTATCTCTCCAGGTTGGCTGACTGTTAGAATTTTCAGCATTTTTTGAATTATCAGTATGCGTTATGTGAGTTTTAGACATTTATTAAATTCTGTTACACCCTAATCTTTGTGGGGTGGCTGCTTGTGTTTGTGTATTTGTATGTGTTTTCCAGCTTTATTATTCCTGCTCATTTCATCAGAGATGTGGGAAGGAAGTTCTGTAATGCCTTAAAAACTTTTTTTTTAATTTTGTATTGGAGTATAGTTGATTCATATTGTTGGGTTAGTTTCCAATGTACAGCAAAGTGATTCAGTTATACATATGTATTTATTATTTTAAAAATTCTTTTCCCATCTTAGGTTATTACAGAATATTGAATAGAGTTCTCTGTGCTAAACAGTTTTAAATATAGCAGTGAGTACCTGTCAATCCCAAACTCCCAATTTATCTCTCCCCCAGCATTTCCCTTTGGTAACCTAAGTTTGTTTTCTAAGTCTGTGAGTTTGTTTCTGTTTGGTAAATAAGTTCATTTGTATCATCTTTTTAGATTCTGCATATAAGTGATATCATATATTTGTCTTACTCTGACTTAATTCCTGTAGTATGATAATCTCCAGGTCTATTCATGTTGTTGCAAATGGCATTATTTCATTCTTTTTAATGGCTGAGTAATAAAGAGTCAGACACGACTGAGCAACTGAACTGAACTGAATATGCCATTACTCAAGAATCAAGATTGCTGGAAGAAATATCAATAACCTTAGCTACACAGATGACATCACTTTATGTCAGAAAGCAAAGAAGAACTGAAGAACCTCTTGATGAAAGTGAAAGAGGGGAGTGAAAAAGTTGTCTTAAAACTCAACATTCAAAAAGCTAAGATCATGGCATCTGGTCCCATAACTTCTTGGAAAATAGATGGGGAAAGAATGGAAACAGTGAGAGATTTTAATTTGGAGGGCTCCAAAATCACTGCACATGGTGACTGCAGCCATAAAATTAAAGACATTTGCTCCTTGGAAGAAAAGCTATGACCAACCTAGACAGCATATTAAAAAGCAGAGACATTACTTTGCTGACAAAGGTCCATCTAGTCAAGGCTATGGTTTTTCCATTAGTCATGAAAGTTGGACTGTAAAGAAAGCTGAGTGCCGAAGAATTGATGCTTTTGAACTGTGGTGTTGGAGAAGACCCTTGAGTCCCATGATTGCAAGGAGATCCAACCAGTCCATCTTAGAGGAGATCAGTCCTGGGTGTTCATTGGAAGGACTGATGCTGAAGCTGAAACTCCAATACTTTGGCCCCCTGATGTGAAGAACTGACTTGTTGGAAAAGACCCTGATGCTAGGAAAGATTGAAGACGGGAGGAGAAGGGGACGACAGAGGGTGAGATGGTTGGATGGCATCACCCACTCAATGGACATGAGTTTGAGCAAGCAGCGGGGAGTTGGTGATGGACAGGAAAGCCTTGCATGCTGCAGTCCATGGGGTTGCAAAGAGTCGGACATGACTGAGCGACTGAACTGAACTGAATATCCCATTATATGTGTGTACCACGTCTTCTTCATCCAATCATCTGTCAATGGACATTTAAGTTACTTCCATAATTCGGCTATTGTAAACAGCACTGCAATGCACAACTGGGATGCATGTATCCTTTTGAACCATGTTTTTCTTCAGATATATGTCCAGGGGTGGGATTGCTGGATCATATTGTAGCTCTTTTTTTCAGTTTCTTAAGGAACCTCCATACTATTCTCCATAGCGGTTGTACCAACTTACATTCCCACCAACAATTGGGGACGGTCCCCTTTTGAGACAACACCCTCTCCAACATTTATTGTTTGTAGCCTTTTTGATGATGACTATTCTGATGGGTGTGAAGCAACACCTCATGGTAGTTTTGATTGCATTTCTCTAAGAATTAATGATGTTGAACATCCTTTTATGTGCCTCTGGGCCAGTTCTGTTTCTTCTTTGGGGAAGTGAAGTGTCTATTTAGGTCTTCTGCCCATTTTTTTTATTGCGTTGCTTATATATATAAATTTGAGCTTCATGAGCGGTTTGTAAATTTTGGAAATTAAGCTCTTGTCACATTGTTTACAAATATTTTCTATTTTGTTTTGTCATTTCCTTGGCTGTGCAAAAGCTTTTGACTTTAATTCCCATTTATTTTTCTTTTTATTTTCATTACTGTAGAAGACAAATATTGCTGCAATTTATATCAGAGTGTTGTGCCTATTTTCCTCTAAGTGTTTTGTAGTCTCCGGTCTTATAGTTCTTTAATTCATACTGGGTTTATTTTTATTTATGGTTTTATGTATTTTGTGTATTTTTATGTAAAGAATATTCTAATTTCATTCTGGACATGCAGCAGTCCAGTTTTCACAGCACCAGTTACTGAAGAGACTGTCTTTTCACCAGTCCATTTTCTTGCCTCCTTTGTCATAGATTAGGTGACCACGGGTGCCTGGGTTTACCTGTGGGCTTTCTAGATCCTGTTCCATTGATCTATATTTCTGTTTTTGTATCAGTACCATACTGTCTTGATTACTGTATTTATGTAGCATAGTCTGAAGTCAGGGAGCCTGATTCCTCCAGCGCCATTTTTCTTTCTCAAGATTGCTTTGATTGTTTGGAGTCTTTTCTATTTCCTCACAAATTTACAATTTTTTGTTCTAATTCTGTGGAAAATGCCATTGGTGATTTGATAGAGAGTGCATTGAATCTGTAGATTGCTTTGGGTAGATATTGGTTTTCACAGTGTTGATTCTTCCAGTTCAAGAACATGGTGTATCTCTCCCATTTGTTTGTGTTGTCTTTGATTTCTTTCATCAGTATCTTAGTTTTCTGTGTACAGACCTTTTGCCTCCTTAAATATTTTATTCTTTTTGATTAGATAGTAAATGGCATTGTTTAACTTGTATTTATGATTTTGATTTTGTATTGTTAGTATATAGAAATGCAATAGATTTCTGTGTATTAATTTTATATCCTGCAACTCTATTGAATTCACTGATGAGCTCTAGTAGGTTTCTGGTAGCATCTTTAGGATTTTCTGTGTATAGTATCATTTCATCTGCAAATAGAGACATTCTTTTCCAGTTTGGATTCCTTTTATTTATTTTTTCCTCCTCTGACTGCCATGGATAGGACTTCCAAAACTATGTTGAATGAAAGCAGTGACAGTAGATATCCTTGCCTTGTTCCTTATCTTAGGGGAAATGTATCTAGCTTCCCACCATTGAGAATAATGTTAGCTGTAGGTTTATCATATCTGGATTTTTAATGTTGAGGTGGATTTGTTCTGTGCCCACTTTCTAGAGAGTGTTAATCATAAATGGGTATTGATTTCTGTCAAAAGCTTTTTCTACAACTACTGAGATTATCATATCATTTTTATTCTTCAGTTTGATAGTGTGGTATATCATATCACATTGATGATTTGTAAATACTGAAGAATTCCTTGCATCCCTGGGACAGATCCCTACTTGATCATGGTGTATAACTTTTAGTGGATTGTTGGAGTCGTCAGTTTGCTAGGATTTCTTTTGAGGATTTTTGCATTCATGTTCATTGGTGAATTGACCTGTAATTTTCTTTTTTGTGATATCTTTGTCTGGTTTTTGTATCAGAGTGATGGTGGCCTCATAGAATGAACTTGGGAGTGTTCCTTTCTCTGAAATTTTTGGAATAGTTTCAGAAGGACAGGTTAACTCTTCTGATAGAGTTAACTTATCTGATAGAATTTGCCTGTGAAGCCATCTGGTTCTGAACTTTTGTTTGTTGGAATTTTTTAAATTCACAGTTTCAATTCATTCCGTTCATATTTGCTATTTCTTTTCTTCTTGTTTCAGTCTTGGAAGATTGTACCTTGTTAAGCACTTGTCTATTTCTTCTAGGTTGTCCATTTTATTGGCATATAGTTGGTTGTAGCAGTCTCTTATGATGCTTTGTATTTCTGTGGTATCAGTTATAACTTCTTTTTCATTTCTAATTTTATCAACTTGAAACCTAAAGGTTTACCAATTTTGTTTATCTTTTCAAAGAACCAGCTTTTAGTTTCATTGATCTTTTCTATTGATTTCTTCATCCCTATTTCATCTATTACTGCTCTGATCTTTATGAATTTTTTCCTTTATTAATTTTGGGTTTTGTTTCTGCTTCTTTCTCTAGTTGCTTTAGGTATAAGGTTAGGTAGTTTGAGATTATTCTTATTTTCTGAAGTAAGATTGTATTGCTATAAATTTCCCTCTTAACACTGATTTTTCTGTGTCCCATAGGTTTTAGATCCTCATACTTTCATTTTCATTTATCTGTAGGTATTTTTAAATTTCCTCTTTGATTTCTTTAGTGATCCATTGGTGGTTTAGTAGCATACTGTTTAGCCTCCACGTGTTTGTGTTTTTTACAACACAAACACAAAGGTTTTTTTCTTATAATTGATTCCTAATCTTGTAGTGTTGTGGTTGAAAAAGATGCTTGATATGATAGTTTTCTTAAATTTACTGAGGTTCACTTTGTGACCCTGCTTGTGATCAATCCTGGAGAATATTCCATGTGTACTTGAAAAGATCATGTATTCTGCTACTTTTGGATAAAATGCTCTGAAAATATCAATTAAGTCTGCCTGGCCTAATGTATCACTTAAGGTCTGTGTTTGCTTATTGATTTTCTGTCTGATGGTCTCTCCATTGATGAAAGTGGGGTGTTGAGGTCCCCCACTGTATTATTGTGTTACTGCCAGTTTCTCCTTCATGGCTACTAGCATTTGCCTTGTATATTGCGGTCCTCGTATGTCAGCTGCATATATATATTTACAGTTGTTGTATCTTTGTCTCAGACAGATGCCTTTGTTGTGTAGGGTCCTCCTTTATGTAACAGTTTTTATTTTGAGGTTTATTTCGTCTGATATGAATATTGCTATTCCAGCTTTCTTTTGATTTCCATTTCCATAGAACTCCTTTTCCATCCCCTCACTTTCACTTTCGTGTCCCTAGGTCTGAACACGTGGGTCTCTTGTAGACAACATATGTATGGGTCTTGTTTGTGTATCCATTCAGTCAGTCTTTTCATTGGAGCATTTTATCCATTTATGTTTAAGGTATTATTGACATGTATGTTTTTATTGCCATTTGGTTACCTGTTTTGAATTTGTTTTTGCAAGTCTTTTTCTTCCTTTCCTCTTTCGTTTTCTTCTCTTGTGATTTGACGACTTTAATGTTGTGTTTGGATTCTTTTTTCTTTCTTGTATCTATTGTAGATTTTCAATCTGCAGTTACTATGAAGCTTTGATATAGCAGCCTATAAATAAACAAGATAATGTTAAGTTGCTGGTCTTTTCATTTCAAATACATTTCCAGTGCCCTGCATTTGTGCTCTCCTGCTCTCGTCTCATGCTTGCTGGTTTTGATGTCGTATTTGTGTGGAGATGATCTTCTACCTTCACTTTATGTTTGCCTTTATTGGTGAGCTTCCCATTTGTATTTTTCTTTTTTCTACTAGTGGCCTTTTCTTTTCTACCTAGAGAGGTTCCTTTAGCATTTGCTGCAAAGCTGGTCTAGTGGTGACGAATTCTCTTAGCTTTTGTTTTTCCATAACTTATTTTTCCTTTTTTTTTCTTTTTCTGTAACTTTTCATTTCTCCATCAAATGTGACTGAAAGCCTTGCTCAGTATTCTTGGTTCTTCCTTTCATCACTTTAAATATATTGTGCCAGCTCCCTTCTGGCCTGCAGAATTCCTGCTGAAAACTTGATATTCAGCTGATAACCTTATGGGAATTCTCTTGTATGTTATTTATTGCATTTCCCTTGCTGCCTTTAATAGTTCCTCTTTGTCTTTAACTTGTCAGATTGATTACCAAGTGTCTTGGCATGTTCCTCCTTGGGTTTATCCTGCCTGGGACCCTCTGCACTTCCTCGACTTAGATGACTGTTTCCTTTCCCAAGTTAAGGAAGTTTTCAGCTATTATCTCTTCAAATATTTTCTCAGGTCCTTTCTCTCTCTTCTCCTTCTGGGATTCCCATAATGCAAATAAATGTGCATTTAATGTTGTTGTAGAGTTCTCTTGGACTGTATTTTCTTTTCACTCTTTCTTCTTTATTTTGTTCCTTGGCAGTTATTTCCACCATTCTGTCTTTCGACTTATTCATTCTTCTGCCTCAGTTAGTCTGCTCTTGATTCCTTCCAGTGTTTTGTGTCAGATATTACATTGTTCCTATTTGTTGGTTTATTCTTTCGGTCTTCTAGCTTGTTGTTAAACATTTCTTGTGTCTTCTTGGTCTGCGTCTCCTTTTCTGAGATCTTGGATCATCTTCGCTATCATTCCTCTGAATTATTTTTCAGGTAGGTTGCCTGTCTCTAATTCACTTAGTTGTTCTTCTGGGGTTTTATCTTGTGCCTTCCTCTGGGACATATTCTTAACTGTCCCATCTTCTCTGACTTTCTGTGAGTGTGGTTTCTGTTCTGTAGGCTGCAGGACTGCAGTTCTTATTTCTGCTGTCTGCCCCTTGGGCGAGGCTGGTCTAGAGGCGTGTGTAGGCTTCCTGGTCAGAGGGCCTGGTTCCTGCCTGCTGATGGGTGGAGCTGGGTCTTGCCCCTCTTGTGGGCAGGGCTGTGTCAAGGGGTTGTGTTGAGTGGGCAGCAGTGGGACTGGCAGACTTTCGGCAGCATGTCTCCTAATGGGCAGGGCTGTGTTCCCGTCTGTTGGTTGTTTGGCCTGAGGTGTCTCAGCACTGGAGCCTGCAAGCTACTGGGTTGGGCCAGGTCTTGGTGAGAACAGGCTGTCTGCAGGAGGGCTCACAGCAGTGAGTACTCCCCAGAACTCCCACCACCCGTGTCTCTGTCCCTGCAGTGAGTCCCAGCGGCCCCCCACCTCCACGGGAGAGCCTGCAATCCCAGCAGGCAGGTCTGACTCAGGCTTCCATGAGGCCGCTGCGTTCCCCGGGTCCGGTGCACACGAGACCTTGTGTGTGCCCTCCAAGCGTGCAGTTTGTTTCCCTCAGCCTTAGGGCACTCCTGGGATCAACCCCTGCTGGCTTCAAAGCCAGGTGCTCTGGTGGAGCTTCCTCCCCCTCAGACCCCCAGGCTGGGGCGCTTGCCCTCAGGATTTTCACTGCTGTGTGGCAGCCTCTGTGGTGGGACTCTTCAGCCTGTCGTGTGCGCACATGGCGGGTATGCGAGCTGACCTTTCACCATCGTGCCTCACCTCCCTCTCGCTGTGGCTCTTCTCTGCTCTGGTGAAGGGGATCCCCTCTCCGTGGACGGTGCTGCAGGCCTGGGTGGGGGCGGAAGGCGTTCTTGGTGGCCACATTCGCAGTGGCAGAACTTGTGAATGAAGACATTTCCGGTAAAAGTGTGTGGGGGACATCGTGAGGCTTGTCCTCACCTGAGGGAAAGTTGTCGGGTCCCACTCCTGAGGCCCCCGCGAGGCTGCCGGCTTCCTCCTCTGTCGCACGGTGTGTCGCGCTCTCACGCGGAGCAGCACCTGCCGTCGCTGTGTCTCCTCACCGAGGAGACAGACACATGCGCCTCCGCCCTCCGCACAGACGCATGCGCCTCCCGCCTCCTCGCCCTTGCGGATTCGTCTTCTCTCAGACGCCGGGGCTCAGGCTGAGGCGACTTCGGTCCCTTCCCTGTTGGGTACCTCCATCTCCTGAAGGCTCCAGCTTGTCAGTGTTCTTCCTAAGATGGCGCGGCCAGGAGCCCCCCAGACTTCAGATGCCTGGTGGGCATCCTCCCAGGATGAGACTTGGAGGTCTGATTTTGCCCGAGTATGAAAGCTGTTATTAATCGAGGCCAAAATCCTGTTGGCTTTCATAGCACCTGTGTCCTCTCGTGGACCTCAGTGAAGCTTGTTACAACCCAAGATGTTTTCCAGAAGAACTACTGCCAAGAGAGCTCTCCCTAAACTACGTCACTCCACTCTCAGAGAAAGACTAAAAACCAAACCCTGAAAGTAATTAGAGATTTATTCTCTTTAGGAGAATAAGACTTTTGCCAAAATAAATAACTAAACCAAATAGTTTCTGCATCAGTAGGACATTACTCTCTAAAATGTTATTTATATATGTACATAATTGAAAAATAATTGAGAATGTATTAATTTCTGCTGTACAGAAAAGTGATTCAGTTGTGTGTGTGTATATATGTGTGTATACACACATTTGTATACACACATATGTATATATACACACACACATTTTCGTTCATATTCTTTCCCATTACGGTGTATCTCAGGACACTGGATCCAGTTCCCTGCATTGTGCAGTAGGACCTTGTTGTTTACCCATCCTGTATATAATAGTTTGCACCTGCTGGCCCAGGGTTCCCCGTCCACCCTTTCCCCCTTCCCTGGCAACCACAAGGCTGTCCTCTGTGTCCATAAGCCTATTTCTGTTTCATAGATGTGTTCATTTGTGTCATGTTTTAGATTCTACATATAAGTGATATCGTATGGTTTTCGTCTTTCTCTTTCTGACTTCTTAGAATGATAATCTCTAAGTCCATCCATGAAGTGGCACATGGCAGTGTTTCATTCTTTGTTAGTGACTGCATAGTATTCCACTTTATATGTGTACATTTCCTTTATCTATTCATGTGTTGATGGACATTCAGGTTGTTTCTGCTTCCTGGTTGCTGTGAATAGTGCTGCTATGAACGTAGGGGTGTTTGTGTCTTTTTGAATCATAGTTTTATTCAGATATATGCCCAGGAGTGGGATTGCTAGATCATACACTAATTCTATTCTTTATTTTTTGAGGAACCTCCATACTGTTTCTCAAGTGGCTGCACCAACTAAGATTTCCTCTAACAGTATAGGAGGGTTCACTTTTCTCCACACCCTCTCCAGCATCTGTTATTTTTAAATATTTTAATGATGGTCATTCTGCCTGGTGTCAGGTGGTACCTCATTACAGTTTTGATTTGCATTTTTCTAATAATGAACTATGTTGAACATCTTTTCATGTGCCAGCAGGTGACCAGCAAGTTATCTGTATGTCATCTGGAGAAATGTCTATTTAGGTCTTCTGCCCATTTTTCAGCTGGGGTGTTTGTTTTCTTGTGGTTGAGTTGTATGAGCTATTTGTATATTTGGAAATTAACCTTTTGTGGATTATATCATTTGCCAATATCTTCTCCTAGCCTGTAGGTTATCTTTTCATTTTGTTTATGGTTCCCTTTGCTGGACAGAAGCTTGTAAGTTTGATTAGCTTCCATTTGTTTACTTTTGCTTTTATTTCTATTACCTTGGGAGACTGACCTAAGAAAACATTGGTATGATTTATGTCAGAGGATGTTTTTCCTGTGTTCTCTTGTAAGAGTTTGATGGTGCCATATCTTAAGTCTTTAAGCCATTTTGAGTTAATTTTTGTGTATAATGTGAAGTTGTGTTCTAAGTTCATTGATTTACATGTGGTGGTCCAGCTTCCCCAGCACTACTTGCTGAAGAGAGTGTTCTCCACTGTATATTCACACCTTCTTTGTTGGAGATTAATTGGCTGTATGTGTGGGGGCTTATTTCTGGGGTCTCTGTTCTGTTCCCCTGATCGATATTTCTGTTTTTGTGCCCATATTGTACTTTCTTGATTGCTGTAGCTTTGTAGTTTATTCCTAAGTATTATTTATATTTTCTGGTTGTGTTTTTGAAAGAGATTATTTACATCCCCTTTCTGATACTTCATTGTTACTGCAAAGAAATATAGTTGATTTCTGTATGTTAATCTTGCATCCTGTTGCTCTGCTGAATTCTTTATCAGTTCTTATTTTAATAGTAGTTTTGTGTGGAGTCTAGAGATTTCTATATATATTATCATGTTATCTGAATATCATGACAATTTTGCTGCTTCCCTTCAGATCTGGATACCTTTGATTTCTTTTTCTTGTCTGATCGCTGTATCTAGGACTTCCAATACTATATTGAATAGACGTGGTGAGAGTGGGCCCCCTTGTCTTGTTTCAGATTTTAGCAGGAAGGCTTTCAGCTTTTCATTGTCGAGTATTATACTGGATGTGGGCTTGGCATAAATAGCTTTTATTATGTTGAGCTATGTCCCCTCTACGGCCACTTGGGTAAGCGTTTTTATCATGAATGGATGTTGAATTTTGTCAGATGCATCACTGAGATGATCATGTGGGTTTCATCTTTTCTTTTGTTGATGAGGTTTATCACACTGGTTGATTTGTGTATGTTGAACCATCCTTGTGAACTTAAGATGAATCCAGGTAGGTCTTTTTATCTGTTGTTGGATTTGACTTGCTAATATTTTGTTTAAGAAATTTTGCATTTATATTCTTCAAAGACATTGGCCTGTAATTTTCTTTTTTTGCAGAGTCCTCTGGTTTTGGTATCAGGGTGATGATGGCTTCATAGAATGTCTTTGGGAGTATTCTCTCTTCTCCAGGCTTTTGCAAGAGTTTGAGGAGAATCAGTATAAGTCCTTTTTTGTACGTTTGGGAGAATTTGCCTGTGAAGCCATCTGGTCCTGATCTTTTGTTTTTAGGGAGTTTTTTAAAATAATGATTCTGTTTTGCTTGCAATGATTGGTATGTTTAAATTATCAATTTCTTCTTATTCAATTTTGGTGGGATGCATGTTTCTAGAAACTTCTCCATTTCTTCTAGGTTGTTGAATTTGCTGGCAGACAATTTTCATGGTATTCTCTTACAGTTTTTTGTATTTCTGGGATATTGGTTATCTTTTTATTTTATTTGTGTCTGTCTTTTCTTGGTGATCCTGAGGTTTGTGGTAAGACGTTAATCTTGATTTGTTTTTACCTGAGGTGCAGTAAATTTACCTTGAAGACTAATAGAATACCTACCTGAAGAATAAAATTGGTTTCTGAAAATTAGATAGTCTGTGTTCCACTCCTTTCCTTTCCTGATGCTATAGCATCCTACAGTTACTTCATGTATTATAGGTAATTGTATAGGTATAGATTATGTTGTCAGTTTTCAGGAAAAGCTCTAACTGACTAAGCCATTTCTCTGTTTGGTGTGTGAAAATTCTTCAGAGTGGCTCAGAAAATCAAACTACAGTAGTGTTTGTGGCTAGGCAGGCCACCCTTCCTGACCCATTTAAAACACAGTGGCACCTCGGACATTTGGATCCCACTGATGTGGAATTTGTGATGACTCAGCTAATGTTTAATTATGCAGAGGCGTGCTTGGAGGATCCCTGGTGTGAGGGCAGTGCTCACACGGGCGCCGCGTTTCCCAGTGTCCTCGGGAGCCCTCCTGCTCCCACACTGGCCCTGTCCATCTCCCTCACCTTCACCTTGCCCCCACTTCCTCTCTGGCCCTTGTCCTCTGCCTGGAACCCCCTGACCGCCTCTCTCTGTGCGGGGCTGGACCCAGCTCTGCGGTCTGGAGACCCCGCTGACTGCTCCCAAGACTGCTTCCAGCCCCGTGCAGGCGGGTGCCTCTCCTTCCCCAGGTCAGGTCTGTAACAGGGAGGGTGGTTGCAGTTGGAACTCAGAGCTTCATGGCATAGAAGCCAGGTCCCTACAGTGAGGCCTCGGGGTGTCACTCGTGGTGCTGCGGGGTCCCACGTGGAAGGCAGTGTCCTCCGCAGCCCCCTGACTGCTGAGGCTCAACTTGGACTTGATATGTCCCTGGGACTGCTTGGGAGCACCCACCTTCCATCTGTGTCGAATGAAATGTCAAGTTGTTGCTCGGTAGAAAGGCAATTGTTCTCAGTTTAAAATAAACTGAACCTTACATTTAAATTTTTAATTGGTTAACTTCCATACAATCTGTGGAGCACAACAGTTGTGAACCTGAAGAGTAACAGCTAATGTGACGAAAGAGCCAAAATACTGGCTGGAAGGCGGGGGACAGTGTCATGGTGGGGGGAGGCTGTCCTCAGACTAACCTGTGGGTCCTGCATTATTAGGACGTAATGGAGTGAGGTCAGGGATCAGGAGCTGCATCCCCAGAAAAAGTAGTGAAATATTTTAAAAAGTCTTTTCCTGTGGAAAAGCTCATGCCCCATCCCCATTGCTCCAGCCTTAGGTAGTGATGGTCAGGGGGTCTTTTCTAACTGGAGGGTTTATTGAGACCTTAGTGGTAAGAAGGCCTGACGAGCTGAGGAGGGGGCCTTCCTGACTCTGACTCATCAGCTGCCCCTGGGACCCCTGGCGGGGCCCAGCAGAATATGATGGTGGGTGGTGGTTCAGGACCAGTAGCCAAGATTCCCATTCACTCCGTGGCCTGGTCTTTTGCCACTCTACAAACACTGAAATCTAGATTTCTGCTCCTGCATTTAGTCACAAGAAAAGTGCATTGTCGCCATCATCAGTGATATGCTGAGTGTGTTTAAAATGCCATCACTGTTCCACACTGTTGGCTTTAAAGTGTCACCTGTAACTTGTGGGGCTCAACTGCCTATAATTTGGACTCCTGGTTTAGTTTATCCGAAGAGAAGACAACACACACACACACACACGAGTTGTGTGTACTTAAGTATTTAAATTTTCCATGTCGACTCTGCCCTTGGGCAAGCCCCTCGATCTCTAAATTATTTCCTCAGCTGTGAAATGGGGTAGTAATTGCACCTTTCTTGCAGAATTGAGTGACTGTCATGAGAATAATCTTGGTGAAGGGCTTAGTTCAATGTGTGGTGCTCAGCAGCCAGTCAGCACATGGTCACTGTTGTTCCCAGCAGACTTTGTTGGTATGCATTCCTACCTACCTGAGTTTTGAAATATCATAGACTCTGTGGTTTCAAATTTTGGACTGTAATTATGCTCACAGTTCTTCTGAGTTGTGGGTGTAAGAGATATAATGTGTTAGTTTCCGTAGCCCTCTTAAAGGAGGTTTACAAGTTTGGCTTGTGATCTTGAATACACATGAAATACTGGGTTGAAGTGTATTCAGTTTCTTTATGAGTCTTGCATCACCCCAAAGAGTGACTAACCGCAAATTACTTACTGAAACGCACTTTGTTTGTGACCACATACTATTAATATTCCAGTTAAATAACAGTAAAGAAGCTGTTACTTCCTGTCAACCTGGCTTTTGTTTCCCAGTTATCAGATTAAGGTTTGACAAGTTCAGTCTTGGGTTTTCACTGCAGAAATGCTTGAGGAGGACGGTAGCGGACTCCTAGACCAGTGTGCACGACCCCAGGGTTGTGCTCAGGGGACCTGAGCTCGTTGAGACTTGCAGAGTGAAGGGAAGATGAGGCCCCGCGAGCATCAGGACACCCGTGCGGCAGCTCTGGGGGAGGGCCCCTGGGGTGGCCGCCTCTCCTGGCCGGGGCCTGCCGTCCTCTCTCTCAGGGCAGAGGCCCATCCCCTCACCACGTGCGCGTGCCCAGGGCGCAGAGGGCAGACAGTGTGGAGGCATCAGAGTCCGGGCGGAGAGCGGCGTGTTGCCAGGCCATGCGGGATGGGTGGCCGGTGCCCTAAACCCCCAAGTCTCTGAAGGGTTTCAGCCAAGCGCGTGACAGGCCCAGTGGGGGAAGGCGGTCAGAGTGACCGAGGTCGGCTCGGGCGCAGTTCTGCCTGGCTGGCGGCAGGAGCGGGAAAGCGTTACAGGCGTCGGCACTGCCTGTCCCTGGTTTCCAGGAGGCCTGGGGCTGCGCCCCCACGCTCATCCCCAGTCCCGTCGCGCCTCTGGGGAGAAGGCCCCACGTCGGGGGGCCATGCAGGAGCCCCGCGCCAGCCCAGTGATCTGGGCGCCTCGCAGGTCGCTGGGGCAGCGGGAGGGCCGCCCTGGAGGCCTCCTGGGGGCAGCTCAGGGGCAGGCCCCCTTCCTCTGACATGCCTCAACCTGGAGGAGAATGGTCCGGGACCGGGAAAGCAGTCACGTTCCCGTTAGGGAGGTTAGTCAGCCGGGCAGGAAAGCCGCAGGGCCCTGCCAGCGGCAGGCCTGCTTCGAGAGCACGGCCGACAGCCCAGAGCAGCCGGGTTCCTGGCCATGCAGGAGCGCATCTGAACTCACATCCGCAGCGGCTGCTGCAGGTGTCGCCTCTAAGATGCCCGTGCTTTTCTGGATGTGGGCAGATGCGAGAACCGGGGTCTTCAGACCTGCTCTGGAAAGTGTCTGGGCATCTGAAGTCTGTTCTGTCCGCGCCTCTCAGAGCACAGAGTCCTGCGCCCAGCCTGCACCCTGAGCTCCTCTCTGAGGGCGCTGAGGTCAGCAGCTGGCCTGGCTGCTGACTCGGTCCTCGATGGGGCCTGTGGCGGGCTGCCTCCAAGCCGTCAGCTTGCACGTGGTTTGGGAAGCATGTCACGGTCCTTTCCTCCCACAGTGTTAATGCTCGTTTTTAGATCAGGTGCGGATTTCATTGATGGGTTTTTGCTATTACTGGACCAGGCCTTATTAAAAGTAGCCAAAAAGTCTTGGACCAGCTCTCTTACTGTTATGGTCCAGGGGAAAAAAATCCTTCTTGTTGCTTCTTCCTATAACTAGAGTTGCACTATTACAGTCATTGATCTTAATACAGAGCTGTGTATCTGGTTAACTGTTTTCAGGTCACCTGCTCATCATTATTTTTATCAGAGGCTCAGTCACACATTTGGTAACACAAGAAACAATTTTGTAAAACAGGTAATACATAATAATAGAGCTAGCAGTGTTAGTAAGGACTTAAGTTGTTAGAAATATCTCCTGGTGTCGACCAGACTCCAGGAGGGGATGTGTTACTTTCTTCTTTCCTGCAGCCATTGACAGGTGGGCTGGATCAAGATGTTTCCTGGGAGCTGAACAAAATATTTTAGTTTAACATTCAGGCATGGGAGCAGGGTTCCCTGAGATAGACCATTTATGTATACTTTAAGCTATAGGCAACATCCCCTTAGTGATTAATGTGTAGCAAAAGCAATAGAACACAAAGGTTAAAGTAAAAGGAACAGACCTAGTGAGGGGCAGATCTGCCCTTCTCTATTACAGTTCCTCCTTGTCAGTGTCCCGTCCGTAGGCTTGTGGGAAAGGGGTGATGGCTGCTCTGGCTTCTTCCTGCTGAACAGAGGCAATGGTGGGTCATCACAGAACGGAACTGATTAGCCGTCAGAAGGAACTGTTCCTTAGACTCTCTAGTAAATGGTATGATTCTCTTTCATTCTTTATCTATAATTATTTGAACCTGATGAAACCCTTTAGCCCTTTTGTTGCCTGATTTATCACTGGACTTGGGCTTCTGGCTCTAGTTCCTGCAGAGAGCTGTTGATTTTAACTTTCTGTCGTAAAACCACACTAGGCGCCTGTGTCGTTCACTTGAACAAGAGTCAATAAGTAGGCTGACTCATCCTTCTCCAGCTACAGTGAACTGCAGTCTCAATACTTACCTTTTTGAAGAGCAATCTTGTCTTCTAGGGGTTCACAGACCCACTGCTCTCCAGGCCTTTCAGGAGTTGGGCCATTTTCTGAGGACAGTGGTGCTTTTAATCTGAGTGTGCTGAACTCATGGCTTCACCCCAGCTGCCTTTTGGCAGATGAGTGTGGGGTAGGTGATGTGTATGTAACGTGGTCCTGCCCACTTTGCAGTTAGCTCATGTTCAGGCACTTTTATTTCTCTAGGCTTCTCAGGGCAACTTGGTCTCCAGGTTAGAAAGGATGTAGGCCTACCTCAGTTGGACAGACAGACTTGGAGGAGGCAAACTGATGAACAGAGGTTAGTACAGTGCCCAGAGTTTTAATGCCGTTAGCAATGGTTAGGTCCTTCAGAGCGTTTACAGGTTCTCCCACCTGGGTGGACACTGGGAATGGCCCACTGTAGTTCAAAGTGGCTTAATTTAAGTCTTCTTTTGGGAGCCATTCTAATCCATAGCAGGGCAATCAATAAGGCCCTATCCCAAGTTAATCTCTTGACATATTTAAGCGGTGCTCCTTCTAGTATGTATCATCTCTGGCTGCAGGTCATGGGGCATCTGATATTTACCCAAAGGTGGATGGCTGGGATAAGCTTCAGAAATAAACATGAGTGTCCTCCTTAATAATTCAGTTAAACTTTACAATTATGTAACAGGACAACAGGGCTTCATGGTGGCTCAGATGGTAAAGAATCCACCTGCAATGCAGGAGATGCAAGTTCGATCCCCAGGTCAGAAAGATCCCCTGGAGGAGGGCATGGCAACCCACTCCAGTACTGTTGCCTGAGAATCCCATGGACAGAGGAGCCTGGTGGGCTACCATCCGTGGGGTCGCAAAGGGTCAGACAGGACTGAGCGACTCACACACACACACACAACATGGCAACAAGGAAGTGTCTGAGAAGTGAGTCTCAGGCAATAAATGCAGACTTCAATCAACAGGATTAGAATTTGATATTCATTGACACATAATCTCTAAAAATTATCCTCATTGTTATCAAATACAGCCAAATTAAGATTGGTTTGTTTACAGAATGAATCTGGTTAATTGACGATATTGGCTCTTTTAAGTTGGCTGTGTTGGAATTTTTCATAAGGAGTCTCAGACTGAAATTTTAGAAGTCTTCCCCAGGCCAGGAAAGTCATCCCAAGGGCTTGTCTATAGAGTTTGCCTTACGGATTTAGGTGAATTCCTCCCTGTTTGAGGTCCCCAAATACCTTGAGATTTTTGCACCTGTTAGGAAGTAGTCCTTCCTAATTTACCTGATAAAGCTGCTAGGAACCTAGGAGTTTCCAGTATCTGGAGGGGTCAGGTAGAGAGAAAAAAAAATATTTCCATTGTGCTTATAAAGGTATAATTTACCAAACTGCTGTAAATCATAACTAACTTAAGGGGAAAGGTTTCCTTAAAACCAAAAAATCACAACTTGTTCACCAGTTTACTCAGTCCTGTATAATTTGTTTTACTAACAGCTTTATGAAATCAGAGTTGTCTTTAGATTTTTAAAATATCTTACTTGGTTTAGTGTTATGATTTAAAAGTCATCAAAAACCTGTACTTGTCAGAAAGTCCTTTCTATGACTCTTCTTCGAGTTGAAGCGTTTTGCACAGCATCACCTTAACTGTCTATGAAGGATAAAGGACTTAAGAAGGCAAGGCTGGAGATCTGATTATAATGTTTCTTGACAAAGAAGCTTAACCAAGTTATGACATACAACATTTTGATCCATGTACTGGCTTTTTAAAGTGGTTGACTTTTCAGTTGTGATTTTCTCTTTCCTATAGCTTCTTTTCTAGAGAAGACCGTTCAGTATTTCCTATTGGATAGGCTTAGTCTTGATGCATTGTTTCAGTTTCTGCTTAGGAGAGAAATTCTTTTTCTTCTTCTAAAGGATAATCTTGCTTGTAGATTCAAGGTTGCAGTTTTTCCCTTCCAGGATTGTGAGTACATCTTGCCATTCCGCCCGGGCTGCAGCGCTTCTGCAGAGCGATCAGCGGACAGCCCTGGGGGTTCCCTTGTAGTGACTCTGTTCTCTTGCTGTCTTTGGGATCCTTTCTTTAACTTTTGCCAATATTCATCACAGCGTGTCTTAGTGCAGGGCTGTCTGGGTTTATCTTGTGTGGGACCCTGCATGCTTCCTGTAGCTGGATGTCTCTTTCCTTCTCTAGGTTCGGGATGTCTTCAGCCATAACCTCTTCAGATGCATTTTCAGTCCCCTTTGTCATCTTTCTGGAACCCCTACTATGTGTCGATTGGTATGCTTCGTATTATCCCGTATCAGTCATATTTCTTTTTCTTCATTTGACTTTCTTTCTGCTGTTCTGACTGGGTGATTTCTACTCTTCCCCCAGATCATTTATGCATTCTTCGGCATTATTCCTTCTGCTATTCGTAGCCTTTAAGTCAGCTTTCATCTCAGTGAATGAACCTCCTAATATTTCTTGGTTCCTCTATTTATAGTTTCTAGTTCCTGTTTACAGGAATCTGCATTTCTGTCGACACCCCTTCTTACTGTCTTCAGTATTTTCATTATCTCCTTTTCTGGACTCATCGTCTGTTAGATGGAAGAGGTTTGTTTCCTTGTTCTTTCCGGAATTCTCTTGACCTTTCAGCTGGGTATGGTTCCCTGCTTCTTCATTTTTCTCGTATTTCTCTTCCTCTGAGTTTGGGGGCGTGGTGGTCCGTGGTCTTGGGGGGCTGCTTTTATTTGGGAGCACCCCTGGGCAGCCCGTGTGGGTTTTCTGCTTTCAGGACAGATGCCTGCTGCCCCTGCCTCGGTGCGGCTGTCACCCCCACAATAGGGGAGGGTGCCGTGGGGCCAGCACCGCCTGGATGCTGCCGGCCTCCTCCCCCCTCCCCTGGTCACCACCTCCCAGGGCAGGGGCTCCTCCTGCTTGCTGAGCGGAAGCCCCCAGGGTGAGGTCGGTGGGACTGGGGCACTCCCGCCAGGAGAACCACCACCATGTTCCTTCTCCAGACCTGTCCACCTGGGCGGGTGCCCCGTGCTGTCTGGTGCTGGGGGGCTCACGGAGAGGCTCACGGAGGACCTCGTGGCTGGCGCTGCCCTTGGCCCCCCTCCACTGTGGGAGTGCAGGTAGTTGACACAAAGTCAACAGCACAGATGCTTACACACCCATCCGCCGAAGTCAGGTCCCAGGATCGCAGCGGGCCTGCGCTGGGCCTGTGCTGGGGCTGCAGTGAGGCAGCCCGTGTCCTCTACGCTGGTCTTTCTTCTGCCACTGACTGGCAGTGTGCCCCTCTCTGGGCCCTTCTGTCTCAGCCGACGCCCACAGGGGTGAGGGGGCTTCTCGGGTGCCGGGACCTGTCCTCTTTTCCAGCTCCCTCCCAGGGACTCAGGTCCCATCCCCGTCCCTTTAGAAAAGAAAAGCCTTCACCCCACCCAGGTGTGTGGGGCTCTCTCTTGGTGTGGGCGCCTCGTGCCTTTGCTAATAGCCTCGGGTGAGGAGTGAGGGTTGGTCCACACGCAGATGTGCTTGTGGTGTGTTTGTGGGAGGAGGGGAGCTCCACGTCCTTTGATTCTGCCATCTTGATTCCTCCCCCAGCATTTTCAGATGATAACTAAAATTATAACACTATACCACGACAGGTCCAAATTTTAGAAATTCCATATAATTTCTAGCATATCTATATTAATAATGTTTATCCATACCGTATAATCTGACGAGGTGTATCACTCATTTGACAGTGCTTCCCATGTAGTTTAACATACCAAACAATCCTTATTAGTTTAATATTTTTCCCTGAGAAGCCTTAGGGGCTCTCTAAAGGATCCCAAAGTTAGCTAGAGGTAAAAAAACTTTAATTAAAATTTGATATTTGGGGATTTTTGTCAGAAAGTTTCAAAACACTTAGTCAAATAAGATCATAGGTCATTTTCACACAATACTTATTCCTTAACCAAAATAAGAAGAGATCTCAAAAGTAAACACAAATCACTTATAGGCATAGAAACTCACACATTCTGTTATCAGTGGCAGCATTCTAGGAAACTCTGTCCTCCTAACAGACAAAACAGAATCTGGTTTTGCACCAGGTTAACTTTTAATAATGATTCATTTACTTAATTTAATCTGAGCTTAGCCAATTCTGACCAGGCACAAAGCTCTATTCTGCAAACCTTCCATTTCTTTCTGTATCCGTATTATTTTGCCCCTTCATTTTCTCATCTAGAAACAACCATATGAACTTCCATCACTTAATTTAGCATAACTCTAAAATTGCATGTTACCAAATATCTGGAGAGAACATTTGTATATCAAAGGCACAGGAAGAGAAATGCAAATTCCTTTTCTAACTGCTTATACAGAACCCAGCCATCTTCAGGGAATTTTTTCCCCCAGTTCCTATATGTATATCATCTGCTCATATTCACAGTCACTTTCAGCAAAATGAGGAGAGAACAGGATTTGGACTCAGGTACTGAGACACTCATTCATATACATCCACACACACCCAAGATAAAAGCAATTGCACAAGTCCCACTTTTTAAAATTTATTTTTAATTGGGAAGGATAATTGCTTTACGCAGTTGCATTGGTTTCTACCAAACATCAGCATGAAGCAGCCACAGGTTTGCCCATGATGTCCCCTGACACGTGAACCTCCCTCCCGCCTGCCTCCCCATCCCACCCCCCCAGGTTGTTTCCGAGCCCTGTCTGCATTCCCTGAGTCATATGGCAGATTCGCACTGTCTGTCTAGTTTACACGTGGTGATGTGAGTTCCCGTGTTACTCTCTGCATACAGCCCACTCTCTCCTTCTTCCCCCCAAGTCCATTCTCAATATCTGTGTCTCCATTGCTGCTCTGCAGATAGGTTCATCAGTACCATCTTTCTAGATTCCATACGTATGTGCTAGTATATGATAATTGTTTTTCTCTTTCTGACTCACTTCACTCTGTATAATAGACTCTAGCTTCATCCACCTCATTAGGACTGATGACTCAAATGCGTTCCTTTTATGGCTGAGTGATATCCCATTGTGTATATGTACCACAGCTTCTTTATCCATTCATCCGTCAATGGTAATCTAGGTTGCTTCCATGTCCTAATGATTGTAAATAGGGGTGCAGTGAACATTGGGGTGCATGTGTGTTTTTCAATTTTGATTTCCTCAGAGTGTATGCCTAGTAGTGGGATTACTGGGTCATATGGTGGTTTTATTCCTAGTTTTTTGAGGAATCTCCACAGTCTTCCATAGTGACTGTATCAATTTGCATTCCCACCAGCAGTGGTGGGAATTCCCTTTTCTCCACACCCTCTCCAGCATTTATTGTTTGTAGACTTTTTGGTGAGGGCTGTTCTGACCAGTATGAGGTGATACCTCATTGTGGTTTTGATTTGCATTTCTCTGATAATGAATGATTGTTGCACATCTTATCTTGTGTCTGTTAGCCATCTATATGTCTTCTTTTTTTTTTTTTTTTTCATCTGTGTGTCTTCTTTGGAGAAATGTCTGTTTAGGTCTTTTGCCCATTTTTTGATTGGGTTGTTTGTTTTCCTGGTATTGACTTGTATGAGCTGCTTGTGTATTTTTGAAATTAATCCTTTGTCTGTTGTTTCATTGGCTATTATTTTTTCCCATTCTGAGGGTTGTCTTTTCACTTTGTTTATAGTTTCCTTTGCTGTGCAAAAGCTTTTAAGTTTAATTAGGTCCCACTTTTTTTTTTTTTTTTTTATTTCCATTACTCTAGGAGGCAGGTCATAGAGGATCCTGCTGTGATTTTATGTCATAGAGTGTTCTGTCTGTTTTCCTCTAGGAGTTTTATAGTTTCCAGTCTTATATTTAGGGCTTTAATCCATTTTGAGTTTACTTTTGTCTATGTTGTTAGGAAGTGTTCTAATTTCATTCTTTTACATGTAGCTGTCCAGTTTTCCCAGCACTACCCATTGCATATTCTTGCCTCCTTTGTCAAAAATAAGGTACTCATGGGTGCATGGGTTTATCTCTGGGCTTCCTGTCTTATTCCATTGGTCTGTATTTCTGTTTCTGTGCCAGCACCATACTGTCTTGATGACTGTAGCTTTGTAGTATAATCTGAAGTCAGGAAGGTGGATTCCTCCAGCTCCATTCTTCTTTCTCAAGACTGCTTTGGCTATTTGGGGGTCTTTTGTGTTTCTATATGAACTGTGAGATTTTTTTGTTCTAGTTCTTTGAAAAATGCCATTGGTAGTTTGATAGGGATTGCATTGACTCTGTAGATTACATTTGGTGGTATAGTCATTTTCACAACGTGATTCTTCCAACCCAGGAATATGTAATATTTTTCCATGTTGTCTTTGATTTCATCAGTGTCTTATAGTTTTCTGAATACAGCTCTTTTGTCTCCTTAGGTAGGTTTATGCCTAGGTATTTTATTATTTTTGTTGCAATGGTAAATGGGATTGATTCCTTAATTTCTTCTTCCAGTATTTCATTGTTAGTGTATAGGAATGCAAATGATATCTGTGTGTTAATTTTGTATCCTGCCACTTTGCTAAATGCACTGATTAGCTCTAGTAACTTTCTGATAGTATCTTTAGGATTTTCTATGTATACTATCATGTAGTCTGCAGTCAGAGTTTTATTTCTTCTTTTCCAATCTGGATTCCTTTTCTTTCTTTTCTCTGATTGCCATAGCTAGCACTTCTAAAATTATGTTGAATAATAGTGGTGAGAATGGGCACCTTTGTTTTGTTCCTGATCTTAGAGAGAATGCTTTCAGTTTTTCACCATTGAGAATGTTTGCTGTGGGTTTATCATATGTGGCCTTTATTATTTTATAGTAGGTTCCTTCTATGCCTATTTTTGAAGTTTTTTTTTAAATCATAAATGGGTGTTGAATTTTGTCAAAAGCCTTTTCTGTATCTATTGAGATTATCATATGGTTTTTATCTTTCAATTTGTTAATATGGTGTTTCACATTGATTGATTTGTGTACATTGACAAATCCTTGCATCCCTGAGACAAACCTGACTTGATATGGTTTATGATCTTTTTAATGTGTTGTTTAATTGTTTGCTAGAATTTCATTGACAATTTTTGCATCTATGTTCATCAGTGATTGGTCTGTAGTTTTCTTTTTTTGTGTTGTGTATTGGGGTGATGGTGGCCTCAAAGAATGAGTTTGGAAGTGTTCCTTCCTCTGCAGTTTTTTGGAGGGATTTTAGAAGGATAGAGATTAGTTCTTCTCTAAATGTTTGATAGAATTCACCTGTGATGTCATCTTGCCCCGGGCTTTTGTCTTTTGGGAGATTGTTGATCACAATTTTGGCTTCAGTGCTAGTAACTGGAGTGTTTATAATTTCTATTTCTTCCTGGTTCAGTCTTGGAAGATTGAACTTTTCTAAGAATCTGTCCATGTCTTCCAGGTTGTCCATTTTGTTTGCATATTGTTGTTCATAATAGTCTCTTATGGTTCTTTGAATTTCTGCATTGTCTATTGTAACCTCTCCTTTTTCACTTCTAGTTTTGTTGATTTGATTCTTTTTTTCTTGATGAGTCTGGCCAATAATCTGTCAATTTTGTTTATCTTCTCAAAGAACTGGCTTTTAGTTTTATTAATCTTTACTATTGTTTCCTTCATTTCTTTTTCATTTATTTCTGCTCTGATCTTTATGATTTCTTTCCTTGTACTAACATTGGAGGCTTTTTGTTCTTTTTCCAGTTGTTTTAGGTGTAAAGTTACATTGTCCATTCAGTATTTTTCTTGTTTGAAAAGACCCATTTTTATATAATCGTAGAGCCATTAGGGGCCACTGTTCTCCAGATCTCAGGGAGTACTGAGGCCACACAATGTTTCAATAAAAACATCATTTTCTTTCACTCATGGGAGGATAGCTAAAGATTTCTCAGTTTTGCAAGAATATGCCAGGGGACTGTAGGATGGAGCAGAGCTCTGATCATCTGTACCTAATTATTCATGATTGATGTTACCAAATATCAAGCAAAAACAGTTCAAATCAGTCTCTCAGGGTCAGTTCCCTAGCCACAAAAAGGGAGAACCCCAACCGATGTCCCATCAGAAATGAAGCTGAATGACCTTGTCCAAAAAGGAAAATTCCAACCAATGCTCTGCCACAAGCAAAACCCACACAACAGGGAAGGATACCCTGGGGACATCACACACAAGCCTAGCTTGCACACGCTGGAGCGGCTTATCCCCAGGGGACACTGAACGTGGACCACAGCTCTGCCTGTCTCTGGGTCCCAAACAGCCTTCTGCCCGGGGGTGGTTTGGGTCTGTCAGGGGCACTGCCTCTGAGAGCCCCGGGGTGGAATGTGCCCTGGCAGCTGCCGGGACTCAGGGAAGGGGCTGCCTCTGGCTGGGGTCAGCCTGTCACAGGCACGGACTTCTGGCTGGCTTTTGCCAAAATTGCTAGCAAACGTGTCTGTGTGCCCGACACACAGTGAAGCCAAACAATACCAAGGGCTGGAGTTTGGAGCAGAGAAAAGTTTACTGTAGGGTCATGCAAGAAGGGTCGTTGTGTCCCCAAACCCTCCAAAGGGTTTCAGCAAAGCATTTTTAAAGGCCCGGGGAGGGAGTGGGGTCCCAGGGTATGTGACGGCTCGTGCACAATTCTGATTCCCTGATGGTGTAAGGTAATGGGGCGGTGTCACAGGGGTTAACGTTATCAGTCCTGAGGCTCCAGGAGGCCTGGGGGCTGTGTGCTCAAGGTCATCAAGTAGTTACCATCTTCCATTTGGTGGGGGGTTTTCACGTCTGTGAAATAATTTAGGAAGTGTGCATCAGATACAGTTATCTGGGTGCTTCAGAGAGGAGCTAAAGCAGCGGATGGGGGTGGGAGGGAGTCTTGTCTGGGGAAGGCCCCATAGGCTCCTGCTTGTTACACCTGTGAAGGCACCTGAAATCTGCTGCCCCTGGGTGGACAGGAGGCTGAGCGGGAAGGGGCCGCCCCGAGCCCACCACCAGGTGCGCCTTCAGCTGGGGGCCTGGCTCCAGAGCAGCCTTGAAGGCCGTGTGGGCCCCAGGCACTCGTAACTTGGGGGCTCCTTCAGACTCCCAGAGGGGTCTGCATGTCCTCCTTCTCGTCCCTTCGCTGTGTGTAACTTGAAGGAAGGTGCCAGCCGGCCCCGGGGACAGCAGGCGGCCGTGTCTGCTCTCCGCCCTCAGCCACGCGGTCACTGCACGGTGGTGGCTGAGGGTGGGAGAGCCTTCGTGGTCACACCGGTCACTCGCCTCAGAAGGAGGGCACCTCCATGTTCCTGACAGCTTGACAAGGCTCTGACAAAATTACCAGCACCCCTGGTGTTTTAGCTCAGTAAGAGCAATGCATTGTGATTAAAAAACTGCCTAACACTGGTATGCTTTGAAATGTTTTTATTAATAACGAGGACATCTTTTGTGGTCACACAGTAAGTCTGTTGATGGGCCAACTGTTGATGGGTGGTTGCTGGCTCTGGTGCTTTGCATCTGCTGAGGGTTGTTCCTTTCCCGGCTGCTCCAGCCTCTGCCCCAACCCCGGGTGAGCAGCGGTCAGCAAGAGCCCTGCCTTCAGCTACATCTTTTAAAGATTATTTTCTAAGTGAGAACCTTAAATATTTGACCTGTAAGGTTGTTGTAAGTCTTTCAAGGTACAAAGAAAATGGAATTAGTTATAAAACTGGAAGCAGAATGTGTGAAACCAAATAGCGTTTGAGTTTCTCAAAGGAAAACACTGCCAAATCCAGATGGGCTCTGCTCCTCTGCTCAGCCACGTCCCGAATGCTGCTGCAATGAGCACCCACCCAGCCTCAGGCCCTTCTCTGCTCAGCCACGTCCCGGCGACAGGTCCGGGGGACCTGCAGCCGCGGGTGCAGAGCCAAGTAGAAGTGAGCGGGTGAGGTTCGGCGGCCCCCAGGCCCGGGTTTGTCACATGTCAGTGGCCTTGGTGTCGCCTCTGGACGATGGTCTGGTCTGTTGATAGCGTTGTGATGACTTGTCTGAACATGAGACACGTAAGACTCAACCAGATAAAGAACTCGTGTTATTACCGCCTTAATTACCCTAGACCGTCTGGAGAATTTTGTTTTTAAACACTCTGTCATCCTAACGTGGAAAGATCACCAAGACATGACTTTTGGTGAAAAAAAAAACACCAAAAAGGAAACTGAAGGAAAATATAATCTGAAGGAAAGTATAATCCATGTGTGTAAAAATAAAACACCCCAGAAGATGGAAAGGACTGGAAAGGCAGCACACTCTTTGGAGTCTGGTGTCGAGAACTGGGGAAACAAACTTTGTTGTTGTTGTTAAAACTGACCTATTTGGATTCAGTGCTATCAGAAATAAATATGCCCTCTTGAGGCATCACAATGCTTCTGCCTCCGTGGAAGCCCTGTGCTGTCAGACCGTAGCTGCAAGTCATGTCTCAGCTCACACAGTCTCTTTGCGTGTTTCATTGCAGGGACAAGCCGACCTCTTGAAATACGCCAAGAATGAGACCGTGGAGAACCTGAAACAGATCCACTACGCGGCAGTCTCCTGTGGACTCAACAAACCGGGCACAGAAAACACCGACGTCCAGAAGCCGCGGCGGAGCCTCGAGGTCATACCCGAGAAGGCAAACGACGAGACTGGGGAATGAGGGGACTTTCTGGAGAGGAGCACAGAGTCTGCAACTCGAGGACCAACTGTCAGCCGGATGGGACATTCGCTTTGCACTCACTAATGAAAATAATATTGGGGATTTTAAAGCACAACTGGAATAGCTAATTGCAGTCTTAAAACTGTGAATGTATGTAGCAACCCTGCTTATGGAGGCAAATAAACCCTTTAACAAGAAATTCTTTTCCTGGCCCAAATATACTGTATTTGTATACAAAGATGTCATAATTCAGTTCCAGTGTGAACAACGGACTAGCCACTCTAGTCCCATTGAGAAGCAGACATTTTCCTAACAGAAAACAATGTCTTAAGATGCAGATGGACTGTATGGTCTAATCAATATTTATTGGGGAGAAAAAAAAAACGAGTCCTAAAACAAGTTTTACTTAGGTATGATTGCTGGGGCCTCTGGGTTCTGGATGATTCTGGCAGCACGCCTGCTGAGAGCCACGCTTACTGAGGAGAATGTAAGTAGCCCGGCCCCCGAACGTGCAGAGCCACTGTGTTCAAGGGTGCTGTGGTGGGACGGCTGCTCCTGGCTGGAGACCCCTGCTGGGTACGCAGGCAACGTAAAGGCCACCGACGCGGAAGCAACACACTGCACATAGCTTTTCTCTGTATGAAGTAGTGGTCACATTAAAAAGATGTTTTATGATATTTCTTCAACAGCAGTATGTGCATTTAATGAAAGTTTTACTTTTAAAATTTCCAGTTCAAGGTGTTCTACCAAGAGTGGCCATCGACTTGGTAAACAGCTTTGTCAGAAGTGTGTCTTGTTTGACATTTGCTTTCGGTACATACAGTGGCCCCGACTTTACATGGCGGCCACTATCTGTAAAGCCAACACCTCGCCCCCTTCTCAGCCTCTCCGTTCTGCTGCAGGCTAAGCCTGGACCCTGTGCAGACTGCGAGCCAGGGGCACGTGGAGCGGCTGGAGCAGGTGCCGTGTCCCTCCGGACAGCTGAGTCGTTAACACCAGACTTTATTTTCCAAATCAGTGAGACGCCACACTATTTTGGAAAAGCAACTGGACACCGCAGACTAATGACTGCTTCTCTCAAACCAAACTGCTCGCAAAGTTTGTAAGGGTAAAAGGTTTCTAAATCCTCAATAGCTGCTTTTTGATTTGTCCGTTTTCTTTTCAGCCACTCGGGTAAGTGAGCTGGATAACTATATGTGGAATCTGCACTGTGGTGCCTCACTGTTTCCTCATGGCATCTGCTTAGGCTGATACACTGAATTTATTTCTGCCCAGACCCTGAAATGGCCTTTGACAGAGTAAGTCCTTGGCCCTGTTCTTATCATTTTTCTGTTGATAATGTGCTCAAATTAAGGTGTGCGTCTCCATTGGTCTTCACTCAGTATCATTCCAGTTAGAAAATTAAACCTGTTACTTGAATAATAATGGTGCAGCTTCCTGCTCACACCAGGGAGCAGCCAGCCAGTAGCTGAGGCTCTTGGTTCTGAAATGAACTCTACATGGAAAAAAGCCAAAACAAAACGAATAGAAAATAGTAAAAAATTAAAAGATTTGTAGACTGAGAAATAAAATACTGTGTAACTTAGATTACTGTTAGCAATCCTTGAACTTATCTGGCCAGTAAATAGCAATATTCAGTGAAAAATCCAGAAATCATAAAAAAAAGACAAAATATTAAGAAACCACTACATTTATAGTAACAGAAGGTATTAGCTAGCATGTGGCTTAGATAACTGAGAGCAAGGCACATGTCATTTCTGTGGTTCACACAGGCTTTTAGCATCAGCAGACTTGAGAGCCCAACAGGTCTCCGCGATCATTCCATCTGACGCGTCCTTTCCCAGATGCAGAGGCTGCGGACAAGAGCGGTAAAGTGTGCTGCCTGAGCTCACAGAGTCTGTCGGGGGAGTGACCCAGCTGCCGGTCAGTCCAGATCGCCACACTGAAAGGCAACCCTCTTCTGACCTTCTCTTCAGAGGGACGAGCCAAGCAACAGGAGAAAGTGGGGGCTTCCGGGGAGCGGCTCCTGCTCCTTGAGGCCCCGCGGGAGCACCAGCGGGGTGCACAGCAAGGCTGGCTTGGAGCTCAGGGCCTTCTTGTCAGACCCTCAGATTCTGAAGGTGAAGACGCTGAGGAGTGGAGCTCACAGCCGGGGTCCGTGTGCTCTGGGAGCCCTGCTGCCCCTGCGCCTGCCTTCTGAGCTGCAGCCTTGATCCTCCCAGCCCGGGCCACTGGTTCTGCTCCGTCCGCTGCGCCTGGCTGGGCGGGTGGCTCCCCAGGGGAGGAGCGGGCCTGAGACGCAGACTTCTGGAGGCCCAGTTCTCCCCAGTTCTCCTGGCTGGCGCCCCGAGGGGAGGCTGGAGGCCCGCTCCCCCTCCCCAGAGGGCCGGGAGTGTGGAGGAGAGGTGGGAGCTTCCGGCGGGCTTGCGAAGCTGAGGGATGCTGAGGGCCCCACGGGGTGGGGGCTGCGGGGAAGCGGCTGCATCTCAGAGCCCGTCAGGTCCCCTCCTGCCCGCGGCCCCGCCTCTCCTCGCCGCCCGGAGGGCTGCACACGGCCTGGGTGCGGGCAGGGGCTTCTCCCGGGGGCGTGTCCCCGGGGCGGCCAGGCGGCCGTCAGAGGTCCAAGGGGCTCACGATGGTGAAGCCCGAGTCCTTGCTGTGGCCGCTGCTGTCGTCGTCGGGGCTGGAGCTGGGGTTGCTGGAGGAGGCGGAGGCTGGGCCGGTCAGCGGGTCGGAGAACACTAGCGCCGGACGGGTGGCGCCCCGGAGCGGCCGCAGCGGCTGGGCCTGGACCGCTGGGCTGGGCCCGGCGCCGCGCTCCTCGCCGTCCTTGGAGACCAGGACAAAGTCGTCCGCGCCTGGCCGCTCCCGGCGCCCTGGGGCTGCTGGCGGGGCCTGCAAAGAGGTCAAGGCCAGAGGCGGTGCGGTGAGGGGGCGTTGGGCAGGGCCCGGCTCCTCCCGCGGGCTCGGGGAGCGGGGGGATCCTCTGAGGGGTCTGGGTCTGGCCAGCCTGCCCCCACCCCGGCCGGCCGCCCCTCCGCACCACTCCTGTGCGCCCGTCGGGCAGACGTCCGGGCACAGGCTGACCCGCCTGGAGTCCCGTCACTGCCGCCCGCTCATCCCAGCGGAGCCCCGGGGTCTCCCAGGGCAGTGGGGGGGACTGGGAGGGTCTACAGACACATGGACCACCGGGAAGGGCCCCTGCAAAAGAGCGCGGAGCTGCCAGAAGGGAAGTCACAGGGCTCTCTGCTGCAAAAGCACTCTTAAAGCTCAAAGAGCCCGATTTGAAAATGCCTTCTGCTTCCTTAAAATCGTAAAAAATATACAATTTGTAAGCATCTGGATGCTACTTTTTGCGAAAGTAACTTAGATGAGATTTTGCTAAAATATTCACTCTCTGGGCCTTCACAGGAAACATTCCCTGACCCAGGTGGCTTACAGGATGGACACTGAGAAGTCCTACCCCCTGAAGGCCAAAAGGTTCTGGCCAAGTGAAGTCCACTCGAGACGGCATCGGGGAAGCAGGGTCGGCACTCCCCCTGCTCAAGGGGAAGGGGGGTGAGGGCAGAGAGCCGGCTTTCCGGGGCTTCCTAATGACCGGCACAAGTCCCAGTGGAAGCTGCTGCGTGCAGGGGTGCAGGCGGTGCGCTGCCCACCTCCAGGAGCCGCCGGTCCACCGCGGATGGCTTGGCCCGGATCCCACGCCCCGCACCGCTGTGCACAGCCGCGGCTCAGCCACCCCAAGGTCACAGCCCTCACTGAGGTGGCGGGGGTGTGCTCTCGCCCCTCGCAGGCTGAGCGCGCCCTCAGGGAGCCGGTCGTACCTGCTGGGCGCCGCCACTGGAGCAGTAGTGGTCGTCTGCGATGCTGATCTGCTCGTTGTCCTCGGCCTCCAGCTGGCTCTGGTTGAAACGCAGGGAGCCCTTCAGGATGTCTTTGATCTGATTTCAAAGAAGACGATTCATGAGAAAGAGGAACGGGTCTGTCTCTAAACGTCACCTAAACCTTGGGTACCTCTGACCCTGACTCGTCACTGACCACTGTTGTTTTTTTTGCTGTGCCTCGAGGCTTGCGGGGTTCTCAGTTCCCCGACCAGGGACTGAACCTGTGGCCCCTGCAGCGGAGGCATGGAGTCCGAACCGCTGGGCTGCCAGGGAGGTCCCCTGACCCTTCTTCTCTGGTGTGGGGATGAGTACATGACCGTAAGAAAGAAAGAACAGAAAGAAAAAACCCCAGCTCCGCCTTAGGGTGACACTGAGCGGTCCCTGCCTGCATGGCCAGGCCCTCGCGGGACGGGTGTGGGGCAGTCTCCGCATCCTCCTGGAGCGGAGACACCCCGTCCACCCTGGCCCAGGGAGCGCCCTCGGCTCTGGGGGCCCTGGCTGCGGGCCTCAGGCGGGCTGACGGTGAGGGCCCTGCACCCCTTCACGGCCTTCCTGCCCCATTTGTCTGCCAAGTGCGTCCCTCGAGGGGCCCCGGCTGCTTAGAGGAGGAGATCACTTGTGCCTTGTGCTCCCAGGATGTCCACGTGTCTACAGGGGCATGACTGGACTTGAGCGGGGCAAAGCCCCCGCAGCAGCGTCAGAGAGGAGCAGACAGCAGGATGTGGAGAGGAAGGGGCGAGAGGTCGGGGGTGGGGGGTAACGAGGGCCCGCCCGGCTGCTCGACATGACTGCTGGGAGGAGCCGGGGCCATTCAGGAGGGGTCCATGTGGAAGGAAATGTCGGGGGACGTCAGTGCCCCAGGTGCCCCCCCCACGACAGGCACTAACAGGCTGGCCTGGGTGCCCCCAGGTCAGGCGAACGGACATACCTGCTTCAGTCCGGCCAGGGAAACCAGAATCTGATCCTCTTTCTCCAAATTTTCTTGTAATATCACATCTTGAATATTTACTGAAAAATAAAAGAATGACATTTTATAACTAATGCCCTGAGTATAATTTATCTGCTGCTGCACCATGACTTTAGACCAGTCGGGAATTCCTCTGCCACATTTCACAGCAACTCTTTCTACCAAGGATGCTCTGCCCAACCAGAGACGGGGCAGGGGCCGAGTACAGGAGAGGGGGCACAGAGCCTGGGACACACAGCCTCCCGCCAACATGCCATGAACGTGTTCTCACAGTGACAGAAATGTCTTACTTCTGCAGAGGGCCCAGAGCAACCCTTGCTGACCTAAGACAGGATGAACAGCATGGAGCATTCACCTGACGTTTCTGCTAAGCTTCCTAGCAGAATTCAATGCTGTTAATTCACCCCCTCTGGCTAAAGACCAGGTCCTCCTAGGGACAGAAATTAAAGAAACTATCTAAAAACAGTGGAAACAGTGGTGGGTTTTATTTTTGGGGGCTCCAAAATCATTGCAGACACTGACTACAGCCATGAAATTAAAAGACGCTTGCTCCTTGGAAGAAAAGTTATGACAAACTTAGCATATTAAAAAGCAGAGACATTACTTTGCTGACCAAGAGTTCATATGGTTTTTCCAGTGGTCATGTATGGATGTGAGAGTTGGACTATAAAGAAAGCTGAGCGCTGAAGAATGGATGCTTTTGAACTGTGGTGTTGGAGAAGACTCTTGAGAGTCCCTTGGACTGCAAGGAGATCCAACCAGTCCATCCTAAAGATCAGTCCTGGGTGTTCATTGGAAGGACTGATGCTGAAGCTGAAACTCCAATACTTTGACTACCTGATGCGAAGAGCTGACTCATTGGAAAAGACCTTGATGCTGGGAAAGACTGAAGGCAGGAGGAGAAGGGGACGACAGAGGATGAGATGGTTGGATGGCATCACCAACTCTATGGACATGAGTTTGAGTAAACTCTGGGAGTTGGTGATGGACAGGGAGGCCTGGTGTGCTGCAATCTTGGGGTCACAAAGAGTCGGACACGACTGAGCAACTGAACAACAACAACTTTAAAAACTTAAAAAAATATAAATGGTAAAGGACGTTGTCAATTCAACATGATGGTAAAAATAAAAGGACAAACTCATGGCTCTGTGGTTGTCGCCTGATAGCGATGCCTGTGGAGTCAGCGAGACTCAACCCAGGGTCTTCACAGGAGCTGTCTCTCTGTGTCTGCAGGAGGCCTGACCTTCATGCAGACTTGACCTGAAGACCTGCCGAGCCAGCTCTGACCACCGGTGTCACGCTGAGCTGCTCACCGACAGCTTCAGAGAGCGAGGGCCGTGGCCATCTGCACGGCACGCCTGAGCCCCTGGTGCTGCCAGACTTGTGCTTCTGAGGAGGGGGTTCTTAAAGAGGGGTGTGCGTGAGTGAAAGTGCCCCCACCCCGCAGGACTCCTCTGGAGACTCTTGGTTGGGGGGGGGGGGGCAGCAATTAAAATACATTTTTACAAAGGCAGAACCTGTGCAGGAAGGGGCTCACCCTCCACTAATGCTGCTCCCTCCCCTCCTGGGGCTGTACCAGGAGCCCAGTGACTCAGCCCGTGAGCCCAGCTCTCGGCCCTGCACTGGGTCGTGCTGTCCGAGGCTCTGCTCTGGGCCTGGCCCCATGGCCTCTGGTGCCCAGGCCGCCCCTGGCGTGCTCGGTGCCCGCGGGAGGAGACCGGGGGCAGCACTCAGCCTGCTCGGGCCTGGGGGCTCCGTCCTCGGTGCTCCTGCATCCTCCTGGGAGCAGCCTTCCTGCCCACCCAAACCGTGTGCCCAGGCCACCCTTGGGGCTCCTGCCGTCAGCTCTTCCATGGCGCTGACGAAAGCGCTGTCACACATGTTGCTAGCACAGGCCTCTGCTGGCTTATCGGTCGGTCATCACCCCCAGCGGGGTCTGGCTCAGGGCTACATTCAGCCCTCAGCAGGATAGCTGGCACACTTAAGGGGCACGGTGAGTAGTGACTGAGTGAGTGACTGAACAAACATGGAAAAACGCCCTTGGAACCTGCATTTCAAAATACTGAGATCCTTGTTGTTGCTGTTCAGTTGCTAAGTAGCATCTGACTCTTTGCGACCCCATGAACCACAGCAATCCAGGCCTCCTTGTCCATCACCAACTCCCAGAGTTTACTCAGACTCAAGTCCATGGAGTCGGTGATGCCATCCAACCATCTCATCCTCTGTCGTCCCCTTCTCCTCCTGCCTTCAATCTTTCCCAGCATCAGGGTCTTTTCCAATGAGTCAGCTCTTCGCATCAGGTGGCCAAAGTACTAGAATTTCAGCTTCAACATCAGTCCTTCCAATGAACACCCAGGACTCATCTCCTTTAGGATGGACTGGTTGGACCTCCTTGCAGTCCAAGGGACTCTCAAGAGTCTTCTCCAACACCACAGTTCAAAAGCATCAATTCTTTGGCGCTCAGCTTTCTTTATAGTCCAACTCTCACATCCATACTTGACTACTTGAAAACCTATAGCTTTGACCAGATGGACCTTTGTTGACAAAGTAATGTCTCTACTTTTTAATATGTGATCTAGGTTTTTCATAGCTTTTCTTCCAAAAAGTATTTCCAGAAAGGGGCAAGGCAAACACTAAGTCCCATCAACATAAGTCCAGCCTGACAGTTTATTAGAATCTTCACCAAGAATAAATCTACAGACCATGCTGACAAGTCCTCTTATAGACACCAGCAGGAAAACAGCAGCCTGAATTTATTCAGAATATGACTGGAGTTTATGGCTTTAGAAAGGCCCGCTTCAAAACAAGAAAGCAAGATGAATGGGAATGGGATAATAGATATAATTAGAGAGGGAATCTTTTCGGTTTCCTTAAAAGCCTGTAACAATTTGTTCTCTCTCAATAAAAACACACACACACAAAATCCACTCAACAAGACACTAATGACAACCAAATGCAGAAAATTGACCAGACAGTTCTGTAGGTCTTTGGGAGGACTGAAAAGGTTGCCTTTGTGTTGACGACTCTGCCTGGGCTTTTAGGGCTGAGCTGGGAGGTGGAGGGCTGCCTGGGCACTTGGGAAGGGTGGAGGTTTGGCCCGCTGAGCCGCTGAGCTGCGAGGGTGCAGGGCTCTGCTCCTGCCATGGAGATGGGGCAGTGGGGAGCTCTGGGGGCCGAGAGGGAGCCCGGCTGGTGGGTGTGGGGGCGCCAGGGCCATGGTAGGAAGCCCAGGGCTCTCATGCCTGAGGAACTAGTGGAGGGAGGCCCATGGAGCCCACATCTAGCTCTGGGAGCCAGGAAGAGGTGACTGTGGAGAGCAAGCACTGTGAGCATCCTGCTTGCCCCAGGGACCGTGACCTCCTGCTGCCTTCTGGACGGTCTGCTGGGAGCACCGTCTGAAGCCAAAAGGCTCAGCCACACCGCCTGTTCCTGCCTTCAATGTGCTGGGACCCATGGCCGAAGCACTGAGGACCGAAGGCCTTCAGGGCCGAGGCTTCAGGCCGACAGGGCGGTCAGAGGCTCTGGTGGGGACAGAGCCGTCTGCAGAGGTGAGCAGGGACCAGAGGACACTCAGAGGCCCTTCCTCAGACAACGGAGACACAGGAGACCCCCGAGTCCTGATGGACCCGGGCAGGGAGAGGAGACAGGGTGGAGAAACTAGCTGTGGGCCTCGGTCAGGACAAGACGGATGACCAGTAAGGAAGCAAGTCTGCCTTTAACCTGCAGGGTTAGGCCTCGGGCTGCCATTGGTGGGAATGGAACTTTGGAGCAAGAGTTTCGCACATCCGAGTCTGAGTGTGTAGACCGACTCTCCCACTCAGAGCTGAGGTCTCACCACGTCCTGCTGGTCACGTGGGACGAAGACCCCATGGACAAAGGAGCCCTTGGGACGCCTCGCCCCCGGGACCCCAGGACTCCCCGCCCCGCTGGCAGACTCCCATGAGCCCCAGGACTTCAGGGTGCGGTGGGGGTGCTGGCGGGAAAGCAGAGGGCAACAGCGGGTAAGGAGCCGAAGGAGCAGAAGCCTCTGGTCCATCGGCCTCCGTGGGAAGGCCCCCGGCTCCTCCAGGCCTCTTCCTTCCCGTGTTCTCCTCCGCTGACAGCACGGCAGCCGCGGCCCCGACCTCACGGCCGCCGTCTCTGGAGTCTCAGGCCGGCGTGCTGGTGGCCCCCCACCAGCCCCTGACTGGATGCTGCCACGCGCCCTGCCCGGGAGGTCCTGGGACTGCCCGTGGCCCGCGCCGTGAGGGAAGCCGCAGGAGCCTCTGGGAGGCGCCCCGGGGGCTGACTTTGGGCCTCTGGGGCCTCCCCTGCCCGCATGCCCCTGGAAGGCATCAGGAGCCCGGCGGGTCCCTTCACGAGCCTGCGGACGATGGTCCCAGGGCCGCGGCAACAGCACCTGTTCGCACTGCCTGCCTCTGGGCTGCTCTAAGAAATATTCATAAGTAGCTTCCTGGTGTGTCTATTGTCTTGGGGGTTAATGGACCAGAAGCTAATGGACAAGTCTGCGGCTGAAAACAAGGGGGATGCGCGCCAGCGGCGGAGGGCCGGGTCAGAGCCGCGGTGCAGGTGCGCTGCCCTCGGGCCCCTGGAGGTGCTCCCTCCTGCCCCTCCTGCCATCCTCCCGCCGTGAGGAAGTCTGTCAAGACCCCACTTACACAGGTCACCTGCACGGATGCCGGTGAGTGAGAACTGGGTGGGATGCCCGCGGCCTCGTCCAGCAGCCAGACCGCCCGTCCCCAGGCAGACCACCCAGCCCCTCTCTCGGAAGGGGCCGCGGCCGGGGCGCACCCGGAGGAGAGGAGCCGGAGCTCCATGAGCTCGGGTCCTCCGCACGGCCTCCCGCCCGGCTTCCGGGACTCAGTCAGAGTTCACCTTTTTCAAGCTGACGAAAACCAAGATCTTGCACCCCGAAAGCCGACAGAGACATAAAACGTGTACTTTCAGGCTGCTTGCTCAGCAGCTCAGTCATGGCCAACTCTTTGCAACCCCACGGACTGTAGCCCATCAAGCTCCTCTGTCCATGGACGATCTCAGCAAGAATACTGGAGCAGGTTGCCATTTCCTTCTCCATCATTTTAAGGCTTACCTCAGCTCTAATCAACTGAACTGCCTAACTGCACATAAGCAATTTAGGGTTTAGAAATCCAAGTCCAAACAGATTACCTTCAGAGGCTGCTAAATACCCTGAATGCAAACATTTTTATTTAACTCACAAACTACTGACCGCGTAAAGCCTTTGCCTAGCCAGTTCCACCACACAGTGATTCAAGGTAGTGTTCACAACAGTTTTACTAATATACAACTTCTCAGTCACTAATGCATTACTTGAAGTAAGTCAAATCTGTGTGTAAAAAAGGAAAAACATAGTATCTTTTCATACCTCGTAATATTAAAGGCAGAAATGTGAACTGTTTAAAATTTTCAATGTAATGCACATTTTCCGTTCTAGTAAGAGGCAGAATAAATGATGATATAAAGGCTCTTTCCTTTTGTTTCTGTGAAGAAGGAAGATTATGTTCTTTATAATCTCCTTATATTTAAGCATTACCCATTACAGATGTTGGGACACTGAAAAGGGGAAAAAAACCTCATAAAACTAACCACTTCTATGGAAGTTCCACAGAAATCTCTTCAGTATAACAGTATATCAATATAACCCGTTCAAGCGTCAGGCCTCCCCTCTGCAAGGACCCTGTCCTGCTTATCTTACTCTTGTCACTGTCACTCAGAGACGAGGCTCCATGACTAAAAGTCCCCAGAAACCACCCGGTTCTGCACGGCACGTCCTGGTCTTCTGTTCCAGACAGGCCTGCTCACGGCATCCCTGGTCTTGGAGCCCCGGCCCCCAGTGCCTCTGAGCTTGCTGGTGCTCCGGGAGGACTGCTGGCATCCCTGGAGCCACGTGTCCCTTGAGGCACTGCTACTGAGGTATACAGCCTCTGCGCGCTCTCCCTTCTCTGAAGCCTCACTCTCCTCTTCCATTCACCTTGAGCTTGACTTTAAAGGCACTCCTCTATGTCACTCCACCCCCAACCTGTTGCTCCCCAAACCCGTTTTCACATCTGAGAGCAGGTACTGAGGAAATACTGCCTGAATGGCCAACGTGAGGCTTTCCAGCCAGCATGAGGGCTGGTTCTTATCTCTTGAGGAACAGATGCAGGTGAGATATTTTTCGGATGAAGAATGAAGGGACAGGAGCCCCATCACATGGATCCTGGATTGAACGGCGGGCGAAGGGAAGACGGTTAGTGCTGGTCTACCGAGAGCCAAGGACTGAGTCTGGTGCTGTGTTCAGTCTTTCCTTAGAAAGCAAAAGAGCAGATCACACAGAAAATATAGTCAAGGGTCCTACTCACATTCGGCTCCCAGAATGGCTGAAGACTACACTCAGCATTGGGAGAGGAGCAAGACTTAGGAAACCCAAGGGAAGACTAGATCAATACGTGCATTACGAGTCTTCAGGTCAATAAATAGTTCTCTTAAGTGAACTGAGCGTGCTCAGCTCAGAGTTTCAAATCTGCACTGATCTCAACCGATTCGGGATTCTTCTCTTAGGATTCACCTGCTTGCCAGCCAACAGACCAGCGTGGAGCACGGCTTCTCAGGGTAAAATCTATCCTGTTCATGATATGGCTGCTACCTTCAAGTCCACTAGGAGAGATGCTGCATATGTTTTTCAACTTAGAAAGTCTCTAAGCTCCAGTAATGGTTAGATGCCTTTGGAAGAACATGTATTTCTAAAAATAAAGGCAGAAACAGCGAGGACCTCACTAATAGGAAAGAGCCCGGAGTTTTTACCACCATCTCCTCTCACTTGGGAGCAATGAGATACAAGTCTGGCTAAAGTTATCTTAAAATTACATCACTTAGTCAAATAAGACCCTCAGAACTGGCTTTAAGATGGACATATTCTTTGTGAATCTCAGGCCACAACAGTTTTCCCAGCCAATGACCCGTGGACAGTTGAGTGCCGCTCCTCGGCTGGGAGCTGGATGCGGCCGTGGCGGTGACCGTCAGCTTCCTCATCCCAGGCCTCACCGGCCCCTACTCACAGCTCTTAGGTTCAGCCTGAGCCCCAAGGTCCTTGAACCTTCAAGCTTTTGATGTCAGGACTGTTTCTACTGAGGTGGAGGGTGGAGTGGACAAGTCTTTTGTCCCCTGGGTCATGAGCTGGACGGGCTGGGGTTAGAGGCAGTGGAAAAGCAGCCTGGTGTGGATATGGGGAAACAGGTTAGGCGGTCAAACACAGTTTAGAAAGATAAAGTGGAGGGGGGCTCAGGATGGGGGAGGTCACATGCACACCTGTGGCTGAGTCATGTCGGAGTATGGCAAAAACCATCACAATACTGTAATTAGCCTCCAAGTATGGCAAAAACCATCACAATACTGTAATTAGCCTCCAATTAAAATAAATAAATTAATTAAAAAAGATAAAGAATCTGGGAATTATATTTAAAAGAGAAAGACAGTGAGAGAATATTCAGTTTGGAAAAACAGGTGGGAAGATGGAGAGAGCCATGAAATGTAAAACAAAAGGATGAAAGATGAATCATCCATACTGAGACCACGTGATCAGGGAGGTGTTCTCGGAGCCCAGGAAAGGCTAAGAGAGCGTACAGTTTGGGGAGTTTTTCTCAACAGGGGTAGGGTTGGTACAGGTGTCCCTGGTGGCTCAGTGGCCAAGACTCCGCCTACAATGCAGGAGCCACAGGAGACATGGGTTCGATCCCTGGGTCAGAAAGATCCCCTGGAGGAGGGCATGGCAACCCACTCCAGTATTCTTGTCTGGAGAATCCCATGGACTGAAAAGCCTGGCAGGCCACAGTCCCTCAGGTCACAAAGGGTTGCTAAGACTGAAGTAACCTAGCATGCATAAGGTTGTTGCAAGAAATATGCTTCCAAAGCTCCTGATAATCAAATTTGGGGAGAAATGCCTTCCACAAGGAGAGAGCAAGGCTGGAAGAGGCCGAGGGCACATCAGTGTCAGGTGTGTGCAGGCTGCCTCAGGTCAGGGGGCGGGAGCACTCCGCCCACAGGGTCCCTGCAGGGCGGGGCAGGGACACGCTCACAGTGCTAGGAGTACAGAACTGCATTCTGCCCCAGTGATCTTAAGGTCTCTTGCTGCTAGCTGCTTGGTGTTTGTCACGAGTCAGTATCACCAGGTGCCCTGGGGGCTGCTGGAAGTGCAGATCTTCAGACCTTCAAGGCAAAATCTGCTAACAAGACCCTCAGGAGAAGTACTCATCCTGCAAGTAAACGCAAAGTCTCACATTCTTAATAATCAGAGAGCTTTCAGCAGTGTGGTTGACAGAGGAAAGCTGTCTGTTGATCACAGTTTCCTGCTCTGTTTCTCAGATGTCACTAGTTAATTGCCTGTTAAACACTTTCAAAAACATCTATTGAATACTGCTTTGCTTAAATATTAGCAAATCAGATTCATATAGCTCTTGCAGAGGCAAATAAACTAATTTTCCAAAAATGACCTCCTTTTACCACTAATTCTTGCATAAATATTATGACAAGTGCAAAATTGGCATGGATGTGTGACCCCAGACCCGAAGTCTGGCTCCCGACTGGAGCTGGGCCTCTGCAGGAGCGAGGAAAGAGCAGCTGAGGCCTGGGATGGGCCCTGGGCGCCTGTGCCAGCAAGCTCTGCATCCCTTGTCGCACCCAGGCCTCAGTTCTCGGTTTCCTCATCTGTGAAACGAGCAACAGCCGTGATGGCCTGGAGGGTGTCCACCTCGACGACAGGCTAAGATCTGCTGGGCTGCAGAACTCTAACTCCCTTAATTCATTGCATTTCACCCTCCCGTTGTTTGTGTGAACCACCAATGAAAGGACGAGCCTCGGCAAATGAGTGTAAATACCGAACAGAGGCTGGAAACCCTCCCCTGGGAGCAGGCCCAGGTGCTCACAGATCAGAGAAGTGCAGGCAGCTCACCCACGTGCAATTACGTGTGAGCAATGGCAAGTCTAAAAATAGCCCAACTCAGCCACTGAGGTTCACACTGTCAACTGTCGGGATGACAGGGAGGGGTGTGACTATAGCAACAGAAAAATGAACACGTGAAGAAAATCTTCTCAAGTTGATAGGAAAAGTTTAGATTTAATAAGAGACACATTTTCAATTCCTGTCTCTAGATCTTTGAATTCACAGAGCTCAATTACGTTGAGGCAATAAAATGAGAATTTTGGTAGAATTTTGATAAAACAAATAATGCTTTCAGTTTTGGGTTCCAGAACCATAAGGAAATAAAATTGCTAACGAGTCAGTTTTATTGCCTCTGTAATTAAAGGGCCATTTAAACAAATGCCTTTCTGTAATTTTTAACTGAGATGCTTTTCTCTATATTTGTTTTGTTATAAAAGATAGTCTTGAACTGTACTTGACATTTTAAGATAACACTGCACAACTGATGATAACACAGACTGATACAGAATTTCCTTGAAAGGAGCTCAGTGAAAATACTTAACGTCAGAAAAGGGTAGGAGCAGGATGAGAATCTGAGGCTGTCTGGGGACCTTGGGAGCGAGCGGCCAGGCTCAGCAGGGCTTTTGCCAAGGTGAGCAAAGGCACCACGCAGTTCTGGGCAAGCTGTTCTTGCTCAGAGAGCTCACGCACCCAACGTGAGGACCTGCAGATCCAACCCCAACATCTCTGCGTGTGGTCTGACCGAGGGACATTCAACAGGGCTGCTCCTAGCTCTCGCTGTCTAGCCGTGGGGCCCCACCCAGTCACTGCTCAGCTCCTCTGGTGGTGGGCTGGCGGGGTCTGCCAGGATCGGCCACCAGAAGGGACAGCTAGGAGTTAAGGGCAAGGGGGACTTCCCTGCTGGTCCAACGGCTAAGGCTTTACCTTCCAGGGCAGGGGGTATAAGTCCGATCCTTGGTTGAGGGACTAAGATCGCACATGCCTTGGGGCCAAGAAACCAAAACATAAAATGGAGGCAATAGTGTAACAAATTCAATAAAGACTTAAAAAAAAAAAAGCTAAGAGGAAGGAGGAGAGGATTTGTGTTGCACACTCAACCAGTGCTGGCTTCATTTATTTTTTAGGCGTGGCTGCATCGAGTTCTAGCTGCAACATGCAGGGTCGTCCATGCTGACACGTGGGTTCCACAGTGAGCAGGCTTAGCTGCTCCATGGCATGTGGGATCGCAAGTCCCTGAGCTGGGATCGAACCTGCGTCCCCTGCATCGGAAGGCAGATTCTTAACCACTGGCTACTAGGGAAGGCCCTGTGCTGGGCTTTAAAAATATCTTAGTCTTGGCAAGGAACTGGTGAGATAGATCTTGGCATATCCATTTTATGTAAGATCACAAGCAGGCTGATCCCAGAAGTGACGGAGTCTGGTTTCAACCCCATGTCTGTATGATGCCTGCAAGCCTGTCTCTCCTGCTTAGGTATCACTGCAGCTGCTTTTTTTTTTTTGGCTCTGCCCATGGCATGCAGGATCTCAGTTCCCTGCCTAGGGACTGAACCCATGTCTGGAAGCGTGGAGTCTTCACCACTGGATCTTCAGGGGAATCCTGGCAGCTGCTCTTAGAGGGGACTCTTGCCTGCAGCATACAGATCACCCCCAAGGTGCCAGTTACATGCACTTGAGGCATCTGCAGGTTTTCCAAGCAGACAGGAAGACTAGCCCCTTGGAAAGTCCCTCTGTGCTCTCCCTCACTTAGGCCACCACAGTCAATGGTTATTTCCACATCAAATATATTCTGCTGTGCCACCTGCTATTTTCACTTCAGAATACATTATGAACAACTCTTTATGTATTTTAACCTTTATAAAGATTGCATTACTATTACTAGTGGATTTTTCAGTTTCAACTGTAGTACTACTTTACTAATCAGGAAAAACAGAAAAGTTTATATGGATAAAAATATGAGAGTATTAAAGTCATTTTTAAAGGATATAATAAGCAAAAAACTAAATCAACAGCTTCACACCTCAACCTTAATGCTTTCCTCAAGTTTTTGCTTAAAATCCAAACTGCCTACAACCCAGGAACACCCTGTGATAAAGTGTAACATACTCGGATGAAATAAAATGAATCCACAGGCCCCAGGGCCAGGGATCCTCAACCCCACCATGAACATGCAGTCAGGCCACTTCTACAGCAAAGAGGAGTCAACAGCTTTGTGAAGGGGTTCTGGCTGAAAGTGAAACATATACACAAAACAAATCTGCTTTTGTGGTTAGCTGAAAATTCACAGCTGATAAGAGCTTTTCTTTAATTAAAGTGTTTCCCCATCCCATGCAATGAGAAAAATGTTCTTTTAGTGCTGACTAAAAGAGTAAAAGCTGTTTGGAAATCCTGAGGCTTAAGTAAAGCTGCTTTAAAAGCTGCTATGTGGACCAAACAACTTGGAAACATCCCACAACCGGATTTTTCTAGAGCTCCTAGAGTAAATATCTGCAGTCACTTCTTTGTTCTCCTACTTTGGTCAAAACCCAAAACTGAGTAACACAAAGGTCACCCATGTAGCCAGAGAAGAAAAAATTTCACAAAGTGTTTGTGCGCACACACACACATACTCACGGTTACTTTAAAATTAAAGTTGTATTTAAATAATAAAATTAATTATGGAATATATACCAGTTATTTATACACTACCTCTTCATTACTTCTTTCTGATGCACTTTAAACTGCTATAAGATGGGTGTAAAATTAATTCTATATGAATTTAGAAAGTTGACCGTGAAGAAGTGTACGAACAGTTTTGGAGTGGCAGGGACTGAATGTGAAGGGACCCACCTGCAGGGTTTATCCCACTGTCTCCTCCTCCAGAGGCCTCTCCCTGGAGGACGGAGGGAAGCCGAGGGCAGAGCAGGGCCGGGACGCAGCCTGGGTAGACGCGGGGAGGCAGCTGGCCTCGCGGGCCACGCGCATCTCCATGTCCCTAAGAGATCACTTGTCACTGGCTCGAGGCCAGTGCGTTTGGGCTGCATCCTAACAAAGCCATTTTGGCCGCGTGTAATGGACTCATCTCCTGACAGGCTGAGCAACGGGTGGGGTCTGATGTACAGTCTGTCTCCAGTGAAGGCCCCGGATGGCCATGCTCGGGACTGCTAGAGGGAAGAGCACTCGGTGGCTCTCTGGTGCTCCCTCATGGAGGGGTGTATTCCAACTCCTCACAATGCCCCATGCTCACAGAGGGCACACTGGCCATGCCCATGAGGGTATGTCTCTGATTTTCCTCATCTCCTCCCAAACTATGGTGCTGGACCCTGGAGGACAGAAGGAAAGGATGTCCGCAAGTGGGCTGAGAATGGTCACCATGTGGAGTCTAAAAGTTCTGTAAGCATCAGGGGGTTCCTGAAGCACAGAGACCATTTCTAACACAAAACACAGAGCTTTCACTAATGTAGCAAGTAAGGCCCAGGACTCGGGCATGACACCGGCCGCTTACATGTAACCTGAGCATCACAGGAGGACACTTCTTAGGTTATTGGCACAATCAGAGGACGAAAAGGTCAGGGGCCCAACATGTATTTCAGACAGCTGATTAAAAAGATATATTTTAAAAAAATAAATCACTGCCAAACAACCACATGCGTGATTATGGACAGATTAGCACAACAGTGGAGTGGACTGTTTCATCTTGAAAGCTCAGCATTTTCTTTTTTTCAGGGTAGAGAGATACTTAGAAAGGGCAGTGTAACCATTAAGAGCTGAAATCTAGAGTCAGACTGCTTGATTCTGAATTTCTCCTCCACTGGCTGGTGTTATAATCTGGGGAAATGTGATTAATCTCTGCGCTCTGGTTTCCTCGTCTGTGAGGGTGACAGGAGGTAACTCATGGGAAGCACTCAACACACACGCCCGCGGCGGGGGTCGCCACCATCCCCAGGGGGGAGCCCTTCACTCACCAAGATGAGTGTCCATCACCTTCGCACAATATTTGCACATGGCATCCAGGTCATTCAACTGTCCTTGAAGGAAGGAAATTTGGGCTTCTAATTCTTCTTCCTAAAACGAAGAGGGCAAAGATACGAAAATGAAAAAAAAAAAAAAAAATCAAAGAAAATCCCAAGTCCTCCAAAAGGTCTGGACTGTTTTAAAGAGCCACCATCCATGTCTTTTTAGTCCTAGACAAAACAAATGAAAGCAACAAATAAACAACAGCAAACCCACTACTGCCACCACCAGTGAAACAGGAGGAGTAAAATGAGATTCAGAACAATTCTGGACTTTTAATTGGATGCTTGCTTCGTGCCATGTGTAAATGTTTACCCACACAAACTTGTATTAAGAAAGTACATAAAATACCTTCGATAACTTTTGAGCCACAAAATTGAGAGTCAATGGGACTTCGGTGGACCCAACTCCCTAGACAGCTGGTACAAAGCCATCACATTTTCTCATACACGTTTGAGAAACCAGAAATTTCCATCTGTTTAAAACAAATCTCTTCATTTTCTAGACCATGATAATCTCTTAAAACATGAGATTTCCCAAAGCACTTGGGAAAGTTTTGGCCCCACAGCCCACAGTTAGCTGCTCTTACATCTTCTCTCTTGATAGAATACTAGAGGATTTTATTTATTTGATTGTTTCTAGGGAAAAATACTCTGGGTGGGATAATTATCTACAATCTAACTGTAACAAATGGATAAAGCCTGGAGCTTTTGCTTTTTTAAGAAAAAAAGTAATGCATGTGAAAAATTTCCCAAGGAAATTTAGAAGATTAAGGGAGTTTTTCTCAGAGAAGAGAATAATCCTCATAATGTAAGATATTTTAAACCAAGTTAGTTGGAATACAAAGAAAGGACGTTGCCAGAGCTGGACAAGTCTGGCAGATTGATTTTCCAGGGTCAGACACTTATCTCGCCAAATGAGAATCCTCTGTTGTCAAAAAGAAGCAGAGAGAAAATTCCCAAGACACGCTTTTTCTTAAGAGACGGAGTATAATCTGACACACAGATAGAAATTAATGGCTGAAAAGGTGACTTGTAGGTGTACCACTTGTTAGCAATACACATACACAACACCTAAAAGCACTGTTTTTAATGGCTGCCTGGAAGATGAGCCTTTAGGAACATGCATTCAAATGCTTGATGCAGAAAACAGACACAGCGGTCGCTCTAAAAACAAATTATTGTGAAATGAGCACTGTAATTGCCCAAGCTTGAACCCTGTACTTCACACATCCCACCAAGCACAAAGGCCTCTCTTCTGATACTCAAGTAAAGACGACACAACCAGGAGCTCAGCCAAGGGATGATCATGGTGGCCTCGGGTCGGTGTTGCCAGGCGTTTTTCTTCTCCTTTTTCTCCTTTGGGTCTGCACAAACCTGAGCTTCCCTGTTCGCTCAGGACCCCACAGGAAAAAGAGAAAGAACGCTGCATCTGTTGGTGAACCTAGGTCATGATTCATCTCCAAAGATGGCCACCATCCATTCCTTCCTCGATGGACACGCTGTTCTGCTCATCAAGAGGTGGGGTCTACTTCCCTTCCCTGCAAATCCTGGCTGTCCCGTCACTTGCCTTGATCCAGAGAACACAGCAGAAGTCACACTGTGTAAGAGGCCTGCCAACTTCTGCTTCCTGCTGCTTTCACGAGAGGAAGGCAGCTACCATAGTTAGTTGTAAAGAAGATCAGGCTACGATAATGAACAAGAGGAGAGACAATATGGAGAGAAAGGGGCCACAGGAGACACAAGGAGGTTCTAGACACGTGAGTGATGTCTTCCTGGACCTTTTATCCCAGCTCACCTGAAGCTGGCCAAGTCAACAGCAGGCGGAGCAGAAGAGCGGCCCCACCCAGCCCTGTCCACACGCCTGGCCTGAAAACCCGTGAGCAGTAGCAACGCTGCTTTGAGGGGTGGGGTTTGGGGTGGTTTGTTACACAGCAACAGATAACTGATGGCAGTGGGATGAAGGATCACTGGAGTGGTACATAGCACAAGGAAACCTGAGTTCTATTTCCGATCCTGCCATTCACAAGTCACGTAACCTTAAACAATCCTCTACCCAGTAAGGGCCTAACATTGACACTCTCTGGAGAAGGCAGAAGTTAGATACTTTGCTCCCAAGAGGTTTACAAGCTTGGAGTTGGAATAGGAAAGGTTTATAATTACCAGACAATGAGGCAGCGTACATGAAAATCTTACAGAGAAATAAGAATAGTTGTTCTGAGGATCCTGGTCCTGGCCTCCTGTCCCTACTATTGAACAAGTCACCTTTTCAATGTGTTACAGATACAAACCCACCTGGAAGGAAGAGTCTAGAACTGTCTTGAGGCCAGCACGTGGCAGTCTTTTCTGAGAGGGGCTCTGGCTGGAGTTTGTCCCTGCCCTTGGCTTCCAACTCGGGTGCTGACAGCCCAGAATGGACAAAGGACACCAGGAATGTACCACCAGCTGGTTAAAACCTCTTCTCCATTTACTCGCTATGAGTTTAGTTTGGATTAAGTGATCACTTTTTATGAGATGCAAAAGCCCTTGGGAGCCTTAAACCCCAGCAGTCATTCCTACCTAAATGGATTAAGTGTATTCTGGGAGGGAAGAAGAGCTGGAGAGGAGACAGTCAGAGGACACGGTCCAGCCTGTGGGTGGTGAGGTGCTGACAGCGGGAGGGAGTACAGGGCTCAGGGAGGTCTGCTCCCCCAAACACGTGGCCGTGCTGGTCGGAGCGTGACTGTAAGGAAACGGGCGAGGCTGAGACTGGCGCCCGCGGCACTGCGGCCCACAGCCCGCACGGGCGTGCAGGGCAGCCCGGGGCACGTGCCGCGGGAGCGCGTGGGCACACACACAGGCTTCCAGGCGGACACTTCTGCTCAGCACACTGGCAGCAAGTGAAGAGCATCTGGCTTGCCTAAGTCCTGCATAAACCTCAGTACAAACGGAATCTACGTGGCAGAAAACAGCAGTTTTCATTCCTGTAAGACCTTTTTTTCCCACTGGAAAGCTGACACAAAAGCCCAATTATGAGATAAAGAATAGTTGAGACAGGTTGAGGGGCCCAAGAAACTCTTCCATTTGGAATATTAAATCCAGTACATGATCTCGCTGGAGTTTGCTTAATCTGAAAATACACCCAAGCCCAACGATCACTCAGACTTTATAAATAGAAATGGAATCACTTGGCGGCACAAGGGTGGCTTGTCATTTATTCTTACTCTTTTATATAATTACAGGTAAAAGAAAGAGCCAAGAATCAAGCTTCCAAAATTGTGGGAAGAGACTTTCCATTTCTATCTTAGCTTCTGAGGCTCCACATGCCTCAGACATGTGGACATGCCTCAGACAGCTTTAGTCATTTGCTTTCATTAATGGTCCTCTGTAATCAAAAACAAATGCATGGCTAATTGCCTTGAAATTTTATAAAACCAACCAGTTAGTGTCATTTTCATGTATAAATAAGACTTGAACAATTGTTCAAGTGCTTGTTATATTTACTTTTGCATACATGTTCTGCCTTCTGTTACGGGAGGCAGGATGGTGGAAGCGGGTAGCGTGCAGGAGTAGACACACCTGGGTTCAATTCCTCTTTCTACCAGTTTGAAGACGCTGGCTGTGTAATCTTAAAGAGTTCCCTAATTCTTTGGTACCCCAAAGGTATTGATGAGAGCCAAATGGTAACACATGGAGAGTGTCTGGCACAGAACAGATACGCCATAAAGCAACTATTCTTTAATTTTTTAAATCAAGTCAAAACAACAGAACCGATTTTTAATATGGAGGTTGGTGATTCACTCTTAGAAAACACCGGTCTCTGGTTTAAACATCTTTATGTGGCTCTACCCAGAAGGGTGAATTAGAGGACTTGGGAGCCCAACTGACTCAAGTTCTGCAGAGCCACTGACGTGTGAGGCGAGAAAGTGGTGGAGGATGAGGAGGTGGGCCACCGGCAGCCTCCGGGGAAGGATGGAGCACAAGGGCCGCTCTGCAGAGGAGCAGACTGCTGGCTTCCAACCCTTTCACAGGGACTGTGGCAGGCCCGGCCCTGGGCTCTGCATGCAGGAACTCACTTAACCCTCACAGCAAACCCACGCAGTAGATCCTCTCATTACGTCCCACATGGGACACGGGCTCCTCTGCAGGCCACCCTCTCTGAAGCCATGTCAACGCAGAGATGGCGCTGTGAGAACCCATGTCGCCTGCCCACTACACCCAGTCCTTCCCTGTACAGAGTCCTCCTTATACTCGATTACCAGGCCCTTCCGAGGAGTATCTTCGTATCTCAGTCTCCTTTAGGAGAAGCTCACCATTTTCAGTGTTCAGACCCACCCCTAAATGGCTTACTAAATCATTTCCCTTCATTCAGGTATGATCATCTGTCTTCCGTTCCGTTTGTTGAATGATTTTCCTTTAGGTTGTATCAGGAGAAATGTGTTTTAAATTTGCTTTGTAAAAAGTGGTATTTCTACTACCATTCTCCTGGGAATAGTTGATCCATCACTACACTTCCACTCACATATTATATGTCTCAAACTGTCTAAACTGTTTTCTAAAATGTAGATTTTATAGATCGATTTTGTTAAATGCTTCACTGTCTTTACTTTCTTTCTTGGTTAATAACAGGATGAGTTTTTGTAGTTTATTACTTATTTATTCATTCATTTCTTCAACAAACATATTCAATGATACTGTGTTAGGGCTTGTGGGAAATACAATAATGAACAAGAGATGTGTTCTGACCTCTGCAAACTTAGGAAGAGGTAAGACTACACGTCAAGCATGAGGAGCAAGTCATTAAGCTTCGCAGCATATATGAGAGGATCTCACCATCTCGGGCAGGGCAGCCGGCTTCCAAGGTGCAGGGGTGGACATGACAGCAGATTTTCGGCAAGCAGCAGCATTTCTGATGAGTCTTCAAGACAGGGGACTTGGCTCAGAGGAAATGAGGAATATAGATGTTTTAGGAGGCAGGGACCCAGTGAACAAAGGAGTAGAACCAGAAAAGCGGGGAACCAGAGCAAAGAGCTGCAGCTGGGGCGGGGCGTGGAGAGCAGGAGCCTGGCTGGGCTGGAGGCTTCCCGCCCCCATTTCCTCCCCTTCAGAGATGGTGCTTTGGGGGCTGGGCCTGACCTGGCCCTGCCGGGAGTCCCAGCTGCAGCGGGGCCTGCCCACTGCAGACCTCAGTGCTCCTGGTCTGGAGAAAGGGGGACAGGAAAGGCCCGACAGCGGGGTCCGCAGAGCCCATGGGGATAAGACCAACCCAAGCGGCAGGAGTGGGCTGCACACTGTGGCCAAGAGACAGGAGAGAGCCTGCTGCCAGGGGACGGTTAGCAAGGGGCGGGGTGGGAAGGGAACAGAGAAGCTGAGGAAGCAGAGTGGGAACCCCTAACTCAGCTGATGCTTCAGAACTGAATTACACCAGATATTCCAGGTGAAGTGCTTTGCACATGGTAAATGCTCAATAAATGTTCCTTTTGCTGTCTCTAGATTAATATAGTTCTATACCATAAAGACGCTTACTCCTTGGAAGGAAAGTTATGACCAACCTAGATAGCATATTAAAAAGCAGAGACATTACTTTGCCAACAAAGGTCCGTCTAGTCAAGGCTATGGTTTTTCCAGTGGTCATGTATGGATGTGAGAGTTGGACTGTAAAGAAAGCTGAGCACCAAAGAATTGATGCTTTTGAACTGTGGTGCTGGAGAAGACTCTTGAGAGTCCCTTGGACTGCAAGGAGATCCAACCAGTCCATCCTGAAGGAGATCAGTCCTGGGTGTTCACTGGAAGGACTGATGCTGAAGCTGAAACTCCAGTACTTTGGCCACCTGATGCGAAGAGTTGACTCATTGGAAAAGACCCTGATGCTGGGAAGGATTGAAGGCAGGAGGAGAAGGGGACGACAGAGGATGAGATGGCTGGATGGCATCACAGACTCGATGGGGATGGGTTTGGGTAAACTCCGGGAGTTGGTGATGGACAGGGAGGCCTGGCGTGCTGGAATTCATGGGATCGCAAAGAGTCGGACATGACTGAGCGACTGAACTGAACTGAACACAGTTATTCCAAGGAATTATAGACACATGTGTAAACAATGCCCAGGAAATTCCTCATCCTTTGGATGGCAACATGCTCATGCATTTTCCAAATGCTAAACATCCAGTGACAGGGGACTTGGGTAACTGGTAGTGTGATGCACAGAATATTATGCTACTTAAAATTACCTGTTCACATGGGAGAACACTTAACAATAACATATATAACGATGAGTTTTTCTCCAAATGGTGGCATTGTAGGTCATTTTTTCTGGATTTTGTACAATGAAATCAGATTATGTTTTTGCAACAATCAAATCAAAATATTACTTAAATAATATAATAAATAAGAAAAAAATAAAAGGTGATTACCAAGTAGAAATAGGATACATTAATATTTTTAAATTACCAAAATTTATTTCAAGTCAAACTGTAAGCAACACTACAGTCTAAACAAACCTGTTCTCTAAACAGTACTATGTGGTGAGAATAACTTAAACGAATAACCTGTGAAAAGGTTAATGATTTCAGCATTTTGTCCGATGTCTGAAGTACAACCTAGGAATAGCAGTTTCAGGGTAGTGCCTCTCTCTGCACTTAAAGTGGGAGCATCATGGGCTGTCTGGAAAGAATGTGACTCTTAAAGATACTTAAAAAAATAATGATGGTTATCAAATTCCCAGTAAATAAAATAGTTCCTGTTTTCAAACAGGATGTAAACAAACATGGTAAATGTGAATGAAAAAGAAATTTCATTTAGAAATTTAGAACTGAAACTGAAAACTTAAGGTATTTACTAAATCGTATTGCATTTCAGGGCTGGAATTTCCTTTAGAGATAGCTCATTTCAACCCTTTACTTTTATAAATAAATTTTACTATGGCTGGGTGGCTGGCTAGGGGCAGAAGGTACACAAGCAGACATTCTTGTGTCTCCGGACTGAAGCAGCGCTCTGTCCCCACACTGAGACGCACACCACCTGTGGGCCCCAGGGTAAAAAGGCAGCCCAGGGAATGGAGAGGACGCTTGCCAATCACACGTCTGATAAGGATGGACATAAGAATATACAGAGCACTCTCAGAACTCAATAGGAAGAAAAAGAAACAAAAACTCAACTTGATTAAAAAATGCAGGAAGGACTTAGACATTTTTCCTAGGAAGATATAGAAATGGCTAACAAGTACATGAAAAGATGTTCAACATCACTAAACACTAGGGAAATACAAGTTGAAACCATGAGATACCATCTCATAGCTATCAGGACGGCTACTATCCAAAAATCAGATAATAACAACTTTTGGTGAGGATGTAGAAAAATTGGAACCCTGGTACACCGTTAGTAGGAATATAAGGAAAAGAGTATGCTCATTTCAGTTCAGTCCCTCAGTCGTACCCAACTCTTTGTGACCCCACGAACCGTAGCACACCAGGCCTCCCTGTCCATCACCAACTTCCGGAGTCCACCCAAACTCATGTCCATTGACTTGGTGATGTCATCCAACCATCTCATCCTCTGTCGTCCTCTGCTCCTCCTGCCCCCAATCTTTCCCAGCATCAGGGTCTTTTCCAGTGAGTCAGCTCTTCGCATCAGGTGGCCAAAGTATTGGAGTTTTAGCTTCAACATCAGTCCTTCCAATGAACACCCAGGACTGATCTCCTTCAGGATGGACTGGTTGGATCTCCTTGCAGTCCAAGGGACTCTCAAGAGTCTTCTCCAACACCACAGTTCAAAAGTAGCAATTTTCTCAGCTCTCAGCTTTCTTTACAGTCCAACTCTCACATTCATACACGACTACTGGAAAAACCAAAGCCTTGACTAGACGGACCTTTGTTGACAAAGTAATGTCTCTGCTTTTTAATAGGCTGTCTAGGCTGGTCATAACTTTCCTTCCAAGGAGCAAGCATCTTTTGATTTCATGGCTGCATTCACCATCTGCAGTGATTTGAAGCCCCCCAAAATAAAGTCAGCCACTGTTTCCACTATTTCCCCATCTATTTGCCATGAAGCGATGGAACCAGATGCCATGATCTTAGTTTTCTGAATGTTGAGCTTTAAGCCAACTTTTTCACTCTCCTCTTTCACTTTCATCAAGAGGCTCTTTAGTTCTTCTTCACTTTCTGCCATAAGGGTGGTGTCACATGCATATCTGAGGTTATTGCTATTTATCCTGGCAATCGTGATTCTAGCTTGTGCTTCCTCCAGCCCAGCGTTTCTCATGATGGACTCTGCATAGAAGTTAAATAAGCAGGGTGACAATATACAACTTTGACATACTCCTTTCCCAATTTGGAACCAGTCTGTTGTTCCATGTCCAGTTCTAACTATTGCTTCTTCACCTGCATACAGATTACTGAGGAGGCAGGTAAGGTGGTCTGGAATTTCCATCTCTTTAAGAATTTTCCAAAGGTGGTTGTGATCTACACAGTCAAAGGCTTTGGCATAGTCAATAAAGCAGAAATAGATGTTTTTTTTTTTCTGGAACTCTCTTGCTTTTTCAATGATCCAACAGATATTGGCAATTTGATCTCTGGTTCCTCTGTCTTTTCTAAATCCAGCTTGAACATCTGGAAGTTCACAGTTCACATACTGTTGAAGCCTGGCTTGGAGAATTTTAAGCATTACTTTGCCAGCGTGTGAGATGAGTGCAATTGTGCGGTAGTTTAAACATTCTTTGGCATTGCCTTTCTTTGCGATTGGAATGAAAATTGACCTTTTCCAGTCCTGTGGCCACTGCTGAGTTTTCCATATTTGCCAGCATATTGAGGACAGCACTTTCACAGCATCGTCTTTTAGGATTTGAAATAGCTCAACTGCAATTCCATCACCTCCACTGGCTTTGTTTGTAGTAATGCGATGCTTCCTAAGGCCCACCTGACTTCGCATTCCAGGATGTCTGGCTCTAGGTGAGTGATCACACCATCGTGATTATTTGGGTTGTGAAGATTTTTTTTGTATAGTTCTTCTGTGTATTCTTGCCACCTCTTCTTAATTATCTTCTGCTTCTGTTAGGTCTGTACCATTTCCGTCCTTTATAGAGCCCATCTTTGCATGAAATGTTCCCTTGGTATCTCTAATTTTCTTGAAGGGATCTCTACTTTTTCCCATTCTATTGTTTTCCTCTATTTCTTTGCACTGATCACTGAGGAAGACTTCTTATCTCTCCTTACTTTTCTTTGGAATTCTGCATTCAAATGGGTATATCTTTGCTTTCTCCTTTGCCTTTAGCTTCCCTTTTCTCAGCTATTTGTAAGGCCTCCTTGGACAACCATTTTGCCTTTTTGCATTTCTTTTTCTTGGGGGTGGTCTTGATCTCTGCCTCCTGTACAGTGTCATGAACCTCTGTCTATAGTTCTTCAGGCTCTCTGTCTATCAGATCTAATCCCTTGAACTTGTTTGTCACTTCCACTGTATAATTGTAAGGGATTTGATTTAGGTCACCCCTGAATGGTCTAGTGGTTTTTGCTACTTTCTTCAATTTAAGTCTGAATTTGACAATAAGGAGTTCATGATCTGAGCCACAGTCAGCTCCCAGTCTTGTTTTGGTTGACTATATAGAGCTTCTCCATCTTTGGCTGCAAAGAATATAATCTCAATCTGATTTCAGTATTGACCATCTGGTGATGTCCATGTGTAGAGTCTTCTCTTGTGTTGTTGGAAGAGGGTGTTTGCTATGACCAGTGCGTTCTCTTGGCAGAACTCTTTGCCCTGCTTCATTCTCTATTCCAAGGCTAAATTTGCCTGTTACTACAGCTGTTTCTTGACTTCCTACTTTTGCATCCCAGTCCCCTATGATTAAAAGGACAGCTTTTTGGGGTGTTAGTTCTAGAAGGTCTTGTAGGTCTTCACAGAACTGTTCAACTTCGTCAGCATTACTGGTCGGGGCACAGACTTGGATAACTGTGGTATTGAATGGTTTGCCTTGGAAACGAACAGAGATCATTCTGTTGTTTTTGAGACTGCATCCAAGTACTGCATTTCAGACTCTTGTTGACTATGATAGCTACTGCATTTCTTCTAAGGGATTCTTGCCCACAGTAGTAGATGTAATGGTCCTCTGAGTTAAATTCAACCATCCCAGTCCATTTTAGTTCACTAATTCTTAAAATGTTGATGTTGATGTTCCCTCTTGCTGTCTCCTGTTTGACCACTTCCAATTTGCCGTGATTCATGGACCTAACATTCCAGGTTCCTATGCAATATTGCTCTTTACAGCATCGGACCTTGCTTCTATCACCAGTATGACTGTTACTCAAAAAGTAAAAATGGAATTACAGAATGATCCAGCAATTCCACTTCTGAGTATATACCCCAAATAGTTGAAAGCAGAGTTTAAAAAAAAAATCTGTACACTCATGTTACCAGGACCATTATTCATAATAGCTAAAGTGTAAAAAGAACCAAGGTGTCCACTGACACACGGATGGATAATCATAATATGATATGTACACACAATGGCATATTATTCAGCCTTAAAAAGGAAGAAAATTCTGACATATGCTACAACATGGGCAAAACTTGAGAATATTATGCTCAGTGAAATAAGTCACAAAAATACAAATACTGTATGGTATTTACACAGAGTAGCATTTACATGAGGTACTTAGAGGGGTCAGAATCATTAGGACATAAAGAAGAATGGTGGTTGACAGAAAGTTACGACTGTTTAATGGGTAGAGAGCTTCAAGTTTATAGGATAAGAAGAGGGATGGAGGCAGATGCACTATATCATGAAAGAGTTCAATGCCACTGAATGAGACACTTAATGATCCAGGTCGTAAATTTTATGTTGTGCCTATTTTACCAAAATAAAAAAGGAAATACCTGCTCCTTATAAAGTTAAAAGCTGTCTGCCCTAAAACAAGCCAGGTGAGGCAGGAGGTGGGCGCCTGCCAGCCAGGCTCTCTGGTCACGCTGCCTCAGCATGGTCCCCAACAGGGACCATGGCAACCCACCCCTGCAGCAGCTCAAGAACAGCCACGGGCAGGTCAACCAGTGAAGGGGAGAGAGACGCTCACTTTTCCACGCAGACATTTTCTCTACCAAACTGCTGCTTGTCTTTCAGCAATTCCCTCTAATTGACCAACTGCATATTAAATCTACATTCACTTCACTGATCCACATGTGAAAGTGTTCCAAATATCCTTTCGAAGTCAGTGTGGGCAGGTTAAAATAATTAACTCCAATCATGTGCTTGCTATGGGTGGGACACAGGGGATACGGATTATAGATATTTTATAAGTAGAACAGGCGGAGCTCACAAAATGAAGAGAAAGAAGTTTCCTCTTATTCCACTGCCTCTCATAATTTTTATTGAGGAAGTAAAAGAAGATCTTAGTTTCTTATCTGATTTTAGTCTTTTGGCTCTGATAAGGCAGAAGTTACCCATTGTTCCGTCATGACTAGTAACTTTCTTTGCAGACGAGATTTCAACACAGCCTCTCTATGCCTCGGTTCTCTCATCTGAAAAATGGCCGATAATTCTAGCACTGACCTCAGAGCATCTCTCGAGGATTACAGGCGCTAACATAAACCAGACAGCCGCAGAGCAGAGTGCACGCATGGAGGGCACGACCCCATCACCCACCAGGAGACCGTGCTCACACCAGGGCGTACCTGAAGCTGGCTTTATCTACAGAAAGTCTCATTTCTGATTCGGTGTTCCATTAACCTCAGACTCATTCTCTTCAGCATTTAATAGGCATGAACGTCACCTGGAGAAGTCTCTTTAGCAGGTCTGAGTGGGGCCTCAGCCTCGGTACTTCTGACAAGCTCCTGGGGGTGACTACACAGCTGGGCCGGGAGCACACTCCGAATGGCGGGGATTTAGGTGTACTCCTCAACACAGCTTCCAGCCCCTCTGGGAAGGTCGTGAAACACTTCACTACGTCCCGGCTCTAAGGCAGTTTTAACAGATGGCTGTGTGGTTAGATGCCCACTTGGTGAAAGTCCAGGAGACTCTTCTCAGCGCGGGTGGGGTGCGGGGGAGAAGCAGGGTGACCGCCGCCCAGGACAGCTTTCCCAGCTTCCTCAGCCAGTTCGTCCAGAGTGGCCTCACTATCCTGTTCAGAATGAATCCTAACACTGTTAGGGATCAATTCATTCTACTATACACAAAAACGCTTATTTTAAAGCCAAATGTGAGATAATTTTGTTGGGTTATGCATGCTCTCTCCTGTAACTCTTGATAAACAGAGGCTGTGATGAGTATCAGAGAATAAAGGATGCTTTTCAAACACAAATGTAATAAAAAGAAAATTGTACTCTGTGTTCATAATCTATGGTGTTTAACTTTGTTTAAATTCATCCCAGATTTTCTGAAGATATTTGAATAATCATAATATGACGAATTATTAAATAATATGATTAAGTAATATTAAATTATTCAATATATTGAGTTTTCAGAAATATGCTTTTTTGCCTATTATCATTTCAATATCTAACTTTGCCCTTCTGGAGGTGGATTACAAGCAACATGAGTGTAAACAGAAAAGATAAGAATGATGGCAGAAAACTGGATCATGTATCATAAATTCTAAAATAGACTGAAAAAACTTACATTCTTGAAATAAAAATATTAGACATTAAAATAAAATGTTTAACTAGGGCAACCTCACACAGGTGAAAACACAAGAATAAAACCATACTTGCATAGTTACAAACCTTAGTATTTGCAAAAATCCTGTTACTGCTCTTTTAAATAAATAATCATATGTGTATGGTGGGTCTTAGGAATTTCCTAGCCTTTAAAAATTCAAAAGGTAGAAAAAACGTTAGGCACAGTTGTTAAGGCAACGGCCTGTTTTCTGAACATTTAAACTGGGGGGAAAAGATCTCTCCTAAAAGGCAGTGTATTTGGCAGGCTAATTAAAGGGCATTTGTGGGGAGATGTCCCCATCTTTCGGCCTTTGAGGCCATCACCTTCATGCTGTGTCTTTATAATTAGGAACCTGACCAATCTTTTGTAAACCAGAATGGCTCTCTCCTCCACCATGCCAATCAGCACAGAAGTTAGTTTATTTATCGAGGGTTTTCCCCTCTTCTCTTAAACGGGATCAAACCAACTGATGCAAGTACGCAGCCAGCACGGGGCCTCCAGCGGGCCTTCTCAGAGCTGCTGGCCAGTATCACCATCTGTGCACCCTGCCTGCTGTTTCTGGTACTGAAGGAGGCGTACGCACAAAGGCTGACCCAGATTGGAGGGCCACGGCCAAGCCTGCTTCTCCACAGCGAAGCTAACTGACCCGTGTGAGAATGCAATGCGCACCGTTCTCTGGGCTAACTGACCCCGTATGTCCCATTAGGGACAAACAAAAAGCAGTGTCCCACAGAAATACCAGCTGAGCATCAAGCGCGCTTAAATACTTGAAGTCCCAACTGGTAAAAGGGAACCAAGCACTGGAATGGCTTTGATGAACACAAACATTACCAATGCTGAGACTTCTGGAATTAAAAAAAAAATAAGAATGGAATAATTCTCTAAATTACTGGTTTATTTACACACCTATCACACTTTAAAATATTCTGTCTGTAAAGCTAACTTATAAAACCCCCATTTCTCACCGTGTACCAACAACTCTTGATAGCTTTCAGATTTCAGGTTGGTGAACGCCACTGGGCAATGAGGTGACTTTTCTTCCAAAAGATTTTTTTCTATTTTTGAAGTGGATCATCTCTAAAGTTTTTATTGAATTTGTTACAACATCATCCCTGTTTTATGCTTTGGTATTTTGGCCAGGAGGTGTGTGGGATCTCAGCTCCCTGACCAGGAACTGAACGTGCGCCCCTGCACGGGGAGGTGAAGTCTGAACCACTGGGCCGCCAGGGAAGTCCCACTGAGGTGACCTTTTAGGCTTCGGCAAAGGCCGAAACAAAGTCTAAAGCATCTGAATCCCTGCACTGCACAAACAACCCTCAACAGCCTTCACTCATTCCTAGACACTTAGCAAGTGCCAGACACAGTATCTGTGACAGTGTTACTGTTACAGACACAATGAACGTTAAGGCAGAGTCTCATATTACTAACTAAACACAAGCAGCGCTCCAAACGAAAGCAAAGGCAGCGTCTGCAGATACCGCGGGACACACCCAGAGGTTCAGGAGGACCAGGGCGGCCTCCTGACGGGCCTGGAGCTTCCGGAGGGTGGCGGGAAGGCTCCGGTGGACAGCGGTGCTTGGGCAGAGACTAGCGGGAACTCGAGGGCGTCTGTGGCTGCGTGAATCGTTCTGGTCAGAAGAGAAGGTGGAGCAGAGCAGCCCACGTGGGTGAGACGGCGCTCGGAGTGAAGCGCCCTGGACGGCTGCGCTTTCCTCGAAGGCAGGGGCTCGGAGGGGAGCTCATGTCAAGGCTGCGCTGGGCGAGGGTGCGAGAGTCCCGCAGGGCGTGCCCCCAAACGGATCCCGGGGAAGGAGCCCCCGCAGGACTCTGAGGGGGATGCAGATGCCGAGTCAACACTCAGTGAGAAACCTGGGGTTAGAGACACTGGGGGGGGGGGGGGTGGTGTGCTACAAAAGAGTGGATGTACATATGTGTATAACCGAGTCACTTCGCTGTAGACCTAAAACTAACACAGTGATGTCAATCAACTGTACTCCAATAAAACTGAAAAAAAAATGGACTTATTCTAAAAGTTCTCAGCAGCAGCATACTGTTACTGGCAGAGAACTGAGAACAAAAAATTCATATGGAAAGTGTAATCTTCTCGTATTTTCCTTTCCTCAACCCAACCAAATTCAGAAGCTGCACGGCACACCCAGAGTAGAGTCAGTTCTGTTAAGATGTTTGTACTGAAGATGTGACTGTTCAGCGAGACTGATGGACGAGGCAACATGGCGCAGAGCGTGAATCCCAGGTTTGCTTGTGTAGGGTTGCACCCACGAGAAACACAGGGTGAACGCAGAGAACTGCGTGCAGCTGGACTCAGACACCCAGGAATACAGGGTGTACACATGCGCGAAGCTGGACCCAGGGACCCAGGAATACAGGGTGTACACATGCACGAAGCTGGAACCAGACACCCAGGAATACAGGGTGTACACATGCGCGAAGCTGGACCCAGATGTCCCAGGAAGACAGAGTGTGCACATGCACAAAGCTAGACCAAGACGCCCAGGAATACACAGTGTACACATGCGCGAAGCTGGACCCAGAGACCCAGGAAGACAGTGTGTGTGCACATGCACACATTTCAAGCGTCTGTCACTGACTCGGGTTCACAGCATGTGTGATGAGCAGCACATGTAACCCAAATCTGTCAGGTTCCCGAGAATTCTCCTTCCATAACTTCATCATAACTCATGAGCTGTGACCTCTCCTGCGTTCACTTCCCCAGCCAAGCTGCAGGTGTCTTTCAAGGTAAAGGGTCATATTATTGTACTGTTTGTTTCATAACCATTTTAACGTGTGTTAAACCAACTAGGTCCCTGCTGCAGGGGTCACTGATGACGTTTCTGAATGCTGCTCCCGAAGTTCGTTTTCCCCACGGGTCCAGGGGTTTGCAACGCTTCTGCACGGCGTGGTGTTTTGGGGGAACACATAAACTGTCTCTGACAAAACTGTCACGAACAGTCCTGTTCCTTTGAAGATGAAAACACTCATGACGATCAAATTGATTTATGCTGCCACAGAAGTAACTGCCTGCAGAACAGCTCTGGTTTGGAGACCAGGGCACAGGCGGCAGGCTGAATGAGCTCTGGCTCCAGGGCTGGGCAGGTGCTGGTGCTCCCACCCTTCACCGCCGGCCTTTCCCACGGGGGCCTTGCAGCCGGAAGCCTCCTGGAAGGGGAGGCCAACCCGAGCCAGGGCCTCGGAAGTCACGGCCTCTCTCCTTCCCCTGCTTCTGCATGGAGGAAGGGCCTGCTCTGAGCAAGGCAGCACAAAGGGGCAGAGGGAACATGGGCCCGGGAGGGTGTCGATGAGTTTCGACGTCATCTGTCCCAAACCTCGCCTGCATATCTGAACAAGCCGGGAAGCTCTTAGCAATTCCCAAGATCCAAGCCCCACGGGAGATATTCTGGTTCAGTACTTCTGATCCTGGTACTTTTTAAGCTCTCCAGGTGATTCCAGGTGTAGCCAAGGAATGAAAAGCTCTTTGGACTTAACAACCTGTTGCTATTTGGATCAGTTTGAGTCAGGATTTCCGTGATATTCAACTGGAAACATCCTAAATAATGACACCTTCGCTGGAATGAAATCCAAAGCCCTGCCCTGAAACAATCTTTACATTTATCAGCCCATCTCAGAAATTTAAATCTCAGCTCCTGGCAAAAAGAATTAGGCCTGCTCATTTATTTGAGAAAAAAAGAATCTTGTACTGACCCAACCTTCAACCCTAATCTGGAGACTTTCATCAAGGGTATCAAAAAAGGAGTTCATCATAATAGAGCCTATGGATGGGTGACTCTGATTATAGACATGAGAGAAACTCAACATCCATTCATCCTGGGTGGCAAATAGCTATTAATAGTCTAGCTGGATGATACTGAAGTTTGCTGTCGAGAGATGAATTTAAAGATGTCTATAAATGTTAGCATTATTATCTAGTGGTTCCTTGCTGGTTTCATTCTTATTTTCTTCAGTTTCATTTTCCAAAGTGCTGCTCTTAATGTTTCACAGAATATGTATCTTTATATGATGATGGATGGGTAAGACATGCGTGTGGAGTACACAGACATGCTCCAGCCCCAGACACTATCCAGCCCAGACTGGGCACCTCCCCGGGGGAAGCGATGTCACAGCTCATTCTGGACTGACTGGGGCACGGCTCTGCATGCTGGGACCTCAGTCAGGTTCTGGACTGTGTGGTGGTGGGTGTGTGTGGGGTGCAGGGCGGGTTAATGGTATCGATTACCAGCTCGTTCCATTCCTTGTTAGTGGAATCCTTGGGGTAAGTGAGGGCACCCATGAAGGAAGCCAGGTAGACACTACAAGCTTTCACGGCCTTGCTGGCAATTCTGTCCTAGCTGTGGATGGCTTCCAAGAGAAGGGCCTCCCAGAGAGTCGAGGGGTCACCTGTCAGCTATCCTAGATGCTAGTCTGAGAGCCTGCACTGTTGCAGCGAAAAGGTATTGTCAGAATGGGTTTATTTAATAAGAGAACCTCAAGCTCACCTCCCATCATGAGCACACCAAAATCACAACTAACTGCTGAACTATCATCAATAAAAAGACTGGAACCTACCAAAAAAGACACTCTACATCCAAAGACATAAAGAAGAAATCATGACAAAATGGCAGGAGGGGGCACTTGAGAGAAAACCAAAGCCCACATCAGCGGGCGGGCCGCCCAGACCCAGGAGGAGGCGAGAGTGCAGCAGCTCTCCCCGAGGAGTGAGCGCGCTGAGTCCCAGGCCGGGCTCCAGCCTGAGGACCAGTGCCAGGAGGGGGGCCCCCAGCACTTGGCTCTGCAGGGCAGAGGGGCTTGAACGCAAGAGCTCCACAGGGCTGGGGGAAGCAGGCTCCGCTCTTGGAGGGTGCCCACGGAGATCCAGACCCGAGCAGCGACCTCATAAGGGCCTGGGGCACACCTGACTGCTGATCTCCGGGGGTCTCCGGCGGAGCAGGCGGGGGCTGGGGACAGACAAGTGGGTGGCAGATACATCGGAGAGTATTCACTTTCACGGACTCTTGCTGGAGGCTGACATCTTGCTCAGGTGGTTAGCACAGGAGCTGGCCTCGCCCTGCAGCCTGCAGGCTCCAGGGCTGGGACCCCTCAGGCCAATAACCACCAGGGCGGGGACACAGCCCGCCATCAGCAGACAGGCTGCCTGCCTAAGTCTCCCTTAAACACAGCAGGCCTTGCCCACCAGAAGGCTAGGACCCAGCTCCACCCATCCTGGGCAGGCACTGGTCCCTCCCACCAGGAAGCCTGCCGGAAGCTCTAGACCAGCCTCACCTACCAGAGGGCAGCCTCCAGGAGGAGGGAAACCATGGTCCTGCAGCACGCAGACCCAGTCCACCAGCCCAGTCCAGGCCCTCCCCCGTGAGCAGCCGGCCCTGGTCCTCGGGAGACGAAAGAGGGGAGCACGGCTGGGACAAGGGCATCCCCCACAGAGGCCACTTCCCCCGGCTCAGGGAAGTCAGCCGCTCTCCTGCAGACTTAACGATGCAAGTGGAAATCGACACAAATTCATAGAAATGGAAACTGACACAAAATGAGATGTTGAAGGAAGATGTTCTAGATGAAGGAACAAGATGCAACAATTCTTAAAGCAGAGTAGGAAGAGCGTTAAAGGTGAAAACACAGTTGGGAAATATGACCAAGGAAGCCAGAAGACGGTCTAGTCTATGAACGGTAGGGGTGAGGGAAGAGTGTCCCCTTCAATAACTAGTTTTCCAGTTGAAACATGTTTCTTCATTCTTTTCTCTCCCTTTCCAATGGAGCCCGTAACTTTTTAGAATTTAGTGGAAAGCTAGTTTGTTCATGGCTTATCATCATCATGCTTTGAGTTACTGCTCTTCGAGTCTCTATCAACTGACCTAAGTAACTCTGGAAAATGCTGTTTGACTAGAAATGATAAGGCTATAGACAGAACTGTATTAGGTTGTGACAATTCCCAGGGAAAGGAGAGCTGGGTTTGCCGTCATCTTAAAAAAACAGGAAGTGTGGGGACTCTGTTATATTATCTTCCGGTGATCCATGTGGTCAAGACTTTTTAAATCCTTCAGCCACACTGTAACATCCTGACTGAGAATGGTCTTGGTGGTTGCTCTTTTTCACACATTTAAAAAGTTTGCTCCGGACCAGTTGTACTTCACAAGCAAACACCTCAGAAGGTCAAGTGTATATGAGCAAATTTTATTAATCTAATCAAAGTTATGACAAAGTAATCAGATGCATTTGTAATGATAGAAATGCTTATTAAGAGGCTTAATAAAGCATGAATGGTGAACTCTCTGTGTAATAGGTTATTATTATTTTTATGGTCAAATGAATTTTTGTTTTTCTTCCCTCATCTTATTAAAGTTATTGCGTCAAGGCTACCAAGTTTTCCCGATCCCATCTGTATTTTTTATCATCACTGCCACAAAATAGAAAGATTCTGAACTTTTCCAACACTGTTAACCTTCCCTTAGGGACCTTTACTAACCCGTGATGTGAGCAGCAGCTGTGCTTAGTTGCTCAGTCCTGTCTGACTCTCTGCAGCCCCGTGGACTGCAGCCCGTCAGGCTCCTCTGTCCATGGGATGCTCCAGGCCAGAATACTGGAGTGGGTTGCCATGCCCTCCTCCAGGGGATCTTCCCAACCTGGGGATCGAACCCAGGCCTCCCATATTGCAGACAGATTCTCTACTGTCTGAGCCATGAGGGAACCCCAAGAATACAAGATTGGGTAGCCTATCCCTCCTCCAAGGGATCTTCTCGACCCAGGAATTGAACCACAGTCTCCTGCGCTGCAGGAAGACTCTTTACCAGATGAGCTACCAGGGAAGCCCTTTCTAACCTAAATGCCGGGAGCCGTTATGGGGGGTCCTGCCTGTGATGAGGTCATGAAGAAAATACCGGGCAGGCAAGGCCGTCCGGGACCCCATCCATGACGAGGTCACAAGGAAAATACCTGACAGGCAAGGCCGTCTAGGATAAGGGACCCTCCAGGTTGGCCTCGGCCTCTACCCTACCCTGTATCCTCCGCCCTTTTCTGCTGTTGTTCTTGTTTGCCCTGCTGCGGATTCTTGTGTTGCCTGCCGAGAGCTCTCCTGCTCCTCTTTCACTGAATGAAGACCAACTTAAAACCCTAATTAATAAATCTCCTGGACACTGGTACCCTATGAAGGGGCCAGGGATGAAGGGAATGCTTCAATTCAAACCCTTTTGCTGGCATTCTGGCTTGTTTGATAAATGTGTGCTCTCATTGCACAAAATGCTCATGATTGTTCTAAACATCCTAAGCACAGTACGCTAACAAAAGAAACTATTAAGCATAGGACCCTTCGCGGGGTGAGAAAAGCTCCACAAATATTATAGCCACATATACGCCTAATAGAAAATAGTTTAGATAGAGATTAGCTGGCGACTTCTTGCAGGTAATTAACTTTTAGACTAAGAGCCTGTTTTGTGCCATATCTGCTGTTTTTGCAATCCTTTACATTTCTGTTCTGTAAAAAATGTAATCCTATCTAGTTCCCTTGGAGATGACACCTAATAGAAAGAAAATAGATTAACCAGAAATAAGACAGGGTCGGCTACTGAAGTTGCTTAAAGTTGCACCAGGTGCAAGCCATAAATTGTCAACAGGCCTGAAAGCCAAAAGATATTATACATAGAGATTAACCATAAAATAGGCCCTAATAGGCACAGAGCCCTTTGTGGGGTGAGGAAGCCCTATTAGAGAATACAAAAAATATTGTTTTAAAAGTGGTTATTAGATCAACGTTTGATTGATGTTAATGTGCTGAGGTTCTGCAGTGGAAACTATTGTTAATATAGTTAAAGATATAGTAAAATAAGAGTTTAGCCCTAGTGTAAAAACAATAAGATAATTGTTAATTTTAACCAAGAGTGCTAAACAGGGGCTGCCTCTCCAGAGCCACAGAGTCTTTGTGTGTTAAACTTTTTAGATAAATTTAGCTGAGAATTTCTGCAAAAAGACTGACTTTATGTTAACAGGATTGTATTTCTATTATGTTGCGACTTGCTATACCATGAGACTGCCAATTTTCTGTTTTCTGCTAACCTCAAGGCCAGAAGATAATGTACAAAAAATCTATGGGAAAAGACGCTCATAAACAAAAAATATACAGAGCACACCTGGTTTCGTGAAGGACAAGCTGATATAATGTTAAACTAAGTCTGTATGCTTATCTGCCCCTTAGAAATGTACCAACTTAGGGTATAAAGGCTACGGTGAAAAATAAAGCAACTGCCAGACTCTGCTGCACCTTCCTGGTTTGGTCTCTCTCTCTCTCTCTCCCCCTAGCAGACTTGGCCCTATCAAGGCCAGTCCTACGTGTCTCTCTCGCCGACGCCGTTCATCCTGAGGGTTCCCCTGGATCCTGCTGGGGCTGGACCCCGGCACTAAAACATGCTTTTAATTTAACTAGGGAAAAAGTCACCTCGTTTGGGTACAGGACTTGGGGAGTGGACACTCCCTCTGGGCAGAGAAACGGACCGCCCCCCAACTCAGGCTGCCGCTGGGTGGGCGCGGCCCCCTGCCCTCAGCAGGGCTCCAGGACCGGCGCCTGGGCTGCTCTGCTGACGCCCGTCTCTGCTCCTTCCTCCCCTGCGAGAAGCATGGGCTCCCTGGTGCCCACGCCCATGCACGAATGCCTGACATGTGGGCACCTTGGAGCAGAAGGCTGCAGGGGAGACAGCAGGGCTCAGGGAAGAGGCGTCCGGCCTCTGAACGAGCCTCTGGGCACAGCAGCTCTGACATGGTGGTGGTTCTGTTCAGCCGCTCAGTCGTGTCCAACTCTCTGTGACCCCATAGACTGCAGCACACCAGGCCTCCCTGTCCATCACCAACTCCCGGAGTTTTCTCAAACTCATGTCCATTGAGTTGGTGATGCCATCTAACCATCTAATCCTCTGTTGTCCCCTTCTCCTCCTGCCCTCAGTCTTTCCCAGCATTGGGGTCTCTTCTAATGAGTCAGCTCTTTGCTGACTCACGAGGAATAACCAAAAAGGTGTGACCTGCCCTTAAGGTTTCACGGCAAGGGGAAGGCCTGACAGATTTGCTTTGTTCAGCAGACCTAGAATTCCTATGACAGGAGCACAACCATCCCTTCTGGAAGTAGAGCCCAGTGGATGGCAAATACAGCTTCCTGAAAAAGTTAAACTGAGGTGTTTCAAAGAATAAAAGATGAGATGCTAGGAGCAGAAGACTTAAAAGCAGGACAGCGCTGGGGAGGAGGGGCTGGTGGTATCAGGGTGGAGAGCGGACCACCCAGCAGGCCCCTCAGGTCAGCCTCTGGCCCAGGGTGACCGCCATCTGCCCAGGACTGTGAGGAGCCCTCACCTTCTTCCACGTCATGCACACGTGGGCTGTAGGGCACACGTTTCTGTCCCCAAGGCAACGTGGCATTAAAAGATGAAGTCAATGTCATGTTTCAAGAAAGGTCATCGGAAGGAAGCAAATGTTGTCAGTAACACATTTAATTTAGGATAATTCAAACCCACAGGAATTTCTGGCCAGGGATTCTAAATATCTCTAACTGCCTCACTGGAGCTCCAAACCAATGTCTTTGCCTCCAGGGCAGTGATCAGCAGTCTGGTCTTGATGGAGATTATGGGGCTGAAGACAAATGAAGGAGGAAGAAGGCCCAGCATGAGGAGATGAGTGTCTCATCTGCCCCCAAAGGGAGCCCTCTTTAAAGCCTTAAAAAGGGCATTAAGTCAAGGCTCAGCATTCCACTCCCTGTGGTTCTGTTTTCAGAGTCTCCTCAGAGTTTTTGGTTAAAAATAAATTTGTTGCTGCACAAAGATGAGAAAAGCTGGTTGTAAAACCTGTTTAACAAAAGTTAAACTTACACTGCTAGCCTCTAGACTGTCGACAAGAGTGCTCTTCAGGACACTTCCTCCGAGGCTCACGCTTCTTCGCAGTGATCTTCCATGGACTGGGTAAGGCAAAAAGGTGGGAGACAGAAGGAGGGGACACTCCTCCAAAGATGCACGATCCATGTTCCCTGACCCTGAGCGGATACACTGGTGGAAAGACTTGCTACATGAGCATGCTTTATATAGCACCAAATGACAAACTAAATATGGATCAAATACATGAGTTCATTTTGGCTTTAAATTAAGATTCTATTCTGAGACTTAAAAGAAACTAGAAAAACTGATGTTTAAATTCATCTCAATAAACTACCTTAAATGGGAATGTATTTTAAATAGGATTTACTTTAATCCATTTATCATTGGTATTACTGATTAAATACTGAGAGATTACAATGACATATTAATTGAAAAAAAACCCTATGATTAGATATACTCCAGATGCCAGTTTTCAATTCCATCCAGAAGTCCATAAAAGAATCCATGATGATCAGTATTGTCCACATAGTATATCTTCTTGGGAAGATAGATATATTATACTCACTGACTGAAGAGCAAATCAGGTAACTAGGAAAATTCTGACTGCTGGGCGGGCCACTGCTCAATCTCTCTCTTCCAATTACCAGTCCAACTCAGGCTGCCTAAAACCCACAATTAAAACACCACTGATATAACAACTGGCAATGCTTTAGGGAAGGATTCGATAAACCATTTCGGCAATTAATACTTCAGGGATAATGGATACATCAAAAGGTCTCCACCTCCTTTCCACACTGCATGGACTTCTCTAGTCCTTTCCCCGTGCTGACTGGCTTAAGGAATGGGTTAAGAAGCTGCAGTACACATATACAATGGAATATTAAAAAGGATGAAATCATGCCATTCGCAGCAACATGGATGGGCCTAGAGAGTGTCACACTGAGTGAAGTAAGTCAGAGAAGGAGAAGTATCCCATGACATCCCTTACATGTGGGATCTAAAAGGAAATGATACAAAGGAACTCACTTACAGAACAGAATGAGACTCAGACGTAAGAGAACACACTTACGGTTGGGGGGATAGGGCAGTTAGGGGATGTGGGAAGGACATGTCCACACGGCCACACTTCAGATGGATGACCACAAGGTCCTACTGTACAGCCCATGGAACTTTGCTCAACGTTACTTGGCAGCCTGGACAGGAGCAGAGTTTGGGGAAGAATGGATACAGGTGTATGTATGGCTGAACCCCTTCCCTGTTCATCTGAAATTATCACTAAACTGTTAATCAGCTATACCCCAATATAAAATAAAGGTTTAAAAAAACAAAACCAAAAACCAGAGTGGGCCTGGGATTGAATTCTGGCCAACCACTGAGGTGGGAGGCAGAGCCTGCTGGGGGACTTGCAGACAGACTTCTCCGGAAGACGGTGTGTGAGTGAGGCTTAGGGATGACAGGGTAGCTGGCTGGTTCGGTGGCAGCCTTCCTGAGAAAAGTGACGGGGGCAGACTGGGGACCAACCAATCCACTGAGGGGGCAGCGTGGGGAGCTGCAGACACCAGGACCGAGCCCTCCAATACTAGACCTGCCTCCCTGGAGACTCTTGCTAGCTGAGATAATGAGAACAGATTTTTTCATCTGAGATAGCACTTTCTTTTTACCAAAAGCAACTTGGCACAATCCCAACCATCTTACACTGGCAGAGGAGGTGAGGAGGAGACAGCGGCTCTGCACACACCGCTGCCTGCCTGTCCATCCCGCCCCCACCCACTTCTCTCCTCAGAAGTCATGGGGTCTGCATGTAGGGGAAGAAGAAATGTGTGGCTGTGGTTCAAGTCTAATCTCTCACATGAAGCTGGTCTAGACCAACAAAGCCCACGGTGGTCTGTCTTCTGAGTCCTCCTTCTGCACTGTCTTCACTTGACATGGTACTGACGCACCTAAGGCCTCTCTCACTGATGAATCTTATTTTTATTTACTTTAATTATGATTTCTAACGTGCTCTCCCCTCCCCAGTTTCACTGTAAGCACCTTCAGTGAGACTGCTCTCTTATATCTGTCATATGGGTATGCCTTACATTTCAGTTTCTAGAACATGACCAGGGTAGACCAGTGATGTTCAGGGTACCTGTACTTGCAGAAGTATGAGCCTGCTTCAAATCGGTTTTCATTCATCTGACACTTTTTGTTATTTTGCTGTGATAAAGAAGAGATCAATGAATATTATAAAAATAAGTTCTATTCGTATGACAAAAGCATCTGTTCAAACTACCGTAGGGCAATGATGGATGTGCGCGTGGGTCACAAAGACGCAGGGTGGCGTCCCCAGGGGTGCGGTGAGCCTGCAGGCAGTGGACAGCTCATTACACACCCTGTTTTTATGCAGGAACTTTCAGCTCAGATAATTTTGATTTCCTGTGGTTTAGAGAGGATTCTGAACCATTTGTAAGTTTAGATCTTTGGAAACTGTATGTAATTATCACAAAGCACAGCAAAATGTCTTGCAGTTCATCAGGAATTTAGAAAAGATCATTTAATTGGCTAATGTGCTTAAATATTAGAACTTATTCACCTACACAAATCCATTTTAGAGTCTTTCTTATATTCTCTATTCTTTAACCTCAGCAAAGATATTCTTGGAAAATGACTTGGCAACAATCATAGAACATGACTAATCAGCTAAAACAAGTAAAAATTTATTTAGCACTCGGATGAATGACCAACTAAAATAGATTTCTAGAAAACTAAGTATTGGATGTCATTTATATTACCACACAAAATAAAGCATGAAAACTTTAGTATCAAAACTGCCAATTTCCTCAAGACTAAAAAATCAGAGCTTTTTTAGTCTTGAGGAAAAATTACATCACTTGGATAGAATTAGGTAAGACCTAAAGACTTCCAGGAAGCAAAGCAGAGGGAAAATCGTTTCCATGAATAAACACCAACCTTCAGAATACTACTACTACTGATAAAGAAGTAAGGTCAATTCTTAAACTTCTTACTGGTTTGTGTACATTTCAGAAAAGTACTATAATAATGTCTTTTATAAATAAATGGCAAAAAGCTTAATTTGTTACCTCTCTATAGACTTAGCTGAGTTTTGTATTCTTTTATTATGCAACCAGATCAGAGGCATTAACAGGAGTACATTTAAAGAAGGTAGCCTATGGATTACAAAAAGTCTTTCTGTAATACATAAAAAGGCAATAATGAGAGGAAATAAGTTCTATGACCTAATACATGATTCTTTTTCAAAATACATCATACTTATATTGATGATGAAGAAAAATCAATTCTCAATGATTAGATTAGAAACTTTATAAGTAGATTTCACCACACTTAGGTTGACAGCTACCACTAGATTACCTTTGTTTTAATGCCTTTTTTTAAACTGCTATTTCAGCCTTTTGTTAGCGGACATCAGTAATTTATCCACCCTGGGACACTTTAAAAGATCACCTGAGCCTTGAAATCTGAAAGGCGTCACACAGTTCATGGCACCAGGCACCCAAAGCAAGAGATGTCTTTGCTTCAGTTTCTGGCCACTTGCTGTGAGAGAAACTGGTGGTGGTGATGATGCTAATGAAAAATTATTCTGAACTTTTCTGAGGACATGAAATATCCATGCATCACACCAGACGGGGCTGGAACTGAAAGCAAAGGATGGGAGGCGTCTCATCACAGCTCCTGTGTCATTGGACCACTCTGGCGGCAGCGCTTGGCTCCCCCGCGAGATCGAGTCTCAGCTCTGGACCTGAACGTGTCCAGCCCTGCTCGGGCCAGGAGAAGCGATAGTCTCGGCTCACTGTGCCAGGAGGCAAGGTAAGGAAGGGCTTGCAACCACAGGCCTGCCGTTGCTGCCCCCAGCTCCCAGGACAGAGTGGGCCGCGGGGCTCTGACAGACCCACGATGGGCACAGCTGCAGTGATTAGAGAGCTCGGACTACAGTCATTATCTCCTAAAATATAACCTGTTACCTGGAAAATGATGGGCTTTCTCTTGAAAATTTGTCTACCCCCCACAAATTAAGAAAGACATGAAATTTTGAATAATAAAGGGGGCATTCTGTTTCTAGGTTCACAGCAGATCTCTGCAGAGAGCTAGACTTACTCTGTCTCTATTTTTGCTCAACTTTTCAGTTTTAAGTTATGGCTGCACCATAAAGGAAAAGTAATTAATTGGTGTTGCAGCCTAACCCATATGCCACCAGAACAGGACGGAACGCAGATCCAACACGTCTCCATATGCCTCCTCACTTCTGAGTCCTCACCCCCGCTCTTCAGAGACATGCTCTTTGTGCAGGCAGACAGCTCCTCTTCTAATCTATTATGCCAGTACATTCTATTTTTGTTGCAATTTTTAGTTATCATTTTTAATCTAAGCTACATATGTAACACTTTGAAGAGTCAAATGGCTCTACAAGGCTTGTTATGAAAAATAGTTCACACGGCCCCACCCTCCACTTCCTGCTCTCCACCAGCAACCACTTTCAATTCTTTTCACCATTTTTTTTCCTCCCTTTTATAGCTCTAGCTTATGTTGCCACGTCCTGATTTTTCTAGAGAGGACTACTCACTGATTTCCAAGATGGAAGCTGAAGACCAGCTCTGCTGCCCACTGCCACCCCACTCCTCCCCAGGCAAAGTCTCCCACCCACCTTCTCAAGGGACTTGGTCGTGATTAACGGTCAACACCTACAGGACAGGGTGCAGAGAAGCTCCCGGCCTGGCTCACTGACAGGGTTCATGAATACCTTTCTGTCTTTTCCTGTACTCTCTTGGTTTTTCTTTGAGGTTACCATCGTCCTAGGTTTTAATGGTTTCATTTTTATGAAGTTATCACTAATTCAAACTTAAAACTCTCCTTTAGCTGTGCAAATTTCTCAATTTGTTTAATATATTAGTTATTCTTTCAACTTAATCTTTATAGAGAAAACTTTCTGGAACCTTCTGACTTGCTCCAATCCGGGCTGGCGGCTGCTCTTCGGATCTGCTGATGAGGGTGCTCTACGTGCTCCGAGGATTCCCCACACCACCCTTCTGCAGAGTCTTTCTGTCACACTCTGCCCCCTGCTCTCGAATGTTCTCTGTCCTTGGTGTCTACCCTCATGTTTGTGGGGCATGTCCTCCAGAGGATTCTGAGAATGGGTGCACGGGAATACACTTGATTGAATCTTGCTTGTCTGAAAGTCACCGTATTCTACCCTCACACTTAATTAGCTTGGTGGGGGACTGATTCTAGGTTGGAAGTAACTTCCTCTCAGAGCTTTGAAGGAATTCCTCCACCGCCTTACTTCTGGTGTTGCCATGCAAAATCTATAGCTATTTTAATTCCCGATCCTTTGTTGGAAATCTTTCTTTTTCCCCAACTCTCTGTGTCTGTGGGATATCTCTCTGTCCCCCGAGTTCTGGTGGCTCTGTAGCGGGGCTTACGCCACGAGCCGCGCCTCCCAGGACGGCAGCTGCCGGAGCCCGCTCCTGGCCAGGGCCGCGGCTGACCACACCTCCGCAGGGGACCCTCGCTCACTCGCAGGCAGGCCTGCCTCGGGCCCCTGTGGCTCAGTCCCACGGCTCCTGTCCTGGGCCCTGGTGAGCGCAAAGTTCTGTTTGTGCCCTCCAAGTGTCTCTGGCAGGTACGAGGTTTATAAAGCAATGCTCAAAATTCTTCAAGCTAGGCTTCACAGTACATGAAGCAAGAATTTCCAGATGTACAAGCTAGATTTAGAAAGGAAGAGGAACCATAGACCAAATTGCTAACATCCGATGGAACACAGAAAAAGTAAGGGAATTCCAGAAAAACATCTACTTCTGCCTTCATTGACTATGCTAATTAAAGCCTTGACTGTGTGGATCAAAACAAACTGGAAAATTCTTAAAGAGATTGGAATACCAGACCACCTTACCTGTCTCCTGAGAAACCTGTATGCAGGTCAAAAAGCAAGAGTTAGAACCAGACATGGAAAAACCGATTGGTTCAGAATCAGGAAAGGAGTACGTCAAGGCTGTATGTTGTCACCCTGCTCATTTAACTTCTATGCAGAGTACATCATGAGAAATGCCGGGCTCGATGAAGCACAAGCTGGAATCGAGATTGCCAGGAGAAATATCAATAACTTCAGATATGCAGATGACACCACCCTTATGACAGAAAGCAAAGAGGAACTAAAGAGCTGCTTGATGAAGGTGAAAGAGGAGAGTGAAAAAGCTGGCTTAAAACTCAACATTCTAAAAATGAAGATCATGGCATCCGGTCCCATCATTTCGTGGAAAATAGATGGGGAAACAGTGACAGACTTTATTTTCTTGGGCTCCAAAATCACTGCAGAGGGTGACTACAGCCACGAAATTAAAAGACATTTGCTCCTTGGAAAAAATGTTATGATCAACCTAGACAGCATATTAAAATCCAGAAACATTACTTTGCCGACAAAGGTCTGCCTAGTCGAAGCTGTGGTTTTTCCAGTGTTCGTGTATGGGTATGAGAGCAGGACCATAAAGAAGGCTGAATGCAGAAGAACTGATTCTTTTGAACTGTGGTGTTGGAGAAGACTCTTGAGAGTCCCTTGGACTGCAAGGAGATCCAACCAGTCCATCCTAAAGGAAATCAGTCCTGAATATTCATTGGAAGGACTGATGCTGAAGCTGAAGCTCCAATACTTTGGCCACCTGATGTGAAGAGCCAACTCATTGGAAAAGACCCTGATGCTGAAAAAGATTGAAGACAGGAGAATAAGGGGATGACAGAGGATGAGATGGTTGGATGGCCTCACCGATTCGATGGACATGAGTTTGAGTTGGTGACGGACAGGGAAGCCTGGCATGCTGCGGTTCATGGGGTCAGACACGACTGAGTGACTGAACCACAACATGTCTTCAGCTCCACCTTCACCCTGCTCCTAAGTTCCCACTGCTCCTGAGCTTCTAGAAGGTTTTACCATCTCACTCAAGATGCTTCTTGGTTTTTCCCTACTGTTGCCTTAGCATTCAGCTTTCTTAGGCTGCTGCATTAGCTTCCACTTCACATCTGCTTTCCAAGCAACAAAATCCTGTTGCTGTTGCCTTCTCTACTGTTCCTTATTCCTAGAGGGTTTATCTCTAATGACTTTCACTGTCCTTGGAGTGGAGTTTAGGAGGGAGCAAAGCTAACTGCTTGCATTAGAGCTGCCGCCATCAAATGAGAGTTCCACTCTGCTCTCGGGCACGTGAGAGAAGCACCCCGAGTGAGTGTGGGGTGACCTCTGCCCTCCAGAGCAGAGGATGCTGTTTTAACCTGCAGACGAGGCACCGAGGCCCCAGGAAACTGGGTCCTACATTCACACAGATAGACACCATGCCGTTACCGCATCTGTGAGCCGTGAATAATTATCCCTCAGAGGTTTTACGGCCCCCATCTCAGCAGCCTTACTCTGCCATCTCAGCACCCTTTCAGCCACATCCAGACCCCTTTCTGTGAGGCCTCACAGTTACAGCCTCTTCCAGTGGGCAGCGGAATTCTTCATATTAGAATATCGTGCTGAATTAGCTATAAAATGTGATAAATATTTTAGTTCTTGTGAAGGTGACTTAAAATTTTTTAAAAACCAGATTTTTTTTTTTGGTAGTTGATATGTACTAGCTATATGCTTTTGAGTAATGTATACAAAAGGCATTGGCGGCTATCAATACAACATAATTTAAATATAATTTGTACAACTTTTAAAAACAATTGGTAAAATAACTATTTAATTTTCAAGAAATACTTAAAGCTGAAAAAGCAGCTCGGTCTGTTTAAAGTATCTTATTCTGTGGTTGGTTATGATAATTGTTACATTTTAGAAGACAGCACAGGCTTTGACAAAAAAGGAGAAAAGAATGAAAATTAAGGATTCAGTTTACTTTAAACTGATACTACGTCACCTTGTTCCCAACCCAGTATAATACAGATGACAGCCTTAAAATATTACTAAATTATAATAATCAAAATATTTTTGATGAAATATTTCATTTTAGTCCATAATGATTTTAAGAACTTTATAGAACTAGGCACTAAAAGGGGCTTCACAAATGAGGCATTTTAGAGGAAAATTAAGAATAAAAAGAAAACTGTCCTTAAAATACTTACAGATTCTTTTCTGCCCATAGTTTTGCTGTGTGAGCGCGATCGGGAGATGTTGCTGAAAAAGGAATCTTTCTTAGCAGCAGATGAAGGTGGGGAGCCGGTGAACTCTCTCCCTCCAGGCAAACTCTCAATGCTCGGAGAGGAACTGATGTTTTTAGAACTTTGTCCTAGAAGAAAAATTCAGTAGCAATAATGAAACACCAGATTCTTTCACTGCTACCGAATTTACTGATTTTAATAAATGATCAGTATTATGATACTTCTTTATGCACACCATCAACATAATGATTCCATGGAGTATTAAGATGCATGCATTTTTATGTATCAGAATAGCTGCCCATTTTTTTTAAACAATGAAGGACCACTAGAGTTTTCTACAAATTATTTATACTACAGTGGTCTAAGTGTGTACACATATTACAAAAATGAAAAAAAAATCCAATTTCAGAAATCATGGATTAAATGACTGGATTCTCCCTTACTGATGTTATCACCCTTAATAATAGAAAGTGAAAGTCACTCAGTCTGACTCTTTGCGATCCCATGGACTATACAGTCCATGGAATTCTCCAGGCCAGAATACTGGAGTGGGTAGCCTTTCCCTTCTCCAGGGGTTCTTCCCAACCCAGGGATGGAACCCAGGTCTCCTGCATTGTAGGTGGATTCTTTCCCAGCTGAGCCACAAGGGAAGCCCAAGAATATTGGAGTGGGTAGCCTATCCCTTCTCCAGTGGATCTTCCCGACCCAGGAACCAAACCAGAGTCTCCTGCCTTGCAGGTGGATTTACCAACTGAGCTACCAGGGAAGCCCTTCTATTATTAAGCCCGTCTTAATAATAAGAAGCCAGAAACAATTATGTGGTGATTATATTATTAATAAATTGGAAAAATAAATCCTCCACCGGTTTTTCTAAAGCCTCTTTCATTTTCATTGTTTGCAAACAGGGACACTGCTACCCCCAGCCCAAGGGAGCAGCATCTGGAGAGGGGCGGGTGTGGGCTCACAGGGCCATGTCCAGACTGGTCCAGGGGAGCATCTAGGACTCCCCCAGGGCCTTCCCCACAGGCTCCCAGGCAGGAGCACGGGCTCCACAAAGTCCTGCTGGGAGCGGAGCACAAGTGAACAGGACCGGCTGCAGCCAGAGCCACGCAGGGCTCGCGGGGCCCACAGGGACACTTCTGGAAGGCTGTGATGGGGACTTAAGGACCTGGCACAGTGCCCGGCGTGCACTCACTCCTTCACTCATTCACGGACCCACAGTAACTGAGGGCCTCATAATAAGCACCAGACACTCAGGGGACAGAGACACAGCTGAAATGAAACGGTCAGAAATCCCACTCCCCAAGGTGCTCAGTTTCCAGTGAGGGGAGACAGACACAGACATTCAAAACACGCACACGGTTTTACATGGCATCACACGGCAGAGAACATGGTGGGCACAGATAAAGCAGAAAAGGGGACTGAGAGTGTCTGAGGAAGGTGTGGAGTTTGAAACAGGATGGTCAGGAAAGGCATCACTGAGAACTAAGATGCAGGACGTTTGGGCAAAAACTCAGAGAAGGGAAAGTACCAGCTTTGCAGATAATATGAAGGGACAGCAGGTGCCAAGGCCGCAAGCAGGGCCTCAGTGGTTTGGAGGATCAGCAGAGTAGCCAGTGTGGCTAAAGCTCAGCCTGGGGGAGCGGGCTGAGGTCTGGGAGCCAGTAGGGCATCCTGGCAGCAGGGGGATCTGTAGAGTTGTGACGACTTTTACTCTGAGAAGGGAAGCAAGTGGAAGCAGCTAGAGGATTTGGGCAGGGGCATGACATAGTTTGACTTAATTTTCAAAGGATACCTCTGACAGGTGCGTTGGGAACAGTTTAAGGGTGGGAGAGAGCAAAAAAAAAAAAAAAAAAAGGCAGGGAACAATTTTGCCACTGCAAAAATCCAAGTCAGCCAACTGATCGTAGCGTGGTGGTGAGAAGTGGTCAGATTCCACACAAAACTGACTAGATTTACCGATAAACCCACTAAGGGTATGAGAAGGGGAGAGGGATCACGTGTGACTGCAAATGCTCTAAAATTAGACAGTGGTGAGAGCCAAGCACCTCCCATCCCAATGCCCAGAGTTGGTTTTCTTGTTGGGTTTTTTTTTTAGTGACTTCCCTAAACTAATTCTGTAACGTCTATATTCCTCACTTTGTGTGCCCCTGAAGTCTTTGCTTGGTTAGTTAAGGGGTCAGGTAAGGGACAGGAATTCCCTTTCCTTAAACACCTTGGACCAGCCATCTCTGAGCCCCTGCTGGGAGCTCTGTGCCTGCGTTGAGGCAGTTTACAATTCAGATCCAGTCTTCCTTCTTGTCTATGCAGAGACTCAAGTTCATCTGACAAACAGAATGTTTCTTAGGTCACCCCTGGGCTTGTGACCAGTCCTGCATGTGTGTGGCCTTCTAGGTTCTTAGGAACATACTGGAGCTCTCCAAAACCTCCAGTGGACATCCCATTCCTTAGATTTCCCTTTTAGGTTTCTTGCTAGCCTCTGGTTTTCCTGTTAAGCTTCTGGTCAGTCTCTGGTTTGCTCCATTTCCGCCTTGGGCAGCTGTGATGTTCAGTATTTCTGAAGGATGCTCTGTGGATAGGGTTTTTCCCTAAGTGAGTTCTGATTAAAGTCAAGTAAAGACAAGCCCTAAGAGCAAGATTTCTTTTTTGGGAGCTGCTGGAACTAGTGACCATTTACTGGGGATGGGACTTCCAGGGTGTTCCAGATTCATCCTTTTCCCCCAGTGGTTGCAAGGCTGCTGGTCAACGAAGACTATGGCAGATCTCGGGGAGGGGGATGGTGGAAACAGGGAAAGTTAAAATGGTACAAAGCATGCTATTATTTCTGAGATTGAGCCATTTTTGTCTTGAATAGATGCTCCTCACATTGACTCAGTCCTTTAATCGTTAGAGTTCTGAACAAGTTGACTTTGGTGTTTCTGCCATTACTGCTGTTTTACTTATGGAGAAACAGATTTTTGCAGAGGTCCTTCTTCTGTTATTCCAAAAGTCCACCCCTCTGCAACTTACTTTTTGGACTTGCTTGGTCATAAAACTTTATCTTTGATTTGTATAAAGATCAGCCTTACCCTTTTTAAGGAATGTGAGGAGAAAAAATTTGTAGTGTTCCTAACTACTTAGTGTTTTTCTAATTGTTCACCTTTGTAAACAAAATGACAACTCTCTAAAGAGGTACATCTTTTAGGTAAGTTAATTATTTTTATAAGATAAATTTATATATGTACAACTGCTATGTCTAATGGCATGTCCATTCTAATTTAGATAAATGGTTCCAAATTGCTTTCTCCTAGGATTTTAACATGGGCTTCCTGGAGAGCTCAAAGGATAAAGAATCTGCCCACAATGCAGGAGACCTGGGTTCAAGCCCTGGGTAGGGAAGATCCCCTGGAGAAGGGCATGGCAACCCACTCCAGTATTCCTGCCTGGAGAATTCCATGGACAAAGGAGCCTGGTGGGCTACAGTCCATGGACTCACAAAGAGTCCACGACTGAGTGACCAACACACACACACGGGATTTTAACATAAATATATGTGTATAATATATATTTATACACAAGTGTAAAAGTAACATGATGCATTAAGTTTTTACTTATTTGGTTAATCTGATGGAAGGAGGGCTTCATTATGTTAGTTAAGGTTTCTTAATAACTAGTGAGGGTGAATATCTTTAAAAAAACAGTCTTAACATATCAATATAGGCCATCTGAAGGTCATATGTGAATTATCTCTGCTAGTTTTATTTTAAAAAACTGTCTAATGGAGTTCTTCATGCACTGGAGAAGGAAATGGCAGCCCACTCCAGTATTCTTGTCTGGAGAATCCCAGGGACGGGAGCCTGGTGGGCTGCCGTCTATGGGGTCACACAGAGTTGGACACGACTGACGTGACTTAGCAGCAATGGAGTTCTTCCTAAATTCTAGAATATAGCCCATTTGTGTATATGTGTGTGTGTCTATGTTTTCTTTTTCTATTCTGTTTTCAGGGTCCTGCAAGGAGGGCATTTCTTACCCAAGATGATAGAGTGGGAAACAATTTAAGTATGTGCTATAAACCTAGGCTTTTCTTTTTCCTTTTATGAATATTTTCTCTTTGTTCCTTGGAACTGCACTCCTTAAGAAGCTTTTACTGCCCTGGGGGGTGGAAGATAATGCTAAAACAGAAGGAATGTCTGCTCAGCTTTGAGTTTCAAATTACTTCTAAAAGTCCACAGACAAAAAGGAATCTAAGACACCAAAGCATTCTGATTCACAAGAACATGTCTTTTTCACAAAATTAAATGAAAAACTTTCCATCTTTTCCCAAGTTTATACAACCAAATTTATCTGTCCCTTCAAAATTTGGGTCATTCACCTTTAACACTTGCTGGTGCTGGTGACTTTTTAAAGTTATTACTATAACGGCACTTTTAGATGTTTTCCTATGTTAATTCCTCTATTAACATTAAGTAATCCTACTTCTTCCTGGGTCAAATTTGAGAATTCATATCTTCCCCCACAAAGCCATGGCAGGTGGAATAAAGCCTATGCCCTTCATCTCTAGGGTCTGTAAGTGTGTTAGTTTACATGGCAGAAGAAACGCTGTAGGCGTGATTTAAGAACCTGGGAAGCTGAGCTGGCAAGAGTGTGCTGGGTGACCATGGTGCGTTAGTGTGAACAGGGGTCCATAAGTGAAACAGGAAAGCAGAAGAAGGGTCAGAGATGTGAATACAGAAAACGAGGCAGCTGAAGACAGAGAGAGCTGACCTGCTGGTGCTGGCTTTGAAGATGGAGAAAGGGATATGAGTCAGTGAGAGTCCGAGAGAGCTGGGAAGGGCCCTCCACTGACAGTCGGTGAAGAAATGGGGACCCTGGTTCTACAGTCACTAGGAACCAAATACTGCCAACAGCACAAAGGATTCTCCCCCAAAGGTCTCCTGATACATTGGCTTTAGCTTGGTGAGACCTAAATCAGACCTCTAATCTCCAGAGCTGTTAAATAAGTTGGAAATTCTCATTATTACTCCTTTTTCTTTCTTTTTTCTTTTTTAAATTATACTCTACTTATGATCTCTAGATGGCAGAGGAACCATCTTTAGAGGGTGAGGAACCAGAGACCAAATTGCCAACATCTGCTGGATCATGGAACAAGCAAGAGAATTTCAGGAAAACATCTGTTTCTGCTTCATTGACTAGGATAAAGCTTTTGAGTGTGTGTATCACAACAAACTGTGGAAAATTCTGAAAGAGATGGGAATACCAGACCCTCTTACCTGCCTCTTGTGAAACCTGTATGCAGGTCAAGAAAAAACAGCTAGAACCGGACATGAAACAACAGACTGGTTCAAAATTGGGAAAGGAGTATGTCAAGGCTGTATATTGTCAACCTCATGATGCAGAGTACATCATGAGAAACGCTGGGCTGGATGAAGCACAAGCTGGAATCAAGATTGCTGGGAGAAATATCAATAACCTCACATATGCAGATGACACCACCCTTATGACAGAAAGTGAAGAAGAACTCTTGATGAAAGTGAAAGAGGAGAGTGAAAAAGTTGGCTTAAAGCTCAACATTCAGAAAACTAAGATCATGGCATCCGGTCCCATCACTTCATGGCAAATAGATGGGGAAACAATGGAAACACTGACAGGCTTTGTTTTCTTGGACTCCAAAATCACTGCAGATGGTGACTGCAGCCACAAAATTAAAAGATGCTTGCTCCTTGGAAGAAAAGTTATGACCCGCCTAGACATCATATAAAAAGCAGAGACATTACTTTGCCAACAAAGATCCGTATGGTCAAAGCTATGGCTTTTCCAATAGTCATGTACAGATGTGAGAGTTGGGCCATAAAGAAGGCTGAGCACCAAAGAACTGGTGCTTTTGAACTGTGGTGCTGGAGAAGACTCTTTTTTTTTTTTTTTTTGGAGAAGACTCTTGAAAGTTCCTTGGACTGTAAGGAGATCCAACCAGTCCATCCTAAAGGAAATCAACCCTGAATATTCATTGGAAGGACTGATGCTGAAGCTGAAGCTCCAATACACTGGCCACCTGATGCGAAGAGCGATTCATTGGAAAAGACCCAGATGCTGGGAAAGATTGAACGCAGGAGAAGAGGACGACAGAGGAAGAGATGGTTGGATGGCATCACTGACTCAATGGACACGAGTTTGAGCAAGCTCCGGGAGTTGGTGATGGACAGGGAGTCCTGGTGTGCTGCCGTCCATGGGGTCACAGAGAGTCAGACACGACTGAGGGACTGAACAGTAACAATGATTTCTAGAATCTCATCATTTGACATGATAGTTCAGATTCTAAGTTACTCTAAAATACCAGGTAGAATCATTTACATTTTATTATCCTCTTAGAAAACTTTAGAATTTTGTGGACTACAACTCCTCCCTCCTTCCAATTTATCTTCCAAAGCGAAAAAAAACATAGTTGTAAACAATTGTATATATCAAACCTTATCAACTTTTAGTTTTTTTGATTACTGTCTGAAAATAAGGTTGGGGGCATCTCTATCTATCAGACATTTATAATATAAAAGTGAAGTTCCATCAAAATTATTGGGAAAAATTTCCATTTAAAAGAAATTACAAACATTATTGGGCTTCCCAGGTGGCGCAGTGTTAAAGAACCAGTCTGCCAATGCAGGACAGACACAAAGGAGGCAGGTTCAGTCCCTGGGTCGGGAAGATACCCTGAAGTAGGAAATGGCAACCGACTACAGTATTCTTGCCTGGAAAATTCCATGGACAGAGAAGCCTGGCAGCTATAGTCCACGACGTGGCAAAAAGTCAGACAGGACCGAGTGCATGCGCATGCACACACACACAGACACACACACACACACACACATACACACACACAGACATTATCAAGGAAAAAAATCTTAAGAAGCGATCCCTATCATAGAAATCAACTGTTTCCATGTTGAAACTATAATAAAATCAAGAAAACTTGGATTCTAGATTTTATCTGTGCTATAGCTGTGTGCCATTCCTGAACCTTTACTATATGCATACTTCCCTAGCCTGTCGACCCAAAGAAGAAATCAGAAAATTAAAATACACCTCAGCAAAGTGATGTTTACAAAATGTGAGTCCATGCACATGTACGGACCTTTACACGCTATATCATTTGATCCTAATGACATCATGAGAAAACTGAAGCTTACAGAGTTTAATCAACTCTATGCCCAGGAAACAGTGTTTAAATATATAGCTAGCAGTATCATATGGTTTGTCCAAATTTAAAAGACTAAACTAACACGTTATTGCATTTCTGTATCAGAGAGGGTGACTCTAAGGAGCCATTCTATTTGGGGGAGTGACTGAGGCCTGTCTACTCTGTTGCTAGGATATATATACACATTTTGAAATGCTTTTTCCTGGAAACACAAATGGATGGTCAGGTCTCTTGTATTCAATTAGAGTGCTCCTGCTTATATGACAGACCGGACTTCAGGAAGGGCGGGGGCTGCGGCCATCACAGCTCCCCTGTTGGGTGGTGCGTGGCGGGGCGACAGTCGGCCTCTGCTGACGTTCCGTGTGGAAGACCTTCAGGGGCTGACTGCACAGCCGCTGCTCGACAGAAACCGCATGCGAGCCATGCGTGTTGCTTTAATTTTCTAGTACCCAGAGGCAAACACTAAAGACCAGTAAAATTAATTTAAATAATTATTTTACTTAACCAAACATATCCAAACTATGATCATTCCAACAGGTCATCAAAATAAAACAACTGAGATGTTTCACACTCATTTTCTCAAAGTAGGTCTTGAAAACCCAGTGCATACTCAAGTGCTCCAAGGCCCCAGCAGCTAGCAGACCCCACACTGGACAGTGCAGGTATAATACACTTAATGCTGTAAATTTCCAGAGCTTTTCACAACGTGTAGACTGCTACATAAAATAACCGTCATAACAAATAAGCTATCAATACATCCAGGCAAAATCTTCCGAACATCTGCTTTAACAAATCAGCTTATCAGTCATTTACTGTGTGGGAATATGTATACAGTTATCCAATCCAGAGAGAATTTGAAAGTTCTGTTCTCCGTAAGTTTCTTTCGTAGCTTTTATTCTGCCTGGCAAAGTACCTTTTCAGAGATAACATTAAGTCAGCTCTTTCCAGAATTTATCTCAGAATGATCAAATTCCAAACTGGTGGTAGTATTAATAAAGTACTGTGTAGCGTGTAGCGCACATAAAAGCCGTGTACGAAAACACATTTCTCCTCTGTTACAGAAACTGGCTAATGCTTCTGTGCCCTGTGAGAACGGAAACATCTAGATCTGACGAAGCTGGAGTCACTAGCATGTGAGACGGAGGAAAGGGCCATCAGCCTCCCCGCCCTTCCCAGGCCTGGCACAACGCCGGGCAGATGGAGGAGACGTTTCTCCAGCCAGGCCTCACCGGACAGCCCCCGGGCCGAGGTGACGGGACCGACAGGCCAGCAGCCCGTAGGCTGCACAGCGTCCTGACTGACAGGAGCGACACTGCACGCCTGGAGACTCACCGTTCACCACGCAGAGCCGGCCTGGATGCCCGCGGGACCAAGCCGCTGCTTCTCTCAGAGGCCGGCGGCCCCTGTGGCTTCCTCTCTGCAGACAGCCCCCAGCTGAAAAGAACCGCTCTGCCGACAGCATGCCCCTTCCCGGAATAGCTGCTCCCGGGGCTGGTGTGGGCCTACAGAGGCCGGGCCGGGTGGGTCTCACAACGGCCTCTGAGGGCCGCCCTGGCCTCAGGGTCCCAGCATCAAGGGCACGGAGGTCACCCCTGCCCTCAGCTCAGAGGTGCTGCTTTGACTCCTCATGGATTGAGGGCGCTCCTTAGGGCACTCCCCTAAAAGCGTCCTACGAAGGCCTGAAGTCCTGACCCAGAATGGCTTTTCCTAATTACACGGTAAGTCACTCTTGAATATACTAAATATCCTCAAGCCATAGCAGGCATGCGCAGTCTTTCCTTCAAACGTCGGGGAACAAGCCCTATGCGGGCTGACCATAGGAAATGTGTCTAGAAAGTCTGCCGGCCCCGAGGATGTGGGGATGGCCACAGGAGATCGTAAGCAGCTCCTTAAACACCAGCTCAGGGGAGACGAGGACTTGCAAACACCGACTAACCTGCACCCCGGCCAACCTGCACCCCGGCCAACGAAAGCACAGAGGGACCATCCGATCCTGTCTCAGGCCATCGGGTGGGAGCTACACCTGAAGGGTGGCGGCTGGTGGTTCAGGGAGGGTCACTTTTCAGCAGGAGACAGTATTTCCGAGGCAGACTACCGGGAACATCTAGATGAGACAAAGCCTGATCGACCCCACGGGGCTCCCTGCCATCTGTGCGGCACTGAAAGGAACGCCGCCACCAGCGTGAGCAGCGCGGGATGAGCCCAGCAGGGTGCCCTCTCCCCCGAAGGTGATCTCGCTGCCTGAGCTGGAGAGCGGGGGCGCAGGCGGGAGGCCGGGAGCACACACGCTCCTTTCGGAAGCTGCTGGCACCCTCGGTGTGCCCCGTCCTCCTGGTCACCCGGCTCCGGGGCAGGGAGGGAGGCAGGGCGGGGTGAGGCAGGGCCGCTGGGCCTGGCTGCTCTGGTCAGCAGCCCCGGGAGGACTGCAGGCTGGAGGCAGGGACCTGGCCTCAGGATGACTGGAGCTGGGCTGGATGAGGTGCCTCCTGCACTGGCCCCATGAGAGATCAGCTTTAGCTGGGGCGCTCCTGGGCAACGCACGAGAGGCTTGCCAAGCAGAATCCCTCAGATCCACACCTGCTGAGCCGGACACAGCTGGGTCCAGTCTGACTCAGCTGCTGTCTAGCCGTGGGGCCCTCCAGTCCCTGAGCCTCCACAGGCCGCAGTCTCCTCCCCGGGGAGGCGAGCCCTTCACGCGTGCTGGGTGCCCATGGTGGACACGTGGGACACGCTCAGCCTGGTCCGAGTGTCTGCGACGGACTCAGCACACGCAGACCACCTGCAGCACGCCAGGCACCCCCGACCCATCGCAGGCAGCATGCGCCACCCTCCAGCCTCAGACCCGGGCGCTCTCCTGGACGGGCCACAGCCACCCTGCTCGGGGGGCGCCCACAGACCTGGGGCGCTCTCCTGGACGGGCCACGGCCGCCCTGCTCGGGGGGCGCCCACAGACCTGGGGCGCTCTCCTGGACGGGCCACAGCCGCCCTGCTCGGGGGGCGCCCACAGACCTGGGCGCTCTCCTGGACGGGCCACAGCCACCCTGCTCGGGGGGCGCCCACAGACCTGCGCTGACGGGCTCCGAGTGCACGCTGCTCTGAAACGTTTAACAAACCTTCTGGGTCCCACGGGCTACGTGTCGATGGAGCTTATCTGTCAAGAGCTGAGTTCACTGAAGGAGCTTCTCTGGCATCAGTGGGGACCTCGATTACAGGCTGGCCAGAGAGAGGAGAGGAGGGAGGGGACGAACGTGAAGCTCTTACGATGCCCGATGCGTGATATTCTCCTGACTTGTCTCTCACTAAACTCAACAGGAAACAAGGACACGGGATGAGCGGTGCTCCTAAACGGCAGGCAGAACCCCATAAACCTGAGACCAGCTCGGGGTCTGGACACAGGACACGCAAAGGCAACACATTCAGGAGGCTGGGGATTCTCGCGGTCACTGCTGGGAGGCCTGGCTCAGAGGAATGGGAAGGGCAAGGGCTCAAGGAAGCCCAGCGCTACAGTCACAGAAAGGTGGTCACCTGGACGTCACACGGTGACCCGGAGAAGACAGGACGCAACTGGTCCCTGCCTGGTGACCCTGTACGACCTCACAGACCTGAGACAGACAGCAAGAGGGCTCTGGTCTGTGCATTAAAAACATACATGTTGGTGCCGCAAGAGGGCAAAGGGCCCGCAGCGCCTGCAACCAACCCGGTTCTAGCCTGGGCAGAGACGTTGGGCGCCGTCTCCTCCAGGGCTGGTGTGCAAAAGTGCAGATGTGGGATTTCAGATCGTCAGAAGACATTATTAAGACAAGACACAGGTGTGGAGTTGTTGCCTTCACACAACTGACTCTGACAACCAAAGAGGTGCTTGAGAAAGGCACTAACGACCCCACCACCATAACCGCCCCCTGAGCAGGCACACACCCTCCAGACCTTACTATGGACATGTTTGGGGGTACCGCCCCCCACCACACTGGAAGCAGCTGTCCTTTCTCTCTCTTTACAGATGAGAGGCTAAGCAGCCTCCGTGGGGCATCCAGCAAGGCAGTGACTAAGGCAGGATTCCAACCCTGGCCTGACTCCAGAGCCCATGCTAAGCAAAGATTCATCGTCCTGCTCCCCTAGAAAGGGCTGTAGTAAGTGCCACTTCAAATGAAAGAAACATGGAATGAGGTCTTCTGATGGCAAAGGGCTAACTCTGACCTTGCTCTCTATCCAAAAACAACTCATTCATTCAATGTCTTTTGGAGTAAGTCTTCCCCAAAAAGAGGCGTGTTCTAGTTAACTGATGAGTCTTCTCAATTTGTTTTACATATTCTGTCTTCCTCTGTCTTCTTAAAGCGATTACTTAGAAGGCAATGGGACTGCTTGTTCCGCTTCAGGACTCTCATTTTCAACAACCGTCAGAGGGGCCGACACGCGGCCATCTTCCAGGACAGCCTTTTGGCTTTGCAGCCCTCACCCGTGCGTGGGAGTGCTCTCTGTCCTGCCCACCATGTCCTGCCTGAGTGGACCTGACCCCCCTCTGCTTTGTCCCACCCACCTGCTGCTTGTCACCTGCACTGCACAGATTTTGCTTTCATCTTGAGCATCCACAGTGAAGTCATCTCCAGACATGAGCTGTTATCATATTCACGTGAGGTACATGTTACTCCTTAGTTTAAAATCTTTTTTCTTTCTCCTAGAAGGAGTTACAAGAAACTTAACAATGGATACCTGTAGTGAAATGGCTGGCAAAAAGAAGTGGGAGGAGAAGAAGAAGCTTTTTTTTTTTCCCCTTTAGTTAACTGGGATTGTCTAATGTTACATGCACTTTAGTTTTACATTAACAGTGGTTAAGTTGGAAGGGAGAATTTTTATCCTCTTCAACCTTTTTTTATTAAACAAAGAACAAATCCCTATGTTCACAGCAGCACTATTTACAATAGCCAAGACATGGAAACAATCTAAAATGTCCATCCACGGATGAGTAAGTAAAGAAGATGTGATACATGCATACAATGGAACTATGCCAGATAGCCACGATAGTGTGATCACTCACCTAGAGCCAGACATCCTGGAGTGTGAAGTCAAGTGGGTCTTAGGAAGCATCACTACGAACAAAGCAAGTGGAGGTGATGGAATTCCAGTTGGGCTATTTCAAATCCTAAAAGATGATGCTGTGAAAATGCTACACTCAATATGCCAGCAAATTTGGAAAATTCAGCAGTGGTCACAGGAATGGAAAAGGTCAGTTTTCATTCCAATCCCAAAGGAAGGCAATGCCAAAGAATGTTCAAACTACCACACAACAGGATTCATCTCACATGCTAGCAAAGTAATGCTCAAAATTCTCTAAGCCAGGCTTCAACAGTACGTGAACCGTGAACTTCCGGATGTTCAAGCTGGATTTAGAAAAGCCAGAGGAAACCAGACTTCAAATTGCCAACATCTGTTGGATCATAAAAAAAAGCAAGAGAGTTCCAGAAAAACATCTACTTCTGCTTTATTGACTATGCCAAAGTCTTTGGCTGTGTAGACCACAACAAACTGTGGAGAATTCTTAAAGAAATGGGAATACCAGACCACCTTACCTGCCTCCTGAGGAATCTGTATGCAGGTCAAGAAGCAACAGTTAAAACTGGACATGGAACAGACTGGTTCCAAATTGGGAAAAGAGTACATCAAGGCTGTATATTGTTACCCTGCTTATTTAACTTATATGCAGTGTACATCATGCGAAATGCCGGGCTGGATGAAGCACCAGCTGGGATCAAGAGTGCTGGGAGAAATATCAATAACCTGAGATATGCAGATGACACCACCTTTATGGCCGAAAGCAAAGAGGAACTGAAGAGCCTTTTGATGTAGGTGCAAGAGGAGAGTGAAAAATCTGGCTTAAAACTCAGCATTCAAAAAACTAAGATGGTGGCATCTGCCTTATAAAAGGGATGAAATAACGCCATTTGCTGCAACATGGATGGACCTACAGATTATCAAACTAAGCAAACTAAGTCAGAAATAAAAAGACAAACATCATATGGCATTGCTTATATGGGGCATCTCAAACATGACACAAATGAAGTTATCTACAAGACAGATACAGAGAACAAACTTGTGATTGCCAGCATTGGGGTGCAAGGGAGGGACGGACTGTGAGTTTGGGATGAGCAGATGCAAACTATTATCTATAGGATGGATAAACAAGGTCCTACCATATAGCACAGGGAACTATATTCAATATCGTGTAATAAACCACAATGGACAAGGAAAAAACAACCTGATAATATGCATAATGATATCTATGCATATACATTTCTGTATTCACTCATATCTGTAACATGAATACATACACACAAATACAAATTTTAAAAATGCCTGTGGCAATAAATTACATTTAAATTTCTTTTCTAAGGGTCCATTATATGATAATATTTATATACTGTGGTTGTTGGAAATTCTAAATTCCCTTTGGAAGTAATGTCTATGTATTTATGTGTCTGTGTCCCAATATTTTAAATTTATGAATTAATAATTCCTAAGTATCTCTCAAAAAAAGTTCCTGGGGGCATATGAGCTATTTTTAAAGATAATTTTGAAGAAAAGTCTTTGAGTTAAGTTGACAAAAGAATCAACTCTCCTGTGGCATATCTTTTAAGATTGCAACCTACACTGAGAAAAATAAAATGGATCTTTCCAACAATTTTCCAAAAATTATCTAACGGCCTAAATTGTGAGATCTCACTTTATATTTGTAATTTTCTTCAAAAAATTAAAACCCATATAATTATTGTGTGTTAAAAGGCAAAGATACAGATGTAAAACCTCTTGAGAAAAAAAGACTACCTATAATTAAAGAATTATTGCCAATATTTGTATTTGCTTAATTTCTTGAAATCTGCTCCTCCACTCTGAAAAAAGACACCCAGGAAAGTCTACATGATATTTTATCTCCCTGAAAGGAAAAGTGTATCTATTCTTGTGGGTTTGGCACCTCTGATGAGCTTCTCCAACTTCTGGTATTACTGAGCCTCAAGAATCTCTCCAGCAGAGATTGCTAAAAAGCTTTCTGCTGCCACCACTAAGCATGTTGGGTCACTTCTACCTCCCCGTGCTCTCTGACCCTGCAGGAAGTGTGCTGTGTGGAGGCAAACCCACAGGGACCTCTCCAAACCCAGGCAGGCTCGTCCTGCCGTCTACCACAGGCTGGAAGCTGTTCATCTGGCCTCGTGTCTCATGAAGCCGCTGTACTCTTCCCTGTAAGACTGACACAGTCTTGTTGGGCAGGCAGACAGGGCAATCTGGAACAGGGGCTCAGGAAAAGAGCTGGTTTTTGACCCTGTGGACTTGCCTGAGTCATCTGAAATACCCACGATGCCCGCACAGCCTGGCGAAGCAGGAGGGAAGGTCAAGGACCAATGAAAACAGCTTGGCAGACTGCAGGCACTCAGCAAGCACTGGCTGAGTGAGTGAGTGAGACGATTCCACTTCTCTAATGCAAGTCATCTGAACAAAATGCTGCCATCTCCTTCTTTAGGAATCTGTTTAAAAAGGGACACTGTTCACGGGCCTACTGGAAAACATGGACTGAGCAGGAGCGTAGAAACAGAAGGCAGAGATACGCTCTGCAGCAAACTAACCCTGCGATAACAGAACTCTCCTTAAACCGTGGCCTGGGGCAAGCTCCCTGGCAGTCCAGTGGTTAGGACTTCATGCTTTCACTGTCGTGGGCCCAGGTTCAATCCCTGGTCAAGAAACTAAGATCCTACAAGTTGTATGGTGCAGCCAAAAAGAAAAAAAAAAAAAAAAAAACCACACAACAACAAAAACACAACAAAGTTGCTTGGGGAGGCTCATATTTTACTTTTAAGGAAACAAATTTAAGTCCTGTGAATTCTCACCAGGTCAGAAAATCACACCAACATTCATGTAAGTGCAATAACTGACAAACACAAAGAGGAATCACTGATCTGCCTCTTATAGGCTATGCCACAGCACCCCTTTATTATTTAGGTCACTTAACAGAGTAAATGGCAGCTTTCACAGAGTCTCAGAGCTCTAAAAGCCCTAAAGGTCAGCGGGTTCAATTACTAGAATACAGCCAGAAACCCTACCAGGGAAACGCAGAACTATATACAGAAGCAAGATCACACCCCTCTGTCCCACAGTATGTTTGTTGAACACGTTAAGTCAACACATCACTCATGTCCTAAGCACGACATACTATTTTCTGTTATGCTATTAAAAAGTACAGCTATTACGGAGACATGTCATTATTAGAACAGCAGTTTAATACCAGCAGCATGACTGTACTGTGTGGATATTTTAAATTAAGGAAGACGTTATATCAATTTCTGTTAATACTGTCCTCTTTTTAGTCTGAATTTGAATGGAGGATTCTTAAAGTGAGTCTAGCCTTCCATTTAATACAGAATTTCTCTCTACAGAATATTTTAAAAGATTATGCAATAAAAAATAAATGTAGGAACTTTAAATATTTATGTTTCTAAATTCCATAGGAGGTGCTGAATATGGATTACTACTGTTTTGTATTTTTTAAATAAACTTTTTCTAGATTTTGGACACATGGTTATGATATTTAAATATTGTCTTTTTATTTAAAAAAATTACTCTACATAGAGATTTGTCATGCTGAATTCTAATTTTGTTAAAATGACTCATAATACAAAGCCTGTACTTAGAAACAAATTTCAAAATCAAGCTGTAATTTTTCTTTGTAAAATATAATAAGTACTTCTGGCTAATACATACAATAATAAGCAGATACACAGCATCTAAGATGTCTAACCTCAGAACTAATTTGTCAAATTCTATCACAGAGCACCTATGGAACTGAAAAACACCTCAGCATGAACTGTCAATTAAAATGTGGTGTTAAAAGAACCACAAAATCTAGAGTGCCATATATTGCAAGGAAAGAGACTAGTACAAACTCAATTAAAATAATAAAAAACAGACAGTCAGATTTGGCGTGAGCAGGGTATGACACAAGAGGGGACTTTTTGTCCTAAACAACAGCGCCACTCAGTGGTGGAACAATGGAGTGAACTGATGCACGGCATGAATGGAGGGTGTGAAACCACAATGGAGTCTGGGAGGAGGCAATGAGAGACTGCAGGCAGAGATACTGCGTTGCCATGGTAACTGTACCTGGGAGGTCAGTTAGGGTCTGGACAGGAACAGAAACCTGAGCTTCGCTTCCTGTAACTACATCGCCTGGATGTCATAAGAAAAAATAATTAGATTTCATAAAGAGGAAAAAAAATTAGCTTTTCTTTCATATGTAATGCTACAATACTTCTACCTATCAACCTAATTACTAAAAGTACAGTGAGTCAAACTATAACACAATCTTAGAAAAATTAATATAAAGTATTTCTTAAAGGAACTAATTTTTAAAGTGTTTCCTTAAAAGTGTTTGTGCCTGTTTTTCTTGAGGAAAAAAAAAAGTTTCTACAGGTCTAAAGTACAGGAAACTTGCCATCAATGGATACTGCTGAGCAGATTTCATTGTCCTACAAAAAACAGCATGATTTTATATTTTCTTATTTAAAAAATTCTTTATCCAAAAGTAAGTATGTATTTAATTAAGAAGTAGAGATGTTCCTTTGAAATCGATTTCCTCCTGTAACAGACAAAATTTATTTTTAACGAAACTTGAAACCAATTTCTTCAGTGATAAGATAAAGACCTCCACAAGTTCTGATTTCATATTAAGTACTGAAAAGATTTCTTAAGTTACCACATGCACTTATAAATGTCAACATGTAAAAATAAACCTGTGAACTGCATACCCTTTAAACTTGATATACTTACTATAGGCAAGATTTCACTTACAAATTGGACCTGTAGTAAATGCTTAAAATGAAGAAGTGCTCAAACTCAGAACACACACAAAGGAGAAGGGGGTAAGGGAGTGCATTTTCAAAACACAGGAGAGAAAGGAAAAGGAGACGCTGGGAAGCTCCTGAGGTACAGGACCATTGAGAAGCAAGATTTTTTGGGTCTTTGCTTTCCTTCCTGGATGACAAAGTTCACCATGAAGTACAGTCACTGTCAACCGAATCCTCTCCTGGACAGGTCAGCATCTGAAGCCTTATGCTATTTTGAGATTAACAAGCTGAAAAACAAGCCTTCTTAAAAGGCACCACATTTTCTATGTATGATAACACATAATTAACAGATCTGCTTTCCCTGTAGCTCCTACACAATAGCAAAAAAAAAAAAAATCAATTTTTGAATTATATAACAACCTTCAGTGCCTTGACCACTTGCTACAATGATGATTTACAGCACAGACAGCTCATCTGGAAATTACTGGGTTGTAATTAGACCATGCCTATCAATTAACAGCACATGCATTTATATTCTCCCATAGCTGAAATAAAATCTATAAATAGGTACATACTCCAAATAACTGATAAACAACTTTTAGTGGAACTTCCCAGGTCCTGAATTTTCCTAATACAGTTAACTCTCTATTCACCGATAAGCAGTGTGCTTCATTTCTGTACATATGAAGATTTTCAAGGTTACGCTCGCTACTCATTTTACTCTGCAGCTTCTGGATCACCTATTAATGTATATTTAGAGACTGAAGCTAATTTTAATATTGACGTCACCTGTAAAATGGTGGAGGACCATCTGTGCTCCCTCCTACCTTCAGGACCCTACCCCCAACACAGATACCAAAGGCAGAATGCACTTCAAGTAACAGATATCTGAATGTTGGCTTTCCCACAGAACTCTTCCTCTATATGAGCAGAGATAATTGAGAGTTAAGTAACCTAGGAAAGCCATAAGGGTTTTCATCTGCATAAACAACCGCGTCTGGAAACAACGTTCAAAGTTTCCTACACAGTGCACTAAAAATGCACTAAGCACGTGGCTGCTCTGAGACACTCAGAAGCTCTGTTCCAGCTCAAGGCTGTGGAAGGAGTCAGCGCTGGCTCACTCCCTTCTGGGGCCAGGGGACACACCTGCAGATTCAGGTCAGCCTCGGGACGCGGCAGGACACCTGTGGGAAATGGCTGCAGAAAGAACCGACACTGGAGGGGAGTTAATAAACACACCTTTCATCTAAGGAACCATAGGTTTTTAGAGGTGGCATGCTCCCCAGGGGTCGGTTCAAACCCCTTATTTCCGGGTGAGGAAAAGGGTCAGAAAATTTCAGGATTCTGCCTGTGGTTCACTGGAGAGCAAGAGAAGGATCAACCTACCCTCACTTCTACCGGTACAAACTGCTCTCTTCACCTTCTGCTCTGTTTTATTAAAACCTTTACTCAGGGAGGGGCGCTGACAGACCGAGTCATCCTTAATATGAAGGTAGAGAAGCCTTCGATAGGTTGACATGAGAAGAAGAATAAACCAGAAATGAAAAGAAGAGTTGCCAAACAAGATCACTTCCATGTCGCGCAGGGATCAGTTAGGAAATGCCCTAGCGATGCTCGTGTTCCAAGTGCTTTGCTTAAGTGCTCTGCTGTTTCCTTATAACTGGGGACTTAGTTTTCATCAATTGTTCGGTCCTCATGTACTTCCTTTCTCACTCACTGTGATATTAATACTTGACATTTCCTTAGAGACACAACTTTATATTTCTATAGTCATTTGGCTTGGTTCCTCAGAAAATTTAAGCTACGGCATTAAGAGATTCTCTGACTCATTTGCCTGCCATCAGTTAGAATTACTACTAACTATGGCTTGTTATCAAAGCAATATTGAAATCATATTTGTTTAGAACAATAAAACAGTACAATTAAGAAATATATAAAATAACATTCATTTCCATCCTGGAAGTGGGCATGTCTCCTGGCATTAAAATACATTTACAAATATGTTAAGGATTTGAAGTCTCCTTTTCTTTAAACCATGTGTGATAGCTCTACATTAAAAAGAGAAGGGTATAATAATATTAAAAGATGTTCCTATGTAAGGTAAATGGAATACTCTAATAGAAATTTAAACAGCAATTATATAAAGTCTAATACTTCATATAGGCAATGACAGATAAATGTAACTACTAGAACACACACTCATTGTTGAAGAACACACTTTGCTTTCTGTCACTGGCATATAGAGTCCATTTAAGTTAAGTTTACCAGTTTAAATACCAGTAATTAAAATTTTTGACAACGTTGGATGCAATTGTCTTAAACAGGGTATATGGAACATGGGTTAATATTTGACGATTTAATATATTATTGTTATTGTCAACAGTGAATGTTGGGTACTGAACTTGGCTATGACCCAGGGACTCTACGGCGTGGATGGCCACAGACTCCAGGCTTTGTGAGGCCTTGGGAGTGATTTCTGTAGATTTTCTGCCATCATGTTAGTGTCTCCTGCTTCCAGAATACAGACAGCAGAGCCTCACAGCTAAAAATAAATGTAGCTGTTTCTAACTGGCAATGAGTCGGGTTACTTGATTCACACATCTTTGGAGGTAAGTGGAAAATATGAGTTACAGGTTCTGGGCAGCAACCCGCAAGGCTCTCTTACAAACACGAGGGAGGGGAGGTGCTGGGAAGCCCCTGAAGTGGAGGGGGCCTCCCCGAGCCCCTGCAGCAGGAGCCCACCCGCAGAGCCCGGGAGCCGCGCACACCGAGCCGGCCTCACGATCCCCGCCTCCCCCAGGGCGAGGATGCAGACACAGACCCTGGCTGCCCAGGACACCCTGGCTGCCCCGCCCCCGTCGGGGCTCTGCTTCCTGCTCCTCCACGGTACAGCAGCTGGGAGAGGAACGCAGGCCTGCTGACCTGCCTCCTGGGAACCAACCGCGGGGGTGAAAGCTGGGACCGGCAGCGCCCAGGGTCCCAGGCCTGCCCCTTGCCAATGTTCTCCTAGCCAGAGGCATCACTTCACGCGTCGGCAGAGCCCTCGGTCACCAGGCCTCAAGCTCTCTGTGGTGACGGTTCCCACCAGGCTCTGGGCGTCACTACGACTCAAATGCAAGCACACTGAGGCACAAATGTTAAGAAAGTACTTTAACAAATTACCTCATAAAAAGTTCCTAAGAACAGTATAATATCTGAAATCCCCACTTAAAAAGAATCTAACATGTTTTACAGCTAAGTTTTGCATTAATTTCTCGTTCTGGGATGGTAGTTCCTTGAAGTCAGGTGAGGAAGGCCCAGGTTCTAGCATCTTCCCCTTACCTTTGTTCAGCTGCACGGGCATGCTTTCCGATTTCATCAGCCTCTGCTGCTGCTGCTGCAGAGCGTGCCTGGGGGCTTCCGCAAAGGTCTTGGTGGGAGCCGCGGCCGGGGAGGGGGCGCCGCCACTGCCCGCTGCCATGGGGCCGCCAGCACCGCCCGGGGCCACCGCGGGAGAAATCAGCTTCCTTCCGAAGTTAATCAGGCTGTTTGAGACCTTATTTATATTTAGGGGAGCGCCTTTGGCATTGGTCCTGTAAAAAAAAAAAATAGGTGGAGACACATTATTTACATTAGAGAACAACTCTATTTTACAGGGCACCCCACTCCAGTATTCTTGCCTGGAGAATCCCCAAAATGGAGGAGCCTGGTGGACTGTAGTCCATGGGGTCGCTAAGAGTTGGACATGACTGAGACTTCACTTTCACTTTTCACTTTCATGCACTGGAGAAGGAAATGGCAACCGACTCCAGCGTTCTTGCCTGGAGAATCCCAGGGACAGGGGAGCCTGGTGGGCTGCCGTCTATGGGGTTGCACAGAGTCGGACACGACTGAAGCGACTTAGCAGCAGCAGCAGCTATTTCACATATTCTGTTATATAAAGACATGCTTTCAAAAGGGCCATTTATGAGCTCAGGTACACAAAGCGAGGTATGGAAACTTAAAGTGACCACAGAACATCCAACTGTAAGATTTTTGAAGATGTGGCTTATGGAATTTTTTTTGTTCACTTTTCATTCCTTTATTCAGCAGGGCCTAACAGTGCCAACACTACAGCCGCCTAAAACACAGTGCCCCTCCTGGAGAGTCCAGGCAAGAAGTACATTTGTTACACTACCATGGAAGTAGGTGGTGACGGAAGCCTGCGATGCAGGCTCTGAAGGGGCGGTCAGGGCTGGGCAAGCCTGGGGTGGTCGCAAAGGGGAGCAAGGGTGGGAACAGGTCTCCCCCAAGGCCGTGTTTCCCCTGATTCTGAAACAGAAGCGTCTCTGACAGCCATGCAGCCAGCTCGCAGAGTCCATCACGGTCCGGGCCCCGAGAGCTGAGTCAGACCTCCCCCCGCCCTCCTTCCAGCCCCTTCCCACAGCCCTGCTCCCCTTTCCCGACACACCACGTTTTCCTGGCCTGCCCGTTGTGTGTCCAGTGCAATAAATGTCATGGAGACAGCACGTTGGTCTCCATCCTGCCGGTGCCAGCACACACTAGGTGTTCTGCCAACACTGTTACAAGGCAAACGGACCCTTCTCACCTGGTCCCCGGCCACGGCTCGCCGCCCACAGGCAGGGTCCCAGCGCTGCTCCCAGATCCCCCGCCCCATCTCGGCATGCTCTCCTTCCTGCTGTGTCTTCCTAGGAGCATGCCGCCTGGTGCGTGTGCACTCGTGCGCACGGCTGCAGCCCTTCCCCTGTGAACGCTCACTCCTTCCTGGTCTCGCCCTCCTCACAGTCTCGGTGAGTGTTCTGTGCTTCAGCCCCAGCCCACTCGGTCTGGCTGTGGTCCCCGGCTCTCGGCCCACCCCCGAGGTCATAGTGACCGCGCTGCAGAGCCCAAGGGCCACCCTCACCAAGCCGCTCAGCACTCAGCCCCGCTCCATGCTCCCCTCCTGCTCACACAGGCCTCTCCTGGAGACCGGGGTTTGCCAGCGCCAATGCTCAGCCTGGCAGAGAGGAGACACCGAGTAAACATGTGTTAAAATGAAAGATTACTTCCCAAACGAGTCGTTGGCTTTGAGCATCTCGGGGCTATTATCCGGAAGACCAGGTAAGATTATTTCACTTGCGGAACACTGTCCATGTCAATATCAGTTTGTAATCCAGTCATTAACAGAAGCTTATTTTCTCACATTTAGCTTTGTTTTCACAAAAGTAGGAAGTGGAAAATCAAATCTGAGAGATTTACTTGTCATGATTTTAGTCACCTTAAATTTTGCCGTCATTTCCTTTTCTCAGACCTATCTGGCAGCACATACATGGTAATTCTCCTATGTTTCATGTGACAGCTGTATCCTTGCCATTACTAGCTGCTGTTCAGTCACTGAGTTGTGTCTGACCCTTTGTGACCCCCTTGACTGCAGCATGCCAGGCTTCCTGTCCTTTACTGTCTTCCCAGAGTTCGCTCAAACTCATGTCCATTGAGCTCGCAATGCTACCTAACCATCTCATCCTCTGTCAACACCTTCTCCTCTTGCCCTGCTCTCAATCTTTCCCAGCCATCAGGCTCTTATAGATAGAGCTCTTGATAGAGGAAAAAACTGTAAAAAACAATATTGCACAGGAACCTGTAATGTTAGGTACATGAATCAAGGTAAATTTGAAGTGATCAAACAGAAGACAGCAAGAGGGAACATCAATGTTTTAGAAATTAGTGAACTAAAAAGGACGGGAATAGGTGAATTTAACTCAGATGACCATTATATCTACTACTGTGGGCAAGAATCACTTAGAAGAAATGGAATAGCCATCATGGTCAACAAAAGAGTCTGAAATGCAGTACTTGGATGCAGTCTCAAAAATGACAGAATGATCTCTGTTTGTTTCCAAGGCAAACCATTCATTATCATGGTAATCCAAGTCTATGCCCCAAAAAACAGTAATGCTGAAGAAGCTGAAGTTGAATGGTTCTATGAAGACCTACAAGACCTTCCAGAACTAACACCCCCAAAAGATGCCCTTTTCATTATAGGGGACTGGAATGCAAAAGTAGGAAGTCAAGAGATACCTGGAGTAACAGGCAAATTTGGCCTTGGAGTACAGAATGAAGCAGGGCAAAGGCTAACAGAGTTTTGCCAAGAGAACACATTGGTCATAGCAAACACCCTCTTCCAACAACACAAGAGAAGACTCTACACATGGACATCACCAGATGGTCAATACTGAAATCAGATTGATTATAATTTTTGCAGCCAAAGATGGAGAAGCTCTATACAGTCAGCAAAAGCAAGACTGGAAGCTGTGGCTCAGATCATGAACTCCTTATTGCTAAATTCAGACTTTAATTGAAGAAAGTTGTGAAAATCACTAGACCATTCAGGTATGACCTAAATCAAATCCCTTATGATTATAAGTGGAAGTGACAAACAAGCTCAAGGGATTAGATCTGATAGACAGAGAGCCTGAAGAACTATGGACAGAGGTTCATGACACTGTACAGGAGGCAGAGATCAAGACCATCCCCAAGAAAAAGAAATGCAAAAAGGCAAAATGGTTGTCCAAGGAGGCCTTACAAATAGCTGAGAAAAGAAGGGAAGCTAAAGGCAAAGGAGAAAAGGAAAAATATACTCATTTGAATGCAGAGTTCCAAAGAATAGCAAAGAGAGATAAGAAAGCCTTCCTCAGTGATCAGTGCAAAGAAATAGAGGAAAACAATAGAATGGGAAAGACTAGAGATCTCTTCAAGAAAATTAGAGATACCAAGGGTACATTTCATGCACAGATGGGCACAATAAAGGACAGAAACTGTATGGACCTAACAGAAGCAGAAGATATTAAGAAGAGGTGGCAAGAATACACAGAAGAATTATACAAAAAGATCTTCATGACCCACATAATCACAATGGTGTGATCACTCACCCAGAGCCAGACATCCTGGAATGTGAAGTCAAGTGGGTCTTAGGAAGTATCACATCACTACAAACAAAGCCAGTGGAAGTGATGGAATTCCACTTGAGCTATTTCAAATCCTAAGACGATGCTGTGAAAGTGCTGTACTCAATATGCCAGCAAATACGGAAAACTCAGCAGTGGCCATGGGACTGGAAAAGGTCAATTTTCATTCCAATCACAAAGAAAGGCAATGCCAAAGAATGTTTAAACACCTGCACAACTGCACTCATCTCACACACTAGCAAAGTAATGCTCAAAATTCTCCAAGCCAGGCTTCAGCAGTATGTGAACTGTGAACTTCCAGATGTTCAAGCTGGTTTTAGAAAAGGCAGAGGAACCAGAGATCAAGTTGCCAATATCTGCTGGATCATCAAAGAAGCAAGAAAGTTTCAGAAAATCATCTATTTCTGCTTTATTGACTATGCCAAAGCCTTTGACTGTGTAGATCACAACAAACTGTGGAAAATTCTTAGAGAGACGGGAATACCAGACCACCTTACCTGCCTCCTGAGGAATCTGTATGCAGGTGAAGAAGCAACAGTTAGAACTGGACATGGAACAATAGACTGGTTCCAAATTGGGAAAGGAGTACGTCAAGACTGTATATTGTCACCCTGCTTATTTAACTTCTATGCAGAGTATATCATGAGAAACGCTGGGCTGGATGAAGCACAAGCTGGAATCATGATTGCCGGGATAAATATCAATAACCTCAGATATGCAGATGACACCACCCTTATGGCAGAAAGCAATGAAAAACTAAAGCGCCTCCTGATGAAAGTGAAAGAGGAGAGTGAAAAAGTTGGCTTAAAGCTCAACATTCAGAAAACTAAGATCATGGCATCTGGTCCCATCACTTCATGGCAAATAGATTCGGAAACAATGGAAACAGTGAGAGACTTCATTTTTTCGCATTCCAAAATCACTGCAGATGGTGACTGCAGCCATGAAATTAAAAGATGCTTGCTCCTTGGAAGAAAAGCTATGACTAACCTAGATAGCACATTAAAAAGCAGAGACATTACTTTGCCAAAAAAGGTCCATTTGGTCAAAGCTATGGTTTTTCCAGTGGTCATGTATGGATGTGAGAGTTGGACTATAAAGAAAGCTGAGCACTGAAGAATTGATGCTTTTGAACTGTGGTGTTGGAGAAGACTGTTGAGAGTCCCTTGAACAGCAAGGAGATCCAACCAGTCCATCCTAAAGGAGATCAGTCCTGAATATTCATTGGAAAGACTGATGCTGAAACTGAAACTCCAATACTTTGGCCACCTGGTGTGAAGAACTGACTCATTGGACAAGACCCTGATGCTGGGAAAGATTGAAGGAGGGAGGAGAAGGGGATGACAGAGGATGAGATATTTGGATGACATGAGTTTGAGTAAACTCTGGGAGTTGGTGATGGACAGGGAGGCCTGTTGTGCTGCAGTCCATGGGTTTGCAAAGAGTCGGGCACAACTGAATGAATGAACTGAACTGAACTAGATACATCTCTGAATAGATAAACTAGACAGAGTTCTAAAACATAACTGATCCACAGTTCTATCGTAAAAAGCAAAGGGCCTATGCTTCTTCTTTCCATAAAGTTTTCTCTAATGATTCTAGCTAATATTACAGGCTAGATATGGGAGACTTGGAATTCAGCTTTATAAAAGAAAGAGCTATTCATTTATAACACAATTAAATGTGAAAAAATCCTTTTCCAAATAGTTTATTTTGCATTATTTCATCTTTAAAGAAATGAGCTACTTCATGTCCTTCCAAAAATTGTTGAAAATAATGTTTCCTAATAGAGATAACGATACATAGTGATGACGCACTACTTGTAATTTTCAGCTACTTCCTAAGGAAGTAGAGCCTTTCTATTGACAGACATTACAGCTTAGCAACAGGGAAGGCACTCGGAACGTGTTTATTGAGAGAATGAATGAGCGACAAGTAAAGAAGTCATAATTATGGACTCAGAAGGCATTCACCTCTGGCACGACATTGCACTTAGCAGCCTGTGTGCAGTCCCCTTCTCTGCAGTCAGTGGTAGTGGAAAGAAGAGCTGTTATGATATTGAAGTTCCACTGCATTTTAGTTTCGCTTGTCTTCAAGTCGAGATTCATAATTCACAGATATGAAGAAGTTATAATATTGTTACCCTTTTTTACAAACAAAAATGTACTAGTCAAATTCCCATATTGCCAGTTCTAAAATTTATATGTTGATAAAAGTACTAAGAAACTGCTAGTGCATTATCAAGAGACTATGGTTAATGCATCTTCATTACTACTAATAACCAGGAAAAACATATAGATCAAGCTCATGCTGAGCAATTTTTCATCTAAATAGCTCCGAAAAGGGGATGAGCACTGTTATCCTATTTTGTATAGTTTTTGTTTTTAACCAATTTCCCCTCATCCAGTACCCAGAGCTTCTAGAAGAGTATTTTATTTTGAAAACAACTATTGAAGGTGACTTTGTATTTTCAGTTAGAAACAATCTTAACCAAGGTACTTACAGAGCAAGCATGCTAAGCACATTGTCCACTGATTGTGTTTCAGGCAGGACAATGTTTATGAGAAAGTTAGCTAAGAAAGAACTTAAATATTAGCAGCAGCATTCTTCCCAAGATGTACTAAGCAATCTGCAATAAGCACTACTGGCTATTAAATCACATGTGCTAAATGAATGAAAATTAATGCAGCTGTCAAGAGAGTTGATGGACAGTGAGGGCTGGACTAGTCTGGGATAAAGATGAGACCAGTGTATACAGAGGGCTAAGGGGGCTTTGGAGTTAACAAGACAATGAATATCAAATCTAATGAGTGCCTAGTTCTATGTAATTTCAGTAGTGTTGTTCACTACACACTATAATTAAAAATAGTACCATGTAGAAGGAACTGCTTCAAAACTGAGCCAAGAATTTACTTTCGGCACAAGCTTCTTCAACAGGTTAAATCGGTAGCAACAGAGGCATTTTTTGGAAGATCCACGAATCCTTCAAAACACCTGTACCAGAACCTGACCTGGCTTCATGGTTGGGCCCCTTTTATTCAGTTTCTGGGACTCTGGAAATGGTGACTCTTGCTGCCTCTTTTTACCAACTCAATCTCTTGCAGCCTTGCTTTGTAACCTGCATTCCATTTACCGAAAGAGCTCCTAAGTTCTCCAATACCTTTTTACTACCAGGATCATGAGCTTTTCTCATTAACCTAAAAGTTTTCTAAAGCTTTTTTTGTTTTAAAAGTACTGTCTCTGTAAAAATTCTTCACAACCTTTTCTTCCTGGTATCCAAATCTTGACACCACCCTGATTTATTTCCTTCTTACCTAGAGGTTTATTTTTTAAGTCTAATATTAAATATCTAATATTTGTTTACCTCACTCCTTTTGTAATAAAATTTTGTTAGATGCTTGCTTATATTTTTGTCAAAAGAATGAGTTTTAAACTGATTTTTAATTATTTTCATCTATATCCCCAAAGGTTGAATGCTTGGTTCATCCATGCAATCATTCATTTTTCTTTCTTTCCCAATAAAAGCATTTAAAGCTATATATTTGCATCTGATTAAAGCAACAGCATCATAGATTTTCCTCCAATTTTAAATAGTCTGTTGATTATTGTTATTTAGATATATTTAAAATTGTAGCTAGTTGGGTTTGTTTTGTTTATTACTCCTTTTGTTCTGTTAAATGAAAACAGAAACAAATATCTGAATAATGGAAATAAGGAAATACTCTGATTTTTTCAAAAGAATTGTGGAAGCCAAACTGTTAAATAAACTGCTTTACACAAATATTTTTACTAATTACTTGGAAATGGTTGAATTTATTATAAGCAGCCAGTCTGGTTCACTAAAAACAAGTTGTTCTAAGAAAACTTTACTTCTTAAGATCAATGAAACTGAAAGCTGTTTCTTTGAGAAGATTGAAAAAAACTGATAAACCTTTAGCCAGACTCAAGAAAAAAAGGAAGAGGACTCAGATCAATAAAACGAGAAATGAAAAGGGAGAAGTTACAATTGTTACTGCAGAAATAACAAAGGATCATAAGAGACTATTACAAGCAACTGCATACCAATAAAATGGACAACTTGGAAGAAATGGACAAATTCTTAGAAAGGTTAAAACCTTTCAAGACTGAACCAGGAATAAACAGAAAATATGATCAGACCAATTGCAAGCAATGAAATTGAAACTGTGACTAAAAATCTTTCAACAAACAGAAGTCCAAAACCAGATGGCTTCACCGGTGAATTCTATCAAACATTTAGAGAAAAGCTAACATCATCCTTCTCAAACTCTTCCAAAACTGCAGGGAGAAGAACACTTCCAAGCCCATTCTACGAGGCCACCATCACTGTGATACTAAAACCAGACAAAGACATCACAAAAATAGAAAATTACAGGCCAGTATCACTGATGAATATAGATGCAGAAATCCTCAACAAAATACCAGCACACAGAATCCAAAAATACATTAAGAGGATCATACACCATGATCAAATAGGGTTTATCTCAGCATTGCAAGTATTTTTCAATATATGCAAATCAATCAATATAATACACCATATTAACAAACTGAAGAATAAAAGCCATATGATCATCTCAATAGATTCAGAAAAAGCTTTTGGCAAAATTAAACACTGATTTATGATAAAAACTCTCCAGAAAGCAGGCACAGAGGGAACCTACCTCAACATACCAAAGGCCATAAACTACAAACCCACAGCAAACATCCTTCTCAACGGTGACAAGCTGAAAGCATTTCCTCTGACTGTCCACTCTCGCCACTCTTATTCAACATAGTTTTGGAAGTCCTTGCCACAGAAATCAGAGAATAAAAGGAAACAAAAAGAATTCATATTGGAAAAGAAGTAGTAAAACTGTCACTGTTTGCAGATGACATGATACTATACACAGAAAATCCTAAACTTGCCACCAGAAGACTACTGGAGTTAAACGATGACTCTGGTAAAGTAGTAGGATATGAAATTAATGCACAGAAATCTCCTGCTTTCCTATACACTGACAATGAAAGATCTGTAAGATAAATTAAGGAAACAACCCCATTTACCACTGCAACAAAAAGAATAAAACACCTAGGAGTAAACCTATCTCAGGAGGGAGAACACCTGTACACAGAAAACTACAGGATACTGATGTAAGAAGTCAAAGACAACACAAACTAATGAGGAGAGATACACCATGCTCTTGCACTGGAAGAATCAACACTGTGAAAACCAGTATATCATCCAAAGCAATCTACAGATTCAGTGCAATCCCTTGCACATCACCAACGGAATTTTCCACAGAATTAGAACAAAAAATTGTATAATTTGTATGGAAATACAAAAGACTCCAAACAGCCAAAGCAATCTTGAGAAAGAAAAAGGGAGCTGGAGGAATCAGGCTCTCTGACTTCAGACTATATATATAAATACTGTAATCAAGACAGTATGGTATTCATACAAAAACAAAAATACAGATCAATGGAACAGGAGAGAAAGGCACCCATGTTCACCTAATCTTTGACAAAGAAGGCAGGAATATACAATGAAGAAAATATAGTCTCTTCAATAAGCAGTGCTGAGAAAACTGGTCAGCATTATGTAAAAGAATGAAATTACAACACTCCCAAACATTATACACAAAAACAAACTCAAAATGGATTGTAGACCTAAATGTAAGGCCAGACACGACAAAACTCTTAGAGGAAAACATAGGCAGAAGACTATCTGACATTTGTTGTTGTTGTTCAGTCGCTAAGTCTTGCCTGACTCTTTGTGACCCATGGACTGCAGCACACCAAGCTTCCCTGTCCTTACTATCTCCTGGAGTTTACTCAAACTCATGGCCACTGAGTCAGTGATGCCATCCAACTAACTCATCTTCTGTTGCCCCCTTCTCTTCCTGATTTAAAATTTTCCCAGAATCAGAGAATTTTCCAATGAGTCAGCTCTTCACACATCAGGCAGTGAAAGTACTGGAGCTTCAGCTTCATCATCAGTCCTTCCAATGAATATTCAGGACTGATCTCCTTTAGGATGGACTGGTTGGATCTCCTTGCAGTCCAAGGGTCTCCCAAGAGTCTTCTCCAACATCACAGTTCAAAAGCATCAGTTCTTTGGCACTCAGCCTTCATTATGGTCCAACTCTCACAACCGTACATGACTACTGGAAAAACCATAGCTTTGACTAGATAGACCTTTGTCAGCAAAGTGATGTCTCTGCTTTTTAATATTGCTATTTAGGTTTCTCACAGCTTTTCTTCCAGGGAGCAAGCATCTTAATTTCATGGCTGTAGTCACTGTCTGGAGTGATTTTGGAGCCCAAGAAAATAAAGTCTGTCACTGTTTCCATTGTTTCCCCATCTATTTGCCATGAAGTGATGGGACTGTTTGCCATAATCTTAGTTTTTTGAATGTTGAGTTTTAAGCCAGCTTTTTCACTCTCCTCTTTCACCTTCATTAAGAGGGTCTTTAGCTCCTCTTTACTTTCTGCCACTAGAGTGATATCGTCTACATATCTGAGGTTGTTGGTATTTCTCCCAGCAATCTTAATTCCAGCTTGTGATTCATCCAGCTCAGCATTTCGCATGATGTGCTCTGCACAGAAGTTAAATAAGCAGGGTGACAACATACAGTTTTGTTGTACTCTTTTCCCAATTCTGAACCAGTCAGTTGTTCCATGTCCAGTTCTAACTCCTGTTTTTTGACTCGCATACAGGCTTCTCAGAAAGCAGGCAAAGTGGTCTGATATTTCCATCTCTGTAAGAACTTTCCAGTTTGCTGTGATCCACACAAAGGCTTTAGCGTTGTCAATAAAGCAAAAGTAGATGTTTTTCTGGAATTCCCTTGCTTTTTTTATGATCCAATGGATGCTGGCAATTCAATCTCTGGTTCCTCTGTCTTTTCTAAACCCAGTTGGTACATCTGGAAGTTCTCATTTCACATACTGTTGAAGCCTAAGTTGAAGAATTTTCATCATTACCTTGCCAGCTAGCATGTAAAATGAGTGCAATTGTGCGGTAGTTTGAGCAATCTTTGGCATTGCGCCTTTCTTTGGGATTGGAATGAAAACTGACCTTTTCCAGTCCTGTGGCCACTGCTGAGTTTTCCAAATTTATTGGCATACCGAGTGCAACACTTTCACAGCATTATCTTTTAGGATTTGAAATAGCTCAACTGGAATTCTGTCACCTCCACTAGCTTTGTTCGTAGTAATGCTCCCTAAGGTCCACTTGACTTCACATTCCAGGATGTCTGGCTCTAGGTGAATGACCACACCATCATGGCTATCTGGGTCATTAAGACTTTTTTATACAGTTCTTCTGTGTATTGTTGCCACCTCTTCTTAATATCTTTTGCTTCTGTTAGGTCCTTACTGTTTCTGTACTTTCTTGTGCCCATCTTTGCATCAAATGTTCCCTTGGTATCTCTAATTTTCTTGAAGAAATCTCTAGTCTTTCTCATTCTGTTATTTTTCTCTATTTCTTTGCATTGTTAATTAAGAAGGCTTTCTTATCTCTCCTTGCTATTGTTTGGAACTCTGCATTCAGTTGGGTATATCTTTCCCTTTCTCCTTTGCTTTTCACTTTGACATAAATTTCAGCAAAATCTTTTCTGACCCACCTCCAAAAGTAATGAAAATAAAAACAAAAATAAACAAATGGGAAGTAATTAAACTTAAAAGCTTTGAACAGCAAAGGAAATCATATACAAGACAAGAAGAGAACACCTAGAATGGGAGAAAATAGGTGCAAACAGATAGCTGACAAGGGAGTCATATGGAAAATACATCAATGGCTCACGCAGCGCACGCAGCTCACGCAGCTCTGTATGAAACCAAACAGCCCAGTCAGTATACGGGCCAACACCCTAAACAGACCTTTCACCAGAGAAGACATACAGGAGGCCAGCAAACACATGAAAGGATGCTCAATACCACTAATCATTAGAAAAATGAAAACCAAAACTACAACGAGGTACCACCTCACACTGGTCAGAATGGCCATCATCAAAAAGTCTACAAACAATAAATGCTGGAGAAGGTGGGAGAAAAGGGAATTCTACACTGTTTGGAGGAATACAAACTGGTCTAGCCACCATGGAGAACAGTATGGAGGTTCCTCAAAAAACTAATTAATAGAACTACCATGTGATCCAGCAATCCCATTCCTGGGCACATAACCAGAGAAAATCACAATTCAAAAGATACATGAACCCCAATTTCACAGCAGCACTATTTACAAGAGCCAGGACATGGAAGCAACCTGAATGTCTACAACAGAGGAATGGATAAAGAAGAGATGGTACATATATACAATGGAATATTACTCAGTCACAAAAAGGACCAAAACTGTGCCATTCACATAGACAGACCTAGAGTCTGTCATACTGAGTGAAGTAGGTCATAAAGAGAAAAACAAATATTGCATAACATCACTTATATGTGGAATCTAGAAAAAAATACAGATGAACTTGTTTGCAAAGTAGGAATGGAGCCACAGACATACAGAACAACTTCTGGGTACCACGGCAGGGAAGAGCAGGCAGGATGAACTGGGAGATGGGGACTGACATAAATACAGAGTGTGTGTGTGTGTGTGTGTGTGTGTGTGTGTGTGTGTGTGTGTGTGTGTGTGTGTGTGTGTGTGTGTGTGTGTGTGTGTGTGTGTGTGTGTGTGTGTGTGTGTGTGTGTGTGTGTGTGCTGAGCTGCTTCTGTTGTGTGTGACTGTTTGTGACCCCAAGAACTGTAGCCCGCCAGCCTCCTCTGTCCATGGGGTTCTCCGAGCAGGCAGGATGAACTGGGAGATGGGGACTGACATAAATACAGAGTGTGTGTGTGTGTGTGTGTGTGTGTGTGTGTGTGTGTGTGTGTGTGTGTGCTGAGCTGCTTCTGTTGTGTGTGACTGTTTGTGACCCCAAGAACTGTAGCCCGCCAGCCTCCTCTGTCCATGGGGTTCTCCAGGCAAGGATACTGGAGTGGGTTGCCATGCCCTCCTCCAGGGGATCTTCCCAACCCAGGGATCAAACTGCTGTCTTCTGCATCTTCTGCATTGCAGGCAGATTCCTTACCCACTGGGACACTTGGGAAGCCCATATATACACCACTGTGTATAAAATAGATAATGGATAAGGAGCTACTGTACAGTGCAGGGAACTCTACTCAGTCCTCTGTGGTGACCTAGATGGGAACAGAATCTTAAGAAGAGGGGGTATATATACACGTGTAACTGATTCACTTCATTGTACAGCAGGAACTAACACACCATTGTAAAGCAACTATACTCCAATAAAAATTAATCTAAAAAATAAGACAACTTTATTTCTTATTTGAAGTGCTGACCTCTGTTAGATTTTTATTAAGGTGCCAGTGAATATAATACATGCTTAGTTGTATCTGAACAACTGTACCTCATGTGTACTGCTGAATCTTCTGGCACTCCTCTGGTGATATGTGTCTCAGACTTGATTCACAGACCTGCTCAGCGGTACTTTTTAAAAAAATTTAAGGTCATAATCTTTTGTCATTGAGTTATGTAATTTGGGAAGAGTTATTTAGCCTGTTGTCTGGACCTTAACTTCCTTATCTTTAAACCAAAGGGTCTGAGGTATATGACATTGTGTTCCTTCTAGATAGAAAACCCTATAGTTTTATGACTTGAAGAAAGAGAACATGTGCTTATTAATTTGAGACTAAAAGCTACAGAGGCACCCAATATATCAGATAAAGTAATCAAAATTTAAAATACTCTTAACTGGACAACATGAGAAATAAGTGAAAGAAATAAAATTTAATGGAGATTAAAAAAAGCTTATGCACTTAGGTTAAAATTTTTTTACAAGTGCACACTATACATAGAATAGGGAAGTGTGGATTAACATGAATGCATGTTAAAAAAAAAAAAAAAAAAAAAAAAACACCACCAAACTCCCAAACATGAATGTTTTGGTTTGGTCCCCAAGGCTAATCTGAGCCTATGCTGATGTTGGAGAAAAATAAGATTCTGGGGCTGCATGAATTCCAGGCACGTGAACTTCTGGTTTCCAGTCCAGCATGTAACAACCTTGGAAGTCTTTACTCTGCCCTAACAACAAATAAAAAGCTGAACAAACTGAAAAAAAAAAAAAATCAGCTTTTTCATAGCTCTATAAAAGAAGTGAGATCAAAGGGCAAACTGCTACCCCCAGACTGGAGAGAGTGATAGGTGAATACAGAGCATCATGACCTCCCAGAGTGGAAACCCACAGGAACCAGCGCCGGGGCAGGGAAACTGGAACTGTAGCTGAACTGCTAGAGGCTCCATGTGGACAGATTGAAAGTTAAAATCTCCGAGGGGACCCAGTCATAGGGGTGAGGGGCCATCCTAAACTTCTGTCCGTTTTACGTCCTGGACTTCTACCACGTGTTCGTGCCAAATATGGGAGAGAAAGTGTGGTTCGGACAGGGGCAGAGGGAAAAGAACCATCTGAAATACACCCGAGCATATTGTTCTCAAATGGTCTGCCCTCAGGAGAAACACTCAATCAGTCTAACCTGCTGGGAATTGTTCAGAGTCTAACTGACCTGTGGGAGGGGAAGTACCTAATCCTGCTGCTGCTGCTGCTGCTAAGTCGCTTCAGTGGAGTCTGACTCTGCGACCCCATAGACGGCAGCCCACCAGGCTCCACCATCCCCGGGATTCTCCAGGCAAGAACACTGGAGTGGGTTGCCATTTCCTTCTCCAATGCATGAAAGTGAAAAGTGAAAGTGAAGTCTGTCAGTCGTGTCCAACTCTTCGCAACCCCCAAGGACTGTAGTCCACCAGGCTCCTCCGTCCATGGGATTTTCCAGGCAAAAGTACTGGAGTGGGTTGCCATTGCTTTCTCCAGCATACCTAATACTAGCCCTCTCTCTAAACATCGTGTCCTACCCTAAGTTGGGGGCTGCAGCTGAGAGGCATGTGTCAAATTCAGAGACCAGAGGCCTTGGATCACTAAATGACTGAGACCTACTCATAGGTCTCACATTAAAAAGTAGAGACATCATTTTACCGACAAAGGTCCATCTAGTCAAAGCTACGGTTTTTCCAGTAGTCATGTATGGATGTGAGAGTTGGACTATAAAGAAAGCTGAGCACCAAAGAATTGATGCTTTTGAACTGTGGTGTTGGAGAAGACGCTTGAGAGTCCCTTCGACTGTGAGGAGATCAAATCACTCAATCCTAAAAGAAATCAGTCCTGAATACTCATTGGAAGGACTGATGCTGAAGCTGAAACTCCAATACTTTGGCCACCTGATGCGAAGAGCTGACTCACTGGAAAGGACCCTGATGCTGGGAAAGATTGAAGGTGGGAGGAGAAGGGGACGACAGAGGATGAGATGGTTGGATGGCATCACTGACTCCATGGACATGAGTTCGAGTAAGCTCCAGGAGTTGGTGATGGACAGGGAGGCCTGGCGTGCTGCAGTCCATGGGGTTGCAAAGAGTTGGACACGACTGAGCAACTGAACTGAACTAATCATAGGACTACAGAATGCTTCCTCTCCTCCACATCTTATCACATTACTAAAGGCCTATTTTTGGAGTTCTTTTACCCAGTACAACATGCCCAAGTATCCAAAATAAATAAACAAAAGATGTACTCAAAAAGCAAGAAGCAAAAAACCATAGTTTGAAGAGAAAGAGCAAGCAAGCATCAGAACCAGACTCAGATATAGCAAGGATACTGAAATGATCAGATGATCAGACTGGAAGTTTAAAATAACTATGATTAAAATGCTAAGAACGCTAATGAATAAACTAAACAGCAGGCAAGAACAAATTGGAAATATAAGCAGACAGGAGGAAATTCTAAAGAAAAAAAAAAAAAGAAATGATAGAGATAAAAAAATACTGTAACATTAAGAATGTCTTAGATGGGCTTATTACTGATGGACACAGCTGAAGAAAGAATTTCTGAGGTTGAGGATATTTCAATAGAAACTCCTCAAACTGAAAAGCAAATAGAAAAAAGACAGAAAAAGCAGAAGAGAATATCCAGGAACTAGAGGACAACTGTAAATGGTATAACAGCCACATAATGGGAACAGCAGAAGGAGAAAAAAGAAAGGGACAGAAGAAGTGTTTGAAACAACAATGACTATGAATTTCCCTAAATTAATGTCACATAACAAACCAAAGATTCAGAAAGCTCAGAGAACATCAGACAATAAAAATGCCAAAAAAAAAAATTATACTTAGTCATATCATTTTTAAGCTATAGAAAAATCACCGAAAAAAAAAATACTGAAAGAAGCCAGAAGGGGAAAGAACAGCTTACCGATAAAGGAACAAAAATAAGAACCACATTCAAATTCTCCTCAGACACCATGCATGCAGAAGACAGTGTGGTGAATAAAATGTTGAGAGAAAAAAAACACCGATGTAGAATTCTGTACCCTGTGAAACTAGCCCTCAAAAGTAAGTATGGTATCTGTATGTATAAATTATTGCCTTACAGTAAACAGATATTATTATTTAATAGTAAATATAGTACATGACTAGGAACAGGTGAGTGTCTGTGCTGTAGAAGGTAACTGTGCAGCTATGGCAGCCAGTTTTGGTGACGCATGGATTTCTGGCAGAACTGAGTTTTGTCTATAAAATGGGGCAGAACAGTAGGGAGGTATGCCGATTATGACGGAGGAAGAATGGCTAGAGATGCAGGGGCACAAGCCCACCACCACAGCAGAGCTGCCAGGAGGAAAAGCAGTGCTTCTGCATGCGGCTTTGAAAACAAGATGAGGTACAAAAGATGCAGAAAGTCACAGGAGACAGTTAGAAGGCCATGACCTGGGAAACCCTTCCTAATGATTTAACAGGCTCCATTTAAAACAGCAAGAACTCCATTTCTGGGACCATCTAAGCTGAGCTTAGAAAATCCTTTTTAGACAAGGAGGCTTCCTAGCTGGGCCGAGAGGCAGAGTTCGAGGAGAGCGCTTTCTGCCTCTCTTGATGGCAAGTGCTGGGCTGGGCCAGCCGCCTCCTACATCGCAGTCACCATCCTGCCGAGACGCAAGGTCACAGAGAGGCCTGAGGCCAGCGTGGGCCCTTGCGGGACAGTGACCGGGCCCAGCTCAAGTTTGGAGGCCTCCCTGGCTGCCCTGCCTCAGTTCCACCCTTGGATTCTAGGCTTCTTGCCTTTCCTTCCACCTCTAGCATCATCTTCCCTCTGAGACCTTTTTTCTCCCTTCTTTTCCTTTCCTTCCATTACAATCTCCTTTCTATCATTTTCTCATCTCGTTCTACCCACTCTTTTCTCCATCATAAAAATATATAACTTAGGTTAAAATTACCTTCTTAAGTGCAAGTTGTTGGAAAAAGTAAATATAAACACATGACTTTGGTTTTATGATAGAAACGATACTCTCTTTTCATCTCTACAATTTTCTAGCCTGCCATTATTGACCTAGCCCAGATTATGATTCATATTTACCTCTTTCATGCTTATTATATACATTTATCTTTTATTTAGATATTTAAAACAGTTGTCATGCTTGCAAAATAATACTTTTCAAGATGATTCTAACATTTGAGCTAACATTCGGGATGTACTCACAAATTCTCTAAGTTAAAGGTTTCAAATTCTGTAAAACAAAGTGGTTTCCAAACTTTCTTAATTCTTTACCTTTAATGTTGAGTGTATCAAACTTGCTTCAATGAAGGACATCTATACTTAATTCTAATTTGTTTGCCATATCATGAGGTTTCTGCTATCTCAGAAAATGAACTGTCTCCATATATCATGAAACTCAAGATTTTACAGGTCTTTATAAAAACTACATGATAAAAATTAGCTTGCTATTACTCATTCCTTAGGAATCTGACTTTCAAGTGAAACATGTTTCCTTTCAGCTATAAAAATGATGACTATTTTGCGTGTGGCATGTAACTCCTTGTTACTGTGATATGAAGCAAAAGAAGTGCTTGTTAGGGCCAGAAAAGCTGGCCCTGTGAGAGAGTGGACATGTTAGACTGTGGGGCTCAGCTAACAGGGTCTGAATATAATTGATAATATTTAATGTAACAAATAATTAGCAATTGTGCATAGACTGTGGTCATATAAAAATCATGAGATGAACTCCCTAAGACCTATCTGCAGGAATAAAGTTCGAGGTTTCTATTCCAGGGCAGTCGTTTTCAACTAATTTACTTTCTGGCCCAGTGTCTGAGAGGGATACAAATCTCTCCATTAACCGTGGCTCACAGGAGTCTCTGGTCTAGGGAAACACAGCAGAACGGAAGAGGATACAATCTTGAGATGCCACCTGTTGGGGAGCTTTGCCCCGTCACCTCTCTACCTTCACTCTGAGAATCACCACATATCTTCGCACTTGAAAAAAAAAAATCACATGCAGCTATACTTAAACACATATCAAGAATCAACTCTTAAGAGTTTTAAGGAAAAAGATACGTTTTAAGAAACTTTCCTTTAAGTTTTAATGAAAGGGAGTCAATAAATATAAAGAAATGTATGAGTCCATGTAAAATTCCAAGGAAACAGTTACATTAAAAAAAAAAGTATAGCCTGGACTTCCCTGGTGGCGCAGTGGGTAAGAATCTGCCAGCTGATGCAGGGGACACGGGTTCAGGCCCTGGTCTGGGAAGATTCCATGTGCTGGGGAGCATCTAGGCTGTGTGTCACAACCCCTGAGCCCACGTCCTGGAGCCTGCACGCAGCAGCCACTGGGCCCGCGTCCTGGAGCCTGCACGCAGCAGCCACTGGGCCCGCGTCCTGGAGCCTGCACGCAGCAGCCACTGGGCCCGCGTCCTGGAGCCTGCACGCAGCAGCCACTGGGCCCGCGTCCTGGAGCCTGCACGCAGCAGTCACTGGGCCCGCGTCCTGGAGCCTGCATGCAGCAGCTAGTGGGCCTGCGCACCTAGAGCCTGTGCTCCATAACAAGAGCAGCCCCTGCTCACTGCAACTGGAGAAAGCCCTCACAAAGCAACAAGGATCCAGTGTAGTAAAAAAAAAAAAAAAACCAACAAAAGAAGTAGAGTCCCAGGTGGGAACAGGTTACATGCAGAAAAAAAGAGGAATTTATTTTCTCTCAATTGAAAAACAATCTATAAGACCTGCACTCTTAAAAACTATGCAACACTATGGAGAGATGAGATGAAGACTAATTGAATGAAGAGACAGTCCATGTTCATGGATTAGATAATTCAGTAATATTAAAGTTTCAGTTTTTTCCAAACTGAATGTAATTCCAATCATATCCCAATAATTTTTATAGAAAGTGACATGCACATTCTACAATTTATATGGAAATGCAAGGAACCGAGAATAGCCAAAATAATAAAAAAAAGAAAATCAAGACTTGCTATGACGCTACATAATTAAGCTAGTGTCGTACTAGAGAAAGGACAGAGTGTCCAGAAATAGACTCCTATCTTTATGGTCAATTGATTCTCAGCCAAGGATCCAATTTAATTCAATGGGGGAAGGGGGGGATTTTATATAACTGGTATTCAACTGCTGGATACTTGTATTGAAAAAGACGGGCCTTAATTTTTACTTCACTCCACACACTGATTTGACATGGACCACAGATCTAATACAACTGTTAGCACCACTCCAGTTCTGAGAAGAATACAGAGTATCTCTGGAACTTTCAGGGTTAACTCAGCATGCCTGGGCTCCCCAAACCCTGAGCACGCCAGCTCAGGACTGGCCCTCCAGGGACAACTGAGAGGGGACCTCCAGCCCTTGGAATGTCCATCTGATATACGTGTCTTTGTAGACCTGGGACCTTGAACCACAGCAAACAGTGCATGCCAACAATGAGAATTAGGCTAAAAGTCTGTTTCTGGTCCACCTGGGCCCTGCCACACGGCCTCCGTCTGACCAGGGGACTGGAGACGGACAGCTAATGTCCTCACAGGGCTGCTCCCTGACCGCACGACTGACCTCCAACCGAACCCCGAGGGCACCAGGTGCTGGGGAACATCCTGGGGCAGCACTTCCTGCGTGCCACCCTACACGGTTCAGGCAGATTTAAGCCCTCACTGCAAGGGGACAACAGGCAACCACACCTGGTTTCTCCCAGACTGCGGACGGAAAACGCTGCCTGTGCGTCAGCAAACAGAGGACACCCCTGGCTTCTCCCAGACTGCGGATGGAAAATGCCACCTGCGTATCAGCAAACAAAGGATGTCGCAGCCCTCAAGCCATCACATCACAGCCTCCCTGCCTGCGAGCGCTGACGAACTCAGGGTGGGAACCAAGGCCCTCCAACTGGCAGCCCACCGCGGCAGCCATGGCGTGGTGCACCCCGAGGGTCTCAGGGTGAGAAAACAGGGCCCCAGACAGCTGAGGTGCAGATCAAAGCAGGGATTTCAGGGAACACAGACTCTTGTGTCTTTCCACACATAGAAAAGCACTATATTCCTTCACTTGAAATATTTGGTTTTAATTAACAGTAATCTTTCGATGTTCTGACTACCCACCTTCGTTGCAAAAACTCCTATATAACCTGGCTTCCCACTTTGCGATTTTGGGTCAGTCCCTCAGAGCAATCTGAGAGTCCTGTCTTGGACTTGAAGTCCTCAGAAAGTCTGCGAAATAAAATATAACTCTCAACTTTCTAGGTGGTTCATTTTCAGTCAACAACACCAACTTTTTTTTCTTTCTTGATTTTAATCTGTATCCTTTTGCCATAATACACTATAAACATGGGTCTAACAACTTTTCTGAATTCTGTGAGTCCTTCAAGTGAACCACCGAAGCCAAGCATGGTCTTCAGGATCCTGAACAAAGGAGACTTAGATGAATCTTAGGAGATTTCATAGATAGGAATACAAAATTCACTAGCCATAAAGGAAAAAAACTGAAAGAAGAAATGTCACTGAAATGAAAATTTTCTGCTCATTAAAAGGCATCATTAAGAAAATGAGCAGGCAAGCTGCACACTGGGGGATAATATTTGCAGTACATTTATCTGACAAAGACTCCTACCCAAAACATATAAAGAATCCTTAACAAATCAAGAATAAAAAGACAAACAACCCATTAAAAACAGGCAGACTACTGGGACAGTCCAAAAAGTAATCACCAATATGCCATGAAAAGATGCTCAGGAAAACGCAAATTAAAACACAATGAGATACCATTTTATACCAACTACAATAGATAAAATCAGAAAGATTGACAGTAGCAAATGCTGGCAAAGATGAAGCTCAATTAAAACTCCCAAATATTGCTGGTGAGCAGGGGAAAAGGTGTAATTACTTGGTGAAACAGTTTGTAGTTTCTTATAAAGTTAAACATACATCTATCCTATGCGTGCTAAGTCGCTTAGCACAGGTCAACTCTGTGTGACCTTATGGACTGTAGGCCACCGAGCTCCTCCGTCCATGTGATTTTCCAGGCAAGAATACTGGAGTGGGTTGCCATTTCCTTCTCCAGGGGATCTTCCCAACCCAGGGATCAAACCCAGGTCTCCCAGAATTGCAGGCAGATTCTTTAGGAACTGAGCCAGAGTAATTTAATTTCTAAGTGTTTATCCAAGGGAAACATAAACATATATCCAGCAAAAACAACAATAACAAATGAAAACATCAAAACACTTGTACAAGAATGTTCATAGTAGTCTTGCTCAAAACACCCCAAATCTGGAAATAACCCACTATCTATCAACAACTGAATAAACAACTTGTGGTACATCATATAGTGGAATTCAGCCCAAGAAAAGAAAGAAACTACTGCTATATATAAAACAATATGCCTGAAGTGCAAACACATTAATCTGAAGGAAAAAAGGGCATACTATGTGTCTCTATTCATGGGAAAACCAAGAAAAGGGGAAACTCAAAACAAGGGAGCAGAAATCAAAAGTGGTTGCCTTGGGATGACGAGTTGGATATGACCACAATGGGACAGGAGGGGACTCTCAGGTGACAGAAATGTTCACTCCAGATACACTGTCTTAGATGGCGGTTACAAGACATGGGTTTGATCCCTGGGTCAGGGAGATCCCCTGGAGGGGGAAATGGCAGACTGCCCCAGTATTCCTGCCTGAGAATCCCACGGACAGAGGAGCCTGGCAGGCTACAGTCCACAGGGTCGCAGAGAGCTGGACACAACTGAGCCTGCATGCAGAGGGGAAGTGTACACAGCTATCAGAACTCATCAGACTGAACACTTAGGATCTGTGTCTTATGTACAAATTATACTTACATTTTTTAAAAACGGAGAAAGATTTATTTACTCTGCCCTAAAGAGGAGATAGTGTTACCAATTTACCTAAATTGGTTAGGAATTAACAACTCTCTTTGATACAAGAGAAAGAGCATTTCAGACACAGAAGTGCTTATAGCACAAACTCCTATTTGAGCATAAAAATATCACAAAATTATATTTATATAGAAATCAGTGTCCTTTGAAATTCTGATTAGCCAATTAACTACTAATAGACTATAACCATGGACTTCTTGGCTTCATGACTCGGGAAATATTATTAGCATATTATTTCTTTACCATATTTTAGCAATAAAATACTTCAGAGTAAATATAATAAAGCCTCATTTAAAAATTCTTGTGGACCATATAATATGGAAATTAGCTAGAAGAATTTTATAATGCCTTTTAGGTATTCAAAACAGTATTTATTTATTCAGTCATTAAACTACTGAGTACTGGAAACAGTGCCAGGTACTGTGCTAGGCCCTGGGAACAAGAGGATTCCGTCCCCGACATCAGTGCGGTTATTCTACAAATGACGCTAGAAAGTGCTCGCTCATTTCATGCGTGTTGGAACATGTTCTCCGCGCCAGGTGGCGAGGAGACAACAGCAACACAGGCAGACGCGGCCCCTGCCCTCACAAGGCTCGGACGCGAGTATAAGACGACTGTTAGAAGAAGGTCTGAAACATATGAAGGCTAAATAACACGCTTCTGAATAACCAACAAATCATAGAAGAAATCAAAAAAGAAATCAAAATATGCATAGAAATGAATGAAAATGAAAACACAACAACCCAAAACCTATGGGATACTGTAAAAGCAGTGCTAAGGGGAAGGTTCATAGCATTACAGGCTCACATCAAGAAACAAGAAAAAAGCCAAATAAATAACCTAACTCTACACCTAAAGCAATTAGAGAAGGAAGAAATGAAGAACCCCAGGGTTAGCAGAAGGAAAGAAATCCTAAAAATTAGGGCAGAAATAAATGCAAAAGAAACTAAAGAGACCATAGCAAAAATCAACAAAGCTAAAAGCTGGTTTTTTGAAAAAATAAACAAAATTGACAAACCATTAGCAAGACTCATTAAGAAGCAAAGAGAGAAGAACCAAATTAACAAAATTAGAAATGAAAATGGAGAGATCACAACAGACAACACTGAAATACAAAGGATCATAAGAGACTACTACCAGCAGCTCTATGCCAATAAAATGGACAACTTGGATGAAATGGACAAATTCTTAGAAAAGTATAACCTTCCAAAACTGAACCAGGAAGAAATAGAAGATCTTAACAGACCCATCACAAGCAAGGAAATCGAAACTGTAATCAAAAATCTACCAGCAAACAAAAGCCCAGGACCAGATGGCTTCACAGCTGAATTCTACCAAAAATTTAGAGAAGAGCTAACACCTATCTTACTCAAACTCTTCCAGAAAATTGCAGAGGAAGGTAAACTTCCAAACTCATTCTATGAGGCCACCGTCACCCTAATTCCAAAGCCAGACAAAGATGCCACAAAAAAAGAAAACTACAGGCCAATATCACTGATGAACATAGATGCAAAAATCCTTAACAAAATTCTAGCAAACAGAATCCAACAACATATTAAAAAAATCATACACCACGACCAAGTGGGCTTTATCCCAGGAATGCAAGGATTCTTTAATATCCGCAAATTAATCAATGTAATACACCACATTAACAAATTGAAAGATAAAAACCATATGATTATCTCAATAGATGCAGAGAAAGCCTTTGACAAAATTCAGCACCCATTCATGATTAAAACTCTCCAGAAAGCAGGAATAGAAGGAACATACCTCAACATAATAAAAGCTATATATGACAAACCCACAGCAAGCATCACCCTCAATGGTGAAAAATTGAAAGCATTTCCCCTGAAATCAGGAACAAGACACTAGGGTGCCCACTCTCACCACTACTGTTCAACATAGTGTTGGAAGTTTTGGCCACAGCAATCAGAGCAGAAAAAGAAGTAAAAGGAATCCAGATAGGAAAAGAAGAAGTGAAACTCTCACTGTTTGCAGACGACATGATCCTCTACATAGAAAACCCTAAAGACTCTTCCAGAAAATTACTAGAGCTAATCAATGAATATAGTAAAGTTGCAGGATATAAAATTAACACACAAAAATCCCTTGCATTCCTATATACTAACAATGAAAAAACAGAAAGAGAAATTAAGGAAACAATACCATTCACCATTGCAACAAAAAGAATAAAATACTTAGGAATATATCTACCTAAAGAAACAAAGGACCTATACATAGAAAACTATAAAACACTGATGAAAGAAATCAAAGAGGACACAAACAGATGGAGAAACATACCATGCACATGGATTGGAAGAATCAATATTGTCAAAATGGCTATTCTACCCAAAGCAATCTATAGATTCAATGCAATCCCTATCAAGCTACCAACAGTATTTTTCACAGAACTAGAACAAATAATTTCACAATTTGTATGGAAATAAAAAAAACCTCAAATAGCCAAAGTAATCTTGAGAAAGAAGAATGGAACTGGAGGAATCAACCTGCCTGACTTCAGACTCTACTACAAAGCCACAGTCATCAAGACAGTATGGTACTGGCACAAAGACAGAAATATAGATCAATGGAACAGAATAGAAAGCCCAGAGATAAATCCACGAACCTATGGACACCTTATCTTTGACAAAGGAGGCAAGGATACACAATGGAAAAAAGACAACCTCTTTAACAAGTGGTGCTGGGAAAACTGGTCAACCACTTGTAAAAGAATGAAACTAGAACACTTTCTAACACCATACACAAAAATAAACTCAAAATGGATTAAAGATCTAAATGTAAGACCAGAAACTATAAAACTCCTAGAGGAGAACATAGGCAAAACACTCTCCGACATAAATCACAGCAAGATCCTCTATGACCCACCTCCTAGAATATTGGAAATAAAAGCAAAACTAAACAAATGGGACCTAATGAAACTTAAAAGCTTTTGCACTACAAAGGAAACTATAAGTAAGGTGAAAAGACAGCCCTCAGATTGGGAGAAAATAATAGCAAATGAAGAAACAGACAAAGGATTAATCTCAAAAATACACAAGCAACTCCTGCAGCTCAATTCCAGAAAAATAAATGACCCAATCAAAAAATGGGCCAAAGAACTAAACAGACATTTCTCCAAAGAAGACATACAGATGGCTAACAAACACATGAAAAGATGCTCAACGTCACTCATTATTAGAGAAATGCAAATCAAAACCACAATGAGGTACCATTACACGCCAGTCAGGATGGCTGCTATCCAAGAGTCTACAAGCAATAAATGCTGGAGAGGGTGTGGAGAAAAGGGAACCCTCTTACACTGTTGGTGGGAATGCAAACTAGTACAGCCGCTATGGAGAACAGTGTGGAGATTTCTTAAAAAACCGGAAATAGAACTGCCATATGACCCAGCAATCCCACTTCTGGGCATACACACTGAGGAAACCAGATCTGAAAGAGACGCGTGCACCCCAATGTTCATCGCAGCACTGTTTATAATAGCCAGGACATGGAAGCAACCTAGATGCCCATCAGCAGATGAATGGATAAGGAAGCTGTGGTACATATACACCATGGAATATTACTCAGCCGTTAAAAAGAATTCATTTGAACCAGTCCTAATGAGATGGATGAAACTGGAGCCCATTATACAGAGTGAAGTAAGCCAGAAAGATAAAGAACATTACAGCATACTAACACATATATATGGAATTTAGAAAGATGGTAACGATAACCCTATATGCAAAACAGAAAAAGAGACACAGAAGTACAGAACAGACTTTTGAACTCTGTGGGAGAAGGTGAGGGTGGGATGTTGCGAAAGAACAGCATGTATATTATCTATGGTGAAACAGGTCACCAGCCCAGGTGGGATGCATGAGACAAGTGCTTGGGCCTGGTGCACTGGGAAGACCCAGAGGAATCGGGTGGAGAGGGAGGGGGGAGGGGGGATCGGGATGGGGAATACGTGTAAATCTATTGCTGATTCATGTCAATGTATGACAAAACCCACTGAAAAAAATAAATACATAAATTAAAAAAAAAAAAAAGAAGAAGAAGGTCTGAGCTTTCTGGGAGGACGTGCTTAGCAGGCCAGGCCCCGAGAAGAAGACTCCTAAGTGGAGGCAGACTCTGACCCGGAGAAGAGATGGAGAATCACTGGGCACCAGGCATCCTTGCGGGAAAAATGGACTGGACACCGTGCTCCCTTGTCACCTGGAGCCCAGCTGCGGAAGGTGGGGAACGTCTGCAGAGCCCAGCAGAGGCTCCCTTACTAGAAAGCGTCTGTCCCCAGAGTCTGGCTTCCTGCTGGACCCCATGCAGGAATCCGGACAGGGGGCCTTTTGGAAAGGGCCCACCTGGTCGAACTCTAACTCTGGCATCTTTCATTACTGACATCAGTCAGGTTGTTGAGGCTGTGACATGGGGCAGAGGAGAGCTGGGGCTATCAGCATGGAGGATGATATTGCTGGTCTGGAACCCAGTGTGGCTTCTTCCGTCTATATCAAGGCCTCACTCAATCAAGTGGAAGGGCTAACTCTGGTGATATGAGCTTAAGTAAGTTAGAAGACCTCCAGTTGTGGAGCTGTGTAAAAAGGCGCCAATGGATAAAGAGGCACGTGGCCTGAGGCCCTGCTGCTAGCTCAGGTGTGGATGTTTCATCACCTCTGCAAGAGCAGCAAAAACTACACACTTTAATAAACTGTGCTGTCAAAACAGACAATCTGTGAGTGTTCTGGAATGTAGAAGGTATGTGATTTTACTCTTACTGTAAGAGACTGCAATAGTTAAAAACGATGAAATTCTGTTCCATGAACACTCAATTGGGCATTGCAGAAGTCATAAATTCCTAAATAAATCAGATGGGTCTTTCTGAAGACTGGTCACAATTTAGATGTGCTTCTTTTTTATTTATAGAAGTAATTTATGGTTATTTAAGGACAAAATTGGAGCAGGATTTGAGTGTTAATTTGTTGTTCTGAGCTCAAAAGTTGAATGAAGAAGGAAATGTCAAATCCCATTTTTAAAAAGAAATGTGCAGCTAAGTAAAATCAGAGCACAGTGAACATTATCCACACACGTAATGGAAAATCTATCACGAAAATACCTAGGCACTTGCTGTTAAAGACTTAATTACAGCAATCCATGGTAAGGCAGAGAAGAGAAATCAGGCTTCTTGATTTCTAGAGATATTCTTATCCGTGAAATCACATGTCATCTCGCATCCTCATCTCTCACTTGGATAAGCAGTGCAAATATCAAAGCCCACTGCCGCGGACTGTGTCCACAGACGCGGCACGGATTGGCTCCCTGCCCTCCAGGTGCCTGCCTGCCTCTGCCTGCCCTCCACTCACGCATCACCGCCGGGGGTTCCCCATGAACATTCGCCTTCCCTCTGGATCAGCCCCACGGCCTGTCTTGCTGCTCAGTGACAGCCCTGATGCATGAACTCTTTGACAGCCTCTAAACAGCTAAGAAAGTAGTTGTAAGGCTATGGCTTGAGGGTCCAGCCTGGTAAAAACACCTTGGGCATTAAATAGCTAAAGGGGGACTTTGCCAAAGGTTTCACAGCTACAAGTTTTTTCATCCTAGATGAAGTAATGTTACAATAAACCAACTTCTAGAGAATAATGTGGTAGTTACAAGGGCTACATATAGACGTGGAGTATTATTTAGCAAGATGATCAAGTCTGTCTCAACTTACATTCCCTGAATTGGTGACTAAGGGCATCCATGCACCTTCTAGCTTGGTCATTCATTCATTCACTCTTGCAAGTCACCTTACTTAGGTATTATAGACCTACAGTGGCCGTATCTTCTTAATGTGTACAACATGATGAGTTTAGAGGTAAGAATGCGTCTGCAAAACCATCACCACAATCTATGACATAAACGTACCCTTCACCCCCTAAAGTTTCCTCCTACCCTCGGTATTTATTATGACTATTTTTATTTATTTTTTTGTGATAAGAACACTTAAAATAAGATTTACTCTCTTAGCAAATCTTAGGTATGTAACAGTATCATTAACTACGGGCATAGGTAGTGCAGTAGATATCTAGGACTTACTCATCTCTGCCTCATTTATTATTAATCTGATATTTTGAAAGGTGAAAAATGGTACTTCACAGGTGTTTTAATTTGCATTTATTTGACTAATTATGAGTTTGAACAGCCTTTTGATGTTTATTTGCTGTTTGTAATCCTTCTTTTATTGAGTGCATACTATATTCAAGGCACTATTTTAGGTGCTGAGGATACAATAGACAATAAGACAAACATGCAGAATTTATATTTTAATGTAAGAAACAATAAAAACACTGAAAAAGTCGAACAAAACGCTAAAAATACCATTTCAGGTAGTAAGAATTGCTATTAAAAAACCCCATAAAAACAAAAATAGTAACAAAGCAAAATAAAAGGAGTCAAGTGGTCCATTATTTTAGACACAGCAGTCAAGGAGAGGCTCTCTGAAGAGACGATATCCAAGCACAGACTGAACAGTTAGTGTGGATTCTCAGGGAAGAGCCCAGGCCTGGGGGAGAGCAAGCTCAAAGCTCCTGAAGGGGGCGCCTGATCAGGAGCTGAGGGGACGGCCGCGGGCCAGTGCGGCCGGAGTCCAGTGAGCCGGAGGGGCACAGACGGGGGTGCAGAGACAGGGACCGGGCCGTGCAGGGCCTCCCTGCAGCGCTGCCAGGCATGCTGGGAGGCCACTAAGGGCTCTGAGCAGAAAAGCGGTAAGACTGGGCCTCCCAGGAGATGAGTCAGGAGGCTGTGGGGAGACTGGAAGGACACATGATGCAGTACCAGCAGGGCAGAGACCGGAAAGTGACAGTTTCAGGATATAGTTTGAGCAGGCGCTGCTGATGGACCTGACGGGCGTGGTCATGGAGAGAGAGGAGTCCAGGGTGTCCTAAGGCTACATCAGCCAGTCAAGACATTCACGGTTTCTGAGAACACTGGGGGTAACAGGTGTGTGGAGGTGAAACCAAGAGTTCAGTGCAATCAAGCAAGCCTGGAGTTAAGGAAAGAAGTCAGGCTGCAGACACAAATGAAGGGCCCTTCAGCCATAAATGGAACGCAGCGCCAGGACCTGGGCTGAGGTCCTCTGGGCAGAGAAGAACATGGCAGGAGGTGGGATGGCCCCTGAGGCAGGGTCTTGTACTTCTTACTGAACTCTGCAAGTTTCCACATATAAATGAAATAGTTTGTCAGTCATTTCTTTCACAGATATTTTCCCAATTTTCTGTTTGCTTTTTTTTTTTTTATTATTTTTTTTTTCCAGTGGGTTTTGTCATACATTGATATGAATCAGCCATGGATTTACAAGTATTCCCAATCCCGATCCCCCCTCCCACCTCCCTCTCCACCCGATTCCTCTGGGTCTTCCCAGTGCACCAGGCCCAAGCACTTGTCTCATGCATCCCACCTGGGCTGGTGATCTGTTTCACCATAGATAGTATACATGCTGTTCTTTTGAAATATCCCACCCTCACCTTCTCCCACAGAGTTCAAAAGTCTGTTCTGTATTTCTGTGTCTCTTTTTCTGTTCTGCATATAGGGTTATCGTTATCACCTTTCTAAATTCCATATATATGTGTTAGTATGCTGTAATGTTCTTTATCTTTCTGGCTTACTTCACTCTGTATAATGGGCTCCAGTTTCATCCATCTCATTAGGACTGGTTCAAATGAATTCTTTTTAACGGCTGAGTAATATTCCATGGTGTATATGTACCACAGCTTCCTTATCCATTCGTCTGCTGATGGGCATCTAGGTTGCTTCCATGTCCTGGCTATTATAAACAGTGCTGCGATGAACATTGGGGTGCACGCGTCTCTTTCAGATCTGGTTTCCTCAGTGTGTATGCCCAGAAGTGGGATTGCTGGGTCATATGGCAGTTCTATTTCCGGTTTTTTAAGAAATCTCCACACTGTTCTCCATAGCGGCTGTACTAGTTTGCATTCCCACCAACAGTGTAAGAGGGTTCCCTTTTCTCCACACCCTCTCCAGCATTTATTGCTTGTAGACTCTTGGATAGCAGCCATCCTGACTGGCGTGTAATGGTACCTCATTGTGGTTTTGATTTGCATTTCTCTAATAATGAGTGACGTTGAGCATCTTTTCATGTGTTTGTTAGCCATCTGTATGTCTTCTTTGGAGAAGTGTCTGTTTAGTTCTTTGGCCCATTTTTTGATTGGGTCATTTATTTTTCTGGAATTGAGCTGCAGGAGTTGCTTGTGTATTTTTGAGATTAATCCTTTGTCTGTTTCTTCATTTGCTATTATTTTCTCCCAATCTGAGGGCTGTCTTTTCACCTTACTTATAGTTTCCTTTGTAGTGCAAAAGCTTTTAAGTTTCATTAGGTCCCATTTGTTTAGTTTTGCTTTTATTTCCAATATTCTGGGAGGTGGGTCATAGAGGATCTTGCTGTGATTTATGTCGGAGAGTGTTTTGCCTATGTTCTCCTCTAGGAGTTTTATAGTTTCTGGTCTTACATTTAGATCTTTAATCCATTTTGAGTTTATTTTTGTGTATGGTGTTAGAAAGTGTTCTAGTTTCATTCTTTTACAAGTGGTTGATTCATTTTTTAAAACATTTCTGACATATCTATTCAGAAACAATTGTGCAATAAAATCCACCAGTCCTTCCCTTTGTGACTTCTTCCATGACTTTTAAGGATAAAAAGTCAAGTAACTAGAGGTCAGACAGATTCTTGGGTTTTATTTCTAAGTTTGCTTGTTTGAGTGAACTCTGATTAACTCAGAATTTGTTTTGCTGTGTGTTAAAGTTATAAGTTGGTATCTTTTCAAAAGACTTGTCTAGTTTCCCAACACCATGTACGAACTTCTCCCTCATTCACTTGTCTGTGATGTCTTCACACACTACATACACTTCATTTGCTCACTTTCAGTTCCAGGCTTTGAATCTGCCAAGGTGACGATGAGAGAGCTGCCTCCTAGTCCTTACAATGACACTGCATAGAGGAACCTCAATGTGCTTACAAGGAAATACATAAAACAGAACCAACAATTTTGAGAAGAATGCAGGGACAGAAAGCTAAACGGAAGATAAAACATGAAGGGGAAAAGCAAAGAGTACAGTCTATTTCCTTCTTTGAAAAAGAAGAAAAGGAGATATTGAAAAATGTTAAAAAAAAAAAAAATCACGTATACACAACAACAGCTATCAGCTTGCGCACACTAGCCAGGATTATCCCAGGTGCCCTCAGGAGGTAAGACAAGCGACCTGCCTGCAGGGGCTCAGAGCTCAGTGTGGAGACTGGCAGACAGACGACGCATGTGCATATGGCTTCAGTGAGAAATGAGCGCTACAGTAATGAGACGGAGCCACCAGGCAGAGGGACCCGGGAGGTGAGGACAGAACAGAGACCGAGAGAGGCCTGTGCGGCGCGCAGACGCACAACGGGCACAGAAAGAGATGCTCATCATCACTCGTTATTAGAGAAGAGCAAGTCAAAACTACACTGTGATATCATCTCACACCAGTCAGAATGGCCATTACCAAAACGTCGACAGACAATGCATGCTGAAGAGGCTGTGAAGCAAAGGCAGCCCTGTGCGCTGTGGATGGGGATGCACGCTGGGGCAACCACTATGGAAAGCAGTATGGAGGGTCCTCAGAAAACTAAAACCAGAGTTGCCATATGGTCCAGCAATCCCACTGCTGGGCATATATCCAGATAAAACTGTAATCCAAACAGATACATGCACCCCTGTGTTCACAGAAGCATGATTTACAGTATCTAAAACACAGAAACAACTCAAAGGTCCATTGACAGATGAATGGGTAAAGAAGATATGGCCCATGTATAGTGTGGATGCTACCCAGTCATACCAAGAAGGAGATAATTGTCATTTGTGGCAACATGATGGACCTAGAGATTATCACACTAAGTGACGTAAGTCAGAGAAAGACAGATGCTATATGATATCACTTAAATGTGGTCTCTAAAATACAACATGGTGTTGGTGGTTTAGTTGCTCAGTTGTGTCCGACTCTTGCGACCCCATGGACTGCAGCCCGTCAGGTTCCTCTGTCTATGGGATTTTTCCAGGCAAGGATACTGGAGTAGGTTGCCATTTCCTTCTCCAGGAAATATGACATAAATGAACATATTTACAAAACAGAACAGACTCACAGACACAGAGAGCAGATCTGTGTTTCACAAGGTCGGGGGGGCGTGTGGGAGGGGTGGATTGTGAGTTTTCGACAAGCAGATGCAAACTGTCGTCTACAGGATGATGGACAGCAAGGTCCTAGCGTACAGCACGGGGACCCATATTCAACATCCTGTGATAAACCTCAATGGAAAAGAACAGAAGAGGAATGCATGTATGCATAACTGAACCACTCTGCTGGACAGAGGAATGAATGCAACACTCTAAATCAACCATACCTGCATACGGTTTTGTGTGAGATGATGTTCGTGCTGAAGCCACAGAGAAAGAGGGAGGTGGGAGGGGAACAGGGAAGGCCCTGGCAAGCTCCAGTGGGAGGTAGGAGAAAGGGAGGCTGAGGAGGTGCGGTCACATGGGACAGGCCGGGGGAGATAGCAGACTGCTGAGCCCTGGAGCATTTCAGTGGAAGCGCGGTACTCTGCGCGGTCCTGTGAAAACTCACCTGGGGCCCGGGGAGGGGGTGGGGGTGTGCACAGCGGGTGCGGGGAGGAGCCCAGGGGCCAGAGGGGACTCCAGCTAGGAAGAGTCTGCACGAAGAAAGGACCTCAAACACACTTTAAAGAGCACTTCCAGCCTCCATACTTGACATGAGAGGAAGGAAACACAAGTGGCTAGACCGTACGATTCCTGAGGGCAGGGGTTTTTGTTTGGTTTGTTCACTCTCTTCAAGGCCTAGAATAACAGCAGTCTGGCACTCCAGAAAAATTTGTGAAACTGAACCAAAGTGACTACAGGGAATAACCCTTTTATCTGTGAAAGAAAAATCAGATGGACAAACAGGAAAGCGCTTCAGGCCTCCCCTGGTGGACCAGTGGTTAAGAATCAGGTTTGCAGTGCAAGAGACGCTGGTTCAATCCCTGGTCTGGGAAGAGCCCACGTGCCACAGAGCAACTCAGCCCAGGCGCCACAAGTACCGAGCCAGCGCTGGGGCCCACAGGCCACGGCTTCTGACGCCTCCCAGCCCAGAGCCCGCGCTCCGCAGCAGGAGAAGCGACTAGGCAACGGGAGCCCAAGCACTGCACCTAGAGAGCGGCCCGCGCACTGTCGCCAGGAGGGCCTGCGCCCGCCACGGAGACCCAGCGCAGCGAAGTCAGAGCTCCCGAGAGCCTCGCAGGCCACACAACTGCTCCCATGATTACACAGCCCATCAGAGCAAGGGACAGACTTCAGACAAGTATACGGGATTTAAAAATAACACTGCACTAAAACAGGGTTCAAATCGCAGGTTTCAATATAGCTGTGTTCTTAATAAAACCCTTCTCATCCCTTGGACTATGGGTTTCAATGTGTCAGGAATTACCTCTTTTTTTTCTTTTTCTTAACTCCAAGTAAGAGAAGAACACACCATGTACGTGTTCTCCATCCATGTACCTGAGGTTGCTGAACTTCTACTGAAGAAAAGTGAGCAACAGGCAAAATGCTTAAGAAAATTTGGACAACTTACAGCATTTATCAGGACTAACATTTCAGTCTTTCAGAGTAAACTTTGAAATTAAGTTCTAATTTCAGATGGTTCTGGTTTGACAAGTTAACTCTTGAGACATCTGAGTATGGTATTATGAAAGAACAAAACTGTTCATCAACCCTTTATGCAAGTGTGAATTTCTTTTAAAAGTAGGATTTTAATGATGTTTTATTCCTACAGTGACCCTTAAAGTTTCTATGTATGTAATCACAAATGCACACATAAGATGCATTTATAAGCTTATTGTGCAGTTCTAAAGACAGTTGGGAAACCCAATTTTAATTTTGTTACTGAAATAATTTAAACATATATTATAGAACTGCCTCTTTTCAATCAACAAAAAGGATCTAGAAAGAGATTATACATGTAGGCACAATTTATTTTAGGTTTATTAGTGTTAGAAAAATGAAGTTGCCAAACTTCAATCTGTAACAAGTACTCTTGTACTTATTTAATTTTTATTACCACTGACATCAACATACCTTTTCTCATACCTCCAAGAAAAACTCAGATAATTTATTTAACAGAGATTCATTACATGCATTAACCACTGATACACTAAAACCTAGAAAATTATTTTCAGCAAATGTGTAAAATTTCCTGACAATCTTCAAGAATATCTTAGTGACTTAGAACTTTCATCAGAGAAAGACGACTTACCGGCTTTTATTCATGAGATCTGCTCCTCGGGCTTTGTAATAATCTAAATTTGGATGGAATTGATAAGTCACTGGTCTTGGATTTCTCTACAGAAAAAAAGCAATAAGTTAAAAATGTATAAAATTATGTAATTTGTATATTAAGACAAAAAACGATGAAACAATTGCTTTTATACTCTTAAAGAAGAAATACATATAATAATGATGTTTAATAATTAATGTGCTTGGGTAATTTTTTCATTGTTGAAGTTTTGCCCTAACTTATCTTTGTCTGATTAAACACAATTTAACACATTTTACTTTTACCTGTCTCAGGTCACACTGATTTATTCCTTTCATTAGATTCCTTTTCTATAATTTTGATCAGTTTCAATGCCTTTCCAAAATACAATCAGATAAAATCACAACAAAACTGAAGTATTATACAAGATGTAACACCAGCACAATCTATTCTTAGGACTAGGAGACACAACAGTGGTCAAGAAAGCTACATTTTGAAGAAGAGCAAAACCCAGTTTTTGACAACCAGAGTGCTAACTATGCCCAGTAGGTGGCACACTGGGTCTTTCTTCTTCTAAAATGAATGTTATTCTGGAATTCAGCAATTCTTTTCAAGTTAGCAGTTTGTATTTCATCTGTTCTTATGTACGAGTTGAATAAGCGCCCAGGTAGTGGACATATTATCACGGTACCACCACAATATGAAAGCAAACTGACCAATGCACATTTTTATAAAAGCAGCAATACATTGTACTTTCTGGCATTTAATATTATTTGTAAACTTGCAGAAATGTTCTTGAATCATTAGGTTGGGTGTGTCTATTTAAACAGGTTGCTATTATTTAATGTGTCTATAATTTAGAAGTATAAAGTTCCTTGTGCAAATAAAAATTAATCAAATACACTTCTACAAAAACACACTTTTATAAAAATGTAACACGTTAATAGCACAACCTGAATATCATCATCTCTAAAAGGTTAAACTACATGTTTTTCACTAAAAAGTTTTTTAAAACAAGTAAATGTGATCCAGTGTTTACCTAAACATGTAACTCAAACTAATAATTGGGACCTTGAAACAGCATGCCCTGTCCTTTGAGAGAGCCAACTAGACACAGAAAGGCTGAATTTTATTTTAACAGAAAATTATCAACATGCTTTGATATCGGTCCTTGGAGACATAACCCCAAGGCACGGATATACTTTCATGTAGGTGGGGGATATAATTGCTAAGGTTAAATAGTTTGAAATTCATCAAGCTAACAAGCTGCATCTTAAGGCCGTGATGGACCTTTTCTTTTTCTGCTGAAAAGAGAGTATTTACACAGCTCAACCCTTTCATATCTTATCCAAGTCAGCCCTAATCATCTGACAAAAATGACAATCCCTTGATTTAGCTCCAGCTACTACTCCACTGGTTTGGTATTCAACACAGTTCTACAATAATCAAATCTGAATTGCCTTGATGAAGATAACTGATGCTTCCATGACTACCATACTATTAAGTCTAACAGTGCAACTTCTCGCTCTCCAGGAATTACATAGGTTTCCTCGTGGTAGCTGATGACAACCTGGACCCAAGCATAACGGGAAAACGAAATAGAGGTCAAAACCACGGGCAGATTGACAGTGCATTCATGATTTATTTTTAAAATTAACTTTCCGAAGACTATCACTCATGACCAGTTTTGCTCCTTGTTCTCAGTACTTGGAAACATTTCGTTTTTACTACTATAAAAGGCTTTTCTTCTCTGACTTTCAACAAATTAATAAAGGATTATGTTACTTTTTGCTAGAAAACAATGAAAGAAGGGAAGGCACTGTGCAATTTCCTGAAATATCTTTATAAAGAAATGACAAGCAATTCAAGACGTGAAGCTCTGGTCTATCTAAGCACTTAAAGCCATTATTAGCAATAATGATCTAACTTGAACATATGAATGAGCCTCAAGTATTGCTTTCACTGAGGTCTATTTAAATTTCTAGGAGACTTACTAGTATCAAACAGGAGAGGCGGCTTAAAGTGACGCCGCATAGGGGATAGGAAAAAAAAAAAAAGGAATGAAAAGATGATGTTGAGAAACAGTATTTGAAATGTAAGAAAATAAAATCAGAGGTTACAATTGAAAGTTATTCCACAGGATTTTCTATCTGCTGTTACTAAAACATAAGTAGATACACACAGGGGTGTTCTAGACTAGCCCTGTCCCACAGAAGTATAACAAGGGTCACAAATGCAAGCTTTGTATGTAATGTAAAAGTTTCTAGCAGACCACATTAAAAAAGAGAAAAAAACAGAGTGAAATTACATATAATAATATTTTGTTTCATTTGATATAACCAAAATGTTGACACTTAAACATGTAATCAGGATAAAAACTGAGATATTTTATATGCTTTCTTTTGTACAAAGTGTTTGAAATCCAGCATACATTTTACAGATAGCACATCTCAGTTTGGACCAGCCACACTTGAAGGGCTCAATGGCCACAAAAAGACTGTAGCTGCTGTAGCTACTGTAATGAACAGAACGGAACCAAATGTCTGATGTGTAAGTACGGAAACATGTGGCTACAGAAATCACATATATAGACACCTAGTTATAAAAGGCACATACTTTTATACAGTAAGATTCAGGGCCCCCAGCTCTTTAGTTCACCTATAATTCTTCTCTTTTAACACATTATTGACTGAGAGATTTTTGCAGAAACGATTACCTGTGGTTGGCGATTTGTTAAGTGAATCTCGAAATGTCTCAGGTCAATAATGTTTGGGTAACAAAAGACGTATTAATATGTCTCTGGTCAATAATGAATTAATTCAGTTACTTTTGTGTCTTCTGAATATGGTTTTACAAAGTTAAGAAATTTTAGAGCAGTATCTTCTCACTCAACTATGTACCAACATAAGAGGTGGGATGAGATTACATGAGCAGAAGTCTAACCTTACGCAGTGGAATCATTTTAAAAGTAAGAAGATATTTGTCTCTCTTGTTTTAAAGAATTTTTTTCCAAACCAAATTTAATAGAAATACAACAGCTTTTAATTCTTACTTTTTATAGATCTGGAATTTCCTCTAAAATTTAAGAGCCACTAGAATTCTACACACATAAAACTCTTCATGTAAGAAAGACCAGACCTCACGACAGTTGTAAGATCTCATTGTTCAGGACACGTGATGTCGACAACTTTAACCTGGTATGTCTTTGCAAAGGATTGGGACAATTAGCAATTATTTTAAACCCATTTTCACACAGTCAAGATTTCAAGTATTATAAGCTTGCCAAGCCAGTGTACATTAACAAAACAACAACAAAAAATACCACTTTGGGGGGAGAATTCTTCTTCAGAAGAAAAAATGGTAAACCTAACTTATGTTGGTCTGTGTACAGAGACATAGCAATTATGTTTCATGACTGAGAGGTCAACATAACTACACATGAAAATGCAGAAATCACAAACTGAATTCACCGTGGATTTACTGTGCCTTTCCTAGACCAACCTGGATGGACTTGAAATAAATCTTCCACAAGACTGCAGCTAATTTACTTCCCAAGTACCATTCCATCCTTCTCTGTTAACAAGCTATCAAAGCTCTTCTGAAGGCTCTCTCTTCAGCATTTACTTTACCGCAACACAAGAAAGCTGGAACTCCCACCCTTGGGACTAACGAGCTGGAATCTGGGGAGGCAGCCTAGAGCCTCGTGGGCCAAAGGACTTAACACAAGCAGGACAGATAATGGTGGAAACAAGAGTCTTAGAGGGAACTACATGGGAAAGACCAGACCAGACCAAACGTGTGCAGTACTTCTGTATTTTCAAAGTGCTTTTGTTAATTTGGCATGACAAAGTCAATTTACAAGTAGTGCTTAAATGACAGCAATCAATGTTAGGGACAAAAGTGACTGAAGCCTAACCTCTCCGTTGCAGTTCACGTCCTTCACTTCTCAGGTCTGTGGTGTACGACAATAAGCTGAGCCTTCACGTAACCAGGTAAAATGCCCTCCCTTACCGAGCGTGGCCTCGGACGGTGGCCCAGCCCCTCTGCTCACTCTGAGACATAGCCCTTCCCTGCCACTCCTACCCACACAGTCACACTTCAGATTTTAAGTTCAAACTCACTTTTCTATGGCAGTACATTGCTTAGCTGCTGTGTCTGACTCTTCTGTGACCCCATGGACTGTAGCCCGCCAGGCTCCTCTGTCCATGTGATTTCTAAGGCAAGAATACTGGAGGGGGTTACCACTTCCTTCTTCAGGTGATCTTCCCGAAACCAGGGGTCAAACCCACGGTTCCTGTTGTGACTCCTGTTTTGGAGGTGGATTCTTTACCTCTGAGCCACTGGGGAAGCCCAAAATCACACCACTAAATGGTAGTATACGAATACTTAAATGCTAACCCACACTAAGTACAACCAACCACAAGAAGCACACTTAACCACAAGATGAAATGTGACCATTTTCTGAGCTTGGTGAAATCAAGCTCATCCACAAGGGTCATTACAGACAGAACACTCTAGATTGGACTCATCCCGCTTGGAACAACACAGTGCCTTTCAAAGGCCTGATGCTTGTAACACATGGAAGGCTGAGAAGAGCAGAAGGGGCCCAGGGCCAGTGACCCCGGTGGTGATGTACGTACCAGCAGGAGGTGAAGAAGGATTCAAGTTCTACGTGAAACACACAGGGACTGCGGCAGACCTGACGTCTGCTTTAGGGGCTCAGGCTGCCCAGTAGCGGAGGCGAGAGATTGGCGGTCAGGGAGGTTTGAGTCCACGCCACCCACGCCTGCCTGTGGAGGACTCACACCCCCGGTTCTGATTTCCTCATCTGCAAAACCGCAGAAAGGGTTAAATGCGGCATGGACATAAAGCGCTGCACAGTGGTGGGCACTTCGGAAAAGCTCAAGAAAATGGAAACTAGAATTCCTTCTGATACCACTCAACGCAGAATGTTGACAGCTTGATATCAAGTCTGATATCAAGTCAGATATCAAGTCTGATAGCTTGATGACTTAAAATCCATGATGGCCAACTGATAACCATACAGAAACTTAGGGCAGGGTTTACCAAATGTTCCATTTGTTTTAAAAAAGTAACACATATTCAGGAACATATATTGTACACATTGGGCCTCACATGTCGGGAGAAAATCTGTCTTACGAATCACAACAGGAGTGTGCATACACATACCAGTTTTTAAAAACTGTAAACCACATTCTATTAAAGCACAGTTGTTTCCCAGCTAATGAGGTTACAATAATTAAAGGGATTTCCTACAATATGTCTAAATTATTATTGGTTACAATTTTTACATTAAATTAAACTGATAGAGTTCCTGTAACACTTGTCTAATAGAAAAGGTTGATTTCTACTTACAATATAAATACAATGTCTGTTTGGCATGAAGAAAATGTTTGACAAATGAAGAATTACTTAGTTTTCTTTTCCCTGATATCTTGTTACCAACTCTTAATTTTTAGCATGCCAGATTAGAAAAGGGGAAAAATAAGGCTCAGAAGGAGAAACAGCACTGTAAAAATATGTCGAACATTTCCCTTTGATGAAAAATGAGACTCTTATTTTAGTGAATATGTTATTGCCTCAATGCTGGGGGAAAAGCAACCATCATTAGAAAAACGAATTGCTCAGCTGTTTACAAGCAAAAAGCTCTGGGGGAATTTCTCAGGACCCCAAAGGCAAAGCATTACAGGGTTATGCAAACATATGTTGCAGGTGTTTTAGGGGAGACAGGTGGGCAAACCTCAGTCCTGGAAGAGGAGTTAGTTTAATACGCTGGAGCTGAAACGAGGTAACCTAAACGCATCCAAGTGCACGGGCCGCCATGGCACCAGTGAACTGGCGCTGCAGAGCAAAAACTCTCCCTAAAATAATTATCTGGTTAGTGCCAAGCAAACACGATTTTTCCCTTCTTGTAGTTTTATAGAAAACAAACACTGCCAATTACTTTTTCTTTTCTTTTTTCCAACTAAAGGTATTTTAAACCTGGAACAAAGAACAGCCTGAAATAGTGATAATTACCCAAAAAAGATAAGGATGAAGTATTGTTGCCTTTATTTAAACAAATATTCCTAAGGAGACAGTTTGTTGTAATATCCCCTCTTTGGTTCACTAGGCAACATTAGATTTATCATAATTCTCCTAAAGCCTAAGATATTTCTATATTAAAATGCTAATTTTGTCTTTTCTTTTGCCTGTAATTAAAGCTGGGGAGATTTGTGATCTGATATTCACTGACTGCTAGAGGGTCCACAAAGGTCTCAGCATTTCTGCTTCTTATTGCCACATACGGCCCTCTTCATTAAAATCAGAGTAACACACAGGATCAAAAAGGCAGATGCTACAATCCTAAATGCTCACAAAATTCCCTTAAAATATATAATAAGTGGTCTTATGTAGATCCTGCTATCAAATCTAGACTTGTATTTTATTTCTTTCATCATTTATCCAAGAGTTGATTTTCTTTTCATATTACTTGCTACTGAGACAATACTGATTTTACTGCATGTATTTATGTATAATAGTATATGAACCATCAACCATCACCTGCCTTATCTAAATCATTTTTCCTTTTTTTTTTTTTTAAAAGCCCATACCATGCATTAAACGCCAAATGCTCATAAGTTCACAAAACACTGGATTCCCAAAAGTAAGATCTAGTTCGATTTTTTTTATAATATTAAAAAATCTAAAACGTGGATACAACACATACATCAAGTTAACATAGATCTTATTATTATTATTTTTTTTTAAAGAAAACACACCTTTTCAACAGTGTTGTAAATCAGAATTTCATCTCAGGACCAGGATTAAAATGACCCCTGGCTTATATACTAACAGTTCCTATGTCTTTTGATAAGAAATATACATTACAGAGATTAGGTATTAAGAATCTTAGCGCAATTGACAGAGAAATTTAGGTACTTTCAATCTATGCATCGACAGATTAAAACAAAAAAAAAGTTAAAAGACCTTAAAAAAAAAAAAGGAAGCAAAAAGCGATAATTGGTGAAGACACAGACAAAAGCTCTGAAGCCGCGCCAGCCTTGGGTGATGCACTGGATGAGCCCAGTTCCCCAAAGTCACAGCCACGCGCACAGCGCGGCAAGTCCAGACCTCAGACACAGAGACCTCAGACGCGGAGGGGCGTGGCGACCTCCTGAGAGCTACGCTCCACGGGAGCCTCCGACAGTAAACAGACACCAAGGGAAATAACGTCTTTTCCTTCTTCCAATGTATTTACAGTGTGAATTTAGCATGGAGGACACGGCCAGATTAACATGCCCCCAATATAAACACGTAAGTACCTGTGGAAGGAGGTTCATGTTGGCCCATTCCCTTTGGAACTGCCACTGGGCCTCGAAACCCTCCTTTCGGGCAGTTGGTGAGCTCATTCCGAACTCTTCACCTCTCTCCTTCGCTGTCAGCAGAGTAGGGCAGGGGCCTGACTTCACTGGTTCAGACACATGGAACCCCATTTATCTTTTTCAGAGAGTGAAGGTTCCCAACTTTCACTCATATAAAGAAGAAAAAGCAAAGAAGAAATCTCAAAAAAATAACCCTAAATATTCCAATTTGGGAAAGAGACTTTAAGAAACTAAAATCTCGGATATAAAAATTACCCTCGCAAGTTTTTTATTTTTAGAAGTGCTAAAGTAAGTTTAAACAAATTATCATCATAACAGAAGCAGTTTACAAATGGTTTTAGGGGTTCTGAATCCTCAAGAATAAGTCTATGTGGCCCCATAGGACTGAGAACTCTGATTTGAGACATTTGACCTCACCTTCCTTCCCTTTCTTGCCCTGCTATCTTCATTGCCAAGGAAACAAAAGCTGAGCTCCTGCACTCTGAGGCCTGGCAAAAGAAAGCCTTGCACAGCACACTTCTCATGCAATCCTGGGAGTCACTTCAATGAAAAAGCATCCTGCAACTAAAAATCTCATTATATAAATACACTCTTACTTCGGTCATTTACTTACACTCTTTTTTTTCCTGACACTTTCTAGGATAACAATGAAGTATATACACTGAATTTTGAAATGTCCAAGTAAAGAACTCAGAAACCAAACGTAACTGACAAATTAGAGTTTTATTTTCCTGAGTGAGGCCAATCTCTACTTGAGAAAGTATGTCAAATTAAACCCAGAAACAACAAGAAAAGTCCCTATAGATGGACTCTTCTTGCCTTCTTGATTGTTTTATTCTAGATTTCACTGTCACAATAAAAACACTGACATCAGGTGTTAACTTCTCTAAAGAGAGGAAAATGGCATTAAAAACAGCCCCTGTGTAATCAGCGCCTGTTGACACACGCAGCATTAAGAACGCCGCCCCCGGGAAGCCGTCCGCGCAAGCAGTGTCTATGCTGTGTTGCTGCTGGTCAGTCGCCAAGCCGTGTCTGGCTCTCTGACCCCATGGACCGCAGCACAGGCTTCCCTGTCCTTCACCATCTCCTGGAGTTCTCCTAAGTTCACATCCACTGAACTAGAGATGCCATCCAACCACCTCATCCTCTGTCTCCCTCTTCCCCTTCTGCCTTCAGTCTTTCCCAACATCAGGGTCTTTTCCAGTGAGCAGGCTGTTTGCTTCAGCCTATCCATGCTAGGGGCTCTTGATCCCTTTGCACCATGGACTACTCTGCTGTCTGGTGAAGACTTTGGTCCCCTTTTCAGAATAATGTTTTGAATACATAGGATTATGAAGGAAAAACAATTATCCTGAAATACAGTAATTGAAATATTGAACAAATCTGTAACACTGCATATGTGTACGCTGTCATGTTTGACTCTTAGTGACCCCATGGTGTAGCCCACCAGGCTCCTCTGTCCACGGAATTTTCCAGGCAAGAATACTGGAGGGGGTTGACATTTCCTACTTCAGGGGATCTTCCCAACCCAGGGATCGAACCTGTGCCTCCGGCACCTACTACACCTATAGATGGATTCTTTACCACTAGCACCATCTGGGAAGCCCCTATGATATTGTAAAATGTGCTTTTAAATTAATTATTAAATAAGATATACATCTGATTTGATCATGTCTATAATTTAAAAGCAGTGATGAATACAAATGGTATTTTTACCAATATTTTAAAAAAGGAATTGTTTGCAGAAATCAACAAAGATGATCTTAAAATTCATATGGAAATGCAAGTGACTCAGATTAGCTGATTTCAAAACATACTACAAAGTTACAATAATCAGGATAGTATGGCACTAGCATTAAGGGCAGGCCTATTGATCAATGGAATACAAGTGAGAGTCCAGAAATAAACCCTCACATTTATGGTTAATCAATTTTTGACAAAGAGGCAAGACAATTCAATGGAGCAAAGAAAAAGATTTTCCAACAAACACAATTAATGCCCAAATGGAAAATGAATTTGAACCCCTATCTCACACCACAGAAAATCAACTTAGAGTGGATCACAGACCTAAATGGAAGAGTCAAAACTATCAAACTTTTAGAATGAAACACAGGAGTAAATATTTGTGATCTTGGGTTAGGAAATGATTTCTTAGAAATGACAACAAAAGTATAAGTGATAAAAGAAAATATTGATAAGTTCAGTTCAGTTCAGTCACTCAGTCGTGTCCAACTCTTTGTGACCCCATGGACTGCAGCACGCCAGGCCTCCCTGTCCATCACCAACTCCTGGAGTTTACTCAAACTCATGTCCATAGACTCGGTGATGCCATCCAACCATCTCATCCTCTGTTGTCCCCTTATCCTCCTGCCCTCAATCTTTCCCAGTATCCGGGTCTTTTCCAATGACTCAGCTCTTCGCATCAGGTGGCCAAAGTATTGGAGTTTCAGCTTCAGCATCAGTCCTTCCAATAAACACCCAGGACTGATCTCCTTTAGGATGGACTGGTTGGATCTCCTTGCAGTCCAAGGGACTCTCAAGAGTCTTCTCCAACACCACAGTTCAAAAGCATCAATTCTTTGGCGCTCAGCTTTCTTTATAGTCCAACTCTCACATCCATACATGACCACTGGAAAAACCATAGCCTTGACAAGACGGACGTTTGTTGGCAAAGTGATGTCTCTGCTTTTCAATATGCTATCTAGGTTGGTCATAACTTTCCTTCCAAGGAGTAAGTGTCTTTTAATTTCATGGCTGCAATCACCATCTGCAGTGATTTTGGAGCCCAGAAAAATAAAGTCAGTCACTGTTTCCACAGTTACCCCATCTATTTGCCATAAGTTAGGCTTCATCAAACTTAAAAATGTTTGTGCTTCAAAGGATACCATTAAGAAAGGGAAAAGACGATTTACAGATGACAGAAAATACTTGCAAATCATATGTCAGATGAGAATCTTGTATCTAGAATATATAAACAACTCTCACAACTCTAATAAAATGATAACCCGAATAAAGATGGACAAAGGATCCAAAGAGCCATTTCTCAAAAAAGCACATGAAAAGATGCTCAACATAATTAGTTGTCAAGGAAATGCAAACAAAAACCACAATAAGATACCATTTCATACCCCTGCAAATGGCTTTAATAAAAAAAGACAGGCCTAACAAGTGCTTGCAAGTATGCTGAGAAATTTGAACCCTCCTTCATACATTGTTGGTGGGAATGTAAAATGGTGTAGCCACTTTGCACAACAGCTTTTGACAATTCCTCAAAACGTTGGATGCAGACTAAGTAACCATATGACCCAGCAATTCTACTTCAGGAGAAATAAAAAATATTAAAAAAAAAAAACAAAAAAACCCTTGCATGGGAAATGTGCATAGCAGCATTATTTATAATAGCTACAGAGTGGAAACAATACAAATGTCTACCAAGTGACTAACGGATAAACAAAATGTGGTATATGCATAATGGAATATTAACTGGCAATAAAAAATGAAGTATTGCTACATGCTACAACATGGATAGACCTCAAAAACTATGCTAAATTAAGGAAGCCAGTCACCAGCCCCACCTCCTCGCCAAATATTGTATGATTCCATTTGCACAAAATATCTAGAATAGGCAAGTCCATAGGGACGGGAATCAGATGAGTGGTTGCCTAGGGTGGGGTGGAAAGAGTTTTTGAGTGGGGGGAGAAAACTAGGGTGTGACCGATCAGGAGTACAAGGGTTCTTTGGGATATTATGAACATGTTCTAAAATTAAGACTATTGTGATGGCTACAGAATTCTGTAACTACACTAAAAATCATTGACCTGTATGCTTTAAATTAGTGGATTTTTATTGTATGTAAACTACATCTTAATCAAGCTGTTAAAAACAAAAAATATGATATGCACTGGTAAATGAATACACAAATACAGACACACACACATTTTTTCCTGAAAGGAGAAATGGATGGATGCATACGAAGGGGGACTGGGTAGAGACTTTTATTTTCTTCTGGAGTATACAGTTGATTTGCAGGCTGCCCTGACTGCTCAGCCAGTAAAGAATCTACCTGCAATACAGGAGACTCAGGTTTGACTCCTGGGCCGGGAAGATCCCCTGCAGAAGGGAATGGCCCACTCCAGTATTCCTGCCTGGAGAATTCCATGGACAGAGGAGGCTATCAGATAGAGTCCACGGGGTCACAGAGAGCGGGACACGGCTAAGCAACCAGCACACATGGTTGGTTCACTACATTCTCTTAGTTTTAGGTGGACAGTGAAGTGAATCATTTACACGCATCTATGTGCACAAACATACATGCATATATGCATACGTATTCTCTTTCAGATTCTTTTCCACTGTAGGTTATCATGAGACAGTGAATATAGTCCACTATCTTTGTTGTTTATCCATGTTACATGTAATAGCGTGTATCTGTTAATCTCAAACTCTGAATTTATCCCTCTGCCCTCCCAAAGACTTCTGTTTTTGTTGTTGTTTAGTCGCTCACTCGTGTCTGACTCTCTGCGACCCTGTGGACTGCAGCACGACAGGCTTCCTTGTCCTTCACAGAGTCCTGGAGTTTGCTCAAACACATGTCCATTGAGTGGGTGATGCCATTCAACCTTGTCATCCTCTGTCATCCCCTTCTCCTCCTGCCTTCTATCTTTTCAAGCATCAGGGTCTTTTCCAATGAGTTGGCTCTTCGCATCAGGTGGCCAAAGTACTGGAGCTTCAGCATCAGTGCTTCCATCAGTCCTTCCAATGAATATTCAGGTTGATTTCCTTTAGGATTGACTGGTTTGATCTCCCTGAAGTCCAAGGGACTCTCTTCAGCACCACACAAGGCATCAATTCTTCGGTGCACTGTTTTCTTTATGGTCCAACTCTCACATCTGTGCTAAGTCACTTCAGTTGTGTCCAACTCTTTGCAACCCCATGGACTGCAGCCTGCCAGGCTTCTCTGTCCATGGGATTCTCCAGGCAAGAATACTGGAATGAGTTGCCATGCCCTTCTCCAGGGGATATTCCCAACCCAGGGATCTAACCTGTGACTCTTAGGTCTCCTGCACTGGCAGGTAGGATCTTTATCACTAGTGCCACCTGGGAACCCCAACTCTCACATCAGTACATGACTACTGGAAAAAACATAGCTTTGACTACACGAAACTTCATCAGCGAAGTAATATCTCTGCTTTTTAATACACTGTCTAGGTTTGTCATAGCTTTTCTTCCAAGGAGCAAATGTCTTTTAATTTCATGGCTGCAGTCACCATCTGCAGTGGTTTTGGAGCCCAAGAAAATAAAATCTCTGTTTCCATTGTTTCCCCATCTGTTTGCCATGAAGTGGTGGGACCAGGTACCATGATCTTAGTTTTCTGAATGTTGAGTTTTAAACCAACTTTTTCACTCTCCTCTTTCACTTTCATCAAGAAGCTCTTTAGATCCTCTTCACGTTCTGCCATTAGGGTGGTGTCATCTGCATATCTGAGGTTATTGATTTTTCTCCCAGCAATCTTGATTCCAGCTTGTGCTTCATCCAGTCTGGCATTTTGCATAATGTACTCTGCAGAGATGTTAAATAAGTATGGTGGCAATAGACAGCCTTGTTGTATTCCTTTTCCAATTTGGAACCAGTCTGCTGTTTCATGTCTGGTTCTAACTTTTGCTTCTTGACCTGCATACAGATTTCTCAGGAGGCAGGTCTAATATTCCCATTTCTTTAGAAATTTTCCACAGTTTGTAGTGACCCACACAGTCAAAGGCTTCAGCATAGTCAATGGTGCAGAAATTTTTGTGGGATTCTCTTCCTTTTTTCTGTGATCCAATGGATGTTGGCTGGTTCCTCTGCCTTTTCTAAATTCAGCTTGATTTTTTTTTTTTTTTTTAGTTTTTATTTATTTATTTATTTTTAAAAATTTTTTTATTTTTTATTAGTTGGAGGCTAATTACTTCACAACATTTCAGTGGGTTTTGTCATACATTGATATGAATCAGCCATAGAGTTACACGTATTCCCCATCCCGATCCCCCTTCCCACCTCCCTCTCCACCCGATTCCTCTGGGTCTTCCCAGTGCACCAGGCCCGAGCACTTGTCTCATGCATCCCACCTGGGCTGGTGATCTGTTTCACCATAGATAATATACATGCTGTTCTTTCGAAACATCCCACCCTCACCTTCTCCCACAGAGTTCAAAAGTCTGTTCTGTACTTCTGTGTCTCTTTTTCTGTTTTGCATATAGGGTTATCGTTACCATCTTTCTAAATTCCATATATATGTGTTAGTATGGTGTAATGTTCTTTATCTCTCTGGCTTACTTCACTCTGTATAATGGGCTCCAGTTTCATCCATCTCATCAGGACTGGTTCAAATGAATTCTTTTTAACAGCTGAGTAATATTCCATGGTGTATATGTACCACAGCTTCCTTATCCATTCGTCTGCTGATGGGCATCTAGGTTGCTTCCATGTCCTGGCTATTATAAACAGTGCTGCGATGAACATCGGGGTGCACGCGTCTCTTTCAGATCTGGTTTCCTCAGTGTGTATGCCCAGAAGTGGGATTGCTGGGTCATATGGCAGTTCTATTTCCGGTTTTTTAAGAAATCTCCACACTGTTTTCCATAGTGGCTGTACTAGTTTGCATTCCCACCAACAGTGTAAGAGGGTTCTCTTTTCTCCACACCCTCTCCAGCATTTATTGCTTGTAGACTTTTGGATAGCAGCTATCCTGACTGGCATGTAATGGTACCTCATTGTGGTTTTGATTTGCATTTCTCTAATAATGAGTGACGTTGAGCATCTTTTCATGTGTTTGTTAGCCATCTGTATGTTTTCTTTGGAGAAATGTCTGTTTAGTTCTTTGGCCCATTTTTTGATTGGGTCATTTATTTTCCTGGAATTGAGCTGCAGGAGCTGCTTGTATATTTTTGAGATTAATCCTTTGTCTGTTTCTTCATTTGCTATTATTTTCTCCCAATCTGAGGGTTGCCTTTTCACCTTACTTATAGTTTCCTTTGTAGTGCAAAAGCTTTTAAGTTTCATTAGGTCCCATTTGTTTAGTTTTGCTTTTATTTCCAATATTCTGGGAGGTAGGTCATAGAGGATCTTGCTGTGATTTATGTCGGAGAGTGTTTTGCCTATGTTCTCCTCTAGGAGTTTTATAGTTTCTGGTCTTACATTTAGATCTTTAATCCATTTTGAGTTTATTTTTGTGTATGGTGTTAGAAAGTGTTCTAGTTTCATTCTTTTACAAGTGGTTGACCAGTTTTCCCAGCACCACTTGTTAAAGAGGTTGTCTTTTTTCCATTGTATATCCTTGCCTCCTTTGTCAAAGATAAGGTGTCCATAGGTTCGTGGATTTATCTCAGGGCTTTCTATTCTGTTCCATTGATCTATATTTCTGTCTTTGTGCCAGTACCATACTGTCTTGATGACTGTGGCTTTGTAGTAGAGTCTGAAGTCAGGCAGGTTGATTCCTCCAGTTCCATTCTTCTTTCTCAAGATTACTTTGGCTATTTGAGGTTTTTTTTATTTCCATACAAATTGTGAAATTATTTGTTCTAGTTCTGTGAAAAATACTGTTGGTAGCTTGATAGGGATTGCATTGAATCTATAGATTGCTTTGGGTAGAATAGCCATTTTGACAACATTGATTCTTCCAATCCATGAACACGGTATGTTTCTCCATCTGTTTGTGTCCTCTTTGATTTCTTTCATCAGTGTTTTACAGTTTTCTATGTATAGGTCTTTTGTTTCTTTAGGTAAAAAAAAAATAAAATAAAATAAATTCAGCTTGAACATCTGAGAGTTCTCGGTTCACATACTGTTGAAGCCTGACTTGAAGGATTTTGAGCATTACCTTGCTAGCATGTGAATCTGTACTTCATACTTTTTTACACTGCTGTCACTTTCATATCATGCATCATATTACTCCACTCCCATCTGACCATCAATGGGAGTTATCTCCACCGTGAGTTTACTGGTAGGGATCACTTCTGATTTCTTATTATTACTACTTTGCACTAAACCAAAAATACAGCCTAATTCTTTAGTTATACTTTATATAAAGAAAATAAAAATATTTTATATCCTCCTCAGCTTAGATTTTGTACTCTAAAATCATTACATCACCTACATCCTAGATTAAACAGGCATGAAGGACAGCTCCTGATCCTGGCTGAACTTGCTACTCTTAGCAAAAGTCTGTCAGACAGCACTATGCTTTGTTTAGCCTACCTCTATGACCTCACACAGGACTCACTCCTTTCACAGAGGCCTTTGAGGATCTGGAAGGTGAGATGGCATAAGGCTGATATTTGAAGGTCATCCATAAGCTTTAAGTGGCACCAACTGTAAGATTTCACTACAAACACACAGACACACATGCACAAAAGGTAATCTTACAGATCTGTCAGTAATTCTTTGTGATTTTGTGATCTCTGAAATACACTCTCAATTTCAATTATCTTGTCCAATTCTTTCAATACTCATCCCTCCACAAAACTCCTAAGTCTCAATTTCTGGCATTAATATTTCAAACCACTTCTCAGAATCCCAGGCTTCCCTGATAGCTCAGTTGGTAAGGAATCCACCTGCAAGGCAGGAGACCCTGGTTCGATTCCTGGGTCAGGAAGATCTTCTGGAGAAGAGAATGGTTACCCACTCCAGTATTCTTGGGCTTCCCTGGTGGCTCAGCTGGTAAAGAGTCCACCTCCAATGCGGGACACCTGGGTTCGATCCCTGGGTTGGGAAGGCCCCCTGGAGAAGGGAAAGATTACCCACTCCAGTACTCTGGCCCGGAGAATTCCATGGACTGTATAGTCATGGGGTCGCAAAGAGTCGGGACACGACTAAGCAACGTTCACTCTCACTATCAGAACCCTAGACCTAGGACATAAAACGTCTGGGCTGAGCGAGTTCTATCATTCTGCCTCCCAGGACTCCTGTGGCAAGCCCCCACAGCTCCACGACCAGGACCCTCACTGTGGTTCAGAACTGTCTTGATTTTTGCCTTGACTGTATCAAGTCTCTAATCTTGGGCCTGCTGATACACTTAATACCACCTCAATCACCTTAGAAAAATATAGGTCTGAGGTTTTGTTTTTTTTTACTTCTCTCCCTTAGTTCTGAATCAAGTCTCAATTGCCAAAGTTCTAATTTCTCAGCAAGACATTCAAGGACCACCATGATCTCCATGATCCAGCCCTAAAATATGTCTCACATCAGCTGAAAGTGAAAGTCGATCAGTCGTGTCCGACTCTTTGAGACCCCATGGACTGACTACACAGTCCCTGGAATTCTCCAGGCCAGAATACTGGAGTGGGTAGCCTTTCCCTTCTCCAGGGGATCTCCCCACCCAGGGATCAAACTCAGGTCTCTCACGTTGTAGGCGGATTCTTTACCAGCTGAGCCACCAGAGAAGCCCAAGAATATCACCTACCAGGTACTTAATGTTTCACTTGCCATCATCTCTGAACATTCCCCAAATCTCCAGACTTGAGGGAAACTGTTTCCTTGGGTTAGGGTATCTCTGCATTATTCTCTGCTTCCCAGAACCCTTCTCATTCTTTGTCAAATATACCTCCTATGTGAAGCCTTTCGTAAATTCTGTTGTAAATTTCCGTGTCACCCTGCTGCCTCAATTCCAACAGCCTGCTAATTTTAAGTTAGTTCTGCATTTACTTCATCTTGCCCTGTAGGACGGCCACCTGTGTACATATCTGCCTTCTACATGGAGTGGAAGGTCCCTGAGGGCTGGTCATGACCAGGTCTCCCTTCGTATCCCCTCTGTCTGGTACACGGTATGTACTTGGTGACCGTCTATGAACTAGATAAACTGGAGAGCTCATCAGAGCCTGGCTTTTACAGAAAGAGCTGCAGAGAAGGAGGCTGAAGAGCCACCTGACCCGCACGCACGCACAACTGACGGCTCAGGGAGAAGCCCACCTCGGTCCTTCCTGCAGGGCGAGGCCAACGGTGCTGCCATCACAGCCCTGTGAGAAAGGCACTCTGCAAGGGCTACCTGGCGACTGAGGGTGATCTCACGCTGCTGGGAGTTCCAGCGGATGAACAAAGTGCCGACTCGCTAAGTCCACTGTCCTGATCTATATCATGGTTACAGTTCAGGTCATCTTTCTTTCCAGGAAAATGGAAAGAAGCCCAGTGAGCAGCCGCAGCGGGCAGCCGTTCTCGCAGGGGAGGCCAAGCTCAGTAAGCAGGGTGCACAGGGGTTGCCTATGACAACGTGACTACCTGTTTGATGACTTATTTCACAAAGGAGCAGCGGGTTGAGTGGCTGTGGATGGCGCCCAGCTTTATAAAGAAAGCACAGGCAATATAATTAAGTTTTCCTAATTGAGCTCAACTCCTTGTAGGCAGTAGATTGTCTGCTTTGTTTGGTTTTTGTGGTTTTGATGCTGTTTGCCTGAACCTTCATAGGAGTTTCATTAGGAAGCTGAGAATCTGGGTGCCATTTCATAACCAAGAAGTGTGACTTCGGATGGATGAGAAGGAAGGTTGTGAAGGTGCCCACAGGAAAAGGGCAGAAACAGCAATACCAGGAGAAGGAAGACCACACAGCTGGGGTGAAGACAGTGTGCAAAGAAAACCATTCTTCTGGCTCCACCCAGCCAGCCACCCACCAATCCACAGATACTCCTATGCAGATACCTCCTATGTCTCAGGGGCTGTGCTGGGTACCGGGAGGACAATGGGAACACAGCAGTCTCGATTCCACCCTGAAGGGGCAAGAGGATGAGACGATGAAACAATTACACATGTCAGTTTAAGACTGTGTCCCTGCCGAGTGCTTAGAAAAGGAAGCACAGGGTGCTAGGCAAGTGCATAACGGGGGATTTTACTTCATCAGGGAGGACTTCCCAGAGGAAGTGACAACTGAACAGCAAACAGGAGGAGGAGGAGGGGTTGTCAACCTGAATGTGTTGTCGGGGGTGGGGGGTGGTTCCAGACAGAAGCAGCGCAGCAGTAAGAAATGGTTTTGTCATTCTTCGAGTTCTCATCAGCCATAAAATGTGACTTCTTTTTCTAGATGGTGCTGTTTAATGACCAATGATGTTTAGAACCTTCAAAGTTTAACTATGTATTGTTGTTCAGTCACAAAGTTGTGTCCAACTCTGCGACTCCATAGGCTGCAGACATCAGGCTTCCCTGTCCTTGACTATCTCCTAGAGTTTGCTCAAACTCATGCTATCTATCTATACACCTATGTGACAAGCAACTGGTAGTTTTCTTTTTAAAGGTTATTTACTTATTTATAGCCACACCACACAGCTTACGGATCTCAGTTCCCTGACCAGCCATCGAACCTGGGGCCCTGGCAGTGGGAGCACCAAGTCCTAAGCACTGGACTGCCAGGGAGTCACAAAAATTAAAAAAAAAAAAAAAATCAACACATAACAATACATTAAATTATTTAGGAAGTTTACTATGTAAATGGAAACCGAAAACTAAGAGGTTTAGGAACAATCTTGCTCATTTATAAAGCATCAATCAGACACTAGGTTTAGGGGGAGAAAACCCGCAGCTTAGACCCTCAAACAGAGTCCCGCCCGTTCCGCCCTGCTTCTTCCTCTTGAGAAAGCGCACAGACCACCAGCCGTCACTCACTGATGCCAGACCGCCCATGCGGTCCATAACCACCACCTCACACTCACAGAGCCGTCCCAACAAGCTCAGCACTGCTTTACAGGTAAAAAGACCGGTTAGAATGATTCGCATTTTGGCCAAAGTCATGAAGATAGTAACGGTACAGTCAGGAACTAAATCTATTTCCATCTTCAAACCTCTTCTGCCTACATATATCTGTGGCTGCCGTCATTCACATAAGAGTCCATCAAAGTATGCTAATTAACCCTTAGTTTTCTTTTTGGGTTAAATAATCACAGTCCCAGGTATAAAGAGGTAACCATGCTTTAAGTGTTACCTATGTTTCTTTTAAATAATCAGTTTATACTTTCAAATAATATTTCACAATTTTTCATATCTCAAAATTAGGAATGAAAAATTGGGCATATTACTTTATTCAAGATCTGGTTGAGAAATGACACATTATCTATGCATCTGAAAACAATTTAGCCTTGGCTATCAGCAATACTAGTTGCTATTTTCACCCCTAGATTCCACACTATTGTTTTTAAATTTGCAATCATTTACAATCTTTTTGCTTCTCTTTCGTTTTTCTTAATGTCACTGTTTCAGTTTTTATTTCCCCTTCAATACTCACCCTAAACATCTCAGTTTCAACAAGGTTGTTTATTTTTATTTCAGTTGATCTCTCTACAACATCTGTCACTAACCATTTCTAGTTCTTGGGATTATCAACACGTAGGCAATTATATTGCCTAATAATCCTATCTTCTAAACTGGTATACATCTACAATGGAACACTACTCAGCCACGAAAAAAAAAAAAAAGAAAAGAAATCTTGGGACTACATAGATGGTCCCTGAGGACATTATGCAAAGTAAAATAAGTTAAAGGGAAAAAGAGCAGTCCTATACGATCTCACTTATCCCTGGAGTGTAACTAAAAAAACCAAGATAAATGAACAAACAAACCAAACACGGATGCAGAGAACAGGGTAGCGGTTACAGAGGAGAAGGGTGGGGGCGGTGAAGTGAGCAAAGGGTTACCGTGGAGACAGGGCCACAGAGACCGAGGTCTCAGCAGTGACTGAAGTCGCTACAGTTTATACAGAGGCAGAGGTCTAATGTGGTGCACGTGAGACACGTCAGAGACCAATGCTACATCAGTTAAAGACTGCTTTTAAAACCCTACATGTAACCCTGCTTTCTCATGCTTGTCCACGTTCCAAGTCTTCCCCACCTGCCGTCCTCTGTCCTGATCGTTACATCCTGTGATTCCCTTCCAGTTCTCCTCTGACCCCCAGCACGCTATTCCTCAATCACTCACATTCCCTCAACTACAGTTCATACCTGTCTTCCAAGATACCTAAATCTGTATCTTGGTCCAGATCGCTCCTTTGAGTCCTAGACACGTTCCCAGTTGCCTTCCGGAGTCTCTTCCTGGAGATCCACAACCTGCTCAAAACCAACTCATTATCAAACCCTCTTACACCTAAATATTCTCACAAACTTGCTCATCTACATATTTTTCCACAAACTCAATCAGTAGGTAGATATCTTGGAAACACAACTAACGGTTCACTATCCAAAGCTCTGGATCCACTCACCAAGCCTCTGCCGATACTTTCCTCAAGTGCTCCTTGAAGTTACTCTCTAGATTTTCTGTTTTCAAGAAGCTCATAAATATATCTCATTTTTTTAAAAAAGGAAGAAATGAAAAATACAGATGTATTATCTATGTTCTATTGCTTTCCTATATAAAAAAAGAGTGGTTGGTAGAAAAGGACTGTAATTTTAAATACACACACACACTCACAAATATTAAACCCTACAGTGAAACCCTTTAGGGCATCAAACTGTTTTACCTCTTTGATAATGAAATCACTTCTCCCTTGTTTAACTGGAAGTCAATTGCTTTTGAATAAGTCCTAAATATATTCTGAAATTTTAGGTTTTGCTCAGTGCTATTTCAAATATTGTTTCCTATGTATTAATCACTTAGTCTCTAGAACTCAAATGGAAGGAAGTTCAAGTAAGAGAGTGTAAATAAGATGTTACCAATTAAGTAAATTAAGTAGTTGGATCTCAAGTTAATAGCTGACACTCTTGTCAGTGGGTCCTCTTTAGTGGAATGTGTAATAGATACATTAAGTTAGAAGAAGCTTTATGAGAAAATCTGACAGGGTTTCTTCAGATACTGGCTAGAAAAATAAGGGTAAAGGGTTTACCTCTTTCCTGAGTTCATGAAAAACAACTCTAACTGTTCCTGTCATTTTTCTGCTTTCTTCAAATTTTCTTACTTTGGTGCTATTCCCACAAAGACAGCCCAAACCAAGTAGGCATCACGCAACGTTTACTTTGAGTGCAATAATCTGAAGCACTATTTCCGCTGTTGTAGTGAGAAAGGGAGTGATGAATCAGTACTTCTATCACAAGAGGAACTTCAAGAAAAGGTCGTGCATGCTGCTGAATTGCTTCAGTCGTGTCCAACTCTTTGCAACCCTATGGACTTTAGCCCACCACGCTCCTCTGTCCATTGGATTCTCCAGGTAAGAACACTGGAGTGGGTTGCCATGCCCTCCTCCAAGGGGATCTTTCCAACCCAGGGATGGAACCTGTATCTGTTACATCTAACGTGCATTGGCAGGCAGGTTCCTTACCACTAGCACCACCTGGGAAGCCCCCAAAAAGGCCAGAAAGAATCAAATCACTAACAACCCAACCTAAGACTCGACGATGATCAGTTCTAGGGCTTACCATCCTGTGCAACATCCTCAATTCATCTCTCTTCATTACATTTTAAAGAAACACTACAGAAGAGAAACTTGGGGGGCTATCAAGACAGCTAAGAATGCCAATGTCTGGAAAAAAACTCTTGAAACCAAGTCCCCTGAGACAGTTCCTCTGCCGATTTTATGATTAACCTCTCTATCCAAAACTGTGCTCCCTTTCCTTTCCCAAACCTGTTCTCCGGACTGGGAAGCAGCCAAGAAGAGGTGGAACTGAAACCATATACAACGGTATCTTAATCCCAAGGGATCCGTGTCCCCGACCTTTGAAGTAAAAGGCCTTTAGTCTCCCAGGCATGCCTTGAGTCTCAAAAGGCTGACGCAAAGAGTTAGTGACTGGGAATGAATGTGAAGACGCAGAAACAAAGAACAGCCCTGAGGGTGGGAAACTGGTCACAACAGCAGAGTTCCCTGAAAGACGCAGACGCAGGCCTGACACACGTCCCTACGTGGCTTTTACAGGAGGCAGAGCTCCTCCAGATGAAGACCATACGTACTGACCATACGCACACAGACTCCAGGCTGGCTGAAACCGGAAGGCTGATGCTGTTTGACCCTCGCCTTAAGCCAGTCAGTGTTAGAGTGGGGCACAAGAGGATCCCACGCGCTGCCGCCCCCAGCCTCACCCTCCTTTACAATCTCTTCCCCGAAAGCCTTCAAGGCGTCTTCTGAGCATGGGCTGCCCGCTCCCCGCGCTCCGCACCCTGCAGTGAGTGCTGGGTTTTCCTTCACCACAGCCTGCGGTCGATAGCTCGGCTGGGCTGAGCGGCAAGCATTCGGTTCAGTGATCAATTAGTCTTCTCATCTGTCAGGAGGCCAATGTGCTGGATAACCCTGGAAGCTCAAAGCCGAAAAGAGCAGAGCTGGCAGACACCCCAAGACCTGGGTGATCCTGCAACACCCTCACCCCGACCTAAAGCAGACGGTCACCTGTGCGGAAGTTACAAACCTACTGTGCTAAAGCACAGGAACACGGGGCTTCGTTTATGCGGGTAACGGACTGAAACACACTGCAGCTTAGCCAACACGCTCTAGCATGACCACCGAGGCGGCGCACACGGCACGCTCAAAAAGAAAAATCCAGAAGAAGAGCTGTCCCGGAGACATCTTCTTTCTGCTCCTTAATTCTCACTCGTCAACGTCCGTGTGTGCATCCCACCGCTGCCTTCTGCGTCTCACCCCGTGGCTCTCGCCCGTGAGCGGGCGCTCCTGACGGCTCTACTCTCATTTCCTATGTCATCGTCCCCTGCCTGGGCGGCGGCCACTGCTGATGTATGGTTGATGATAAAAAACAAAGGTCAACCTCAGTACAGAACAGTAATTATTATTATTTTTATATACTTTCCCCATCCATCTCTCTGGGTTTAATACTTTCTGAACCTAGAGGCTGGATCTGGCAAACCAATTAACAACAGACCAACTTTCCAACTCCGTATTTAGACCATGAACAAACGAAGACTCACGCAAACCAGTTCCCCTCAGGAAGAAAGGGAAGTGGGGAGTGTGGGAATGGGGAGAGTCTGTCCCAGAAACCTGCCAGGCGGGCGAGGCGGCGGAGGGGCCGCGGCATTGGGCTCAGCCACGCCGCGGGGCTGAGAGTGACCTGGGGCATTTCATCCCACCCTCACCTGACCTCAGGAGCAGACGCGGGTGCAATTACATGATCCCGAGTCCCAACAACCTCCAAAGAAATCACACGATACACAGCATTCCTGTAACTGAATGGAATTCCTTCTTCACCAGCAGTTATCATCTAGAGAAAGTGCCTGATGAATCCAAGCTATGAGAAAAAGCAAAAGTACCAGGATGGAGCAGGTCCCCTTGTCAGTGGAAGTCAATGGTGCAGAATTCAGCAAAGCGTCAGGTTAACTAGAGGGACGCAGGAGTGCGCCTTCGTTCACAAGACAAGGGGGAGGCCTGCGTCCTCTTAAGCGGCCCTGCTCAGGGAAGGTGGGGGAGCCCAGACCTGTGTGCCCAGAGTCAGTCCTGCTCCCTCGATGGCCAGGCATCGGGATCAACTGGATGCACTTTCTCAACAACTGGAGCCACTTGTCTAGAGCAGGGGTCTCTCAACTTTGATTATGCCTTTGCTACCTAAAATCAGGGGGCTTGACATGTAACACTGTCTATTTATTTACAAATCATATGCATAGACCACTTGCACTAATCTGTTATGTACATTAGAAAATATATGCACAAGTTTTTAAATGAGATTAAATACACTACATTTAAAGTAATTTTATAATACTATCTTTATTATATTTTTTTGCTCTTCCTAAAATAATCTATGTTTAATGGTAGGAATGTGATTGACTAAGCTTCTTTACTTGGTTAAATGCTTTGCAACAGCCAGTTTTTGACACTCAGGAAGAGATACAGGTCTGAATGAAGGAAGGCCATTGTTGGCTGCCCTTGCTAAAGCATGGTATTTATTTTGGTACTCATCAATGACGCCAAGGTTTTTGTTAAAATTTGGCTAATAAAACTTATGTCTTCTTCAATGTTAATCAGCTGGTATTAGTCAGGGTAGTCCAGAGGAAAAGAACCAACAGGACAGCACAGATACAGCAGAGAAGACTTTACTATTGGTTCATGTGGTTGTGGTGGTGAGATATGCTGAAAGAGACCGCTGGGGAACTTCAGAAGCAGGACCACCAGTGCTGTAAGGCAGTCCACGCTCCAAGGTCTGAGAAGGGGGCAAGTCAGCAGGGAGAGGGGCACGGGGGAGGCTGGGGAGGGGGCGATGGTGGGTCAGACGCCGGAGGCCACGAGCCGGGCGCCCAGGTGTGCGGGCAGGAGACGCGCATCCGGCTCAAGGACGCCCTTCCTCGGCGTCTGCTTCTCCTGCAGCCCTCAAGGGCCTGGACGCGCCTGTGCGGGAGAATCTTCCTGACCTGGTCTAGCGATCCGGGGCTCAGCACTTTCAGGAACAGCCTCACAGACACGGAAGGGGTGTCTGGCCAGCTATCTCTGCATCCCTCAGCCCAGTCCACGCCTAGCATTAGTCATCACCCAGCTCTCCTTATTTAACCCTACTTCTGGCTGTGCTGGTCTCCGCTGCCGCATGGGCTTTCCCGCTGGCTGAGGCGCCTGGGGCTGCTCCCCCGTTGCTGGCGCGCAGGCTCCTCACTGGAGTGGCTCCTCCTCCTGCAGCGCACGGCCCCAGCAGCGCAGCTCCTGGTTCCGGGGCGCAGGCTTGGCACCTGCGGCTTATGAGCTCGGCTGCTCCATGGCACGTGGGATCTTCCCGGATCGAGGACCGAACCCGCGTCTCCTATAACCGAACCCCTGTCTCCTATACTGGCAGGCGGATTCCTTGCCACGGAGCCACCAGGGAAGCCCCATTCTGCGCTTCTTAAAACTTACTTGGAAGATGTCACATTTCTCTATTTAAAAAAAAAAACAGGGTTCAAACCTGACTTTATCTCTTCATTTAGAAGATTTGAAAGCAAGTTAGAAAACGCTGCTTCCATAATCTTTTAGTGTAGAGAGATGTAAATAAGTGATTTGTTTAAATTGCTTCTGGCCAGAACATCACAAATAGATGAAACTTCCAAATATCCAGTTTCAAAATGTCCTTCCAATAGCACGAGTTTCTTTGAAAAAGCTCTTATTTTCACTCATTATTAAAATGTCATCATTTCCTTGAAGAGACAAATTGTTTATTTACTCAAAAATATTTGAATGGTACCTTAATACTGACAGTTACCTGTCATCACATTAGAGGAAGGAATTTTGAAGTCTGTTTTTCAAACAGAAGTTATGTTGGGCAACTGTTATTAGCAGAAGAGATGGGGCAAACCCACAAGAGATGCTCATGGCCCCTGACATCTTTTCAACACTGGAATAAATATGGAATTAAGAAACTACCACCTGCACGACCCCGTAACTGGGCACGTGGGGCAGTGAAGGGCAGGCAGGGGTCACTCTGTGCCCCTGTGGGGAGGGCCTCCCCCAGCAGACCCAACAGGTGATGGGAGGCCAGTGACAGCAGGGCTGCCTGAAGGCACCAACGCCAGCCTGCATGTCACAGGCGAAGCTCGCCCTCCATTTCTTTTGCAGGAGGGTGCAGATACCAGAAGCTCCAGTCCTCTCCCTGTGCCCCTCTGACCCTGCTGCGCAGGCCCCTTGCGCACACGCACTACACTGCTGAAAGCACTGGTCTCAGCCAGCGTTAGGCTCCCAGGTTGGGCCGTAGCTTTTCCCTCACCTCAGCTTCATTTCCTCAAGTGTCATCTGAGACCAGGCGGTGGCAGCACAGTCACAGACACCGACTTCCGGCCCCTGCGGCAGCCTGCTCCCTTTGCGGCTGTGTGGTGTCTGCTTGCGCACCAGGCTCCGGCTGGTGCCTGTCTGGCACGCCTGTTAAGATCCACCGTTACCTGCGGACTCTCTGCCCTGTCTCCCTGACTCACTGCATCCCCAGTACCGGGCCCGGGAGGCAGTCAACGCCTGCTAAATGTCACTGTGATGGAGACCATAGTTTCCCCTCAGTCACCCTTCTTCCCTCCTTTTCCCTGTATTATTGTCAGTATTTTGGTAAGAATATAAAACAGACTAAAAGCACTGCCTTCATGGAGGGGATGTATTGTCAGAGGAAGACAGGAAAATCTTTACAGCAGAACATAACAAATAAATGAATTGTTTACTATGACAGAAGTTGATGACTGCCATGGGATTGGGGTGCGGGGCCGTGAGGAGTGGGGACAGGGTGGTCTGCGGGTGACGGGCCCAGGGCTCACCGAGGGGACATGTGTCTCAGTGAGGACTCACAGGAGGGCAGGGAACCAGGCAAGTGGGTATTATTTCTTTCACTGGCCACACCGCCTGTTCATCCTTCCTTACGTGTTTCAACCAAGATGTCTGGGGAATTTCTAAAATTTTGGATATTACTGGTACACAGTGGGAGCTCGGGAATTTTGGCTGAATTTATAAAAATAGCATTTTGGAGAAAGAAACAATGTGGAGAAATGAACTATAAGGTTCCTCTTCAAATCAAGGAAAAAGGACCAAGGAAATTAAGGAGCATTCCAAATCACATGAAGACACTGAGAAAAAGTCACTAAGGACATGTGAGAGCCTTATTCACACAGCAAACGCTGGTCAGACCCCCCCCTGCACCGCCCCCCAGGCCCGGCCGGGGCGAGTCTGGCACGGGTCGGCTTGGGGGTGCCGCTTCAGGGTCACGCGGGCAGCTCTGAACAAACTTGCTGTACAGAAACCAACTCATTTTCCAGTATGGAGCCACGGAGTGCTTGAACTGGGAAAAATAAACTGAAAAGTTCCCCATGATAAAATATTCTGTGGTTTTGTTTTGGATTTGTGTTCAAATTATTTAAATGCAACAGTTAATCGATTATGATTATGCAGTTAACTACTTGAATGTATTGACTTCTATAAAATCAATACATTTAATGCTATTAAATTAGCTATAAGATGTCTGTGTGCTCAGCTGTGTCCAACTCTGTGACTTTTTGGACTAGAACCCGCCAGGCTCCTCTGTCCATGAGAAATTTCAGGCAAGAATACTGGAGTAGGCTTCCATTTCCTCCTCCAGGAGATTTTCACAACCCAGGGATCAAACCCATGCTTCCTGCATTGCAGGAGGATTTTTTTTTTACTGGTGAGGCATTAGGGGAAGCCCAATAAGATGTTTACTGTTAATATATTTAAGGAGTAAATGGCATATTTACTGTGGTCATAACTGTTTAGATTAAAAAGAATTATGCTTTTTTCTAGTGTCAGTTTTAATTTCTATTGTGTCCTTTTGTTATAATTTGTGATTTATGACTTTCAATTTCTTTAAACTGTAACATTAGGATGACAAAGAACTCAAAGTGGCGCCTCTTCTTTCTGAACAAGGCACAATATACAAGAAGAAAAATGAGTGATTAGCTAGGCTCTCTGCACTTAGAACTGGAAATGACCTTTGGAGATTACAGGCTAGTGACGGTCTTAGCAGTCCACCTAGATTCTGACCTCAGGCTGCACAACGTCCAGTGCTCCCTCTGACTCTGTGAGAGCAGGTCAGTGGTGAGGCGGGGTGGCCACTGCCCCTTGCCCGTGGGGCAGGGCCCAGACAGCTCCCTGCGATGTGCTGTAACACGTTCACACTGGACATCTGTGGCCTCAGTGCCTTTCTAAGCTGACATGCATAGGATTAATAGCTTTGAAAGCTTAAGTAATCTACTTGGAATAAATATTTCGCTGCAAAAGCCAAGATTTCCCCCTAACTTGTAAAACAGCAAACATAAAGCAGAGAACTGGTTTATAGATTTTGTTTTGTGTATAGCTAATGAGAACAGAATTAACCATGGATTTTAGTCTCTTCTTTACTTATTTGAGAAAAAATAAATCACCATGATAATTGGTTATCTTTCAGTAAAGAAACTCTTTCCTCTAAAACATTCAGAGCACTCTTCACCACAGTTTCACAGCTCTCTTTGGCCACCCACAATAAAAAAAAAAAAAAAATCACTGAACTTTTCAAGAGTGACTTTAAAGATATAAACAAACATGTTGCTTATTTTGAGCAAATGTTACCACAAACCACTATTTTAGCCAATAAATTTTGCAAAAAATCACTGAAAAAAGTACTTTCAACATCAACTTTTTACTTAAACACAAAACATTTACTTATGTTAATAGCACAGAAGCTGAAATAGTAAATAAATTAATGCCTAATAAACTACTATCAAATAGGATATCCTACATGTGATGTATTTAAAAAAATTAGTGCCTGAAGATGTCATAAAAAAAGAAAACTACAGACCAATTCCACTGATGAACATAGATGTAAAAATCCTCAACAAAATACTAGCAATTCAATTAACAATATATTAAAAGGATCGTGGCACCATGATTAAGTGGGATTTATCTCAGGAATGCAAGGATTTTTCAATATCTACAAATTAATTAGTATGATAACCACATTAGCAAACTGAAGAATAAAAACCATATGATTATCTTAATAGATACAGAAAAAGTTTTTGATAAAATCTCAACATTTATAATAAAGTCTTTAAGATGTGGGCACAGTGGGAACCTGCGTCAACATAATCAAAGTCATGTATGACAAACTCACGGGTAACATCACACTCAATGGTGAGTGGCTGAAAGCATTTCCTATAAGATCAGGAACCAGGCAAGGATGTCCAGTTTTGCCACTTTTATTTAACATAATTTTGGAAGCTGCAAAATTCTCTGACTGCTGCTTGCCACAGCAATAAGAGAAAAAAAGAAAAAGAAAAAAAAAAGGAACCTAAATGGGAAAAGAAGTAAAACTGTCACGGTTTGCAGATGACATAATACTGTACAAAGAAAATCCTACACACTACCAGAAAACTACTAGAGCTCATCAATGAATCTGGTTAAGCTCCAGGACACAAAATTATGTTGCATTTCTCTACACTAACAAGGAATGACCAAAAACAGAGATTTATGAAACAATCCCACTTACCATCACATCAAAAAGAATAAAATACTAAGGAATAAACTTCCTTAAGGAGGTAGAAGACTTGTACTCTGAAAACTCTAAGACACTGATGAAAGAAATCAAACATGACAGAAACAGATGGAAAGATATACCAATTCTTGGATTGTAAGAATCCATCTTTTCAAAATGACTGAACTACCCAACACAATCTATAGATTCAATGCAATCCCAACCAATTACCAATGGCATTTGTCACAGAACTATAACCAAAATTTTTAAAATTTGTTATGGAAACAAAAAACCTCAAGCACTCAAAGCAATCTTGAAAAAGAAAATTGAGCTGGAGGAATCAGGTTCCTTAAATCCCGACCACACTACAAAGCTGCAATAAGTAAAACGGCGGGGCACTGGCACAAAACCAAATATTTATCAGTGGAATAGGACAGGAAGTCCAGAGATAAACCCACATACCTACGCCAATTAATCTATGACAAAGGAGGCGAGAACAGACAATAGAGAAAAGACAGTCTCTTCAATAAAGTACTTGGAAAACTAGACTACGTATAAAAATAAATGAAATTAGGACATTCTCAATGCACAAAAATGAACTCAAAATGGATTAAAGACCTAAATGTAAAACTGGATACTATAAAACTCCTAGAGGAGAACATAGGTAGAACACTCTTTGATCTAAGTTGCAGCAGCATCTTTTTGGACCCATCTCCTAGAGTAATGGAAAGAACAAAAATAAACAAATGGGACCTGATTAAACTTAAAAGCTTTTGCACAGCAGAGGGAACCATAAACAAAATAAATGAAAATCTACAGAATGAAAGAAAATATTTGCAAACAATGCAACCCATAAGGAATTAATCTCCAAAATATACAAACAGCTCATAGAGCTCAACATCAAAAGACTAAACAACTCGATCAATAAATGGGCAGATCTAAATAGACACGTCTCCAAAGAAGACATCCAGATAGCCAAAAGTCACACAAAAAAAGATGCTCAACACTGCTAAGTGTCAGAGAAATGGGTATCAAAACTACAAGGAGGTATCACCTCACATTGGTCAGAATAGCCATCATCAAAAAGCCTACAAATAATAAACTCTGGAGAGAGTATTGGAAAAAGGAACCCTTCCACACTATTGGCGGGAATGTAAATTGGTATGGCCACTATAGAGAACAGTAGGAAGGTTCCTAAAAAACTAAAAATAGAGCTACCATATGATTCAGCAATCCCACTCCTGGGCATACATTCAGAGAGAGCTGTAATTTCAAAAGAAAAATGTACTCCAATGTTTATAGCAGTACTTTTTATAAGAATCAAGACAATGGAAACAACCTAAATGTGCTCAAAGATGAATAGATAAAGAAGTTGTGGAACATATATACAATGGAATAATATTCAGCCATAAAAAGACTGAAATATGCCACTTGTAGCACCATGGATGGACCCAGAGATTAGCATACTACATGAAGTAAGATGCAGAAAGACAAACATGATATTGCTTACATGTGGAATCTAAAAACTTATACAAATGAACTTATTTACAAAGCAGAGACTCACAGACAGAGAAAACAAACCTATGGTTACCAAAGGGGAAAGGGAAGAGGAGTTGCTCAGTTCAGTCCAGTCGCTCAGTTGTGTCCGACTCTCTGAGACCCCATGGACTGCAGCACGCCAGGCCTCCCTGTCCATCACCAACTCCCAGAGCTTGCTCAAACTCATGTCCATCGAGTCCATGATGCCATCCAACCACCTCATCCTCTGTCGCCCACTTCTCCTCCTGTCTTCAATCTTTCCCAGTGTCAGGGTCTTTTCAAGTAAGTCAGTTCTTCACATCAGGTGGCCAAAGTATTGGAGTTTCAGCTTCAGCATCAGTCCTTCCAGTGAACACCCAGGACTGAGTTCCTTTAGGATGGACTGGTTGGATCTCCTTGCAGTCCAAGAGACTCTCAAGAGTCTTCTCCAACACCACAGTTCAAAAGCATCAATTCTTCAGTGCTCAGCTTTCTTTACGGTTCAACTCTCACATCCATACATGACTACTGGAAAAACCATAGCTTAGTCTAGACGAACCTTTGTAGGCAAATTAATGGCTCTGCTTTTTAACATGCTGTCTAGGTTTGTCATAGCTTTTCTTCCAAGGAGCAAGCATCTTTTAATTTCATGGTTGCAGTCACCATCTGCAGTGATTTTGGAGCCCAAAAAAATAAAGTCAGCCACTGTTTCCACTGTTTCCCCATCTATTTGCCATGAAGTGATGGGACCAGATGCCATGATCTTCGTTTTTTGAATGTTGAGGTTTAAGCCAACTTTTTCACTCTCCTCTTTCACGTTCATCAAGAGGCTCTTTAGTTCTTCTTCACTTTCTGCCATAAGTGTGGTGTCATCTGCATATCTGAGGTTGATATTTCTCCTGGCAATCTTGATTCCTGCTTATGCTTCATCCAGCCCATTATTTTGCATGATGTACTCTGCATAGAAGTTAAATAAGCAGGGTGACAATATACAGCCTTGATGTACTACTCCTTTCCCAATTTGGAACCAGTCCGTTGTTCCATGTCTGGTTCTAACTGTTGCTTCTTGACCTGCATACAGATTTTTCAGGAGGCAGGTAAGGTGGTCTGGTATTCCCATCTCTTTAAGAATTTTCTACAGTTTGTTGCAATACACACAGCCAAAGGTTTTTGTATAGTCAATGAAGCAGAAGTAGATGTTTTTCTGAAATTCTCTTGCCTTTTCTATGATCCCATGGATGTTGGCAATTTGATTTCTGGTTCCTCTGCCTTTTCTTAATCCAGCTTGAACATCTATCTGGAAGTTCTCAGTTCACATACTGTTGAAGCCTAGCTTGGAGAAGTTTGAGTATTACTTTGCTAGAATGTGAGATGAGTGCAGTTGTGCAGAGGGATAAATTAGGAGGTTGGGATTAACATATTCTCAGTACTAAATATAAAATACATAACATAGCAGAGAGAACTATACTCAATATTTTATAATCACCTATAAAGGAAAAGAATCTTAAAAGGAATATATATGACACACATATATAAATATACAACCAAATCACTGGGCCATACACCTGACACTAACATGATATTGCAAATCAATAATACTTTAATAAAAAGAAATTGGTGTCTGCTAACATATATGTGCTGAGGGAAGGCCCCTGAGGGGTCCCTGAATGACTGTGGCTAGAGAACTGCCAGGCCCGGCCTGGCTACTTGCTTCGGCCCTTCTCAGGAACTCTGTTTACACTGTTTCCTTAAGACGGAATAATGTCCCAGGAAAACTGTTCAAAGCCCATATAGAAGATTTTCTGACTCTGAAAGACCGAATCAGCTGTTCTTTCTACAATATGCTCATTCATTTTACCTTCCAAATCAGTTGTTCACACCTGTAACAGACTGTGTCCCAATCACATGGACCAACTCTCATCCTCTATACACAGTAAATAGTTGTTGTTGTTGTTGTTTTTTTAAAGGAGGAAGGATCTGCTGAGTTTAATTGCATCTTACTAAAACATATCAAAAGTGTCCTTTAGGATTATGTGATCCAGCCTCTGTTCAAGAAAAGGGTGACCTGCCCCATAAAAACAGCAGGCTGTGATAGAGGCGAAACCTGAATTTTGAGATTCCTTCAGAGGGCTGACCCAGGATTAATGCTACTGGAGATCTGGTCCCTGCCCTTGTAGAGCTCTTGTTTGGTAGATGAGAAACCTGGGTCCAGTTCCCTTAACACTACTTGGTGAGCATGATGCTGATGGAAGTTGAAGCAAAGCTGACTGAGATTGGTGGTATACAGAAGGCAGTCAGGTGGTTTTTTAACAGTAATATATGTATGACCAAAAGAGTTCAGAGTCCAGGCTTCTTAAATAAGAATCTACTGGCCAGACTCTTGTGATAGTCTAGAGGTCTGAATAAATGAGTGTGTCTTCCTGGAGATCTGAATAAATGAATGTGTTTTACCCAGGGGTGGGGAGCTCTTTTAAGAAGAGTTTTTGGCACTTCTGGCTGAGAGCAAGAGTCATTTATGACAAGATGTCTTAACCATCAGGAAGAGCCGTCATGAACCCAGCATCTTTCTGGAGTTTCAAACTGCGACCTCATGCAGCCTCGCAGGCCCATCCCTGTCTCAGGCGGGGCCCCAGGCAGTTTCGCTGGCCTTCTGGTTCCACCAACAGTCCACGCTCCTTCCTGCCTCGGAGTCTGTGTTTGCTGTCCCTTGCATGGAGGCTCCTCTCCCTACTCTTTGGCTGGCTCGTTCCTTCTCCTCCAACAGTTCTCACCTCAAATGGTGCCTCCTGAGAGAGAGCCGTTAGACCAACCCACGGAGGTCTTCATCTAGATCAGATTCTCCCCCTCTTCTCATTTTAAGGATGACATCCTATTCGCACCTTGTATAACACATGACAAACGAGTACTTCCTGTTTCCTTGTTTGTTATGGTGAGGGCCATTTTTCTTTCATTTCTTCCACCTTCAATGTCACCGGAAGCTAAACAGTGCCAGTGCACGGTAACACGCAGTAAAGATCTGCTGAATAACAAACTCAAAATGCTTTTCTAAAACGATCCAAAATTATTTAAGGCCCGAGAAAACCCTTAGTAAGATTTGAGGAAAACATAATTCTACTTTATGAAATGTCTGAACATAATAAATAACAAATTTCAAATACTGGTTCAATAAAGATATTTTGATCACTCTTTTATAGATTTTTGAAAACCACTATTTACTCAGAAGTAAAACTTGAGGTTTTTAAGGCTAGTCTATGTCAAAAAGTCTGTATTTCTGACTGAATGTGAAAACATAATTGAGGAATCACCAATACCTAAATATTAACTACAATAAACATTCAACTGGTTAAAATTTAGTGAAAAAAAGAACAATATATAGTCGATACAAAGGAAAAAAAAACACCTGCTTTTGGTCACTAACAGAGAAAACACACAGAAATATGATTCTTCAAGAAAGGCAGATTTTAGGGAACCGCTTCAGCTCTTAGAAGGGAAAAAGGATGACAAAAACAGAAGTAACACATTCTTTCTATAACAAAATCACACAAAAAGTATCCTAGGAAATCTGAACAGAACCTCCAACAAGAACATCAGGAAAAGGAGATAAATGGACAATGTGCATTCTCAAAGAGTCAGTGTGTGTGTCCTTCACCACTCAGAGAAGAAGCCATTATAATGGCCTTACCAGAATGAAGCATTTTCTATCATCATCACCAGACTTTAATCCATTTATCATTTCAATTCTGATATATGACATTTTAGTAAAGTCACTTGACATTAAAAAAAAAGTTGCATGTACACTGAGGGTTTTGGAATTAAAAAAATAAAAATCTATTACCGGCATAAAATCTGAGTATTTGGATTTTATAATTTAAAAAAGCAAAGTCTTAACATAACTCCAAACACTAGCCAAATCAGAACTGGCCAAGCACAAGAACACTGTACACTATATTTTATAGGATGTTTTTGTGTACAAGAATGACTATAGAATTAAGTTATCTTATTTCTAGCAGTTTTCTCCCATAAAGAGTAACAATCACTGCTAAAAGAGATGCTTGCGAACTTACCAGAAATAATTTTTTGACAATATTCTAGTCTTCAAACGGTGGCTGTCAAATTCTTACTGAAGAATATACAGTGTTAATCAATGTGCTGTATTTCATTTGTAATAAGTCTTTGTGATAAGGTTAGCACTCAACATACAACACAAGTAAGAGAGGACCGAAAAATGAAAATTACTTTGCTTATGTTTCCGTATTAGAATTTTATTTGCTGAAGGGTAAAAGCAGATTTGCAAAATTCACAGTTAACTTAAAACAATAGTTTTAAACCTTTTATTCCGAGCCCTTACTGCCTTCAGGAAGGAAAGAACATCTGGTTATTTAAGGAACACAATATGTTCACATTCTCTATGACTTTTGTTTCTAATTGGGTTTTTAATTTTTTTTTGGAATTTGAACAACTAGTTAGAACAATGTTTTTTAATCCCTTCATATTTTTCAGACTGCCCTCCCTCCATCCCTCCACTTCATTTAGTGGATTGTTTTTGAAAATCTGCTCAGTGATTCTAATATAACAAAAGACAGGGAAACAAGCATGGAGACTGTGGTCTGAAGAGCTACGTATAGAAACCATATTGGAAGGTGAGCAGAGGAGAGAATGGTACAGATCTCTGATATCCAGTCTCTTCATACGTTTAAAAACACTTCAAGTAGTTCCTGGGTCACTTACAAACACGTCAGTTTCACTTACTACAAATGCAAACAATACCTACTACTATAAATAAAAGAATGTATAGGAGAAGTATCAGTAACTAAGGTTCTACCATTTTTAAAACTAACACAAGCTACATCTCTCAGGCGGGAAGGAGGCTGAAGACCTGGGTTCTGCCCCCGACCTGCTCTGATGAGCTGTGTGGCCTTGCGTGCACCTCTCAGCTCCACTCTGACCGTCAGCTTGCTCGCCCACAGGAGGAGGAGGTGTGTCAGGCTCTCCTGGTTCTTTGCAGTTCTGGAGTTCTCACAGTCCAAGTGAAGTATGCTAACTGGATTCTTTGTTGTGTCTGCTTTGTTCCATGCTATTTGAGGGTAGTAACAGGTTTTCAAATAGTTCTGTCTGATAGCAAACTAAGGAACTAGATTTCCTTTAAGTTCAAATTCTAGGGTCTCTTCACCATCTTGATAAAAATGGCAGCTGACGAATAATCCACTGACCATGGTTTCTGTGGAATGTGGATTCGGCAAAGTGAGGTGAAAACAGGTGAGGTGAAAACAGGTGAGGTGAGTGAGATCCACCCAGATTAGAGTCAGTATTCAATTTACTATTGTTTTCTTAAGAGCAACCACTGCAGGACACAAGGCTAAAGCTATCAAATGAGAGGATCATGAGGAGAGATAGCTGATAAAAGAGGCAAGCAAATCGCTAACCTGTGACTGAGTGATTAAGCAAATCGCTAAACTAAGGTGCTGAGGGGACTCAGAGGGAAAACACCTGCTCGTCTGAGCCTGGAACGGCTTCCTGGAGAAGGGAGAGCAGACGCTGGGACTCTCGGGAGCGGGTGAGCAGAGCAGGGCCTGGAACCTTTCTAGGTGGTCTGGACGCGTGCAGGCAGCTTGGCCTGGGGAAAGCCACATGGCCTTGATCCTGTGCACTGAAAAAGGAAGAGGAGAGATAGCCCACTCTGCCCGTCTTGGAGCCTGGAGTGACGACCAAACCAAGCAAGGCAGAGGGCTTGGAGACGGGGAGTGTGAGCCTGTGACCCGTTTACAGGCCTATCACCTGAGTCTGCTCCGCTGAGAAGCAGTTTCCCAGCAAAGCCTACATCTGATGGCAAACGAGTAACAGCCCAGTGCCTCGAGCTCTCCCACAGTCTATCCTCAGCTGAGCAGGCTCCACTGGGGCTGAGGGCTGGCGGGGGGCGAAGCGCTGCTCTGCAGGCTGACGATGAACTAGGGAGGCCCAGCACCTCGTTCACTTCCATCTTACTGTGTCTGTCAGCAGCTCTAAGCACAGGTGCCTGGTGAAGCTGGGACATGGGAAAGCAAACTCCCAGACTTCAAACCTCCGCTTTCTACTAGTTTACAGAGATCTGCCTGTGTGCATGCACTTACTCTGATTTAAGTGTTTCACTGTTGCCAGTACACAGGAAACACTTAAAGCACTCTGATGGCTGGATCTTCAGAGGATGGGGTGGGGTACTAGCAACACCTTTTCCTTCCTCTCTTTATTCCCTCCCAGTGTCCACTGGCCTCCTCTATGAGTTCATAATTGACATGAACTACATATCCACTTGGGGAGTTTTAGAATATACATGTAAACTTTTTTCCCCCCCACTTGTGTGTTTGATCTTACTGTATCATTAGAAGTCAGTTCTTTATGGTCAAAGGTTGCTCTGCTTGGGTGGATTATCAGAGGCAAAGTAATTCAACACAAGAGACGACCAAGACTCAGGAAGTGTGGATTTCACCAGATGACAGGATATTTGGTGGGAGAGTCAAGACTTGAACCAGTGTCCGGATTTCTAGCTCAGGCTCCTGGCTAGACCCAGGACCCCTCACTGCGACAGACCTTCAGTCGGCACTACTGCGAGTAATGTTAGTTACATTTGACATTTACTAACAAAGTCAGTGGGTCAGCATTACAAACACTTAACTAAACTCCCGCCTCGCTGAGATGGCCATCTGAAACCCCCTTAAAATGCTGCAGCTGTCTTTATTTTCCCTTACAGATGTCACCATGCCATGACCTTGTTCTCAAAAGCTTTTTAAATGTGACTCCTGCCTTCTGCCCAGGTTCTCAAGTCTCAGAAATACCAGTTTAAGGTCCTAACTTTTGGACACTTACCTTAATTGTTTTTACTTGGTAAGACCCTGAAGGTAAAAGTGAGGAATATTGTTTTTTAGATACCTTTTATGCTATTTTTTTTTCTCCTCTTAAACCTTAGAGAAGAATTTAATGCTTGTAGAAGTGGTTTCATTATTCTCTCTCTCTCCCTCTCTCTATATGTGTGTACACACACACACATACACACACACACACACACACACACACACACACCCTTCTTTTCTAAATGTGTATTTATTTATTTGCTCCGCGCCTTAGCTGTGGCATGCGGGGTCTAGTTCCCTGAGTAGGGATTGAACCCGAGCACCCTGCATTGGGAGTGCAGTCTTATACACTGGACCAAAGGGGAAATCCCTCTACCACCTTCTTGAGACCAAAAGCATTCTAAAATCACATATTCTGCTAATAACATTGATGAATTTAGTATCAGAATTCTGCAACTATAAGCACAAATGGTTTATAGGAAGGACAACCGTATTTAGCTAGGAAAAAACTTAACAAGATGGATGGTTTACATAACAGATTCATTTCTCCTTTCAATTAAACCAAACAAATCACACAAATGGATAATTCAAATGGCTATTTTAGTAATTTTTTCCCACTCTGTGTGACTCTAATAATTCCCAGTGCTGAGCAGATAGAATTTACCATAAGTCTGTAGATCAAAACTCAGATACCTCATTGACCAGCAACTTCATTCTTTACTCCTTTTATAGATATGCCACTAATCTTGGCTCTTTCATATTAAAATAATATACTTCTACAGTGTACATACACATAAAAAATATGGAACTTTATGTTTTTCATAGTCCGACTCCTAAACCTTACCAGAAAAAAGATAAGCTACCTTCTGTATCAGAGAAATGATGGATTATATTTCTGATACATAATGAAATTTTGTGCAGGAGAAATGATACAAAAATTGTGCATTTCTAAGAAAATGGATATAGGCACAAGGAAAAACAATAATTTAAAATCAAGCAAAAAATAAATATAAGATATGCTCAAAGGTTGACGTCAACAACTGAGGCAAGGACAGAAATCTCTCAGAATCAGAATCACGTTGGACTTGGAGGTCCACGTCAATCAGACAGGACGCTGGCAGTGGACCCGCAGACAGACAGACTCAGAGACGGTTCCACCACGGCCAGCACGACTGCAGGGGGCCCTGCCAGTGAGCCAAGGGTGGGGTTTCTCTCTCAGGCTCCATCCAATATTTTTGTTTGGTTCTGAAGCATCAAGGATTCACAGATTTTTTTTTTTTAGATCACTTAATGTTCTTATTTTCAAGAAATATAACATTAGTTGTAAAAGAGCACACTTTTTCTCTGGAGTGTAAAGAAAATTTTGGTGACTTAAGTTCAAATAGAGAAGTCAGCATTAAATTCTCTTTCCTTTATTAGGTTACTCTTAACCCGCAAAATGAACACACATTCATAATATGAAATAATTTAGCATTCCATTACATTATAAATTCTTAGAAAACGGGTGTTTGTTTCAGAGCTCTAACGTCCTGGTGTTCACATGGTTCTCGAGGCTCTACCCGGGTCAGTTTTGGCCCCCGAGCGGGAAACTGACGGCCAGGAAGCACGGTTCCCAGCAGAAGCGGGTGCTCAGCCACGTCCTAAACTCACAGGGGAGCAGGCGGGCAGAGGCCCTTCCGAGCAACAACAGAGCGCTCCCGTCTCTCAGCCCATGGCCTCTGCGTTTGCCTGCTGAGTTGCTAGCCCATCAGGCATGGGAGTTTTGGCCTACGACTCTTTGGCAAATTCTTTCAGCAGGTGATTCATCTGCCATTAGGCAAATTTTACATTATGAATCCTTAGAGTCATGAGGACAGGCCAATTTTTCACCCCACTTAACACTGTGCACATCCCGCCTGGGAAGCTTACCTTTGGGTCACGAAGGAACAGAGCCTTAAGGATCAGTGAGTGAACATCCCCGATGAGCGGGTAATGCATTAGAAGGCCAAGACAGGTCTGGTAGTTACTGGAGATCACTAAACAAAAGGGAAAACGTCACTGAGAAGCCATCCAGTTTCGGGTATCTGTACCACTAAGAGAAACAAAATAACAACTTAGGTTCAAACAAAGTAAATCAGTAACTGAACTGAGTCTGATAAAGGGAAAGGGGAGAAGGGATCATTACCAAACAGCCCCTGAAGCTGCACACTGTGCCGTCCACACAATCCAGCAAACAGGCCACATCCTCAGGGCGGTGCTGGACGGAAGAGCCTGAGGTGTGTGTGCGTTTGCAACATAAACAAGGAGCATGCACATTTATTGCCATATATATGGCTGTATTTAAATGTCTCTACTTCACTGCTTGGAAATTAGAAGCAAGAATCTTATGAATGGGAAAGAACCAGTTTAAAATTCTCATGAAATATTATTTACCATGATTATTATACTTTGCAACTTACACATGTCCCATTTACTTTCTGTATATATAAATATTACACAGTTCAAAATTAAAGAGAATATAACTTCTTCAAATTATTTATTTTTCTAAGGGTAACAAGGAATTTAGCAAAGATATCTATGCAGCATTTTCTTGGAGGAAGTATCAAAATCTTCATGGAGAAGCCTGTGTTCCTTAGACCGACATTTAGGCTTTTTTCCCCCAATCAACCTCATTACGGCTGCAATTATTAAACAGTCTTTTCCGGCAGGTCTGTGTAAAAACTGCTCCATTTCTTGGCCATCCGTTTGCCCCCACTGTCACCGCTGCGCCCATAAGCGATGCTGGTTTTGGGAGCCAGGCTGACGGCCTCAACAGCAGGACTGTGAACAAACTTTACAGCTGCAACTTCCTGTGGTTGCAACTGAATCCTTTGTGTTAATCAGAATGGTTAATGGTTAGTTGAAAAATATTTCACAGGAAAACAACTGTGATTCACTAGGAACAATACAAGTCACAAAACGATGTTTTATGATCAGAAATACCCTTGGTTCCTAGACTTCCTTTCTTTCTTCTTCTGTTGGAAACATCATTCCTTGCGACAGCTTCCCACTCCCTCCCCCTTTCCATGAACATTATGGAGAAAGGAGACAGGACCGGGCAAGATGAATAATTATAATCTATGGAAGGAACCACTTTATCATCTTCATTTCCATTGCTGATCTGACAGTTGGTAATTTCATACATCTGCTTTCATTTGTAAAGTGCTCACTTATCCGACTCTTTCTGTATCAGTTCAGACTCTTCTTTCCTTAGTTGTTCATTTTATCATATTCATACTCAGTTACCTGTTGTCTTTTTTACTGCAGAATTCAAAAACCTAGAATATTTAGAATAGTGTAACATTCTCATGTACAGTTTCCTTTGTGATCAAACAGATACATACAACTTGGATAATCAATTCATTTTATAACTCATATAAAGTCATTTTCCCAAATGCTGTAATGATTATATATTAGTCACTGACCCTAGAATAATTCTTGTGTATTTTGTGAGACAGGCAGGGGAGTTTAGTGGAAATGGTTCTGGGCTCGGGATTCAAAGATGGGGCTCTCCTCCTGGGACTCCACTTGAAAACCTCCTGTAACACTGCCTGGAGAGTAAATGACATAATCTAAGGGACTGATTTATAGCAGCTGCTCACAACTTGTTGGGAGCAACCTGTCTGAGCTCAAGTTTAGTCATTTAGAAAACAACTTTCTGATTTGAAAGAAATTTACCTGCCTACCTCACTCATTCCAACAATCATTTGTTGAGTACCTTGTCCATGACTGGCCCTATGTTGGGAGGGGAAGCAGAGAGGAAGAAAACGCAGTCCTCACCCCGAAGAAAGTGGAAGCACAGAAGGGCTGATGTCTAACACAGGGAGTTGTTACTGTCATCACCGCTAAGACAAGAGTGACCTGCTGAGGCTTTTTTCACTAGGCTCTGTACCCAAAACCTTACCTGCGTGTTTAATTCCTACAACAGTCTAACTACAAGGGTACAATTATTATCCCTGTTTTACAGATGAGAAAACTGATCCTTGGAGACGTTAAATCACTTGTCTAGATCACATGGTGATTTGGTGCTGAACCAAGATTTGTATTCAGAAGTCCAGTGGCAGAGTCAGGGTTTTATTCTGAAAAGGCCATTGTTTTGAAAATCAAATGACAAAACAGATGCAAATAGTCATTGAAAACAGAAAAGTCAGCTAATATTAGTGCTCCTGTGTGCTGTGCTGGGCTCAGTCACGTCCGACTCTGTACTCTATGGTCTGTAGCCCACCAGGCCCCTCTCTCCTCAGGATTCTCCAGGCGGAAACACTGGAGTGGGTAGCCTTTCCCTTCTCTGGGGATCTTTCCAACCCAGGGACCGAACCCAGATCTCCCGCACTGCAGGCAGATTCTTTACCGTCTGAGCCACCAGGGAAGCCCAAGAATACTGGAGTGGGTAGTCTATCCCTTTTCCAGGGGATTGTCCCAACCCAGGTATCAAATTGGGGTCTCCCACGTTACAGGCGGATTCTTTACCAGCTGAGCTACCAGGGAAGCTCACAGTAAGTGTAAACAGCTTGGCAGATCAGCATAACCCACTCTGTAAAGCATTTTGACACAGGCACTTGTTTGCAGGAACCAGGGCAACAGTCCTATGTTATTACAACTTGAGAAAACTTTTGAAACTATGAGAAGTTATAAAATACATTTTACAAATACAAATACATTTTATAAAATAAGGATGCTAAATAATGTATTAACATTCTTTTTGTATAACAAATGAAGGCACTAAGGCTCCTCCTCCCATTTCTCCCATCCACCCATCCATCCATCCATCTACTGAATGTAACAAACACTTCCCTCAGTTCAGTTCAGTTGCTCAGTCGTGTCCAACTCTTTGTGACCCCATGAATCGCAGCACACCAGGCCTCCCTATCAATCACCAACTCCTGGAGTACACCCAAACCCATGTTCATTGAGTCAGTGATGCCATCCAACCACCTCACCCTCTGTCGTCCCCTTCTCCTCCTGCCCTCAATCTTTCCCAGCATCAGGGTTTTCAAATGAGTCAGCTCTTTGCATCAGGTGGCCAAAGTACTGGAGTTTCAGCTTCAACATCAGGCTCTCCAATGAACACCCAGGACTGATCTCCTTTAGGATGGACTGGTTGGATCTCCTTGCAGTCCAAGGGACTCTCAAGAGTCTTCTCCAGCACCACAGTTCAAAAGCATTAATTCTTTGGCGCTCAGCTTTCTTTATAGTCCAACTCTCACATCCATACATGACCACTGGAAAAACCATAGCCTTGACTAGACGGAGCTTTGTTAGCAAAGTAATGTTGACCACAGCCTTGTCTAACTCAATGAAACTAAGCCATGCCATGTGGCGCCACCCAAGATGGATGGGTCATGGTGGAGTGGTCTGACAGAACGTGGTCCACTGGAGAAGGGGATGGCAAATCATTTCAGTATTCTTGCCTCAAGAACCCCATGAACAGTATGAAAAGGCAAAAAGACAGGATACTGAAAGATGAACTCCGCAGGTCAGTAGGTGCCCAATATGCTACTGGAGATCGGTGGAGAAATAACTCCAGAAAGAAGGAAGAGATGGAGCCAGAGCAAAAACAACACCCAGCTGTGGATGGGACTGGTGATAAAAGCAAGATTCAATGCTATAAAGAGCAATATTGCATAGGAACCTGGAATGTTAGGTCCATGAATCAAGGCAAATTGGAAGTGGTCAAACAGGAGATGGCAAGAGTGAACATCGACATTCTAGGAATAACCGAACTAAGATGGACTGGAATGGGTGCATTTAACTCAGATGACCATTATATCTACTACTGTGGGCAAGAATCCCTTAAAGAAATAGAGTAGCCGTCATAGGCAATGAAAGAGTCAGAAATGCAGTACTTGGATGAAATCTCAAAAACGACAGAATGATCTGTTTGTTTCCAAGGCAAACCATTCAATATCACGGTAATCCAAGTCTATGCCCCAACCAGTAATGCTGAAGAAGCTGAAGTTGAACGGTTCTATGAAGACCTAGAACACCTTCTAGAACTAACACCCAAAAAAGATGTCCTTTTCATTATAGGGGACTGGAACACGAAAGTAGGAAGTCAAGAAACACCTGGAGTAACAGACAAATTTGGCCTTGGAGTACAGAATAAAGCAGGGCAAAGGCTAATAGAGTTGTGCCAAGAGAACGCACTGGTCATAGCAAACACTTCCCTCAGCAGTTACCAACTCCCCTGCTTTCAGATAATGACATCTCCAATGAAAGAGAAGAGTGAAAAAGTTGGCTTAAAGCTCAACATTCAGAAAACTAAGATCATGGCATCTAGTCCCATCACTTCATGGCAAATTGATGGGGAAACAATGGAAACAGTGTCAGACTTTATTTTTTTGGGCTCCAAAATCACTGCAGGTGGTGACTGCTGCCATGAAATTAAAAGATGCTTACTCCTTGGAAGGAAAGTTATGACCCACCTAGACAGCATATTGAAAAGCAGAGACATTACTTTGCCAACAAAGGTCCATTCAGTCAAGGCTATGGTTTTTCCAGTGGTCATGTATGGATGTGAGACTTGGACTGTGAAGAAAGCTGAGCGCTGAAGAATTGGTGCTTTTGAACTGTGGTGCTGGAGAAGACTCTTGAGAGTCCCTTGGACTGCAAGGAGATCCAACCAGTCCATCCTAAAGGAGATCAGTCCTGGGTGTTCACTGGAAGGACTGATGCTGAAGCTGAAACTCCAATACTTTGGCCACCTGATGCGAAGAGTTGACTCATTGGAAAAGACCCTGACGATGGGAAAGATTGAAGGCAGGAGGAGAAGGGGAAGATGCCATCCAACCCTCTCATCCATCACCAAGTCGATGGACATGAGTTTGAGTAAACTCCGGGAGTTGGTGATGGACAGGGAAGCCTGGTGGGCTACAGTCCGTGGGGTCGCAAAGATTTTTTGGACACAACTGAGCAACTGAACTGAACTGAGTCACTCAGTTGTGTCTGACTTTGTGATCCCATGGACTGTAGCCCACCAGGCTCCTCTGTCCATGGGGATTCTCCAGGCAAGAATACTGGAGTGGGTTGCCATGCCCTTCTCCAAGGGATCTTCCAGACCCAGGGATCGAACCCAGGTCTCCCGCACCACAGGCAGATTCTTTACCGTCTGAGCCACCGGGAAGCCCTAGCTGCTGGATAAGTGCTGGTCAGAAGAATGTACGTGAGGCCTCCCCATCCCTGTGGACACAGAATCAGCTAACCACCACATCTGAGGCAGATAGTCATCACACTCTAGGGAGTTTGTCGGCTGTGTTAGTCAACAAGTTGGAAAGTTTGGAGGCTTCTGTCCTCACAAACTCACTGTGATGGAAATGACAGAAGTTTCTAGAATGAAAGAGGCTGCAGTTCAGCAGCTTGTGAGCTAAATCCAGCTGCAGCATTGTTTAACTAGCAGTCTTTAAAAATTTTTTGATAGGTTCTTGATATTTAAAAATGAGAATGCTTGTCAGGAAAATTTGGATTTCATAAAAATCATAGGAGCTGGTAACCCTGGTCTAGCATTCCCGCGGGACAACGAGTGGCTGGAGCCGCAGGGGCACGCCCTCCGCAGGGGGCTTGGCCCTTCACTTTGCTAGGGCTCTCACTGCTCCCAGCGGTCAGAGGTCACTTGTGACTGACTGCATACAGCCATGTACACACACATTAACTTAATGCTCCCCGTCACACACATCTCCTCTTAACACTTAAAAAAAATACAAGCCCTAGATGTTCTGTCAATCTCTCTCTTTCCTCCCGAGGAGACTGCTCACGAGGTCCAGGGTCTGCTCCCTCCCATGAGGATGCCCTTCACCTCCTACCTGTGCTGTGTTCCTATTTCCCAGAGCACTGAGCCATGTCTTTCTTGCTTCACTCCCTCATTTTGCTGGAGCACATCCCTCCAAAAGCTCTATGCTCCCGAGATGAATGTTTTAAAACCTCTGTTTGAGAGATTTGGACTTTAGTTAACAGTCTGGTTAGGTAGAATTCTCTAGGTTGGGAATATTCTTCCCTCAGGATATTGGTAGCCTTGTTTTTAGCTTTTCTCGGTTTCCAGCTGGAAAACCTCAAACCATTTCAATTCCTAATCCCTCTGTGATCTGTCTTGTCTTCTCCTCCCCCACATCTTGTTCTGTAAATTGATGATGAATACCTTGGTTTGCATCTGTTTTCATATGTAACGGGCCCTTTCAATCTTGAAACTCATGTTCTTTTGAAACTAGAAATTTCTCTTTGTTCCTTTGATGACTTTCTCCATTCTACTCTTTATTTTGAGTTTGTTATTCCTTCCTTTTTTTCTTTTTTTTAAGAAATCACCTTAGCTAGATGTTGGATCTCCTGGCCTGGTCCTCTAATTTTCTTTATTTTTGCACTACTTCATGTGCTTCTGAGACACTTTTCCACTTTTATATTCCAGACACCTATTCTTATATGACATTTTAATTTTTAATTAATTTTTCCTTTGAATTATGTATTTCCTAGCTCTCTGAGAAGTGTTCTCTCCCCTGCAAAGGCTCTGTGGCCTCCAAACTGGTCTTTTCCTGGTTTCTTTTTTTTTTAAGATCTCTGCTTTCATTTTGACGCTCTCCTCAAATGAGTGGTGTTTGGGGCTCCCTGCTCCTCTGTAGGAGTGGGGCAGTATAAAAGTGTCTTGAAGCTGGCTGTGTGTGCATAGGAGTGGGTCTGCGAATGCTGAGGGCTGATCAAGGTCACTCTTGGGCCATCCCTGAGCCTTTTCTCTCATGCTAACTAGATTCCGTCAGAGAACGTTCTCCCAAACTCTTCCTAGAGGGAGACAAACTAGCTTCAATGTCCTGAGAGAGAAGGCCAGCAGTTCAAGGTCACTGAAATTCCACAGGGCCCTGGTTCAGACACCCTGCACCATGCCTTCCACAGAGGGCGCACCCTGAAGGCTGGAAATCTGGACGTCGGCTTCTTACACTTTCAACCAGTTCTCATTTTCAGTCTTAATTCTTTCCCTCCCCCTACCAATTTCCAGAAGTACCTAGCACTGCCAATTTCCACACTTTTAGAAATTTTACGGGTTATTTCCTGGCTTTCTCCATGATCAATTTGGTGTTTAGCTTTCCTGGACATGCTAAGTCAGTTATCACTCACCCATCTGTTTCCCTGCTTCCAAAACTGCCATAATTTTCTTCCTAATTCTCTTCATCCTATGGATTCATGATATTTCAATAGGGTCTCAGGAGCAAATAAGGCAAATGCAGGATCTTAATATAACATCTCATATCTGATATCCTTGTCATTTTAATGACACTTCTACTAAGCACCTGGGCAAGCGAACTGAAGGAAAAGAAGAATCTAGGTGGGGAGGCATCCGCATGGAGAAATGGGGAACTAAGCAGCTGGGAGGCAAAGCTCACCATCTTCTTTTCTCTCCGCGTCAGAGAGAAGGGCCCCCGTCACCCTGCAGGACTGTGCGCATTCTCCTTTGGTAGCAACACAGGGACATGGAAGCTTCAGTATTTCTGGGTAAGTGTCCACTGATGCATGCGATTTTGCTGGCTTTTGCCCATAAAAGGTGTCCTAGAGTTCCCGAATCCATCTGTGATATTGCTTTCTAGGGCAACAAAAAACTGCGGAACAGAAGTAACTACGTGGAAGGTTAAGATTATAGTACCAGGATATAAGACCACCTCTTTAGTTTCATAGAAGGCCAGAATGGGGTACCAACTATTAATTTTGAACATGGAATAGAATTTGACTAGGAAAATAATTCTCCCTTCATATCTCTATTCCTAGAGCTGAATAAACTATTTTGAGGCAAAAAACAGACATTAAAAAGACAATGTGACATAGGAGAATGCCCCAAATCCAAAACACTGACACCATCAATGCTAGGATCGATGTAGAACAAGAGTCTTCCCGCACTGCTGGTGGGAATGCGAAGTGGTGCAGCAATTCTGGAAGACAGCTGTGTGTTTTCCAGGCCTGACCACAGACAGGCAAGTAGAAAGGCAGGATAGTTAACTTTATGTTTCCAACTTGACCGGTCTAAGGCATGCCCAGATAGCCGGTAAAACGTTATTTCCAGGTGTGCCTGTGAGAGTGCGGCTGGGAGAGACGAGCCCTGGACTCGGCGGACCGAGTGAAGAGGTCCAGCGTCGCCAGGGAGTGGGCATCATCCTGTGTGCAGGGAGCCTGATGGAACAAGGCAAAGAAGGTGGGTTCCTTCTCTCTGGAGCTGGGAGGTCCACTTCTCCTGCCCCTCCATACTGGAACTCCGGGATCTCAGGCCTTGGGGTCCTGGTACTTACACCACCAGTCGCCTGGTTCTCAGGCCTTCAGGTTTGAGCTGAATTATGCCACTGGCTTTCCTGGTTCCCAGCTCACAGATGGCGGATTGTGGGGCTTCCAGGCCTCTATAACTGTGTCAGTCGACTCCTGTAAGAAGTCTCCTCTTATCTCTCTCTCTCTAGTCTACTGGTTCTTTTTCTCTGAAGAATCCTAAAACCAAAGGCTTCCGCTGACAGGCCTCACGGGGCAAACTGCCCTCCCCCAGCGGCCTGGTGCAGAGCCGGTAAACCAGACTCCCCAAGGCGCGCTGCAGTCACGGTCTCAGGCCAGCGCTTGGGTGATGACCTTCCGCGTGTTTACGTTAGATCTCTTCGGCTGAGGCAGTGGGCAGTGGTCCTCTTCATATGCCTCTGCCAGGACCACCCGATGGGGGCAGGGGGAGGAAATCACGAAGACCTTTGTCCCCCAGGGACTGAGCGCCCAGCACTCTTCCACCCCTGGCCTCTCCGCCTCCCTAGTGGGGTCCTGGCTTAGAAGGGAGACAGGGCTGACAGGTGGAGCAGGGAGGGCCTTCAGGGCAGGGGAACACACAGTGTCCTACTACAGTGGGGGACACACGTCATCACGCATGGGCCTCACCCACTGAAAGTCCAGCACCAAGAACGGCCTGAGAGTAAACCCCGGCCTTCGGGCGTCTATGACATGTCCGTGGTCATGATGGGCCTGCTTTGGTGAGGGATGCAGGCGGTGCAGTGGGCGGTGTGTGCGGGTGGGTGAGGGTGTATGGGAAGCTCTCTGTACTTTCCACTCAATTTTGCAGCGAGCTGAAAAATTCTCTAAAAAATAAAGTCTGTTTTATTAAAAAATCTAAACAAAAAAAAAGGCAATATGTTATTCAGGTATATCAGCCTATGTTAGTGAAACAGAGAAGATTTAAAAACTATTATAAAACATAAAGTAATACAAATAACACATTTATAATCCAAAGGGTACATTAATATCTATATCTGAGATGGTCAATATTTACTGTCTGAGCAGGAAGAAAGCTGGCTGTCAGCAGCTGCTTCAACATCCCTTCAAAAATAAGACCCCAATTTGTGCTTTGGTACAAACTCTGAGGCAAAACACTGTGTGATTTGGGAGAGTCTTTATTTCTAGTTCCCAAAGGCTTCCACTGAAAAGCTTTACAAGCTTTTCCAGAAAAGACAAAATATATTCAATTTGCAGTTGAAATAAACTGCATTTTGACATCAGTATAATGTTGAACATGCTTTTAACGAGAAAACAGAGAAACAGAAATTCTAGGGTAGGACAGATGGAAACACTGGCAGATAGACAGATAACGGCTGAGGAGGAAGGGGAGATCTAAAGTGAAATAAAAAGAAGCAATGTTTTAAACCACGAAGAGGACATAACTGTCACTCCAGGCTGGGCCAAGAAATGACTGAGGAGACGCCTACAGAAAAATTACAGTGCTGGCTGAAAACGAGGCAGGGAGTGGTCACCAGTGCCAAGAGGAAAGTTGTCCATTTACAAAGTGTTCAGGCAGAGAGTTAATTAAAAGAGACAATAAACATTTGTGAGATACTTTCTGGTTAGGAAAGTTTACTGCTAAATGGATTTGATTATAGTGTTTTAGCTATTAATGCCATTTACAGGACAAACAAAAGGTATGTTACTTTATAAATTAAAGAAAATGTTTTCCTTTGACACTAGTAAAGATAAAAAAATTTAAATAAATAAAAGATGCAGAAAATTTCAGAATTTAATTTAAAAGGAGACACTGCTTCCTTTAAAAGAGCCAAGCTAAAAAGAGCTCCCGGCACCTGTCCTCTTAGCAATGGCGGCACACGGATGCACGTCCCCTCCCGGACTCGAGGGCGCCCTCCCGTGGAGGTCCCCGACCGCACTAGCTGAGCAGAGGCAGATTCAGGTGCCTCAGGGGGCCTTGGGCCCCAGGAGCTGAGGAGCTGAGAAGACGGGACTTCCCCGTGCTGTGAATCCCATCTCTCCCGAGTCGCACAGGGGTGCACAGGAAGGAACAGGAGGACGATGGAAGTGTTACTGAGCGGCCCTGACTGAAACCTCACAGGACTGCAAAAGGGGGAGGTCAGAGGGGGCCGGGGTAATCCAGGAGGGCTGAGGGAAAAGCTACTTTGCCCCAGCTGTGAAAAGAGAAGCAAGATCCAGGGAGGTGAGGCCAGGAGAAGGAGGGGACCACATGAGTGACTTTTAGTATGAAAACTCAGTGAGCAAAAATTAAAAAAAGAAAGTGTGATGCGAGCAGGGCTGTTTTAAACTATTACAGGAGTAATGATTCATGATTACATTTCCTTATTCCTCACCTTTGCATCTGCATGTAATCTTAATCCATATAATTCAGCCAACAATCCACAAGGCACTTCGTACAACACGTAAAGTAAAAAATGATTACAGTATTTGGGAACAGCCTATAATAATTCTACTATGCATCTCTGGTAAAGCAAAAGCTTTGTTTGAAGAGCAGCCATTTGACACAATTTCAAAGGTTAAAATTTAAAATCTCTGCGGGTGATATTCATATTGTTTTTTTTTTTTAAGATGTGAAATTTTACTTTTACCTAATAAAATCAGGGTAGGGTCTGAGGTAAGGAAATGGTGATGTGGGGACCAGCCTGCCTAAAAACGGAGGTTGGGCTCCATCTCTGAGGCCTCATAAAGAACATGTTGGTTGTAAGATTTATTTAGAACTTGTTAAGTGGTTGTATTTTACTTATGTGACTAACTTTCAAAGAGAATGAAAGCTTTGTTCAAGGTGAGTAAAGAAACCTGTAGGAATACTTTCATTAAAAATTAAATATGAGATGCTGATGGTGAAATGAGTAGAAAGCATTAAGCAAGGACATCTAACCCCGTAGACTGAGTGTGAGTGTTTTCAACCCCTTGACTGTCAAGGGCACCGGATTAACTTGCTAGGGCTGCTTAAACAAGTACTGGATGATACAGAACGACAGAAATGTGCCTAACAGTGCCAGAGTCCGAAAGTCCAAAAGTCCAAATCAAGGTGGGCAGGGCCCTGGTCCCTCTAGCATCCATGGGGAGGAACCTCCCTGCCTCTTGCGGCCTCTGGCGTTGGCAGGGTGCGCAACTTCTGAGGGCTCCGGGGGACAATCTCTTCTGGGCCTTTCTCGCAGCCTCTGGTAACAGCTGGAAATCCTTGCCTCGCCTTGGCGTGCATCACTGCAATCTCTGCCCTGCCTTCATAGGCGTTACTCTCCCGGGCGGCCTCACACTGTCTCCTCTCTGCACCTCTCTGTGTCCAAACCATCACCTTCTTACGAGGACACCAGTCCTCCTGCGTCAGAGTCCCACCCGCTCCAGTAGGACCGCATCTTAACCGATCCCGTCTGCAACCATCCATCTCCAAGCAAGGTCACCCTCTGGAGTGCTAGGGCTTAGGACTGCTAGCATGTCTCTGTGGGGATAAAATACACTCCATAACAGGCCTCATTACCTGGGCTTGTAAAGTCAGGACTGGGACTAGATGTAGTGCACCTTAACTGGTATGTGTGTGTGTGTGAGACACGTCCGTTTGAGAAGATGATGAAGGCTAGACACCCCTGACTCAGGAGCGCACACCTACTCGGTATTGCGCACAGCGTCAGGTGGTCACAGGCGCTCCCCAGCCCCCAGGACCCCAGGAGGCACGGGGCCTCGAGAAGGCAGCGCCATCTCTGAAGTTTAGTTTCTCCAAGGGCATCACCGAGCTACAAACACAGCGCTGACGGCTCCCAAAGACACGTGAGCCGCCCAGATCCTCGCGCCGCACTGCTCCCTTACAGGCTTCTGGGTGAGTGAGCTTGGGAACGGCTGGGTGCAGAGGAGCGCCCGTACTCCTGGTGCCCTGGGCAGGGCGTCACGAGTTAGAACCCACCAGAGAGAAGGAAACCCGCAGCCGTGACTCTGCCTCCCTGGATCCAGATGGCTGGGAGCTAGCGCATCTTCTGAGCACCGCTAACCCGCCCCGTTTGCTGGCCCCATCCAGCTCCGTGTCTCCTCCAGCTCCTCTTCTCTGGCCCTTCTCTCTAAAGGACGATGCCTCTCGCTGTGAGCCTCACCCTCCCGGCCAGGGTGGGTGAGGGCTCACAGGGCCTCCGAACCACTGCTTCCCCCAGTCCTCCGAAGGTCCCGTCACATGTCTCCACTTCCAGCTTGCCCCTTCGTCACTGTCGCTGGTATACCAGAACAGCCGGCAAACAGCAAGCACTCAATAAATCCCGGTTGGAGGGCTGATGCTTTGAATATATGACGGATGCGCTTCCGCATTGATCTGACAGCTCCTTGCCAGGCTCACTGTGCTTCGACACAGCTTCCTACCATAGTTCTCTACAAAGTGTCCCTGGAGCCCCAAACCATAATCGCAGCTCCTTCCCAACCCTCCCAGTCCCAGCATCTCCTCCGTGACTCCGTGCCCATCACAGACTCCGACCGCCGGGTCACACCCAGCCCTGCTGCATGCCCTCCTGCTCGCCCACCCCCTCTGGTGCTTTAGCTCTCGCCCCCTGCCACCCTCGGAGGCTCTGATATCCACCCTCTGATGGTTTTACGCCCCCTGTAATGCTCGGAGGCTTTGATGTCCTGGCGGTCTTTCCCGGCCCCGCCTCCTTCCCTCCATCCTAACCTGCTCCCTTACAGGGCACTCAGCACCCCCACCCTCCTGCCTTCCTGCAGCTGGATGTGGGCCTAGCGTGAAGCCTGGATCGCTGTTCGCCTCTGCAGATCCTTCCCCTCAACGATGGCAGGTGCCACTGCCCAGGGTGTCCCTGCAGGCTCCCTGACAGCTCACGGGGCTTGCACCAGTTCCTGGGCAGCCACCGCCCACACGTCCCAGTCACTACCCGCAAGCCCCCAGCCCTGACTGCCCCGTTCACACAGACAGCGGGTCTCATCCTTTATCTGGCACTGAGACCCTGCCAGCTAGGGTTTCCACCCTCCTAGAAACGGGCACCTCCTTCCACAGGACGCCTGCTATCATGCCACTGCCTCGAAGGCCCTTGTTTCTTCGATTATTTCCCAAAAAAATGCACTGGGTCCAGTTCTATACGCTGGGATACGGAGGCCCACCAAGACGGACAAGCTCGTGTTGCTCGCTGGGGAGTGGAGGAGGGGGTGTAAAGAACCAGTAATAAACAGACACATCCTCTTCACAGAACAGGAGTGAAACACTAGCGCTGATCCCTAAAGGAGAAGCTCGGACTGGCTTGAGAAGCACCTTCTCCGCCAGCCAGCTCTCCACAGCTCTGCAAGCGGGGCTGTCTCCCTCTATAGGCAGCCATCAAACCTTCCTTGCCCTCCACTGACCTCTAACTACAACCATTGTCTTCCCCTCCCTGTGGGCTTTTTTAAAAAGATTACTCTGCACATGCCATCTGCACATTCTTTTTCATTTAGCTGACTTTTAGTTGAAAACGTAATGTGTACATAAGACAAAAGGAATGTGGAAGAGGCTATTGCAGTTCTGAGCTGTCCAGTTACTCACCAACCAATCATAATTGAGCTCCCGCTCCCCCAGTCCACAGAACCCACTCTGGCAAAGGTCGCCAGTGACTGTCCCTCCCTCCACAGGTGGGCCTTCCCAGCCTTACCTGACTGTGCCTCTGCACTCCTGACCCGGGTCCTCCCTGGGTCAGGTAACAGTTCTGGGCAGTTACAGTGGACTGTCCCGGCCTCACCCGACTGCACTCTGACCCGGGGCCTGCCTGACCCATGTGACAGTTCTGGGAGGTTGCGGTGGACTGTCCCGGCCTTACCTGACTGCACTCTGACCCGGGTCCTGCCTGACCCATGTCACAGTTCTGGGAGGTTACAGTGGACTGTCCCGGCCTCACCTGACTGCACTCTGACCCGGGTCCTCGCTGACACAGGTGACAGTTCTGGGAGGTTATGGTGGACTATCCCGGCCTTATCTGACTGCACTCTGACCCGGGTCCTCCTGACTCAGGTGATAGTTCTGGGAGGTTGCGGTGGACTGTCCCAGCCTTACCTGACTGCACTCTGACCCGGGTCCTCCTGACTAGGGTAACAGTTCTGGGAGGTTATGGTGGACTCTCCCGGCCCCACCTGACTGCACTCTGACCCGGGTGCTCCCTGACCCATGTGACAGTTTTCAGAGGTTACAGCACAAGCTCTTCCTTCCTGGTGCCTCTGAAGAAACTGATGTGAAACACCTTTACCCATTTTTCTCTCTGTAAGCATCCGCCTTAGGTAAACTGACCATGTAATTCTTATGATCTTTATGGGGTGACTTTGAGAGTGAAAGAAGGCAGTATTAATATTATTACTCTTCAATAGTGAGTGTATAGAACTAAGACTGCTCCATACAGACTGGGAATATATGGTCCCTCTGTTCTCTTGGGAGATTACATCCACTCTTGTGGTTATAACAACCACCATTTGCAAAAATAAATCTGTAGCCTTGATGCTGATAGCGAATTTTATTTTCCAATCCTCAGATATTGATTTCCTAAGTCCATGCATGCTAAGTCGCTTCAGCCATGTCCGACTCTTTGCAACTCCATGGACTGTAGCCCGCCAGGCTCCTCTGCCAATAATTGCCTGAGCTAGGGTTGCCATCTCCTACTCCAGAGGATCTTCCCGACCCAGGGATTGAACCCATGCCTTTTATGTCTCCTGCATTTGCAGGCAGGTTCTCTACTATTAGCACCACCTAGGATGCCCTGATTTCTTACAGATCTCTCAAATTCAGCATAGCCGAAGCACAGTCCTATCCATTCCGAAAACCTGCTAATCCTCGTATTTCCCTTCTGGGTCAGACAGACAACCCGCCTGCTCGGCTCTCGAGCGGGGGCTCACTGAGCACATCCTGTTCCACCTCACCCGTCTGGTTTAATCACCAAGACATGCTGGCTTCAGTTCTGAAGATCTCTTTAGTTCACCATCCCCACCAGACTGTGGTCATAACCTTTCATCCGACCTCCTGGCTCCAGCCCTGCCTGCCTCTGGCCCGTTCCACCCTGCAGCCAGAGGAGCCTGAAACCGCCCACACAGCTGCCCGCCCCTTTCAGTGGCTGCCTGCACCTCCAGGGTAAGGATTCTCATCAGGCTCTCGTTCTTGACCCCTTCACCCTCACAACTCTCAGGAGACCAGGCAGCTTGTGGAAACACACACACACAACCCCCCACTAAGCTGTCTCTTCCAAGGTCTTCATTCATGCTGCAGACCTCATTTCACTCACCTGCATCTACAGCATTTTCTCCAGTCACACAGCCTGACCAGAGGGGAGCCTGGCGCCTCTCCTCAACTCTCCTGCTGCTGCCCAGAAACATTAGTCTGAAATTAACCATGTTCTACTAGACTTTGTCCTACTAGTTCCTACAATTACTAGTCCTACTAATGTTTCCTACTAGTTGGTAAACTTCATAAGGACAGGGGCAGTGCCCCTTAAATACTTCATAAATAGTCATCCTATTTTTAGGAAATCTCACCCATTGTTATAGATTTAAACCAGCAAATTAAAATAACTAGGACTTCATATTTAAATAAACAACTTCATTACCCCTACATTTTTTCACTTGTGTCTATGTGTTCTATAAGGTCTTAAAAATGAACAAGGGCTTCAGCCGTCCCAAATCGCCAAGTTTTATGAAATTAATTTTTAAAAGCAGATCTTAAGATAGGACACAGGGTGATTAAAAATATGGTTGTCATGCACAAAAGTTAAGGAAAGAGTAAATAGTTAAGACTACAGAAAATCAGGATAGATTCCAATAGTTGTCTGGTTTGAAGAATTTTGTGAAAATATTATCCAAAAGTAATTTTTTAAATAAAGGAGGCTTCTCATTCCTTTTGTTTTTCATGTAGTATGTTCAGTCGATCAGTCGTGTCCGACTCTTTGTGACCCCATGGACTGCAGCACACCAGGCCTCCCTGTCCATCACCAACTCCCGGAGTTTACTCAAACTCATGTCCATTGAGTTGGTGATACCATCCAACCATCTCATCCTCTGTTGTCCCCTTCTCCTCCTGCCTTCAATCTTTCCCAGCATTAGGGTCTTTTCCAATGAGTCAGTTCTTCACATGAGGTGGCCAAAGTATTGGAGTTGCAGCTTCAGCATCAGTCCTTCCGATAAGTATTCAGGACTGATTTCCTTGTTTTTCATTACTTACGTTTTATAGAAAAATCACACTATTTTTCAGTGGGAGATTAGCATTAAATACCCTAAAATCTATCCAAACATTCTTCTCTACTTCCCATATTATTTCCTCTTATGATCTCCATGTTCTTACTCAGAAAGAAAGAATTTTCTACTTTGTATGTCAAAACCCCAAACTATTTGACCTTTAAGGAATAGAATAAAATTACAAGTTTTGGATAAAAAGTGGTGCTCCTGTCATTTATTCGTTCAAGTAATTTGGGGGGAATTTTAAAAGTATAATCTAGAATTTAAAGAATATTATTAGTTTTACCAGAGGGATAACAACAGCATCTGGCACAACTGAAATCTAATGAATAAATAGAGAACCACACAGTAATTTAACAGTCAAGATTATGAATGACTCCAAATAGTTTATGTTCCTCTGACAAAGTCCCACTCTGACAGTAGTTTTTTACTTCCTACTTCATCATCGCTTTGTGCAAACATTCCTAATTACATTTTGGCTTACAAATCTGGTTTTGTGAGCTCTTCCTTTTGAAAAGGAAAACAATTTGAGGTATTCTGCAATTTAAAACATGCTCTGCTTTTCTCTTCAAGCTGAGAATTACTGGACTATTCCAAAGGGTCAGGCCCAGGTTTTCCAGCTAGGCAAGCACCCTAAGGTAGATCCTATGAGACAAGAATACATCTGCCCCTGGGCACTCCACTGAGAAATATGTCTGGTCAAAATTTAACTAAGAAGTTAGAGTATCTTTAAATGCAATATTTATTTTTTATTGGCAAGTTATTGATACTATAAAAACAGCTCTCATCTCCTGCTAAATATTCTTGAATATTCCCTACCTGTCAGAAGGTGGAGCTCTAAACATATCTGATACACTGGCTTTTTCTATGTATGCTTCACAAATGTGTGTAATGACGAGATCAAAGCAGGAGGAAAGTCTTTAGAAAAATGGTTCTGAAGAATATTCCAATTCTCTCAGGATAAAATTACCCACATCTGATATATATATATATGTTAACTCACAAAAAATATATTTAGGTTGTTCCTCTGAAACTTCCAATATACTGCCTATGATAAAAATGTAGGTATGGTAATTCCAAATAAAAGATAAAGTGCATTTAAGAGACACAGCTTAAAAAATCAGGACCACCGAACTGAATGTTGGCACGGGCATTAGCACTTACAAGCATCTCGGATGTAGAGCAACATGGCCACGAAGACGTAGTCAACCAAAGTCAGGGTGAGGCCATCAGCGAACAGGGCATCCCAGACGACCAGGAGGTCCTGCAGGGGGAACTCTCGTCCAAACAGCAACCGCACCCACCGCCTGCGGGAAACAAAAGCCAAACTCAGGGAACAGTACTTGTGAGAGCAATATAAAGAGGAATCATCTTCTCCTGCAACTGTGAAAAAAATCATAATTTTTAACTCATCACACTGAGCAAATATTACACAGAGAAATATAATACGGTAAAGTCCAAGTTTTAGACTTTCAAATGTATTTTGTAATTTTATAATGAGGCCACAATCATTAAACTTTATTCCTATAGGTGTACAACCCAAGTACAATATTTGAAAAGGGTAGAAATCTTTCATATGCATTAGAAATCATAAATCTCAAAAAAGGCAAGGATAAAAATGAATGTAGTCTGATAGTTACTTCATTTGTAAGGTTATGAATTAAATAATAATGTTCCAAAATTTTGTATCACTACTGACCTTTTTTGTTAACTAGACTCTTGCAAATGGTCATATGACAAAGTACTACAGTCAAACAGAAAACTGCATTCTGACATTTCACTCCTATGTAAAAATATTCATTTTAAAAGTAAATGTGAAAAAAAATAAAAAAAGTAAATGTGAAAAAAAAGACAGATGTTTTTTGTCAAGCATAGACAGTTATTTCAAATGAAACATACAATGATACTTGATTTTTAACTTCAGAATAACTTATCAAGGAGGTTATCTCTCTAGGGGTATTATTTCAAAACACAGTTACTTCTATGGCCAGGAGAATGGACATGGATGCTACAGAGCAAACACAGAAGCTAACAAGAATATTAAACAAGGTTTGTCTATAATTATATACCATAAATAGTAACACTTCAGACTTTGAGCAAATGCTAAGCCATTTATATCTAATTCTTATAAGAAAATTAAAACAATTCACTTGATATATTTTTATCATTTACTTCTAATTTTATATACATGGCTATAATTCCTTTACTCGAGCCTTTCTCTAGGAACTTCAGCTAGAAATCTATGTGATTCTATCATGCAACAAAGACTCAAAAATTCTAAATTTCTAGTACCAAGAAAAAGGACAGAATAGGGGACATTCTCTAAAAATTAGTTCAGAGATACTACCTCTTTGCAAAATTCAAAACCAAATATAACCATCTGTGAGGTTAAAGTGAGGCCCCAAAAAAAAAAAATTCAGATACTACTTTTTTCAGGGAGTATTACATTTAAGGAGGAATCAAAAAGCTGTAACAAAATAATGTATAATAACACATACGTATCACAGTTTATTAAGAACCATATGATCAAATACTTGAATTCCTTTATTCATATTACCAAATTAATCAACAGAAAAATTAAATTATATTTTCAACTACATCTTAAAGTATGTTACTCAATTTTTTCAGGAAGAAAATTTAATGCCTAAGTGACATTAGCATTTAAAAAATGTTACAGAATTGCTTACAATTTTTATCTACCTTTTAATTCTTACCCCACTGCTAATATGAAAGGTTGCTAACACAAAATACATTTATGTATTTTATAGTATGCCTATATTTATGTGGCTTAGAATAAAACATTATTTCTACACACACTTCTAATTCTTTTAAATTGAAAATGCTAATATTTACTATTTTAAGAAGTACAAAAATATCCCTAAATTACACAGGTTGCTCTTAATTAAAAATAATTAATTGCTTTTGTAAAGAGTGTTGGTGGAACCAATGGGCAAAGAATGGGCAAAGCAAAAAACGCCGGGATTAAACCATTTAAGCCTGTTAAAAGGACCTTTAAACTGATGACTGTATGGGCAAAATTAAGTGATTAAAATCATTTAGAACATGGTCATTCAGTTATCCAACTGGCACAACTGAAGAAAAATCCATCAAAGAAAAAACCTGATGTGGACCTAGTGTATAACGTGGTGACCACAGCTGGTAATAGGGTGCTTGTATAATTGAAATTTGCTGAGAGAGAAAGAACTTAAATGTTCTCACCAAAAATAATAATATAATAAACATGTGAGGTGATGGCTGTGTTACTTAAATATATGGAGGAACCCTTTCACAACATGCACCTACATCAATCACAATGATATATGCTACATACCTACAATTGTATTTGTCAATTATACCTCAGTACAACTGGAAAACAGAAGTAAATAAATAAATAAACTTGAGAATTATCTTGGTTTGATGGATAGGTAAACTTTGGCACTTTGAAAATTACATACTCTGACATTAAAGTGACTCCTCCTGGTTTCAGATCTGCATGCCAGCATAAACTCACCAACAACGTCATCCTAGGCCCTGAACCTGCCCGCTTCCCGCCTGGAGCTGACTTCCACGCTTTCCTTATTTGAACAAGCCCATGGTAACTCCTGCTGCAGTTTCCCCAGACACTGCTTCTGTGAGGCTTTATGTGGAGGGACCTTTTTTTCTGTGTGTTTTTCCTGTTATCTCCTACTGAAAGTAAAATGCCTTTTGAAAAAAAGGTGATGTATCATATTACAAAAAACATCATTTGTCAAAAAAAAAAAACTAACAAAGGTTAATATACGCCACAAAAATGCAATGCCATCTTTCCCCCTCTTCCTTAAAGTTCAAATTCCTCTCATTTTCTCAGGGACAATCACATCTTTGGTTTCATCACGGATAATGCAAAGAAGACAAAGGAGCCTACTTCTCAGAAATAATACATAGTCTTACTATTTTTGTAACAAAATGCTCAGTTATTGCCCAAACCTCCTGTCTTGCAACGTGCCTGCCGTTCCAGGTTGCGCTAGCCTAGCTTCGGAACCCACTCTGCAGCGACACACGTGGGCAGCCGCCTCCGCAGTCGGTCAGGCAGGGCACTCAGACACCCAGCAGTCGACAGTGAATAAAACACGCTTGCAAAACCACAGCACACAGGTCTTCAGGGCTCCCATATTTAATGTGGAATCTGTGATGTGCCGCTTTATAAGTGTTTTACATTGCTTTATTTTTAAGTTTCACCTTGCCGAGTACACTCGTAAATAATTCCGGGGCAAGGACCATATTCTGTGTGTGTGTGTGTGTATGAGAGAGAGACAGTGACATACAGACAGACACACAGAGAGAGCCAGAGAGCTCTTTGTAAGAGAACATTTTGCTTAGTGTTTTACATGTTCACCAAGATCTTTGTTAAACTCACTGTGATGCCACCTGTCATGCTACTTAGAAGCAAAGGTGTAGCTAAGTTGGAAATATAGGCGTTGATCTTGTCAGTGGCAGCATAAAAATAATTCAGGAAGTGGGGGAAACCCAGAAACACAGAAAGAAAGAATTAATTAGTAGATGTCTAGCATGTTCATCAGGTTGGCCAAAAAGTGTGCTCGGTTTTTCTGTACAATGTTTGGAAAATCCAAAGGACCATTTTGACCAGGGCTCTTCCCAGGTGGTGCCAGCGGTAAAGGGTCTGCCTGCCAGTGCAGCAGGCACGGCCTCGACCCCTGGGCTGGGAAGATTTCCTGGAGCAGGAAACGCAACCCACTCCGGTATCCTCGCCTGGAAAATCCCATGGACAGAGGAATCTGGCAGGCTACAGTCCACGGGATTACAAAGAGCTGGACACGACTGAGCGACTGAGCACAATATGTAAGATTCTTAGTGGGTCGTACATGTAAGGATATTAAATTAAAGCAAAATATAGTTTCCTCTATTTAATATGCACTTACAGGAAAATTAAGGCCAAATTCTCAAAATATTTAAGAAGTCCTGGTATGACTAATGGAATGCTTTGGGACCAAGAATGATCTTATCAATAATTTAATCACTTTTATCCCAACTAGATTTAGTTCATACACATATCCACCACACAAAACTTCCTGTGCTATTTTGGGCTTTCTTCATTGAGCTTAAAAGCCAAGAAAAAAATTCTTTATGGGATGAGTTACCAGTAGAAAGTATTTCTGTGTGCTTTTGTATTCTCAGAAAGGAAAACGTACTCTAAGAAATGAGGTCTTGTAAAGGAGTCACTCCTAAAATTAACATGCTTTTATTGCAGTTAAAAATATTTAGCGAGAGTTTAAGTTACACTTAAGGGTAGCATTAAACCTTCTTTTAACTTCAGTTTAATTGCTTGATACTATTAATCTTGAATTATGTACATTACACCTACAGATTGCAACGCTCGTAACCATGTACCTTTTATCACTTGTGTTAATACAATAATTCATATTTTACCAGACTTACTTAGTAATTAAAATCTACACAAACCAAAAAGACCATCTGATGTATTAAATGTAATAATAAACCACCCAAAGACAGGACAGTCTCTGTGTCTGTACTCATGCGACACTACTCTCATTTTTAAATTTCTATGTAATTAAGCTGCTATTCCCTTGGGATCAGTAACTCCTGATGGTGTTATTGCTTAGTGAATGACCCATGGAAACACCAAGAAAAACACACTTTTTACTGATCAGCTTATGAAAATGACCAGTTTGACTGAGGTTTAAAAAAACAGCCTTGCTCCAACATGGCTGTGGTGGGTTATATATGCAGAAAACAGTTACTATACTAAATCTTCACTTTTTTTTTTCTTCCGAGATATGGGTACAGCCACCTCAGAAGAACAAGTAAAATGGAAAAGGTATATTCAACTTAATTTAACAAACATTATTAGGGCAGCTTAAGTAACCTGTGATCATGAAATGATATCACTGGAAAAGCATATAAGAACACCAAAGCACAGTTAGATTTTTGCTTAATGATATCAATCTTGTCTTTTGCTTTTGTTCACATGGGCTTTTCAAAGGTAATAGTTTTCCAATGACTGGTGGAGAAGGAACACAGAATCCAAATTTGGTGTTTGTATCAGAGAAAAACAAAAGTAAACCAAAAGTAAACCAAAAGGCCTGATCTTTGTGACTGTCACCTCTCTGATTGAATTTAGGCTCTTCTTATATTGGGTTCCTCTGCACTCAGTTCCTTTGAATTAATTTACCTTGAGTCTTCCTTTATGTCAACTCTGGCAGTCTTAAAATTAGAATAAAATATTGAAGTTATTATAATTAGGGTCAGAAGGCATTCTCATCTAACTTCTTTGGAGAGCAAAGGCACAAAAGATGGAAGACAAAATAAATAATTTTTCTCCAGTTTCCCATTTATTCTAACAGCTCTGCAGAATAAATTATTAGAAGATGCTTAGCCTGTTTGCTGGTTTTTTTTTACCTAGTCAAATATATCAATTTGGTCTTCTTAAAAATATCTGGGATCTGCATACATTACAGAAACATCTGAATACTTCATGTCCATCAAACTCTACTGCAAAAACACAAGAAACTGCAACTTCAAATTAATTATTATCTTTAAAGAACTCAAATCTACTTTCTAAGCACTCCTTGTAATACATGGTTGAACCAGCTTGAATTTGGCTTTCTGGGAAAACATGCTAAACCTAACTTAATCCCCACAGAATAAGTACATGAACTGTTCAAAGTATATTTTTGACTTTGGGGAAAATTCCCTGTTCCTTTCAGAGGGCAGCACATAGCCCTTTATTAAGGAAGGCTTCTTTTTCCAAAAATAAGTTCCTAATAATTATTGCCATTCCTACTGTAATTTATTCTCTTTGGCAAGGGCTGGAAGCTGTTTTGTCAGAACAACTGCAATACACCCTTGGCAAAAATAGCCTGAATGGAAAGCAGAGCCTTGTGCATCCATGATTTTCCAGGGGCACAAGATGCTCTGAGGCCATGGGGCACAGAGAATGACCATCACCTGTCTACAGACACGCACACGTCCCTCTTTAAGAGGCAGACCTGCCATGTGGATTACAAGCATGGCGCTTCAAGGACTGCGGAACTTCAGGATGTATGATTTACCAGCAAGTTCAGATAAATCTACTGAAAGATGGTCACAGTCCAATGCCGCTTTAGTTCTGAGATGAGACTGTGCTCTCACTGCTGAGCACTGCGACCGGGGTGCAGTTGGAATCCCAGCTCTGACCCGAGCGGAACCGGGGATCAAGGCTGCGGAGACGCAATCTCCCTGCCCGATCCCTTATTCGGGCTTCACTACAGGGGAGCCACTGGGCATCCCCTTGAGAAAATGACTCGCAGGCCGCTCTGACCTGTGAATTACAGCACGAAGAACTGACGGATGGCTGCTGGTCACACTGGAGTAATTAAATTTAGGCTCTGTGAGAACTAGTTTTTATTTATACTACAAACAAATTTTACTTCTAGTAAGTCTATCAACAGGCTTTGTTCTGTCACTTTATCTCTAGGAAAGGGAGTTATGAGCGAGTCAGTGTTCTAAAAAAGCATACCGAGGCTTCCTGAAGATAATTGCTGCTGTCCTTCCTAATATGAAACTCATTAAAAAACAAAACTTATGCGACTTAATTTTTTTGAAACTGCCATAGACTATTTCACATAGCAATGGAATCAGCCTCACTGAGTAATAGTTTCCAATTTCCTCTGCTTAAATTTCCTAATGCACTCATAAACAGTAATATTGTTGGAGGAACTGACATGAGGTATAACCCTAAGCTAAGAAATGTCAGGATCCACAGGACTCAGGAGGGAAGCTGGGCCGCACATGCTCACATGTAGTCACGCTGTCCAGAGATAACGGCCCAGTAAAAACTCCCAGCTAAAGGGTCAGTGACGACAGTTTGGTTTCGTTTCCCTTCTCTTCTTCCCTTGTGATCTTCTCCAGCAGATCACAAGCTCCGTGGGGTTATTTGGTGTTGGACAGAGTACAGGAGTTAATAAATGTTTACTAAAATAATACAAATTAGGACTTCTTTGGTGGTCCAGTGGTTCAGAATCCACCTTTTGAAGCAGGGGGTGCACGTTTGATCCCTGAGTGGGGATCTGAGACCCCAGAAGCTGTGGGGCAGCTGAGCCTGGGGGCCACAACCGGGAAGCCAGAGCTCTGCAATGCTGAGCACTCCAGAGCCTGGGCTTCACATGAGAATCCCATGCGCACAACCAGAGAAAGCCCGATGCTGCAAGGAAGACCCCGTATGGCCAAAAGCAAAAATAAAAACAAAACCAAAATGAACATGAATTGCCCTTTCCCAGGCCCACTCTTGTTAACCAGGGATCTTCCGGATCTTGAGCTTGCATCAGTGATCACTCACAGGTTTCCCAGCTGCTCATCAGACATGCCCCTGTGCTGCCCTCATCTCTGGAGGGATCCCTGGGAACACACACTAGTAGTAAGTGACCACACCGGGGAAGGAATTGATCAAGGTCTCCTAAGCCCGCTGGGGCGTTCTCCCAAGCCCGCTGGGGCGTTCTCCCTTCACTTCCTAAACTCTGGCTCCCTGCCTGCCTGCACCTTAGATGCGCCGCAGCTGTGGCCTGGAGTCTGCTAGGACCTTGCCCTCAAAAGTGTGATCCTAGGACCAGACGCATCACTGGGGAGCTTTTCAGAAAGGATGAAGACTCCTAGGCCCCCAATACAGTCCTGCTGGGTCACACTCTTCGTTTTGACACGACTCCAGGAGATCTCTGTGCATACTAAGTTTGGGAGCCACAGACTAGGTGGCAATTCTCGGTCTCCTATTCACTTTGGTGCCAGCTGTCAGCGCTCCTAAACCCACCATGCGTGCCTGGGAAACGTTAAGCCGGGAGGAGAGGAGAGGCTGAAACTACCGGACGGCTCTTCTAATTAGAGTAATGGTCTCAAGCTTCAGTGTGCATCACACATGCCTGGAGGGCTGAGTATAACACACTGCTAGAACCCATGCTGAAAGTCTCAGAGTCTGATTCTGAGATTTAGATGGGGCCTGATCATTTGCATCCTGAACCAGCTAGTTCCCTGGAGCTGTTGATGCGGCTGATCGCATCACAGTATCACAGTATGAGAACCACCAGATGAGGTTCTGGTTTCTGTTCCCATTCCCTCTTAGTGCTGGGTGGGGGTCTTCTAGTCAGTTTACCCAACAGGTGTGGTCACTGGACCCATGCCCACTAAACATCTAATGGCTGGGACAGGAAGCACACACAAGCCAAACCTCTCTTAACATTCCATCTCTATTAACATCGGTACCTCTCCCCCCAAAGAAAAACATTACTATATAAACATGATCCAATAGAAAGGGGAGACACAGACACTAGGGAGAGGGAGGAGGCCTCCCGAAGGCTGGGAGAAACTGGGCCATTCTGATTTCTTTAAACTTCCTCCCAGTATATCACAAGGTGAAGAAAGGCCAAAGCGACATAAACATTGTGACATTTTAAAAGTTAACATTTCCAGGTCAAAGTTTCTAAAATATAAATTTACTATAATGGTTACATACAATCTCAGTTGAAGGTGGAGTGAACACTCTTAAGTGTGGGGTCCTCTGTGTTCAGTCCTGATCTGAAGACTCTCCTGAGTGCTCTTGCGATCCGCTCTAAGGAGGTGAGAGTCGGGATGCGGCAGGACCCGGGTGACTAGCTAAGCACAGAGATACAGCCCATGGTGTGTGTGCGGGGGTATCCAGTGCGTACAGGGGGCAGAGAACCCCAATGCCACCAGGACTCGAAAGGGCATTCTCCTACTCCCCAGGTGGAAGTGCTGCAATGCTGGGAACCTGGCTGAATGGTCATCCATTTGGTGCTTTCTGTGTTACCTATAACCCATTCTTACCCTAAGGTTCTGTGCTCAGATGGATCTGTCTAAAATAAAACATGACTTTAGAATGTTCTACCTGGAAAAATAAAGAGCTAAACTCTAAAAGGTGTGCTCCCCAATGGTAATATTACCATCCACGATGTCCCAGTGGAAGAAACTTCAGGATAAAGGAGTTTCCCTGGAACTTCTCAAATCTCCATGCACAGCTGAAGCAAAGGAACACCACCCGAATGCGGACAAGCAGATGCTAGTTATTCAAAGCTTGCTAGAGCGAGGGAATCAGCTACCACCACTTGCTTTCGGCAAAGGACTGAGAAAGCTTCATGGTGAAACAAACAGAAGGCTTCAAGTCTGCTCGACTGGAAGCCGTAAGGGTGGCGCTGGCTGACGAGAGGGGGGAGCCATTTGTGACGGATCTGGGGCGCATGCTAGCTTTCTCTAGTTGGTCCTGAGCTGGAAGCAGGCAAAAATCTGGGACCTGGCAGTCCGTGACCAAATCCTGACTGTTGGGGGCTGATTTTGCTGTAAAGGTGGTGGCTTGGCATCTCACACAGGCCAGCAATCCCTTGTTCTAGACGGCCCGGCGATTCTCCACTCACACATTCAGTCTTTTATACAAACGCCAGGCTGCTGGGCCCCCGCCTGTGTCCAGTTTAGAATGAGCTACAGTCCCAGCTTCACAACAATCCTGTCTCCAAAGCCAGACAAGGTAGAGAGGCAGGGGCAACGGGTGTGCTGTTTGCCTCTTTACAGAAGTTTATGAAAAGCATGAAATAGTGAAACAAATTCAATTCCCTATGTGATCAGAGAGGAGCTGTGGAGGCCTCTGAGGATTTAATCAAGTTTAAGAACCCTCTCCTCTAAAACAGACACACATCCATACACATACTCATGGGCAAGCCATTTCAGGAGTTCAGCTGATCCATGGACCTTAAATTAAGAAGTCATGCTCTATATCATCATTATTTTACTTTAGAGGCTTGTATTGCCATGGAAAGTTACATTATACTGAAAGGAATACACAGCTTCTTTGTGCCTATTTCAAATTATCTCCTTGCATTTTAAAGGACTAGCAGAGCTTCTATCCTGAAAAGCGTCCCTGGATTAAGTGCCTGCTACTGAGGGGCTAATCTTTGTGGCTCGGCTGGTGAAACAGCCTATAAAGTCAGCCCCATACTGGAAAAATGTCCATGGCTTGGCAGCACGCACCTCTGCTAAGCTGGGGGCAGAATGGCTGGGGAGGACGCCATGGACATCCTTCACTGACTTCCTCTGCGGGCACACCCTAGCCCTGATCAGACCACAAGTAAGGTGACTTATGAAAAACACTGAGAATCTTCACTGAACACGTGCTTCCTGAAGAATTTCAACTGTGTAGCAGGTACTATGCCAGGCCCTAGACTCTGACATGCTGACCACTTTCAATCATTAACACCCAAAGGAAACTCTGAGTTCAGTCAAAGTCCCATCAGCCTGGGTTTCTCACTGCCACTCTGCTTTTCTGTGCCCCTCCCCGCTAAGTGTCCCCATCACCCAGGGTGTGTTCAGGGAATCCAAACTAATGGCAACATTAGCACAATATAATTAGGAAGGTAAAGACAATTTAAAACACCACTGAATACATTTCAAAGCCAAGTATTAATTGCTTTTGGATTATCCACCATTTGGGATTACATGTGCCCTAGTTCCCACCCACTAATGCAGGCGAATGAGGAGTCGCATGTGTCTGAATGGGGCCCAGATGCGTTCAAGGGGGTAGGGCCAACTGAAGGGTTCAGTGAGGAAGGAGGCCAGTCATACCGTCACCATCCAACCCAACTGTCCCGGTGACTCTACCAGTCGAAGCAAAATGGGAACAGAAGAGGGTGGAGTGGGCTGCTCCACTGGACCCCGGCTCTCTCCTGACAGCTGAAGTTCAGGGTCCAAACAACTTCAAAGTCAACTGTGTGTGTGCTTACGTCTTTAAGAATAGGAACAGATATACACTAAGCAAAAAAATAAAAAAACCCTATTTTCTTATGCATAGAAGATATAATTTGTAACGATTATGGCAAATATTATGCCTTATATGACTTTTTGATTTCTAGAAGTACTATCGAATATATGATCTAAAAATGAGCCCTGAACTCTCCAAGAGCAGTATTTCTTCAAGCGGCCTCTGGAATACATGTGGCAATAAATCACCTGTGGAGAAACTGCGTGTTTCAGAGACAGGGGGTTACTCCGCTCACCCTGCAGTACAGAGTGACGGGTCTGAATGGGCGGGCAGGCAGCCACTTGTTACAGACGCCTCAGCAGAGGCCCACGCACACCTCAATCAGAAACAGACTGCAGATGTATTCCGTTCCAAGCTCAGAGTCCCCTCTGCTTTTTCATATTCCTTTTGAATTCTCCTCTATAAGTCCAAAAAGATATCTAACCCAGATTTATATTTTAAAAATACCTCTGCACATTTGTGTCTAAGTCACAAGATTCAGAATGCACAGTAACTACTCTTATGATCATCTGTGTGGTCACCGAGTTTTTCAGAGTGGAAGAAACGGAGCTTTCTGAAGGACTTATTTTGATAAATCATGATCAGCTATTTCATGAGTACTTCGGTTACAATACAGTGGTAATTACAGCTACAGGACCCTACAAGATTTAGAGTGCTTCCTTTCAAGGAAACTCATTAAGGAAACTATAAAGAACTAAGAACTTACAAAGAAAAATTAATTGCCACTTTTGGTCAGCCGATTTTAGAAAGACTTATGAGGTCTAGGATTGTATATCGGCTCACAGAGAGAACAGAAACTCAGTGAAGTCTAGCTTACTGAGGGCATCATGGTACATAATATGTTCATAAATTAATCTGCTCGTAAAGCAACTCAAATATGAAGCACAAAAACATCCCATAAAATACTTTAAATTTATTTTCATCAACAGCACTCATTTCTTTTCCACATCAGCTAGCAGCTACTATGGCTGAGAGCTGGTCTGTGAAGCTACGAATCTCCAGTCTCCAAGGCGGAAATGCCACTCTGACTACAGCCTCCTATCTCAACTGGGTTTTCAGTCCCAGAATTCCTCTATGTCCTGTAAAGCTGTCTGTCCCGTAGAGTGAAAGCTATGCGGGTTATTATTTTGCTTATTTTGAATGGCTTTTTTGCAAGGTGAAAAATAATTTTAGTGTGTATGAGACACACAATGAGAAGTGACTTCCCTCTGAAGCGGCCTTTCCAAAAGCGCCTCTTCTGTGTGTTCCCATAACAGAGGCATTTTTAGGCACCTAGACACCTTTTAAAAACAGACATGGCGAGATACTATACCATGCATTTTAAAATCCAACAACATGATCAAATGGAAAGTATTCTAAACCAGCATTTACAGAAATACCTCCTCCTGTTCCGTGACTGCACAGTATTCCACAGAGTACATGTATCACGATCCAACCCATTCTTTAACGTGGGTGCAGTTAGACTCCTCCCGTTGTTATTACTCCTGACACTGCATTGATTACCACGTACAGGTCTTTGTGCTTATAAGTATACCTTGGAAAGAAGCAAACTGCGTCCTTCATGTGGTTGCTGCTGTTCAGTTGCCCAGTCGTGTCCGACTTTCTGTGACCCCACGGACTGCAGCACGCCAGGCCTCCCTGTCCATCACCATCTCCCAAAGTTTGCCCAAGTTCATCTCCATTGCATCCGTGATGCCATCCAGCCATCTCATCCCCTGACACTCTCTTTTTCTTCTGCCCTCAATCTCTCCCAGCACCAGGGACTTTTCCAATTAGCTATCCGCATCAGGTAACCAAAATACTGGAGCTTCAGCTTCCTTCCAATGAGTATTCAGGGTTGATTTCCCTCAAGATTGACTGGTTTGATCTCCTTGCTGTCCAAAGGACTCTCAGGAGTCTTCTCCAACACCACAGTTAGAAGGCATCAATTCTTTGGCGCTCCGCCTTCCTTATAGTCCAGCTCTCACAACCTAGTATGTGATCACTAGGAAGACCATAGCCTTAACTATATGAACCTTTGTCAGCAGAGTAATGTCTCTGCTTTTCAACACACTGTCTAGGTTTGTCATTGCTTTCTGATGTCATGGGTGCAGTCACCATTCACAGTGATTTTTAGAGCCCAAGAAGAGGAAATCTGTCACTATTTCTACCTTTCCCCCTTCTATCTGCCATGAAGTAATGGGGCCGGATGCCACGACCTTAGTTTTCTGAATGTTGAAATTTAAGCCGGCTCTTTCACGGTCCTCCTTCACCCTCATCAAGAGGCTCTTTAGTTCCTCTTGGCTTTCTGCCATTAGAGTGGTATCATCTACATATCTGAGGTTGTTGATGTTTCTCCCACCTATCTTGATTCCAGCTTTTAACTCATCCACCCCGACATTTCTCATGATGTGCTCAGTGTATAGGTCAAATAAACAGGGTGGCAGCAGACAGCCCTGTCTACTCCTTTCTAAATCCTAAACTAATCAGTTGTTCCACACAGGGTTCTAACTGTTTTTTCTTGATCTGCATACAGGTTTCTCAGGAGACAGGTAAGATGGTCTGGTTTTCCCAACTCTTTAAGAGCTTTCCACAGTTTGCTATAATCCACATGGTCAAAGGCTTTAGCATAGTTAATAGAACAGAGGTAGATGTTTTTTACGAAATTCCCTTGGTTTCTCTATGAGTAAGCGAATGTTGGCAATTTGATCTCTGGTTCCTCTGCTTTTTCTAAACCCAGCTTGGACATCTGGAAGCTCTTGGTTAGCATAATGCTGAAGCTCAGCATGCAAGATCTTAAGCATGACTTTGTTAGCATGGGAGATGAATGCAACTGACGAACATTCTTTAGTACTACCCTTCTTGGGAACTGGGATGAGGACTGACCTTTTCCAGTCCTGTGGCCACTGCTGGGTCTTCCAGATTTGCTATCATATTGAGTGCAACAGTTTGATAGCCTCCTCCTTTAGAGTAGCTCTACTTCACTTTGCCAACAAAGGTCTGTCTGGTCAAGGCTATGGTTTTTCCAGTGGTCACGTATGGATGTGAGAGTTGGACTATGAAGAAAGCTGAGTGCTGAAGAATTGGTGCTTTTGAACTGTGGTGTGGAGAATACTGTTGAGAGTCCCTTGGACTGCAAGGAGCTCCAACCAGTCCATCCTAAAGGAGATCAGTCCTGGGTGTTCATTGGAAGGACTGATGCTGAAGCTGGAACTCCAATACTTCGGCCACCTGATGCGAAGAGCTGACTCGTTGGGAAAAACCCTGATGCTGGGAAAGATTGAGGGCGGGAGGAGAAGGGGAAAACAGAGGATGAGATGGTTGGATGGCATCACCGACTCGATGGACATGAGTTTGAGCAAGCTCCGGAAGTTGGTGATGGACAGGGAGGCCTGGCGTGCTGCAGTCCATGGGGTCACAAAGAGTCGGACACAAATGAGCAACTGAACTGACTGACTTCATGTTACCTCAACACTTTAATTTTATTCTGGACTCTGATTGGAAATAGCAGTGAATGACTTCAGGAAAAAGGAAGGGGATCTGGGAATAGTAAAACAGTGGTTTTCAAAGTATGGTCCTTGGACTAGTAGCATCAGCATTACCTGGGAATTTCTTCAAACTGCAAAATTTGGACCTTCCCTACCCATATCTACTAAACCAGAAAGCCTGGCAGAATCTGAACATGCCCTCTGGGTGACTCTGATGCAAGCTCAAGCTTGAAGCCCCTATTTTAAGAATTATATGACAGAATACAGTTCTGGCCCAAAAGCTACCAGAGACCAAGAACATTTTAGTGATCTCTTTTTCCATTTCTCTCAGGCTACAGGGAAGTCTCTTTTCTCAGGCAGAAATTTTATTGTAATGTCAAATTCCAACTTTTCTCTTCATGAGTTTTTGAATATTCCACCTAAGAATATAAAATAATAATTTTATTCCAGTTTTGTTTATATCACTCTTCCACCTGGCATCTATTTTGGTGCAAAAAGAGAGGGACAGTTCATGGTTTACCAAAAAGCTAGTTAGTTCTAAAAATTGTATTATTGAATAATCCATTGTTTCCCCATTGATTTGAAATTCTACTTTTATCATATATAAAATTCCCATAGGTACTGAGGGTCCTATATGTACTGACACTTTATTTCACCAATTTCCAACTTTGTAAGTAAGGTATCTTTACAGCACATTTTAACAGGAGGTGGGGCTAATGACAAGTTTATTCCAGGACATTTCTGACTATACTTGAATGTATATATTAAAAAAAATAAATTGTAATTAAAAGTTTTGTGCTTGCATTTTCAGTTGAGGTATAACTGACATACTATTATATTAGTTTCAAGTATACGATACATGTATATATTGCAAAATGATCACCACAATAAGTCGAGTTAACATCTGTCACCATACAGAGTTGAAGTTTTCTTTTCTTGTTACTAAAACTTTCAATATTCACCCTGCTATTTCACTTTTCAATATGTAATACAGTATCATTAACTATAATCACATACTATACATTGCATTCCCATGACTTAGCCATTTTATAACTGGAAATTTACAACTTCCATAATTTATTTTTAATCTGTACATGCATATGTTATATTTTCTGTTATTTTAAACCACATAAACCATGAAAAAATATTTGTTACTTATTTCCCCACAAAGAAGCCTTCCCTATATATTAGTTGTATTATTTATGTGTCCTTATCAACTCATAAATTTTAGTTTTAATTCCTTCATTTTTTGCTTTCTTTAGATTTATTTTGCTGTTATTTTCCTCACTACTACAGATGAATATCTGATTCACTTTTATTTCTTCTTTGTTTAGTATTTCAGAAGTATCAGGCTAAGAACTTCTAAGAGTATTGTTTTAGTCAAAATCAATAAGCTCTGATCAATATACTTAATCATTATTTTCTAGAAATTATACAATTTCAGTTTTGACTTCCTTTTAATACAAGAGTAAAGAATTTAAAATGTTCAGTGTGAGGTTTGTCTAGAGGCTGTTTTCTATTTTTATTATTAATTTCAAGTTTTGTTGCCAAGAACTTGTACTGGTTCTACTGTGTGAAATTTATTGAAGCTTTTCTTTGCGGCTACTTTAAAAATAAGTATCTGTGGACATGTTAATTTCATTCTGCTTCGAGTACAGTGAGTTTGATACTGATCACTTAGATCTGACTAATTAAATGTGAATGGTTAGGTTCTCTACATCCCTGCTGTCCAGTGAGCTGACCTGACTGACCTTGAATGAGGAGAGACACAAGTCATTTATTACTACTATGTTCTTATGTATTTTTCCTTATACTTCCTGCAGCTGTTAGATGATAAATTCTGAGGGTTTTCGGAGAGGAAGGATGGGGAGGTATGTAAGCATTAAAGAAAGCTCTTCCTCATGAAGAGCTTTTTCACTATAAAATGATCTCATTCAATGCTGTTTACTTTAAACTCATTTTGTCTGATATGAATATTATTAGACCTCATTTTCATTTGCTTTTCTTAGTATGCCTGGCAAATTGTTTTATTTTCAGTTTCTTTTACTTCAGAGGTGATTTTCTTGCAGTAGGTTGGGTTTTATTTTATTTTTTAAAATATTTCCCTTTTAGAAATTGATGGAGTAGCTGGAATGACACAAAACTAGGCAAAATATATGAAACACAGAGACGTTTTAGAGAATAGGCAGCACAGCACCATGGTACCTGACATAAAGGGGGAAAAACACGGGGAACCCTGTAACTGGCTTTCTGTCTGAAAGTCCTTTTTTGAGCACATAGCACGACAAAGAAACCCAAAGCCAAGTGCACTGGTCCTGCTGGGTTGAGAAGACAGAAGGGCTCGGGGAAGTCTGCGGGACATGATAACTTTACAGGAGGGAGCTCTGCAGAGAAAGAACTCAGAAGTCTGTACAGGGGTGTGGAGGGGTCTCCCTGACTTTCTCACTGAGTGCTAAGGTGTGTATATTTAGCATGAAATTCTAGCAGGCTCAGCAAAGAAAAACTACCTAAGGAAGAACTCCTCCTGGGGCATGTAAAAATTACAAGGTTTTACAAGGATGGGAAACATCTATGCTCTGACTAGACAGGCTTGACAGAGACTGGTATACACACAGAAAATCTAGTAGAAATACCCAAAGTGCCAGGCCAGAGTTGCAGGGCTTAACTGGCTTTTGGGAAGAGGATACATTAGAATGACACTTTTTTTTAAAAGTGTAAAAGCAAGTATCAAAAAGATCAAGATGATCCAAAAGTAATTTAACAGAGTGCCAAAAGTAAACTCAACATTCTCTAAAGACAGACCACAAAATATAGAGATTCAACAACATAACATTCAAAATATGCAGCATTAAAAAACTCACAAAGCATGTGAGAAAAGAGTAATATGTGACATACAACTAAATGTATCAGAAAGGAATAATACCAATTTTACACACTCTTCCTAAAAATATGAAAGAAGCAGAAACTCACATTGAGATTCCAAGCCAAAAAAAGACACCCAGGAGAAAAACACTGACAAATGTCCACCATGAATATAATAAGCATGAACTTCTTTAACAAATTAGCAAGTTGTATATAAGTGCAACAGAGATCAGAAAGGAAGAATTAAATGATCTGCAATTGTAGATGATATAATTTTCTACAGAATCTCAGACAGTCTATAAAAAAGTTAAACTGTAGTAAATAGCTTCGGAAAGGATACAGGATGCAAGGTCAATATACCAAAATCAATTATATTTTTATGTACTAGGAATGAGCAACTAGAAACTGAAATTAAAAGAATTAGCATCTTCTAACTGTGCCTTCAAATCATGAAATATTTAGGGATGACTACAGTAAGTATAATACTTATAAGCTGAAAACTACCAGAAAATGAGAGAAATCAATAAAGACCTAAATAAATAGAAAGATACACTCTATTTATTGGCTATAAGAGTCAGCACTACAAACTGTTCATTTTCCTAAAGTTAATTTCATACATTTAGTATAACCAGAATCAAAATCCCAGAAAGATTTCCAGTGAAATTACAAGCTGGTTCAAAAACGTGAGTGGAAAAGCAAAAAATTAGGAATAACCAAAATAATTTTAAAACAAAAAAGCAGAGTTGGAGAACTCATCCCACGTAATTTTCATCGTTACCTAGATCAACAGAGCAGAATAGAGAGCTTGGAAACAGACCTATATATAAGCGGTCAACTGGTTTAGCTAAAGATGTTAAGGAAAATCAATTGTGAAAAACTGCTCTTTTCACAAATGATGTTGGAATAACTGCACATCCACTATTAAATAATTAAGCTTAGAACTATACTTTACACTTTACACAAAAATTAAACTGAAAAACAGACATAAAGGCAAGAACTGTAAAATGGCTGGAAAATAAGTGCGAGAAAATTTTGTGATATTACTGTATTGCAAAGATTTCTTAGGATACAGAAAATTCTAGTTATAAAAGGAAAAATGGTAAATCAACCTTTGTCAAAATTAAAAATGTCTCTTTGAAAGACAATGCTAAGAAAATGAAAACATGAGCTACACACTGGGAGAAAATATTTACAAAATATATATTGAAAAATATTTCATGAATGTACAAATAATTCTCATAACTCAACTGTAATAAACAAATACCTCAATTTTTTAAAATTACCAGATGTCAACAGACACTTCACCAAAGAGATATCAGTAACAAGCATATGAAAACATACTCAAAATGATTAATAATTATGGAAATACAAATCACAACCACAACAAGCTACCACTGTATAATCACAAGAATGACTTGGAAAAAAAAGACAAAACCCAGCAGTGAAAAGGATACAAGTGAGATCCTCACACACTACTGGGGGAGTGCTCATTTTGAAAAGCAGCCAGAAAGCCACCTGGCAGTTTCTTATAAAGTTAAACATATATTTACCGAGCAAACCTGTGTCTATCTCCTTGAAATTTGAGGAGTGAACTAAATTCACATAAACAACTGTACACACGGTTTATACTATTTTTTTTTTCTTTCATAACTAACCCAAACTGGAAAAACTCAAATGTTCTTCAACTAGTACAAGGATAAAACAATTGTGGTACATCCAAACAGTGGAATACTACTCAGTAATAAAGAGCAACGAGCTATTAATACAAGCAACCACATGGAAAAATCTTAAATGTCTTATGATAAGTGAAAGAAACTTAAAAATGAAAACATGAAAAAGACTTAAGTGAAAAGGACTTAAAAAGCTACATACTATGTGATTCTATTTGTGTGATATTCTAGAGAAGACAAAACTATAGAGACAGGCTATCAGTGGTTGCAGGGACTAGACTTCAGGGAGAGAATAACAAAAGAGCAAAAAGGAAATTTTGAATTGAAAAATTACTTCTAAGTACTGTGCATGTGCTTAGTCACTCAGCCATGTCCAGCTCTTTGCAATCCCTCTGTCCAGGAGATTCTCCAGGCCAGAATACTGGAGTGGGTTGCCATGCCCTCCTCCAGGGGATCTTCCTGACCCAGGTCTCCCACATCGCAGGCAGATTGTTTACCGTCTGAGCCACCAGGGGAGCCCAAGAATACTGGAGTGAGTAGCCTATCCCTTCTCCAGGGCATCTTCCTCACCCAGGAATCAAGCCGGGGTCTCTTGCATTGCAGGTGGATCCTCTACCAGCTGAGCTACCAGGGGCTAAGTACTGGGTATGGTGCAAAGGTACGTTTTTGTCAAACTATACTTCAAAAACCCTTGTCATGCAGACACTGAATGCTAAAAAGACATAACCCTAAAGGTCAATAAGGAATGAATTAAAAAAAAAAACCCCACCCATGTTAATATTACAAAAGTGGGTAACAAATGGTGAAATAGATAAATTCTATGTTACTGTACTTGCTCCTAGAGCACTAGAAATGTAATGTGTAAGGAGGAAATCTCAGGAACATTAAGTAATCTTATAGAAATATAGATAGGTACTGTTATAGAAGAGGTGAAAATTTGTCCTGATGTTCAAACACTGATAAAAAGAAAACCTGAAGTAACTATTCGAAGACAGCAGAGCTGTTTTCTACCTAGACAGGGACACTGGAGGGTAAGAAATGGCAGAGTCACCACCACTTCAGAGGTGCTGCAAATTCTGGTGTTCTCCAACAGGCCTATATGACTGACCTCCCAGAGTTCTCAAGTGGCTGTATCATTCATTCTGGAAAGGTTTTATAGCTGCATTCAGTGGGAGAGACAGAGTAGAGTGTGTTTGCTCCAACTTACCTGAAAACAAAAGCTCTCTATCTAAATACTATAAAAAGTCATCTCAAACTGAAACTATCCAATACCAAACTCCTAACCCTCTCAACTACCTTTCCCAATTTGGCAAAGAGCAACTCCACACTTCTACTTACTCAACGACCAAAACATTGGGAATTTTCCTTTATTTCTTTTCCTCTCATAACCCACATTTAGTCCATCAGCAAATTTTTTTGAGTTTTCACCTGCAAAACATATTCATAAACTGACCTTTTGTCACCAACTTTACTGATACCATTATCATCATCTTCTACTTTGAAAAACCAATTTTAATTTTTAAAATTAGTCTTTTACTTAATGAAAAAATATTTGAGGGCCCTTAGGAGCACCTAAATACATAAAGCATATATTAACAAATATAAAGAAACTGATAGTCATACAGTAATAGCAGGGGACTTTAACATCCCACTTACATGAATGGACGGATCGTCCAGACAGAAAAAGCAACAGGGAAACACTGGCCTTCCAGGACACGTTAGACTAGGTAGACTTTATACATATCTATCTATCTATATATATATAACATTCTTCCCGAGGAGAGGTCAAATTCTAGGCCATAAAACAGGTCTCAATAAATTTAAGAAAACTGAAATCTGATCAAGCATTCTAATCTGACTACAATGCTATAAGACTAGAAATCTACTAAAAGGAAAAAAACCTACAAACATGCGGAAATTAAATAGTGTGCTACTAAATAACCAGTGGGTCACTGAAGAAATTAAAGTGGAAATTAAAAAAAAATAGAAACATGAGGATACAAAAATCTAAGGAACAAAACAAAAGCAGTTCTAAGAGGGAAGTTTATAGCAACAAAACCTTACTTCACGAAAGAAGAAAAATCTCAAATAAACAACCTAACCATACATCTATAGGAACTAGAAAAACAATAACACCCTAAATTTAGTATTAGAAAAGTCATAAGGAGACTTAAAAAACCTTGAAAACATCAATTAAGAGCTCACTCTTTGAAAAGATAAACAAAATTGATATACCTTAGGTCAAATTTATCAAGAAAAAAAAGTCAAATAAATCCAATCAGAAATATAAAAAGAGAACTGAGAATTGATATCATAGAAACAGAAAGCATAAGAAATAAATATGACATTGCACATGTTGCATGCTAAGCTGCTTCAGTTGTGTCTGATTCTTTGTGATCTTATAGACTGCAGCCTACCAGGCTCCTCTGTTCATGGGATTCTCCAGGCAAGAGTACTGGAGTGGGTTGCCATGCCCTCCTCCAGGGGATCTTCCCTACCCAGGGATTGAACCTGTGTCTTTTACATCTCCTGCATTGGCAGGCAGGTTCTTTACCACTAGCACCATCTGGAAACCCTAATGTGACATTGTGTTTATGTTAAGTCTCTCAGTCGTGTCCTACTCTTTGTGACCTCATGGACTGTAGCCCACCAGGCTCCTCTGTCCACGGAAATCCCCCAGCAAGAATACTGGAGTGGGTTGCCATTCTCTTCTCCATGGGATCTTCCCAACCCAGGGAATGAACGCAGGTTTCCTGCATTGTAGGCAGGTTCTTTCATCTGAGTCACCAGGGAAGACCCTCTAATATGACATCATATGCCAATCAAATGGACAACCTAGAAAAAATGAATGTATTCCCAGAAATATACAATATCCTGACTGAATCAGGAAGAAATAGAAAATATAACAGAGCAATTACTAGAAATGAAAGTGAGTCAGTAATAGTAATTTAAAAACCTCCCAATAAACAAAAGTCCAGGACCAGATGGCATCACAGGTGAAGTGTACCAAATATTTCAGGATGAGTTAATGCTTATCCATCTCAAACTATTTCAAAAAGTTGAAGAGCAAAAACACTTTAGAACACATTCTACAAGGTTAGTATTACCCTGATACTGAAATCACAGAACTATGCCACAAAATAAGACAATTAAAGGCCAATATCATTGATGAACATTGGTACAAAAGTCCTCAACAAAATATTAGCAAACTAAATGCAAGAGTACATGAAAAGGATTATATACTATGATCAAAAGGGATTTCTCCAAAGGATGCAAGGATAGTTCCATATTCACAAATCAGTCAATGTGATACATCATATTAACAAACAAGAATAAAAATCATGATCATCTCAATAGATGCAGGAAAAGGTTTCTACAAAATTCAAATCTATTTACGACACAAATTCTCAATAAGATGGGTATAGAGGGAATATACTTCAACATAACAGAGGCCATGTATGACAAACCTAGAGCTAACATCATGTGAAACAGTAAAAACTGAAAGCATTTTCTCTAAGCTAAGGAACAGGACAAGGATACCAACTCCCACCACTTTTATTCAACAGATGAGCCACAGCAATCAGACAAGAAAATGAAATAAAAGGCTTTTTCCTTTTGGAAAGGAAGAAGTAAAGCTGCCACTGTTTACAGATGACAGGATATTATACATAGAAAATACTAAAAATGCCACCAAAAGGCAATTAGAATAAATACACTAAAGATGCAGAAAAAAATTAATATTCAGAAATCTATTGTTTCTATACACCAACAATGAACTCTCAGAAAGAGAAATGAAGAAAACAATCTGACTTACAATTGAATCAATAAGAATAAAATATCTAAGAATGACTCTAACCAAGGAGGTAAAAGATCTATATTTGGAAAACTGTAATACATTGATGAAAGAGATTGAAGACAATATAAACAGATGGAAAGATACACTGTGTTCATAGACCACAGGAATTAATATTGTTAAAATGAACTCCCAACCCAAGGCAATCTACAGGTTCAATGCAATCCTTATCAAGACTAATGACCTTTCTTTCCAAAATTTGTATGGAAACACAGAAGACACCAAATAGCAGGAAAAAAAAAATTGACCAAAAAAAAAGCAAACCTGAAGGGATCAAACTACCTGATTTCAAACTACACCACAAAGCTATAGTACTCAAAACAGTATAGTAATAGCACAAATACAGACACGCAGATCAACAGAACAGAAAGCCCAGAAATGAACCTATACTTATGGACAACTATTCTATGACCAAGGAGGTAATATACACTGGAGAAAAGGACAGCCTCAATAAGCAGTACTAGGAAAACTGAACAGCTGTATGCAAAAGAATCAAATTGGACTACTCACACCATATGCAAAAGTAAACTCAAAAGGAATTAAGGACTTAAAGGTAAGACCTGAAACCATAAAACTTCTAGAATAAAACAAAGGCAGCACTCTACTTGACATAAGTCTAAGCAATACATTTTTAGATCTCTTTAGGCAAGGGAAACAGAAGCAAAAATAAACAAATGGGACTATATTAAACTAAAAAGCTTTTGCACAGTGAAGAAAACTATTAATAAAACAAAAAAGTTACCTACTGAGTGGAAGAAGATATTTGCAAATGATATACATTTTGGTAAAGGGTTAATATCTAAAAATGGCAAAGGACTCATAAAACTCAATACCAAAAAAACAAACAACCTGATTAAAAAAATGAGCAGAGAACTTGAATAGACATTTTTTTCCAAAGAAGACATACAGATGGCTAACAGGCACATCAAAAGATGTTCAAGACCACTAATCATCACAAAAATGCAAATCAAAATCACAATGAGATATCACTTCACATCTGTCAGAATGGCTATTATAAAAAACAAAACAAACCAGCAAATGACAAGTATTGGCAAAGATGTGAAGAAACGGGAATCCTTGTGTACTCTTGGTGGGGGTATAAATTCATGCAGCCACTATGGAAAACAGTGAGGAGGTTCCTCAAATAATTAAAAGTAGAACTACCATATGGTCCAAAAATTCCTCTTCTAGGTATTTATCCAGAGAAAATGAAAACATTAATTCAAACTCATCTATGCACCCCAATGTTCATAGCAGTATTATTTACAATAGTCAAAATATGAAAGTAACTTAAATGCAACAGCAGATAAATGGGCAAAGAAGATTCAGTATATATGTATACAGTGGAATATTACTCAGTCATAAATAATGAAATATTGCCTTTCATGACAACATAGACGGACCTAGAGGTATTATGCTAAGGGAAATAAGCCAGATAAAGCAAGACAAATAATGTATGATCTAACTTATATATGAAATCTAAAAAGCAAAACAAATGAACAATCAAAACACAGTCACAGACACAGGAGACAAAGAAATGGTTACCAGGGGAGAGAGGCCAGTTGACACATGAAACAAGTGAAAGAAATTAAGAGGTACAAACCTTCAGTTATAAAACAGATGAGTCATGGGGATGAGATGTACAGCATGGGGGAACCTAATCAATAAAAACAGATTATCACTGTATGGTGACAGATGGTAAGTAGCCTATCATGGTGATCCTTTTGCAATGTACAGAAATACAAAATCATTATATCAAGTGCTGAGAACTAACATTGGGTCCTAGGTCAACTGCAATTCAAAAACAAACTCATAGAAAAAGATATCGGATTTGTGGTTACCAAAGGTGGGGCTGAGGGAGGGAGAATTGGATGAAAGCAGTCAGAAGTACAAACTTCCGGTTAAAAGATAAATAAGCAATAGGGATGTAAGGTACAACAATCAGTATCATTAAAATAAATGTTAAGGGTTCTCATCACAAGGAAAAGTACTTTTCTTTTAGTTTGTATCTGTGAGATGGTGAGTGTCCACTAAACTTATTGTGCTAATTATTGAATAAGGTATGTAAGTAAATCATTATACCGTACACCTTAAAGTTATACAGTGTCATAACACAAATATATCTCAATAAAATTGCAAGTGAAAAAAAAGTAGAGAACACAGTATATGTCAACTTCTGTAACAAATGGTGACCTTAAGGAAGTAATCCAGACAGACAAGAATCTCTCTCTTGATGGATCTTATTTGGTAGTGAAAATCACTTCTAGTGCAAAATGACTATTGTTTCAATACCTTCCTTTTAAAAATCATGTGTTGCTTTATTACTATTACTTAGCTCTGCCGTGCAGCCATGTGCGATCTTAGTTCCTTGACCAGGGACTGAACCTGTACCTCTGCACTGGGCGCATGGAGTCTTAATCACTGGACTGCCAGGGAAGCCCCTTCAATAGCTTCTTAACCGATTTCCTTGCTTCTGCCCTTGTCTTCCTACAGTCCATTCTCGTCTCTGACTGTAAGGTGATCCTTTCAAAGTCAGGTAATGCCATGCCTCTGCTCAAATTTCTCTCTCAGCCCATCATCTGAGAGTAAAAGCCTACAAAATCACCAGCACTCAAAACCACCTTTACCACCTTTCTTCTTGGTCAAGCTAGAAATCAACTCCATTCCCGTAACCATCCATCTGTTTCCTAAAGTTCCTTTCCAGGTTAGGTGCCTCCCCTATGATTCTCACCTGGCTCACTGGACCTGCTCTCTCGGTTGTCCAAGCACAGGCCAGAATACTGTCCTCATCTCCCTGACACCCTTCTCCCCAGCCACAGACCCCACACCTGGGCCCCGTGATAACACGTTTGGCCAGCTCTTCCCCTGCACGTCTAACACTCCTCCCCCTCTTCACAGACACTCTCTATACTGCCGAGACTTCATCCGGTTTCTAAAGACTCTCTGCACGAGAGAACTGTTTAAAACATAAAATGTAATCTATTCATTCTCAGATATTTATTAAAAGCACTGTATGGATGGGGCCACAGAGGATCATGTGGGCTACTGCAGGGAAGGACTCTAGATACTGTTCCCAGTGATGGTGCCTGAGACTGAATGTCTGCATACTTGCAAAATATATACATTAAATCCTAACACCCAACGTGATGGTATTGGGAGGTGGCGGCTCTGGGAAGGAAGCTGTCTTCACAAATGGGATGAGTGTCCTTATAAAAAGAGATCTCACAGCTCGCTCACCCCTTCTGCCCTTTGAGGACACGGGGGAAGACAGACATCTATGAATCAGGGAGTGGGACTTCACCAAACACTGAACTGGTCAGTGCTGTGATTTTAGACTTCCCAGACTTCAGATCTAGGAGAAATAAGTGCTGTGGTTTATAAGCTGCCCAGCCTATGGTACTCTGTTAGAGTAGCCCAAATGAACAGAGAGAGATCGAACGCTCTTTGAGGCTTCTGATTAGGAAATTGTTATAATTCTGTTTCTAATTAAAACAGATCACTCTTGCTGCTGTGCAGAGAAGAGGTTGTAGTGAGACTGGGATGAAAACAAGGAAACCAGTCAGGAGGCATTAGCAATAGTCTGGGTGAAAGATGACCGAAGACCTCGACCACAGTGAGTTGGCCTGATGGAGTTTGCAAACAAGTGGGGAGCTCCTGGATAAATTTTAAGAGCCACTGTGACTTGATGATGGATGCAGGATGAGAGGGAAACAAAGACATGCAGATGATTCATTCCCAGGCTTTAGGGGAGCAAGTGGGTGCATGTCGGTGACTATTTATAGATGGGAGAAGACAGAAAGCAGCGAAGTTTCAGGAGAAAGGTAAGAACGTAGCTTTGGACACAGCTTTCACAAGTCCTGTGGCTTTGCAAATGATGGGGAGGCAGTTAGATATGTCAGTTTAGATCTCATAAGAAAAGCAGAGACTAGAGATATTGCTTTGGGAGTCATGAACTTAGAAAAGACATTTAAAGCCACAGGACTTGTGAAATCACTCAGGGAGACAAAGAAAAGAAGAGGTCTAAGGACTGGGTACTGAAACATTTCAACATTTAGCAGCTGGGAAGAGGAAAGTGAGCTAATAAAGGAGATCGAGAAGAAACAGCCAGTAAAAGTAGGAGAAAAGCCAGAATGGGGTATTTTGGAAATCCAGTAAAGAGAGTATCTCAAGGGGGAGGTAGAAACCAGCGGTTTCAAAGATGAGAAGCTGAATAGGAAAAAGGATGAAAACTGACCACTGTACTCAGCAACATGGGGAAAGGTGTGGTTCAAGGAATGAGTGGCGGTTTAAGAGTGTGAAGCTGAAGAAATGGAATGGTGCGGCCCCTCTGCCCTCTGTATGAGCAGCTGACCTACCCGGGGGTAACAAACAGGAAACAGCTCGAGAGGGATTTATGCTCAAGGTTGGGTGTTTTGTTCGTTTCTTATCCCTTCAGAGGAAAGAGATGACAACACACTTAAATGCTAACAATAATAGACAGCAGAGGGGGACTTACTGCAGCAGGAATGAATGGACAGAAGTGCAGGAACAAATTCCTTGTGCAGGAGAGAGTAGAACCTAAAGCCTGAGTACAGAGAGCAGGGCGGGCTTGGAAAGGAGCAGGGAGAGATGAGAGACTGACTTGGCTGGGAGGATGCGGGAGCCTGAGCCGCAAGCTCCCTTCTGCGTCCCCAGTGAGATAAATGGCAGAGGGTGGGGACGTGGGGAGGCAGCGGGTAGATGTCTAAGACAACAGGAAACGCGGGAGGGCTGCTGCGCAGTGCTGAGGACTCACCTGGAGCCAGAGAGTGAGGTAAGGACGGCTGTCTGTCCAGCCAGGCTCAGTTGCTCACTTACACGCACCAGTGGGGTCTGGGTTGTGTTAGTGACACAGGCAGAAAGGAACAAGGGTGCTGCAGGTACAAGCATGGGAGTAATTAAAACAAGGAGCAGAGGAACTGGGGACACGGGTGAAATCAGAGCCAATGGGAAAGCAGAGGGGTGAATGAACGGGGAGCCAGGCTGGATAGGAGATGGGATAGTGGGAAGAGCAGAGACAAGGCACAGAGACGCACGTCCGAGGTGAAGGTTCTTCAGATGGTACAATTCCTGGAAACAGGAGACTATGGACATGACCGAGAGAGTAGGTGGTGGGAGGTGAGGAGGCCGAAGACGAACTGAAAAGCAGAAACGGGTAAGACCTGTCTCATAAATAATGGACTCTCTGAGCCACTGGGAAGTTAGAGGGGTATTTTCTATTCATCATCCAAAGCAGCTTTAGAAATTCCAATCGACGCTAATTCTTGGCATCTGTACAGACTTTGGTGATTAATACAAACTACCATCTATTGAAGACACTTGTTTTGGATGCCTCATGGAACTCGTTTTCTTTTAAACCTACATCCATCCTTGAGGGGGATAATCATGATGCCTTCATTTTACAAATGAAGCACCTACAGAGCTATGAAAACTGTGGGATCAGGAGTAAAATCTAGAACTGCCTGAGCATAAAACTGAAGACTCTATTTCTGAATTGGCACCTTTAAGAAAAGCCTAATTCTTAAATATAATTTCATTGACAACAGTAAATACACCTTTCTTGTTCTAAGGATAAGGGGATCTGGTCTTTGATTTAAAGATCTGCTAAATCCAAACACTGAGACCTTGGTAAGTCAGCTTTTGATATAAATCTCTACATAAAGGTTTTCATTTTTCTACAGAACTGTATCAAAAGGGTTCAGGAAAAGGGTTTTTCCTTTGTACTAAAGGGCTTTTCCTTTGAACACTTTGAGCTCTTCTGAGCTTGATATTAAAATGGATAGAGCTGATAATTTTTTTATTCCTTCCAAAGTGATCTGACTTTGTGTATTTAAAGCAAATGTTTCAGTCAATCTTAGAGGAAAAGTCTGCAGATAAAATAAAGCATAGATAAGCCAGTCAGCTTAGGAATAATACAAAAACCTTTATAAAATCAATTATCCATGTACCCTTTTAATCAAAATAAGATGACAGAGATTTGAATTTGGCCTAAGCCTTGAAATCTGACTATATATACCCAAAAGATAAGAAAAGTAATTATTTCTTAAAAGATCATTTTGAAAATGGTAAATTAGTCAATTGTAATGGGTTGTATTACTAAACATACATTGACAAGTTATGGCCTTATCTAACACAAGGCCCTTAGGAAGTTTTTTTCTGTCAAAAAATGAAAGGTAAGAATCAAATATGGCTGCTATTTGAGATACAAATAACTATGAACAGGGTATGTGAGGTTGGAAGGTCATGATATGTGTATTTCATAGGTAGTATCTTTGAGTTGATGCTTCCATAATGCTAAAAACTTCCGCCCTGACCCCTCTCTCTCTTTCTGGGGGTCAGGGGAGCCGTGTAGTGAGTGAGTGCATACTATGGTGAGGAGGGCCTGTCAAGGACTCTACCTAGGAGGGCCACAATTCCTGCATTGAGAAAAACAGAAGACCACTCCCTGATAATAACTGCTCTACTTTTTTTTACCAGAAAAAAGTATTAATGCCCACTTGAACATTTAACTATTTTAAATGATATAGACACAAAGTGAATAGGCATAGGCCCTGCCTGCTATAGTAAAGAATCTAAACAATGATCTTCCAGAGGTCTACAGAAGCCAGTTTGAATTTTAAAGAATATCAAATTATGCAGGATGGATTTTAGCTATTATGTTGGAGAATTTAAGTGATAATTTTCCCCAAAGACAAAAAGAGTTGAGGTGTTATCTAGACAGAAGAAAGCAAATGCATATTCATACTTACTGGAAATCTTATTTTGGCACAATAATCTTCTCAGAAGAGTTTTACAAGCTGCTAGTAAAAGGTCCAAATAAGTGTTGCAACAAAATAAGGCCCATGCTGACTTCTTTTCTTATAGTCTATGCCCTTACTCCTAAGCTGCTGAATGGTATATTTACAGATATAGGTCAGTTTCCATCTTCAAAGAACTTCAACAGCATAGAGCCACAATTTTTCAAAGCTTACAATGTGTCAGGCATGGGGCTAATGGCATACACCCATTAACATGTTTAATCCCTTTAACAGTCAAATGTTTTATTATTATTCTCATTTTACATTTCAGAAAACTATGGCTTAATGAATTTAAATAACTTGCCAGTTACTTAAGATATAGTAAGGGGAGATTCAAGCCTAAGGCATGTGGGTTTAGCTACTCTGTAAGGGCTTTGTAATGATATGGGCAGTAAGTAAAGTCCAGAAATCAGAGCAAAGAGTTTAGAAACAGGAGAGCTACATGTTTCCATTTTTATGAAAACTACACTATGTTACTTAATCCATTAGAACTGCATTTGGTTGCAAGTAAGAAAAAAGCTAAACCGTGTCTTAAACACGAGACTTATTTTAGTCTCTGGAGAGAGAAGGCTGAAGTACCTGTCTGCTGGCTTTGGGTCTACTACAGCCTCAGGCTGTCAGGGCCAAGGGCTCTGAAATTCTCTCTGGCAGTCACTCATGGATGCAAAATGGCTGCTGTACGTACAGCCAGCACATAGGAAAGAAAGAGAAAGTGACAGAAAGGGTGAGGCCTATGTCAGGGAAGCAAATCTTTGAAATTAATCCCTATCAACTGGCTGGAGATGAAATATAATTGGTCAGAATTGTGTCACACCGTACACCTGAAGGCAGGTGCAGTATCATTCCCAAAACAAAAATATCCAACAAACTCTAAATAAGATTTATTTTAGTAAGGAACGAAAGGCAAATGGATATTACGTGGATAAAAAGCACTGTCTGCAACATTTAATAGTTGAGTTTCACAACAAATGAAGTACGTCTCATTTAATTTTGCAAAGGAGAAAATACACTTATTTTCGTTTTAAAGCACAGAGAAGGTGACCGGCCACGAAGAATCTATTCTGGCTTCACTCCTTCCTAAAGGAACTTAATTTAGTTCAGCCATGCACATCTTCCCAACTTTATTCAGAATAAAGTTGACAGCATCCCTTGCTCTGGTGGTGAGGGGTTCTCAAACACAGAATGCACCAAAATTAAATCAAAAGTTGAAGAAACAACAACAAAATAAACAGACGGCTGGGCTGCACCCTAGAGTGTCTGATCCAGTGGGTCTAAGGTGGAGCCTGAGAATCTTCCTTTCTAACACATTCCCAGGAAGTGTCGGCAACGGTGGTCCAGAGGCCACAGTTTAAGAACTGCTCTAAAGGCAGACTCCAGTCAGTCTAAGGGAAACAGTATATGGTGGCTCAGACGGTAAAGAATCTGCCTGCAATGCAAAAGACCTGGGTTCGATCCCTGGGATGGGAAGATCCCTTGGAGAAGAAATGGTTATCCGCTCCAGTATTCTTGCCTGGAGAAACCCATGGACAGAGGAGCCTGACGGGATACAGTCCATGAGGTCACAAAGCATTGGACACAACTGAGTGACTAACACTCTCACTACTTTTCAAACAATATATGATATTCTCCTTGGACACTGTTCTCAGCTTGGGGCAGGCACAGATATAATCTGGAACATTTGGACTGAGAATTATTATTATTTTGTATTTGATGGAAGATTCACTCTGTCTCTCCTGCTAGGTTAGAACAAGGAAGACTGTAGCTCCTAAATCACGTGTGATTACAAGAGAATGGGCATTAAGAAGCTGACAATGAGGTTAAACAGAGGAAATACTTGAGTTCTCAACTGAGCCCCTAGAGTTGCAGTACCTCTAGACTTGAGCTGTATGAAATAATTAAGTTCCTGAGTGTTTGAGCCAGTCTGAGGTAGAAGGTTTACTATTAGCTTGCTGCCAAGTGCATCCTGATCAATACAAAGGATAAACTTGAAACTTAAATGAAGAACACAATGACACCTTATTTAAAGCAAGACATGAATAAATAACATCTACATGTAACTCAAGCTTCATTTTAGAACATTAACATACTAAAACCATTAAACATTTGCTTAATATTTTTGTGATTGGTTGTTGTTCAGTCACTCAGTCGTCTCCAACTCTTTGCAACCCCATGGACTGCAGCACACCAGGCTCCTCTGGCCTCCACTATCTCCCAGAGTTTGCTCAAATCCACGTCCATTGAATCAGTGTTGCTATCCAACCATCTCATCCTCTGCTGCCCCCTTCTCCTTTTGCCTTCAATCTTACCCAGCATCAGGGCTTTACAGAGAGTCGGCTCTTCACATCAAGTGATCAAAGTATTGAAGCTTCAGCATCAGTCCTTCCAATGAATATTCACGGTTGATTTTCTTTAGGATTGACTGGTTTGAGCTCCCTGAAGCCCAAGGGACTCTCAAGAATCTTCCACAACACCACAGTCCTAAAGCATCAATTCTTGAGCACTCAGACTTCTTTATGGTCCAACTCTCACATCCATACATGACCACTGGAAAAACCACAGCTTTGACCATTGTCAGCAAAGTGATGTCTCTGCTTTTTAATGTGCTGTCTAGGTTTGTCATAGCTTTCCTTCCAAGGAGCAAGCGTCTTTTAATTTTATGGCTGCAGTTACTGTTCACAGTGATTTTGGAGCCCAAGAAAATAAAATCTATCCCCTTCTATTTGTCACAAAGCAATGGGACTGGATGCCGTGATCTTAGTCTTTTGAATGTTGAGTTTTAAGCCAGCTTTTCCAGTCTCCTCATTCATCCTCATCAAGAGGCACTTTAAGTTCCCCATTCACTTCTGCCATTACAGCAGTATTATCTGCACATCTGAGGTTTTCAGTATTTCTCTCAGCAATCTTTTTTTTTTTTTTTTTTTTCTCTCAGCAATCTTGATTCTATCTTGTGATTCATGCAGCCCAGCATTTCTCATGAGGTACTCTGCATAGAAGTAAGCACTATCACACTCTTTTCCCAATTTTCAACCCGTCAGTTTTTTCATGTAAGGTTCTAACTGTTGCTTCTTAACCGACATACAGGTTTCTCAGGAGACAGGTAAGGGGATCTGGTATTCTCATCTCTTAAAGAATTTTCCACAGTTTGTTGTGATCTATACAGTCAAAAGGCTTTAGTGTAGTAATGAAGCAGAAGTAAATGGTTTTCTGGAATTCCTTTGCTTTCTCTCTGATCCAACGAATGGTTGGCAATTTGATCTCTGGTTCCTCTGCCTTCCGCCTTTAATAATTTACTCTCTACCAAAATTTTTATGATAAACATTAGTACCAACATGAACAGTTTCATTTTTCCTTATCCACCCTCTATCTAATGACTAGTAAAAAGGCAAAGTAGGAGAAAGAAGTAAAAGATCTAAATCATTTTATTCACAAAGTGAGTATATAATCATTAACTGAGTTGACTGAAAGAAAAAAAAATCAGATTTTTTGCTCTTTTCTTAATGCGGTGCCTACTCTGTGCCTTTCATGCCATCCAGAGAGAGGGAAAGGAAGAAAAAAGAGAGAGACGACTCATTTAAATAAAAGAAACTGGGTAACACATCGATTTTAAATTTTGCGGAGTTCAGAGATCACTGATGCAAAGATTTTTGGTCCTGGTAACCCTAAGGTTATACTGAAATAGTATTTCTAATTAGTTACTTTCATTTTGAGATTTGGGGAGGTACTTTTTAACCAAAGACATACCCAAAGAATATCTCAGGGGCTTCCCTGGTGGTCCAGTGGTTGGAAGTTTGCCTTGCAATGCAGGGGTTGCCAGTTCAATCCCTGGTCTGGGAAAATCCCATATGCTGCGGGGCAACTAAGCCTGCACACAGTAGCTGGGGAGTATCTCCTGCTGCAACTAGAGAAAAGCCCACGCAGCGATGAAGACTCAGCACAGCGAAAAGCAAATTAATAAAAAAAAAAAAAAAAGAATATCTCAAACTTTAAAAAAAAAAAATGTAGTAAGACTTCTTTCTAGTTAAGGAATGCAATAGGACAGAAAAGGGCAAGGAAGAGAAAAGCTGAGATGCCACAGGGTTCAAAGATACTATCGACTTCTGGATTCCAAACCAGAGAAGCCCCGTACCAACAGTCAGCTGCCACAGCTGTTTCCCTTCATCTGCCTGTCTCGGGGCTGCTTCACCACCAAGGAGCTGGCTATCATCAATCTTGCATCTCTCCTGTCCAGTCACATCCCCACAAAGCAGAGCAGCCCGAGAAGCTCTCTTAATTAGAGGGCTGTGCCATGGACAGATGAACTCTAGTTCCACTATTAAGATGAAGGAAGGGAATTAGCTTACAAATGACTGAATTGAGTATATTTCAATATTAGCAATGTGAAAATATAAGTTTCAATTGTGATATTAAAGATGGTAATATTTACTTCATCCATAATTGAAAGACATGCTCAAAATAATTCATTTTGGGAGCACTATTACATACTATTTGCCTGAAACAAATTATGCAAAATACTTACATCTTGTAATTTATTCAATTGCTTTCTAATTCCTCATTTTCTTAACTAAATTAGCTAAAACAGGAAATATATGACCAAAAAATGAATGTCCATCATCCAAATTAGTGTACAATGCATTCATCTTTCAAACTGTAAGATCCAAGATGGGTAGACCTCTGTTCCCGCCTTAAAGGAACACTGCCTATTTAAACGGACGCCCGGGGGCTGTCTCGCTTAGATATGTGTGCTTCTATAGACGCGCACACAAAATGCACCCATGGCAGTTAGTTCATTGACTGACTGAGGTATTTCTGAGGAAAAGATGGCACTGAACAATACAGCCCTGGATGTGCGATGGTGGTTGTGTGAGGTGTCTGTCTGCAAAGTGTGTGGTGGAGACAAGCAAGGCCTATGCTGTTTCTAATTATTCCAATTATCATGGCACACTATGAAAACTTGATTAATAACACTGAAGATATTGTTGTGGCAATTAGCCATATGGTTGTGGGACTTTATTCTGTCACGATTTAGCCATTAGCATCTACTTATGTTTGTCAGAACAGTGCATCCGTGACAAGCTGAAGTTCCGCTCACCTTGCCGAGTCCCCTGTGAGCAACACTGGAGAACTGTTTATTCCTAGGAGCCTCTTGCCTGAGTAAATTTTTCATGTGGCATCCGGTCTGACTGGGGACAAATGTCAAATAGCTTATGTGACGACCCATCAAGCTAAGCTTTCTCTGAAAAGCCACTTAGTGACTGGTGTGTCAAAACAGACCACTTGAAGAGAAGAATCTGACCGTTAAGTAAGTGGTCATCTATGCTGCCCTGCGTATTTCCATGGTTAGCAGACACTGATTATTGCACATGGGCATCAGGTCCCTTCCGCTGTCCTGTAGAACTAGGACTGCAAAAAGGGGCTGTGTGTGCTCACAAACACACGCCCTATCGCAGAGAACTGACCACCTATCACAGACATCTGCAGTGAATCTATCTAAGAGAACTGAGAAGATAATCCTTTTAATCATGGATGAGGAGATCACCTTAAGGGAAAAAAAAAGGCAAAGATGTTGGTCACTACTTAAAAATGTTAGAGAGGAAATAGGTGAGGACCTTGCAACAGAGGCTAAAAGGATCAATTTTGAAGAAAAGAAACTTCAAATTTAAAATGAAACGAATGTTAATGTGAGAAGAACATTATCTATTTATTTACTATTAAAAAATAAAGTTCTGAAATAGTTGCTAGCAACAGTAAATCTGCTGGTTGTTCCAGAAACTAGCGGGACAGCAAACAGCCCCCACCGTGAGCTTCCCGACGGGCCCGAGGGCAGCCCGGGACTCCTAGACAACTAGCGGGATGGTAAACAGCCCCCACCGTGAGCTTCCCGATGGGCCCGAGGGCGGCCCGGGACTCCCAGACGGAAGCTGCAGCCACGGGCACTGGAGGTGGGGGGAGAACCGTGCGTTCCCGCAGCACATGCACGTCCCTCCACCCGGGGGCTGGATCACGACCGGCGGGGACCAGGCCGCGACCCGGTTCTCGCCTGCACACCTTCAGTTTGAGGAATTTACCATGAGCAGTGATCAGAAGGTCTACACTCCTGGGGCAAACGTGCCTTTCAGGCAAGGGAGGGTCTGAGACCCCCCAAACAGCAAAGCTGTGTTTAACGGAGGCGGTCAGCACAGGCAGGGAGCCGCAGTGCTGGGCCTCTAGAGAAGAGAAGTCCAACCTCACCGGCCCCGGCGCTAACACCTGACGGACAGCAAGCAGCTGGGGACGGCAACTGTCCAGCAAAGGAAAAGTACAGGCCACGCTGTCACCGTAATGGGAACACAAGCAGCCCCTGTTTCACGTCAGGAAGCTGAGGGTGAGGCATCCGTCTGCCCAGAACTCGAGGGTGTGCTCCTTTGGAAGCTCCACACTCACCCCAGAAGAGCTGAGAGGGCAACGGGAACATACCTCGCCAGTGGAGGTGGAGTTGGCGACAGACGGAACCAGTTTCTCTCCCAGGGATCTAAGCAATTTCATACAACACGAAAACACTCGTGAAGTGCAGGCGTGCGTTTAACAGAGCGTTTTTCCCTGCAGTCATCCAGAGCGCCAGGACCCAGGCCCTGCTGCCTCTGTGCTGGTTTAGTCACCGCGGACCACCTCCTTACAGATCCACTTCTGGGCTGCAAGCGCAGGACTCTTCAACGTGCAAGTCTCAAAATGTCCCGTTAATGTGTACAGAATTCCCTTGGCTTTGCACAGTGAATATATATTATTATAATTTTATTTTTAGATAAATGTGTAAATATGTTCTGTATTTTTTATCCATTATAAAACTGTATTTTCCTATAATCTGTCTTGAGTAAAAATAAAATTGCATTGGTTAACATTTGAGCGACTACTGCGGTCAGAGCTCTACATGTGTGCCGCTGTGTTCAGGCACTCAGCCGTGTCCCACTCTCTGTGACCCCGTGGACTGCAGCCCACCAGGCGGCTCCGTCCAAGGGATTCTCCAGGCAAGAGTACTGGAGCGGGTTGCCATGCCCTCCTCCAGGGGATCTTCTCGAGCCAGGGATTGAATCCATGCCTCCTGCACTGCAAGTGGAGCCTGAGCCACCGGGAAAGGCTGAAAACTGAAGTAGGAAATCCTAATACATCCCTGTAAGAGATTAGAACAGGCAACTCAACTCGCTCCTCCGTCACAGAACTCATCATGGCGCCCCCTTCTCCCTGCCACTCCTCTCTCTTCCTGTAAGTGGGGAGTAAACGGCACCTTGCCCTTAAGGCTTCCTTCTCCCAGCCTCCAATGCCGGAGGACCTAGGTTCATCCCTGTCTGACTCGTGGACAGCCTTCACTCTGCAACTCCACTGCCAAACGCCTTCTCTTCCTTGCCTGATGCTCCATCCGATGTCCAATCTGTCTCCTGCCGCCATCCTATTTAGGTGCATTCTGCTCCAGACGGGTCGTTCTAGTGAGCAAACCTGGTCAACTCTGGCCTGCACTGTTCATCTGATGAACACCTTCCTGCGGTTTCCTTCTGAGACTCAGCTTTGGCTACATGTTAGTCTTTCCTAACCCCAGGCTAAAAGCCATGCTGTCTTCACCAGCTCTACACACGACAGAAATGCTCCCACCTCTTCCAGATTTCTGAGGAGCTTCTTCAAAACCTTGCTCTAACGTCTCTTCTTGCTCCGTCCTGGTGGTCATGAGGCCCAGATGACCATCCTTCCGAGCAACCAGCATGTCTACCTTCCTCACTACACAAGTCTTTCAGATTCATGTGCCGTTTACTTATACATCTTCTCTATTTTATGATGAATTCCTTGAGCTGTATTTCTAGAATTAGCACCAACACCGAACAAGTGCTCAGTTAAAGGTAAACAGGCTTCCCTGTGGCTTAGACGGTAGATAATCTGCCTGAAAGGCAGGAGACCTGGGTTCAATCCCTGGGTCGGGAAGATCCTCTGGAGAGCATGGCAACCCACTCCAGTATTCTTGCCTGGAGAATCCCACAGACAGAAGAGCCTCACAGACTACAGTCCATGGGGTCACAAAGAGTCGGACATGACTGAGCCACTAATGCATTAAAGGTAAATGCTTCATCTGCATTTAAAACAATTGGTTTTATATAATTTTCTACGTATCAACTAATGTCAAGGATGACTTTATTAAAATTATCTTACCTTATTACAAAAATAAAAAGTATTTGTGTCAGAAAACCTAAAAAAAATTAGTAAAAAAAGGAAACAAAAAGTTAACCATAATCTTATAGCCCAGAAATAACTGTGGATTATGGCTTTCCAAATCTAATCTATGCACATTAAGATACACACTTATTTCATGATAAAAATATGCTAATAGGTATATTATAATCTTTTTTTTAATGTCAACAGATAGTCTCTAAAGGGTGATTTAAAGTGACAGCATAAGGGGACTATAGTCAGTATTTTGTAATAATCTGTAGGGAACAGAATCTGAAAAAGAATATATTTATAATCAAACCAATTTTTCTGTATTCCTGAAACTAACACAACATTGTAAGTCAACCATACTTCAGTATGAAAAATGAAATTAAAAGATTTAAGTACAAATTTTAAAAATGAAGTGGCTGAACAGTCTTCCATAATGCACTCTTACCTACTGAACCCATCCGCTATATTTAGGCATTTATAGTTATAGAAATTTTTAGTATCATAAATAATAATTGCCAAAAAAATCTTTAAAGCAAAATCTCTGTGTATCATTAATTATTGCTTTTGAATAAATGCCCAGTAATGGAACTAGAGCATAAAGTTTATGTACAGTTTAATGCATTTTGAAACAAGCTATCAAATTAATGCATTCCATGAAACTTCCCGAACACAGGGTGCATACATTATTTTGGTTTTACCTTTGTTAAAACAGTAGGCAAAAATGACACATCCCTGTTGCTTTAATTAGCATGGCCTTGATTACGAGTTAAATTTTTTAATACATTTATTAGTAAATACATGCATATACACACACATACACATATCTAAATGTCTGTATCATTTGTTCACTTCTCTGTTCAATTGCTTCTCTCTTTCTAATTATTTGTAAGAAATTTCAATATATTAATGTCATGAATCTTCTATAATATAAATATTTTTCATAGTTTATTTGTCCTTCAGTTGATGGTTTTTCTCCCACACATATAACATTTTTATTTTCTAAAACCACTGAATCTTCTTCATGGTTTTCTTGCTTTGAAATCATACACAGAAAGGTCTTCCCATATCCAATAATACGTAACACATTCAACTATTTTTTCTATTTTTTCGCACTTTCACTTTTTATTTTTAAACCTTTAGGGAATTAATTTCAGCATATGGACTGGCTTCCCAGGTGGCACTAGTGGTAAAGAACCTGCCTGCCAATGCAGGAGTTGAAAGAGACACCGGTTCAATCCCTGGGTTGGGGAGATCCCATGGAGGAGGGCATGGCAACCCCCTCCAGTATTCTTGCCTGGAGAATCCCATGGACAGAGGACCCTGGCGGGCTACAGTCCATGGGTGTCAAAGAGTTGGCCATGCCTAAAGCAACTTAGCACAGCACACACAGACTGGGGTAAGGACCTAATTTTTCTCAAATATTATAGTTTATCTCAACACTATTTACTGAATAATTTATCCTCCATTAATGTGAAGTCACTTGAACATGGTAGTATATGTAAGCACCTGGAATATATTCACTATTTACTATCATTAAACACTAATTTTTATATATACTTGAATCTATAAACCTTCTAGTCTATTTCATAGAACAGTTAATTTCTGTCCTAGGCTTACAATGTATGTAATTTAACTGTCAATTACATTTTTTTCCCCTATATATTTTTTAAAAATTCATTTTTAATTGGAGGATAATTACAGTATTGTGTTGGTTTCTGCCATACATCAACATGGATTAGCTATAGGTATACATATGTCCCCTCCCTCTTGAACTTCCTTCCCACCAATATACTTTTACATGTATGTTTTACAACCTGCGGGTGTTTCTCTGATTTTTCCAGAAGAAAAATATGCTTTTGGAACAGGCTGGTCTTTGGCCCAGGAGTCTTATGATGTAAGTACAGACACTGCTCCACTAACTACAAGCTTTAGGTACTTGGTTAGACCTATTGGCTTCTTTGAGACTGTTTGTTGATCTCAGAGAGGAGCTAGGAGGGCACAGGAGATCAAGCACCCGAAGGCACTTGTTAAATGATAACTTTACATATCTCAGTAAGCCCAGTTTAGCCTCTTAATACCAAATAATCTGGTCTTCTGAAATACTCCTCATAAACTTATTTTACTAAATAGTCACTTCTTAGACTACTCTTTTTTTTTTTCTTAGACTACTCTTGCTTCTTCTTAATATGAATAATTGAGAATTAGCCATAGCTGAGTTTTTCCACAACTCTACCTACAAGTTTCAGCCGAAATTTTTCTTTTGGCATCGTTATAAGTTGTTATTCAGTTGCCAAGTCATGTCCAACTCTTTGTGACGCCATGGACTGCAGCACACCAGGCTTCCCTGTCCCTCACCATCTCCTGGAGTTTGTCCAAGTACATGTTCATTGAATTGGTGATGCCATCCAACCATCGCATCCTCTGTCGCCCTCTTCTCCTTCTGCCTTCAATCTTGCCTATCATCAGGGTCTTTTTCAAAGAGTCAGCTGTTCATATCAGGTGGCCAACATATTAGAGCTTCAGCTTCAGCATCAGTCCTTTCAATGAGTATTGAAGGCTGATTTCCTTTAGGATGGACTGGTTTGATCTCCTTGCAGTCCAAGTGAAAGTCTTTCTGGTTGTTGCTGTTTTCCTGACTTCACTTGCCACTCTCCACTTTTGACTCAATATCATTTTTTGAATCAATCTACTGCTACTGGTAATGACAGCGAATCATTCAGACTGAAGGTGTAAAGGATCAAGTCCTAATGATGCCTCACCAGCCATTTGGCGTTACCTGACCTACTCCTTCCAGAGGTTCACCAGTCTCCTCCTTCATGGACTCACCAGGCTAGCACTGAAAGAAACCTCTTCTCTTCATTCTAAGGAGATTACTGCTCACTAATAGCTTTGAGATAAATTCAAAATTAAAAGGTAAAATCAAATACTGACCATGAAAGAGGAGAGTGAAAAAGCTGGCTTAAAATTCAACATTCAAAAAACAAACATCATGGCATCCAGGCCCGTCACTTCACAGCAAATAGATGGGGAAACAATAGAAACAGTGAATGACTTTATTTTCTTGGGCTCCAAAATCACTGCAGATGGTGACTGCAGCCATGAAAATAGAACACACTTACTCCTTGGAAGAGAAACTATGACAAATTTAGACAGCATATTAAAAGGCAGAGCCATTACTTTGCCAACAAAGGTCCATCTAGTCAAAGCTATGGTTTTTCTAGTAGTAATGTACGAATGTGAAAGTTGGACCATAAAAAAAGCTGAATGCCAAAGAATTGATATTTTTGAACTGTGGTGTTGAAGAAGACTCTTGAGAGTCCCTTGGACTGCAAAGAGATCAAACCAGTCAATCCTAAAGGAAATCAGTCCTGAATATTCATTGGAAGGCTGAAGCTCCAATACTTTGGCCACCTGATGCAAAGAAGTGACTCATTGGAAAAGACCCTGATGCTGGGGAAGATTGAAGGCACGAGGAGAAGGGGAGGACAGAGGATAAGATGGTTGGATGGCATCACTGACTTGACAGACATGAGTTTCAGGAAGCTCTGGGAGTTGGTGATGGACAGGGAAGCCTGATGTGCTGCAGTCCATGGGGTTGCAAAGAGTCGGACACGACTGAGCGACTGAACTGAACTGAAATACTCCCAACTCTAAACTATAAGTTAAAACATCTGATAGCAGTAAGATACAGTGGCAAGCTGAATAACTTGGAACTTGTCTGGAAGCTATCCTTACCTTGTAAAATGGGTAGAGAAGCAAGGTAAGTGAAAACAAAGGGGGGGAAAGTAGCACTGAACCAACCAAGAGAAGCAGGAGATGAGACGAGCTGGATCTCATGGAGATTATCTGAAGGCGAAATATGTCTACTTCTTTTGGATTATATATATCTCCACACAAGGGATTCCTGAATGTCTCACAGAGTTTATTTTCGCTTCAGTTACTTGACAGGCTATGTCATTACTTTACAGTACACACAAACTCTAGAGTATATCAGAAACACTCACAGGGCTTGTTGAAACAGATTCCTGGGCCCTTTTCACAGTTTCTGATTTAGCAGGGACTGAAGAACCTGCATTTCCAATAATCTCCAAAGATGAGGCTGATACTGCTGTTTCAGGGATTATTCTGTTTTTTAGTTACTAAGTCATGCCTGACCCCTTGCGACCCCATGAACTCTAGCCAGTCAGGCTCCTCTGTCCATGGCATCCTCCAGGCAAGAATACTGGAGTGGGCTGACCTTTCCTTCTCCAGGGGATCTTCCCGACCCAGGGACTGAACCCACATCTCCTGTGTCTCCTGCACTGGCAGGCAGATTCTTTACCACTAGCGTCACCTGGGAATCCCCTCAAGGATTACACTTTAGAACAATGGCATATGCCACTCTGACCAGCATTTTGTGTATTCTTGTTCAGTTTAAAATAACTAATTACTGTTTTTCAAATATCTAGGCTTTTATTTGAATGACACTGCACATTTTCAACATGAACTTTCAAGTCACATTTTCATCATATGGTGATTACTACAACTTTTAACCTAGTATAAAATACAATTTGAAAGATGCTTACAATGTTGTTTTGTCTGATTGATATCTAGTGATGATGAAAAACTTTTGAGAAACTAGGGTTCCTAAAAATAAATGAAGGCAGGAAGATAATCAGTAAAGAGCTGAGAGATTCCCAAATGAAAATTATTGTTTTGTCCTTTCCAGTAAATTCTTAATGTCTTCAGCTGCAGAACAGCTCATTTCTGGAGTTCTTTTTGGCCGCACGAGTTAAGCGCACCGGGAGGAGTCACTGTAACTCACATGCCTTGAGGAGCAATGACACGTTTAAATGATGAAACAATCAGAAAAAAATGCCTGTCTCTATAATGAAAGCAGTTAGCACACAGATCCATGGTTTATATGAGTATCACAAGTCATTTGTAAATAACATGTTCATTTTAGATATGTAAAGAGTTCTGTCATGCCCTATGAAATAAATTATATTTTATTGGTGCCCGGGTGTTTCATAACTTTTATTTATTTGCTGTAAGAGCGGAGAATTAAGATAGAGTAGGTTATTTCACCAAAAGACTGACAAATGGCTCATTAGACACTTATGGAGCTGAAGCTAATTGTCCAATTTTTTGTTGTTGTATTAATTGTCACTGCTTACCATGCTCATGCTGGTGGTCATCACCACAACTCCACAAACCACTTTCAAGAAGAAAAACAAACTGAAAATAGAACTTGAAATATAATTTGGTTGGAGGAGTGCATGGGGACTAAAATGACAAAGGATTCAAGTGATAGCCTTTCCCCACTGGGGCACCAATAACCGTCAATACCCAAACATCAGTCACCTCACATCACCTAACAGATAGAGTCAGAGAGACTCAAAGTGCTGTTTTTTTTTTTTTTTTTGTTATTCAGATTAAGTATCATTTACATTATATACCTTTTTCATTTCGCCAGAGACATAAGGTCAGAACTGATTGAATATGTACTACCTGAATATAATGGTTTCTCGTTTTTTACAATCATGTGCTAACGCTGCACAGTAATGGCCTGTGGATGAAGAGACAGATGTACCACCAGTCATTCACCACACATTTGCATTAACAAATCATCATTTAATTGAAGCCCATCCAACAAGTTTATGCTACTTAAATAAAGTTCCTTTCAATAAAAGATGCCACAATGACACATGGCTATTCACTACGAGGGAATTTTTTTTTTTAATTATATTCCCTTTTTATGTCAAAGGCTTAGGTGTGCATGAGACAACCACTTATTAATTTTAATTCTGCTTGGAATAAACAACCTGACAAACAGCATTTCAATCCATTTCAATTCAGGAAACTATAGAGCAGGATCATTCATTCCGTTTTAGACAGAAATAGTAACACAAGTTTCTGCATTGCAGATTTCACCTCCCACCCCTCTTTGCCTCAAACACTAAAGAACATGGATTATACAAAAGATGTACAGGAGATATGTGCTCCTATTTATGCTAAAGCTCGAATACTTACATAAACCTAAAATCCTGCTACTATCAAGGGAGGACTAATATTTCTAAAATATCATACTAAGCTTCTTAGATAAACATCTAGGAATTTACCCAACAGACTCAACATTTCTATGCTTCTCTTTAAAACAGTAGCAAGCAGGGGCAGGCTGTGCAAATGCTGGTCCTCAACATTAGTTTCAGTAATTCCTGCCACTTCTCAGATTATTCTCTTTACACTTACTACACCGCCTAGTTCTCTTCTTTAGTAGCAAAAGCAAAAGAGAGAAGTGACACAAGAAATCTCCCCTAGCACTTCCTCCTACTTACAAAACTTTAATTTCTCACCCTCTTAAAACATGGACAGTGAAACATGTAAGGGCATTTTCTCCCAGACGCTTCTCAAATCTTTACAAAGTAGCTTTTCTTTGCTCTTGCTAAAGGGAAGGGCACTCATTTAAAGTTAATTTCTATCTATCAATAACCGTGTATACACACATCTACTTCACATATGTATACAGACCCCTGTGTGGGAATGAAAGACATTATGAGGGCAGTATTCTGACAGCTTTCAGGCTGACGACAATTGGTCCTTAAAAGCATGCTTTATTTTCTCCAAGTAAAAATGATCATTTTTCCCTGTGTTTGTGTACATTAATGAAATGTAAAATGTTTTAAACAGCAATAGAAATCTCTGAAGTGTTAAAATAAACCTTTTAATTGTTTTCTAAATTGTGTTCTTTTTAAAACAAGAGGACAAGACTAGAGAAAAATCAGAAAAGAATTGTAATATATACTACACTAGGTGGCTTCGAGTTCCTTTTATAGTCGACTCCAGAGACAGGTGAAATTTCACCTCAGTATGGGATTCAAACTAAATTATGGGATACAGAAAAGTGTCATAAATCAACTTCAAATACTGAACAAAAGATAAATAACAGAAGATTTATATTCTGACATAAAGAACAGTCTCTAACTACAATACAAAGCAAAAAGCAAAAAAAACTCCTACTGTGCTACCCTGGCAGGTTCTCCTTGCCCTTTTCATATGCTAACTCAGAACAGTAATTATGGATCTTGCGAGTTGACTTCTGCTTTCCAGAACTATGAGTTGTACGTAAAACATGCCTTTTCATCGAAACAATTACCATTAATCAAAACACGGAGAGCTAATACCACTCAAGTCCAACCTACCGCTGTGCCCAGCAATATATCAAACTGTCTGTTGTCAAACACACTAAACAAACTTAAACAGACTGTTTTCACTACAAATAACAGGAAAAAATGCTTGCTAAGTAATTTTAAAATTCAAATTGCTATCTCAGTAATCCATTCTGTCACTGGATTTTAATTTTCAGTATTCAATCATAGTCCAACACAGACACATCACTATTTGGCTTTGGAAAAAGACAACTAATGGCACATAAATGAAGTTAACTGTAAAACACTTGGTATTACGACAAATTTTGTTGACCTCTGATAATTTAGTATAGAAGTACATTAAACATTTAATACATTTTATTTTTTTAGGACTTCGTAATGCTTCCTTCCCCAGCAAGAACTATTAGCATAAATAATAACCTTTTTTATGGTCTGACTGCTCTGTAAGAGTCAGAAATGACAAAACTATTTCTATGCCAAAAGTACAAGGACCACAACTCCATCCACTTCTTTTATATTTAATTTTGAAATCAGTCTTAGAAAAAATGATACATGAAATTCTCCATGAAAACGGAATCCACTTAGCTTCTCTTCATATAAGTATCAGACGTTTATATCACCAACACACCTGAATACAAAGTTATCTGTATGCAAAACCCTCATTTATAAATGTGGATTAAAAGTAACTGTTTTGAAAGACTTCTATTTTTCTAAAATACCTTTGCCTTTTCCTATTTTCCTAATTCTTTTCTTTTGGTTATTAAACTAAAAGGGGAGCTACACAGCCAAAGAGGTAAAGGAAATACATTTTGTAACTCAAGAGAGTCAGCTCCATTTACCAGCTCTTACTCCACGGAGATGACCAAGCACTTTATAAAAGAAGGCAAAGAAAGGGATGGAACAGCAGAGTTTAACAAACAGATCAGGCCTTTATTACCAGCAAGCTCCATTATGGATTTCTGAGCTTTGTAAGCCAAGCTCCCACAAGTGTAATTAAATTTTTATTTATAATGGGTTTGCGACTGTTGACTTCATGAAGCCTGTTCCCCCAACCCACACTCACATACCACCATGTGAAATGGCATTTCACGTTTACTGCTAGATGGGACATTCTGGTGATGATCCTTTTCATTTAAAGTATCAAAATTGAGCATTAATAAAACATCTCCGTAAAACAACAAAAAAGGACACAGCAAGCAGGGGCTGAGACAGAACACATGCACATGAGCAGTCCTCTCTCTCACATACTCGGATCCTTTTTCATAGCTTTACCTGGTAAAAGACACCACAGATCTAGTACAAAGAGTATTAGGATGCTACACGCAGACTGCATTTTTACTCCTAGTGATACCCACGATTAGAAATATAACTCAGAAAAAGATCTGAAGCCCAAAGCAATGCATACTTATTTATTTGAGCAGTCTCTTCATTCACAAACCTTTGCTCCTGATAGAATTTATCACCTTTGTTTCATTGCTAATCCCTTCCCCTTCTCATTTAGGTATAAACCCCTGTATACTTTACACCTTCTTTTAAATGCTTAATACAAGTAACCACAGGAGAATCTCTTCTCCCCTTGAAAAACTGCAAATAAAGATGTCAGCTATTGAGTATATTTGTGGCATCTCCAGCAGCTGCTGTTAAATACCAGCTGGTCTAGCTGATTAAAATTACCTCCGAGTTGGTATTATAAAGATGCCTGGGCAGCGTTGCTGTATTAATGGATTATTGAGTGAGCGATGAAAACCTTGGCCAGCTGATGCGTTTTATTACAGATAGGCTTTATGATGTGTAATCACTGTAATTTTTACAACTGGAGGAAATATGAAAAAAAAGGAGTAAAAAAAAAATCCCCATAGAAACTGATTTAACTAGATTATTCCTACCATTCTGTTTCCTAGAAGAAATCAAAGTACATAATTACTGTGCATAAATTTTCAGGTATGGACCTACACACACAATTTACCCATCCATCTATGTGGAGATGTTATCAGCAATATAGACAAGCAGAGACTGCACATGCACAAATGCAGTATGCGTACAATTTGTGTGAATAGATATTTACTATGTTACTGTCTGCCAAACCATCCAATTGGCCACAATGGGATCACATGATCGAAAATAGTTTTGAAGTGTTCACCAGCTGGGCTATAGTTGAAAATCCAAATCTGGCCGACTGGACGGTGGTTCTCAATCCAAGGGACAGGATCGTTTCACTCGGCTCACCACGTCCCTTTAGTTGCTGTCTCAGAAGCCAAGGTTTTTTATAAAACTCCACCGAATTGCCTCCCAGACCCTCTAACTTCCAGCTTACATCCAACAGAAGGCTCAGCTATGTTGATGGAGGCTCCAGGACCCTGCTCTCTCTGTTGCCACAGACCTTCAAATGCACTGTCCTGTTCACGGCGCCCTCAAGGCTCCTCCATGTTCCCAGTTGTTAGTAAGAGGGAACACGTCCCTCAGGTGGCTGTGGTCAACTCAAATGGCTCAAGTAGAAAACAAAATTCAGAAAACTCAAGCGAGTCGTGGGCTTCCCTGGTAGCTCAGCTGGTAAAGAGTCTGCTGCAATGCAGGAGAGCCTGGTTCGATACCTGGGTTGGGAAGATCCCCTGGAGAAGGGATAGGCTACCCATTCTCAGAGTTCCCTGGTGGCTGAGACGGGAAGAACCGGGTCACAATGTGGGAGATCTGGGTTCGATCCCTGGGTTGGGAAGGTCCCCTGGAGGAGGGCATGGTGACCCACGCCAGTTCTCTTGCCTGGGAAACCCCATGGACAGAGGAGCCTGGGGCTCCAGTCCACGGGTCGCAAACAGTCAGACACGACTGAGCGATGGACACACTGACCCACACAGAAGGACGGCCATCAGCTGGACACTCTCTCAGGCAGCCCAGAGCTCTGCTCCCGAGTACTGCTTCAGAAGAGAGCGCCGTCATCAATTACTGCAGTGAATCGTCTTGGCTTTGCTGTATGGTACTTAACATCACTTTGCCACACATTCATGAAAACATACAGTCTGTGTGACTAGAAAGTGAGGAAATGGATTCTTTTTAAAACAAAGATACCAAAATTTATATACAAACGACTCACTCAGAGCCATGGCAGGTTGTCTGAATACCTCCCAGAGAAACCGAGTAGCAAGTTTTAAGGATGGGCTGAATTCATGAAAGTAACCAACACTTCTAATTAGAGCCAAAGGTGGTTTATATACAACCTGAGAAACAACAGCAGGCAAAACCTTTTTCTGAAGATTTGGTTACACAGCCATGAATAAGGTTTCTAACATCGCTCCTGTACTAGTAATAATGATGATTACAAAGAGAGAATTCTAGAAATATTTTCAGGAATAATGCTTCATTAAGCTAAGTGTTAAAGCAACCATGCTTCAGAAGGGCCATGGTCATTTTCAACATAAAAACACAGGTATGCTGAGTTTTTAAAAAACTGATCATTATTGGTTAGAACAATTGATGTGGTTGTTTTTAATGGGAATGAACCCAGTCATCTGTGTTACTTCAAAGATGTGCAACCTTAATATTGGACCTTATCCTCCCTTTTGTCCACTCTCTCACTCAGAAGGCAACCCACCCATCAACTGTTGGCTGAGGACTGCTGAGCCTTTGCTGAGACATCAGGATGAAGGCACCCACTGATCCTAAACCAGCTATTTTGCAAATAATTTTTGATATATGATCTTCCCACTGCTGATTAAAAATAAATCCACGCCTACAAATTTTTTCTCCTGGTTTTCATCTAGCCTTCTACAGAAGTTGCTCCCTGTTCTAATTAGTAATCCTACAAATACCCAAAATAAAGCACAATATTTGGTATCAGTAGATGGTTAATAATTTCAGAATGCAGGGCTTGGGAGGCAAACATTAAACCTGTGGCTGCAGACTCAGTACCAGGAAATCAGTCAAACCATGTTTCTCCAGAGATCCTTAAACAGTTTAAAAGGTGGGGCAGGGTGAGGGGAGGCAATGTTTAAGTGTCCCTGATAAAAAAGAAACAGTGAGACTGTGCAAGATCTAGAAAGTGGCTAAAGGCATGGCTGCCAAAATTTAAAAAAGTCCCCTTGAGTTTCATTTGTCTCCCTTCCTCCTCCTCCTCTGGCCTTTAACACCAGCAGGACGCACAGCTTAGAGGTGGGGGTGCCATGAGGGGCAGGCAGGAAGGGGGTGCAGGGAGGGGAGGCAAAGAGCAAGAGGCCTTGAAGCAGGAAGTGTGGGTGGGTGGTGATCGGGAGCAAGCCTCCAGATGGACCCCGGGCGGCACATGCAGAAAGGAGGTGCCCACTCTCCATGCCAGCAACACAATCTGTGGAAGAGCATGATTAGACCGCTGATTCCTCTCACCTCACGCTGACTACTGCTTTGAAATTGCATTTTCCCAGGAAGAAGAGTGGGAGTAAGAACTCAAAAGATAAGAAAGTCACCTTAGGAACCAGTCTGAACTGATCTGCACTTTCAACATAAACAGAAAGAGGCAGGGCCATCCTCCCATCTGGAGTCCATCAAGCTAGAGAAAAGACAGCCCCTTACAACAGGCTGAACCAGAGCAAAAGGCGTTTGGGGTGTGGGGACTCATGACTCTGGAAAGAACCATTTCCCATTAATTTTCAATTTGAAGGAGTAATATTATTCATCATTTTTATTTTTAGAGGTATGCACTCTTAACTAGAATTTTATCATCCTTGCTAGGACTTATCATTATTTTTAAGTTTAATGACACTTAGGAAGTGTTTTCCATGTGCCAGACACTGTTTTAAGTGCTCTGGAAACAGCAATGCCACATGGCAACCTTATAAAAGGAAGTACTTTTAAAATGTGACTTTAACTCAACTTTCGCAAACATTTAGTGCAACCCAGAACCTCTTATCGGGTTTGGCAACTGTAAGAGGATATAAACAAAAGATAAATGTAATTTTTCACTCAATATTTACTTCAAATAAAGTAAAACCCTTTTAATTATAAACTGGTGATACAAATGGACTAAGCCTGCAGCACACAGCAGCCGCCAACATGATGAAATGCCGCCCCTAAAACACACAGGTCGCCCTCCCTAGGCTACAGAGACGCGTCTTCACACTTGGGAACATCAGCTCTTTCGGAGAGTATCCACAGTGGTCACTGTTCACATTTCAGCTTCCCAGGTGGCGCCACCAGTAAAGGATCTGCTTGCCAATGCAGGAGACACAAGATAACGCCAGAAAAATCCCTGGGTCGGGAAGATTCCCCTGGAGGAGGAAATGGCAACCCACTCCAGTATTCTTGCCTGGAGAATCCCATGGACAGAGGAGCCTGGCGGGCTGCAGTCCATGGGTCGCAAAGAGTCAGACAGGATTGAGTGCAATGCACAGAACTGTTTAAATCCCAGTGACTTAATTAAGCAGATCTTTTTAGTAAAAGCTGAACCTGCTCAGCACAGATGGGATTACTCAGACCATGACTCAGTTTTTCCTCCCCAGTTCTAGTCATCTTGACATTGCCTCTGTTGCCTTTTAATCAGGGTTTACGTTGATTTAATGATTACTGATTCAAAATAAAAATCTTTTAAAAATTATACCATATTTTCCCCCCCAAACTCCATGCAGCATAACATTTAATCTTAATAAGACTTACGAATTAGAATAAGAATTCTTAAGAATAAGAATCTTAAAATTTTTTTTTAATTTTAAATTTTTTTCAAAGTCTGGACTTTTTTTTTAAACCCCACATACAATTTATAGTTCAAGCCATAATAAGGACCTTTTGGAGGTGGCAGGTTGGCTAAAATTATTACATGGAATCATACAGAAATGTGAAACAAACAATGACTGAAGTAAAATGAAAACAAAAGCATTATTTTTATTGGAGAAGGCAAATTTTACTGAAAGATTTCAGAAACAGAATGCATATATAGAAGCTAAACTGAATTGCAAACAATATTTCTTTTCCTGTACTTAAATTCTGATACAAATCCAGTATTTAAAACTCCAAAACTAAGAATAAGAGATTTGAGGGGTAAAGAAACCTATGATGAAGAATTAAAAGTAGCCAAAAGCAAAAATAAGAAGTAAAAAGCAATATGCTCTACCGACACTTAACCTATGCATCCCTGTTGCGCTGTGCGCAGTTGCTCAGTCGTGTCCGAGTCTTTGTGACCCCATGGACCGTAGCCCTCCAGGCTCTTCTGTCCACGGGATTCTCCAGGCAAGAGGACTGGAGTGGGTTGCCATGCCCGCCTCCAGGGGATCTTCTCAACAGAGGGATGGAACTCGGGGCTCTTACGTCTCCTGCACTGGCAGGAGGGTTCTTTACCGCTAGTGCTACCCTATGAGTGAAAGAAAGTTTTTCGTAGAGTTTGTAGTAGAAGAGCTCTTACTTTCCACCCTTTTAAACTGAGTGTAAAAAATGATGAATTTTCTTAGTTGAATCAGCAGCCTTTGTCAAATAGCATCTTATGAAGTCATGAGCCTGGAAGAAGTTGTCATCATTAAAGCAAGCTCATCATTTTCCTAACACTTAGGTCAGGGAAGAACTAAAGGTAGGAAGGCGGGATTCTACCTTGACATCGTGGGTCAGAGGAAATTTTATTTAATGGTACAACGCTGTCCTTAAAACAATTTTATAAAAGTCAGAAAGATAATAGAATTTCCACACAATATGTGTGTTGGGTGATCTCAGATGTCTTAAAAGCTGGTCAAGAGACACTTCTCTAGAAAACCTGACATTTACAGGCGTCTGTTTAAAGTACTAGTAGTTCCCATAAAAGATTTCGCGTATCTTAGGCCAAGACCCTAGAGGCCAAAAAATAAAGGTTGAAGCTTAAGGCTGGTCAGACACCTATTAAGACACACACTGTAATCACTGATGTAAGTGATACAAATTAGGTTAATTACAGGCTATACTTAATAATGGAGTATGATATCATACATGAATTACCATAGAGCACTAGGAAAGAGCATATTAGGGCAATTAGCTGTAGATATTCAATTTGCCTCTGGCTTACTTGGTTATGGAAAGAGTTACAGAAGAGCAAAACAATCAGAGACCCATGAAATAAAGACACCAAGGATGAGAGATGACAGAGAGAGACTGAACGTGAGAGAGGCTAATTAATAAGGCCAGGTACTTTACTGCCACTTAACTATTGCTTCCCAGTAAGTCCTGAAGATTTCCTCTTCATGCCTTAGAAGCTACAGTTCTGATTTGAGGACAAAAATTATGTCCCTTCCAACCTAAACGTATTCTACTGGCTCACAGACTCAAAGGTGATACTGGATTTACAGTCGTATCACTGTGCTGTTAAACCAGACAGCTTAAAAAGACATCCCACTGTTCCATTAAGACTGAAACCAACTCTGACACTGTCTTCCTGGGGAATATTACATGGCATTTTATGTGTGCTGAGTTGTGGGGTGATCTTTGTTTTCCCACACACTTAGGTCCAGGTAAAGACATCACAGCAATTGTGTAGTCACTGCTCTATCAAGCTCCTCAGAGAATGCTGATATAAACTGAGGTTGACCCAGGTCTGCTGGCGAGTTTAACAGAGGGGATGGCAAAGTGCTATACTGTTAAGAGGTAGAACTCAAAAGACAAAGATGCCTCTCCTCCCTAGCACCCGGAATGGTGTTGCGGGGGGGGAGGTTAGGTTCTGTTATGAACTATCCTGGCTTGGTAGCCTCTGACACATCAGTATTTCTCAGGTGCATAACATGTCTTCTGTTTCAATCACCTCAATTCTTAATCAGAAACGTAAGTTTCAACACTGTGAATTTATTTATTTATTTATTTTTTGCTGTGTTGAACACTGTGAATTTAATCACATACTTTAGAAAATATTTACGTATTGGTCTCTAACAAATGAACAGCTTTGATAAACAGATACATTTAAAGGATGAGGTCTTAGTTACAGAGCTAAAAAGTTTACAATAAAAACTTCTTATATATGTATTGAAAGCATTTTAACATTCATTGTAAATGCTTGTTAGAAGCTTAATACTTTGGAATAATCTAAAAGTATTCAAATACATTAAACGAAAAGGACATCATTTGCTTTTTGGTTGTTTCCAACTAGTCCCATGTATTTATTAGGGTCTAAAACACTAGTGGAAAAAGTCATTTAATTGGAAAAATTTCAAACTATGGGAAGAATTTTAGAAAAGGACAAAAAAAAATTTTTTTTTTAAGTCCTGACCTGTGCTAAACACCATATTTCCAAACAGTAAACAGTCCTTTTAGATATAGCACTCCAAGATCATACTGGAATTCACTAGTTCTTCAAAGCTCACAAGCCAACTGTATTTAACAGTATTATCATGTCTATACATACCATATACATAACTGGAATTATGTTCTCCATGTGTTAAAAAGTACCAGGAAAGAAACAAAACTGAGTTACCTGCCGTATATTAAAAAATTGTGCCATTTGTATGGAATAAGAATACCGGGAACTTCCCTGGTGGTCCAGTGGTTAATGCTGAGCTTCCAATGCAGAGGCCACAGTTTCGATCCCTGGTCAGGGAACTAAGATCCAACATGCCACACAGCGCAGCCAAAACAAACCAAAAAAATTTAAGGCTTCCCAGGTGGTGCTAATGGTAAAGAATCTGCCTGCAATGCAGGTGACATAATGAGATGCAGGTTCGATCCCTGAGTCAGGAAGACCCCCTGGAGAAGGGGATCTTGCCTGGAGTATCTTACACTCCAGTATTCTTACCTGGAGAATCCCATTAACGGAGAAGCCTGGCGAGCTACAGTCCGTGGGGTCACAGAGTCAGACTCAAGTGAAGCAACTTAGCACGCACGTAAGTCAGTACAGTTCAGTTCTGTCATTCTGAAGTGGCTTTTCAGAAACAAAAATTTATAGTTTACAGCTGAATCAACACTCCAATTTCAGTAATGAACAGAACAACAGAAGTAAAAAACATAGATCAGAAATAAATCCAAACTAATCAAACCAACTGATTTTTGACAAAGATGCAAAGGCAACTTAATGGAAAAAGGATATTCTACAATGATACTAGAATACCTGGATTCCATCTGCCAAAAATAATCAATTAATTAATCATGACCTCTCACTTTATATAAAAATTTACCCAGAATGGATCACAGGCCTAAACATACTACACAAAACAATCAGAAGAAAATAAGATGTTTATGACTTGGGTTAAACACAGAACTCTTAGATACGACAATCAAAACACACTTGATACGGAAACAATAGATAATTTGAATTTCACCAAAAAGGAAAAATGCTTACTCTATGAAAGATACTTGTAAGAAATAAAAACACAATCCACTGGCAGGAAGATACTATTTGTGAATAGCAAACATGACAACAGACCTGTCTATGGAATATATAGAAAACTTTAAACTCAATACTAAGAAAATAAATAAACCCAATTTATTTGGTTGGGCAAAAGACGTGAACCATCTGAATTGACATTATTTTAACTAAACTTATTCTGAGATAACTGTATATTCACATGAAGTTGGAAGAAACAGTATAGTGAGTCTGTGAATTCAGTTTCCCCAAGGGTAACGTCTGTAAAAACATGGTACAATATCACCCTCAGTTCAGTTCAGTCGCTCAGTCGTGTCCGACTCTGTGACCCCATAAACTGCAGCATGCCAGGCCTCCCTGTCCATCACCAACTCCCGGAGTCCACCCAAACCCATGTCCATTGAGTCAGTGATGCCATCCAACCATCTCATCCTCTGTCATCCCCTTCTCCTCCTGCCCTCTATCTTTCCCAGCATCAGGGTCTTTTCAAATGAGTCAACTCTTCACATCAGGTGGCAAAAATATTGGAGTTTCAGCTTCAACATCAGTCCTTCCAATGAACACCCAGGACTGATCTCCTTTAGGATGGACTGGTTGGATCTCCTTGCAGTCCAAGGGACTCTCAAGAGTCTTCTCCAACACCACAGTTCAAAAGCATCAATTCTTCAGTGCTCAGCTTTCTTCACTGTCCAACTCTCACATCCATACATGACCACTAGGAAAACCATAGCTTCTCTTCTTTTCACAGCTATTTGTAAGGCCTCCTCAGCCAGCCATGTTGCTTTTTTGCACTTCTTTTTCTTAGGGATGGTACTGCATTTCAGACTCTTTTGTGGACTGTGATGGCTACTCCATTTCTTCTAAGGGATTCCTGCCCACAGTAGTAGATATAATGGTCAACTGAGTTAAATTCACCCATTCCAGTCCATCTTAGTTTGGTGATTCCTAGAATGTCAATGTTTACTCTTGTCATCTCCTGTTTGACCACTTCCAATTTGCCTTGATTCATGGACCTAACATTCCAGGCTCTTATGCAATATTGCTCTTTACAGCATCGGACTTTGCTTCTATCACCAGTCCCATCCGCAACTGGGGTTGTTTTTGCTTTGGCTCCATCCCTTCATTCTTTCTGGAGTTATTTCTCCACTGATCTCCAGTAGCATAGTGGGCACTTACCAACCTGGGGAGTTCATCTTTCAGTGTCCTATCTTTTTGCCTTTTCATACTGTTCATGGGGTTCTCAAGGCAAGAATACCGAAGTGGTTTGCCATTCCCTTCTCCAGGGGACCACATTCTGTCAGACCTCTCCACCATGACCCATCCGTCTTGAGTGGCCCCACATGGCATGGCTTAGTTTCATTGAGTTAGACAAGGCTACAATTCACAGTCATAAACCAAAACTCTCCATTACCACTAGGATCTTTGTTGGGCTCTCCTGTAAGTATACCCACCTTCTCTCCTGCCTCTCTTTTGTTCAAGCCTGTTAACTTTATTAGTTTCAAAGAAATAGTTTTTGCTTCATTTTTCTTACTCTTCTGTTTCTTGTTATTCTATTACCTTTGTGGTGTTTTTAATTATATTGGTTTCCATTCTTATCTTCATTCCTTCCTCTGCTTACTTTGAATTAGTCTTCTTTTTCTAGGTTCTTAAAGTACAAACTACCATCATTGAGTTCTATATTTTTTGTCTAGTTTACTATCAATTATTAACAGTCTCCAGCTATAAACATGGATTTGTCTTTCTTCTTTCATTTCTTTTTTGGTTCACATATTTTGCAACTCTGTTGTTTCAGTATACACACATTTAGGATTACTAAATCCTTCTGGTGGATTGACCCTTTTACCATTATGTAATACACATTTTGTCTCTGGTAATTTTTTGTGCTCTGAAGTCTACTTTATTTGACATTATTATAGCTTTTGCCGTTTCTTTGAATGTTTGTGTTTTACCTTTTTTCAACCTTCTAATCTACAAATACCATCATATTTGAAGTGAGATTTTTGTAGACACCATGTAGTTGAGTCATGTTTAAAATCATCCAAACTGTCTTTTAACTGTATTTAGACCAACCATTTACACTTACTCCACAGTGACACTGAATCACTGGAAAAATGGAAATTGAACATTTATTTCTGGAGGTTTAGAAAACAAAAAGAGGCGTTAAGTAGGGCTACTGGAGGAAGCGGCTCAAAGAAAGGTTTTTGTTTTGTTGTTTCATTTTTTTCTTAAGAAACTAACAAAGAGGACTAGGTTAGAAACACTGGAGATATAATACCTAATGGCTCCTGGTCACAAAGAAGAGGGAAATAGTTAACTTCAGAGTATACAATGAGTGAACAGAGGTATTGATACAGGACAGAAGACAAGGGGAGCTTCAGGCTGGTGGTGAGGAAGAAAGCAGCTGAGACAGTCGGGTTTGGTAACACATGGATTGGGCAGATTGCCTGAGAACAAACGAAACAGTGATCCAACAGCAGTACATTGGATTTTGTGAAATTATAGTGACTCCATTCCATAAGGTCCTCCATTTTCTCAAATAGGCATTATCAGTCTGGGTTATTACCAAATCACAGATTCTATCAGTGAAACACTTTTTCAGACCACCGCTCCTCCACTGCTATTATCACTTCTTACCCAGACAAGTGCAAAGCCATCCTTACTAGTTTCCATGGTTCCAGTCTTCCCTCTCTCAAACACATCAACAACACTGTATTTTAGTTAAAATGCTAACTAGACCAAACTGCGTACTGCTTTTAAATACACGCAAGTCATGTACACGTGCCTGGAAGGTTTTAGGATTTGATATTTGTCCCTCTTCTTGTCTCACTTTACTAACAACTCCAATCAGCATCGTGTTGCATGTGGACTTTCAAACCATTTCTCCTAAATCTGTCTCCAAAACTCTAGAACTATATAAAACAATTTTCTACTGAATACCAAAGGTCCCAAAGAAAAATGATACTCAGCACATCCACAATGAATTCCTCTATCAGGTTTCTTTCCCTATTGTTCATTATCTGTCATTTTTACCACCAGTAACCTTTCTGTCCAAATTATCTTTGACTCTTCCCTCTTCCCCACTCCCACATTCAATTAATTTCAAGTCCTGAAAATTCAGCAACTTGGTCTTTTCTAAGTATGTCCACTTATCTCTATCATCCTCCTTGCTTTTTATCTGGTTTCAGGCCACCCGTACCTCTCTTCTAGAATACAGAAGTCACCACTTTAGTTGCTAATCACTGCTCCCCTAGTGCTACTTCCCCCTTCAATCTATTTACCACTGTGCAACCAGTGTGAATTGATTATAAAACCATTATTGCTTTTCAAAGTGTGTGTGTGTGTGTGTGTGTGTGTGTGTGTGTTTCGACCACTTTTAATGCATTTACTGAATATGTTTCAATATTGCTTCTGTTCTATGTTCTGGTTTTTGATCATGAGGCATGTGGGATCTTAGGTCCTGGACTAGGGATCGAACATGCAACCCGTACGTTAGAAAGTGAAATCTTAAATGGACCATCAGGAAGTTCCCAAATCACTATGTTTCAATGACACTTTCCTCTCCCTTATCCTAGAATAAAGATCTAGACCAGTGCTGTCTGGATCCTAGCTCACCTTCACTATCATTACTGTTCACTCTTTTTCTAGTAGGTTGCCTATCTCTACTTCATTTAGAGGTTCCTCTGGGGTTTTATCTTGTTCCTTCATCTGGGATGTGTCCCTTATCCCTCAGCTATCTCATTTTGTCTGATTCTCTGCGGCTGTTGTTTCCATTCCACTGGCTGGGGGGCTGTAGTTCACCTTGTTTTACCTGACTCCCCTGGTGGATGAGGCGTCAGAGAGGCTTATGCAGGCTTTCTGGGGAGGGTTTCTGCCCCCTGGTGGGTGGAGCTGGGTCTTATCCCTCCCTTGGCAGGCATGTGCTCAGGAAGCCTTTAGGCTGCCAGTCTGCTGACAGATGGGCTGTGTTCCTGCCCGATAGTTATCTGACCTGACGGGTCCTAGCACTGGAGCCTGCAGGCTGTTGACTGGGGTAGAGGTCTTAGGGAGGAAACGTAAGCCTCTGGGAAGGTTTGCACCAATGAGTCCTCACCAGAACTGCTACTATCAGTGTCTCTGTCCCTGCAATGAACCACAGTTGTTCCAGGCTTCTGCAGGAGACCCTCCAACACTAGCAGGGAGGTCTGCCCTAATCTCTTATGAGATCACTGCTTCTTTCTCCTGGGTCCTGGTGCACACAGGACCCTGTGTGTGCCCTCAGGAGTGGCGCTTCTTTAGTTGCTAATCGCTGCTTCCTAGTGCTGCTTCCCTTTCCCCCTATGGAATCCCTGTGATCAAATCCCACTGGCCTTCAGCACCCAATTCGCCTGATTCTCCTGGGGTTCCCCCTCTTGTTGCCAGACTCCCAGGCTGCGAAGGGTGACATGGGGTTTGGAACTTCCACTCCCATGGAAGAACTTTTGTGGTATAATTATTTTCCGGTTTGTGGCTTGCCCACCTGGCAGTATGGGATGTGATTTTACTGTGATTGCACCCCTCCTACCACCTCATTGTGACTTCCTCATCTTCAGATGCAAGCTATCATTTCTGGTAGGTTCCAGCAATTTTTTTTGTTTTTTGTCAATACTGTTTAGCAGTTAGTTGTAATTTTAGCATTTACTATGCCACCTTGCCAGTCCTTTAAAGCCATGATTTAATCAAAATCTATATTATATCAAATCTTATTTTTTCCTCTATGTAATGCTAAGAGCTCCTTGTGAATAAGAGTCTAACATTTACTGGGAATTCAAATACTTTAACACATTCTACTGGGAGGCACAGTGGACAGGTGAGTGAAATCCGCCATGAAATAAGCTACCTGTGATGGTACCAAACTCCACAACAAGGGACTGGTCAACCTGAGATATTCAACTACTCACTTAAGTGGCACAACTGAGACATGAGTAGCTATGGAAGTGGCCTTCCAAAAGACTCTGAAATGCTGGAACTCTGTGCAGCACCAGCAGCAAAGCCGTGCGGCCGGCCCCAGGACCCCACCCGCCCTGGGCCGCAGCGCACTCATTCATGCTCTCTGAACACAGTTATCACCCAAAGCTCCATTTCAGCCTAAATGCAATATCATCCCGTCTTCAATTTCTCTGTTTGAGCAAAAGAATAAATGAAAATGGTGAAATAAAAATCTTCAGTCAAAAGGTCTTCTCTACCGAAAAGAAAACAAAGTTCTATCTTGTCCAAATTGTTTTGGTGAACACATACTATATATATATATATATATAATTTGCCTTTCAAAGAATTACAGATCATCTATTTTTTTGAAGTTCTAAAATACTGTCAGAGATTGAAGTAAATACATTTTGTTGCACTGCAGATGTTAAAAGAGAAAATTTTTCTTTCGTATTAACACATTACTGACCAGGAGATTTTTGCAGAAAATAACACCTGTGGCTAGCAATTTGTTATGCAAGTGAATACTGAAACACTCTGACCAATAATATCCAGGTGGCAAACGATGTATTAATATGTCTCTGGTCAATACAGTGTTAAATATTCTTTCCACGGCCTTCACTTTCCTTAGTTCCTAAAAGATTACTGATAGTAGCTCAAATATGTCTTCAACGTTATTTCAGTTTTCTGGATATTGACATGTGTGCTCACTAATAGCAATTAAGCACATTTTTACATTTGCCATCACATTTTTTTTAACTCTTATAAAATCAACCTGTGATTAAATAGCGATAACTGAGAAAATAGCAAAAAGTATAGAAAATAAACACTAATCTTTATTCCCTGTTAGAGATAACCAATGTTAACACTACTTACAGGCTAATTTTCATTTCAAACATATGAGTTTTTAAACTAGGAAAATAGATTATATGTAGTTTTTCTTAGTGATTTTTTTCCCCTTAGAATTTATCATTAGCATCAGCTCTTGGGATTATATATTTCACAAATACATAATTTAATTTATGTCTTAATTTCATCACATGAACTTATTTACCCTATTATTTTCTTTATTATTAGAAATTAGTCTCCCTTTCATATCATAAATAACACTGTGATAAACATATTTATACAGACCTTTGCTCCATGATTCCCTTAAGATGTCTATAAGTTTAAAAGTGCAATCAGGAGTCAAGAAGCCCAAGTTTATCAGGTGTTTTACTTACTTTCCTGATCGACTCCCAAATTGATTAGATTAGCACTGAGTTAAATGCTATTTAATTTATAATTCTTTAATATTGGAACAGTTGAAAACCTTTCTGTATATTTGTTGGCCATTGACTTTTTCTTCCTATGTGTTGGTTCACTTTAGTTTTCTAAATACTTTATAGGTAAAGTAATTTCTTACTAATTTTAAGGGTTTATTATATATAAAGAATATAAATTTGCATTTTATTCTTTATATATTTTGTGTACATTGCAAACATTTTTTGATCTTTGCACTGAATTTTAGTGGAATGAAATCTTGGAGTAGGATGGTTTCTGATCACTAGTAACAAGGCTCCTCTGATTCTAGGCCTTGACCCTGTCTGGTCTTTGCCGCTTACCTATTTGCCCTCTACAAAATGGAGATGGTCACAATATGTATACCAATGTGTTGTGAGAATAAGTAGTGGATGAAAGCCATTAGGGACAATGTCTGGTCCTTAGGAAACAATGAATATTAACAACTATTAATCATTATTTCAAATAATTATCTTTCCCCATAATTATTAATTGTAACTCTTCATATAGAAGGAGGAAAACCCAGCTTTTTCAAAAGGATTAACTTGGGGGGACTGCCCAGTGCATAACAAGGTATCAAACATATATTCTATATTTAACACATAATGTAAAGCTCATTAAAAAGATAAGAACATTTCAATCACTAACTGTGTTTAGAACATGAAGCCATTTCTTAACCTGTTGAGAGAGAATTTTTAAGGTGAGTAATTATACTGACTTTGATGACAGTTATATTTTTGACCATATGATTATACTTCAAATATCAGCTCAAAAACCTTGGTAGTTATACACAATCACACTGATATGTGTTAGAACAAATACACTGTAATATAAATATTTGGAAACAATATCACAATTTAGCAGATTATTTATCAATAACCAAGAACCTCCTCTACTAAATTACTAGACATCAACACAGCAAAACAACTGCTAATCCAGAAAATAGGAAATAAGGGAAATGAAAGATGCATAATAAACATTTGGGAGATATGGGATTTATCCCATGAGTGCTGTAAAGTGCTCGTAATTTAAGAATGCCAAAGCCCAAGTGTGTTATGAGGATCTTTCCTCAAAAATGACATTAATTGCATATCCCACAGATGCTTATTATGTATTCTATTTATATCAAAGAATAAAATGTAGTTGAAAATATACAGATTCAATATACTTAAAAGTGATAATAAAATAGTTACTCTGGCCTAGCAAAAACTGTTATTTTTAAACTTCAATTTTTGATCTCTTTCTAAAATAGTGTTGAGTATTAAGAAAACAGCATTAAATATTTGTATTTTTATCTGCTGTGATTAGGTTCTTCTGGAATCAAAATAAGACATAGGGATGAAATGGTAAAAGTAATATTTTAGAGGTTTTTCCACAAAAATAATTCCTAAGTGATGAAATCACAGGACATTCTCATTCTCATATTAAAATGAAAACATCAAACAGCAACTGTTAGAAATTACCTTGGATTCATGTAGTCAATGTTTTACTTTGGAAATTAGTCAGCATGCACTGATAGGCCCGTTAGAACTTGAATTTTAAAAAGTCTAATAATTAGCAAACAAAAGACAACTCAAGATGCTAAATTTTCTGAATTTTTAAAGTAACAAAAATTTCATTTTTGGTATAACAGGCGTAATCTTTCACAAAGTTAATGGAAGACAGTGTAAATTACTTTTAGGAAATATTATTTTATAATATCACTTAAGATGTATTAAATATTTAATTATAAATTAACTTTGTTTAACCTAAATAGTAAGTCAATTTAACATTTCCTGACAGAAAAACCTGTCACAGTTATTCAGGAGATAATGCATTTTAACAAACAAAATAATAGCATTAATAAGCAAGTTATTATATAACATTCAAGATTTCCTAGGATCTTATTCCCATATTACAAGATAAATATCATCAATTTATTTAAAATTAAGATAATCTAATTTGGAACGACTTTAGCCAATGTTTGCACAATTAATATTTTTACACTAATTATTTTTTTAATTTTAAATGTATTAATTATTTAATTGAAGGGTAACTGCTTTACAGAATTGTGCTGGTTTCCACCAAACATCGACATGAACCAGCCATGTGTATTCACATGTCCCCTCCTTCTTGAGCCTCCCTCCCGCCTCCCTCCCCACCCCACCCCTCCAGGCCCGAGCCCCGGTTTGAGTTCCCTGAGTCAGACAGCAGATTCCCACTGGCTATCTATTTTACACACGGTGATGTAAGTTTCCAGGTTACAATCTCCATACATCCCAGTCTCTCCTTCCTTCCCTCCCCTGCCATGTCCGTGAGTCTGTTCTGGATGATGTCTGTCTCTATTGCTGCCCTGCAAATAATTTCATCAGTACCCTGTATCTAGACTCCATATACATGCTTTAGCATATATTTGTTTTTCTCTTTTCGACTTACTTCACTCTGTATAACAGGCTCTAGGTTCACCTACCTTATTAGAACTGACTCAAATGTGTTCCTTTTAATGGCTGAGTAACATTTCATTTATATATGTATACCACAGCTTCTTTATCCATTCATCTGTTGATGGACATCTAGTTGCTTCCATGTCCTAGCTACTGTAAATAGTGTTGCGGTGGACACTGGGTTACATGTGTCGTTTTCAAGTTTGATTTCCTCAGGTCATATGGTGATTTTATTCCTAGATTTTTAAGGAATCTCCACACCGTCTTCCATAGAGACTGCATCAATTTACATTCCCACCAACAGTGCAAGAGGGTTCCCTTCCCTTTTCTCCATACCCTCTCCAGCATTTATTGTAGACTTTTTGATGATGGCCATTCTGACTAGTGTGAAGAGATACATCACTGTAGTTTTTTTTTTTTTTTTCTTTTTAAAAAATATGGAACGCTTCACGAATTTGCGTGTCATCCTTGCGCAGGGGCCATGCTAATCTTCTCTGTATCGTTCCAATTTTAGTATATGTGCTGCCGAAGCGAGCACATCACTGTAGTTTTGATTTGCATTTCTCTAATAATGAGTGATGTTGAGCATCTTTTCATGTGTTTACTAGCCATCTGTATGTCTTCTTTGGAGAAATGTCTGTTTATGTCTTTTTCCGACTTTCTGATTCAGTTGTTTCTTTTTCTGGTATCGAGTTGTATGAGACGCTTGTATAATTTGGAAGTTAATCCCTTGTCAGTTGTTTCATTTGCTATTATTTTCTTCCATTCTGAGGGTTGTCTTTTCACCTTGTTTACAGTTTCCTTTGTTGTGTAAAATCTTTTAAGTTTAATTAGGTCCTATTTGTTTATTTTTGTTTTTATTTCCATTAGTCTAGGAGGTGGGTCATAGAGGATCTTGCTATGATTTATGTTATAAAAGGTTCTGCCTATGTTTTCCTCTAAGAGTCTTATAGTTTCTGGTCTTACATTTAGGTTTTTAAACCATTTTGAGTTTATCTCTGTGTATGGTGTTAGGTGGTGTTCTAATTTCATTCTTTCACATGTAGCTGTCCAGTTTTCCTAGCACCACTTATATTGTCACAAAATTCCTAGACCTAATCAGTGAATTTAACAAAGTCTCAGAATACAAAATCAATAAAGAGAAATCACTTTCATTCCTATATACTAACAATGAAAACTCAGAAAGAGAAATTAAGGAATCAGTCCTACTCACTATTGCAACAAAAATAATAAAGCATCTAGTAATAAACCTGCCTAAGAAGACAAAGGAGCTATATGCAGAAAACTATAAGACACTGATGAAAGAAATCAAAGACGACATAAACAGATGAAGAGGTACTCCGTGTTCCTGGGTTGGAAGAAACAATATTATGAAAATGACTATACTCCCAAATGTGATCTACAGATTCAGCGTGATCCCTATCAAATTACCAATGCCATTTTTCACAGAACTAGAACAAAAAGTTCCACATTTCATGTGGATACACTAATTATTAACTCTAATTTTGTTATATACATTTATTAACAAAAAGCAACAAATGCATTTATAGATGGCATATTTGCCACATCAGGAGACTTCCACATATATTCTCACACAAATACCAGAATGGGGCAATTATAAAACCTTTTTCATTTAAAAAAGATATTTATTTATTTATTTATTTGGCTGTGCCTGGTCTCTTGGTTGCAGCCATGTGGGATCTAGTGCCCTGACCAGGGATTGAACCCAGGCCCCTGCATTGGGAGCATGGAGTCTTAGCCACTGGACCACCAGAGAAGTCCCCAATCTTTCTCTTAAAGATAACGACAACCGTATCAGAAAGAAGATTTAATTAGATTTTAATGTGTCATGCAACTGCTAAGATTGGCTAAAATTAGAAACCTGGACTCAATATGGGATGTAATTTCATTTTGCTAAATAACTTCTCTCCACCAAGCTTTCTCCCAACAGCCACAGAAGAGAGCATCAGCAGTTATTTAGATTGATGTTACTTGTATGATCTAAAACAAAACTAACAATTTTAATTTATTTCCATGAAATAAAACCTACACTATTTATTAGGTTCAAGGAGATAAAATTATTCTGTCAAACTGCTATGATGTTTCTAAAAGTCCACTCCACTTTTGTGCTGTTTCTTGAGAAGCACCCTTACAAAGGACAGCTATTCTGTTTCCACTTAAGTAGAAGCTTGTATGCTTTACTGAAGAAAACACAGAAAGCCAAAGTCAGAGCTGGAAGGGCTCACGGATCACAGGGTACATCATGCTGACAGGGCCACGATATCTTAACCCTGCAACGATAATGACAGATGATGGCAACAAAAGCAGCGCTAACCATATACTCAATGTTTATCTCCTACTGAACACTATGATTTTTATATATTATGATTTAATTTTCACAGGCACTCCATGAAGTATGTACCACTATTTTTCATCTCTATTTCACAGATGAAGAAACCAAGGCTCAGAGTGGTTAAACAAGTCTGTATCATTTCAAAGCCTATGCTTCTAACTGCCATTTTATATTACACATGTTATATTACACATATTATTCTTTGTGCCCATTCTAACAGTCATCAGTAGGAAATATATAGATGAGTGGTACAGCTTAGGGTAGCATAAAGACATAGGGAAACTCAACCACATTGCCTCACCAAAAGAAATTATGAAATCAAATTTAATAAGTGACATAAGTAAGTAAAATCCTTGCACTACAGAATGTAATACAGAACAATTAAGAGAATGAGTGATTTCCCTAAGGATGAAAAATTGTGTATTTTTAAATAATACATCTATACAAAAATAAAGGGATAACTTTTTCAGCTATGTTCACTGCAAGCTCTGATTTTGTTAGTACAGCTAAAGAGTGAAGTTGAGAAGATTAAGAGTAATTAATTATGTCAGGGATCACAGAATTTTATTGGGAAGGTGCTGGTTGGATGTGAAAGAAGTTCTATGAATCATTATGAACAGAAAGCAGATGGGAACTAATGTCTGATAAGGAAACCAGAATACACTGGCTGAAAATCACCGTACCCAAGTCCATGCCACGACCACCACAATCTAAAGCACCAGCTTGGCCAAAGAGGTAGCAAACAAGAGAGCATTTCAAAGAAGTGATAAAAGTGTCCAGCATTAGTTTCTTTCTCCAACATTTAAGACAAATTTCTAGACCAGAAAACAAGTTTTGAGGCTATAAAATGATCTGCATTTGAATAAACCAGTTCTTTGAGTGCATTGCTGTAGTTTAGTTGCTAATTTGTGTCTGACTCTTTTGTGAACCCAGGGACTACAGCCCTCCAGGCTCCTCTGTCCGTGGGATTTCCCAGGCAAGAACACTGGAGGGGGTACATAGTTGAAAAGAATATAGAATTTGCCTCCTGACCGGGCCACTTGGTATTTTACAACAGATTTTTATTCTATAATCACACACATATTAGCCAGACTGAAAAGTGTGATAAATGCCAGTTTGATGATAACCTACAGTGCTGCCCATGTTTCCCATGTTTCCCACAACTTTCTCCCTTCCACTGGAAATGATGGAGCAACTCTCCACGATGAAGTCAAGCTTAAGTCACAAAACTGCAAACAGGTATCATGAAAACAGGAGAGCAGAGGTTGTCAAATTAGAGTTCAGGGCTTCAAGAGGAGAACAGCTAAGTAGTAGTTATTAGTGACAGACTGTAACATGAGGAAATAAAGAAAACGCTCACTGACATGCTTTCCTTTGGTCTAAATAAATGGCTTCTGCTCTGATTCAAAACCTATGACTTGAGGTTCTTCCTAATTGAAATAATGAACTCATATTCATTGAGAACCTATTATGTATATCTCATAAAACCTTCTCAATTTTCCATATTCTATCTAGTTGAAAGATGTGATTTGCAAGAAACATCTACCAAGGGAATGCCCAACATTAGATATGAATGCCATATCATTTCAATTTAAAGGATCCTTTTGTTGTCTCTAGCACTACACAACTAATTCATATTTATTAAAGTTGCTAATTTGCATACTCACATTATAAGTTACTAAATGCATACACACACACACACACTCATATACATCTAAGGGTGACTGGTGACTGGCTCCATATTCTCCTGCTACAGAATGTTACAGAAATCATCTGGCTAAAGAAGATTAATATATTATTTTTACTGTGAGAGACATTTATCTTACTTTTAGAAATGCACTCCAAAGGGTAGAGCAGATAAGCACATTATAAAGCGGAAAGAACACAAATATATTACAGGATTGCCTGGGTACTGGGCTGCTTCACATGTATATAATCTGTGTGACTCTGCACTTCTCAGAAGGCTTGGTTTAATGATCTGCTGTTGCCATCTTGAAATTCCCGCTCATTTTCTTTTAAAGAGCCATTTATTTTTATTTTGCACTGGGCTTTGCAGGTTATGGATCCAGTTTCACCTGTTGAATTATGATTTCACTGTTCAGTGTGTGTAAGGTTACTGTAAACCTCAGGCTTCTGTGGTGGCTCAGATGGTAAAGAATCTGCCTGCAATGCAGGAGGCCCAGGTTCGACCCCTGGGATGAGGGAACAGCAACCCACTTCAGTATTCTTGCCTCAAGAATTCCATGGACAGAGGAGTCTGGTGGGCTATAGTCCATGGGGTTGCAAAGTGTCAGACATGACTGAGTGACTTACACTTTCACTGTACATCTCAGCTTCTTCCTTTGTAACAAAGGGGTGATATTAGATGAAAGATGACATATGAAAGCAGTGAGCACAGAGTCTGGCTCACAGAACACAAAGGAGATATGAAAGGAAATACAGCCGGGACAGCTTGTACTCTTGCTTCTATGAATCCAAAACATACAGAAACCACCATAAATCAAACTTTGGTGCTGCTGCAATTTAAATTGAATACTTACAACCCATATATCTGTGGTGCAATTTCTAGTCTGTTCAGGTGCATGTAAAGCTCAATATCATGCTTCTTCAGTAGCTGATCCTGGATCTGGTTGACTTTAGTAACAATAGCAATTGTTGGCCCCAAATCCTGTGGTCTAGCAAAGGGGATAGGAGGCATCAGGGTTTCTTTCCCCTAAACACAGGAAAAATGGAACAGGTATTATTTCAGGGTGAAATTAACAAATATAAGGCCATGATTCTTGAAAGTATTTATCAATTAAAGTTTAAAGTAGAACCAACAACTACTTTAATCAACTCAGGACAAACGCTTAAAATGTGGAGTAATAAACTGATTGCCACATAAATGATGGTGCTCATAAAGTAAAGGCCAGGAAAAACCTAAAATATGTTCTAATTGGGTTCCCTTGAACAGTTTCTTTGGTGACATTCAGTCTTTTAAGACAATTTTGGCTACAGTAGTCAATCTAGTCTCTCTGTCTGTGGCCAGCGTGTCTCAGCAGCCACAGTACCTAAGTGAATACTCTGAGGAAAACAAGCTTCTTGTGGCATAAGAATTAAATGTGGAAAAAAAAAAAAAAGAGTAATTGAAAACTGTCTTACTTTTGAGTTATTAAAACAATTTTTAAAAAGTCAAGAAAGAAAGTACACTAATACTAAAAAAGAAGGCTTTCTCTGAATGTCCTTTGATCAATTTAAAAAGCTGGGCAGACAGTAATCTGTGACAACCTAGAGGATGGGACGCGGTGATGGGTGAGGGGAGGAGAGTCATGGTGGAGGGGGCATGTATATGTTTTTGTATGGCAGAGACCAGCACAACATTGTAGGGTAGTTACCCTCCAGTTAAAAATAAATTAAAAAAATAAAACTTAAATCTCAAAAAAAACCCACAAAAAAACAGCTATGTAGGAAGATTTTGAAATTCTCCAAGCCAAAAGTGTAGCTGACTTAAAAAAAAAATCTACACGGGCAGGATGACTTCCCTTCCTGCCACCCCATACCCTGTACAAGGAAAGACAGATCTCTAACTCCGTGTAGTGCTTTCATGAAAATTTTAGCTGCCCCCTCAAGTTTGATGATCAGTTCACTTCAGTTCAGTTCAGTCATTCAGCCATGTCTGACTCTTTGCGACCCCATGGACTGCAGCACACCAGGCCTCCCTACCATCACTAACTCCCAGAATTTGCTCAAACTCATGGCATTGAGCTGGTAGGGCCATCCAATCATCTCTTTCTCTGTTGTCGCCTTTGCCTGCCCTCAATCTTTCCCAGCATCAGGTACTTTTCCAGTGAGTGAGCTCTTTGTATCAGGTGGCCAAAGTATTGGAGTTTCAGCTTCAGCATCAGTCCTTCCAATGAATATTCAGGACTGATTTCCTGTAGTTATGACTGGTTTGACCTCCTTGCTGTCCAAAGGACTCTCAAGAGTCTTCTCCAACACCACAGTTCAAAAGCATCAATTCTTCAGCAATCAGCTTTCTTTATGGTCCAACTCTCACATCCATACATGACTACTGGAAAAAAACATAGCTTTGACTAGATGGAGTAATGTCTCTGCTATTTAATATGCTGTCTAGGTTTGTCATAGCTTTGCTTCCAAGGAGTAAGCATCTTTTAATTTTATGGCTGTAGTCACCATCTGCAGTGATCTTGGAGCCCTGAAAAATAAAGTCTCTCATTGCTTCCACTGCTTCCCCATCTATTTGCCATGAAGTAATGGGACCAGATGCCACAATTTTAGCTTTTTGAATGTTGAATTTTAAGCCAACTTTTTCACTCTCCTCTTTTACCTTCATCAAGAGACCCCTTAGTTCCTCTTCACTTTCTGTCATAAGGGTGGTGTCATCTGCATAGCTGATTGCAATCTTGATTCCAGCTTGTGCTTCATCCAGTCTGGCATTTCGCATGATGTACTCTGCAGAGAAGTTAAATAAGCAGGGTAACAATATACAGCCTTGATGTACTCCTTTCCCAATTTTGAACCAGTCCCTTGTTCCATGTCCTGTTCTACCTACTGCTTCTTGCTTCGCATACAGATTTCTCAGGAGGCAGGTAAGGAGGTCTTGTATTCTCATCTTTTTAGGAATTTTCCACAGTTTGATGTGATCCACATAGTCAAAGGCTTTAGCGAAGTCAATGAAGCAGAAGTAGATATTTCACTGGAATTCTCTTGCTTTCTCTATGATTCAACGATGTTGGCAATTTGATCTCTGGTTCCTCTGCCTTTTCTAAATCCAGCTTGAAAAGTTAGAAGTTCTGGAAGTTCTCAGTTCATGTACTGTTGAAGCTGAGCTTGAAGAAGTTTGAGCATTACTTTGCTAGCATGTGAGATGACTGCAACTGTGTGGTAGTTTGAACATTCTTTGGCATTGTCCTTCTTTGGGATTGGAATGAAAACTGACCTTTTTCAGGCTGGTGGCTTTCTGAATTTTCCCAAATTGCTGACATATTGAATGCAGCACTTTCACAGCATCATTTTTAGAATTTGAAATAGCTCAACTGGAATTCCATCACCTCCACTAGCTTTGTTTGTATAGTGATGCTTTCTAAGGCCCACTCGATTTGTCACTCCAGGATGTCTGGCTCTAGGTGAGTGATCACACCATCATGGTTATCTGGGTCATGAAGATCTTTTTTGAATAATTCTTCTGTGTATTCTTGCCACCTCTTCTTATCTTCTGCTTCTGTTAGGTCTATACCGTTTCTGTCCTTTATTGTGCCCATCTTTGCATGAAATGTTCCCTAGGTATCTCTAATTTTCTTGAAGAGATCTCGTCTTTCTGTTTCTATTGTTTTCCTCTATTACTTGGCATTGATCACTGAGGAAGACTTTCTTAACTATCCTTGCTATTCTTTGGAACTCTGCATTCAGATGGGTATATCTTTCCTTTTCTCCTTTGCCTTTAGCTTCTCTTCTTTTCTCAGCTATTTGTAAGGCCTCCTCAGACAACCACTTTGCATATTTGTGTTTCTTTTTCTTGGGGATAGTTTTGATCACTGCCTCCTGTACAATGTTAAAAACCTTCGTCCATAGTTCTTCAGGCACTCTATCTATAAGATCTGATCCCTTGAATTTGTTTGTCACTTCTACTGCATAATCGTTAAGGGATTTTATCTAGGTTTTACATGAATGGTCTAGTGGTTTTCCCTACTTTCTTCAATTTAACTCTGAGTTTTGCAATAGGGAGTTCACGATCTGAGCCACAGTCAGCTCCCTGTCTTGACTTTACTGAGTGTATAGAGCTTCCCCATATTAAGGTGCAAAGAATATAATCAATCTGATTTTTGTATTGACCACCTGGTGATGTCCATGTGTAAAGCTGTCTCTTGTGTTTTTGGAAGAGGGTGTTTACCATGACCAGTGCATTCTCTTGGCAAAACTGTTAGTCTTTTTGCCCTGCTTCATTTTGTACTCCCAGGCCAAACTTCCCTGTTACTCCAGGTATCTCTTGACTTCCTACTTTTGCATTCTAGTCTCCACTGATGAAAAGGACATCTTTTTTGGGGTGTTAGTTCTAGAAGGTCTTGTAGGTCTTCATAGAACCGTTCAATTTCAGCTTCTTTGGTATTAGTAGCTGGGGCATAGACTTGGATTACTGTGATGTTGAATGGCTTGCCTTGGAAATAAACAGAGATCATTCTGTTGTTTTTGAGACTGCATCCAAGTACCGCATTTCGGACTCTTTTGTTGACTAGGAAGGCTAATCCATTTCTTCTAAGGGATTCCTGCCCACCGTAGTAGATGTAATGGTCATGTGAGTTAAATTCACCCATTCTGGTCCATTGTAGTTCACTGATTCCTAAAATGTCAATGTTCACTCTTGCCATCTCCTGTTTGACCACTTGCAATTTGCCTTGATTCATGGAGCTAACATTCCAGATTCCTATGCAATATTGTTGTTTACAGCATCAGACTTTACGTCCATCACCAGACACGTCCACAACTGGGTGTTGTTTTCACTTTGGCTCAGCCCCTTCATTCTTTCTGGACTTATTTCCCCACTCTTCTCCAGTAGCATATTGGGCACCCACCGACCTGGTGAATTCATCTTTCAGTGTCGTTATCTTTTTGCCTTTTCATACAAGTCACAAGATGGCAGAGTCCCTCCTTAGACATTTTTAAGAGCTCCTCGTTATTTTCACTCTAGGAAAAACGAAACAATGCAGATTCTTTGGCCAGGGTGGCAGTCTGTCCCTCACGTGGTCAGCCTGCTCTCACTGTGCATGCAGAAAGCCTGGGCTGCCACTCTCCACGTGAAGCTCCCCCCAGTGTTTCCCCGGCGGGCCCCCACCTGTGCTGTCAGCTTTGGCTCCAGTGTCCCAGTTTAGTCTGCTCTTTCCTGCTTTCTTACTTATCTGCCTCCCAAACTGTGAGATCTCTAAAAGGAGGATCAGCTGTCACTGGACCAGATTCAGCGACATAAAGAAGGTGAAGCTCTTGCCTGCACCATTTGGGAGAAAGAACTACACAGAAAAAAAGCCTGGAATTCTCCCTAGAGTCCTGACTAGGCAGGGCAGCAGAAAACACAGGAGAGCGGAGGGGAGGGGCTTGTGTAAGGACAGAGGAAGCTTATGGGAAGGGGCTCCATCTGGCTGCCCAGGATCATTTCAAGTCTTAAAATGAAACACAGCCCTTTAGACTTTCTACAGTGCCTGCCCTAGTGTATTTAGGTCTAAAGGTCAGAAGACTACATTAATATTTAGAGCTCAACTCATTGCTAATTTGTATATAAAAGAGAAAGGGAAACCTCCATATTGCCATCATTTACTATAAAAATAGTATATCCAAAACTCTTTTTTCTGATTTTGTAACATCCAGTATACTCTCTTCAAATAACAGGATGCTGTAACTTAAAAAGATTTCCCCTAACAGAATACTTGATTAGGTTGGTGCAAAAGCATTTGCAATTTTGCATTATTGAACTTTGCCATTTGATATGTATTTAAATAAATATGGTTATGGTATACATTATTTTAATGTGTCTTTCTCACTTTATGTTTTTATGCTAATGACTTATTATTTGCTGGGTGTTTACATTTATTTTATTTTAGACTAAGGAAATGATAGGAGTAAGGACTTCACAGGTGGTGCTAGTGGTAAAGAATCCATCTGCCATTGCAAGAAACACAAGATACCCAGGTTCAATCCCTGGGTCGGGAAGACCCATGCCCTGGAGATAATGGCAACCTGCTCCAGTATTCTTGTCTAGAAACTTCTACGGACAGAGGAGCCTGGCAGACTACAGTCCATAGGGCCACAAGGAGTCAGACACAACTGAGCACACACACATGGAGATGATGTTGAGACAAAAAGCAAATCTGATCGATTTTCTTATTCAAGTTCAAAATGAGTCATAAAGCAGTGAAGACAACTCGCAACATCAGCAGCGCCTTTGGCCCAGGAACTGTGAACGAACATACAGCGCAGTGGTGGTTCACGAAGTTTTGCAAAGGAGATAAGAGCCTTGATGCTGAGGGAATACTGGCAGGCCATCAGAAGTTGACAATGACCAGCCTGTCTCTCTTGCGTCTCCAGCACTGGCAGGCAGGTTCTTCACCCCTACTGGCACCTGGGAAGTCCAGGTGCCTCATCAGTGGTCCACAAACCAAAAAACCCATCACTTTGAGGGGTTGTCTTCTCTTTTGCTATGAAACAATGAACCATTTCTGAGAGAAAAAGTGTGTTTTATATGACAACCAACAATGACCAGCTCAGTGGATGGGCCGAGAAGAAGCTCCAAGCACTTTCCAAAGCCAAACTTGCACCAAAAAAAGGTCATGGTCACTGTTTGGTGGTCTGCTTCCAGTCTGATCCACTACAGCTCTCTGAATCCTGGCGCAACCATTATATCTGAGAAGTATGCTCAGCAAATCAATGAAATGCACCAAAAATTGCAATGCCTGCAGCCAGTACTGGTCAACAGAAAGGGCCCAATTTTTCTCCATGACCATGCCCAACCACATGCCACAACAGAGCTTCAAAAGTGGAACGAATTGGACTATGAAATTCTGCCTCACCCGCCATATTCACCTGACCTCTCACCAATGGACTACCACTTCAGCAACCATCTCAACAATTCTTTGCAAGGAAAATGCTTCCACGACCAGCAGAAGGCAGAAAATGCTTTCCAAGAATTTGTTGAATCCCAAGGTATGCATTTTTATGCTATAGAAATAAACAAACACTTCTTGTTGGCAAAGATGTGTTGATTGTAATGATTCCTATTTTGATGAATAAAGTTGTGTTTGACCCTAATTATAATGATTTAAAATTCCCAGTTAGAAACCGCAATTACAGTTGCACCAACCTAATATAATAAAATCTCTTAAATTTAAAAAACTTGAAAGCAATCTCTCTGGTTATTTAAATGCTAAACAGCATAGCATATCTAATAGGAAAATTAAAACAAGAGAGTTAATGTAAAACAGTTATCTTCAGGATTTCTTACCATAAAGAATGCTACCTACATTTAACATAAAGCTGTGATGGTCTCATTGCATTTGATGAGACAAACACAAATACCAATAAAACTAGAGAACTTTTCTAACCACTTACTAGTGGCATGCAAAGTGTGTTTTACAGATCAGTGCCAGGCCACAAAGTGAGTAATACGGTGAGATAATGATTTCACACCACTATGTAAACCAACACATTGCTTCCTTCATCACGAAAGGCTTATAAAAGGTACGTCACTGAACAAGGCAGCATGCAAAGTGATATAACTGAATTTTCCATGGAATTAGAAGACCTGAAAGAGGGATATATTAATTTCTCAACTTTCTTCTTTAAAAGATGACAGAATAATGAAATAGAAGACAAAGGGTAGGATGAAAAAGGGATTCACTAGATATGCTTTTCAGGAACACATGATGCACTGATACACACCAGTAACTGATACAAATTCTCAGAGGTCACATCTATGTGTTCTCTGAGTGCGTCTTTGTGTAGTCTTAGACATTTTCATACGATTCAGTGAAAGCAACGTGGATAAGTAAAAGTAAAAACTGGCAGCCCTCACAGTTTATCATTCAGTGTCTCAGATACTCTGAATCAGTTATAAAACACAAAATGACCACTGTGTAAAATGATCATGAGGCCTATAATTAAATGTATTCAAATACTCTGCTCAAAATCTGACGTTCACATAAGTCTATATCTTCACCAAATCACCTGCTGAAAATACATTGTTCATCACATGTGCTGTATTACAGCACGCTTCCCCTCTAATGATCCTTACAGAACAGAGTGTGGTGATATATTGCTGGAGGAAGACTTTATCACTTAGGCTAGGACTTGACAAACTTTCTCTGCAAAAACAGTAAATGTTTGAGGCTTTCCAAGCCACATAGTCCGGGCTGCCATCACCCACCTCTGCCTTTGTAATGAGAAAGGAGCTGAAGACAGAAAGTAAACAAACAGGCATGGCTGTATCCCAACAAAACTTTCTTTATGGATATGGAAATTCGAGTTCCTTGTAATTCACATGTCACAAAATATTATTTCTCTTTTGATTATTTTTTCAACCATTTAATAATGTAAAAGCCATTTTTAACTCACAAGCTGTACAAAAACAGATGGCAGGCCAAATTGGCCTGCAGGCACTAGTTCATCCTGACCTCGACCAAAGGCATAAAAAGCATTAGTTATCCATTTCATTGGCTAAGAGATAAAGTGAAAGAACTGAGTAATACATGGTTTCTAACCAGAACACATTCAATTATACTAATATAAAAAAAATTAGTCATATAGAAAATAATATACCCAAAACTCTTAACACAACAGACCTTGTCAGAATAATTTGCAATTTTCCCAATATTGTGCAATAAAAATGAAAAGGCCAGAATGATCCCTAAATTAGCATATATGTTTGTTTAAAATGACAGTTAATTTGGCAATTCCACTCCCAGAGACATGCCAAGAGAAATGAAAAGATATGTTCACAAAAAGTTTGTACACAAACGTTCAGATCAACATTATTTTTAATAGTTAAAAAGTGAAGAGAACCCAAATGTCTACCAAACGACGTATGGAAAAATAAAATGTGATATATATGTATGTAAGGAAACATTACTCAGCCATGAAAAGGGACAAAGTATTGATACATGCTATGTCCTGAGTAGTGAAAACACTATGCGAAGTCAAAACAGACAGTCACAAAGGTCACATATTGTATGATTTCATTTACATGCAAGGTCCAGAATAGCAAGTTCAAAGAAACAGAGGATAGATTAGTGATGCCAGAGGTTCTCGGGAGGGGGAAATGAGGAGTGACTGCTAGTGGGGGCAGGATTTCCTTCTAGGGTGCTGAAATGTTTTGAAATTAGAAAGTGGAGATGCAGGCACCAACCCTGTGACTCTATTAAAAACCTCTAAATTGTACACTTCAAAAAGGTGAATGCCATGGTATGTCATTTCACAAAAATTACAGTTAAAGAATAAAGGTGAGAGAGAGTAGGGATAAATATTATTGACGCTAAACATACAAATTCAATTTAGTGATGCATTAGTAAAACAACCTACTTGATACAGTTTACCTATATACTTCAGGGCCTGTCTACTCACCAGGACAGCACAGATCAAGTAGATAAATACACTTCTCATTAAAAATTTACAGCAATTTTTAAGAAATTATATTGCATGCATAATATACATACATATAAAAGAAAGTTTCTATTTTATTTACATGAAAATTTTTATATTACCTTTGTAAATGTGTCAATAATTAGAGGCATGATTTAGAACCCCAGTTCAAACTTATTTCACAGGCATTTTTATATTTTTGTTTTTATAGCAGTAATAATGGCTTTTGTTCTCTAATTTTACAGTTTTATTTACTGAAATCATTTGTTCCCTCAAATACATTGAAAATATTTGTATTATAATTACCTTTTGACCATCATGCTCAAAAGTGGAAAACCAAGGTTCAGCAGTTTCCATAAGCTGTGAGAACATGGCACTAAAAATCAGAAAAATAATATAACGCTAATGTTAAATCTTCATTAAGGTAAAAATGGCATAAAAAATAAAAATAACAGAAAAGTTTTTGTACTTACTAGGCATCATGTTCCAGATATTCAGGGTTCAGGAGAGTTTTCATTTCCTCACTTAAAACAGCAATACAAGCAATCAGAATGTGTAATTTTTTAATTGAAAAAGATGCAGAGGTTGCCTTATTCTATACTCATAAGCCAACTTTTATATAATGTGTAAATGAAAAAACATTAGCCTTTTTTAAAAAAAAAGAGCAACTCCATTAACATATGAAATGTTTCTTTCTATAAAGATTGAAAACAAATTAGCTCCCTGTCTCTACCACAGTGATGTAACTATCTAATTATTCCAAACAACAAATGCTGAATGTGACAATACATTTTTTGAATGTGCCTGATCTAAAATCAATTGATTGCTCCACAATAATCTATCAGTTGTCCAAATGAAACAAGAAAATATGTAATTACTGGTCATATATCCCATATCAAAACATTGATTTATTTTCCTTCAATGGCTTCTAGTTTTAATATGTTTTAATATCAATCAGTGACCTCCTCCAAATCTATTCTAGTGCTGCTTTTATTTTATAAAGGACTGAAACTCTTAAAGAAGCATGCCCAATTCATTTAAAAGCTGTTTTTTAAAAAGCTACTTTCAATCGTGTTCTTCTATGAAGTATAGTCTGCATATACATTTTAAAAAAGATAAAACTGGCATGAAAACAGGATCTCAATACTAACTGCATCCTTATCATACTTTAGAGTAACTGAGGCAATGGCAATTAAGATATGGTTATTATAGTCAGATTCAAGAAATTCTCCAATACATTCAATGTAACTAGAAAAACTCCAAGGAGCTAGAAAAGACGAACATACGAAATAGTGAACTAAAGTTGATTTGATAAATGCCCTAGTATATGTTCAGCAAAATGGATGGCTACTTTTGATTAATAAAGACTGTATGCACAGACAGATAAAGGGCTACACATGAATTCTCTGTCTCCTGCGCAGAGAGGGGCCAGCCTGCGAGCGCTCCTGATGCTTTAAGTCCCTAGGCTCTCCACTCCCAAGACGCCTCCTGGCTGCTTCTCTTGCCCACCCAGTTAGGGTATCTTAAATTAGAAAATAAATTCTAACAATCAGCCTAAGTTAAATACAATTTCTGAAGTTATTTGCTGGAAATAATAATGTATCTAAAAACATGGGAATTCATTTGTGTTTCTTTAAATTGGGGTTCTTTGTGAAACTATTCTGTTTATGAACTGAACTGAGCTGCATCTGGGGAGGACAAAATACGTCTCAGAATAGGTTCTCTTACAGCTTAGTGTGAGAGAACAGGTCACTGTAGAATGGAACGCATGAATATTAACAACTGTTAGCACTTCGCCATTGCAACAAAAATCTCTTCTTGATCCGTTAGATATATGTCTTCCTTTAGTACAGCTCTGAGACTTGCAAAAATATTTAGAATTCCAAGTTTCCCCATAGCTGAAATAGGATTACAATTACTAAGTGGAATTAAAAATCAGCCACATGAACCACAAAACAAATGCTTACAATTTACAAAATCTTCAATGCAAAACGTGTTGAGGTTAAAAAAAAGATTACAGCGGGGTTGAAAAATAGATGGAGCTCCCATAAAAACTTGCCTTGGCTGCGCAGACTCACTGGCATGGAGAAAGGCCTGGTGGTCGCAGTGGAGGGTGAAGACGATAGGAGCCAGCAGCTCGTGCATCCCCTGAAACAGAGCCCAAGAAAGGAGGGGGCGGATGCTGAGAATTCACCAGTGGACAGAATGGGCTCAGCGAAAAGCCCTGCAGCTGACCCCCACCGCCAGCATCTCCATATTATACAAAGAAGCAAAAATGTAAAAAACTACAAAATGAGATTTAGTTTTAGAATTTGACTCCAATTCAACCACAGAACATATTCTTCTTTAAAACATGGAGAGCAGCTCTCTTTTAAATAACACAACAAACAATAAATTGGCATGGTAGACAACCTTGCACCTGTCAGTTGCTTCAGAATCTGTACTCATAAATATGAATTTCATTTATGCAAATTATAATCATGAGCTACAGTGTAAAGATCTGTAGTAAGAAGGGCAACTAAGAACTGAAGACCTAAGGAAATTACATCCAATGTTTTCATTATATAATGGCTCAAAATTAGGATGTCTGTAGATTTAGGAAGAGCTGAAGTCAGCTAGCTGGAAATGTTGGATAATAAAAGAAATAATCTTTAGCAGGTATGAGGAAAAACAAAGTTTTCAAAGTAAAAATTTTAAAGATGTTTAAGCCAAGATGGCCATAATTTTTTTTTTCCTATTTCAACTATAAGGTTACTTTTCAACTTATTTAGTGATTTCACCAATATAATTTTCTTTGTCCTTATATTCTGTTCATCTATGGATTACATAAATAGACATAGAAACAAAAAGGTATTAATTACTAAGTTGCCTTTCAAAGGTTATTATAAAAATCCATTATTTATCCATTATTGTGAAAAAATAAGATATTCCAGATCAATTGAGATTTTTTTTCCCCCCTACTTAGGCATAAAAAGCATATTTTAGCAAGTTAAAAATAGATTATACTCTTCTCTGCCTTTTAAAGTGAGTCAATTACTATTTTCCTTTTATCTATGATGATCTCTTGCAAAAAGACAACACAAAACCCCACCTTCTCAGGAAACAACAATAAAGTCTCCTCTCTTTGCTAATGGGATTAAAGAAAGCCTCCTGTGAGGGACAGCCACAGGGTCCTCTGCACCAGTCCAGCAGGTCCATGCTACTAAGTAACCCAGCAGGAAACTCGGTCAGAGTTCACTGACAAGTCATCACCAGCCTTGAATCAGAAGGGCTTAATGACATTCTTACAAAATAATTTAGGATCCGCTGACAATTTACTTGTGATTTAGGACAAATTACCACACATCACTTCAATCCTTTTAGGTAAACATCACCTACTAAACAAATCTTGAAAAGACTGCTCCTTAGAAGAACTTGGTAGAGACCCAGAAAGAATGAAGAGTTGCTAAAGTGGTTTAAAAACATTATCAGGGGCTTATCACTCTGGAATAATCTCAAATTATTCCAAAAACCAAGTGACATACTTTTAATCATGAAAGTAAAAGCTGCTTATTGTAGAGAACTACAGAAAAGCAAAAGCAAGCAAACAAAAACACCAAAAAAGAAAGTGGGGAAGGCCAAAAAAGAAAGAAAAACTGTGATAGATATCCTTGAGGTAATCTTTTTGCTTATTTCTGGTGGTTTCCTTAGGATAAACTCCCTAGAAGTAAACTTTCTGGGTAAATGAGTTAAGATATTTGATATATACAGTTAACCTGCCCTTTAGAAACAATCCCCTCACTTTAAGGCATAAAACTCCCCAACCATCTCATATACTCTCTTTATTTGTAGTGTTTTAAAAAAATCCCATCAAATTTTACAAATAGTTGTTTTAACTTTCATAAATGCTAGTGAGATTGAACACAAACATTTTAGTGGCCATTTTTATTTAATGAATTGCCCATTTTCTCTTAATGAAGAGTTTCTTTTTCCCTAATGATTTGTAGTATTTCTTCAGCAATTCAGGAAATTAACCCTTAGTCATTTTTGTTACAAATACTTTCCCATGTTTATAACTTGCCTTTTAATTTTGAAGATATCTCATGTCAAAGTGAAATTATATACTTTAAAAATGGTCAAATCAATAAATCATCTTTTATAATTTCCTTTGCTTTCATGCCAAAGAAACCTTCATCATATTGAGATTAAGTTAAATTACAAGTTCTTTTTTTACAGTTAATTCTTTACCCATCTGGAATTTCTTTTTGCCCTGAAGAATAAATATGTATTTTCCTCTCCCTAAGAGTTAATTTAATTTATTGAGTAATCCTCATCTACTGAATAATCCATCTTTTCCCAAGAGTTCTGAAATGTCATCTTTATCACAAACTGAATCTTTGGCTTTCATTTTTTCTGGGTTTGTTTTTACTGGTATTCTACTAATTTATACATTCTTAACAAGAACTTTACTACTGTCACAATTTGAGCTGTAAAATACTCCACTTCCCCATATTTTCGTTTCTTCAAAACTATTTTGCCTATTCTAATAACTTTTATCATCCAAATGAAAACTTAATTTAGTTACAGAAAATGCTATACAAAAACTATTTTTTACTGTGATTGTATTAACTTGAATAAAATAGATATTTCTAAGAATACCAGATTTTCCAGTCCGAAAATCTGTAAAACTGCCTAGTTTCTATTAGGTTGATTACCAGGATTTAGTCGTGGGTGGCGGGGTCAGTGATCTCCGGACTGACGTTTCCCTTCAATATGTTGTCTGAAACTATTCATGGATGGTTTAGTAAGAAACGGCTCTTGCCTAAATGCATCATCCCACTTTCTTTGAATGTTCTCTCCCCTCTACTTTTTGTGACCTCTCTCCAGAGTCTCCATCTGCCCATACAGCATTTACCTTCATTTATTCCAAACACTGTCCGTTAACTACCTACGATGTATTGAGAACACTAACATGAACAGAGTGAGCACCTCCCAACCATCATGGAGCCTGTAATTGAGACAGCAAGACACACGATGAAATGAGTACGGAAGTGCTGCATGGTTATCGACTCGGCAAGTGGTACACATCTGCACATACACCGAGGAAAACCCAGCTCCTACCACATGCTCAGCACGCACAAGGTGCTCACTGCGTAGTGACTGGGTGAATGAAAGCTTCCACTAGAGCAGTACATCTTCATTTATCAACACATTGGTAAAAGCTACAATATGATGAAAGATGGAAAAGAACTGTACTGAATTATACTTCAGCATTTCCCATCAATAAAAAAATGCTTTTTGTACAATGGAAAATTGTAAAATACAGAACCCCCTGAATACCACTAAGACAGCCTTTTACACATTCAGGGTTCACATCCAACTAAACTAGGTACATTTTTCTAAAACAGACTTGGAAAAAATTGTTGATCTTACTCTCAATTCTAGACTAGTAAAATCTGATTATTAATTACAATTGACAACCAAATAGACATCTTTAAATGAAAAGAAATCTGGAAAGAATGATAATAAATTCAATGTGCTGTAAATCTGATAAAACGTAACAAAACAGAAATGTATAAATATATCATCGGTATAGTCTTGGTTTCCAAAATCTGTGTTTTGTTTCCATCCCCACCTCAGTGTTTCTGCTTATAGCCTTGTTCACTGCTGGATCCTCAGTAGTCACTGCACTCCAAACTCATGTCAGTTGAAAATAAAGGTAACAAAGTTTTTCTCATCAACAGCCTGTAGGCTCACAAAATTGAACCTGTTCTTTTATCTGCCTGTGTTCATTTAGCCCACCAAGCAGTCTTTATTAAAGCTGAGGCATCAGGCAGTCAAAGTTCATTAATACCATTTATATAATCTCTGCAGTTTCAATTAACTCAGCAAGACATTCTACTACATGATAACAGTCTCATTAATTCAATAAAATCCCATAACTATTAACAATATGGTCGATGTTAAACGGGGTGTCACCTAGTACAAAATAATAGCTTTAACAGCTTGTGATGAAACTCAAGGTTTTTTCTTAAATTTTATCTGGCTAAATATTCAATCCTCTTAGAGTAAGGGATTATTTCTACATCTATAGAATCTATAGAATCTCTAACATGTACAGGGAGTAATTTTAAGTCTTAGAAGGTGATGCTCAGCAGTAAATTAATAACAGTTTCTTACTCAGTGACTGATAGACTTTGTCTAAATCATCAAATGTGTCTGATCTGCCCCACTCCTCTTTAGCCTTCCTCACAAACGCAGTGCGCTCTATGCCTTACAAATGATTACACAATTATAATGTGTTTTTTTTTTCTTGTCCGTGAATCTAGTTGTTTCTTTCTCTAAAGAAAAAGGGGAAATAAATGTATAACTTGGCATAATTATATTCTAACCTCATTGGCTATCATCAAATTTTTCATCGTGAGACACTCCCAGATATTTCAAAGAGGAGACAGAAGACTGAGGAGACAGGCTTGACGACAAAAGCCAACAAAATGAGACGAGAGAACAGAAAAACAGAAATGAACCTGGGTCACTGGTGAAGAGCCTGCACCTGACGACTTCTTGCAAGTGTGTTCATAACATTCTTAGATTTTAAGTCATTCTGACTAGAATTTTCTTTTCTACAAGAGTGCTGCCCTCATCAACAAAGCTTTAAGATCAGAAGAGGCAAGAATATGGACTGTCTAAGAAGTGTTAGAGCCGAGACACAAATGAAGGAACCAGAGTGTAGAGCCAGTGCTCGCAGCCAGTAAGCTATGTTCTTTCTTGCTATTAAAATTACTATAAAGCTTTTGGGCACTAAATTTAAAATAACTGTGTACAGTTTTAAAAAACTATATCTCTCACTTAGCCTATCACTGGAATGATAACACATTTATATATTAATTTAAGAAAAAGTAGTATCTTTACATAGCATCTTCCCACCTAAAAACATATTGTCACTTTTCTATTTATTCAACTCTACCTTTATATACTTCCATAACATTTATAGTTTTCTTTACATAGCTTTTATTCTTATAGTATTAAATTTATTCCTAGACATTTTATAGTTTTGGTTGCCATTATGAACAGGATATATTTTTTCCATTTCCCATTCTAAAAGTTCATTATCACCATGTAATTAGTTAATATAAAATATATATTAGTAATATCAAAACTAAGATAAAATTAGTTCTTTGCATATTTCCATGTATAGAATAACAAATATATTATTTAGGACAGCGGCAATATGACTTGGTTTATTATCTTTAAATAAATCAAGTTTATCTCAAATTATAAATAAACTACTCTCACCATGCAGGTGTTTTCTGTTATACTGAACTTGGGTGGTCATCAGTTGACATAACAACTTTGGATTGTTAGAGAATTTATTAATAGTTTGAATCCTCACTTAACATGCATTTTGAGATACATTAAAGTATCTAACTTTGTATATTTTTATTATAATCCCATTATCTTAAGTAGAAGCCTGGATACTTCTTTATATATTAAATAATTTACATTTCAAAATGAATACACATAATCCAATAACCTTCTTTAATTACGAGATGAATTAAACATCAAGATCCCAAGAATATCATATAAATTCCAGAAAGTTTAAAGGAACTTTCTCAAGTTATATTATCAGCAGATTTTAAAGAGTAAAAGGACACTTGATCACTTCTTACATGGCATGTCATGTATTTATAAATGCTGTACTTACAAACAATATTTATATATACAACTCTGAAAAGTTTTATTACTAGATTGCCTTCAAAGATGCTGTTTATAAACAAACTCCCAAAAGTTGAAAGAAAAGATTGAATGCCTTATAGAAGACAATTTGGCGGAATGTCTTATAATAAGGAAGCAGCATATGTGCGCCAGGGAGCTTACTTTTCTCACCGTGCAGCTGACAAGCAGCTCTTTGATTGCTTTACTATTATGATACAACTTTGGATACAATAAAGGCTACATTATTGCTCTATCATTTGTCAAGCTGTATAGAAAATTCTGAGTCAATGGATGCCACCTGTACGATATTTTCATTACCTGTTTATAAAGCAACTGCTCGTTTTCTCTAGCATAACAGAAAAGAACATCTGTAAGAATTTTTCTCACACTTTCTTGTTGGAAAAACTGCATTTCAGGAAACCTGAAAAAAGAAAACAGAGAATTGAAATTGAGTAGCACAATTCCAAAAATTACCCTCAAACTCTCATCTCTGAGAGGTGCCAAGGGCGGCTTTTGGTTTTAGCACAAGTCTGTATTTGCCATGCAACTTATGCCAGAGGTGGGACTGATGTGTTAAAGAAAAAAAGGATGAGAAAGGGGAGATTACTGTATCACAGAGGGAAGGGATACCTTCAACATCTAAACATTTCAAATGTCTTCATATGCTTAAGATCATCACATGATGAATAAAGTTTTTCAGCAAAATGACTTACAGCCTGTTGGTGTGGGGGATTGCTTTGTTTAATTCCATTTGGTATAATGTGATTTTGTAAATACCAACTCTGTTAAAAAATCATTCTTTTTTTGATGCAAATATCAGAATTTAAATTATTATACATGACCACACCATTAGCTTTATTTGATTAAAACACTACTTTAAATGGAATGAGTTAGTCAGTACTGCTTAAATGATCTCTGGATCAAAAATTCTACCAGGTGCTCTGAGGTAATCAGAAATAAAAAGGGCAGAGCATTCACCTGAATGGAGCTTAAATAGCTGTTTATAATGAAAGACGGCAACAACCCAAAGAACAAATACAGAGGAATGCAATACACAATGAATCTATCTGTCAGCCCTGTGGATACATGGCTTTCAAATCTGCAGATTCAACCAACCATGGATCAAAAATGTTAAGGAAAAACAAATTTTTAGAAAGTTCCAAAAAGCAAAACTTGAATGTGCCTGCCAGCAACTATTTACCCAGCATTTACACTGTATTAGGTATTATAAGAAATCTAGAGATGATTTATGTGCAGATAGGCATAGATTATATTTGTGAATATTACTGCATTTTATACAAGCGAGTTAAACAATCCATGGATTTTGGTATCTGTAGGAGCCCCGGACTCCATCCCTCGTGAATACCAAGAGATGATCCTATAAGGGAAGAATGAATGTCATCCAAAAATAATCAGTCAGGACATAATAAAAGTAATACACAGATATCCCTTGCATTCCTACACACTGACAGTGAAACATCAGAGAAGTTAAAGAAACAATCCCATTTACCACTGCAATGAAAAGAATACAATACCTAGGGATAAACCACCTGAAGAGACAAAAGACCTGTATGCAAAAAACTGTAAGACACTGATGAAAGAAATCAAAGTTGACACAAATAGGTGGAGAGAGACACCACATTCTTGGAAAAATCAGTATTGTGAAAATGACTATACTACCCAAAGCAATCTACAGAGTCAATGCAATCCCTATCAAACTACCAGTGGTATTTTTCACAGAACTAGAACAAAAAGATGGTTGGATGGCATCACCAACTCAGTGGACATGAGTTTGGGTAAATTCCAGGAGTTGGTGATGGACAGGGAGGCCTGGTGTGCTGCAGTCCATGGGGCCGCAAAGAGTCGGACATGACTGAGTCACCGAACTGAACTGAGAACAAAAAAATTTACAATTTGGATGAAAACACAAAAGATGATGAATAGCCAAAGAAATCTTTTTTTTTTTTTCCCCAAAGAAATCTTGACAAAGAAAAACGGAGCTGGGGGAGTCCACCTTCCTGACTTCAGACTACACTACAAAGCTACAGTCATCAGGACAGGATGGCACTGGCACAAAAACAGAAATACAGACCAATGGAACAAGACAGGAAGCCCAGAGATAAACTTACACACCTCTGGGCACCTTATATTTGACGAAGGAGGCAAGAATATACAATGACGAGAAGACAGCCTCTTCAATAAGTGGTGCTGGGAATACTGGACAGCTATGGGTAAAAGAATGGAACTAGAAGGCTTCCTAACACCATATAGAAATAAGCAATCAGATGGGTTCAATCACAAAAGGTCTGAGGAGAATTTTTAGGAGAGGAGGAACACAGCTCATCTGTGGGAAAGCTGACCCCATCAGAAGGAAAGCCCCGAGGGCATGGAAGGCGAAGGGCGTGTCCCCGCTTCCGAGCACAGCCTGGGGCGCGCAACACGGCCGGCACGTGCTTCCGTGCTTCCCGGAGGAGCTGCGGCTGGGGGCGGGACGAGGGGCAGAGCACAGGCGCGAGGCACACAGAGGTGCTCCCAAGGCCGTGGGACGGCTGGCGGAGAGCAACAGATGACTCCATTTCTGACGCCAAAAGGAAAGGAGGGAGTACTGGAGGAACTCTAATTTGGAAAAAGACTGCGAGAGGAGAGTTCAGAGGAAGGAGATAAGAGGGTATTACACTGAGGTGAAATGGAGAATCACAAGCTGAGAAGAGCCTGTGTTCAGCTTTCTGCTGCATGGCTGCCGGCTGCGGGACTGGAGCAGACGGCTGCCTAACAGCCTCATCTCTGAAACAGGGATGATCACACTGCTCTTGGGACCAGGTGAGACACCGCGACAGCAGCAGGAGCAGGCCTGGAGGCAGGTGTCCAGCTCAGAGGCCACCACTCGCCTCACGATGGGACACTGCGACAGCAGCAGGAGCAGGCCAGGCGGCGGGCGTCCACCTCAGAGGACACCGCTGGCCTGACGATGGGACACTGCGACAGCAGCAGGAGCAGGCCTGGCGGCGGGCATCCAGCTCAGAGGCCACCGCTGGCCTGACGATGGGACACCGCGACAGCAGCAGGAGCAGGCCTGGCGGCGGGCGTCCACCTCAGAGGACACTGCTGGCCTGACGATGGGACACCGCAACAGCAGCAGGAGCAGGCCTGGCGGCAGGCGTCCAGCTCAGAGGCCACCGCCGGCCTGAGGATGGGACACCGCAACAGCAGCAGGAGCAGGCCTGGCGGCGGGCGTCCAGCTCAGAGGCCACCGTTGGCCTGAGGATGGGCACTTTACATGCTGCACACGTGAACGAGGCGGCTGGGGAACCGGAAAATAAGAGCATGCGGGAGGCTGGAGACGGAGAGCACAGAGGCACGGGGCACATCGCGGAGACAGCAAAGTGTTCCTCCTGAGTCTCCAGAGCAGCAACCGTGGCTATTTCATTCACATTCTGACGGTCTTCTGCTTCCTATCAGTGCTGACCTCAGCTGTTTTCTGCATCCTTCTGATCCTCTCTTCTGGGAGAGTTACATCTTTCTTTCCAGTTCAGGCTGGGACCCTGTGTGGACTATGCTAGTGGTTTGGGAGGCATCTGTTTCCTGATTCTAATTTTTATAATAACTACAGCCTGTTTCTTCTTCATCTGTTAATTTGACTTTGGCCTCAAATTCCCTTGGGTATAAAGTTTGTTCCCAGACATAGGAGTCTGACCTCTTCTCCTGCAGCAAGGAAGCCTCTCTTCTGGGGCTTGGAATAAACAGTCCGTGGGCTATCTCATATCCATGCATAAATCTCAGTGTGCTGGCCCTCTAGATAGCTCAGACTCAGGCTGGAGTTCCTAAAGAGGAGGAATTATCTCAAAGTAGAGTCAGAGCAAGAATAATAACTATATCTTATAAGACAAAGAAGTTCCACAAAGTGTCAAAAGAACTGAAGTAGGCGATACATACAAAAGCTTGTTAAATGACTTATTTAGGACAAAAGAAAGCTGCTAAAGCCTTTAGAAAGTCAAATACCCCAAATTAGAGTAATCAGGATGAAAGACAGGTGACTAGTTAATAAAATGCTGAGAAGAAATTTCCTGGGAAAACAGTCACTAAAGTAAAAATAGAGTAATCCTTCTGAGGTGAAATGGTTTCCTCTCCTTGCTCATCAGATGACTTAGAGCCAGCCCTGTCTTGAAGCAGGCTTCCTATCTCAGGACTGGACAGGTCACATGGCCGAGTGATTCTGTATGGCTGCTTCTTTAACAACACTTTGGAAATTGTCTATGTACACTGGACCACCAAATTCCCAATGGCTGCTGCAAGCTGCATGGATTATGGGAGAACGTGCTAAAAACTACAATATTCACTTTGTAACAAATATCCATGAACTATAAGAGTTTAATACCTAACTACTAAAAATGTAAATTATACTGCATGTCAACTTACAGTTTCATTTAAATGCATACTAACCACTTACAAGATTAAAAACTAGAGATCTCTAAGAATCAAATTGCAGGTAGATAATTTAAACTACCCACCTTTTGCAAATACCTAATCAACTGAAAACGTGTGTGAGGCAGACAGGGCATCTCTGTGTGACAGCACGCTATCCACGAGTCTAGTCTACAGTGCTGGAGCACCGACCTATGACGTCTCAGGATACCCTCTTTTTCAGAAAAGTACGATGTTCTCTAAATTGTGATGAAGAATCCATAGCATGAAACAAGTAAGGTGTCAAAGATTTCAGAAGAGCTCCAAAACAGAAACAAAAGTTTATGCTATTTTCAGAATGTGGAAGAACTGACATTCAGAGAAGTCAGCAGCTGAAGAATCTGTCTCAGAAGGTGACAGGTAAGGACCCAACTGGAGATAGTAACAGCTGCCCCAGTGTACCTGGGTGGTGAGCAGGGCAGCAGTGCTTCCCAACTGCTTTGCTAATCAATGAGGCAGAGCTAGGCAGTGAAGTAAACTTCCATGAGTTCAGAGTTACACAGAAGAACCTACGCGTCATAAGGCTGATGAATACACCTGAATAATAACATAGTTCCTACAACAAGCTTCAAGTGAGAAGGCATTCTATCTACAGGAATCAGAAATAAAAGGGAGAAAAGCAGTGAGCAGCTTCTCTAGGAATAGTGACAGGCAGCTTTGATGATAGGTTTTAAGCTTCAAAATAGCTTCCCTGACATCTGGTGTTGATTCAGGGCAGGTAATCTGAACAGCAGTCCAACCCAAATTATCACTGGGAAAGAGAAATCTGCTTCTGAAACAATAGCAAAAATCACAGATTACAGACTGAGGCTGGGATCAAAGTTGTTAAGATTTTGAAAAAATCAAGAGTGACTCTGCAGTTTCATGCAAAAACAGAAATGGTGGTAAATTCATTAAAGATGAGATAGAGAAAAAAATTTATGACTGAACTAGAGACATTTATGATTCACTCAAGCCAAACCATCAGAAAGAAGAGAAAAAGAAGAAATGAATCACAATGAATGGGAACTGAAGATGAGTTCTGTTATTATTAGAAAATGAAAGTCCAAGAGAAGGAATTTCTGAATTTGGCCAAAAAAGAAATTAGAGATGGTAAATAGGTGAGGATGAACTCTGATAAGCAAAAAGAAAGGAATATCAAAGTATTTCATGATGGGATTTAGACTAATATCATCTAACGTTTTTACTTGATAGCAACAAAGGTAATAATTCTGATTCAACTTAATTGATCAACATTTAAAGTACAGGAGTTTCTCTCTCAAGATGTGTGGAGGTATTAAATAGACAAATTTTATATACTGCAAATTAACATCAAGAGATATAAACATCTGGTGTATGCACTTTGTTTTGTAATGAAATAACTCCAAATTCGTAGGCAATATAGATTTCAAGTTTAAAAAATATTTCATTATAGAGTATTCAAACATTCATAAAGAGACAACAATGGCCTGAGCCCCAGCACAGTCACCCAGCTTCATCAGTAATCAGTGCCCTCTTACGTACACTCCTCTCTCAGTGCTGCAGTTCGAAGCAAACCTGAGCCATCACTGTAATACTGCAGGGTGCATTTCTCATTCCTAAAATATAAAGACTCTATAAAAACACAACCATAGTACTGCTGTAACACTGTAACTAGTAAAAATAATCGATTGATTAAACCAAATATTCAGTCAAATGTTCAAATTTCCCTAAAAGTTTTTCAGTTTGTTTCAATCAAGTTCCAAGAAGCATCTGTACACTGAAATTTGTTGCTATCTCTCTTAAGACGTATTCTACAGACTTGTCCCTTCTTTCCTTCCTTGCCTTCTCTTCCCTTCCTCTCTTTCTCTCCCTCTCTCTTTTACAATGCATTTGTTAGAAGAACCAAACTCTTTACCCTGTAGAAACTTCCCAAATTCTGAATTTTACTTACTGTTCTTCCATTTTATGGAACACAATCCTTGTCCCCCCATATTCCCATAAACTGGTAAGAAGGTCTAGAGACTTCAATAGGTTCAATTTCAACTCTCAACACTATCCTTCACGGAAGATAGGGTCGCTTCCAGCGCACGTTCCGGAATCCTTCGATGCTCCTCCCACACAAAGGTGGGGCAGCCTAACGCCCCCGCTCTGCACATGCGCGGTCCTCAGCGACGAGCTTCTCACCAAGAGATGGTAATGGCAAGCAACGCTGCAACACAGCTTCCGTCCAACTCTAGGTCTGCAAACAGCCGTGGAACCCAGACGCCAGGCTGCTAGGAAGTCAAGCAGCCCAGAGAGGCCCTGGGGAGGTGTTCCAGCTCCAGCTCCGAGAGTCAGACAGATGGACATGTCTTCCGATGATTCTAGTCCTTAAACTTCAAGCTGGTCTGGCCACCACCACATGGAACAGAGACCTGCCCTGCCCTCCTCAAGTCGGAGATTCATCAGCAAAACTAATTCTGCTGTTCTCCTAAGCTTTGGGGGTGGTTTATAACACAGAAGTGGACAACGGGTACAGATGGTGCCAGGTGCTTTCATCAGGAGGCAGAGATTTTTAGCTTTTCTCTCTTTCTGTGAGGACCAATGATCACTGTCTAGATTAATTCATTAGAGGTTGTAAAATGGTAAAACTGTAACTCTTATCATGTTTTCTTTCACTGTTACCTAAAATACATATATGAAGAAAAATTGACCCTTGTCAATTTTTAGTTATCCTGAAGCACAGATCACTATAATTTTTAAACAATGCCTGTGGACACCTAAGATCTATGAATGATAAATGGCACTAACTGTCACAAAAGCAGTTTATGACAACTATTCTACTTGCTTTCTGGATATCTTCCCATGTGACTGCAGGGTATGGGGGTGAATCAAGAAGTGAGAGAGGCAGGACAACACAAACCCCAACTTCAGACCAAGAACCAGGAGCCCCCGGTACCTGATGGGAGTCAACCCAGAAGACCTTCAACAGGGCCTGGTTGGTCATGACACAGACAAAAAGGGAACGAGGCAAATATCCAAGGTATATCCATAATGGAGAGTTCTTCAGACAACAAAGAGACACAAGGAGTGTTTCCTAAGCAAGAAAAGGGTTAAGACAAGAGTGAAATGACAAAGGGCTTTGTCACTGCATTACCGAACGTAATTAGGTAATTAGAAGTATTAAAACAGACAAAGCACTGGGCCCAGATGAATTACTGAAGATGCAAGTCTTCAATAAGATGCCCCAAGGGAAAAAACAAAGCCCTTGGTGAAGGTTTATCGCCAACCAGGAGGATGGAGCGGCACCAGAGGGCTTGCAGGAACAATGACTGATGCTGTGTCCACACTTCAAACCCAGAACTTCCACCACCAGCATCCGTCTAAAATTTAAAATGAGCTGATGAAAACTCCCTAGAATACGATTAAACACCAAAATAACTGTAATATCTTACTCTAGTTTTTGTTTTATTAAAGGAAAACTGAAAAAAAAATCAAGCAAAAAGCAGAGGAGCGAGGTAAACCGGAATGAAAGGAGGACAGTCGCTTTCTAGTCCTGTCCTCCCTGCTTGGGATGATGACTTCACCACCCCCCATTCAACCAAATCTGCCCTCTCCTCTTTCCAGGCAGGAAGCTGGACTCAACCTCCCAGCACCCTCTCCAGTGAGCCGTGGCCACTGGGACGAGAGCGGCCATGACAGGCGACCACACAGTGCCTGCTCCTGAGAGCACCCCACCCTCGGGCACTGCCCACATTTCCGCTTCCGGCTGGACGGAGCGGAAAAGGGCTTCTGGGAAACCTGGGCAGCTGCATACGGATTGTGCTGGTTTTAAAAATACACCTGCCAATTCTTCAACACACTGCCTGCCTTTCCTTTTTGGGTTGTTTGCCTTAGGGGAAGACTCCTCTAGAGAAAGGATACTTAAGCAGCACCACGGAGAGACCCACATGGGTCCTCCAGCCCTCAGCAGCCTCCACACCACCCCAGCTCCAGCTGACACCTGACTGCAAGCTCAGAGGTCCCAGAGCCAGGACCTCGGCTGCTCCCAAAACCCTGAGGTCCAGCAACTATGAAATCCATGAGTGCTGTTCCAAGGCGTTACATCTTGGTAGATGTACCATGTAGCAAGAGATAATGAACACAGGTTTTAATACCTGAAACCGGGCTGTTTCATTTTTTTTAAAAAAAATATGCGGTAGAGGTAGCTATGGGACTGGACAGGAGCTGGAATGTTGCACAGAGCCACAGTGAAAAGACTAAAGGATCTGAAACAGACGATTAGCCAGCCAGACAGCCCATGAGGCTGCCAGTGAAGGCAAAAGTCAAAGTGAGGAAAACACTATAAGAAAAATGGAGACACTTTTGGGTACTTTTAGGTCCTTATTGGGTACTAGCAACACAGCAGCCTCTGTTTATTTGGAATATTGCAAATGCACCTAATACATAGGTGATTGGGCCGAGGAGACTGTCTAGGCACTGCGGGAGCTGCTGCCTGGGCTGGGCGTCCCTTACAACAGAAGGAAAGAGGGAAGCAGAGGAAGGACTGCTCAACGCGAAGGTATTTTCATACAACCTTGTCTCCTTCTTATCCTCTCGAGTCACACATGAAGCATTAAGACTTGACTTCTGGGCCAAGATCAAACATAAGACACAGAAAAACAAGGTCGAAAGATGAAACCAAGGGTGTGAATGTAAAATCCTTTGTTAAGCTCTCAGAAAACTCTAAAGTGGTGCCTCAAAGAACCCTCCTGTCAGAAAAGACACCCCGATGCCCTGGAAAGACCTAAACAGTATGCCTGACAGAGGCTGCAGTAGTCAGGGGTCGGGGACACTGCTAAGCACCCCACACTGCACAGCACAGCCTCTCGGCATACAGAAGGTGTTCAGTAAAAGCTTCTTGAATTGAAAGAAAAAAAGTGGTAAATTCAGGCAAATAAACTTTGAAAGACCTGGAGTTCCAGGTAGTATTTCCACTGCAGCCATTAACAAGTTATATTTTCTTAAGTCATTCTTTCTGAACTTCAACTTTATGTACTTGCAAAATAAAAGGACTTAAGATGACTACCAATGACACAAGGCTTATTATGGATGCCAGGTGCTGGGGAACAGCAAAAATATAAAAACATAAAACTAAGTACTTAAGAAAATCTAGACGAGAAAATAGATATTACACAGATATTTTTAAAAGGAAGATAATTACAATAAAATATGTAGGGTTCTATAAAAGAATGGAAGAGGCACTGTTTTCTTTATCAGGATCCTCAACTTCTAGAATAGTAGCTGCTACATAGTAATTTCTCAAGTAGTGTTGGCGGAATGAATAAATAAGTCCAGAAGCCTACAAACCAACCAACCAATGAAAAATGAAAGTTAAGTCATGAACCTGGACTGGAGGTAAGAAGGCAAAGCTTACAGAAGGCTAGACCACAGTTCTGCTGCCTTTGGTTTTTGCAACGAATGATGCTAAGAGCATTATATAACTTTCACAGGCCATAAACTGAAGTGAACACTGATTTTTAAAAGCAAAGAAAGAAATCCCCTGTGATGACAAGGGTGTGATCCAGCCCAAGAGGATAGCAGAACAATCCCCCAGAGCCTAACAGGGACAGTGGGAGTTTGGAACCACCATCCAGGTGAGAAGACGAAGCAGAAGACTCAGGATGACTGGAAATGTCCGAGAACGACAGTGGGGACAGGGGCAGTGGGACTGGGGTTTCCAGGTGTCTGTCACCGTCTGATTAGAGGTTGTCAGCAAAGGTTCCTTCTAGTTCTCCAATGCCCCAAGTTACACAGCAAGCAACCCCACTGCCTCCTTGCCTCAAATAAAGGAAAAACAAAAAACAAAACTTTCTACTGATACCAAAAAGATGAAAAATTAAGAGAAAAAAATAGGTAGAAATATGCACTTTAAGTGCAAAGGCTCTGTCACACTGAAAGACTTCATTTTGCAGTATTTCAACAATTAAAAAAAATTTAAAGCAATTTAAAGCATTTATCCTTGAAGTACTAAAGTAATGTCAATTCCAAATCTGCATGAAAGTTCCTAAAATACTGTGACTCTACTGAACGGGCTGGGCCGACGAGGAATGTTTCAGCATGAGGGAGTACTCTGCCACCCAGCGAACTTTACCTTTTCACCTCTTCATAGCCAGAATGTGAACCCGCAGTTTAGAAATATAAACAGTGCTAAAAGACGCTGGCTTCATTTACACAGCAGATCTTCCAGGGAGAACCCTTCTGGCCCGCAGCTCGCAGTGGACTCTGCGGCCGCTATGGGGCCGCCGCCCCCAGGCTCCAGGGGCCAGGGGTGCGGGCGCTGTCACAGCACCATGACCGCCGCAGACACACCTCCATTTTCACACAAATGCTAGAATAATTTTTTAAGCTTAAAAATATCCCATAAGTTGGAACAAATATGTAGTAAGAATCAGCATGCTTACATGCAGCAGAAATGCGAAAAATACATGTCAAAAACATGAGCAGTATAGGATCTACAAATTTCTAAATATATAGAGGCACCCACGAGAATCCAATATTTTGCTTTTACCTTAAGAGTTGTGAAATGAGGAAGGACTACAGGCCATTTGACGGAAGAATTGTTTCTTGTGTTCCTGAAAATCTGCTTCTCCCCCTCTTTAATATTTAAGAAACACACATACAGGTTGCCGACAACCCGCAGAGAGCGGCTTGTGTTGTCGTTTTCACTTCCGCGGCTGTGAACAAGTGCATATGTGAGGGCTGGTCATGCATGCACAAGCGTGTACGGCGCCGGCATCAGACAGAACCACAACACAACGCCAAGCACAGCCACTCGGCGGTGTGTGCCTGCAGTCCACCTCGAGGAGACTGAAAATATAAATACAAGCTGCTATTTTGGTGTGATCACACGAACATGGCAGCTTGTGTGGTTTTTTTCTCTTTAACATTTTAACACTGGGCAGATTGTCTGCATTAACACACACCAAAATCAATTCTGCTCTGAAATTGCTTGTAAAAATTTTCTTTCCCTGAGGAATTTTGTTTTTATTTAACTAAAAAAAAAAAAAAAAGATGGGCTTGGAGGAAACTGTATAAAACACACCAACAACTTTGCACTAGTATGACAATCACTGTTGGATTAGAGAACCAGCATTATTTCTCTGAAAAATGGGAAATGTGTAGAAGATGGACTTTAAATAAGGAGGAAAAAAAAACTTTGTAAAATCACTTTTGTATATTATTAATACAGAAAACATTCTCAAAGTAGTCTGATTTCACACTATCCACTACATAATAACTTTGATCAAAACTCAAATAAGATTTGTACACTATAAAAACTCAAGGAGGTTTCTTAAGAGCAGAGACAGGAAACAAAAGTAAATATTAAGCACAGGCTGTCTCTAAAAGTTCACTGTGAATAAAAAATAAAATGCAGATATTCCTATATTCATATAAAGTACAAAAATATAACAACCATCAATTTATTTTCACAGTACTGTCCAGCAGAACTTTCTATGATGATAGAAATGTCCTGTATCTGGGCTGGCTTATACAGTAGTCATTAGCACTGGAGAGTGGCTGATAAAGACTTATTTTATTTAATCTAAATTAATTTCAACTTAAATCTCCACATGTGCCTGGTGGCTACCAAACGGGACAGTACACATCTATGGTTTTAAAGAGAAAATTTTAACAATTAATGAATCCACAAAATATCAAATGACGATATAAAAAAAATTGAGGAAACAAAGTTTGCTGAAATAAAGTGTCTGAAGTTCAGACCATACGGGGAATACAAACAAAAGGGATCATCAAATGAGAAGGCTGGTTAAAGATCTAATCGTGTCTTGGAGAACCAAGTGGGACAGAGTGGAATGAACTTAAGAGTGAGCTGCCTGAAGTGCAAATGGCAAGAACCCTACAAAAACCAGAACCATGAAAGACCAGAAGCTAAGGATGGTGGCCCGAGATGTGATCAGACCGACCTTTAAATATCATCACAGTTACAATGATGGCAACCCACTCCAGTACTCTTGCCTGGAAAATCCCATGGACAAAAGAGCCTGGTAGGCTATAGTCCATGGGGTTGCAAAGAGTTGGACACGACTGAGCAACTTAAAAAAAAAAAAGAATTTTAATCATTTAATCCAAGAGAGGCATTTGAAGAAAAGACGACACAATTTGGCAATAACTTATAAATATGTTAATTTGCAAATGATATTATAGATACTATAAATATACTTTTAGAATAGACCTTGATAGACCAAATAACAGACTTCTTTAGTATCTAATATGGAAATGATGCTTTATTCTGAACTCAGTATCTCCCATCATTTTAGTATATGTGCTGCCGAAGTGAGCACAATATTTCCCATCATTTTAAACAATACTGAATTTCATGTAATGTTAAGCCTTTGAAGCATGGCAAAATTGGTTCAGAATGGACGGCTCAAGTTCTGAAGTAGAAATGCTATAAATTGGAAGCTACTTGATTTACCTTTTGATTATCAGTTTTTTCCCCATTCAGTAATAAAAATGAGAACAGTAACAATCTCATTAGGTTGAGATAAGGAACAATTAATTGAAATGAATACAAAACCCTTTGAGGCAAAAAAGGTTAGTAGAATAAAACAATATTAAAATTAGTTGAAAGAGAAGATAATATTTAATTCAGTGACATATTCAGATCAAATAAATTCTATAACGAGAAAACAACACAGCTTACGAGATGAAATTATCTTGTTTAAACTCAGACTAGAAGGAGGATAATAGTATTTTTTAAGTGTGTTTATGTTTCTGAAGATTGAAAATGTTGGAGATATTGTTACTAAAATTGAAAAACACTGATCATAAGTGATAGGATTCACAATCAGCGAGCGTTTATTAGGCCCCACCCTGACTCTGCAGTAAGACAGAAATGCCCTCCAGGAGTTACCACAACATCTGAAAGATGAGACCTGGCTGACAAGTTAGGTACTTTTCCCCCCTGGTATTTTCCACCCTTTATTCTGTTTCCCTCAAGGTCTTGCAAGTTACAGCAATACAAGTACTTGACAGTGATAATAACATAATGAAAGCGGGAGAAATAAGGAAACTGGAGGAGGACAGAACTTAAAACATTATTTTACGTCCATGTTTCCCCTGGGAGAGTATTTGACTTGTTTTCCCAAGCTCCACTGAGCAGGGGTGGAGATCCCATTGGCACTGCATTCAGTACTGAGCTAACATACTCAGGTATTTACAGAATAGCACCATTAGGTAGGCACGGGCTTCCCTTGTAGCTCAGCTGGCAAAGAATCCACCTGCAATGCAGGAGATCTCAGTTCGATTCCTGGGTCAGGAAGTTTCTCTGGAGAAGGGATGGCTCCCCACTCCAGTATTCTTGGGCTTCCCTGGTAGCTCACACAGTGAAGAATCCACCTGCAAGGCAGGAGACCTGTGTTGGATCCCTGGGTTGGGAAGATCCCCTGGAGAAGGGAAGCTACCCACTCCGGTATTCTTGCCTGGAGAATCCCATGGACAGAGGAGCCTGGCGGGGTACAGTCCATGGGGTCGCAAGAGTCGGGCACAGCTGAGCAGAGCACAGTCTGCCTTAGGGAGGATGGGGTCATGAGTCAGGAAAACTTAAGACAGGTCTACCGCATTAGAATATGAAGCCAAGGACATTTCTCTGTTGCTTCTGTATGTCCTCATTCCATCACAGTACTGCTGTCCTGCTCTGTAAATTATTTTAGGTCTGCTTTCTCTACTAGACTTTGAGCTTCTTAAGGACCCACGCCATATTTATCTTGGCATCTGCAATGCTAAGGAGATTAATATAAATGTACTGAATACACTGGCAGATTGAATACACTGGCAAGTCTAAATAAACTTGAGCATTATCAAAGAAACTTAAGTAATATCATTACAAAGTTATTAAGAAAATTCCACTGGAACATAGAAGAGGCACAAATTATTTCCAGTTGTAAAGACTGGAACATGCTTCAAGAACAGGGTGGAGATGAAGTCAGGCCTGAAGGACGAGTGGCCGGGACTCAGACGGAGTGCAGCAGGGGAGCAGCATTGGGCAGGCAGCCCCACGGGATGCCAGACCTGCACAGAAACAGCACCTCTCTGCAGCCCGTGCCCTGCAGTCCACCAGGCCCCTGTGTCCATGGGGTTTACCTGTGAGGGCTAAAAACTCCAGGAAAACTCCATCATGGGGAGACCCACACAAAACTGTGAGACTCACTTCTAGAAGCTCGGCCAGGTTCCCACAGTGAATATCAGAGAAAGTCCCCTCAGCTTACGACAGGGGGAGGGGAAAGGGGCCGACCTGGACTGAAGGGGAGGCTGCTCCTCTGAACAAGGCCTGCCTGCCGGCAGAATGAGTTACCCAAAGCCCAACCTGCTGGGACTCCATTGGCCCCTAACTGACCTGGGGAGAGGGAAATGCCCAGCCCAACCCCCACCACAGCCGTCCTGCCCATATAAGGGGGAGGGCAATCCGAGAAACACTGTGAAGGGCACAGTCCAGAGGCACAGAAGGACTGACCACACATCTAAAGGACACTTCTCCTCTCCCGTCAGCCCATCACATTACAAACGGCCTACTGACAGCTGCTCCTTTAACCAGGACATCACATCTAGCTGTCATAAAAACAAAACAACAAAATCACAAGACATACATGAAGGTAGAAAGAACAATTGGAAGACACAGAGCAAGCATCAGAACCAAAGAAATTGCAATTATGAAGCCAGGAATTTAACACAAGTATGATTACTACAGTCAGGGCTCTATAGATAAAGTAGACAGCATGTAAGAACCGACAGGCAATGTAAGCAAAAAACAGAAATCCTAAGAAAGAACCAAAAATAAATTGAGAGGTATAAAACAGTGTAACAGACAAGAATGCCTTTGATGGGCTGATTCATCAAATAGATTGGACACAGCTGAGGAAAGAATCTGAGCCAGAGGATGTCTCAACAAAATCCTCAACAACTGAAAAGCAAGAGAAAAGGACTGCAAAAAAAATAAATAAATAAAAAAGAACAGAACATTCAAGGACTATCACGGGAATAAAAGAGAAGAAAGAAAAGAACAGGAGAAATATTTGAAGAAACAATCACTGAGAAAATTGCCCAAATTAACGTCAGCTACCAAACCGCAGAACCAGGAAGCTCAGAAACCATCAGGCAGGACAAATGCCAAGAGAACTATACCTGAGCACGTCATTTTCAAACTAGAAAATCAAAGATAAAGTTCTTTAAGGGTGGGGGGTGGGGGGAGGGAGGACTTCATCTTACCTATACAGGAATCAAGAATTACATTCAACTTCTCTTCGGAAACCATGCCAGACAGAAGAAGGTGAACTGAAAAATTTCAAGTGTTTAAGAAGGAGAAAGCTGCCAAACTAGAATTCTGCGTGCTACAAAATTACCCTTAAAAAGTGAAGGAGAAATAAAACTATCTCAGACAAGCAAAAATTGAGAGAATGTGTCAGTAGACTTGCTTTACAAGGAATCATTTTAAAATCCATCATGTTGCCTATGAAACCACTTTATAAAGACAGATATAGATTAAAAGGAAATAGTTAGAGAACAATATACCGTGCTAACTCTAGCTAAAAGATAAAAAGGGCACTAAATAATGATAAAAGGATCAATTCTATAAGAAGACCTACAGGCCATAACAAGAATCATCTAACAGAGCTTCACACTATGCCAGGCAAAGCCCGACAAAACTGGACAGAGAAGTAAAAGGGAAAGCGAAGTCGCTCGGTTGTGTCTAACTCTTTGTGACCCCACGGACGGTAGCCCAGCAGACTTCACTATCCCTGGGATTTCCCAGGCAAGGATACTGGAGTGGGTTGCCATTTCCTTCTCCAGGGGATCTTCCCAACCCAGGGATCGAACCCAGGTCTCCTGCATTGCAGGCAGACGCTTTAATCCTCTGAGCCACCGGGGAAGCCCAAGAGAAATGAAAGAATCCACTACTACAACTGGCAACTCCAACACCCTTTCATCAGACATGGACAGAACTGGCAGGCAGCAAACCAGTAAGGACAGAGTTGAACTAAGCAACATCAACCAACGGGACCTAACTGACACCTACAGGTCACTTTTATCCAACAAAGCGGGATACACATTCTCCTCCAGCTCACAGAGAGCATTCTCAGAGACATCCCGCTCTGGACTATAAAACCACATTAACAAATTTGACAGAAAAGGAATCATATGATGCCTGCCCCTAGACCACAGTGGAATTAAACCAGAAGTCAGGAACACACAGGTGACGGGGAAGTCTGAAAGGGGGACAGTGTATGTGTTAGGGAGACTGGATAAGCACATCTTCTGCAAAACCACAGAGGGTCGCAGAAGGTCCAGACAGGCAAGTAGGGGCAGGACCAGGAACATGTTTGAGGGAAACAGTCCAACACATGAGTTGGACGGGAAAAGCAAGTTAATAGAGTCAAGGGAACAGTTAGACACGTAAGAGACTGCCAGGTGAGCGGTGAAAAGGCCCCCAAACATTTGGTAACAATGGAACAGAACTGAGGAGTGGGAGAAAGCGACAATAATCCAATACACATCCTCAGCTTCTATCTGCTGCAGACGTCGTCGGTCTACATCACTGACGCCCACTGCCCTTCCAGGGACCGTGCCCACCTCCACCCCGCCCAGAGCACAGCAGCCAGCTCTCTCCCGGGTCTCTCATCCCCGCTCACACTCTCCAGGTCCCCAGCCCTCTCCAGGGTCTGCACCCCCGCTCACACCCTCCAAGGCCCCCAGCCCTCTCCAGGGTCTGCTACCCCGCTCACACCCTCCAGGCCCCCAGCCCTCTCCAGGGTCTGCACCCCCACTCACACCCTCCAGGCCCCCAGCCCTCTCCAGGGTCTGCTACTCCGCTCACACCCTCCAAGGCCCCCAGCCCTCTCCAGGGTCTGCTACCCCGCTCACACCCTCCAGGCCCCCAGCCCTCTCCCTGGTCTCTCACCCCGCTCACACCCTCCAGGCCCCCAGCCCTCTTCAGGGTGCACCCCCGCTCACACCCTCTAGGCCCCCAGCCCTCTCCCGAGTCTCTTACCCCCGCTCACACCCTCCAGGCCCCAGCCCTCTCCAGGGTCTGCACCCCCACTCCCACCCTCCAGGTTCCGCAGCCCTCTCCTGGGTCTACACCCCTGCTCACACCCTCCAGGCCCCCAGCCCTCTCCAGGGTGCACCCCCGCTCACACCCTCCAGGCCCCCAGCCCTCTCCTGGGTCTGTCACCCCTGCTCACACCCTCCAGGCCCCCAGCTCTCTCCAGGGTCTGCACCCCCGCTCCCACCCTCCAGGTTCCCCAGCCCTCTCCCGGGTCTGCACCCCTGCTCACACCCTCCAGGCCCCCAGCCCTCTCCAGGGTCTGCAACCCCGCTCACACCCTCCAAGGCCCCCAGCCCTGTCCCAGGTCTCTCACTCTCCTCAGCTCCCTCCAGGTCCCGGCTGCAGGTGGGGTCAAACCCAAACTCCTAGCCGTGGTGGTCGGCAGGACAGCCCACCAGATGTCCCCACCGCCACATCCGCCCCCAGCCAGGTCTGCTGATCCCTGGCTTGCTCTCACTGAGGACTGGGCACCAGCAGCTCTCTCAGCCTGGAATGTTCCTCCTCCAGATCACTACATTGCTGCATTCGTAACATGTTTCAGCTCAAACATGACCTTCTCAGAGATGCCCTTTCTGATGCCTCTCCTATAGCAGCCACCCGTCTGGCTGTGTATGAGATTATCTGGCTTGATTTCTGCACAGCAGTCACTGCCCTCTGCCATGACCCTCTGTATCTACACGGGCTTCTGTTTCTCTCCCCGGCGCCCCACACTAAAGTGCACATCCCACGACAACAGGAAACTTGTCTGTCTTCCCCACCACTCTGTTCTTCCATGCATTGGAGAGGTCTGAAACACAGGAGACAGTCAGTAAAACATGCACTCAGAACCACCCAATTCCCTCACAGTCGCTGGCGACCAGTCACGGAGCTGCGCTTCTCCCTCTCCCTGCCCACTGCATCACGAGCTGCCGTGCAGACTGGGGTGAAAACCATGGATTTGGGATCATGAAGGGCCTTCTAAAGGCTTCCCAGGTAGTGCAGTGGTCAAGCATCCATCTGCCCATGCAGGAGACGCGAGAGACACAGGTTCGATCCCTGGAGTAGGAAACAGCAACCCACTGCAGTATCCCTGCCTGGAAAACTCCATGGGAGAGGAGCCTGGGGGGATACAGTCCATGGGATCACAAAGAGTCAGACACGACTGCGCACATAGCGCCCTCTGAGGAGGGTGTACGGCCTAAAGGACTGACAGTGAAATTACTCAAGCTACTCAGCTCTTATGATTAGGCAATTTGGTGGCTTTAAAATAAGATGGACAGCCTTACCCTACAAGCTAAGTTAGCTGCCACAGAATTTACATAGAGGTGGCTAGGAAACTTCCTCAAAATGTGAGGCGAGACATGGGAGAGACTTCTGGGGAAGGAGGTATGAACCTCCCCCACCCAGAGGCCTTCTCTGAATCTCAGCGTTGTAAACTGAATTAAAATGCACCAGCAGAGACAAATTATAAGGAAAAAAATTGCTATGGATGTGTGTTACACACACCGACACACATACGTTTTTATAAGAGAAACACAGAATATAGCTTTTGAGAAATAACATTTTCCCACACAGCGAAGCAGAAATGTTTGATGTAAGGAACCAAAATGCTGAAGGGGCTCACAATCCCATTTCCTGTTTGGTTTTGCTATCCACCCTTTTCTTTCCCTTTCTCTCGCTGCTCCCGCTTCCTTCAGCAATCTGGCCCAGCTGGTCCCGGGTGTGGGACCCTGTCCAGCGTCACGGTGCCTCCACTTCCATCTGACAACAGAAGACACTAAAACTCTTCTTACTGGCTACTTCAAACATAAGCTATCAAGTTTTCTAAGATAACTGCCTAGCGTTTTAAAAACGAGATATTGTTACTGCTTGGTAAACTATATATACTGTGTATTTTGTTTTTATGAACCCTGTTTCATCACCACTGATTACCCAGCTAGTTACTAAAGCGATGGGTAAGGAAATTCATCCTTTTGTTTTATGCAACAAATGTTTACTGAGGGCCTCCTGTGAACCAAAATAATGGTACTCTGCCTTCTGAAACCTCCGAGGAGAGACCAGCACCACAGCCTAACTCAGGAAGGTAACTGCCCTGAAACTGCTTGGTCCTCGTTAACCAGGCTCACCCAAGTGCCCCACACTTCCCGCCTCCAACTCGCCACCACGGCCAGTTATGGATGTGCTGCTGCTCTCTGAACCCACGACCCCTCTGAAATATTTCCATTTTAAAGCAGAAAATCTCATGTGTTAAATCGGTAGTATGACCTTAATGCAAGTCCCCGTCATCTGACCATTCTGTCTGGGGCCTGGAGAGAGAGCAGTGTTGGAGCCAGGGCCCCGTCTGTGCGCCCGGCGGAGCAGGACCTGAACCGGGGTGGGGCAGACAGGCAGAGGCGCGGGGGAGCCTGGGAGGCGGCCCTGGAGGTAGGGACTCTCATACACCTGGCTCATCCCAGACCCTGGTGAGGAAGGGAACGCGACTGGTATGGGCACAGTCTGAAATGCAGACGCATCTAATTTAATACTATTAACAACACATCAGTCTGTAACTATGCCGTGAGGTGCTCGATCTTAACCTCTGTTTTGCAGAAATGAACATCTAAGGGGGAAAGACCTTTGTTGAAATTACTTTGTCCAGGATTAGAGCATACCTTGCTAGAACTTACCCCAGGCTCTTCCCACACAAATTCCATGCACTCCTCATTACATAACCCCAAAAAAAGTGAGGTCCAATACATAAAAGTTATAGAAATTAACCACATGCTAGATAAAGAGCCACTTCATATAGTAAATATTGAGAAAATGTGGAGTTGTTTGCAAACTTGAATGGTGTCAAGATGAACAGAATTAAAGGGGGTGGGGTAAAAACATACCTGTCATTTAAACAGTAATTTGATTAGAAAGGGATTCAAAGATATAAAGCAAAAGATAATTTTTTTCTAGCAAAAGCAGTATTAAGACTACAATATATAACCTTAATTAGAAGCACATGACTTCAAGCAAGCATTGGAAACTGAAAAACTGATTTAAACATTTAAGTATTTATATATTATTTTAGTATTACCAACATTATAAATGTAACTTATTTTGACAAAGGGAACACAAAAGTCTATAATTTAAGAATAAAAAGTAACTATTATCATCAAAATTTGGCCAAAATAAGTATTAACACAAGTAGAATACTGCATTCGACTAAGGCTCCTCTACAGGTTGTATAGCTTACTAAAACTTCAAAGAGGTAACACCAGTCTGAATTACTGAAGGTAACTTGTAAATAGTTCTACATACGTTCTTTTGACGTCTTGTTCAATCATTGACCGAAGTTCTTTATCCTGGAAGAATTTGTTCCAAAGACTCTGAAAAAAGGAAAGCAACTTATTTAAAACAATACTGCACCTTTGCTTGACTTTTATGATCTCAATCTAATGATTCAAATAATTAAAATTTATCCTTCTCTGAGTTATGATTTCACATTGCAGATAGATAACGTGGAACTGGAAAATGTTTTATTAAAATCTAGTCTAATCTCAGAGACACATAATCATTCTAACATTAGTTTTTCCAGTGATATTACTGTGCATATTTAAAATTTTCTACTATCTACTTAAAGTGAATGATACTTTTACTGCTAGACATCTGCTGCTACCCTTCCAACAACAAAAAGGTCTACCTGAATTAGAGGAGGACCACAGGCCAGCTGGCCCCACTTGAACCTGACCTGAATTGCCAACACAGAAAGACATGTAATGTTTTCTACAAAGCTTTGGTTTAGATTTTTATCTATTTCTTAAAATATGAACTTCAAGTTTTAAAAATTGCTTAATAGTCACAGACTATATTATAATAATTACACATATGAGGAAAAAAAAATGTTAATTTTATACAGAAAACGTGAAACAAAAAAATGTCCTTCAGCACAGAAACAGGAACTGAAGAAGCTACACAACACCTCTGAAGTGTATCACTCCTCATCCTCACTGGGGTCTGAGGGGGGAGGGCCCCATCTTTTTCATGATCTTAAACCTCTGTCCAGAGAGTCAGGACACACAGCTGTCTCCTTCCGGAGAGCTGACCTCCCGGGTGCAGCCTTCTCACTTCTGCCAGAAGGGGGCTCTGTGCGGGCGGCCTTTCCGGCCCCAGCCGTGACCTCCTCTGGGTTCTCTGACCCTGAGCTCTCAGCCCCGGGGCCTCCCCTCCACCGTGCCGTCTCCAGAAGCAGCCCACTGGCTTCCCCCGACACTGTCAGCACACAGCAGGGACTAACGCCCGTCCGGCTTTAGGTGGACTAACGCAGGAGGTGAAAGAATCATCCTGTTGGTGTAGTGACACTGCTTCCATGGTGCCAGATAATGAGACACAAGCATACTCTGATGGGCAAGAGCGGCTGAGATGTGAATAAACACAAACTTTACCCCTTCGTCCTGGGAAAGGGGGTTATTGATCATCAAGTCTTGCTGCCCAACAACCTTCCTAGGGTTTGTGATGTGCTGGAAAGAAAGAAAACACACATGCAAAGGTCAGAGGCTACTGCTCTTCAAGGCCTAATTAAGAAAACAATTACATTACTTAAAGTACAACTTACTATTTCTTTAACGCTGCTATACCATGCTCTTAGTTCTTCAATTTTACTTATCCACTGACTTTTATCTTGAGGAAGAACACAAAGAAAAAGCTGTCAAAAAAAAAAAAGGAAAACTTTTATAAAAATCCTAAGAATATGCGAAACTATGTTAAAGGGCATCACTTGAAAACTGAAGAAAATACATTCATGGTACTTCACACTCATATCACCATTCCAACTCACAATTATATGTGGGGATATTTAAGACATATATCAATTTGGACAATTTCAAAAGTGAACAAAGGCCAGAAAACAAGATCCCAAAAGATACACCACAAGATGGAATCCATCTCCCATCCAGATTTACAGTAAAAGTGAACAAGGAAAATTAATTAAGGTTCAAGTACACTCTGTTCTACTTTCTTATATTAAGGGGGGTGATGGAGTGCGTTAACAAGCCCAAGGTCCACATTGCAGTGTCAAGGCTTCCAAGATCTGTCTTCAAACAAGCAGGTAGTGGACAGAGAGGAGCAATTGGAGGACAAGCCTGAGCAGGGAAGTCATTCCTTTTATAGCAGAAAATGCAGTTTACAACTAGCAATCAGTTTACAAAATTAACAAGCATTCTCAAAAAGACAAATTTGATTTCATTTAGTTTAAAAAAACATTAAAATAAATCTGGGTTTGAGTTTATTTTTAGCAAAGGAAGGAGACTCAAAAAGTTAAACAACATGGAGTGGGGGGTGGGGGGCCCAAAGCCTCCTGTACAAACATGCGAGCAGCGCGACCCTGCCTTCGCTGCCAGCACCGAGCAGAAGAAAAATGTACTTTAATTATTAAACCTAAATTATTAAATTTCAAACTGTCTAATACATTATGTGTTCCTTACTGTCTTCACTTGCAGGCTCTGTCTGCTCAATTTATGCAGATGAACCCTAAACAACTTTCAAGAGAAGTCATTTAAAAAGTGAGTCTCAATCTAAACCGACTCATTTTGAGAGAACAAAAAGGGACAGATTTCCAAGCCGTGAAAGAGACACTGCAGATCATCATTACCCAGGGGGTGACCAATGGCCTTCCTCTGGAAGGACACTGACCTAATTTCTCTCCACTTCTCCTTCTCACTGCCCTCCACTGTGTTTCCAGTACAGAAAATATGAAAATATCTTTCCCATCTGGTATTTGTGAAGAAATAAAGGCAGGTGACCATGACAGCACTTGATGTAACAGGGATCTGAAAACATTCACCCACCACCCCCTGCCCAGTGCCAAGGATTTCTGCAAGTGCCTCTAGGGACCCAGAAGGCTTTGCTTGAGTTCCGCACCATCAAATGGGATGAAAAGACCGGTATTTCAAATGATTCCTGCACCATCGCCAGCTATCCAGGACTAAGGCGCTTGCTTCAACCTTATTAGCAAATGTCCTATGAAAGATAAACCTAGATAGCCAAAACCTTGTGAGTGAAGTCTCTTGGAAAATTCAGTGATCCCCCGCATGGGTGATCTTCCAGGGCATCAGGTAATGTGTTGATAGACTGCAACCACAAACTGTAAATAAATATTTTCTTCTTACCTTCCAGCAAATGCTGCGGAACCTGCTGCTTCTCAGCTGCCCATTAATCCCCTTCTGCCTTATTGTTGCCAAGTAATTGTTGTTTACAAATAGTTCTTCCCATTCTTTCCTAGATGCAAGAAACCAAAGCATGGGGATCCTTTTGTTAAAATTCTTCTGCTTGGAGAGGAGTGCTACAGGAATTCAACTTAAAATAAGTCTCAAAGATGCAACTTTTAAAATATATGTATTTAGTTGTCTGTTTCTGAATGCAAGGCTGTCTTTTTGGACAGAGTTCTCCTGTAGATTTAATGAATATGTAGATCGCTATAATTATGCCAGCTACTGAAATTCATAATGTCTATGGAGGCTATTCCACTGCCTCTTAAATGTTGGTAGTGCATTTCAGTGAATCAACAAGAAAAAAATGAATATTAATACAAGTATATGACTTCTCTAGACACTAACAAAGATATACCTGCTCCAAAAATGCACAACCAAAATTTGGGTCATTGATTGATCATATTGGCGTCTCACCTGAAAGATCTCATGAAATCAACTCACTTCTCTTTCACGTAAGGCTGGGCAGTTAAACAGAATAGAAGACTATTTCCTTTAATTTTTAGTACTATTTACTATTGAAATCTTTGCAACTTCTTTCTACACGAACAGTTTTAAAATTTTAACAGGTGCAGGCAAATGTGAAAAAAAATCAAAAAAATTAAAAAGCCTCACTGTAAAAACTGTGAAAGGCAAGCTTGAGTACCTTGCATACCTATGGCTGAGGAGATAAACAACTGAAATATGCCTCCCAGGCATGCAGACACCAGGGGCCCAACACCTGTGCCTCATTAATATACAAGTAAATCTGCTCCACTGGGAAACAATTGGAAATTAATTGTCCCAAACCAGTTACTGAGTTTGAATAAAGGAAGCAGACCTACATTCTCTGCATCTTGTACCAAACTAAACCTCAAGAATCATTTGTCAACAGTTGAGGCTACTGAGTGCGGCTTTATGAAATTTCCCTCAGATTCCATAGTGCCACGATAAACTGACAATGTAAAATTTATTATCCAAGCTGCAAGCCTGGCACTCTCTTTAGAAAGACGAACTCAAAAGGAAGCCGTGAAACCTCTCGATCATCCTCTGTGTCCCGCGCGTGGTTGTCCCTGGCCAAGCCCCACTCGTGTTCAGAAAGAAAAGCCACATACAAGGTGACCTCAGATCCAGCATCCCAACCAGCGGCACGCCGAGCGCGCTGAGCCCTGACGGCGGAGCAAGCTGCGTCTCCCACACCCAGCCTTCCAGGAGAGCGGCCGAGGCAATGGTCCCCTAATGCCCTGAGCAGAGAACTCCAGCCTCACCCCAGAGCCGTGCACTGGGGGAAATAAATTCCTACCACCACTCCATGGAAAGGTCTTATTTCCACCACCCTAGTCAAAGAAGAGAATAAATTTCATTTAGAGTTTTACTTCCTTCTGTATCATTAGTGAAACAGAAAATTTTTCATGATTTGGTGCCATTTTATTTATTCTTTTTTAAAATGTCCTTTCTTGTCCTTGGCCCATGTTAAGCAGTATAGGCTAGTGGCCAAGAGGACAGACATCAGAGCCATGTTTCTGTGATAAAAAGAAAGTCATCCATTCAGAAACTACATAATTTACTAGGTGTGCAAGCATGCTCAAATTCACTTAACCTGTGACTCTGTTGCCTCATCTATAAAATGGAGTAATAATAATAGCAGCTACCTCAAATAATTACTATGAGAATTAAAATATATGAGAAATCCTTAGAAGGGCACCCAGCATATCATAACATATAAAAATTCAATATTGTTTTTAATAATTATAACACTGCTTTTACTTGGACTTATTGGTCCAAGAGAGAAGTGTTTCATACATTAAAGACACTGCTCTCTGCCATGTGTGTGTATTTTTAACCTAATTATTTTGATTTTCAAACCACTGAAACTTTTCATATAATTTAAACCTAACATTTATTTCCTCTTGATTCTCTTTACATTGTTTTCATGCTTAAGTTAATTCTTAGCCACTTCAAGTTCAAGGAAATCAATTCTTGGGGTTTTTTGAAAATTACTTTAGTTCATCTGTATTATCTATGATATTTTAAATATACTATCCATTTCCCATTCAGTTCAGTTCAGTTCAGTCTCTCAGTCGTGTCCAACTCTTTGCGACCCCATGGACTGAAGCACGCCAGGCCTCCCTGTCCATCACCAACTCCCAAAGTCCACCCAAACCCATGTCCATCGAGTCGGTGATGCCATCCAACCATCTCATCCTCTGTTGTCCCCTTCTCCCCCTGCTCCCAGTCCCTCCCAGCATCAGGGTCTTTTCCAATAAGTCAACTCTTCGCATGAGGTGGCCAAAATACTGGAGTTTCAGCTTCAGCATCAGTCCTTCCAATGAACAGACAGGACTGATCTCCTTTAGGATGGACTGGTTGGATCTCCTTGCAGTCCAAGGGACTCTCAAGAGTCTTCTCCAACACCACAGTTCAAAAGCATCAATTCTTCAGTGCTCAGCTTTCTTCACAGTCCAACTCTCACATCCATACATGACCACTGGAAAAACCATAGCCTTGACCAGATGGACCTTTGTTGGCAAAGTAATGTCCCTGCTTTTTAATATGCTGTCTAGGTTGGTCATAATCACCCATATCTCATTGTTCAAATTTTGCTTTTAGTTTTAGTCAAAAATGGGGAAAAAAATGAACAAATAACAATACAGGTGTACATCTCAGAAAATATGCTTCTGTTTAAACAACTCATAGTCTATGAAGAGAAAACACAGATTTCAAATGGAATAATTTGTCTGAGACCATGCAGTTCCACAGCCTGAAAGCAACAGTACTTTCCGGATCAGAGAGGGAACATGTGAGGCAATGACTCCCCCAGACTCTTCCAGAAGCAGCTCCTATTCACAGGTACCAACACACTGTGAAAGTAGATACAGCTGGCTAGATCCACTGCTGTCTTGTCAGGTTCCGCGGCCTTTTAAGGTCAAGTTACACAGCACTTATGTAATGAAGGATAATTATTTGTTACCTCAAATAAGACCCCGTGCCTTGATTACAGTGTTGGTAAAGAAAAAAAGGAGACTGAGGCATGTGAAATGGAAACATTCTCTCTAAAATTCACAATTATTTAAATTTATTCAGAGGTACTTATAGTTCTAATTAAGACACAAATCTCAAACTGATGGAGCGCTCTGACAACAGAGGCACATAAAGGCCACAAAATAATCTATTAATTGTCTTTCTCTTCTATGGGATGGTATTTCGTTAATAAACTGTGATACACAGTAAACATAATACACATTTATTCAGTGCCTACTCTGTACTTAGCACTTAGAGGTATTTTTAAAAGCATTCAGTTAAGGGAGCAGACGGATGTGTAAACCAATAATCATGTGATTAAGGCAGAGCACTCTGGCAGTTCAGAGAAGGGAGAAATAATTTTATATCGAAAAATTAAAACTCAGTGTAAAACATGGTAAGTAGTAACCCCACAGGCACTGAAATGCCACCCCAAAAACTGGGTTGCCAGAGGTTGAACAGTGTATAGAGGACACGTTGAGTCCTTTGAGGGGAGCTGGACCGAAAGAAAAGTTCTTTCCGATCACAAATACGAATGGTGGCCAACAGTCCTGAGCCTGGGAAAAGAATATTAAGTGCTGAGGAGTCAGCGGTGGGATTTTTCCATTTAATTAACAAGAGTAAAGAAGAGATAGTTGTTAACTTTGTCTTACATAAAACTATATAGTCTGTCGCAGCAAAAATCTAGCAATGATGCTCTCAAAATGCTAAAAAAAAAAAAAAAAACTCCATTCATGTTATGATATGTGATATTTTGGGTAAATCACTTTTAACCTCTCCAACAACCCTCCTGAGTATTTTTAACCTCTCTTTATGAATGACAAAACTGAGTCCCAGAGAAAGTAAGTTGTCATGAGAGAGAAAGAATGAGAATGTGGGAAAGGTCTTCCTGAATGACGGGGGTGACAACAGCAAAGGGAAGCATGGCTCTCCACACATCAAAGGACAAAAATGGCCCCTAAGAGGGCAGGACAGGGATGTGTCTTGTATTTCCTTCCTTACAGTTTCAGGTTTTGAACATGAGGTCCAAAAGTATAGAGATACGTTTTCACCAGTTGGACTGAGAAGGTACATCAACAGACGCTGTGAGTGGTTAAGAACACAGGGGACATTCAGGTGCCTAACTGCCTCAAATGGAACAGATTAGAGACCAGGCCCTTGAAACCTCTCATAAACTTGGCCTGGGGCCACCTCATGGCGATGCCTCTGCAGTGCAGGCACCGGGTCCCTGAAAACATCTTCAGTAAGGAGCTCAGGCTCTCAGGAGTCTTCTCCAGCACCACAGTTTGAAAGCATCAGTTCTTCAGTGCTCAGCCTTCTTTATGGTCCAACTCTCACATCCATACATGACTACTGGAAAAGCCATAGCTTTGACTAGACGGACCTGTGTCAGCCAAGTAATGTCTCTGCTTTTTAATATGCTGTCTAGGTTTGTCATAGCTTTCCTTCCAAGGAGCAGGTGTCTTTTAATTTCATTGCTGCAGTCAACGTCCACAGTGATTTTGGAGCCCAAGAAAATAAGATCTCTTAATATACTTCCCAAGATATGCACATACAATGAGTATGAAACTGGTTAGCACCTTCTACATTTAACTGTTTAAATACTTCTGTAACCTGAAGCATGCATAAATGACATGGCAATTTTGAAATAAAAAAATTTTTGAATTGCTCTCCCAAATGAAGATACACAGAAAAAAAAAACTCTATTGTATATTTCACATAATGGTTTTACCCCATTGTTTGGTTTTCGTCAGACAAGGAACAATGTCTCTGTGGAGCTAACACAAGAAACCCCGACATCTACAGTAAGTGAGGAGAGGTCCTAGACGACCCACAGGCTCGTACTGAGGGCCTCTGATCACTTGGTTAAGAGGCACGGCTTTGGCTCCTACAGATAATGAAGCTGCTCAGTGGAACAGAGAAGGGCTGTCACCACAGGGAAGGCTGAGACATCGTCGCAGAGAAGTGGGGTTGTGATAAGGGGGAGGGTGGTATAGGGGCTCTCAGCGATGGCTAGTCAACCATGGTCGTCTCGTCTCTGAGGTCTGACCAAGTAACGGCAGGACTAAAGGCCAGGCCAAGGAAAGGTGATCTTTAAACTGGACAAGATCCGAGTTAGATGGGCAGAATATCTGAGGGTGCGAAACCACAGGTAAGAAAACTGCACCTGATGTGAAATGGTTTCTATAATTTTACTATCCTAAAGTGCATGCCAATATGTGGAAAGACTGCCATATTAATTATGGTCATATTTGCTTTATCAAATGCAAAGGGAAGAAGGACACAGTCAAATTTTCAATCTGCATAGAAATATGTTAGGGAAAGATTTCTCTTAATTAAAGGACTGTACCATGACTCCAATATCCACATATAAAAGTATGTGTCTTTGTAACATTTTAAAGCTATGGCTTTTAAAATACTATTGAAATAGAACAAGGAACATCTAACTTAAAAATCAAAGGAAATGGGAGAAGTGTAAATTAGGAATGTCAGCATCAGACTATAAGTGTGGCCCCAGATCTGGGTAAGCTACGTTAGGACTGCAGGTGTCGAGATCAACCAGATAAACACTGATGTTATCTGTAATTACCTCATTTTTAGCTTAAATCACAGGTAATGAGGGAACTCAGAGACTCTAAAAGGCAATTAGAAATTGTACTGGCTTTTTTGCTTCCTATATCAGGAATTTTTAAAAACTTACTTTTATTTAAAGCTTTTTTTTCCCCTTCATAATGAAACATCAGGGCATATTACTTATACATATATAAATACATATAAAAACAACTCACAATTACTCACAAGCCTAAAATGGATTTCTTCATATTTCTAGGTGAAAAATGTTCTCATGTGATGAGGCTCCATTGAAACAAAAGTAGCAGACAGTTCAGGGTAAGGCAGTCCATTAAAATCAATTTACAATCATGCTTTGATTCGGTTTTGGATTTAACTGTGAATCAAGAAAGTTTGAGCCTCCAACTCAATATCCACACGGTAGATAATGAAGAACTGAGTTAGCAACAGTTTTGGACTGTCAGATATAATACTCTACTAAGCAGGTGAAATATAGCTAGTGCAACTGAACAATGATATACTTTATTTTAATTAATTTAAACCTAAACTTAAACAGCCCCACACAACTAGTGGTTCCTGTATTGGACAGTGAAAAGCAAAGTGCTTTAGGATGATAATCATACGTTTCATTTTGTAAAGTAACAAATATAAAGGTTCAAGGGATATAAAGATAAATATGCATATGATACACACTTATATAGTGTTGTTGGGGAAAGAAGACAGAAATACCTTAGAAGTCAGACAAGACAAATGGTTTCAAAAAATCAAGATGATTCTGTAAGAGAGGTAACACACAGTAAAAGTCACTCCAAGTAAAATCAGATCACACATGTAAAAGTTTGTTTTTTCCTTTTTGCCTCTCAGCTCACTGTCTCCCACTGCCTGTGCTTCTGTCTCCACACCACCCTCTGTTCTTGCTTCCTCCCCCTTCACTCATGCAAACACGTGATGTGCCCCCCAACACACGGAAGAGGTAGAATGACAGTAAAGTTTATGATGACATCTATGGTCCATCTATAAGTTACTAAAAATTAGTGATACTGGAAAGAATCAGACCCAAGATTTGAACTATGAGCATAATATAACCATACTCAGCAAGAGACTGGCTCCAAGATCTAGGAAATGATCATTTAAAATGAAAATCAATGGGCCATGTGATCAAATAAACTTTAGTTTAAGGTTAATGTGTGCTTTCTGATTTGTTAGACGAACATACCTGGGAAAACAACTTTACATGGGCCCCTGGTAAAGGAAATAACCCCACTCAAGGGTGAAGAAAACTAGAAAACATGACTTACCTATAGATAAAAAGAAAAAAAAAGAAACAAATCATGTCTGCATACCTAATTTACCCAACATGATGAAAGGCCAAGGTACGCCATGTAAGTGATTTTTCTTTTCTCAACTCAAAAATGTTGAGAGTGTCAAAACATTTCAAAAACTTAAAGAAATGTTTGTCCAGATGTATATACATTTGGATAATGGATGGCCATTTGCTTCTACATTAACTAACTCGACACTGCTTGGCTTTTGGAGTTTTCCATTTCATTTTTAGTAGCATTTCTCTCATAGCCACGATTGTCAGGGGATCAGCTACTGATTTGTAAAATGATGTTAGCCTTTAGAAATCCTAAATTTGCACCCCTCTGTCACTTGCTCAGTTTGTCTTTTCTAAAACAAAGACAACAAACTAGACTTTGAACTGTCATACACTCTAGCCTATTTCAACAACATAAACTGTACTAGCCTTTTTTAATTAAAAAAATGAGAAATTAGGTAAATGGAAGCAGATTAAAAACAGGAAGGACTTCCCTGTGACTAACTCTACCTAAGTGAAAAAACTCCTTTCTATTCCATCGTTTTCTTCCCGTTCCTAAGTTTCTGATTACATCTTCCTTGGGTGAAGCTATTAGAAATCTGACCTCTAAATAAATGACAAGTTGCTGCATTTCCAAAGAAGAGAGATGATCACTGTTTTTAACACTGGACATCGGGAAGACACTGAAGTGAAGGAATCAGGCTGTGAGACCCGGTTCCAGTCTGCACGCTGCTCCCCATCAGTGGAAGATGAGCGGCTTTCTCATGGCCTTCTTGCCCAAAGTAAACTATGCTTCAGAAAAAGTCCTGTGTTGATGTGCAGATGTATTCGCCACTACTGAAGTTTTATGTTATTTGAAAGTTCATATACTTCAAAAGAACCCAAATCTAGTCTTCACTTCACAAAAGACCTTTTGTTACTTTGCTAGTTGCTATTCTGTTAATATGTATACTCGCTAACTCAGGCATTTCCAAATGAATGCCACAAAAAAATTAATTATATGACCACATAATGAACGAGTGTGATATTTTCATAAAGTTGTTGTGAAATGCTACTGTAAGACTGAAAATCAGCACCAGAAGAAAATTTTCATTTGTTTTCTACAGAACTTTAAAAAATATCACAATTAGGAATGGTACCTAGCGATACAGAGGCAGGTAAATGTGTTGCTTCCCTAGGGAGAAAGCTCCACCAGAAGCTTAGGGTGAAACATGGATTGGGAGCAGAGTTCAAAATGCCACACAGGCCCCTCGGCTTTACTTATCCTGCTCCACCCACCCTCTCCCAAATCCCTCAGGTAAAAAGAAAACTGGTCCCTGCTCAACTTACAAAGAGAATACAAAGGAGAGACGCAGGCTCTGGGGTGGACCTGCCGTGAGGTGAGGGCGGGTGAGCATGCAAACTGAAGGAGTTCCTCTGGAGACTATACATGTATTCCTGTAGCTGAATGAAATCCAAACCGTGGAACGCTGGGTCTGGCTCCCTGACAGTGGGCTCTGCCACTGGAGGGAGCCCCAAGACCCAGAGGCAGGTTAGGGACTGGAGGGAGAGTGCAGAGGTGGTGTCCAACCACCCTGTGGTGTTTCACGGGCTCAGAGACTTGGGCGTGTCATCCGAATTACTTTCCTAACATTCAACAAGGAAGTGGAAACACAGGCTCTGAAACTCCTTGAGAATACGTCAACCAGACTAAACCACTTCTACATCTATCTCAGAAGAGGGCCTCTACCATCACGGAATGAGAACAAGGCCTGTGTGTTGGGATGAAACTAGGACATCTTTCACATTTCAAATGGCCAGTTTCTAGTCCACAGTAGGTTTACTGACTTCTCCTTTACTTCTAGGCACATAATATTCATTCTCAATTATATCAGTATCAACTATTTCATGTAACTTTGTGCAAGAGTCACATTTTCAACTCCCAGTTAAAACTTCTGATCATTGATTTAGATATATCAAACATCTGGGATACACTGAAATCTAAAACTTCAGTACTGTCAAAATAACAGTTCCTGCAAAGTAAAAATATCACCGCAATGAAACAGTTCTATGTAAATGCCCACGCTGTAAAAGACTGTCACTGACAAACATAAGGTCAATCGAATCTACCCATTCTGAGTGCCCCAAACCCCTAAAGAATGCATTGCTAGAACAGAAAATAAAGACTGTCTCTGGTCATATTGTTCACCTCATGGAAAACTCCCGTTCCTCTATTATGTCTAGCAAACACACCTTCCTCCTAACCACCCGACACTAACCAGTAACTAGCCACCCGGCATTCCCCCAGTTCTTGGTAAAACGCCTGCCCTTGTTACACCAGTCTTCATCCACGCTAGCTCTTGCAAGCCTGCCTCCCGGCCTAGATGGTGACTGCACCACAGCAGGCTCTGTGTCCCTCTCTAGGTCTAGCTCACTGGCAGGCCTCTGATGGGTGGAGAATAACGAACTGCAGAATGACTGAAGATATTTAGCTCTCACACTGAACAACAACTTTCACACACACACACACATCAGGAAAGCACTTGTGAAGACTCTGGAGTAATAATAAAAATAGGATTATTAATCACTGCCAATTTCCCTCAAAAGGCAAGGTAATCTGATACATAAAAGACAGAAATGTTAAATATTAATTTTTATTAAAATATTCTCTGTAAATTTCACCTTTAAACTGTATCTTTGAGACTTAGAAACTGTCCATCAAATCAAACATCAGAAATTAAGCAGTATAATGAACTAATCACATAACATATCAATAAGGATATAAGAAAGCTATTTGTAGAATGTTTAAAAATATTTGTAACTTTTCACTTTTAAACCCTAATTCTATGCATTATTTTCTCAAGTTATGAGTTCAGTAACACATTTCAATATTATCAATCAAATATTTTATTGAATCACCCCATCCTCAAAAAGTACAGATGGAGGAAACTGAAGTGCTTCCAGGGGACAGGACTCACAGTGAGGCTGACTCAGAGCAGCTTACTGCCATATTTCAAATGTATGCCTGTCTTTTCAAAGATAAACATTTACACTGCCTTGGATGATTGGAGCCTGCAGCTGACTTTGTAAATAAACAAATATGAAAAAAAAAAAAAAAATTCCCCAAAGCCTGGCTACAGACAATAAAAAGGGCTTGAAGGGGCTTCTGAATGAAAGGAACTCAAACTGTTAACATGTATAATCAAGTCACTTTGGGTTATATTAATCTGAAGTTATAAATGCAAACAAACCAGTTAGTAATTTAAGTGAAAGGTTACCTATTTTCAGAGCCTCACGTGATCAACGATTAGTTCAAACAGATCATATGTTAGAGAGAAATGGCGCTACTGACCAGTTCCACAGCCGTAAGAAATAATAAAGCTGCTTGAAGAGGATATACTCATCATTAAAATGTGATTTTTTTTCTTCTTCTCTCAAATGTGGCTCCATTATGGAGATAAGAAGTAAAGGTAATACTCTGATTTTGGTTTCCAGAAAATAAAATGATTAATTTTGTACTCTCTGAAATTATCAGTTAACTGTGTTACAGTGTTACTTGAGCACATATGAAAAGAAGAATTGAGAACATTTGATAATGTTAGGCTAAATATAAGTATTGGTTTTCTAAATATTCTTCCTCTATAATCTATAGATAACTGTAGATATCTATAAATGTGACCTTTTACAGATAACTATAGATATTATCCTTAAATTTATTGCCACTATAGAACTATACGGGGCTTCCCTTGTGGCCCAGCTGGTGAAGAATCTGCCTGCAATGCAGGAGACCTGGGTTTGATCCCGGGGTTGGGAAGATCTCCTGGAGAAGGAAAAGGCTCCCCACTCCAGTACTCTGGCCTGGAGAATTCCATGGACTGTGTAGTCCATGGGGCCACAAAGAGTCGGACACAACTGAGCCACTTTCACTTTATAGAACTATATAGAATTTTATATATATTTTTTCACTATATAGAACTATATAGAATTTAAAAAACACTTTTCTGAAATGAAGGCCAACTTTGTTAGGTGAAAAACTTGGTTAAAACTGAAAGGAAATTTTAGAAAAGGGAGACGAAAGAAAGAAACTGGCACGGTCACTCACTGTGTGTCAAGCAGTGGGTCCAGCCGCACACGGCTCCATGACAGAGGCGGTGCTAACACTCAGCTTCACAGATGAAGCACCAGGAAGCAGGGAGCTTGACGGCCTTGCTTAAGCCCATACAGTCAGGAGGTGCTGGAGCTGAGAGGCAAACTTCAGTCTGTCTTATTTCTACCTGTGTGCTTTTTCCAACTTGTTTCCCTAAATTATGCATTTATTCATAAGAACTTCAAGAATCAGTGTCATATGATTATACAGATTCTAAACAAAAGACAGGAATAACGTCAAAGTGAGGAAAGCAGTGTTCTAAGAATCAGGAAAGAAACCCTCAGTCCAGACCCTCTTCTCTTATCTATTTATTAGCCTACGTCCTGGAAAAATAAATAAAATGGTAAGGCCTTAGGAACGTAAGATGAGTGAGTGAAGGAGGGGGACAGGAGTTCAGTTTGGTCTCCTCTTAGTATAATGTTATGGACTGCATGTGGCCCTCGCAAGTTCATACTTTGAATTCTGACGCCAATTGTGATGGTGTTCGGAGCCGGTGTCTTTGGGAGGCGACTGTCCTCAGGGCTGAGCCCTGATGAATGGGATTACTGCCCTTCACAAAAGAGGCTCTCAGAGAACTTTCTTGCCCCTACAGCCATGCGAGAACACAGTGAAAAGATTTCATCTATGAACCCGAAGTGGTCTCCATTAAACACCACATCTACCAGCATCTTAATCTTGAACTTTCCAGCCTCTAAACTGTGAGAAATAAATTTATATTGTTTATAAGCTACCCAGCCTCTGGTATTTTGTTGTAACAGCCCAAATTAATACAGTGTAACTTTCACAATTATGTTTCTGTAAAAACAATATGTTTCTGAAATTCCATACTCCTAAAAATAATGGATTAACAAATTTATATCATTCCAAGAGTATAACCATAACCCACACTTCTAATTTTAAATCCAAAGCATGCTTTTGCCCTATTATTTCTAACATTTTGAGTCACTGCTTCACTTCCATTTCAAGAGACATATGACCCTCTTACATACAAATGGGGGAGAGATACTATACCAAAAATAAATGTAAATGACGTGAGGATACTTCCCACATCCTTTCAAATTATTAATCACATGTAAATAGGACACATAAATGTCTTTGCAATAAAACCTTAAGTTTAATTTTTAAAATTTCCTCAATGACTAAAGAAAGTTCAAATTAATGTCTTCTTTACTTATTCAGAAAAAGACAACTTCTAAATTCAAAACGTTGAATCAACTATATTTTTTTAAAAAACTTTTAACCAACTTACACCAATTAAAAAAAATATTAACCCACTTAAACTTTTAACTTTGACTCTAGGAGCTAGAGAAAATACCATATTGAGAAAAGGAGGCAACTTTGGCAGCTCTAGTCAATATCAAGAAATAATACGCCAGTACTTCAGCCCCAAGTGGCTTTTCATTTTCCTTCCTTAAAAAGAAAATAAAATATATAAACAGGAAAATTTTCCCTTATTTACCAAAAGTCCTTTTGAAATATGAAACTTAATCTTTATTTAGAGGGAAAAAACTACGGAAGCCAAAAAGTCTGAATATTTCTTAATTAAGAAAACAAATAATGTGTAGTCTGTAAGTATTCAAAGACCATAAATTCTTCAAGGCTCAAGTCACTGCATCATGCCAGCTGTAGGATCTGCTAGTTCAAATGACACACATAAGTATTTTGCAGTCCCTTTTTGCATCCAACTACCTGCTTTTTAATTAAACATCAGAGCTTCTGACTAAGTTATTACAATTTTATTGATTGCCTATAACTGAATAATCACTGGTCATTATTATTTTGAACTGCATCTTTTGGAGTCAACATTCTATTTAAGTATTATTTGAAAAGTATCCAATTGTCAAAATCCAGCAGATGATACATTTTTTCTAACGGTGCAGCTTGGGAAAATACACTCAGAAATAGTACCATGTGAAATTAAATTGTAAAAATAATTAGGGTCAGCTAGATGATCTACCACTGACTACAAAGAACTTAAAAAAATCAGAGTTAAATAGACAAATTTATTTTAAAATAATCTATAATTATTTATATTCTATCTTATGCCATTTATACAATGCCAAGATGTTATCTGAAATCTAAGCAATATTTTGAGTTTCTCAGAGAAACTCACATGAATTTTCACATGAATTTGTGGCCACATAAACACAACCTAAAGCTTATAAAAAATGAGGCAAAAATGAAGTTACTTTTATACTGGTAATTATAATACTATACTTTAAAGAGCATTACATTGATTCAAAAACCATATACACTTTCAATGTACTTTTACAGAATACCATAATTTGATCAATGAAGATACTTAGAAACATAGAGTAAAAAAGGGAAAACTTAAAAATGTTCACCTTCAATTTATTTCATAGGTCACTGTTATACCATCTAATAAGATAATTAAAAACATGCAAGCAGCTGGTACTACAGCTAAACAGATTAATGTAATAGTCTGTAGTCATATGCGCTGGCAAGGGGCTCGCCTCTTTGGAGAGGAGAAGGTCAGCTGCCCTTGGGAAGGGGAAGGGGGTGTGGGAGGTGTGGGAGGACGCCCCTGCCATGTGGCCCCGGGCCGCAGCCACTGAGTCGAATGCAAACCACTTCTCTGCTTTCACACCGAGCAAGGGGCCCTCAGTTTTAATGGTGAAATAAGAAACAGAGAAAGCTTATTTAATCTAACAGAAGATGTTAACAGTGGTCTTTAAAAAGCACAGGATACACTCCTTAAAGCAGTAATATCTTCTCAATTCTTCTAATCTTTCCATTTTACCACATCATCTACAGACTATTTGGGATATAAACAAATGTTAACAGAAACTTCCAAAATGAAGATTTAGTCTATTACCCAATCATCATAAAAGCACCCTACTGGTGCCTTAGGAGTTAAATGCAGCCGATGCTATCTGAATCAATGAGGCAAAACCACTAGAGACACAAATCCAAAGTGAAATCTCACCTCTGAAAACAAACCTGTGCACATGAGGCGCATAGGGCTGTAGTTAGGGCCCACTGATTGCAAATTTCACATCTGTCAAAATTTCAAAAACCTAACCCAGAACTTAAATATTCATAATAAAACAGCTTCCTTTTATCTCCACTATGTGTACAAGCTTGTCACACAACGCCAACCTGGACTATGCATCCGAGACAGACTACCAAGCCTCGGGTTTAGCTTGCTCTCAGCCCCTTTCTGGGCTTCCCAGGTGGCACTAGTGGTAAAGAGCCCGCCTCCCAACACTGGGCAGGAAAGAGGCACAGTTCGATCCCTGCGTTGTGAAGGTCCCCTGTAGGAGAGCGTGGCAACCCACTCCAGTACTTTTGCCTGAGAAATCCCATGGACAGAGGAGCCTGGCAGGCTGCAGTCCATGGGGTTGCAAAGAGTTGGACACGACTAAAGCAACTTAGCATGCAGCACACAGTTACTTTCCTGTAGGACATAACTGTTTTTAAATCTTCCTTGTGGTGTCTCTATATATTTATAAGCACACTGTAAAAATCTTCTACAATTCCAGATGATTAATAATGATGACAATGATGAGGATGACACGGACTGGAAGACAGAAGCAGTTAATACTGATTCAGCGTTCGGCACATAAGAACAACCCATTAACTCCTTGTAACAAATGTATTTTATTATTCCCACATTCAAGGTGAGGAAACTGAGACTAAGGCATGTCCAAAGTTTCCATGCGGAGTCAGGATATGAACCAACACACTATGTTGCCATAATATTAACAAACAGAAAACAAAACTACCACAACAAAATAAGAGGCTATGCCCTCTTACAACTGACAATCTAAGACCACAATGATATAAACAAATAACAGAGAGAATATAGACCTAGGTGACCAAGACTGAATTCAAAAGCTGGTACAACCCCATCATACGCCATAAAGGGGTACACACATGGAAGCTTAAGTGAAGACTAGGGCGCAGAGTTGCCAATTCACCTGAGGTAAGCAGAATAAATGGATAACAGTAATCCACAGCTGTGCATTCAGATTTTCCAAAGGCTTTATCTTATGTAATTCTATCTCAACCTTTAAAACAGTTATGAGAAAGAAGCAGATCAGACATTATAACGTCCATTCTACAGGTAACAAATTAACGCCAACTGTCATCCCAGACACAAGCACATATAGCTTGTGTATCCTGGTACTAGGTTGACAGAATTATATGTGACGAAAGGTCAGGATTTCTGAGATGGTCTAAATACAAAGGTAAATGTGTAGGGCTAAAGGATATTTGAGGGTTGAAATATTCACATTTTTCTAATAACCTATTTCTACTTGCTTCAAAGAGCTGATAGTAATGGAAAAATTATTTTCATTTTTGAACTTTACAGACAATTCTGTTGCCACTGTAGTGTGATTTTGCAACAATTCCAAGGTTTTATCAGTTAACCTGATATGAAAATAGACCCTAGAGCTGTGCTTCTATGAATTCTGCCATTTAACCCAAGTGTCAAATTCACAAGTAAGCTCATTATATTGTAAGAGCTATTGCCTACTCAGTAGAAAAATATTCATTTCACACCTTAAATACTATAATACTATTTAATAACAGCACTGACCTGCCAACTATTAAAAGCTCATTTTATATACTGTACTACCTGAGCTTTTTATCTTGCCTTTTTAATTACAACAATAAATTAATATCCTAACATTACAACACTGACAGGCATTGATTAAAACTATATTAGTTAACAACATTAGTATTTATTGTGCAAAGTTGCATTAGGAGTTCATTTTCAAAGTACAATTATCATGCAATAATACTAAGATACTTTAATCTTCAAACTACTCAAGAACAAAATAAACTACAAGATAACACTGTGCCTTCATATTAATACATTTCTCTTGACTTTATGTCCATGTTACTATAATTAGCTGAACTACAAAAGTAGCTGTGAAATTCAACAATAAAATTGATATATACATATAGATTTTCCATCCTTTGAAATACATCTTTATTTTCCTTTTGTCTTGGGTTTTTTTAAACAGTATTTATATCTAAAATGATACTTCTACCATAGATTTCACATGTATTATCATCTTAGCATTCCTCAGTTACATACCAAATGAGCATTTATTTAAATATCTTTTATAGGGAGTTCCCTGGTGGTCTAGTGGTTAGGATTCTGCCCTTTCAAACTGCTGGGGCCCAGGTTCAATCCCTGCTTGGGGAACTGAGGTCCCACAAGCCACACAGGGCAGCCAATAAATAAAGAAGTAAATATCTTTTAAATTCATCTACTTTTTAGGTGTGATCAACATGTTTGGATAGAAGATTCTACCCATTATGTAATATGTCAATTCCAAGCTTTCTATTACACTTCAGCACTCAAAGAAGAGACTGGGTAACTCCAATATTTATAAGGTATTTTGTTAAAGGAGCCAAACAGGACATTAACAACAGCACTTAATGGAACCACGGATTACATTTTATACATTCTGTACTAGCAGGAAACTTAAACAAAGGAAGCCTTTAGTACTGTAACAGATACACTGGAAAAACAAAAGCAAAATGGATTACAATGAAGTTTAATACATGCATACATGGGCATTCATTCTAATCATCCTACTCTAGGGTAACAACAGGTATTTACAATAACTCCACCTACTTGATAAGTCTGCAGGAAAATCTTATACCACAGTATTCTTTACATTTGTCACATTTTTAAAGCACAGGTTACAGTTCCTTACTATTGTAAGATTAGAAGCCTCTAAGATTAGGTATGGAGAAGGAAATGGCAACCCACTCCAGTATTCTTGCCTGGAAAATCCCATGGACGGAGGAGCCTGGTGGGCTACAGTCCATGGGGTCACAAAGAGTCAGGCACGACTGAGCGACTTCACTTTCACTTTAAGATTAGATATCTTGAACATTATCTTATTTTATATCTATGTATTCATCACCTACCTATAGGAATTAAAAGTCCCATCAGAGTCTAAAGAACTTGTTCTTCTTCCATTTTGATTTGAATCTCCTGGAAAAAGAAAAGAAAAGAAAAACACTGAAATAATGGAGATTATAAACCTGAACACTTCAATTGAAAAGCTGCTGTCTGACAGCCCCACGCAGTATACTGAGTCAGAAAACAAATATTCCCTTATCTCTCCCCCAAAGAACTTTTGTAATCAGAGTCCTTTAAACCAAAAACTTCATTTTGACACTAAAATATAGACTAAGACCACCACTCGTAACTTGGATAGGAATATCACCAAAGTGACTACTAACAGGGACAAATGAAGTATAATACAGACATCTTCTTCCTATGAATCACAAAACCAAAACTTGTACACCACTTCTTATAAACCAAAGGCAGCTTTTTATTAAGGTGTCCTGTCCAGCGAGGAGCTGAGCAGAGCAAGCACACAGCAGACTTGGCGGCCTCCCGCTCTGCTCTCCAGGGTCTGGTCTGCACACAGGGACACGCGCGAGCTGAAGGGTGGTGACTGAGAACGCATTCTAAGAGCTGTCACTACACCTTAGCAGTCTTCCCCAAACTTCATGTTTTCACTGTAGGCAAAAGCTCACCTGTTTAAAAAATCAACATCTAAAGGTATTTCTGCCTCATGTAAAACATCAAACTTTTAGGGAGAAAAACTTGTCCATACAAGCATATTCATAAAATCAGATTAGAACAAATTTATACCCATCATTTTAAAGATCATAGAATAAATTTGCTAAGTAAGTTTAAAAAACTGCTACAATATAAAATATATATTATTGAAAGAAATTTAATTTTAGCTTAAAATTTTAAACATATGCTTAAAAGTATAGTTTTTATGAAAGCACGGATACTACTATTAAATATATCACTTATTCTTAGAAACAAATTAAATAGATCAGAATCTGATTACATTTTATACTCCTAAGTTTTATAATGTAAATTTCAAACATCAGGTTATATTCACTTTTAAGATATTTAAAGCTTAATAATTTAATGATTTATCCAATTTTTATTTATACTTTTAATCCACTTGAACATAGAAAAGTATCACTGAACATCATCACAGTGGTCCTGGTTAGGTCAAATAGTAATTACAGAGCTTTCCATTTACAAATGAGATTATTTTAAATAATTGAATATAGCACTGAAGATACCCTACTACTATGATTATGCTGCTCATTAATGGCTTTTGAAAGCTAAAATGAGATTTTAATGATAGCTGCCTATTTTTCTTTGCATGTTTTATAGTTGACAGATAAGTCAAAAATGATGGTTCTCTTCAAAATCTTTGCTGTTGCACCTAAATTATTTAAAAGAATGAAAGTGGTCAGGGTTCAATTACTGAACTTTTAAGTCTATATTTTTTTCGAAATACACTTTCAGGCTTTTCTTTTTCATTAAACAAAAACCTTAAAAATGATTACAACATTCGAAATGTTGCCAAATTTTATAGAAGAAAATAATCCAAAACACTTAAATGTTTAAGATCAATCTAGTTGAGTATATTTTGTTAATTCTTTGAAAACATGGGTACCATAAGATGAGTCACAACACACTTCATTTGCTTTTTGAAAAAAAATTAATAGCATTATCATAAATAAATTAAAAAGATTTAAGGAAAATTAGTCTCCCTCCGTCTTGTTAAGTGAAAATTTCCTACAACACATGTTATTAACAGCTTGCAGACATTTCCTGTGAAACGTTCCACAATCAGTATAGAATAAGTACCATACCATACATTTAGAATGTGAGCTTTCTTCTTCAAAAATAAAGACTATGATTATTTAAATACATAAGATCTCACCAACAGTATATTCTTGCCCTCTGCTTATATTATCATAATAAATATAAAATACTTCAAATAAGAGATTTTCAGTTTTTTAAACACCAAAGTTTTTCATCAAAATACATCACAAAGGTTTTTTTCATTTTATACCTGTTTGGAAATGAATATATCACATTAAATGTAACCTTCAAAGGATAGTAATAAGGAAAAAAAGCAGTTTTTCTTTCTCAAAAACATACCAAATAAGGAGTACAATTGTTTCTCTAAACAGTATTAGAGAAAAGATTTCAGAGTTTGCTACATGGGGAAAAGGTAATAAAGTTTTGAAGTGGGAAAAACTGCTTTGTTCCTTCAATTCTCCAGTTGAAATTAATTATAGCAAATGTTTATGAAAACATCTGTTCCTTACAGTTATAAATTCTTAATTTTAGTATGGACGACTCTAGACTTTTATTTTGGAAAGAAACTGTCTGACAATCGAAAGGTTTACAAAGAACACGCAGGATTTATAATTCTGGAAAATTACATATACAGTGTGCTATATCTGGTACAGATTTTCATTTGTGTGAAACACTTGGAGGAGCTTAAAACTGGTTATAACTAGGAGAAATCAAAGGACAAACAGAAAAGTTCAATTTTCATTTAAGCTGTTATACAATAAAAACATATTTGTATCACAAGAAAAAGACAACCTAAGAATTAAAAACGAATGCTACTTTTCTGTCAACATAGTTTGGAGGTAAGTATAGTAAATTATCATTAATTGTATCAGGGACTTCAATAAATCTAAGGCCATTATAACCATGGGAAGGTAAATGTAGTGTTCCTCAAAAACAACAACAGAGGGCACAAGAGAGTTTAATATGATGTTTTTCCTTGCTGTTCTGATTCTTGAACTAAGTTGTCAGGTAGCTGTAATTGTAACAAAGATACATGGATTGTTTTCAGATCTTTCCTTCTCTCCCTCCCACCCTCCCTCTCTCTCTCACAGACACATACACACAGACACACACACCCGCGCTGGCACGAAAATGCACTAAAGTACTCTCACACAAAGACCTTTAAATGATCTAACAGAACAAATGTGTTTTAAAATAAGAGCTCCTTTCACTTGCTTGAAAAGTAATTTTAACAACAGACTAAACTTTAAAAATACAATTGTGATTTTAGTGTTTTCAATATTTAATGTAAACTAACCAAAAAATAAACTGGATATATTTATTGAGTAAATTTTAAATAAATATACGAATTATATACAATAAATAATATACAAATTTTGTGTTGCTGTATATATGCATAAGATTGTACAATGTATATATTTATAGGAACAGTTCATCAATTACCTGTGACCATTACAGTTTGAAATTTACATAACACATTCATTTCTCATTAATTGGTAAGTAACTTTGTAAAATGAGTTCACAACATTCATAATTAAACAAAGTTGCCTGATTTGAAAAAAAAATGCTCATAGCTATAATGTTTTTAATGAGGATACAAAGAGCATATAGTATTTTCCATTTGTAATTCTTAACATACATGTATCTAACTTGTTAAAACCATAATATGTATAATGATGATTTAAATTTCAAAAATAGAATAAATTAAATTTGGACTCCTTTTTAGCTTTTATTGCAGTCATGTTGAGCTAAGACCATTTACAGTATCTGTGCAGTGTTGAAATCATGCTAAATGAAGGTTTACAATAGATTTCAATAGTGCTTATAATACATAAACATCTGCTTTGTAAGGGAGGACCAAGATTTCAAACTTGGTAAGATAAAAAGCAAGCAGAATAATGCTATAAACAAGCACATCTACTCAACTGTGCCTTCAGCTTATACATAAAAAATCAAATTTTAGGGTATCATATCACACTAGGTATGAATTCTGAAAAGTACTACATAATTTAAAAAAGGCTGACTTCTGAATTGTCAGAGAAATGTCACCAAGTGTGTGTGATAAATTATTAATAGTAATGGGAAAATATTTGGTTAAACTAAGTTGAAAACAAAGCTATGAGTAGCCACATCTTTAGTTATGATGGATAATATGGCATAAACGAATAGTGTAAACACCTAAAACTCTGAGTTTTTTAAATGAATGAGGATAACTACTGAAATGTTTTACTTATATTTAAAATCCCATTCAAAGTGAACAGTACAGAAAAAATCTATAAATTAAGTATAAATTAAGTATACTCATGTGTTGATATACAGTTAAGGCAAAGGATAATAACAGCATTGTCTATGAAAACAGTAGCCACAAAGAATATTACATTATTTCAAGAATCAAGTAAACAATATGCTAAGTCAATTATTTATGCTGAAAATCTAGGACCACACATTCAGGTTTAAGAGCTAGTGCTCAAATAAATGTAGGAAATTTGTTTATTTAATAATTATTAATTTTCTCTATTGTTAATCTGTCTACATTCTAATGATTCAATAGGCATATTTAGTTCCCTACATAATATTTTCATATTATTAAATTAGATAATGAAACTCAGATGTAAAACAAACGCATAGCAACCATTTGAAATAAATAACACTAAGTGGACAATTTTAAGAAGATAATACTTTTGTTATTCCTATTAAATATTAAACAGAATTTTCTTTTTCAAAAGAGAGGAGAATGACATCAGCAGTGGCAGAATACACAGCTCTAAATTCTCATCTTCCAACAGAAGCATCAGAAAACAAGTACTGTCAGAGCAAATTTTGCATTGACTTTGGAAAGAGTCGAAGATCTAGAAGAACCAAATGAACAAAGAGTCAAGAAAAAGGCAACTTGAAAGCTTTGTGGGGTTTTGGTCTACCCTTATCCTAGATCAGCAGCAGCTGTGGACATGGAAGCTAGTTCCCAGTGTGGGCAAATTGCACCTGGTCCCAGAGGGAGCAGAGAAGACCGAAAGTGCAAAGTACCATGTAAATCAATGCTAACTTGTTAGGGACTACCTGAAGAACTGACTGAAGATGTTTATCTCCTTTTTCATCTAACTAATAAAAAAGAAGAAAAAAAAAGTCAGGCTTGGTTTGCTCTTGAACACACTGCAGGTCAAATTAAGAGTCGGCAGATGGCTGGGGCAAAAGATCACAACCAAACCATAAAACAGACCACCCAAGACCTGGGGGAAAACACTGGCAAGAGTTTCTTTGAGAAATTAGGACATTCAAAAGCACCTGTGCACATAGAGGAGTATAGAACGCTCCACACATGCCCAGGGCAAGATGCATGATGACAGAGAAATTGAGAAAACCCTAAGTTTCTACCCGAAGCTGACCACTAGGAGGGGTGCCAGCCTGGGAGGATGATGGGGGACTGCTGCAGCAGCAGCCATCTGCAAAGGTAAGGAGAGGCTTGGGGTTCTGTTGTTCTTTTTCTAGCTCCTGGCATTCAAAAAATTTCTGTCAAAATCCTCACTGAACACAACCTAAGACTTCAATGTCAAAGAATAAGACTTTGCAAAAGTAAAAATGTTCTAGGAGAGTAACTAAATCAATGGACTAAGGTAATCTTCAAGGACATGGAAAACAGCAAACCCAGAAGAAAGAGAGAATCTGATTTCTGGAGAACCTGATTTTTGAATAATAATGTACAAATATCACATTGTCAACAACAACAAAATCATGAAGCATACAAAGGAACAAGAAATATGGCTCATCTATGGAATGAAAATAAACTGATGGAAACTATCCCTGAGAAATTACTGGATTTACTAGACTAAGATTTTGAAACAACTGTCTTAAAGATGTTCAAAGAGCAAAAAAAAAAAAAAATGGACTAAAAAAAAAGAAAAAAGCTATGTGACAAATCAACAAAATTATATCAACAGAGAGGTAGAAATTATAAAAGGAAATAGAATTTATGAAGTTCAAAAGCACAATAATTCAACTGAAAAATTCACTAGAGGGGCTTATCCACAGGTGTGAGCAGGCAGAAGACAGAAATAACAAATTGGAACATAGGACAATTGAAATTAGGGAGTCTGAGGAGCAAAAATTTTAAAAAAGAGTGAAGAAAGGTGAACATAACCCAGAAGAGAATCCTCAGTAAGATTAACAGTTAATTTCTCACCAGAAAACATGTAGGCCAAAAGATATAGGATGATCTATATAGATTTTAAATTGCTTTTTAAAAAACGGCTATCAATCAAGAATTTTGTATCCACCAAAATACTCATTTGAAAATGAATGAGAAGACTGTAAGACATTTCTAGAAATACAAAAGCTGAGACCAGACATACACTAAAAGAAAAGCTAATGGCAAACTTTCGAGTTGAAAGGAAAGAATACCAAAATAACTCAAAGTTGTAAGAAAAAATAAAGATCTCTAGTAAAGGTAAACATGTGAGCAAATATAAAGCCAGTATCATTGTATTTAAGATTCGTGATGTCACACTTGGTTTCCTACAGGATATAAAAAAATAAATGAATAAAAATAATTGTAAATTGATACAACTAAGCAACAATGTATAAAAATAATTTATCACAAAACATAAAAAGGGAAAAAGAGCAATATAGCAGCATTTTGTATGCTACAGAGTTATCAATTTGAAGTTGATTTTTAAAAATTTAGGATTTAAGTGTGACCCCTGTGATAGTCACAAAGAATGTATATAAAAAGTTACACAACAGGAATAAGAAGGGAACAAAAAATGGTCACTACAAAACAAAAACAAAAAAATACAACCAAACACACGAAAAAGTAATGGAGGAAATGAGAGGAAATAAGATATAAAACATACAGAAAAATAACAGCAAAATGACAGAAGTTCTTTTTGTCAGCAGTTACCTTAAATGTAAGCAGATAAAAATTGCATTCAAAAGGCAGAGATTAGAAAAATACGCATTTAGAAAAGTCACAATGTAATTATATGTTGTCTACAAGAGACTCATTTAAGAACCAAAGTAAAAGGATAGAAAAGATATTTCACGTAAAAATAACCAAAAGAAAAAAAAAGAGAGAGAGATATTTGGCTATACTAGTATTAGACAAAATAGGCTGTTACAACAGACAAGAAAACTGTTAGACAAAGAAGGACATTATATATTGATGAAAGGATCAAACCATGAAGAAGATATAACAATTACAACATGTACGCTCCAAACAAGAGAACATGGAAATATATGAAGCAAACAGTGATAGAACTGAAGGGAGAAACAGGTCTACAATAAAAGTTGACGTAACATTTAGACAGGGGATCAAGGAAATATGAGGAAATGCAGGACTTGAACAAGACTGTAAATCAAGTAGACCTAACAGACACATAAAACACTCTAGCCAACTACAGAATACAGAATCTTCTCAAGTGTACATGGAACACTGTCCAGGAAATACTGTATGTTAATTCATAACACAAGTTTCAATATAGTCAAAAAGACTGAATTCATACAAAGTATCTTGTCTAACTACAAAGGAATAAGGCTAGAAGTCAACTACTAAAAAAACTGGAAAATTCTTAAGTATAATAAATGCAAATATGAGTGTCTAAAAGCAGAAAGACAAAGAAATAAATATGTAGGTAGGATCTGTATGAACACAGTGGTTGTAAAAATCTTTTATAAAAAAACACTGATGGTGATATCTGATTAAACTTTAAAGCAACTTCCAGGGGGAAAAACAATGAATGGTAAAATCAAACGGTCACATTCAATTTAACGAAATTTTGAAGGAGCAGTATTAAAACATCAAGACTGAAAGCTAAAGCTCTGGCAGGAAAGACCTGAGGACATGCTCCACCATTTATTTTCCCTCTAACTTAACTTCAATATTACAGTTTCCTTGTCTATAAAATGAAGACGATAACAGTTCACACCACAGAATGTCGTTATGAAGACGAGATGAGTGCAAGTGAAGGGCTTAGCATTGCATGCGGCACAACCTAAAACCTCAGTGAGTGTTAGCTGTCCTTTTATGGATGCTTTTATCAGTGAGTGTGTTGAAAATACTGTATCCAGTGAAGGAATAAAAGGAGAAGTCTAGTAGTTCTATACAAAGAGAATAAACATTCATAATTTAAATAACTGGAAATTACAGCTCTTCTGAGTAATTAAAAAGCTTTATTTCTGATAAAATTTATAACAAAAGTTTATTCTATGAATTATACAACTATGCAACATTTGTGGTATTCTTTTACTATCCTTCCTGATGATAATACCAAACACTGAGAGTGGAGAAATAGTAAAATTAAGTAAAGTTAGAGCCTTGAATATAAGTTATCTAATGCATGAGCTGAATACATATAAATGTCTCTTGGTACTGATGAAATGCAGATAGATAAAGAGCTAAAACCACGGTCAATCTAGTAACACACTGAAGCTATCACATAGAGTATAGCGTACAGTGTTACCATTGTCCTATAGCTGCTCAGTCCTGTCTGACTCTTTGTGATCCCATGGACTATACAGCCCACCAGGCCCCTCTGTCCACGGGGTTTCCTAGGCAAGAAGACTGGAGTGGGTTGCCATTTCCTTCTCCAGGGGATCTTCCTGACCCAGGGATCAAACCTGTGGCTCCTATATTGGCAAGCACTGAGCCACCAAGGAACCCCATACAATACTATACATGTATCAGAATAAAATAAGCTTTAAGAAGAATTCATTAGATACTAAGACTGAACTGAAACAAGGCCTAATTCTAAAGATAATCACAAGGGTAACTGCAGAATTTAAATTAACATGTAATAACACTCAAATGCTAATATCTTTATTTTTTATCATTGTCATTTCCAGGCATACTGTCTCTTCAGGCATTCCATGGACTCAAAGCTGCTTGGTGTTTCAGAAAAAAAACAAAGCAGAGCAGGAATGAATCGAGTGAAGAGAACTCCAGTGCAAAATTAACCTCTGTGGGTCCTACCATCCGCATCTACAGTAAAGAAAGGAAGGAAGGACCAGGCCTGACCACACTCATGAGCATGCTGCTAACCCAGCTCATCTGGGGCAGGTACTTAGGGTGTTTATCTGTGTGTATATACGCTGTGTCTGTGGGAGAGAAAAAGACTGAAAAATGGACAAGCCTGAGAGAACCGTGAGTGGGATCCAACATCCTTTATTTTCAAAGGTTTCCTAGATTACTATGACGGTACAAAAGTCTTTCCTAGTAAAAAAATAAACTTCTACTGTGCTAGAGTAATAATCTCTAACAGAAGGCAATTTAATTTATCTCAAATAGGGACTGCGTCTCACGTATCTTCATTTACTATCAGCTATCAATAAGACACAAATTTGATCACATTTTCAGCAGTAGCAGAGGACTGCTTTGAGGTATGCTAATTCTGCACATTACACTGTGTTCTCAGTTCCATGAAGTGATTATTAGGGAGGGTGCACAGTGGGAATGCCCAGCAGAGCACTGCTATTGGCCCACGTGGTCCCCTTGTAGACCACCTAGGCTTCAAAAGCATCTTCCTACAGAAGAGTTACACAATTAATGCCAATGCTGTAATTTAGACAATTACAAAATACATTTCTAGTAAGCAGATAAACACAAAACAGATTTTAAAAAGAGCTTCCTTAAAAGCAAATGTGCTGACAAAGAATACTTGAAAATATTTTTCCAAGTTTATAATGTGCAAAGACTATCAAGGCCAAAGACGATTACTCTACACTTTGTCCTTTGCTATATTTTTCCTTAATAAAAATACAAATAATGACTTGGTTTAAATTCTGACCAACATTTTTAAATTTGCTACTAGTTCTAACACAAGTTTTAATGAAACACCTATTTTATTTTTTAAAAATAAACAAAGACAGTAGCTTTTCAAAGATGATCTAATTGACACAAAAGGAGTTCTAAAACTGAAATCAAATTACCTGTTCAGTGCGTAAATAATACAGCAAAAGTCATTTACATATTATTTGCTAGAGTACATTTGCTGTTGAAGTTCTATTTCACTTAAATCTTTCAAATAATAACTATAAAAATATGTATTTTAAATATTCTTCTCTTCAATGTATAAAAAATGAAATATCTTTGTATACACAACAAATTTCTTTCAGCAATTCTCATTTTTACTATTGATTACAATCAGTGTTAGAACCTTTTGACATCAAGTAGACATGACCTCATAAAATGTAAAGACACCATTAATCTCATGTACTTAAAATAAGATACTTAATATTAAATATCTCCCTTTTTGGTATAAAAAACTAAAGTGGAGCTATTTGAAGGATATAAATTACCATCCACAAACTATGTAAATCATTAATATATCTTTTAAAAGACAGCTAACTGAACAAGTTCTTATACCAAAGATCTACTTAAAAAGCATAATGGGCACTTTAACTACAAAGTCCCAAAGCTCAGGCAAAGAACCGAGGGTAAACATTCTCAAACCTATCTTTATTTTTTAAAACAATTTGCTAAACTAAATCACATTAAATCTAGTAATCTAAATCTTCAAATACAATATCAAGTGTTTACCATTTCCTTCAAAGTAAAAAATTCAAAAATATTTTAACTGACAGATGCATGTGTGCTAAGTCGCTTCAGCGGTGTCCCACTCTGTGGCAGTATGGACTGTGGCCCGCCAGGCTCCTCTCTCCATGGGATTCTCCAGGCAACAATATTGGATAGGGTTGCTCTCCAGATTTCCCCCAGGGAATCTTCCTGACCCAGAGATCAAACTCATGTCTCTGACATCTCCTGCATTGGCAGGAAGGTCTTTTTTTTAACCACTAGTGCCACATGGGAAGGCCAACTGATCTATAAAACTCTTCTATTTCATAAGTTATTTAAATAATTGTACTAAAATCTCACTTTAAAGAAAAATTTTAAATATTAAAACTGATTTCTGTTTATCATTTTATGATAAAGTCTACTTATTAGAGGAGATAATTTCTTAACCTTACATAATAACTAGGAATATTTTTTAAATGGTGACTCCTTTAAATTTGCTAGGAAATGTGTAACATACCAAATTCAACTATGCTTGTAGAGTATTAAATACATCATTCAAAGCCGTTATTTATTGATCATTTTATCCAACCATGTAGTTATCTAGACAAATGGCAAATGGGCCTAGTCAATACATGTATTTATGTAGTAATTCAAACTTTTACTTGACACCTGGATCACAGGGTAGCTTCTCTAATTGAAAAAGTTTTTGCTATGATCACTTGTTAAGGTCCTATTACATTTTAGCACTAGTGATACGGTGGTAAGCAGAAGCTCAAAACCTACTCCTGACATCTGGGGGTTGCTGACAGTTCAGCAAAGAGGGACAGTCAAAGCAACGTGCATTGACAACTTCAAACATGTCACAGAATAAAGTTACACAACCTGCTGTGTACAATGGCACTTGAGACAGGAACAGTCCCCCAACTGAAAGAGGAGGAGCCAGAAAGCTTGGGGAAGGGAGGAGGGAGCGAGACTTTAGAGGCACAATGAGAAGCCACCATCAAAATGATAAGAGAGACTATCCACCTCACCTTTGGAAATCATTATTTTAGCTGCTATGTGAAGACTAAATAATGGCGAGAGGGGCAAGAAGGAAGCTAAGAGGTCAGTTAGGAAACAGATCATAGGATAACCTGATTAAAGAGAGAGACACCTGTATACTTAATTCTAAGGTAGTCTAAATGAAGATTTGAAAACTGAATCCTCTGAAATAATTTGAAATTATTTCTTTGGTGGAATAGTAAATAAATGTGTTCCTAACATTTTATTTCCATATATAATTATCTTACTTTGGTTATTAATAAGATTATTTTTATAAGCTACTTTCTACTTCTGTTTCATTGATTACACTAAAGCCTTTGACTGTGTGGATCACAACAAGCTGTGGGAAATTCTTCAAGAGATGAGAATATCAGACCACCTTACCTACCTCTTGATAAACATGTACGCGGGTCAAGAAGCAACAGTTAGAACCAGACATAAACAACGGAATGATTCAAAATTGGGAAAGGAGTATATTAAGGCTGTGCAATGTCACTGTGCTTCTTTAACTTATATGCAGAGCACATCATGCAAAGTGCCAGGCTGGATGATCACAAGCTGGAATCAAGATTTCTGGGGGAAATATCAAAAACCTCAGATATGCAGGTGACACCACCCTTATGGTAGAAAGTGAAGAGGAACTAAAGCACCTCTTGATGTAGGTGAAAAAGAGAGTGAAAAGGCTGGCTTAAAGTTCAACATTCAAAAAACTGAGATAATGGTATCCAGTCCCATCACTTCATGGAAATAGATGGAAAAAAAATGCAAAAGTGACAGACTTTATTTTCTCGGGCTCCAAAATCACTGCAGATGGTGACTACAGAGATGAAATTAAAATACGCTTGCTCCTCGAAAACAAAGCAATGACAAACCAAAACAGCATATTAAAAAGCAGAGACATCACTTTGCTGACAAAGTTCCATCTAGTCAAAGCTATGGTTTTTTCAGTAGTCATGTACGGATGTGACAGTTGAATCATAAAGAACAGTGAGCACCAAAGAACTGATGTGTCTCAACTGTGGTGTTGGAAAAGACTCTAATAGTCCCTTGCACTGCAAGGAAATGAAACCAATCAATCCTAAAGGAGATCAACCCTGAATATTCACTGGAAGGACTGATGCTGAAGCTGAAGCTCCAAAACTTTGGCCACCTGATGCAAAGAACTGACTCATTGGAAAAGACCCTGATACTGGGAACGATTAAAGATGGGAGGAGAAGGGGATGACAGAGGATGAGATGGTTGGATGGCATCACTGACTCAATGGACATGAGTTTGAGAAAGCTCTGGGAGATAGTGAAGGACAGGGAAGCCTGGCGTGCTGCAGTCCATGGGGTCACAGAGAGTTAGACACAACTGAGCAACTGAACACCACCAACATGGTTGGACCCCAGAAACATTCCGTGACATAAGCCAGACACAATCACATGTAATGACCCTTTTTATTACTAACAATAATCTTCATTCTGATATCTGCTTAGTCTGACATTAATAGCTACTGTAGCTCTGTGTTTTCAAAGTATAACTTTTTGCATTTCCTTTTCTTTTCCTTTCAGTTCAGTTCGGTTCAGGCACTCCATCGTGTCCGACTCTTTGCGACCCCAAGGACAGCAGCACACCAGGCCTCCCTGTCCATCACCAACCCCCCGAGCCTACCCAAACTCATGTCCATTGAGTCAATGATGCCATCCAACCATCTCATTCTCTGTCGTCCCCTTCTCCTCCCACCTTCAATCTTTCCCAGCATCAGGGTTTTTTCCAATGAGTCAGTTCTTCACATCAGGTGGCCAAAGTACTGGAGTTTCAACTTCAGCATCAGTTCTTCCAATGAATATTCAGGACTGATTTCCTTTAGGATGAACTGGTTGGCTCTCCTTGCACTCTTCTACTTTAGATATTCCTATTTCATTTATATTAGTTTTCTATACTATTTTTATAATAAATTAGCAGAAGTTTAACAGATTAAAACAACACAAATGCATTATCCTACAGTTCTGTAGGTCAGAATTCTAATATAGGTCCTCACTGGGCTAAAACTAAGGTGTGAGATGGGCTGTGTACCTTATTGGAAGCTCCTGGGAAAAATATCTCCTTGCTCATTCGGGTGTTCAGAGAGAATTCAGTTCCTCAACATGTGAATATCTGCAAAGTTCTTCCTGCCATGTAAATTATCATACTCACAGGTTCTGGGGAATAGGGAATAAAAATATTTGGGTGGAGGCATTATTCAGCCTGCCACATCTTTTTATTTAAAGTGAGTATCTTGTGGATAGCATATAATTGATTCTTGCTTTTTAAAATCTTTTCTGACAATGTCTGCCTTTTAACTATTATGTTTATATGGTACATATTAATGTGATTACTGATATGGATAAAATAAAATATACCACCCAACTACTGTTTTGTATCTGTTCTTATTCCATCTATCCTTTCTTTTTCTCTCATTTTATGCTTTCAGTTGAGGATATGTTATAATTCCACTTGATATCCTCTACTGAATTATTATTTATTCTTCTGTTTTTTTTAATGAATGTTCTAGAGCAGGAGCTGACAAACCATGGCCTGGCACAGTCAAATGTTTTTGCATGTTAAACTGTACTGAAACAGAACCATGCCCATTTGTTTTTGTACTAAGGTTGCTTTCACACTCTAAGTTTGAAAGAGAGATTATAATGCTTTATGACCTTAAATATATATATGACACTGTCCTTTAAGAAAAGTGTTTCCTGACCCCTGCTCTAGGCTTATATTACATATTTAGTCAATTAGAGCTACTTTCAAACAACATTATAATAAGCCATGTGTAATGTCGTGACCTTACTACAGTAGATTCCCAATTCTTTCCTCTCATCCTTCGTGTTATGTTGTCACGTATCAATTTCACATATTCTGTAAATACAAAACATACTGCTACTATTTCTAATTTAGACATTCATATTTTAGGGCAGTTAAAAAGAAGAAAAAATAATTTTACTTTTACTTATTCCACTCCCAATGCTCTTTCTCTTCTTTGTATAGATTCAAGTGACTTTGCCCTATCTGCTCCTTTAACATTTCTTATATAGTTGAATCGCTAATAAATTCCAATGGATTTTGCTTATCTGGAAATGTCTTTATTTCTCCTTCATTTAATTCAAAGATATCTTTCATTTGGTATAGAAATCTAGTGTGAGAAGTTGTGTTTGTCCTTTTAGCACATAAAAGGTGTAACTCTATGGTCTTTAGCTTACATGATTTTTGATGAGAAATTTGCTCTAATTTTTATCTACTTCTTTTATCTATAAGAATTTTGTATTAGTTTTCTGTTATGGTTATGCCAAATTTTTTCTGGTTGCCTTCAATTATTTGTCTTTTGTTTTTCTCAGTTTGAATATAACTATGATTTGAAATTTTTATTTGTTTTCTCATATTTACTATGGTTTGTGTTCTCAGATTTTTTAATCTGTAGTTTAGTGCCTGTCATTAATTTGGAAAAATTATCGACCATTACTTCTTTAAACATTTCTTCTGAACCTCTCTTCTACTGGGATTCCAGCTGCATGTCCCATCTGATTTTGTCTCACGCTTCCTGAGTGTTTTAATTCATGTTTCTCTTTATGTTTCAATTTGAATAACCCCCAATTGACATATTTTACAGTTTATTGATTCTTATTTGTCTTCGTCAGCTCTGTTGATGACCCTTGTTACAGGCATTCTCTATCTCTGTTGCCTTTTTTATATGTCTTGATTTTCAATTCCATTCCTTGATAAAATTTTCATCTCTGCTAAAATGATCTGATTTTGCTTGCTGACTGGCTTTTCCATTAGAGCCATTAACATATAATTCACAGTTATTTAAATTTCTTTATGAGATTGTGCCAACCCTATGTAATAGTTGTGTCTAACTGTTATTAGCCCTGTGTGTCTCGAATGGTATTGGGGCGGGGGGGGGGGCTGAGTCCCATATCCCTCTTCATTTCTCTTTTTATTGTTTTGTTTAAGATCTTTGTTCACATGTTATCAAGCATATCACTAGTAGAGATTAAGGTAGTTTTTATGCTTAGAAAGGAGCAAAACTTCCTTCTACTAGAACTTTAGCACAGGGGTTTGAGTTAACTTAATAAGGACTTGTGAGAGTTGGACTACGAAGAAAGCTGAGCGCCGAAGAATTGATGCTTTTGAACTGTGGTGTTGGAGAAGACTTTTGAGAGACCCTTGGACTGTAAGGAGATCCAACCAGTCCATCCTAAAGGAGGTCAGTCCTGAATATTCATTGGAAGGTCTGGTGCTGAAGCTGAAACTCCAATACTTTGGCCACCTGATGTGAAAGGATGACTCATTTGAAAAAACCCTGATACTGGGAAAGATTGAAGGCAGGAGGAGAAGGGGACGACAGAGGATGAGATGGTTAGATGGCATCACCGACTCAATGGACATGGGTTTGGGTAAACTCAGGGAGTTGGTGATGGACAGGGAGGCCTGGCGTGCTGCAGTTCATGGCATCGCAAAGAGTTGGACATGACTGAGCAACTGAAGTGAACTGAATTAGGAGTTGAGCTAGGTATAAACTTTGTAGTTGCTGTGGTTATGCTTGAGAGCCAAAGGCTGCAAACTCTTATACAGAGCACATTGTGTTAGAGATGGAGAATTTAGTTTGCTAAAGTTTTTTTTTTTCATTCTCACACTTGCTCCTTATTTAGCCTTAAATCTTCATGATCCAAAAAGGTCTGTCTCTTGCAAGTTACTTATCATTTGACAGGTGTTATCCTGGCAGCAGGGAGTGAACAACGGGGGAGACTGTTCTTTGATCTTCTGATTAGGTCTTAGTCTTAAGTGAGCACATGTCTCTAGCTCCCAGGGCAGTGTGTATTTTTGTGTTGTTTTGTTTCTTGCCTGCACTGCACAGAATGTGGAACTTCCCTGACCAGGGATCAAACCCAGGCCCCTGCAGTGGAAGCAGAGTCTTAACCACTGGACCAGTGGGAACATCCCGATGCATTATCAGTGATCCTCCCCCTCACCTGGTAGAGTTTTGGTTCCAATAGATGCTCCTGCCCATCCTCTCAAGGATGAGGTTTATTTTTTCCCCAATCCCAAATCCCAGGCTGCAAAGGGATTCCAACTGTCCCTTAAGGCAACAGTAATTACTGCAGGTCCCCCAACAGAATATATTTTTGCTTGATAAGAGAAAAGATGGAGAAGAGTCCAGCTGGAGTTTACTGTGCCTCTTCCTCTTGTTCAGTTCAGTCGCTCAGTTGTGTCCAACTCTTTGCGACCCCATGGACTGCAGCACACCAGGCCTCCCTGTCTATCACCAACTCCCGGAGTTTACTCAAACTCATGTCCATTGAGTCGGTGATGCCATCCAGCCATCTCATCCTCTGCCGTCCCCTTCTCCTGCCTTCAATCTTTCCCAGAATCAGGGTCTTTTCCAATGAGACAGTTCTTCGCATCAGGTGGCCAAAGTATTGGAGTTTCAGTGCCTCTTATTAGGCTGCTGAATTTCCTAATACAGTTTTTCACCACAAGGGGAAATATTGTTTGATTGCCTGATGGGATTCTTGAAGAAAAATCTACACAAGAGGGTGCGCAGTTCTATTTCTGTGCACCCCACCCCCCACCTCCCAGCTCAATTTTTCTCACCAGCACAACCTCGACCTCCACAATCCAACAATCATGTTAGCTTAACTCTTTCTATAGGTGTCTGCTGTATCTTGCTTCCATCTGCAAGCGAAAGGTATTTGTCTCCCTCTAGATTCTGGACCAGTTCATTCCCTTCCAACTTCAGCACTCAGTGGGTTCAAGAAAAGCAGTGAACCTGCCATCAGGCCGGCTTTCTACTGTTGTAAGTTTAGAAGTGATTATTTCCAGCTTTCTATAATCCTGGTCAGGAAACAGAAATCACGCAAACTATTCCTATTTAATTCTACACATTATGTGTAGAAGCGTACCATCATAACTTTCCACTTAAGCTCACACATTCATCAAATGCGCACATGAAGCTTACTACTTTGCAGGCAGTGGGTCAAAGCTGATGCCTTCATCTGGCCGAAGTTAAGCAGCTAACTAAAGTTTGCCATACCAAATGTCTCACCAAGACAAGCTGACCAAATTTCTAACCTTAAGGTCGTGATTGGGCTTCCCTAGTAGCTCAGTTGGTAAAAAATCCACCTTCAATGCAGGAGACCCCAGTTCAATTCCTGGGTCGGGAAATTCCCATGAGAAAGCATAGTTTATCCACTCCAGTATTCTCAGGCTTCCCTGGTGGCTCAGACGGTGAAGAATCCACCTGCAACAAGGGAAACCTGGGTTTGATCCCTGGGTCGGGAAGATCCCTCGGAGGAGGGCATGGCGACTGACTCCAGTATTCTTGCCTGGAGAACCTCCACGGACAGAGGAGCCTGGCAGGCCGGTCCATGGGGTCGCAAAGAGTTGGACACAACTAAGCGACTAAGCACACACAAGTTCATGATTATATTTATGTGTAGCTAGCGTCAAATAAACATTACAGTTTAATTCAAACAATTTAAAAGACATTGTGTGATGCTATAGAGAATATGCATATGAAGAAGATAAAAACTTTATCTCTTAACTCTGCACTGAAAGTCGCATTACATGTGCTTAAGGAGAATGTTAAGGCATGGAAAAGTGATTAAGGATCACTCTTTATGGCTAACACACAGATGAATTGAAGGCATAATGCCTTGGAAAAATAGAGTTTTCCTTGCAAAATTAGTCCTATAAATTTATAGCAAATAGTAGACAATGATAGGATAAAAATCTAGTAGGATACATTTATTATATCACATTATATTATGGGACTATATTGCATGGAATTGAGGGCAGCCATTACGTAACGTGGTGTGTTCATATTTGTACCTTTACCACTCTGGTGGTAAGCACTGTCTTAAACCCTAGAGGCTACATTTCAGTACCTCAGATTTTACTGGAGACAGATACTTCAAGCCAACTCTGTTCATATAAGAAATTAAAAGTATATAAGCCAATTAATGAATGTGTTCTATGTGGAGTCAAAAAAAGAAATCTGTGAGGAGAATCAGATATGTGTGACATTCTAACCACTATAGTCTCTAAACGTAAGAAAGAGTTCCTCAGAAGTCAAGGTTTCGGAACATTAGTTGATAAGGAAACACCACAGTTTTATAAAAGGAGATCAGACTCTAATTTTAATGGCTTCAAAGTCTTCTAACTTGATACATGCATCCTTCCACATCTCTAGGGATAACTACAGAGAACATTATGATTGTCTGAAACAACTGCTCCTTCTGTAGCTAATGCTCAAATGGTTATCACTAATGTTTATTAATTTGCATTTCCAGCTGACCTTCCTTGTCAAAGATTAATTTATTCTCTAGGTATTCCACTTTCATTAGTTACATTACAGCCAAGTTCCTAATCCGGTCACTCAGTCACTCTGCCTCTCCAATATGACCATTTCTACTATGTGACCTGTTTTACATAGATTTATAATCTGACTCTTGAAAAGTAATGTTTTATTTATTTTTTTTTTAGTTTTCAGTGCATATGTCCTACAGTTTCATTTTACTTAAATACTCTAAAAAGATAAAAGATGAGGGACTGCTTAACTACTACTTGAATATCTAACTGATATGGCTATGAAATCTAAATAAAAGAATACTACACAGAAACACTGATAATCATATAATAATAAAAGCTTCAATCTAAGAGTAGGTCAAAGAGATTACTGTACTAGCACATGTATGATTCAATCTTTGGATTAAAAGAGCACTATAACTTTGAGTTATAAAAAGCTCTGAGAACTGGAAACAGAAATGCAGTCTAGGATAGATTATTCAGACTAATATAGAAGCCTTGGCATGAATAATGAGAGAACTGTGGTTGATCCACAGAACAGTTGGATTATGAACCAGAATATGCAAATCAGGTAACTATTTATGATAATTATTAAAATGTTAACTTGCAAATAAAGCACAGAAAATAACATTCTACAGTAGGTTGATTCAAGCACAGTACAGGACAAGGCTGTATAATTAGAAGTATATGTACTTTACGGCATGTATTACTCTGAGGCATGTTAATATCAAAGCAATAATACAAGCACAGTTTAAGTTCATTTTCAGTTAGATAACTGTCCACGGTTTCTTTACACACATGTACACACACATGAAGGAGTGCATGTTCGCACACAGACACACCTCAGTCTGGTTGAAAGTCTCCCTTTATTTCCAACAGGCTTTGTTAACTCTATTTGTTTTTAATGTATTTACAATGGGCTTCTCTCAAATCCCAGAAGTAGAAATTTTCACTCTTTTAACTCTGTATTGGGAAGGTACTGAGTTGTGCTGATTTACTGTCCCCAGCATTTGAAACCTGCTTGCATCATTCCTCACTTGCAAAATCACCAAACTCTTTCCCTGGCTTCATAACCTAACCCATGGACTCTACTTCTCTGAAGATCTGGTATCTACATTCATGTTCTCCATTAATAGTTCTAAAAACAACTATCAGAATAATCTTCATGTAAATAACCATGTTTATCAAGGTAAGATATAAGTCAACAGCTTGCAGTGCTGTGTGTGTGTGTGTTATTTTACCTGATGACTAATTCAAATCTAAACTGCCAACCAAAGACTCAAAGGTCCCTGTGAAGTGGCCTCCTATCTGCCTCACTCCATGTTCTATAAGGGTCTTAGGTTTTTATCACCCCTCATTCTATACTGTTCTTCAATTTGTCCTAACTATGCTTTGAATTTCTGCTTTATTGATTCCATTCTTTACTGCTTCTAACAGATATTTCAGCTATTATTCATGTGCTAGTAGGTTATGCTCAAAATCCTTCAAGCTAGGCTTCAGCAGTATGTGAACTGAGAACTTCCAGATTTACAAGCTGGGTTTAGAAAAGGCAAAGGAACCAGAGATTAAGTTGCCAACATTTGTTGGATCATAGAGAAAGCAAGGAAATTCCAGAAATACATCTATTTCTGCTTCATTGACTATGTTAAAGCCTTTGACCGTGTGGATAACAAACTATGGAAAATTTTTAAAGAGATGGGAATACAAGACCACATTACCTGACTCCTGAGAAAACTGTATGCAACTAAAGAAGCAACGTTAGAACCAGACATGGAACAACACACTGGTTCAAAAGTGGGAAAGGAGTACGTCAAGGCTGTATATTGCCACCCTGCTTATTTAAATCATACGCAGAGTACATCATGAGAAATGCTGGGCTGGATCAGTCATAAATAGGAATCAAGATTGCTGGGAGAAATATTAACAACAGATATGCAGATGATACCACTCTAATGGCAGAAAGCGAAGAGGAATCTTCACTTTCTCAAGAAAGTGCCTCTTGATGAGGATGAAAGAGGAGAGTGAAAAAGTTAGCTTAAAACTCAACACTCAAAAAGACTAAGATCATAGCATCTGGTCCCATCACTTACAGCAAATAGAAGGGGAAAAAGTGGCAACAGTGACAGATTCCAAGAGTCTTGTATGTATCATTAAAAAAAGGCTGAGTGCTGAAGAATTGATGCTTTCAAACTGTGGTGCTAGAGGAGACTCTTGAGAGTCCCTTGGACAGCAAGGAGGTCAAACCAGTCAATCCAAAAGGAAATCAACTGTGAATATTCATTGGTAGGACTGATGCTGAAGCAGAAACCCCATACTCTGGCCACCTGATGCAAACAGCCAACTCAGTGGAAAAGACCCTGATGCTGGGAAAACATTGAAGGCAAAGAAGAGAGTGGCAGGGGATGAGACGGTTAGACAGCACCACCAACAATGCACATGAACTGGAGTGAACTGCAGGAGACAGTGGAGGACACGGAGAACTAGCGTGCTGCAGTCCACAGGGTCACAAGGAGTCAAACGTGACTTGGCCACTGAACAACAACGAGCTAAGAATGCTTTCAATATTTCAAAAAAAATTTAAATCAAAAGAAGGATATTTTGTGACACACGAAAATTATACGATATTCAAAGTTTGGTTGTCATAAATATAGCTTTATTGGAATGTACCCATACCCATTCTTTTACATGTTTTCTGTGGATGCTTTCAGATGACAAGGACTAAGCTGAGTAGATACTGCAGACCATATGGCCTGTGATTCCTGAAATATTTATTATCTGGTCATTTCCAGAGAAAAAGTCTGTCCATCCTTGCCCTAGATCAGGGCTTCCCTGGTGGCTCAGATGGTACAAGTCTGTCTGCAGTGCAGGAGACCCAGGTTCGATCCCTTGGTTGGGAAGATCCCCTGGAGAAGGAAATGGCAACCCACTCCAGTATCCTTGAGAAACCTCACCAGCAGAAGGTAAGGGTGTTACAGGAGATAATGAAAAGGCTCCCCTGGCTGCAGCTGAGAACACTTCTCTGATGCTCCGAGGGTACCTTTCTTTGGGGGGGTGGGGGGAGCGGTGCGCTGGAAAGTTTCCATCTACTAGTCAACAGAGAGAAGAAAGCAGGTGGGGAATAAAACTTGGTTGTTCACTTTTAATCATTCCTCATCTTGAGGAAAAGACTCTGACTCCCTCCAGACTCCAATCCACACCCCCACACACACTTACTTACACTTTATAAACACGCATAAATGGACTCCAGCCTCCTGCCATGGCGAACAGGAGGATACGCCATGCCCTCCAAACAGATCTTAGAGTTATATGATCATAAACTGAGAATTATTTCAAGAAACAATGAATCCTACTGTGTAACCACTGACAGCAGAAAGAACTCGGTGTCAAATCCACCCAAATTCAAGCATTTGGTTTCAGCAGCCACTTTCTAGTGTACAGCTGGTAAATGCCAAACAAAGTCAATTAGGTAGGACAATTCCTGGAAGGATCATTTTGTTTTAAGCAAATTCCTTCTGGTCCATTAAGAGGTGATGCTACTTCAACTCAGATGTTGTGCAGACCTCACAATTGATATAGACAACTAATTACATTTCTCTTCCTATTTCCAGATCCTAGACATCTTTTGGGGCACAAAACTCTGAGGTTATCAACATGGCACTTTGTCTCATGGGTTGCTTCTCAAAAGTATATTTTGGCTCTGCCTATAAGCATCCCTACAGTCCACATCAATGAAAGAACAGGTCCCCATGCCAACACACGTTGGTATTCTCATATCACGATGAAATCCTAGTGCCTCACTGTAAGTGTGTTTGTTAGCTAAAACATCAGAGTCAGTTCGTTTAGTCAAAATTTAGTGAGCTTCTGCTGTGTGCCATGGGGAATCTGGGATGAAAAACAGACTCTGCTTCTAGAGAACAAATAGTTTAGTCGGGAAAACAGATGAATAAACCAAATATAAAGAATGTCAGTACAACAGGTTCCCGAACTGATAATACCATGGCTCCTGTTAAGTTGTAAAACAGTGAAAGGGTAAGAAAAGTCATCTAAGGCACTACACAGGCACATTTTTTTTTAAATTGCTGCATTTCCACTTCTCTTTTCTACTTGCTTATTACCTCCTCTTTTCCCTAACTCCAGAAAACAGTGATGGAGTTTTAGATAGTTTACTGGCTAAGAGAATAATTTGGGTTGGCAGATAGTGACATAAAATATAGGCTAGCCAGTATTTCCTTTAAGGATTCTTGTTTCCTCTCTCTCTCCTTGGATCAAGTGAGACCATTGGAGAAGAGAATCCTATAGGAATAAAGGGTCCTAGATTTGACTGTGATAGGCCCTCCCTCCAGAATTATAATTATTTCTTAGGAATTATACCTCTAATTTTTTTTTTTTTATTCTCAAGGGTGAGTACCCATCTTCAACAGAAATAGCTAAGTTACTGAAAAATACCAGGACTGAAAACTTTATTACAAAGGAATTTAAATGATGACAATGAAAACAGGATGAGGAAGGCTGAATTTTGGAGGTATATTTTTGAAAGCCTCAATGATACTCTGTATTTTCTGAAATAAAGGAATACTACTACAAAGAAAGTATACTATATCATTCATAAGTAAGTACTAATAATGTGTATGACACATTTTCCATGTAGCCACTCTTCTTTTTTAAAATTCTATCAGGATCTTTCTTCTCCCCAAATTTTAATGCAATGATTACAAACACTTTGCTTTGCTACAGATAAAATGCACACTAGAAGTATGTTTCATTCTTCCTTTTAAACATTTTATCTCAAATTGGAGTGCAGCCAGTTAACAATACTGTGATAGCTTCAGGTGGGCAGCTGTTCTTATTCTGGGCCTGACGTTTCATCCAATTGTTCAGTGCCTTTCTGATTTTATCAAGTAGGATGCTCACTCTGAAATCTACCCAGATAGAGTCTGGCTTCTGCTAGCCCTTCTTAGCTCGTCCTTCACTTTCTCCCTCTTGACAGTGAAGGAACCATTTCAAAATGAAAATGGCACATATACCAATATAACAAAAGACAACAGAATGATGAATGACTAGCAAAGCTTTATGAATACTTACATATTTTCTTAAAAAATATACTTATTCAGTAACTTTACCTAAGATCAATGATGATTACATAAGAGCTAGTTTGATTAGTTTCAAGTTAATACCAGGAAATGCTTTCTTAGAAATGATGCTTTTTCTCTTATTAAAGGATGAGAAGTATACAAACCACAGTGTTAAACTTTTGTCCTGGCCAGGAACCTGAGTCTGTGTGTGTCTAGTGTATTTCATTCATTTCATTACAAATAATTATTTAGCTATAGTGCTGAGGATCCTGAAGTGAACACAACAGGCAAGGGACCTGCTGTTTTTTAGAAATTCTCTTTTTAAGTTTTTCAAAATATTATTTCTGCCTTTTCTATATAATTTTGATTCTCAGTGATCAGATATTTTAGTACAAGAGACTATTTTACTCCTAAACTAAGCCAGAAAATGTACTTGTATGGCAAATATTGACTTCTGTGACTTGTCTTGGGAATTAAAATAACCATTTCCAAGAGAATTTGTATAGAAACATGTGCTGTAAGGTCTTTAGTTAGCAACTTTAAAAACAAAACAATCGATTTGCAATTATCAGAATTCCTACTCCAGCCAACTGTGTGTTTAAAATGAAACACATGTATTCCTGAAGATGGCTTTATTAACCAGTACGAGATCACCAAAATATGAAATTTTCCTTATCCAGCTATGTGTTCATTTATTTGAGCACCGCGGCTCATGGAGCCTTCTGAGTGCCCGCAGGATTCTGCCTCTGACTGTGCGTACTTGCACATACCCCTTACCTAGAAGCCTGTGCTTCCCCGCAAAGGTAACAGCGTCAGCGCAGTACGAGTGCGCTGCTCACCAGGCTAGGAAATTCCTCGTGCTTTCCCTGTTGACCCAGCTAGTCCTTACTCTTCCAGAAAATCACCTTCCCTAGTTCTACAGTACTCTCTGTTTTGCGCGGACTAACCTGGTCCTTAGCATCTTTGCCTCAGGACTTCTCGCTGGTACACCTGTGGGCAGTTTATTATGTGGGACTGTTTGCACTGCAAACCTTTAGCACTTACCCACTAGATGCCAGTGGAGCTTCTTAGCTACCAGGACAAGCCCTCCCCCCGACCAAAACCCTAGCCTGCCTTTATGTGTTTCCCTGTGCTTGGGAGTGGACGTGAGAGGGGAAGAGGGAAAATGAGCACAACTCCCAGTTGATTTCTGCAACATACAGTGTGTGGACCTCAGACCTAAACTCCTTATATGAAAACTCAGAATCTGAACTCTGTATCCCCTGACCCAATTTACTTTCTCCTCTAGCTCTTTCATATACTAAAGAAAATCCAAGCCTTGCTTCTGCTGAACTCAATCTGTGTTAAGGTGAAGACAGGGAATAAGTCAAGAGAAAATGATGTCAGAAGGGAAATATGCATTTTGAACAAACAGTATAGAATAAATGAAGTCCCCAGAAGCAACAGGTCACAAGGGAAGAATGACCAGAATGTCAGCAGCATCCAGCAGTAAGACCACTGCAGACGGCGATGCAGTCAATGTGGGATCTACATCCACTGAAGGTCAGGGACAAGATGTCTTCACGTGAACTCACAGACCTCTGCCCACCTGACTTGCAGAATGTGACTGGCAGCTCTTAACCTAGCACTTCAGCACTTGGCTACTTCCTCAGCCTGCAATGCCCTGTTCACACAGTTCATTCCTTTGTTTTCTTTAAGTCTTAGCTCAAATTCCCACCCCTACCAAAGATCTACCCTGATATTTAATTCTGTATCCTCCTGACGCATACATATACTATCAATCCCTTCGAATTGTAACATTTCTTTTTTTCAAAGCCATTCTTAACTTTCTAAGACGGGATCCTAATTCTTTATTATTCTTGCTATTTACTATCTCCCTTTGCAAGAATGTAAACTCTATGAGGACAAGAATCTTTGCTTTGTTTACTGATGTATTCCAAGCACCTAGAACACAGCTGCAGAAATCCAAAGGCCTCATGTTCACATCAACAACCCTGCTCTGCTGAATGAAGAACGCATTTCCTGTCTCACCAAAACTCATTTCCTGTCTCACCAAACCAAAAGCATAATCCCTTTTGAAACCACAGACACTTTAGCACTTTCACAGTATTACAAGAACGCCGCTTCCTATTCATCAGTCTATTCTGAGAGGAAGACAGCACTCTTCTCTTACAGACATGGGCACTGTCTGATCCCACCATGCTTTCAGCTAGCGAACCTGAACCCTCCACAGCAATGAAGCCCAAGGCTCTGTGCCAGGAAATCCAAAGCCACATGTCTCCTTCCATTCACCTGAAATGACTTGAGCCTAAAGTCACCAAAGTCATCGAGTAGCTGAGGCATGAGCCCAGACCCAGGGGCTACTGACATCTGACTGGCATTTAGCCATATACTTTCTAATACCGCCCCATTATAGTTTATGAATGTCCATCAAGAAGGGGCAGAAAAGGCACAGGTATTAAGAACTGAAAACATTTTTATTTAAAAGATGTATTTTAGTTAACGGCTTTCAAAACTGTATTATGACATGAAGAAACAAGAGATTTCATTGTTAGGAGATAAAAAAAAAAAAACAGAAAAGAGATGATATGAAGTATATTTTTGTGTCAAAGTCAACTGCTATGTCACACCTCTATTTCCAGAAGAAACTTCCTATGATCCTACATCACCTTCCAAGATAAAAAGAGCGATTTCTCAAAGATCCCTCCTTCTCTAGGGAGATGCATAGCCAGATGCATAGAGCTTCTCTCTCAGAAGCTTCTCCTGCAACCCCACGGACTGTAGCCCACCAGGCTCCTCTGTCCATGCATTTCTCCAGGCAAGAATAACGGAGTGGGTCACCATGCCCTCCTCCAGGGGATCTTTCCAACCCAGGAATCAAACCCAGGTCTCCCACACTGCAGGCAGATTCTTTACCTTCAGAGCCACCAGGGAAGCCCAAATAAACACAGAAAGAGAGGATATGGAGTGCATTTATTACATCACAGGCAAGTGCTACGTCACATCTCTAGCTGCAAAAGAAACTTCCTAAGATCCTGTGTCACTTTCGAAGATAAAGAGAGTGATTTCCCAAAGATCCCTCCCCTCTCCAGCCCCAGATGCACAGCCTCTCTCTCACAAGCTCTTCCATTTGTTGTATGTGAGGGCCAACCAGCCTGTAGACAATTCAATTAATCTTACAAGTGACATACCAAAAAACCCAACAACAACAACAACAAAAAAAAAACAGATGTGGCATTAAGATTTACAAAGTTATTGAAACTTTTTAACAAGTAAAACGCATCTTTACTTAGCTACACCAGAATGAGGAATAAAGGGGTTTACATATGTTCCAATTCTAAACCTATCAATCAAACCCATGTTATTCCTTTGGGAGCTTATTTACATGCATATTTATCAGCCTCACATGCTAATTCCCTGCTGTTTTATGCCTGCGAGGCATGTTTATGAGTCATAATTGTTGATCTCATTTGATGTATTTCACTGAAGGAAGACATTACTCAGTTATGTGGCCTGATGTCAATGAGTTACGATGACCTGTTCTTCCACATGCAACTTGCTCTCTAATTTTTATTAGCACGTAACTTATTGTACAGGGAAGGAAGTGCACTGAAAGAATTCATGTTTTGTACAAAGAATTCAGTCGCTCGTCTCGTTCTGGCCCACCCTGGCCCTCCCGTTCACCGTGAACTGTAGCTGTAACCCTTGTGTCACTGGATCAGCCCTTACTCCCCATGCTCTTGCCCTGAGCCGCAACTTTCCAGTCTGTCACTTGGACTCTCAGGACCCTCTTCCAGTTCATACTAAAGTTGTTTTTATTCATTTACACTATCATCATATTCTTCTACTATCATTGTGTTTTTCCCTCTCACTCAACATTCAGTGATCTTTTTTTTTAAGTCTGCACTACAAAACTTGACTTGCCAAACTATTTTCTTCCATGCATGTAAAATGTTACTGCAAGCAGGAAGTCTTCCTAAAATAGGTAAATTAAGTAATAAGTAATTATTTCTACATGTATCCAAACCCTTAGAAACATTAAGCATCCGTTAGTGATTTCATAACATTACTAATCTGAAAACAAGTAAAAACTCTATGCAACAACGTGCAGAATTTGGTGGCAGAATTAAGGCATGGCATGCACTGAGAATGCTACTGTGAAAGGCAAATGGAGTGTACTGCAGTGCACCTTTATTTCTACAAGAACCTGTAGACTGGCACCACAACGAGGGGCTTTAACAATGGAACATGCATCAGACGACTATAAGACATATGCAATGATATCACAAGGGTCTTGAAATAACAGCTTCTACCCTATAATGAGAAAATTAATGCAAAAATAAAATCAATTTTGTGATGTGGGCTTGTGTAAGGAAAACAGTATATGCTACTTTTGCGTAAACATTCCACACTGCTGGAATACCACTGTCAGGGCCTCTGCCCTGGGCTCAACGGGCAGCATGACTGGAGGGAGAGCAAGAAAGCATGAAGCCCACCACCTCCACTCTTCCACAGGGGTCCCGAGACTGAACTGCAGCCCAGCGATGACCTGTTAGAACACAGGCAGGCTCGGCACAGAGACAAACGCTGCCCGGCATTCTATCCACTCTTGCCCTATCCATACACAGAGAATAAAAATTACAAACAATTCTACTCTTGAAGAGTATTAGAACATGTTTTATAGCAAATAATTTGTTAAAATCTTAGAATGCAATGAAATCTTATCAGTATTGATATTCTTATGCTCAAATAATTTAAGTCTGGCTAACCTGGAAGCTAAAAAGACAGGTTTTAGAGGAAGAATCCTAAGTCTAAAAAAACTAAAGAAACTACTTAGCTTTTCCCATTTCTTAGCATCTGCCAAAGATCTAAGAAAAGAAGACAAATAATAGCACTATACAGACAGTATTTTTTTTAATCGGAATAAGTTGATATCCAGAACATGCAGTCACAATACCATGGAATTTGAAATGTACTTTGAGTGCATTAGAACCTACATGTGTTAACAGAACCTAATGGATTTCCCTTCTACCACAGAGATAAAGCCAATGAAATTTCATATTTTCTGCAGTAGGAGGTCGGAATGTTAGTAAAGTTGCCACATAAAGCAAATATTTATCCTTTAAAGTACTATAAATACCTAATAAACTATACTAACAGGACACACTAAATGGTGATGCCAATTGCAGAATATTATGAATTTTTCAATATACTTATCATTATGTAATTAGAAGAATATTACAATTTAACACTAATTCATTTTTACTAATCCATATTAATATTTAACACTAGACCATTCAGGTATGACCTAAATCAAATCCCTTGCGATAATACACAGGAAGTGAGAAATAGATTTAAGGGACTAGATCTGATAGAGTGCCTGATGAACTATGGACAGAGGTTCAGGACACTGTACAGGAGACAGGGATTGAGACAGGGATTAAGACCATCCCCTTCTTAAGAAAAAGAAATGCAAAAACACAAAATTGCTGTCTGAGGAGGGCTTACAAATAGCTGTGAAAAGAAGAGAAGCAAAAAGCAAAGGAGAAAAGGAAAGATATTCCCATCTGAATGCAGAGTTCCAAAGAATAGCAAGGAGAGATAACAAAGCCTTTCTCAGTGATCAATGCAAAGAAATAGAGGAAAACAATGGAATGGGAAAGACTAGAGATCTCTTCAAGAAAATCAGACATACCAAGGGAACATTTCATGCAAAGATGGGCTCAATAAAGGACAGGAGTTGTATGGACCTAACAGAAGCAGAAGATATTAAGAAGAGGTGGCAAGAATACACAAAACTGTACAAAAAAGATTTTCATGACCCAGATAATCACGATGTTGTTGATCACTCACCTAGAGCCAGACATCCTGGAATGTGAAGTCAGGTAGGCCTTAAAAAGCATCACGACCAACAAAGCTAGTGGAGGTGATCCCAGTTGAGCTACTTAAAATCCTCAAAGATGATGCTGTGACAGTGCTGCACTCAATATGTCAGCAAATTTGGAAAACTCAGCAGTGTCCACAAGACTGAAAAAGGTCAGTTTTCATTCCAATCCCAAAGAAAGGCAATGTCATGGAATGTTCAAACTACGGCACAATTGCACTCATCTCACATGCTAGTAAAGTAATGCTCAAAATTCTCCAAGCCAGGCTTCAACAGTACATGAACCATGAACTTCCAGATGTTCAAGCTGGTTTTAGAAAATGCAGAGGAACCAGAGATCAAATTGCCAACATCCACTGGATCACTGAAAAGGCAAGAGAGTTCCAGGGAAACATCTATTTTTGCTTTATTGACTATGCCAAAGCCTTTGACAGTGTGGATCACAATAAACTGTGAAAAATTCTTAAAGAGGTGGTAATACCAGACCACCTGATCTGCTTCTTGAGAAACCTGTATGCAGGTCAGAAGCAACAGTTAGAACTGGACATGGAACAACAGACTGGTTCCAAATAGGAAAAGGAGTACGTCAAGGCTGTATATTGTCACCCTGCTTATTTAACTTATAGGTAGAGTACATCATGAGAAACACTGGGCTGGATGAAGCACAAACTGGAATCAAGATTGCTGGGAGAACTATCAATAACCTCAGATATGCAGATGACACCACCCTTATGGCAGAAACTGAAAAACCTAAAGAGCCTCTTGATGAAAGTGAAAGAGGAGAGTGAAAAAGTTGCCTTAAAGCTCAACATTCAGAAAACTAAGATCATGGCATCCCGTCTCATCACTTCATGGCAAATAGATGGGGAAACAGTGGAAACAGTGGCAGGGAGACTTTCTTTTCTGGGGCTCCAAAATCACTGCAGATGGTGACTGTAGCCATGAAATTAAAAGACACTTACTCCTTGGAAGAAAAGTTTTGAGCAACCTAGACAGCATATTAAAAAGCAGAGACATTACTTTGCCAACAAAGGTCTGCCTAGTCAAGACTATGGTTTTTCTAGCGGTCGTGTATGGATGTGAGATTTGGACTAAAAAGAAAGCTGAGCACTGAAGAATTGATGCTTTTGAACTGCGGTGTTGGAGAAGACTCTTGAGAGTCCCTTGGACTGCAAGGAGATCCAACCAGTCAGTTTTAAAGGAAATCAGTCCTGGGTGTTCACTGCAAGGACTGATGTTGAAGCTGAAACTCCAATACTTTGGCCACCTGATGGGAAGAGCTGATTCATTTGAAAAGATCCTGATGCTGGGAAAGATTGAAGGTGGGAGAAGACGGGGACGACAGAGGATGAGATGGTTGGAAGGCATCACTGACTCAATGGACATGAGTTTGGGTAAACTCCGGGAGTTAGTGATGGACAGGGAGGCCTGGAGTGCTACAGTCCATGGGGTCGCAAAGAGTCGGACACGACTGAGTGACTGAACTGAACTGAACACTCACCCAGTTTGTTATTTCATTGTAAAGGGTTTTTTTTAAAGGAGATTTTTTTCCCTGGACACTTTATTGGGGTCTTTACACAAGTGAAGGCAGCCTTTCCTGTTGTCCTCACTGAAACCAGAACACATCCTTCACTCACTGCCCACCCTGTCCCCACCTTCATTTTTCTCCTCAGCCCTTACCACCACCAAACATGATCTATGTTTTACACATTAATCTTACTTATTGTGTTTCACTAAAATCATCACCTTCTTGAGAGTGGAAGTTGCATTCAGCACAGTGTCTCCAGCTTCCACAGTAGAGCAAAGCTTGAAGCAGGCAGTTAGCAAAGCAACAGCCAGAGAAGCCATCAGCGAATAGTAATCCTTACAGCGAATGAGGATGCCTGAAGTAGAGAACTTTCTACATTACCAACAAACAAGAACACTTAAGAGTGAGAGTACTGAAGATCTGACAGCTCTGCTAAATTCTAAATATCAATGTCATCACAAGATGTGTGGCTAAAGTTACTGGAGCACCTTATTCTGCCCAACTCAGTCACTGTAGCCGCATTATTCAAGCATCAAAATAGAATTGAAAGAAAAAAGTCATCAAATACTAATCCCATAAGAAGCTACAATTTTGACCTCAATCCCCAATAACTGTTCCATCTAAAACACACAGAATAAAAACTAACAACATTGGTTAACATTCTTAAGTGTCAATACCTTGAAAGTATATCTGAATTACCAGAGATTAAATAAAAGAACAATTACTGATCTTGAGCAATTTAAAAGTTATAAAAATGTGTGCTTTTTTATAGAGGATTAAATACCAGCATATTAAAGTAAACATACAAACTAAAATATGAATTTATCACATTAAAAATTGCCTGAATATTTCAATATTCACTCTTTATATTTTTAACTGTAGTTTTAAAAGTCAGCATGTATACTTTTAAACATTAAAGTATAAAACACTGAATTCTGGTAAAGTCCCAGCAAATGGCAGGAAGTAGAGTTTTGAACTTTTCTTGTACTGGCAATGAATACAATTTGGAAGTGCCTCTGTGGCTCATCACATAATTTTCTTCTTCTCTCCTCCATTAAGATAACATCTGTTCTAGCCATGACTCACTACGTCCAATTCAATGAGAATTTAGTTTAGTTTAAGGTGGAAATGTCTACTGATGGACAGGTTTGTAGCTTTTCCTATTAACTAGAAGTTATATTTTTTATTTACAAAGTAGACAAAAGTACAGCTTTTGCAAAAAGACAAAACACATGCACTGGCTAAATCTACTCTTATAATCACATCTTATTTCACTCTGTTAAAAAGACGCTGCTTTCACCTATTTATAACACATGTTGGAACAAACAGGCATGTATCTCACAAGGGGAAGAACTCATAAGCTTCACTTTGACACCAGGCATCATTTCCAAATAAGATGTTACCCTGTTAAAGAATGTACCTAATAATGGTGAAGAGACAGGAAGTTCAGAGATAAGAAGAGAGACTTATAGTAAAGTACACAAAGGCAGAGTCAGTAACCATTGGGTAAAAACTGCGGCTCTCATTTACTTTTCAGGAATACAGTATAGGCTGAGTTACATTAGCAAATGCTTTCCTGGAAAACTAACTACTTATTCATCAAAACAAATTTCTGAGTTACACCACTTACTGAGTTAAAAAGCCCTGTCATAATCTGAGCTTATGTATGTTTGCTGTAGGAGAAGTTTCATCATATCTTTGTTCTCCTTTGGGCTGAATAGGGAAACCATACACTACTTCCAATTTAATTCATTTAAAAAGTGAATGTCTTAGTCAGTTTGGGCTGCTATAACAAAAATACCATAGACCAGGTGGCCTCAACAGTAAGTACCGTCTGCACATTGCATGAAGAGAGGGAGAAAGCACCCAGGGGCCCCTTTTACGAGGGTACTAATCCCACTCAAAAGGGCTCTACCCTCATGACCCAGTCATGTCCCGAAGGTCACACATACTAATACCACCATACTGGGGGTTAAAAACATCATATGTTAACATATCATATTTAACATATAAATTTGTTAAGGGCACAGAGTCTGTAAAAGTGAACATTTCAAAATTTATCATAAGTAAGTTCCTCTGTCCTATAGACAATTCATTATCCATTGGGGGGAAAAGGCGGAAAAGTATGTGACAGAAATGAAGACCAACACAAAGTAAACAGAACTAAAAGAACTATTTCAATCTTTAGAAGACATACTTAGACTCTCAGATGAATAAGACATTGAACCAACTATCCATATGTTCATCTATTTTGATGCACTGTTGACACAGAAAGTAAAAATCCATATAGAACAGGAAAAAATCACAGGATTTCAAAAAGAAAATAAACAGGAAGGTTAACTGATAAGGACACATTTAGACTTCTGATAAATATTGCCAAACTGACTGCCATTTTGAAAATGTCCATCTCTCTAGACCTTAGCCAATGTCCACTTTTATTATATTTCAAATCTTTGACAATTTGTTAAAAAAAATTATCTTGGCTTAATGTCATTCTAAGTTGGAAAATGAGGTCATTTTGCAAATAATTATTAAACATCTAAACCAGTAAATACTTTTTGAGAATTGCCTATTTATGTTCTTTGGCTATTATCCTATTACATTTATAACTTTTATGAACTTTTCAGAATCCCCAAACATTAAGGATATCAAACACTTATCTACCAACTGTAGAGGTTAGTGTCTTGAATTTCCACCTTCCCACCACTATTTACATACTCTCAAATCCAACATCATCCTGGTGCTGACATGTCCCAAATTTGTACCTCCAGACTGCATTCTCAGAATTTTTGACTCACATATCTGTCCAGTGAACATCTGCGTAAGATTATCTACCAGATACCTTGAATGTTATGACACAGGACAATAAAATTTTTTGATTTGTTCTCCCCACTCCCATTCTCTCAAACTTTATTTTCCCTCAGTTTCCAACATTTCAGTACATAGCATTATCTAATCAGTTACCCAAGACAGAAATCTAGGAATTTTTCTGAATTCCTCTCTCACGCTAACTGCCCTGTCAATTCATCAATAAGTAGTTTTTTCTGCTCATCCCCCAAATATATCCTTATTCAGCTATTTGGGGTCTTTTGTGTTACAATACAAACTTTTAAAAACTTTGTTATACTCCTGTGAGAAATGCCATGGGCAATCTGATAGGGACTGCACTGAACCTTGGATTGCCTTGGGTAATACAGTCATTTTGACAATATTGATTATTCCAATCCAAGAACACAGTATATCCCTCCACCTGTCCATCATCTCTGGTCTCCTTCATCAGTGCTTACAGAGTGCAGGACTTTGGCCTCCTTAGGTAGGTTTATCCCTAGGTATTCTTTCTGATGTGATGGTAAATGTGATTGTTTCCTTAATTTCTTTCCAATTTTTCATCATTAGTGTATAGAAATGGAAGAGATTTTTGTGTATTAATTTTGTATTCTACAACCTTGTCGAATTCATTGATGAGCTCTATAGTTTTCTGGTAGTTTTATTTCTTTTATTTTGTCTGATTGCTGTGGCTAGGACTACCAAAAATATGTAAATAAAAGTGGTGAGAGTGGACATCCTTATCTTATTCCTGATCTTAGAAGATAACGCTTTCAGCTTTTCATCGTTGAGTATGAACTTAACTGTTGTTCTGTCATATATGGACTTTATTATGCTGAGGTGATTGCAGTCATGAAATTAAAAGATGCTTACTCCTTGGAAGGAAAGTTATGACCAACCTAGATAGCATATTAAAAAGCAGAGACATTACTTTGTCAACAAAGGTCCATCTAGTCAAGGCTACGGTTTTTCCAGTGGTCATAGATGGATGTGAGAGTTGGACAATAAAGAAAGCTGAGTGCCAAAGAATTGATGCTTTTGAACTGTGGTGTTGGAGAAGACTCTTGAGAGTCCCTTGGACTGCAAGGAGACCCAACCAGTGCATCCTAAAGGAGATCAGTCCTGGGTGTTCATTGGAAGGACTGATGTTGAAGCTGAAACTCCAACATTTTGGCCACCTGATGCGAAGAGCTAACTCATTTGAAAAGACCCTGATGCTGGGAAAGATTGAAGGCAGGAGGAGAAGGGGATGACAGAGGATGAGATGGGTGGATAGCATCACCGACTCAATGGACATAAGTTTGGGTAAACTCTGGGAGTTGGTGATGGACAGGGAGGCCTGGCGTGCTGCGGTTCAAGGGGTTGCAGAGAGTCGGACACAACTGAACTGAACTGATCTAATAAATCTCACGTCTTATACAAAAATAAAAACAAATGACTCATGACACTAAAGGCAAAATATAAAACTTTCAGAATAAAATAGACAAAATCATCATGACCTAGGGTTAGGTGAAGAGTTATCTGACATGGGGCTTCCCTGATAGCTCAGTTGGTAAGAATCCGCCTGCAAGGCAGGAGACCCCGTTCAATTCCTAGGAAGATCCGTTGGAGAAGGGATAGGCTACCCGCTCCACTATTTAGCCTGAAGAATTCCATGGAATGTATAGTCCAAGGGGTCGCAAAGAATCAGACACAACTGAGAGACTTTCACTTTCACTATTTAACATGAGTTTTATATATAACACCAAAAGCATATTTCATCAACAGAAAAATACATCAAAATAATACAAATTCCTCTGGGAAAGAGTCTGTTAGAAGGGATGAAAAGACAAGCCAGAGATGAGGAAAAAATATGAGCAGGTCACATATCTGACAAACACTTGTATCTAGAATATAAAAAGAGTTCTCTAAACTCAACAGTAAAAAAAAAAAAAAAAAATCCAATTTGGCAAACAAGTTGAACAAACACTTTACCAAAGAGGATATAGATGGTAAATGCACACATGAAAAAATTTTCTGAGTCTGACATTTACATGCAGTCTATTTGTGAAGCCATTACGATATTTCCTGTTACACAGTACATCTTTGTTCTTCAGAAGTGTCTTGGCTATTAAACACTTCCTTCCTGCATGTAAATATCAGACTCAGACTACAAAGTTACTCAAAAAACATTGATGAAATTTTGACTTAAAAGTATACTGAATCTATGTATCAACTTGAAAACGACCTGATAGCTCTGTGACAATGAACTATCCCTTCCACAGTCACGGTGGATTCTCTGTATTTACCCAGGTCTTACATGTTTTTCCATAAAGTTTCATAATATTCTCCATAAAAGCTATCATATTTTTATTGAATTTATTTAAGGATATTCATATTTTTATATTACAAAACACTTTATTACTTGTGTATTTCTAAGTGCAAGTGATATTACATGTAAATTTTATATCAGGGAATATTTGTAAAATAAATTGTTAATCCCAATAGTTTACCTATAGATTCTTAAAGAGAACACTTTAACTATTCCATCATTGAGGATGGTTTTGCTATAGTTCTTTTATACATGCTCTTCTTCATGTTATGGAAGTTATTTTCTATTCAAAATTTGCCAAGCAATTTTCTTTTTATAATATGGACTATAGCCCGCCCAACTCCTCTAGTCATGGAATCCTCCAGGTAAGAATACTGGAGTGGGTTGCCATTCCCTTCTCCAGTGGATCTTCCCAACCAAGGGATCAAACCCAGGTCTCCTACATGTAGGAAGATTCTTTACCATCTGAGCCACCAGGAAATGCGGGCAATTCTTTCTCTACATCTACTGAAATGACCTTCTTCTTTATTTTGTTAACAAGTTGAACGACTTTACAAATTTTTGTAAGGAACAAACCTTACATTCCCAGGACAGACAAGATGTTATAAGACGTGTTATCCTTTTACATCCTGCTCCATTCATTTACCAGTATTTTATTTGTATGACACTCATGCACAAGAATAGTTTGTATCTTCTCATAGAGCCCTTGTCTGATACTGTTATAAAGGTTATATTAGCCGTGTGATATAAGTGTGAGAACATTCCCTACGTTTCAATGCTCTGAAAGAACTTTTAACTAGAGCAAAATTGGTTTGTTTTTTTTTTTTTTTAAGTAATCATCTGTCTCCAAATTGGGACTAGTGTTTTCTCTGTGGGATATGATGAAGTATTTTTTCCATTATATTAATAGTTATTATGGTTTCACCAAGAATTTTTTTCTTATAATGTTTGTGATCCACAAAATACAGTTGTGTGTATTGTATAAAAATCACTCTGACAGATAATTTTTCCCATTGTTAAAAAAACTCTTTGCACATGACATAATATTTTTTTGTAGCCATAGTTTTTTATGTGTGAAATATAACTCAGTAAGCAATGAATGTACTCTAGCTTTACAAAGTACTTAATATTTTATGTAAAATGTACTTAACTGTCTTTAGTCACTTTTAATCATTCTCTTCTAATACAAATTTTTCCACTTCGTTTTAGTTTTCAAATGTGTTACCATAAAAATTTTCACTATATCTTCTTGCTGTCTTTTTAATCAGCATATAATTCTGAATAAATTTTAGAAAGATATTTTCCAGGTTCAAAGAAGCTTTCTGGAAATTGACAAAATTTAAACACTTGTTTAAAAATTTTATTTAAAGATCTTATTAACTCATTTCACATTTAATATATTTTTATTCTGATAATTACAGAAATACAAGGAAACTATAATGTTTCCTTATTTCCCAATGAAATATCTTTGAGTTCTCTTATTTGAGCTCTCTTATTTCTTCTATTATTTCTCAGTCAATAGTTCTAGATTTGCAGTTAATACTTTACTGTCACACTATCCTTTTTTGACTGGTTCTTGTTCACATAAAATACTTATATAACTGCTTACTTACATCTTTGCTTCAGCATCTGTAGTAAACTGGTGATATAAATGGTCCTGATTATTACACGCCTCTTATGATGTGGTTTTCCAGATCCTTCCATCAAGAGGCAGTGGCATCATAACAATAATGTGCTTCTTAGTCCATGAATATCAGGTTTCTCTCCATGTATTTACACTTCCGTACAGTAATGTTTTGTCACACATGTTCCTAAGTATGTAGTTCTTTTAATGCTACTGTGAATAGACTCTTCTGGCCTTAAATGACTGTCAGATTGCTCACTGCTAGTCTGCAGAAATGCAGTTTTGCTATTGCTCTATTGTGGCTGGCACTGGTACTTGCCGTGGCCAACAAAAGGTTGTAGAGGTTTTTCACAGCCAGTAATAAGCCTAGTTCTCACAAAACCCTGCAGTTTCTGTTTGTCTTCACGAATGCTGACACCGCCAGTAAACGTGTGATGGCTGGACTACTGAAGGATAAAACCTGTGGCTCAGTCATTCTGTCACGTCACCTATCCTCCAATCTCCAGACACACAGTGAGACCAGTTTGGACCAGTCATTCCCCAAACACATAAGCAAGGTCAGCCCATAGCAAGAGAATTACCAAGCTTAGGCACTTTCTTACTAGCAATAATAAACACTTCTGTTTTATAGAACTGAACTTAGGGATGGTTTGTCATATAGCAAACTGATAGCCTACTAACGAATAAGATGCACCAAATTGCTCAGTACATACCAAACATATAATTGACCAACACAGCTCGTTTAGTTGCTGAGCTCAGCTATGTACCATTTGGAAACATGCTCAATCTGTCAGTGCAGAATGCATCAAAGGTAGTTCAAGGAACTTTTTGGAAACTAATTCCAAAATTGCAAAAGTTTTACAATATGCTTTTAAGAAAAGTATTTTGTAAACAGAATAGAAAAACATTGGAATCAGAAAAGAAAAGCTAATCTTCTCAGACTATGTCTCAAATTATGCCTCTAAACTTTTTGAAACGAATTAAGACACACATATGCAAATTAAAAAATAAAAATTTCTCAATAAGAAACGTTTATTTCAAAAAGATTAACAATATCACTCTTCATGACTGTTAAATAAGAAACTGCAACCCTTAAAAAGAACATTACACTAAAATATTACAATATTGCTTTCTTTGCAAATGACTCATCTTCTTTAATCATGTAAGATATCAAGTAAATGATCTTAAATAAACACCTTCAGAACACAATTGTCTGGTATTTGGAAGAGGTTTACTTTTCAAGAAAATTATCCAAAGTCTAAACATGAATAATGCATTTTGATATTTAACCACATACATGAAAGGCAATATTAAAGAGTTCCCTATAATACGTACTTTTAAGTCACATTTTTTAAAAAAAGAACTTCTTAAAGTCACTTTGTTTAAAAAATAAAGTGATTAATAATAAGGTAATATATCTAAAAAGTAAACACAAAGACATTTATTAGCAAAGAAACAGGAAAATTTTTAAATAATCCTGTAACACTTTTGTGTATGCAATTTATCAAGAAATATTGTAAAAGGACAAAACAAATGTTGGCCCATTCTGGAGCTTCTTTGTCATCATTAATGTATTCAGGTTTTCACAGCTGAACTGCTATACTTTGAAAAGATTTTCATGAAAGGAAACTCATATTCAGTGTTTAAACAAAGCTGTCAGGTTACCAAGATTAAAATTTGTTTGAGTGTCCAGAAAATCTTCTCTTAAAAAAAAAAAGATAAAAACTATGTTGGTCTTTATTTGCAAACAAAATAAAATAAGGTTTTGTTTAACCATACGTATTTATTTTGGGGGAAAATAGAGAAAGAATAATTTTAACATAAAAGTGAGACTATTTTGAGCGGCTATTTTGTCTCACCACTAGTTCTATTTCTCAAATTGATACAAATGATCTCCTTCTGTTTCTGTCTATCTGCTTGCCTTGTCAGTACAACTAACTGTCAGGGTTGGGGAGATCTCTTCTATCTAAACAGAAGATGTGCAGTTTGTAACCTGCTTAATTCGCCTTATGTCCTACATGCCCTCAGTATGGTGTTCATTAAAATCTCAGCTGTTTTGTTCATAGCAGTGGCAGCCTAAACATAGGCTTATTTTTCTTTGTTAAAAGGCCAGATTGTGCATAAATATACCCCTAATCTGTGTGTGTGTATGTATGTGTGTGTTAATGGCAAGAAATTAAACCCAGTATGTAAATGCTTGTTGGTGTTTTCATTACTCAAGCCAGGCATCTGAACTCACTTAGTCCTTTGCCTAGATGTTCATAAAAATAGCACCTCTCAGTCTTTGGAGAGAGGTTTAATGTAACAGCCATCTCTAAAATCAGATAACCTATATTAAGCACTGCAAGTTGGTATAGAGAAATTCTATAAATTGCCATTAACACCCATTTATGAGTCCCTATTTCTCCCCCTCCAAGAAGCTCCTGGTAGGCCCTAGGTTTCCAATCTTAATTGCTTCCATGTATTTGATTATATAAAAGGTTTAAATGAAACCTACTTATATTGCCTTGGCAATAAGATAAAATGGCTCAAATCAATTACTTTTTTTTTTTTTTTTGGCTTGAACAGAAAACTCAAACCTTTACATTTGACTGGCTAACCCAGTTACTGAACAGAATTTCTGTTCAGTTCTGATCTGTTCACAAGCAGACTTTACTGTTTACTAGTAGTAAAAAACACTATTTTACTATTTTTAAAACTTCACTAAGCTTTTAAATGCAACATAAAAACATCTCAATGATTTTATTACACAAATAATTTCAAAACTCCTGTATGAACTGTATAGTTAACAGTGTTCACATGTATCAAATTAATCCCATACTGAAATCATTAAAAGTATAAAAATGTGTCAAATATTTAATTACTACATTTTTGTGTGAAGTTTGATTAACAAGACAAAAGATTTATTTTTAACTTGTTACTAAGTTACTTGTGATGTTAATTTTAACACGCAATTAATTAAATGTAGATAGAGGACTATTAAAATATTATGGCTGACAGATGCAAAAAATAATTTAACCTCAGAATGACTAAAAACTAAATACTGTCTACTGGTTGTTTTGACCCATACAATATACATTTTTAAAATAAGATTACATTAACTATTAAATATAGCTGCCTGAATATGACAACCATAATTGTATCTTCCAAAGTTTTTCTCAAAAGCTATCAGATAACTGATTGCAGAAACTGCCCTTAATAGGCACAGACTGGAGATAATCCTCCAAGTATCAGAAGAAGCACATTAAGCAGTCTTCTCTTTACTCCTAATGTTAATTTGTGAATCATTTGTAGTATGTGGACTTCAAAGACTTCCACCTTAGGGTTGATGTTTTACTATCATCAATCCACCCAGGTTTAAGGGAAAAAGAGTTTCCCAACCAAGAGCACTGAGGATAAAGCATCACAACAGAAGAGCAGCAGGACGTGAGGAAATTACAAGATTCAAAGTGAGTCTAGCAAAAAGAGCTGGGTAAGGTTAAGACAACAGCCTTGAAACGAAGCAAGACTACAACAATTTCATGTTTCATCCTTAAGGACCGGAATGGACTTTCCAATACAATATGGCAAGCAATACTATTTCTAAGTATGAAATGTGTCACATTCTTGATGTCATAACTGGGAGACATCTAATCACAAGGCTCCATCAAAAGATAACATAACTTAGGTTATACTATGTTGTAAGTAGAACTAAAACATAAGGAACAAATTGATCAGGAACAAATTCAGCAACTGACAGAAAGTCCCCCACTCCTGGTTCAGATAACCCCTGCGCTCCTCCCAGCATCCTGGGGGTCCTTTAGCTAGGATAAGTAACACTGAGAACACAATCTATTATAGGCTACCCTCCCCAGAGTGAAATCAGAGGGTCCAAGTCAGGGTCTCTGTACTCACACAAAGAGGAGGAGAAGAGGAATGAGGTATTCACATTAACCCAACTGAGTCTCCTTAACAAAATCAAAGAGAATAATGTGTCAGTTCTTCACATGTGCAAAATGACTGTGGACAGCAATACGAAATTACTTAAAAGAAAAATGAGGAACATAAAAAGTTGGGAGTTATGTTAGAGTATATAGATCAATTCTGATAAATTTTCAAGTATGACACTACTATTCCTACCACCTTTTAATAATGAAGAAAAATAAAGTAAATTGAGATGTATATCACTTATAGTGATATATCTATAGTGCTTCTGGTGTCAAAGAAACAGGCCTACCATCTTTAAAGGCACTGTGAGGTTTGTGACTTGCCTGTACATGTCCCAAAACACTGCCAGTTTTCCTGCTGTCTCCCCGCAGCAAAGGGAACAGTGTCGTGGCCCTCAATAGCCTCTGTGCTCTGCCTGTTCATCCCTCCCATCTCCCTAACCCCTCCCAGTCTCTGATCCTTTTACTGACTTCATGGCGTGGCCTTTACCAGAAGGTCAGAGAGCTGAACTCACAGTACGTAACCTTTTCAGATTGGCTCCTTTCACTTAGTAAAATGCATCTCAAGTTTCTGCTTGTCCTGCTACAACCTAATGGCCCCTTCAGTTTCATCACTTAATAATAATGACATTGTATTCACATACCACTTTGTTCATCCATTCACCGACTGAAGGTCATCTTGTTTGCTTCCAGTTTTGGCAATTACCACTAAAGCTGCTATAAACATTGTGTGATGGTTTATGTTTAGACCTAAGTTTTCAATTCATTTGGATAAATACCAAGGAGTGCAACTGCTAGATCACATGCTGAAAGCAGGTTTAGACATCCTGAAAGCAGGTGTAGTTTTGTACGGAACCGGCACACTGTCCTCTACAATGACAGCACCGCTCTCTGCCTACGAGCACCCAACAAGCGATCCTGCCGTTGCACTCCCTCACTGGCCCCGGGCATCAGCGTCCCGGACCTCGGGCATTCCAGGAGATGTGCACCGCTGTCTCACTTAACTCTGCGGTTCTCTGGGGACCTAGGACGTGGAGCATCTTTTCCTCTGCTTATTGGTATATTTTGTTTCACAAAACATCTGCTCAGATATTCTGTCCATCTTTTAACTACTGGGCTTTTGTTGTCTTATTTCTGGGTGATTAAATTTGTCAATTTTAGATACCAGTCTTTTATCAGATAATTTTTGTAAACATTTTTCTGCCAGTCTCTGGCTTGCCTCTTAGTCCCTTTTAGTGTCTTTCAAAGAGAAAAAAAGGTTTTAATTCTAATGAAACCCAACTTATCAATTTTTTTCTTTCACTGATCATGCTTTTGGTTTTGAAACTAAAATGTCATCACAAAATCGAAGATCATGAAGACTTTCACCTATGTAATTTTCTAGGAGTTTTATAGTTTTATATTTCACATTTAGGTTGACGATCCATTTTGAGTTAATTGTTTCTGAAAGGTATAAAATCAATGTTTAGATTTTTTTTTTTTAGTTGGCTTTGCTTCTTTGTCAGTATCACTTAACTCTATTTGTATGGGTCTTTCTGTGCTCTCTATTCTGAAGTCAGACATTGTCAGTCTTCTAATTTTGTTCTTCTTCAATGTTGTATTGTCTATTCTGGGTGGGTCTTGGACTTGAATAGAGAAATCCTGTGTAGTCTCACACTGGAAAGTGATTAAACAAATGCAGAAAACCAGGCTGTGAGGTTCTTTTAGCCTCTTTAAGAACTTTCTTTAAATATCACTTAATAAAAAAAAAAAAAATACGGGCCCCACAGGCTACTCATAAGGTGCTTCTGAAATGCTATAATCTTGGCATGCAAAAAATTAATCATCAGACCTGACACTGAATAAACACTTTAAGGGCATATTATTTTCTTTCAAAAAGTTTTGGAGGAATTCTCTTGCAGTCCAATGAGTGGTTAGGACTTGGCACTTTAACTGCCATGATCTGGGTTCAATCCCTGGTCAGGGAACTAAGATCCCACAAGCCACGCAGCCAAAAAAAAAAAAAAAGTTTGGGGGCAATTTCTCACTTACAATATAAAAAGGAACTAATAAGAATGAAGACCATGTACAGGTAAGATTTGGAAGAAAGCAAGAAACTAATTAACTTCTTGAATTTGGACTCCTTTGAGAAAGCAAATAGATAAATGTCTTATTTTTAAACCTTTACATTTTAAAGAGCAAGTATTTAATCAGATTATGGTTACTATTCTAACAGTCTATAACATAGGTTAAGGACTCAATAGACAAATAATTTAAAATAATTATTAAAAGTCAAGATGGAATTTAGAGACCATGTATTACAAGAATCAAATGAGAACTGCTTACCACATAGTGAGTGAAAGTCACTTAGTCATGTCCAGCTCTTTGCGACCCCATGGACTATACAGTCCATGGGATTCTCCAGGCCAGAATACTGGAGTGGGTGGCCTTTCTGTTCTCCAGGGGATCTTCCCAACCAAGGGATCGAACCCAGATCTCCAGCACTGCAGGCAGATTCTTTACCAGTTGAGCCACAAAGGAACCCCAACAATACTGGAGGGGGTAGCCTCTCCCTTCTCCAGAGGATCTTCCCAACCAAGGAATCGAACTGAGGTCTCCTGCATTTCAGGTGTATTCTTTACCAACTGAGCTACGAGGGAAGCCCGATGAGTAGCACATATAGCAACCAACTAAAAGCAGTAGTCTACCCTGCCAAACTCAAAATGATATTTAAAGAAACACCTAAACTAATTTTCTACTATTGCTATACAGACTGTTCTAGTAAATTACTCTATTTTGACCCATCTGCTCTGTGAACACCCTGGTACACTGAATTCAGAATTTAGGGCATAAAATGAGAGTCAATGGACTATATTAACAGTCTCAAGCACTGAAAAACTAAATATACTCCTATGAACCTCTTTCCTAGAAATGAGAGATATATTTAATTTTTCAAAGTCTAGATTCCCCAAGCTTCTTGCATTTTACATTTAAATATTTGCTACCTAATTACTCTTCTGCCTATTTTCTTTTTTTACTTGCAACTTTAGGAATTTCTGTCATTAAGCAAAGAAGGAAAGGAAAGAAGAGAAAAACAATAGAAACATTCATCAATCAAATTAGGCAAAGAGACTGTCAAACTAATTTTTAAAATTACAGTATTGAATTATCTGGACTGCTTTAATCTCCCTTCCACATAAAATGACCACTGATTACATGACAGTAAATCTTGTTCTCATGTTTATGGAGAACAGTAAATATTATTAATCATGGCTTGGTTGACCATTCATCTCCTTTGCTTACTCTGCATATATAGAAATAGAAACAACCATTTATTGCTCCCTGAGTCTTCTGAGCTCAACATTTATTAGAGTAGATCAGATAGAAAAGTGAACTCTTCATTAAGAAATATCCATGTCAAAATAGAAAATAAAAGTCAAATTGAGAATTGAAACACATTTTTGCTTCCTACCTTTTTTAATATGCCACACCATTCTGTTCCTTTCTATTAGCATGATTATTTTAATTATTAACTTGCAATAATCATAATAATAATTTAACTATTAATAACTTAAGTACTTATGATATTCAAGAAGTGAAACATTACTGCAGTATTAAGCAAAAACCAGATAAAACTGAACACAAAACTTTCAAGGACCTATGTTCTCCTATTTTTAAATGGTAATTAAAAGTTTCTGATATTATTTACACAATGATAAATAGGACATACATTGGTAAATGCCAAAAGGTATTTGTTTTATTTACATTCTTACATGCTTTGCTTTCTGGCTTTGTACTTTCTCTTCCATCACTTTTGTCTAACAGCAATTCCACAAAATCACTCAGCCCATTAAAAGTTTCTTCCTTTCTGCTATAAGGAGCCAAGAATGCATTATTACATTTTTCTGTGTGAAGTATGCTATTAAATAATAGCTTGTGCACTAATTAAAGCAAATGTAATTGTGAGAACACATTGACGTTGTTAAAGTAAATTAGCCAATTTGTTAATAGTTTCATTTCAAGTGACCTTAATTGTATTAATTGTGATACTAGCAAATTAAATTGAAGAGCATTAAATACATTGTTCTAATATGTCCTAGAGGAACAAATTTTCCATTACATCAGCAAAGAGAAAATAAAGATTATGTGCACCCACCACTGAAGTCTCCTACACATAGCGTACACAATGGGTCAAGCAGAGAAGGTCTTACCAGACAGCCTTTATTGTTACTGTTTTAATATTGGTAGCATGGCATAAAACAGATCATATAGTAGTAACTCAGCTTTAGATAAATGGCTAATTCTATGACATTCTTTTATCTCAGGTTAAGCAGAAATTACTTCACTATTACAGAGCTAAAATATCGAGAGTGAGGAAATAAAGATTAGCATCAGTTCAGTTCAGTCACTCAGTCGTGTCCCACTCTGCAACCCCATGAACCGCACCACGCCAGGCCTCCCTGTCCATCACCAATCCCAGAGTTTACTCAAACTCATGTCCATTGAGTTGGTGATGCCATCCAGCCATCTCATCCTCTGTCGTCCCCTTCTCCTCCTGCCCTCAATCTTTCCCAGCATCAGGGTCTTTCCCAATGAGTCAGCTCTTCGCATCAGGTGGCCAAAGTATTGGAGCTTCAGCTTCAGCATCAGTCCTTCCAGTGAACACCCAGGACTGATCTCCTTTAGGATGGACTGGTTGGATCTCCTTGCAGTCCAAGGGACTCTCAAGAGTCTTCTCCAACACCACAGTTCAAAAGCACCAATTCTTCAGCGCTCAGCTTTCTTCACAGTCCAACTCTCACATCCATACATGACCACTGGAAAAACCCTAGCCTTGACTAGATGGACCTTTGTTGGCAAAGTAATGTCTCTGCATTTTAATATGCTGTCTATGTTGGTCATAACTTTCCTTCCAAGGAGTAAGCGTCTTTTAATTTCATGGCTGCAATCACCATCTGCAGTGATTTTGGAGCCCCCGGAAATAAAGTCAGCCACTGCTTCTACAGTTTCCCCATCTATTTACCATGAAGTGATGGGACTGGATGTCATGATCTTAGTTTTCTAAATAATGAGCTTTAAGTCAACTTTTTCTCTCTCCTCTTTCACTTTCATCAAGAGGCTCTTTAGTTCTTCTTCACTTTCTGCCATAAGGGTGGTGTCATCTGCGTAGCTGAGGTTATTGATATTTCTCAACAGATTAGCATAGAGGACTACAATATGAAAATAAATTTAAAAATACAACTCTGTGTAAATCAGGCATTACTTAATAAATGTTTAGTATCATGTCATGAGGATATATAATAAAAAAAGTTACGGCCCTCATTCTTGAAAAGAGACTTAAGAGTACAACAGAGAGAACAATACAGATGCTAAATAAACTTTAGTCTTCAGAACACTATCCACACTGGCTAACAGAAGCCCCGGAGGTGAGCCCCTGCTAGACCCACCTGCAGGTCACCCACGGTGCCCAGACATCTTCTGACAGCCTGAATAGGACAAGAGTATCCCCACCGTAAGAACTTCCCCTCTATGAACTGTTTCCCTTTCCTACTGGTTCTTTCTCTCTGCCTCTCTGTGTCCATGCGTCCCCCTCCGTCACCATCTTCGCATGCCTGGGTCCTTGTTATCTGTCATTCACATGTAACTGACCAATCACCTTCTCAGAGGGCGCGGCTCTGAAAACCTGCAGTACCACCCAGCCGCCCATTACACTACTACCCTAATGGCTGCCTAACACTTACCATTCTGATACTTTTTCTCGTTTTTGTACTTTTCCACCTTTCCTTTTTTTTTTTTTTTGGTTACTGTCTCTCTCATGCTAAAATGTTAATTCCATTGAAAGAGAGCATCTGGACTATTTGTTTAATAGTCTATCCCCAGATACTAGATGATCAATCAATTTTTTTAATGAATGAATAAATAAATATCAGGTTTGTGGCCTGCAGCCCATACTATGCATGAAAAAATATGTGTGTCTCTATGATCTCTATTCATTTATTGAGTATAACTGAAACTTATTAAACATTATGTAGCCATTTCTGATTGAAAATCTAAGTTGAACAAAACAGATGTATTCACAAGTCTAATTAAAGATTGAAATTGTTACTAGTGCTCTAAGCTTGGTCAAATTAGTTATGTCCTATTCTACTGCTTTTCTGGTTCCACTGATGAACTAGCAGAAAGCAACTAGCATAATTTTTTGATAAGAAATCCACTGTAGGTCACTTCATCTAAGTGCATCTTTTTGGTTTATGTTTTTCTAAGGGTTTAAGATAATACTGTCGCACAGAATCACCTCTATCACTCTAGTTATGCCTAGACCCAACCAAGCAAAACCACCCATCACATAGCTTCTCACTTTTCGGGACCAAGCAATGTTATAAAAGTTGACTGAGCTTCACGAAAAAGTCTCTCAAAGTATGAATATTCCTCAGCAGATACCTCTGCCCACAGGGCAGTGGTGACAACTCTTGCAGGGCTACTGTTTCTTTCTGCCACCAGAACAAGCAGTGAGGTCTCCTTTGCCCTTCAGTTCAGTCGCTCAGTCATGTCCAACTCTTTGTGACCCCATGGACTGCAGCACGCCAGGCCTCCCTGTCCTTCACCAACTCCCGGAGCTTGTTCAAACTTATGTCCATCAAATCAGTGATGCCATCCAACCATCTCATCCTCTGTTGTCCCCTTCTTCCACCTTCAATCTTTCCCAGCATCAGGACCTTTTCCAATGAGTCAGTTCTTCCCATCAGGTAGCCAAAGTATTGGAGCTTCAGCATCTGTCCTTCCAATGAATATTCAGGACTCATCTCCTTTAGGATGGACTGGTTGGATCTCCTTGCTGTTCAAGGGACTCTCAAGAGTTTTCTCCAAGACCACAGTTCAAAAGCATCAATTCTTCAGCGCTCAGATTTCTTTATAGTCCATCTCTCACATCCATACATGACCACTGGAAAAACTTAAGCTCTTAAGACAACAAAAAGTGAAAAGAAAATTCTGGTACAACTAAAATGACTCTTCCACAAAATCCCAACGCTAAAAGAACTGAAAAGGAGCCTGTCTCTTAATACAGGGAATTGCTACACCAACAGAAAACTTCAAATAAAACTAAACACTGAATTCAATTAATAAGGAATAGACAAATCAATAAAAAGAGGTCAAAATTCATACCCAAATTTTTTTTTTTTTTAATTTCAAGAGTACATGGGGCTTCTCTGGTGGCTCAGTGGTAAAGAATCTTCCTGCCAATGCAGAAGACACAGGTTTGATCCCTGCGAAGCCTGTGAGCCACGACTATTGAGCCTGTGTGCTAGGGACCGGGAACCACACCCACTGAAGCCCACGTGCCTAGACCCCGTGTTCCGCAAGAGAAGCCACTGCAAGGAAAAGCCTGAACAGAGACACTGGAGAGCAGCCCCGTTCTTCATGACGAGAAAAGCCCGTGCAGCAACAAAGGCTCAGCACAGCTGAAAGTAAGTAAATAAATACTAAAAAAATTTTTTTAATTTCAAGAGCTCATTTTACTAATAGTGAGTTTCACTGTTACCATTAAAATGTCTAACTTGCTACAACTCAGTCAGTGAGCAGGATCTAGAACATGCCTGCACGCTAGTTACAGGTCATCAATCCTCTTCCCATCCCTGAACCACAGACCGTCTCCTCTTAGAGCCTGTGACCAGGCGGTCCTGATGCGCTGACCACGCTGGGCCCACTGGAAGCTCTCACATCTGCAGCTTCCATAATCTTGGCCCCTCCTTTACCATTCCCCTACTTTGACTAGTGTCAAATACTGCTCTTTCTATCCAATTTCTGGTCATGGAAAATTCTGACCAATCAATCCCCCATTCCTTTTTCCTCTCTTTGTATTCCCTGGCCGCCTCATATTTGATCTGCTATCTTTGGGGGATGGCTTTCAAGTCTCTAACCTGTGGCCTTTCACACTGAAGTCTCCTGTTCCCCGCCATCTTCCGGACGGTGTCATTTAGAGGAACAGGGCACTGTATGGTCACTGCGCTCTGACGTCACCTCTACCTACTGTCACACCGCTTCACAAAAGCCATCATCACGGAGATGTTTAAAAACCATTCATTTAAAAAAAATCCTTGTTACCGTCATTTAAGAACTTCCAAGTCCCTCTCCCATTTATTTAGTAATCTTTATCTTCAACAAAGCCACCATTTTCCTTATGATTTAACAGTCTCACTAACAGTTCTTCATCGACCTAAACTGCTGTTTTCCTCAATATCCACAGAGAATTTTTCATCAGATGATACTTTTTATAAAACTACACTGACAGTAAAAAGATCCGTGGTTGCCATGGGTTGAAGAGCAAAGGGTGGGGAAGATGACCAGGTAGAGGCACAGAGAAGTTTGCAAAGATATTCTGGGTGACACTGTAAGGCCAGACACGCATCTTGATACACTTGCCCAAATTCACAGAATGCCCAACACCAGGAGTGGACCCTAATGTAAATTACAGAGCGTGGGTACAAACACACCACTCTGGTGGGAGACACAGGGAAGAGAGAGGCTGTGCGCATGTGGGAACAGAGGGTATGTGGGAAACCTGTACCTTCCTCTGAATTTTGCTGCAAAGCTGTAACTGTTCTTTAAAAAGGTCTTTGAAATAATAAGACTTCAAAACAAAACCTATCCAAATCAATGAGACCTAAACTACCACAGAGAACTAACGAAGGTGCTGAGCTGGTGTGCTGGCTGTCACTGAACACTGCTCCACTGAATCACCACGGTCACACCGCCTTACATGCTGTCCCACCCCTTCTGTGACTCCCAACTGCCCTGCGACCCTCGACTGCGCCTCTCCTAACTCGCTCCCCCCCCCCCCCGGCAAAACTTTCTACTCTGCCCTCTCATAGCTCTTTCCATAACAGCAAACTTCCTTCTATTCTCAAATCCATCCATGAATTCTTCCACCATCAACTTCCTTGCCTACTGTTTACCTGTTATACTCCCCTGACAAAGCAACCATCTGCTTTTCATTGTGGCTACGTCCTAGGCGCTAAAATCTGCTGGATGCAATCACACACATTTACAAGTTTGCATCACCTATAAATTATGATGTTTAAACTCACCGTGGCCCCCCAAGGTTATATATTCTTTACCACCTCAATCTAGCCTTTTTGACTCTCCTCAAATCTTCAAATGCTTCATCTTATCACTCACTATCAGCAAATTACCTCACCCTAAGATATCAAGAAAGATATTAAAATATCAGTGATACTTTAGTGCACTCTCTGCCATCAAACAGATGAATGGAGTGCACCAAAACACCGTTTCTCCATTCTTTCTGCTATTACAGTGAGAATAAGAACACCCTGCCCCTCTGTATAAATCCATCTCAGCTCCAGACTGCATCCAAAACCAAGCAGAACCCTGCCAGTCCCGTCCCAAGACAAGGTTCCCCCCTCACCCACTGCCTCTTGTTTGTAGAATACCTGAAATGTCCCAAGCCTCCCTGAGTCACAGAAGAGTAGGCTCAAGCAGTTAATGATTAGGACGACAGAGGCACAGGATCTTTCAGGGTCTGATGCACACTCCTGAGTGGTTTTACAGGTACTGTAACTGCTATCAGAAGGGAAAGCTAACCGCATGGTGACCCAACTGTAGTCAAGACACAGGCTGCTCCATCCTGAGCAATCCTGAATCCAGGACTAGCACAAGGATAAGACCTGGCCTTACAGAGAGGAGGATTAACACTATAAACTGTATGTGCATCTTTGTGGGCATCAAAATAACTGTGGCTTATTCTGCCCATATACATAGCCAGGCAACTAAAACTATCAGCAAAGAGATGCTACAGACTGTCAGCATCCTCCATGTTAAGAATACGGCACCCTATGTATCAGCGTTAAGAAGTTACAGAAAATGGACCTTTGTTCATAATCCCACAGAAATGGAATGATGTCTGAGAGGGGTGATGTGTAAGCAGCATTTTTACAGGTAGTTTATTGTAGCAAGTAGCTCTCTGCAAGGGACCACTCTTGTCACTTTAATAAAGCTATTTTACCTAACCTCTGGCTCAAGCACACATTTCAAACATTTTGATTACGTAATATTTTGCCTAATATGTTGGTACTTTTCAGATCAAAGAAGAAATGAAGAATAAGGAGATAACAGACCGCCAGATCTCTTTCCCAGCTTCCCCTTCAGTAATCGTACAAGTAAAAACTGAGTGAGGAGAAGCGCATCTAAAGAAAGATGATGAGGCATCAGCAAGCCTGCCCACGTGGAGGACGGTGACGAGTCTGACCCCGCCCGACCTCCCCGCTTTTCCTTTAAAAACTTTCACGGCCTAGCAGAACCTTCCGGTTCAGTTCTGGACACTAGCCCACCTTCTCCCTGGACGGGCAGCCCATGTCACACGACTGTGGACTTTCCGAGTGGCAAGCACCCAAACCTGAGTTCAGGGATACTTCTATCGCATGGAAAGCCATGCTAAAGATGGTAACAGGACCGCATCGTTTTCTCGCATCAACTACAGTAAACTAATTTAATTACGGCCAATTTATTCGTCAATAAAACCAGGCACCCCTTTCCAGCCATGAAATTCTATGATATAATAAACCAAAAGAAAGGAAGACTTGGGACAAAAAAATTGTAAAAGGCAAAAATGAAGTAGGCAGGATATTCCGAATGTCTTAGATAATTTTTAAGTAGGTTACTAAGTATCTTATGCATGAGCAAAAAAGAAAGCTTTGAAACAGATATTACATAAAAAGGTATTACATTAAGTAATTATCTGAATACTATAAAAGCTGTTAAGTAAGAAGGCATATAAAATTAGAGCTAAAAACTCTGGCTATACCTAACAAATTGCAATTCTCAAAAGAGACCTAATAGAGGAAAATGTTTTCTCATCATGAGTAACATTCCAATCACTTATAAGCTTGGAAAAAAAACTAGTGATTCTGATAATGTTATTTTATTATTAATAATAGGTTTAAGTTTCCCTAAATCTTCATGTTGTTGTTTTCAGTTTAAAATGAGATAATTACTTTTTCATTTAATTAAGTCATTAAAAGTTACATGCTAGGACTGAATAAACATGAATAGTTGAAAAAATAAGTTTTGCTTTTCTATGGTTTAAACTGAATTATAGGTAACCTGTCAATTAGTAATACCCTTTGATCAAAGACCTTGAAATTTAAGATGATAATTCTGGTACATAACCAAATCCAACAGAGAAAATGTCATACTTTCTGTAGTGTTTTCAATTTGAAAGAGAAATTCAAGCATTTAAAAGCTTAATTAACATGGAAAATGTGTCCTAAGATTTTGCATGTATATATCCAAATAGTTCTTTTTTTCTGCCCTCACTCACGTCCCTCAAACATCCATGAAAGTAAACCAATGATATGTAACTCTCTCTCTCTGTCTTATCTGTTATGTGGCTATTTTTGCTAATCCTTTCCAGAATACTCAGAACCATTTAACTCAGTAATGTACTATATTTCTGTAAACATAAAAACTCAGGTTTCAGAAATTAAAGACATTTGTTTACTTTTGGAATATGCAAAAGGAATTTTTTTCAAGTCAACAAAAAACATGGTTTCTACACAGGGAAAACACTGATCAAGTCCAACGTCTGACTACTTACAAAATGAGTCACCTAGTTGCCACAAATTCCCTTTTGGGAAAAATGTGTAAATGGCTTCAAATATGTGGAGAACCCCATGAAAGACATATACTACAATAAACCAACATACGAAAAAAGGTGATGATTTTTCAAGTAATATGACAACCCCATTAAAATGCAGCACACAGTTTTCTGCAAAAAGAAAACCTAAGATGAAATAGATGCTTTATGTAAAATATTTACATATACAATGCACAAAGCCCACTCCCGTTAGTAACCTTCGCGGCCCTGAAGAACCAGACATTTACATGTCTTTCCTCTGCGTGTGCCTGCGCGTGTGTGTTTTGTATATATTTTTAACAGTTGACAGCTGTTTTAGAGCATACAGAGATGCCAAGCTGAATGAGGGTCTTGATTACTTCGAGATTAGCTATCTAAAGTTTCTATTCATGCTAAGTGTTGTTAGTTGGAAGAGTCATTAGTCACTTCCTTGTCTCATAGAACATCAGCATACATTTACATTGTTAATGAACATTTGGGGTAAATGAATTAATGGCACTTTTAAACATCAATTCAGTCCTAATAACTTTGTATGTCATAGAAATGTTGGCTAGGATATAAACGAAAAGCCTTTTCAGTAAAGGTAACACCTTATTCCTGCAAACAATAAAGGATAAAATTAATTTAAAATGTTTTCTTACCAGTTTTTAAAAAATGAACCTCAACATTTAATGAACTAGTCCAGAGAAAAATATACACTTAAGAAAAAAACATGTTTATTCAAAAATAAGCATATAAACCAGAACATTTTGGTGAAAATATTTTATATATTGATAACACAAAACTATATTCACTTTTAAAATATGCACTTAAGGAAGTGACTGCAGAATAATCTGACTTATTTAATTAAGAGTACTTCTTAAGGTATGACATTTAAGGAAAAAAGCATCACTAGGGATGACTGTATCATTCTCACCACTAAAATTCTTTAAATGCTGAAATTAAACACTAACCTTTTTTTCATACTATCAAAACCTTAAATAGCAGTCTAAATAAAAGCAAATATAAAAATAAAATCATGCAAACAAGCTGTACACTATTTTCATTAAAAACAAGGGCATTTGTATGATGTGGAATGTATCATATACACACTCCATAAACTCAAGAGCTTATGTACTAAAGAAATAGTTACATTGAGGAATCAACTTTTTCTAATTCCCAAAACATTACTTAATGCAGACCTTTACATCAATATAGGAAAAAAAAGAAACCTTGTATTTGAAGTATATAAAATATATGTGAATGACTAATTATAATTTCTTAAAATAGATCTTACAATCCTGGTATATGTATGAGTGAAAAATTACAAGTAGTTACTTGAATCATGAATCAACTTCAGCAAATATTTAGTTGAAATAAGGATAAAGCTTCAAGAATTGTCACAAACTTCCTGTTTCCTTATAAGATACTATGTTATCATTAATATTGAGAAAATAATATAAAGCTCCAATACATACACATTTAATACATTTTTCTAGGGTAGGCGCAAACATAGTTGATCTCCTAACAATTTCCATACATAGCTATTTAAAAGAAAAACACAAATTTCAATTATTAAAAAAAAGAAGAATCAGGCAAGTCTTTTACCCTATAATAATCTCAACTTGCTGAAAGAAAGAAGAAAAAATCCCCACAAAAATGAACACCAAAAGTTTAGACTTCATTAGAAGATGTTTGACAAAGACCATTTTGTATTTCAAAATTCTTATGCTGAAGTAATGAAGTGTTCAAGTTTATGATTTTTTTTTTTTAAGAAGGACATTGCATTAAAGATTGGCTATGGCTAATGTGTCTGTCTACAAATAAAAGTTGACACTCAGTGTCAGAGTGCTCCATATCTATCCAGCAAAATGGTCTTCAAGTTCTTTTCAGCCTCATGTAGAGGAAGACATCCAGTGCAGGGACTAGCTAGCTGGAAGCCCCCTGCCACGTTCCCAGCAGCTCAGCAGCTATCCCCAAAGGAAACTTACCTCCAGGCTTGTTTGAGTAACTCGACAAGGGGTCAGTGCCCACTTCTTGTTCTTCTGGCTGCAGAGGATGTCTAGTTTCAGACAAGGAATGATACATCATGAGAACTGGACAATGTCACCAAAAGTGCCTACCTGGAAGATGAAAAATATGGAGAAAAATGATACTCTTTTTTCTGCCTTGACTAGGAATAAATGCAAAATTCAAACGATTAAATGAGCATTACAAACATTAGCAAGCTTTCTACAGGATCCAGAGACTTTAAATACACACATATGTGAAGAAGTGAAAAAGTACCACGAAATTTTCTTTTTCAAAATTTCTTCCCAAATCTGAACTCCACTAGTAATCTTTACCTCAACCTTCAATTACATATGTCTGCAGTACACGTCTGCACAAAAAGCTGAATTGTAACTTAAACCATTGTCACATTTATAATATCCTTCATTTTGCTGCCAAAATAATACACATTTATAATGGGAACTTTCAAAATATAGAAAATATAGCTAACTAAAATTATTTGCAATTGTGTTACCTGAAAACACCACTGTTAACATTTCAGTTTATTATATGTATTCTTTCTTTGTTCTGAGCATTTAAAACACATACTGTTTTAACCGTGTCAAGTATACTGATTACATAAATTATCGTATCTTTCTTCCCATTAAAAAGTCTACGTTATCACTTCTAGTGGATCCCTAGTATTCTACTATATAGCTTTAACAATTCATGTAAACAATTCTTTATTAGTAAACAATCAGGATGCTTTCAATTGCCCCACACTATAAACAGCCTGACAATGAATGTCTTCCACTAATATCTCTGTGCTGTATCCACGACTGCTCCCCTTCAGGACAAATTCTTATAAGCATAATTACTGAACCAAAGCATGTATTTTTTTCTCTTAAATGTAAGACTTTGTGAGAAGTTTTGACAAATTATGCTCTAGACAGATTTGTATATAATAGAACAATTCATTTCCCCTGGCCACTCATCAACAGTGGAAATAAATAATCTCTTGGTTTTTTTTTTTTTTTTTTGGATCAATATGATAATCAAGTTTTATACTGCATTTGCTTGATAACTAGTAAGATAACTGAAGACTTCATATGTTTTCTCTGACATTTGTTATTGTTATTGTAGATGGAGTTTATTATCATGATTGCCCTCATGATCTGTAAGCATCCTTTGAATATTAAGGATATTAAACCTTTGTCATATGCTACATGTATTTTTCTCAGTGTATCTCTGTCTTCAAATTATACATAATTTCCTAGACATAGTAACACCTTTATGAAGCCAAAAATATGTGTATTTTCTTTATGGATTCTGCTCTGGTATTATACTTACAAAGGCAAGATTACGTAAATAATCACCTAGGTCTTCTTTTGTCGATTTGAAAGTTTTCCTTCTCAAAGCTCATTTCTATAAATAGTTCTAATTTAAACACATTTTTTTAGAAATGAAATTGTTTTTGAACTTGTAAGCTACATTACTTATTTTTTTTAAGTCTATAAAGTACAAATGACCTTCGCAAATCAACATCTTTCAAAAAAGAGACTGAGTTCACTAACTTTCATCCAAAGTAATGTAAGTAACAAAAGATTCTAAATTTCCAGAGCAGGGGGGACAGGAAGAGGAAATGTGGAATGTTAAATTGGAAAAGAAGGTCCAGCCAAAATGAGTATGTGATCTTACAGGATAGGATAAAGTCTCCACTCCTGGAGGAAAATTCCATAAAGGCCACGAACATACAAACCTTTGATCAATCTTTTCCCAACACAAAAAACTCCTTTATTCTATTTACTTAATTTCGAAAATGCTCATTTCATAAAATGACTCGAATATTTTCTCATTTTTATCAGAACGCTTCAATTCTCACTCACCCTCACTCTTGATCAGATGTCAACAAACCATATCCCTCTCATTTTATGGTTAAACAAAATGAGAGGTTTAGGCAAAATCAACGCTTGGGAAAGCAGAACTTTTGTTGCCAACACAGTGAGAACTTCTAAAGCCATAAATCCTGAAGCCATAAATCTAAACAGTTGTCAGCTCTTGCTTCTTATGTGTACAAATCAATTATATATGGAGTACTAACTACACAGATAATCCATTGGATTATCGAAAAATCAAGAGTTTCAAAAAAACATCTGACTACACCAAAGCCGTTGACTAGGTGGATCACCACACACTGTGGAAAATTCTTCAAGAGATGGGAATACCAGATCACCTGACCTGCCTCTTGAGAAATCTGTATGCAGGTCAGCAAGCAACAGTTAGAACTGGACATGGAACAATAGACTGGTTCCAAATAGGGAAAGGAGTACATCAAGGCTGTTTATTGTCACCCTGCTTATTTAAATATTTAAAGTACATCAACAGAAACACTGGGCTAGGTGAAGCACAAGCTGGAATCAAGATTGCTGGAAGAAATATCAATAATCCCAGATATGCAGATGACACCACCCTTACGGCAGAAAGTGAAGAACTAAAGAACCTCTTGATGAAAAGGAAAGAGGAGAGTGAAAAAGCTGGCTTCAAGCTCAACGTTCAGAAAACTAAGATCATGGCATCTGGTCCCATCACTTCATGGCAAATAGATGGGGAAACAGTGGAAACAATGACAGGCTTTATTTTCTTGGGCTCCAAAATCACTGCAGATGGTGATTGCAGCCATGAAATTAAAAGACACTTACTCCTTGGAAGGAAAGTTATGACCAACCTAGACAGCATATTAAAAAGCAGAGACATTACTTTGCCAACAAAGGTCCGTCTAGTCAAGGCTATGGTTTTTCCAGTAGTCATGTATGGATGTGAGAGTTGGAGTATAAAGAAAGCTGAGTGCCAAAGAATTGATGCTTTTGAACTGTGGTGTTGAAGAAGACTCTTGAGAGTCCTTTGGACTGCAAGGAGATCCAACCAGTCCATCCTAAAGGAGATCAGTCCTGGGTGTTCACTGGAAGGACTGATGCTGAAGCTGAAGCTCCAATACTTTGGCCACCTGATGAGAAGAACTGACTCATTGGAAAAGACCCTGTTGCTGGCAAAGATTGAAGGCAGGAGGAGAAGGGGACGACAGAGAATGAGATGGTTGGATGGCATCACCGACTCAATGGACATGACTTTGAGTAAACTCCGGGAGTTGGTGATGGACAGGGAGGCCTGGTGTGCTGCAGTCCATGGGGTTGCAAAGAGTCAGACACGACTGAGGGACTGAACTGAATTACACAGAAGGAAGTCTGGGAAAGATACTCTAGTAGAAGATGGCAAAAATAAGCAATTGTATTATTAAAACAGAATCTGATACAGTCTGTTCATCAAATGAATGAATAGATTGAAAAACAAAGTCCTCTACTATGGAGAAGTCTCATCAAACTCAAACACCTAATGGGGTCAGGTACAAATTATTATTAATTCCAGTTAACATCCATTAAGCAATGCATATATGGCAAAAAGTACAGTAAACACTTCATGTATACTCATCATTCTATCCACTGAACAACTCAGTGATCACACTTCTTCATCATTATTTTCATTTCACCAGAGAAAACTGAGGTACACAGAGATTAAGCAATTTGTTTACAGTCGCATAGCTACTAAGTGTTGAAGTCAGACATTGAACCCATCCTCTCTGGCCCTAGGGCTCACGCTCTGCTTCAATAGAACCCTTGGCTCTAAGGCAGTGCGACAAGCTGACAAGACATAAAACAAGGGGGTGTAAGACTGCGAGTCTGTGAACTGTTGGAACATCCTTTTCTCTCCTTCAACGTTTTCAAGAAAAGTTAAAAATCCAGAATTTGACGTGAAATCTCTTTAACTTGTGTTGGTAGATAATTTTTTAAATAACTGTGTGGAACTGATTAAACACCTCTCAAACCTGTATTTGGCCATGGATATCTTACAATATAAAATTCATATTCTCCATACATTCTGTCATACTCTTAAAACATGTAAGGGTAAACATTTGAAAATGAATATTGCAAGTTAATTGCCAGACTTCCTTAAAATTTCTTTAGCATCCTATGTTTTCATATCACTACCTTAATTTCTCATTTTTATAACATATGCACTTTTCTACTGTTAGACTTCATATACCTACAATATACAAATAAGGGGATTTTATGTATTTTAACCCTATGAGAACTAGACAATCAACCAGTAAACTTGATATCAAAGTGTATTTCAAAAAGGCACATTAAAAATAAGATACTCTACAACATAATGATGTCTAAATATTAGTTCAAGATGCTAAAGATACTTATGGCCTTTTAAAGGCAATGGCACCCCACTCCAGTACTCATGCTTGGAAAATCCCAAGGACGGAGGAGCCTGGTGGGCTGCAGTCCATGGGGTCGCTAAGAGTCGGACAGGACTGGGTGACTTCACTTTCACTTTCATACATTGGCGAAGGAAATGACAACCCACTCCAGTGTTCTTGCCTGGAGAATCCCAGAAACGGGGGAGCCTGGTGGGCTGCCGTCTATGGGGTCGCACAGAGTCAGACACGACTGACGCGACTTCGCAGCAGCAAGCAGCAAACTCTATAGAGGGGGACTCTTTACCCCCCTCTCAATGCCTATGCTGAGAGCTTTGTACTTTATTTCTCTTTAATAACTCAAGCTTGAACACGCCTATCCCTTCTTCAGAGGATACACTAGAAAATACCAATTTAACACAATCTAAGGTATTAAGTGCGCCGGTTGCGACGGACCGCGCAGAAACGCAGCCAAGAGGAGCTATCCCGCGCCCGAGGTCAGGGGCGGCGGCCCAGAGGAGCAACAACCCCCACCCCCCACCCCGCACCGCGCCCCGCCCCGTCCAAGGAGCAGCTGCTGCGCAGGCACTGAAGGGCTGAGAGGAGCTGCTCCACGTTCAAGGTCAGGAGGGGCTGCCCTAAGGAGATGCCCCTAGTCCAAGGTAAGGAGCAGCGGCTGCACTTTGCTGGAGCAGCCATGAAGAGATGCCCCACGTCCAAGGTAAGAGAAACCCAAGTAAGATGGTAGGTGTTGCGAGGGGGCATCAGAGGGCAGACACACTAAAACCATAATCACAGAAAACCAGCCAATCTGATCACACGGACCATAACCTTGTCTAACTCAATGAAACTAAGCCATGCCGTGTGGGGCCACCCAAGACGGCTGGGTCATGGTGGAGAGGCCTGACAGAATGTGGTCTACTGGAGAAGGGAATGGAAAACCACTTCAGTATTCTTGCCTTGAGAACCCCATGAGCAGTATGAGAAGGCAAAATGATAGGATACTGAAAGAGGAACTCCCCAGGTTGGTAGGTGCCCAGTATGCTACTGGAGATCAGTGGAGAAATAACTCCAGAAAGAATGAAGGGATGGAGCCAAAGCAAAAACAATACCCAGTTGTGGATGGGACTGGTGATAGAAGCAAGGTCCAATGCTATAAAGAATAATATTGCACAGGAACCTGGAATGTTAGGTCCATGAAACAAGACAAATTGGAAGTGGTCAAACAGAAGATAGCAAGAGTGAACGCTGACATAATAGGAATCAGAGAACTAAAATGGCCTGGAATGGGTGAATTTAACTCAGATGACCATTGTATCTACTACTGTGGACAGGAATCCCTTAGAAGAAATGGCGTAGCCATCATGGTCAACAAAAGAGTCCGAAATGCAGTACTTGGATGCAATCTCAAAAATGACAGAATGATCTCTGTTCATTTCCAAGGCAAACCATTCAATATCATGGAAATCTAAGCCTATGCCCCAAACAGTAATGCTGAAGAAGCTGAAGTTGAATGGTTCTGTGAAGACCTACAAGACCTTTTAGAACACCCAGAAAGGATGTCCTTTCTATTATAGGAGGCTGGAATGTAAAAGTAGGAAATCAACAAACACCTGGAACAACAGGCAAATTTGGCCTGGGAGTACAGAATGAAGCAGGGCAAAGGCTAATAGAGTTCTGCCAAGAGAACACACTGGTCATAGCAAACACCCTCTTCCAACAACATAAGAGAAGACTCTATACACGGACATCACAAGATGGTCAACACCGAAATCAGACTGATTATATTCTTTGCAGCCAAAGATGGAGAAGCTCTATACAGTCAGCAAAAACAAGACCAGGAGCAGAATGTGGCTCAGATCATGAACTCTTTATCACCAAATTCAGACTTAAATTGAAGAAAGTAGGGAAAACCACTAGACCATTCAGGTATGACCTAAATCAAATGCCTTAAGATTATACAGTGGAAGTGAGAAATAGATTTAAGGGACTAGATCTGATAGACAGAGAGCCTGATGAACTATGGACAGAGAGGAGACAGGGATCAAGACCATCCCCAGGGAAAAGAAATGCAAAAAGGCCAAATGGTTGTCTGAGGAGGCCTTACAAATAGCTGTGAAACGAAGAGAAGCTAAAAGCAAAGGAGAAAAGGAAAGATATTCCCATTTGAATGCAAAGTCCCAAAGAATAGCCAGGAGAGATAAGAAAGCCTTCCTCAGAGATCAATGCAAAGAAATAGAGGAAAACAACACAATGGGAAAGACTAGAGATCTCTTCAAGAAAACTAGAGATACCAAGGGAACATTTCATGCAAAGATGGGCACAATAAAGGACAGAAATGGTGTGGACCTAACAGAAGCAGAAGATACTAAGAAGAGGTGGCAAGAATACACAGAAGAACTGTATAAAAAAATATCTTCATGACCCAGATAATCACGATGGTGTGATCACTCACCTACAGCCAGACATTCTGGAATGTGAAGTCAAGTGGGCCTTAGGAAGCATCACTACAAACAAAGCTAGTGGAGGTGATGGAATTCCGGTTGAGCTCTTTCAAATCCTCAAAGATGATACTGTGAAAGTGCTTCACTCAATATGCCAGCAAATTTGGAAAACTCAGCAGTGGCCACAGGACTGGAAAAGGTCAGTTTTCATTCCAATCCCAAAGAAAGGCAATCCCAAAGAATGCTCAAACTACCGCATAATTGCACTCATCTCACACGTTAGTTATGTTCAAAATTCTCCAACCCAGGCTTCAGCAATACGTGAACTGTGAAATCCCAGATGTTCAAGCTGGTTTTAGAAAATGCAGAGGAATCACAGATCAAATTGCTAACATCCACTGGATCATTGAAAAAGCAAGAGAGTTCCTGAAAAACATCTATTTCTGCTTTATTGACTATGCCAAAGCCTTCGACTGTGTGGATCACAATAAACTGTGGAAAATTCTTCAAGAGATGGTAATACCAGACCACCTGATCTGCCTATTGAGAAACCTGTATGCAGGTCAGGAAACAACAGTTAGAACTGGACATGGAACAACAGACTGGTTCCAACTAGGAAAAGGAGTACGTCAAGGCTATATATTGTCACCCTGCTTATTTAACTTATATGCAGAGTACATCATGAGAAACACTGGGCTGGAAGAAGCACAAGCTGGAATCAAGATTGCTGGGAGAAATATCAACAACCTCAGATATGCAGATGATACCACCCTTATGGCAGAAAGTGAAGAGGAACTAAAGAGCCTCTTGATGAAAGTGAAAGAGGAGAGTGAAAAAGTTGCCTTAAAACTCAACATTCAGAAAACTAAGATCATGGCATCTGGTCCCATCACTTCTTGGCAAACAGATGGGGAAACAATGGAAACAGTGGCTGACTTTATTTTCTTTGGGCTCCAAAATCACTGCAGATGGTGACTGCAGCCATGAAATAAAAAGACGCTTACTCCTTAGAAGGAAAGTTATGACCAACCTAGATAGCATATGAAAAAGCAAGGAGATCCAACCAGTCCATCCTGAAGGAGATCAGTCCTGGGTGTTCATTGGAAGGACTCATGCTGAAGCTGAAACTCCAAAACTTTGGCCACCTCATGCGAAGAGTTGACTCATTGGAAAAGACCTTGATGCTTGGAGGGATTGGGAGCAGGAGGAGAAGGGGATAACAGAGGATGAGATGGCTGGAACGCATCACTGACTCGATGGACATGAGTTTGAGTAAACTCCGGGAGTTGGCAATGAATAGGGAGGCCTGGCATGCCGGGATTCATGGGATCACAGAGAGTCGGACACAACTGAGCAACTGAACTGAACTGAAACTCTATAGTAAATTTAATTATAAGTCATTTACTCATTTCAGCTTTAAAAATAATTCTTTAGAAATTGAGATGTCTGTGGTAACACCCAGTAACCACAATACAAAATTTACCAAATACACCAGTCTACCGCCATTCTATAGAATCAGGCATCTACTATATTCTAATTTGTTATGTCTACAGATTGAAACTGAGTCCCTGAAATGCTTTCACTAAAAGCAAACCTGCTGAATAGTAATAATAAATTATTTTTAAGAAATTTGCTGAATAAAAAGTTTGGATAATGCTTTTCTTTTAAATACAGATTTAAATAATAATCAAGTTAAAAAGTAACTTATTAAGTTGGCATTGTTTTAGTTTTTGTTACTGTTAAACACAAAGGGCTATTTTTGCTTTTTAAAACATAATAAAAATTACTAAACTTTGTTGGCTACTGCTTTGTGATTACCTTATAAAATCACAATATGTTGTTTCCAAATGTGAAATAATTTTCCTAAGACTTTTCCAACTTGTGTTTTGTGACTATAACAACCAATAATATATACAAACTAAAAAGCAGGTTGGCAAATGATTTTTTTTTTAAAATGTAATCTGTATTTATTTTAAACACTATAATTTTGTACCTGTGAATATCAAACTACAAGAAAATATTTAATAAAAATTCAAGTGAACTAAGGGAGTTTGTTTTTTTTCGGGGGTTCAGAATATTTTAAGACAACCACTATAAAAGTCAAAGTGGCATAAACATTTTGAAACTCAGAATGGACCACTGCATCTTATGCTTGTATACTCACTGAGTGAAAGTCACTCAGTCGTGTCCGACTCTTTGCGACCCCATGGACTATAAGTCCATGGAATTTTCCAGGCCAGAATACTGGAGTGGGTTGCCTTTCCCTCCTCCAGGGGATCTTTCCAACCCTGGGATAGAACCCAGGTCTCCCGCATTGCAGGCAGATGGATTCTTTACCAGCTGAGCCACAAGGGAAGTCCAAGAATACTGGAGTGGGTAGCCTATCCCTTCTCCAGGGGATCTTACTGAGTCAGGAATCACCGGGGTCTCCTGCATTGCAGGTGGATTCTTTACCAAAAGCTATATACATAGACAGAAAAATACATGACCAAAAGTATGCATCTTAGTAATGACTACTTTAATCCATAACTGATGGATTTCAACTTTCTTAAATAATGTGAAACTGTCTCTAGAATTTCCCTGGCTGACAAAAATGGTAAAGAATTTTTTAAAGTAAGGGCTATCTTATTTTTTCTAATTCAGAAAGCACAGCAAAATACCTTCTAAGACTTGAGAAAGAAGGTATCTCTTCTTTGCTACACTTACAATATAAATAACATTTAAAGTCCCTGTTTCTCATGAAATCAAAGTTCACAAAACTCAAAATTAGCTGTGCAACATGGTTTTAACTGCCATTCTGGTCACACAAATTGACACACTAGGCTGAAACTGCCATTTAAAAATCAAAGACTAATCTCAAAGATTGTTGTATTGGCTTAATAAATCTGGTTGTTACAATACTGAATCTTAAGACAAAATTGATCTGAAAGAAAGGAAGTATCATTAAAACTGTTAATATTTAATGAAAGGGTAAGAGTTCACTAAAAGCTTGAAAGATAAATATGTTAATGAAATTTGAAAATAATATATTTTCCATGTAAAGTGAAGTAATACAAGGAGTCTATTAAGTATAAACTTCATATTATGAGCATCAGAATGACAAAAAAAAACAGGTTAGTTAATAAAATTTTCACTTTGAAAATGGCATCATATAAACAAAACCTCTAGAAAATAGTTTATTCCCTCTCAATCTGAAGTTCTTTGTATTTCAGCTTATATTCATCCTTTTACTGTGTCTAATAGAGAGACACAGAATTAGTATTCTGAATCATGTCTTTTAAAGACATCCATATTCAAAAAAGCTCATATAAGCATACTTCATTCATTTAAATTCTTGACTGATGGTAAACTTAGAAGTCAAACACTGAAATGACAGTAATATTACTTTACATAAAGATAACTCCTATAAGAAAAGCATATGAAAGAGCTTAAATGAACTATTACCAGAGCACAATTATAAAAGGGGTTGAGGGAAGATAAAGCACAAATGAGTATCCGTTACAGGCAGCATGCGTTTAACACAACGGGCTTATAACCTACAATATGACATCTTTGCTATAAATGCAAGAAACTGACAGAAGCTAAATTTTTGTAATTAAGACAGTAATGGAACATTATTTGTAGAATTGGCAAAAAAAAATTTATTTAGAAATATTGGTAGCCAGAAGTAAATTTGATGGTCAGGGAAAATGATGTTTTAATGTCTTAATTATAAGAGAAAGAAGGAGGAGGAGAAATGAGGGAGGAAAAAAGATGAGAAAGAAAACAAAGACAAAGTTTCATTTTTAAATTCTGTCAATCTTTAATGCAAGAGTGCTCCATTGGACTTTAAATAAGTTAATTAAGTATTAAAATCAATCATCTGAAAGTCTTAATATTTAATATTGGTTAGATTGTATATCAAAGTAGTTTTATTATTTATTTACTCCAAACCTTTCCAGAATACTTCATCTGACAACAGGGGGTCTGTTTCTCACAAGATAAATGCATTTACAATGCCAAATAAATTATATATAAAAGCATTTGTCTTAATACATGTCATTCAATATTAAAAATCACCCATTGGTAAAATCCTGAAACCCTAATTCATTTTTACCAACCACACAATTGTATTATTCAAGTGTTGCCTATTAAATAGGTATAGGACTACAGTAAGGGTCTAGACACTTAGAACAATGATCAAAAGAAAATTAACACAGATTTAATGCCTGTATTTCCAAGTTATCAGAATAAGAATTTTAGGGTAAATGATCCACTATAAAAATACTAGATTCATAAATGATACACATAATCAGAAACATGCAGAATATATGAAAGGATCACAGGTGGGTTTAAATATTTTATATTACAAAATAGGAATATGTTTGGCTTTTTTATATCCAAATGCCATGAAGTAACTGGAAAGTGGCAGTTGTGACCACATAAACAAGAGAAAATTGAGCATTTATGAAGAGTTACAGTGGCCTGACAAAAAGCTCTCCACATGTATACTGTGGTTTCAGAGTTCCCTTGAATATGTACTCATGATGCAAAGATTGGGAAAGCTCAGCCTAGTGACAAACTTCTACACTACTCTGTTTTATAGGCATAGACACGACCACTAGCCATTACACTCTTTGGTCAGGTTCTTATAAAATCAAGAGAATTATAACCAACAATTGGGAGTTCAGGAAGAATACTGAAAAGAAAAAACAACTGGACAATTACATTAAACTGATGATGAGATTAAGAACAAGGAAAAGAAATAAATGGCCACTCTGCATTAAGCATCAAATAAAATCAAATAATTCAGTCAAAAAACAAAAAGAACCCCTCTTTGGAACAAGCCTGGGAAGGCCTAAGGTGTTTGTAGAAGCACGGGAGTAATTGTGAGGAGGACCCTCTAAAAGTCCTGGGGGATCTGACATTTAGCCCTTAGCTGTTAGTAAGTGGTAGGGCTGGAAAATAAATAAAAAAAAAAACCTAAAAACAGCATTTTTAATTAAGTAATAGTAACAGCAAAAACATGGGGCTTCCCCGGTGGTTCAGCATAAAGGACTGCAAGTTCAATCCCTGGATCAGGAAGATTCCCTGGAGGAGGGTATAGCAACTCTAGTATTCTTGTCTGAAGAACCCCATGGACAGAGGAGTCTGGTGAGCTATGGTCCATAAGGTTGCAAAGAGTCGAACACAACTGAAGTGACTTGACAGGCACACATGCACGAAATGGCAAAAATACAGCATTTATTAGGAAGCAGGCACTGGTTAGGCACTTCATATAAACCTCCCACCTCCTTGGTGTGTCAGATGCTATTTATCGTCCCCTTTGATGACTAGGCAACCACAGAAAAGACAGGGAACTTACAGTCACAGAGCTGTTAGTGGCAAAACCATCTCAAATGATTTAACAATGGCTCAGTAAATGTCCCAAGAAAAATTAAACCAGGATTCATAGGATAAAAAGTTTTCTTTATTGCTAACTATAACAGACCTTTGGAGATACTGCAGGTTCAGTTCTAGACTACCGTAATAAAGAAAGTATCGCAATAGTCATACACAAATATTTTGGTTTCCCAGTGCACTGAAAAATTATGTTCATGCTATACTGTACCCTATTAAGTGAGTAATAGTACACCCGAAAAATGCACATACCTTAATTTAAAATACTTTATTACTAAAACAGGTTAACCATCAGCTGACAACTCAAGGTTAACACAAACCCTCAAATTTCTTAAAAATGCCATTATCTGCAAAGCACAGTAAAACAAGGAATGCTTTTAATGCAAAGCATCCTAGTTCACTTTTCTCCCATGCAAGCTTTGCAAAGTCTAGAATCAGAAGTGCAACAGTCCCTTCATGGGTTGGGAAGATCCCCTGGAGGAGGGAACAGCTACCTACTCCAGCATTCTGGCCTGGAGAATTCCATGGACTGTGTAGTCCATGGGGTCACAAAGAGTCAGACACGACTGAGCGACTTCCCCTCACTCACAGAGCCTTTACAGTTACACGTATCCTCCCAAATTCAATTTGAGAATAAATGAGTATCCAGTGAAAAAAGCAAATAACAAGTACACCAGGGATGCAGACATAGTTTACATATGCCTTAGCAAAATTATAATTTATGAATAAGTAACACTCGGGGCCTTTGGAGTCACTATCAAATTGCCGGAGTTTTGCATCATTTAACTCCCCCAGTGCTGTGACTCCTCTGACCCCATCACTGCAGACCAAGTCACATCACTGAGGGGAGCCAGCGGCTCAGAAGCCCCACCTGATCCTCTCTAACCAGAGCAGCTCCCTCCCCAGGTTTATTCACACCTCTTTCTCTTCTGATGAGGCTTTCCCCACTCACTTTCCTAAATCCTAAACATAATTTGAATACCCACGTTCCCTTCTGTGGACCAAGGCAAGAAGTCATTTCTCCCTGCTCCTCCACAGCAGTATTTCCATCATATGATGGACCACAGGCGCCAGCAGGACAATATTAAGCAGTAATGCCAGGAGTTAGAATATGAAGGGCTATGTTCTATTGGGCTTCCCTGGTGGCTCGGCTGATAAAGAATCTGCCTGCAACGCAGGAGACCTCGGTTCAATTCCTGGGTCAGGAAGATCCCCTGGAGGAGGGCATGGCAACCCATTCCACTATTCTTGCCTAGAGAATCCCCATGGACAGAGGCGCCTGGCAGGCGACAGTCCATGGAGTCACAGAGTCGGACTCGACTGACCGACTAAACACAGCTCAGCAGAATGTTTTCACTGCATGTGAAGGACCACAGGCACCAGCAGGACAATGTTAAGCAGCAAATGCTAAGAGTTAGAATATGAAGGGCTATGTTCTGCCTTTTGGTCAACAGCATTAGTACAGACTTTTCTTAAAGAGAGAAGGCATGTGACGGGAGACTTCAGTAGAGAGTAAACATTTTTTATTCAAGTTTCTGCTTCCCCTCTGTAGTGTGATCACTCCTAACCCCTAACTGTAGACTTGATCCCTCATTTACTCTAACAATACCCTTCCCTAACTGGTCTTGCAGCTTCCAGTCCTTCTTGCTGTTGTCAACACTGTTGATTGTCTTTCCAACAAAATTCAAATTCTGTTTGGGCCACGTGCTCCTAGAGGTATTGGATGGTGGGGGTTGGGGAGGCAGAGAGAAATGGTCTAAGCTAATCATGATGGTCCCACTTCCTGTGCCAGACTGATTAGGATGAGTCGTTCAATGTGAATGGAAGCTGTCCAAGGGCTTCCAGAAGTTTTCTCAATTACAAAGATGCATACTCTTTTTTTTTTTTTTTTTAAATTTTTTATTAGTTGGAGGCTAATTACTTCACAACATTTCAGTGGGTTTTGTCACATTGATATGAATCAGCCATAGATTTACACGTATTCCCCATCCCGATCCCCCCTCCCACCTCCCTTTCCACCCGATTCCTCTGGGTCTTCCCAGTGCACCAGGCCCGAGCACTTGTCTCATGCATCCCACCTGGGCTGGGGATCTGTTTCACCATAGATATTATACATGCTGTTCTTTTGAAATATCCCACCCTCACATTCTCCCACATAGTTCAATAGTCTGTTCGGTATTTCTGTGTCTCTTTTTCTGTTTTGCATATAGGGTTATCGTTACCATCTTTCTAAATTCCATATATATGCGTTAGTATGCTGTAATGTTCTTTATCTTTCTGGCTTACTTCACTCTGTATAAGGGGCTCCAGTTTCATCCATCTCATTAGGACTGGTTCAAATGAATTCTTTTTAACGGCTGAGTAATATTCCATGGTGTATATGTACCACAGCTTCCTTATCCATTCGTCTGCTGATGGGCATCTAGGTTGCTTCCATGTCCTGGCTATTATAAACAGTGCTGCAATGAACACTGGGGTGCATGTGTCTCTTTCAGATCTGGTTTCCTCAGTGTGTATGCCCAGAAGTGGGATTGCTGGGTCATATGGCAGTTCTATTTCCAGTTTTTTAAGAAATCTCCACACTGTTTTCCATAGCGGCTGTACTAGCTTGCATTCCCACCAACAGTGTAAGAGGGTTCCCTTTTCTCCACACCCTCTCCAGCATTTATTGCTTGTAGACTTTTGGATAACAGCCATCCTGACTGGCGTGTAATGATACCTCATTGTGGTTTTGATTTGCATTTCTCTAATAATGAGTGATGTGGAGCATCTTTTCATGTGTTTGTTAGCCATCTGTATGTCTTCTTTGGAGAAATGTCTGTTTAGTTCTTTTTTTTTTTTTTTTCACTTATTAGTTGGAGGCTAATTACTTTACAATATTGTAGTGGTTTTTGCCATACACTGACATGAATCAGCCATGGATTTACATGTGTTCCCCATCCTGATCCCCCCTCCTGCCTCCCTCCCCACCCCATCCCTCTGGGTCTTCTCAGTGCACCAGCCCTGAGCACTTGTCTCATGCAGATGAATGGATAAGGAAGCTATGGTACATATACACCATGGAATATTATTCAGCCATTAACAAGAATACATTTGAATCAGTTCTAATGAGATGGATGAAACTGGAGCCCATTATACAGAGTGAAGTAAGCCAGAAAGATAAACACAAATACAGTACACTAACACATATATATGGAATTTAAAAAGATGGTAAAGATGCATACTCTTAACCGCAGTGAAGTAAACAACCTAGAGTCACTGCACCTCATAGGCAGTAACAGAATCCTTCCTGTATAACCCAGCTTAGACTTCCTGTTATTGCCAGATTCCACATCCTAGCATACCCACCTTCCTACAATCTATTACCATACAACATCCACTGTGATATTTTTGCCAGTGAAAACTGTTTCACAACACACTTACATAAAATCCAAACTCTTGTAAAGAGGCCCTGAATCCAGACTCACGCCTAAGCCACTAACCCCACTCTCTCCTCCAGCAGGATGCTCGGCCACACAGGACTCCTCTCTGTTCCTTGAGCAAGAATCCGACTCAGCACCACCTCAGGTCTCTGCACATCTCCCTTTCCTCTGCTGGGACACTGTACCCCTTAGTACTGCTCAGATATGGGCTCAAATCCAGAACAGCTGATAGCTGTTCCCAGAGCACATCTAAGTTACTGGCAAATCTTGTTGGTTCTTCAATATGAAATCTGGACCACGACCACCTGGCCCCAGGTCTCTACCAGCCCCACACGGACTGTTTCCTTTCCTGCAGGAGGGCCCCCTGTTTCCAGCTACAGTCCACTTTACTCACAGCAGCCTGAGTGACCCATCTAAAACTCAACTTAGTTCATGTCTCAGAACTTAGCGCTGGCTTCTCATCTCACTCAGAATAAAATAAAATATCCTCCCAGGACTCCCCAGGACCTTGCCCCCAGCTACTGCATTGAGCTTTTACCCGGAAGCCCCCTGCACCTCACCCTCTGGCCTTCCGGCCCTCATGGCCCCTTCACAGCTTCTCACGTGTGCCGGGCCGCTGCTTGCCACTGGGCCTCTGTACTCCCCTCAGTCCCTAAACACTTCCCTCGGGTGTCCATCCTCAGGGATGGCTCTCCGCACACCTTTCAAAGTCCTGCGCAAACGTCACCTTGGGTCTCAGGGGACCCACGACCAGGGGCCACACTCAGCATACACCCTCCCTCCGTCTTCATCCCAGCACTCAGTTTTCTTATAACACGCATCACTACCTCACACAGCACAAACTTACTTGTATTTTGTTTACTATGCATTCCCCCCATTATAAGTCTATCAATGTCCCTGGTGGTCCAGCAGTTAAGAATCCATCCAGTAGTTAGGAATGCAGGGGACACCGGCTCTATCCCTGGCCCAGGATGATCCCCCATGCACGAGGCAGCTGGGCCCATGTGCCAAAGCTCCCGAGCCCATGCCCCGCAGTCACCGAAGCCCACACGCCCTGCAGCCTGAGCTCTGCCGCAGCAGAAGCCAGCACAATGAGAAGCCCTCACAGGACGACTAGAGAAAGCCCATGGGCAGCAACAAAGACCCAGCACAGCCAATAAATAGGTATTTTTTAAAAACATTTGAGAAGACAGAGCCCATTAAACAGACTAGAAATTAGAAAGATCTCTTTTCATGGCCATGCCCCAACCAGGGATCGAACCCCTGCCCCCTGCATTAGACGTGCAGTCTTAACCACTGGACTGCCAGGGAAGTCCGAGGAAAATCTTCTAAGAAGAATTACCTTAAAGAAGCAAGGGCCTGTCCCTTTAGGTGAGAAGCAGCCTGAGACCCTGGGCTCTCTCCTGGGAAAACCCAGGGCAGCTGAACACACACTTAGTCTGTGATGTTACTCAGGACCTGCTCAGAAACACAGCATGGGAGAAAAGAGCCCAAGTTCCTTGCGGACCAGTGGACTCTCATATGCCCCCTCCTTCATACACACATGTACACACACACACACACACACACACACACACACACACCCCCACACTCTCTGTCCTCTGCCATCTGCACTCACCACCTCAGTAGCCAACTGTTACCTTTAACCTTACCGGTTGATGAGAAATGCTCCCCCTTTTTACTGAAGCCAGGGAAGACCAAAGACAGCAAGAAATCTGCATATTTGAATCAAACTGTGATCCATGCTCTGTGAGTCAAGCCCATTCACTTACTGGAAAAATAACCCATGTCTTTTTCAGGGCTGAAACCAGAAGGTGAGCTGCTAAACACACTAGTACACTGCGTGATAACTGGCATAAGTCCTTGCATTTCAACTGTAAATGCTTAGATTTTGAGAAATTTCTGAAAAACTAGTGACATGTTACTAATTGTTATATAACATGCAAGCTAATCCCATAGATAAAAGTACCATGTACAGGCCAGTGATGAGAATATGTCACAAACTCAGGTATGTGATTAATCAATTTAATGACATTTCTGACAAAAGTTAACCTCTGGAATTTCTAAGTTTCCTTATATAAATTACAAAGAAAAAAACAGAATAGCATTTCAGTGATAAAAGTAGAATTTGAAAGTGTTTTAGGATAACATCTGGTTTACATTTGACATCAAATAGATGACATCTTGTGGCTAATCGTTTAAGTCAATTTTATTAAAAATACACACACACAAACACAAAGGTTGTTTGGTATACCCACAACTCTATATCTACTCTTATTTTGAAAGACGGCTTTACTTTTATTTCAATTATCCCAAGTAGTTTTAAATTCTAGCTAAAATACGGCATTTTGTAATGAAAGCCAATTCTCTGTTAATTTCATATAGGAACTATCTCCTGACTAACATGAAACTTAAACAAGATCACGTGTGGGAACATATATCAAAGACTGCAGTGGAGCCAAGGTTCTTTGTTGTAGTTTAATGACAATAATATTAAAATACTTTTTAAGATAGCATGTGACTGGCCTCTTTTTACTGTTATATTGATACTTCAACTAAATAAAAGTGGTGTGGCCTGTAAGGAGCCAGTGCGAATAGCTGGGAGGCAGGCAGGGAGCTGCAGGCAGAGAGACACGCTGCGCTGTGTGAGGGCTCCAGGCAGGGGCCCAGGCCGCGGGCTCAGCTTGGGTGATAACCAGCTCGGGAGACAGGCGGGGACTCTGTAAGGCAGGGCTTACAGACCACACGCTATGTCCTGAGCTGTTCCCTAAGGGCCGGGGAAGCTACTGAACAACTTCCGGAAAAGACGCGTAACTGGGGCTGCACGTCTCCATGTTCACTCTTCCTGTAACTACGCCCACAGACCGCAACCCTCAAAACTTCCAGCACACGGCTTCGCTGCCTGGTGTTTCATTCCTCACCTACTCTGCTTAACCAACTGCGACCTGGACCTCCCCGTTGGCGCTAATGGCAGCGAACCAGCCTGCCAATGAAGGAGACTAAGAGACCAGGGTTTGATCCCTGGGTCGGGAGGGTCCCCTGGAGGAGAGCACAGAAACCCACTCCAGTATTCTAGCCTGGAGAATCCCATGGACAGAGGAGCCTGGCGAGCTATGGTCCAAAGGGTGGCAAAGAGTCAGACACGACTGGAAGGGCTTAGCACACATGCATCTGTCCTTAAGATGCAGCTCAGAAGTCACCTTCCCCAACGTCCCTCAGATGCCCATTTACCTTGTATATAACTCACACTAACGTGAACCCTTCTTCAGGGTAACAGTCATTCTCCACTATCTATTCTTTCTAAGGATAGAGGATGTGCTCTATCCATCTATACTCCAAAGTACTAACATATACGCACCTGTAAAAATCATTTATTCAATGAGTCCACAAAACCAAGACACAATTTAGTATAATTCCCAGATACGAAGATTAATTGTGTTATACTTGCTCCCACATGCAAGCATACAAATTGGAATTATTTAAAAGAGCCTCAGAGTAGGAACAAATACTGTCTTAAATTATACTGAGCTACAAGAACTGAGCTATGCCCCATACTGTTTAATATGACCTAAAACACTCATTTAACAAATACATATTGAACATCTACTAGGGGCCAAATCCTTCAGCACTGATCATTGTGTCAAACACAAACTGAATAAGCAGTGAGCGTAATTCTATATACTACTTGGAGAATATTACCACTGTGATACTGTATGTTACAACAGCACTGAAATGTAATACTTTCAACCATAACTTTGGACATTCTCACATCAGATATCAAACTAGATTACTCAGAATGTTTTCTTTTCCACAAAATCAAAAACCTTTTTGAAATGTCAACCTTGAACATCATAAAATTATACAAAGTGATGAGGAACCAAGCTTATAGTGCATATAAATATGAGAGCATATTAGACTGCATTTAATTACCAGTTCAAACAACAACCTGATCTAACCTTTGACAAGTAAAATAAATGTTCTGAATAATTTAACTAAAGCAAACATTTGCTGGTAATGCTGCTAATTATAGTAAGAGCTGAAAAAAGAAGGGAGAGAAAGATGATAAAGGGAAGAGAAGGAGAGATGGAATTTAGCTTTTTCATTTAGCTTGAGATCTGCAACTATTCTTTGAAACACTATGTTTTTTTTCAATGAATTCAATTCACATAAAGGGCAAACTCAACTGAGCAAAGCTGCTTTAGAAATCCTCAGAGCTGATCAGAGAGCTCATTCTTTCAGCCAGTAAACATCACAGTGACAGGAGAACGGGGTCCAGATGAATCAGGGCATAACTGTGCCCCTTCATTCAAATGGCTCAGAGTTCACTGAGAGGAAAGCTGAGGAAGTAAGCTGCAGACTAAGCATTAATTAATTAATTGAAATAATGTAAGATAAAAATACAGATGCCCATTTGAATTTTAGAAAAACAGCAAAATAATATTTGGATCATGCTTATACTAAATGTATTCTTTATTTACCTGATTGTGCACCCTATATTTTATCTGACAACTCTAACAGTAGTAAGTGGAACATTTATGGGAAAATATGTGGTAAGTTCACTGTAGGAGTTCCAGAATTAAATGAGACCAAAACTCTCAAAAGGTGAGATTCCAAAAGAACTAACTCTAAGGCAAAAAAACATTTTTCCAGGGCTGCTCTCTGATTGGTAACAGGAAAGAACAAAATATACTCCACAAATGGACATCCCCTAGCCCCACCAGAACTTGATTTCCAATTGTCCTAAGAAAAGGGGCTATAAAGAAATACAATAATAAACAAATAAACAAACTTAACAAAAATCATCAGCTACTAAATAGCAGAAAAATGAAACTTAACAGTTCCTCTCAGGATCTTTGATATCCACATGTTGATGTAACTGTTCCATCTTTACCCAAAAGGTATGTGTACAAATAATTTCAGTATGTGTTGTAACACCAAAACCATTCAGATGTCCGTGTAAAAACACTGATACATATGCATAGCTTAAAATGTAAACATAAGGCTCTCAAAATGAGAATTAAAATGTTTAGTTTTCACTTTCATGAGGGGGAAAGTTTTAAGCACCGACAAAATGAAAGATGGATAAAGAAGAAAGGTCTGAGAATTCCCTAGTGGTATATGGCTAAAACTGCACTCCCAATGAAGAGTGCCCGAGTTCAATCCCTGGTCAGGGAACTAGATTCCACATGCTGCAACTAAGCATTTGCATGCCACAACTAAGAGCGGGTACAGTCAAATAAATTAAATAAATAAACATTTAAAAAAAGAAGAGAGGGCTAATTATAAAGACAGAAGACAATATATAGCACTCACATAATATACTGATGTCTATCGCCACCACTAAAAAACTTTTCTAGACATTAATGCGTACCAGGGCTTCCCTGGCAGCTCAGACAGTAAAGAACGTGCCTACAATGTGGGAGACCTGGGTTTGATCGTTGGGTCAGGAAGATCCCCTGGAGAATGGCATGGCAACTCTCTCCAGTATTCTTGCCTGGAGAATTCCATGGACAGAGTAGCCTGGCATGCTACAGTCCACGGGGTCACGAAGAATCGGAAGGACATGACTGAGCAACCAACACTCTCACTGCACTGTCAATGCATACTAAAACACGACATGATTCCATCGACGCCATGTAGAGCGAACGAAGGCCTGAAAGGACTCACAAAAGGGTATAATTAACAGGACTGCATGAAAACACAAGTAGTAACATGGGTACACAGGGACTACAGAGGGCTACACAAACTCTGTCCCATCACCAGAGAAATACACCAGCAAAAACAGATACCTCTTCTTTCTGTGTATGTGCTTTAGGCAGAAGACTATAGTAGGCTATCTCCAAAATCTCACTGAATACCACAATAAAATGTTCAAAAGTACACTAAATTAGTACACAGTCATTTGAAATTACAATGTAATTTATATACTAATGGAGATAAGTAAGATATCTGAAGGCTCTGAAAATTGTTTAAGGCCTGGAAATGGTGTCCTAATTTCTAATGGGAATAAACAGGATCAAGCACTTTAAGTGTTATTATTACAGAGTAATTTTTTTCCTATAAAAAGAGGTTTTCAAAACCAAATAATCCTTTCCCTCCACAAACCCAAATATACTCACTTTTATGTAAGTACAATTTAACAAAGTCATCTTTAGCAAAGAAATGTTTTTATGCTATAACTTTTAAAATTATAAATATATATTTAAAATTTCTAGTAATTTAAATCCAACAAAATCAAGTAAAAGATTAAGATGGCCAATTATTTTTAATACAGTAGGAAAACTCTGCTGAAGTAGTGTAATATTCTAAGTTTTTACCAATTAGTTAAGTAAAGCCACTACATACTTAAATGTGGTAACTGAATCTTAATTGGTCTAATCAGTAAATTTACATAGTTTAATTATAAAATATACCTGTGTGGTCTACCGTCTTCCTATTTCAGAAACTAATATTTTACTTTATAATATGGATTATTTATATGCATAATATGGAAAAACAGACTGGTTCCAAATAGGAAAAGGAGTACATCAAGGCTGTATATTGTCACCCTGCTTATTTAACTTATATGCAGAGTACATCATGAGAAACACTGGGCTGGAGGAAGCACAAGCTGGAATCAAGATTGCTGGGAGAAATATCAATAACCTCAGATATGCAGATGACACCACCCTTATGGCAGAAAGTGAAGAAGAACTAAAGAGCCTCTTGATGAAAGTGAAAGAGGAGAGTGAAAAAGTTGGCTTAAACTCAACATTCAGAAAACTAAGATCATGGCATCTGGTCCCATCACTTCATGGCAAATAGATGGGGAAACAGTGGAAACAGTGTCAGACTTTATTTTTCTGGGCTCCAAAATCACTGCAGATGGTGACTGCAGCCATGAAATTAAAAGACACTTACTCCTTGGAAGGAAAGTTATGACCAACCTAGACAGCATATTAAAAAGCAGGGATATTACTTTGCCAACAAAGGTCTGTCTGGTCAAGGCTATGGTTTTTCCAGTGGTCATATATGGATGTGAGAGTTGAACTATAAAGAAAGCTGAGCACAGAAGAATTGATGCTTTTGAACTGTGGTGTTGGAGAAGACTCTTGAGAGTCCCTTGGACTGCAAGGAGATCCAACCAGTCCATCCTGAAGGAGATCAGTCCTGGGTGTTCACTGGTAGGACTGATGTTGAAGCTGAAACTCCAATACTTTGGCCACCTCATGCGAAGAGTTGACTCATTGGAAAAGACCTTGATGCTGGGAGGGATTGGGGGCAGGAGGAGAAGGGGACGACAGAGAATGAGATGGTTGGATGGCATCACTGACTCAATGGACATGGGTTTGGGTGGACTCCGGGAGTTGGTGATGGATAAGGAGGCCTGGCGTGCTGCGGTTCATGGGGTTGCAAAGAGTCGGACACGACTGAGGTGACTGAACTGAACTGAACTGAACTGATTTATATGTAGCACATACATCCCTTGGAGGAGCTTTCCAGGCGGCTTAATGGTAAAGAATCTGCCTGACAATGCAGGAGACACAGGTTTAATCCCTGGGTCAGGAAGATCCCCTGGAGAACGAAGTGGCAACCCACTCCAGTACTCTTGTCTGGGAAATTCCATGGATAGGGGAGCCTGGTGGGCTAGCTGGGCACAACTTAGCAGCTAAAGCAACAATAATATCCTTTGAAACACCAACATTATACCTTACAGAATCTTTCCAGTGATTTACTGACAGAAAAGCCATAGCAACAAAAAAAGAAGAGTACAAAAATATTACTACTAAAATTTCATATTGCACTTGGTGACTCAAATTCTTGATATGTTTCTTTAAACCACTTCATTTCACTAATAATTTTATTAAGTACTCTAAAGTCTGCACAAAGTAGCAATTCTGAATCCATATGGCAGGGCACATACATGTATCTACAGTTGCATACACAGTCAAATATAAAAAGCAATCGTGAAACAACCTCCATTAGAAGCATGTTATTCATAAATTCAAGCTTGTGCTCAGTTGCGTCTGACTCTGCAGCCCCATGAACCCTATAGACAGAGGAACCCAGCAGGCTCCTCTCTCTATGGGATTTTCCAGGCAAGAATACTGGAGTTGCCATTTCCTCCTCCAGGGGATCTTCCCAACCCAGGGGTCAAACCTGCATCTCCTGAATCTCCTTCATTGGCAGGGAGATTCTTTACCACCAGCGCCAACCTGGGAAGCATGTTAACAAAAAACTAAATTTTAAAATAAATTTCAACATTTAATGTATTCATATTTTGATAACAAATCTAGTAATTTCAGTAGACTTTAAAACTTGTAAAATGACATTTTATAAGTGAAATTGCTGGATCAAATCCTTAGCTCATCTAATAAAATATTGTCAAACTCTGATCTAAAGTCACTGTACCAAATTATGTTTGATATGGGAGATTCTGTATTAGTATCACAAGCCTTTCCTTTTTTTGTCAGTCTGAACGGTATGAAGTGGTATCACACTGTGGTTTTAATTAGCATCACCTTGACTATCTGATAGAAAGACTTTCTATCTGCTGCATTAGTCAGGGTACTCTAAAGAAACAGAACAAATAGGAAATTTTCTTTCCCTGCTCTTCCCTCTTCCTCCCTCTTCTGCCTCTCCCAACTTTCCCCCACCCCGTCCCACATAAATAAGGACATATATAGATGGGGAATTCCCTGGCAGTCCAGCAGTTTACTGGCAAGGGCCTGGGTTCAATCCCTAGTTGGGGAACTAAGATCCCATAAGCTGTGCAGCATGGCCAAAATCTTAAATAAACAAATGAGTGTCACTGAATATCTCTTTTACATACATACACACACACACACACACACACAGAGACAGAGATTTATTATAAAGAAACTGGCTCTCATGATTAACGGAAACTAGAAAGTTCAATGATCAAAATGGGAAAGCAAGTGGATGATTCGGGAAGAGTCAATGGTCTAGCCTCTCAGACAGGAAGGAGATAACGTTCCAGTTTGAAGGCAGGAAGGGATGTTGTATATGAACTCCAAATCATTGCACTACAGAATTCTTCTTGCTCATTAGAAAGGTCAGCTTTATGTTCCCTCCAGGCCTTCGACTGATTGGATGAGGCTCACCTACATTATAGAGGGCAATCTGCTTTCTGTCTACTTAAATATTAATTTCATCCAAAACACCCCCACCAAAACACCCAAAATAATGTCTGAGCAAACACATGGGCACCCCATGGCCCAGTCAACTTGTCAAATAAAATTAATCATTCACATCTCTTTACTGGCCATTTGGGTCTCTTTATCAGAGTGCTATCATATCTTTTGCCCAGTTTTCAACTGGGTTGTCTTTTGCTCAGTGATTTATAGGATTTTTCTTTTAGTCATGGCTATTTAATAATCCTAACACTGTACTGAAAGACAAAAGAATAATGCATAATATATTATTATTCAGGTGCACTTTAAATGATACCCATATACTGAATTATATTGTGGGACACATTCTTTAAAAAAAAAAAATGATTTAAAGAAAACCACATTTTCTCTGTGTACAATGAACAATAGATTATGTTCCCAAATAAGAAAGAAACAAAAATGATTATGATAATACTTCATTCAACGTCTTTCTCTGTGCTAAGAAATATTTGCAGATTACTAATATTTAACGGAAAGCTTAACTAAATGCCAGGCACTGTGCTTTATGTTATTATGCCATTCAATCTTTTCAGCAATCTTATCAAAAAGACGGCATTGTTGTACAGGTGGACACTGAGGCTCGCAGGTTAAAGATCGCAGCCCAAGGTCACACACTGAGTGGCTAGGACATGAATTCAAACGTCTTTAGGAATCCATTGCAAGACGTCCCTCCTGTCTTCCCACCATGTACAATGGCACCATGAAAAGAACATATGGGAATAAAGGATGAAAAGAGGCAACATCACTGCTATTCTGACACTAACAATCTATCAGGAGGAGATAGACAGACCTGTAATAAAAGACAGAATGTCACGGCAGAGGAGATGTATTAAAAGAGCTCTAACTCTGTGAAGCCAAGGGATAATTACAAGGGACTAAAAAGACTTCATGGAGAAAGTGAACTTATCCAGGACAGGCTCTCAAAGAAGAGTAACATCTTGATGATAGGCAGGGAGAGCTGAGGAGAGGTCAACACAACAAAGACTGTCCCAGATGCAGCAAATGAACAGAAAGATAATAAATGCCGAGGGCCACAAAAGGGGAATCTGCAATGAGGAAAAGGCAGCTGGAAAACAGACATGGAGTATTATATCACATGAAATGCAATTTATTAACAATAAAGCTTTATATTTAAATAGCACTTTGCACTTTACAAAAACTTTACATGTACCATATGATCTCAACAGGAGTGATACTGTCCTTGAGGGGATGAAAATTGGCTATTGGGGTAGGGCTGGAGAGAAATCTTAGACATTACAATAGCTTATGGCCCACCAAGAGACCACAGAAGATAAACAGATACACAGTGTATCCGTGTACATCTGTGGTATTAAAACATCACTGGGAAAGGGAGAGGATTAGGGGAACATTGTTTAAAAGTGTTTTTAGGGAAGCAATAATAAAAAAACGTGGTTGACAAACACTAACTTACTTGATCATCTCAACCATTTACTGAGGAAGAAGGGTAACTGTCCTCTTTTTAAAAAAAGTATGAGAAAAATAAAACTGGAAGAGGTAAATGAACGAGTAATAGTGAGCATTAAGTAGTTCCAGCAAAAATGAAATGTTACTGTGTATCTGAATGTGTGTGCATGTAACATAAAATAATGTGCAACCTCACTCATAATTAAAGAAATGTCAACTAAAAAAATTACATGCAATTCTCATCAAATTTGCCAAATAAAAAAAGGTGGATAATACCTAGTGTTGATAAGGATGTGGAGAAATATGCATTTTGATTTTGATTAACTTGATTATAGAAGCACAAATTTCTGAAAAGCAATCTGGCAACAACTATCAAAATTATAAATGTGTATGCCCTTTGGTTCAGCAATGCTACTGTGACGAATTTATCCTACTGACATGCCCTCCAGCCAAATCCATGCAGAAAGATGTTGACTGTAATACCCAAAAACTATAAACAACCTAACTATCCATCGATAAAGAATTGGTTTTATAAATTTTGGTAACCCAGAAATGGAATAACACATAAGCATTAAGAGTATAAATTCACTGATAAAGAAAATATACAAAGGATACTGAAGTCAGCAAGTAGCAGAATATATACAGCATGACTCCTTATTTTGAAAATATATATAAATATAAGCTCACTATGTCTGAGGAAAGATTTTTCAGTTTAGAGCCCTGTGTATGCTTTAAAAAATTGTAACATGAGGACATATCTTATAAGAAATATTTGCTTATGAAAACATTAAAATGACTCATTCAAATTCATACAACTGGGAAGCAGAGCTATTAATAAAATCCTATTCTTTCGACCCATAACCACTTTATATTTCATATTACTTCAATAAGGTAATGTCTGTGGTTGCATAATGTCTACTGAAATATAAATACACCTAACAACAACTTGCCAGGAGAAATATCAAAAACCTCAGATATGCAGATGACACCACCCTTTTAGCAGAAAGTGAAGATGAACTAAAAAGCCTCTTGATGAAAGTGAAAGAGGAGAGTGAAAAAGTTGGCTTCAAGCTCAACATTCAGAAAACTAACATCATGGCATCTGGTCTGATCACTTCATGGGAAATAGATGGGGAGACAGTGGAAACAGTGTCAGACTTTATTTTTGGGGGCTCCCAAATCACTGCAGATGGTGACTGCAGCCATGAAATTAAAAGACGCTTACTCCTTGGAAAGAAAGTTATGACCAACTTAGATAGCATATTTAAAAGCAGAGACATTACTTTGCCAACAAAGGTCCGTCTGGTCAAGGCTATGGTTTTTCCAGCGTTCATATATGGATGTGAGAGTTGGACTGTGAAGAAAGCTGAGCGCCGAAAAATTGATGCTTTTGAACTGTGGTGTTGGAGAAGACTCTTGAGAGTCCCTTGGACTGCAAGGAGGTCCAACCAGTCCATCCTAAAGATCAGTCCTGGGTGTTCATTGGAAGGACTGATCCTGAAGCTGAAACTCCAATACTTTGGCCACCTCATGCGAAGAGCTGACTCATTGGAAAAGACCCTGATGCTGGGAGGGATTGGGGGCAGGAGGAGAAGGGGATGACAGAGGATGAGATGGCTGGATGGCATCACCGATTCAATGGGCGTGAGTTTGAGTAAACTCCAGGAGTTGGTGATGGACAGGGAGGCCTGGCGTGCTGTGATTCATGGGGTCGCAAAGAGTCGGACACGACTGAGCGATTGAACAGAACTGAACTGAACTCTTCTCCATACTTTTCCTGACCTATCCATATCTACCTCTAATCTTCATGTCTTTTCATCCTCTAAAGATATCCAGGGTTTTCCTTCCTCTCTCTATTTCTTTGGGCCACTAGCCTTGGTCAGGGAAACCTATCCCAATCCATTGCTCTCTCTCTGAAACCTTTCTTTTTCTTTTTCACTCCTCTATTCTCATGACCTAACAAAGAACAGACAGTACATACTGTCAAATTAATGAATAAATATTCATCAGACCGGATGCCACTAATCACTTCTCAAAGTTCATCTCAAATGTTCAATTCTCTCTGAAACGTTTCTTAACTCCTTTTTATTCAATTTTAAACTTCTGAATTGGATAAATTCAGAAATCAGATCATGTTAAAGTCAACCCCATATTGGTACTTCAAATAAAAAAATATATAGTAAGCAAAACAGAAGGTTTCTTTCTTCCAAGAGAATGAAAGGAGAAGAAGAGCCCCTCAACACATACCAGCACCCGCTTTACCACTCCTGCAAAGGGAGGCCTTCCCTCTACCATTGCTGACACCAGGACCAAGTCACATTTCCAAGCTCAAACTGAGGAAAAGCCTGTCCTAATTACCTGACCTTAGGCATGCTGGTTGGACTCTCCCTGCCCTGGTACCCTCAGTGTGAAAGTGGGAAATACACACCACACAGGCTTTGTGAGGATGAAACGAATGATCCTAGAGGACTGACAACACCTGAAGCGTTCGTGGCCAGCACTCGGTACTTCTGTAATTACCATCACTAACACTCAGTCACTGGACACACTTACCCAGTAAGGGGTCAGAACAAGATAGGAAACAGGACGGCACTTAGAGCTCAAAAACATAAATCCTTTGAGTGTCCCTTTAGGTTCATTCACTACCTCACACATGAACATAGATTTCACGTCACCTCTTCCCAACATATCTCTCGAGAAAGGAGAGGAGGCAGTAAGCAGAAACTGGAGGAAGCAGGGTCAGCAAAGGTGTGACACACATTCAACTGAATAAATACCTGTTGAATCCTCGCGAGTGCCAGAGGCAGGGCTAGGAGACAACCAGTTCCTGGTAAACAAGACAGCAGAGGTCTCTGTCTTCAGAGAACTTATATTCCAGGTGAAGACAAACACTGAATCATGGATTATATACAGCTCACATGTCAGTAGCGTCTTGCTATGAGGAAAACGTAAAGAAGATGAGGCGACAAAGTGACGGAGAAGGACGTGGAGTTTACGTGGGAGCTGGCAGCTGATGTGAGGACCTGTAGTCTTAGCAGACCACAACCCGGAGAGTACATAACTCACCAGGAGCAAGTGTATGAATACGCACTGTATCTCAGACTCAAAATACAGCCACAGGAGCTCCTGCGGGTGGATGGCTGTAACTAAGCTCATCAGCAACAGCCAAGAAACTAGAGCTCACTTCTCTCTCTTTAGAGGAAATGGTGGCAATTTAGATTAAAGGAGCAAGAAAAGAAGTACAATATTTTAAAAGGAACAAGCTTGGGAATTAACGCTTCCTCTCACAGCCTTCCATTCCTAGTTCCCCAAGGTATTCTTGCATATTTCAATATCTGGCATAAAATATCATGCATCAGCCAAATCTCTTACTTGGAATACCTGTATTTTCTTGGAAACTAAGTGAACAAAAGTCTCAACCAATTATTTACCTAAGTTCAAAAACATACTCAATTTTTTTCTGAAGTAAGCTTATTTTCTACATTCCAATAATACCTAAATCTGTTTTTTCCTTACAATTAAAAGATAACATATTTAAGACACAGCACTAGCTTATCTAACCTATTAAGGTCAATATGTAAAGAAAGCAAAATACCAAAGCTTGAAAGCAAATTTAAAAGTATAAATATCATAAATTAAATCCAAGGCCTTGAGCTGTTTTTGAGTAAATAACAACTGTTGAAGGTCATGAGCTCCTAGCCCAGTGTCTGGCATATCAAGTCCAAGTAAGAATACTGAAGAAGGGGAAAAACACACGGATGGGCTGGGAAAGGAAAATCCTGACACCACCTCACCCCACCTCGGCTTCATGAGGCATAAAGGCAACGCACAACCAAGGCTCTTCTTTCACTGATGGAAAATACTGCCCTTCCTAAAAAAGATTTTAGTCAGAAACTGCTAATGGTACGCGTGGATTGAATAAATTTATTAATAGTGTCAGTATGGCAGAGAGCTTGTATATTATCTAATATGCCAGCAGGCCCTTAACGGTTATCAGCCCTCTCAGCTATGAACATAAATAACAAAAATATTTTAGTCGGCTCTAGAAATGCTTCTGAATTTTGGTCTCATATAGTATTATGCTTATATAATTGTACTTTCGTTTCCAGAACAATTTATAAAGCAGATAAATCTATAAATCTAGGAACTCAGGAATGTGTGTTTCTGTCTTTCCGCCACCATAACACACACGCACACGCATGCACACAAACACCCACACCCACACACACACACCACTTTTCATTTTACTTCACAGTGAAGTGCCCTTATAAAATGGAACTTGTAAAGTAGGATACTAACTTTTGCCTAGATAACCAAGATCAACACTGTATTTTCCTTAAACCCATGGTGATGTTTTCCACAGCAGTAGAGAGGGGAAGCAGAGGCTAGTATACAGACTCTTGTCCCTAAAGAAACAGAGCAAGAAAGTGGAAGATGGAAATGAAAGCTCCTTATTCTAGAATTGGTACCAGTGCACAGAATTAAATAGCGTACTTTAGACCTTTTCCATTTTTCAGGATACTAAAGCATTATTTCTAACACTCTAGGTGAAGTTACTCAAAAATGTCCACATTCTCATTAATGGAAAACCAACTTGATGCATAAGAGATATCTCTTAGGACAGAAACATGTATCCTATCTAAACCTTAATCAATGTATATGGATATAGGTCAATAGCTAAGGAAAATTTAACTGGAATAGAAAATCTGATTCAGATTCAAATTAACATCTTCCCCTTACCCCTTCCTTCTGGCAGTACTTGCAAAACCTGTAGCAACAAACTATCACTTCATTATCTTCCCACAAGACACTGGTTTTCTCTAACACTTCAGGATGCTTCTGAGATGGCGTATCTGACATAACACCTCCAAATCTCTCCCGCGTTTAACAAGATAAAGGGAAGGAAGAGAGTAGACAAGGCTGGTGTTACAAGCGTGAGAACGCAGCCCTTCATGAACATTCAAATGATCTGTAGAGCCCAAACCCTTTTCACTACATCCCAGCATCTGACATGTTCTGAGCTCTCCCTTTAAAGTAATTATTACACTGTAGGGTCATTTATTCTGTGTTAACTGATGGCAATCACTAACTAATGGTAGAAGAACTAGTCTCAACATAGTAATTTAAAAAATGGTAGTTGTTTTAATGATTTTTAATCAAATAAAGTTGAGTAATCAAACGTGGTTTTCGGAAAAGCCTATTTTCATTTTTTTTTACCTAAAAAGAATCCCTCAAAGAAGACATAAACAGTTAAGTTTCCAATTCAACTACTGAGTATCAAACTTGCCTGGCTGTGTAAGAGCATAACATTTAAGCTTTCTTCAAGGATGGTATTATAATAAAGATGTAATTGATCTGATCTTCCTGCTTTGCAATAATACCCAGAAACATGTGTAGTAACCTACATGCAAAAACATGCAAGACTTTCAGGGCTGAGCCATGAATTAAATCTACACATCAGGAAGTTCACGCATTTCTCCCCAACCATATCCGCTCACAAGGCCATCTCCAGACAAGTGTGTATCATTGCTTCTCCAATGTCTGTGGACCTGGGTACAAGCGTGCAGAGGGCAGGAACTGGCCCACACACCACGCTCCCATGGCCCCGGGCCTGGCTACATTTGCACGTGACACTTACTACACCCTAGCTGAAAGGCGTTTGACAACACAATTGCTAAAATCCAATGTTCACCCTGCATGTGAAATCTCGTGCCTCGTACCTTATGATTTCAGCAGCGCCATGTGTGCTGTGATAGTTAAGGGCCTGTCAGTGTTTCCATTATAAACTCTGGTTTTCAGAGGTTTGTATCTTGGCCTATAAAAATAGATTCCGGTCTGTAACTTGGCATAGAAAGTACTGGTATCAGCCCAAGAGAACATTTTTTGTTCCAATGATTAAAATAAAAATCTGTTTAGTAGTTTTAAGTTAAGAGAGTGTTAAAAGGGGGGGCGGGTGGGGAAGTATAGAATGTTTTTAAAAACACCACCAAAAACCCAGGGCTCTGTGTCTCACTCACTGCCTCATTTTAGATTGTGAAACGATTAACACAATATAAACCAATGATACTGAGTAAATGAAAAAACCTGAAAAGAGTTTTAATTAAGAACTATGGTAGATACCAAAAAAAAAGTCATAAAATTTTAAGCAACTACAAATGTAGTATCTCAAATAATTCCCACATTTAAAAATTGTCCAAGTACTCCTGACAGTAAACCGAAACTATTTCAGAGATATGTTTTTCTAGATACATAAAAATTACTTTTTAATGAATCACTAACTGTAGATTTACTTCAGATTAGAGGAGACAATCATCAATCCTCTCTTCAATTTATGCAATAAGACGTTTCTAACACATATTTTAACTTGTATGTAAAACTGAAGTAGTCTTATATACCGTTTGTTAAAAACTATCTTTAAGTTTTTGGGGTATTTTTTCAGCATAACATAGATTTGTCTCCTTCAAAAATATAACTGTTATGTAACACTGCTGCATCTTAAAAAAACACATTTTTGAAGTAATAACTTCTATCTGATAAAGGAGGTATAGCACTGGTATAACTACCATGGAGGGCAATTTGGAAATAGCTATCAAAATTATGAGTGTATATATATACACATACATACTCTTTGACCTTGAAATTAATTCTTAGGAAATTATTCTGTGAATATACTTCAATATGTGGGAAACTATATAGCTGTAACTTAAACACACAATAATATTTCTCACAGAGTTTTTAAAATAGCAAAATGGTGAAACCAACATAAATGTCCATCAAAAGGGGACCTGTTAAATAAGTTACTGTCAAGGCATGCAGTGGTATTACTATATAGCTATTAAAAAAGAGGAGGACAAAAGAAGGATTTATTGATATAGAAAGACTTCCAAATAAAAATAGCAAGGTCCAATGTTACTACCTGTAGAAGGAGAAAAAGAGAGAGAGGAACACACGTACATGTATACATGCACACACACACATATATATATTTAAAGAGAGCTGAATTTGCTTTTGCAAACATAAAACATTTCTAAACCAACAACAGAGATGAATGGTTTCCCACAAAAACAATGTAATAATTTTGAATGATATTCTTAATCAAAATCTCAGTATCAGATAATATAACCAAAATAACAGTGGGGAAAAAAAAAAACTCTAAGCTCTCTAAAAACAATAATAAAATTAGGTATTATTCCTATATTCAGCCCAGTGGTCCTCAAATGTTGGTGTATAGCAGAATCACCCAAGGTCTCATTAAACAAAGATCCCTGGACTCTATCCTCAAAATTCCTGGTTAATACCTAAGGCTGAGCTGCTGGTCCAGGGACCATATCTTGACAATCTCTCTTCTAGATAAATGACTACCTGTTCAAAGTTATATGTAAACGCCCACCTGGTGCAACATTATAATCTAGTTATTGTCAATAATATTTCAAAACTAATGCTTGTTTTCTTAAAACTTAAGAAGTCTGGATGGTGAGGGTAGATGATTATTGAGAGTATCCTAAGCAAGGGGAAAGGAGTGACAAGGAGTTTAGTTCTCCTGCACTTTTGAAACTCAGCCTTTCATCTCCATTTCTGCCACAGATGGAAACCAATACAATGACTGAAATTATAAAGTGAAAAATAATAAAAAAAAATAAAATAATAAAATATACTGAGGTGAAAATTACGTCACATGGTAACTAGACAGGGATATATAATTGTGGGTCCCTACCCGACATATTTATTTTCACTTGTGACTACATCTGTTTTTTGATTAGTCAGTATGTGTCATTAGCCACTGGCAGTTAAACGCTATCAACTTCAAACAGAGGTGTTATGGGTTGCATTAGGACCCATCAACACTTACATGTTTAAATCCTAACCCCAGGGCCTCAGGTGTGGCCTTGTTTGGTGACAGAGTAAAAAGGATGTGATCAAGGTGGCTCCAGGTAATACCACTGGAGCTCTTCTGGAAAGAGGAAACGCAGCCCCAGGAAGAGGGAGGACTATGTGAAGACACAGGAAGAAGGTGGTCATCCACAATCTGAGGACAGAGGCCGGAGCAGGCCCCCCAGAGCCCTCGCAGGAGCCCGCGCTGCTAATGACAGCTTGACCTCTGACCTCTCGCCTCCAGAACTGGGAGACAGTTCCACACGCTTTGTGACACCGTGTCATGGCGGTCCCAGCAGACCAATACAAATGCTTTCGGATTATTTATTGTTTTTTTCACTTTAGCAGTTGAATGACTACTGTGACAAAGTACCGTGTCACATGTTGAGATCACAAAAATGATTAATATTATCACTTGAGATGACATAAATGTTCATGATTCATTAATTAGATTTCAGCAGTTCTATTCAGAGTTTACCGATTCAATGAGTCACCAAGAGGAAAGAGACACCAGCACTGAATTCTGCTTCCTTCCTACTGTCAACCACAGCGCCTTCTGACCGGCCCCTCCAGCCCAGCATCCGCCCGACAGGCAGTGTCCTTCCTGACAGCACCCTTCACGCAATTTCCCTGAGCAAAATGTTTCCATAAATATCATACAAGAACATTTGCTTTTTCCCATTTCAAGTTCTAGTCAATCACACCTCCCAACAGACTCAACCTTAGACAAGCTACTTAAAACCATTGATTCAGTCTGCACCTAGAAACCTGAAATGTGTTTAAAAGAACAACCAATCACTTATTATGAACAAGAGGGGCAGTAACAGAATAAAGTATCACGTAACACACTTGTGCATGCCTAGTCTCTTTCAAATAATCCCTCAGTAAGGAGAGCAAAGGACTAACTATTTCAAATTTTGAAGCAGTGAGGGTACAAAGTGACTGGTGTTCTTGATCTGCGGACACCTCATAAAATGCCCTCAGCTATCATGGAAATCCTATTTCTGTATTCCAAAACTTGTATGTAAACTTCTCCTGAGGGGCTTGTATCTTACATAACCTTCACTTTACATTGTGCATCAGGATTACAAACATGGCCGCAATTACAAACTTAACTTTGAATTTCCTGTCATTGTATTACCAAATGTCTCAACTGCTGAACTGCTATCCATTTGTTTCATCTTTATAAAAAACAAACAGCATTCAATTGTCAGAGAAAAATAACTGTTTGTACAAATTTTTCTCTAGCATCTATGATCCTTTCTCCCTTCCTCTCAGGGTTCACTTACAGGGTTTAAGAATCCAACCAGGCTGCCGATAAACCTCTATTATGTTACAAGTAAATAAATTCAGTAGGTAAATAAATTTCACACCTTCAAAAATTATTAAAGACTATTCTTGGCCCCTTTATACATACTACTTGAATGCTACTATTTCTTTCAGGCCCCAGACAGAACATCTCTTATTAGTCCTACAATTAAATGATTCAGCAACCAGCCACACTATCTTTGCCTTTTAACAGTTCCAATCAGTAGCAGATCTAGGTGTAATCAACAGCAGCAGGGGGCTTTGGGAAGCAAAACAAAACAAAAACAGTAGGAATCTTTACTGGAATACAGTAATTGATACAAGGGAACATTATAGCCTATTTTAATCCAAGTTAATCTAAGATATTAGAGTCTGATTTTATAATCAGAAGTGAAATAAGCAGGGCAACTTTTGAGTATATGAACACAGAACAAATTTCAAACAGTTAATAAGGTTAAAATAAAAGGGGACTGTTCTCAAAATGAATCTTCTTAGCCTCAGAAGGGTCATTACTTCTGTTCTGGTTACTTAGCACCCACTTAGCTGATAAATTAAAGCCCTCCTTACCTCCTACTGTTATCATGCCTAACCAATTTCATATCATATACTTATAAAAATCCAAGCATCTCAGAGAGTAACTGGCAATGCTCTTACTTCTCCTAAGACATGCTTAAAATTTTACCAACAACATCAGGACAGTCTTAAAATGTAATTTAGCAAAATGCTCTCATTTCTTTCATTTTCCTATTTTTGATTCCCTAGCCTAGGGTATAGGGATGGTAGTTCAGTGCTGCAGCTGATGCAGGTAGCACGGTGATTTATTTACATGGAAAATCAAAAGCCAATGGTGGTATGATGGGATGGCTACAAATTTTAACTCTACAAAAATTCACAAATGGAAATGTTACCATAGTAACTACCTGATCATTGCACATGAGGTTAGCTGATTTCATGATCTAATTCTATAGCTGTTTATTGCAATATGTGCAATGAGACGTCTACGACACTTCAATTCTCCTATTTCCTTACTCTGCTCTGAAGAACAAGACGTGAGGGATGTGGCTGACACGTTTACAATCTTGTCCAATTTTCCTTTACTTCTTTCAAATCTTTCAAAACATGAAACAGTTTAAAAAAATTAGTTGGCTAAGGTTTAAAACATCTAACTGCAGAATTCTACACAGGACATGTTCCAACTCAGAATGGTAGAATTTCACGTGGCAGGAAACCAGTGTACCTGATGGCAAGCATTTCTCTTTCTGAAAATGTTTCCAAAGTTGTCAGCAACTCTCTCCTACAGTGCTTTTACCTCAAAAAGCAGTGTTTTGTATTGTAAAAGGAAAAGACAAAAACAAAAAAACATTGTGCATCCTCCATCCGGAAAGCACATGAATACAAATGTTAATAAAAATCATTACCAGTAAATTGACATTTGTCTTGAAAAGGTGCTTTTAATAACAATCTTTCTAGACTTCTTGTAGCTACTGTTCAGGAAGAAAATGCATTAGACATAAACATGGCAGGCAAAACAGTACAGGATGTTGATACTACTTGTTCCTCCCTGTAGCAAAAAAAGTCACTTTATGATTAAAGCTCAAATTATAAAACTAATTTACACTGAAAAATAATAAAGCCATCCATTTATTAGGGTTTACAGAATAGAGGATATATGTGCATTAGAGAAACTATAAGATATATATTTTTTAAATAATTTTCTTGGCCCTTTGAAGTATAAATTCTTAGATAAATCTGAAGGGAATTTTCAAAAACTTTTCAATTATTCTACTGAAAATTATTTCTAACAGCATTAATTTGAGTAACTTTTGTTATCAATTTTAACCATTTATTTTTAAAACACTTGTATCAAGTGGAAATTTCTCTTCCATATCTAGTTGGTACCGTTTGATCAAAACAAAAGCAGGTATCTCTTCATTTTCCCATTCAGTGAAGTTCACTACTAGTCATAAGACATTTAAAAGTAAAGTCATCTAAAAACTAGTTCTTATTAATTTTAGTGGTTTTTGTCCCTTGATAAACAAATGAACAAAAACACAGATGTTAACTGACTGGGAGAAAAAGCTTAAAATATTTATTAATCACACTATAATTATTCAACAAATATGTAACAAGTTGGACTTTCCTCTTCCATATAGTATTTCAATATGAATACTTTTCTAATATCCTTTTGAAACTAGACT